>NC_091084.1:56355000-58755000 GCF_032405125.1 Capricornis sumatraensis | reverse complement strand
GTAGTTGGTGTTTGGTATTTACTTGTCCATCCTGTAGTTAACTTGGAGAGTTCACAGTTTCAGAAAAGGGAAAGGATATAATTTAAAAGAAATGGTGAGAAGCTACAGATTATTACGGGGGGAAGAAAACAGAATTGAAAATTAAGCATCCTCAAAAAGCGTACGCAGGCACATGTGTACATGCAGTGGGGGACTGTCTCTTGATTTAGGAGCAACTTATGTTCAGAAATCAATTCAGGACTGCCCTGGCAGTCCAGTGGTTAAGATTCCACACTTCCGCTGCAGTGGGCAAGGGTTTGATTCCTGGTCAGGAAACTAAGATCCTACACATTTAGCTTGGCCAAAAAAAAAAAAAAAAAAAAATCAGTTTACCAGGTAAAATTATGTTTTATTCATAGCAGAATTTAAAAAACAAGTCTTCCTCACTTGGTCTCCTTGCTTTCTGTACATCTTTGTTTAAAAGCTTTCACATCGTTTTCTATGTTAATAGTGTTTTTCCACGTCAGGAAAATAAATATTAGTTGTGTGTCTTTTGGCTTGGTCTTTTTTTGTGTGGAATTCCCTCGAATGGTATATGACGATCAGATCCGTTAGCATACTTCCTTTTTGGTTTCTTAAGGAGAAACAAATTTCTGAATTTGCTTCTTTAAACCAAAACCCTGAAGTAAATTAGAAAGCAAAGTGTGCAGTATGATGGTTTCCATATAGCTGCCCCCTTTCACTCACTGGAATTTCCTGCCTCTCCTGTTGAAGATGTTTTTATAGGGAAGTCAGCATAAAAGTGAATCACTCATGAGCCTTTTTTTCCCCCCTCAAGGCATTTCATGTAGTCAACTTGGTATTAATTTAGCTGGTACTCTTCAGTTGACTTGAACACCGTGTTTTTGGATTGTGAGCTGATGTTTATTAAGCTGTTAATATTTTACAGACTGAATGGGTTCCTGTTTGAATCTGTGTGCTCTTTCCTTTAACAGCAGGGCTGTTCACGACCAAATCTGTGACCACAGTTTTGATTTTGAGTGTACCAGCCCCCAGCTCGGAGGGTCATTTACCTGGTAACACTGCAGGTGGTCTTCTTCTGGAAGCATTTTGCAATTTTATTTTGCTGAAGTTGCATTCTTTGTCATGAAGAGCTGCTTCATGGTCTGTCTTGCCATGCAAATAAACCATTATCATCATTTTGTTATGAACATAGATGCTAAAAATAACAAATGTCATTGAATACCAGGCATTTGGTGAAACATCTTTGCATGTATTATCCGTTTAATACTCCTATCAGCCCTCTAAAGCACATGGTTTTATTTTCCATTTGATAGATGGAGAAACCTCCAGGGGCGGCGGGGGGAGGTGCGGGTGCACAGGTAATAAATAAGGTTTTGTGGATGAGATGTTGGATCTTGCTTTTTCAGACCAGGATTATTTGGTTGAGTGGGTTATATGGGACAGTGTCCTTTAGTCCTCTTCTTAGAGGCAGGCATTTATCTTTGTATGGTGGATATCATGAACTATTTGTTTTATAGATGAGGAGTTAGTTCTGGAGAGATTAAATCTGTTTGTTCTCGGCTTGAAGTGTTCTCAGCTCCTTAGAATGTAGATTCAGACCCTTCTAAATCTTAAAAGTCTCTGGTGCGATGGTCCTAAAAATCTTGTGTGTGTTAGGAGCCACTCAGCAAAGAGGCTGTATTTACATGTATTTATATGGCTCAGATAGTAAAGAATCCACCTACAGTGCAGGAGATGCAGGTTGAGCACTAGGTTGGAAAGATCCCCTGGAGAAGGAAAGGGGAACTTACTCCAGTATTCTTGCCTGGGAAATCTCATGGACAGGAAGCCTGGCAGGCTACAGTCCTTGTGGTGGCAAAGAGTCAGACAGGACGAAGCCACTGACACTTTCACTTTCACACATGTATATGTATATTTACATACACATACATATATTTACATCTTCCCTGGTGGCTCAGAGGTTAAGGCATCTGCCTCCAATGTGGGAGACCCAGGTTCAATCCCTGGGTCAGAAAGATCCCCTGGAGAAGGAAATGGTAACCCACTCCAGTATTCTTGCCTGGAGAATCCCATGGACGGAGAAGCCTGGTAGGCTACAGTCCATGGGGTCGCGAAGAGGCGGACACGACTGAGCGACTTCACTTACTTACTCACTTACATATATTTACATGTTTAAAGATCTTGTGTCTATTTAGCATTTTTTCAGCATTTCAACTACATGAATCACAACCAAATTTTTGCTAATATTTTTCTGACCTTCCCTCCTTTCTTGAAAGTTCACTTCTTTTAAGAACTGGTAGAAAACTGTTGGTCTGATTCACGTTCTCCATTTAACCTGGAAGAAATCCAGTTGCATTTAGTTGTATGATTTGCCCAGAACCATTGGTAGCCTTCCAGGGTATGTTGACAAAACAAAGGAGAAGGAAGCATGTTATCAGAGTAGATGGTCTTTTCTTTGATTATATAAATCTTTAATATTTAATGAGACTTTGACTTGTGTTCAGTTCAGTTCAGTCTCTCAGTCGTGTCTGACTCTTTGCGACCCCATGAATCACAGCACGCCAGGCCTCTCTGTCCATCACCAACTCCCGGAGTTCACTCAGATTCATGTCCATCGAGTCAGTGATGCCATCCAGCCATCTCATCCTCTGTCGTCCCCTTCTCCTCCTGCCCCCAATCCCTCCCAGCATCAGAGTCTTTTCCAATGAGTCAACTCTTCGCATGAGGTGGCCAAAGGACTGGAGTTTCAGCTTTAGCATCCTTCCTTCCAAAGAAATCCCAGGGTTGATCTCCTTCAGAACGGACTGGTTGGATCTCCTTGCAGTCCAAGGGACTCTCGAGAGTCTTCTCCAACAC
Organism: Capricornis sumatraensis; assembly: GCF_032405125.1. Lineage (NCBI taxonomy): Eukaryota > Metazoa > Chordata > Mammalia > Artiodactyla > Bovidae > Capricornis > Capricornis sumatraensis. The sequence goes on along the minus strand of NC_091084.1, from coordinate 58,752,141 downwards.
CACAGTTCAAAAGCATCAATTCTTCGGCGCTCAGCCTTCTTCACACTCCAACTCTCACATCCATACATGACCACAGGAAAAACCATAGCCTTGACTAGACGGACCTTAGTCGGCAAAGTAATGTCTCTGCTTTTGAATATGCTATCTATGGCTTATGCTTGTTGGATGGTAAGATTTTCTGTGCTTCTCCCCTGTTTATTGTCCAGTCTTTCAGGGTCCAGTACTTGATTGACATTGTAGGTGAGGTGAGTAAAACAGCTTTTGTGTGAATAATTTTATCAGTTCAAACTATTTTCTGAGAGCTGTTAATATTGGTATAATGGTTCAAGAAATAAGCTCTAAAGTAATAATTACTTACTGGGTTAATAAGTCATTGCTTTAAAAATTAATTTCTTCAGCACAGATTTTGTAAGTATTAAGAATTGTTCTTGGAGATGGAGAAACAGATAGTATCAGATATCTGACAATATCTGACAGTGTCCCTCTCTTCATGTGACTTAGCTGGCTTGGGCTGCGGTAGGGGTAGTGGTACACAGTAAAAAAATAAACATAATAAACATATAAGACCAGCTAATATTAAGTACTATCAAGAAAAATAAAGCAGGATGAAGGGGACTCACTGTTTAAGAGTTGCCAGGGAAGCCTTGAATCCCAGAGTGATTAAGGTAATTACTGATTAAGAGAGTCAGTCAGTATCTGTTGGAATATGAACCCATCTTAAGCAATGGCAAAACTAGATTTTAAAAGTTCCTCCCCACCCCATAATTATAATTTAGTTAAAACATAAAAAGATTATATGCATTGGGGGCATTTTCACATGCCGTAATAAACTGGTATATCAATACAGTGGACTACTGCACAGCAGTAAGATAGCCAACTGTTGATACATGCATAAGCATGGATAGGTCCCATGGGTATTATGCTGGGCAAAAAAACCAGTCTCAAAGTTACATCTGCTTCATGATCCCATTTAAAATAGCCTAGAAATGACAACATTTTAGAGTGATGGAGCATCGGTCCGTGGTGGCTCGGGTTAGAGGTGGGAGAACAGTGAGACTAAAGAGGTGTAGGAGGGAGTGAGGGGGCAGTGATGGCAAAGAGAGGTCTTTATTTTATTTCATTTAGTTTTTAGCATAGGTATAGTTGCATCTGCGCTTCCCCAGTGGCTCAAGTGGTAAAGAATCTGCCTGCAATGCAGGAGACACAGGTTTGATCCTTGGGTTAGGAAGATCCCCTGGAGGAGGAAATGGCAACCCCTCAAGTATTCTTGCCTGGAAAATCCCATGGACAGAGGAGCCTGGCGGGGTACAGTCCATGGGGTCACAAGAGTCAGACATGACTGAGCACATAGTTGCATTTAGTGCCCTAAAGTGAGGATTAGAGGTGAGAGCAGAGTTTTCCTTGAGAATATTTTTTATTGAACAGCCATAACATTATGGAAGGTTTTAATATTCATTTTCCAAGTTTGTGGAATTGAAAGTGTCTATTTTCTGCAAGGAATTGAAAATATTTTACCGGGAGGAATTGAAAGTATTCATTCCATCCAGGGCTTTGTTTCAAGTAGAGTAATATGCCCATATTTTTGTTTTTATCTGGTGAGAGAGCAATTCCTTATAATGACTGTAGTGGTGATTATATGAATTCATACTTGTGGTTTAAAAAATGAGTGCATATGAAAAGTTGTGGAATCTAAGTAGGGGCTGTCTTTAAGATAATAGTATTGTGAAAAGTGAAAGTCACTCAGTCGTGTCCAACTCTTTGCGACCCAGTAGACTGTAGCTTGCCAGGCTCCTCTGATATCCATGGAATTCTCCAGGCCAGAACATGGAGTAGGTAGCCATTCCCTTCTCCAGGGTATCTTCCCAACCCAGGGATTGAACCCAGGTCTCCCAAATTGCAGGCGGTTTCTTTGCCATCTGAACCATCAGGGATGCCCAAATGGGACTTCTTGAGTTCTGAGATGTAGGACTTTCTGTGCTATAAATCAAGATATTCTTCAGGCAAGAATACTGGGTTGCCATGCCCTTCTCTAGGGGATCTTCCCAACCGAGGGATGGAACCGAGGTCTCCTGCATTACAGGTGGATTCTTTTCCATCTGAGCCAAGGGAAGCCCAAGAATACTGGAGTGAGTAGCCTATCCCTTACTCCGGGGTATCTTCCCAACTCAGGAATCGAACCAGGGTCTCCTGCATTGCAGGTGGATTCTTTACCAGCTGAGCTACCAGGGATGCCCACTATAGTGTTGTACCCAAATAGATTTCCTGGTTTAGCTAATGTATTCTGGTCACGTAAGATGTTGCCATTGGGAAATCTGGGTGAAGGATGCATAGGAACCTCTGTACTATTTTTGCAACTTCTGGTGAGTCTTAAGATTATTTCCAACAATCTTAACAATTATAACAACTGTACCAGATCAGTTTAGAATCTTGTGAAACCTTAGTAGAAATCTTGGTCTCCTCCCTCCTGAAATAAGATAAGGAAACTGTCTCTGAGGTGACATAATAACCTGAGGTTGCAGAGCTGAAGTCTGAATCTGGACCTTTTAACTGTCAGGTCCACAGTATTGTGCCCCCTTTAGAGCTTGCTGCTGCTGCTAAGTCGCTTCAGTCGTTTCCAACTCTTCGTGACCCCATAGACAGCAGCCCACCAGGCTCCCCCGTCCCTGGGATTCTCCCGGCAAGAACACTGGAGTGGGTTGCCCTTTCCTTCTCCAATGCATGAAAGTGAAAGTGAACTCGCTCAGTTGTGTCCAACTGTTTGCGACCCCATGGACTGCAGCCTACCAGGCTCCTCCGCCCATGGGATTTTCCAGGCAAGAGTATTGGAGTGGGGTGCCATTGCCATCTCTGCCCTTTAGAGCTTAGCCAGTTTTAATTGCTGTCGAGCAGTTTTTGGATATGATGTGCCTGTCCTCCGTGTTTCTCCCTAAATTTGTGTCCCCACTTTCCACCTCGCTCTGTGCGTGTGTTTGTGTGTGTGTGTGAACGCTCTTCTATGCCCTGCAGCATAGGAAGTGTAATATATAAAGTATGCATTAGATTTATCACTTAGATGGTTTTAGCCATCTATTTGAATAAATCCCATATGCGTCTCCTATTATGAAGGTCCTTCATTACTGAGCATTTGGTCCAGTCTAAGCATTGTGGGGAATCATGTTGGATTTCTGCCTGTGAATTAGTAGCTGAGTGGTGTTTTACTTCAGATGATTCAGTATATTTGCCTTAATTGCTGGATTAACCAATTTCTTGCCTCCCACAAAAAGCACACACATTTGTATAAAGAGAGGATAAATGAATGAAGTTTTTGGGACTAATTTTTGTGGTATTTAAGCAATAATAGTTTAGATTACCCACAACCTTAATTTCCTTTCATGAGTCCTATAGATGGGCTTTGTCACCATTTACACTTGATTACTTCATTGTTAACCCCAGTGATGTGATTTAGCATGCAAAGGCTTAATTATTCCTTTCTGGCCTAGTGGAGAAATTTCCTTTCAATAACTGCCTCCACTGCCCTTTAGCCTCTTAAGCACTGAGTTTGTTTGAAACGACATGGTTGCTCAGCAAGCAATTCCAAGCTCAGCAGTGCCTGGAGCTGTCTTTGGACCATAATTTATACCTCTGACATAGTGACTTAGGCCTCAGTTCTTGTGTGATGTGCCTGGTGGATGCTCTTCATTAGAGCAGTGGTGTGATGCATTTTTCTGAAGTTGCAGTCAGAGAAGTTGATGATTACATGGCACTGAATAATTCTCTTGCAGCCTCTCTTTTTCAAGTTGACATTCTCTTATTTTAAGTGAGTGGTTATGCCAACTTTGAAAATAAGATTAGACTCTTAAAAACAAACGAGTACTTTTAAGAAGTGTTTTGTGAGGCAGTCATGTGTTGTTGTAGTCATAGTGTAGAGATCATTATGTAACAGGTCACTGTCAAGGTGAGGCTCAGACCTTCAGGATGAAACCGAGAGGCTTGTGCAGGGTTGGCAAAGAGATGTCCTTGTTTAGTTTTTAATATAAGTTTAACTACATCTAGGACCCTAAAGCATGGAATGGAGATGCATGAAAAATTTTCCATGGGAGTATTGTTATTATTTTTAATTTCATAGCAACAACAGATATGAAGTTCTGTTTCATTTCCCACGTGGAAGTTTGTGGAGTTGAAGGTGTCTATTGGTTGCAAGGAATTGAAAATATTCTGCCAGGAAAAATAGTATTAATTCCACCTAGGACTTTGTTTCATGTAGAGTAATATGCCCATGTCTCTATAGACACTTAACAAGGCTTGGATGGTTTAATGTCACTTTGGTGTGGGGGGAGAGGGCAGCGTGACGCTTCCCAGTGCAGTGGTAAAGAATCCTCCTGCAATGCAGGAGACACAGGAGGTGTGAATTTGATCCCTGGGTTGGGAAGTTCCCCTCTTCAGTGTTCTTGCTTGGAGAATTCCATGAACAGAGGAGCCTGACAGGCTATAATCCATGGGGACGCAAAGAATTGGACGTGACTGAGCAACGGAGCATGCACACAGGGGGCAGCGTAGTTTTAGAACTGTCCTCTCCAGGTCCCTGTCACCCAGCTTCAAAATTCTATCCCTTCCCATTTATGTAAACAATGTTAACTGCTCAGTTTTTCTCAGAGAAGTTCTCAAATACAATGGTATCATGGGCCTTTGGATATTTTACAGTAAATTTGCTTGTATGCCAGTCTGTTTTAGGTAGGGCTACTTACTCCTTGGAAGGAAAGTTATGACCAACCTAGATAGCATATTCAAAAGCAGAGACATTACTTTGCCAACAAAGGTCCATCTAGTCAAGGCTATGGTTTTTCCAGTGGTCATGTATGGATGTGAGAGTTGGACTGTGAAGAAGGCTGAGCACCGAAGAATTGATGCTTTTGAACTGTGGTGTTGGAGGAGACTCTTGAGAGTCCCTTGGACTGCAAGGAGATCCAACCAGTCCATTCTGAAGGAGATCAGCCCTGGGATTTCTTTGGAAGGAATGATGCTAAAGCTGAAACTCCAGTCCTTTGGCCACCTCATGCGAAGAGTTGACTCATTGGAAAAGACTCTGATGCTGGGAGGGATTGGGGGCAGGAGGAGAAGGGGACAACAGAGGATGAGATGGCTGGATGGCATCACTGACTCGATGGACATGAATCTGAGTGAACTCCGGGAGTTGGTGATGGACAGAGAGGCCTGGCGTGCTGCGATTCATGGGGTGGCAAAGAGTCAGACACGACTGAGCGACTGAACTGAACTGAACACTGTTAGAACAGAGAATATCACATGTATCTCACTAGTTAAAAATGTTTTTAAGGGAGGTTTATGTATCAGTAAACAATTTCAGTTTCCATGCTTACAGGACATTTGTGCCTTAAATGATCAGTTGTTAGGAGAACCAACTCGTTTTGCTAACATAAGGAGTCAGTAGAAGGGATACTTGTTGTTCAGTCATGAAGTCATGTCTGACTCTTTGCACCCTGGTGGACTGCAAGTCTTCCCTGTCCTTCACTTTCTCCTGGAGTTTGCTGAAAATCATGTCCATTGAGTTGGTGATGCCATCCATCCATCTCGTTCTCTGTTGTCCCCTTCTCTTGCCCTCAAGCTTTCCTGCATCAGGGTCTTTTCCAATGAATCAGTTCTTCACATCAGATGGCCAAAATATTGGAGCTTCAGCTTCAGCATCAGTCCTTCCAATGAATATTTAGAGTTGATTTCCTTTAGGATTGACTGATTTGATGTCCTTGCTATCCAAGGGACTTTCAGGAGTCTTCTCCAGCACCACAATTCAAAAGCATCAATTCTTCAGAAGGAATACTTACTGAATAGCTAATAAAGCCATTCCAATTGTTTAAAAATCAGGAAGCATGGCAGAAAATTGAAGCCCTCCTGAAGTATATTTTCTAGAGTTTTTTGAGAGTTTAAAATAGTTTAGACATTTGCCATTTGATTTCTCTTAAGTAGGATCTCAAGTAACAAAATTTTGCTCATAAATGACGTTTTCAAAATGTCACAGGATAATTCAGATAAATTTCTGCCAAACTTTAGTTATCCTGATACTATAATAAATTCAACAATATCATTTTAAACTCTCAGGAATTATTAAGGATTCATTATATTTAAGCAGGCATTGATTATTGTACAGACAGCCAGTGAATATCTGGACAGTGTTAAGATGCTGGATGACTTTCTCTTGGATGATGAAACTAAGACTTGACACAGTTTGATTTCTAAGTAGAGATTCATTAACCTGTGATCAGATATTGTCAACTAGGTTGAGTTTTTCCCCATAATTTGCAGACTTCCATGGAAAAATGAGAGAAGCACCAAAATTAATTACGGTGGGTTGTTTTGACTTTGCAGTATCCATGAGAGAGTGAAAAAAGATTAACCTGGTGACCGAGGAAGAACTAGTGCCCTTGCATGCTTGCAGGGAGCTTGCTCCAGTGTTTGCTTTAAGGAGTTAATTTCTGTTTTTCAGTTATTACTCTCCTCTAAAGAGAATGCGATACAGGAAATCTGCCTGACATTGTCACATGCAGGTATTTATTGGTAACTTTCATGCATTTATTCAGACTCTTATGAAGTTAGTGTTTTACGACAAAAGAAACTGGCAAATGTGTAGCAAAATCGTTTCCATAAACTTCTTTTCTGCTAAATGACAACTAAAACACTGTTTTATTTTAACAGTGGTTTTTAATTAGCAATGATTTCACTAAAGTAGGTCTTCCTAGAATTGCAACATTTAAACAAGTGATTTTGTATTTAACAGTGAAGTCTTTGACAAGAGCCTGACGGAAACAAGAATTTTGCTGTGCATTTGTTCCTGACCCGAATTTTTAAACTTCATGCCTAAGTAGTTTTGACTCTTCCAGGGCTCCAGAGAGCAGCGTCTATTGTCTTAGGACGGGCTGCGGACCCGGAACCAGTGCACGTGCTGTTTTAGCATGAAGATTAGTAAGAATTACAGGCTTCATTGAAATATGTGAAATACAACATCCTTCCTTCCTCCTCCCTTCGCAAAATGAGACACGTTGTTATACATAAGTCTCTTAAATACTGGATGATGTAATACGTGCTGCACTGTTGAGAAAATTCAGGTCAGGCAAATATATTGTGAAAGCATAACCTTGGCCATTAGTATCAAAGAGATGTATCTCCAGATGCCTCCCGCTCAGAATTGCTTATAAGCTCCATGAAGGTAGGAATCAAGTCTCACTCATCATCTCTTGAGCTCTTCCCTTACCTATGTTTGTGCCTTGTGTTTAGCATACTCTTCAATGTTGAATATGTTGAAAGACTGGGAAAGACTGCCTTTGGAAATTTGACATTTTGTTAGTAAATTAATAATATGCTTAGCAAAAGTTGATTCCATGAACATTGAGTGTGTGCGTATGCTTCCAACCATGCTACAGTCTTCAAGGGGGAGGGGAGAAAATAAGGATGATGTTTCCTGTTTTGACATTGACCAAGCTCCTGTGTGTGCCAGACATTTAGCAAACTTCACATCTGCAAGTTCACTTGATGATCGTCACAACAGCTGTATGGAATGGTATTCTTTATCCCTGTTTTAAGCTCAGAACACTGGAGCGCAAAATGGTTAAGTCACATGTTCAAGGTCATATGTTTTCTCATCTCTAAGATTTGAACCCAGTAGTCTTACTGCAGAGCACCCTCCTCCACTCAGCCACGCTGGCTCGAGGATCAACCACGGGTGATCCGGTTTGGTGGTGAAGACAGACATAAACACAAATAAAATACAGCGTGGGAGTGCCATGGGGGAGGGGGGGGGCGGTGAACAAACGGGTGTGGGGGAGAAAAGGAGGGGAACTTGCTCTGCCTTGGGGAGCTGGAAGGCTTCGCAGGAGAGGTGACATTTGAGTTGGGTCATTTAGTCTTCTGTGGGGCAGCTGCGAGTTCTCCCCTGTTTGAAATAAGCACATTTACAAGAGAATAGTGGAGCACATTCGACTTGATGGATTGGATTGACAGTTTGGAAGTAACTCCCCAGAATGATGGCTTTGTTAGGTATTTGTTCTCTGAGAACCCTACCTGCCACTCCCCTTCAGTGAATTGTGGCAAGAAAGCTGTCACATTAAGCTGTCACTCAGGATATTTGTGAGAGGGGGAGGAAAGGGGAACAAATTATGGGCAGGACTAGGTACTTTGAGAACAGCCTCCAACCCGGAAAGATTATATTTCAGAGCATTTAAAAATGAACACAACGACCTTTTTTTAAGTTGTGCGAGAAGAAAATTGAATAATGAAAAGTTAATTAGGCTATGGAGATTTTTAAAAAGCTAGACATTCTGATGCTTATCCACCATGATATGTGAAGCTTTGTTAAAGCCAGGATAGGGGGAAAAAATGAGAGCGAGAGAAAGGCAGAGATCAATTATAGAACTGCACAAAGTTCTTACCAAGATTGCTTAACTGTAAAAAGGTTTTATCTTTTTCTCTGTGATGTTTAAGAAGTTTGTAAGAAGCAGTTTCAATTCCAAGTTTTTGTCTCTGTTGTCTGGCTGTTCGCTTTAAGAATACCTCTTGAGTTTTGCTCTTTCTTTCAGTGTGTATATGTGAAGCTAATGAAAGGTTTAGGAGCCCAGTCTAGATCTTTCTAAATGAGATCTGCTAACTGTTTTATTTCTGGAGACATTGTTGCACAGCACTTCTCCTGCTTCAGCCCCTGCTTTCCTCACATCCACCCCCCATCCCCTCTAAACAGCCCCTCCTTCAGCCTCCATTCCCCAAGCCTGCAATGCAAAGAACTTGCTTTGTTACTGATGATAATATTTAAGCTCTAAAATTTTAACAGTATTTCAGTTGCAAATAAATGGAAATTGTGTATTCTGTTTAATGTGTCTCAGAAAATCCCTGCTATTTTTTTTCTTTAAATACAAGAAAACAGGCGTGTAATGCCTCATTGAAAAAGGACTGCAGGGGCGCTTTGTGCAGGTCTTAATTAAGGGCTTTGAAAGACCAAACAAAAGGAAAAAGGAAAATGCTACAGGGTTATTGTTATTCCACCCCATTGGCTCAGCTAGCTGACCATCCATTGGAGCATTTTGTCCATTTTAAAACTGAATGACACTTTTGTTCGTGATTAACAGAGGTGAAAGAAGCCAATTATTGGGCCGTCTTTTTCCATAGAGCAGCTGCTGTTGGATTTAACTGCAGGCAAATATGGCCTTTTACTACCACAAGGATGTTGTGATGACAGTTTATTTTTATAGAACTATGTGGTGGAAAACAAAATCTGTCTGACTCCTGTTATGAATATGGCCTGGAATTTATCATGAAAGGGTGATTTTCATGTTCTAGCTGTTCCTCAGTTCTCTTTTAAAAAATAATATATATGTGTATTTGTGTGTATGTGTAATACATGTACATGTGTGTGCAGTTGCTCAGTCATGTCTGACTTTTTGTGACCTCATGGACTGTAGCCCACCAGGCTCATCTGTCCATGGGATTTTCCAGGCAGGAATACTGGAATGTGTTGCCCAGCTATTTTTTAGGTATGAGATTCCAACATTAAAGTTATGTAAGCTATTTGTTAACATGTACATACATAAGCTGCTTCAACTCTTCCCTATTTTTATTTTAATAACTCCTCCCCCTCCCTTATTTGTTAAAGTTGCAGAGAAATGAGTGGAAGATGGAGTGGTGTTGCCTGGGTCTCAAGCTGTTTTGATACATGAGCTGCGTAAGTGGGGCAGATGAGTCTTAGAGATCACCTCCTCATTGGTTTAAACTTCCAGGCTCTCTTACTTTCTGTAATAGGAATGTAACCTGGGAGGAATCTCCCATGAGCCTTGGTATGAAATAGCATGCAGTAATGGGGTAGAGCTAGGGGAGGGCACAGGTGTCAGCCCTCAGGATCCACTTTCCTCTGATACACTCTTAGATAACGGGGCAGATGTGGCTTGGGGCACCAGAGTCAGCTCTGATTTCCTTCATTATGACTCTAGGTCTTCATTTTTATCTTTTCAAGATCCTGGTGCACTGGACAAGTCACCATGTCCAGTCTCCCTAGGCAAGTTTCTTAAACTTTAACTGTGAACCTCAGTTTATTCCTCTAGTTGGAGTTAACAATATCTGTCTCTCAGGGTAGTTATGAGAATGAAATGAGTTGAGCCTGTTACGTGACTAGTACAGTGCCTGGTCCATAGGACATGTGAAACTGAGTCCCCCTAAAACCCAGTCTCCCTGCCGAGTTTATAATGAACTTCTCTCTCCAAAACTTTATGCCCTTTCTTGTGCTGCCCTTCAATTGAGGAGTATCAAAGAAAAGGGGCTCCAAAATCACTGCAGATGGTGACTGCAGCCATGAAATTAAAAGACACTTACTCCTTGGAACAAAAGTTATGCCCAACCTAGACAGCATATTAAAAAGCAAAGACATTACTTTGCCAACAAAGGTCCATCTAGTCAAGGCTATGGTTTTTCCAGTGGTCATGTACAGGTGTGAGAGTTGGACTATGAAGAAAGCTGAGTGCCGAAGAATTGATGCTTTTGAACCGTGGTGTTGGAGAAGACTCTTGAGAGTCCCATGGACTGCAAGGAGATCCAACCAGTCCATCCTAAAGGAAATCAGTCCTGAATATTCATTGGAAGGACTGATGCTAAAGCTGAAACTCCAATACTTTGGCCACCTGATTGGAAGAACTGACTCATTGGAAAAGACCCTGATGCTGGGATAGTGAAGGCAGAAGGAGAAGGGGATGATAGAGGATGAGATGGTTGGATGCCATCACTGACTCAATAGACATGAGTTTGAGCAAGCTCCAGGAGTTGGTGATGGATAGGGAAACCTGGCGTGCTGCAGTCCTTGGGGTCGCAAAGAGTCAGACACTACTGAGCAACTGAACTGAAAAAAAAGTGGGGACTGAAACTAAGCAGGACTCTGCCTGGCCTTCCTGGATACAAAAGCCCCTCCTTGTCCCCTGTTTCGTAAGAAAAAGGCTTTAGTCTCCTAGGCCTTGCCTGAATTCCAAAGAACAGACTCAAGTAGTCACTATCAGGGAAGTGAGGGAGTGCAAAAGCAAAGGAAAAGAGATTAAATTAGAAAAGTAATGATAGCTTGAACAATTGTCCAGCAATAAAATAGAGTCCTAGTTCCTCCTCAAGGGATATACATAACAATCTGACATCTATCTTTGAGTTGTTCTGTAGAAACTAGACTGTCACTCAGGTGGAGCATGTTGACTCTGTGCTGACCACAATCACTTAGCAGACTGGTTGGAACCAGAAGGTTGATGGTGAAGATTCCAGAAACATCACCACCCTGTTACCTTTTCACCACCAACCAGTCAGAAGAAAGCTCAGAAGTTGCAGCCTTGACTCCAAATATTGCTTTAAAAACCCTCCTGAAAGCCAGTGGGGAGTTTACCTCTTTTGAGCACTATCTGTCATTCTCCTTGCGTGGCGACCTGCAATAAACTCTACTTTCCTTCACCACAACGTAGAGTCAGTAGATTGGCTTTGCTGCAAGGCGGACCAGCAGACCCAAGTTTGGTTCAGTAATAAATGTTTGATCTGTGCTAATTCTCTTTCCCTTTTTAGTTATGAGGAGTCACCTCATACCTGAATCTGAAGCCAAGGGGCTGGAGTTCAGTAACTTTGCTTTTTACCCAATTTGTTTTTTTCTTAGCAGATTTTCTAGTAGCAGAGGGTTGAGTTTTCAAGGATAATTTGATGAGAATAAATGGCTTCCTTCTGCAAGGCTCTCTTGATCCTTGGTCTAGGACAGAATCAGTGTGACTCTTCCCTGCTTTGTAAACCATCCGGGAACATCCTGGAATATTGACTCATTCTTTGAGAACCATTGTCGTAATTCATTTAGAAGTCCTTTCAGGCCTGGCTCTGTCTTGCTCAGTAACCCTGGGAAAGTCACTTAACTTCTGTGCTTCTTTATTGGCAACATAGTGGTAATAACACTTAACTCACTTTCCACTTTGCAGGTTTGTTTGGAACATGATTACCTCATAGGTGGTTCTGAAGAACTATGTAGAAATCACTATATTAAAATGGAAGGGTGAGGTCCCCTACATTGTACCACAGAATAAAATACAATTTTATGGCAATGTAGAAAATCTAGTTGTATAGCCACTGAGATTAAATTTCATTTGGACAAGCTTTTTAATATTGAAGTTTGGTTTGAGGTCTGCTGGGGTGTTGGCATAGATTTTCATCCCCATGGGAGAGTAATTGTGCTGTGATTAGAGACTTCTCCAAAGAGGTGGTGTTGGGGCTGAGTCGTGTGTCTCTTCTCCCTTGACTTGGTTCCCCATTCCTCTGTTCCATTCTGAACCTTTGCCTCTTGTTCTTTCTAGCTCTCCTTCTCAGATTGATACACTTTCCTACATCCTCAGCCTCTTCACTGGTTCTCTCCTGAGGACCCTGCTTGCCTGCAGCCTTTTGGTTAGATGCTGCTCATCTTCCCACACCATTAAGAGAGTAACATTGACCTCTGGACTGGAGGTCATCAGGCTTCCCTCTTCATTTACAATTTCTGTTCCTACTGTGGTACATGACCTTCGGTTCTGAACCCTCCCTCCCTTAGGACGGTCATCAGCTGACTTCTCTCTTGGCTCCCTCTAAAGAATTAGGTGCTAAGCTCAGGGTCTTCTCATTTCTGCTACCCCTACACTCTCAGAAGTCATCATTTATCCCATGTAGGCCTTCCAACACCCTTGCCTCTGATTTCATTTCTCCCCATCAAAATGGTGAACCCTGATCAGCTCCACAATAGCCATTCCCTCCTGTGGCAACAGCCTGGACCTTGCTAAATACCTCTTGACCATACCTATTGTTATTACAATATTTAGCTGAGTGTCTCCATGACTGTCACCACTCAGATTTTGCAACCTCATTAAGTTCTCAAGTTCCTGGATCCTTTTACTTTTTTCTTCATCATTTATTCATTTCTGGTTAGATTAAGGTCCACCACCCATTCCTTCACTCTCTCTCTCTCTATCCTTAACCTTATCCTGTTGTCTTATCAAAGGCGACTTTTTGTTTAATGATGAGAACAGTTTATTTAGTCGTCAGTGCTGGTTTTGTGTGTGTGTGTGTGTGAGAAATACCTAATAGGTCTCAAACTAAATACTTATTGCATGAACCTCAGGGCGATAAAAAACGACTCATCATTTGAGGAGCTGGTTAATTATTAGAGGCTCACTGCTTGGATGGAATGGTTTGATGGAGAAGGAGCTCTCCATTGTGATACTGTGTGGTCTTACTCAGATGTCAGAACTGCTCTGAGTTCTTTTTGCCTCATCTGTATAATAAGGCTACTTGGCTATGTGATCCCCAACTTTTTCCAGCCCCTCACATGTATGATACTAAATACATTACCTGTAATGTAATTCACAGGACTTAATTAAAAAAAAAACAACCCTAATTTATTCTAACCATTTCCTGAGCTGTATCACTTGAGGTAAATCAGGTGACTGCTCTGGGCCTCAGTTTCACCATTTTAAAAAAGGGATACCATCCCAGCTTTGTCTGCCTCACAAGGTTGTTGTGAAATTTAAATGATATAAAAGTTAATATCTAGGCATTGATTCTTAGTGGTGCTACTTAAATGTGCATTTGAATCACCAGGAGAGTTAGTAAAACTCAGATAGCTGGGCTGCACTCCCAAAATTTCCAATTCAGCAGACGTTGGGTGTAGCCCAATAATTTGCATTTCTAATTCATCCCTGGGTGATGCTGATCCTGAGAGCGCACTGGGAGAACCGCTGCTTTCAGATACTCTAGATACATGAGAGATTGCCTTCTTACTCTTCCAAACTGGGCTTCCCAGGTGGCACCTGGGTAAAGAACCCACCTGCCAATGTAGGAGGTGTAAGAGACGCGGTTTCGATCCCTGGGTTGGGAAGATCCCCTAGAGGAGGGCATGGCAACCCACTCCAGTATTCTTGCCTGGAGAATCCCAGGAACAGAGGAATCTGCAGGGTTGCAGTCCATGGGGTCACAAAGAGTTGGGCACAACTGAAGTGACTTAGCAGGCACACACACACACCCTTCCAAACTGTTCGTGTAGGTATGTTTGACCATACACTTTAGCTAGAAATCAGGACAAGTCTGAGGGTCTTTGTGGGAACAAAGTTACAAAATAATTGGAATTCAGCCTCTTCCTAAGCATCTTGGACCAACTGCTGTTGTCTACTGTGCAAGTATGTAAAACTCCATTTATCCAGGAATTAACTCAGGGCAATGACTGTAAAAAGCATCCATTATGGAGATACATTGGTTTGAATGGGTGCTCTGAGGCACCACTTTGAAACTTTTTTCAACACTAGAAAATAGCAATGTGTCCTGGATCTATCTACCACACATGGCTAATTATGATTTCTTTTCAAAATAGCTATTTTTAAAAAATTGGCCAAGACCTTATGGTGCCTTGGCTATTTTTAAGGAAGAAATTACTAAGATGCAAAATCAGTTTTAAAGTAAAGAGGAGCATGTATATATTTGGGCTGACTTACATGTTTACATTGGTTGTCCTGGTGCAGCCACATAAGTGGCAGTTTGCACTCTAGGCCAAGTGTTTCATTTTTTGCCATCCCCCAGATTTTAGATCCACCCCGGCTTTTTAATGGCTTGTGTTGCTGTCTAAATATTGGGTAGAAATAGCAGAAGAACCAAAATAAAGCACGGGGGGATTATTTGCAATTAAAACTAGTTAGTAATCAGACCAAACAGATGTGTGCCAAGTTTTTGAGTGTCACCCGACTTTCACCCCGTCAGCCTCCTTTCAACACCCCGCCCCAGCCACCCCCTTCTTCTGCTTGCAATGCACAGCCAAGCAGGAAGTCCATCATACAGATACAGGATTTGCAGACACATGGTATGTAGGCCTGGAGTTACTTACAGGAATGTGATTTGCATGATAACATTATGAGCAAACTATATTCAGTTAACACCTGTGACAAAGGCAAGTGCTTCGCTAGCGATTTTCACTACAGTGTTGTAAACTGTAATTACGAAAATTGCAGGGCTCTTAGAAAACATCTTTACTGCTCTCATGATTTATTTTCCTGAGATTTTTCTGTTTGTTTGTTTGTTTCTCCCGCATATATGATGAAAAACTATGGTGGAAAAACAACGTAGTAAACGTTTTCATTATAAAGTGCCTTCACCTTCTACCAAACGAAGGACGTCCCCATTCTTATAGGATAAATTTCCTGGATAAGTAAATGATTTTAGAACATTTCTGAAAGTAATTTGTTAGGGCCTGAGAGTTGTGTGTGTGTCCTTTATTTTTTTTTATTTTTATTGAAGTATAGTTGATTTATAATATTGTGTTAGTTTCAGGGTATGTGTGTGTTTTAAGCCTTAGACGTTGTAGTGATTATGGAGACCGGGTTTTGGAGACAAGCTGTCTGGGTGTTCACATCCTGGCTGGATACCTGGACAGTTGCATTGCCAATTCTGGAAAGTGAGAATAGTCATGGTACCTGCTTCTTAGGATCGTTGTGAGAATAAGGTGTCCAAATCATTTGTTACAGCTCCTGGCACTAAATGCCAGCTCTTTTTATCATTGAAAGTAGTGTTGATTAGTAGAAGTGGTATTTGGTCAAAGCATATTATCTAAAAAGGGAGATACTGTTATTAGAATTTGACCCTTGAAAAACTGATCGCTTAAAAGCTACTTAGAAGTTGTAAGTAGTCAGAAAGTTCATCTGAGGTAATGGTGCTGGTCCCCACTGGCCTCTGTGACAAATTGCATGGTGAAATATGAATGCTAGGGGTAATGGTCTGATTTTTAAGTAAGTCTTTTAGTCTTCTCAAAGCAGTGGCCCCCAACTGAGGACCAGGGACTGGTTTCGTGAAAGGCATTTTTTCTACAGATGGGGTGAGGGGGCTGGTTTGAGCATGATTCAAAACTATTAAATATATTGTGCACTTTAAAATGGCAACCCACTCCAGTATTCTTGCCTGGAGAATTCCATGAACAGAGGAGCCTGGCGGGCTACAGTCTATGGGGTCGCAAAGAGTTGGACACGACTGAGGGACTTCACTTCACTTCACTTATTTCTATTATTGTTACCTCAACACCTCGGGTCATCAGGCATTAGATCTTGGAGGTTGGGAATCCCTGTCTTAAAGGACCATCTTTTATTCTATGATTACGTCCTTTAGGCTTATTTTGTTATTAAATGCTCCCCATATCCTTATAATAGATGTTTTATAGATAGTTGCATGGGTTTTAAGGGGTAGGGTTGGAAGTTCTGCTGATTTCAGGTACCAGAATTCTGAGAGTTGAATTCATGGTAGACATCCTCTCTTGTGTCTTGACAGATGGTCTTCTAGCCACTGCCCAAGATCTCCAGCAACAATGCAGTGGCTTCTCTTACTGAGCAGCTCTAAAGCATTAGCAGTGTCCTTTTATGGTGTATGTTGTGATGTTCTCTGCCTCACAGATGTAGTTCAATGGAAAGACTGGAGGCTTCTACTCCAAATGTTATTTAACCTTGGGTATGTAAGGCCAGAGTTGTTATGAATATTACAAGGGGGCACAACACTAAGCCTATATAAGACAATTGGAAATTTTCTTTCCTCCTTCCTTTCCCGTCTATTGCATCTGTTCGTTGTACCTGCTTCGCCCATCTACATCTTCTCTGATCTCCATGAGAGCTCTTCAGTTCCTCACTTCCTGCTCATCTTCTCCAGACCCAGATAGCCTGTATTTTCTGTGCTCCCCTAGTCAGAGTTTTGAGGCCCCTCACCATCCCAGCCTTCAGTTTTGGAGGCAGGCTACAAGTCTCTGTATTTAGCTCACGCTTTCCGCCTGGGCATCTTAGTATATGCAGAGTAATAGTAGTAATCCTCAAGTTCACTCAGCCTCTATAGTTTTCAAAATGCTTTTGTGCCTCCCCAGCCTTGTGGAGGCAGATGCCTTCCCATTTGCCCATGAGGAACCTGGGAGCCTTTCTAAGAACAAATGGACATCATTTAATTTTAGAGTTGGGAAGGCTTTGCATACCATGTCAGCCTCACATCCCAGAAGAGAAACTGGAAAGGCAGAAGAGTTGAGGGACTTGTCTTGGGCCACATGGCCAGTGTTTGGTGATGGCCCTTGGGCACTGGGTTCCATTTTTAATCTGGTTTTGGTCCAGATGTTGAACTGTGACGCTGTGCTGCCTCTGTGCTCTGCAGTGGTGCAGAGAAGTGTTAAACAAATAAAACAGGGCTTCTTAGCGCAAGGAATTTACAAGTGATCAGTTTTGTCTTTCTGTTTAGTTTCTTACACAGTTTCCAGCAGCTGAGACAATGATGGGTACAAACTTTGGGAAGGAGGTCTACACTAAGTGGGATTGTTCAGGGAGGGTATTTTATAGGTGACCTTGCTGAAAATTAGAGTAGGCTGCAGAATAGAGTAGAAGTGTATCCCATGGTGCACATTACTGCAGCATTTCTTAAAAGATCTGTGGTGGTAGGCCAGTTTTGTTCTTTAAATTTCCACCAATCCTGTGTGGCTCAGTACTTTTGTAAAATATAATAATGATTAACTGTTAGAAAAATAGTGAATCCCTCAGCAGTCCAGTGGTTAGGACTGCACTTTGACTACCAAGGATGTGCGTTCAGTCCCTGGTTGGGGACCTGAAATTCCACAAGCTGCGCGCACAAGCTGCATGGAGCAGAAAAAAGAAAAAAACCGTAAAATGGAAAAATACAAACCTAAAGTTGTTATTGTTTGATTGAAGGCATGAAATTACTTTGTCAGGCTGCTCCAAGGTGAACTTGAGTATCTGTGGTCTCACTGTGTCTCGCTGACAGGTTACACGCTGGCCCCATGTTTTGAGAAGCACTGTCTCCTGTGGACAGAAGTGGGAAGGTTTAGTCCCCAGTGGTAGGGAGGGGATGGGGCCCAGGGGTCTAAGCAGGGAGGACATAATCAGAACATGTATGTATAGGTGAAATGTTGGAAGAAAAAGAAGGTGAAGGTGGTGTTAGCTGATAGAGAGTCTCAACTTCCAGTGGGTAGAGGAGAGTTTAAACTTGGCACCATGAGGAACAGGGAGCTCCTGCAAGTTCTTGAGCAAGGATGCTGGCTTGTCAGTGGTCCGCTGAATGATGCTCTTGGATATTCTCAGTGACTAAGATACTTGCTGCTCTGTAAGTAAGCTGTGAGTGTCTGTAAAACTCCTTTGATGCCTGCCAGTTAATCTTTCATGTTTTCTGGTTTCTTCTGTCTTCCTCTCTTTATATCATCTGAAGAGCAAACATGGGCTGCTTTTGCAGGATCTTCCTTCTTGAATTTTGCCTTCCGACCTTCTCCAGGGGACGCTTTTATCTAGAGCAGATCAACCACTTTTCTGCTCTCCAAATCTTGTTGCTTTACTGCCTCTGTGCAGCTGCATTCAATTGTTATAAAATTCAAATTTTCTAGCAGAAAAATTTTTAATTTTTTAGGCAAATACTGTTGGCCCTCCCAATCCATGGATCCCACATCCACGGATTCAACCAAACACTAATCTTGTACCATGTTTATGGTCGAAGTTGGTTGAATCTGCAGATGCAGAGGGGTCAGACTCAGGGATGTGAGCTTCTGTGGATTTTGATGTCCACCATGGGTCCAGGAACCAACCCCTTGGATACCAAGGTACCACTATATTTATTTTGTTTCTGAGCAACTTGAACAGACAGTCAGAAATGGGGGCTGGGGAGAGAGTGTGGAGGTGGAAAAGTCTATGTGGGAGAGATATTTAGGGAACAGTAGAGATAGCCCATCTTAAGTAGGATCGGAGCTCCTGGTATGTGGAATGTCTTTTTATCTTTTGTCTACCAGAGCGTGGCAGTGCTCTACTATATAGACCCCTAAACTTTCATGGCCAAGAGCTTGCTAAAGTCCAAGGCCTGGTAACTGGCAGAGTGTGATGTATATGTGAGTATGGAGTGCTTTTTGTACAACAGGCACGATCTCAGCACTTATATGTATTACCTTATGTGCTTCTCCCAGCAGCCGTCTGAGGTAGGTGCCTTATTCATTGTTTCTTAGATGAGAAAGCTGAAGCACAGAGGTTGATGAAGTTTGTTGAAGTTCATACAGCTAATACATGGTGGAGCCTGGATTTGAACCCTAGCAGCCTTGTTGCAAAGCTGTTAATAGCTTTTTACCCATTATGTTTGACTGCCTGAGACTGGTATGCTCCTACAATGTGGCAAGAACGCTCTGAGGATTGGTCACCTTGCCTGGTTTAGTCAGATCTGCAAAGAGATAATCGTTGTATCCTGAGTGCTAAGAAACATGGGGGAAAATACAGAAGGAAGCAGAAGGAAGAGGTATCAGAGCTCAGCCAGTGTCTTTGGAGGATTGAATAACAATAGGCTTCCTACCCTGAAGTCCCCACAATGCTTTAGGTCCTGGACTAGGAATTAAAAGATTGGTGGTAACCAAGACGGACTAGATCTTTGCCCTCATAAATGTTCAGTCCTGGTGAGGAAGACCGTGACTACCTAAGCAGGCCCCATAGTGTAAGGTACTGCAGTGGCTCTCAGGTTTGAATGGTCACCAGAGAGCTTGTTAACATCTCTGGAGGATCTGATTCGTAGGTCTGGAGTGGAACCCAAGAATGTGCCTGTCTATCAGATTCCTAAGTGATACTGGACCACACTTTGAGTACTCCGGGTTGAGTGCTGGGGCTGGCATATAGTTAAGTGCTATGTGAGAATTTTAAAAAATAATTGAAAGGATTTCTCCAGGTGGTCCAGTGGTTAAAACTGCCTTCCAAAACAGGGGGCGAAGATTCCATCCTTGGTTGGGGAATTAAGATCCCACATGCCACACGTTGTGGCCAAAATAGAATAAATGAAAAGATTAAAAATGAGATTATTTAATGGTGGCTCAGAGGTTAAAGTGTCTGCCTCCAATGCGGGAGATCCGGGTTCGATCCCTGGGTCGGGAAGATCCCCTGGAGAAGGAAATGGTAACCCACTCCAGTATTCTTGCCTGGAAAATCCCATGGACGGAGAAGCCTGAGGCTACAGTCCATGGGGTCGCAAAGAGTCGGACACGACTGAGCAACTTCACTTTCAAAGAGAAAATAAACTGGGTGGTAAGAGAGTGAACTGGGAGCCACTGTCACAGGGCTAAAGGTTGACCTTTGAGATGAACCCAGAAGATGAGATTAAGCCTGCCCTGAGGGGAGCTGGGAAAGCACCTTGGAGTGGTAAACAGAAAGGAGCTTGGGTGAGCTGGAGGCAGAAGATTGAATCTTTTGGGATCGAGCGTGGGGAGGATCCAGGGGATAAGTCATGTAGGGCTCTGTAAGGAGACAAGTGGCATAAACTGTTTCCTTGCTTAGGCTGCTAAGTTTCAGGTTGAACTGGAAAAAGAGAAGCATGGAGGCAGGGAGACCAGATTGGAGGCTGCTGCAGTGGTCCCTGAGGGATGGGAGTGGCTTCAATGAGGGTGGGAAAGAAACAGCTAGGAGCTAGAGGAATGTGTTTTGTTTTTTTGTCTGGTGGTTTATCACAGCAATGGATGCTCATTGCAGAGTCCCATGAAACAGTTAAATTATATCTTATTGTGCTGTTTGAGAAAGCAGAGAAGGACAAGGTATATTTTAAAAAGTCATCATCAAAAGTTATTTGAATGCTGGCATCCCCTCCCCCAGATGCCGTGTCCTCCCCCAAATGCCCTGTCCTCCCCAAGGGCAGACCCTCAGCTATCTGGAAAACTTGGCTATCTAGGACAACTCATCCTCTGAGGTCTCTGGTGCAGCTATATTCATGTGGAGTATAATCTGTGTGTGTGTGTGTGTCATTGCTTAATCGTTGGCATGTAGTGACTCAACTGGTAATTTAAATTAATAGACTGTGCATATAAGCAGACTATTGTTCTTCTTAGATCTCGATGGAGCTTTGATTGGCACTTAAGTGATGGTGTATTTGGATTAATTACTGTAGCTGAGAAAGAGCTGGGAAAACACATGAGGGAAGAGAAGTGTAGTTGTGAGGTGCTATAGGAGTGAAAGGAGTACGCTCAGTTTGAGAGTGAGCCTGGAATCAACACTTCTGGACTTAGAGAATGAGGAAAGAGATGCCAGGACGTCATGGACTCTGGGGCTCTGTCTACGCTGCTGCACCCCAAAGAATGGTCAGCCGGGAGCCCCACCTGCTCTCTGCTGGGGGACCCCACCCTTCTCCCTCTCCTGCCCCTTCATCCCAGCAGGAGGAATAGTCACATTGTAGGACCCCTGTCCTCATCTCCCGGCATCCTAGCCCAGTCAGTTCCACCTCAGGCGGTCTCTTTCTCACATGTTTACACACATCCTTCTCTAAACCTTGTGTTTCTTTTCCTTTTCTCTTTTAAATCTTGCCCAGTTACCTTAGGAAATTCTTTCCCTTTCTTTGTTCTATTCCTGGAGCCAAAAGTTAGGGAAAAAAAAAAAAACAAACAACTTCTAGTCATGGTTAGTATTTATGAGATTTATGCTATGATAAGTCTATTGACAAATGATCTAATTACCAAATCCTGTGGCTAATCTATTTCCTGATAGCAGCATCGGACAGTGTATTTACTTGATCTCTTGGAAGCTTTTCCTTCAGATTCTTTTTCCTTCTCTTCTTGATCATTCCCTTCCTTCTTCTGTTCCTCTAGTTGAGTTCTTTTTTTTTTTTTTAACTATTTATTTTATATTGGGGTATAGCTGATTAACAGTCATGATAGTTTCAGGTGAACAGCGAAGGGACTCAGCCATATGCCATATACATGTCTCCACTGAGTTATTTCTAAACCCTTGTTTCTCAGCCATGTTTTATTTCTGTTCATCCTCTCTGGGCAGTGCCACCCACTCTGGGGTTTCCATTCTCCCTTGTCTTTGCCCCTCCCTGACATTGTGCCTCAGTTCTAGTCTGGCATTTGTTACCATCCAATACAGAACACCATACGACCTGATAGAGTCAACACACTACCCTCCTGTTAGGTCCCCAACTGATGGCAGGACCCTTCTCCCAGATCCATGAGTGAACAGAAAAAATGTCAGTGTCCTCTTCAAGGTTTGACTTTTCCTTTCCCCCAGCCTCTAATCACTGCATTCTGTTGGTTCTGCCTCGGAGGGGGCTCTTTTCTTGCTTTTCCTCACTGGCCCTTGAGCTGTTGTGTCTCTGCCCTTCAACCTTCTCACTTCTATGATCACCCTTTCATAAAACCACCCAAATGGGCTTGTGCCTTTGTTGACTTCTGAGTGCCAGACACATAGAGAGTGCTCACAAAATACTAGTGTTAGCCTCCTTATTCCAAAAAGAATCCAAAATAGCTTTTGCAAAAATGCTTAAGATAAAATATAAAGTAAGTGGCTAGAAGATGTGTCCCCCACCCCTTAGTTAGGAATGGAAAATACCAACTGAAGACAGGACAGGAATTCCTGAAGCTACCCATCTACTGTATATACATCTGTGAAAGGGAAGGTTACAGTTTTGGCTCAGAGAATCTTAATAGCTGATGGGAAGAGGAAGAGAGAATCCATTTCTGTGGTTGCACATTGTCTATATGATAGAAAGGACGTGCTGTGCAGGAGAAACGCAGCTGTTCTCAGAATGGAGGTCAGAGAGAACTTTTTCCCAAGGGCTCTGATGAGGAGAATACTGTGTGGCTTCATGAATCATAACCTCATCGAATTCCTAGAATATCCATAGCAATCCGTTTCATGGCGATGCTGCTCCTGACCCCATTAAGCACGGGCCAGCAACAGTGTGTCAGTGTGCGATTTCAATCAAGGTCCTCGTAAAGGTGGAGAGATAGTAAACACTGTGCCCATCCACTAGAATTTCTTTGCAAAACGGCCTTCTTTATGTTCCTTAAACAGTTTTCCATAACTCCTTGTGTCTGTCCTCAAATTCTTTATTATATGGACATTCAGTGTGTTCTGTAATGTGAGCCTGTGTTATCCTTCTGGGTTTGCCCCGACCTGTGAACTCTGCATCCCAGCCCGGCCAGCGTACTTGCTGTTTCCTGAACAGCTCTGTCCTTCATACAGGCTGTTTCTTTAGCGTCCAGGAAGTCCTGCCCTCCCTACCTTCTGACTCAATTTGCATCCAGCTCCTTCCTCTCTCCCCAAGTTAAGAGGGAAGGTTTTAACCAGCAAGCCAATAAAGCTACACTGAACAACAAACTGTTCTTTGTTTAAAGAACGGTTCTTTACATAAAACTGAACATATCAACCAATCCATAAAGGTGTCCAGAATTTCATTTTACTGTTTGGCTTCATTTTATTTATTTATTTACATACTTCTTTGCTTGCCTGCTTACCATGCAGCAAGGCATGTAGGATCTTAGGACCCTGACCAGGAATCTAACTCATGCATTGGAAGCATGGACCCCTGACGACTGGGATCGCCAGGGAATTCCCAGCCTCAGTTTCAAACTTAAGACTTCTTCAAGGACTAGCATCCTTAATATATAAGAAGAGACTTTTCATGCGTTGGTTTGTCTCTTTCAGTGTTTTGGTTGTCCCACTTGCTCATTAGTTGAGCTACAGTTAAGGGGTTCAACCAGCTCTTACCTATTAACTTTAGAGTCTAAGCGCCATTGAATATGTTTCTGGGGAAGTTATCTTCCCCAGTCCCAGAGCATACTGTTAAAATATTACAGCAATATTTTCCAGTTTAGAGTAATAAAAGGAACCCTGAACTGGGATTTATCTTCTTAGTTCTGATCTTGGTTTCTTTGATTAATTAAATTTAACCCCTCTGGGCCTCAGTTGCCTCATTATTAAAATGAGATGGTTAGACCAGATGGTGATGAGGAATGATGATAATAGTAAAAATAATAATGGCTGACTTTCTTTGTCTGCTGTGGGCTAGGAAACTGTACCGGGCCTTGGCTAGAGGTTCCATCCTTTAATCTTCACAGCGACATTCTAAAGTCAGAAGTGTTATCCCCATTGACGCTTGAAGAAACCAAGGCACAGAGAAATTAAGGGATTTTGCTGAGGGTTATACAGCCGGTGAGCCACCAGACCTGTGTTCAAACACAGGGCTCTTGGTCAGGCTTCTGGGAGAAACTTTTAACCACTCTGCTTTCTAGTTCAGTGGTTCTGTGAGATGCTATTTATAGCACAAAGCCTGTATTTTGAATTTTTGAGGAAGAAAAATTAGTTACTGAAATCCAATTTTAATCATTCCTTCCAAACTATTTTTAAACCCAGGAACTTGTATTGAAATGAACGCCTTGCTCGCTTTCCCCCAAACATGTTTGCATGTAAGGTTATTACTTGGTTAGAGCAGTAGCCTTTGGGAGGAAGCCTGTCATTAGTGCTCTTTGCTGTCCATAAGCAATGTGCTCTTGGTGTCTGTCCCGGGAGCAGATCAAATGTCAGCTGTCAGGATGAAGATATTTTATGTGCCTCCTCCTTTCTTTTCTCCTGCAGCCAGGTCTTTGACTGTCTTTAGATAGGTGGGAAATTAAGCCTTCTTAAGCATTTCTCTTTTTTGGGAAATGCTAAGAAAGGACTTGTTACACGACTGATAAAGCATTTAGCGTAGTGTCTGCCGTGTCACTCATTAAACTGTGACCACACTGAGCTGAAGATTTGGGATACCATTGTGAGCAAAACACAGGTCTAAGTGGAAGAGCAGAAAATTGATCAAAGTGATAATTTACAAATGCTACAGATGTTCAATGAGATGTTTTCCATGTTATTATTTTTCTCATAATATTATATAAATGAGGAATTAGCCTTTTATTTAAGCCCTCCCCAAGGCAATCCAAACCAAGATTTCCACTTCTTCCCATCGCAACTCATTCAACACTGTTCACTCATACCTATGGCTGTTAATGGATGATGATTCAAATGAAAGTGAAAAGGAGCACTATTAATACTTATGCTGAAACGATAGATGTAAACTAGGATTGTCCAAGGCAGACTGGAATGTGTTGCCAACCTCCTTATTGGTATCTGAATTGACCTCCTAATCTTAAACATTCCTCAGTTATGGTTAAACTCTTTATGCAGAGAGAGTATGTGTTTGTGTGTGCACGCCTGCACTGATGAACAAATGAATCAGAAGTGTGTGCCTGATTTCCCTGGAGGTCAAGGGCATTAAATATCCTCTTCATTCTAGGAATTTATTTTCTAAGATATTATTCTTCTCAACTTTCAACAAAACTGCTTCAATAACACATCAAGTCAACTGTAGAATTGAGAGATTTTATTAGATAGACATTCTAAAATAATAACTTTTTTTTAACTATTCATCATGCCTTTGTTGTTTTGTTTTTAAATTTTTATTTGAGTATAGTTGATTTAGAATTTTGTGTTAGTTTCAGGTATACAACAAAGTGAATCAGTTATACATATACATATATCCACTCTTCTTTAGATTCTTTTCCCATATAGGTCATTACAGAGTATTGTGCTTTCGGGTTCCTAGTGTATATGTCTCTCTCTTTTTATTTAATAAATAGATTTCAGGGTAGCCCATTGTTTTCTGTCCAGATTAAAAAAACAGAGGACCATATTATCCATAATGATTGCAAAATTCAAAAGGACAGTGAAGTGCTTTGTGTCCCAGACTTTTTAGAATATGAAGTCTTGTAAAAAACGAAGCTGTCCAGAAGTATTACAAAGCCTCAGAGTTGAGAGTAGTTGCTCTCAAATATCCAGGATCATCTCAGGTTTGATTGCCTGGCTTCTTCTGTAGTGACTTTAATGAGCTGTAAGTCATTCCCAAGGGGATATCTTGAATGACTTTTTGTAAACCGTCATCATCAATGTCTGTTGTCTAGTAGTCAACAGAAATGATTGAGTCATCCCAGTTACAATTTTGAGTCATTCCTCTAAGGATAGAATACATTTTACAAGCCGTTTAAAAAAGTGGCCATCAGAGAGGAGAAGAAAGAGTATGTAGTGTGTGGTTCGGGGCCAGGGGGGAGGGTATTGCGTGCCTCCTGGCTTGAAGGGAAGTGATTGCCCCACAGAACCAGCATTGTAGGGATGGTGAAACCCCAGCATCTGCCCCTGGGTTCAGGCCTTGACCGTTGGCAGCTGGCCTTGGGGTGTAAGCTGCCTCATGGTTTGAAATTTTCGTCTTGCCTCAACATAATGAGGTCAGTGCCTCAGTGTCTTGGAAATAGAAGCTCCTATTGCCGAGGCTGATTATTGGATGTGCATATAGTGCTTGTTGGGAAGCGCCTCTTGGATTTGGGGCCTTGGAAGGGATTTACTGGAGTGTAGTTTTTTGTTACTGTTGTTTTAAACCTTTAAGTCACTACATTAGTAAAGCATGGTTTTGTCAGATTATTTATAAACATCTCATACACAATAAGTGAAAATTTATCATGCTGTTATCTACTTCTGGAAATCTGGATAGAGCCCAGGGTATGGTTTGCTGGGGTTGTTTAGTTGTTAAGTCATATCTGACTCTTTGCGACCCTATAGACTGTAGGCCACCTGGCTCCTCTGTCCATGGAATTCTCCAGGCAAGAACACTAGAATATGTAGCTATCCCCTTCTCCAGGGAGTCTTCCTGACCCAGGGATTGAACCCGCGGATTGAACCTGTCTTCTGCACTGGCAGGCGGATTCTTTACTGCTGAGCCACCAGGGAAGCCCCAGAGCCCAGGGTGACCAAATAGAAATTTAGTGAACTCAGCTGATTTATTGACAGTTATGTTGAAACAGTTGAAAAGTAATAGTGTAATATAATGTTTTAAATGTGTGCCTGTATGTCTCTCCTTTTTAATTTTTAAAATTAATTCATTTATTTTTATTATCTCTGGTTTATTATAAAGGATTTAAAATGAAAAGCCAGATGAAGAGGTACAGAGGATGAAGTTCCAAAAAGTCCAGAAGCTTCTGTCCCCGTGGAGTTGGGGCACGTGACCCTCCCTGCACATGGATATGTTAAAAGCTGAGAAGCTTTCCAAACCTCCTCATTTAGGGTTTTTTTGGTGGCTCCATTACATAGGTGTGATTGATTAACCCACTGGCCACACATAGTTGAACTCAAATCAGCAGCCCCTCTCACCTCCCCAGATATCAGAAAAGTGAAAGAAAGTGAAAGTGAAGTTGCTCAGTCGTGTGGACTCTTTGCGACCCCATGGACTGTAGCCTATCAGGTTCCTCTGTCCATGGGATTTTCCAGGCAGTAATACTGGAGTGGGTTGCCATTTCCTTCTCCAGGAGATCTTCCTGACCCAGGGATTGAACCCAGGTCTCCTGCATTGTAGGCAGACGCTTTACCGTCTGAGCCACCAGATATCAGGGGGTGGGGCTAAAGGTACTTTTTTTTTTCTGATTTTGGTATTAGAATTATTATTTTTTAAAAATCTTTGCCACTTACCTATACTAACAGCCTCTCCTCGCCACTACCCCCTCACCCCCGCTTTTTTTTAAATGAAGAAGGTTCAGGGTAGCCTATTGTGACCTTCCCTCAAACTGCTACTGTTTTAGAAAACTGCTGTCACTAAAGCATGACGGTACTGGGGCGTACTTAAAGTACTACTTTAAAGGTTACTTATATCCATTCTACCTGGTGGTGCTGGGGAAGCAGCTGTAGTTTTGAATCCATTTGGCAGGAGGAATAAAAAGATTTGGCTTGAATAGCCCAGTTCTTGAACTGATGGTTCTCACTATATCACACGGACGGTATACGTGAACTTGAAACTAAACTATGTGTATGAATCTGGAAGACCGAAGCTCACGTCTGCTGAAACAAAATTTCCTGAGGCAGTACTTACCTTTATTACATTTGATGCATTCTGATGTTTTTCTGTTTTATTTGCTATTCTTTCATATTTCAGTTGAAAAAAAAAGTTGGCTATGACCCATTAAAGTGATTTCACCATCCATTAATTGGTTGTGAGCTGAAGTTTTAGAAAATATGCATCTAAACAGTTTTCGTGAGTGGGTGTGCATGTTTAAAGGCAAGGACCATGAAGTAATGTTTTCCTATCAGTGGTGTTAATAAGTGTAGCCATAATAAAACAGCAACCGTTTAGTTAATTAGAATATTTACCATAATAAGTGCTGTGGGATTGATTTCTTTATGAATAGTGCATTTTGTCTGCTAGGATGAAGTAATTGAGTGTTTCCAATCAGCGCAGACGACAGTCCTTACAATGCTTCTTGTTGATGTTAAATGGACTATTGAAATAGCATTTTGTTTGTGTGTCTTGGCTGGTAATGAGCACTGTTTTGTCATCGTTAGGGTTACCAGAACAGCTGTTGACACCCAGAGAATGTCTGAGAATGGCCGTTAAGTAGCAAGAAAACAAGGAATATTACAGTTTAATCCTTGTCTATTCCATGTGATGCCAGATGCTAGGGGTCCTCATTCAAACTATACAAAAGAAAATAATGTTCTTTTTGTCTTTGGTATTCAACTGTTCTTTGTCATTTAGTAAACACTGCTCTAGATTTAGAACATTTTATATTTTCCTCTTTAGGACACATCTCACACTTGAAAACAGGCTGTGTTTAAAATGACAAAAGCAAAACAGCCTCAAAAACAATCAGAATTTCTTTCAATATTAGAAAAGATATTGAATGAGCCTAACTGGCTTTATTGTTTAAAGTTACTCTTTTGAGGACGTGTAATGTTAAGTGACACATGACTTTCGCTGCAGTGTGATATTTACACACTGCTGTTTTGCTGTCTGTGTCTTCCACCTTGTTGGGTTAGCATCTCCTTGAAGAACACACCCTTCAGTGTCTCCTAGACTGTATTGCTTCACCGAGACCATAAACAATTACGGCATAAAATATTACCTTTGGAAATGAAGTCATGCGTCTTTCTTAATTGCTGAACCCTTGTAATTCTGAAGGGGGTATGTTTAAGTCTGTCCTGATACATACACTTGCTAACATAAGCAAATGTAGCCTGCACATATAGGAAAAACGTGAATCACAGGGTTTCTTATTTTCTACTAATTATGCATGGAATGTGCAGGAGCAGGAATGTTGAAGTAGAAGTCATAATGATAGATTTTGAAAAGACCTTCGAAGTTAGCAAGTACAGGATATTTTACAGTAGAGGAAGCTGAGTTCCAGAGGAGCTGGAATTTCTTCTTCCTAACTTCCCTTCCTTCCGTCCCATGGCAGTAGATGGCTGCTAGAATGATCTTTCTATAGCAAACGTGACATGTTTAGTCTTCCTCTGGTAGCTTCCTATGCTTTTGGAATAAAGTTGTGATTTCTTGAAGTCATTCACAGAGGCCTTTGGGGATGTATTTTCTGCTTGTCTTGGTAGCTTCTTTTGCCAGTTATATCCATTCTGCTTTAGTACTTCAATTCCTGTATAGTTTTATCTTATTGACCCCTCTAGTTTTATCTCATTTAACATATTCCCACTGTCTCCAAACAAAGCTAGCGGAGGTGATGGAATTCCAGTTGAGCTATTTCAAATCCTAAAAAATGATGCTGTGAAAGTGTTGCACTCAATATGCCAGCAAATTTGGAAAACTCAACAGTGGCCACAGGACTAGGAAAGGTCAGTTTTCATTCGAATCCCTCAGAAAGGCAATGCCAAAGAATGCTCAAACTACTGCACAATTGCACTCATCTCACATACTAGTAAAGTAATGCTCAAAATTCTCCAAGCCAGGCTTCAGCAGAACGTGAACCGTGAACTTCCAAATGTTCAAGCCGGTTTTAGAAAAGGCAGAGGAACCACAGATCAAATTGCCAACATCCGCTGGGTAATGGAAAAAGCAAGAGAGTTCCAGAAAAACATCTATTTCTGCTTTATTGACTTTGCCAAAGCCTTTGACTGTGTGGATCACAACAAACTGTGGAAAATTCTGAAGGAGATGGGAATACCAGACCACCTGACCTGCCTCTTGAGAAACCTATATGCAGGTCAGGAAGCAACAGTTAGAACTGGACATGGAACAATAGACTGGTTCCAAATAGGAAAAGGAGTACGTCAAGGCTGTATATTGTCACCCTGCTTATTTAACTTATATGCGGAGTACATCATGAGAAATGCTGGGCTGGAAGAAGCACAGGCTGGAATCAAGATTTCTGGGAGAAATATCAGTAACCTCAGATATGAAGATGACACCACCCTTATGGCAGGAAGCAAAGAAGAACTAAAGAACCTCTTGATGAAAGTGAAAGAGGAGAGTAAAAAAGTTGGCTTAAAGCTCAACATTCAGAAAACAAAGATCATGGCATCCGGTCCCATCACTTCATGGTAAATAGATGGAGAAACAATGGCAGACTCTTTTGGGGGGCTCCAAAATCACTGCAGATCGTGACTGCTGCCATGAAATTAAAAGATACTTACACCTTGGAAGGAAAGTTATGACCAACCTAGACAGCATATTCAAAAGCAGAGACATTATTTTGCCAACAAAGATCCATCTAGTTAAGGCTATGGTTTTTCCAGTAGTCATGTACAGATGCGAGAGTTGGACTGTGAAGAAGGCTGAGTGCCGAAGAATTGATGCTTTTGAACTGTGGTGTTGGAGAAGACCCTTGAGAGTCCCTTGGACTGCAAGGAGATCGAACCAGATATCTAGGAAATCAGTCCTGAATATTCATTGGAAGGACTGCTGTTGATGCTGAAACTCCAATACTTTGGCCACCTGATGCGAAGAGCTGACTCC
This sequence comes from Capricornis sumatraensis, assembly GCF_032405125.1. Classification (NCBI taxonomy): domain Eukaryota; kingdom Metazoa; phylum Chordata; class Mammalia; order Artiodactyla; family Bovidae; genus Capricornis; species Capricornis sumatraensis. Next base: position 58,721,583 of record NC_091084.1, on the reverse strand, counting down.
TTGGAAAAGACCCTGATGCTGGGAAAGATTGAAGACGGGAGGAGAAGGGAATAGCAGAGGATGAGATGGTTGGATGACATCACTGACTCAATGGGCATGACTTTGAGTAAACTCTGGGAGTTGTTGATGGACAAGGAGGCCTGGTGTGCTGCAGTCCATGGGGTTGCAAAGAGTCAGACATGACTGAGCTACTGAACTGTGTAGAAGGCACCCTCTTCCCAAACAAACAAGTTATCGATTCAGAGGCTTTCAATTTTTTTTTCCTATGAATCCAGGGACAACTACATTTTACACCATAGCCCAAAATATATATGAAATCTAAATAATTGTCATGAAATAGTATTTATTCTTTGTCTGTGTGACATGCTTAACTTTGAGATTAACTGTTCCATGAGAAATTGAAAGTCTTAGTTGCTCAGTCGTGTCTTGACTCTTTGAGACCCCATGGACCCCCACTTGGCTCCTCTGTCCATGCAGTTCTCCAGGCAAGAATACTGTAGTGGGTTGCCATTCTCTTCTCCAGGGAATCTTCCTGACCCAGGGATGGAACCCAGGTCTCTTGCATTGCAGGCAGATTCTTTACTGTCTGAGCCACCAGGAAAGCCCAACTATTCCTTATATTTCTTTTTTTTAATGCCATTTGTCACCGACTGAATGGATTTCAGATCCCTCTCTGTGCTGCCAGCTTCCTACGGGGAAGTTTGGAAGCATTTGGGGAATGTTTTTAGTTGCACTAATTAGTGCATTGGAGGACCAGGGGTGCCAAGCACTGTATAGTGAGCAAGACTGTCTTGAATAATGAAGAATCATCTTGCTCAAAAGCCAATTGCATCTCTGCTGAAAAACAGTGCTGACTTTATGTGTGAGACCACAAATTGAAATAGCAGCTCTCTATAAAGGAATATCTGCCCTTTCTACCTCAATACCACAGCCCTGCGTCTGGAAGCCTCTCTCTGGCTCCAGTTAGGCTGACCATCTTCCCTTGCTGTACCATGCAGATCATGGTATTTATTTATTGCTTTGTTATTGCAGAGTACCCTTAGGGTAATCTTACCTGTCTTTATCTATCTGGGACCCAGCACACAGTCCGTCACAATCCTAACAGGTGCTCAATAAAGAAAGAATGAAGAGGCTTGGTCCAGTGCCCTCCAGGTAGATAGCAGAGGCTGTAAAAACAACCAAAACAACACCCAAAAAGGCAAATCAAAAACAAAATCCTGTAGGTTTCCTGATTCTCAAGCCAAACCATCATGTTGTTTGGTTTGGGGGCAGGGTTGGAAAAGAGGACTTCTAGCCTCAGGATGAATTATTTTTCCTGTGGGAGAAATGTGAAGAGATAATGTCATATACATATACTTATTTGTGAAGGCCAACACAGGCCTTGAGGTTTAATTTACATATAGTAAAATATGTGAGTTGAGTGAGTGAAGTCGCTCAGTCGTGTCCGACTCTTGGCGACCCCAGACTGAAGCCTACCAGGCTCCTCCGTTCATGGGATTTTCCAGGCAAGAATACTGGAGTGGATACGTACTTTTACTTTTTAGTATACAGTTCTGAGAGTTTTGATAAATGTATATAACCATGTAACCACACCATGCAAATCAAGATATAGACCATTTCCACTGGGCCAGAAAAGTTCTTTCATTTCCCTTTGTAGTCAACCTTTCTCCTGTCCCATCCATTTATACCTTGTTCATGGTCATAAGTGTGTGTTTAATTTTATGAGAAACTGGCATGCTGTTTCCAGAATGGTTGTGCCACTTACAGTGTGTGAGTTCCAGTTTGTCTGTATCCTTGCCAGCACTTATTACTGTCAATTTATTTTTTTTGCATTTTCAGTTCAGTTCAGTTCAGTTACTCAGTCATGTCCGACTCTTTGTGACCCCACGGACTGCAGCATGCCAGGATTCCCTGTCCATCATTTTGCATTTTAGCCATTCATATAGCTGAGTGCTATCTCATTGTGATTTAATTTGCATTTCACTAATGACTAATGTTGAACATCTTTTTATGTGCTTTTTGCCATTTGTGTAATCTTTTGTCATTGTGTAATAAGTGAAGTGCCTATTCAAACCTTTTGCCCATTGAAAAATCAGATTTTTTTATTGACTTTTGAGAGTTCTTTCCAGGTTATAAATACAATCCTTTATCCCAGATGTGTTTTGCAAATGTTGTCTTCCAGTTTGTTTTGTCTTTTTAAATTTTCTTAACAGTGGCAATAGAGCTTTGAAAGTCTTTAAGAATGCTAAAAGGGGTTTTCATCCATGAAAGTAGATGATTATAAGATGAATGCAGCATTCTCTACATCTTCCATAGCCAAAACTTTTTTACTGTATTTTTATTATTATTTTTTAAGATTTGAAGACTGTATACTAGGATATTCAAGTACCTTATTAGACAATGACTTTACAAGATGGTAACTCTTCTTGGCAATAATTAACATCTATTTTTGTGTCAGTTATGGTTGTTCTGGGCTGCCCTGGCAGCTCAGACGCTAAAGAATCTGCCTGTAATGGAGAAGACCTGGGTTCAATCCCTGGGTTGGGAAGATCCCCTGGAGAAGAGAATGGCAACCCACTCCAGTATCTTGCCTGGAGAATTTCATGGACAGAACAGCTGTGGGCTACAGTCCATTGGGGTCACAAAGAGTCGAACACATCTGAGCAACTAACGCTTTCACATGGTTATTGTAACAGCTCACCTCTTAAGGATTGCAAGGCTCAAGAAATCGCGTTTTGGATTCTTTCTGCTGGGAAGCACTGAGCCTTTGTGTTTGAAACACCCGGGAAGATGCCAGATAGTATGGAGCCAATTTATCCTGCTGCCTAAAATTGGAGTGGAAACATTTTACACGGCATCAGAAGGGTGTCCATCATGCCATCTAGCAGTGAGAAAACATGTAAGGTCAAAAAATATCTCAGAGCAAACTGACTAAAATGGCTCCCATTCTATTTTGGCCCCATTTCTGCAGTGTAATTAGAGAGCAGTATCTTTACACCTATGTAGCTGTTCTTATTGCTTCCAAAATGCAAGAATGCATTTAGAAAGGTTAAATTTAATTGCATGTTGCAACAATGTCTTCAGCAGTAATAGCCAGGTAAGAATAGAGCAGACTGATGAATTTTAATTAAAAGAAAGTAAGAGAACTGTGAACCTATCTTTTGATATAAAAACTTCACCACCCTAGCTCAGTGCCTTGCATTTATATGGGTGCTTTGTACATAGTTGTTAAATAGGTGACAGTGTATCTCCTTGTCTCTGGAAAAGAGACTTATCTCTTTTCTTTTTGGCACAGTGATTTCCAGGTGCAAAGGCGATCCCTCTTATGATGTATGGCCTGCCAAAAAATAGCATCGAGATATATATTAAATACGCTTTCCTTAAAAGATACTTTCAGAGAATTTTTTTTTCCATTTTGCAAGTGAAGAATACAAGTCAAGAGATACACATGTTTAGAATGATAGCATTTCATATTGCTGAAAATATATACCATCCATAGAAAAAGAACCTGTAATGTCTCCCATAAAATAGAACAGTGGTTATTCCTGAGTATTGATATTGTTGATGGTTTTCTCTGTATTTCAGTGCTTTAAGAACAGCGAATATAGATTGCTTTGTTGTTATAAAAGTGGTGAATGAAAGAGATCACTTGCCCAAAGGTTCAGAATCCTGTCAGAAAAGAAATTAAACTTGGGACTGCTCTGGTAGCCCAGTGGCAGTCCAGTGGACTGAACTCCCAATGTGTGGGACATGGGTTCAATCCCTGGTCAGGGAACTAGATCGCACATGCTGCAACTAAGACCTGGCACAGCCGAATAGATAAACAAATATTGAGGGGGAAAAAAGGGAATTAAACTCTTCACGCGCCTTGTCTGGAACCTTCGTGGTGTGTGTCTACATCACTTCTCTGTGAGAGAGATGTTCCCTTCCAGTGTGTCCCACCAGGGACGTTTTTCAAGTGTAGTTTTAGTTTTTTGTTTTTGTTCAAACAGTAGACATCTGTGGGCCTGAAAATTTTTGGTGGATGACAAGACCCTCGAAAAGTCGTTGGAATAGTATTAGTTATTTATTATTGTCAGCGTGTGTCTGCTGAGTTTCAGGACATCACCACCATTTTCTGGGGAACGGTTTAGAGAATGATGTGTTTTGTAGAAGCTGTTTGTAATTTATTAAATATAATTTATCAACTTCTCATATGGCTGGGTAATATTTACGTTACTACTACAGCAAAAGTGCAGTTTTATCTAACACAAATAGGAGGGTTTATTCAAAGTTAGATAATATTGGGTCAATCACAGTATATTTAAAATTAAATAACCCCATGGCGAAAGGCCCAGACCAGCAAGCATGCGGTGGCGAAGTCCGTGGTGGTACACTCTGGGCCATCAGCAAACAGGTTGGGCTCGCTTCGGGAGCATTTTACAGGGATTTTAAAAGGTACCTTGTTGAAACATGATGTTTCTCTCTACTCAGGAGATACTTTAGCATTAGTGAATTTTATGAGTGGAAAAAAGATAGTTTAACCACTGGGGAGATTTAGCAGTTTCAATTAAACAATTGCACCCTTTCAGTGTTAATTTTGAAGTCGGTGACTGCTGGTATTGGAGGGTTCACCTTTATTTTCCTAGTGGGGTGATGTACTTTTGCACTTTTGATCTCTATTGTAAAAATTGGGGAATATTACACTGGGTCTGATATGCGTGTGCCCTGTTCCAGTTGGTACACCTTGAGAGGCCTAAGTTATAGAGAAATCTGTTATGGAACCAGTATGTATAGAAAGCATACATTCAGGCATTTCCCCACATTAAGTAAAAGTTCTGGGTTCTGTCCCCTGGTTCATCACTTATGGTGCAAAGTCCTCCTGGCACAAAGCCATTTGAAAATGGCTCTTATCTTTCCTGTATTTCTAACACTTTTCCTATGAGGATGTAATTTCCTACCTCCTTCTCTCCCTGTCTCCCTTCCTTCTCTGTCATCAACCAGGCCTCAACGTTTTACTTTTTTTTAAACAAAATTCTTTGATCTCAAAGAGCTCTTCTATCTCATCATCTTTGACTCCTGGAATTCTGGAGCTTGGAATCCAGTTTTGTAGTTAGGAACAACTCCCGGTTCTAGATCTTCTGCACCATTGAGTATTTCCCTTGTGTAAAAGTGGTTTCTTTTCTGGGAAAGAAGGCCACCAAAGGCAGTGAGGTGCTTGGCCTGCTGGCTCTCAGCCCAGTGGATTCACACAGCTTCTAGGAGCCGTAAAACATGGACAATGATGACATAACACCTGTTACTTATTTAACTTTTTATACGTGACTTGTCATGGGGCTTCCCTGGTGGCTCAGTGGTAAAGAATTTGCCTGTCAATGCAGGAGATGCAGGTTCGATCCCTGGGTCAGGAAGATACCCTGGAGTAGGATATGGCTACCCACTGCAGTTTTCTTGCCTGGGAAATCCCATAGACAGAGGAGCCTTGTGGGCTACAGTCCATGGGGTTGGACATGACTACTGACTGAGCAACAGCAATGTGACTTGACATTTTCTGGTCTTCACAGGATGCTATGGGACTTAGTTATTACTGCCTTCTTTATCTAAATGAAGAAGCCAGGGCTCAGAAAAGATGACCGGTTTGCCCAAGATCACACAGCTAATGCTGGTGAATCCATATGAAAGCCTTAATCTTCGAGGCCTGCGTCCTTCCATTTATGCCAGGTTGGCTCCAAATAAGGCCATGCATTCTCTTGAAATCACTCTTTGGAGGCTTTTGAGTTGGTGGTCTCTGACCTCATAAGATTATTTTGTTTTCTACCTTATACTTATTTTCTTCATAGGAACCCAGGATTGCAAATCTCTGGGTTTAACTACAGATGTTCCTGGCTAGATTGTGTTGCTCATCATGAATGTCAAAGCACTGACCTAGGGGTGTTATCTTCTAGCTAAAAATTTTCTGTACCGTTTTCTTTTACTTATGTACTTTAGTAATTTATAGGCCCATGAGCCCAATATATTTGTAATTATTGGCTTAGGGCTTCCATTTGTAAATTGTTACAGTTAAGTCATCACCCCCAGCATCCGAAGCCTGGAGCTCTCTTGCTGGTGTTGGTGATGTCAGGTCTGGAATCTACTTTTGGGGCTGTCTGTGGGCTGTTTATCACCATTAGCCCTCATTATTTTAAATGAGTACCCACCCACCTTATACTCTGTAACCACATGTTTCCAGAGCGTCTCTGGAGATTACATCTTGCAGGTCCCCCCTCCCTTTCTTTTCTTTTTCTTCTCCTTACTTGCAAATGCTTTGTAAATGAGGCCCAGAAAATATGAAGGAAAACACCTAAAAAGATAGTATGTGAAATTCAGATCAGTTTGGAAACAAGTGTTGCTTCTGACTCTGAAGCTTTGGGAGAAAAAAAAAAAAACCTCACCAAGTGTGTTGAACACATATTAGTTTGTAAATATGGAGTCCCACTAATTGCATTTATAGCTCACAGCAAAACTACCTGTTATGTCTTGTTACTCTGAGGGGGGAAAAATGAGAGAGTTATATAGGTGTATGCATTTTACAAAATTGGAATTCAGGGAAGAGTGTGGTATAAATTCTTTTATAATTATGTGTCTTTTTCTGCTGAGGCAATTAGTCAGTTTTTCTGTTGCTGTGATGGTCACCTGAATTCAGGTGTCCCAAACTTAGAGGAAGGGCTTCCCAGGTGGGTAAGAGAATTCACCTGCCAATGCAGGAGATATGGGTTTGATCCCTTGTTCGGGAAGATCCTCTGGAGGAGGAAATGGCAACCTGCTCTTGCCTAGGAAGTCCCATGGACAGAGGAGCCTGGTGGACTGCAATCCATGTGTCACAAAGAGCCAGACATGACTGAGCACACGCACATGCGAATTTAGAGGAAATGGTATGGAGTGCCTCCTTTCATAAAGAAGTCAATTACGGTTGTCCTCCTTTCCCCTGTTATTGGAATGACTAAAGAACACCAAAATTGTGTGATATTTTGCAGAATCACTGCTTACTCATTATTTTGCTTTTCCACGTGATTAAAAGTTTTGTGGTATTCTTAACAATGGTTTTTTTGGTTAAAGGTAAATGTGTTTTGGTTAAAGGTAAATGTGACAGAGGATGAGATGGTTGGATGGCATCACCGACTCAATGCACGTGAGTTTGAGTAAACTCCGAGAGGCCTGTCGTGCTGCGGTCCATGGGGTAGCAGAGCCGGACACAACTGAGCAACTGAACTGACTGAACCGAAATGTGTTTCCAGTGGAAGTGGTTCAGTTGTTTTCTAATGACAAACCAGGAGTCTTTAATGTTGTTTTCTGATGATAAACCAGGAGTCTTTAAATGTTGCTTTATGGTCAGTTTTCAGAAAGCTGCCTTTTCCATCAGGTGAAAGTGAAAGTGAAGTCGTGTCTGACTCTTTGCCACCCCGTGTGCTGTAGCCCACCAGGCTCCTCCATCCATGGGATTCTCCAGGCAAGAGTACTGGAGTGGGTTGCCATTTCCTTCTCCAGCGGATCTTCCCGACCCAGGGATCGAACCCAGGTCTCCTGCATTGCAGGCAGACGCTTTACCCTCTGAGCCACCAGGGTCTGTGAACCTCATGTATTTTCATCAGGAAGGGTGAGCACCTCCATGAAAACTACGAAAAAAGTGAATCACGGAAGTATATGTCAGGCCAGGAAGCACTCCAGTACATCAGTGAAGCTCCCCACCCCCACCATTTTACAGATAAGCAAACCAAGGCCCAGGATTAAACAGCATTCCTTCTGACCCCTACTGGGGTGCTGTTTCTCTGGTATGTTGCTCCAGTGTTTATGAGAAATGAAAGGCTCCCCCCTCCCCTTCCCCAGGGATAATAATAGTTAACTAAATTAGTATCAGGGCCTGTATTTAAAAATAATAATTCCTAGAAAAGTGTATTAATTTTATTTACTTATAAGTTATCTTTAGTAGAATTTGAGTTGTTTTTAATGATAGACAACTTTGGAATGCATGTGAATCCCTTTGGTCAGAGGATTCATCTCCAGAGAATTTTCAGAATTTTGTTTCTTCAATAGCTAAAGCTATTTATAGTTTTATTATTATTATTAATATTATTATTATTTTCAAGCAGAAGCGCTCTTCCTGAGATCCTCTGATTATCTTGCCAAGGTCTTAGGGGCAGCATCCCCGCCTCTTTTTAACCTTGGGTGGTCTCAGGATTTGCTTTATGTCCTGACTACCGCTGGAGCGAAGTAGCAGGATCCAAATGATGTTTTAAAAGACTCGAAGTTTGGAGTTAAGATCTTGGGCTCTGGAGCTCACATGTCCTGTTACACCACTTGCTAGTGGCCTCAGGGAGGTTGTTTTGCCCCAGGAAGCCTCAGTTTCCCCCTTCATAGAGTGAGATCAACGTGCAGTCTTATCCCCTGATCGGTATTTGCGACATGTCAGCTGCTACTGCTGTTTTTGCTATTGCATTGTTATTATTATTCCCAAGCCAAGACGTTTCCCAAACATGCCTTGAAAAGGCTAGTCAGAAGGAAAGCAAATTCCACTTTTAACTGTTGGTGAGAGGGAAGGTGGGGAGAAGGGACTGACCCACGTTGATACTCAGTGTCCTTTAAAGGAAAATGTTACCTGATCAGAGTAAGGAAAAGAAAGTGGTATTATTGTCAGCTGGTTTCTGTGTGTTTGATTTCTCTTCCACTTTCTTAGACCCATTTGTCTGATCCAGTCATGGGAAAGTCACATGTGTGAATTTTTACAGTGCTTTATAGAAAGGAGAGACCTGTGGGCTGAACCACAGAGTTTAACAGCAGATAAAAAGGCAGGGGCGGGCTTCCTTGGTGGCCCAGTGGTGAAGAATCCACCTGCCAATGCAGGAGATGCAGTATGGACCCCTGGGTCAGGAAGATCCCCTGGAGGAGGAAATGGCAACCCACTCCAGTATTTTTGCCTGGAGAATCCCATGGACAGAGGAGCCTGGCGGGCTGCAGTCCATGGGGTTGCAAAAGAGTCAGACAGGACTTAGCGACAAAGCAGCAGCAGCAGCAACAAAAGAAGCAGGGGCACCTGGGTGAGGCGGGCAACCCAGAACCTGCAGGGACTGCCCCTGGTGAGGCTGCCTTCACCTGCGTATCACACTGTCCAGATCAAACAGAGTGTGGAAGGAGAAAGCCAGTCCAAAAGACAGCTGTCAGAGAAGAAGAAAATGGTTAATAAAGTGGTTTTTATCAGCTGCTTGAACTAGTTAATTGCTGAGTTATATTGTCGAGTGGGTACCCTCCTTGCTGCTGTCTCTTTAAGGGAAAACTGGAAGTGGACCACATACCTCTCATGTATGCACTTGTTTGCAGCCTGCATCTATTCATAGGCTAAAAATGAAATCTACTTACAACTATTACCTGGAGGACTTTTATAGGTTTTGCAGAAAATATGACTGGGGTACAGTTAGGACCTGTTTTATTATCCCTGACAGTGGATTAAGAAGCCACCGTACCTGTAGATCTCTTTTATCAAGTTCTGGGTATTCGTTTGTTTATTTTTGTCAGGTACACAGTACATTGAATACCAGAGCCCTGAAAGGCCACACCAGCTCACTCATTGTAGGTAGTTGGAGACATTTTTTTTTTCCTTTAAGTAAAGGGCAAAACCCCAGGATCTGGATATAGCATAAATGATGGGATATAATTTTTAATAAAACATTGAGCTTTTCTGTTTTATTAACATTGCATTCCGAAGCTAAATTGTGACTATTCCTGTGTCTGTCTTCTATGCTCACTTTTCTTGCCTCTTTACAAACTTTTATCACCCAATTATTTTTCTGTTGAATTAAGTGCTTTAAGTATAATATAATTAACAATCTTCTTAACTTTATGTTTTCCAGGGATATCAGCATGAATAACATTACTCAGTTACCAGAAGATGCATTTAAGAACTTCCCTTTTCTAGAGGAGTTGTAAGTATTCTTTTGAGAACTGTTTGTTTGTTTGAGTATTTCTCCTTTTCTCTTTGGAAATTCTCACAACAGAGATTGTCTACTGTTTCTCAGGGGACACTCAGAGAACTGGGTTCACTGGCCTCCGTATAGTGGAAACCATGTGTTTTGGGGGAAACAGACTTGAGTTTTTAAGAAGTGTGATCACTGAAGTTATTTTTGAAAGTCAGGATGAAAAATGCTACTTCCATGGGACTTTTTTGCTGCAGTTGTTATGACCACGAATGAGGCAGTGACACAGGTTAATTACAGCGCTATCCCAAGATAACAAGGCTGCTGTGTAATTACTATGATTGCCACAGGAGTTGCTGTGTGGGCAACAGGCCCGTAAAGAATAATCCACCGCATTTCAGGGTCACGACGCAGCAGATGACCTCAATGTAACCCAGCAGAAAACTTTCCTCGGCTATGGGCAGGTGGTCTTTGGAAGTGGGGCGAAAACATGGAACATCCTTTGCGTCTCTGAGAACACCTTTAACGTTAAGCTTGTTTCTGAACTTGGCAGTGTCATCTCTCATTTCCAATTTAACAGCTTACATGGGGGAGAAGTTCTTTCCACCTGTAACCTCCATTTTGTTTTTCTCTCCACACTATTTAAAGTTCACCATCAAAATAAGCACTTTTAGATTGTATAGGAATTGGCAACGATCAGTAGCTTTTAAGAATTCAGATGAAAAATAAAATAAAGTCATAGTTGACTTGAGTTAAATGGAGGGCTTTAAAAACAGCTAAGCTAATGGATTATGTAATATGTAGAGGCAAGAAGGTGACAGTTTGATGGTAAGAACATCAAAGAGCTATAGCCCTGAAGGAATCTAAATTCATATTACAGATTGTGCCCTACAGCCAGCTGTTGAGTTTTAGATCCAAGTCAGTGACTGTCTCTCCTATCTTAGGTCGGCCCCTCCCTGCACATGGGGAATCAGAATCGAAAATAAGACAAGCAGGTTGTGCTCCCAGTTTCTGACACTGTTGAAACAGCAGTTAAGGATTTAGTAAAGTTAAGTTTTTCTTCCCACACTACTTAATTGAACGTAATGTTCCCACAGCAAAAGTTGGACAGAGATTGTTTGCCACTTCCAAGCTTGTGAACTGGGTCAAGTTATTTAACCTCCCTCGATTCAGTTTCTTTGTCTATAAGGTGCAGATAAGACAGAATGAATTAAAATAGATGTTAAATACTTAGGACAGTGCATGAAGCAGGGTGAGTGTAATGTAAATGCTGGCTGTTATTTATTTCATCGTTTTAAAAGTGCTTAAGGTGGGGGTGGTGCGGGGAGCAGCAGCTTGTATACCAATTGTCATGGATTACAAGGTTTCAATGTATGTTTTACTTGATTTTTGCCTGTTTGTTTTTTTTTTCCCTTGAGTGAAATTAATTCTTTTGTAAGAAATAGCTCTTTGTTTTTAATTAGACATTTACATTGAATGAAAAAGCAGTGAGCTGTGTATTTGAAGCCCCCCAGTTCCCACCCTCCCAATCAAGCTCAAAGATGTCTCACCTATTTCTTTTCATTTCACATAAAGTTTCAGCCTTTAGGATTAGTCTCCCTTTACAGAAGTAATCACACAGTGAAAGGCCATTCATGAGCATGGGTTCAGCTGTTGGGTCACCCCCAGAGATATGAGACGCACTGGGCAGGAAATGGAGACGCCCTCCTTGTTCTGGTGAACCATGTGTGCACACCACATTGTCAATGCCTTTGACTGTCAGCCAGCCCCCTTGGAGGGATTGGCGGTGAGCGCCTGGATATGGAGTCCTCCCTGGCTAATCTCTGCTTTGTAAAGTTCGCATCTTGGATTTCGTAAAACTCTCAAATGACCAAGCATACATCAAGCTCACAAATTCTGTCAACTGAGAGTTTTAATTGGAACCAAATTGGATTTGATTGCTAGTCGTTTGCAGCAAGATTTTGTTCGCTTCACATTCTGCTTATGGCAGCAAGAAAGCCCGTCCTGTGAAGTCCGTACAGCTCCTGTAAATACTGTATGGGATTTCAGAAATGAATTTGGTCAGGAGCACTGATGGTTAATTTTAAAGAGTCCTTCAGAATAGTCTTTCATATGCTGGGTATACTTACAGGCATTTGAGGGAATTTCTTTTCCATGTTAATAGAATCAGGGTAAAAAAGCCCGTTTTTTTTTTCTTTACAAAACACCGTAGCAGAGTTTGACATTCCAAAATGATGCTGCCAGGAGTATTGTAATATTTCAGAAACAGCATCACCCTTTGTCCAAAAGTCATCTGGAAGTCATTTAAGAGTGATTGTGAAGCTGAAGTGCCCGGAACAGAAATGAGTGATTTACTGAGGGCTTTTTTTTTTTTTTTTCCACAATAGTTAATGAAGTGTGCTTTACATGATGTGACTGGTTTGGCTGAATTTTATATGATAATCCGGAATGCTGGGAGTATTGGGTGGAATCAGTTCCCAACTTAAGAAGTGTTTATAGATGTTTACGCATTCACTTGTTCTTTTGACAAACACTAAATCGTGCTCTGTGCTGGGTCCTATGATGGGTGTCAAAGACACCAAGACAAGTTAAGTGTGGTCTTTGTCCTTGGAGTTGACAGTCTGTCCAGTCCCATAGCCAGTAGCCACAGATGGTTGTTTAAATCTAGACTTACAATAATTAAAACTAAAATAAATGCTCAGTTTTTAGTGGAGCTAGCCATCTTTCAAGTACTCAGTAACCACCTGTGGCTAGTGACTCTTGTGATGGGCAGTGCAGGTGTAGACAGTTTTCGTCATTGCAGAAAGTTCATTTGGACAACAGGGGTCCAGAGGAAGAGGCGGAGCTAACACTTGGTATGGCGCGGTGAAGATTGTCCCAGTGTGTGCAGGGTCAGCGGAAGCCTGAAGTCACCTGTTTATTGAGACTGGAGGATTTGGGAAAGGCTTTCCAGAATAGCTTCAGCTGAGTCTTGAAGGACACATGAGAATTAGCTAGGTGAGGATGGGTAGGAAGGGTGCTCCAGGAAGAACCTTATAGCATGTGCAAAGGCATGGAGGTAGACATTTCAGAAGTGTTAGGACACAAGATGATGGTTATTGCAACTGAAATAGAAAAATGTGAAATAGTGAAAGGTAGAGAAATGTGAGGAGATGAGGCCAGATCACCAAGGGACTTTTTAAGCTAAGGAGTTTAGACTTTATCCTGAAGGAGCTGAATTGGGTATGAGGGTAAGCGATAGGGAGGAGACTAGGATTTTTTTTCCCTGAATGACTAGATGCCATTCACTGATTTGTTTCCCCCTCGCCTCTGTTTCTCTTGGGATCCAAAAACATAGGATCTAACCCTAAATTCAATACATAAAATGTGTAGTCTTGAGACAGTCTATTGATTTCCACATCTCAATTTCCTACTCTTTAAAATGGGACTCTTCACAGTAGTATTGTAGAGGGAAGAGGGAATTATTTATGTAAAAGTGCTTTGTGACCATGAAGTGCTACATTTGCATGAGTAATGTAAATTTCACTAATCCTATTAAACATTGCTGTCTTTCTTGAAGTATTTGGGGGAGAGGTTGTTTAGCTTGGAGATGGGAGTTGGAATGGGCCCATATAGATTCCTGTTAGTGATATGAAAGAAAAGGCAGAATTTTGGGAAAATATTAAGTTAGCATCCACAAAGTTGGTGTCTGATGTGATGCTGCGTGCTCAGTCACTCCATCATATCTGACTCTTTGTGACCCCATGAACTGTACCCACCAGGCTCCTCTGTCCATGTAATTCTTCAGGCAAGAATACTGAAGCCGGTTGCCATTTCCTACTCCAGGGGATCTTCCCAACCCAGGGATCGAACCTGGGTCTCTTGGGTCTCCTGCATTAGCAGATGGATTCTTTACTTCTGAGCCACCAGGGAAGTCCCCATACTACACGTTGCTGCCATAGTATTTTGGCTGTCCTTGAGACCTGTCGGGGCATTGGTAGCCATTTAGGGAATGGCTGAAATGTGGAGTTGTGAAATTGATTTAATTAGAAACAGGAGAAGGAATATCCAACTGCTTTTCCATAGGCTCCCACTGAGAAATCCGTGAATGTTACTATGAGCGTAGATGTTGCAACAGCAGTGGAAACTATTGCCAGCTTTGGCACTTGTACAGTTATTGTTTAATACATGCTATAAGACTAGGCTAGTTCTATCTGTTTCAAAATGTACTTTGACTTTGGAACTCTTTACAATGCTAAAGTGAAAATTAGGTCTCTGAGTACTTGTTTTTTTGGGCAGGTGGGTCTGTAGGACAATTAATTCCTAGTAGAGACATTACAGAAGAAAACTAGTAAGTAATTTGAACAGGAAAATAAAGAGTGGGTTAACATTAAAAGTTGTAAATATTTTAATTTAGCCAATAGTTGAACACACACACACACAAACGTACATGCAGACAATATAAAATGTGTGTACATTTTTTTCAGAACCATTTGAAAGTAAGTTGCAAACCAATACAGTATTGTAAAGTAAAATAAAGTAAAAATAAAAATTAAAAAAAAGTTGAGAAAAAAATAAAATAAATAAATGTCACAATAAAAGTTAAAAAAATAAAAAGAAAGTAAGTTGCAATCATTGAATTCTCCTCTACTTCTAAATAGTGCATTGTTTATTCCAAACACACAAGGATATTTGTTTAAATAATTGCAGTGCAGTTGTCAAACAGAAAACTAGATTCCTATGTATTATTTGGTCAGTAATATTATTTAGCAAAAAAAAAAGAAAGTAGAATTCTGGTTCAGGATACATTTAGAACCACAATTTGCACCTGGTTGCTGTGTCTTAGTAATCCATTTTGATTTTCTAAAGTTAAGTTTTATGGTCTCTAATTGAGTTACTGTATATAATTAAAATTGGTCAAGCCTGGCAAAAGGAAGTTATTTTAGGGTTCAAAAGCAATAATAATGGCAGCCAAAATTTATTGAGAGTTTATTACATACTAAGAAACTTAGAGCATATAATCTGGTTTACTGCTCACGTGATTCTTATATATCATCATGCTAATTTATAGATGTGGACAAGGAGGCTTTAGAGAGGTGAAAAACTCACTAGGTCATTAGTTAATATCAGAGCCAGGATCTGAATTCATGTCGATCTGATTCAAGTATTTCATCTTAATTTCTAAGCTGTGATACTGTCTCAAGAGGCATAGGATTGGAAAGAAGCTTAAGAGGACACCTATTTACTCTGATCTATAATGCTAAGTATGTCCCAAGCTAACTGTCAAAGATGGTGGCTGCCTAACATATTCCTTAGTAAGGTCATTGAACAGAAAATTTTTAACAAAGAGATCTTCCTAGAATGAGGTTTTCTGGTCTAGCCATACCATTTTATAGATGAGATTATCAAGGCTCAACAGTAGATGAGTGACATGTTCCAACTGCTACAGTTAGTATGCATCTGAGCCAGAATTAGACCTACCTAGTTCAACACCATGTCCACTATGTCCTATCACCTTTTGTATCTGAGATGCAGAAGTAGTCTCAAATAGCCTTACTGGGTTGTCTAGAGCTCTAGAAAGTAGCACACTCTGTTCTCTTCCAGTATTTACAAGGAATTTCCTTTGCTTCCAAACTAACATTTGACTCACTTAACATTTACTCCCTTGATGAAGGCTTCTCAGATAAGCTTTTTCAACTGCAATAATTTCCCCCTGTGATTTTTGATAAATTTGACTGTGATATTTGACAGTTCAAAAATATTTTCTTGGAATTCTCTTGTTCCACTTGATAGTGCCTTGGTAGGATGAGTTGGTAGTGAAGATCCCTACATTTGCTATTAGAAACTACGTAGTCATCTCACAGAGGCGTATGGGTGCTCTCCGAGTCATACGCTTCCCTGTGTGTAATGTGGGGACCTCTCAGATTCGGTTATAATGGTGAGAAGAGAAATGAGAGGGATCCTGTACTTATTGGACCTTCTGTGTACCAGACAGGTCCTCCTAGAGCAAGGATTGTTTTGTTTGAATTCATAAAACTCTGTGGGCTATATGTATTCCCATTTTGGTGATGAGGAAGCTGAATTTTTCTTGAGGTTGATTTGCCAAGGTCACATAGCCTGTTAGTAATGGGTCTGATTTCAATCCCACATCTGACAGTGTAGATGTGAAAAAAAGGACAAGGAAAGACTTCATTAGACAATTCATTGAGTCATCAGACTTGTGTTAGGTAAAGCGCTGTGTGCATTATTGAAGTCAACTGAGGTTCTTGCCTTCAAGAGAGATGAATGGTGTAGTAAAGTTACCGGAGTTCAAAGGAGAAAGGAAGGGAAATAACTTCTAGCAAAAAAGATTAAGGAAGGCCTCATCAAAGACTTGGCATTTCTAGAGAGAGCCTCAAGGGATGGCAGAGTTATTCATGAGGAGATGTGGAAAAAGGAGGATGAGCAAAGATGTGGAAGTAAACTGGGACAGAAAGAAGGAGTGCTTGGTTTGGTTTGATTTCAGAAGGGATTTCTGTTGGTTTGATTTTAGAAAGGATTTCTGAAAGGATATTCTGGGAAGGAAACCTTGAAAGGAGTCGAAGGCCAAGCTGAGGACATTTCTTGGCAGACTTGTGGAGGAGGGTCAGGTGTTGTGTGGCTATGGAATTTTGAGCTAGGAAATGACTTGATCAGACGTGACCTTCCATCATATCAATGTAATCTCATAGCACAGAGTAGGATGCTTGGGACTGAGTGAGTGCAGGGAAACAGATGAAGATGATAATGGCAGTAGTCCAGGTGAGAACTATGAGACTCTGAACTCAGGTAGATGAAAGATAGTAAGAGGGAAGAGGGAACTTGGCCTAAGGTGTTATGCAAATAGACTCAAGAGGATGTCTCAACTGGGATGGCAGGGGTTGTTGTCAATAACACTTCACTTTTATTTTATTTATTTATGTTTGTAGTTGCAGCATGTGGGATCTTTAGTTGCAGCAGTTGAGCTCTTAGTTGAGGCTTGTGGGATCTAGTTCCCCGACTAGGGATCGAACCCCGCCCCCTGCATTGGGGAGCATGGAGTCTTCACCACTGGACCACCAGGGAAGTCCATTCCAGCACTTCACTTGTAGATTACCAGGAGTTTGGTGGTATTTTGACAAAACTAAAGACCATGCAGTAAGAGAAATTGGTCCAGAAGAGAAGATAGTACGTGCAATTCTGAATATACAGCTTGATTTTAGGTGAGAGAGGCATAGGGACACCTGGAAATATAGATGTGAAGTCAAGACTTGAGATGGATGGATGAGGGATTCTAGAATGGAGTTTCATGGGTATAGATTTTAGAGTCTTTTATTTTGAGGGGATTACTGGAAACATTAGGTAGAAAGAGCTTGCCAAAGGAGAGAGGGCAGAAGGAAAGGGAAGAGGGCCAAAGACAACTCATTGGGAAACACTTGAATCAGGGTGTGGGAAGAAGACCAAGTGCCAGAGGAGCAGGATAACTAGGGCAGAACCATGCTCTGGGAGCTGTGGGAGGGGAGGCTTTTCACAAGAATGAAGGATCAACATTGACATGCTGGAGAAAGGTGCCTACAGCCAGATCATAACAAAAGGCCTTGCAGTTCATTTTTTTTTTTTTAAGAGCCCTCTCTACTGAGGGTTGTGAGAGTGCCTTTGGGGTAAAGAAGTTCATCTTAAAGCAGGCGTTTGGGGACTGCTAGTAGGTAGTTTCTGATTTGGAGAGAGAAGATGGTGTTTGAAATATGTCTGTTACCTGACAGGAGTCCACAGGGTGTAAGAGACAGAACATCAGCTGAGGTATCATAGAGGATTTATTGTTTCAGGTTGATCTAGGAAGTCTAGCGATGGAGTTGGCTTCAGATGGTCCTGGATCTTGGGGTTTCACAGTCGTGAGTTTTCTCATGCTTTCCATATCTCAGCTTCAGTCGTGTCTGTGTTAGTGTTTTTAGATTTTGTTCTTTCCTGTGGTATTTAGCCTGTCTCCATATAATGGGTAAAATAACCTTCAACAGCCCCACATAAGTCTTTGCATCTTGATATCTAAGATGAGCATGTAAAATCTTCCTTTTTGCTTTTAGCAGCAAAATCCCCAGAGGACTTTAGTTGGCCAGACCTGTCCCATGGGCAAGTCCTTGAACCAATCACTCTCCTCTTTGGGTTGGTAGGGTCCATCCTGGGTCCTCGACTTATCCCCACTAGGACCACCTGGAGTGGAGAAGAAGCCTCCCAAAGAATTTATAGTGGAACCAACAGGCTGTGAAACTTTGTCCTACAGTGCTTAGCAGCTTAGAAGTAGAGGCAATAGAATGTGTGATATACTCAGAATTGGGGTTTAAATTAGTATTTCATAAGCAACTAGGGGAAATCAAGTAGGAGAATCAACAGTTCATTGTTACAGAGTTTGACATGGAATTCAGAAAGTGTAGAGTGGGTAATGAAACCACAATTTGCTGGCGCATTTACCTATTTTAATCAAAGCCAATTATTTGTTCTTTGACTAAAAGTAGTACTGTCTACAAGTAAGTGAAAATGTCTTTAATATTCTACAAGCATGATTGAATTTTCCAGTAAGGAAATAAGCAAAGTCATTTCTTTCATGTATTGTTCATTCTTTGTCAAGCCATGATTTATTCTGTAGTAGAATTTTAATTCAGAATTTGTTCATCATTTGCCCCTGTTGGCTTTTATGTATACATCAAAGATTATGTTGCTGCTAAGTCACTTCAGTCGTGTCCGACTCTGTGCTACCCCATAGACGGGAGCCCACCAGGCTCCCCTATCCCTGGGATTCTCCAGGCAAGAACACTAGAGTGGGTTGCCATTTCCTTCTCCAATGCATGAAAGTGAAAAGTGAAAGTGAAGTCGCTCAATTGTGTCCGACCCTCAGCAACCCCATGGACTGCAGCCCTCCAGGCTCCTCCATCCATGGGATTTTAAAGGCAAGAGTACTGGAGTGGGGTGCCATTGCCTTCTCTGAAGATTATGTTAGACATGCTAAAAATACTTGTATCATTGATGTACTTGGCTTTGTAAGGAAATAATCCTAAAATTAATGGGTACTCAATTTTTAAAATCTGGATGCATAGGAAGATAAGGAGAAGGGAGGAAAAATAATGACCTGTATCTTACCATAGGAAATACGTATGGTTAACAGTTTGTTGTTTATTCTTCTCAACTCTTCTCTTAGTATTTGTATGTAATTCCTTTTCTCAGCATGATTGGTTAAGACCAATCAGAATTTACTCATGGAGATGAGTCACATTTGAACAAACCTAAGCTCTGCCAGGAAGGCATGGCTGGGTATTTGGTAGGCAACCAACAGTATGTGCCGTGGTTCCTCTCTCTCCTATTCACGTCTTACTTGTTTGATCTAGTCTGTTTTGAGCCCCTTCTGCTACTAAAAAGCCTTCCCTGGTCTTCCTTTTCCAGATTCCTCTTGCACCTTCTCTGCTCCTCCCCACTTAGCACTGGATTGAATGCCTTGTTATTTCGCGTTCTAGGTGTGTCAGTCCACACCTATCTGTTCAGTTCCACAGACTCTCCTCCGAGGGCAGCACCTTGTCACTGCTCTGCTGCATGTGGCCTTTGGTGACAGTGACCGCATTTGAGAGTCTGGAATTGAGGGAGGGGTTAAGACAAAGGATCTCTTCTTATTTTGAGTTTATTGAAGTAATAAACCTTATCAGCCTATGTAAAAACTGCATTCCATTGAAGGTTTATATTGAATGAATCATCCTTATTTAAAAGAAATGAGAAATGTCTTGGGAAAATTCAGTACTTTCTTTGCCCTACCTGGTACTTGGCTTATAGTAGAAGGTCAGTATTTGTTGGTTATGTTAGCGGTAAATTTTTTTCTTATGCTGTAACATGTTTCCTCATATGGATGGATATTTTGTGTGTTTAGTGCCAGAAGATAAATGACTGGGTTGTCAGGATAAACTTTGCTCAGGAAATTGTAACTGTTGCCAGGGTTTTTATTGATTTGCCTATAAAATAAAGCCTTCTATGGGTTACTGACTATACAAGGAAGTGGCATATATAAAAGGGTCTTGGGTGCCGGGATAACTTAAGTTTCTTTGAATTGAATAAAGCTCTTTTAGTATATGGTGGAGTTCTAAATGGGCTAAAGCCTGAGTTTTAGCAAGGACAAGCTTATTTTTGATTAAGCATTGCTGCTTTTCTTTTTGTATATTTAAACACAAATACGTAATATTTTACATATATATATGTATGTATATGAAATAGTTTTCCCCTTCTCTGTGAAGGAAGACTGCATTAAAAACCTTGGGAATTTCCGTAATGAGAGTTTTTAGTACAGGCATGTTTATAAAACATTTAATTTTTATATATACTTCTATGAAAGTTATATGAAAGTATAAAATTCTTCCCTGGTAAGAGAAGAAATAGGGTAAAACATTATTAGTGGGTTCAGGACTCTCTGCTCTACTGTATCAGATAAAGTTTATTTAACCTTGGTAGGAAGCATGTCCAAGGAGACCTATCAAGGATGCTAGTCGATTGCTGGCCTTCTGTATTCGCTAGGAAAAGAGCCATGTGCTTTGGTCCTTTGAAAGTCATTTGTAGAAAATAACACAAAACAACATGGTTCTGTTTCTAGAGTTTCCATTATTTTATTTTGATTACCTTATACAATTTCTAAGATTTACATTCTTTAGCTATGCTGTAGGAATTTAGACAAAGCACAGAGGAAACAGAGGCTCACTTTTCTCATCTGTTAAAAAAAATAAGAGCAGACCCACTATGACATAGTAGGGTAATGACAATATAAACTGTTATACAAATGTTAGTTTTTGTTAAGATGTACTGATACCAAATATCCCTAACAGGGAACAGTCCGTTTCTTTTCTTTTTTTTGTAGTATTTGGCCACCTTGCTCAGCATGAGATCTTAGTTCCCCAACCAGAAATTGAGCCTGAGCTCCCACCACTGGAGTCGTAATCACTAGATTGCCAGTGTTTTGCCTTTTTTTTTTTAAATAAAAGGAAGTCTCTCCCCTACCCACCCCCCCCACTTGAGTTCTTAATTTTTCACAGGAGCCAGCAGAGTTCTGAGCCCATAGTAGGGCCTTAAGATACAAATAAATAGATGATTAAGGACTTATTAGAGGTATGCACTATAAGTTTTTTTTTTTTCTTTCAAAACTGTTGCACACATTTTGGGTCTTGCTGATGTCCAATTATATTTAATAGGAGACGGTTGCTCACCTCCTGTTGGACGCTCTCCCGTGGCCTTCCTTGCCCAGTTCAGTGTTGAACTGGAAATGCCATCTCCGAGGGCAGAGTCATGGGCTGGTGGTTGCGTCTGTTGTACTTGGCACGGAGCGTGACGCCATGCAGATCCACCCACTTGAGAGAATTTAATGGCATCGCAGGAGGGGCAGCCTGGAGGTGTTTGGGTCCCATCTGCAAGAGGTCATGTGCGTGGCTTTGAATGCAGCTCTGTCGTGGTGGGGACGTGTAGCTGTGGAAAGAAATGGTGAGGGAGACAAGGAGCCACGGCCGCGGGGGGTTACATCAGTGGGGGCCCCCTGAGGGGAAGGGTGGTGCTCACGGTTGTTTTCTCTCAGGACTTGCCACAAGGTCAGACCATCTGGTGGCCACCTCTGCAGAGGAGCAGGAGGCACATGAGTGGCTGGGAGACTGTGGCTCTGTAACCTCCGGCCGGGACCTGTCCACCAGGTGACAGAGAAATTGCCACGAGCCAGGCTGGCTGTTGTCTGCGTGCAGAGTGTGCTCAGGCCTGGGCCTTCCTGCTGCAGTTGCCTCCCTCTTCTCATTCCTCCCCATGGCTCCTCACAACAGCTGCTGGAAGCTTCTGACCCCTTCTCCGCCCTCCCCCAGCTCGATCCATGTGTCTAGTGAGTGTGGATAGTGCAGTCCTTACCCTACTGTTTTCCCGGCTGGAATTCCAGCCAAATGACCACAATGACATTTCTGTCCCAGACAAGAAGAAACCTAAATCCAGGCACTTCTCAGAGACATAACACCAATTGGCGTACCCTCTAGTTCACACCCGCCTCTCGTGTTTCTTTTAAACCGCTTCCCAAGTGAAGAAATCCCAGTCTAATTCAGCACATCTCATGAAGGTATGAACCCTCTGGCATGGATAACCGTGGATCAGTGTCCATTAACCAGGGCCAGTCCAGCTTTCCTATTTCTGGGAGGGTTGGCAGATAGAAAATATCATGTAGCATGTGCATTAAGAATCAAGAATATAATTGCAAACACTAGCCTTCCCTAGAAGGAGCCCCGGATGTGAATGCTTGGTCCTTATGAATAATAAATGCACCCAAAACAGACTCAGAAAGACATTATTCACTGAGCCACTTGTATCCTGTTTCCTGGAACAGTTCCAAGTCCGATGGGAGTGCGGAAGGCTAATGGATTGCTGTTTACCTCTCCTCCACCCTCTCTCTGTCTCTCTCCTCTCCGTCTCTGCTTCTGGGACTGTTGTAACAAGCAGAATAAATAGGAGTTGCCTTGAGGTAGACCATGTCCCCGTTGGAAGTCCTGCTAGACTCGTTTTAATTCTGTGTGATCGGGTGCACAACCCCAGCCTGTGTTGAGATAACACTGTTGATCAGGAGACTGGTGTTCTCATATTCAAGGTCCACCCCTCTTGCTTAAGAAAATACACTACCAGAACATGTTAAGAAAGAACATTGTTACTGTAGCACTTTCAGATCAAACCAAGTAGTTCTGTCCTGTTAGGAGAGTGGAGGGGAGTGGGGGAGTAGCAATGAAACAAGAGGAGAAAACGTGCAGAAAAGTCAAGATCATGAGTCAGCTTTTCCCCACACCTAAAGTAGCAGTGTTACCTTTTTCTTGAATCTGGTCTTATATTGGGGCTTAGTTGAGGCATTAGAGCAAACACCAAGGGTCTGTTTCATCGAAGGTCCCACACAGGAGGATCCAAAATGAATATGATCTAGTCCTGTCCATACTGGCCCCTAAATACAGTTGAAGGAGATGCACCAACTTAATAATGTCCTGGCCAACTTAATGTCTAGTCCTGGCCCCTAAATACAGTTGAAGGAGATGCACCAACTTAATAACCAGAGGCAAAGTAAAACGCACCCAATGAGAGAGCTTCGTCTAGGATAATCTGTGGAATCCAGGGAAGGGGATATCATAGAAGTTCCACATTGATGGCAACATCCAGCTGGTAGTGATAAATAAGGTTTTCAGCTGGCAGAGAGTGGAGTGGGGTATTTCAGATGAAGGCAGTGCCATGAACAGAGGATCTGAGGTGTGAAAGCAGGGTGTTGCTAAAACATAGGATGCAAGGAACATTCAGGAAGGAGGTGAGAAAGGAGAGGATCATGCTGAAGGTCTAGCTGATTCCGTTGTAGTGGGGGGAAGCATTTGGGGAAATGCTCAGTTGTGCTTTTTAAGATTTAGATCTCCCAGTATTACAATGAAGTGGTTTGAGGCAAGACTCTCATGGAGGTTCATGGCAGTGATCCAGGAGGAAGAAAAGGAGCGTCTAGACTTGGGTGGCAAACCAGGGAAAGTAAGAATGGATGGATTGAGACCTTCCACGGGGTTCTCTATGGCTTTTGGAGACGAATGAGCTGCGGTGGGGGGAAGAGGGTGCAGACGGGGGGAGGAGGGGTGGTGATGTCTGGGACTGCCCACCGTTAGTGGCAGAGAATGGGACCACTTTTCACTTCACTCTTCTGTTCTCACTGAAATGAGGTTTTGGTTTATTCTTCCCTTTAGTGCTTCGTAATCATCACAATAATAGTAAAAGATACAAATGTCATCATTTATCTAGTTAAAAGTTTTATGGAGCCAGCCAGTAGGTCCTCATGATGTGAGTTACAGAGAAAACTGTTGGGTGTGCAGACCAAGAAAGAGAAGGAGCTGGCCTTTGCTAGTAGAGGGCCGTGGGTGACAAATACTTCCTCGAGATCAGCCATCTCTTGGTCCTCAGCTTCTGGTGTGCCTAGTCCCTCAGTTGTGTCTCTTTGCAACCCTTTGGACTGTAGCCTGCTGGGCTCCTCTGTCCATGAGATTTTCCAGGCAAGGTTACTGAAATGAGTTGCCATTTCCTCCTCCAGGGAATCTTCCTGACCCAGGGGTCTTCTGTTTCTCCTGCATTGCAGGCTGATTCTTTACTGCCTGAGGAAAAGCACAGTGGAGAGTGCTTTGTATCCTAAAGAGTTGGAGTGAGTTTAGGGCTTGCTGCCTGCCACTCTTAGCCACCCAGGGATTCCATCTTACCCTACTATGCCGCTGCTTATCTCTGACTGTGGGGAAGATGCCCCGTTGGTCTGTTGAAAATTCCTCCATAATTGCAGTTCTGAGCTCCTGATGCCTCAGTCCCTGCTGTGAGCTCTGCTCTGCTGAGAGCTGTTGCTCCTCAACCAAGGCTATTAACTCGCCCAGGTCCACTGTGTTTCACCTTCTGGGAATTATTTCCCAACCTTTGGTGACACACCAGAGGCATCGAATTGCCGAAGGACACAGATAAGCCTTGGAGCCAGCCCTGTGAGAACTGGAATGCTGGCCCCTCTGCTTACCCGCTGTGTGACTTCTGCCAAGTCACCTAACCTTTCAGGGACCCAGAGAAGTAGGGCCCCTGTCCGGAGAAGATTGAAAGACAAGAATGTAAACTACCTAACTCAGTGCCTGCAACTACTGTGGGGACATGACATAGTAGGCTTTTCCTTCCAGAGTTTGGGACTTTGTCCCTAACCCCATTCTTTATTCACTTTGGTCTCTCCTGGGTGTGAGTTTTGGGACATGAAGCATCCATAGTGTCTACTATAAGAAATACTAGAGGGAAAATAGAAGTACTGGCTTGTAAAATAAGCAAAATGTAAAGAAACTTGGGAGGGAACAGTTGCTGAAGCTGCAGAGGCTTTATTAAGCTGCTGTGTTTATTATTCATTAACCCAGCTGCTTGGTAAACATGGGTAGATGCATTCCCGAAGGCTCCACTTGATCTGTTTACTCTTGTAAGGAATCAGGTAATCAGAGTGGTGTGAGTAGCCTGCTCTTGGAGGTTAGGCTCCTTTAGTTTTCCCAGGGTTTATAAAGAGGCAGATCCTTGGGAAAGGGAAGCAAATATTTTGGCTAATGTGGTTCAGCACTCTTTTCTGTTGACAAGTAAAGGTAATCATACTTTGTAAAAACCTTTTTTTCAATACAATAGACTGAACTCCTCCAGGAAAGCCCATAGATAGGGGAACATTCAAAACCAATATTAGAGATAAAATTCTTTGACAGCCTTGGTCTGTTTACAGTGTTTGTTTTTTGGTGGACTCAGCTTTTTAAAGCTGATCTTTCAGATAATAGTCACTTGCCCTCCTGGGGACAATGTAATCTGTTCTCCCTTCTAGTCCTTATGGTCCAGTTTCATCTTATAAACTGTGACCTTTTGAACACTGCCTTCCAGGCCTGAGGATTATCAGTTGAATGTAATTCGTGAGTCGGGGGTATAGAAAGTCCCTTGAGAGGGCTTGTCCTAAGCCTGCACTAAGGTAGGCTCTGGGGTGCCATCTGTTTTCCGGGAGGAAATGCTGAGAATGCAGTTTCTGACTATTGGGTTGACACACTTGTGGGTGGCGACAGAATTGTGAAATGCAAGACCTGTTCTTGGAAGCTTTTGTATTTGGCCTATAAGACTAACGTGCTAGAAACAATGAGTAGAAGACAGCCTGTTTAATGACCACACAAGGCATGTTTATGGTAAGAACTGAAGTTTTTGAGGGAAGTTACACAGGTGGTGAAAATATACCGCCTTGATGTACTCCTTTTCCTATTTGGAACCAGTCTGTTGTTCCATGTCCAGTTCTAATGGTTGCTTCCTGACCTGCATACAGGTTTCTCAAGAGGCAGGTCAGGTGGTCTGGTATTCCCATCTCCTTCAGAATTTTCCACAGTTTATTGTGATCCACACAGTCAAAGGCTTTGGCATAGTCAATAAAGCAGAAATAGATGTTTTTCTGGAACTCTCTTGCTTTTTCCATGATCCAGCGGATGTTGGCAATTTGATCTGTGGTTCCTCTGCCTTTTCTAAAACCAGCTTGAACATCTGGAAGTTCATGCTTCACGTTCTGCTGAAGCCTGGCTTGGAAAATTTTGAGCATTAATTTACTAGCGTGTTAGATGAGTGCAATTGTGCAGTAGTCTGAGCATTCTTTGGCACTGCCTTTCTTAGGGATTGGAATGAAAACTGACCTTTTTGAGTCCTGTGGCCACTGCTGAGTTTTCCAAATTTGCTGGCATATTGAGTGCATCACTTTCACAGCATCATCTTTCAGGATTTGAAATAGCTCAACTGGAATTCCATCACCTCCACTAGCGTTCGTAGTGATGCTTTCTAAGGCCCACTTGACTTCACATTGCAGGATGTCTGGCTCTAGATGAGTGATCACACCATCGTGATTATCTAGGTCGTGAAGCCCTTTTTTGTACAGTTCTATGTATTCTTGCCACTTCTTCTTAATATCTTCTGCTTCTGTTAGGTCCAGACCATTTCTGTCCTTTATCGAGCCCATCTTTGCATGAAATGTTCCCTTGGTACCTCTAATTTTCTTGAAGAGAGGAAGAAGCACAAGCTGGAATCAAGATTGCCAGGAGAAATATCAATGACCTCACATATGCAAATGATACCACCCTTATGGCAGAAAGTGAAGAGGAACTCAAAAGCCTCTTGATGAAAGTGAAAGAGGAGAGTGAAAAAGTTGCCTTAAAACTCAGCATTCAGAAAACAAGATCATGGCATCTGGTCCCATCACTTCATGGCAAATAGATGGGGAAACAGTGTCAGACTTTATTTTTGGGGGCTCCAAAATCACTGCAGATGGTGATTGCAGCCATGAAATTAAAAGATGCTTACTTGTTGGAAGGAAACTTAAGACCAACCTAGATAGCATATTCAAAAGCCAAGATATTACTTTGCCAACAAAGGTCCATCTAGTCAAGGCTATGGTTTTTCCAGTAGTCATGTATGGATGTGAGAGTTGGACTATAAAGAAAGCTGAGCGCCGAAGAATTGATGCTTTTGAACTGTGGTGTTGGAGAAGACTCTTGAGAGTCCCTTGGACTGCAAGGAGATCCAGCCGATCCATTCTGAAGATCAGCCCTGGGATTTCTTTGGAGGGAATGATGCTAAAGCTGAAACTCCAGTACTTTGGCCACCTCATGCGAAGAGTTGACTCATTGGAAAAGACTGATGCTGGGAGGGACTGGGTGCAGAAGGAGAAGGGGACGACAGAGGATGAGATGGCTGGATGGCATCACTGACTCGATGGATGCGAGTCTGAGTGAACTCTGGGAGTTGGTGCTGGACAGGGAGGCCTGGCGTGCTGCGATTCATGGGGTTGCAAAGAGTCGGACACTACTGAGCGACTGAACTGAACTGACTGACACTGGTGGTGCTAATGGTAAAGAACTCACCTGCCAATGCAAGAGACACAAGACGCAGGAATTGATCTCTGGGTCAGGAAGATATCCTGAAGAAGGGAATAGCTATCACTCCAATATTCTTGCCTGGAGAATTCCGTGGACAGAAGAGCCTAAAGGGCTACAGTCCATGGGGTCGCAAAGAGACGGACTCAACTGAACAACTCAGCACCACTCACACTGGAGTCAGGAATTGAAGAAGTGAAGGTTAGGTCATGAGGTGAAGCATTTAAAGATACAGTGGTGAAGCTGGCTAGTTCAGACCACATGCTGAGGAGGGATAGTTTTATTTTTTTAAACATTGATTTGGCTGCTTCAGGCCTTACCTGTGGCATGTGGGATCTTAGTTTTCCAACCAGGGATCGAACCTATGTCCCCTGCGTTGGAAGGCAGATTCTCAACCACTGGACCACGAGGGAAGTCTCCAGAAATAGTTTTAAATACAAGCATTGAAAAATCTTAACACCATCTTCACCAGTCCCTTCTTTTCTTTTCCATATGGTGAAACCTGAGAGGTGAAAGGCCATGAGGCTGATGATCTGCAGTAAACTATTGTGAGCCTGGATTGAGGAATACCCTTGACTGACATGCAGTTTAGAGCCTAGGTGCTAGGGTGCCTTGTGAGAAACTGTGCAGGATGAGACAGCTTCCTAGGGAGGATTTAGTTTAGGAGCATGAACCTTGTGTTAAAACTGTAGCACTGCCTGGGAACCTGGCATGATTGTCCTTGCAATTGAAGAAATAATTCCACATACTCACTCTTTGGGTTTCTGAGTCCTCTTTCACTTTCCCACTGCCCCCAGCACCCACACATCTTCCATCCAATTACTGTGTTAACACTAAGAAATGATCAAGTGTTATCCTTTCCAGGGCTATTTGTATTTTAACTGGGATGAAAACTTCCAAGAAAGAATATTGCATCTAAAAAATAGTTTCACATCTCTGTGACTTCAAGTTTACGAAGGGTAAAGGAGCCATCTTTATGTCCTAGAATCAGGGTGTCTAAGAGCAGATTAAAAAGAGGGGAACCTGAAGTCTAAGAAGAGGATGTCTTCTCCCTGGGGCTGAGTAGGCACTCATTTGTTAATCAGTGAATGAATTGCTGACCAAGGCTTGGGGGTTGGGGATGGGGTGGGGGGGCACTGTGTTTACAGAAAGAAGAGGAAAGATAATAGAAATAGACCCCATCAAGGAGAAAATAATATGACTTGATGACTGTGATCCCAAGATGTGAAGGGGAGAGAGCATTAAAAAAAAAAAAATCATACATGTAAAATCTCATTGCTTGGGAAAGTCCCCCTGAGGGAACCAGGAAATTGGAGAAGTCCTATGTTTAATCAACTGGGTATATAACTATCATTTTTAAGTCAATACAGCTGACCCTTGAACAGCATGAGTAAATCCACTGATAATTTATAGTCACTCCCATCCTTTATCCAAGGTTCCTCGATATCCAAGGATTCTACCAACCATGGGCTGTGTGGTACAGTAGTATGTACTATTGGAAAAGAAATGCATGGATGGCAACCCATGCAGTTCAAACCTGCTGTTTTTCAAGGGTCAACTGTACTTAAATCTGCCTCCAGTTCACCTGTTTATAAGTTACTCATATGAGTTGCTGTCCTGCTTTTTGCTTTTCCCTGAAGTTTTCTATCCAACTTTTCCTCCCATGTCTGAGTGTCTGGGAACATGGTGGAAAAAGTGGGGCTCATTCTGAATTGTGTGCGCCTTTCTTACCAAAGGACCCAAGGAATTCTTAGCCTTTTTTTACTTCACTCTTAACTCGCAGTTAAATTTGTCACTTTGAAATTTCCTTAGGAAAAAATTTATTTGTTTTTTTTAGATATGCTTTTGTTTGGGAAGTTACGCTTAGAGTGACTTTCACTTTTTGCTTCTCTTTTGCATGGAATATACTGCCCTTGGTTATGGAGAAGTAACAGGATGCCTCCCGAAGGCATTCATTCCTCCTTGCTCTGATCGGTATAAAGCTCCTGTCTGCTGTATACCAGGGCTCTGTGTTTGTGAGGCACTTGGAAAGCACTGCAAGCTGCAGAGAGTGACCATGAATAGCAAACTTAATTTGGTCTAATGTGTTTTGGCTTGCTTGACCTCACCAGAATAAAAATGTGCCTGTTTAAATTATTGTATTGGAGTTAAAAAAAAAAATTCTAGAGGCATTTATCTCATTGGAAGAACCTTGGGATCACTTTAGCGAAGGTTTAAGTCCATGTTTAATGTCAGTTAGGTTTGAAAGATGTTTAATGTAGAGCTTCAGTAGCAGACTAGGTTATTGTGAGTTCTGAATTTTAAGAATCTGAGTTACTGTTTTTCTCTTGCTACTTTTTTTTTTCCTAGACGATTGGCTGGCAACGACCTTTCTTTTATCCACCCAAAGGCCTTGTCGGGGTTGAAAGAACTCAAAGTTCTGTAAGTAATGCAATTTTAGAGTTTCACAGCTGGCTGTGTATTTTCTTTCTGCGTAGTCAACATGCTTGGAGCTAGGTTAAGCACATTTTCTTTAGGTTCAGGATTAAAAGATTTAAGGAGAAGCCAATGGGTAGTGTGGGAGGCTAGAGGGTGATTTAGGCAAACTTGGGTCTAGATAACAAAAGTTAACGTCTAAATAATAGGTATTCTGACCTCCAGTGCATTACAGTTGAATGTTAGGCTTTATGTGTAGCGAAAGCACTGAATCAAAATCATATTTAAGCTTCACTGGCAAGCTTTGTTTCAGCTTCTCTCCACCCACCCCCATTGTTTCTGTTCTTATTATGTTAATAGCTATAAGAATTTTGAATTTGCTGACCCTAAAGGCAAAAAGGCTTACAAGAGCTCCAAATGGTAAAAATCATTTTAAAGCTAAAGAGAATTGAGGTGCCTATGATTTACATAGCCTCTGAGGGATCAGGAAATAAATTCCTGGCAGGGAGCTGGAGCTTGGAGGTTGGCAGATTGGAGAGCAGGTGAACCGACCACCAGCCCTACTTTGCCGCTACCCCTCTGGGTAAGCATCTGTAAGTCACTCAGCCTCTCTGGTTCAGTGAGTTAGGTGGGCCTTTTTCCATGCCATTCTGTGGTGGTGATTCTAATCAGGTAGTCGTTTGATAAATGTGACCAGGAAGGGCATTAGGCAAAAATAGTAAAGACTTCATTTTCACTACTGATCTATACCTCCATTCTCCAGGTTGGCGATAATTAGATAATCAAAGCTTTATTTCTACCTCAGCCCTGTATTCACTGAGGACATGGCCACTGTTCATAAGAGTTCAGAATCTGCTGTCCTCTTGGCAGGATTGTCGTTACCTAGTGTTGGGTGTTTCTGGACTTTGCTTTATTCCAGATGCTTTTTTCTAGAATAATGCTTTACTCCAGGCGTTAGGGATTCCAGTGGATTTGCTTGCCCTGTTGTTGTTCAGTCACTCAGTCCTGTCCAGCTCTTTTGCAGCCCTGTGAACTGTAGCCCACCAGGCTCCTCTGTCCATGATTTCCCAAGCAAGAATACTAGAGTGGGTTGCCATTTCCTTCTCCAGGGGATCTCCCTGACCCAAACCCACTTCTCCTGCATTGCAGCCAGATTCTTTACCACTGAGCCGCCAGGAAAGTCCTTACCTCCCAGTTTTAATCTGTTATATGTCCCAGTTAACACTCATGGTACCTCAGTGATGAATATTAATTAGGGTGTCTTAATTTCTGAGAAAGAGTGACAAAACAATCCCAGATGATCCAGCAGGTCTGTGTTAGGAGATGGCTTGGGAAATCAGCCTACTATATTTCTGGCTTTAATGACCAATGCCTCTTACTGTTTGGTAATTTTCTTATCTTGGATGCATTCTACCTTGACTCCTCCCCCTTTCTTGCTATTGGAAAGTTTTTTTTTTAAAGAAATGGTTTTAAATTCTTCTGAGAAAAAATGGTCACAATTGTTTCTTATTCACTAACCCAAGTTTTCCTTCCAGAACCCTCCAGAACAACCAGTTGAAAACAGTACCCAGTGAAGCCATTCGAGGACTGAGCTCTTTGCAGTCTTTGTAAGTAAACTGTCTGGTTTTCTGCATCCTTGCATCATTAGGAGACCACTCAGGCTGCTAAATATGTACAGAACTGGAATCCTAGAGAAAGGAGAGATGAACCCTCTTATTTGGGATAAAAATGGGAATGACTGGTTGCTGTTACTGAAATGTCCTTTGAAATATCCTATCATCTCCAAGGCTGCGAGAAAGCTACAAGGTTGCATGTGGCAGGGGATTATACTCTCTTTGGAGTCAGAGTTGTGTGTGCACTGAAGTCCTAGAGTCTTGTGCCATGACACTCAAGAAACAGCCACAGAGGTTTCTCTTCCGGGTGCTAATGAGCATCAGAGCACAATGATTATAGATCTTTATCTGTGGATATTGAACATGTGTAAGGGATGGCAGTTTAATTGCCTGTGCTGTCTTCTTCTTTTTTTTTCTGAGGCAAAGTTGGCTTGATGTGGAATATTCAAGATTTCAGCTCTTCACCAACAAGGTCCTGCTGTACAGCATAGGGAATTATATTCAATGTGCTATAATAAACTGTGCAAACTGAAGTTGCTTCAGTAGTGTCCAGCTCTTTGCAACCCTATGGACCATAGTCCACCAGGCTCCTCTACCCATGGAATTTTCCAGGCAAGAAAATACTGGAGTGGGTTGCCATTTCCTCCTCCAGGGGATCTTCCTGACCCAGGGACTAGATTTTAGAAAAGATTGAGAAGCACTGAACTGAACTAACCTGTATCTCTTACACTTCCTGCACTGGCTGATGGGTTCTTTACCACTAGCACCACCTGTGAAGCCCAGTGGAAAAATATATGAAATGTAAATGAATATGAAATATACGTATATATAACTGAATCACTTTTTTGTATACCAGAAAGTAGCACAACATTGTAAATCAGTCATACTTGAATTAAAGATTTCAGCTCTTGGTTTTAACCATGTAAATCCCATGGACAGAGGAGCCTGGTGGGCTGCAGTCTAGGGGTCGCGAAAAGTCCGACACAACTGAGCGACTTCACTTTCACTTTTCATTTTCATGTACTGGAGAAGGAAATGGCAACCCACCCCAGTGTTCTTGCCTGGAGAATCCCAGGGACAGGGGAGCCTGGTGGGCTGCCGTCTATGGGGTCGCGCACAGTTGGACACGACTGAAGCGACTTAGCAGCAGCAGCAGCCGCAGCCACTGTTTTCAAAAGCTTTTTCATGTAGCACTTAGCTCTGTTCTGGTTTGCATTCTTCCACATATAAATGTATGTGTGTGTGTGTATGAACCTGGAGAACCGGTGTCATTGCCTCTCTCGTTTGGGTATGCACACCCCACTTCTCCCTAGAGTGGGGGATCAGGTAAGCAGCAGTAGTATCGCTGGAGCTGTGCAAACCTACAGAAGAGTCTAAAGAAACAACCATCTTTATGTTAAATAGACAAATATTTATTCATAACTAGAATGCATGTCGTGGACTAGCGTCCAGTCTCCCCATCCCTGACTTAAAAGACCTAGCTTCTCTGTCTTCAGGGACTAGATTTTTAGAAGAGACTGAGAAGCATTGAACTGAAGCATGTGGTTATTGTAATCTTTTCCCAAGATTAAGAGAAGCCTTTCACGTATTTATCTGTCAGAATATTTATGTTGCTCTCAAAAGGAATTCAGATAAGTTCAGATTAATTAGAATTCTGGAACAGGCCTGTCTGGTTTTGAATCCCCATTCTTGCCACTTGTTAGCTGTGTGATGTTGGGCAGGTTATTTAAAATTCTCTGTGAGTCGTTTGCTTATTACCTACCATGTACTTTCATTCGTGAAAACCACTTCAACAATATATGACCTGTAGTAAGTTGTTCAATAAACATTTGTAGAATCTATTAATAGTAATAATGGTGATGACTATTTCATCTGTTCTTTTGATTGCTAGATTACCCAACTTGCCTACCTAGGTGAAGGAATTGTCTGAAAGTAATGAAAAAGTATTCTTTATAACAGGCAATTTCATTGTTTCTTATGCTACTACAGTAATGAACACAAATTTACATGGCTTCTGTTCATGTCCTAATACTAAATACAGCGGGACTAAGGCCTAGTTTCTTGAAGTGTGGCCCTTGGACCACCCACAGGAAAATCACTAGCGGGGATATAGCTAGAATACAGATTCTTAGGCCCTATCCCAGGAGTCACGATATTGTGTCTCTAAAGGTAGAGTCCCAGAAGCTGTATTTTAAAAAATTTACTCCTATCATCCTTGTGTTTACAGAAGTTCTGAGAATCACTAAAGGAAAAACTGAAGTAGAGACCATACTTAGGTGTTCTGGGCTATATAATTAGGTTGTCACCACATCACGTATCTGTATACTAATCTATCCCATCGGTTTTTAAATTGCCCTTTGAAAGAGCTGTGAATTTAAGCATTGTAGAAATGCAAGTGAGCTAGGGAAGACTTAGGTAAAAATGATTGACCGGCTCGTCCCCTCTACTGGCTAATATAAAATAATTTTTAACTGAACCAAAAGCATATCTCTGGAAATTGTAAATTATAGATTACCTTTGACTTTAGATATTTTGATAGTTAAGGGGCAGTGAATGTGAAAATGAAAAAATATACTAATAAAGCATAGAATATGCTATAAAGGCCAAACTTTAAAATATATCTAATATCATAAAAAGGTATCTGGGGTACTGACCATTTCAGTTCTGGTTTCAATATAAATTTATTTAAGGTAGGAATTTGTTAAGTAGCTCATTTCACCCAAATGCCAAGCTATGGAATAAAAGAATTTGTCATAACTAATTGAATAGGATTCTGAATAGATTCTTTTGGTGAACAGATTGGAGTGAGTTCCTTTAAAGAACGTGGTTTCACTGCCTCCACACCATTTCTAACCTCAGACAGAAGTACACAGAGAGAGCCATCTCACCTCCCTTGGATCTGAATTCATTAGACATTTTAAATAGTTCTCATTTTCTTTTGCTTCTTCAGAATTTGTTTTCCTTCAGAACCTTCATACAGAATTGTTCTTATTTCCCAAGACTTAATGATCAAAATATTCAATCCTTTTGTCTAGCTGGAAGGCTGAGAAAGGAAAGGCTAAAATCTTTGAACGTTAGAAAAATTACCAAGAAAATACACAAGTAGATTTTTTTTTTTTTTTTGGATTTGTCGTCCTTCAGTGCATTAAAATACACATGGCATTTATGGCAATTTAGATGGTTTAAAGTATTTTTCACAGAAATTGTAGGTTTTTCCCTCTAAAGTAGTGTTTTAAATCAAGGATACTGTGCTCATCACCACTAAGTGTGTTGCATAGTTTAAATTACGTCCAAAATTGGGATGGGAGGTTGGGGTACTGAGAGGAGTTAAACTATTTTTTTTTAATAAAGGCACTGGGGCTTTTTTTTTTTTTTTTTAAATGCATATCAGAAATACAAGGAGCTATATGTCAGGGCTGTTTTATTTAAGAAGGAAACGTTCATGAGTTTGTTAGCATAGTGGGTGTAGTGGTCAAGTTAGATACAATTGAAATTCTGTCCTGGTGTAAAACAGTCTTATCAGTACTTGAGTCAGTTTGAAAATCTGATCTTCAGACCTGAATTACATGAAAGATTTCCTTATGGTTTTGAAATAGTGCTTAGAAGGAGCAAAGTTCATTAGGGCTTGAAATTGACCAGAAGTGGTTTGATTCAAGTGGGTGATGATGGCCGTAAAAGCTGAAAGCTAACTGTAGATATTAATGAAAAGCTCACCTAACAACCCTCCATGAAGCCATGAAAATGGCTAAAGCATTGCCTGAGTCGGATATTAAAATGACAAGTTAGAATTTGTTCCACTAGAATTTAAAAAAATTTCTCACATATATTGACTATTAGAGGATTTCAATGACTAAATTTCCTAGGTTTTCTACCATAACAAAATTTCTTAAATATTTTAAACTAGTAACAGAATATAATACTTTAATGTTTATATTATGGGTAAATGAGGAGTAGACAGAAAAGGGGGGAGCTTTTGATTATACTGAACAAGTGTTTATGGTAGCATAGACATTCCAGAAAATACACATAGAATTGTTACTGTCATTTCATTTAAGGCAAGAGAAAAAAAACTATGTGAGTCTCAGTAAAATATAAAACAGGCTTTTGAGAATAGGGAATAGAAGCACATTTTAAAGACAAAAATAGTAAGGGAATTCAGTCAATACATTTTTAACTGTTTAACAATTGAAGTGCACTTAAATAAAGTAATAGTTGTCTCTTGGAAATGGAGTTGAAATGGTAAAATAACTTAAGCCACATAATCTCTTCACTTTGTGAGATATCTAGTGCTCTTTACTGCCGTTGTTGAAAGAATTAGTTTTTGTTTCTTTTTGTGGTCTATTAATTATGATGAATTTTAATAGCGTAGATCATTTGTGCAAATGCACACTTTCCTAAGACCATTTCTCTGAGAAACGTTGATCTTGGTGTAAGTGCAAACTCATTATATTTATGGGTGTGCCACCAACACCCATATGAATTGAGGCATAGGGATTAACCATTTGAGTCACCCCAAATCCTTTTTCTCATTAACTTTTAATGTAAGATTTCCATTTTCCCAAAGTTCTTCCTTTTGACTTCTTATGGCTGACTTTATAATTTGGGGAAATTTTTAACAGAGGAAATTGTGTCTGTGCATTTATTGTTTATAGTTATTTTGCATAGAAGGTAGTTTCATTGCTGTTCTTAGCTCAAAACTCACCTAGTTCTCTTGCTCAGTGAAGACCACCCCTTTTCTTTGGTGAGGTGGTGCACAGAATTCGGCAGGAGCCCAAGTGGTGTGTATAACACTGGACTTTTGTTTAAAAGGCCTGGACAACTTTTCTTACAGTGTTTTGCCACATCTTTTTTCCTTCCAGTTTTATTGAGGTATAATTGACATATGGCAATTTTGTATTGCTGTATAATTTTAAGGTGTACAGCCTATTGATTTGACTTAATATACATCTTATGGAAAACTCTGAGTCAACTTTTTGGTCAACCCAATAATACCACAGTAAGTTTAGTGAAAATCCATCATTTCATATAGATACTTGAAATAGAAAAAACGTTTTTTCTTTGTGATGAGAACTCTTATGAAATACAGGGTTAATTTTCTTAACACAGAGAGGACTTAATGCCAATGGAGTGTTGTAAGTGTGGGAATGCCAATGGAGTGTTGTAAGTGTGGGGAGCATTGCTCATTATTTTCGTGAATGTTAATGAATATTATCTCATTATTACAAAATAAACAGTTTACACTTTTAAACTATGATGATGCTGGGAAACTGGGGAGGGATCTCAATCTGTGCTTAAAATATAATCCAAGCTCCTCACCTGGCCTCCAGGGGTCTGCGTCCTCTGGTCCCCATTTGCATCCCATCCCTGGTCCCTCCACTCTCTTCCTGCTGTGTTCTAGTCACTAGAACCTTCTGGGAGTTGCTGGGACCACACCAGCTGGTTTCTGCTACCGAGTCTCTGCCCTCACTGTTTGCATTGCCTCGAACACTCCTTGCCCACCTTCCTTGGCCCCTTGCTCTGGATCTGCTTATGGTACCTTCTTAGAGATGCTTTTCCCATTCGACACGCTTTCAGAAGCTACCCTCCCCTGCAGCCCCTGCTAATCCTTATCTCAGTACCCTGTTTATTTACTTCATAACACTTTGTAAGCACTTTGCAATCATTTTTCAGTGTGTTAATTATAGTGTGGGTCCCTCTTCCTCATGCATGTGGTGTGCACCATTTTTAGTTTTTTGTGCCTAACAAGATGCTCAGTTTACATGTGTTGAATGAATTGCAGACAAATTAGCTACAAGGAGAATTTAATTGCGTGATTTAGTGACATTATATGGATAATTGTATGGTTGTATTTCAGTCCCACCTTATTTATAGAAAATGTACAGATGTCTGAATGTGAAATAAATGTCCTTAACTCCCCTCCACCCAAAATATATATCTCTCTCCCTAAAATTTAAGTACCTTGAGTCTATGAAGTGTGTGTGTATGTGTGTGTTAATGTGTGTGTTTGAACACACTGCTCTCTACTCAGTAAAGCGGATCTGCTAAGCAACTCTGTAGCCAGTACATTACCAGTCTATTACATAAAGGATGCCTGTCTTTTCTCAAGGGTAGGTTCTAGAAACTCAAAGGAATAAACAAGCCTAAAACTCTTTGTTTCTAAGTGGATTCTTAAGGCAGCTGCTCAGTTTCTGGAGCTCTCCCCTTTTTAGTGCTCTTCCAGTTATCCTGACTACCAAAAAGGAGGCTTCCATCAGATCCTCACCAGGACCAAGGGTCTTTGACCTCGACTAGTCTGCCCCTTTGGGAAGGAGACTGCATTTGGATCTGGGGCACTTAGTTGGGAGCAGGGGCTCAGCACTTGCATGGAGAGGAAGGGACAATTATGGCAGGATCCGAAGCTAGAGCAGCTTAGAGAAACCGGAGGCATGAAAACCACTCTAAAGTCAGAACTTCCTGAACTTGAAAGCTGCCAACGCTGATTTCTTCAGAAACAGGCTGCCATTTTGACCTTGTACCCATTTCGTGTCTGTGTATGTGTGTGTGTGTGTGTGTGTGTGTGTGTGTGTTCACTAATTTTCACCAAGAGGGCTAAGTCTCTAAGACATGGATTTAAGTAGTGAAGATATATCAACAAGGGATTTGTGAAGAAAATTGAGATTTGCCCAGGGCATGCAGTTCCTCAACATATTAATTACTAGCTTATCTTTGTGTTTAAAAGCAATTATTCCAACAATTATGCCTGATTGTGTCAACACTAACATTTAGGACTAGTTTTCTCAGATTTTCAGATGGGGATTTAACTTTTAAAAATGAGTAATTCTATTAGTAAATTGTCCTTAGTTCCAAAACTTTGGGAAAAATTGAAGTAACTCAAAAGCCACAAACATGTTGATCAGAGGAACTGTTTAATTTTTTCTATGGATAGTAGGCCCTTTTCTTAATACCTGTTAATTTTGACAAACTAATTTTTCAAATGTACTTATACCTAAGAGAAGAGGAGAGGGTTGCTTTGGTGGTATGTGACACATATTTTTAACTTTCCTGGTGGTAATAAGGATTGTTGAGAATCTAATGAAATGGTTTGTTGATGCAGAAAAAAATTTTTTTAATTATGTTCTTACTTTTTCCCCTTTGGTACCAAGTCAGAATAGCAATTAAATTTAATATCAAATATTATATTTGTAAGTAAAGTAGTTTATTTGCTCAGCTTAGTTTCTTCTTGTTGTTTTTCTGTATTTTTGATAAGTGCATTCTGTGACATAAAATTCAAGCTTGAGATTTATGGTTCCTTTCTTTTTCTTTTTTGAGAATTACAATTTAAGGTTTATTTGGGGCAAAATGAGGACTGCAGCCCAGAAGACAGCACCTCATATATATATATATATATATATATATATATATATATATATGTTATATATATATATATATATATATATATATATAAACATGTCATTCTTCCATACAATTATGCTTAGCCCAAAATTCAGATTTTTACATATCTCTTTGTTAGGAAGGAGGGGAAACAACTGACTTTCACATGCTGGTCTTAGAAACATTAGATTTGGGAAGAACTTCTAGTAAAATGAAAGAAATCAAAGACGTTGTGGCTATGGTCATTTTTATAACTTATTTTTTTGGAACTCTGAGTAGCTGTGTGACTTGGCTTGACTCATTCCACTAGAATCGCTGCTGAAGGTGATTGTTGTTTCTGTCAGGCGCTTAGATGCCAACCATATCACCTCGGTGCCTGAGGACAGCTTTGAGGGACTCACTCAGTTACGGCATCTGTGGCTGGATGACAACAGCTTGATGGAGGTGCCAGTGCATCCGCTCAGCAATCTGCCCACCCTGCAGGCGCTGACCTTGGCACTCAACAAGATCTCCAGCATCCCTGACTTTGCCTTTACCAACCTGTCCAGCCTGGTGGTTCTGTAAGTATCCATCCCTTTTAACACCATATATTTGTGTTAATTTGGGGGCAGAAGCAAAGTTCTGGTGGAAAATTGTTTTGAAAGAACCTCACTGGATTGTGTTCTTGGAGAGCTGGTGTTTGGAGGAGCTGCCTATTTTTTACAAAATTACATGTGCTGACTTTTAAAAATACAGATCAGGATAATTTAAAAATGAATGGCTGATGATAACAGTTGAATCTCTCGAAGTTAAATGGCCATTTGTAGTCAGGAGAAGAAAGTGGGTCATGCAGCAAACCCTTGTGTGGCTTTTTGTGTCCCAGCAGTGCATTCAGTAATAAAAGAAGCAGAATTCTTTTGGGGACGTGCATAGAAAACAAGTTTCAGTGATATTTCATGTTTCTTTACCAACTTGTCTATTCAAGGAATATGTGATTCTCTGTTGTTTTTAATCTTCGAAAGCTTGAACATAATTAAGTGGCATTTTTTGTAAAATCTGTTACCAGTTCTCCCTTATGAAGCTGACATTTCCCCCACGTCCTCATGGGAGAATTCATCAAAGTTTTGCTTCATATAATTAAAAGTGCATCAAAACTTTAGTTTGGATATGGCTAACTTCTCAAGAATCTTCCATGTGTGTAACCCTTCTCCACTAGAGCGATGTTTCTTTTCCATTGGCCTCCTGTGTTCAGTGAATCTGAGTTTGTACCATGTTTATCAAGAGATACCTACTCAATGTTATTTGTTTTCTATTAGTCAAGTGTTGCAGTGTTTAGCTGCACCATTCCTTTAAGCACTATCAATTTAGACATCTAAACATGATTAACAGTTGCTACTAGGTCACACAAAAATCATTTTGATGCTTTTTTCCATAGGCATCTTCATAACAATAAAATTAAAAGCCTGGGTCAACACTGTTTTGATGGACTTGATAACCTGGAGACCTTGTAAGTTTACTTCTATTTTGGATAATCACAGTTGGGATGTTGATGGTGCAATTGGGCATTTCACTGCAGAAAAAAGTAATGGTCTTGAGTTCAGCTCATTATTAATTTGCTATAATAATTAATTTGTTTTAATGTACGACTAAAGTCTTGTCTTCAGCTAACACAGTCATGAAAGCTAATCTAGGTTTCTGGTTAAAAACTTGCACAAGAATGAGCTTGATATTTCTTTCAAAAGGACATGGTAAAAATAGCTGAGTCTGCCAAGTTATATACCTTTTCAGAAATTTTGGTTCTGTTATAATATATGATAGACAGTTTCGGAACTTGGAACCTTATAAAATTGATTCTGGAAAAGCTGGTTTGTTTCTTTGTTTTCTCCATGATCTCAGCTCTCTTGCTAATTGTTAACAGTGGGCTTGAATACTGTCTTGACTTTTATCTGGTAAATGCAATGACGGTTTCCATTTTGCTTAGGATACTTTTGTTGTTGTTTCTGTTGTCAGAGCGTTTGGGAATTCTGGCTGTTTCAACTGCAAAAGACATGATGCAGCTATGTGTAGACAAGACTAGGACCTTTATATTTGTTGTTTTGATTATATTAGTGCCCTTTGTTAGGAG
Organism: Capricornis sumatraensis; assembly: GCF_032405125.1. Classification (NCBI taxonomy): domain Eukaryota; kingdom Metazoa; phylum Chordata; class Mammalia; order Artiodactyla; family Bovidae; genus Capricornis; species Capricornis sumatraensis. The sequence continues at coordinate 58,680,737 of NC_091084.1, read as the reverse complement.
ATTTTTAGTATTTCCCATTGTGGTATAGTGAATGATTCAGAGAATGTTCCAGTTAGATGGGTAAGTAAATAACACCTGATTGAAATGTTTAGGGTTTGTAATATCAGTATTTTGTTTAATTGACTTTTTGGTTAACTGTCCAGTCAATGAGAAGACTTAAAACCTTTTAGTACTTTATTTATTCACTTTCCTGTTTAAACCACTAAAGGATAAAAACATCAATGGATATTTGAAAGTGGAAGCTCTTGAAGAACTGACCAACCCAGTTCTTCTTTCCTAAGTATGTAAATGCCAGTGGAAAAGAAGACTGGGCCAGCCTTTTAATCCTAAACTGTGTATATTATTCCAAATTCTATTAAAATTAAATGTTTTCTTTCCAGTTGATTTTTTAACTTACCACTCTTTTCTGTGTAGTAAAGGAGAATAAAATAGGTCTCCAAGGAGCTGGGTGTTTGTTTACTCTCATTCTGAAATCCGTCGCTGATCATATGTGAACATTCTCTCTAGGTTAAACGAAATGAAAGTTTAAATACACTCAGAATTAAGATTTTTTAAAAGTACAGATCACTATGGCTTTTCTCTCTCCTAATTAATGCAACTTTTCAACAATTTTTAACTTACTTGAGGACTATAGTTGTATGAACCCATCTTAGTCCTTATCCTTATCCTGCTGATAGTAGGGCTGAGGTCAGCTACCCTGATACCAGAATTTCACTCTAAACCTCAAATAGAAACCTCAGTTTCAGGCTATTGTCATGTATAAATGGATAGTTAGTACATTCTATTTTATGGAAAACTGCCATTCAGGTGATTTGTTTATTTAATGCACCAGTAATATGTGATTCTGAGAATTCTTTGGACTTTTAAAGTTGTTGACTTAAAGCATCATTATCCTTCAATTAAAAATAAGTTTAAAAAATAAAAAAGACACTAAAATCCTAATATTTTTATGGTAAATTAAGTGAAATAAAGTTGTAAAAAATGTTTAAAAATGGAGAATTGATTCTTTTTTGTATTCAATATTTTAAGAAAAAGTGTTAATTTAATTAAATGGAATGACAGTTGTTGGCAAAGAAAGATTATCATCCAGAGGATGTGATTACATATATATATATTTATATTTATACCAAATTGCCTTATAAATTGTGACCCCTCTTGAGTGTTCTTACATATTTTCCTAATTTTTTCTAGGGACTTGAACTATAATAATTTGGGGGAATTTCCTCAGGCTATTAAAGCTCTCCCCAGCCTAAAAGAGCTGTAAGTATTGCTTTCTTCTCTCTATGCCTTAATATCCCTAAAACTCACAATTTAATGTTACACCAGTGAGATTTTAGAACATCGTTGTTCCATTGCATGTTCCATAATACACACACACACACACACACACACACACACACACACACACACACACACACACACACGATGATACAGACTGGATTATGTCAGCTAACCTGGACAGTTTTGAGCATAGATTACTGTGTAAGTATGGATTCTAGTGAAACAAGCCATAATGTATAGTGTCTGCTTTGTAGGAGCTGTGGTCTTAGTCCCATTGGGGAGGCTGACTATGTAAGACAGACAAAGAGTAGTCTCTGGGTGGAAATAAGTGCTGAATGAATAGGATCAATAAATCACTCCAGAAAAAGACCTCACTGAGGCTTGGGGTCATTGGAAGAGACATCACCAAAGAGAAGGAATTTGACTGGACTTGAAAGAATGGAAATGTTTAGATAAATGAGAGATGAGGGGGCATTTTAGATATTGGATTTGTCAAGGTCAGAGATAAGAATGCTCATGGTATAATTGAGATTGTATGTCATGAGTTGATGGCTAATATTCTGAGATGTGTTGCTTAAAAACTCAATGGAGGCAATGATGAGAGGGATTTTGAGGTTAGAGTACCTATGATTCTTGCAGTCTAAAGTCCTTTGAGGATGAAGCAAGCTAAAAGTATATAAAGGACCTGCCAACTAGTAGGTTAAGCAGTGGGTTTAGAGAGAACTAGGTATGGTCCTGAAAAAGATAAGCTGGAATTAAAAATTTGGTTTCATCACATCGTTGAAATTTTTATGTAGTTGTTATCAGTTATATTTTATATACTACTGAATAGTAGTAGATATTTGGGTTTTACTTATTTTACAAGAGGATAAGCATTTCAAAATATTTTTCTTCTATCTTTGTAGGTTATTTCATAGTAATTCTATTTCTGTTATCCCTGATGGAGCGTTTGATGGTAATCCACTCTTAAAAACTATGTAAGTAGTTTGAAATTTTCTTTTAGTATGTAATCATGTAAAGCAGTGTCTGTACGAGGCCAAACATCTAGATGAAGAATGAAAATTCAGGCTGTTAGATATATTAACTTTGTGAACATAGACTTAGTGTTGGAGTGCTTGTGAACACATGGAAACTTTGTTTTTTTGGCTATTTTTACAGACATTTGTATGATAATCCTCTATCTTTTGTGGGGAACTCAGCATTTCACAATTTGTCTGAATTGCATTCCTTGTAAGTATTACAGAAATTTAAAAACAACCTGAATATTTACACCATTGCTTTAATGGAAAACTAGAATTTATTATTGTAACTCCAGAAAACAGTATCTTTTATTTTCTTTTCCTTTGGTGGAAGTCCAAAAGACAGTTTTGAAAATTTACAATGGTTCTTATTTATTCATGAACACCTGGTCAAAATGATCACATTTTTAGAAACTAGTCTTTTTAGGTATAGTGGTATTATAATTTTAAGCTGGTTCAAAAATAAGTTTAAAATATTATCTATGAAAATTCATTATTTTAAATTACTTTTTCTCTCACAATTTCTTAAAGAGTCATTCGTGGTGCAAGCATGGTGCAGCGGTTCCCCAATCTGACTGGAACTGTCCGTCTGGAGAGTTTGTAAGTGTGGCTCTTTGAAGTGAGGGTGTGTAAAGATAACACCACACTGGCCTGCTAGTAGGTTGCCAGTACTTTTTGGTGATGATAATGAGTTAATGTTGATTCCTACATCCTTGCTTTGTGAATATCATGCATAGAAATGGATGGTATTGGGTTTGGAATCAGTCAGCTCAGGTAGAGTGTAGCAAAGTCTTTGAAAATATAAGGCAGTAAGTAAGCACCAGATTAGAAGCAGTGATTTAGGAGTTCAGAATTGGAGTAGTCCATGTAAGCGATAAGAAAAGGCTTTATGGAAGAGGTGAAGTGTTTCAAAATTAGATTTCACCAAGCTGGGTCTTTTATTTAGAAAAGCAAGCCTTAGTGAAATGGAGAATACTGAAAATTACTTGGCATCCATGCCGTCACTCGGTAAATATATGGGGAAACAATGGAAACAGTGAGAGATTTTATTTGGGGGGGCTCCAAAATCACTGCAGATGAAAAGATGCTTGCTCCTTGGAAGAAAAGCTATGACCAACCTGGACAGCATATTAAAAAGCCAGAGACATTACTTTGCCAACAAAGGTCCATCTAGTCAAAGCTATGGTTTTTCCAGTGGTCATGTATGGATGTGAGAGTTGGACTGTGAAGAAAGCTGAGTGCTGAAGAACTGATGCTTTTGAACTGTGATGTTGGAGAAGACTCTTGAGAGTCCCTTGGACTGCAAGGAGATCAAACCAGTCAATCCTAAAGAAGTCCTCAATATTCATTAGAAGGACTGATGCTAAAGCTGAAACTTCAATACTTTGGCTACCTGATGCGAAGAACTGACTCATTGGGAAAGACCCTGATGCTGGGAAAGAATGAAGGTGGGAGGAGGAGGGGATGACAGGGGATGAGATGGTTGGATGGCATCACTGACTCGAGTTTGAGCAAGCTCTGGGAGTTAGTGATGGACAGGAAAGCCTGGCGTCCTGCAGTCCATAGGGTTGCAAAGAGTTGGACATGCCTGAGCGGCTGAACTGAACTGATAGCCTGTGTGTGTGCTCAGTTGCTAAGTCATGTCCAGCTCTTTTGTAACTCCATGGACTATAGTCCACCAGGCTCCTCTGTATGGGATTTCTTGGGCAAGAATACTGGACTGGGTTGCCATTTCCTTTTCCAGGGGATCTTCCCCACTCAGGGATTGAACCCACGTCTCCTTCATCTCCTGCATTGGCAGGCAGATTCTCTACTATTGAGCCATCTAGGAAGCCTAAGTATGACATTACAGATGATCAAATATAGCTAGACTTGTTTATAATAGTATGGGGAATGATATGGAGAAATTTGGAAAGTTGTTGGGCTTGTAATTTTAAAATGACAAACCTTGAACATTGAACATTTGGTTATGGCAGAGCTTCTCATTGGGTCGCCTGTGAATAGGTTGCAGGTGCATGTAAGATCTTGATGACCTCAGCCCTCCAGAAGCCACGTGGGGTCTGACGTGGCTAGGGTCTCTGCCACAAGGACCACAAGCGTGCTGCATCGCTTACAATTATCATGTATGCCAAGATGTAAGAAAAGAAGTTAGGAAGCATTGAGCTAAGGAGTTTAAATTCAGCTCTCATGGCAGTTTGGAGATGTTAAAAATGTTGGATGAGGTGGTGTGAAGAGGGTAAGAAGAGAATACTAGAGCTAGAATGGTGAGGAGTCCATGGGAATACTCCACTTTGCTAAGTGAGTGCATTTAACTATGAGAGTTCTGTGTCTTCAATCCATCCCTGGAATTCCTCCGTGTGGCCTGAGATTCCTCCATCCCTGTGTGCATCATTTCACCCTTGATCTGCATAGTAGCAGTAAAAATGAAGAGGGTCAGATGCTGAGATCTACAGAAGAAAGAACAGAAATTGATGGTTGAGTGCAGATAGGGACATAGAAAGGGAGGATGGATTACTGGGCTGCACCCCACAGGTCTTCAGGGCCTGCACTTGCCCAGCTTCAAAACTGAAGAAAGAGCCCGGAGTCAGCAGTGGTTTAATGAATGGGGGAGCTTACATGTCTGAAGCAAGATCCTGGGGCAACACCCCACCAGCACCCAGCTGACAGGACAAGGTGCAGTTTTTGCTCCGCAGTGTGGTGGAGGGAAAGGGGAAATCACCAGTTATATTGATAGGAATAGACATCAGGTTGGCTCAACAGTTACCAGGGAAACCAGCAGAGGGGGTACGCCCTTCAGTGTCCCAGGCCTGGGGCAAGTATGTAGGAAGGCCAGTTATGTGAGTAGCATGTAGGTGAAGCAGGTACTGGTTGGGCTGGGGTTGTACAGAGAGCCAAGAGAGCAGCCATTTTGAGGGGCCTTATCATACAGGGATTAAAGGAAAATTTCAGAATATTGAGTCAGGTTGATTGAAATAGTAGACAGAATCAAGATTTGAGGGACAGAAAAATAACTTGGTTTCAAATATTTTGGGTGTGAGGGGTGACAAACTTGCAGGTGACCGTGGTCAGCTGTAACTGTGGATTCATTTTTTTCTGTTGGTCCACATGAGAACTCAAGCTTATCCCCTGGACACTATGAACATCTTATCACAAAACTTTTCTGCATTAGAGGTTTCGTTCCTCTTCCCACTTTAGGGAGTGGTTAGGCAGTGGGATACATAGACTCTAGTCCATATGCAAATACGCGAACATGTACTTTTCTCTGTGAGAACAGCATTTTGTTTACCATCTCAACTCGAATCATTTCTTAGACAAACAATGTTTCTCCACAGGACCTTGACAGGTACGAAGATAAGCAGCATACCCAGTAATTTGTGCCAGGAACAGAAGAGGCTTAGGACTTTGTAAGCTGGATTCCTCTTCCCCTGTCCTGCTTTTCTTTGATGTATCTCACATAGGTTGAGTTTTATTTTTAATAAACTGTGTTCATTTGGTGACACTATGGTATAATTAGTCCTTATTCGTTCCCTTCATGGAAATGAGCAGGTGTTCTGGTTTCTCCCTGGGTAGGTAAAGTTTATTTGAGTTTTGTTTTACAGTCATGTGTATGTCTCCCATCTTGTGACTCTACTTTGAATAAAGTGAAACCATACTGGGCCCTTTCTTGATTTCTTTTCCTTTATCCTGACCCCTCCTTCTGATTCTAGTTGCCCCAGGGTAGTTACCTCTCTGTATGCTGCTCTTTCACCATAACCTAAGTAAGAGCCCAAATCTTTCTTGGATCAGAAACCAACTAAGCATTGGAGCTTTCCAAAATCTCAAAGCTGCCCTGAAAATGAAAAGTAAATAAAACATGAAAAAAGGTCACAAAAACAGTTAAGTTACTAAGTTGTTAATAAGTGTTCAGTGGCGAGAGATACTAACAAAATAAGTGACTGATCAAGCAAGCAAGTAATTAAATGGTGTCATGGAGTATCAAACACAACGATATCATTGAGGGAAAACTGCAGTGGGATTAACAGAGCTAACTAGTCCCCATTTTTTATTTAATATAAGTATTTTTTAAAATATGAGTGCACACACCACTCCTCTTCTAGCTTTTTAATTAAATAACATGGGCATTATTTATGGTATAGCAATATTATAAAATTATAGATTTAAAAATCCATATCTCTACCAAGTGAACATAATTAACTTTTGTGTATTTCCTGTACTATATTTTTCATATTTATTTTATATTCTTAATGTTTTAAAATATTTTATATTGTCTATACTCAATATTATGTTCTCCAAGTTTGCCCGTTTTAAGTTTGTTCTATCTCTAAGGTACTCTGGAAAGCTTACAAGTGTAAGGAAAACAAAGTTTCTTTTCTTGTTCAGCCATATCTCTTTATAACAGATCTTAGCATTGTTTTTGATGCTTCTGAGTACAGCTGTTTTAATATAGTATTCTGATAACATGAAATTAATTGATCATTTTCCATTTGCATTTTAAGGGACTTGTCTTACAACAGTATAAAAGACCTTCCAAGCTTTAATGGTTGCCATGCTCTGGAAGAAATGTAAGTTGGTCTTTGACTTACTTTTTTTGCTATGGTCTACTGTTAACTCATTGAGCCTTTCTTATTGTAAATAAATGACTTTCATATTAAGGTCTTAGAAATTCACTTAATCAGGTGTTCCTGTGAATAAATGTTCAGGGGCACCAGGTGTGTTCATGTGACTAGCACTTACTGGGCACCTATCTGTCAGGCAATCTGTGAGACTGTATGGGAGGAGGGCAGTAGGAAAAAACAGCCAAACAAAAACTGGTCCAGGTGTGGATGTCTACCATGTAGCTATATAATACAGCTCTGGTGGGAGTTGACTGGGAGGTCAAGAAAGGGAGGAACTAATACTCCCATGTTTTATAATATCTCCTCCTTCCTCTGACCTTCTTTCTGCAGTACTTGACATGGTTATATTGTCTTGGGCCCTTTTTTCTTTTTCTTTTTCTAATAGACTTTTTTTTTGAGCAGCTTTAAATTCACAACAGTATTGAACAAAAGGTTCAGAGATTTCCTATATTCCCTACCTTCATATGTACGTAGCCTACCCCAAGTCAACATTCCCCACCAGAATAGGATTCTGTTATAATTCATGAACCTACACTGACACATCCTTATCAGCCTGAATACATAGTTTAATTAGGGTTAATTGGTATTGAACATTCTATGTATTTGGACAAATGTATAATGACATGTGTTAATTATTATACTATTATACAGAGTCATTTCACCACCCTAAGATTTGGAAACTACTGTTTTCTTCCTTGTCTCCATCATTTTGGCTTTTCCAAAAGGTCATTTAGCTGGAATCATAGTATGTAGCGTTTCTAGACTGTCTTCTTTCACTTAGCAACTAGTGCTATTCCATATCTTTTGACAGCTTGATAGTGTCCTGGGTCCTTTCTCCCGTAGTCGGTACCATATGTGTTTGATACCATTACTAGTAAAGATAGGCCTAGTGCTGCTTCGCAGGCTGCAAAAACCAGTAAGATGATAGGTATCATACTGGCTAAGGTGAAGTGTGAATTTGTTTTCCTGCTCTCACTCCTGAGTAGGGTTGGTGAGGAATTTAGATAGTGTGCCTTAACTGTTAGGTTCATTTTGGGCGTAATACCAATTAGTCTAGTCCTTTCATCCTTCAGATGAGGCAACAACAGTTCTCTTTACTTTCAACAAGATCAATTACTGTTACTTGTGAATGAATATTTAAACTTCGAAAAAGTTAATTAAGAAATGTTGTTTTTCAAAATAGAAAATATTTTCTCTTGTTTTTCTCTCTCTTTTTTTTTTTACCTTTCATCTTATTCTTTTTTTAGTTCTTTGCAGCGAAATCAGATACACAAAATAAAGGAAGATACTTTTCAAGGCCTGACATCCCTAAAAATTCTGTAAGTTCATCTATGATTATCAGAGGCAAATAAAATTGTTGTCAAGCTGTAAATTAATATATCGTTACAATTCCCATGTTAGTAAATACACTTAAATATGATTTATTATGCATAAATACTATTTTTCAAACTTTATCATGTGGTACTTTAATTTCTTTTCAGTGTTTTTTTTTTTTTTAACCTTAGCTAATTTATGAAATTTGTGAGTCTAAAGAATATAACGTGTATAGCTTGAGGAATGCACCTTGTGTATTTTCAGGTCATAGTAGTGAAGTTTGCCACCTCTTTAGGTGATGGGTGGGCACACTATAGGCTGTGTGTTACAGCCAACCTGCTTACTGTTTCTGTCAATAAAGTTTTATTAGAACACAGCCATGCCCTTTGGTTAAGTATTGTCTAAAGCTGTTTTCACCGTGCTATGGCATAGTCAACTAGTTGCAGTAGAGACCATGTGACCCCCAGAGGTGAAGAATATTTACTATCTTGTGCTCTACAGAAGAAGTTTGCTGACCCCTGTACTGGTGTCTATCATGACAAACACAGCTAATGTGCAGCAGACACACTCATTTAAAAAGTGATTTGTATTGGAGGACATATTTGTGTCTCGTACTCTATTAAGCACTTGGGAATATAGAGATGACTAAGACAAACCGTGTCACTGCCTTCATGCAATGCAGAAGACACAGTACACTTAAATAGGAAACTTTTTTAATATAGAAAAAATTGGAAACATTGACAATGAATTGAAATTACAGATACTAATATATCATGTTTTCCGGTAGATCCCCATTAAGAAATCACACGTGTTCTACTAGAAAAATACTTTATTGGTAGTTGGGTTTCTGGATCTTGCCTTGTGGCAGGCTTCCTGTGGGTCTGGGCAGTAGTAGGGAGAGGGACCGACTCCCAGATGCAGTCACTTCCAGAGCACCGATAAGTGACAACAATGCAAAGCTACCCTGCTTTGTCACAATTTGGAACCAAGTCTGTCGAATTTTCCTATTATCCAGGAGATGTGTCATGGAATGAATTTATCCTATCTTTAAATTTCCATTAAGGCTCCCTGTAAGTGTGACTGCAGATTTTAATTCTGTAATATCAGAATTCCACAGGGTGTGTTCCTGAATGTAATATGTGCCTCTGGTGTTGATATGGATTTTTTTTTTTCCTGCTTGGGGGAAAAATGATATCTGAAGCCCTTCTGGAATGCTCTTGTTTGCGTATTGATTCTTTGTCTTCCCGAAGGGCCTTATCACTAACCTTTGAGAATGCAAACAACACTAAGCCTGTTTTTATTTTCAGCTTTGTCAGGAGCTGTGCTTTTCCTCACCTAGTTAATCGTACCAGAAGCTATATCATATCATTTGTATTTTTGAACTGGTACCAGAGTGATAAGGAGGAGAAAATTCACAACTGTTTTGAAACAGATGCCAACTGAAATTACTCCTCCCTGGAACACATTCCAAGAAATAGATTGTTATGAAGGGGAGGCCTTCAACATAAATATTAAAAATGTTGTTGAACAGGATTAAAGATCTTTGTTATTTTATCAGGGTTATTATGACTGCAGCAGATCCTAAAGTGTAGTCAAAGTAATTGCATTTAGAGTTTATTTGAAAGGAGTTAACAATTTATTTTTATAATTGCAGAGATCTTAGTAGAAACCTGATCCGTGAAATTGATGACAGAGCTTTTGCCAAGCTTGGGTCAATAACAAACTTGTAAGTTTCATGCAATGATTTCATGAAAGTAGTGAACAGTCTACAGAAACTTGTTTTAGCATTACCTACCCAAATCATCTTTCTGTTGAGTGTTCCTTTGTATAAATGCTAATCTGCTATCATGTAGTGACAGCTTCTGAAATGGTTTTTCCTCACCTAAACTTCTTCTTAAAGCTCTAGTATTTATGATGTTAATACATGTACAGACTTGTGTTTTAGGAGTTAATTTGAAGTTTTATTCACATTTTAGAGATGTAAGTTTCAATGAATTAACTTCATTTCCAACGGAAGGCCTAAATGGGCTAAATCAACTGAAACTTGTGGGCAACTTCAAGCTGAAAGAAGCCTTAGCAGCAAAAGACTTTGTTAATCTCAGGTGTGTTTTTCTTTTTTGTGAAAGTTTTGGTAGGCCTTCAGATTATAGAGTATCCTGTTTTTTTTTTCTTTTTTTTTTTTCTCTGTGGTTCCCAGATTTTCAACCTCAATCCTCACAAATTTGGAAAAAAATAGAGCACTATTCCATTGTTGTTGAGAATATGAACTGTAGCCTGTGATGCTGTCAAAGAGATAATATAGCCCTTCATCAGAATGGTTTTATGTATAATGGGATTTATCATTTGCAACAAGATAGCAGAAACCACTTGTGAGCCTATAGAAAACTGATAGAATGTGAAATACTTCATAGAGACAGAGTTAGAGTAGGGACCTCATTAGACATAGTAGAGAGAGGGCTTGGGAATATTATCATGGGAGAAGAGAATAAATATTTTCATTATACTTATATGAGAATGTGAATTCATTTAATGGTGTAAAGTCACAAATGAACTGGAATGTTAATTTTAAATGAAACTATCAGTTTCATATGATACATGGGGTGTGGTTAATTCATTTATAAAAGGAGTCTGATAAGATTTTTCTTTAAATTGCAGTATTACTATTAAGCTTTAAAGATGGCTTGATTCAAATTCAGTTTTTCAAAGCATACCTTATCTAATTGGAGAAACTCATGGTGTCCCCTGATACTAGAGCCTTTTGTTTTCAACAAATGAGGAAACCAAGTCCAGAGAGGATAAGGACCAGTTTAAAGTATTTACCTTTCACAAAACAAAAGCATGTCTGTGAAGTTGGTATTTCAGTATTGCCATTTTTTTTTGCCATTTTTTTTCCAGGTCTTTATCTGTACCATATGCTTATCAGTGCTGTGCATTTTGGGGTTGTGACTCTTATGCACATTCAAACACAGAAGATAACAGCCTGCAAGACCACAGTGGGTCAAAGGATAAAGGCAAGTGCATGAACTTTTAAAAACAGAACACTCTTTACAGCATTAATCAAAGTCTGTGTTATTGTAATCAGTTTGTGAAGGATCAATATGAAATCTGTGGAGAAAAAAATGGCTTTTCTGTACTGTGTTCCTGACATCTTTAATATGTTATTAAGTGTGGTGCACACTGAACTTATATCATGTACAAGAGAAAACACTGCTGGAAAAGTGTTGTAATCTTTTAATCTGCCTGCAGCTTGAACTGAACAGTTTGTATTATATGTGCAGGTCTCAGTGATGTGGCAGGTGTCACCAGCAGTGCTGAAAATGAGGAACACAGTCAAATCATTATCCACTGCACACCCTCGACAGGTAAGCACAGTACATTTGGCTGCAGTTTCTTGCTTTAAACTTCCAGGGATAAATGTGATTTCTGTAACAGAGGTAGGGCTAGATGATTTCGTAAGACCTGATTCACCTGTGGTCTGTATACCAGGAGATTAGGCATCTCTTGCAGAATCTCAGGCCAGACCCATGACTCAGAATCTTTGTATTAACAAGCTCCCCAGGTGGGGGTTGCACACATTAAGGATGGAGAGGTACTTTCTTCATGCAACTCTAACCCTGGGATAGTTCTAGAAGTTACTGATCTATAAGGACTTTTAGTGTTATCTTTTTATTTTTTAACTGCAACCTTGTCTACTTCTCTATTTTACTTCACTGAACTTTAGACTTGGGAGAGTTACTAAACTGAAACCACAATTTAGTATTAGGTCGTGACTGTGATATCCTACCTAATCTATCAGAGAAGATGGATTTATAATTTTACTGTTAAAAAAAATTTAAATGGCTAAGTTGTGTGCTATGAAGTAAATTCCTATTTGATCACACTGGATGTTCTGAACATTAATTTATAACTCAGAATCATAAGTATTATGGATTCTTTAATGATTACTACTGAATTGGTGAGCTTCTTCAGAGGCCATGTATGTGTTCCTTTAATACTTAACACAGTTCCTGGTGTAGAGAATAAGTTTATAGCAATCAGATGAGTGAATGGGGGTGAATGGGGTTGGCCAGAATCTTTTATAAAATCTGTAAAAGGTATTGATTGTTAGAAGTCAAGGGCTGTAGTTCACTCTCTTGTTTGCTAGGGTTTTTGTATTGGACTTAAGGAAGGGAAAGTCTTTATTAAAGGGGAGTCTAGACATGAATATGCAGAGATTCCATTTCTTTCTTTCTGATTTTAAACTTTGGGGGTCAGCCAGGAGGAAAGTTGGTCTGAGCTCATCTCCCCAGGTGGCAATAGGAGTGAATGGCAAACCTATTTCCCCAACTCCACTCCGACGTAGTAACACGGAGACAGCCATGCGGTGATGCAAGCAGGAAGTGAAGAGAGCAGGAACCTTCTTTTAAAACTGGAGGAGGCAGCAGGTTTCCAAGACAGAGGAGTGGAGCCGACTTCCCAGGCCCTTGAGGGAAAGTAATTCCACCCACTAGTCAAACACTTTTCGAAGGGTGTCCTATTCTCCCGGGTCATGTGAGCTACTCCTTGTTCCTTGTAGAAGGATGAGTTCAGATTCAGAGATAAAGGCAAAAGCTTCCTCTTCATACTTCCCTGAGCAGGGAGGATAAAAAAATTAACTAGAAAAAAAAATTTTTTTATAAGTTTCTTCAGTCAAATTCATATAAATAGTGCAGCTCAGGCTTGTTAGGTCTGTGAATATCTCAGTGATAAAGACACTTTACAGGATGTATCAAACACATTTTCTTGTGCTCTGCAGACAACATTTTGTTTTTCTTTACTAACCTTTAAATAAAACAGTTGTCATTTGGGACATAACTAGCATGCCAAAGTCAGTTGCTAGAACATGCAACTCAGCTACTAAATTAGTTTTTGCAGTTCTAGTTTAAGTAATGCAGGGTGTTATTGGGCATAGTTTTACATGATTTGTTAACATCAATGTAATGTAGCTCTCACTGTACTATTTTGTTCAATGACCTCTGTCAGGTCTACCAAACACTTTGAAATCTCTGCATGAAAAATAGGGCTAATTATATTTATCTTAGCCTGCTTCATCAGATTGCTTTTGAAGGCTGTAAGAAGTGTGTATAAAATATATGTTACATATATATATCATATATAATTATTATAAAGTATATTAGGAACTGGGAAGAAAGACGATAAGGACCTAACATTTTTTGAAGTCCAACTATGTACGCAGTAGCCTGTTGAAGTACCTTGTATGTGTAATTTTACTTAAGCTACACAATGCTATGAAATAGGTATTATTATCCACAAGTGGGAAAATGAAATTTATAGAGGTTTAAGCTGCCTTCTTAAAAGTAGCAAGTTATAAACCCTAAACTCAAACCCTAGTTTATCCGATTCTAAGCCCCATATGAAGTAACTTTCACATACTAGTCACTGTCCTATGTATATTAACTTCAGTAAGAGAAAAAGTGAGAATTTTCCTTTAAATATCACTGTATGACTGTGCCAAGTAGTTAATAAAATAAGTAAATATATATTAAGATGATGTATTAAAATAAATTTTTAAATAGCCTAGTCCAATGATTAGATGCCTAAGAAATGATAATCTTTTCAGTTTGGGTCAATTCACTTTGGTAGTAGATTAATTATTCTATTAATAGTTTCTCAAGCCATATCTTACGGAAGATAGTCTTTTATAAACTGTCTTTTCTCTCTTTCATTTTAGGTGCTTTTAAGCCCTGCGAATACTTGCTGGGAAGTTGGATGATCCGTCTTACTGTGTGGTTCATTTTCTTGGTGGCATTGTTTTTCAACCTGCTTGTCATTTTAACAACATTTGCATCTTGTACATCAGTGCCTTCCTCCAAATTGTTTATAGGCCTGATTTCTGTGTCTAACTTATTCATGGGCGCTTATACTGGAATCTTAACTTTTCTGGATGCTGTGTCCTGGGGCCGATTTGCTGAATTTGGCATTTGGTGGGAGATAGGCAGTGGCTGCAAAATAGCTGGGTTTCTTGCTGTTTTCTCCTCAGAAAGCTCCATATTTTTATTAATGTTAGCAGCCGTCGAAAGAAGCTTATCTGCAAAAGATATGATGAAAAATGGGAAAAGCAGTCACCTTAAGCAGTTCCGGATTGCTGCCCTTTTGGCTTTTCTGGGGGCCGCAGTGGCAGGCTGTTTCCCCCTTTTCCATAGAGGGGAGTATTCCGCATCCCCTCTGTGCTTGCCATTTCCCACCGGAGAAACCCCATCATTAGGGTTTACCGTAACTTTAGTGCTGTTAAACTCACTAGCATTTTTATTAATGGCCATTATCTACACTAAACTCTACTGCAACTTGGAAAAAGAAGACCTTTCCGAGAACTCACACTCTAGCATGATTAAGCATGTCGCTTGGCTCATCTTCACCAACTGCATCTTTTTCTGCCCCGTGGCGTTTTTCTCTTTCGCGCCATTGATCACCGCCATCTCGATCAGCCCCGAAATAATGAAGTCTGTTACTCTGATATTTTTCCCATTGCCTGCTTGCCTGAATCCAGTCCTCTATGTCTTCTTCAACCCAAAGTTTAAAGAAGACTGGAAGTTACTGAAGCGCCATGTTACCAAGAAAAGCGGATCGGCCTCAGTTTCCATCAGCAGCCAAGCTGGTTGTGTGGAGCAGGATTTCTACTACGACTGCGGGATGTACTCACATCTGCAGGGCAACCTGACTGTGTGTGACTGCTGCGAAGCCTTCCTGTTGACAAAGCCAGTGTCCTGCAAACACTTAATAAAATCACATAGCTGTCCTGCCTTGACAGTGGGTTCTTGCCAAAGGCCAGACGGCTATTGGTCCGACTGTGGCACGCAGTCCGCCCACTCGGATTATGCCGACGAAGAAGATTCCTTTGTCTCAGACAGTTCTGACCAGGTTCAGGCTTGCGGAAGAGCCTGCTTCTATCAGAGTCGAGGATTTCCTTTGGTGCGCTATGCTTACAATCTCCCAAGAGTTAAAGACTGAATCCGTGTGTTTGTAACTGTTTCTCCCATCAACCAAAATCACAGTGTTTATAAGAATGAACCCTAGTCTGATCTCTCATCTGGGAAGCACTTCAGTGATCACTGCCTGGTGTCACTTAGAAGGAGAAAGGTGGCAGTTATTTCTTCAACCAGACCTTTGCAAAGGACAAGTGCCTGAACTATGGATTGATGACAAAATGCAGTGTCCAAGCAATGTGTAGTCTATTTGAAACAAATAGTTAACTTGAAAAAGATTTTATGTATATCATAGCAATATAACGTTGGGTTTTTCTGATCCATAAGGAGCAAATTTATACCTGTTTCTGAATTAAGCACAAGATAGAAAACAGCTGTTAATATTTTTAAAGAATATTTTAAATGGTGATTTTATATAATTGAAGAAAAAGCCTTGCTAATTTTACCTAATGTTTCATCATTAATCTCAGGACAACTTAACTGCAGGGCCAAAAGAAAAAGGTGGAGGGGAATCATTTCCCAGACAGGACTATGAGAGTGGATGTAGGCACTAAATTCTTGCATTTTTCTAATCCATCTCTGAGATAATAGAATCATCAATTTTGTGTAAGAGATTTAAATCTAAAACCTGATGTTTTTAAAACAATATTAACAACTGTTAGATTTTAAAAGAATAACTGAACACATTTGTCTTCAGTCATTATGCATTGCTTTGTGTTGATCACAGTAATTTTTTCTTCAGTGCTTTGTGATCATACTATTAGGAAAAAGTAAAGGGCTCATTGCTGTGTGATTTTAGTAGATTTGGCTAAACTACTAACAGGGGATTTTAAAAGTATCTGAGGGACTTGATGGCTCTGTATAATGTTCTCCCTGGAGAAGGCAATGGCACCCCACTCCAGTATGCTTCCCTGGAAAAACCCATGGATGGAGGAGCCTGGTAGGCTGCAGTCCATGGGGCCTCATGGAGTCGGACACGACTGAGCGACTTCACTTTCACGTTTCACTTTCATGCATTGGAGAAGGAAATGGCAACCCACTCCACTGTTCTTGCCTAGAGAATCCCAGGGACGGGGGAGCCTGGTGGGCTGCCGTCCATTAGGTCGCACAGAGTCAGACACGACTGAAGTGACTTAGCAGCAGTAGCAGCAGCAGTATAATGTTCTCATGGATAAAACTCTTCCTAATATCATTGGCTCTATCAGTATTTTTCAATTCCGTTGGTATGTGATCTACCTGTAGCTTGGATTGTACAGAAAGTAAATTGTGGCAAATGGTTTCAACTAAGGTAGAAGAAATCGGGAGTAATTATGACACAAAGCACTTACATTTATTTCTTAGTGAACTAGATTCTCCTGAACATACGCTCTTACGTGGACACTACCGTATATTTTCCCTTCCTTTGATTTACAAGAGCCTGTGCAACAGCTCTGAAACTGTTCTTGTGAGACAAGACAAATATGTCACTAAGGAAAAAAAAAGGCATAAAGCTTAGGCCTATGTCTTTAAAAATTAAAAATTCTACTTGATAGTCATCTATGGACTTTTGACATGTCATTATGTGGAGTCTTAAAGTTATAAATGTTCAATATATTTTTTGAACAATATGCTAAATCAATAGCAAATCCACTGCCATATTAGTTGTTCATGAGATACTAAAAAACATTAAGCTAGATTGCAGTTTAATAATTAAACTGTATATAATGTGCATATAATGAATTTTTATCTTATGTAAATTATTTTTAGAACACAAGTTGGGAAATGTGGCTTCTGTTCATTTTGTTTAATTAAAGCTACCTCCTAAACTATAGTGGCTGCCAGTAGCAGAATGTTAAATTGTGGTTTATATACTTTTTGCATTGTAAATACTCTTGGTTGTACATTGTCAGTGTAATAAAAACAGAATCTTTGTATATCAAAATCACGTAGTTTGTATAAAATGTGGGAGGGATTTATTTACAGTGTGTTGTGATTTTGTAAGGCCAATTATCCACAAGTTTTTAAAATTGCCATCATGTTTGTATATTTACACATCTGATAAATATTAAATCATAACTTGGTAAAAAAATCTAGCTAAAAGTTTTTTTCTTCAAAAGTCATGTTACTGAATACTTTCATTGGATTCATTTAAACAATAGAATAGCAGATATTTAAATTATGTGGTAAACTGTGTTATACATATGATAGGAAATATTGTATGCAGTGTGTTGAATCATTAAACTTTCTGGAAAGCAATCTATTTTGCCTTAATTTATAACTAGGTATATGAATGAATTTGTTTTAGTGTTAAACTAAGCAAATTGAAGTAAAATATTTTTAAGAGTTCTAGAAGAAATGTTGGGAGAACACTTTGCTGAAATTTAGAAGTAAGGCTTTATTGTATCTTAAGTCTGAACAATACTTATGGAAAACAAAGTATGAAATTTAAGAGGATACCCTCAATTAGATCTTATTTAAAAGCAAATGATTTTTTTTTTTTTTTAAGAAATTGCATATTCCAGATACAGGCAATTGCCAAAATGCAGTAGTCCTCCCTTTCTTGTCTTATCTGAGGTTTCACTTTCCATAGTTTTAGTTGCCCAGTCAACCATGGTCCAAAAATGGAAAATTCTAGAAATAAAGTCATAAGTTTTAAATTGTGTGCCCTTCTGAGTAGTGTGATGAAATCTTGCAATCCTATTCTGAAACGAATCATCCCTTATCCAGTATTTGCTGTCCGTTAGTCACTTAGTAGCCATCTCTGACTCAGCGCTTGTGTTCAAGTAATGGCCCCAAAGCATGAGAATAGTGATGCTGGTAATTTGGATATTCTCTTACTGTACCTAATTGATAAATAAAACTGCCATATTTAAAATGGATAACCAATAAGGACCTACTCTATAGCACAGGGAACTCTGCTCGATCTTATGTGGCAGCCTGGATAGGAGGGGAGTTTGAGGAAGAATGATACATGTATATGAATGGCTGAGTCCCTTCACTATACACCTGAAACTATCACAACATTGCTAAGTGGCTATACCCCAATGCAAAATAAAAAGTTGAAAAAAAACCGTGTAGGGAAAAATATGGTATTTGTAGGGTTTGGTACTATCTGCAGTTTCAGGCATCCACGGGGAGTTTGGGACCCTCATGGATAAGGAGGGACTGTTGTGCTTAGAACTAACTCAGTATTCATAATCATCAAGTCCTCATTTTACAGATGGGAAAATAGAGGAAATTTTAAGTAAATATCTGACCCATACAGCAAATTAGAGCCCAAACCAGCACCCAGTTCCCCTTAATTTTTTTTTTTTTGTTTGTTTTGTTTTTGTTTTAAACTTCAGTATATGTTTGGAATTTCCATAACCAAAAGTAGAATACTGTAATTACCCCTCTTCCTACGCTCTCGGCCCTCACTGCCCATACCCATCATCCAACTTTGGCAGTTGTCAAGAGCACGTGGTAAATGTCATTTCTTCTTCATCCCATTCACTCACCTTCTGGAATCCCTCTGCCCCTTGGATTACACTGAAGCTAATCCTAGACAATTTGTTTCATCTGCAAATGTTTTAATATGTCCAGGGCTACATTTTTTTAAGAGGTATAATGTCTTAGGACTCACTGGTAATAATGTTACTTTTGTAACAGATTTTTCAAGCAAAGGTCTCTCTTTTCACTTATACAAGATTACAATGCCAACCAAAAAAAAAAAAAACACACAAATTATCCTCAATATTCCATGAAAGTGAAAATAAATATATAAATACATGAGTAGTAAGGAGAGAAGCAACTAAGTCAACATCCTGAAACGAGGGAGAGGCCTTCTTTTGACCTTATTTATACATCTTATATAATTCTACCAAACTTGATTATGGTTTCTCAGTCCCAGTAATGAAAAGGTGCTGTAAGAAACGAGATCATAGGATTTGATTATGTTCAAGCACCAACACTAGTGGCTCTTTGCCTCATAGTTCCAGAGTTGTTACAACATAATGCAATACGGTCATGTATTGGATGATTCTGAGGCATCCAGGAAAGGGCATAATTTGTTTAAAACATTTTAGATTCCCATAGTAAGAGGTTACAGTGGGAGAGTTTTGGAGCTTATATGACACAAGTTACCATTTACCATTTTCTCTTATCTGATCCTGTGCTAGAAGTTTTGAGAATAAGATGATATAACTGGGAAACCGATTACAGAATTTCCCTGTTTTACAGAGGAGTGAGTAAGGCCTTGGAAAGGCCAAACAGCTTATTTAGGTGATGTTGTGTGTGAGTTGCTCAGTCATGGCTGACTCTGTGTGACCCCACAGACTAGACCACCAGGCTCCTCTGTCCTGGGATTTCCCAGGCAAGAATATGGGAGTGGGTGGCCATTTCCTTCCCCAGGGAAACTTACTGAGGGAAACCTAGCAAATAAGAGAAAAACCATGGATTCAAATCCAGGTCCTTTCATACTGAAACTTGCTTTCCTACTATGCTTCAGTAATATGGGGTGATGTTTGTTGGGAACAGCTTCTCAAGTTTACTCCCTTATGAAGCTCTAAAGTGACCCAGGGTGATACTGTTTTGCATCAATTATTAATTCTAAAGATCCTCACCTAAAAGCTTTTAACCAGACATGACACTATTGAATAATTAGGTAAGAGAATGAAAACTCAAGCCATTTTTATTCCTCCATCAATTTCATCACATTTAAATTGCTCCAGTTTTCTTCCATTTTCATTATTTTTACTGAAAATTTTAACAAAGTTTACGTTCCATTTAAAGAGTTTTAACCATGTCAGACTTTATTTTTCTGGGCTCCAAAATCACTGCAGATGGTGATTGCAGCCATGAAATTAAAAGACGCTTACTCCTTGGAAGAAAAGTTATGACCAACCTAGATAGCATATTCAAAAGCAGAGACATTACTTTGCTGACTAAGGTCCGTCTAGTCAAGGCTATGGTTTTTCCTATGGTCATGTATGGATGTGAGAGTTGGACTGTGAAGAAGGCTGCGCGCCGAAGAATTGATGCTTTTGAACTGTGGTGTTAGAGAAGACTCTTGAGAGTCCCTTGGACTGCAAGGAGATCCAACCAAATCCATTCTGAAGGAGATCAGCCCTGGGATTTCTTTGGAAGGAATGATGCTAAAGCTGAAACTCCAGTACTTTGGTCACCTCATGCGAAGAGTTGACTTATTGGAAAAGACTCTGCTGCTGGGAGGGATTGTGGGCAGGAGGAGAAGGGAACGACAGAGGATAAGATGGCTGGATGGCATCACCGACTCGATCCACGTGAGTCTGACTGAACTCTGGGAGTTGGTGATGGACAGGGAGGCCTGGCGTGCTGCGATTCATGGGGTCGCAAAGAGTTGGACACGACTGAGCGACTGAACTGAACTGAATCGTGTCGTATTTTATTAACTATAAATCGCCCTTGGTTACTATTATTTCTACTGTATATAATTCTTTGGTGTCAAGTTTTGCAGATCTAAATGTCATCGAAGATTTTGTATCACTCCTTGGTCAACGACAAATCTTGTGTGCTGCTTTAGCCACTGTCTGTTTTCATTGTGTGATGTTTCTACTAACAATATGCATTATGAGCTGGACAAAGCCCGTTTATTAGCATGAATAAAGCAACTAGCTTTAGTGTCTATTATCTCTCCCTTACTACCTTCATCCCCACCGTCAATCCCTGAGAGGAGAGTGCTCCTTTCTAAGTCCCACAAATTTTTTTCATTCCTCATAGTATACATATCACGTGATATTTTAATGGTATGACTCTTCACTAGGAAAGGGTGAGGATTACAGGGCTTTTATTTTTTATATCTCCAGTGATTAGTACAGACCCCAGTACACTAGATGCTTCAGAGAGGCCCTGTTTAAGTAAGGGCTTATACATATATATGTTTATATATATTCACCTGAATAAGCAAGTTCCTGTAAGATGCCAGGAAGACGAGGTGATGCTAGGCAGACGAGGTACTACCAAAAACAATGAAAAATCGTACCAGAAGTGTATCTTTAGATACACTTGTAAACTTGGATACCAAGTTTGCCCCCCGCCCCCGACCTTTTCCTAAAATACAGCCGTGTGTGGCCACGTGGTGAGAGAAATCGTGACTGATCCTTGTAACCCTGACCTTGTAATGATATGGGGGTAGTTTTGGCTTCTGCCTCTTTCCGCTTTAAAGAATCTGCCTTATTCAGTAACAGCACATTTTCTGTACCAAACGAACTACAGCAAACAACGGACGGGCCCTCATGGCTGTGAGCCGGGAGCGGGGACCTTGTCTGCGAGTGAGAGCCGAGCGCGAGGTTAATTCACAAGCACCAGCGCAGATCCAGGCTGGGAAAGAGGGAGGACACCCAAAAGACTGCCGGGAGCAGGAAGCCACGCTCGGCAGGTCCGGGCAAAGCCCTGGAGGCCTCCACGCGTCGCCATGGCAACGCGAAGTCCGCGCCCGCCCGGATTGGCCGCGCCGGCGCGCGCAAGGCCTGCTGGGAAAGCACGTCCCCGCCGCGGTTCCGCCGGTTTGAACTTGGCGGGCCTGATGTGGGCCGCAGGGCGGTGGGGGACTGCTTCTCCCCTTCTCGAACCCCGTTTCATGGCCGACTGCAGATCCGGGTCGCGGCCCTCCTCGGGCTTCTCTGTTCTCACGGCAGGCCCCCGGGGGCCGGGCCTGAAGGCGGTGGAGGTATGCTCGCTGTCGACACCGCTGAGCTGCAGCAATTCCACCCTGTCGCTGTTGTCTCCCCTCGGCCACCAGAGCTTCCCGTTTGACAACGACGATGGTGACGGGGAGGAGGAGGAGGATGTGGACGAAGATGCTTATAACTCAGAGGCCAAGGCGGAGAGCCTGAGAGGAGTGGAGTTACAGGGGTGCACCAGGTAAATCCGAGATACAGCCCCCTCAAGATTCCTTGGACCCCACTAAGTACCTTCGTCTGGCGACCAGATACCTTCCTGTCTTCCCTCTCAAAAGGTAGCGCGGGCACTTGCAGCCGCAGGTGCTGCCCCTTTTGGCCCAGAGTCTTGGGCCGGTTCTTAGTCATGACTACAGATTTTTCCATCGTTCTTAACCCCTTTTCCTGACACAAGAAGCGAGCACTAAACACACAAAATTGGTACAGTTTCAGACATTTTATGAACACTCAAAAGTCAGAGTGGGGACACCAGAACTTTTGTTCCAATCTTTAACACCCAAATGTGGTTTACTGCATCTTAGTAATACCTGTAGCGATTATGAAAAAAATCTGGTTGTCAGTGAAGTAGGTTGTAGTAAGTAGTATACCTTTTATGTCATAGATTAAAAGCTGAAGCTTTGAGGTTAGCAGTGACTTTAGCATTCAGAGACAATGTCAGGTCTGCTCTTAGCAGTTACTAAAAGTAGAAGCCATTGAATGCTAGAATCAAAGGGGTTATTAAAGTCATCTTAATTTATTTTTACAATTGTTCTTTCAGCAAACATTTAGTTTGTGCCATATGTGCTGAGTCGCTCAGTCGTCTCCCACTCTTTGTGACCCTATGGACTGTAGCCCACCAGGCTCCTCTACCCATGGGAATCTCAAGGCAAGAATCCTGGAGTGGGTTGCCATGCCCTCATCCAGGAGATCTTCCCAACCCAGGAAACGAACCCAGGTCTTCCTCATTGGGGGCAGATTCTTTAGTGTGTGAGACACCAGATAAGGGCCTATAGATAAGACAGGCATGGTCTCTACTCTCTTGGAATTAAAGCCTACGTCAAGCCATTCATTTTACAGATAACAAAACTGTGGCTCAGAAGATAGATTAAAAAGTCTAATTCAAAGGCTTCCACCTAGTCATTAGAGGAGCTGGGCCTAGTACCAAGGTATACTGATCATGTTTTCTCTTGCCTATGCTACATGCCTATTGTTGGGTATATAGAAATATAAGCAAAGGGCCTATCCCTGCAGGAATATCTTTTTCATAGAGAGGCTTGACGATGCAGGTGCATTTGGAGTTAGACTCATTATGTCAACTTCAGAAAGCATTTACAAGGTTCTGATTGTCAGGCTGCACAAGGCAGTATCAGTTCAGTTCAGTCGCTCAGTCGTGTCTGACTCTTTGTGACCCCATGAATCGCAGCACGCCAGGCCTCCCTGTCCATCACCAACTCCCGGAGTTTACCAAAACTCATGTCCGTCGAGTCAGTGATGCCATCCAGCCATCTCATCCTCTGTCGTCCCCTTCTCCTGCCTCCAATCCCTCCCAGCATCAGGGTCTTTTCCAGTGAGTCAGTTCTTCCCATCAGGTGGCCAAAGTATTGGAGTTTCAGCTTCAGCATCAGTCCTACCAATGAACACCCAGGACTGATCTCCTTTAGGATGAACTGGTTGGATCTCCTTGCAGACCAAAGGACTCTAAAGAGTTTTCTCCAACACCGCAGTTCAAAA
Organism: Capricornis sumatraensis; assembly: GCF_032405125.1. Taxonomy (NCBI): domain Eukaryota; kingdom Metazoa; phylum Chordata; class Mammalia; order Artiodactyla; family Bovidae; genus Capricornis; species Capricornis sumatraensis. The sequence continues at coordinate 58,657,161 of NC_091084.1, read as the reverse complement.
GCATCAATTCTTCGACACTCAGCCTTCTTCACAGTCCAACTCTCACATCCATACATGACCACTGGAAAAACCATAGCTTTGACTGGACGGACCTCTGTTGGCAAAGTAATGTCTCTGCTTTTCAATATGCTATCTAGGTTGGTCATAACTTTTCTCCCAAGGAGTAAGTGTCTTTTAATTTCATGGCTGCAATCACCATCTGCAGTGATTTTGGACCCCCCCAAAATAAAGACTGACACTGTTTCCACCGTTTCCCTATCTATTTCCCATGAAGCGATGCGACCAGATGCCATGATCTTAGTTTAGTGACTGTTGAGCTTTAAGCCAACTTTTTCCACTCTCCTCTTCCACTTTCATCAAGAGGCTTTTTAGTTCCTCTTCACTTTCTATACAGGAGATCTAAGAAATACAGACCAGAGAACCCATGCTTTATGTGTAGGCAACCATTTAGCCTCTGTAGCTATAGGGCATGCATACCTGGGGTGAGTAAATTGAATATGAAGCCATATGAAGTGACTCACATACACAGTTATAACAGTGAGTCTCTTAAGAAGGAGCAGTAATAGTAAGTACATTAGTAGGAATGGATATCAGTAACAGTAAGCAAGCAAGCCACTTGTCCACACAGTTTGTAGCAACAAGAAACTGTTTCAAAGGAGTCCATTTTCATGTGGGCCTTTGTACAGATTCTTCAGGACTGAGTTGGTCCCAGTGGTGTTTAGGAGGATATTTATTATTTATTTGGCTGCCCTGGGTCTTTGTTGTGGCCCAAAGGATCTTTGATTTTAGGTGCAGCATGTGGGATCTAGTTCCCTGATCAGGGATTGAACCTGGGTCCCCTACATTGGGAGTACAGTTTTAGCCCCTGGACCATCAGGGAAGTCCTGGTCCCAGTGATTTTTTAAGCTTTTGGAAAATCCTGAGCTTAATCAGCAGGACTGCGCTATGTAGACAGTTGAGCAGCCCCGGGAATGATGGCTATCCAGAGGCCATCCACAGCTCTGCTGCTAAGACCTTGCTTTAGCTTCCAAGAGCCAAAGTCCTGACCAAATGGAGCTTACCATGGGAGGAGCTAGTTGTATTTATGTCAAACCTAGCCAGAGCCCAAATGAGCTGGTAACACCTCGAGGGTCTAGCTGCCTTCCTTATCGCAGTTCATCCCCTCTGATTCAAAGCAATTGATAGGACCTGGTCTGGAAAAAATGCAAGAGTTGTCAGGCCTGTGGGTGGCAGGTGTCAGATGCCTGTGATGTGTTCAATAAACGTCTGCTGAAGGTGTGCTTATTTCCCACTTCCTAGAGAACAGATAGATGCAGTGATTGTTCTCAAATGCTTCAGAAAATCAGTACCTCTTTTCAGGAAAGAAAAGTGTTTAGAACTTTTCCTTATTCCACCTCTCTACCTCTTACCTTTGGTTGGGGCCCTGATTGGGCCTCCTGAGAAATCTGTATGCAGGTCAAGAAGCAACAGTTAGAACTGGACATGGAACAACATACTGGTTCCAAATAGGGAAAGGAGTATTGCAAGGCTGTATATTGTCACCCTGCTTATTTAACTTATATGCAGAGTACATCATGAGAAACGCTGGGCTGGAAGAAGCACAAGCTGGAATCAAGATTGCCTGGAGAAATAGCAAGAACCTCAGATACTCAGATGACACCACCCTTATGGCAGAAAGTGAAGAAGAACTAAAGAGCCTCTTGAAAGTGAAAGAGGAGAGTGAAAAAGCTGGCTTAAAACTCAACATTCAGAAAACTAAGATCATGGCATCCGGTCCCATCACTTCATGGGAAATAGATGGGGAAACAGTGGAAACAGTGTCAGACTTTATTTTGGGGGGCTCCAAAATCACTGAAGATGGTGACTGCAGCCATGAAATTAAAAGACACTTACTCCTTGGAAGAAAAGCTATGACCAACCTAAACAGTATATTAAAAAGCGGAGATAGTACCAACAAAGGTCTGTCTAGTCAATGCTATGGTTTTTCCAGTAGTCATGTATGGATGTGAGAGTTGGACTATAAAGAAAGCTGAGTGCCGAAGATTTGATGCTTTTGAACTGTGGTGTTGGAAAAGACTCTTAAAGGAGTCCCTTGGACTGCAGGGAGATCCAACCAGTCCATCCTAAAGGAAATCAGTCCTGAAGCTGAAGCTGAAACTCCAATACTTTTGCCACCTGATGGGAAGAACTGACTCATTGGAAAAGACCCTGATGCTGGGAAAGATTGAAGGCAGGAGAAGGGGATGCCAGAGGATGAGATGGTTGGATGGCATCACTGACTCGATGGACATGAGTTTGAGCAAGCTCCGGGTGTTGGTGACAGACAGGGAAGCCTGGCGTACTGCAGTACATGGGGTCGTAAAGAGTAGGACACAACTGAGCGACTGAACTGAACTGAACTGTGTAGGTGTGGGAGTGAGTGGCACCAAATGTGGTTGGGGAGCAGGAGTCAAAGATCTTTTGTTTCTGGCTTGGCTAACTGGGTGAGTGTGGGTACTCTCCTCTGAGGTGGGATTATGGGAGGAGGGTAGTGAGTGAGTGGTAGGTGACTAGATTTGTTTTGGATTGATTGAGTTTGATATTTAAGTGAAGCCATCTATCTGATGGTAGAAAATAAAAGTTTGGAACTCAGGAGTAATATCTAGCCTGAAATGCCTGGAGTGGGCCTCATCTGCACCTTCATGACCAGTGAAGCTATGGGAGGATGAGGTAGTGTTCTGCAAGACTTAGAAGGAAAGATACATAGAAAGTAAACAACATACCAACAGTGTTCCTTTCCCACTAGAACACAAATTACATAATTGGATGAACGAATGCAAAAATAGGGGAAAAAACCACCACCACCACCAAGTAAATGGAAATTACAAGGCAGAAAAAACTGAGCATGGCCATAGGGGAGGCAGTTGGTTGCCTGAAGCAGGAATGTTAAAGAGACAAAGAGGCGCTGAATCTTTAATAACCTAGTCTTTCTCTAGCTGCCGCCTGTCCTTTCTTTCCGTGGGCACTAATGGTTCACCTTTTACTATGGGGATCTTGTACCTGGCCAAGGCCTGTGTTCTTTATGTATATATGCACTCACGAGTACTTCCCTTTCCCTTTTCTGTTGAGCTTGACTGAATGGTTACTTTTCCATGTACCTAGAAGAGACAGAGTGACAACTCTGGGAAAATCGTGGCCACTTTGTCTGAGAACTGGCAAAATGGAGTCCACCAAACCATTAAAGAACACAAGGCCATATACTTTATGTACCTTTTTATTTCAAAACAACTTCAAACTTACAGAAAAATCGAGGGTATAAAGAACTCTGTCCACCCTTCACATCAAAACCATAATTGTTACCACATTGGCATTACCATCCTCACTGTGTAGATCTGTATTCTTTCCTTTGTGAACTACTTAAAGGAAGAAAAGGGAAAAGTCTGCACCAGGATTTGGTTAGGATCATGTGTTGTAATTAGTTGTCCAAGCAAGAATGAAAAAAGTTATTGTAATTGAGGTAAATGGACGGAGTGTGATTTTAGATTAGAGAATTCAGAGGCTGTCTAAAGGATAAACTAATTTAAACAATGGACTCTTGTTCTTAGTTTCTTAAGTGTATATTTACATATAAAAATCACAGTATTGTCAGTGTATCATGGAATTCTACTTTTATTGTGCAGCTAAATCATTTTGACTGCTAAGTCAAAGAGTTTTGAGTGCAAGGTCTGCAGTATCCTCTCTTTTGTAATAGCACGGTTGGATCCGAAGATAACCAAGAAGAACAGAAGCAGGTGCGCTTACCAGAAAGCAGCCTGACACCGTGGGAAGTGTGGTTTGTTGGCAAAGAAAAAGTAGAACGTGACCGTCTGCAACAGAAGGCTCTAGAGGTAAAACTAGACAGTCTTTTTTCTACTTAATCCACAAGCTCACAAAGTTGAGCTGCTGTCAAAATCAGAATGTTATTATCAGGATGTTATTATCCCTTACAACAAAGTTTTAGCATATTTTGGTATCAGTTTGCTATATCTGTATTTATAGCTTACTAGAGAAATGATATGTGTTTCAGATTATAAGAACATTTGGAAAATACAGCTAAGCATAATTAGGAAAATTAAAATCTCCAAACTGACCCCCTGAAAACTATTGTTATAGTATGGCGTGTAGCCTTCCAGATTTTCTTCTCTGTAAATTTTTTAAAAACATATGTGCAAATATATATTCATACAGAGTGTCATCATATATATGTTTAACTAAGGTACAGTCAACCTCATATATTTGGTAAAATTTTTGAGAGAGAAGAGAAATAAAAACTGAAGTAGAGGCAGAAAGTCTAGCCTATACGATTCAGAGCTTGTGCCCCAGAGTGAGTTTATGCTGGGAGAAGGGAGTCTGAGGGGCTTTCAGGTTTTCCTGGTTTCTCTTTACCTCCCTGCCTCACTTCTGGGCATTTTTGTATTTTTAATTCTCTCTGAATTCTCCCTCTCCAAACTCAAAAAAATACATTTTCACATGAATCCGTCATTCTTTCAACTCTTACTGTTTGCTATTTAGAATCTAGCAGCCAAATAGATTTGGGTAGTTTTAAATCCTTCAGTATCTAGGTTATCTGAATTCTCTCCATCCAGACATGGAAACCAGGTAGATGTGTGTGGTGAGGGCTATATCTTGTTTTTAATAAATATGATCACTCTTTTGTAACCTGTTTTTTTTTGCCTATTACATTATTAATATGTTTTTATATCATTAAATATTTTATATCATTAAAAAATGGCTGATTATTAAAATATATTTAAAATATATCATATATATAATAGAAGATAATTAGCCAGTTCACTATTGTTGTGTGTTTAAGTTTATTCTCATCTCTTAGGGGCTCCCTGCTGGCTCATCCACCTGCCAATGCGGGAGACATGGGTTCGATTCCTAGGTTGGAAAGATCCCCTAGAGAAGGAAATGGCAATACCCACTCCAGTATTATTGCCTGGGAAATCCCATGGACAAAAGAACCTGGTGGGCTACAGCCCATGGGATCGCAAAATAAAAGCACAGTGATAAAAACAACAACTAATCTATTAGTATCCCTATTGCTGTAAAAATCCTGGGAATTAAAGCTTTGCCTTCCATGATCTTTTTGGAGTAAATTTTCCATTTCAGTTTTGAAACTAGTTGTTTTTTCTGTGATGGCTTTCTAGCCAGGTTCTTGACATGATTCAGATAATTGTAGAAACCAATACGTTCTGCTTTTTCCCTATTGAAGTATACTTTGTATTCTAAAAACAAATTTATTCCTGGAAAAGTACACTGTAGTACTTGTTTCTACTGAGAAGGGCTAGGACTTGAGAAAAACCTTATGGTTTCATGTCAGATAGACTTATTGAAACTTTTACACTTAAATTTCCTCATCTCTACAGTAAGGATAAAATAATACTACCCGGTCACAGTGTTTTAGAGGATTAAATGAGACAAAGTGTGAGGATAGCTAGTAATTTTATTGGTATTGTTATTGATATCATTGCTAGTCACAGTCTTTTTTCCATGAAATATAGTTCATTTACAATGTTGTGTTAGTTTCAGATATATAACAAGCTGATTCAGTTTATACATATATGCCTGCGTGTGTGCTCGGTTGCTCAGTGGTATTTGACTCTTTGTGACCCCATGAGCTGTAACATGCCAGGCTCCTCTGTCCACGGGATTTTTCAGGCAAGAATACTGGAGTGACACACACACACACGCATTTTTAAGTTTTTTTCTGTTTTCACTTCAGTTCAGTTGCTCAGGCGTGTCCGACTGTGTGTGACCCCATGTACTGCAGCTCACCGGGCTTCCCTGTCCATCACCAACTCACACACACACACACATTTTTAGATTCTTTTCTGTTTTCACTTCGGTTCAGTTGCTCAGTCAGGTCCAACTCTGTGTGACCCCATGGACTGCAGCACACCAGGCTTCCCTGTCTATCACCAGCTCCCGGAGATTACTCAAACTCATGTCCATTGAGTCAGTAATGCCATCCAACCATCTCATCCTCTGGCATCCCCTTCTCCCCGCACCTTCATTCTTTCCCAGCATCAGGGTCTTTTCCAATGAGTTAGTTCTTTGCATCAGATAGCCAGAGTATTGGAGTTTCAGCTTCAACATCAGCCCTTCCAATGAATCTTCAGGATTGATTTCCTTTAGGATGGACTGGTTTGATCTCCTACAGTCCGAGGGACTCTCAAGAGTCTTCTCCAACATCACAGTTCAAAAGCATCAATTCTTCAGCTCTCAGCTTTCTTTACAGTCCAACTCTCACATCCATACATGACTACTGGAAAAACCATAGCTTTGACTAGATGGACCTTTGTTGGCAAAATAATGTCTCTGCTTTTTAATATGCTGTCTAGGTCGGTCATAGCTTTTCTTCCAGGGAGCAAGCATCTTTTAATTTCATGGCTGCAGTCACCATCTGCAGTGATTTTGGAGTCCAAGAAACTAAAGTTTGTCACTGTTTCCATTGCTTCCCCATCTATTTGCCATGAAGTGATGGGACCGGATACCATGATCTTAGTTTTCTGAATGTTGAGCTTTAAGCCAACTTTTTCACTCTCCTCTTTCACTTTCATCAAGAGGCTTTTGAGTTCCTCTTCACTTTCTGCCATAAGGGTGGTGTCATCTGCATATCTGAGGTTATTGACATTTCTCCCGGCAATCTTGATTCCAGCTTGTGCTTCATCCAGCCCAGCATTTCTCATGATGTATTCTGCATATAAGTTAAATAAACAGGGTAACAATATACAGCCTTGACGTACTCCTTTCCCGACTTGGAACCAGTCTGTTCGTGCACGTTCTACCTGTGCTTTTTGACCTGCATACAGATTTCTCAAGAGGCAGGTCAGGTGGTCTGGTATTCCCATCTCTTTCAGAATTTTCCACAGTTTGTTGTATTCCACACAGTCAAAGACTGGTGTAGTCAGTAAAGCAGAAATAGATGTTTTTCTGCAACTCTCTTGCTTTTTCAATGATCCAACACATGTTGGCAATTTGATCTCTGGTTCCTCTGCCTTTTCTAAATCCAGTTTGAACATGTGGAAGTTCACTGTTCAGAAACAGTTGAAGCCTGTCTTGGAGAATTTTGAGCATTACTTTACTAGCGTGTGAGATGAGTGCAATTGTGTGGTAGTTTGAACATTCTTTGGCACTGCCTTTCTTTGCGATTGGAATGGAAACTGACCTTTTCCAGTCCTGTGGCCACTGCTGAGTTTTCCAAATTTGCTGGCATATTGAGTGCAGCACTTCCACAGCATCATCTGTTAGGATTTGAAATAGCTCAACTGGAATTCCATCATCTACACTAGCTTTGTTCATAGTGATGCTTCCTAAGGCCCACTTGACTTTGCATTCCAGGATGTCTGGCTCTAGGTGAGTGATACCGTTGTGGTTATGAAGGTCTTTTATGTATAGTTCTCCTGTGTATTCTTGCCGCCACCTCTTAATATCTTCTGCTTCTGTTAGGTCCATACCATTCCTGTCCTTCATTGTGCCCATCTTTGCAGGAAATGTTCCCTTGGTGTCTCTAGTTTTCTTGAAGAGTTCTCCAGTCTTTCCCATTCTGTTGTTTTCCTCTATTTCTTTGCATTGATCACTGAGGAAGGCTTTCTTATTTATCTCTCCTTGCTTTTCTTTGGAACTCTGCATTCAAATGTGTGTATCTTTCCCTTTCTCCTTTGCGTTTAGCTTCTCTTCTTTTCTCAGCTATTTGTAAGGCTTCCTCAGACAACCATTTTGCCTTTACGTTATTATAAGATATTGCCTATAATTGCCTCTGTTATATAGTAAATCCTTGCTTTTTATGTATTTTATATATAGTAGTATGTACCTATTAATATTAAACTTCACATCTTTCCCTCTCTTTGGTATCTATAGATTTGTTTTCTGTGTATTTCTGTTTTGTAAATATTGTGCTGGCCAAAAAATTTCATTTGGATTTTTCCATAACATTTTATGGAAAACCTGAATAAACCTTTTAACCAAACCGATACATTCATTTGTATCATTTTTCAAGATTATGCATATAAGTGGTATCATATGATATTTGTCTTTCTCAGTCTGTCTGTATTCACTTAGTGTGATAATCTCTAGGTCCATTCATGTTGCTACAAATGGCATTATTTTATTTATTTTTATGGCTGAGTGATATCCCTTTGGTGTGTGTATACACACAGAAACACCACATCTTTTTCCACTCATCTGTTGATGAACAATTTAGGTTGCTTCCACGTCTTGGCTGTTGTAAATAGTGCTGCTGTGAACACTGGGATGCGTTATCTTTTCAAATTTGAGTTTTCATGTTTTCTGGATACATACTCAGGAGCAGAATTGCTGGCAACTCGATTTTTAATTAAGGAACTCCATATTGTTCTCCATAGTGGGAACACCAATTCTATTCTCCCCAAAGGTGTAGAAGGGTTCCTTTCTCTCCACATCTTCTGTAGCGTTTATTTGTAGACTTTTTAATGATGGCCCTTCTGATCAGTGTGAGATTATACCTTATTGTAGTTTTGATTTTCATTTTTCTATAATTAATGATGTTGAACATCTTTTCATGTACCTGCTGGCCATCTTTATATCTTTGGAGAATGTCTGTTTAGATTTTCTGCACATTTTTTGATTTGGCTGTTTCTTTTTGTTTATATTAAGCTGTATGAGCTTTTTATATTTTTTTGAAATGAATTCCTCATTGGTTGTATCAGGTGCAAATATTTTCTCTCATTCTGTGGGTTGTCTTTTCATTTTGTTTATGATTTCCTTTGATGTACAAAAGGTTTTAAGTTTAAACAATTGCTTTTGCTTATTACTACATTTTGGTTAGTATTTCCATTACTGTAAAAGATGGATCTAAAAATATATTGCTGCAATTTATATCAAAGAGTATTCTACCTACGTTTTCCTTTAAGAGTTTTTATAGTATCTTTCTTTACGTTTAGGTCTTTAATCCATTTTGAGTTAATTTTTGTATATAATGTCAGAGAATGGTCTAGTTTTATTTATCTACAGATAGTATCCAGTTTTCCCAGTACCACTTCTTGTAGAAATGTCTTCTTCATTGTATAGTCTTCCCTCTTTTGTCATCAATTAATTGACCCTAGGTATCTTGGTTTATTCCTCAGCTCTATTCTGTTCTCCTGATCTCAGACTGTTTTTGTCCCAGTGCAATACTGTTTCTGATTACTGTGGCTTTGTAGTATAGTCAGAAATCAGGGAGCATATTCCTTGAGCTCTATTCTTTTTTCTCAAGATTGTTTTGGCTATTCAGGGCCCTTTGTGTTTTCATATAAATTTAATTTTGTTCTTGTTCTTTGAAAAATGCCATTGGTAATTTGATAGGGATTGCACTGAATCTCTAGATTCCCTAAGGTAATATGGTGATTTTAACAATATTGATTCTTGCAATTGAAGAACACAGTATATCTTTCAATATGTTTGTGTCATTTTAGTATCTTTCATCAGTGTCTTATGCTTTTCAGAATACAGGTCTTTTGCCTCCTTAGGTAGGCTTATTCCTAGGTATTTTATTCTTTCTGATGAGATGGAAAGTGAGATTGTTTTCTTAATTCCACTTTCTCTGTTAATTCCTTGTTTGTGGATAGACATGCGACAGATTTTTGTATAATAATTTTGTGTCCACAAGTTTACTGAATTCATTGAGCTCTAGCAGTTTTCCGGTGTAATAGCATCTTGAGGGTTTTCTACGTATGGTATCTTGTCATTTGCAGTGACAGTTTATGTCTTCCTTTCCAATTCAAATCTTTCCTTTCCCCTTTTTTCTCTCTCATTTTCTTGTCTGATTACTATGTCGAGGACTTCCAAACTGTGTTGAATGAAAGTGGTGAGAATGGACATCCTTGTTTTCTTCCTGATCTTCACCACTTTGTATGATGTTAACTGTGGGTTTGTCATTCAGTTCAGTTCCGTCGCTCAGTTGTATCTGACTCTGTGTGACCCCATGGACTGCAGCACACCAGGCTTCCCTGTCCATCACCAACTCCCAGAGCTTGCTCAAACTCATGTCCATTGAGTCCGTGATGCCATCCGACCATCTCATCCTCTGGCATCCCCTTCTCTCGCCTTCATTCTTTCCCAGCATCAGGTTCTTTTCCAATGAGTTGGTTCTTTGCATCAGGTGGCCAAAGTATTAGAGTTTCAGCTTTAGCATCAGTCCTTCCAATGAATATTCAGGACTGATTTTCCTTTAGGATGGACTGGTTGGATCTCCTTGCAGTCCAAGGACTCTCAAGAGTCTTCGCCAACACCACGATTCAAAAGCATCAATTCTTTGGCATTCAGCTTTCTTTATGGTCCAACTCTCACATCTATACATGACTACTGGAAAAACCGTAGCTTTGACTAGATGGACCTTTGTTGGCAGAGTAATGTCTCTGCTTTTTAATATTCTGTCTAGGTTGGTCATAGCTTTTCTTCCAGGGAGCAAGCGTCTTTTAATTTCATAGGTGCAGTCACCATCTGCAGTGATTTTGAAGCCCCCCCAGATAAAGTCTGTCACTGTTTCTATTGTTTGCCCATCTATTTGCCATGAAGTGATGGGCCCAGATGCCGCCATCTTTGTTTTTTGAATGTTGAGTTTTAAGCCAACTTTTCCACTCTCCCCTTTCACTTTCATCAGGAGGCTCTTGATGAAAGGGTTTATCATACATGGCCTTTATTATGTTGAAGGTATGTTCCCTCCATGCCCAGTTTCTAGAGAGTTTTTTTTGTTTGTTTTATAAGAGGATATTTTATTTAATTGGAAGCTTTTTCTTCTTCTACTGAGATGATCATAAAGCTTTTATCATTTAATTTCTTAGTGGGGTATATCAAATTGATTTGTGGAAATTAAAAAGTCCTTGGATAGCTGGGAAAAGTATTACTTGATTATGATATATGATCCTTAATTTTTAATTTAATCTTTATTTTTATGGGGTATAGTTGATTTACAATGTTGTGTTAATTTCAAGTGTACAGCAAAGTGGTTTAGTTATACTATATATCCATTCTCTTTCTGATTCTTTCCCATATAAATTATTACACAGTTTTGGGTAAATTTCCCTGTGCTATACAGTAGGTGCTTGTTGATAGCTATTTTTAATATTTTAGTGTATATATAAATTAGGAGACTGTTAACCCCAGTCTCCTAATTTATCCTTCCCCCTATTCTTTCCCTTTTGGTAACCATAAGTTTGTTTTCAAAAGACTGTGAATCTGTTTCTGTTTTGTAAATAAGTTCATTTGTATCATCTTTTTTATTAGATTCCACATATAAGTGATATCATATATTTGTCTTTCTCAGTCTAACTTGCTTCACTTGGAATTATAATCTCTAGGTTCATCCATGTTGCTTCAAATGGCATTATTTCATTCTTTTATGTAGCTGAGTAATATCCCATTGTGTATATGTACTACTTTTTTTATCCATTCATTTATCAGTGGCGGAGAAGGCAATGGCACCCTGCTCCAGTACTCTTGCCTGGAAAATCCCATGGACGGAGGAGCCTGGTAGGCTGCAGTCCATGGGGTCGCTAAGAGTCGGACATGACTGAGTGACTTCACTTTCACGTTTCAATTTCATGCACTGGAGAAGGAAATGGCAACCCATTCCAGTGTTCTTGCCTGGAGAATCCCAGGGATGGGGGATCCTGGTGGGATGCTATCTATGGGGTTGCACGGAGTGAGACACAACTGAAGCGACTTAGCACCAGCAGCAGCAGCAGCAGCATTTGTCAGTGGGCATTTAGGTTGCTTCCATGACTTGCCTATTATAAATAGTGCTGGAGTGAACACTGGGGTGCAAGTATCTTTGTAAATTATGGTTTTCCCTGATTATATGCCTGACAATGGGATTGGTAGGTCACATGCTTATATTTTTATTTTTTAAGAAACCTCCATACTGTTTGTGATTTTTTAAGAAACCTCCATACAATTTACATTTCCACCAACAGGGTAGGAGGGTTTCCTTTTCTCCACACCCTCTCCAGCATTTTATTGATAATGCGTCAGCCTGTTGATGGTGGCCATTCTGACTGGTATTAGGTGATACCTCATTGTAGCTCTGATTTTGCATTTCTCTAATAATTAGTAATGCTGAATATCTTTTCGTGTGCTTTTTTGACCTTCTGTATGTCTTTTTTGGAGAAATGTCTATTGAGATCTTCCACTCATTTTTTTGATTGGTTTATTTATTTAGTTTTTGTTATTGAGCTAGATGAGCTGTTTATATATTTTGGCAATTAATCCCTTGTTGGTCAATTTGCTTGCAAATATTTTCTCTCATTCTGTGTGTTTTTTTGTTGTTCATGATTACCTTTGCTGTGCAAAAGCTTTTAAGTTTAATTACGTGCTTTTTCTTTCTTTTTATTTTCATTATTCTAGGAGGTGGATTGGAAAAAATCTTGCTGCAGTTTATGTCAGTGAGTGTTCTGCCTTTCTTTTCCTCTAAGAGTTTTATAGTATCCAGTCTTATATTTAGGTCTTTAATCCATTTTGAGTTTATTTTTGTATATGGTGTTAGAGACTGTTGTAATTTCATTCTTTTACATATAGCTGTCAAGTTTTCCTGCCACCACTTACTGAATAGACTTTTTCTCCATTATATATTGAAGACTTTCTTTGTCATAGATTAATTGACCATAGGTGAGTGGGTTTATTTCTTGGATTTCTGTCCTGTTCCATTGATCTGTAGTTCTGTTTTTGTTCCAGTAATATACTGCTTTTATTACTGTGACTTTGTGGTATAGTCTGAAGTCAAGGAGCCTGATTGCTCTAGCTGCATTTTTTTTTTATCAAGATTTCATTGACTCTTTGGCGTCTTTTGTATTTCCATACAAATTTTAAAAGTATTTGATGTGGTTCTGTAAACAGCATCATTGATAATTTGATAGGGATTGAATTGAATCTGTGGATTGCTTTGGATAGTATAACATTTGGTCAATTCTTCCAATCCAACATTTGGATTCTTGGATTCTTCCAATCCAACAACATACTTTTGCTGTATCTTCCCGTCTCTGTGTCATCTTCAATTTTTTTCACCAGGTTCTTAAGTTTTCAGAGCAAAGGTCTTTTGGCTCCTTAGGAAAATTTACTCCTAGGTATTTTGTTTCTTTTTGATGGTACAGTAAATGGGACTGCATCCTGAATTTTTCTTTCTGATAGTTCATCGTTAGTGCATAGAAATTCAAGTGATTTCTGTGTATTAATTTTGTATCCTGCAACTTTGCTGAATTTCTTGCTGAGCTCTAAGTAGTTTTCAGGTAGCACCTTTAGAGTTTTCTCTGTGTAGTCTTGTGTCGTCTGTAGTGACAGCTTTACTACTTCTTTTCCAGTTGGGATTCACTTCTTTTTCTTCTCTGATTACTATGGCTAGGACTTCCAAAACTTTGTTGAATAAAAGTGATGAGAGTGGTCATTCTTATCTTGTTCCTAATCTTAGAGGAAATGCTTTCAGCTTTTCACTGTTGGGTATGATGTTAGTTGTGGATTTATCATATATGACCTTTAGTATGGTGAGGTAGGTTCCCTCTATGCACATTTTCTAGAGGTTTTTTTTTTATCATAAATGAATGTTGAATTTTATCAAATTATTTTTCTGCATCTACTAAGAAGCACCTACTCCAGTATTCTTGCCTGGAAAATCCCACGGACAGAGGAGCCTGGTGGGCTGCCGTCTATGGGGTTGCACAGAGTCGGACAGGACTGAGCGACTTCACTTTCACTTTTTACTTTCATGCATTGGAGAAGGAAATGGCAACCCACTCCAGGGTTCTTGCCTGGAGAATCCCAGGGACGGGGGAGCCTGGTGGCTGCCGTCTATGGGGTTGCACAGAGTTGGACACGACTGAAGTGACTTAGCAGCAGCAGCAGCAGCATTAAGATGATAATATGGTTGTTAGTTTTCAATTTGTTAATGTAGTGTATCACTCTATTTGCAGTTATTGAAAAATTCTTGCATCTCTGGGATAATCTCACTTGATCATGGTGCATGATCCTTTTAATGTATTGCTGGATTTGGTTTGCTTATATTTTGATGAGGATTTTGCACCTATGTTCATCTATGATATTGGCCTGTAATTTATTTTTTGGTGGTATCTTTGTCTAGGTTTGTTATTCGGTGGCCTCATAGAATGAGTTTGGGAGAGTTCCTTCCCCTTCAGTTTTTTTGGAATAGTTTGAGGAGGATCAGTTTAACTCTTTTTTTTTTACATGTTTGCTCAGTGGTAAAGAATCCACCTGCCAATGCAGGAGACTTGGATTTGACCCCCGTGTTGGGAAGATCCTCTGGAGAAGGAAATGGCAACCCACTCCAGTATTTTCTTGCCTGAGAAATCCCATGGATAGAGGAGCCTGGTGGACTACAGTCCATGTGGTCACAAAAGAGGTGGACATGACTTAGTGACTAAACCACCACAAATGTTTAACACTAAAGAATTCACCTGTGAATTCATCTTGTCTAGACTTTTGTTTGTTGGGAGTTTTTAAATCATGGTTTCAGTTTCAGTACTTGTGATTGATCTGTTCATGTTTTTTATTTCTTCTGGTTTAGTCTTGCAAGATTATGCCTAAGTATTTGTCCGTTTCTTCTAGGTTGTCCATTTTATTGACATACAGTTGCTTATAGTAGTCTCTTATGATCCTTTGTATTTCTGTATTGTCAGTTGTGACTTCTTTTTCTTTTCTAATTTTATTGACTTCAGCCCTCTTTTTTTCCTTTTTTCTTCTTAAAAAATATTTATCTATTTCAGCATCAGTTCAGTTCAGCATGCCAGGTCTTTATTTCAGTGTACAGGATCTTTAGTTGTGGTATGCAAACTCTTTAGTTGTGGCATATAAACTCAGCGTGTGGAATCTAGTTCCCCCAGCAAGTCTGCCTGTTTGAGGAGTGCGGAGTCTTTGCTGCTGGACCACCAGGGAAATCCCTCTCATTTTTCTTGGTGAGTCTGGCTAAATCAATTTTATCTTTTCAAAGAACCAACTTTTAGTTTCATTGATCTTTTTTACAATTGATTTCTTCATGTTTATTTCATTTATTTCTATTCTGATCTGTTGACTTTCTTTCCTTTGTGTTATGTTTGTTGTTCTTTCTCCAGTTGCTTTGTAAGGTTAGGTTGTCTGAGATTTATCTTGTTTCCTAAGGTACAGTTGTATTGCTGTGAACTTTGCTCTTACAACTGCTTTTGTTATGGCACAAAGCGTCAGAGGTTTTGGATCATCATGTGTTTGTTTTTGTTTGTCTCTAGGTTTCCCCCCCCCCCGCAATTTCCTCTTTTATTTATTCAGTGATTCATTAGTTGTTTAGTAACATGTTGTTAGGCTTCACATATTTGTGGTTTTTTACAGTTTCTTTCTTATAATTGATTTCTAATCTCTTAGTGTTGTGGCTAGGAAAAATGCTTGATATGATTTCAGTTTTCTTAAACTTACTGAGGTTTGCTTTTTGGACTAGCATGTGATCTACCCTGGAGAATATGCCATGTGCTCTTGAGAAGAATGTGTAGCCTGATGCTCTCATAGGAATGTTTTATAAATATCAATTAAGGCTGTCTGGTCTAATATATCTTTAATGGTCTGTGTATCCTTATTGATTTTCTGTCTGGATGATCTGTCCAGTGATAGAGGTGGAGTTTCAAAGTCCCCACTATTATTGTGTTACTGTTGACTTCTCCTTTTGTAGCTATTAACAGTTGCCTTATATGTTAAGGTGCACCTATTTTGGGTGCATATGTATTTTCCATTGTTATATCTTACTTCTGGGATTGATGTAGTATCCTTCTTTGTCTTTTGTAGTATCCTTCTTTGAGTCTTTAATTTTAAAGCCTGTTTTGTCCGATATGAGTATTGCTACTCTGGCTCTCTTTTGATGTCCATTTGCATGGAATATGTTTTTCCATTCCCTCACTTTCATTCTGTGTGCGTCTCTGATTCTGAAATGAATATTTTGTAGGCATCATATGCACGCTTCTTGTTTTTGTATCCATTGAGCCACTGTGTGTCTTTTGGTTGAAGCATTTTATCCACTTACATTTAAGGTAACTATTGATATATATGTTTTTATTGCCATTTTGTTAATTGTTTTTATTTTTGTAGGTCTTTTCCCCCCTTTTCTTGTGATTTGATGACTGTTTTTAGTGTTTTGTTTGAAATTCCATCTTATTTCTTGCGTGTATATCTATTATGCATTTTTGGTTTGCAGTTACCATGAAGTTTTTATATAGCAGTCTTTTTTAAGTTACTGAATTCTTAATTTCAAATGCATTTAAAAAACCCTGCATTTATACTCTTCCCTCATGATTACAGCTATTGATGTAATATTTTACATCTAATTGTTTTTTGTATCCCTTAACTGCTTATTGTGGATACAGATGACTTTATTACTCCTGTCTTGTAACCTCACTACTAACTTTGTGAATGGATTCTTATCTTTACTGTATGGTTGTCTTTACCAATGAGGCTTTTCGTTTTGTAATTTTCTTGATTCTAGTAGTGGTCTTTTCTTTTTTGCCTGGAGGAGTTTCTTTAACATTTGTTGTAATGCTGGTTTGGTAGTGCTGAATTCTCTTAACTTTAGCTGGACTGAAAAGCTTTTGATTTTGCCAGCTAATCTGAATGAGAGCTTTGCTGGGTATAGCATTCTTGATTGTAGGTTTTCCCCTTTCATTACTTTAAATATATCATGACACTCCTTCTGGCCTGCAGAATTTCTGCTGAAAACACAGCTGATAGCCTTATAGGAGTTCCTTTGTATGTTATTTGCTACTTTTAATATTCTATCTTTAGTATTTGGTGTTTTGGTTACAATGTGTTTTGGTGTATTCCTCTAGGTTTATCCTGTATGGGACAACTCCATTTTCTGGGCTTGCGTGACATTTTTCTTTCTGAGGTTAGGAAAGTTTTCAGCTATTACATCTTCAAATATTTTCTCTGGCCCTTTCTATCTTATCCTCCAGTGACCCCTATAATATGACTAATTATATGCTTGCTGTTGTCCCAGATGTCTGTTTAGTGGCAGTGATTTTCACTACTCAGTCTTCCAGCTCACCAGTTCATTTTTCCATATCATTTAGAGTACTGTTGATTCCTTCTAGTGTATTTTTTATTTCAATTATTGTATTCTTCATCTCTGTTCAGCTGTTCTTTATATTTTCTCTTTGTTAAAAGAATTCTGACTTCTCTCTCCCTCTGTGCATCCATTTTCTTCCCAATTCTTTCCCTCATCTTTACGATCCTACTGTGAACTTTTTCTCAGGTAGATTGCCGGTCTCCTCTTCACTTAGTTCTTCTTTTGGGGTTTTATCTTTTTCATTCATCTGGAACATATTCCTGTGGTGTCTCATTTTGTCTATGTTGGTATTTGTATTTTTGTGTATGTGGCAGCTTTGTTACCTTTCTGGACTTTGGAGTAGTGGCCTTTCATGTTCCAGCAGTGCCCTCTCTTCTTGTTACCTAAACCATATACCTGCATAGGCCCTTCTCTTGTGGCAGGCTGACTGTGAGTGGTCTGGTAGGCCTGGTTGGCTGCTAGTCTAGTTGGTTGCCAGGCACTGCCTTGTGTGAATGCTGCTGGCTACTCGTTAGTGTCACCTGGTCATGAGGCAGAACCCTAGGGAGTGCTGGGGGTAGTGCTGGCTCACTGTTGGCTAGAGATAGTATCCTGCAGACTCTGGGGCTCTCGCCCACCTATTGGCAGGTGAGGCCAGATCCTGGGGTTAGTGCAGGACCACTGGCAGGTAGAGCTGTGTCCTAGAGCCCAGTCCAGGGCCCAGGGATCCCAGAGCTCATTTTAGATGATTGTTGTTGGAGGCTGGTTCCTGACACAGTTGGATATGGGGCCTGGGTGTCCCAAAGGTTGTTGGCCTGCTCGTGGGCAGGGCCAGTGCCCAGCTGGTCCCAGGGTAGGGTCTGACCTGCTGTTGCTGGACTCAGTGTGCAAGCTGTGGTATTATAGTTTTTTGCTTCTGGTGTCTGCCCTCCTGGTGGTCGAGAGGCTTGTGTGAGCTTCCCAGTGCAAAGGGCCCAGACCCAGCTCTTGGCACCCTGGTGAGGAAATCTGTGTTTAGGGCCTTGTCTGGTGGTGACTGTGAGCTCAGGAAGTCTTTAAGCAGCCTGTTTGTGGATGAGGCTGTGTCTCTGTTCAGTTAGTTGTTTGGCCTAAGGCATCCTACAAACTGTTGGGTGGGTCCAGGTCTTGGCGATAGTGAGCCAACATGGCAGCCACCATCAGCTCATGCAGCTGAATGCCCCAGCTATGCCTGTCACCAGTGTCCATGTCCCTAGGGTGAGTCACAGCCACCTCATGCCTGCCTAGAGGACTCTCCAAGACCAGTAGGTAGGTCTGGCCCAAGCTAATTTCAGATTACTGCTTTTGCCCTGGGTTCCATTGTACATGATATTTTGTATGTGCCCTTTAAAAATGAAATCTCTTTTCCCCCAATTCTGTGGGGCTTCTGCAAGTAAGCCCACTGACCTTGAAAGCCAAATGCTCTTGGCACTTGTCTTCCTAGTGCTGGACTGCAAGGCTTACATGGGGCTCAGATCTCTCATTCCTGTGAGAGAGCCTCTGCAGTATACTTATTCTCTACTTTGTGGGTTGCCCATCCTCAGGGGCAATATGAGTCTGTCCCTCCTACCTGTCTGATTATGGTTCCTTCTTTGTGTCTTTAGGTTCCATCCTTTTTCATCTGCAGTTGTTCTGTAGAGAGTTGTGGTTTGGGGTGTACTGGTGGTGCCGAGGTAAAAGCATTTGCCTACAATGTGGGAGACCTGAGTTCGATCCCTGGGTCGGGAAGATCCCCTGGAGAAGGAAATGGCAACCCACTCCAGTATTCTTGCCTGGAGAATCCCATGGACGGAGGAGCTTGGTGGGCTACAGTCCACGGGTGGCAGAGAGTCAGACACGACTGAGCGACTTCACTTCACTTCAGTTCACTTCATGAGAAAAGGTGAGCGCAGGGCCTTTCTACTCCATCGTCTTGCCCACTCTCTTCAGTCATAGTCTTCTTAATGCTTTTTCGTTTATTTTCAGAATTCATTTGTTGTTAAGGCCCCAGACGCTTAATTTTCTTCCTTCAATCTTAAGTTTTAACATTACTGATTCCATTGTTTAGTTTGTTGTTGTTCAGTTGCTAAGTCCTACTCTTTGTGTCCCCATAAACTGCAGCACGCCGGGCTTCTTCTGTCCTCATTCTCCCTGAGTTTGCTCAAACTCATGTCCATTGAGTCAGTGATGCCATCCAATCATCTCATCCTCTGTTGCTGCCTTCTCTCTTGCCCTCAGTTTCTCCCAGCATCAGGGTCTTTTCCAATGACTTGGCCCTTCGCATCAGGTGGCCAAAGTATTGGAGTTTCAGCTTCAGCATCAGTCCTTCCAGTGAATATTTAAGACTTGATTTCCTTTGGAATTGACTAGTTTGGTCTCCTTGCTGTCTGAGGAACTCTCAAAAGCCTTCTCCAGCACCACAGTTCAAAAGCATCAGTTCTTTGGCACTCAGCCTTCTTTATGGTCCAACTCTCACATCTATACATGACTACTGGAATTATTTAATTTCGTACCTTTCTAAATAATTGTTCACACTGAGAAATCTGCTTTTCTTCATTTCACACAAATGCATAGATATATACACACTTATGTATATACCTGAAATATCTTAACTTTGTGGAGAACTTGGAAATATTCTAATTTTTTTTAAAGCTAGTCATAACCCATGCATTAATTGTAGAATCACAGTTTTGCAAAACACTGATCTAGTGAATCAGTGGTGTTGTGGAGCCCAGTTTATGTTATTTAGCTTTATCTCCAGCCTCACTAGAAGTCACTTGTTATCCTAAGAAAAGGAGGGTCACTTCAAGCCATTTTTAGAGTCAGCATACCATAAATGAATGTAATTAAATTACAGAAATTATAAGAAACTCTGAGCTTTGGAGTAACATGGAACTAGGCTGAAATTCTAGTCTTGCTGTTCTAAATCTGTGATCTTGGAAAAGTTACTTCTCTGAGCCCCAGTCTCTTCATCTATAAGCCAGATGTTAGACAATATTAGAGTGGTTGAAAGCATAAATTCTTAAGTCGTACATCCTGGATTCAAAACTAAGATCTTGGATCTTTAGCCTCTCTCTGCTGGATTATCAGTGAAAGGGGAGAGTGACATTTACCTCATAGTGTTTTGGGAACTAAGTGAACAGCAGGATGTGGCCTAATATATAGAAATCACTTTGTAAAAGTTAGTTGTAATTCTGAAGCAGTTACAGTATGTTAGCATGAATCTTAACTGTATCAGTCATCCCAGAGACATCATAACATACAGATAAATTACTTACTTTGGTATAAACTTATTTTGATCTATTGTGGTATTCACATTTTTTTTCATGCCTTTCCTTTTGTTTTAATTTTCTAAGTCATGCTTTCCTTTTCTGTTCTTATTTACTGTATTCTCTGATTTATTTATAAATCATATCATTAAAATCTCAGATTTTTAACCACAAGGAACAGTTCATCTCAGATCCTAATAAAAGATGAAGGCCAGAGAGCAGGTTTGCCAATGCTTCAGTTAGTGACAAAGCTGGATCTAGTGACTGGATCCTGGTTCTTTTGACTTCCAACTTAATAAATATTTTTTCCACAGTACCAAGGTGCATTTTAGAAATAAATAGGTCAGACTCAGTATTTTATTTTAAGTGTACACTGGCTTTCATATATTCTTCCTTGAAATCTTAAAATTTAAAGGTAGTTAAATCATTAAAAAGTTCATCACCTTTCATAAATTTGATTTTAGCAGCATTTTTTTTGTTGTTTTTCATGTCCCTGTAAGATTAACGCATCAAAATTATGTTTATAGTTTTTATATTTGTAACTGTTGAAGTGATAAAAATAGTAAATATTTCACATTAGTATTGTGAAAAACTAGTATATTTTTGTAGGGTATATAAATTTTATTTAAATTTTTATTATTAAAAAAAAATATTTAGCAGACTGACCGAAATTCTTTATGGCCTTTGGATAATTTTTGTTTTTAACATTTGCTTTAACATTTTGGTACTGTCTATTCTAAACTATAAAAGTTATCTAATTTGTGAATAATCCAGGTTTGTTTGTTTTTTTCCCGTCATCTTGCTTTTGCCCTTTATATTCATCAGTGCTTAATGAAGGAAAAGAGCAGGATATAGAGTTGGTGAGACTCAGAAACTCAGTTTTTCTGATTGTTACCTTAATCGGCAAAAGTTATTAAAATAAAAAGTCCATGTTTAGGATCCTCTTTGGATTTTGGTTTCCTGTAATCAAGTGTTTACTCTGTGGGAAGATGTATAATTCTGTTGAAATTCAGTGGTGTACCAGAAGACGACATAGGGCCTTATGAGAGAAGGCTCCAGCAGTGTCTGGTAGAAACTTGCTTTGGTGGTAAACAGATGGAGGCCTTTAGGGTGGGAAATTCTGAGAGGGGCCAGCCTTGGAAGGAGGGTTGTTTCTCAGAATGTGATGTGTATTCTGAGGTGGCAAATTGCTTGCACAGATACTCTGAGATTAGAGCACTGTTTGGGTCAATGGCAGCATTTTCTAGATACTTTTGACCTTTCCTTCATCTTTAATTCTTACATCAACATTAGAATTTGTGAACCATAAAATCAGAATACAAAGTCTGATTTTTTTCCCTTACTTTTGAGCTTAATTATATGAAGAATCTGAAAAGGTTCATAAAAGTAATCAACCCTGTTTTTAGTTGTATATTTAAATCATTACTTTTCTTGATGATAAAATTTAAGACTTTTTTGGAAAATGTGGTTGTCAAATCTGTATCTGGCTTGTCATACACATAGAAGTATATCCCTCCCTTATTTCCTGATCCAAGTCCAGACTCATATATATCTCCTTCTGACTCATATACTGTGGCAACCTCCTAGTCTGTCTCCCTCAGAATAGGTCTGATCCCTTCAAATGCAGTTTTCAGCCTTTATCATTGAGAGTTCTGAATCATTCCGTTTGCGAAGTATTCCTACTCCACAGTGTTTTCTTTACTCTGCCTGTCTCAAAAGACCTTTTCCTGTCTAGTTAGTATTAATACCACACTCTGATTTTCTAGTCTTCACTCCTCCCCCTTGTAATCAAGCCATTTCCTCACTGTTCCTCTCATGGTGCTTTTTTTTTTTTTTTCTTTTACTTCTTTGGACCATACTCTCTCCTCTCATCTTCCTTTTCCTTTTCTGAGCTCTTATTCTACACAGTACCTCACCACACAGCACTTAATTCTTTTGTGTATACAGAATCAGATTAGGTCAGAGACTTCTGGAATTTCATCCCTGCTATCTTTAGAGTAGGTGCTCCATTAAAAAAATAAATAAGTGAATAATCAAGGGATAGCAGCCACAGAGGTAATGAAGAATCCTTTAAAAACCAAGGTGGATATTTTACTTGGCGGGTAGGGGAGTACAGAGTTGAAAAGTTGGAAGACTGAATGAGTGAGGACAGTTGTTACCTATGCTGAAGGATTTGGGGATGAGAGATCATGGAAGACAGGTATCCTGAGACCAGTTGTTCTGAAATGCGTGAGATATATTCTTGGTGTCAGGTTTCATCTTCATTTCATTTAACACACTGGAATTGTCTGAGAGTTGAAAAATTGTCCTTCCCACTGCCACCCATTGCTAAGGTAGGTAGGTCCTTGGGAAAGGGAGGCATGGGGATGGGGAGCGAGGTCCAGTGAAAGACATGTAAAAGTATCCAATTGCTGGTATCTATGGAGAGAGAAGGAAAATAACTGGTAATTATGGTAGTAGAGTCCTAGGAGTCTAGTTTGAACAGCATTCTCAACTAATGCAGTAATTTAACTGCTGAGTGACGGAGTGGTGGCATTCAGCTTGTAGTTTTATTTGGCCATACTTCCCACATTCTTTCTCCTGAGGAAATGCCCAAACGTGTAGATTCGAGTGACAGCAAGGCAGTTAAATAATCTAGGATATGAATGTGGTTTTGTTTTACACTCCAACAGCTATAAAATCAATGAACGAAAATCTGGATCCTTTTTTTTTCACTCCCTTTAAAAAATTGAATGGCTTCTTTACATTTCTTCTTTGGCATAACTCTGAATTAAAAGTTTAATTTAGGGATTATTTAATTCCTATCCTTTATCTTCATCAAGAATCTAGAAGCTTTTTATAACTGTAAAAAAGTTGCAATTCTCTTGAGCTTCTGCCAGTAGCATAAAGTGATGCCAAAATTTATGTGTGGGAAAGTTGATTTCAATGAGGGTAATTTAGCTGAAGTTTAGTCTAAGAAACTAGTGTTTTGCTGCCAAGCAATTATTTGCATTTCTAACAAATGACTTATACTTTTTACCAGTGCTTTCCTTTCATCATAAACTAGTTACTTAAGTAAGTTATTGTCACTAATGGAATATTTCTATAAAGGCAACTATATTCTTGTTTAATTTGGTTAACCTCAGACTTTTATTTTTAATATGCAAGGTTGAATACTTCTATTAAATGTTGCCTTTTGTTTGAATAAAATCTATAGGAATTAAATCAACAGCTAGAAAAAAAGAAAGAAGTGGAAGACCGTGAAAAGAGAAAGATAATTGCTGAAGAAAAGCACAAGGAATGGGTTCAGAAGAAGAATGAACAGGTAAGGAGAAAAAAGGGCACACACGTACTGTATCTCGTTTATAGTCTTCATCCTGTTACTCCTAGTCATTACCTATGTGTTTCTCATTTTCTCGTAGATTTTTTCTTTTCTGGCCTAGTTTCTGCCCCCTTTCCACCCCACCCCAGCCCTCTCCCCACCAAGGGACAGCTATCAGATCTTTTGTCCTTTGCTCTCTGCTCTCTCTCCCTTTTCCATCATGTGGCTTCCATTTGGATGTGGTTGCAGGTAGTCATGAAGTCTGTTACCTCCAGACCTGGCCTCCAAGAGCCTTGGATTTTCGTTTCTTCAGTAGGTAGGCACCTCTGGGCCTGCAAATCTAAAACAACCCATTTTTATCCACGCTCCTCTGACAGAACCATCGTCCTGACTCCTTGATTTCTGATCTTAGTGTAATTTCTCAGTCACCAAGACGTAATTGGAATTCTCTTATTTCTAATTGTCCATGCCTTTCCTTTACGATCACCTCTGTCCTGTTTGTGCTTTCTTCTTGTCTAGACTCATTATATTTTTCAGTTTATTTATTGTTCATTTGCTTCCCTAGTGGCTCAGATGGTAATGAATCTGCCTGCAATGCAAGAGACTTGGGTTGGATCCCTGAGTCAGGAAGATCCCCTGGAGAAGGGAACGGCTACCCACTCTAGTATTTTTGCCTGAAGATTCCATGGACAGAGGAGCCTGTGGGCTACAGTCCATGGTGTCTCAGATTCAGATATGACTGAGATTTCACTTCATTGTTTATTTCCCATACTGGAATGTAAGCCCCATAAGGGCAGGGGTTTGTGCCTCTTTGTTCAGTTATCCAGCAGATAAATCAGTATCTTGATGCTTAAAAGCCACCCAAGATTTGACTTCATCCTTTGTATCCTTTGCAGAGAAATCTTATCAAAAAACCAAATGTCATTCCTCAGTTCACAAATACATCTTTTGTCATTCCCTACTCTCCTCTGAATAACGTTTGAACTGTTGTGGCCCGGCTGGTTAAATACCTTCTGCTCTCTGAACCATGTCTCCTTCACCTGTGCTACTCTTCCTTCCACACTATCAGCCTCTGACTGGCATCTTTGGGGAGCACATTCAGGATAAGCATGGCCCATCTTCTTGGTGTATTAGTTTTGTTGGAAAATATTGAGAAGAAAAACATTTTTATGCTAAAGCAAGCACAGATATTTAATAGTATAGAACATAAATTTTATGGTATTTTTAAAATACACAATAGAATTCAAAGAAATATTGGGCTTTGGATTGTGCTCCCAGGCCCTAGGAATATATGTTCACAAGAACTTTTGAGAACATTTCTGTTCTATTTCTCACCTTTTTTAATAATTATCTCCTCAATGTGGGATCTCATCACATTTTCCCCCCTACCTTTGGTGGCTCAGATGATAAAGAATCTGCCTTCAGTGCAGGAGACCCGTGTTCAGTCCCTGGGTTGGGAAGTTCCCCTGTAGAAGGAAGTGGCAACCCACTCCAGTATTCTTGCCTGGAGAATTCCGTGGACAGAGGAGCCTGGTCCATGGGGTCACAAACAGTTGGAAATGACTGGGCGATTTTCACTCAACCTCCTTTTGTTATCCAACTCAAAGTATTTCCTACATGAAGTATTCTCTGATCACATACTGGAAATTCTTTTCTTCTCTGAATCCTTGTTTAATTAACATCACTTCATCGTATACTGCCGTGTGTTATGTATATATTTTGTGGCTGCTTTTATTATGCATATGTCTTAACTTCTCATGTAATTTTAAGACTCTTCAGGATAGGAATTATTTTTTAGCTGGTTTCCCCTCTTTTTAACTTTCTATTTTTTATTGGGTTATAGCTGATTAACAATGTTGTGGTAGTTTCTGGTGAACAGCAAAGGGACTCAACCATACATATTTACGTATCCATTCTCCCCCAGACTCCCCTCACATCCAGTCTGCCACATAACACTGAGCAGAGTTCCCTGTTCCCTATACAGTAGGTCCTTGTTGGCTGTCCATTTAAAATATAGCAGTGTGTACATGTCCATCCCAAACTTCCTAACATCCCTTCCCCACATTCTTCCCCTCTGGGGACCACAAGTTCCTTCTCTGTCTGTGAGTCTCTGTTTTGTAACTAAGAAGTTATTTTTGTATTACTTTTTATCTATTATAAGCTCTGACACAATGCTTTTTTTGCCATACATCAACATGAATCAGCCACAGGTAAACGTATGTCACCTCCCTCGTGAACCTCCCTCCCGTTTCCTCCCCAACCCCACCCCTCTGGGTTGTCATGGAGCACTGGGTTGAGCTCCCAGTGTCACACAGCAAATTCCCACTGGCTGCCTAATACAGAGAGAACAGACTTGTGCACACAGGTGGGGAAGGGCAGGGTGGGCCAAACGGAGAGAGGACCACGCAAACATACATAGCATTTTGGAGGTGATAAGTTATTGAATGAATAAATGTATCATCTTCCTTTGAATTTTAATACATTCTTGTATTGGATCACAAGTTAGAAATTTAAAAAATATTTATCTTGTCACTTTGTTTCCTGTTGTGAGTTTTTGCATATTTGGAATGGTGCTGCTTTTATTATTAAGGTCCAGCTTCATGAATGCAGTTAGATATTGAAATTGTAAGCCAAAACTTTAAAATTATTTCTAATTTTTGATTCCTAGCTATTTTTTAATGTAACGCCTACTGGTATTAATAAGAGTACCTAGTAAATACTTCCCCAGTAAATTGAAGATTGCATAGCTTTCTTCATCCAAATATTGTGAGAAGGAATTGGCTAGACATGTGTGTGTTATAACCATAAATATATTTGTTCTTTACTTAAGTAAATTATTTTTTAAAGTTTGCTACATCCCATAATACAATAAGAAAGAGTTCTTTGTGAATAAATGCCAAAATCAAAATAAGCCTCTGTGACCACTACTAAGCCTTGAGTGATACTTTTTTGAAGTATATAATTATAAAACAGTTTTGTGTGTATTATATAAGTATATTCTCTCCTCTAAAAGCTTCTCTTATCTTCTGACTCCATTAAGCTCATTTTACCACGCCAGGCAAACATAGTTGTTGTTTGTCTAAGAATGTAAAGATGATACATTCCCTGTTTTAATTAGTGGTGGTAGATCTAATCCAATTATTTGAGGAAAAAATTTCTTTCTTTTGGAGGGAAGTGGCTTGCCCTGACATAAATCACTAATTCCTAAAAGCAAGATCCCATAAGGTTGAGAAGAGTTTAAAAATGAACCTTGAGAATTAAAAATTAAATTTACTTATTCTGTAGAATTCTTATGCATGCTAAGGAATAATTAGGATACTCTTGTTTTTTTTCTTTAAGAACTCTCAGATTTCTTATTTCAGTCTTGGTTACATTTACCTCTATTTGTAAAGACTGCTCTTCTGGTTCTTCTCTTCCTGTCTGGCATCTAGCTTTTTTCTCTTCTGTTTACATTTCATGGTGTGTGGTCCTCTGCTGCCTCCAGCCTCATTCACATTTTAGCTATATCTGTGGCATTATTTTCTCTAAGTCATTTTCACTGTGTTCTATCAAAAAATCAGACAAAAAGAATTTATGTATCCATTAGCAAAGCTGGTTTCCTTTATTGTGACTGGTTTCTTTTATTGTAAATCTTTTTTCAAATAAAGGGCTTATCTCATCTGGTACTCTGATACTTGTGTTGCCATACTAATTTATTTTTTAGATTTTTTTTTATTGTGTGTTACCACATATTTTGTCAAAGGGCATTTGCCTTCACTGAGAATTAAAAGTAAATTTATTTTTAAAGTTTTCTTTATCCAAGGAACCGCTTTTTAATGTAAAAAATTAATTCAAGCCAACAAGCCATATGATTGATAACTGTCATCAGTTCTCATTCATGCCTTCAACACTTTTATTATGTGCCAGGTACTATTGAAGGAATCAAAATAGAAATTCAGGTTTGTTAGTTTCCTTTAGTTGGAAGAAACAAAGGTTCTCTCAAGGCACCATCTTAAAAAAAAAAAAAAAAAGATTTATTGTTGTACTCTGTGTGGTATAGAACTGGAGCGCCAGAAAATCTGAAGCCACTTAGTGGCTGGCTATTCCCTCTTGGTACTCTGTCTGAGTGCCTGTTCTGGTATCCTTTTGCTAACTAAAGACATTCCATTCCCTCTTCTGTAGTTTAAATGCTGCAGAGAGCCTGTCTGATGTTGTAAAATCAATTTCATTGAGCTATATTTTACATACAATAAAATACACCTATTTTAAGTTTGATGAGGTGTGACAAGACAGAAAGAACTCTTTCTTCACTCCAGAAAGCTCCCTTGTGCTCCTTTGCATTTACCCCCTGCTTCCTACCCCCCACCTAACCCCAGCTCCAAGGAAGCCATCAGTCTGCTTTCTGTTCCTATAGATAAGATTTGCCTTTTCTAGAATTTCAGATAGACTCACTAAATGTATATTCCTTAGCATCAGGCTACTTTTTTAAAAAAACTATTTATATTTTTGGCTGTGTTCTGTCTTTGTTGCTGTGCACAAGCTGGCTCTAGTTGTGGCAAGCAGGGGCTGCTATCTGCTGCACGGCGTGGGCTTCTCGTTGCGGTGGCTTCTCTTAGTGCAGGGCACGGGCCCTAGAGCTCAGGCTCAGTAGTTGTGGCTCATGGGCATAGTTACTTCTCTGCAAGTGGAATCCTCCTGGACTAGGGATCAAACCTGTGTCCCCTGCATTGGCAGGCAGATTCTTATCCACTGTACCACCAGGGTAGTCCCAAGCTACTTTGTTTTTAAAAATTGCTAATATTTCTTATATTAAGATTCTTCCTTTTTATTGCTCAGTATCACAAATTATGTATCCATTCACTAGTTGATGGATAATTAAGTTGTTTCCAGTTTGGAGATATGAGTAAAATTCTGTGACCACTTATATACAAGTCTTTTTGTTGATACTTGCTTTCATTTCTCCTGGGTAGATGCCTAGGAACTGAATTGCTGGGTTGTATGGTAGGTTTTTAGGTTAAAAAAAAAAATTGGCAATTTCTTATAAAGTGCTTCTGCCATTTTATATTCCTGCCACTAATATCTGACAGTTCCAAGTGTACCATATCCTTGCCAGATTCTCAGTCTTTCTCATTTTATATCATTCTGTTACATGTAGTATGTCATTGGGCTTCCCAGGAGGCACTAGTGGTAAAGAATCTGTCTACAAGTACAGGAAATGCAGGTTCAATCCCTGGTCGGGAAGATCCCCTGGAGTAAGAAATGGCACTTCACTCGTGTTCTTACCTGGAAAATTCCATGGGCAGAGGAGCCTGGCGGCCTTCATAGGATCACAGAGAGTCAGACATGACTGGCTAAGTAGCAGCAGTATGTCATTGTTTTAATTTCCATTTTCCTGAGATCTAACGATATTTAGCAACTTTTCGTAAGTTTATTCTATTAGTCTACTGGGGCTACCACAGATTGAGTGACTTAAAAGTCCTATCTCAAAATACAGCATCAGGCCAGGGGATCAAGATTGTGGAGGAGTAGTAGGGGAGCTCACCTACTCTCACAATAACATTAACATATCAGTAAGTGGAATGATTTACACAGAACATCTAGTGAATGCCAGCAGAAGACCTCAGACATCCAAAAGGACAAGAAAACCTCCACATGACCAGGTAGGACAAAGGAAAAAGGAAAGGAAAGGAATTAGGACAGGCTTGCACCCCAGGGAGGGAGCTATGAATAAGGAAAGAGTCCCATACCCTGGGGAGAGCCTTCACTGGCGGGGGATCAGCCTGGATGGAGAGGGACATTCAAAGCCTAGGAGGAGAGCGCAGCAACTGGTTTGTAGAAGGCAAAATGGAGAATAACCTGCACAGAAGGTCAGCATCACTGCCCTGTGTTCCTCAGCCTAATATGCTCCTCTGTTGATACAGGAGAGGGCTGGGGGCTGAAGCTCAGGCTTCAGAGATCAGATCCAAGGAAAAGATCAGGGTTGGCTGTGCGGAGACAGCCTGAAGAGGGTGGACTGTGGTAACTGAGGGTGTGCTCAGTAGCAGCCAGCACCTGCCAGAGAGGCAAGGTGCCATTACTAGGGGCACACAAGGAGCGGGGCGGGGGGAGGGGGGGTCGAGGGGGGACACCATGAGAGCTCTTTCCCCTGTAAGTGCTCCCAGGCAGCAGGACACGACCTTACAGAAGCTCTGGGAGTGGGCGCAATTATCGCTGCCATGGTAGGCTCCAGAGGCAGGCTTGGGCAACCACTAAGATCCGCAGGCTGGTGCCAGGCACCGCCCCTGCTGTCCTGGGAGTGTGCAAAGGCTGCTACACCTGCACCCCCCATATCAAGGGGGTAACAGCCAGCTCACCTTGAGGAGAGAGACAGCAGATATCCAAACTAAAAGCAGCCCCTTGATTCCAGAAAAGATGGCCAAGCAGAGGGACTTGAGCTCACCTACTCTCACGAAAACACCAAAAGCACAACAAACTACTGAACAACCATTGACAAAGGAGACTGGAAACTACCAAAAAAGATATTTTACATTCAAAGACATAGAAGAAGCCTAAAGCGACAATAAGATGCATTAGTGACATCACAAGTGGGAGTCCCACAAACTGCAAAATAATTATATTGCAGAGGTTCTCTTGCCAGAGTGAAAGTTCTAAGCCCCATCTTAGGCTCCTGAGGCTGAGTATCTGGCATCAGGAGGTGGAACCCTCCAGAGGACTTGGCTTTGAAGACCAGCAGGCTTGAGTGCAAGAGCTCCACAGGACTGGGTGAAACAGAGACTCCACTCTTGGAGGGCTCACATACACTGGGACCCAACACAAAGCAGAAGAGGTTGACCTGTGAGTCTTGGAGAGTCTCCTGGGGAGGTGAGGGTTGGCCGTGGATCAGTGAGCTGGGGGCAAGCCCACTGGAGGCAGTGGCCCGAGAGAGTATTGATTGGCATGAGCTCTCACAGAGGTCACCATTTTGATATCAAGACTTGGCCCTGTCCAACAACCTACAGGCTCCAGTGCTGGAATGCGTCAGGCCAGACAGCCAGCAGGATAGGAACACATTGCTGCCCATCAGCAGACAGGTTGTCTAAAGCTGTACTGAGCTCACAGCTCCCTCTAACACAGTTTGACATGGCTTTGGCTCACCAGAGAGACACATCCAACTTTTCCCACCAGTGGGCAGGTACCAGAAGTAAGAGGAGCTAAAATCCTGCAGCCAGCAGAAAGGAGACCACAAACACAGAAAGTTAGACAAAAATGAGACAGCAGAGAAATATGTTCCAGATGAAGGTCCAAGATAAAAAGCCATAAGACATCTAGATGGAGATAGGCAACCTTCCTGAAAAAGAACTTAGTGTAATGATAGTAAAGATGATCCCAGAATTCGATAAAAGAATGGAGGCACAGATTAAGAAGATACAAAAAGATACTTAACAAAGAAAATAAAGAAAATTTAAAGAACAAAGATGAAAAATAGAATAACTAGAATGAAAATACAAGAGAAGGAATCAATAGCACAATAATTGAGGCAGAAAAATGAAGTTAGTGAGCTGGAAGATGGAGTGTTGGAAATCACTCCTGTGGAACAGAGCAAAGGAAAAAAAGAATGAAAGGAAGGACAGTCTCAGAGGCCACTGGGCCAACATTAAAAGCATGAATATTTGCATCATGAGGGTCCTAGAAGGAGGAGAAAGGGCTTGGGAAAATACTTGAAGGGATAATAGCTGAAAACTTCCCTAACATGGGAAGGAAATAGCCACTCAAATCCAGGAAGCACAGAAAGTCCCAGGTAGATTAGACCAAGGAGGAACATGCCAAAACACCGATTAATCAAACTGACATAAATTAAAGCCAAAGTGAAAATGTTAGAAGAAGCAAGGGAAAAGCAACAAGGGAATCCTCATAAGGTTGTCAGCTGATTTTTCAGCAAAAACTGCAGGCCAGAGGGGAATGCCATGGTGTATTTAAATTGATGAAAGGGAAAAATCTACAACCAAGAATACTCTACCCAGCAAGGCTGTCATTCAGATTTGATGGAGAGATCAAAAGTTTTACAGACAAGCAAAATTTAAGAGAAGTCAGTACCACCAAACCAGCTTTACAACAAATGCTAAAGGAACTTCTCTAGGTGAAAAATAAAAGGCAACAACTAGAAACAAAATTATGAATGGGAAAGCTCACCAGTAAAAGCAAACTACAGTAAAGATAGGAAATCATCCACACACACATATGATATAACCAGCAGTTGTGAGGACAGTACAAATGGAGGATATTGGAAATGCATTTTGAAATTAAAAGACCAACAACATAAAACAATCTTGTATATGTATAGACTGCTATATCAAAATCTCATGGGAATCAAAAACTGAAAATTTACAAGAGGTATACAAAAAAGAAAAAGGAATCCAAGCAAGTTAGTCATCAGATCACAGAGAACAAAAGAGGAAGGAAAAAGACCTACAAAAACTAATCTAAAACAATTAACAAAATGGCAATAAGAACATATTAATACATATTGATAATTACCCTAAATGTAAATGGATTAAATGCTGCAACCAAAAGACAGGCTGAATCGATACAAAAATAAGACCCTTATATATGCTATCTATAAGAGATCTGCTTCAGATCTAGGGACGCATACAAAGTGAAGGAAAATATATAGATGGTCCCAAGTGGTGGGACACAGACCTGAGAATCACCTGTGCCAGCCACATTTCTCCCAAGAAGATACACAGATTGTGAAAAAGCACAGGAAAAGAGGCTTAACATCACTAATTATCAGAAAAATGCAAATCCGAACTACAAGTGAGATATCACCTCAGACCAGTCACAGTGGCCATCATCAAAAGGTCTATAAACAATAAATACTGAAGAGGGTGTGGAGAAAAGAGAATCCTCCTACACTGTTGGTAGGGCTGTACATTGGTACAACCACTATGGAGAAAAGTATGAGAGGTTCTTTAAGAAAACTACTAGTAATAGAGCTACTATACGATACAACAATCCCACTCCTGGGCATATATCTGAATAAAGTCATGATTTGAAATGATACATGTACCCCAGTGTTCATTGCAGCACTATTTACAATAGCCAAGATGTGGAAGCAACCTAAATGTCGATTGACAGATGAATGGATAAAGAAGATACAGTATATGTTTACAATGGAATATTAGTCATAAAAAAGAATAAAATAATGCCGTTTGAAACAACATGCTTGGACCTAGAGACTAAACAGAAACAGACTTACAGGTTTTGAAAACAAAGTTATGGTTACCAAAGGTAAAACCTGAGGGAAGTGGTCAGTAAATCAGCAGCTTAGAATTAACATACACATGCTACTATATATAACAAGGGCCTACTGTATCACCCAGAGAACTGTACTCAAATTCTGTGATAACCTGTATGAGAAAAGAATCTTAAAAACAATGTAGGTACATGTATAGTTGAATCACTCAGCTGTACACCTGAAACTGAACAACATTGTAAATCACTTATACTCCAGTTAAAACAAAAACCAGTACACTGAGGATTAGAGTTTTAATACATGAATTTTGGCAGGGCAGATTTCAATCCATAACACTGTTGACCATTTCTATGTCTCTTGTGGAGTTTGTTTTGTGTTTAAACTTTTGCCCATTTTGTATGTGTTAATAGTAAGTTGTAAGAGTTCTTTTTATATTCCTTTAAGTCCTGTAACATGTATTGTAAATATACCCTCCATTTAATTTTTAATGGTATTTTTTTAAAGAGCAGAAATTTAAAATTTGGGGTAGGTTCTGTATTTCTGTTTTTTTCTTTTATAGTTTGTGGGTTTTGCTTTCTGTTGAAGAAATGTTTGCCTACGCCAAGGTTGTAAAAATATTCTCCATTGTTTTCTTTTAGAGGTTTTATAACTTCAGCATTTGCCTGTGTTTGTATTTTGAGTTAATTTTAATGATAGCATGCATTAAGGGTCAAGGTTCATTTTTTTGGAGTATGGATATCCAGTTATTCTAACACTGTTGAAAGATAATCTTTTTCCCTATTCAGTTATCTTGGCACTTTCATTTAAAATTAATTGAGCAAATATGTTTGGGTCTCTTTCTAGACTCTATTCTGTTCCTTTGATCTGTGCCAGTACTACACTGTCTGGTTACTGTAGCTTTATAGAGTAATTTTTAATTTAAAATTCTTCTAATCAAATACTGTAAGTCTTCCACCTTTTTTCTTTATTTCAGAATTGTTTTATTTGCTCTGTACCCTTTCCACGTACAATTTAGAATTAGCTTATCAATTTCCCTAATCATGCTTGCTTGAATAGTGACTGATACTTATTGGGACTGCATTGAACACATAGATCATTCTGGAGAAAATTATTGTCTTAATAATATAAACTTATAAGTGTGATTTTTCTTTTCTATTTATTTAGGTCATATTTATCTCAATCAGCTTTTTTTTTAAGTTCAATGTACAGGTGTATTTAAATGTCTTTTGTTAAATGCATCCCTAAGTATTTCATGTTTTGATGAAAGGAGTTATTTTGCCTTATTCCTAATATTTGCTTATTTCATATTTGGTTTTGATATTAGAGAAATATTGCGCTCCTAAAATGAGCTTGGTTGTGTTCTTTTTTCTGTTTTTTAAAATAGTTTGTGTGGTAATTGGTACTGTTTCTTCCTTAAATGTGTAATAAAATCTACCAGTGACACTATTGGAAGCTGGAGTTCTCTTTATATGAAAGTTTTAAATTCTGAGTTATTTTTAGTAAGTAGAATTACTTATAACAGTTACTTCAGTTACTCTATTTCTTTTTGAATCAGTTTTGAAAAGTGATGTATTTTTAAGGAATTTTAATGTCTCATTTAAATTGGATTTATTGGCCCCCCAAAAATTGTTTTCAGTGTTATCTCACATGTATATGAGAGATCTATAGTGGTCTTTCATTTACCATTTGTGTGACCTTGGGCATATTACTTAACTTCTTTGTGCCTTAGTTTCCTCATTTATAAAATGAGATCTTAATAGTATCTTTCTTATATTGTGCTTTTAAGAATTAACTGACATAGTGTATGTGTATACAATGTACAGAACAGTAACAGGCCGCGTTAGCACTGAATAAATGTTAGCTGTCAAAAACTGAAAATAGTGTAAAGACTGGTTGACTCCTCTTTTTTTTTTTCTGACAGATGACTCCTTGTTGATGAGCTTGTGGAGGAGTCTTATGAGTCAGATAGAGCTGCAAGATCCTTTTTAATCTTGTAGATTTTCTGACTGTAGGAAGTAGTTAAAATTCCAGTGTTATTTTAATGGATATTGAGTTCTCAGCAAGAAAGGATTTCCTTTTACAGGTATTGGCTGCCCAACAATAAGGAAATATAACAACTTGGGGAATGATGGGCTTTGATTTTCTTCTCTCTTTTGGCCTTGCCACGAGGTTTGGGGGATCCTTAGTGCCCCAACCAAGGATTAAACCTGCACCCTCAGCAGTGAAAGCTCAAAGCCCTAACCACTGAACTGCCAGGGGATTGCTGGGCTTTGATTTTTAACCCCTGCCTTTCTTACACAGGGGCTTCCCTGATAGCTCAGTTGGTAAAGAATCCACCTGCAATGCAGGAGACCCTGGCTTGATTCCTGGGTCAGGAAGATCCACTGGAGAAGGGATAGGCTACCCACTCCAGTATGCTTGGGCTTCCCTTATGGCTCAGCTGGTAAAGAATCTGCCTGCAATGCGGGAGACCTAGGTTCAATTCCTGGGTTGGGAAGATCCCCTGGAAAAGGGAAAGGCTACCCACTCCAGTATTCTGGCCTGGAGAATTCCCTGGACTGTATAATTCATGGAGTCACAAAGAGTCAGACATGACTGAGTGACTTTCACTTTCACTTTTTCTTGCACAGCACTGTACATCTGTTGAATATAACTTGATATTTGTTACTTGGATCTTATTTGAATTGCTTGTATTGAGGTATTCTACAAGATGCTTTCAAGAGAAGAATTTCTTGGTTCATATTTCTTTGCTCCATGAAGGGTGATATATATGACATTTATATTACATATATTTTATGCCTTGCAGATTATTTTCTAAACCTTTGATAAAGAGAGCTAGCCATGTTATTGGTTATTTAGAATTTCACTGTGTTGGTAGATTATCCTTTGGGTGAGAAAAGGAAAAAATATTCAGTTAGAATCTATGTCAGGTTTTTTTCTGCAAAGGGTCAAATAAAATTTTAGTTTTTGTGGATCATACAGTCTCTGTTGTAACTATATAACTCTGCTGTTGTGGTGCAGTAGCAGCCATAGACAGTAAATATGTAAATAAATATGTGTGGCCACATTTCAATAAAACTTTATAAATACAGGTGGTAGTGGACCATATTTGGCCTGCAGGACATAATTTGCCAACCCTTGATCTATGTAAGACTTACAAGAATTGCATAGCCAAAGATTAGTCTGTATGTGCCCTGATAACAGTATTTAATCGGCTAAAACTGGTCCTCTGTAACTCTTTTATAGTGAAGACTTATCCAAGTATTCATATTGGCAGATTGTCTAGGAAATACATACCTATGTGGCTTCTGTTTTAGAGTGAGGGTAAACATCTATTAAGAAACACTAAGATTCAGGCTTCTGGTTCAAGATGGCAGAGTAAAAGAGTGTGCACTCATCTCCTCCAAGAGCCTCAGAATTATAACTAGCTGTTGAACAACCATCGATAGGAGGATGCTGGAACCACCAAAAACAGATATCCCACGTCAGAAGACAAAGAAGAAGCCACAGCCAGTGATGCTGCTGCTAAGTCGCTTCAGTTGTGTCCGACTCTGTGCGACTCCAGAGACGGCAGCCCACCAGGCTTCACCATCCCTGGGATTCTCCAGGCAAGAACACTGGAGTGGGTTGCCATTTCCTTCTCCAATGCATGAAAGTGAAAAGTAAAAGTGAAGTTGCTCAGTCATGTCCGACTCGTCGCGACCCCATGGACTGCAGCCTACCAGGCTCCTCCGTCTATGGGATTTTCCAGGCAAGAGTACTGGAGTGGGGTGCCAAAGGGCACAATCAAAATAAAATCAAATCCCATACCTGCCGGGTAGGTGATCCACAAACTGGAGAATAATACCAGAGAAGTTCTCCTACTGTTGGGAAGGTTCTGAATCCCACGTCAGGCTTCCCAGCCTGAGGATCTGACAAAGGGACTGGAATCCCTAGGGAATATGGCCTTGAAGGTCAGCGGAATTTAATTATGGGATTTCCACAGGACTGGGAGAAACAGACTCCAGTCTTGGAAGGCATGAACAAAACCTTGCATGCACCAAGAGCCGGAGGAAAGGAGCAGTGACCCCACAGGAGACAAACCAAAACTACCTGCTCAGTGTTGGAGGGCCTCCTGTAGAGGCCTGGTTCAGGAGGGTCTCACCCCAGGGACAGGGGCACTGGCGGCAGCAGGCTAGGAAAGTCCCCCTTGGTGTAAACCCTCTTGGGCTTCTCCATTAACCCTACCATAGAGCCAGTAGATCCCAGGGCTGAGTCACCTCAGGCCAAACAA
Organism: Capricornis sumatraensis; assembly: GCF_032405125.1. Taxonomy (NCBI): domain Eukaryota; kingdom Metazoa; phylum Chordata; class Mammalia; order Artiodactyla; family Bovidae; genus Capricornis; species Capricornis sumatraensis. The sequence continues at coordinate 58,620,066 of NC_091084.1, read as the reverse complement.
CTAACAGGGAGGGAATACAACCCAACCCATCAGCAAATAATTGGATGAAAGCTTTACTGAGGGAGGTCCTTCTCAGCAGAGCAAGACCCAGTTTTTCCCACTGCCAGTCCCTCCCATACAGGAAGCTTACACACGTCTCTTAGCCTCATTCATCAGAGGGCAGACAGAAGAAGCAAGGAGAAACACAGTCCCACAGTAGCTAAAACAAAAACCATATTACAGAAAGTTAATCACTATGAAAAAGCAGAAAGTTATGTCCCAGGTGAAAGGACAGGGTAAAACCCCAGAAAAGCAACTAAATGAAGTGGAGATAGGCAACCTTCTAGAAAAAGAATTCAGAATAATGATAGTGAAAATGATCCAGGATCTCGGGAAAACAATGAAGAAGATGCAAGAAATGTTTACCAAAGACCTATAACAACTAAAAAACAAATAAAGGTAAATAATACACTGGAAGGAATCAGCAGCAGAGTAACTGAGGCAGAAGAATGGATGAATGACCTGGAGGACAGAATGATGGAAATCACTGCCACAGAACAGAATATAAAAAAAAAAGAATGAAAAGAAATGAAGACAACCTAAGAGATGGTCATGTATGGATGTGAGAGTTGGACTGTGAAGAAGGCTGAGCGCCGAAGAATTGATGCTTTTGAACTGTGGTGTTGGAGAAGACTCTTGAGAGTCCCTTGGACTGCAAGGAGATCCAACCAGGCCATTCTGAAGGAGATCAGCCCTGGGATTTCTTTGGAAGGAATGATGCTAAAGCTGAAACTCCAGTCCTTTGGCCACCTCATGCGAAGAGTTGACTCACTGGAAAAGACTCTGATGCTGGGAGGGATTGGGGGCAGGAGGAGAAGGGGACGACAGAGGATGAGATGGTTGGATGGCATCACTGACTTGATGGACATGAGTCTGGATGAACTCCGGGAGTTCGTGATGGACAGGGAGGCCTGGCGTGCTACGATTCACGGGGTTGCAAAGAGTTGGACACGACTGAGCGACTGAACTGAACTGAAGAGACCTCTAGGACAACCTTAAACACACCAACAATCACATTTTAAGGGTCCCAGAAGTAGAAGAGAGAAAAAGTTCCTGAGAAAATATTTGAAGAGATAATAGCCGAAAAGTTCTGTAATGTGGGAAAGGAAATAGTCAACCAAGTCCAGGAAGCACAGAGAGGCCCAGGCGGGATAAACCCAAGGAGGAACACACCAAGACACATAATAATCAAACTGACAAAAATAAAAGACAAAGATAAAATGTCAAAAGCAACAAGGGAAAAAGGACAAATAATATACACGGGAACTCTCATCAGGCTATCAGCTGATTTCTCAACAGAAATGCTATAAGCCAGAAAGGAATAGCATGATATATTTAAAGTGATGAAAGGGAAGAACCTACTACAACCAACAATACTCTACCTATGAAGACTCTTACTCAGTTTTGATGGAGAACTCAAAAGCTTTCCAGACAAGCAAAAATTAAGAGAATTTATCCCCAACAAACCAGCTTTACAACAGATGCTAAAGGAACTTCTCTAGGAAGGAAACAAGAGAAGTAAAAGACCTACAGCAAATAAACCCAAAACAATTAAGAAAATTGTAACAGGATCATACATATTGATAATTATCTTAAACGTAAATGGATTGAATGCACCAACCGAAAGACATAGACTGGCTGGGTGGATGAAAACATGTGCATGTATGCATTTCCACTTATCACATTGTTCTGCTTGACGCCCCAAAGGTATGTAATTATTTTATATTGTTAAGCTAATCATGTTCCTCTTATGGCTTGCAGTTGTAATTACCTTTTATTTTTTTGTCTGGCTATTGATTGTGAAAACTGATAAATACCTTTTACTGTTGTGATTATGTATCTTTTATTCACTTAATACCATTGTATCATGATTGGTCAACAGAAAAATAATAGAACTCTATATTACCAAAACTAGGATTTAATAGAAAAACCTGTAATCACTTTTTAAAATCAGAATTATCCATTTTTTGAAAAATACAAATGCTCATGTATTGCTTTTTTTTCCTCCAGAGCTCCAGATATGTTTCTAATAAGCAGTCATGTTTAAAAGCAACTGGCTATGTGATGATCTTTTACTTTTATCTAGTTTGTTCACTTTTTCTATTTCATATTCAGTGCTCCCATTTCATTTAGTTTATGTTTTCCAATCTCTCCATCTCGTCTCTCTTTTTTTAATGTTCTTTCTCAGGCATAGTAGGAAGGCTTTTGTATACATACATATAAATAATATGTACACTATATATATTTTAGAAAATTTACAAATTTTTGCTGAACTGAAAAATTTATGACATTTTGATTCTACTTGTTTGACTTAGTATGACTAGAATGCTAGATTTCTAATTTAAAAAAACTAGGTATGTAACAAGCAACAAAGGGAACTATAGTCACAGGGAACTATAGTCAATATCTTGTAATAACCTACAGTGGAAAATAATTTCAGAACTAATATATGTGTCTATGTATAGCTGAATTGCCTTGCTGTGCACTTGAAACATGTAAGTCAACTATATTTCAATAAAATACATATATTAAGGAAAAAAAAACCACTAAGATTCAAGACAGTCTAACAGGTTGTCATTTCTGTTCACTCATTTATTCAGCAAATCTTTATAGAACACCTACTATTTACTTAACACTGTTCCAGGCTCTGAATATACTTGGTTGAACAAGATCTTTGTTAGGCCATCATGAAATACATACTCAAGCTGGTACACTAAAATTGATCAGGTAAGTTCATGCATGTTATATATTTTCATAAGCCACATTGTGTCAACCACTATGTTACCACCTGTTTTTAGAAAATTACTGTCTATAACACTTTCCTTGTATGAGAATGATTACAGATTCCAATGAAAATTCCTTCATTTTTATTTAAGAAAAGAAAAGAAAGGGAACAAAAAATTAATAAGGAAATGAAAGAAAAAGCAGCAAAGGAACTGGAGAAAGAACATTTACAAGAAAAAGCAAAGGAAAAATATCAAGAATGGCTAAAGAAAAAAAATGCTGAAGAATGCGAAAAGAAGAAGAAAGAAAAGGTATTTTCACTAAGGTGATCAGTTAGACTACATGACTTGGTGTTTATATTGTGCCAACTATGTTGTGTAAAGAATTTCTAATGGAAAATTGGCATTATCTTAGCATAATATAAATACATGTAGCTGTCCCTACTTGTTATATTATGATTAAGCTTCATAAATGAATATGCATTGGTGATTTTTTTAGACTGAAAAATATTAATAAGCCTGTTGATACTCCTGCAGTCAGGTGCAAGCTTTTTACTGTTGTTTAGGCTTTTAAATATTATTCAGTGTACTTTTATGGAAAGTTTTATTACATTATTGTAAATTACTGATCTATTTTAAAAGAACAAATTGCTTTTTTCTTCTTGGATTTAATATCATTGTTTAGAAGCAATATGATTCAGTGTTTCTGATCAGTAAGCCGTTGGGATGGGGAGCTACTGGGGAGCAAGTCAGTAGACTCTGAATAGAATTTTTAGTTACAGAATATCCCTGGAGATTCTTTGGTCTTGTCATTTTAAGGAAAAAGAAAAACAACGGCAGGCTGAATTACAGGAAAAAAAGGAAATAGCAGAAAAAAAGTTTAAGGAATGGTTGGAAAATGCAAAAAATAAACCTCGTCCAGCTGCGAAGAGCTATGGTTATGCCAATGGAAAACTCACAGGTTGGTTTTTATGTTATGTGGCTTACATAAATATGGCTTGCAGGAGTGAATATTATACATTATGTTTCCTTTTGACAGAAATAGAAGTGTGTAAAAATCATTTTTCTTTCAAATTACTATTTTCTGGAAGATTATAACATACTGTGTTCCTGTGGAGATACTACAAATTTGTTGTCATTCTCTAAAATCAGATACATTTTAAAGGCAACAGTGGCAAAACTGCAAAGTAATGATTTCTAACATTAAGAAATAAGTAAAATTTTTACATTCCTTGGACCTTAAAGCCTTAATCAGGATATATTTAAGGGGTCATTTTCTTTCCCTTTTCTAACCTCTCTGAGGCAGAGTTCCCAGTGTCTTTGGCTCATTATTTTTGCAGGGTGGAATACTAGATGCCACACGAACCAGACACAGACCTGGTTGGCTTTTTTGGCTTGGTCTGATTATAAATGGCAATGTGTGTTTTCCTTTGTACTTCCATGTTGGAAGCTCATACCTTGCTGACAGCTGCCTTCACTTGTTTAAGTGATTTATTATTAAAAATACTCCCATTCTGTTTTGTTCACACAATAGAACATATTCCAGACTTTGTTTTGACCATCATGGTGAAGTGTGTGTTGACATATGTATGCGGTCAAAGTGGGTTGCCAGTGTCTGAATGACACATTCCTTCTGTCAGGATTTAGGCCTCTCCTGCATGTCACAAAGGTCATCCATTACAGCTACCGAGCAGAGTCTGCTCCTTTATTTTGCTCCCTTGTTTGAAATAAGCAGTGGTTTCAACAAAACGATTGGATAGTAAAGTTAAAACTTAGATGGAATATATGTATTGACTAGAACTTAATTGCCAAATAATGGATTATTTTACCAAATTTGTGTTTAAATAAGTGTTACAATAAACATTGTAGTCTGCAAATGGCCTACTGCTCTTAATTACAAAACTAGAGTGTATGAAATCTGCTTAATTTGAGTGACAATGATTTAGAGTTTCAGTGGTTCTGAACCACAATCTTGATTCACTTTAGCTACATATGCAACATACGGTTTTTTCCTGCAAGCTCTAGTGTCCAACTAGGGGAAACTAGTACATAATCAGAAGTTTCCCAGACTGAAATAAGAAAGTGAAGATTTTGTTCAATGTAAGGGTTCTAAAATTAACTTCTTAGAAGAAATTTTGTATGAGTTTTTAGTTTTGAACATTAATGTTCTTTGAATATTCAGAATTATCATTTATATTTTAACTTTTACTACAATATTACTGTATTTGAAAAGTATTGTTTGAAAATATTTGGGTTCAAGTTTTAAATGAGTCAGGTTTGTCAGTGATATTTTTGCCCTTTTAACATTTTAACATTTTTCTATGAATTTTAAAATAGTTTCTTTGATCTCAAAAAGTTGTTCTTGTTTTATTCTGATTTTTAAATAATTTTAGGTTTTTACAGTGGGAATTCTTATCCAGAACCAGCCTTTTATAACCCAATTCCATGGAAACCAATTCCTATGCCTCCTTCCAAAGAAGTGAAGGATCTATCAGGAAAGAAGACTAAAAGGCCTGTGATAAGCCAGCCACACAGGGCATCCTCTCTGGTAATGCATAAAGCTAGAAGCAATCTTTGCCTTGGAACTCTATGCAAAATACAGAGATAGTAGATGTGGGAAATTGCGTGCTTTTACCTGGAGCTATTTAATTTTAACATCAGAAATTGTTGTTTTGTTGCTCTACTAGTAGTAGCTCAACATTTGATGTATTATTGTTAAGTTCACATTTTTGCATTTGTATATGGAGTCCTTAGAGTTAATTGAGGAAGATATTTTATTCATTTTCATTTTTATAAATGCTTCAAGGTTGATCTTGGAATATTGTTTTGCAAGATAAGTGACAATATCTAACAATTGTGTTTATATTTAGCTTATATTAAAACTACCCTCTAAATACCAATAAAACAATTTTCCATGTATTCTTTCATACACACGTTATGTGTTTGTGTTTATGAACATAATAAGAATAAGTCATTGAAACAAGCATTTCTAAACTGTATGTTCAAAATAAGAGAAGAATCTAAAATGAGTTAGAATCCCAGAGTAATGAAAAACAGCTTTTGTTGATGACTTTTAGTATGTTTTTCCCTTCATAAATATTTGTAAACCACTAACTGGAATCATGTTTGGTAATGGAGAAATAAAGGTTGGGTTTTGAAAGGACAATTTATAAACATTGTTTTGGCTCTCAATCTTAATTGATTGTAGTAATCTTTGGACACTAATATATTTTGCTATACTTTGTACATATACTGACACATTATAATTAGGTTGTTAATTTTGTAATTAGAAATGTCTGCTTTAGTTTTTAATGTAAAATGTTAAGTCATGTTTTAACTAAAATTGAAATAAAAAATCTTTATTAATAAATACTTGTTAAGGAAAGTAGATCAAAAGATTACTAAAATAGCACTCAGCCCTTCTTATTAAATTTTAAAAGTCTGTGTATCTTTTTTTAGGGGGCCATCAAGAAATGAAAATTTGTGGTGGCAATATAAAAGTTCAGTAATTTCATTTAAAAGTGATTCCTATTTAGAATACATTCCATATTTCTGTGAGGTTAGTCATCTACCAAGTTTTTGGTGATTAACCTGCAGTGGTATTGGTCAATGCCAGGAAACAGCAATGGGATTTTTGAAGGGTATTCGTATCATCAGAAATCTAGAAAAATGCACTTTTTAAGAAATTTCTTGCTCATGGAGGTCTGTGAGCCCCATAAGGATTGAGCACTCAGCCTGAATGCTCATTCAGTTCAGCCATCTTCATTTGGTTTTGTTTTATTTTTTTCACTTCTAAGTGGATAACAGTTTAGGAGGAATCAGTCAGTCAAGTTGATTGCGTCAAAATGTTGCTGAAATTTAGAGACCTGACCATCTTTCTCATAACCTTAGATGAAGTACAACTCCCAGGTGATCATTCTACTCAACCAAATTCACAGGCCTCCCTGTCTATCACCAACTCCCGGAGTTCACTCAGACTCGCTTCCATCGAGTCAGTGATGCCATCCAGCCATCTCATCCTCTGTCATCCCCTTCTCCTCCTGCTTCCAATCCTTCCCAGTATCAGAGTCTTTTCCAATGAGTCAACTCTTCGCATGAGGTGGCCAAAGGACTGGAGTTTCAGCTTTAGCATCATTCCTTCCAAAGAAATCCCAGGGCTGATCTCCTTCAGAATGGCCTGGTTGGATCTCCTTGCAGTCCAAGGGACTCTCAAGAGTCTTCTCCAACACCACAGTTCAAAAGCATCAATTCTTCGGTGCTCAGCCTTCTTCACAGTCCAACTCTCACATCTGTACATGACCACTGGAAAAACCATAGCCTTGACTAGATGGACCTTAGTTGGCAAAGTAATGTCTCTGCTTTTGAATATGCTATCTAGGTTGGTCATAACTTTTCTTCCAAGGAGCAAGTGTCTTTTAATTTCATGGCTGCAGTCACCATCTGCAGTGATTTTGGAGCCCCTCAAAATAAAGTCTGACACTGTTTCCACTGTTTCCCCATCTATTTCCCATGAAGTGATGGGACCGGATGCCATGATCTTTGTTTTCTGAATGTTGAGCTTTAAGCCAACTTTTTCACTCTCCACTTTCACTTTCATCAAGAGGCTTTTTAGTTCCTCTTCACTTTCTGCCATAAGGGTGGTGTCATCTGCATATCTGAGGTGATTGACATTTCTCCGGGCAATCTTGATCAGCTTGTTTCTTCCAGCCCAGCGTTTCTCATGATGTACTCTGCCTATAAGTTAAATAAGCAGGGTGACAATATACAGCCTTGACGTACTCCTTTCCTATTTGAAACCAATCTGTTGTTCCATGTCCAGTTCTAACTGTTGCTTCCTGACCTGCATACAGATTTCTCAAGAGGCAGGTCAGGTGGTCTGATATTCCCATCTCTTTCAGAATTTTCCACAGTTTATTGTGATCCACACAGTCAAAGGCTTTGGCATAGTCAATAAAGCAGAAATAGAACTCTCTTGCTAAGGTAATGCTCAAAATCCTTCAAGCTAGGCTTCAACAGTACTTGAACCAAAGAACTTCCTGATGTACAAGCTGGATTTAGAGGAACCAGAGATCAAATTGCCAGAATCGTTGGATCATAGAAAAAGCTTGCAAGAGAATTCCAGAAAAGCATCTGCTTCATGGACTATGCTTAAGCCTTTGACTGTGTGAATCACAAGAAATGGGAAGATTCTTTAAGAGATGGGAATATCAGACCACTTTACTTGCCTCCTGAGAAATCTGAACAAAAAGCAACAGTTAGAACTGGACGTGGAACAACAGACTGGTTCCAAGTTGGTAAAGGAGTACATCAAGGCTGTATATTGTCACCCTGTTTATTTAACTTCTGTACAGAGTGCATCTTGAGGAATGTTGGGTTGGATGACTCACAAGCTGGAATCAAGAATACCGGGAGAAATATCAATAACCTCTTCTCCAACACCACAGTTCAAAAAATCTATTCTTCGACACTCTACCTTCTTTATGGTCCAACTCTCACATCCATACATGATTAGGAAAATATCGTAGCTTTGACAATATGGACCTTTGTTGGCAAAGTAATGTCTCTGCTTTTTAATATGCTGTCGAGGTTGGTAAAAGCTTTTCTTCCAAGGAGCAAGTGTCTTTTAATTTCATGGCTTCAGTCACTGTCTGCAGTGATTTTGGAGCTCAAGAAAATAAAATGTGTCACTGTTTCCATGTTTTCCTATCTATTTGCCATGAAGTGATGGGACCAGATGCCATGATCTTTGTTTTTTGAATGTTGAGTTTTAAGCCAGCTTTTTCACTCTTCTCTTTTACCTTCATCAAGAAGCTCTTTAGTTCCTCTTTGCTTTCTGTTGTAAGGGTGGTATCATCTGCAAATCTGAGGTTATTGATATTTCTCCCAGCAATTTTGGTTTCAGCTTGTGCTTCATCCAGCCCGACATTTCACATGATGTACTCTGCATGTCAGTTAAATAAGCAGGGAGACAATATATATCCTTGATGTATTCCTTTCCCAATTTTGAGCCAATCAGTTGTTCCATGACTGGTTCAAAAATATTCATGCACATGAATAGGGTCAACATTGCAGGAAAGTGTAGATCAAAACCACAGTAAAATATCATGTCACATCAGAATGGCTTTTATCAAAAAGAAAACAAATAACAAATACTGGTGAGGATATGGACAAAAGGGAACCCTAGGACACTGTTTTGGGGAATGTAAGTTGATGCAGCCACTATAGAAAACTGTGGAGGGCCCTCCAAATACAATTAATTTCTAAATATACCCAGCAATTCCACTCCTTTGTATATATTTTTGAAAAAACACTAATTAAAAAATAAACACGCACCTCAGTGTTCATGGCAGAATTATTTTCAGTTGCCAAGATATGGAAGCAACCTAAGTGTCCATCAAGCAATGATTGGATAAAAATACGGTATATTACACACACATAAAAATGTGTTTTTTATTAGCCATAAAAAATGAATGAAATTTTGTCACCTGTAGCAACATGAATGCAATTGGGGGGCAGTATGCTGTAAAATTAGACAGAGAAAGGCAAACATTGTATGATGTCACTTATGTGTAGAAGCTAACATATACAGCACACTAGGAACTATAACAAAAGAAGGAGGAGATTCAGAGAGCAGATTAGGGTCCAGCTACCGGTCACGAGAGGGGAGCGAGGAGAAGAGAAAGGAATAATCTATTAGGTATAAAGTAAACTACACGGATATGTTGTACAGTATGCAGGATATACTATACATTTCATAACAACTATAGATGGAATATAAACTTTAAAAATTGTGAATCACCATATTGTACACCTATTACATTATGCATCAACTGTACTTCAATTTTGAAAGTATAGGGATTTGGATATAAAGAGGAAGAGAAGCCATGGGGAAGGTGGGAAGAGGGTACAAGGAGGGGTTCTCACTGTGAGACAGGGAAGTTTTAAGGCAGAGTTCATGGTCCTATAATACCAAATGCGGTGGGGCTCCCTGGTGGCTCAGCGGCAGAGAATCCACCTGCCAATGCAGGAGACAGGTTCAAACCCTGATCCGGGAGGATCCCACATGCCCTGGAACAGCTAAGCACCATAACTATTGGGCCTGTGCTCTAGAGCCCAGGAACCGCAACTATTGAACCCATGTGCAAAACTACTGCAGCCCAAACGCCATGGAGCCCCTGATCCACGACAAGAGACACCACTGCAATGAGAAACCGCTGACTGCAAAGAGTGGCCCCCACTTGCCACAACTAAAGAAAGGCCCACATGGCAACGGAGACCCAGCACAGCAAAAAATAAATATAAAATTATTTTGAAATGCTGCCTAAGGGTTTGGACGGAATGTGGGAAGCCCTCTGTTTGCTTATTCCACTAGTGTTTATTGCATTTCTAGCACTGCTGGATTCTGGGATACAGCAGTCAACACCTAATTCAAGGCCTAAACTTGAATCCTTCAGAGCTTACAGTCTAGCGAAGATGACCAGTTAACCAGTCCTTATCCTAAAGCACAAGCTGAGGCTACCTCAGGAGGAAGCTAACCTTTATTGGGGTCAGGAAAAACTACCAGGAGGAAGTGATTAAGCTGAGACTCAGTTTTGACTGCAGTCTTAAATAAATAACCCGAATAAACAAGGCTCAGCATTTAATCATGTTGGTACTGGAGAGTAAGAAATGGGCTTAGAACAATGTGATTCCATGTATAACCTTTCTTTCCAAGACCAAGGACAGGTGATATGAGAGCTTTTAAACATCAAAGGGACTTTCAGATGGCTCATATACATGAACACACAGCTACAAGGTTACAAGGGAAATTTCTAAAATCTTAGTCATTTCTAAAGAAAATCTTTATACTTCCATGGGAAAGTAAACCTTAAAGTTTGATGATAAAAATGCACCCTCTGTGGCCTCAGCATCTGAATACAGATGGGGCTGTTTATTTAAAAAATAAATCGCCGGTGATCTCATTAGCAATTCAAAGACTGGACTTTCAGACTTTCTTCTCCTGCTACCCATGGCCCAGGTGCATAACAAAGCTTCGAGTAGTATATGCTCATAAATTATATTTTATGTTTTAAACTAAATTTTTTTGATCCAAAAAAGAAAATATATATTCAAGTGTTTACCATACCCATTAATATTCTAAATTAAATTCATATGTTGGCTTGAGAAAAAAAAAAAAAGTAGCTTTATAGTGAATATTTACCTACTACTGTTGATAATGGCAGCCTGCCTGAGAAAGAAAATTTTTCAGAAAGGGCGGTGGTATCTTGAATTTCCTCTTAAAATTGGAGGGGGAGGTAGGAGCTCTGGAGAAGGGAAAATACTCAATTATCTGTCAGCAGGGAGAAAGCTCATGGGCAGGAGAAAAAAGTCAGCAAGGAACACTGCCCTTTTATTTCCCTGAAACCACAGAGCCACCTCTCTTCCTCTTCTCACTCCTATGCTTTAAGCTGATAGAAGTAGCACAGGAACCTGGGAAAAAGGAGGAGCTTGTCCCCTGCCACCAACTCCAGAGTCCTGAGAACCACCCAAGGGCCAGAAGGAGATTGGAGCTATCTTTGTTTCTCTTTGGTGGCCACCATGCAGGGCAGCGTGGGAGCAGAATGTTTGCTTAGTTTGAATAAATTTACCAAAACAGCCATCCAGCGCCTGCAGGCTTGTACCTCCCCCTCCATCAGCCAAGGGCTTTCCCCTCTGGGTGCAGGCTGAGATGTAAAGTGCTCATAGGTAAATCTAAAAGATGTCTGTCTCATAACCTAGAGGAGATTCTCAGATTGTTTGCCTGCCTAACATTAGATGATCTTGAAGGCTCTTTTCTGCTTCAGGCTTCTATTCTGTGTGGTTCATTTTTGTATTTTTAGAGTGTGGACATACGTCACTGCTTATTCCCCGGTAACGATGATGAGGGCAGCGTCCCTTCCCTCTTGGAATGTGACCTGGAAACAACTGCTTTCAGGAAGCCTTCCTATGGCTTCCTGAAGTTGGCTGTGTCCAGCTTCTGCCAGAAGGCAGCCTGACTGCAGGGAGCAATAAAGATTCACCTGAGTTTGAATATATGCTCTGCTACCTAGGCCATGGGAACTAGATGTATCTCCACCTCTCGAAGCTTCAGTTTTTTCTTCTTAAAAAAAAAAAAAAGAAGACTTAATCATCTTTTCTCCATAAGTTGGTTGCTAAGATTAGTATACTATGTAAAGTACCTTGTACAATATATGACACATGGAAGATGCTTCATATATCATTTACTTATATGTACTTATGGGTAGAAGTAACATTATACTTCCTGGCAGTATATGAGGCTACACATTTTCCAACAAGTTGCGTAACAGAATTCTTCATGGAATTCTCCCTGTGATGTTTTCTGCATTGTGGTGCCATTTTTTGCAAATGCTTTGTGAAACATTTGGTCTTTGAAAGTTGCAGAAGTACTTTCAGATACGTGTATGTTTTATGGGATGTCAGTCATATCAAGATGTGGAGACTTTAATGTAATTGGTTTCTTTGTTACGACTTTGCAGAACTCTTCCATGTGACTCTGATGAGGGAAAGTCTTGGTATGTCTTGGCTTTTTTTCTGGCTAGGTTGGTTTGCCTAATTAAATTTGAAGTGCCGCCAATGTGCTCCTTGGAAACTTGTTTAGTTTGTCTTTGACTGAAATGAGGAGAGTTGTTTCCCGTATTTCATAAGATTCAAAGAGAAAAATTAAAATTTAATAAAGTTATAATCTTATGCTAGTTTGGATTCTGAGAAATAGACACCAAGACATAATTAGGCAAAGGATTATTTGAGTAATAGCCTATGAGAGAAAACAGGGAAGGATTCAGAGTTGGCCAGGACAGCTATCACACCATGATGTAGGTCTGACCACTGTGGCGAAGAGAGGGAAGGAAGGATCTTAGGTTGCACTGCAGTTCTAAGAAAAGTTTAGTGAGGACAATGAATCCCCCACTCCAAACTGCCCTGCAGAGAAGTCCACAACTGTGGACTGCCTTAGAACCGATCTGCCTTAGAACCCCTGCCATGCTCGGTCAGGAGGGACCAGCATGTGGGAAGAGTGGCCTTGGCAGTTAATGTTTTCCCCAAGTGTTAGAGTCACAACACAATCGAAAAGGAACATACATTGCTGTATTGTGACATGCTTGACAATATTCTAAAAGCACTTTCAATTGCAAACTGAGGCTCAGGTAGGGATCAGGCCTTGGTCCTATTCTCCCAGCTCTGCCAGGTGTCCAGTGCTAGAATCCCAGGCGTTAGCCATCCTTCACATGCCTCTCCCACATTCTCAACTCTGTCTAATCAGTCACTGATTTCTGCTGATTTTACTGCACGAATCAACGATTCCCATCTTGTGTCTGTACATTAGAATCATCCAGGGAGCTCTTAAAAATTCCAAAGTCCAGGCCACATCCCAGACCAATGAAATCATAAGCTTTTTCTGAAGCTCCCCCAAAGACTCCAATATAAAGAAAAGTTTGGAAGCCACTGTCTTCAATATTTTTCCAATCTGACTCTCTCATCCCTTTTCCCAGTCATTTCTCAAATGGATGATTGCACCCACCAGTTTCCTATCTGGTCACAGTGCTTGTAATCTTGTCCCCTCCTGTTTATCTTATTCTCAGTGACTGTTGACCTCTCAGAAATGCAAATCTGACCGTGTCATAGGTCTGCTTCTAGCTCTCACATGGCCCTCCATACCTCCAGCATTGCCTTTAACTCGCCCCAACTCCCACCATCACCACTGCCTCTATAGTGTTCATTGCATGAGACATGTCCTTCAGTAAGCAGTGTATGTGGTGATTTGCAGCCTATCTGGACATGTTCCCCCTGGAAGAAGAGTGTCAGAGTATTAGAAAAGCATTCCATGTGGGCAATTTGGGGAATACTTTCACCCCGCCACTGCTTTTTCTCCCTGTCCACTTCCCACTTGACTTCTGAAGTCAAGTGGGCCTTAGGAGGCATTGCTGTCAATAAAACTAGTGGAGGTGATGGAATGCCAGCTGAGCTATTTAAAAATCCTAAAAGATGATGCTGTTAAAGTGTTGCACTCAATACATCAGCAAATTTGGGAAACACAACAGTGGCCACAAGACTGAAAAAAGTCAGTTTTCATTCCCATCCTAAAGAAGGGCAGTGCTCAAAAATGTTCAGACTACCAGACAATTGTGCTCATTTCTCATGCTAGTAAGGTAATGGTCAAAACCCTTAAAACATCTTCAGCAGTACTTGAATCAAAAACCTCCAAATGGTTTCAAATTGTGGTACTGGAGAAGTCTCTTGAGAGTGCCTTGGACAGCAAGGAAATCAAACCAGACAATCCTAAAGGAAATCAACCCTGAATACCCTTTGGAAAGACTAATGCTAAAAGCTGAAGCTCTAATACTTTGGCCACCTGATGCAAAGAGCCAACCCATTGGAAAACCTTTCCCCCATGCTGGGAAAGATTGAGGACAGGAGGAGAAGAGGACAACAGAGGAAGATATGGTCGGATAGCATCACCAACTCAATGGACATGAACTCGGGCAAACTCCAGGAGACAGTGAGGGGCAGGGAAGCCTGACATGCTGCAGTTCATGGGGTTGCAAAGAGTCGGACATGACTTAGCAACTAAACAACAAGAACAACCCCTTCCACCATCCTGATGTGTGTTTTCCATCCAAGAGGTTTAACCCTTAATACAGACTACAGGACTACCTTTTCATCTTGCCCTGTCTCCCTAATCTCATCTTTCACCTTCGTACTTTTACTCCTTATACTCCCAACTTCTGAAAGTTCCCAGCATTAACCATGTTATTCCCACCTTTTATGCCTTTGCTTATTTCATCACCCCCACTTTTTTTTTTAAGAATGCCTCACCTTTTACTTTCCCCTGCAATGCTGTCCCTTAAACTGACTTCAAGTTTTGAAAGCAGCCCCGTTAAATCTCAACTGTGGGGTTATAGCAGCAAAGCCTCCCTTGACCCCCAATTTGGCTGAGTTAGGACTCTTCCTTCATCATCCAGGACACTGTGTACTTATCTCAATCTTGCGATGTTTTGCTGTCATTAGATGTTTGAAGGGGTCTCAATTCACCATTCTGTATGTTTTCTAGATTTAAAATTCTTAAATACTTTGGTGTCATTTACTCAGATTGAACCCAAGTCATTCAGAATAGGGCATTATAATTAATAGAAACTAGAATCATAAAATATCAATATTGGGAGACGTTTAGAGAATGTTAAAAAGCAGAGACATTACTTTGCCAACAAAGGTCCGTCTAGTCAAGGCTATGGTTTTTCCAGTAGTCATGTAGAGAGGTGAGAGTTGGACTATAAAGAAAGCTGAGCTTTTGAACTGTGGTGTTGGAGAAGACTCTTGAGAGAACCTTGGACTGCAAGGAGATCCAACCAGTCCATCCTAAAGGGGATCAGTCCTGAGTGTTCATTGGAAGGACTGATCTTGAAGCTGAAACTCCAATACTTTGGTCACCTCATGCAAAGAGCTGACTCATTTGAAAAGACCCTGATGCTGGGAAAGATTGAAGGCAGGAGGAGAAGGGGATGACAGAGGATGAGATGGTTAGATGGCATCAGCGACTCAATGGACATGAGTTTGGGTAAACTCCGGGAGCTGGTGATGGACAGGGAGGTCTGGTGTGGTGCAGTCCATGGGGTTGCAAAGAGTTGGACACAACTGAGTGAACTGAACTGACTGAAAGGTAATTTTATTCAATCACAGAATTTTATTGTTGTTTTACAAGTGAACTTGAGGAAGGTGCAGTGTATCCAGATGGAAATATCCCAGCATGGAAATACAAAATTACAGCACATGCTGGAGAAAGGTGGATGAGAGAAGGATGGATAAATGCTCCAAGGGAAGAAGTGTAGCAAGAAAAAGGATAGATAACCCATTACTAGACAACATTGGGCTTCCCAGGTGGCTGGTGCTAGTGGTAAAGAACCCATCTGCAAATGCAGAAGACATGAGAGATGTGGGTTTGATCCCTTAGTTGGGAAGTTCCCTGGAGAAGGAAATGGCAACCCACTTCAATATTCTTATCTGGAGAATCCCATGGACAGAGGAGCTAGAGGGATACAGTTCACAGGGTTGCAAACAATCTGACGCTACCGAAGCGACTTAACAGACAACTTCAGCCTTCAGGAAACATGAAGTGGTTAAGAGATGCCAGTTCAGGGGACAGAAGGTTTGCAGAAGGAGTGTTATAAAAATCAGAGTCAGGAGTGTTTTAAGAAGTAGGGAGTGACTGTGGAGCCAGTTCTCCAGGAAGGCTCAGACTATAGTGGTCCAGGGATATTCCTGTGAGTTCAGGTGGCACACCTGCTCCTGGGAAGCAGCATCCCAGGAAGAATCAGATTGGACACATTTATGGAGATCCCAACCCCTCCAGCCAGAACTTAAACCCATGTATTTCTTAACATTTTTTACATGACTCAGAAACTTTTGATAATCTGATGAATCCATCAGATCTGATGAGTCCTCAGAAAAATGCCCACAGGCACACACAATTTTATATACAACCTCTCCTAATCCACTCTACCACCCCCTACATGCATCCCCACTCAAGTGTATACATGAATTCCCAGATAAGCACGCATAGTTCCACTGTCAGTTACCACAGCTTGCTCAGGCAGTGAGGACAGGTGATATACTTGAGGACTAAGAGTTATTCCTCCCCCTACTCATATCTTAGCTGGTCTAAGATTTCTAGTAGAAATATTCTACTTTACCCATTTTGGGAGCAATAGGTTGAGTAGTATTCCTTGGTGCTTTTAATTTGCCCATTCTAAACAATTGAATATTTTCTGGATTCCTGTCTGTTGACTAACCAAGTCACTAATTCGGGCCAGCTAGCCACTGTACTTCTCTGTGCCTTGGCTTCTGAGAAGTCCTCTTGTAGAGTTTTAACCAGCAAGCATGACTTAACCTCATTTCTACCTGTCTGGCTTCTGACTTCTACCTCTTTTAAATGATTTACCCTCAGTTATTCCTTTTTCAAATTAAAAAATTTAGGAAAGCAATGAAAACATTTCAGTTTTCAGAAGTAGAAACATGGTTGTTAAAATTTTATGAGAAAAGGGAGCAGTGTTAAAAGTCAACTTTTGTCAATCTCAGCCCAAAAGAAGAGCAGCAATATGAAAACTTCAAAAAATACCGGAGAATTAAAAAAAATACTGTATTTGTAATTTATAAAGTTATTTTTGTACCTATTTTTCTGATTTTCTTTGGCTCACTATGGAAAGGTTTTTGCAATGACTCTATGGAAAATGGATGAGGCACGTTGAGAAATGGACTTGGGTTATAGAATGTACTTTGGTTAATCCATATGTGTCATTAGCAATTGAGGTTTAATATCTCTTCAAGAGAGAATTTTAGAGTCTGATAAATAATGGAGATTTCTTAAAGTATAACATCAACTTTGGGTAGAAAAAACTAAAGATAGTGTGAAAAAATATTAGTCTAAAAATGATTTTAATCACTTGCATATTTGATTTTTAAAGAGGTATGAGTCCAGATAAATAATTTAAAATGCTGCCCCCACAGCACAACAGAATTTTTAGGATGATGGGCCTGGTCTGTATAGTACTATGGTATTAGATAATATCACTATATACATTTTTCAAAACTCATAGAATTATATACCACAAGAAAAATTTTTACTGCATGCAATAAAAACACAAAAACTCAGAATACCAGGGGAATCCAGGATGGAATGCAGACTGTGACAAATGAATCTAACTATGTTACAAATACAGGATAGAGTCTCTCTGAAGTGGAAGGAAAGAAAGGAGTTGGCCTAAATAACTGGAAAACAGTGTTTTGCATAGATCCTGTAAGGATGAAGACAAAAAGAACTGTACAAAAACACTAGTAAAATTTTCTTCTCTTGGGGATAGAGTTTGGCAATTCTGACACTTTACATATTTGCCAGGGTTAGACCAGTAATTGTAGATAATGGGAGCCAGGTGCCAGGTTTTGTTTTATTTTTTTAAAGAGAAAAAATAGAGAAGGAAATGATAAGTAAGTGGGAGAAGGTGAGAATTAGAGTTTACCATACAAACAAATAGGTGTAGATATACATGTAGATAGGTGTGTTTGCCCTGGTTAGTACAATAGATATAATTCCCAACTCTGTTCCTTGAGAGGGCTAAGAAGCACTAACACCCAGTAGCAATGAACACACCCATCGTGGTTTCTAAATACCATTCAACCATTTTAAAAAGCCAGAATTCCTTGGAGAAATGCCTGTTTGATTCGAGGGCTAGGGCGAGAAACATACTAGAGAAGCCTGGAACACCACATAGTATCAGAAAGTAAAAGGGTGAGGAAGAGATGAGAGCATATCAAAAGGACACAGGGATCAACCTTAAAGAGCTGCTGATGGCCAAAACTGGAACAATGTGAATGACAAAGTAAATGAAAATAACATTGAATTATAATCTAGAGAATAAAGTAAATATCCATGGATCCATATACATAACAGATTACTAGGTAAATAAATAAATGTGCAGGGTGGAGAAATCTTCCTATGAAAGAATTCCAGTTACAAATCAATATTAATGGACATAAAGGGGAAATCAGCAGTAACACAAAAATAGTAGGGGACTTTAACACTCCACTTATACCAATGGACGGATGATCATCCAGACAGAAAATCAATGAGACTCTGGCCTTGAATGATGCACTAGATCAGGTAAGCTTAATTGATACATAATAGAACATTCTATCCCAGAGCAGCAGAATACATATTCTTATCAAGTGCATATGAAACATTCTCCAGGCGAGAACACAAGCTAGGTCACAAAACAGACCTCCATAAATTTACAAAAACTGAAGTCATATCAAGCATCATTTCTAACCCACAATGCTATGAGACAAGAAATAAACTACAAGAAAATAACTGCAAAAAACACCAACACATGAAGGCTAAACAATATGCTACTAAACAACTAATGGATCACTGAAGAAATCAAAGAGGAAATTAAAAAAATGCCTAGAGACAAATGAAAACAAAAACACAATGATCCAAAACATAATGGGATGTAACAAAAGCAGTCCTAAGAGGGAAGATTAGCTCGGGAAACAAGAAAATCTCAAACAACCTGATCTTACACCTAAAGAAGCTGAAGAAAGATGACCAAACAAAATCCAAAGTTAGTAGATGGGAAGAAATCATGCAATAAGAGCAGAAATAAATGAAATAGAGGCTAAAAATACACAGAAAAGATCAACTAAACTAAAAGCCAACTCTTTGAAAAGATAAAGAAAATGGATAAATATTTAGCCAGAATCAAGAAAAGGGGGAGGGCCCAAATCAATGAAATCAGAAATGAAAAAGAAGTTACAACAAATACCACAGAAATACAAAGGATCAGAAGACAATATTATGGACAACTATAAGCCAATAGAATGGACAACCTAGAAGAGATGGGCAAGTTCTTCAAAAGGTCCAATATCCCAAGACTGTACCAGAAAGAAATAGAAAATATGAATAAACCAATTACCAGTAATGAAATTGAATCAGTACTTTAAAAACTCCCAACAAATAAAAGTCCAGAACCAGATTCACAGGTGAATTCTACCAAACATTTAGAAAAGAGTTAAAACCTATCTTCCTCACACTATTCCAAAAACTACAGAGGAAGAAACACTTCTGAACTCATTCTATGACATCTGTATCCCATTGATACAAAAAAAAGAGAAAATTATAGGCCAATATAACTGATGAATGTATATGCTGAGATCCTGAACAAAATATTAGCAAACCAAATCGAACAATACATTAAGAGCTCACACACTGTGACTGAGTAGGATTTATCCCAGGGATCCAAGGATTTTTCAGTGTCTGCAAATAAATTAATATGATACACCACATTAACAAGTTGAAGAATACAACCCATATGATCATTTCAATAGATGCAAAAATCTGAAAAAAAATCAACAAAAAATTCCAGAAAGTGGGCATAGAGGGAATATGCCTCAGCATAATAAAAGCTGTATATGAGGAACATCATACTTGATATTGAAAAGCTGAAAATGTTCCCCCTAAGATCAGCAACAAGACAAAGATGCCACTCACCACTTTTTCAACATATTTTTGGAAGTCCTAGTTACAGCAATCAGATAAATGAAAGAAATAAAAGGAATCCAAATTGGAAAGAGAGTAAAACTGCCCTTTTTTGTAGATGGCAGATACTATACTTAGAAATTCCTAAGAGGTCAGCAGAAAACCGTTAGGACTCAATTAATTCAGTAAAATTCATAGGATATAAAATTAATATACAGAAATGTGTTTCATTTCTACACATTAACAAAAATCTCTCACAGAAATTAAGAAGACAGTCCCATTTACCATCACATCAAAATAAATAAAATACCTAGGAACAAGCCTACCTAAGAAGGTAAAAGTCCTATCCTCAGAAAACTGTAAGATACTGATGAAGGAAATTGAAGATGACACAAACACATGGAAAGTTATACCATGTTCTTAGATTACAAGAATTGATATTGTTAAAGTAACCATACTACCCAAGGAAATCTACAGATTCAATGTAATCCTTATCAAAATACTAATGGCATTTTTCACAGAACCAGAACAAATAATTTTAAAATAGCTGAGTCAATCTTGAGAAAGAAGAGCAGAGCTGTAGGAATCAAGTTCCCTGATTTCAAACTATGCTACAAAGCTATAGTAATCAAAACAGTATGGTACTGGCACAAAAACAGACACATATTAATAGATCAACAGAACAGAACAGAGAGCCTGGAAATAAACTCACATACTTATAGTTAAATTAATCTATGACAAAGGAGTTAACAATATACAATGGAGAAAACACAGTCTCTTCAATGAGAGGTGCTGGAAAAACTGGACAGTTACATGTAAAAGAATGAAATTAAAACATTCTCTAACACTATATACAAAAATAAACTCAAAATGGATTAAAGAGCTGTGTAAGACTAGAAATATAAAACTCCTAGGGAAAGACATAGGCAGGACATTCTTTCACATAAGCTGTAGCAATATTTTTTGGATCCATATCCTGAAACAAAGGAAATAAAAGCAAAAATAAACAAATGCAACCTAATTAAACTTACAAACTTTTGCACAGTAACAATCACCAAATGAAAACACAACCAATGAAGAAAATATTTGCATATGATATGACAAATAAGGGGTTAATTTCCAAAATATGTAAATAGCCCATACAACTAAAAACAAAAAAACTGATCAAAACATGGGCGAAAGAAATGAATAAACATTTTCCAAAGAGGACATACAGATAGCCAACAGGAACATGAAAAGATGCTCAACACTAGTCCTCATCAGGGAAACGCAAATTAAAATCACAATGGTATGTCACCTCACACCTGTCCAAATAGCTATCCTCCAAAGAACACAAATAACAAATGTCAGTGATGATGCTGAGAAAGGAAAACCCTCATACACTGTTGGTGGGAATGTAAATTGATGTAGCAACTGTGGAAAGCAGTACAGAAGTCTCTCAAAAAACTTAAAATAGGACTTCCATAATACCCAACAATTCCATTCTTGGGTATATATCTGAAGCAAGCAAAAATACTAATCAAAGAGATATATGCATCCCAGTATTCACAACAGCATTATTTGTAATTGCCAAGATATGGAAGCAAACTAAGTGTCCATGGATGGATTTGGAGAGCATTATGCCTAGTGAAATAAGTCAGACAGAGAAAGACAAATACTGTATGGTATCATTTACATGTGGAATCTAAAAATTACAACAAACTAGTGAATATAACAAAAGAGAGAACATGTAGAGAACAAATTACTGGTTACCACTGAGGAGAGGGAAGTGGAAGGGGCACTATAAGGGGGAGGGGAGTAAAAGGTACAAACTATTATGTATAAAATAAGCTGTGTGCTGTGCTTAGTTGCTCAGTCATGTCTGACTCTTTGCAACCACATGGACTGTAGCCTGTCAGGCTCCATGTCCATGAGGAATTCTCCAGGCAAGAATATTAGAGTAGGTTGCCATGCCCTCCTCCAGAGTATCTTTCCAACCCAGGAATCAAACCCAGGTCCTTTGTATTGCAGGAGGATTTTTTACCATCTGAGCCACCAGTGAAAGTGAAAGTTGCTCAGTCATGTCCAACTCTTTGTGACCCCATGGACTATAGAGTCCCTGGAATTCTCCAGACCAGAACACTGGAGTGGGTAGCTGTTCGCTTTTCCATGAGCCACCAGGGAAGCCCATAAAATAAGCCACAAGAATACAACATGGGACAACAAGGGAAATATATTATTAGCTGCATCTGGGTTTTACAAAGATATAACATGGGACCACAAGGGAAATATATCATATTAGCTGCATCTGGGTTTTACTATAATCACTTGTTTATAAAATGGCACCCCACTCCAGTACTCTTGCCTGGAGAATCCCATGGATGGAGGAGCTTGGTGGGCTGCAGTCCATGGGGTCACTAAGAGTCGGATACGACTCAGCGACTTCACTTTCACTTTTCACTTTGATGCATTGGAGAAGGAAATGGCGACCCACTCCAGTGTTCTTGCCTGGAGAATCCCAGGGAAGGGGGAGCCTGGTGGGCTGCCGTCTACGGGGTCGCACAGAGTCGGACACGACTGAAGCGACTTAGCAGCATAATAACTAGAAATGGAATATAACCTTTAAAGATTATGAATCACTATACTGCACACCGATAACTTATTTATCAAATATACTTCAGTTTTAAAAGGTGGCTCAGCAAGTAAAGAATCTGCATGCCATGCAGGAGACGCAGGAGGCAGGGATTCAACCCCTGGATCAGAAAGATTCCCTGAGCGAAGGAAAAATGGCAACCCACTCTAGCGTTCTCAACTGAAAAATTCCATGGACAGAGGAACCTGGTGGGCTACAGTCCAAAGGGTTGCAAAGTGTTGGACACAACTGATCACACATGCACAGAAAAAGAATGCCCATTAATAAATGTAGATGGAATGAGGGAAACAGAAAATCCCCATTAGAACACCGCAGTAGCAATTGCTACAGGCAAGATCCACTACTTAGTGCTAATGTCAGCAGAAGAACTTTTAGGAGAAACAGGATATTTGCATAGTTTTACACTGCTGCTGCTGCTAAGTCGCTTCAGTTGTGTCCGACTCTGTGCCCCAGAGTACATGACCTATAGACGGCAGCCCACCGGGCTCCACCAACCCTGGGGTTCTCCAGGCAAGAACACAAGTGGGTTGCCATTTCCTTCTCCAATGCATGAAAGTGAAAAGTGAAAGTGAAGTTGCTCAGTTGTATCTGACTCTTAGCAGCCCCATGGACTGTAGCCTACTAGGCTCCTCCATCCATGGGATTTTTCAGGCAAGAGTAGTGGAGTGGGGTGCCATCACCTTCTATCTCCCCACAAAGCATCATTCATTACTGTAGTAGTTATAAATATTTTAATACTCTTCCCTCCAGAAGGTAGAGTTTAATTCCTCTCCCACTGAGTGTGGGCAGGACTTGGCATCTCACTTTTGAGGAAGAGAATATAAAGACATCTGACCACACCTTAATCAAGTGATCAAGGTTAATATCACCAGTAATGACATAAATTGACATCATAGACTCCTCGATAATGATATAACTAGACAACTGGAAGGGAACTTCATCTCTATGGCATTTTTCCCTCACATCAGTAACTATAGTCTACTCATGAGAAAACGTTGGACAGACCTTCACAGAGGGACATGGTACAAAAACCTGACCACTTCTCAAAACAGTCGAAGTTATAAAACACAAGGAAAGACAGAGGAGCCTAAACATAATTGCAGTATCCCGGATTAGATCTTAGAACAAAAATCTGAATAAAATCTGTAGCTGAGTTCCTGAGTTCATGGTATTGTACCATGGTATTGTACTGAGCACGGCCCCATCAGAACATCAGAACAAGACCCAGTTTCCCCCTCAGCCTCTCCCATCAGGAAGTTTCCATAAGCCTGTTATCCTTCTCCATCAGAGGGCAGACAGACTGAAAACCACAATCACAGAAAACTATCCAAACTGCTCCCATGGACCTTGTCTAACTCAATGAAACTATGAGCCATGCCATGTAGGGCCACGCAAGATGGATGGGTCATGTTGGAGAGTTCTGACGAAATGTGGTCCACTGGAGGAGGGAATGGCAAACCATTTCAGTATTTCTGCCTTGAGAAACCCATGAACAGTATGAAAAGGCAAAAAGGAAGGACACTGAAAGATGAACTCCCCAGGGCAGTAGGTGCCCAATAAGCTGCTGGAGATCAGTGGAGTAATAACCCCCAAAAGAATGAAGAAACGGAGCCAAAGCAAAAACAACACCCAGTTGTGGATGAGACTGGTGATGGAAGCAAGGTCTGATGGTGTAAAGAGGAATATTGCATAGGAACCTGGAATGTTAGATCCATGAATCAAGGCAAATTGGAAGTGGTCAAACAGGAGATGGCAAGAGTGTACATGAACATTTTAGGAATCAGTGAACTAAAATGGACTGGAATGGGTGAATTTAACTCAGATGACCATTATATCTACTACTGTGGGCAAGAACCCCTTAGAAGAAATGGAGTAACCCTCACAGTCAACAAGGGGCTTCCCTTGTGGTTCAGTTGGTAAAGAATCCACCTGCAATGTGGGATATCTGGGTTCAATCCCTGGTTTGGGAAAATCACCTGGAGAAGGGAAGGCTACACGCTACAGTATTCTGGACTGGAGAATTCCATGGACTGTATAGTCCATGGGGTCACAAAGAGTCGGACACAACTGAGCGACTTTCACTTTCACAGTCAACAAGAGTCTGAAATGCAGTACTTGGATGCAATCTCAAAAACGACAATGATCTCTGTTCATTTCCAATGCAAACCATTCAATATCATGGTAATCCAAGGCTGTGTATGCCCTGACAAGTAATGCTGAAGAAGCTGGCGTGGAATGGTTCTATGAAGACCTACAAGACCTTCTAGAACTGACACCCCAAAAAGATATCCTTTCATTACAGGGGACTTGAATGCAAAAGTAGGAAGTGAAGAAACAGATTTGGCCTTGGAATACAGAACGAAGCAGGGCACAGGCTAATAGAGTTTTGCTAAGAGAACACACTGGTCTTAGCAAACATCCTCATCCAGCAACACAAGAGAAGACTCTACACATGGACATCACCAGATGGTCAACACCAAAATCAGACTGATTATATTCTTTGCTGCCAAAGATTAAGAAGCTCTATACAGTCAGCAAAAACAAGACCAGGAGCTGACTGTGGCTCAGATCATGAACTCCTTATTGCCAAATTCAGACTGAAATTGGAAAAAGTAGGGAAATCACTAGACCATTCAGGTATGACCTAAATCAAATCCCTTATTATTATACAGTGGAAGTGAGAGATAGATTTAAGGGACTAGATTGGATAGACAGAGTGCCTGATTGTACAGGAGACAGGGATCAAGACCATCCCCAAGAAAAAGAAATGCAATAAAACAAAATGGCTGTCTGAAGAGGCCTTACAAATGGCTGTGAAAAGAAGAGAAACAAAAAGCAAAGGAGAAAAGGAAAGATATACCCATTTGAATTTGAATAAGATTATACCCATTTGAATTTGAATAAGAGAGCCTTCCTCAGTGATCAATGCAAAGAAATAGAGGAAAACAATAGAATGGGAAAGACTAGAGATCTCTTCAAGAAAATTAGAGATACCAAGGGAACATTTCATGCAAAGATGGGCTCAATAAAGGACAGAAATGGTATGAACCTAATAGAAGCAGAAGATATTAAGAAGAGGTGGCAAGAATACACAGAAGAACTGTACAAAAATGATCTTCATGACCCAGATAATCACAATGGTATGATTACTCACCTAGAGCCAGACATCCTGGAATGTGAAGTCAAGTGGGCCTTAAGGAAGCATCACTACGAACAAAGCTAGTGGAGGTGATGGAATTCCAGTTGAGCTATTTCAAATCCTAAAAGATGATGCTGTGAAAGTGCTGCACTCAATATGCCAGCAAATCTGGAAAAACTCAGCAGTGTCCACGGGACTAGAAAAGGTCAGTTTTCATTCCAATCCCAAAGAAAAGCAATGCCAAAGTATGCTCAAACTATCACACGATTGCACTCATCTCACACGCTAGTAAAGTAATGCTCAAAATTCCCCAAGCCAGGCCTCAGCAGTATGTGAACCGTGAACTTCCAGATATTCAAGCTGGTTTTAGAAAAGGCAGAGGAACCACAGATCAAATTGCCAACATCCGCTGGGTAATGGAGAAAGCAAGAGAGTTCCAGAAAAACATCTATTTCTGCTTTATTGACTATGCCAAAGCCTTTGACTCTGTGGATCACAATAAACTGAGGATAATTCTGAAAGAGATGGGAATACCAGACCACCTGACCTGCCTCTTGAGAAATCTGTATGCAGGTCAGGAAGCAACAGTTAGAATTGGACATGGAACAACAGACTGGTTTCAAATAGGAAAAGGAGTATGTCAAGGCTGTATATTGTCACCCTGCTTATTTAACTTATATGCAGAGTACATCATGAGAAACGCTGGGCTGGAAGAAGCACAAGCTGGAATTAAGATTGCCGGGAGAAATATCAATCACCTCAGATATGCAGATGACACCACCCTTATGGCAGAAAGTGAAGAAGAACTAAACAGCCTCTTAATGAAAGTGAAAGAGGAGAGTGAAAAAGTTGGCTTAAAGCTCAACATTCAGAAAACTAAGATCATGGCATCCAGTCCCATCACTTCATGGCAAATAGATGGAGAAACAGTGAAAACAGTGTCAGACTTTATTTTTTGGTCTCCAAAATTACTGCAGACGGTGACTGCAGTCATGAAATTAAAGGATGCTTGCTCCTTGGAAGGAAAGTTATGACCAACCTAGACAGCATATTAAAAAGCAGACATTACTCTGCCAGCAAAGGTCCATCTAGTCAAGGCTATGGTTTTTCCAGTAGTCATGTATGGATATGAGAATTGGACTATAAAGAAAGCTGAGCACTGAAGGATTAATGCTTTTGAACCGTGGTGTTGGAGACGACTCTTGAGAGTTCCTTGGACTGCGAGGAGATCCAACCAGTCCATCCTAAAGGAGATCAGTCCTGAGTGTTCATTGGAAGGATTGATGCTGAAGCTGAAACTCCAATACTTTGGTCACCTGATGCGAAGAGCTGACTCATTGGAAAAGACCCTGATGCTGGGAACAATTGAGGCAGGGAGGAGAAGGGGACAACAGAGGATGAGATTGTTGGATGGTGTCACCTACTCAATGGACATGAGTTTGAGTAAAGTCCAGGGGTTGATGATGGACAGGGAGGCCTGGCGTGTCGCAGTCCGTGGAGTTGCAAAGAGTTGGACATGAGTGAGCGACTGAACTGAACTGAACTGGATTAGATCTTGGAACAAAATCTGAATAAAATCTATAGCTGATTTCCTGAGTTCATGGTATTGTACCAAGGTTAATATTTTAGTTTTGGTAAATGTACCATGGTTACATAAATGTTTAAAATAGTTGGATAAATATACTGTGGTTATATCTAAGGAAAAGATGGGTGAAATGTATATAGAAAAGCTCACCTGAAATTGCTTTAACATAAAAAGTTAAAATATATGTGGCCTCTGAAATTCATACTTATAAATTCAGAGCTTTTGAAATTTTTGTTTTTTTTCTTATAAATATTGTATTGTTATTCTTAAATTTTAACATAATAGCTTGTCATTTGGTAGGAGAGCATTTAAACATAGTTATAAATACCTGGGCCAGAGGAGCTTGGTGGGCTACAGTCCATGGGGTTGCAAAGAGTCAGACACAATGGAGCACAAACACATATATACCTGTAATTCACTTAAAATTAGGGCTTTACTCTATTCGTATGTCAACAGAACTAAGATCAAATTGAATAATGTTCAAGGTTAAGAAGTCAGGTTTTAAGTGCACATGGATGGTTGCATTTCATTCAACATAATGCTTTTGCTGAGCCGAGAAGAACTTGTTTTTGAAATATTTCCAACAGAATATCATCCACAGAGAAAAAAAAAAATTTCAGATTAAAGACATGAAAGGGCACTGTAATTTCATGGTGTCATTGGGAGAAAAAAAGTCCATTTTTTATATTATAGCATCTTCTATTAAAAAGTCCACATATATTCTTATATATATTCAGGAAACCCAACTGTTTTTTTAAATTAACCCATCTCTAGTAATTAAATATACAATATTTAATTGTATATTGAAACAATATAGTGAGTTTATAGACTATTAAAAATATCCAGATTTAAATTGGAGTGGGCAATGCCAGAATTTACAAATTGGTGGCTCATGGACTACATTTAGCCCTGGGGTATGTTTTCATTGGCTGGCACAGTCCAAATTTTTTGAATTGGTTGCCAGTATTTAAAATAGTGAGTTTTTATATGAAAGTCTGAGTTTCTATTATTTTTCAAATAGTAAGATTTGACAGCACCACAAAGACTTTGCAACATGGCAGCATTTGGCAAGGACTGAGTATTGTCACCCTGCTTATTTAAGTTATATGCAGAGTACATCATGAGAAACGCTGGACTGGAAGAAACACAAGCTGGAATCAAGATTGCCAGGAGAAATATCAATCACCTCAGATATGCAGATAACACCACCCTTGTGGCAGAAAGTGAAGAGGAACTAAAAAGCCTCTTAATGAAAGTGAAAGAGGAGAGTGAAAATGTTGGCTTAAAGCTCAACATTCAGAAAACGAAGATCATGGCATCCGGTCCTATCACTTCATGGGAAATCGATGGGGAAACAGTGGAAACAGTGTCAGACTTTATTTTGGGGGGCTCCAAAATCACTGCAGATGGTGATTGCAGCCATGAAATTAAAAGATGTTTACTCCTTGGAAGAAAAGTTATGGCCAACCTAGATAGCATATTCAAAAGCAGAGACATTACTTTGCCGACTAAGGTCCGTCTAGTCAAGGCTATGGTTTTTCCCGTGGTCATGTATGGATGTGAGAGTTGGACTGTGAAGAAGGCTGAGCACCGAAGAATTCATGCTTTTGAACTGTGGTGTTGGAGAAGACTCTTGAGAGTCCCTTGGACTGCAAGGAGATCCAACCAGTCCATTCTGAAGGAGATCAGCCCTGGGATTTCTTTGGAAGAAATGATGCTAAAGCTGAAGCTCCAGTACTTTGGCTATCTCATGTGAAGAGTTGACTCATTGGAAAAGACTTTGATGCTGGGAGGGATTGGGGGCAGGAGGAGAAGGGGACGACAGAGGATGAGATGGCTGGATGGCATCACCGACTCGATGGACGTGAGTCTGAGTGAACTCCGGGAGTTGGTGATGTACAGGGAGGCCTGGCGTGCTGCGATTGATGGGGTCTAAAAGAGTCGGAGATGACTGAGCGACTGAGCTGAACTGAGTTAGATGCCAATTATGAGACATGCCACTGTTCCTGGGTTGTTGCTGTGTTTGTATACTGTGCTGTGCTTAGTCATTGAGTCATGTCCGTCTCCTTGCGACCCCATGGACTGTAGCCCACCAGGCTCCTCTGTTCATGGGGATTCTCCAGGCCAGAATACTGGAGTGGGTTGCCATGCCCTCCTCCAGGAGATCTTTCCGACCCAGGGATTGAACCCAGGTCTCCTGCATTGCAGGTGGATTTTTTTACCATCTGAGCCACCAAAGAAGCCTGTGGTTGTATACAAGTCTTTCAAAATTGAGATGAAACTCACATGACAAAAGTAACCATTTCAAAGTGAACAGTTCAGTTGCTTTTAGTATATTTACAGTCTGCCAAATTCATAATGGTGCAACCACCCCCTCTATTTCCAAAATAACTTTGTATCCCCCCCATAATATAATTTTTCCAGTTAAGCAGCCACTCTGCATCACTTGCTTCCCCCAGCATCTGCAAATCTGCTTTCTGTCCCCTTGGATTTACCTGTTCTGGACATTTCGTATAAATGGAATCACATCATATATGGCCTTTTATGTCTGGCTTTTTTCACACCGTATACTTTTTCAAGGTTCCTCAATGTTATAGCATACAGCAGCACTTCTTTCCTTTTTCCGGCTGAATAATGCTACATTGTGTGGACCTACCAGGTTTTGTTTATCCATTCATATGTTGTTATGGACATTTGCTTGTTTCTAACCTTTTGACTACAATATTATGAGTAATGCTGCCAAGAACATCTGTGTCTAGGGTTTTGTTCGAATGAATATATTTTTTTGATATTTTCTATGGACACTAGGGTTATTTCAGCCAAAGGTCTTTTAACACTGCCTGTTGCTTCCCACCCTGGCCTG
Source organism: Capricornis sumatraensis (assembly GCF_032405125.1). Classification (NCBI taxonomy): domain Eukaryota; kingdom Metazoa; phylum Chordata; class Mammalia; order Artiodactyla; family Bovidae; genus Capricornis; species Capricornis sumatraensis. The sequence goes on along the minus strand of NC_091084.1, from coordinate 58,590,026 downwards.
CTTCACTGATTTGCTTTCTCACGTTGCCCCCACTGACTTCTGCATTTACCTTTCCTGGTCTATATCCTGGGGCTGGTACATTCATCTCCCCTCCATTCTTACACATTCTTTGCACAAAACTTGAATTAATGAAAACTTTTAATTTTTCTTAAAAACTTGCATCTACACTGAACTTCTTGGCTTTTTCTTCCTCAATTTTGTTCATTCTCTGATCAATATTGATTAAGGATGAGGGTTTTTATTTTCTTCTTTGACATTAAAAAATTGGGCAGTTTGAGAAAACTTAAAATTGGGCCTAAAGCTTTTCCCCTTTTACAGTAAGCAGTGACTGGATGTATGCGTCTGGGTTTAATTATAGTTGGCATCTCTAAACTCTGAAGCAAAATATGCATTGCAGAGATGTCATGTGTTTCTAGCAGTGCAAGAGTATAATCACTCCAATGTATAGTTACTCCTCTGACTTTGTTTAACCTCAAGGTCTGTGTTACCACCCTCTCTCCTCCCTGCTACTCATGGGAAGGCCTTTTTTTCCCCACTTCAATCCCTCCCAGTGCCCCTCTGAATTCCCCTTATTTGCCGTTTAATCATGCACTCTAAGTAATTTATGGTTGTATCTCACCTCCCTAACTAGATTATAAAGCCCTGCTGAACAGAATCTAGTTTTATTTTTTATATGCTTCAGTGCAAAGCATATGTAATAAATATTTGAAGTAGTGACTCACGAAGTAAAAAAGTCTCTTTAAGCATGGCTAACTTGTCAGTATTAAGTTGAACAAATTTAAAAGTGTTTAAATTCATTTCAGTGTAGTACTTACCCTTTAGGATTAATAAACAGCAAGTTGAAAAACAGTTTTGTATTATAGGTATGGCAACTAAGTTCCTTTTCACAAGTAATAGATGTATCAGTATAAGTTGGTGATTCTAAAAATGTGTTGCAAACCATCTTAATGAGAATTGCCTCTGGTGCTGGTTAAAAACAGAGACCCTTAATCCCCACCCCTGAATGTATATACCAATATAGTCTGATGGTTGAACCCAGGGATCTGCATTTTAAAAAAGCTCTCCTGGAGTGTTATGTGGTGACTTCCCTGGTGGCTCAGATGGTGAAAGCATCTGCCTACAATGCAAAAGACCTGGTTTCGGTCCCTGGGTTGGGAAGATCCCCTGGAGAAGGAAATGGCAACCAACTCCAGTGTTATGTACTGTAAATTTTGAGAACTTCTGGGAATGCTTGGTAAGAAGCTAATACCTTCGTTTGGAATAATTCAGGTTGATTTTGAAGTTGAACTTAAGTTAGATACAGGGATAGTACACAATGAAACTACGTTGTTAATGAGTGATCATTTCAATTTGATACTTGGGAAGTTAATCTTTTGGCATGAATCTACAAATGAATATTACAGATGTTGTATAGTTTTAATGGCATGGAATTAATATCCTAGAAGCATAACAAATCCTGACTAACCTGAGAATTACTGAGGTGAAACAGTAAAATCATCAAAAAATACCACTGTCTGTGATCAACACAACTTACTGCTTAGGACATAATTAGATTATTAAACACTACTTTCTCTTCCAAAAGCAGAAAATGCAATTGAAGAATTACCGCATGACACCTTCCAGTTTATTTATTTTTAAAACTGTGCATCATTTATTGCTATTGTGAACAAGTTCTGGGATGACTTAAGGAGAGGTATTGCATTCAGATAATGCAGACGTTTATGTCAGGGAATTAAACCATTAATAAGTAATCCAGCAGTATAATGAAATGATCACCAAACAAAAGTGACACAGTACATTGCTTGCTATAGCAAGTAATTAAAACGAAACAAGTTTGTTACATTTAGGATAATAAAAGGAAATAACTACAAGCAGCAGAGAGGGCTTTTTGTTTGAAAAACCAGGAGTTTTCTGGTGTTTTTCATCTGCATTACGTTTTCCTCCCTTGTGACCTTTTGACATCTTGCAGTTTTAAAATACATCACTTGTAAATGTTTCACTTGGGTAATGGAGCAATGGTGCCTTTCATTTACTCTGCAAAAATGTTTACACTTTTCCTGTAGGATTATATTTAATTCTTCTCTTATGGATTGATAATTCACCATATGATTTAGCAGAAGCAAAGCTTCCTTCAACCTCAAGTCAATAAAATGGAGCTGTCATTTATACAGAACTAAATATGTACCAAAGACTAGGCTAAGGGCTTTGTCCCTGGATCGCATTTCACCTTCATTAGAATCAGCTTGTGCAGAAAGAAAAGTGAGGGTACAGAATGCAGCAACCCATTTAAGATCATTCGGTACCTTTTTTTTATTTCATACATCATATGGTCTTCCTATTAGCACTAGAAAAGGAAGGTTTTCCACTCCTAAACAGTATTTTCTCCTTCACTTAACGAAAAATATAAGCCAGAAACGTTGCAGGCTGAGAAAGGGAAAGTTGGCAGTCTGGCAAAGAAATCTTGACTTCTGGTAGAACTGAAAGCAAAGCTGGAGACAAGTTAAAGGTCGAGAATCTGGGTGGCTTTTCCTGGTTCCTTGAGTTAAACAGGGTGACCTCCTCACTTGTTTCCATTTCTAATCCTAAGAACTCCAGATATACCCAAGATTGAAAAAAAAAAAAAAAGAAAAAGAAAGGCACCACATTCCAAAATCAAATAAATGATTTCTTGATTATCTGGGCCACTGGTCCCCTCCACTAACATGTATAATCAAAAGCTGATGATGCCACATATGATAAGTAATTCTTTGATGAAAAATTTGATGCTTAATTTCTTATAGCAGTTTCATTTTTGTTTTTACAAGTTTTAGTTCTGACAAGCCTATTTCTGAAGAATGCCCTGTTTGGTCCTCTGGGTTTTAGAATGTCATTTGGAATACTTTTAGCCATTTAAGAAAAAAAGATGAAGTCATGTTTCAGGGGGAGAAAAAAAGAATCCAACCAGCAGTAACAGCTTAATCCAGACTAGACAGCAGAAGGCATGAACTCTGGTTGTTGAAATAACAAGTTAGCAATCGAAAACTAGACTCCCGTCAAAACGAAGCTTTCTCTCATCCCCTGGCCCCTCACTTCTTTTCTCTTTCATACAGCTTTTATAATGCACTTGTCAAACTAGTCGTTAAATTCACATTTGTATGCTGACCATGAGGTGTTTGGGCTTCCAAGCTGGTCAAAATGAACTGCTTTGAAGCTAGTAATCTGCTGAATTAGCTGCCTTCTTTCATGGTATTCCAGAACAAACAGATCCCCTTTAAAAAAGTCTCCACTCTTGTTGTTTCAGGTGGTTCGAGTCTGTTATTCTTACATAAAGATGTTAGGGTTCTTCCAAGAGAGGTTCAAAGAGAAATTTAAGAATAAATGTTAAGCAGATTAAAAGGACTTTTAGTATAATGATCATGTCACTGAGTAAAAGATGAGGTTAAAATTGGCCATCACTTTACTGTGTAACCAATTATGTTTTTCCTTAACTTGCATAGGAAGTCTCCAGTTACCCTTAAGTTTTATAAAGGGATGTCATCACCGGGACAAATGTCAGAGTAGTAATATTCACTGAGGGCTTAGTCTAAAACCTTGGGAAGCAGGCACTATCATATCTGCCATTCCTCAGATGAGGAAACTAAGGCACAGAAGGGTTATGACTGAATGCCAAAGGGAAGAATAAAACGTTAGGTTGAGGGAGCAAGGTAGCATAATGTGGAACATGGGCTTCAAAGGAATGCAGGATGATTTCAAATTCCAGCTTGAGGCTTATCAGCTGAGTAACTGAGCACATTTCTTAGCTTCTGAGCCTCAATGTATTTATCTATAAAATGGGATTATAATTTCTACTTCTAAAGGTGGTTTTAAGGATGAATTTAAATAGTAGTAAATAATAATGATGAACATTTACTGAGTGTTTACCACATACCAGGCTTTATTCTAAGCACTTTATGTTAATTTATACAACTCCTTATGTAAGCACTTTTATTATCTCCAATTTTATGCTCAAGAAAGCATTAGTGTAGAGAAACTACCTTGCTAGTTAATAGTCGAACTGGGTTTCAAAATACCTATTATAACACTTAACATATGAGAGGCATTGAAATACTATGTTATTGGTACCTAGAGAAAGGGAAATGTTGGCTGTGAATCAGAATATCAGTAATGTTTCCCATTTATCATGATGCCTTTGTATTGGAGAAGGACAAGAATAAAAAAACTACAAGATTTATGGGGCCTATTTAGGGTAATCTAAACCTATTCATCAGAATGAAATAAAAAAAGAGTAATTAATTTTGAGCAAATTCGATTTCAATCCTGTTGCAAATGATACATTGAAACAATTGTTGCTACTTTTTCCTCATAGGAGACAGTCAAACAGATAAACCCAGGCAAAGTAGGGGGAATAACAATCAGACCTACACAGGGATCCGCATGTTTGTGTGTAACTAGATTTTCTTGTCATCTAAATGAATTTAATATGTATCTTCTTAAAATTATGTTTGGGGACTGTTTTTCTTTTGTATTTTTTTTAATCTACCTTATTCAGATCATGAACGACTGCCATGTGAGCTGCTTTTTAAAATATAGTCAGTCCTCTGAAACCCATTTTCTTCTTTCCTTTTCTGTCTCCTCAGCCAACACACACACACACACACAGCTATACAAAGTATAGCTTTTAAAACTCCATCATTAAGCATAAAAAGTCCAAGGAATGTTTGGAACTGGTACACTGGAGCCAGGAAGGTTTATCACATTCTAAAAAAGAATCTTTGGCATTAATGGAGAAGCCAGAACCAATTGTAAAGCATAATTACTGCACAAACAGGCAGTATGTGTGAAGCTATGATCATTCCTTTAATCTCTCATACCAGAAAAGACCTAGACAATGTGTCTGTTGTTTAAATTCCCACGCACACTACTCCCATATCCTGCTAAAACACTGCTTTGTTTATACATACATTTATATAAAACTCAAGCAAACACCCAAGCTCAACTTCTTGGAAATATGGTTTGAGTTCTTAAAGCTGATTCAGCATTTTGGCTTCTCATGCATGTTGAAAAATAAAGGTGGGTCACAGAGCTAGTTTTAGGGCTTCGATTTCAGCAAAATGGTCTCATGCAAATAGATGGTTACTTCTTATTTCCAAGCAATAACTACCACTTCAAGAAGCTATGTCACATACTCTCTTTAGGAAGGAAAGTCCCTATTTTTTACATTTTTGAAATTAATTTCCCAGCAGTCACATTAAGTGTCTTAAATGGCATCCTAACCAATGAAGATTTCCTTAACATTGACAATTTTTTTGGTGCCCTATGACAGAATTGCACATCAAAAATAATCACAATCATGATAGCTAAAGCCAATGGACATTTACTGTGTTCCAAGCACCTTGCTAATCTTTTATGATCATAGCTCACAGAATTCATTCAACACCTCCGCTATGTCGTTGCTTTTACCGTACTAATCTTACTGCTGTTATTTGCTAAGTTGTGTCCAACTCTTTTGCAACCCCATAGACCGTAGCCCACCAGATTCCTCTGTCCACGGGATTTTCCAGGCAAGAATACTGAAGTGGGTTTCCATTTCTTTTTCTAGGGGATCTTCCTGATCCAGGGATTGAACCCATGTCTCCTGCAATGGTGACGGATTCTTTACCAGTGAGCCACCAGGGAAGCCCCATACTCAACTTACTGGTGATTTTTGTCTGTATCAAAGACATTAAAAACACCATGGTCCAGCGCTTCAGTTTTTAGAGAAAACATCTTTTCTTGAGAATTCATAATTATCATGCTTCCATTATCAATTCCTATGAATGTTCATAAAACACCTTCATTTCTTCAGCGTGTAGTTTTAAACCAATATTATAAGCTTGGAATTTCACTATTCTGTTTGCTGGGCTTACAGAGATCAGTAGGGTATTTTTTCTATCCTCAGGACTCCTTGTATAGGAGAGAAGGTAAAAACATAAGCAAAAAATTATTGCATAATAATGCAGTGACCGAAATATGTGCAAGATGTAGAGATGGCAGGGAGGAAGAAATGGGGAAGAAGGATGCAAGCATCAAAGAATAGCAGCTGAATGAGCTTGTACACAAATTGGAAATTAAAAGAAAAAAAGGTAGGCAGGTGAGGCAAAGAGGAAAGACATCCCACATGTACAATGTGGAGAAAGGCATAAAGGCATGGAGCCACTTGATATATTTAACAAACAAGAATCCATCATAGAATATATTATTGGCAGTCAAGTCTGAAGGGGAAGGGGAGTAAAAGAAGTTAGGTGTCTGACTCTGAAGGGCTAAGGAAGCAATGCTAAGGGGGTTAGACCTTATTTCATAGACAATCAATTTGTGTAGATTTTAAATGGTTCTGAGACAACAGGCTTATGTTTTAGAAAATTTATTTCAACTGTCACTGTGTAGACACTATTAATGCTATGTATAAAATAGATAACTAATGAGAACATACTCTCCAGTACAGGGAACTCTACTTCATGCTCTGTGGTGACCTGAATGGGAAGGAAGTCCAAAAGGGAGGGGATATGTGTATATGTATGGCTGATTCATCTTGCTGTACAGTAGAAACTAACGCAATTGTAAAGCAACTATATTGCAATAAGAATTAATTTAAAAATACAGCCACCATGTAAACATTGAGACTTTAGAAGTTAGACTTGGGTAGTATAAAAGGAAAAGTAAGGGAAGATTTGGGAGATATTTAGGGGTCAGAATCAGCAGAGTGTGTCTGATGTGAAAGTCAAGAAAAGAATTTAGGGTGACTGCGATTTCAGAGCTGGCAGAAGTATCACTTAGTACTTCTGTAGTACAAGTAACAATCCCCTTGTGCGCCAGGATAAGAGGATTAAACACGGAGGTTTACTTCTCTCCTCTAGAAGGAGCTCAGAGGTGGATGGTTTATGCTGGTATGGCTCCATGGGGTCAGGAGGGATCTACGCCCCTATCTTTCCACTCTATTCTCTTGCTACATAGCTTCCAACCTCAAAGTCACCTCTTGTTCCAAGATGGATGCAGGCCTCCAGTCATCATTATGCCCATGTTTCAAGACTGAAGATGGAGAAAAGACCAAAGCACAGAGATGAGCCCCTACATTGGTTTCCTTCAAGAAGTTTTTCCTGGAAATGCCAGACAACACTTGTACATCATGGGTCCTCACTTAGTCACATGGCTCTGTTTAAATGCTAGGAAGGACTGAGAAATAAGTCATTCTGAACAGTATGGTACCAAATTAAAATGGGACTTTTACTTTCAAGGGAGGAAGAGAGGAAGTGTGGTTCTGAGGTTGATACCTGGTATATGGCATATGGTTCATGAGGCTTGGCAAAAGATGATGCCACAAGGAGAAAAACCAGGAAAAATAAAACTTTGCAGGGTATTAAATAAACAGAGGAAGAGGATCCAATGAGAAGGAAGGACTGGGAGGCAGAAGCAGAATTAGGAGAAATGACATAAAAGAACTCAAAGAAGAGAGAATGATCAGAGAATGATCTGAAGTGCCAGCTATTACAGTTTGGTTAAGTCAGATCATAAATCAAAAAGTCTACTGGATTTGGTAGGTGGAGGTCATCATTTAGTCGACTTGCTAAAGATCAGTTTTACTGGAAATGTGGGGGCAGATACAGTGGGTTAGAGATTGAATTGAGGATTAGGAAAAAACTGACTGTAGACACACTTTTCAAGAATTTGGTGGGTGTGAGAGAAGGCTGTCGTTATAAGAAAGGCTCCTTTGTTGACCCACTGCTTTAGAAGAGTGATCAATACTTGGATGTGTTATTGGCTGACGAGAAGGAGCTTGTAGGAAAAGAAAAAAAGAGGTTGAAAACACAAGTGAGAGTCCTGACTCCATCGGCATGTCAGAATAGACATTCTGAAACTAAAATAGCTAAAATTCAAGAGTGAAAATTTCCAAAAGAAACTGCTGAACTGATATGAAATTGGGGAACCTACAGGGACCTGAAACAACATGAAAGGAGGAACTCTGGCTGATAAATCCGCCCCAGTTCTGGCTTTTGTCTTGAGGTTTTCTGAACCTTGGTGATACCGGGGTTTCTCTTTTGATGGCTGCGTGGGGTGTGGAGCACAGGACAGGACACCTGGGTCCTGCCCATGCAGCATTCCCAGTAGAAGAAACTTGTGTAAATGTGGGACAGCAAAGGCTAAAACTCTGTATGAGTGAACAAAAGATGAATCTTGCCATACACAGAGAGGTCTTTTCCTTCTTCTCTCAACAGTTGCATTGAGTGAAAGTGGTAATACCACTCTGAGAATTTATACGTACATACCTGTGATGTTGGAGAAGACTCTTGAAAGTCCCTTGGACTGCAAGGACATCCAACCAGTCCATTCTAAAGATCACTCCTGGATGTTCTTTGGAAGGAATGATGCTAAAGCTGAAACTCCAAGTACTTTGGCCACCTCATGCGAAGAGTTGACTCATTGGAAAAGACTCTGATGCTGGGAGGGATTGGGGGCAGGAAGAGAAGGGGATGACAGAGGATGAGATGGCTGGATGGCATCACCGACTCTATGGACGTGAGTCTGAGTAAACTCCAGGAGTTGGTGATGGACAGGGAGGCCTGGCGTGCTGCAATTCATGGGGTTGCAAAGAGTTGGACATGACTCAGTGACTGAACTGAACCTGTTTGCACAACTCGAAGAAGTTAATTTTAAAATAGTCTTTAACTTATAGTGTTTTCCAAGTCGCTGACAAAAGCAATGTAACTCCTTTCTGAAGGAAATCAGCCCTAAATCAACTCCCAAAGTTTTAGGGAAATTTTGCAGCTCACAGTTACAAGTCACAAAATACATAAGGACACCAATTCAAGACTTTTGCTTCTGGTCAAGATGGAGTAACGGGGGCCTGAGATAGTCTCCCATCTGAATAACTGAGAAAAAAAAATAGAAAAAAGAAAAAGAACCAACAGTTTTCCAGACTTTGGAATTAGTGAAAGACAATGATCTCCAACAGATGGGAAACAAGCTAGTTGAGCCCTATGTTTGCTTCAATTACTGCTGGAAAAGGATGCCCAGCCCAGGTGCATGGACATGAACCCAGGTTGAGGGCAGTGGTTGGCTTGAGGTGAGAAGGTAGAACTGGAGGTCTGGGGAGGTCAAGGTGATGGACGTCACATGGCAAGATACTAGAGAGGGGAGTGCTTAGTTGCTCAGTCATGTCCAACTCTTTGCAACTCTTTGGACTGTAGCCCACCAGGCTCCTCTGGGATTTTCCAGGAGTGGGTTACCATTTCCTTCAGGGGATCTTCATGGCCCAGGGATCAAACCTGCATCTCCTGTGTTGCAGGCGGATTCTTTACCCACTGAGCCATCAGGGAAGCCCAGGAGAGGGGAGAGCTGTGCAGGAGGACTCTGGAGGTCTGCACAGAGTCCTCCTAAAGTTTTCAGATAAGTACTGATCAGTGCATACCTGTGAGCAAACTACCTGATGCTGGGGAAAGAGCCACCCACAATGATTAGAGGATACAGTCCCCAAGGCTCACATAGTGCTGATAATAGTTTCTCATTCCACCAGACAGAGTCCAAGCCTTGTAATCCTAGCCATCTGGGAAGGTAGTCAGAAGAGTTTTGCCTCTATAAAACTGGACACAAAAATGGACACAATTAGTCCAAAAATTTGGACACAATTAGTCCAAGAATGAATGCTTTTGTAGTCTCACATAACAAAACTCAAAAGCAAGACCAACAGAATCAAACAGTTTCCAAGTAACTTATAATTGCACCCCGGAAGACGACTAAGGAAGATTTAATAGTCAAAACCTGGAAGTAAATCAATGTCCATCATTGTATAATAAATAAATGTGGTATATCATGCAATGGAACACTACTCAGTAATAAAAAGAGAATGCATTATAGATGTACACTGTGGATGCATCACAATATACTGAGCGAAAGGAGCCAGACCCAAAAGAATACACACTGTACAATTTAATTTATGTAAACTTCTAGGAAATGCAAGCTAATCATTACTGACAAAAGTAAGTGGTTGTTTGAAGATAGGGGTGTGAATTGGCAGGGAAGATGTTTTCTCATAATTTATTTTTTAAATTTTTGGTTGCATTGGGTCTCCATTGCTGCCCAAGGGCTACTCTGTAGTTGCAGTGCACGGGCTTCTCATTGCAGCGGCTTCTCTTGTTGCAGAGCACATGCTCGAGGCCTGCCGGCTTCAGTAGTTGCAGCACGTGGGCTCTGGAGCACAGGTTCGGTAGCTGTGGCGTACAGGCTTTGTTGCTCCATGGCATGTGAGATCTTCCTGGACCAGGGGTCCAACCCATGTCCCCGGCACCGGCAGGTGGATTCTTATCCACTGTGCCACCAGGGAAGCCTGGCAGGGAAGTTTTGAGGGAGGATTCACAAAGATCCAGAAGAAAATCTGGGGGTGGCGGTAATAGATGTGTTCCCCATTTAGATTGTGGTGATGCTTCACAGATACAGTGGACCCTTGAACAATACTAGGTTTGAACCTGCAGGGTCTATTTGTTTTTTCAACAGTAAATTCTATAGTACTACACTGATGCATGACTGGTTAAATCCATAGATGGGGAACCATGGACATGGAGAGTCAACTATAAGTTATTGGTGTTTTTCAACTGAGGGGAAGGTCAGCAGCTGAACCCCTGTGCTGTTCAGGGTCAACTTATACATATGTCAAAATTGATGAAATTGTACATCTTAAATATGTGCAGTTTATTTGATCTCAACTATGCTTCAGTAGTATCTTAAGATAAAACACATACACACACACACACACACACACAAGGAAAGAATGAGCCACAGATAAGCATCATCAGACATGACAGCTGAAATAATAACTCTTACTACAGAAAGAAACCTAATTTGATAAGGGCAACTACAAAAACATAAAGCAAAAGCACTTTATGATGGAATGTTAAAAATATTTCCTTTAAGATTAGGAAGAAAACCGAGGTTGACTAGCACTTGAATCCACTGCATATCCAGGCCAGTAGGGTAAAATAGGAAAAAGAAATAAAAATTATAAAGACTAGAAAGGAAAAGGATCATTATTGATTTTAAATAATTCTAAAAGTTTCTACAGAAATCATTTTACTTATTGAGAGTAAGGCAAAGTGGCTGAATATGGTGTCAATACAGGAAAGCCAGATGCATTTCTAATTACTCAGCAGTGATCAGTTAGTTGCCTTTTTATAATGTCAACATAAAGTGTAAACTTCTAAGGAATATAAACCCTTTCATGGAGGAAATGATAAAACACTATCAAATATCATTAAAGACAACCTATGTGAAGGGAGAGATATACCATAATCTTGAATAGAAAAACTCAGAGCTGTAAAGTTGCCAGGTTACTCCAGATTTATTGATAGATTCAATATAATTCCAATCCAAATCCAAATGGGTTTTATGAGAAAGTTGAAAAAGCAAGTCTAAAATGATGTGGAAGAGAAATGATTTCCAAAATAGATTAGAAACTTAGAAAAAGAAGTGGTGGGGCTTGCCTTACCAGATTTAGGACTAAAGCTCTAATGATCAAGATACTGTATAAACAGATCTGTGGATCAGAATAGACTCTAGAAACAAACCAATCATGCATGCAACTTCGATTCTTGATGAAATCATTGCAGACTGCTGAATAAAGATCAACAATTCAATGCATGTCGATGGGGCAACTCATGAAGATTAAGAAATTAAAATGGGTTCACTACCTTGTACCATGCTGAAAATCAGCTTTTAGTGATAGAAGACTTAATTGTGAAAGCACACACATAGAATGTTTAGAAGACTATGTAATTTAATATAATTTCTTGATATAGAAGGAAATCTTAAGACATTAAACAAAAAGGCAGATCATAGAGGAAAAGACTGATAGATTCAAGTATATCACATAACTTTGGTTCAATAAAAAACACACATTAAAGAAAATCAAAAGACAAGCCATGGAGTGGGAGATGATATTGGGAACTCATCTCCAACAAATGATCAGCACCTCAAAAATATAGGGACTATATAAGATATAGGTATCCTAATAGACACCCTCTAAAACATCTGCTTCTGCTTCATTGACTACACTAAAGCCTTTGACAGTGTGGATCACAACAAACTGGAAAATTCTTAAAGAGATGGAAATACCAGACAACTCTGCTTATCTCCTGAGACTTCTGTATGCAGGTCAAGAAGCAACAGTTAGAACTGGACATGGAACAACAGACTGGTTCCAAATTGGGAAGGGAGTATGTCAAGGCTGTATATTGTCACCCTGCTTATTTGACTTATATGCAGAGTACATCAATGGGAAATACTGGGCTGGATGAAGCACATTCTGGAATCAAGATTGTGGGAGAACTATCAATAATCTCAGATATGCAGATGATACCATCCTTATGGCAGAGAGCAAAGAGGAACTAAAGAGCCTCTTGATGAAGGTGAAAAGAGGAGAGTGAAAAAGCTGGCTTAAGCTCAACATTCAAAAAACTAAGATCATGGCATCCAGTCCCATCTCTTCATGACAAATAGATGAGGAAACAATGGAAACAGTGACAGACTATTTTCTTGAGCTCCAAAATGACTGCAGATGGTGACTGCACCCATGAAATTAAAAGATGCTTGCTCTTTTGGAAGAAAAGCTGTGAACAACCTAGACAGCATATTAAGAAGCAGAGACATTACTTTGCCAACAAAGGTCCATCTAGTCAAAGCTATTGTTTTTCCAGTGGTCATGTATGGATGTGAGAGTTGAACCATAGGAAGGCTGAATGGAGAAGAATTGATGCTTTTGAACTGTGGTGTTGGAGAAGACTCTTGAGAGTCCCTTGGACTGCAAGGAAATTAACCCTGGATATTCACTGGAAGGACTGATGCTGAAGCTATAATATTTTGGCCACCTGATGAGAAGAGTTGACTCATTAGAAAAGACCCTGATGCTGGGAAAGACTGAAGGCAGGAGGAAAAGGGGACAACAGAGGACAAGATGGTTGGATGGCATCACTGACTCAATGGACAAGAGCTTGAGCACGCTCCGGGAGACTGTGAAGGACAGGGAAGCCTGGTGTGCTGCAGGCCATGGGGTTGCAAAGAGTCAGACACGACTGAGCGACTGAATGGCGACAAAAAGTCCTAATAGAAAAGTCACCAAAATATATAAACTGGCATTTCATGGAAGAAGAAATACAAATTGTCAACTGGTATAGGAAAATATGCTGTGTCTCATTAGTTATCTTGGAAATGCAAATTAAAACCACAGTGAGCTACCATGAAGTTAGAAAACATTTTTTAAAAATACACTCGTCACCAAATTAGGAAGGGCAAGGAACAATGTAATTTACATGTCCTACTGGTCTATAAACTGAGAAAGTGCCATTGGAACATGATTTATCATTACATAGGAAAGTTGAAACATGTACACGCTTTGCAACCCAGCAGTTACTCCTAGGTATATGTCATAAGGCAGTTTTAATTTTTCTTGATCAAGCTCAGATCACATTGGTGGGTGAACCAGTTCTTTTAAAACAAACAAACAAAAAGAAATCTAGAGAATATGACAGAATTAAACAGAACAGAATAGAAATAATCAGAATGCATTGCTGATAGGTTATGAATTGTTTTGTGGATTTCTTGGATTGCTCATAGTAGGGATTTTTATTCTATTAATTATTTCAGGGTATGTTATAAAATGTCTTTTTTAGGAGTTGTGTTAAAATTTTTTGAAAGCCACTAAAAAGATACTTAATGTGTGATAGGATGCAATCACAAGAACGTCTAAATAGTATTGCTTATAATAACACCGTAAAAGCAATATCTGAAAACAGCTCAGATATCCAACAACAGTACTGCAATACACTGTAGATTAGTCATGTAATGGAATATTCTACAGAAATAAAAGTGAAGGAACCTTGAAGATTAGTCGTGAAATAAACAAGAAGCAAAAATAAACAGCTATCACTATGCACACCAAAATGGATAAATCTCAACAGAATATTGGATGCAAGAAGTGAGTCACAGAATATAAATTAGTATGATTCTATTTACATAAAATTTAAGCCTAAGCAAAACATAAGTAATACGTTGCTTAAGTCTACACACATACATACACAGGTAGGCATTAAAACCATAAAAAGAAAAGCCAGAGTGAACTCTTGAATGGGAGAGAGAGACAATGGAGATACAACGCATGTTTGAAGGTACTAGGTACTGTTAACCCGAGTGATAAAACACACACATGCTTGTATTTTACTGTTTAACCTGAAGAGATATGCTTATGTGCTTCTGAATGCATGCTGCATTTCACAAATTAGAATAATTTAGATATTAGCAAAAGTGAAGTTAATTTGTGGGTAAGATCCTTGAGGCAATGCATTGGGATGGGCTTTGGCACACAAGTGGGCAGAAAGAAGGGCGACTCCTCTTCTGGGAGCAAAGCAGGAAGAAGCAAGGATGAGAGCAGATGCAGGGTGATCTCAGGGGCATGTGTGGAGGGGGGAGGTCCGAGGAGGTGCTTGATGGAATTCAAGTCTGATGGACCCTTTTTAAGAAAGTAGGAGGTGGGGGAGCCTTCTGGGAATGAAAGGGGAGGTTTGTGTAGAAGGGCTGGGGAGGGCAGTGAAGGCTTAGGATGGTCTTGCTCAAAGTGGAGCAGCTATGCAACTGATGACACTTGAAGGCAATTTTCTTGAGTACAAACGTAAAGTCATTTTTAAGACTGTAATAGTTATGAGTTTGTTTTAATGCAAAGGTTTTTTCATTTTAATGGTTTTGCTTTTGTTTTAATGCATATTAATAAAAAGCAATTAGCACATCAAACCTAATATTTTACGGATATTACATATAGAAGTGCTGATTAAAAACTGTGACACCCTTTCTAGAAGGGTTAAGGTGGGAAGCTGTTATTATTGCTTAGGTTTGTCTGTAGCCCAGTCTAGCCTGTGGGTATAGGTCCCAGAATAGAGAACAGAATTTTCCTAAGAGCAGCCAAGTATCTGGACCCTGGGGTTGCTTGTGTGGAGTGTTCTAGGGAATGTCTCAGGAAACCAGAGGCCACTGATTCATTAGGGAGGGAAATGAGCAGTTTCCCAGAGGGACTGACTCAGTGAGGACCATTCATTCAATAACTATCTACTGAGTGTGATTAGGGTTGGGGGCCATGTTGGATGCTGGGAATATGATCAATAGAGACATGGTCCCCACCCTCCTGGAGCTTAAGTGGAAGAGACTTAAGTGAACACGAAAACCATCACTGTTCATTCAGCCTTCTCCAAAGTCATTAGAAGTGCCAGGATGAAAAGAGTTAATAATTTGGAGGCAGTACTGGTTTTTGTTCACTGACAAAAGCTCTTCATGTATTTACCATGTTGTTTGTTTAGACTCTCCACAGAGCCAGCTGGTAAGACTGTGGTATGCTCTTATATTAAAAAAAAAAAATGCTTTCAAATTGCTACTTTCCTAGAAGCATCTCAGTTTGCCACTAATCCCAGGCATGCCTGTGGGAATGTTAGAATGCATTGATGGCAGCATCCACAGGCTTTTCCTTAAATGTTAGCAAATTTTTTTCAATCCTCTTAAATACTCTGAACAGTGCTGAAGTGATAACTGGATGAGCATGGAAAACAATGAAGGGAAAGAGTCAAGAACTTCAAAGTTCATACTCCTTGAGTTCTTGAGAGCCCAGTTATACCCAGGTAATGTCAATGGCTTCTTAATGCGAGGTTCTTGGGGTCCTAGAAGGTCAGTGGATACCCTTCAGGGTGGTCCAAAGATTTCTTGATGTTGTATGGAAAAATGTGTAGGTACGGGCGCGTAGCTCACATCAGGTTCTCAAAGGACCCAGGCAGTCTAGAATCACTGCTATAAATCCTTGAAAGTGTTTCCGTGAGTGCTTTCTAGGAGAATATTCACGTATAAGTTTACACAACTGTCCCAGAACGTGAGGAGAACAGCAGAACCCAGGAAACTGGAATTGGGGCCCAGGTCCTCGTATCATCAGCCAAGTGACCTTGTACAAGTATTGAGCCTCAGTTTACTTATCTATTAAACAGGGGGAAAGAACATGTATAGTTCCTCCTTCCTACAGTTTTCTTGGCAAATGACGAGATGCATGTACAAACTTCCATAGAAACTTGCAGGTGAAATCAAGAGCAAGCAAGAGGCTTTAGAGAAACGTTTACTCTCCCCACCTGTAGACGGTGTTGAGCTCTTGGTCACTAGAGGGAGCTTTAGGATTCAGGGGAAAAAAAAACTCGTGATGTGTCTCCAGGAAAGCCTGAGACCTCTATGAGGAATTCTTCCAAAAGCTTTTGCCCTTTATAAATAGCCACTTCGATTTTTCTTTTTCTTTTGAAAAATGCAGATAAATGCCTATAAAAGCAAATGTGACCAGGACGTATGGCGACATATTTTTCTTTCTACTTTTAAGATTTTTTTTTTTTTGATGTGGACCTTTTAAGTTTTATTGGATTTGTTACAATATTGCTTCTATTTTATGTTTTGCTCTTTTGGCCAAGAGGCATGTGGGGTCTTAGCTCCCCGACCAGGGACTGAACCCACACCCCCTGCATTGGGCGGCTAAGTCTTAACCAGCAGACTGCCAGGAAGTCCCTACTCAACATTAAAGATTCTGACTTCTCCACAATCAACTGGAAAAAAAAAATTTTTTTTTAATGGTAGAAAACTTTCAAGAGGGCCATAGGAAGAAAGTGCTTTTCCCTCAGCAGCAAAGTGACTCATTGTACATTTTGTGCTGTGTGGCGGTGGCTGGTTGAGGATTTTTTACCCAGGCAGGATGGGGAAGTGCATTGTCTAACTTTGGCAGCACTGAGAACTCTGACTCTGGATTTCCTGATGGTGCTCCCTGCAGTTCTTAATTGGTGTGCTTTTCTCCAGGCTGGGGCTAGAGAGAGAGAGGACTCTTACTCATTTAAGGAATTTGAGTGTTGGACACCAGAAAACGTAGGATGGCTTGAAGGAGGAGGTACAATAGAGCGAAAGACACTGACCTTACATCTTAAGGGAATCAGAATTTCATTGACTCACTGTGTTTGTGGGACAATTTTTGTCCCCTTTTAGGACCTCAGTTTCTCTCTCTGCTTCTGACTGTTCCCACACATACACACCCATGGTCAGCCGGTCTTTCTTCATCAATATGACCAGACTCAGACCCTAGTTCACAAAAAGCAAACTTTTGCAGGAGTGTGAAACTCTGAGACTTACCTAATTTTTAATCGAGATTTCTTTGGAGAGAGTAGAGTCTTGATATTTCTCTTTCTTGGCAGTTCTTTGGGTTGTATTTCAGTCTCACAGCGAAACAGATGCCTGCAGAAAACGGTGAACACCATATACACTTGCAGGGAGCCATCTAAAGACTGAATTACTAATATCCATGAGCAAACCTGGCCAATCAAATTGAAAAGCACTGGTCTACTATAATCCTCTGGATTCTGAGATGCACTCACACATTCTGACTTCCCCAACTTTACTCTTTAAAAAGAGGGGCGTGCCTGTGACTTACATAAGGAGTATTCATCATTCCTCCTGAAAAACTTCTGTTAGATCCTGTTAGATCTAAAGGCTGCAACCTGTGGCCTTTTGGAATTGAGGAAGGGTTCTGGGAAACACTTTACTTGTGTTTTGTATATTTCTATTACCTGGAGGCTTAAAAAGCTCCCCTCCACTGGCACATCCGAGCTCTCACTGTGACTCTTGACATCTCAGGGGTGACCCTTGTCAGAAGACATCCCTCCCTGCTGACAGGGAGGCAGGAGACTGCAGGTTATAAAGGATGAAGCCCTGTTATCAGCTCATTCATTGCAGAATGAATGAGAAACAGCTGCCTTTCCTTGTTGAAGCCCTTGTTGGAGGTTTTTCTATCCTTTCCACTGAAGTCTAATAACAAGCTGAGACTAATCAGCTGATTTGGGTCAGAACAAACCAGAGTTTCTGCCAGCCCACTTCAAGCACAACTGTACCATGTTAGCAGTGTAGGAAATTTGCTATAACAATATAAGTGGCTTGATCAATGATTCCATTAATGATTACAATAGGAGTAATTTTCTCCCTTTTGTTTTCCAGAGGCCACTGTTTCTTCTTAAAGCTTCCAGATAGTGGAGGTCAGAAAGTTGGCAACAGAATCACTGCTTCCTAGTTGCATGAGTACGTGCTAAGTCACTTCAGTCATGTCTGACTCTGTGCAACCCCATGGACTGTAGTCTGCCAGGGTCCTCTGACCATGGGATTCTCTAGCCAGGAATACTGGGGTGGGTTGCTCCCAGGTGGGTCCCTCCTCCAGGGGATCTTCCCCACCCAGGGATTGAACCCGCATCTTTTATGTGTACCTGCACTGACAGGCAGGTTCTTTACCACTAGTGCCACCTGGGAAGCTGCTGTTCCTTAGTTGATGCTACTGCTGCTAAGTCGTTTCAGTCGTGTTTGACTCTGTGCGACCCCAGAGACGGCAGCCCACCAGGCTCCCCCATCCCTGGGATTCTCCAGGCAAGAACACTGGAGTGGGTTGCCATTTCCTTCTCCAATGCATGAAAGTGAAAAGTGAAAGTGAAGACGCTCAGTCGTGTCCGACTCTTAGCGACCCCATGGACTGCAGCCTACCAGGCTCCTCCATCCATGGGATTTTCCAGGCAAGAGTACTGGAGTGGGGCGCCATGGCCTTTCCTTAGTTGAGGGCTTCTCAAATTTCAAGGTCCATACAAATCACCTGGACTGTGGTACAAGGCAGATTCTGATTCACCAGACCTGGAGACGGGGATACCAAGGCTGCTGGTCTGTGGACCATGCTGAGTAACAAGGCCCTAGTTAACTTTTATCTCTAGCTCCTGTTTCAAGCTGATGCATCTTAGGAGGCATAAGAATGCTTATTCTCCTCAGACACTGTCAGAAATAAAGAATGAATAAGTAATGATTTCAAACCCCCTGAGTAATCATGAGGTCACAGATTCCATCTTCTGATTTAAAAGTTAAGTTTGGAAAGCCACGACTTGGAATTCTAATTTCTTGCAAAGCAAAATATTGACATTAGATTCATAGTGTGCACAAACACAGAAAACAGAATCCAAGCGGATCTGATTTTTCTCATGAGATGGCAAAGCTACTGTTTATTTGAGGTTATTATTATTTTGTTATTGGCAAGCATTAGGCTCTGTACTTCATTTAAGTAAGAATCTGGTGGGCACTGCCTGAGGGTTTGTAGACTAATTTCTCTGACTCTAAATCAAATGTGTACTTCATCTTTATCCTCAGTACCAGGAGTCCAGTCTAATTATTGCTTCTGCAGAGGAATGAATTTTCTTCAGGTGGGAAGGAATTTCAGGTTTGTCTTGAATATACCCTGGAGAGCTCCTTTTAGGAATTACTGTCCTGAGTTTTTAGACCTTCAGTCTGGATCTGCTAACATTTCCACAATTTCTCCTTTCTTGGTTAACCTGTAAGTTTATTGTAACTGGAGGCCATACCTTCTATTTTATAGGGCTGGGAAATTGGAAGGAAACTTTAAATTCATTGATTCCAATTTCCACTTTAAAATCTGAATTTCTACAAGCCAACCTCTGCTTGAGACACATTTGATGATGGGAATCATAATACTTTGTAGCCTATACTTTGAACATTTCTTACTATCAAGATGCCTCTGCTGATATTGGATCAAGTCACCTCCCAATGGCTTTTACCTACTAACCCAGTTTTACTCACTGGGAATAATTCCTTTGTCTTGAATAGAATATGAACACAATACATATTGTTGGGCAGCTGAATTGTTCAGGCCGGGGGTTTGGTGGTTCTCTTTTCCTGTGGTAGTTCTTCCTGCAGAAGAGTAGCCTCCAGCTCCTGACTTGAGGAATAAACTTGGGGTGAGGTCCAGAGATTGGATGGGCTGCGGTATACCAGGGCAGTCACTGCTTATCAGGACTTTAGTTCATTTCACTACAGGGGCTTAAGATTTCCTGCATTTCTTTCTTAAATGCAGCCCGACTTAAGCCTGAAGTGAAATACAGGATGAGGATTCATGATTACTCATGAATTTTTACACAATCAGATCATTCAATAGGAATCCTAGAAATGGCTCCAGTTTCCAAAATATTTATCTTTTCTTGAGTTCTCACCTAAAGCAAAGATTTTATATTGGCCAAGTTAGACTCCAGTCTTCTCTTCCAAGCCCCCTTTCAGCACCATTATGGTCTACAGGTGACTTAACCTCCAAAGTGTCCCCTTTGCAGTATTTTCTATGCCTTGAGCCATTCATTACCTCTTTCTGGCCCTTTTCCCTCATCAAAACTTACCTGTCCTCTGTCTGGTTCTCTCAGCAGCCAGGTCTATCCAATGCGACCCTGGCCATTAATGAGTTTTGGTCCCCTTAAGAAATCCTTTATAATGTGTAAAATAGCTCTTGCTTTATCTGCCTGCCTCAGCTTCACAATTTGTGGGTTTTTTAAAATATTTATTTATTTGGCTGTTTGGGGTCTTAGTTGTGGCACATGGCCACAGTAGTTGCAGTACACAGGCTTAGTTGCCCTATGGCTTATAGAGTCTTAGTTCTCCGACCAGAGATCGCATTGGAAAGCAGATTCTTAACCACTGGACCACAGGAAAGTCCTCATAATTTCTTAATCTAGTCAAACATATGTCTTGAAAAAGCCCTTAGGTGGTGGCTTTTTAGTTGGGGGGGACAGGTATCAGGATAAGACCATGGATGAGACACTATTTTCGTCTGTGGGCTCCGAAGTGCAAATTCACTTTGTGTGAATTTGTGCAGATCGTCCATGTCCTCTTCATATGGAGCTGGTTCTGTTTTCCTTAAATAATGACAACAATAGCTCTTATGCATGGGATGATTAATTATAGTTACTCACTATGTTTCAACTACTGTGCCTATTGTTGGCGCAAGTACTGTGCCAACTGTTGTTGTTCGGTCACCAAGTCATGCCTGCCTCTTTGCAACCCCATGAACTGCAGCACGCCAGGCTTCCCTCTCCTTCACTATCTCCCTCAGTTTGCTCAAACTCATGTTTGTTGAGTCAGTGATACCATCCAACCATCTCATCCTCTGTCTCCCCTCTTCTCCTCTTGCCCTCAATCTTTCCCAGCATCAGGGTCTTTTTCGAATGAGTCTGCTCTTTGCATCAGGTGGCCAAAGTACTGGAGCTTCTGCTTCAGCATCAGTTCCTTCCAGTGAATGTTCAGGGTTGATTTCTTTTAGGATGGACTGGTTTGATCTCCTTGCTGTCCAAGGGACTCTCAAGAATCTTCTCCAGCTCTACAGTTCAAAGAATTGATGCTTTTGGATTGTGGTGCTGGAGAAGACTGTGCCTATGGCCTAACAGATTTCTCATTTAATGTTTATAACAACCCTGCGATGTAGGAAGAATTCTTTTCATCACTCTGTTGATGAGCAGACTGGAGTTCAGAGAGGTTAGGTGGTTTGCCTCACCTCACACAGCAACTACATGGTGGCAGAGATAGGGTTCAAAGCAAGGTCTGTCTGACCAAGTTTCATGCTCTTAACTGTGTAGCTTTCGTTTCTCTGCTCAACCAACAGAGCAGAAACTTAAGATCAGGGAGCTTCCTGACAAGCCTGCTGTGCTCACCTTAACTGTAACCTTTCTACTTCACCTGAGTGTGAAAAAACTACCACTTTGCTCATCCCTATCTTCTCAGCTCTCACGCCTTGCTTTCCTATGCTGAGAAAAGCTGCTTCTGGCTTCTGCATGCACGAGAGTAATAAGTATTTGTTATTTAATTACAAGGATTTATGATGGAATGAGAGGAGGGATACTAACACATCCCATCTGGGGCCAATTAAGAAGAACTGAGTCCCTGAGTATATGTGGTTTTTCTTTTCTTTTTTTTTTTCAGAAGAGGAACGGTTCCAGCCAGGCTTTGGTGCACGAAGCATGGCATGGTTTAATAGAAGTCGGGTGACTGAGACATCTTGATGCGATTTCTGAGAAAGCCAGACGGTTCATCACCTTTAATGAGCAGGAAACCTTTAATGAGTGGGAAGCAAAGTTGCCTGCAGGGTCAGCCATGGGCAGGTGGATTTATACCTGTGCCTGGGTTTTGTTCTGTTTTTTTAAAGAAGGGCATTCGCGTGAAAGTTGCCTTTTGGAACAGAGAGAATACAAAGATGCCAAAACGCTGCTTTCAGGATAAATGCATCAGTTTGCAAAAACTCCCAGGGTTTCCTGGAGTGGCCACCCACAGAGCAAGCAGCATCTGGTTGTCATGCTGTCACAATGGGGGAGAGCACTCCTTGGGCACAGGGCAAAACAGAACGTTCCTCAGAACTGGATGGAAGACACGTAGTAAGAACTGAAGCCAGGAGGCAGCAGACCACCCCAGGCCCGGGAAAACTCTGCGCTGAGTAAGATCATAGACTCTAGGTACATCCACACTTGTCTTGTGACACCTTAGCAATTTTGAAACAGACTTAACATATAAATCAGAAAAATATGCATCTCTAGAGAGATTGTTGAATGTTTTCAGGACATGAGGAGAATAAATTTTTTTAAAGAATAATAAACATCTACATCTTTGGAAATATATTTAGCTGAAATATAAATATATATACATTTCCCTGAAAGATAATTTTCATTCATTCATTCATTCACTCATCAAATGTTTACCAAGTGTCTCCTGTGTGCCAGGACCTGTGCTATGTGCTTGAGATACAAAAAAGAGCAGGTGACTGTCTCAACAGTCAGGAGGGTCATAGACCAATAAGAAAGGCTCATAGAAATAAAATAACTGTAGTTTGCATGCTTACAGGAACCCCAGAAATGTTACTGAACTACCCTGCAGGCAACCACAGAAACCTCCTGGAGGAAGTGTCACCTGAATTGGGTTTTGCAGTGCAGTCAAGAGTTATCCTCCAGAAACCTGTATTTGCATCATATTCCTTTGCCTTTCTAACAAGGGAAGGAATGAAAAGTTTAAGCAGATGTTGTGTTGGGGTAAGAAGATAAAGGGGTATTAAGTAAAGAATAGCAATTTCAACATTCAAATTGGAACGTTGGAGGAAGAGTGCAGGCCGTGGCAGGCTCTGGCTTCAGATGACTAAAACTGGGTTCTCTACCACATCCTAAGTGTGTGGACCTCAGCAGATTGCTTAGCATCTTCAGGTCCAGTCACTCATAAGGTTTCTAGGTTCAATTAAAGAACATGTGTAAAGCATTTGTTCAGGCCCTGGCTTATTTAAATCTGTAGCCTGCCAGACTCCTCTGTCCATGGAATTCTCCAGGCAAGAATACTGGAGTGGGTAGCCATTCCTTTCTCCAGGAGATCTTCCTGACCCAGGGATCAGTTGTGTATCTCCTGCATTGGCAGGCATGTTCATTACCACTGACCCACCATGAAAGCCCCATTTAAATGTTAATAAATGTCAATTCATTATTAATTCTGTTGTTACATCAGAAGTATTCTTTTGCTGATTAACCTTCTGAGCTTTCTGAAGCTCCTATTTCTAGTTTTTGCCTCCAGGGAAAAACAGAGGGACAGGGAAAACATAAAGAGAAAAAAAATTAGGATGTGATAGTAATTACTATCCTCTTTTTTTTGGAGGTGATAGACTAAAAAGATCCTCCAAATGAGAGGAATACAGTTCTCTTTTCTCTATTCTATCAGATATCCTGCTTTCAGTCTCCTGATCATAGAAAGGCAAAAGTGTTATTGACACGCAGTTATAAAATATAATTAAGACAACTTCTAGTTCTGCTGGCACTAGTAGATAACCTAACATCCTCCCAATGGAAAACTCTTAAAAGTACTAGTTACAGTAAATAAAGTCCTAAGGGGGAGAAGAGGGCGGAGCTGTGAAAACCAAAGGAGAAAGATTATGGGCTGATGTTGTGGCTACATGTAGGGATGTAGGGATGGGAGAGGAGCCCATGGTGAGCCTGCATGAGCTGAAGAACTGGAACTAATTCCCTTTCCTAAAGCTGAAACTGCCAAAGAGTTATACTGTCACTCAAGGGAACTAGAGAAAAATCAACCCTCAGTACAGAAAAATGACAAGGAAGAGAGGCCTATCGCACATGGGTTTAGAACTTGAATTGATCAATATGAGTGGTCCTGGATGTGCCTGCCACACCTGTCCAGCTGAGACATCACTATATGAAGTGACCTCAAGCCAGTGATACCCCAGTCAGTGGTAACTTCAGAAGCAACCACTTTGACAAATAGATTTTAAGACAAAATGCATTATTAAAGAAGTTAACTTTATATTCAAACATAAATAATTCACCCCTTGTTTGCACATAATTTAATGCAGAAATCAATTGATTTATAAAGGAAAACTTAAAACTCTGTAGGTTTTAGGTTTATAAAAACATCTCTCAGTAACTGATAAAGTCAGAAACTAGTAAAGATATTGAAGGTTTGAACAACTGCTATGTTGCTTCAGTAGTGTCCAACTCTGTGCAACTCTATGGACTGTAGCCTATCAGGCTACTCTGTCCATGGAATTCTCCAGGCAAGAATACTGGGGTGGGCTGCTGTGACCTCCTCCAGGGGATCTTCCCAACCCAGGGATCGAACCTTCAACTCTTAATGTCTGCCTGCACTGGCAGGTGGGTTCTTTACCACTAGCGCCACCTGGGAAGCTGCTGTTCCCTAGTTGAGGGCTTCCCAAATTTCAAGGTCCATACAAATCACCTGGACCATGTTACAAGGCAGATTCTGATTCTGACCCAGTGATTGAACCTGTGTCTCTTATATCTCCTGCGCTGGCAGGCAGGATCTTTACCACTAGCACCACACGTATACGACCCCAGAATTGATGGTTTTCTAGCCCACAAAGGAAATCTCATCAAGTACCAAAGACTTAGTATCATATAGGATATATTCTCTGACCATTCTCCAATAAGGTATAAACTTGAAAAAAAAGGATACTTGGAACTACTCTCATTTGAAAATCATGAAGACAGAAGGAAAAACACTTCTGTTGACTGTGGTAGATGCAAGAGCCAGATTAGTGTAAATTATGCCACAATAATGCTCAGACCTAAAGTATCTCAAGATCTTAAAACAATGGAGGTTTACTTCCCATTTATGGTACATTTCTAGTGTAAGTCAGCTGGGAGCTCTGTTTCCCATTTTCCTCACTCTGAGACCCAAGCTGATTGAGCTTCTGCCACCTGGCATAGAATCAGTTGCTGTAGTGGAGAGGAGAGTATGTGGCTGTTAAAATTTTCTGCCCCAAAATGACACCCATTACTTCCACTCCTCTAATGTTGGCCAAAGGACCTCCATCGCCATGGCTGCCTTTGGGATAGGGACCTGACCAAAGAGGAGGGCTGGACATGTCAGTAACCAGCAATAATGCTTCCACAAAGAGGAAATAATCATGACAATGAGGAACATTAACGCCTAAAAAGCTGAAAATGTAACCATATGAAAGCTTGTGGGATGTAGCTAAAGCAGTACTTAGAGTAAAATGTATAACCTGAAAGGATCATATTAGAAAATGAGAGTGACAATGAAGGAGCTAAGCATCCATTCAAGAAAATACCTTCTGCCAAGAATAATGGGAAAAAGGTAATAAAGAGGAAATGCATTAACGAAAGTCACAGAAAACAAGCACAATACAGAGAACTTAAACTCGACCTTATTGTGTTCCTCCAAAGCAAACTCTGAGTTGAAGATGAGTGTGTCCTTGATTTACTGTGGAAATGCACCCGAGAAGAATGTGAGGGAGCAGTGAAAATCAGTCAGGGGAAAAGAAGCTAAACAAGGGTGCAATCTCAGTCCAGCTTCCACAGAAAACTGCTTCAGCCTTATCCCACGGTGGGCTTCAGAAGGATGAGTTATGCTCCAGAGCCACTTTTCTTGGTTGGGGGTGAGGGTGGGGTTGTGATTCCGTATTCCCACAACTGTCAGTTATTGGCTAAGGGTTAACTGGAGTGGATTTGGGTTCCCAGACACTTTGGTTGCTCTGCATAGGTGGGCAAAGTGGCTCCAGCAGCCTGAGGACAGTCCTCTGGGGAAGAGTTTTAGCTGCTGGTCTGGTAGCTCAGATGGTAAAGAATATGCCTGCAATGTAGGAAACTCAGGTTCTATCCCTGTGTCAGGAAGATCTCCTGGAGAAGGAAATGGCAATGGCAATCCACTCCAGTATTCTTGCCTGGAGGATTCCATGGACAAAAGCACCTGGTGGGCTGCAGTCTATGGGTCGCAAAGAGTCAAACATGACTGAGCAACTAAAAACAGCACATTGGAAGCAAAACCACCCTGAATCTAGAAGAGGGGTTAAAGGACCCTACTGAATCTGGGTGGAGCACAGTGTTCAGTCCAACTGATGCTTTGAAATAAAAACTAATTTAGCAAAACTTAAAAAAAAAAATCACCAGCAATATTAGAAATGAAAAAGGAGTTATAACTACAGATATCATAAAGATAAAAATAGGATATTATGCCTATAAATTTGAAAAGACAGAAATTTCAAATAGAAAAATATGACATCAAATTTCAAATAGAAAATGACATAAAAACTATCTCAAGAAAAAATGGAAACAGGAGTACAAACTTCACGAGTAAAGAAATGGAACTAGTCATTGAAAGTTAACCTGCTAACCCTCCATAAGACCAGATGAGTTGGACTAATCATTCAAGGAACAGATAATTGCAGACTGACAACAATTTTATCAAAGAATAGAAGGAAAGGGAACATTTTCCAACTCAAACAGAGTATAAGAAAAGAAGATTATAAACCAGCTACATTTACAAATATTTTGTTGGTCAAAAAGTTCGTTTGGGTTTTCCCATAACTTATGGAAAACCCAAACGAAGTTTTTGGCCAGTCCAATAAATGTGCTTATAAGCAGGATACTAGAATATTAATAAACCTATTAAAATAAAAGTGGATTTATCATAGGAATGCAAAGATGAGTTGATATTAAAAAGATGAAAGGAGAAAAATATCAACAGGGTTTGATAAAATTCAATACCTATCCAGGATTAAAAACTTAGGAAAATAGAAGTAGAAGGAAACTTGCTCAATTAATAAGGGCATGTACTAAAAATCTACAGCAAACATTTTTTAAGGATGACATAATAAAATCTTTTGCTTTAAAATCAGAGATACGACAAAGACTCTTTCTGTTAATCAGGGTAAAAAGGCAACAGAAGTGGAGAAACATACCTTGTTCATTGATGTGATAACACAGTATCAAGAAGATAACAATTCCCCCAAATTAACTTGCAAACTATAGCAAAAATCTCAATTGAGTTTTTCCTGCAACTTAATCAAGTCATCCTAAAATTGACACAAATTTTGATATAAAAAAATAGACAAGATTGGTGAGAAGGGTGTTGGAATTCTTCTATCAGATATAAGCTTGCTATAAAGCTGTAGCAATTAAGATTGTATAGTATCATGATAGGAATAAATGGAACAGAGCCAGAAGCCAACCAATACAGATAGGTAAACCTGACATATAAAGAATGTGACATTATTGGTGTGGAAATGATGGTGGTACTAGGAATAAGTGTTACTAGGAAAATTGGTTATTCTTTTGGGAAAAATATATTTGTTTCCTATCTCATATGTTCCAAAGTAAATTCATGATAAGTTATAAGCCTAAATATGAAAATTGAACACTGGAACTTTGTAGAAGAAAATACAGGAGAGATGTTTTTATTTTGGGGATTTTTAAAATTCTTGAACAATGCTTTGATTTTTTTGATTTCCTAGCAAGAGAAAGAACAGATGAAAAGACTGATAAATATGATTCCATTAAAATAAAAATGTCAAT
This sequence comes from Capricornis sumatraensis, assembly GCF_032405125.1. Taxonomy (NCBI): domain Eukaryota; kingdom Metazoa; phylum Chordata; class Mammalia; order Artiodactyla; family Bovidae; genus Capricornis; species Capricornis sumatraensis. The sequence goes on along the minus strand of NC_091084.1, from coordinate 58,562,298 downwards.
AGAATTTCTGGCTGTTAATAGCAATCCCTATTTGTGAGGATTAAATATATTAATTAACATGAGAAGTAATTACACTTGAACATACAGCGCTACAAAATATTTGTATAAAATATTTCTTTTATAGGGTGTTTTCCCCATGATAATTACAGTAAAGCTAGCTTTACCATGTAGTGTTTTCTCTTTAAGACACATCTGGATATGTAGCAAATGATGTAACTAAAGGAAGAGAATATTACCCAAAAACTACCTGAAAATGTGTATTTCATTCTTAGGCAAGCTTGGCAATTGTTTTAATCTCTTCCATGGGAACCAGTCTTCATTTGCATGAACTCTGTAGCTTGTGGTCTTTTCTTGGTAACGTTAACATGGAGCAAATTCCTCTGGGTAACTTGCTTTGTGTGCCCAGAATACAACTACTGAGAATGTAACTGTTGGCAGCCCTTTAGTGGGTCTGAGACTGCTTTACTACTGGGGCCTGAACTGGTTAATGTGGGATCCGGGAGCCTTCTGTGTATTCACTTTTGACCCCGAGTTATCATTTTATGTTCCCATCTGGGCCCTTCCACATTTATCTCTTGCAGGCTGCTGAAATCAACAAGTGAACTTGCATTCCTGCTTCTATGTTAGACTGCACCAAAATATTGCCATAATCAGAAGAGAAACATTTGTAGAAGAGCTGGGAGTCTTAGATATTAATCATCTGACAGATAAAAATCAGGAGATTCTGGGCTTGTGTTGATTCCAGAGGTGAAGGGTGGTCTTTTTTTTTTTAAAGCCAAACAGTCATTCCTCAAAAGGATATTATTTCTGGCCCCTTGGCCAAGTCCAAGTTTCAAAAGGCAATCTTGCTAAACCCAAGTTCTTCTGCATTACAAATAAACTAGCATTACCATGCATCCCATAAGTAGCAGCAAGAGCTGTTTTTGCTTCAACCCATAGCACAGTTCAGAAGGTCAGACGTGACCACAGTATCTCCTGTTATTTCAGGGCTCACATGTGTTTGCCTTGGCGCCATTTCCCTGGCATTCGGTTTCCGTTATTTTTCCATGGGTTTGGCTTGCAGAAATCAAAGACGCATATTTTTGAAAATAAGTGAAGTTCGGACAGATGAAGTATTCTGAACTGGTGGTGACTGGACCCAGTGGGAGGCAATGCACGCCTCCCTGTTCACATCCAGTAGCATGGTCCTGACCCTGAACACGGCAAACACAGTGATAGCGAAGGTGGAGGCTGCTGCACTCCGCAGTGCTGGCCAGAGCCGCCTCCTCACTCCCCAGCCAGACTCCAGTGATGCTCAGCTTTCTCCCTTCAGGGTAGCTGTTGAGGGTGGAGCTAAATACTCAGGAGAGTGGAGGGTCTCCCTCGATGAACCATTGTCAATTTTAGCCTCAGTGAGAGCTGATTGTTGTTAGTGGGAAGATAATGAGATTGGCCCATTGCTTTGGCTTGTTTTTGTTGCTGCCAGGAGCTCTCTGCAGAATGTGTCTGCAAAACAGACACTCCTGCTGTATACAACACAATTAAGATCACGACTGTGGGGTTAAACTGATAGCAGAGTCTTCAGGGCCTGTAGCTACCATAGAGTAGAAGATATCGTAGGTGGGTGGTTGTGGCCTGGGTGGTACAGTGGCTCCCAAGCTTGTTTGCCCACTGAGGTCACTTGGAAAGTTTCAAAAACTATGCATCATGTGCTCTACCTCAAGTGTGTGTGTATGCCCAGTTGTGAGGACTGACCCCATGGGTCGTAGCCCACCAGGCTCCTCTGTCCATGGGATTTCCCAGGTGAGAATGCTGGAGTGGGGTGCCATTTCCTTCTCCAGGGGATCTTCTCGACCCAGGGATCTAACCCGTCTTTCCTGTGACTTCTGCGTTGGCTGGAGGATTACTTTACCACTTGAGCCACCTTGGGAAGAGGTGGTCATTTAATTTGTTTGCAGACTCACTGGGAGTTTTGGCAGTTTTAAAAGGTCCCCAGGAGACTTGGGAACCACTGATGTTACACAGCCTTGATTTGAGTCTCAACTCCAAAATTTAAGGGCTGTTTGACTTTGGCCAAGCCATGAAACAGTTCCAAGTCTCAGCTTTCTCATTTTCAATATGGGGATGATCTTTTCTCCCTTATGTAGCTGTTACAGAGAGTGAGTATGAATATGTTATGTTTTTAATACCAAAACTGTTACATTAGTAGTCAGAGATTTGGGTAGCAGTGCAAGTCCTGTCATTTCTTAGGCCATGCAGTGGAGTTGTTAGTTGTTTGGGCTCTGAACCCTGGCTTTACTGTTTAACCTTGGGCAAATGTCCTTGCCTCTAAATCTTCATTCCTCTTGTTGATAAAATGGGGGGTTGTTCTTACTTTATAGGGTAGATATGAGGTTTAAATGACAGATACACTTAACATTTATGTTAGACAATATGAAATTACTATTTTGCAGCTTTAAAGTGGTAGAATATCAGCATTTTCTTGTGTTTAACCTAATACTGGGTTTTCAAAAATGTTAGTAATTATTATTACTATTAATCAATATGACCTGGAGACAGTTATTTCAGAGTAGCTCTGTTTCCCCATCCATAAAATGAACACATTTAGAGTTTGCTTCTTCACAGAATTGATACCAGATTTCAGTGAAATGATGTTTGTGAAATCACTTTGAAGATTATAAAATATGAATAAATCATGACAACAAAAACATTCTTGGAAACTGGGCATCTCCTGTATGTAATAGTAAATATTTAGTTAAAGGGGTATGACTGAACAGTGTGAAACTTAGGAAGGGAACTGAGTCATATGAAGAATGCCTTGTCCTTTGGAATTCAGACAAAATTACTTTTTAAAGCCTATTCCAAGTTTACTGCCACTCCAGCCTTGTGGGGAGCAGAGAGCAGTGAACCCCACGGCTCCTATCACGGACCAACTTGCCTTATTGTTGAGGAGAGGTGCGGCTCTATCTGTGCAGGAATAACTGCCACATGATACCTACCCAACGCCAGACTCTGCTGAAGTTCCATACACACATGGCCTCATCTATTCTTGGCGAGATCCCTAGTTTTTGCAAGGGAGGAAATTATTATCCCAATTTTTCACAGAGGAGATGGGAGCACAGAGAGATTAAATAACCTGTCCAAAGTCGCACAGGTGTAATAGTAAAAGACATTCGAGAAATGGGGGTTGTGGAAAACATTTGTGGTGATGAGTAGATTCAAAATCACATCAGATTATAACAAATAGCAAACTCTTTTATCTAGAGCTCTTCTGTGCTTTTCTACCTTTCACTTTTTCTTTTGGCCTTGCCGTGTGGCATGCACAGTCTGAGTTCCCTAACCAGATATCAAACCCATGGCCCCTGCATTGTGAGTGTGGGATCTTAAACTCCTCAGCGTAAGCCATGCAATATTTTCTGCAAGAAATATATCTAGGCTCTGATTAAAAAGCTTATTTTAACATTCCTTGTAGAAAATGTCTCCTGGCTTATGCTGAGTATGGCTTACTCCTAGTTTTTGGGTTTTGACCTCATTTTCATCCCTGACACTGGGTGGCCTTGGGTGGGAAAAATAGCTTCTTCGTGTCTGTAGTTTCTCCACCTCTAACATGGGTCTAATAATGCCTCCCTTGAAAGGATGTTGTGGAGACTAATTATCATAATGTCAGTTTTTTTGTGTGCGCCTCTGATGCAGATGAAACCCAAAGGGCCACCCAGACTTCAGCCCTGTGGTAAATGCTTGGTTTCTCTTGGATGGAGACAAGAGTATTGCTTCTTGGTGGGCTTCCAGACCCTCTCACTGTCTTCTCTTTGCATAGGGCAGCGCCGGGTCTCTTCTTTCACACACAGCATTACTTGGAGTAAGTTACCATAAATACCCTGTGGTCAAGGAGTAAGCGATACCGCTTATTACAAAGTTATGTGAGAAACGGTTTCAACTAGCAGGGATCACGGAGGCAGTAACGATGTCAGCTGATGTGCTCGCTCATGATCCAGTGAGGAGAATTCTGTTCCACTGAGGAAATGCTTACATAGGATCAACTTTATTTCGTGGCAGTAACAGTGGCTCCTGTGATGCACGGTTTAGCCACATAGGTATTACTCAGGAGCGCGTCAGAAAAGCAGAATCTCAGGCCCCCACACCAAGACTACTGCCTCAGATTCTGCATTCTAACAGAATCCACAGGTGGTTGGAAGGCTCATTAAAGCCTGAGAAGTACCTCTCTCCTCTTGGAACTGAAACAGTGATGACACGCTTTGTGGTGGAGCTGGGAATCCATCCGGTCAAGGTTGATTAGGCTCCAAAGCTCATGTTCTACTTTCTCGACTGCTCTGCCTCCTCTCAAGTGATGCAGATAGGGTTTGATTTATTGCTGAAATGCAATCTGACCTTCCAGGAAGAGGTCTGGCCATGGCTACTACAGTGGAGTACATACTCCTCAGTTCAGGAAACTTCTAGATAAAAGCAGCTTTTATCACAGTGTCTATGATTTTGTTACATGTGTGATTGTAACAAATCACTTTTTTTTTTTTAAGCTCAAGATATTTCCTTGCCTGAAAAATAAAATTGAGAAAGCAATTTGGGAAAGGGGTTGGAGGGAGGAAGTAGAGAAAAAAAGAAAGGAGAAAAAAGAGCAGAAAGGAAAGAAAAAGTAATCCTTTGAGGGAACCCAATTTTTCAGACTACAGTTATCCATCCTGATTGTGGAGGTGAATGAAATTTTTCTTAATCTTTAAGGGCTGAGGTTTTAATTAAAAATTTTTTTAAATGAGGATTTTTTGAAATAATTGAACAGTATCAGTGAAAGAGTATGCCAAAACAGTGTTTTCCTTTTTTCCCCTTCCCTTTGAGCTCATTTTTAGACTATTAAAATGACCAAACCAAGATGCTGCTGCTGTTAAGTTGCTTCAGTCATGTCTGACTCTGTGTGACCCCATAGATGGCAGCCCACCAAGCTCCCCTGTCCCTGGGATTCTCCAGGCAAGAACACTGGAGTGGGTTGCCATTGCCTTCTCCAATGCATGAAAGTGAAAAGTGAAAGTGAAGTAGCTCAGTCGTGTCTGACTCTTATCGACCTCATGGACTGTAGCCTACCAGGCTTCTCTGTCCATGGGATTTTCCAGGCAAGAGTACTGGAGTGGGTTGCCATTGCCTTCTCCCCAAACCAGGATGAAAATACCAATAAATCTTTATATCATTGTGACTTGATTTTGATTGCCATTTTCAAGCAGTTGCCCATAACTGTGACATTTATTCCTTTTTTAAGATAACATACTATAGCCAGAATGATCTCTGAAAAGTGCAAATTTGAACTCCTAATGAATTACTTTATCTAGACTTTTGATCGTCAATTGTTGTTGTTCAGTTGCAAAGTTGGGTCTGACTCTTTGCGACCCCATGAACTGCCGCACCCCAGCCTTCCCTGTCCTTCACTGCCTCCCAGAATTTGCTCAGACTCATGTTTATTGAGTTGGTGATGCCATCCGACCATCTCATCCTCTGTCACCCTCTTCTCCTCCTGCCCTGAATTTTTCCCCCATCAGAGTCTTTTCTAATGAATTGACCCTTTGCGTCAGGTAGCCAAAGTATTGGAGCTTCAGCTTTAGCATCAGTTCTTCCAACACATATTCAGTGTTGATTCCCTTTAGGATTTACTGGTTTGACCTCCTTGCTGTTCAAGGGACTCTCAAGAGTCTTCTCCAGCACCACAATTTATCAATGGCTGTTATTATAAAAAGACAAGAAATCAGGAATTATATTCCTTCCACTGGTAGCATAGAACCACCTAAGAAATATTCTTACTAAAAGATAGGAGATGAATCTCATCAAAATTTTGTATCTAACACTACCAGTGTACAGGAGACACAGAGGTCACAACTGTCACCTGGGTCTTTTGGAATGCTTGCTCTTGGGTTGATCTGTCTTGGAATCCAGCTACCATGCAGCAAGAAGCTCCAGACACATGGAAAAGCTACTCATAGTCACTTTGGTTGACAGCCCCAGCTGAGCTCCCAGCTGGTAGCTGTCACTCGCTGTCAGCACATGAATGTCCAGACATCTTGGACAACCAGCTGACACAGGACCACAGTTGCATGAGAGACCCCTGATGTGCACTGCTCAACTGATCCCTGTTAACACACAGAACCAAGAGAGTTAATTATAACTGTCTTGAGGCACTAAGTTTCGGAATGATTTGTTAAGTAGTGTTAGGGATGGAATGTCCCCCCCTGCCCAGATTCCTATGTTGAAGCCCTATGCCCCAGTGTGATGGTATTAGGAGATGGGGCCTTTGGGCTATAAATAGCTTTAGATGGATTCATGAAAGGTGGGGTCCCCATGAGGGGACTGGTGTTCTCATAAGAGGAAGAAGAGAAACAACAAAGTTCTAGTGTATAGCACAGCGAACTATATTCAATATCCCGTGATAAACTATATGGAAAAGAATATATTAAAAAAGAATGTATACGTGTGTGTGTGTGACTGAATCACTTTGCTGTACAGCAGAAATTAACACAACATTGAAAATCAATTATGCTTCAATAGAAAAAAGAGAAGAGAGACCAGACTCCTTTCTCTCTGCCATGTGAAGACACAGCAAGAAGGCAACTGAGGTTCTCACCAGGAACCAAATTTGCTGACACTTTGACCTTGGACTTCCTAGCCTCCAGAATTCTGAGAAATAAATGTCTGTTTAAACACCCCATCTACAATATTTTGTTAGATAGCAGCCCCATCTGACTAAAGCAATTGGCAACAATCATATCAGTACTCAGTGCTCTATTGGCTGTGGAAGACGGGGCAAAATGAGGAAATTAAGATCACCCCAGATTTTGGTCTTGGGAGAGTGTGTGACCCATGGTCCTATTCACTGAGCTAGCAAACCTGTGAGGAGGAACAAATTGGGGATGGAAAGTGTTAGTCACTCAGTTGTGTCTGACTCTTTGTGACCCCATGGACTATACCCCAACAGGCTCTCTGTCCATGGAATTCTCCAGGAATGAATACTGGAGTGGGTTGCCATTTCCGTCTCCGATCTTCCCAACCCAGGGGTCGAACCCAGGTCTCTTGCATTGCAGACAGATACTTTACCAGGATGGGATGGGAGGAAGAAATAAATGATTTCCATCATTATTTTAATAATAGATATTAGTTTTAGAATTAATGAATAATAAAAAAAGGCATTATAACTGTCTTGAGGCACTAAGTTTTAGAATGATTTGTTAAGTAGTGTTAGGGACTGACTGTCCCCCTGGCCCAGATTCTCTGTTTATTGTAGTTTCCTTTAGCCTTGTTTGCTCTTTGTTTTCTACAAAATTGCAGGGGCAATTTCTCCCCGCCCCCCCCCCGGCCGCCCCCCCCAACCCCCCCCCCCCCCGCCACTATCCTAAAACATACCAATCTGACAACCTTTTTGGAGATTTATTTAACTCAAGATCTTGGACAAAAAATCCAACATGAACTTCTAATAGCAACTCTGGCTACCTTCTGTAAAATTTCAAATAAAAATAAATAAAATAAATGTTGCTGTTGGGAATTATTTGTTTTGGTAAAACAGCTTACTGTTTTCACCAGGGCTAAGTCTTCAGGGAAACCCTAGACATTCATCCCTGTGACAGAGTTCCTGGTCTGTGACTCAAGGGGCAGATGAGGTTATGCTTTCAGTGCTTCCAAGAAACAAAATTCACTGGGTAATTATTTGTCTACGCAGTCCAAATGGAAAAAGTAAAATGAACCTGGAGATGCTCAGAGAAATGGCATGAATTTCTGGTTGTGCAATGGTCTACTTATTCATTCATTTATTATTATTCAGAAAATATTTGTTGAGGGACTTACTTCCCTGGTGGTCCAGTAGCTAAGACTCCATGTTCCCCATAGGGGGACCAGGCTTGATCCCTAATCAGGGAATGAAGAGCCCACGTGCCACAACTAAAGATCTTGCATGCCACAATGATGATTGAAGATATTATGTGTTGCAACTAAGACCCAGAGCAGCCAAATAAATACATATTTAAAACTATATTTATTGAGAACCCACCTTGTATCAGGTCCAAAGATAAGTGCCAAGAATCCAATGGTAAGCAAAAGGAAAAAGAAAGTTAGTCACTCAGTCACTCTGAGTGACACAGAAAGTTAGTCACTCTTTACGACTCCATGGACGATAGCCTGCCAGACTCCTCTGTCCATGGGATCTCCAGGCAAGAACACTGGAGTGAGTTGCCATTCCCTTCTGACCCAGGGATCGAACCCTGCTGGCAACGCAGCCATTAATTCTCTAATTTGTCCAGTGAGAGAGACAAATCATTAAGCAAATAGTTTTGCAAATACATACATAAATGTTACGACAGAAAGTCCCTCAACAAGTAGCTATTGAATGCCTACTATATGCTTATCCTTGTGTTTAGTGCTGTGGGAACTATCAAGGGGGTTTAGATGACATTTGTTTTCAACAGCATTACTGTCCAATTGGAGAAGCGATGAAGGACTGGAAGAGCTCCTCTGTGTAGTGCAGACTTAGTATGGTGGGAAGAAGGCAATGTTGGAGCAAACAAGACTTTTTTTTTAATTTGGAAAAATAACATATATATACAACATGTATAACGTGGTAAAACACATTCAAATAGTACAATAATAGTACTATTAATGGCCCAACAGATGTTAGCTGTTTCTTGTGCATTCTTCAAAAAAATTTTCATGCATTCTTGAGACTATATATATTCCATACATATTACCCTTCTATTTTAAATGCTAATTTTAATACATAATTTCTACTGCTTACATTAACCACAGAAGATATTAAAATCACAAAGCTAAGTTTTGCACATATTTAAAAATGAAAACAATGTAAAAATATTTTTAATGAAAGTCAAAGCCTCTTCAGGACTAACTAACTGTTGTGCATTGTGTTTCTTTCTTGAAAAAACTATCCATATGCCATCACAGAAGTAGGAAGGAAAGATTCTCAGTTCAACCACTCTATATTCAAGAAAGACGACTTTCTTAGTTGCTGCTCATCACTAAAGATTAAAAAAGATACCCTGGGAATATCAAATATTTTCATGACTTGTGACTGGGGGTTGGGTGATCTCTCTTCAAATACAGTTATTCTTTCTGGCTAAACTCTAAATCTTCCCTTATTGGCTTAGGTTTTTAGAGACTAAAACCAAGAAGACACCTAAAGATGATTTCTACTCTTCTGCACTATCTTATCCCTTTTCAAAGACAAGGATCATGGAGATTGATATTATTTAAGTGGTAAGGGCTAGGACTAATGAACATAAAAGGAGAAAGAAATTATCAGGTAAAAAAAATCTTATCGTAACACATAGCCAAAATGTTGTGTTCAAGTCCGTATCTGGAGTTCCTGTTGTCAGGTATACCCAGCCAAAGCCCAGTGACTGTGAAATGGGTGGAAAGTGAGGCTGGCATGTTGGGTTCCAGTCTCTGCCTTGCTCACAATCAGCCCCTATGACCTTAGGTAAGTGTCTTCCTCTATCAGACTGTAATTTGATCAAATGAAAGATGAATAGGTTAGCGTACGGGATTGAATTGAATAGGAAATATCCTTTTGCTAATATTAATGGTAAGTATTATTCTGTAAGACATTTGTAGAGTGAGTGAGTGTGTGTGTGTGTGTGTGTTTGGTAAGTCACTGCATATAATGTATTTCTCAAGGGAGCCATGATCAGAAAGTCTGGAAGTCCCTAGACTAGAGGACACAGTGCTACAGATCTGAAAGTAACTGGCCAACAATCGTGAAAATAAAAGAATCCGAGATTTTTATAGTAGTGGTCTGCTGGCACTATAGGCTATGAGGATGGAGACACTTCTTTCCACATATGCCAAAGGAACCCACCTAATGCTCAGTTATTTCTTCTTCTCTGCTGCTGCTAAGTCGCTTCAGTCGTGTTCAACTCTGTGAGACCCCATAGATGGCAGCCCACCAGTCTCCCCCATCCCTGGGATTCTCCAGGCAAGAACACTGGAGTGGGTTGCCATTTCCTTCTCCAATGCATGAAAGTGAAGTCACTCAGTCGTGTCCAACTCTTAGCGACCCCATGGTCTGCAGCCTTCCAGGCTCCTCTGTCCATGGGATTTTCCAGGCAAGAGTACTGGAGTGGGGTGCCATTGCCTTCTCTGTTCTTCTTCTAGCCTCATTCAATTTTATGTATTTTTATTCTCTTCTTTTCTTTCATTCTCTTCTTTCTCCCTTGTTTCCCTCTTCCTTTTCTTCCTTCTTTGTCTCCCTTTCTATTTCTCCTCTATTCTTCTCTGTTTCCCCCTTTCCTTCTACCATGTTGCCTTGTGGGTACAGATTTCATTGACATACTTCCTCTCAGATCACCACTAAGGACACCGAAGATATTGTAAAGTCTTTACATTAAATACTGCAGACCCCTTCTACTCAGTGCGGTCCATTGGCCAGCAGCCACAGCATCACCTGGGAGCTGATTGGAAGGCAGTATCTCAGGCCCTGTCCCAGACTTCTTAAAATAGAATCTGCATTTTCACAAAATATTCTATGAGTCTTATGAACATTCAAGCATGAGAAGCACTGCCATAGCACTGACGTTCTTCCTAAATCAAACAAACCTTTGAAAATCTGTCATTGAACCCTTAAACACAATTATCCACAGATGCTTCCCATCAGCACGGTCACAGAAGACGCTCCACTCCCTTGGAAATTAGATGGGTTTAGGGGTGGGGAAGATGTGGGGAAGTGAAGGTTTGGATGTCTACGTGTTGGGGGGGTGGGCTTCCCCTGGGGCTCTGGACAAAGGACATTTAGTCAGGGAGGCGCATGTCTGGCTGTCCTGATAAATATCAAGTCTTTGCTTGTTTGTCAAGGCGTGGTGGGTGATGTGGTTTGTGGTTTCAGGACCTGTTGTATGTTGTCAGACACCAGCCTTAGGACATGGTAGTCAGTTTCAGTTGGCTCAGAAAGGGGCATCATTCTACTTCCTTCCTTCCCTGGGAAACATGGAATGATTTGGAGGTCGTCCACTGAGGGTTCATCTGTTAAAAGAAGGGTGGCAACGCCTGGATTTCCTGGGACAGTCCCAAGTTGACACCCGCGTCCCAGAAAAAATGATTAATAGTGGCCACTTTTATATTCAAATGTGTCTCCAATAAACTGTGGTCACACCAGTTGTAATAGATTCCAGAAAGAAGCAGACCTCTCTAAGGAACTGGGTAAAAGTGAATCTAACAAATGGGAGAGAGAGATACCCCTGATTCTTTTGGCTGCCAAGGCCCAAGGCCAGAAAAAAGATTTCCTCTCTGTCAATGGCCCTGCTACTAGATAGCTGAGGATGTTTTGGTTAGCTAGAGTGTTTTGAGTGATTCCCAGATTAATGCTAGTTCTGAGATTTTACTTTATCATTTTGGTCTAACTTCTGACTTCTCCAGGGTTGGCTGTCTTTCTGATTAGACTGCCTCCACCTAGGACCAGACCATGTTTTTGACTGCCTTGAACTTTTGCTGCTATTACAATAAAGAATGAATTTATGTGAACCTCGAATGTCTTTGGTCTTTGAGTCTCCTGATTCATACTTATAATAAATGAGACAGTGGTTGAAAATGTAGTCTCTTTGTATGATTATTGTCACCCACTAGCTTCTGCAAAACTGTAGCTTCCTCTGGGGAAAAAGCATCCTCCAGCTAAGAAAAGGATCCGTTCTGAGCCCTGAACCCAAAGGTGGGGTCTCTTCCTATGTGCAGGCTTCATAGTCTCCGGGCTGTGGTCCAGGCCTACTGACAAATCAGATTGGTCCGGATGCTCACTTGGGCTCCCTGCAGGGCCACTGGGCTGGACCCAGTCCCCCCAACCCCGTCTCCTCTGGTTGCTGCCTCTAGCCATTGAGTTGAGTCTCCAACCCCTGCCTCCACCTCCTTACAATTCTTAGGAGTGAGGAGAGCGAAATAACTCCCATCCTCCAACTCTTGCCCCAGGCATAATCAAGGCTCTATAACAAGTGTCCTTGAAGACTAAGATTAAAGAGAAAAAGGTAATCTCCACATTTTCCAAATGGTTATGAGTGGAAGACAGAGAGCCCTCAAGACACAAGCTTCCCAGGACTCCCAGCATATTCCTTTTCAATTTTTCCGGATGCATCTGAAGGGCCATAAAGCAGATCAAGTGATCTGATGCTCCAGGCACTTTGCTGTCCTTGCACTTGGCTCTTGCATATTTAAGGTGGGGCTCAGAAAATACTTTGTCTCCTCTGGTCCCATTAAGAAGCCACTAGGTGAACATTCTGGTGGAGCTAGTGGAATTTCAGAAGTGAGTTTCATTTGTTAATGCTGGGGCAGGCCTCGGCAGAGCAGGGATGAGGAAGCACAAACAGGTGGGCTGTGAGGAACGTCTGCACTTGGCTGGAACACATTGTGATGCTGTCTTGGGGAGTTGGTGTTTATTTTTCCAGTCATGCTTAGTCCTAGGAGGTGTTAGATTTCACTAAAGCCTTCATGACTCATGACTCCAGGAGAGCTCAGATTCCCTTCCCCCTCCTCCTCAACCCCATGTGCCTTGCTCTTCAAAATGAAAACAGCAAAATCTCTTAGAGCAGGCACTTGTAGAAAAGGACCATTTCTTGATTCATTTGAGGGAAGTCCTTTAGAAACTCAAAGCACCTTCTCATTGGAAGATGGGGTTGTCATTTCTGAGGAGTTCGTTTTCAGAGATTGATTTTCCACAACTGTTTTCAAATAACCAAACCAAGCATATCTTTTGAAATAGTCCCACTGGAGTCTTGCCTCCATCCCCACATTTGCTGCAGGATTCAGAGTGTGCTGGAATTACCTTTAGAGACAGTGTTGGCGACAGAGGAGAGATTTGGCTCCCGTTAAGTTTTACCTCATTTTTGACCTGAACGCCCCTGTCTGGCTTGGTCTCTGTGCTCATTCATCAGATTTGGTACAAAATGTCAGTTGGCTTTTCCAGAAATCAAAACTTCTCTCCCCAGATTGGAGTCTTGCCATTATTGACAGGATTTAATGGAATATACCAAGACTTTTCAGGCAAGTTCCAAAGGGGAGTTTTAGAAATTCACTGAATTATAAACTGTGTCTTTGGGACAAGGCTCCAGCTTTAAGAGGTGACCAGTGTGGAAGCCAATGCTTATTTGGATCACACACACACTCATAGACCAATTAATACACTACAATAATCTGAATCATGTTATCCCTTACCACTTCCCTAGTGCATTAACAATTGTTTGTTATTTATTTTGTTTTGGCAAGAGTAGTAAATAATCAGTAAGTTTGTTCATCAGCTCATGTATTATTTAGTCATTGATTCAGTCAGTCAAAATATGTTTGGCATTTGACTTTCAATGACAAAAAAAAAAAAACACATGTTCAATGACCTGATTCCAAAAGGAGAGATAGTTGACTGTTAATCAAAGAAACACTCAAATAAAAGTAAATAAAACAAGACCCACTGTGATAAGTGCCACGGAGAGAGGAACGTATATGGAGCTAACTGCTGCTAAGTCGCTTCAGTCGTGTCCGACTCTGTGCAACCCCAGAGACGGCAGCCCACTAGGCTTCTCTGTCCCTGGGATTTTCCAGGCAAGAACACTGGAGTGAGTTGCCATTTCCTTCTCCAATGCATGAAAGTGAAAAGTGAAAGTGAAGTCGCTCAGTCGTGTCCGACTCTTAGCGACCCCATGGACTGCAGCCTACCAGGCTCCTCCGTCCACGGGATTTTCCAGGCAAGAGTACTGGAGCGGGTTGCCATTGCCTTCTGTGATATGGAGCTAAGAGACAGTCTAAAAGAGAGCACTCCGGGTCAGCAAGGATCTGGAGGAGGAGGGCACTGATTAGGTGAAGGCGAGGGTAGTGCAGGAGCTTTTCTGTGAGAGGACAGCATAGGCAAAGCCCCTATAACCAGAGAGATGACAGAGTTGGAAGGATAAAGAAGGCCAGGGTGGCTGCTGCTCGGAGCATGGCAGGGAATGAGGATGGGGACAGTGGCAATGGAAGACCACAGGGGACCCTATAGACACAGGGACCCCATGCTTTCTTGTCCAGACTGAAACACTTGTGAATGTAAAATGAAGGGCTATTGATAATGACCCTAATAGGCGCTGTCATTCAGTCACTCAGTCGTGTCTGACTCTTTGCGACCCCGGGGACTGCAGCTTGCCAAGCTTCCCTGTCCATTACCAATTCCTGGAGCTTGCTCAAACTCATGTCCATTGAGACAGTGATGCCATCCAACCATCTCATCCTCTGTCTGTCACCCCTTTCTCCTCCTGCTGTCAATCTTTCCCAGCACGAGGGTTTTTTCCAATAAGTCAGTTCTTCACATTAGGTAGCTAAAGTATTGGAGCTTCAGCTTCAACACCAGTCCTTCCAATGTATATTCAAGGTTGATTTCCTTTAGGATTGAACGGTTTGATCTCCTTGCTGTCCAAGGGGCTCAAGTTTTCTCCAGCACCATGGTTTGAAAGTATCAGTTCTTTGGTGCTCAGCCTTCTTTATGGTCCAACTCTCACATCTGTACTGGAAAATAAATCACAACTATTCGAGCAAACCAGGACCTGTGCTCCTCTTACTTATAGATCATGCTAGTGATTTTGGTCTACATCCTAAGCACAATGTTGAACAGGGTTTAAGCTTGGTAATGAGAATGAGGGCTGCATTTTGAAAAGATTTTCCAGGTTACCCAGTCAGGACAGGAATGGTGATCGTTTCCTTAAATACTCAGAATCGTAGCTTAGTTTGGATAAATTGTCTTTATGCGCCAGCCTCCCTTCTCTGCTCCCATCCCAGTGCTCAGCACACATCTGGGCAGCAGCTGCAGAGCTGGGATTCCAGAGGCTCTGGCTAATTTGTAGGATGATGGGGAAGATGCCTGGCAATGGAGCGCTCCCATTAGTGCTGCTCATGTTTGAGTTGTAAGCTTGATGCCTTCCACATGCTCCTGTTTCATTCTGACCCTCCTGGGGTCAGGCCAGCAGTGAACTCTTTGAAGGAATTTGGTTCAACCTACTGTCTTTCATCGGAGAAGGCAATGGCACCCCACTCCAGTACTCTTGCCTGGAAAATCCCATGGACAGAGGAGTCTGGAAGGCTGCAGTCCATGGGGTCGCTGAGGGTCGGACACGACTGAGCGACTTCACTTTCACTTTTCCCTTTCATGCATTGGAGAAGGAAATGACAACCCACTCCAGTGTTCTTGCCTGGAGAATCCCAGGGACGAGGGAGCCTGGGGGGCTGCCATCTCTGGGGTCTCACAGAGTCGGACACGACTGAAGCGACTTAGCAGCAGCAGCAGCAACTGTCTTTCATGGCTAAAATTTTTAGAAAAATGGGCCTTTGCATGTAAATCAATGGCAACAATGTCTTAAAGCTGCAAAGGGCTTTATTCATGTGCCGATGTCTCTTCTCGAGTTTCTTCTCTGTCTTTGGTAGAGTCACAGAGTTAAAGGGGGCTCTAAGAGATTTGAATTCCTTCTTGGGCCCACTGCGGAGTGGTTGTCCCAGCTACAGCTGAGCTCTTCTGGGGACCTGGAATGCTCTCCCTCCTAGGATTCTGTCTTTCCTCACTCCCCTCTGTTTCTGTTTCCATCCTTCCAGCCAGAGCCACCATCTTTTCTCACCTGGACCACTGCAGTGGCCTTCACTGGTCTCCCTGCTTTTGCTGCAGCCTCTCTCCTATCCGTGTACATATCACAGCCAGAGAGCTCTTTTAAAAATAAGAATCAGGGACCAGGTGGTCCAGTAGTTAAGAATCCACCTTGGAATTCAGGGGACATGTGTTCGATCCCTGGTTGGGGAACTAAGATCCCACGTGCCTCGGTGGAACTATCCAACACGCTGTAGTGAAAGATCCTGCATGATACAGTGTAGATCCTGCATGCCACAGCTAAGACCTGATGCAGTCAAATAAACGTTTAAAAATAAAAATGAAAAATAAAAGCAAGAATCGGTCGAGTCAGTCCGGCTTAAGCCTTGGAACAGCTTCTCATTGCCTTTTGATTAAAATCTACTCTCCTTACTATACTCACAAAGCCCTGCTTCCCACCTGTTTCTCCAACCTTCTCTCTTACCATTGTTGCCATCACACACTGTGTTCTAACCCCAGTGCCTTCTTGTTTTTCTCAGACACACAAATTCATTTTTTGCCCTAGAGCTGTTGCCTGGAACACTCTTTCCATGATTATTTGTGAAACGGGCTCCTTATTTGTTAGGCCTCCGTGAAGTGACACCTACATAGAAAGGCTTTTCCTGGCTGTTTGCATATCATGGGTCCCTCTTATTCATCTTGACCTCAGGTCCTTTTATTGTTTATGACAAACAACTCGTAATTTTTATTAGTTTCATTGCTTTGTTTCAACCTGTCTCCGAGGACTGGGCCATGTCTGCCTCATTCGTGGCTGTGTCCTCTGTACCAGGCACAGAGCTAGTGTGTAGTAGATGTCCTCAATAAATATTTGTGGAGTAAATGAGCGAGCAACAGTCGATTAATTTTTGTTTAACATCTCTGTTTGCTATGAAGTAATTTCTTTTTTTAAAAAATGAAGTCATTTCTCATTGAAACCTTATATCCGTGGTCATCTTTTATTACAGTCCTCTTTGGAATTCTTTTTTTCTAACAAAGCCCCTCCCCACCCCCGTGCTTGAAGACCATTCTCTTTCCATTCTAAGGTTTCTTTTCTCTCTTTAAAAAATCTCTAGCTCTGTAGTTACCATAAGATCCAGCAATCCCACTCGTGGGCATATATTCAGAAAAGACGAAAGAACTACACGCATTCCAATGTTCACAGAAGCACTATTCACAATAGCCAAGACATGGAAACAGCTTAAATGTCCATCAACGGAAGAAGGGATAAAGATGTGGTGCATATATACCATGTGGTATTACTCAGCCATAAGAAAAAATGAAATCATGCTGTTTGTAGCAACAAGGATAGACCTAGAGATTATCATACTAAATGAAGTCAGACAGAGACAATTATATGGTATTACTTGTATGTGGAATCTAAAAAATGGTACAAATGAACTTATTTACAAAACAGAAATAGACTCAGAGGCATAGAAAACAGACTTATGGTTACCAAAAGGGAAGTGGGGGAGGGATAAATTGAGAGCATGGGATTGACAGGTGCACTCTACTATAAAAAAATCCCTAGTTTTTTTCATATCATATTATGATGTGTTGTCTTCTTCGATGAATCTTACTGTTCTTTCAGCCTATCACATTCTTTTTGGATTCCGAATCTGTCATCTACCATAGTGGCTATACCTCCCAACTTCTGGGCAAATCACCCATTTGATAAATATGTGAAGAAAATACATTGACTGTCCTGAGGGAGAGTCCTTTCTTCAGGACATTAATAACTTAATGATCCCATGGAAAAAAAAAATTAGAGAACTTTCCTTTAAATAGAAAGCCAAGAGTTGAATGCTTCAACTAAGATACAGAAATTCTATTGCTGTCTAGATAACATTTCCAATGGGATGCATTGCCTGCTTCACACACTGAACGTATTTGAAAGGAAAGTTATAATTTATGATGCATAGCAGTAGGTGGTCATTTATTAAAAACTTTAAAAAATATTCATTTATTTTATTTGGATGAACTGGGTCTTAGATGTGGCATGTGGGATCTAGTTCCCTGACCAGGGATCAAACCAGGAACCCCTACACTGGGAGTGTGGAGCCTTAGCCACTGGGCTACCAGGGTAGTCTGTCGGTGATTATTTAAATGGTGGTTTTGCAGACTAAGTCACAACATAGAATAATGATTCTGCTATGTGAAATATGGTAAATGGGAAAAGCACAATGCAAAATTATGTCATGAGCTAATTTTCTTCTCTATCTTGAAATATGTAGCTTTCACATTTATAATGAAAAACATACATGGATACCAAGGCTTTACTTACATTCCTCTTATAAAATTCAGTGTTTTATGTTAAAGAACCTAGCTTTCTCACAGATGTAGGGTTTAGGAGTTGTTCTTTACGTACAACTGGGAGAATCAGTCCCTCCCCTCCTATCTTATTGCTCAGAGGGCTTAAAAATATGTTTGTGTCTCGTTCTCTAAGTTTGCGGTTCCTTTGTTTGGAATGGTACTGACACTTTTTCTATGAGGTATATTTTTGAGAAAAAGATGTGGAACAGAGAAGGTGTTTTTTTTTTTTTTTAATTGCCTCTTTCCTTTGACCTTTTTTTCTGGCCTCAGGTGAAGATGTCACACCATCCCCATCACAGCCACTGATTTCATTTCCAGACCTCCTCCTCCTTCTCCTGATCTGCAGCAAGGCTTAACCTGTCCCCCCAGTGCCATTTCCTCACAGCATCTGTCTCTATCACATTATACATATTTCCTTGACTCCAAAAGAGTATTGATCATTATAAAAGTCTATAAAGTTCAGAAAAATATAAAGAAGGAAGGCATCGCTCATTGCTCAATCACCCAGAAAGACTCCCTGTATTAAAAATTAATCTTTAAATTCCTGTTGTTGGTGGCCATTTAATTCACTGTCATGGGGCTGCTGGTGCATTTTCTTAGGAAGAAGGGCTGTTTGCCTTCTTTAAATGAAACCAAAAAGGCAGCCACTTTCTTCTTGGAAGTCCCTCCCTTCTCTTCAAGATCCCATGTGGAGAAGATGCAACTTAATGGTCTTCCCCTATTTGTTCATTCAATTATCCATCTAGATCCTCAATTCTCATTCCAAGGCAGCTCTCCAACTCCCAGTGATGTTTACTAGGGACAGGCCACCCAGCTAGTCTAAGTCTTCTCTGGATTCCTTTTATACTTTATTGTCTCTTTCACTAGCCTTTTTTTCCCCCAGCCTTACATTTTCCTTGAGTTGTTTCTAATAAAGAAGGCCTGCCTTTCATCCAGACATGACTCCAAGGGCCAAATCTGTGCCTGACACAGGAAAATCTCATTTAATCCAAATGCTTGAGGCCAGAGGGTTGGATTTTACTGTAAATGTGGACTCAAAACTAATTGAAAATTTTCTTCCCAGAATGTATCCAAGATAACTAATTCTTCTTTGGTGCTTTCACAATAAGGACTAGAGACTGTCATGAAATTTTCCACATTTTTAAAGTACTTGCAGTTTCAGCATTCTGGAAATGGTTCTTATTGCCTACATTTGGCTGTTGAAGTAAGAATATGGGATCCAGGTTTGCATCATCTCTCTTATTCTTTATTTTCAAGACCTTTAGTCATCAACAGCACTTTACCTGTTCAAGTAAATGATGAAAGTGATGATGAAAGATGATGTCAATGATACAAGAGCATCTCAGGACCTACTTCCGTGCAGCAGGAATAGCAGGGCAGCAGCCCCAGATCAGAGTGGTAGATTCAATGGGCTTCCAAGGAAGAGTGTAAGTCATGGGCCATCTTTCATGCAACACAGGTGGGACACTGCAGTGTAGTACTGGGTCCCAGAGATTCAACTCTTCACTAAGCGTAAGAACTCATTTCACTGTAGTTTTTCTTCAACATCTATTCACTCTTTTGAAGTGGGCATATGATTGAGACCCTGCTGTTGAACAGGTAATGGGTGGAAATATAATGGTTTAGAAAATAGTCAATGGAGAGTGGCTGAATAAATTAGTACACACATTTGAATCGTTTCTTTGCCTCTAATTTCTTGAGTGACCTTGGAAAGCTACTTAACCTCACTAAGCCCCATTTTTCTGATCTGTTAAATGGGGATGTTAGTACCTTTCTTATAGGATTACTGTGAGGATTAAATGAACAAATATGTGTAAAATATATAATAAAGTGATTTTTTAAATTAAAGAGCAATAGTAGCAGTAATCCTGATAGTAATTGCTATTATTATCTTTAGTATGTTATGCCTCTAAGATAAGACACCTTCCGGTTGTATTAATATTTTGGTATATTGAAGTTTTTATTTTATTTCTCTGTTGTCACAATCTAGTCCCACAATACATATCTGTGTACATCACAGGGTCTCGATCAATGTTTGTTGCTGGACCCTTCCAAAGACAAAATTAAAATCTATTCTTTTCTTTCTTTGTCCAGCCCTTCAGACCGTACAGCCTCTCTCATTATTCACTGGATTGTCCTGGGGAATCTGATTAATGGTGGCAAACTGTTTCATGTATGGTGAATATTAGATAACTCTAGAATGCTGAAATTGTCATTTATGTCATGGATATGTATCTGGGGAGGAAATGCTTAATGGTTTCAAGAAGTTGATCTGCCTTAGCTGGAAGCAATGACCTCCAATGGCCTGATGAAATCTGGAGAACAAAGGAAACAGGTTCTCTGAGAGAAAATGATCAAGCTCTGTAGAAACATCTTAATCTACAGAGTTCTGTATCCATTTTGTATTTCTTGTTGGTACAATGGGGCCATTTCTCCTGGTATTTGTGCTCTTGTACAGTCCCCATCCCCCTACCTGGATTCTGGGCTTGGCCAAGTGACTTGTTTAGCCAATGGAACATTAATAAAGATGATGCAAGAGGAGGCTTGGTAAATGCTTGCACATCGAGCACGTCCTCTAGAAACACTTCCTTATAGAATCCAGGCTACAAGCTACAAACAGACTCAGGATTACCACACTGAGTGATGAGAGGCCAATGGAAAGATGCTGAATGATGAGAGCCAACTTGGACATTCCTGTCTCTCAACTCACAGCTGAAGCCAGCACTTGTATGACCACTACACTCTACTCTCTAGGAGCAGATAAACCTCCCAGCTAAGCCCAGTCAACTCACAGACTTATAGAATAAAATTATACGTTGTTATTTCAAGCAATTAAACTTAGGGCGGCTTTTTATGTAACAATATACAGTAGACACACAGTTTCTTCCCTCCTTTCCTCTAGAACCTATGGGCAGACCAAATAGAAGCATCCCCTAATATGTCTCAAAAAAATACATTGGTGTTCACAGTAGTCAGCATCATTGGTCTAGAAAGACATTATTCATTTCCAGGTGCCTTCATCCCACACATGCAAATCTTGAGGTTCATAGAGGAGAAATAACCAAAATCACATGTCTAGGTCTCCTGATCCAGCACTCAATGTTCATTCCATGAAGAGCCATCAGAATATCTTTGGTTTCAAAGGGAATTTCAAACCAAAATCATGTCATAATGTCCAGTTTGTATATACTTTTTATCTACTCACAGAACAAACTCTGTTGGCTGGACATGACTTTCAATTAAAAAATCATAATCTAAATACTTCATGAGAATCATGTCCAAGGAAACACATAGCTCATTTAACACAGGGAATAAAGTGTGGGCAAAAATACAAATGGGAATCTTCAGAAGGAATAGAGAAATAATTCATACCAATTCATATTAAAAGCTCTACTAGGCCTTTAAGAGTACAAATTATGCCTCTGCAATGACTTTATTTTTCTGGGCTCCAAAATCACTGCAGGTGGTGACTGCAGCAATGAAATTAAAAGATGCTTACTCCTTGGAAGGAAAGTTATGACCAACCTAGACAGCATGTTAAAAAGCAAAGACATTACTTTGCCAACAAAGGTTGTCTAGTCAAGGCTGTGGTTTTTCCAGTGCTCATATATGGATGTGAGAGTTGGACTATAAAGTAAGCTGAGCACTGAAGAATTGATGCTTTTGAAGTGTGGTGTTGGAGAAGACTCTTGAGAGTCCCTTGGGCTGCAAGGAGATCCAACCAGTCCATTCTAAAGAATATCAGTCCTGGGTGTTCATTGGAAGGACTGATGTTGAAGCTGAAACTCCAATACTTTGGCCACCTGATGTGAAGAGCTGACTCACTGGAAAAGACCCTGATGCTGGGAAAGATTGAGGGCAGGAGGAGAAGGGGATGACAGAGGATGAGATGGTTGGATGGCATCATCAACTCAATGGACATGGGTTTGGGTGGACTCCTGGAATTGGTGATGGACAGGGAGGCCTGGTGTACTGCGGTTCCTGGGGTCGCAACCAGCTGCACATGACTGAGTGACTGAACTGAACTGAAAGTTCTGCAAAACTCACTGTACAAATTATGCCTCTACAAGTTCTGCAAACCCACTGTATCAAGCACTTCCTTTGTGCCACGCACAAGAGCATTTGAGACAAAAGTAACTTTTTCAGGTTCACAGGGCTAGTTAGTATCAGGCCTGGGGCTGTACCTGAGGGCCAGGTATCACAGTACCTGCCAACCAAAGAATGGCCTGCTGGAGTTGTCGGCTATGTTTAAGTTTTGTAATTATGGCCTTAACAGGGGACATTCCCCACAGCCTTCTCTCTCCTTTTAGGGTTATAGTAGTGATTTCTGAGGGCTATGCCACAGTTTAAGACTTCCTTTTATGTGTCAAGAAAAGCTTTCTTATAGATTAGACTCAGCTCTTCTCTTTCTCATTTATTAGGGCAGGGATATGATCTGTGCAATACTGTTATAGTTACTTTCCTGCAAAGCTTCTTTATTAAAAAATCATCTTAAAAATAACTATTTCAAAGAGAAAATATGGGATTTGAGGCTGGAGCATTCAGACTCACAACAATAGGGTAATTCTGCCTGCAGGCATTTCAATAATACTGGTGTTTTTATAGTTTTAAGTCTATAGTTATAAAGCTAAATATCCCTGGGCAAATCCACTGTTGATTACATCTAGCTTTTGATCAAGAGGAATGGCCTTTGTTTTTCAATCCTCATCAAGACCATCACTGGCACAAAACTTCTTAGCCATTTTTATCACGTTTCACCCATTGTTGGATAAACATATCCCAGAGTCACTCAAATAAAGAAATACAAAGCAGCTGACAGCAAGTTTTTTTTTTTCCTCTTTGTCTGATATAATTTAAGTTCTAGCATTACAGCCATGTGCATAATGAAAATCATGTGTCCCATTATTTATTTGACAAATACTTTTTGATGCCTACATAGTCAGGCACTGGCAGAGGCATGGAGGATATGGTGGTAAGCAAGCTAGACAAATCCCTGATGTCACGGAGCTTGCATTCCACTAGAGGAGATGATCCATAAACAGAAAACACACAATATAATGTCATATGGTGTAAGTGGTATGGAGAAAAATAAAGCAGAGAGGGACGAGAGAGCGGATCATGCCGGATCTTGGAAATCATGCAAGGGACTTTGGATGTTTTTCTGAGTGTGATGGAAGCCATTAGAAATGTTTGAGCAAGGGAATGATATGGCATGATTGATATTTTAGAAGACAGCCCTGGCTGCTGGAGAGCAGATGACAGAGATCAGATGACATCAGAGATATCAGATAACAGATAACAAAGAGATAGCTGGGGAGAGTTTAGGAGGCTGTTACAGCTTGGGTTCCTCCACAGAACTGAGTCTGAAGCAAAGGCTTGTGTGTGTAGGAAGTTTGTTTTGAACAGCGATCCAGGGAACAGAAGTGGGGACTAGGAAGTGTTAGACAAGAAAGAAAGTAGTCAATCCAGTGGTGTGGAGATGCTCATAATCCTGTAGAACTGGGTCTGTATTCCACTGAGGACCTCTGAGGCCACATGGGGATACAGTTCTTTCTTCAGTGGCATTTTTAAAAACTGTATTTGTATTGTAGTATAATTGCTTCACAATGTTATATTAGTTTCTGCTGTACAATGAAGTGAATCAGCTATAAATATAATCCCCTGCCCCTTGAGCCTCCCTCCCACTCCCCCATCCCATCCCTCCCTCTTGAGCCTTTCTCCCTCCACACCGCTCCCCTGTCCCATCCCCTGGGTCATCCCAGAGCACCAAGCTGAACTCCCTGTGCTCTTGGCAGCTTCCCACTAGCCAGCTAGCTTACAGACCATAGAGTATACATGTCGATGCTGCTCTCCGTCTTCCAGCCCTCCCATCCCTGCCCTCACCATGTCCACACGTCCATCGCCACTTCTGCAGCTCTATTCCTGTCCTGCAAACAGGCTCATCTGTACTGTCTTTCTAGATTCCATACCTGTGTGCTATATGTGTGTGCTTAGTCACTCAGTCAGGTCTGACTCTTTATGAGCCCATAGACTAGCCTACCTGGCTCCCCTGTCCATGGGATTCTCCAGATAATACTGGAGTGGGTAGCCACTCCCTTCTCCAGGGGATCTTCCCAACCCATGGATCAAACCTGGGTCTCCGGCATTGCAGGTGGATTCTTTCCCATCTGAGCCACCAGAGAATCTCTCACATATGCGCTAATATATGATATTTCAAAGGCCAGGTGGGGACCCACTTTTGAATTGTCTAGTTCCTGCCTCCATTGGTCCAGGGTCACCCTTTGGGATGTTACACCCTTACACTGGCAGATTTGTAGCAGGATGAGGCAGGATGAATGAGTGATTCCCATGAGCAGCCCACTTTCTAGGCACCAGGAACAGAGCAAAAATCTGGAACAGCTGAGGCAGAATGAGGACAGGCTGTATTCAAGAAGCATTTGATACAGAACCTGGTACAGTGGGAGCTGATGGGGACACAGAGCTGGATGGCAGTGGTGAGACGTGGACAGAGCCATGTGTGTGCGTGCTGCCAAGTCATTTCAGTCATGTCTGACTCTTTGTGGCCCTATGGAGCCTGACAGACTCCTCTAGCCACGGGATTCTCCAGGTAATACCGGAGTGGGTTGCCATGCCCTTCTCCAGGGGATCTTCCTGACTCAGGGATCAAACCCACATCTCTGGCACCTCCTGCATTGGCAGGTGGGTTCTTTACCACTAGTGCCACCTGTGAAGCTGGAACAGGAGCATTTGCATTTTCTCAGGGAAACAGATCACTTTGTGTCTGTGACATTATCTCCACTTTCTAGGTGTGCCCTCATTCCTGTTCATACGGCTACTTGTTCTGTAGGTGTCGAAGTTTACCATTTAAAGCAAGGAAATGGATGAAGATTTTGTAACCTGCAAACAAGTTTCTTTCACCTTATATGTCATCTGTATTTAAAATATTTGATAGATTATAGAGGCTAAAGAGGAGAGGAGGGTGGCAGAGGATGAGATGTTTGGATAGCGTCACTGATTCAATGGACATGAACTTGGGCAAACTCTGGGAGATGGTGAGGGATAGGGATGCCTGGCATGCTGCAGTCCACTGGGTTGCAAGTTGGACAGGACTTAGCAACTGAATAACAACAATTCAGAGGCCAATGAAGGTGATGTCATGAGAACATACTCAGACTCACCATATATTTGGACAGGAAAACGAACTTTGGTTTAGACAAATGTCTGAAAGGATAGAAGACTTATGGACAATTTCAAAAATGTCTGCTTAAAAGTTAAAAAACAAAAGATTATCCCTCCATTGGTCATGGTTGTTCAGATTTCTTATATCATACTAATCCAAGGCCAGGAATACAATTCTCATTGCATGAGACTCAACATTTGAAAAACAATATGCATTAGGGTGTTTCTCAGGAAAAGAAAAACATCTGTAATTTGTTTTTTTTTTTAAAAAGTCTCTTGTGGATGAAAGTGCCTAGGAGAGTGATTCTGGAGAAGAGCAGTCCAAAGAAAGTTGTCAAAAGTTATAGTGAAGGGATCGAGTGTGTGCTTAGTTGCTCAGTCGTGTCTGAATATTTTGTGATCCCAGGGACTATAGCCCGCCAAGCTCCTCTGTCCATGAGATTATCTAGGCAAGAATACTAGTGTGGGTTGTCATTCCCCTCTCTAGGGGATCTTCCTGACCCAGGGATTGAAACCAGGTCTCCTGCATTCTGGGAAGACTCTATCATCGGAGGCACCAGCGAAGCCCCTGAAGGGGTGGGGTAGAAATGCATTATGGCATCAGAGGTTGCTGTGCTTTCCTCTGGGATGGATGCTCTCAGGAAAGCATTGTCTCCGCTCCTTAGCACTTGATCTTCTGCATTTTCATCATTTCTACAGTCACAGTAAGCTTTCCTGTGTCACTATCAGTACTGCTGCTGCTGCCGCTACTACTCACTCCTGTTTAATGAGCCCTCTTTTCTGCAAGCACTGTGTCAAGCCCTATACATATATATACATATATATATATATATATATATACATATATATAGGTGAAAAAAAATACATGCTTTCCTAGTATCTGACTTGAGAATTCTTTGTGGAGAGAGACATATTTTGCAGACAAATTTCTTCAACCCACTGAGCTGTGGAAGGAAACCTCTAGGAACTGGGGAAGGATAGTGTCAGGATATATCCAGGTTTAAAAACAAGGAGGGTACTTGTGTTAGCAAGTGGAATAAAAAGGAGGTGATAAAGGATCTGGCTTCCCTGGTGGGCTCAGATGGTAAAGAATCTACCTGCAAGGCAGGAAACCCGGGTTTGATCCCTGGGTCAGGAAGATACCCTGGAGAAGGGAATGGCAACCCACTTCCAGTATTCTTGCCTGGAGAATGCCGTGGACAGAGGAGCTTGGCAGGTGACAGTCCATGGGGTCACAAAGAGTCCCACAGGACTGAGCAACCAACACTTTGAAAGGATCCAGGAATGGGAAGAAGAGGCGCACCATGTCTAGAACCAGCAAGAGTGACTTGGGAATAAACGCTGTCTAATGGAAACCCTGTCAAGTGAGCCATTTGTGCTCCTTGTGCAGTGAGCCCTGCTAATGATAAATCTTAATTAAAATTATAAGTCATGATTTTTGGTGAATGTTTGGTTTCAAGATGGAGCTGACACACTGAGGAGAAAAGCTAACAACTGGTTTATGCTCAAGAAGCAACAGGGTGAGCAGTTGTGAACAGGAATTTGAATCCTAGCTCTAAAACTATGTTTTTATTTTTTTTTCCATTTGCCCTTCCTGGTCTATTTCAGCTGACTCCATGCCCCAAGAGGGTAATCTCTATGTTCCACATCACCGGGGCTCCCCTGACCACTAACTTGTTGTCGGGTTTGATCAGTGAGATGGTAGATGTTGCCAGGAGATTAGAAGATGAGAGAAAAGATCAGAATATTCATCCCCTCTCTCCTTTCCTCCCATACAGTGGTTTTGGCAATGGCTGGATTTCTGTCTCTATGGCCTACTCTTGCAAATACACAACTCTCACCTGGTTTCAGCTACCTTAGTCTCTCTTCTTTGGTCCTTTCATGGCTAGAGGTGATAAAGACTTTCTGTTGGGTAGTCCCTGGACCCATCACTATACTTGTCCCCTTAATTCTGCCCATATCTTTAGTAAATATTCTAATTCCCCTTTGAATATCCTTACCTCCTACAGCGAGTAACCTTGTGTAAGTTACTTAACTATTTTGTGTCTCTGTTTTTACATTTGAAAAACAGGGTTTATATTAGTGTGTATCATATGGAGTTGATTGTATACATTAATCTAATTCCATAACAAAGTACTTTGCACATAATAGCTAATATAGTAATTATATCCTTTATTATAGTAATAATAGGTAAATAAAATTTCTCACTGAATCCTTAAAATAACTCTATAATGTAGGTATTGTTTTCCTTATGTTATATATGGAGAAACTAACACCAAGTAAAATTTAGATAACAGAGTTGTGTCTCAAAACCAGGTCAGATTCAAAAGCTATTTTTCACCTTGTTGCATAAAATGAGATTTTCCACCTAGTTAAAGAAGTGAGTAAATGGTAAGACAAGCATACTGAAATACTCTAGTGACGATGGACTATTCAGCAGATTTGTTTTTAAAGAAACCAATCGGCTAGAAATGACTTTGGATAATAGAAGGAACATTTATCAATGTCATGCCATTCATGCCTTGAAATATGGCTTTCCAACCTCCCTCCCCAACAGAGCTTGCAAGTTATATTTTTATTTTTTTAAGCCAATTCATTATTTTTTCCTTTGGCCTCAAGAACCTTTCTCTTTTTAGTATGGTTTTGTTTCTTTGAGCCTTGATTCTGGTAAATGGCTATTTTTATCTTATTGCTCACTGAAAAGATCTGAAATCCTGTGACTAATCAAGACAATTCTCACTCTCATTTCCAAGGTAGGGCTTTGGTACCAATGGCAAAGTGAAACTGGAAGGGCTCAGTTTCACATTAAACCTTCATTGAAAAATCTGACAGTTGTGTGAGGGGGAGACAAGGAGACAATAAACATAATCAAACTGGATTTGTTTAAGCCAGTGATACAGCATCTCCTGAAACTTCTTTTGAAGGAAATACATTCCTTTTGGCTTCTACAGTTGGAGGAGGTATTATCTTTCAGACTGAAAACAAAATGATGGGCCCCAGACAAAGATAACCTAGTAAAATGTGTGGGCCAAGTTTTAGTCAACAGTATCCTCTGCAGACATTAAATCAGAAAGAAGTAGAGGGGGCTGTGTCAAAAAAGGAGACTGCCAGAAGTATCAAGAATGAAGGCTCTAGACACCAGCAAGGAAGCCAAGTAAGATGTCCTTCATTTATATCCTCCTCTCACCGACAATAATTTGGCATCCATTCAGATACAAAAGGGGAGAAGGCAATGGCAATGCACTCTGGTACTCTTGCCTGGAAAATCCCATGGATAGAGGAGCCTGCTGGGCCTCAGTCCATGGGGTCGCTAAGAGTCAGACACGACTGAGCGACTTCACTTTCACTTTTCACTTTTGTGCATTGGAGAAGGAAATGGCAACCCACTCCAGTGTTCTTGCCTGGAGAGTCCCAGGGACGGGGGAGCCTGGTGGGCTGCTGTCTATGGGGTCACACAGAGTCAGACCCGACTGAAGGGACTTAGCAGCAGCAGCATATACAAAAGTGCCTCTATGGGAATTGTGGGATCCATATACCAAAGGACTCAGGAAAAGTATCACCCATTGGTGCATTGGGTAATAGTCATACAAACTTCCAATAGTCCCAATTTCAGACACTACTGTGGCCTGTGAACCGGATCCAGCCCCTCTTGGCCATGGTCTGGGAGCCCTGGAGATTCAGGGCTGTTTTATGTAATCCGTCACAGATGAAAGAGTCTTAGTGGTTGCTCAGAAGTCCAGCAGAAAAGTTCCAGCACACCACTGGGGCAAAAATAAGCATACAAACAAGCAAGCAAATAAATAAATGAATGAGTTTGGATGCTTTGGAGAAGGCAAGAAGGCCAGATTGACTTTACCTGTCACTCCTCCCCCAAGTTAGCCATCTAACATCAAGTGTGAGTGAAACTGCAGCTTGCCCTCCATCTCCTATTGCTGACTATGTTCAGCTCTGCCGTCTCTCACCTCTTCTCCCTCCTCCAGACAGTAACTCTTGCCCGTTCATTTGATACCAGCCTCTGTATGCCTGCTGTTGTACTGTGCTACTTTACTTTTCAAGGTACTATACAGTACGATTAAAAATGTTTTGTTTATTTTGTGTGTTAGCTTGTTTTTTATTTGTGTGAAAAGTATTATAAATCTATTATAGTACAGTACTACATAGCTGATTGTGTTTGTTGGGTACCTAGGCTAAATTTCTTGGACTTAGACAAACAAATGAGACTTAGGAATGTGCTCTCAGAATAGAACTTGTTCATATGTAGGGGGCTTCTTGTATAAGCAGCAATCATTATAAGGAATGTACTATTTACTTCCACTTGATAGATTAGGAAACCAAGGCTTAGGATCACCTAGTAAAGTGGACCTGGAATTCAGACACAGATCTATTTAAATCCTAAGTTTGTATTCTTTACCACCTCTCTGTGGTGTCCTGCTATGCCTTCAATATAGAGAAGAAAATTTAAAAGGTAAAAGGAGACTGTCAATCCAATTACCTTTGGCCCTCAGAAGTGGAGAAAGCACTGGAGGGTTTAGTCAATTCTAGGAAATTGAATTTGGTGTCACCCTTGTCCCTAACCCCTGTAGCTGAGTTTGCTAACACATAAGCTATCTCTTTTCCTCATCAACTCAAGTGAAACTCAAGTCTTTTCTGGATTTGCATGAAAGCCTCACTCACACAAAGCCATGCATGTATTTACTGGACTTTACTGAAATTCTGAGATGTGACTGAGGCACAGGACAGTTCATGCTGTCAAAAAGCAAAGAATGATGTTCAGATAGAACAGCACGTATTCCTGCTTTGGAACACCCCTCCCCCAACCCTGGGACTTTGCACTGGGTGCTTGGCCCTTGCTTTAGGCCACCTCCTCTCTTGCCCGCCCTCACCTTCTGTCCTGGATTGCTCCCCAGAGTCTACATTTTTCTTATTTTCTTACATAGAGCCATTCTATTTTCTCCAGCTTCAAATTCACCTTCACATCCTCCTTTGTGAACCCAAACCATTAGGGTACTCAATAGCACAAAAATGTTTTCATTAGAACAAAGTCCACCTTGCTTATAAGACAGATGATAAAATTTCCTGTCCTACCCTCTTTTAGCGGGGAAGGCAGTGGCACCCCACCCCAGTACTCTTGCCTGGAGAATCCAATGGACGGAGGAGCCTGGTGGGCTGCAGTCCATGGGGCCGCATGGAGTTGGACACGACTGAGAGACTTCACTTTCACTTTTCACGTTTATGCATTGGAGAAGGAAATGGCAACCCACTCCAGTATTCTTGGCTGGAGAATCCCAGGGATGGAGGAGCCCGGTGGGCTGCTGTCTATGGGGTCACACAGATTCGGACACAACTGAAGTGACTTAGCAGCAGCAGCAGCAGTAGCAGCAGCACCCTCTTTAGAGCCACCACCCTGGGGAGATGGGCTCATTCCTGCCAAAACCTAGCAGAGCGTTGGATCAAGGATAGCAGTAACCTTGGCATATGACTCCTCTTCCAACAGCCTGAATCAAGCAGATCCTCTGGAGACTAATCTGACTGAGTCTAGATTTCTGCCTCCTGCTACCTCTGGGCTAGGCTGGGTTTTCCAGAACCCAAGGAACTGCTTTGGGATTCTGGGCTCTTTAAAGGGCAGGGCACTGAGCACCCTGTAAAAATTGCTTATTGAAGGGAACAGTAGGACAAGCTTCCCCTTTAAGAGTCCAGCCAGAGAAGTTCGATCCACCTAGGGAGTTTGGCTATGGAAGTGTGTAGACTTAAAGATGGTGGCTTTAGCCAGGTTGGCAAAGCAGTAGCAAGGTCTCAGGGAAGATGCAGCCCCTAAAGCTCTGAGGATAAGTTCCTGGTGGTCAGGAAAGCCCACGGAGGGTTCTATAAAAGATAATGACAGCAGTTAAGCCATTCAGAGGTCCAGCTTTGAGTTGAAATTCCAGACTTTGCTTCTTTTTTTTTTTCCTCTCTTGAGGTTTGGCTCACTGCTTTTTCCCCCTCTCCTGAGGTTCCATTGACACATGAGTGTTGTTAAGGCTTCCGGAGGGTGGGGTGGTGAAGGGTGACCATGTCACAAAGGAAGGCTAATTGGTTGGAACTCCCCCTCCACCCCTTCCAGCTGGACTGAATCTCTTTGGTTTTTCAGTTCTTCCTAAAAGGTCTTGGCTTTGGTAGCCTGCCTCTCATTTCAAAATAATTAAAACCAAAGGAATTCAAATTAAGCCTTTTCTTGCTGCCAATGCTGTCTTGCCCTAGTTTGCGAGGTAGGCAGGAACAGGGTGCCATTGGGCCATTTTGGCTCCCTACCTGGCCCGGAGCCCAGGTGAGTCCTCCTACAGAGTAAGTCTAAGGACAAAAGAGCCTGGCAGGCTACAGTCCATAGGGTTGCAAAGAGTTGGACATGACTGAAGTGACTTAACACACAAAACACACACAGAGTAAGTCCAGGTTGGCAGGAATGGCAAAGTCTGGGCACACACGAGGCTCTTCCCACTCTCAAACTTGTGGCAGAAATTACTAGTGGACCAGGAAATTTTGTTTTCCCCCAGCTGAGCCTGGGCAGAATTTCATGAACCTTCTTAATACAATATCAGTAATTGAGGTCAGCATAGAAGCTGAATCTATTTAGTATCATTGTCTAGTTGCTAAGTCATGTCCGACTCTCCTGTGACCCCTTGGACTGTAGCTGGCCAGGTTCCTCCATCAGTGGGATTCTCCAGGCAAGAATTGGAGTGGGTTGCTATGCCCTCCTCCAGGGGAGCTTCCTGACCCAGGGATCAAACTTGCATCTCCTGCGTTGCAGGTGGATTCTTCACCATCTGAGCCACCTGGGAAGCCCTTAGCATCCTTGTCCTTTCCATAAATTGCTCTAAGCCCAGATGGCATTGCTTTCTTGGCAGGGACTTGGCCAAAGGCAAGGGTAAGTGAATAAATTGTAGGTTTCCTTCTGAATTCACCCTAGGTCTTTAGGGCTTCTCTTACGTCCCTTCTCTCCCCCATTTGCTGCTACACCTCCTCATCTTAGAAATATCTTCTAGCTTCCCAGGGAAGGGTCTCTGATTTCCAAGGTACCAGCTGTCAGTGAGGAAAGGGTCTACCCCATCTCACTTTGATTCCCTCAGCCAGAAATTTATACCCCTTACAGGGAATCTGTTGGGTTAGGCCCTCAGTTAAAATAAAGAAACATGTTATCTAGAAGAAACTGAGCTGTCTGGAGTTTCTGGAATGTTGAGTGAGTGATAGCAGAGTGGTTATGACTCAGGGTGCTAGGGCAGATAGAACAGGACTCAAATTGCAGCTGGACTACTTGCTGGGTGACCTTCGAGAATTATTTGAACCTCACTGAACACCCACTTTCTCTTCAGTAAAATAATGAGTCCTTATCTCCTGTTGTATTGTGAGGATAAAATGAGTTCATGCCATAAGGTACATGCCATTGTTTGGCAAATTCTGAGCACACATGTGAGTAATACCCCAACAAGTGGCAGAAGTTATTAATGGACCAAGGCACTCAATGAATTTGTGATTTTAGCCTCTGTTTATTTTCCACTTGACAAATGGGTGACATTGGTTGTCCAAAAGCACACAGCTAGTAAAGGACAGAACTGGGCTTTGTGTACGGATGTGAGAGATGGAGTGAAAAACGCTGAGAGCCAAAGAATTGATGCTTTCAGATTGTGGTGCTAGAGAAGACTCTGGAGAATCCTTTGGACTGTAAGGAGATCAAACCAGTCAATCCTAAAGGAAATCACCACTGAATATGCATTGGAAGGACTGATGCTGAATTGGAAGCTCCAATACTTTGTCCTCCTGAGGCAAACAGCCAACTCATTGAAAAAGATGCTGGGAAAGATTGAAGGCAGCAGGAGGAGGGGTGACAGAGGCTGAGACTGTTGGATGGCATCACTGACTCAGTGGACATGAATTTGAGCAAAGTCTGGGAGACAGTGGAGGACAGGGGAGCCTGGTGTGCTGTAGTCCATGGGGTCATAAAGATTTGGACGTGACTTAGTGACTGAACAGCAAAGTTGACCTTAGACAAGATACTTCACTCTTCAGTTTCCCGGAGGGAGAAGTAATTTTCTCACCTATAAAATGGACAGGGACTTCCCTTTGGTCCAGTGGTTAGTAATGCATCTTGCAGTGCTTTGGGGGTGAGTTTGGTCCCTGGTTGGGGAACTCGGATCCCGCATGCTGCCAAGTGGCTAGGCCCACATGCCACAGCTGCTGAACACTGTGTGCCACAGCTAGAGAATTCATGCATGGCAAGGAAATTCCCACATGACACAAAGAAGATCTGATACACCCAAATAACTGACTATTAAAAAATATGTAAAATGGACATAATATAGTTTATCTCACTGTGTAATTGTAAGGATGAAGTGAGCCAGTGTTTCTAGCACGTGGCACACCAAGACTCGTGCCATCGCATATTTGCTATCACCATCATTGTTACTTTTTTCTGAATCTGTTCCCTCCTCCCCAGCACCGAGTACTGTGGTTGGCACTCCCAGGTCTTCAGCCTGTGTGCATAGCTCTGTTGGGGCAACATATGTATTGTTACTCTAGTAAGGGTGGAGGAACAGAGGACTGTTGGGACTGAGAACTCTGGCTGACCTTCTGGCATCCTCATGAACAATTCCAGGAAACCTCTTTCTAGTTACTTTGGGAAAAGCCTGGAGAAGTATCTCAGCCAAGCAAGGATCAGAAGCTTTTCCTCATCTCTGCAGGATCTCGGCCATTTGTGGCTATCCTATAGGAGTTGGTCTTCTAAAGGGTTAGTGAGATAAGACCTGTGCTTCTTACGTCCATGAGGGAATTGCTCTTAGGCCTTCTGTGTATGGAAAGAGCAGATGATTGAATCGTGTAGGAAAGGAGATCTCATTAACTGTTGTGCCCCTATTGTTAACACCCAATACCTGGAAGAAAACTCTCTTGTTGAGGTTATTAGAGGAGGTGTGTTTTGTCACCAAGAGTTCCAAGAAAAGTAGAATTCCATGAGCTTTGGCCTGAACTGTGTTAAAATGCTAACTTAAGATTTATTATCCAGATGATTACATTTCCCCATCCCTAGGAGGGAGATCACTAAGATTTGGGCAGTTTTCCTTAAACTCTTAGTGTTCATTCCCTTTGTAAAAACATCTTAACAGTGATGGCAACTTTATCTCTCTCTTGGCCAAATGAAGGCCACATACTTTGCTTCTGCTTTGCAATATGTTTGTTATTTTTCATGGTTCACCTGTTTTTTTAAATTAAGCTTTTAATTTTCAAGTAATTGCAGATTTACAGAAAAGTTGCAAAGATAACACAGAGTTTGCATATACCTTCATTCAGTTTTCCCTAACATCTTACACAATTGTGGTATATCGTCAAAATTAAGAAATTAACCTTTGTACCGTGCTATTACAGAGAAGGCAATGGCACCCCACTCCAGTACTCTTGCCTGGAAAAATCCCATGGGTGTGCTATTAACTAAGCTACAGATTAAAAAAAAAATTTTAAACCAATTTTTTCACTATTGTGCTCTTTTGCTGTATGATCCAATCCAGATTTCATATTGCTTTAAATTGTGTTTCCTTAGTCTGCTCTGATCCACGACAATTTGAGTCTTTCTTTGTCTTATTTTAAATGCCACAGACAAACATTTTATGGACCATATCTCTGTTTTGGTTTGTCTGCTGCAACTATTTAAATAAACTTTAAAATTTTACTGGTTTTTTTAGATTTACCAAAATTGCAAGATAGAAGAGCTTTTATATTCCACACCCAGGTTTTCTTATTAGTAACATCTTACTTTCTTATGGTTTGTCACAATTAATGAACCAATACCGATACAGTATTTTTAACTAAACTCTCTAATTTATTCTGCATCCCAAGTGTCTCAGTGGCATCTGCCTGCCACTGCAGGAGACATGGGTTTAATCCCTGGGTCAGGAAGATCCCCTGGAGGAAGAAACAGCAACCCACTCCAGTGTTCTTGCCTGGAAAAATTCCCATGGACGCAGGAGCCTGGCGGGCTACAGTCCATGGGGTCACAAAGAGTTGGACATGACTGAGGGACTAAAATGACATAGTTTTTTCAGATTTCCTTAGTTTTTACCTATTGTCCTTTTTCTGTTCTAGGATTCCATCCAGGACACTATATCACAGTTAGTTGCTATGTATCCTTAGGCGCCTCTGTTCTGTGGCAGTTTCTAAGGCTTTGCTTGTTCTTGTTGACCTTGATAGTTTTGAGAAGTACTGGTTAGGGATTTTGTAGAATATCCCTCGGTTGGGATTTGTCTGACAGTTTTTTCATAATTAGATTGTTTTGCCCCCCCTCTGGAGGAAAACTATAAAGTGCCTTTCTTATCACATTTATAAAGCACACGTAATACCAACATAATTAATCACTGTTGGTGTTGATCTTGATTCCTCACCTGAGAGGTCAGATTTCTCCACTGTAAAGTTACTCCTCTCCTCCCTCTCCCACTCTGCCTTTTCATACTTCATATTTACTAATTTAGCTTTACTTTTTACTTTTTATAAGAAAGTCACTATGAACAGTCCACATTTTAAGAATGGGGAGTTATACCCTACTTCCTTGAGGAGTATGTATATATATCATTGGGACTCCTACTACATGGAAGATTTATCTTACTTCGTCAGTTGTTTTGCTTAATTATTTATTTACAGGAATGTGGACTCATCGATAATTATTTTATATTTTGGGTTATGATCTAATATTATGTTACTTATTTTCTTTCTCAAATTCTTCCAACTTTGGTCATTGGAACCTCTATCACTTGGCTCCTTGATAGTTCCATCATTTTATTTAGTTTCTGGAGTACTCCTTACTGTCTAGCACTACTATATGCTTCAGGCTCATCTGCTATCATCCTGTCCCAGTTTTACATCAGTCATTTCTCCAAGAAGCCCTGGTTCCTTTTATTGGAAGATGATACTAGAAACCGAGATCTGGGTGCCAGGTAAGCTCATTGCTGCTGGAGTGTTGTTGCTTTGAAGTCCTCTTGTCTGCCTGAGCAAGGAAATATGTGTGTGTGGTAACCATGTAGCTATCATATTTCCATATGTAACTGTCTGTGTGAAGCCAAATATGAATTCATATTTATGTCTCCAATTCTAATCCAGCTTTATCTCTTTGCTTATAAACTCTTCAACAGAAATAAACCTGGATTCTGTCATCTGTCATTTATTTATTTGATTGTGAATTCCAATGTAAATCGTGAATTGTATTCACAATGTGTTGTGACTTCCACACACACAGTGATTAGAGATTTGTAAAACTATATCTCAGAGGAAAACAATTTTATCGGAGCACAGTTCTACGTGCAGTTTCTTTTCCTCATAGTCTTACACTCTCCACTCATTTGCAAAGTTCCATAGGTCAGCACCTTTCCCCTACCCCCTTCATGGATATTTCTTTCATGCATTTGCAGTTCAGTTGGATTTTTTGAGTCACACTCTGCATTCCACCTGGGATTTCCCTGATAATTCCTCCTAAATAATTAATTTCTAATTTGGACATATTAAAATTTTACTTTTTGTGGGATGTCCGTGGTGGTCCAGTGGTTAAGAATCCACCCACCAGTGCAGGGAACACACGTTTGATCCCTGGTCTGGGAAAATCCCACATGCCTTGGAGCAACTAAGCCCATGTACCACAACTAATGAGCCTATGCTCTCGAGCCTGTACATCGCAGCAAGAGAAGCTACTGGGATGAGAGTCCCATGCACTACGACTAGAGAGTAGACCCTGCTTGCCACAACTAGACAAACTGGAGCGAAGCAACAGAGACGCAGTACAACCAAAAACAGATAAATAAATAAAAACTTTAAAAAATCTTAAAAAAATTTACATTTCTGCTGAAAATGTCTATGAATTTTTAATACATAGTATTGCCTGTTTATTTTTTCTACCTGCTGTTATGGTAAAATTTTAAGTAATTAAAAAAGTCACTTCCATACAAACATAAGATGTATCATAGTTTAGACCAAGATAGTATTCAGTTCAGTTCACTTCAGCTCATTCACTCAGATGTGTCTGACTCTGCGACCCCATGAATTGCAGCACGGCAGGCCTCCCTGTCCATCACCAACTCCCAGAGTTTACCCAAACTCATGTCCATCGAGTCCATGATGCTATCCAGCCATCTTATCCTCTGTTGTCTCCTTCTCCTCCTGCCCCCAATCCCTCCCAGCATCAAAGTCTTTTCCAATGAGTCAACTCTTCGCATGAGATGGCCAAAGTATTGGAGTTTCAGCTTTAGCATCATTCCTTCCAAAGAACACCCAGGAGTGATCTCCTTTAGAATGGACTGGTTGGATCTCCTTGCAATCCAAGGGACTCTCAAGAGTCTTCTCCAACACCACAGTTCAAAAGCATCAATTCTTCAGCACTCAGCTTTCTTCACAGTCCAACTCTCATATCCATACATGACTACTGGAAAAACCATAGCCTTGACTAGATGGACCTTTGTTGGCAAAGTAATGTCTCTGCTTTTGAATATGCTGTCTAGGTTGGTCATAACTTTCCTTCCAAGGAGTAAGCGTCTTTTAATTTCATGGCTGCAGTCACCATCTGCAGTGATTTTGGAGCCCCCCAAAATAAAGTATGACACTGTTTCCACTGTTTCCCCATCTATTTCCCATGAAATGATGGGACCAGATGCCATGATCTTAGTTTTCTAAATGTTGAGCTTTAAGCCAACTTTTTCACTCTCTTCTTTCACTTTCACCAAGAGGCTTTTTAGTTCCTCTTCACTTTCTGCCATAAAGGTGGTGTCATCTGCATATCTGAGGTTATTGATATTTGTCCCAGCAATCTTGATTCCAACTGGTGCTTCCTCCAGCCCAGCGTTTCTCATGATGTATTCTGCATATAAGTTAAATAAGCAGGGTGACAATATACAGCCCTGATGTACTCCTTTTCCTATTTGGAACCAGTCTGTTGTTCCATGTCCAGTTCTAACTGTTGCTTCCTGATCTGCATACAGATTTCTCAAAAGGCAGGTCAGGTGGTCTGGTATGGCTGTCTCTCTCAGAATTTTCCACAGTTTATTGTGATCCACAGAGTCAAAGGCTTTGGCATAGTCAATAAAGCAGAAATATATGTTTTTCTGGAACTCTATTGCTTTTTCCATGATCCAGCAGATGTTGGCAATTTGATCTCTGGTTCCTCTGCCTTGTCTAAAACCAGCTTGAACATCTGAAAGTTCATGGTTGATGTATTGCTGAAGCCTGACTTGGAGAATTTTGAGCATTACTTTACTAGTATGTGAGATGAGTGCAATTGTGCAGTAGTTTGAGCATTCTTTGGCATTGCCTTTCTTTGGGATTGGAATGAAAACTGACCTTTTCCAGTCCTGTGGCCACTGCTGAGTCTTCCATATTTGCTGGCATACTGAGTGCAGCACTTTCACAGCATCATCTTTCAGGATTTGAAACAGCTCACTGGAATTCCATCACCTCCACTAGCTTTGTTCATAGTGATGCTTTCTAAGGCCCACTTGACTTCACATTCCAGGATGTCTGGCTGTAGGTGAGTGATCACACCATCATGATTATCTGGATCATGAAGACCTTTTTTGTACAGTTCTTCTGTGTATTATTGTCACCTCTTCTTAATATCTTCTGCTTTTGTTAGGTCCAGACCATTTCTGTCCTTTATCGAGCCCATCTTTGCATGAAATGTTCCCTTGGTATCTCTAATTATCTTGAGGAGATCTCTAGTCTTTCCCATTCTGTTGTTTTCCTCTATTTATTAGCATTGATCGCTGAAGAAGGCTTTCTTATCTCTTCTTGCTATTCTTTGGAACTCTGCATTCAGATGATTATATCTTTCCTTTTCTCCTTTGCTTTTTGCTTCTCTTCTTTTCACAGTTATTTGTAAGGCCTCCCCAGACAGCCATTTTGCTTTTTTGCATTTTTTTTCCATGGGGATGGTCTTGATCCCTGTCTCCTATACAATGTCACGAACCTCAGTTCATAGTTCATCAGGCTCTCTGTCTATCAGATCTAGGCCCTTAAATCTATTTCTCACTTCCACTGTATAGTCATAATGGGTTTGATTTAGGTCATACCTGAATGGTCTAGTGGGGGAAATTAAATGGAGAAAACCTTGTTAAGGCTTCAGAAGCAGGAGGATGGGCCTCTGACCTGCTTCTGATCTGCCTGGACACTGTCCAGATTCTGTGTCTGATTGGATGCACAGTAAGTCAGGTGACACTTTAGATAAGAAAGGGAGTGGGTCTTGGAATTCTTGAGCCCTCAGAAATCTGTCCAACCCCCAAGGGTCTAAGAAGTCTTATAATTTACAAGGTGAAACAAACAGCATTGTTAAAGTAAAACCAGAGCTGCATTTTTGCATGCAAGCTGATGAGGATATCAGTTTTCGGCCTGGGATTATAATCAGAAGCCCCCCAAACTACAGTTTGAAGTTTCACCCATGGGGTGGATGCATCGCTCAGGACCCTTTCCCTATTGAGACTCCAGATTACTGTTAATGTGGGACTTTCTAGTTGTTGTTCAAGTCTGGATATAGGTGTCAGTTCAATTTGGTGATATACAAGCTGTTACTTCTCTTTATTGCTTCTTTTTTTTTTTTCTAAATGACTATATATTGAAATTAAGTTAAATAATCTTCTATTAAAAGTTGAAATTATTTATTTGCATGTAATGAGTAATTTCTTTTATCAGCAAATCCTTTGAACTTGAAATTAAAACGTTCAGGAAAATAGATGGCAGAGTAGATACCAGAGCTTGCCTCCTGTTAAGTGAGTGAACTCTCTCAGTCTTCACTTAAAAAGAGATGTATCAGAAATTATATTTAACTCATTAATTACCAAAGGAAACTTTAAGATGTTTAGTCCAAAGAATCTAAGTACCAAATATTAGATTGAGAACTAAATTAGATATAACAGTGGTTATTGTCCAGTAGGGCCATTAGTCCTCAATTCTGATAGCATCTGTTTCACGGGAAAGAAAGTATTTTCATCTCTACCATACAAAAATATACAAACTAACTTCTGCCTCAACAGAGCTATAAAGTTCAGGCGATAGACTCAGTGGTCAAGGAGAGCACTGTACTGGGAGAACATCCAATAATCGCTTCTTTTTTGAGTCTTAGATGGTTTTTCAGACACTGAGTTGGTAAAAGAATGAATTTGAGGTATCTACCAAAACCACCTAAATGGAAATAGGGCAAGAATAGATAAGTTTAAGACAGAAAAATGAGGATAGAGTGAGTCTAGGGGTAAAGCTGTACTCAGAAATTTATACCTGAAAGCCTGTGATAACTCCTAAAGAAAGATGGCAGACTCTACTATGAGGTTTCCAGCTCTCAAAGCAGAGAGGTAGCTAAGGGACTCCTAAGATTATTGCTATGCTTATAGGTGGTTCTGAAATACAGATGTTAGGTCTGATTTTTCATTAGGACTCACACTTACACAAAGCTGTTGGTTAAACTGTTGCCAGAAATGTTTGTAACTTCAGAAGCTGAAACCTATGGGACTAGAGAAGACCGCAGTACTCTTGCCTGGAAAATCCCATGGACGGAGGAGCCTGGTGGGCTGCAGTCCATGGGGTCGCTAAGAGTCGGACACGGCTGAGCGACTTCACTTTCACTTTTCACTTTCCTGCATTGGAGAAGGAAATGGCAACCCACTCCAGCGTTCTTGCCGGGAGAATCCCAGGGACGGGGGAGCCTGGTGGGCTGCCGTCTATGGGGTCGCACAGAGTCGGACACGACTGAAGCGACTTAGCAGCAGCAGCCGCAGAGAAGACCGCAGAATTGAGGACAAAAGTGTCCTAGGTTTTCTGTCAAACTCCACTCTCTTGGGTGCTTCTACTCACAGTCCTTTGGTAACTAGACCAAGGTCATGGGCCCAAATCTGCTATAAGAGCAGAGGCAACTCTCTGACATGGCCCACTACAGTGTGTCTGGCTAGGTTAACTTTCCATAGATATCACCTCAAGGCTGAGTGCTAAAGAACGGATGTTTTCAAACTGTGGTGCTGGAGAAGACTCTTGAGGGTCCCTTTTACAAACCAGTCAATCCTAAAGGAAATCAACCCTGAATATTCACTGGAATGTCTGAAGCTAAAGCTCCAATACTTTCGTCACCTGATGCAAAGAGCCAACTTGTTGGAAAATATCCTGATGCTGGGAAAGATTGAAGGCAGGAAGAGAAGGGGGCAACAGAGGATAAGATGGTTAGATGGCATCACTGACTCAATGGACAGGAGTCCATTGAGCAAACTCTGGTAGACAGTGAAAGACAGGGAAGCCTGTTGCGTTGCAGTCCATGGGGTCGCAAAGAGCTGGACATGACTTAGTGATTGAACAACAACAATCACGTCAAAGGTTGGTAAGGTTGTATTAGTGGTGACAAAATATTAACCCCCCACCAAAAGGCCTATTACAGTAGCTGGTGTTTCCAAGATTCCTATCTAAGGGATGGGGGACTAAGAATTGCCAAGAGAGCTCTTTAGGCAAAAAACAGGGCTCAGAACAGAATTCAAGTAAAAGGTCAATCATAGAAGAATCAGAAGCCTGTTCTTTGCCTGATGTCGCTTCTGTAATGTTTTGACGTTTTCTTGTTTAATCTCCCTATAGTTTCTACATTTTAGCTAAAGATCCTTTTGACATGTCTTATCTTTTTTTCCCTTTGTCTGAGTTTGGGTTTTAGAGATGGGACATACTGGATCTCTGTAGGCGAGTTTCATTCAAAGTATGAAAGAAATACTAGAGGAAAGAAAAAGCTATCTGAGACCAAAGTGGAGGTTACTTGTGTGGTTGGAACTAACCCATAGCTGCACCTCCCAGGAGCACATCTTTGCTCTAGCTTTAAAGGAAAACTTTATATAAATAGGTTCTTCTAAGGGTGATTCCCTGACTATGTTTTTATGTAGAGCTGGAGTTGAGACCCTTTTTGCCTGAATCATCATCTCTCCGTCTAGAAGTGCTGTGGGATTTCTTCCCCAAACAGGATTAATGGAAAATGGTTTTCTCTTTGAAAGGATGCTGGAAATACAATCTCTTCATTGGTCTCAAATTCAGGCAGATCATTTCCAAGATAAGTATTTTTTTATTGAACTGTTTTCATCCTCCCAGTGAGGTCACCTCTCTGCCTCCCCTGAAGGCCTCCCACACAGGGAACATCACACCATCACACAAGCCCTGGAGATCCTATCTTGCTGCCTTGGCCTGGGTCCGAAACCTGAGACATGGAGAGAGCAGATATGGCCTCCTCCTCATCTCACTGGCAGAAGTGTGAATCTTAGCACTTTGGGTGACAGTTTTGTGGTTTACAGATGGTGAGAAGTACTCATGGAATTGAAGCAGTAATCGTTTCAGCTGAGGGTGCTGTTTAAACCCCAAATGTTGGATTTAAGGCTACAAAAACTCAGAGGAATTTTCCATTTTTATCAGTATTTCTATATGATACATTACCATAATGATTAGCTCCTGGAACATTCTGAAGGCCAAGGTAACCCTCCCTTTCATAGGAGAAAAAATTCTAAACATCACAAAATCTAGTCACACATATGCCCAGATACATTTTTTCATTACTTATACCAACACCATCATAAAAAACCCAACAGAACAGATCTGCCTAGAGCCACCTAAAAGTGTCTCCATATTTCCCGGGATTTTACTTACAAAAGATAGTTCTGAGTTAAGAAATCTCTCTAATGTTATAAATTATCCTCTACATTGAGGGATGCATGTGTGCACGCTAAGTTGCTTCAGTCACTTCCCACTCTTTGGGACACAAAGGACTATAACCCACCAGGTTCCTCCATCCATGGGATTCTCCAGGCAAGAATACTGAAGTGCGTTGCTGTGTCCTCCTCCAGGGGATCTCCTCCACCCAGGGATCGAACCTGAATCTCTTACAGCTCCCGCACTGACAGGCAGTTTCTTTACCACTAGTTCCACCTAGACATCAATCATTGAGACTTAGGTATTGTTTAATAACTTTCCCCCTCTAACATCCTTTGTATCAGCCCTTAAGGAAATGAGTTTTACTGGAAAGGAGTGGTGAGAAGAACTTAGATTGGGGACACTGGACCAGATCTAAGATCCCTTCAGTCTTTCCCCTTGAATATTCTTTTCTTAAAAAATCTATGTTCTGTATTAAAGCCAATCTGGAGTATAATAAGGTGAGGTGAAGTCACTCAGTCGTGTCCGACTCTTTGTGACCCCATGGACTTCTCCGTCCATGGGATTCTCCAGGCAAGAATACTGGAGTGGATTGCCATTTCCTTCTCCAGGGGAATCTTCCCCACCCAGGGATTGAACCTGGGTCTCCCGCATTGGAGGCAGACGCTTTAACCTCTGAGCTACCAGGGAAGCGGAGTATAATATGTGGCTATATTAATACACACCTGAGGATAGTCACCTAATAGAAACAGTCAGGGGCTCCAGCTGATTTAAGCAGCAAGAGAGCAGAGTCCAGTGAATAGCTTATTGTTTCCTGTCTAGTTCTTAAGGAGCACTAGAGCTTTCAGTGGCTGTTACTTTGAGCTGAGTTAGGAATTTGGAAAGGCAAGTGGCACCTTACTTTGGAGGTGCTCTCAGGCCATAGCACACTCTGCAGCCCCCTCAGCCTCACGATCATCTCTGCCACCCTCTTCCCTATCCCCTCCCTTGAATGACACATGACCAGTTGTAACACAACCTCATTCATTCATTTATTTCCAAACAGGTATAAATTAAAGTTTAAAAATTGCAAACCACAGAAGCAGACTCTAATTTTAAAAAGGGTTTTTATTATTAATAGAAGATAAAACAGGGAGCTGAGTAACAAAGCGCTAGTAGTTTGCAGATATGGCCATAGTTTTCCAGCCCTCTTTGCATCCATATCTTTGGGAATGTGTCTTTGCAGCTCCTTCCATCGAAGAGTAGAGTTTAGTGCCCACCCCCTTGAATCAGAGCAGATCCTGTGACTTGCTTTGGCTAAGAGAATGCCATGGAAATGATGATGTGCTAAGTTAGAGCCTGTGCTGTGCTTAGTTGCTCAGTCGTATCTGACTCTTTGTGACCCTGTGGACTGTAGCCCAGCAGGCTCCTCTGTCCATGGGGATTCTCCAGGCAAGAATACTGGGGTGGGTTGCCTTTCCTTCTTCTAGCGGATCTTCCCAACCCTGGGATCAGACGGCGGTCTCTTGCCTAGGGCTCAGCAAACATTGTATACTTCCACTCTGTCTCCTGGGACTTGCCCAGCTGCATGTGAGTAAATCCAAACTAGACTGCTGGAAGATGAGACATCATGTAGAGCAGAAGTAATCAGAGCTGAGATTACCCTAGACCAGCCAGTCTCCAGTTTATTTGACAACTATAAAATTTCTGGATTATTTGTTAATAAAAGCTTACTGGTTCAAAAGCCAGAAAAACAGATCCAGGAACTAGGGCATTAGTGGCTCTTCCAGAGAAAAGCACCAGATGACATGTATAAAGTAGCCCATCTTTCTTTTTGAATGCTTCCCATTCCTGGGTAAAAGGTCCATTTTGGGCCATGTGTCATATCCTAGGATGGGGGTGGATTCTTCTGGTTTAATACCCTTGCTTGGACTATAAGGACAAGAGGAAGGACAGTTCCTTAAAGGAGGGAGGGGGGTAGCTTCTGTTATTTTTAAGAAAAGGAAAGAGGAGGTCCAGGGTAAATAAGAGGAGTAA
This sequence comes from Capricornis sumatraensis, assembly GCF_032405125.1. NCBI lineage: Eukaryota > Metazoa > Chordata > Mammalia > Artiodactyla > Bovidae > Capricornis > Capricornis sumatraensis. The sequence continues at coordinate 58,517,558 of NC_091084.1, read as the reverse complement.
GACCCTCAGTCTTAGCAAAGAAGTCTTGGTCTAATGTCCAGTATCAAGCAAGGAACAGTGTGGTTCTTGTTGTCACAGAGGGGCAAGAGGTGACTTTGAGAACCCAGCAGAAGGACACCTAACCCAGACTCACTCCAGGAAAAGACTCTTAGAGGAAATGACAGAATTGAACTCTGAGAGATAAATGATATACTATGTGAAGAGGCAGGAGTGATAAGCATCACTGAAGTCCTTATGGGCGCTTCGACTGGCATGATTGAAAGCCTAGAGCCACCAAGAGTCATCTCATATAATGCTTATGCCTGGTTCAGTACAACTTCTTTAAAAAAGAAATTCTATTAAAAAAAACCAGAGTCCACAAGTTTATTGTTTTATTTCCTTCTGTTCTAGAAAGCCTTGTGTACTGTTAAAGAATGTATTCTCTACTGCAGAGAATGGGGAGCTATTGCAGGCATTTGAGCAAGGGGGCAGTTGTGCTTAAACTCATGTTTCAAAAAAATTGTTCTGGCAGCAAGTAGAAGGAAGATAGTAAGGGGCAAGAGAGGAGGCAGGGAGGAGAGTTACGAAGCTATTGCTGTTTTCAAGACAAGAAGTAATGGCTTCAACTAGAGAGTGTGGATGAGGAAATGGTGAGGATGGGATAAGTTTTTGTAATATTGTTGAAGGATATATGAAGATGCCATTTACTTCTGTCTTTAACACTAATGTCCTTTAGAGCAAAATCATAATTTAAAAGGCCTTTGTTACTGATAAACAGGTCTTCCTTTATGTCAAATAAAACACACCTGTTATGGAGAAACAGTGATACGCTGAAGTCTACATGATGCTGAGACAAAAACAAAAACAAAACCTCCTCATTCTTGTTTGGAAAAATAAATAACTCTCTTTGGACTCGCTCAACCTGCCAGAGAGCTAAGCAATTTCCACACTCACTTAGAGTCATGGTATAAGACAGAGGGCCATCAAAGTCCAGATAATGGAGAGATGGGAGAGAATTCTTGCCAGAGACCGATACCCCAACTTTTTGCTTTTTAGTGATTGGAGGTTGAATGTTCAGAGAAAGTACATCTTCTGCTTTAGTCACAACTCCACCAACTGAAATGACAATTCAGTGAGTGCCTGCCTCATGAGGGATGATAGGAACAGCTTTCAAGAGCTCCATGCCAGGCTTCTTGGGCAGGGGAGGCTGAGGAAGCGGTGGGGTCTTTGCTCTAAAGGGTTTGGACAGAAAGCAAGGAAAAAAGATTGAGTTGAATTTTCCTCCTTTAGTATCATAGAGTAGGCTTGGGGAATAGGTAGAGATCTCAGGATGTGTATGAACTGGGAGGCTAAAGGAAAACTATGAATTTATAGTGGAGTGAAGTGCATTTTTGTCAGCTGGGACTTACAAAAAAAACTTGATATTCAACAAGTATCAGTATTTCACTTACTACGTACGTGTTTGTTGTAAGTGTGAGAAGTCACAGCAGAGTATATGACCGTTTCAATCTGGCAGGGAAGCCCAGATATTTGCATGGAAAAATGCCAGTATTAATACAAGGAGTAAAGGCTAATAGCAGCTAGGGTCTATTGATGTTGGTGAAGGAAGAAGGTGCTTAATGAAGGCAGTTTGGCAATGAAACCCAATTTTAGACGTGTTCTTATCTCCAAATGATTGAATCACAGAGCTTCACTGACATGCCTGCAAGATTTTGTACATTATAGAGATTTACACTTTGGTCTCCTCACCAGGCCACATTGTCTACACAATGTAAGCTCACCGCATTACTTGTTTTCCATAAATCTTGAAATTATGTTGCCCACTGCACACCTGTGGCTCTGCATGTGTATGAATGATCTGCTAAACAAAACATTTCAAATGGATGACAGGTTTTATAATCCTGTTTGTTGGGCTGCGTCCTGCAGACCTGCAAGCCTTATAGTTGCTCAGCCTTGAGGCTGAAGAAAGAGTCCAGAGATAGCAACTAGAGACATTAATGGCTTAAGGGACAGGGAATCTTACCAGTCTGAAGCAAGGTCCTGAAAGACCACCCCACCGTGTGTGGTAGATGATGAGCAGGAAGGACGGACAGAGGAGTAGTCTTTACTACTCAGAAGGGGAGGCTACCATTTATAGGGGGAACTGATGGCAGCTGGGCTCACCAGCTATCAGGCGCTAATGAAGCCCTATAATTAAGAGGATTGGGTGGTCATGTAAGTAAAGTAGGAGATGTACAGAGAGCAAGGGCTGGTTGGAGACTAAAGGCTAATAGGAACTTTAGATAATTGGGACTGCTTGAGCAGAAGATGTATAGAGAGCAAGAGAACAGCCATCGTGAGTGCCTGGCCATATCCTGTTTTTCCATTTTTCAATTTCAATTTTATTTTTGTACTAAACTAGGCAGTTCCAGAGAGCAGATGTGAAACTGTTCCCTGTTGACAATGGAGAGCTCCAGATTGCAACGGAGGAAATGTTAGAGCTGATGAATGACCAAATAATAGTAATTAGATAGCTCAGCTGGTAAAGAATCCACCTGCAATGCGGGATACCTGGGTTCGATCCCTGGGTTGGGAAGATTCCCTGGAAAAGGGAAAGGCTACCCACTCCAGTATTCTTGCCTGGAGAATTCCATGGACTGTATAGTCTGCGGGGTCGCAAAGGGTTGGACACGACTGAGCGACTTTTACTCACTTCACTCACTCACTCTTTATTGAAGATCTATATGAGTGAGTTACTTTACCCATAGTCTTTAAAATAAAAAAAGTAAATGCATTTATAGCAGAAACTACAGAGAAATCAGATGAAGAAAATAAGTTAACCTGTAACATTGCAGGAAATCCCATCACTGGAAACCCCTGTTAGAAAGCAACCATATGATCTCAGAATCATGGTACCGCAAGGTCGGATAAAGCAGCAACACTGCTTTTCCCTGGTCTACGGGGCAGAAGGCACGAAAGAAAGTGAAGAAGACGCTATTTCAGGGAATGAAGTCAAGAGAAGTCTGTCCAATATTAGGACTACTCACTGCCAAGGGAGCATAATTCTGAGGTATCAGCGAAGGCAAGGGCCTCCCAGAACAGAAATGGGGAGGATGGGCGGCTGCTCTTTAGAAAGTGGCCCCTAGTCTTTTCTTTCAATGTTTCTCCTTTCCTGGTGGGGCTTCCCTGGAGGCTCAGATAGTCAAGAATCCACCTGCAATGCGGGAGACCCGGGTTTGATCCCTGGGTCGGGAAGATCCCCTGGAGGAGGGCATGGCAACCCATTCCAGTGTTCTTGTCTGGAGGATCTTCATGGGCAGATGTGTCTGGCAGGCTGCAGTCTGTGGGGCTGCAAAGCGTCAGACACGACTGAATGACTAAGCACAGCACAGCACAGCCTTTCCTGGTGAGATGCCCCAAGCTCTTTTAATCCACTGGCTCTGCCTTTGGGGCAATCGATTGCACACCTAATGATGAGCACCTGGGGGTGAGAGCATGCTACCCCCTCACCCCTGCTGCCCCTCAACTCCCTGCCAGGAGGCAGAGGATGAGCCATCAGAGCCTTTCTCAGACCCAAACCACAGAGCTTCTGGTCTCTCTATCCACTGGGATTTTGTTCCTCTGCTAACAGTTTATTGAATCTCCATTATGTGCCTCTTTTTCTACTCCTGCCAAAGGTCAGGGGCAATATTTCTCCTGGTGAAGAAATCTCCTTTCACTGAAGTGTTTCCAGGAGGGGTATAGTTTAAAGGCAAAAGGACACTGTGTTTAAAGCGGGGCCTTGGTGAGCCCTACATTTTCTTACTTTTGGAGTCCCCACCATGTAATGCATCAAACACACCAGCTGCACCCATACCCCATATAACATATACTTTTAAAATAACATTTATAAAGGTTTTTATATTTGTGCTTTAGAAATTATTTGGCTCTACATTACTCACTTAATTTATGATTGGCCAAGAGTTCCTGATAATTACTGTGCTTGCTTAGGGGGGTTTGTGAAATAAGAAAATTGAACTTGTAAGCTATATTTGATGGAATGAAATCATTATGAATACTAAATTGAACCGTGAATGAAGCTGGCATGTTGATATGTTTTGTAGGCATTTAATTAAGCTTTTATTCATTTTTACCTTTATTGTTTTCTTTTGGTAGATTTGGAGCCAACGACTGTTTTCTATTTGGGTCTCATACATTTTTTCTAGGACTATGAAAGGATCTTACATTGGGGATCTCACTGAATTGGGGAAGGTTCTGATATAATCGTGATTCTCAAACATTTTGGCTTCAGAATCCTTTTACATTTTTAAAAGTGATTGCGGGCCCTGAAGAGCTTTTTTACTTTTTATTTTGAAATATGGGTTATATCTACTAATATTTACTGTACTAGAAATTATAACTGAGAAATTTCAAAATCATTTATCTACTAATTCATTTAAACATAACAATCATGAACTAATTACATTATATAAATAACATTTTTATGATAAATAATTATATTTTCCAAAACAAGTCATTGAGAAGAGTGGCATTTTTGTAAATCTTTTTAATGTGTGTCTTAATGGAAGACAGATTCTTATAATCTCATAATTCTGCTTTCACTGTGTTGCTATATACTGTTTTGCTGGCAGTATAGGAAAAAAATTTAGCCTTATGCTGATATGTAGTTGGAAAAAGGAGATACTCAATAGGATTTTTGATACTAAATCAAACCTTGACTGTCAGGTTCTTAAAATGTTGTAATGTGAAATCTGAAATCATATCGGTGAAATTTTGATAATATATTACCTTAAAATCCACAGGCTATTTTATACTTTGAATCAATGTTTTATCTGTGCCTTTTGTAACTTGATGCTTTGGACATTTAAGAAACATTGGTACCCTGAATTATGCAGATCTTTGAGATAATGACTATCACATTTATTACTGTTACCACAGATCTCATCAGAAAAATCTGTACGGATTGGGAAGCTGGCAAGTTAATGTAAACATCTGTGTTTTCCAAAGTTCTAGTTTTCACTTGAAAGCTCGATTGTTACCATTAGCAACAAACACTATTAGCTGTGCTTTTCTGTAACACATTCACTTAATTTTTGAGACCATTTGCCAATTACATCTGAAGGGCTATAATTTTTCATTTGTTCTTTTAAATACAAATGGTAATCCAGGGGAAAAAAAGAGTTCAGATCAGATTGCAACTCAGTTGTTTGTGCAGGTGTCTTTCCTTGAGAAAACCAAGGAACTTGAACACGTGTAGAAGTGAATGATGGCATCTTCCCACATCCTCATGCAGAATATAGAAAGACATATGCTCAAGGGTTGAGATTTAATAAAGGTAATAATTATTTGGCTTCATCAAAGTCACAATGAAGTGAAATAGCACTTTTTTCCCGTTGGAAGAACACAGGGGTCACGAGTATCCTTTGGTACACTGCCTTGATCCGTGCGATGGCAGTGACATTTCCCCCCACATTTTCTTTTACACCATTCAGTGCGAATGTCAATACACTGGGAAAGGAAAATAACTATTTTAGTGTTATTATGAACATTGTTTTGACCTTGTAGATCCCCTATTGGGGAAACACAGCCTCGCTTTGATACCTAGCCTGATATAAGTATCTAAGATGGTGCCAGGCACATAAGAAATGTTCAATCAGTTGTAACTGAAACCATGTTTTCTTTGGCTTTCTAAGCATCATTTTTCCGTTTTTGAGTTGCATGAACCTAGAGCCTGTTGCATGAGTGAAGTAAGTTAGAAAGAGAAAAACAAACATTGCATATTAATGCATATATATGGCATCTAGAAAAATGGTATTGATGAACCTATTTGCAGGGCAGGAATACAGACACAGACATAGATAGGGAGTGCACTTGCGGACACAGAGGGGAAAGAAAGGGTGGGACGGATTGAAGAGCAGCATTGAAATATATACACTACCATGTGTAAAATAGCCAGTGGGAAGCTGCTATAGCACACAGGGAGCTCAGCCTGGTGCTCTGTGATGCCCTAGAGGGGTGAGATGGGGGCTGAGGAGGAGGCTCAAGAGGGAGAGGATATATATGTGTGTGTGTGTGTGTGTGTGTGTGTGTGTGTGTATACTTAAAGCTGATGCATGTTGTTGTCCAACAGAAACCAACACAACATTGTAAAGCAATCACCTTCCAATTAAAAATAAAAATTTAATAAAAATACAGTTAATATTACTTCATAGGGTGGTTGTGGAGATCAAATGCAGCAAAATATGTAAGATGCTTAGCACAGTGTTCAGCATATAGTGTGTTTGTGATGAATATGAGATTTTATTAGCATCACTAATAATAAGTCACATAAAAGTCCTGGAGAACATCAGCAGGATTCCTCCCTACTCCTGCTGTCAGTGCATGACTGGACTCCCTTTCCTATTGAGACTCTTAAATGAGTCTTTTTCCCATTTGGTCCTCATGCCTCAGACTAAGGCTGCTGCTGCTGCTGAGGATCTGTTCCTATGCACTCTGGGAGGAGGGCCTCTGCCAGGAATTTCCACTTGTTCAAGGGCCACAGGAAGCTGAGGTCATTCCCCCCCACCCCCTGCCCACTCCCCAGCTCTTACAATCTTGTCTAGACACTCTGAGGACATGGGGGATATAATTACAGCTTGAAACCCTTTACAGGCATCAGCAACTCCACTCCCCCCTGCACGTGTGTGACTCAAGCCCCAGGAGGCGAGTGAAATCTGATGACTTGCTTGCCCAGATAAGCTGGAAGTGAAACCCTAGAGGTCCAGGGTCCAGTTGCCCTTAGCACACAGCATCTTTTACTCAAAACCAATTTCTTCTTTTGGTTCAGTTGGATTAAAAGCAGCAAATGCATCTTGCATACTTCCTAGACGTCTGCCCTCTGTGTTCCACGCTGTGCCTGCCATAGTGCTGGTTATCCCCCACGGGCTGCTGAACTCCCATGCCTGCTTCCCTCCGCCCTGCTCTGTGCCTCATGGTTGGTCTCTATCAGTGACATCACCAGGCTCTTTTGCCCTCTGGCCTGCAGCTTGATTTGTCTGTGGCAGGAGTTGGCAGGACAGAGTTCAGAAGCCTAGAGGAGAAATAGGTGGGCCCTCCCCGCTCATAGCTAGTTCTCCTTTGACTACATGCTCTATGTGGTGACTCCCCATCATAATCTAGTAATACCATTTTGGCCCCTTGTCCCTTCCAGGATGATAGCAGCCTTCCTCTGTGGCTAGTCCCTGGCAGGTCACTACCTGCTGCTATTCCCTCGTCCTGCCCACATTTTTTTATATACCACCTTCACTGCACTTTTTGTTGGCCGTCCAGTGCAGCATGTGGAATCTTAATTCCATGATCAAGAATCGAACCTGTGTCCCTGCAGTGGAAATGCGGAGTCTTAACCACTGGCCTGCCAGGGAAATCACAACACTCTTTTTAATTAAGGCGTTCAGTGAACCATCTGTTCCTTGGCTGGACCCTGACTGACCCAGACAGGATCCTGCCTCAGAGAAGCTCACAGTTGGCTTGGACTGGTTATCTCAAAATCTGTCAGGGGCATGCCACCTCACAGCTGCTGTATCCAAAAACCTGTTCTGTTATGTGCTAAATATTTGTGCTTCACTTGCCCCACTGTTTTTTTTTTTTTTTTCTTAGCCATATATTAATTTAGGTTCAGAAAGAGACTTTTTATCACCAGCTAAATAGAAAAAGACTTTACTTGCCAAAATAGAAGACAAGGGTAAAAAACAAAACAGTATTGTTAAACTTTACCTTAGCAGTGTTGTGGTTAAGAGCACACTGGATACCCTGTCTAGGTTGGAATCCTGCTTTGCCCACTTTCTGGCTGTGTGACCAAGAGTGAGTCACATAACCTCTCTGTGCCTTGGTTTCTTCATCTGTACACTGGGAATCATGATTCTGTCTACTTAATAGGGTTGTGAGGATTAACCAAATTAATTAGTGCAAATATGTGTCAAGCCCTTAGAGCTCTTCCAGGTGCACAGAAAGCCTCATATGAATTTCAGCTGCCATTGTTTTCATGACAATGATGATGATGGTGGTGGTGATGAAATTACCTGACTCAGGCTCTGAGCTGGAGAGTTAATAGCAAGGAGATGAAATCCTCCAGACTTTCTCCTGGATGTAATCAGAATTTGGAAAGAACTGAAAACAGTAATTACACATTCATTGAATTTGGTTCAGTGTTGTTTGTTTCTCTGTGTATCATCTAAAATGTGGATGTACCACAAAATCTGGCCTTAGCTAGCACCAGTGAAATACTTTCCACACCTTAGAAAATGCAGACAGGGAAACATATAACTGTTATGCAGAACAAACCAACCAGCAAAATGTGAGAGGCAGCCCAGGGAAATGAGTGACTCGGGTGGAGAGTCCGAGAGAAGCCGCTGGCCAGGTTTATCAAAGTCTGAATTGGGGTTGGAAAACAGGCAGATAAAGGGGCTCTTGGGGGTAGAGGAACTAGCCTATTCAAAGGCAGGTGGATGACTTAGCATTGCATGTTCAGGAAAGGACAATATTCACAAAGAAATCACAACTCCCTAACCACCCCTCCACCGACCTCCCCACCCCCCAACAAAAGATGTGTCTACAGAAGCAGTTCTCAAAGTGTGGTTCCCAGAACCGCAGTATCAGCAAGATTTAGGAACTTGTTAGAGATGCAAATTACAGGCTTTCAGACCTACTGAATCAGGAACTCTGGAGGTAGGTCTATCCCAGCAATCTGGGGTTTAACCAGAACTGCAGGTGAGCCTTGTGCATGCTAGAATTTAAGAACTACGGGCCTAGAGCAAGATGGGAGAGCACTAGCAATAAATAAGGCTGAGATTTTTGCACACAATAATATTAATAGTAAGAACCTTTTATTGAGCACTTTCTATGTGCCACATATTGTGCTAGTCTACCCGTTTTATCACTGTAATCTCCACAGGCAGATATACTACTGATATTATGCCCATTTGACAAATGAACAAATTGAGGCTTGGGTTGACAACCATATGTTCCCAAGGCAATAGAGCTTAGAATAATGAGTCCATTGTGTGGTAGAAAGAAAGCCGGAGGCTGGATTTGAACTAATTGTCAAAGACTGTCTACAGCAGCACTGTCCAGTAGAACTTTCTTTGGTGGTAGCAGTGTTCTGTACTGGCATGGTCTGATAATAGCCATTAGTCACCAACTGACTAGTGACTATTAGTGTGACAAGCATGAGGGAGGAGCTGAATTAAAAACTTTACTTAATTTGAAATAATTTCAATATAAATAACCACATGGGAGCTAGTGCAAAACTGAAACCATAGAGCAAGTAAGTTCAGAGGCAGCACTTGGCGTCAGGTCCGTCTGACGTCCGCAGCCACGGGCTTGCCCGCTAGTGCTCTAGCCCAGTGCCTGAGAAGAACTGGGATCACTTCCGGGCAAGTTCCTGAGGAAGTATCTCTCTGACTCAGGACGGCGCTCTCAGCATTGTGTCCTTAGCTGATTGGTATTTGCACAGTGGTTGGAGGTAAGGGATAGGAAGGAGCCCTGATAAGCTGACCCGCAAATGTTCCCAATGGTAGAGGGTAGAGCTTTTAGGACAGAGAGATCACACACTGACCCCATCCTTTCTGAGCCCTTACTGAGCCCCTGCTGGCCCTGACGTCAATAGTAGACACTGACCTAACCAGAGACTCCAAGAGGTCTCCTGGGAAAGATAGTTTTTAAACTAAGTACCAGAGCTTGAGCACATTTTCTTGTTTTTCCTTGCTCGATTCTCCGTGGAACTGATGGAACATTGAAAACTCCTGCTCCCAGGAATTCTTGGCCTCATCAGTCCTATAAACTGTTCAATTTCACCTCCTGCCTTTCTTTCCACCATCCAATGACCTCATTATTCTAGGCTAGTTGGCAGACTTTTTCCCAAAATGAGCCAGGTAGTAAATATTTTAGCCTTTGTGAGCCATGGAAGGTCTCTGTTTCATGTTCTTCTTTGTGAGAGGTTTTTTTTTCTTTTAAATTTTTAAGACAATGTTTTAAAAATGTAAAACCATTCTGAACTCTCCAGGCAGGATCTGGCTCACCAGCCATGGCTTACTGTCTGTTCTAGGCTCCTTTGCCTTGGGAATAAATGTTTAACAAACTTTTATGGGTATGACGATATTCTGGGTGAGTTTGCTGAAACCATAGCTTCCTGTGCTTCTTGGAGATTAAGGTTTAGTGACTTAAGCTAGAGTGTAGAAACTACACGTTTTAACAAATGTTCTAAACGATACTTTTAGTGCATATGACCTGTGGACCACCTTTTGAGAGACACCGTCGGTGGTGGAAGGGCTCTGAGAGCTCATGCATGACCAGTCCCATCATTGGATAAATTGGGGAACTGAGGTCCAGGCGAGGGAAGGGATCCATCCTGAGAGTATCTGAGTTAGGGCTGCAAGGGAAGTGAGCCATAGCAGGAAGAGGCCGCTGCCAAAGGCAGAGCAAAGGAGTTGGAGATAAACTGGATCTTTGGTGACTTAATTTAACCGCCGGGAACAGACCTCCTCTGAAGGTGGCCAGACCGTTGCACTTTCCACAAAATCCCCTTTCTGACTTAAGCCAGTTTGAGTCAGATGCTCTGCTGCTGGCAGTTGAAAGCGTCCCAACTGATACAGACCCCTCTTTCCACCAGCCTGCTTTGATCCACCTCTTTTGAGAGAACTGTCTTTGAAGGAATACTCTCAAGGCATCATCCAAATGCTTAATCCTTTAAATGTCAAGATCTTTGTAGTAAGCTGGGTAGGTCACACATACCTCCCTGCACCTGAAGGCAGAGTGTGTGGAGTTGAAAGTGGTCCAGGTCCGGAATTGGGAAATCTGGCTTCTAATCTCGCTTGTATGACTGTTTGAAATGGGTGAATTACTTAATTTTCTGAGCCTAGTGTTCTCATCTGAAAAAGGAGGGTAGAAAGAGCCATTTTTAGGTCATTTTTGTTCTAGATATCACCAATGCGTTCTAAGAGTCAACACTCTTCACTTGGTGATTTTCTTAATTCGCTTCTCCCCCACCCCACACACACTCTGTCCTGCCTTCTTCCTTCCTCCCTCTTCTCTTTCTCTCTCCCCTTCTTCTCTCTTCTTTTTCTCTCTTTCGAAAGGAAAAAAAAAAAAACACAAAACATGAGTGCTTTGACTCTGGCCCAGACTGTTCTTCCTGGCAGAAATTATACACCCGTGGGGCTCATTTATCTTCACATTTGAATCAACAGCCCTTAAAGGTTTCTGTAGGGAATTTGAACATGTCCTTCCTGGTTTGAAGAATGGAGCTAAATGACACAACATGAATTTTGAGCAGGTAGAAACTTTTTTTTTCCATTTGGTAAAAAATAATCCGGTTAGTCAGTTGAACAGAGACAATGATTGAAAAAAAAAAAAAAATTGTGCTCAGCTTTCGGTCTGGTGGCGCAGGTGGAATGAATGACCTGTGTGCGATACCCCTGGGAGTGCAGCCACCCGGTCTTGGCAGGTTCTCCTCTTCATGGGGGGAGCACGTGACCTAATCCCACCTTCAGCAGGTTGCAGCAGGAGCCAGGGAGGCCTGGGTGGTTAGCGCACACTCACGTGAAATCATTCTTGTTTGACTTTTCATAACGTTTGTTCTTTTTTTCTTTTTAAATCCCCAAGCATTACATGTTCAAAGCAGAAAATGTGATAAAACAGAAAAGACACAAAGGAAAGAAGCGGCAACACACATTGCCAGTAATCTTCCAAGCCGGGCTGACCACATGCCCGTGTTCTCTTTCGTTTCAACCACTTCTCTAATCACCAAAGCGAAAGATGCTCAGTGCTCAAGCAAACAGGCAGAAAGAGCCATTAAGTGTGGTTAATCCCACAGCCCAGGAGCGTCACGGGAAGGCTTTGAAGGTCTGCCCTGCCGGCCCGGCCTGCTTGCTGCCTCTCCTCACCGTTGTGTTGTCCCCACGCACCAGGATTACACGTTCTGTGCATTGAAGCCACCGGGCCTGGCAGAAAGGCACAGTGTATTTGCTTTAGCGTTTTAGAACAATGTTTCCCTGAGGGCTGGACTCCAGGGAGGGGCTGTGCATCAGAGACTCAGACTTCATGACTCCACACTGAAGCTGTTACAGAGTATTGGGTTTTCTAGGTAGTGCTAGCGGTAAAGGACCTGCCTGCCAATGCAGGAGACATAAGAGATACTGGTTTGATCCCTGGATCAGGAAGATCCCCTGGAGGAGGCATGGCAACCCACTCCTATTATTCTTGCCTGGAGAATCCCATGGACGGAGGAGCCTGACGGGCTGCAAGTCCATGGGATCGCAAAGAGTCAGACATGACTGGGTGACTGAGCATGCACACACGCATGTCTGGACTGCTCCCACAGAGGGCTTGTAAATTGGTTTGAATGCCCACTGTACTCTCAGGTGGCAATACAGTCAAAAGCAGGGTTATTTGCAAGTTAGCTTCAGATGTCCTATTGGAATGGACCATCTTTCTCCCCAAACCAGTTCCCCTTTTCTGTCCTTCTGGCTTCTGCCAGAAATACCATCACTCTCCCTAATACCCAGGCTCCACTTCTGTTGGCCCTGTCTTTTCTGCTTAGAAAAAGTCTCAAATATTTTCTTACGAGGTATGTGATAAAGAATGGTAGGATAAACATGCCATTGGCTCTGAAGTCTGGTTGACTTGGATTTAAATTCTGCTCCTGCCACTTAACCAGTGCAAGAGCTTGGATGCGCTAATTAATCTCCTTGAATCTGCTTCAGTCTTTGTAAAAGGTGATAGTACTCTTATATCATGTACTGGGGCTTCCCTGGTGGATCAGAGGTCAAAGCGTCTGCCTCCAATGAGGGGGACCTGGGTTCGATCCCTGGGTCGAGAAGATCCCCTGGAGAAGGAAATGGCAATCCACTCCAGTATTCTTGCCTGGGGAATCCCATGGATGGAGAAGCCTAGTAGGTTACAGTCCACAGGGCCGCAAAGAGTTGGACACGACTGAGCAACTTCACCTCACCTCACCATGTACTGAGTGTTTACTAGGTGCATAACACTCTTCTTACTGCTTTCCATATATTAACTCATTCAATCCTCATGAACACCTTATGGGTATTATAATTTTCATTTTACAGAACAAAGAAATTGGCTCAGAGAGGTGAAGCCACTTGTCCCAGGTCACACTAAGTGGCCAAGCCAGAGTTCAGATTCAGATAGTCTGTTCCCAACCATTCTTCTGCTTACCCTTCCAGTGGGGGAAGTATTTACTAACAGGGCACCGTGAGGATTGAATGGGAATTTACATACAGTGCCTAGAGCAGAACCTGACCAACCTGTATGTCTTACTTAAAAAAAAAAAAATTCTTAGAAAATTTTCCTTTCTAAATTTTATTATCCTGTGCTTTCTTGTTTTGTCTTTTTATTTTTTTAATTTTTTGGGGGGAGAAACTGCGGTAGTTGGAAAAACTGGAATTTTAGGAAATGCATATGGTCTGTAAATTTTAATGGGCAGGTCATAAAAACAATTGTATACTGTGCACTCACTATGTTCCAAGTACTATGCTAGGCATTTTAAGTAAATGATGTGAGTTCTCATGGAAGCCTGGTGTGATGTACAATGTAAAGTCATTGTGTGGACAAGATTCTTGGCCAAGGGTACACAAGTAAGTGAGAAAGTCGAAGCGTAAACTCAGGCTGCTTTAGTTCTGAGCCTGAATTCTTCCTCACTTTTGCTGAAAGAGGTCATTCTTCATGGCATTAACGCTTTGGCAGGGTGGGAGTTAGGTTCGGGTGGAAATAGATGGGATCCTCTTTGAAAGAATGTGGAATGGTCATCCAAAGAGGGACACTGGTAAAAATGGCTCTGGCATCTGTGGGTAGGGGACCATTACTGCAGAACCCCGAGTCATGGAGACATCAGATCGGGAGCAAAGCAGGGGCATGAGGGCTGGGAGCTTTTGTAGGGACTTGATATCCTCGGTCCCCCAGACCCTCCTGCCTTCTCTTTGTATAAGACCTACTCTGACAGGCATGGGGGAGGAGAGGACTGAAGGCACTTTTATCTTTGCACTGAAACCAATGTGTGGTGATTTAGGGCTTAGGCAATGAGATTAGAAAATGAAAGTGGAATCACAGTAAATCTTGAAGCGACTGGGGTTTGTGTTGCAAGGTTTTTTCCTTTTCTTCCTTTTTTCTCCCTTCCCTCCTTACTTTCTTCCGATCTTCCTTCCTTCTTTTCATTAACAATATCTCCTTTGCCTGTTATGAAGGGATAAAAAATTACATTTACAGAGTTCCTACTATATTCTTGATGCTTTGTACCTACATTATTTCTTTTGAGCCTTGTACCACTTTTTAAAGTAGAGTGTATGTACTAGCCCCATTTCGTAGATGGGAAAACTAAGGCTCAGGAAGCATAGGTACTTGTTCAGGATCTCAAAGAATGAAAATGGGTGAGATGGGATTTGAAATAGATCCTGTGACCCCTAAAGCCTGCCATCTCTCTGTGACCCAGGCATGAAAGGGCAAGAGTGTGACTGGAGACCACATAAAACAGATGAGGTCTAGATGTGCTGTTGCAGTCCAGTGGGGCCAACATTAGGCGCCCAGTGCAGCCTGTATGCAGGCCAGGAAGCAACAGTTAGAACTGGACATGGAACAACAGACTGACTCCAAATAGGAAAAGGAGTATGTCAAGGCTGTATATTGTCACCCTGCTTGTTTAACTTATATGCAGAGTACATCATGAGAAATGCTGGACTGGAAGAAACACAAGCTGGAATCAAGATTGCCAGGAAAAATATCAATAACCTCAGATATCCAGATGACACCACCCTTATGGCAGAAAGTGAAGAGGAACTCAAAAGCCTCTTGATGAAAGTGAAAGAGGAGAGTGAAAAAGTTGGCTTAAAGCTCAACATTCAGAAAACGAAGATCATGGCATCTGGTCCCATCACTCCATGGGAAATAGATGGAGAAACGGTGGAAACAATGTCAGACTTTATTTTTTTGGGCTCCAAAATCATTGCAGATGGTGATTGCAGCCATGAAATTAAAAGACGCTTACTCCTTGGAAGAAAAGTTATGACCAACCTAGATAGTATATTCAAAAGCAGAGACATTACTTTGCCGATTAAGCTCCGTCTAGTCAAGTCTATGGTTTTTCCTGTGGTCATGTATGGATGTGAGAGTTGGACTGTGAAGAAGGCTGAGCACCGAAGACTTGATGCTTTTGAACTGTGGTGTTTGAGAAGGCTCCTGAGATTCCCTTGGACTGCAAGGAGATCCAACCAGTCCATTCTGAAGGAGATCAGCCCTGGGATTTCTTTGGAAGAAATGATGCTAAAGCTGAAGCTCCAGTACTTTGGCCACCTCATGCAAAGAGTTGACTCATTGGAAAAGACTGTGATGCTGGGAGGGATTGGGGGCAGGAGAAGAAGGGGACGACAGAGGATGAGATGGCTGGATGGCATCACTGACTCGATGAACGTGAGTCTGAGTGAACTCCGGGAGTTGGTGATGGACAGGGAGGCCTGGTGTGCTGCGATTCATGGGGTCGCAAAGAGTCGGACACGACTGAGAGACTGAACTGAACTGCAGCCCAAAACACACAGTGTGGGATCAAGGTCAGTCCTTTGTGGGAAAGAAATGGAATTCTGCCTATGTCCACACTGCGTGTGGAAGTGATCTTGTTCCAAAAATAGCTGCTTGTTTGTTTCATATTTCAGTTGTCAGAATGAAGAAGGGTCTAAATGAATTAGAAATTGTTTGGGGCAATCTAAGCTTGGTTGGTACAACCAACCAAGGTAAATATGCGGGTAGTAAGTGACCTCCCAGAAAGGAATTCCTACTGGAAGCTTCTTGGTTCAAACTCTGCTGGCTTTTGGATGGTTCCATCTGCAGTTCCTCTGGGCAGTCTTGCCAGACACCTTTGCTCTGCCTGGGAGAATCTCGTTTCTGCGGCTCCCTGCAGTCAGCTGGGGCAGCACAGCCCATGGGATTAGTGGGATTTGTGACCAGCCAGTGAGCTCTGCCCCTAGAGGGCTGGTCAGCAATTCCTGAATGATGCACCACTGTGACACAAACAGCCACCAGCTCCCTTAGCTATTTCCTAGAGTTTCTGGGTTTACTTGGGTTATTTCGTGTGTGTCTAGTGATCCTTTAGCTTTTTCCCTTTCTCTTTTTTTGAACTTTATTTTTAACTGGAGAATAATGGCTTTACGATGTTGTGCTGGTTTCTGCTGTACAACGTGAGTCAGCTATAAGTATATATATATATCCCCTCCTTCTTGAGCCTCCCTACCACCCGCACCCCATCCCACCCCTCTAGGTTGTTACCGAGCACAGAGCAGAGTTCCCTGTGTTATACAGCAGCTTCCCACTAGCTATTTCACACATGGTAGTTTCACTTTTCACTTTCATGCATTGGAGAAAGAAATGGTAATCCACTCCAGGGTCCTTGCCTGGAGAATCCCAGGGACAGGGGAGCCTGGTGGGCTGCTGTCTCCGGGGTCGCACAGAGTCGAACATGACTGAAGCGACTTAGCAGCAGCAGCAGCAGCAGCCGTGTATATATGTCAATGCACTTTCACTTTTCACTTTCATGCATTGGAGAAGGAAATGGCGACCCACTCCAGTGTTCTTGCCTGGAGAATCCCAGGAACAGGGGAGCTTGGTGGGCTGCTGTCTATGGGGTCACACAGAGTCGGACACGACTGAAGTGACTTAGCAGCAGCAGCAGCTACCCTCTCAGTTCGTGCCACCTTCTCCTTTCCCAGCTGTGTCCACAAGTCTGCCCTCTATGTCTGCATCTCTATTCATGTGCAAATAGGTTTATCAGTATCATTTTTCTAGATTCCATATATATATATATATATATATATGCTTTAATACAAAATATTTGTTTCTCACTTTCTTATTTCACCCTGTATGACAGACTAGAGGGGCAGCTTGCAGTCTTGCCTGGGGAGAAGGAACTCTAGGCCATATAGTCCTTTCACCACAGGCAACTGCCCATGGAATTTTCCCTGAAGTCTGTGTGGTTCTCAAGTTTCCTAACCTGCTCACCCCAGCACTTGGAGTTGGCTTTTCAGCTCAGAGAAAAACACTCTGAGTGCCAGGCCACCAGTTTAGCCTTAGGGCTGGGACTAAATAAATAAGGGGGACCCCCTCCCCTAGCCCGATCAGTTTATTTTCAGGGATAGGGCTTGCACAGATGTGGCCAAGGGGCTGGCAGGGAGGCCCCCATGGGCTGCGGGCTGCTGTGGCCGCATATGGGCAGTCGGGACCTGCCCCATGTAAGTCCCACTGTGACTGATGATTGGAATGGAAAAAAAAGGCTACTGCAGATGGACAGGCATCTGGGATAAGTGAAAAACAACAGTGCCTTTTCCTGGCATCCGTCCCTGCTTGAGGTTGGGCAGGGGCACTATAAGCAGTCCAGCAGTGAGCAGCATGGGCTTTAAAGTCAGACAAGGAGTTCAGATCCCATCACTCACTGGCAGGACAACTTGGGTGAATTTGCAATCACTTTCTTGAAAGGGTAAAGGGATAGTAATACCTGTCCCTTAGAGTTGTTCTGAGGATGACATGAGGCAACACCAGGGAAAGAAGTTATGGCAGAGCCTGGCAAATGACTATGATTATTTTGTGATTATATAAAAATAGTCAGCCCAGTACCTGGCACTGGGGAAATGCTTCATAAACGGCGGCTGTCTCATAGGATCTTGGAATGCCAGCACTGGGAGGGATCTCATCTGAAGCCAGGTTAATTCTATCTCCTCTCACAGGTGAGGAGTCTGAGGATTGGAGAGCACCACTGGCTTGTCCAGGACCACACTCCGAGCTCGTGGCAGAGAGGGCTGACCACATCACGCTGCCTGCCTTCTCTCCCTTTGAGGACCACTCTGCTTTGCTCATCAGACTTAGTTTGGGGTTTTAAAGGCCGGATTTGCGAGGGGAAATTCTACTTTGCAGAGCCTCTCTGAAAGGGGTCCTGGTTTCCAGTTCTATTTGATTTGGGAGTCAATGGCATGATGGGGGAAAGAAAAAAACAAACACTAGACTTGGCAGCTGCAGACATGGATTCAGATTTTGCCTGTAAATCATCAATTCTGTGGTTTTGGGTCAGTGAATAAACTCTGAGATTCAGTTTCCACAGTCCTTCCCAAGGACTGTCTAACTATTTTTGGGTGCACAGGTGGGCTAGGGTACTCCTGAATCCCCTGCGTGTGGTGCTGAGTCCCACAGTTCCCATGGATCACTTTTGTTCATGGATGGATGTGTAATTAGTTGTTAAAAAGGGGGAGGGGAAGAATGTCTTAAGCCATCATGATGCTGACATTGGCCCTGAGACTCAGTTTCCTCTTTGGTAACATGGGGATATAAAGAGTACCCACCTCAAAATGTGCTGATGAAAATTATTGAGTTAATATAAAGAGCTCAGAACAGTGCTGGGCACATAACACAATAAACATTGCTGTTATAATTATTTCTAAAGGTCAGGTGCATGGTCTAGGTACTTGGAAGCTTTTCCTGCCCCAGGCTAATTTTGTGCCTTGGTGGTTGAGTTGGCGGTCTTATTCACAAGACAAGGGGATAGCTGAGCAGCTGTAGGTGGAGTGGTGGCATGAGAGTACCCAGAATTCATGGGAACAGGAGGGCATGGACTTATCTGGCATGGATTTGGGATGGACATCTGAAGCCTCTGTGGTGGTGGCTGTGAGAGACACATATTGCATCATGCTTGCTATTTTTTTGTGGCTGGAACACAGCAGAAGCTTTTCTTGGTTCAAACAGGAGTCACAAACAAGGCCAAGCAGAGAAGCAGGGCAGCTGTCAGGAAAATTCAGGCTAGGGTGGGCTTACTGCCCGGGCCGGCAGCCTGCAATAGGGAGGAACTCTGCACAACCGTGACCCACCCTCCTCTCCTCGTCCAGCTGCTGGGGAGGAGGAAGGAAACTAGCATTTTCCCACCACCATTGTGTACCTGACAGGTTCATCAATCTTAGCTCAGTGCATCCTCTTAACCTCTCAAGCTGGTTGAGAGGTTCTTTTTTTTTTT
The DNA here is from genome assembly GCF_032405125.1 of Capricornis sumatraensis. Lineage (NCBI taxonomy): Eukaryota > Metazoa > Chordata > Mammalia > Artiodactyla > Bovidae > Capricornis > Capricornis sumatraensis. The sequence continues at coordinate 58,498,573 of NC_091084.1, read as the reverse complement.
TTTTAACTGAAGAGGAAGAGGAGAGAAGTGTCCAAGGGCAGAGGGAGGCACAGAGCCAGCCTACAAGCCTGGAGTCTCGATATCAAAGCCCACCTTCCTCTCATGGCATTGGATAGACCTCGCTGGCCCAGACACATATCAGCAGCAGCATCTGGCTTATCCTTAATCAACACATGCATGGGCAGAGGAGACAGAAATTGACAAAGAGGCAGCCAGCTCTTGGCGCTGATGGCCTAACGAAAGGGGAAGCTTGAGTCCAAGACTTCTTCCTGGTTCAAGTATCCCTCACTGGCCGACCCCATCTTTCACCTTCCGGCTCCCAGGGACCTGGACAGACCCTTGGCCTGGAGGGGGCAGCCTGTCCCAGTGCCAGCTCAGCAGGCTTGGCCCTTGTAACAATAGCTGGAAGGGCCTTTTGGAGCAAGTACTTCCTGAAGTGCCCAGAACAGCCGCTGCCGTCCTGGGGCGCAGGAACAATCACAGCGCAGGCCAGCTCCTGCCCGCCTGGGAGCCTCGGGGACTGAGACTTCGGGCTCCAGGAGGGCTGGGAGGGTCAGGAGGGCCAGGCAGACCAGAAGAGCAGGGCTCAGACTGACCACAAGCCTGTACAGTGCAGGACAGAGCTCAGATTTTTTTTTTTTCCCTTTCACATTGAAGCTGGATGGAAAAATCCTAGATTCTCACTTTTCCTTACCTTTCCTGTAAACCAACTGCCTCATCCTTGATCTTTGTACCTCTATCATTTTTCTTTAGGCTTTGTAAACAAGGAAAGGGAAAAGGAAAAAATAAAAAAAAGACAGCCAAAAGGAAGAAATAATTTCTGGAATCAGATGATACACTCATTTAATCATTCAGCAACACTGAATGAGGCCTGGTATGTACAAAACACAATGGGGAATAAAAACGGATGACTCAGTATTCACTCACTTAATCAACTTGTCTATTCATTTCATACAAATGACATAGCCCTGCCCAGTGCCAGGTATTGTGGATGTGGCAATGCCTGGGTGTCTTGGGCTCTGCCCAGTGTGGGTGGCAGATAAGTGAGCCAGGAGTTGAAATACCCAGTTTACATGATGAGTGCCAGAAGGGGAAGTGTAGGTGATGAGGGGCATGCAGGAGGGCAGCGGGCCTCAGTCAAGAGTCCGAGAGAAGGAACCGGAGGAAGCCTGGGGGAAGATAACTCAGGCTGTGCGGTGGGGGAAGTTCTCCCAGGAAGAGATATTGGCCTTTGTGAAGCTGGATGGGATAGGAATGCATGTTTTCCAAGAAACATAAAGTAGGTCCCTGTGCCCAGTTTGCGAAAGGAATGATCACCTCCAGGGGTCATGACTCCCGCCCGCCTGGGTTAGAGTCCTCACTTGGCCACTTCTTACTGTGTGTGCTTGGCCAAGCTGTCAACCTTTCTGTAAGGAACTTTTCTTGTCTGTAAAATGGAGAGAATGAAGAAAACAGTCTGCACTTCCTAGGTTGTGATAAAGATTATGATGCGCTAACACATGAGAAGTGCTTCAGGGCTGTGACTAGCGTGCAGTGAGCCCTAGGGAAGTCATAGCTAGGGAGAGATAGGGAGAGCGACAGAAAGCTTGGAGAAATGAGCTCCTATTGTGGGCCAGGCTCTAGCAAAGTGGGCTTCCCAGGTCGTGCTAGTGGTAAAGAATCTACATGCCAATGCAGGAGACACGGGAGATGTGGGTTCAAACCATGGGTGGGGAAGATCCTCTGGAGAAAGCAATGGCGACCCACTCCAGTATTCTTGCTTGGAGAATCCCATGGACAGAGGAGCTGGTGGGCTATAGTCCATAGTGTTGCAAAGAGTCAGACAAAACTGAAGCAACTTAGCGCACACACACACACTCTAGCAAACCAAGCAGAATCAGAAAGACCCAGCTCCTGCCTTTGGGAAATCTGCAGAACTGAGTTGGTAGGAACTTGGACCTGGAATCAGAGACACGTGGATTCCAGTCTCATCTCATCTGTGTGATCTTGGGCAAATTATCTGCCCTTCCTGAGCCTCGCTTTTCTCCTTTGTAAAATGGGTATAATGACAGTACATTTCTTATACGGTTAGGGTGAGAATCAACTGAGATAATTTAGATAATATAAATAGCATTGCAAACACAGTGTTAGAAAAATGGTATTTATGATGGCAGCTGGTATAAGATGAAAGAGAAATAACCCCAATATTAATATAAGTGCAAATATCTTATAATAATCAAGAGGATGGTGCCCTTGGATACCGTGGCTACAACCTCTCAGCAGTTCCTACAATAAAGAGTGCTTTTTCACTGACTTCATCTCCTGGCTTCATCTTTCCTGCTTGCTTTCTACTTTAGCTATCCTGTTTACATCTATACTGGAAGGCTCCACTTCCAAACCTTTGGATCACAGGTGAAACATCATTTACCAGAAGTCTTCCCTGACCACAGGCGTGGTCAAGTTTATGTTTCCCTGCTATACGCTCTCTAGTGCCCTTTATTTTGGTTAATGTCTGTCATCCCACTTAGCTATAAGCGCCATGAAGCCAGAGATCATATTTATTTTTACTTATTATTATATCTGTGGCACTTAGTATAATCCCCAGGTTAAGAACAGATAAATATTCATCAAATGAATGAATATCAAGAATACAGCATAAGATTCAATTCTTAGACAGGGAGAAGCTGCCCCTCTATGTCCTCTAAGTCAAAACAGCAGACCCGAGACCCCTGTTTCTTTGCCTGGACAGCAGTGTAATTGATCCATCCCATTGTAATGAACTGGTGGGCTGATTAAGAGCTTATGTAAATGTAGAAACCTTTGGCAGCCCTTCATTTCCCTCCACTTTTGCTGTGACTCAAAGCACGGAAATTTGTCAAAAGAGAAAGCTTTCAGAGAACACCCACACCCAACGGTGGAAACCTTAGAAGAGTGGAGCCCAGGGGAACGTTCCTCGGTGAAGGCTTAGGGGGTTCTGGACAGGCTTCCGAAGGCATATGGAGACAAGATGTCAGCGTGAGCTTGTTTCTCTGACAATCTGAAATGCTTTTAACCAGCAGGTTTCCAAGAGGCTTTAAGTGAAGAGGTTAATGTTGTAGGTTTATAAATAAATGCATGTTTGTGGTGACTTCACCGTGGTTCATGTGACAGGGTGAACTGTGGGGAGAGGAGGTGGTGCTTTGAATCAACAGCTTAACTGCTTCTTCTGCCTTTTGGTTCAGTGTGCAGGAGGAGAGAGAGCCGTGAATGAGGCGTGGGGGGAAACTTTCTTTCTAATCCTAGCCTTGCCTCTGACTAGCTGTGTGTGACTGTGGGCAACAAAGTAACAGTTCTCAACCTCTCTTCCTTCATTTGTTCAATGAAAAAAAAAACCTCATTAAAGTACTGTAAAATGAACATGTAGTAACTATCTCTAGAACTCATGGAGTCCTTACTACTTGTCAGTACTTCTATGAACTTTGTTGATCTTCTCAGCAACCTATGAGATAGAGTTTACTGTTATCACCCCCATTTTACAGATGAGAACACTGAGGTATAAAAAAATTGAACACCTTACCTTCCCAAAGTCACACTGCTGCTAAGTGGTGGAGGCAGGATTTGAACACAGATTGCCTGGCTCTGGAATTGGTTTTAATAACTGTGCTACACTATACTGTCTCTCAAAGTAGGGGGGGCACATGGCTTGGGAAGGGCTTTATGAAGAAGAGAGCCCAGTTGCTTCCTGGCTGGCCAGGATCTCAATAGAGTCTTCAATGGGAAAGAAGTGGGGAGCAGTGGCCAAAGAGATATTATGTCTCTATGGTAACTGCCCCTTTTGGAAGGTGAACTTTTCATTTTTATAGTTACTATCGGGGAATTTGAGTGCTGAGACCCTGAGCTGGGAGACAGGACTTAGGTCAGGGTTGGCTGCTTGTGTAACTATTAGGGTGAATTACTAATCTGATCTGAGCTTCATAGCTCACCTGAAAAATGGACCTAGAGATTATCATACTAAATGAAGTCAGTCAGACAGAGGAAGACAAAGGTAGTGTGATATCACTTATATGTAGACTCTAAAAAAAGGATACAAATGAACTTATTTACAAAACAAAAATAGACTCACCCAGCATAGAAAACGGACTTAGGTTTACCAAAGCGGAAGTGGGGGGGGGGGGAATACACTGGAAATTTGGGATTCATAGATTCATACTACTGTCCATAAAAGAAATAATTAAGACTCACTGTACAGGACAAGGAACTATATTAATATCTTATAATAACTTGTAATAGAAAAGAATCTGAGAAAAAATATATATTTCTAACTGAATCGCTTTGCTGTATACCTTAAACATTTTAAATCAACAGTATACGTCAATTAAAAAAATTGGACTGTCAAGATTATAGGGTGTTTTATGAATTACATGAGAAATTGGCTGGCACACTCTTTGTAACTCCATGGACTGACTCTACCCCCCCAGGCTCCTGTATCCAGGGGATTTCCCAGGCAAGAATACTGCAGTGGGTTGCCACTCCAGTATTGGCATGTGTGTGTGCCATGAGAAATTGGTGGGCACTCAGTGAGTTTCTCCCCCCTTTTCCTCATGGTTGCAAGAAGATGAATTTATTTAATCACACCTTAAAAGTGGTTTGGGATATATCTATTCCCTGGGTTCTTCAGACAAGCTGCATTTGTCTATCAAAGAGCAATTTCCTGGTCCTTTGGTTTGAGGCAAATGACCATTTCCCATGAGGTTTTAGCCTTGTTAGGGGTAGGGTCTCAACCCCATTTCAGTGATGAGCTGGAAATGGATATGAAATATGAGACCACTGGGTTCCCATGCCAGGTGTCTGAATCTAGGAACTTGGTTGTTCAACCGTGAAGCCAACTGGATGACTGGCTGTGGCCTTGGCTGTGAGACCCGAGGAACTGGCTAAGGCTTCCTATTAAGGAAGCAGGAAGCCAAATCACCAGCAGATAAACCCAAGCCAGCCTCTTGGAGTCATTTGCCAGAGAGTCCAGATTCAGGGTCCAGTGAGGTCAGGAAGGACAGGGAGGATACACAAAAATTTGAAAGCTGGATTGGATCTGGAGAAGCTTGAGATCCAAGTGGGGAAGGTTCTAGATAAGCCCAGATAGACATGTGTGTGTGCGTGCTTAGTTGCTTCAGTTGGGTCCCACTCTCTGCGACTCCATGGACTGACTCTAACCCCCCAGGCTCCTCTATCCAGGGGATTTCCCAGGCAAGTATACTGGAGTGGGTTGCCATGTCCTCCTCCAGGGAAACTTCCTGACCCAGAGATCGAATTGGTATTTCCTGCCTTGCAGGTAGATTCCTTATCACTGGGGCCAGATGGGAAGAGGTACACGGCTATGAGGGCCAGGTGTTAGCCTGAAGACAGAGGGTGGGGATAGGGCTCAGGTGGTATATTCAGCATTGGAAGAGAGCCAGATAAAACCTGAAATTCTCTTGCTAAACCAGTCCAGGGGTAGACATTTTAGGTGGGGGGCCACTTTGAAACAGGAAGGAAAACTGACTTTGCTTCTGCCCCTGCCTACATGGTGATAATAATATTTGTATGTATTGAACATTTACTGTGGGTCAGGGGCTGTGAGCGCCTCCCGGGTGGCTCAATGGTAAAGAACCTGTCTGCCAAGCAAGAGAGGCAGGTTCAGTCCCCTGGGATGGGAAGGTTCTCTGGAGAAGGAAACTGCAACCCACTCCAGCATTCTTGCCTGGAAAATGCTATTGGCAGAGGAGCCTGGTGGGCTACAGTCCATGGGGTCATGAAGAGTTGGACACGACTTAGCAACTGCACAGCACAGCAGCACAGGGGCTGTGAACACGCAATCTCCTTTAATATCCAGAGCAAGCCTGCAGCATTACAACCTATTTTCTCCATCTTATAGACAAAGAACCTCTGGAGTTCAGGAATATGGGATGACTAAGTGTTGGTCAAATATTTAGAAAACATGAGGGCTGAACCAATGATTTCCAACTCCTTGGCTTCCTCTCTCGGCATGTTTTCTGGACTCCTGTTCTTTATTCATCCACATCCCTTCTTTTCCCCTGCCCAGGTCCTAGAAGGCCCTTGTGGTTTAATTAGTAACCAGAAAATTTGCTGTCTGTTGCCATTTCTCCCACTTGCAAGTTCTTAACAAAGAGCTGGTGTGCCTTCTCTCCCTCTACCAACTTTGGCCACCTGGTTTGAGGACAGCTTCTCCTGCTAGTGTTAGGATTTCAAGGGGGTACAAGTTTTCTGAGCTTAGGCTAGGACCCGTGAGTAGCACCATATAGGGTCTCTCACAAGCATGCCCAGCCTGCCGGCAATTAATGACATTTCAGGAGAGAACCTTGAGACAGGTTCTCCTTCCACTGAATGATGCCCTTGCCTATTGGTAAGTCTTCCTCATTAATGCCTGTTTTCCTGTGTTTTGCAGCATTCATCCCAGGGCTCTGGGGGAAGTCTGCCCGGCCCAATATCCTTGCAACACTTTACTCAAGGTTTTTTTGGGTTTTTATGCAAACATAATACCTCAGGCAATATTCTCATGGCTACTAAGAGATTGGAAAAAAGATTAGACTCCCTTTTTTAAAAACTTTTAATTTAATATTGGAGAATAGCTGATTAACAGGGTGGTCCAGCTGGTAAAGAATTCACCTGCAATGCAGGAGACCTGGGTTTGATTCCCGGGTCAGGAATGTCCCCTGGAAAAGGAAATGGCAACCCACTCCAGTATTCTTGACTGGGAAATCCCATGGACCGAGGAGCCTGGTGTGCTATAGTCCATGGGGTCACACAGAGTTGGACACGACTGAGCAACTAAGCATGAACAGGAGCTCAGTAGCTGATTAACAATGTTGTGATAGTTTCAGATGGACAGCAAAGGGACTCAGCCATACGTACACCTGTGTTCATTCTCCCCCAGACTCCCCTCCCATCCAGGCAGCCACATGACATTGAACAGAGTTCCCTGGTCGACAGCAGGACCTTGTGGGTTATCCATTTTAAATATAGCAGTGTGTGCATGTCTATCCCAAACTTCTTCACTATCCCTTCCCCACATCTTTCCTCTCTGGCAACCATAAGTTCATTCTCTAAGTCTGTGGACTCCCTTTTTATTGAACAGAAAAGTTTAAGACTTGGCTTACACTTTCACCTTGTCCTCAGGGTGTTGATATTGTCATGCACACAGCTGGATAAGATGATAGAAACAGCTTTGTGGTCCGTCTGGTGCCCCATTCTCTCTTCTAAGTTTAGGGCCTGAGGGCTAGTTCTGGTATCTGCCTGGCTGTGGAGTGTGCTTCCTTCCCTCTACTTCATTCACTCAATTTGTATGACTCGAGGTGCCTACTATGTGTCAGGGAATGTTCTAGATGGTAGTGATATGAGATAGACCCTGCTTTCACAGACCTTTCAAATTCCATAAGGGTGATTGATATTAGAATAGGCAATTACTCATATGATAAGCACTCTCATCAGGGAAGCAGCAGGTGCTACAGGAACTCATAAATGGAGCACTACCTAAGGTGATCAGGGAAGACTTCCTGACAGAAGTAACTACTGAACTATGCCGACACTTGTGAGGCGTTGATGAGTGAAATTTCCATGAATTGTGTCATCAAGGCTTGGACATTTTCTTACTTCAAAGTTAAATTCACTGTATACGTGGAGATTGAGCAGAAATTTGAAATAATTTGAAAATTTCTAATTAAAGACTCATGTCTAAAATTTAAAAAAGGTCTCAGTTTCTCCCTACCATCTCCCTCACCCTTACGGGTGGGCAGACCTATAATTTAACCTGGGTATGGTTAAATTTTTTGAATCCTAATTGACGTTGACAAACAAGAAGATGTTTAAAAGAGGGGGTCACCAAGAGGTGGAGAGACTTGAACCTTTGCCATACAAGGACAGGATTGTATTTTTTAAAGGCATGAATATTTTCTTTATTACAATGTTTAAAAATATGCATTATTTCCAGATTACTCTTTTCTAAAGATAACGGCTTTATTGAGATAATTCACATGCAATTCATTACATAGGATACAATTCAGTGGATTTTAGTAGACTGCACAACTGTCACCACTATGTAAGTTCAGAACATTTTCATCAGTCCCAAAAGAAGACTTGTACCTATTAGTCACTCCTTACTGTTCTCTCCCCCTAGCCCCTTGCAGCTAGCAATCTACTTTCTATCTCTAAGGATTTACCTATTCTGGCCATTTCATTATAAATGGACTTATATAACATGTGGCCTTTTGGTTTCCTATTTCTTTTACTTAACGTAATAATTTCAAGGTCTCATACATTCTTGATAAGGTATAAACTAGCTCCACATTTGGATAAAAATGTGTTACTATCAACCAAAAATTTAAATGCATATATTCTGATTCAGAAACTTCATGTCCAAGAATTAATCCCTCAGAAATGTTCTCACAATAAGACAGTTGTGAAAAGACATTGATTGAAACATTAACAAAGACTAGGGGAAAAAAATCTAAAGTCTATCCGTTAAGAATCTGGCTGAATATATTACAGTCTATAGTGGAGTGATGTGCAGACATTCACAGAATGAGAAGGTCCTGTATGAAATGGTGTGGAATGATCTCCCGAAAGTATTGGTAAGTGAATATAAGGGAACATAGCAAGTCAGAGAACAGTGTATAAAGCTGACTTTCACCAGTGTAAAAGAAAAAAAGTGTGCATATACATTTATGTGTGTGTGTGTGTGTGTGTATGATACACACACGTACAGAGAGTGAGAATGAGAGAGGGAGAGAGAGGGTGGGAGGATACGGAGGGGGGAGGGAGGAATAAGACAAAGGAGAGGAGCAAAGTGTCTCGGCAGGATGCCTAAAAATGACTACTAGTGATTGTCTCCAGGGAAGGGACACGGGAAAGGGGGTCTAGAAGACAGGGAGGGGAATAGAGGGAGGCTTACTCCAGATTGCTCTCTTAAAACAATTGAACCAATTTATCGACACGCAAATATTAGGATTGCACTTTAAAGGGGATACGGTAAGGCAGCAGAGCCACGAGAAACCTCACATGTTGCCTGGGACAGAGTAGACCTCCATCCTCCTCCTACTCATTAAATAGTACATACATTCCAGATGGAATGCCCCATGTGGTGACTCAGAGTCATTAATAACATGACCACTCGTGCGGTGCCAAGATTAGACAGCCAAAAGCCGAGAGTCTGTTGTGTTGAAGTGGCGCTGGGTGGGAAGCACTCTCTCCAGAGATCAGGGCAGGGTACGACTTGCCAGAGGAGGGTTCATAGAATGTTTAGACTGTGACTCATGAAGGTCGTAGCTGAATAAATAGCCCTCTTTCTGCTGTGACTGTTGACAGGACTGGTGACAGCTTACCTTTGCAGTTGCCAAAAAAAAAAAAAAACCAACCCTGATTCTGATTTTTGACAAGTCAAACTTTCCTAACCAGCCAGGCCCTCCAAACGGACCATCATGAACCTTGCCAAAGGCAAAGGGCAATAAAGCAATGGGTGCTCTTGAAAGCTATGAAATCAGAAAAGCAGATATCTCCTCCCAGCCAAGGAAGAATTGTCACTGGGAAGGAAGGAATGGAGGAAGGAAGCTTTGCCATTCCAGTGGTTATCTTGTTTCTTCGTGTGGCTAGTTGGCCATAGACTACCACTTTGTTAATAGCCTTAGAGTCTCATAATTCCAATGAGAAGAAACATGATTCTCTTTTTGGAAACAATTATATAATTTAGGATATATTTGGTTACGAGTAACAAAAAATCTGACTGCTAGTGCCTAAGCCATAAAGATGGTAAACTATCTTCTGTAATATGAAGACTGGAAGTAAGTACTCTAAAGTGAGAGCTTTAGCACAACAATGTCATCAAGATGCCAGGAACATTTCCATTCTCCATACATACGTGGGTCATTGAATCTCCTGGTTTCCCCATGGCTGCAAGATGGCTACCGTATTCCTAGATATCACAACAGGATTCAAAAATAGAAAGCTGATAGGAGGGGTGTAGAGAGACAAAGGGTCCTTTCCTTGGAATGACTATGCCATTTTATCAATGAAGCGGCAAAAGTATCACAGAAGCCCTCTCAGCTGACTTACACTTATATATAATTGATCAGAACACAATTAATCAGAATTGGGTCATGTGTCCGTCTACCCTTAGCTGCAAGGGAGCCTGGCAAAATGAAACTGTTAATGAACAGCCATGAATGACTTAGACATTATGATTCAACCCCAAAAGCCTGGACACTTTGCTATCTTGCCTGTCGTCAAGGAAGAAATTTATTGAAGGCAGGGAATGGTTTCTACCATATACCCTTAGAAAGCTACTTAAACATTATACTATGAAGACACATCATTAATATAAAATTAAAAAAAAAACCAAGGATAGAGGTGTGAATAAGTAGAATTTTCAAGGCAAGAAGATCTACAGGGATGTGATGTATCCCAGAGAATTAGAGGGTGCTCATAGAAGATTGCAGAGAAAAACAACATCATTTAACATGCCCTTTGCTATTCTCATCCTCTGTGAACCTTCCCAGCCTCCCCAGGCAGAGTCCCAGATCTTTCTCCCTGCTCCTGTTGCACTCTGCACACGCCTTGATCATACCCATCACCACGCTGAATTCAGAGTCAACAGGAAGTTATTGTGTCCCTACTCGGTCCCAGTCCTATGTATCGTGTCTTTCTGCATCAGTGCTGGGAGATCATCCATGGCTTCCCATTGTCACTGAGGAATGGGCTTTCATTGAAGGTAAACCCAGGTGATCATTTAACTAAGCTCACAAGGCCTTTTGTGCTCTCTCCAAGGTATTTAATTCTTCAGTCTCACGTTTCCCCACTTGCCTCTCTTTGATTCCTGTATTTCATACACACTCAACTCACGGAAGCTGCCCCTCTCTCCTCTTGACACCTATGCACCACTATCCTTCTGCAGAGAACACTCTTCTTTCCCTTCGGTGTCTGGTCAACCTCTACTCACCCTTCCAGCTTTAGCTGAGGTGTCACTTCCACTGGAAAGCCTTTGCCAGCTCCCAGGCTGGGCTCGGTAGCTTTGCTCTGTGTTCCTTCACACTCTGCATATCTCTTGGTAGTGGAACTCTGGGTTTCCCAGCAGTGGGGCTGGGGTGCATTCACCCCTTCATTGCTGATGCTGGGTACAGTGCCTGATTCATCCTGCCTGAATGGCTGAGTGACAGAAGCTTTTTTAAAAAATCAAACATTTTCTGCCATATCAGCTGGCAGAGCCCACAGGTGCAGCCCTGGTCCAGAGGAGATCACTGAGCTCTCACTAGGGCAGTAGTAGAGTAAACCCTGGGCCAGCTGCCCTGTCATCGTGTGACCCTGGACAAAGCATGTCCTCTCTTTGGGCACCAACATTTCTCTTATTAAAGAGAGGGAGAGAGAGAGGTGGGGGAGCAGGGAAAGGAATTTGTTTTCAACTTTCAAAAATAAAAATCAGGAAATGTCTCCTTTGTTTTATCTCCCCAAAGAAATATCACACTAAAGTCTGATCTCAAAAAATGTAATACTGGAGAGGCTCTGGCTGAAGCAGGAGGACACCAAGTTTTTGGTGTTGTTATAAGTCACCACCACTAAGTTAGTGGCTTAACACCAAGTGAGCTGAGTATTTTACAGGTCTGTGGGTGAGAAGTCAGAGGAGTCTCACTAGGTGAAAATCAAGGTGTTGGCAGGGCTACAGCCATGGAAAGCCTGGAGAGGTGAACAGTTCCTGGCGCACAGCCCTTCCTGTCTTCAAAGCTAGCACCGTGGCCTCTCTCTGACCATCCTCCCATAACCACAGCTCCCTCTGACCACAGCTGGGAAAGATTTTTCACTTTTAAGGTCCTGGGTGATTAGATTGGGCCCAGTGGATAATCCTGGGTAATCTCCCCATCTCAGGGTCCTTAACTTCATCTCCTCTATAAACTTCATCATAGCCATAAACTTTGTCATACCCTTTTGCCACACAAGGCAACATATTCACAGATTCTGAGGCTTAGAACATTGACATCTCTGTGGGGGCCATTATTCTGCTACTGCAAGTCAGTGGGAGCAAAGTGGGCTTGATAGGAGCCTTTCACTCTGGCTTTACCTTCTTAGGCAGCCCTTGACCTCACAGTGTTCCCTGAAGTCCTAGAGCCGAGTTTAGGATCTCAACGATCTCTCATTTTTCTAAAGCAGACATACAGATGGCCAATAGACATATGAAAAGATGATCAACATCCCTAATTATTAGAGAAATGTCAACCAAATGTACAATGGCGTACCATTTCACACCAGGCAGAATGGTCATCATTAAAAAGCCTACAAATAATAAATGCTGGAGAGGATGTGGAGAAAAGGGAACCCTCCTACACTGCTGGTGAGAATGTAAATTGGAGTGGCCACTATGGAAAACAGTATGGAGGTTCCTCAAAAACTAAAAATAGAGTTGCCATATGACCCACCAATCCCAAACTTGGGCATATATCCAGAGAAAACTCTAATTTGAAAAGATCCATGCACCCTAATGCTCATTGCCACACTATTTACAATAGGCAAGATATGGAAGCAACTTAAATGTCTGTCAACAGATGAATGGATAAGGAAGATGTGGTCCATATATATAATACATATCTCTACACATATACACACAATGAAATGTTAATCATAAAAAAGAATGAAATAATGCCATTTGCAGCAACATGGATGGACCTAGAGATAGCCATACTGAATGAAACAAGTCAGACAAAGACACATCCCATATGCTATCACTTGTATGTGGAATCTAAAAATGATACAAATGAATTCATTTACAAAACACAAGCAGACTCGTGTACATAGAAAAATGCATGGTTACCAAAGGGGAAAAAGGGGGAGGGATAAATTAGGAGTTTGGGAATAGCAGATACAAAGTACTATATACAAAATAGATAAACAATAAGGTCCTATTAATACTATATAGCACAGGAACTATATTTGTTACTCTGCAGTAAGCCATGATAGAAAACCATATATATATACACACACACGTGTATATACATATGTATACATGTGTATACACACATATATATTTAAATATGTATAGATACATGTAAAACTGAATTACTGCTGTATACCAGAAACTAACACAACATTGTAAGTCAACTATATACTTCAATAAAAAATAAAATAAAATATCTCAACGGTCTCTACGGTCTCTTCTGGGCTTGAACAACTTTACTGAATAGCTCTGTGACCTTGACAAGTTATCTCTCTGTTCCTTCATTTTCCCAACTGCAAAAGGTGGTAATGTCTGTCTACTGGGTTGTGCTGAAGTTAAAGGAAACACTCTATGCAAATCGCTTAGCCCAGTGCTGGCACACAGTCAACCTTCACCAAACATTAGTTATTTTTGTTATTAGGTGTCTAAGGAGCCTTTCCATTTCAATACCTGCAATTCAAAACATATATACAGCAGAAGGGATAAAAACAAAACAAAACAAAACACCTGGTTTTCCTGGGTCATTCAACCACCACACTGAAAATTTTAAAATGTTTCAGTTATTTGACCTGAAAAACAAAGCATATTTTTGTGCCTCTGGGTTTAGAGACTCATGGGAAAAATGGGAAATATGGTGGGCACCGAGGAGACCGAGGAGGCTTGCAGACAGCAGGGGTCTGCTCAAACCAGGAGGCAGCGTGCAGGCCCTGGTGTTTATTTAGGAACGTATAAAAAGGTTTGAGGCTGTGGCTGTGAGACAGCTTATGAAACACAAGCATTAGGGAAGTATACCAAAGATCAGGCTTGAATTTTATAGCTTTTGGAAGAAGCACCACATTCCAGATGACAATAAAAATCTAGTCTTCTAAAGGTGCCTAGCCCCTTGTGTCACTTTTGGATACATGAACCCACAGGAATGTTCAAGGGAGGGGCCATTCTTTCTCAAGAGATACATCTCCCTTCTCTGGTCTTCAGAGTCTCACGGTGACATCTTGGGCTAAAGTGCTGTGCCGCCGGTGGTGGTGACCCTAAGTGGACTCATCCTCTCTGTTGCAGTGTCATATCTCTTGGAGGATTCTACCCTAAACTAAAATGTGGAAAAAATTTATGCACCAAGATGTTAATTGCAGCTTTATATACAAAAGTTCCTAAATGGAAAGCATCTCAATTTGGCTGTGTTAGGAGAAGGACTTAGTGAATTACAACACATCCACATAATGGAATAAAAGGCAGCCAATGCTTATAAGAAGCTTTGCATAACATGAGGAACTGCTTAGAGCACATTAACTGAAAAAACAAAGATTCAGGATACACATTTCTATAAGCAATCTAAGCTCTATGTTGTTAGGAAATATATCAAAAAGTTTTTTGTGCCTGCTCCCGGGTGTCTGAAATATGGAAAAGTGGTTCCCCCTACTTATTAGTATTTTTCTCTATTTTCTGTCTCTTACAGCCAGAATGGCATAGTGCTTAAATACGTTGGATACAAAGGCAGACTGCCAATGACCAGCCTCTTAACCTCTCTGAACCTGTTTTCTGGTCTGTCATGTGGGTCTATCATCCCTAGTTTGTAGGATGGATATTAGCATGAAAGAGAATCCAGGTGAAAGGCTGGACACAGATCTTTGTACATAGTCAGCACTCAAGGGATGTGAGCTGGTGTTGCTATTTTCCTGATAAAAGTACCTCTAACAAAACTCAAAACTATAAAAAGAGGAATATATAGGTTGCTTTCCTACCTTTAATTAGTCAAAGACTTACCCTAAAGTGTTATTTAACAATCTTACTTTTTATTTGTCCTTAATTACCTATGTTAGTTTGGAAAGCAGTTATATAGTCAGCAGCTGAAAGCTTTTCCTGTGAATGAGAGTATTCAGCTCTTCTATTTAGGGAAAAGTCTAAGACCCTGGCTCTTCCTTTATCTGCCCACAAACCCTGAGACTCTACTCCCGTCTTTCATTTCTTTGGGAGGTCTCCTGAGATGCCCATCTGGGTATCTACCAACGGTGTCAATTTGGCTGTACAGAACAGAAAGCTGATCCAAGAGGTATAAAGGAGTGCATTACTGATTTATTGCTGCATAACAAAATACTACAAACATAGGGTTCTAAACAACATGCATTTATTAATTCACAGTTTCTGTGGGTCAAGAGTTTGGCTTGGTTGACTCCTCTGCTCAGTCTCACACGGTTGCAATGAAGGTGTCAGCTGGGCTGTATTCTCATCTGGAGGCTTGGTTGGGGAAGAATCTACTTCTAAGTTCATTCAGGTTGTTTGCAGAATATATTTTCTTGCAACAATAAGACTGAGGTCCTGATTTCTCACTGTCTGGAGGCCCCTCTCAATTCCTAAAGGGCACTCATAGTTTCTAGAAGCCTCCTACAGTTTGTAGTCTTTCTATAGTTTCTAGAAACCACCCATATTTCCTGGCCATGTGGGCTTTTCCAACTTGACTGTTGACTTTGTCAGCAAGGAGAGTCCTTGCAAGAAGCAAGTCCACAAACAAGAGGAAACCTTGTTACATACAACCCAACATTGTGGAAAATTCTGAAAGAGGTGGGAATACCATACCACCTGACCTGCCTCTTAAGAAACCTATATGCAGGTCAGGAAGCAACAGTTAGAACTGGACATGGAACAACAGACTGGTTCTAAATAGGAAAAGGAGTACGTCAAGGCTGTATATTGTCACCCTGCTTATATAATTTATATGCAGAGTACATCATGAGAAACATTGGGCTGGAGGAAGCAGAAGCTGGAATCAAGATTGCCGGGAGAAATATCAATAACCTCAGATATGCAGATGACACCACCCTTATGGCAGAAAGTGAAGAGGAACTAAAAAGCCTCTTGATGAAAGTGAAAGAGGAGAGTGAAAAAGTTGGCTTAAAGCTCAACATTCAGAAAATGAAGATCATGGCATTTGGTCCCATCACTTCATGACAAACAGATAGGGAAACAGTGGAAACAGTGGCTGATTATTTTTCTGGGCTCCAAAATCGCTGCAGATGGTGATTGTAGCTATGAAATTAAAAGACACTTGTTCCTTGGAAGAAAAGTTATCACCAACCTAGACAGCATATTAAAAAGCAGAGACATTACTGACAAAGGTTCATCTAGTCAAGGCTATGGTTTTTCCAGTAGTCATGTATGGATGTGAGTTGGCCTATAAAGAAAGCTGAGAGCTGAAGAATTGATGCTTTTAACTGTGGTGTTGGAAAAGACTCTTGAGAGTCCCTTGGACTGCAAGGAGATCCAACCAGTCCATCCTAAAGGAGATCAGTCCTGGAGGTTCACTGGAGGGAGTGATGTTGAAGCTGAAATTCCAATACTTTGGCCACCTGATGAGGAGAGCTGACTAATCTGATAAGACCCTGGTGCTGGTAAAGATTGAGGGTAGGAGGAAAAGGGGATGCCAGAGAATGAGATGATTGGATGACATTACTGACACAATGGACATGGGTTTGTGTGGACTCTGGGAGTTGGTGATGGACAGGGAGGCCTAGCGTGCTGTGTTTCATGGGGTCGCAAAGAGTCAGACATGACTGAGTGACTGAACTGAACTGAACTGAATGTAATCACGGAGGGACAGCCCATCACATTTGCCCTATTCTATGGTTTAGAAGCAAAGGGAGTAGGTGGGAACCCTGGGGCCATTCTCAAGTCTGTTGCCACCATAAAGAAGGGGGCTAATTTCTCATGATAACAAGAATCCTGAGGTAAGGAGATGGAGGTTGAGGGAGCATCTCCATTTTGCCATCTATGTCCCAGGGTCTTTCCTTCTATTTTACTATCCTTTTGATCGTAAAATCAGTGTGCTCCTCTAAACACATCCACATTCAAAGAAGAAAGCATGGAAAAGGCAAAAGACACATGCCCACGAAATAGCAATACAATAGATTCCCAGAAGCCCCACCCACACGCATGCGCACTGCTTCTCATTGACGTTATCAGCGTCACCTGGCTGCTTCTACCAAACCAGCCATCAGAAAATAGACATATCTTAATAAACCATATTCACGGGACCCCGACAAAATGAGCAATATCTGCCCCAAACATTTTCAATACACAGGCGCATGGGATAGAGCTTCCAGAGTGGGCTAGCCTATGAATAAGTGATAAAGCTTGGATAAGAAAATTCATGAAAAAAATCCTTTGCACAGTGCCTGGCAGAAAACAGCATCTCGATCAATGCTGCCTTTTTGCTCCTTTCTCCCTTTGCTTTCTGTGTTGCCCCCACCTCTGGATCTGAGCGCTCCCAACTCAGCAGCCCCTTTGGAGTTAAGCGCCCTGACACGCAGGCAAGTCTGCGGAGGAAAGCTGACGAGGGAGGAATGTAATAGCCGCAGCTGGAGCCCTGCCAGGGGACCAGCAACTGCAACGCCCTTATTTGCTCTCGGGAGGAGCAGCTTGGAAACTTTTTATGAGATTCCAGAAGCAGCAAGGTCATCAATTTTATGGCCATCCCGCTTCATTTGTAAATACAGCCTTTGAATGAGAATGTTTGGGCTCCTTGACAAGAGCAAGGCTGATGAACAGGGGATAATCAAATAAAAGTTACTCTGTTCCTCACCACCGAGGCATCCTGAGTCACCTTAGATCCCTGACAAACAACAATAAAATAACAGACCAGTCGAACCTTTAGAGAACTGGATTTTACAGTCATGCCCGCCCCCCACCCCAACACCCGCACCCACGGTGTGGGTCTGAGGCAGGTCATCTGATTTGTCCGGTTACAGGCGTGGCAACACGTGTTTACGATCACGCTTGTTTTCCAACCAGCTGCAAGTGTCTGGGGGACAGCTCGTGGTCAGGCATGTTTGCTGTAACCAAGTCAAGGCTGTGTCATAGGCGGCCTCCGCATGTTCCGGTCAGTAGGAACCAGCGGCTCCAGGGACACCTGGGCCCTTCTCTCTAGTTGCTTCCTGAACTGGGGCTTTTGCTGCAGCTCAGTATTCACCAGGCTGGGCCCCGGAAACTGTCTTTGCTGTCTGGCCAGATGCCAGGGTAGCCTCTGGTGGCAGTTGGCTAGGGGAACAGGGCCACACTCTCTTTGGTCTTCTTTTCTCTGGACCAGGAGGCAGCCAGGCAGAGGCAACTTCTGCATGTCTGTGGGGACTGAGGGAGGGTGTGGCAAGAGGAGGCAGGATGACAATTTTCATAAATGGATGAAATTCTCCTTTACAGGCACAATTCCTGGCTCCTGACGCACTTTTTTAAAAAATTTAAGATTGTGCTTACTTTATTTTATTTTTTAAATTGATTTTTATTGGCGTATAGTTGATTTACAGTGTTGTGTTAGTTGCAGATGTACAGCAAAGTGAATCAGTTATATATATATATGCATACAAACATATACATATATCCATTTCTTTTAGATTCTTTTCCCATATAGGCCCGTTACAGAGTACTGAGTAGAGTGCCCTGTGCTATACAGTAGGCTAATTATCCATTTTATATATGCTGCTAAGTCGCTTCAGGCGTGTCCAACTCTGTTTGACCCCATAGACGGCAGCCCACCAGGCTCCCCCATCCCTGGGATTCTCCAGGCAAGAACACTGGAGTGGGTTGCCATTTCCTTCTCCAATGCATGAAAGTGAAAAGTGAAAGTGAAGTCTCCGAGTTTTGTCCAACTCTTCACGAGCCCATGGTCTGCAGCCTACCAGGCTCCTCCATCCATGGGATTTTCTAGGCAAGAGTACTAGAGCGGGGTGCCATCGCCTTCTCCGATTTTATGTATAGTAGTATATATATGAGGGCTTCCCAGGTGGCACACAGTTAGACTTGACTGAAGCGACTTAGCACAGCATCAGTTCAGTTCACTTCAGTCGCTCATTCGTGTCCGACTCTTTGCGACCCCGTCAATCACAGCACGCCAGGCCTCCCTGTCCATCACCAACTCCCGGAGCTCACTCAGACTCACGTCCATCGAGTCAGTGATGCCATTCAGCCATCTCATCCTCTGTCATCCCCTTCTCCTCCTGCCCCCAATCCCTCCCAGCATCAGAGTCTTTTCCAATGAGTCAACTGTTCGCATGAGGTGGCCAAAGTATTGGAGTTTCAGCTTTAACATCATTCCTTCCAAAGAAATCCCAGGGCCGATCTCCTTCAGAATGGACTGGTTGGATCTCCTTGCAGTCCAAGGGACTCTCAAGAGTCTTCTCCAACACCACAGTTCAAACGCATCAATTCTTTGGTGCTCATCTTTCTTTATACTCCAACTCTCACATCCATACATGACCACTGGAAAAACCATAGCCTTGACTAGATGGACCTTTGTTGGCAAAGTAATGTCTGTGCTTTTTAATACGCTATCTAGGTTGGTCACAACTTTTCTTCCAAGGAGTAAGCGTCTTTTAATTTCATGGCTGCAGTCACCATCTGCAGTGATTTTGGAGCCCCCCAAGATAAAGTCTGACACTGTTTCCACTGTTTCCCCATCTATTTGCCATGAAGTAATGGGACCAGATGCCATGATCTTTGTTTTTTGAATGTTGAGCTTTAAGCCACTCTCCACTTTCACTTTCATCAAGAGGCTTTTTTTTTTTTTAATTTTAGAACAGCATAGCACAGTGTATATATATGTCATTCCCAGTTTCCCAACTTATTCCTTCTCTCTCCCATTCCCCCTTGGTAACCATAACTTTGTTTTCCACATCCGTGACTTTATTTGTACCTTTTTTTTTTTTAAGATTCTACATATGAGCAATATCATATAATATTTGTCTTTCTCTGTCTGGCCCACTTCATTTACTATGACAATCTCTAGGTCCATCCATGTTCCTGCAAATGGCATTATTTCATTCTTTTCTTATGACTGAACTGTGATACACTTTTAATGGCTATTTGTTGAAGAAATGAGTGATTTTAGTTATTTAATATTTATCGAATGCCTATTATTTATCAGAGGCCTAAAATATGATGACACAATGCAAAACTTCACAGACATATTTGAACTCTCCTGAAACTTCAATACTAGTGAGGGCACAATGGAAATAACAAATGAATGAGCAAGGTTATTAGGGAATTAGAAAGAGTGATAAATGCCCTGTGAAGACCAGCAGGTAGGATGACAGGGGAGAGGAGGTTGAAGATGGAGGTTTGCTTTAGACAGGGGGCCTCCTCCCAAAGGAGATGATATTTGAGCTGAAACCTGAATGGTGAGAAGACACTAGTCATGGTGGATGGCAGCCATCTAAATGCTCCATTTTCTCTGAAGCTCTGTTGAAGGCCCAGATGGAAGTAATCACTCCTTTCTCGATGTTCTCATGGTGCCTGCAATTCATTCTTTCAATATCTCTCCCACCTCTGGTGGGCACTAGTATTTGTACCGCACTTTGTAATTCACAAAGTACTTTCCTGTGCATTCTTCTCATTTAATTCTCAGGAAATCTGTGACACTAAGCATAGGGATAGAGGGGCCCAGAGAGCTGAGATTGCTAGACTGGCTTTGTAAACTATGATTACAAGTCAGACCAAATCATCTGATATAACTAAATTCAGTAGCCAAAGAATGCAGGATTCTGTAAAGAGTTAAATAGAAAGGACATTTACATTGCTTTAGATTCTATTACGTTAAAGTGTCTATAACATTAGATGGAAGAGGCCTGCAGAGATCTTGCTGCTGCTACAGCTAAGTCGCTTCAGTCGTGTCCGACTCTGTGCGACCCCATAGACAGCAGCCCACCAGGCTCCTCCATCCCTGGGATTCTCCAGGCAAGAACACTGGAGTGGGTTGCCATGTCCTTCTCCAATGCATGAAAGTGAAGAGTAAAAGTGAAGTCACTCAGTCATGTCCGACTCTTAGCGACCCCATGAACTGCAGCCTATCAGGCTCCTCCACCCATGGGATTTTCCAGGCAAGAGTACTGGAGTGGGTTGCCATTGCCTTCTCCAGCAGAGATCTTAGGAGCCAAAGATAACTTGTAATCTAATCAAGAGGTCAGGTTGAATTGGGGTTTCAGACATTTGTTGAGTAGACATTTGTGAGGCAGGATCAGGGGCTGTGTATAACGAGTCCCAGAGTGTGACTGTGTCCCTTTTGAAGTTACAGATTCATTGACATAACCTCTACAAATTGAGTTCAGGACGTCTCATCAAGGTAACCAAAATCTCTGATCACAAGCAATCCCAAGAATGCTGAGATTGCAAATCCCATACTTCCTTGGGATGATTTAATAGTTTTGATAGTTTTCTTAGTTTTTACAAAAAGCACCACCCAAGGAGCCCAATCTCTTGTCCAGCCAAATAGCTCTGTGCAAGACAATTTCAGTTAACAGGGGTATGGTTGCCTTTTTTACTGGGCAAGCATCTTTCATTCCTTGGAAGTTTTAGATTACATATATACATGTTTAAAGTAATCAGGACTAGAGTATAAATATTTTTGTATTAAGGAAGAGGCCATTTCTGTATCGTTATATACTTGTAATGTTTAAGAAAATTTGACCTTGTAAAATGATATTCTTGTAACTCTAATTTAAAATGTATAATTGACATTATTGAGATATATCTTTAAGTGGAAATTCATGTCAATCACATTTATAAGCATAATTTATCAGGTTAACTATTTGGGAGTATTTGTTGGTCAGACAGTTGATCTTCTTAAAATGAAAAATTGAATTATAAACGAAGGTTAAACTATCTGAAGGAATCCCACTACCCAAGTTTTTAAATGTAACCAAGTATAGATGAAAGACTCTTTAAAAGTGACTAAGAAAAGTGATACTTAAAATTTGCTCCACTTATAAACTAGAAAACAATATTTGTTGCTTTTTTATGTGGAACATAAAATCCAAGGAGAAAATATATGTTTAAAAGTGTAACTTTAGCAAATTGACCATTAACTTAAAAATCCAAGGACGATGTCTCAATGATCTTTTTGGTACACAGAATTCAATCTTAGGGCATCAGGATAACTTAAATTCACAGAACTGACCTGTCCAGAATCACATGGGTAGTAAGTGGCACAGTCACCGCTTAGAGTCAGGGTCTCCGTTCTGTATCTTTTGGTTGAGCTCTGCTATCCTTTTTTGGTTGCCTTTTCAGTACCTCTTTCATAGTCCTTGCAATATTTTGCCTTGGTTTGGAATTATTTATCCGTGTCTTATTTTGATTATTTGCCTCTCCTCAGCTTCACGGGGAGAGGCATGGGATAGAAGTGGGGGGAGAACTCAAAAAATGTGTTGGATTCAAATTGTTGTTGATCATAGATGGCCTCTGAGAAAGGGTGGCTGGGAAGGGGGATGTGTATAGACTATTACCTATCTGTGACGCTGTTTAGCATTAAGGAGGCTGAGTCTTTAGGCCTGGACTCCAGCTGCCCAAGCTCTGATGAAGTGGCTATAAACTAACTCCATGCTGTCTGCCTTCTTTTAAGATTAATTCCATGGATGTCCTTCAGTGTCTTCTCACTGCTCAGGAAAAAGACAAAAGCCTTTCTTAACTTAATGAGATCAGGATGGTCCAGCCCAAGCCCACTTCTCTAGGCTTTTGCTCCACTTGCTTTAAGGACACAACCTTCCTTTAGTTCCCTGGACAAATCAAGGTCTTCCCTAGATGAAGTCAGGTTTCTAGTTGAACATTTACAGCTTTCTGAACTCCTTCACAGCACTGCTTAGAGGCTGTAATGCTATATCTTTGTTTGTAGCTATTTATTTAATATCTAGGAGAGACCTTTAGCTCTGGGCACCTTGTCTCTTTTCCCCACCATTATACTTGGTGTTTATTGGTGCGTGCTTAGTTGCTTCAGTTGTGTTCGATTCTTTGTGACCCGATGAACTGTAGCCCACCAGACTCTTCTATCCATGAGATTCTCCAGGCAAGAATACCGGAGTGGGTTGCCATGTGCTCCTCTAGGGGATCTTCCTAACCCAAGGGTTGAACTCACATCTCCTGCATCTCCAGGATTGCAGGCAGATTCTCTACTGCAGAGCCACCTTGGCAGTGCATACTTAGTGCATTGTAGGGGCTTAACAAGTGTAAGCTTTTGTTGTTATTCAGTTCAGTTCAGTTCAGTTCAGTCGCTCAGTCTTGTCCGACTCTGTGACCCCATGAATTGCAGCACGCCAGGCCTCCCTGTCCATCACCAACTCCTGGAGTTCACTCAAACTCGCCATCTCATCCTCTGTCGTCCCCTTCTCCTCCAGCCTGCAATCCCTCCCAGCATCAGAGTCTTTTCCAATGAGTGAACTCTTCACACGAGGTGGCCAAAGTACTGGAGTTTCAGCTTCAGCATCGTTCCTTCCAAAGAACACCCAGGAGTGATCTCCTTTAGAATGGACTCTCCTTGCAGTCCAAGGGACTCCAAGAGTCTTCTCCAACACCACATTATTGTTATTAGCATTTAATCAATGTCTGTTGTCGGATGAATGAATGAAAAGTAAAAAAGGAAGGATCGGCTTTGTGACAATCATTTAGACTGGCCTGATCTCCATTCAGCTGGGAAGGAGTTTAGATGAAATCGTATCAGACAGATAGGGGACACGATGTCTGAGATTTCTTCCAGGCCAGTGAGCCTTTTGCTCCAGAAACGCTGTTTGTCACTTTGCTTTAGCCATTGCTTTTATCATCCTCCTGGGGAACTCTGTGTGTGTGTGTGTCTAACAGAGAGAGACATAAGATAGAGACAGAGAGACAAAGAGACTCACACAGAAAGAGACAGAGAGACAGAGAGGGAAAAACAGATTGCACTGGCATGTAAGGTGATGGGAAATGACCCAGTAAGGCCCCTGGAAATAACAGTGATCTCCTTTCTAGCCTCATTCAAGCAAGTGGGATCTCATTTGGCAGGCAGTAGGATGGCTGAAAAATGCCAGGTCCCTGAACATCAATGAATTTTGCATTTCCAAATAATGGGTTTATGATTAAGCTCCAATAACTCAAATGAACCTTCCATGAAGAATGCCAGATTCAGCTGGTAATTCTTATTCTTTCAAATCCCTTCCCCCCTTTATTTTTTAGACCTGTGCCTCCAGTCCCTCAATCACAACCATGAGTGAGGAGTTAATGAATTTCTCTGATGACATGGAGATGCTTCCTCATGATGGTGAATTCATCTTGACTATTGTAGGAAAAGACACTGAAGGGCAGGCATGAGGCTGGAAAGGCAGAAGGATTCTCTCGAAATAGGATCCCTACTTTCTTCCTCTGGGAGACTGGTGTAACACTGACCTCTAGCTGGATGGAGTGAGTGCATTCAGCTGGTGCCTTCTACTCTGGCTGGACGTTGTCAGACATTGGCTGGTGTGAAATAAAAAGAGAACGTTTGGAAATCTTCTCTTCCTTAAGGATGTTTCCGGTATCCTGCTTGGCTTCTCTTCAAATAACAGTATCACCATTTGTTTAGCATTCATGATGTGCTAGGCCTTATGAGTTCCCGTTTTAGCTCTAGTTATTCCCAACAACCCTGTGAGGTAGATGCAATTGCATCCATTTTCCTGGCAGGAAGACTGAGGCTCAGAGAGTTTTGCAATTTGCCTGGCACATACTCTTAGGAGCTGGCTGGATCAGTATTCTAAGTCAGGTTTGTCCACTCCAAAGCCTGTCCTCCTGCTCCAGACTCTTGAGTCTGGTTGAAACCCCAGGTAAGGTTTGGGTGTGTGTTCTACTCTTTGGGGCCTGCTCTTTGGGAAAGATCTCTCAATCAGCGTGCTTATTTGTTCTGCTTCTACCTGACTAATTCCTGTTTACATTCAGAAGCTGGGCTGAATCTCCTTCCAGATACGTCAGTTTCTGTAAAAGAAGCCAGCTGTCTCCCAGGCCCTTGACTTTGGTGATGACATCTCCATTTTCACAGACTGTGAGCTCTGTTTTAAGCCATCGGGTGACTGGTGAGTAGTGAATCAACGAAGCTACCCAATCATGACCTAGCATGGCATTTGAAAAATCTACTGGGGGATGAAATGTCCAAGAAAGTGCAACTCAGCTTTCGGTTTACCTTTTCTGTTTGTTTTTAAGATGTATTAGTTGAGATTTTTCTGGCTGATGGATGGATTTCAAACCATTAAAATGGGATTGGAGGTAAAATGTAGGAAAAGAGTTTCATTCTCACCTTGATGAAATGATTCAGCTGAGCATGTGGGTGGTGAGATGGGTGCAATAAGAGGAGTTCTGAAAAAAAAAAAAAAAAAAACCCCACAACTAATAAAAGTTCTCTTTCTTTAAAACACGTATTAGCTGATGTAAAGACGACCGTGGCTTATGTAATGGGGTGTTTCAGCTTTCCATGGTGGGGAGTCCCCTAGCATGTGCTTGGGTTAAGCCACAGACATAGATTAGACTTTTCCAAGGCTTGCAACCTACTGGTTTTTGTCTGGGTTGGTTTGTTCCTGGAAAGCCTTGCCTTTGGCCATCCAATATGTTCCTTTCAGGGTACAGTGTTTACCTGACTTCACAGTATATTATTTAAACATTTTAAACAGTTACCCAACTAATGAAAAATAACCACATACTCTTTTAGACATTTCTATAAATAAAACACATTACTTCTGTTTAAAAAGTGATCATAATATGCAGACTACAATTTTTAAAATTTATTGACATAACTGCCTTCTTTCTTCTGCAAGGCTGCAAATACTTTTATTTCATTTAGCTTTCATTGTCCCACATGGATTGAGTATACATGCTTCCATTCCATTTTATGAATGAGCCATCATTTAGTTTATGAATCTCTCACTGCTGGGAATTTTTATTTTTTAAAATAACATTTTGGTAGTAGAAGCATTGCTATGCTAAACCTGCTTGTGTCTCTACAGTATTATTCATTAGAATCAATTTTCAGAAGTGGAGTTGCTGGGCCAGGGTGACAACTCCACTTCTGAAAATACATGAATATACAAATACATGAAAATGCAAATTCTTATTCTATGAGGTAAGTCAGACAAATATCATATGATATCACCTATGTGTGGAAGCTAAAAGAATGATAGAAATGAACTTTTTTTTTAAAGGTATGAAGTAAGAGAGATATACACTCTGTAGGAAGAATGTGGGTCATTGTGGAAAGTGAGAAGCCCAAATGAACTTATTTACAAAACAGAAACAGACTCATAGCACATGAACTTATGGTTACCAAAAGAGAAAATGGAGGGTGGGGAGGGATAAATTAGGAGGTTGGGATTAACATATACACACTATTAAATATAAAATAGATAATCAACAAGGACCTACTCTATAGCAAAGAGAGCTCTACTCAATATTCTGTAATAACCTATATGGGAAAAGAATCTGTAAAGAAATGGGTAAGTGTATAACTGAATCACTTTACTGTATGCCTGAAACTAATACAATATTGCAGACCTACTATATGCCAATATAAATTTAAAATATAAAATGTCCTCCTTTGAAAAGTTACATTATATATATTTTATCCATGACCATGACTTCCTAGCCTACTAATAAGCAGTGTAAGAACACTGACAAAGTTGGAGACTTTAAATACTGTTCAATAATCTCAACTTGAGGACTTCCCAGGTGGTGCTAGTGGTAAATACTTGCCAATGCAGGAGATGCAAGAGACACAGGTTTGATCCCTGGGTTGGGAAGATCCTCTGAAGGAGGAAATGGCAACCCACTCCAGTAGTCTTGCCTGGAAAATTCCATGGACAGAGGAGCCTGGCAGGCTACAGTTCATGGGGCCTCAAAGGGTTAAATACACACATAAGCTCAACTGAGAAAACACCTGAAAACAATAAGTAGGAGTGCGCATTCTCCCAGCTGGCGAGAAGACAAGTGCTGTGAAGACCAGTCATGGTTTGTAAAACACCTGTGAAGAGTCGGGGAACTGGACAGGAAAGAACAGAATGTGTCTGGAAAAGCGCCAGCAGACGGCATAGCTGGAGCAAATTGGATGACAGGAGAGATAGAGGAAGGCTGCGTGCACGGCGCTTGATTGTATGGAGATTGATTTTGGAAAAAAAATTACTAGTTTAGCTTTTAAGAAAAGACAGTTTTCAGTTTGTATCTCAAAAGTCATCAGTTTGAATTTCTCCCTCTGGGGTTGTGCTGGTCCTTTGGTTGTGAGTCGACACGAAGGCTTTTGAGAAGGAGGATGTTAGTGGATTTGATTTTCTGAAAATCATCCTGGTTCCATCTCATCTTTGTCCTTCTTGCCTTTATCATCCTCCTGCTTTCTATGGCAAATAAGAAGAGAGGATTGAGAAAGTTCATGGTTGTTTGTGTCTGCCTAAGTATTTACTCCTTAAAATTCAAAGTGTTGAGTAGGGAGGGTTTCCCTTGTTGTGCTGGCCGTTGTGTGGAAACCTAGAAGAGATTAAGAATAAAGCAGAGGACCAGCCAGAAGTGCTGATGACATTCTAATGCAAAATCAGCTGCTTATTACCTTTTTGGGGGGCCTGGGATTAAAAATATGGAGATTGATTTTTGAAAAAAATCAGTAATTTAGCTTTACAAGAAGACAGTTTCAATTTGTATTTCAAATCATCAGTCTGAAAAATGTTGAATTAATAATAATAGTCTGACCTTATGTTTCAGGAGAATAAATATGCATTGCCTTCTGATTAAAAATAAATGAATACTACAGTTTAGTTCCGCAAAAGATGTTGCTCTTGAAAATGTAAAAAGTTAGAAATATATTAACAAAAAAAAGGCCAATCAAAGAAAGGAGAGATGGGTAAGAAGTGAACAAAGAAAGAAGAGAAATCGAAAGCTTGAGTGTGATTTTTCAAGTCTTTTTTTCTGAAGCAAATTCTCCTTTGAGCAATTTTTTTCATCTCTCTGTAAATCTGTTAGAGACAAAATGATAACTCATAATTACATTAAATTCTTGTGTCTGCCTCTTTGTATTTTCTTCTTTAGGATCATGTAGAAGGAAATTCAAGAGCCATAATATTCTGGCTTCCAGCATGACATGTGACCAGAGCAGATGCCCATCCCAAACCGGGAGCCTTCCTCTTCGTCTTTCAGTTCACAGGCGGGCCTCCTTCTGGACCCAGGAGAGGAAATGATAGAAGATAACAGACATGGAAGTGAGCTGGAAGGTTGAAAATTAATTCCTCACAGACACTAACCTTTATAGAAAAATTCCTGTTCTCTTTTAGATTAATTTAACATAACAAATTGAGGCACATGTGAGACTCTGTCGTCAGGACAGAGATCTCCTCGTGATGTTAATATATCACATCTCTTTCACATTGTCACCAATACAGAATGAACCCCAAAGTAGTACGTGTTGTACCAATATTGCCGGGCAGTCAACAACTGGTTTCCCTTAAACATTGCTGTTTCCAATTCTTCTAAAATTACAGATCATACTTGTTTTGTTTCACATGTGTGTGTTTTCCCCTTTTAGTAACTGAAACCAGGTTTATCTGTGGCTCTTTTGGTGTAGATAATTTTTGCTAATTGGTCTTTTAATGTCTTACACATTAACTAGGAGTTTATTGACTCTGGTTTATAAATGAATACTAATAAAGACAGGTGACATAATCATCGTATTTAAGGATTTCTGGTATGGTTAGCATTTGGACAATGACCTATAATTTGCTAGCATAAATGTCTCATTTGTAGAAATGGAAGAGTCATTCTCACATTCTGTTTCATAACATTCGTTTATGCAGATTTGCAGCACAAGTTAATTATGGGAACTGAAAGCAATAGTCACATGGTTGTCTTCTCTACGTAGGCTTTTGCTTTTGACATCTGAACCCCTACCATCACTCCTTAAAAAGATTCAATACATTTTCCTAAAGAGACCTCTCCCCTTCACTTTTATCTCCCATACAGTAAAGACGTTGTTTTCTGTATACGGCTGGAAACTCTCCAACTTCCTTTAAATCTTGCTGGCTTTAGATGGCCCCATGATGTTCTATTTGAGGATAACCTAGTAAAGGGAAGAATGTTAAATTATCTGAGGCCATTGGCTCAGCTTCTAACAGAGTGATCCCAGGTCTTGCTTAAGATGAAGGGAATTGATGATCCTGTCCTGGCTGGAATTATTGATGGAGGACTCGAGTTGCCCAAGCTGACCCTTTGGCCTTCAAATCTGGTGTAACATGGAAAATCCCTCCCAGAGTCATCTTTCTTCGCGGCAGTGTCAGGAACCTTCTGTTTGAATATCTGACTTGTTTGGAGGCCTACAAGAGAGACGGGGTGCATTCTGAGAAAGATGATGTTTACCATGAGCAAGAAGACTGATGGAAAGTCCCAGCTTATCTAAAACCCAGGGGCCAGACCTTGAGATAACAGCACTCTGTTTTAAAAGTATTTACGTTCAGAAAAAGGAATTTCACAAATCCCCAAAGCACGGCCATTGTAGCATGAATGGTGTCTCCCTAACCACTGTCCAATCCTAGAATGTCTATTTTGGAGAGGACAAAGATGTCATTGGAAAAAGGAAATTATATAGTAGTCACATAGAATTTTTACAGTTGGTAATAGCAAAGTGAAATGATCTTGGCTTTGGAGAAAGTAAGCCAAAATATTAAGGAGATTTATTTATGAATCTTCCCTCTCCAGTTGCTAACAATAACTATTAACTTCAGGGCTTACTGTTCTAAATGCTTCATATAGACTTGGGACAACCTTGATTTTTATCATCCCTTTTTATGTATGAGAAAACTGAGGGTCAGAAAACTTAAATAACTTTCCTATGACACAGAGCTGCATACACAAATACATATACATCCACAGATGAAAGCTGTCTAGACTAAGTGGGATTAATGAGCCATGTGTGTTAGCTATTAAGAATCTCTCCCCATATTCCACTATTAAAAGCAAGAGGCCAATTAGCAGACAGCTACAAAAATAGCTTAGTTTCCTCAAAAATACAAGTATAATCATAGCAAAAGTCACCCCAGTGAATTTTGTGAAAACAGTAAAATTCATTCCTATGCCTTTTCACCTTTACCCACTACCCTGAACAGTAACTCGTGCACTTATTACTGGTGAAATATGGTGCCAAAGGCCTGTCATATTTTCAGTTTATGAAGAACGTTACTGTTATTTTTTGCTGACTTGACATTCAGAGTAGCAGAGAGGGTTCCCCACTTTCGGGAAAGACTTTCAACCCCAAAGAGTGGAAACACAAAACTTGCTTTGCTTATTCCTCAGTGACCCGGAGCATTCCAGCTCATTAAGGTTTCTGTGTATTGATTTGGTACATGGTGGCTGAGCAGAGTGGGTGCCAGGAGAGTGGTAGATGAGGCTAGAGAGGTGGAGGATGAGATCAGAGCATGTTGTGTGGGCCCTGGAAAGGATCTGTGGTTTTATTACAGGGCAGAGAAGCCATTTAAGCGATTGGTGCCAGAGAGTGATATGATCTGATGTATAATTTTAAAGGATCATCCAGGCTGCTTTGTGTATTTAATGCTTGTGTACGTATGCATTAGAAGAAGACAGAAGAGGTCATGGCATCTTAGACTTGGGGAATGGCAATGATGGGAAAGAGGGGATGAATTTGAGATACATATAGAAGTAGGAATTAGAGGATTCTGTGACTGACTGAATATGGGAAGATGGTGGTGGGGGAGAAGGAATTAAGGATGACTCGCGTTTGCTAGAGCAAATCGGTAGATAAAAGTGACATCTGCTGAGATGGAGAAGGCTGCCAGAATAAAAGGCTTAACAGAGGTAATCAAGAATTTGATTATAGAAATGTGAAGCAGATATCCCAGCACAAGCATGCAATACGCAGTTGCAAGTTTTGGCTGGGAGGTCAAGGAGTTATCTGGAATAGAAAGATAAATATGAGAGTCATCCGCATATGGATAGTCTTTGATGTCTGGGGAATGGGTAAGAACCCTTGTGGTAAAAATGTCAAGTGAAAAGGAAAAGGACTCAGCACTGTGCTTTGAGGACTTTAATTTTTAGCAGAGGAGGTGGGGCCAATAAAGGAAACAGAGAATGGAAACCAAAGGAAGAATATTTCAAAAAGGAGGGGATTTTATTAGTGGGGATCAAATAAAATAAGATTGCACAGCAAAGTTAAATAAACATTTACCAAGGAAAACTAGATGCCATGAGTGTTCTCGAAATTGGAGATTTGGGAAGATCTCAGGACATGTGTTAGGCAAATAATAGAAGTTTACTGTTAGCTTGTAGAGCATAAAAGTTATGTTAAATCACTTTTCAACCTAGCTGGGTAATTAGTATCATGGGGGTAGGGCTTTGGGCAAAGTCAGGACTCCTTATCTA
Source organism: Capricornis sumatraensis (assembly GCF_032405125.1). Taxonomy (NCBI): domain Eukaryota; kingdom Metazoa; phylum Chordata; class Mammalia; order Artiodactyla; family Bovidae; genus Capricornis; species Capricornis sumatraensis. The sequence continues at coordinate 58,467,501 of NC_091084.1, read as the reverse complement.
TTTAAAATCTTCTAATGGACAACTCACACAGAACACCAAGTTCTTAGCAATGTACATCATAATTAGGGAAGGGAGAGAATTCAGGGAGCATTATTTGCAAAACTGAGAATTGTGGAGGCAGGGCAGCGTACATTGTCTTTATGAACACAGCAGAGTAATTATTAGGCATTTATTTTCATCTTAATTTAATAGACTTTAAAAAAAAGCCTTAATTTTTATATTGGAGAATAGTTGATTAACAATGTTGAGTTTCAGGTGTAGAGCAAAGTGAGTCAGTTATACAAACGCACGTATCTATTCTTTTTCACATTCTTTTCCCATTTAGGTTGTTACACAGTATTGAGCAGTGCTATATGGTAGGTTCCCTGGGCTATATGGTAGGTTCTTGTTGGTTGTCCATTTTTATTTTTAAAATTAATTTTATGGAACACAGTTTAACAGACTATTTGGAGAGCAGATCCAATGTGAGGGGGGGCGGGTCTTAAAAAAGCCAAAGGTTGTATTAGGCTTTAAAAAAAGGCTAGATCTTGCTTTTGTGGGGGGCAGTCTAGATCAAGCCCTGAGGTTCTCTTTAATAGAAAGAGAAGAAGGCTAACCTCTTCTTATGTGATTACTTTCAAGATTTCCCTTCAGGTGAATTTGAAAATAAACTGACCAAACCACCTTTGCCCAATTTAGGCTTGTTTTGAGATTGAAAAAAAGAAAATGCGAAGACTAAAATAGAACAGGAGATTATATCCAAAGGAGATTAAGAGATTTCTGGCAATCACTGCAGAGAATGAGGGACACGGATCACACAGAGAGAAGCTCACGGCACTGGAGTGGGAGGCTACACTATTGTTGGGAAGAGACGAAATGTTGAAACTTTCCTTGTAAAGGGACTGTATCATGGAGGAACTGTTTATCTGAATAGGTCCCAGACCTTTCCAGTATCTTTCAAATCAGAAAAATATGCACAAGGGAAGGAAAAGAATTAAGGACATAGGTGATTTTATTTGTACTGCAGAGTCTTTGAGCCTCTTTGGATTTCTGAAGTCAATTCAGGGTGAACTGAACATCCCTTTTAGAGGATGCAAGCAAAAGAACCGAGCAGAACCCTCCCACTGGAAGATGAGAACGACAAGAAATTGACACTTTAGCTTTGGGGACTGTAAGTCATGGGATGAATCTTCAGTTTCTTGTCTCTGGGGAATCATTTCCCTGTATCAGGTTGCTTTGTAGCTTTATATCCGGCAAGTTTACTCACTTGACTAGTGTGTTTCTCCTTCTAAGAATTTATTGATTCATGAAGTCATCAAGTATTGCTACTGGATGCATCTCTTTCAAAGCTGGCAGTAACTGTTGCCTGGCCCAAACAGAAGCCTACTAACTCTATTGTTAGTAGAGTTATATTGTGTTATTTTATCAACTTTTAATTTGATCTTTGTTTTGCCCCCCGTTATTAAAGATGATTTCACAGATAGCCACTCATTTTCACCCCAGCTGTTAGAGCCCCTGGGGTGTAATCTTGAGGTTAATCTGAACTTTAGCCCAGATCTCATAGTAAGCCTATTCCTTGGTTTGAAATAGCTTCTATTTCTTAAATTAAGGGGTGGATTACAGAGTGAGTATTTATTACATTTTATGCCTTGTTATTTATATGTGTGACATGCATTCTTTAATAAGTAGTGATAATTGCATAAGAAAAAAAATGAAAAAGAAAAAAGAAATCACAGGATATTTTCAGAGGAAGGAACAAATCAGTCCAAGTGTGCCAGGAAAAATAGGTGAGGTGGAAGAACCAGTCAGGGCTTTCAGATTAGAAAAAACACCCTCCTCTAACTCTAGACTGATTTGCCTAAGGTTATAATGCTTTGAAAACTTATTCTTTGACACTTAATTGAATGACCTCGACTAGATTCCTTTCCTTTTTTAGGCCTTAGTTTCCCCAACTGAAAAAAAAAAAAAAAAAGAAAAAAGTCGGGCCTAGAATGGAAAATTAGGATTGGTAAATCCATGCATATCATACTCCAGTCCATGCCCATGGCAGACATGAGTAATTGATCACAACACTCATTTTCTCTAAGTTGGGAAAAAGATTTACCAATTGTTTTCAACATAGAATTTCAGTTGTTCACATATAAAAAGAGAGAATTCTAAAGTTCCTTCAAGACTTGTCATTCTGTATCCCATCCCTGCCATTCTCTGTTTGATCCTCCTAATTAATCTGGGAGCTCTTTACAGGGTGGGACGCATTCCTTGTACTCAGTGGACACTAGAGTTTCAGTAAAAACCAGCTTCCTGGAAAGCGCCATTGCTTCTGCCTTTTGCACTATTCGTATCCTGGATCAAGAATGGAGCAAATCTTCTAGAGACCAGTAAGTGGACTCTGATTGTTTGTGAACTAAATCCATTCCACCTGCTAGGCTACATTCAAGAGGACCAGGGTCTAGTCTCTGCTGGAGACGTGTGAAAAATACAAGGGACCTTGGAAAAGCCACGTGAAGGAGAGAGGAGCCGAAGTGCACTCAGAACTGAGTGAAGAGAGGCCGTGGTGGGAAGGTCTGTATGGGGCGACTGTTAAGGGGAAATAAAGGCAGTTGAAATGGCCCCATGCACATTAAGGAGATTTTTCTCTGTGGGCTTTGCCAGCTCACACACTCTCTCAGGCCTACCTCTCATATGTTAACTCTGCCAAATGAGGGAGGTGGTTTCTTTGATGCTCTGATTCCAACGCAACGGACGGAAAATGAAGTTGTGAGCAAGAGAGCAAAAGCCCAGAGGGACAGTTTACAACCAAGCACCGCACGCCCTCCAGTGGCAGAAAACCAGTAACTCGGGTGAAAATGAACTATCAATTATTACCTAACGAGACTTTGGAAGTAGTATAATTTTTCTTTTTTCTTTTGCTCTCACCTGGATACTTAGGATAACTATACAGATTTTTTTTAATGCTTGAATGAAACCCATGAATGTTATATAATGTTATCAATATATAGAATGTCCAAACTGAAATTAATTATAAAAATAACATCCCATTTTTTATTACTTCTAATAAATGAAAGTTCAGAGGGACAGAACTGATGCGTCACCACCATCTTCTGGCTCCAAATTCAGCGCTTGTTTTACTCTTCATATTGGCTTCTCTATAGGAGTATCTTTTCTTCTTTTGTAATTGTTCTTAGCCTTTATTTGTATGTTGTTACATATGTTATAGGAGAAGGCAATGGCACCCCACTCCAGTACTCTTGACTGGAAAATCCTATGGACAGAGGAGCCTGGTAGGCTGCAGTCCATGGCGTTGCCAAGAGTCGGACACGACTGAGCGACTTCACTTTCACTTTTCACTTTCATACATTGGAGAAGGAAATGGCAACCCACTCCAGTGTTCTTGCTTGGAGAATCCCAGGGACGGGGGAGCCTGGTGGGTTGTCACACATATACTATTGTGCCTTTTAAAGCTGAAAATACATTAAATAATAGTCATGAATTTTTTGACATTATATACATAAAGAAGGCTTCCCTGGTGGTGTAGAGGTATAAAGAATCCACTTACCAAAATGCAGGAGATGCAAGAAATGAGGGTTTGATCCCTGGATAGGGAAGATCCTCTGTAGAAGGAAATGGCAACCCACTCCAGTATTCTTGCCTGGAAAATTCCATGGACAGAGGAATCTAGCAGGGTACAGTCCATGGGGTCGCCAAGAATCAGACTTGACTGAACGACTGAGTGCACACACGTAAAACCAGGAAAATGTATAACAGAAGCTATCATGACAGAGCAGAGAAGGGCATTCAGTAGATGCCATATAGTCTCAGATATTGAGTTTTTAACATATTCTATTCCTCTATCTCCACAGAAGTAATTCTTAAGATTTTGTCTCAAACCAATGGCATAAATAAGTATATCAAATTTTCATTCTTCCTTTTAGAAAAACCTCACATTAAAAAATTTAGCATCAACTAGCCTCATGGCAACCCACTCCAGTGTTCTTTCCTGGAGAATCCCAGGGATGGCGGAGCCTGGTGGGCTGCATAGTCCAGTCTATGGGGTTGCATAGAGTTGGACACGGCTGAAGCAACTTAGCAGCAACAGCAGCAGCTTCTTGTAATACAGGGGGAAACGCATAACAAAATAGGCCCATGGTCTCGTAAAATTCACTGTATTTTATGGTTTGGAAAATCAGCAAAGAAATTTCCAACTGATGAAGTTGATGAAAGGTTAAATGATAAAAGTTTAACTGCTGAAAAGATAATTTACTAAGCATACGAATGACTATTCATTGGAAGGACTGATGCTGAAACTGAAGCTCCAATACTTAGACCACCTGATGTGAAGAGCAGACTCACTGGAAAAGACCCTGATGCTGGGAAAGATTGAGGGCAGGAGGAGAAGGGGGTGATAGAGGATGAGATGGTTGGAGGGCAACATTGACTCAATGGACATGAGTTTGAGCAAACTCAGGGAGATGGTGAAGGAAAGGGAAGCCTGGCGTGCTGCACTCCATGGGGTTGCAAAGAGTTGGACTGAACAACAACAACAACGAGAATGACCAAGTTCTGGATCTTAGCAGGTTCCTGCTGAGCTCTTTCAATAATTCTAATTTACACAATGATCAACAGGAAGAAGAAATAGTATTTTTCTTTAACATTTGCCATGGACATGGCACTATGCTAGGCATACTTGAGGAATTATGATAACGGTTACCCATTACTGAGTCTCACTCTGGGCAGAGTGCCGTTCTAAGCCAGCCACACTAATTTCTTGTTAATTCTTGCAACAACCTTAGGGATAGCAGTATTATTCTTATTTTGTAGGTGAAGAAACTGAGGTTCAATGTGATATTAAGGGAGTTAATAGGTTTTCTTACATCTGCTGAAAGAAAAGATACATCTGTAATTAACTATGGCTAATTTGTCTAGGACACAGAGTTTAGGAACCAGAACTTTAAGGCCGGAGAGAGAAAGTGGGTATTCCAAGTGGATTCTTTGCAATGTTGATGGATGAGACTTACATCAGTACTGCAGGACAAGGTGACCAGTAGGTTTCAACTCACATAATCTTCCCTATTGAGCATCATCTGCCCTCAACTGCATTCTGCCTGGTGACCCTATCTAGGCTCAGGAGGAAAGTGTGTTTGACTGACTAGTGATCTCTATTATGAGTAAGGGATGTGGGCAGTTAGCATGAGAGCACATATTTGCCACAATTGCTCCACATGAACTAAATTCTACAAAACCTACACTTTCTGAAGTGTTATTTGCAGGTGCAGAGGCATTGATATCACTTGGGAACTTTATAGAAATGCAAAAAATCAGATATCATTCCATTTTATGAGCATCTTCATTGTAAGTAAAGCCTGAAATGACTTCTGTGCCCTCTGATGTTGAAAAGTTCTGGGGTCAAGCTTGTTTACAAACACAGCCATGACATTTCAGAAACCAACGACTGTGTTCTCCTGCATATGATTCAGTGATGTGATTATTTTTTCTCTTTCCTTCTTTCACTAATTTATTATTAAACAGTCATACAATAAAATTGACTCATTTTTGGTCTATAGTTCTATGAGTTTTAATACAGATAGAGACTTGTAGGGCTTCCCAGTCAGCGCTGATGGTAAAGAGCCTGCCTGTCAACGCAGGAGACATAAGAGATGCGGCTTCAATCCCTGAGTTGGGAAGATCCCCTGGAGGAGGGCATGCAACCCATTCCAGTAGTCTTGCCTGGAGAATCCCATGGACAGAGGAGCCTGGCGGGCTACTATCTATAGGGCTGCAGAGTCAGATAAGACTGAAGTGACTTAGCTATGTGCAAGCCACCATCTGAGTCAGGATACCGTATAGTTCATTCATCCTCCAAAACTCTCTTGCTATCCCTCTCTAGGCTCACCTGCCACTATCCTGAACCCCCGGTGACCACTCTTCGAGTCTCTGCCACTGTAGTTGTGTCTTTTTGAGAATGTCACATGAATAGAACCATAGCATGTGTAACTTTTTGAATTTTTATTCTTTCACTCAGCATAATGCCTTTCATAACAGGATTTTGATAACACCTTTCTTTGTCTTGCAGCTGTAAAGAAAATAGTGTCGAGTAAAATTCTGTGACTCCATAGAAAAATCGTGATTTCTCACATCAATGTTGACAGTCTAAATTGTTCTAGGAATATATCAATGCATTTGGCTCCATGTTCTTTCAAGTGTGAAACCATATACCAAGTTTACTTCCCAGACACATCCATCTGATGTCTTGAGTTAAACTGTCACTCAGTGTTTGCTCTATTTTATAGACGCTGCTTCATACTTGCTTTATTAGGCTAACATTTCATTTTTTCCCCTTTTTCAAATAATATTTTTAAAAGGCAGGATTCCTTAACCGTCTTTGTAAATTATCTTTTGGATGGAACCCATGAGAACATCCCTGCTCCATGCCACCAAACATTCCCAAATGGAACAGACTTTAGAAAATGTTTTGAAACACAGAGTTCTAAAGGTTCCTTGGAAGGAAGACTACAGCAACAGAAAAACAAAAAAGAAGCCTGCTCTAGAATATAATTGTCATCATCCTATTCCTCCTTCATGTTTGAGAACCAGTTTCCCATCCATTCTCAGAGATCGACAGTCCTGGGAAATGCAGGAACCAAGCCAGGTGTTGTTACTGTCACTTTGCAGATGAGGAAAGTGAAGACTAGATGGGGAGGCAAGAAGTCAAAGGTCACACAGCTGGCTGTGATACAGCCAGAAACAGGAAAATTCTGAGTTCTATTAGGCACCTGGTATTAATATTATAGGATTTTTTTTCTATTAGATAATCACAAAAACTATTAGATCTATTGCATTCTAAAAGACAGGGATACTTTCTTTACATATGAAAACCCAAGTTTTTCTAATCATGGTAATTGTCTAAAACTTCATGAATATTTTGATAGCAAGTCTGTTCTGGCTATTTTTGTTTGACTCTAGTCACACAAAGCACCTTGTTTGAGGATATAATCACTTGTCATTACAATACCACAAATAGACATTTTTCTTTCTAGAAAGTAAAATTCTGAAGACTGAGGCCATTTTCTAGTTCACTTTCCCTTGCTTCCGTGTTAAAGCTTTCCAAGGTTGGAGTCTATGATGAGGTAGATCTTTTTAGGACATGAGACAGACCCCTTTCCTTCTTTGGAATTACGGTAGGATCTGGTAGCTGCTTCTTTACACCCTCTGCTAAGATTTATTGATGCATCTTATGATTCAGGGAATAATTGATCATTTCAGTGGAAGTAGTCAATTTTTAGTTCACATCTTTGGGGACACTTTTTAAGGCATGTAATCTGAAATGTGCAGTGCATTTGTAAAGCAGGAGTCAGAGTCTTCAAAGTTGTGGCAACTAAATCTGAGAGCATCAGTGAATTGTATTAGGATGGTTAACCTTCATGCATAAGGCTTGCGTTCTATTGTCTCAGCCGCTTTTTACCCACCCCCATGCATGCCCTGCAATGCCCCTGATTAACACCAGTGTCCAGGTGTTGTGTGGCTCTCCTGCAAGGATGACTTGCCACCATCCCATGCTGCAGATGTCTATTCAGGGTGAGCACCAGGCCCAGAATTCATTAATTAACAAGGGTGATGGGAAGTTGTAAACACAGCTGTCAGCTGCAGGCTCCGCCGACCTGCCTGCACTGAACAAGTGAAAAAAAGCCGGGTGGAAACATAGTCTCACTGTCTGGGGCCTCCTCAACCAAACTTGAAAGCGGGTCTCTGGCAGAGGAAACAACAGCATGCCCTAGTCTCTCCAGAGCTACCCAGAGGCTGGGCTCCTTTCTGTCTGGAGTTTCTATTCTTAGAGCCAACCCATCATCAGATGTCAGAGTCTTAAGGAAAGTGAAAGCGGGGAGAAAGTAGCAACCTTGTTACAAAAGGGCACATTTTCCAGACATTCAGCACTTGTGTTTTTGGTGAGTTCTTGGAGGAGACTTGGGCTTCTCAGGTGGCGCTAGTGGTAAAGGATCTGCCTGCTAATGTAGGAGACACAGGAGACATGGGTTTGATCCCTGGGTTGGGAATATCCCCTGGAGAAGGGAATGGCAGAATTTCATGGACAGAGGAGTCTGGTGGACTATAGCCCATAGGGTCACAAAGAATAGGACATGACTGAGCATGCATGCAAGCAAGCAATAATTATAAATATAAAATATAAGCATCTTTTAGTATTTACCTATTTATAATTGGGCTTCCCTGGTGGTTCAGCTGGTGGCTCAATCCTCCTGCAATGCAGGAAACCCCGGTTAGTTTCCCAGGTTGGGAAGATCTGCTGGAGAAGGGCTAGGCTACCCACTCCAGTATTCTTGGGCTTTCCTTGTGACTCAGCTGGTAAAGAATCTGCCTGCAACGTGGGAGACCTGGGTTATATCCCTGGGTTGGGAAGATCCCCTGGAGAAGGGAAAGGCTACCCATTCCAGTATTCTGGCCTGGAGAATTCCATGGACTGTATAGTCCATGGAGTCACAAAGAGTAGGACATGACTGAGCAACTTTCACTTTCTTTCACTTTATTTATAATTATTCTTTGCAAGCTACAAATGTATTCTATATATTATTATGTTAATTATATATTCAGTTCAGTTAAGTTGCTCAGTTGTGTCCAACTCTTTGCGACCCCATGAATTGCAGCACACCAGGCCTCCCTGGCCATCACCAACTCCCAGAGTTCACTCAAACTCATGTCCATCGATTCGGTGATGCCATCCAGCCATCTCATCCTCTGTCGTCCCCTTCTCCTCCTGCCCTCAACTCCTCCCAGCATCAGAGTCTTTTCCAATGAGTCAACTCTTCTCATGAGGTGGCCAAAGTATTGGAGTTTCAGCTTTAGCATCATTCCCTCCAAAGAAATCCCAGGGCTGATCTCCTTCAGAATGGACTGGTTGGATCTCCTTGCAGTCCATGGGACTCTCAAGAGTCTTCGCCAACACCACAGTTCAAAAGCATCAATTCTTCAGCACTCAGCTTTCTTCACAGTCTAACTCTCACATCCATACATGACCACTGGAGAAAAAATAGCCTTGACTAGACGGACCTTTGTTGGTAAAGTAATGTCTCTGCTTTTGAATATGCTATCTAGGTTGGTCATAACTTTCCTTCCAGGGAGTAAGTGTCTTTTAATTTCATGGCTGCAATCACCATCTGCAGTGATTTTGGAGCCCCCCAAAATAAAGTTAGCCACTGTTTCCACTGTTTCCCCATCTATTTGTCATGAAGTGATGGGATCGGATGCCATGATCTTCGTTTTCTGAATGTTGAGCTTTAAGCCAACTTTTTCACTCTCCTCTTTCACCTTCATCAAGAGGCTCTTTAGTTCTTCACTTTCTGCCATAAGGGTGGTGTCATCTGCATATCTGAGGTGATTGATATTTCTCCCAGCAGTCTTGATTCCAGCTTGTGCTTCTTCCAGCCCAGCATTGCTCATGATGTACTCTGCATAGAAGTTAAATAAGCAGGGTGACAATATACAGCCTTGACATACTCCTTTTCCTATTTGGAACCAGTCTGTTGTTCCATGTCCAGTTCTAACTGTTGCTTCCTGACCTGCATATAGGTTTCTCAAGAGGCAGGTCAGGTGGTCTGGTATTCCCATCTTTTTCAGAATTTTCCACAGTTTATTGTGATCCACACAGTCAAAGGCTTTGGCATAGTCAATAAAGCAGAAGTAGTTGCTTTTCTGGAACTCTCTTGCTTTTTCGATGATCCAGCGGATGTTGGCAATTTGATCTCTGGTTCCTCTGCCTTTTCTAAAACGAGCTTGAATATCTTGAAGTTCTTGTATATATAATTCTTCTGATCAGGTTTATTGGGACATTATTTGGCTCCAAGTCACAATGTACTCTTGTGCATCTGTAGTTTGCAAAGCCCAAGAGTAGAAGTTGAGGGGGTATCAGAAATGATTAACCAGGCTCCCTGCTTTTGTGTTGCTTCCAATCTCGAGGGAAAGACTGACCTGTTATAAGTAACTTTTAGAACAAGAGGCTGAATGAGGCAAGTGCTATAACTTAATGAAAAGCTAAGTGCTATGTAAGCAGAGGAGGGATACCTCGTTCTGATTGAGCTAATGGAAGACTTCAGGTAGAGGATGGATTTGTGGTGGGAAAGACACATTGGGCTCAGGGCCTGAGGAGCACAAACTGGGGTGTCTGCCATGTTCTGTTTCACCAGGGGAATGACTGTAGGGTGAGGGACCTGTGAACAGTTGGGAGCAGAGAAAGGGGGCCAGGCTTAAAGAAGAAAGGTCACACAAGTGCTCAGATTTGAGGTGGGATTGTTAAAGGTTTTTTGTCCATGGCATGGGAAGGCTTAGATCTTCCCCACCAGTCACTTTTTCTCCCAGTTGATTTCCCAGTAGGAAATACAGTCAGGAGTAGCAGTTAACTGGGACTCCAATTGACCTGCATGTGTGCATATCCAATAACCCTCACTGTTACATTCTAGGCTGAATCCTGACTTTAGCTTAAAGACTAAGTTGGGCTTCAGGTCTCAAAAACTTGAATCTGGATCTTTCTAACCTGCTGAGCTATATAGAGGGAAAGGCTAGCGTGCCTAGGCATGCCTGTGGAAACACAGTGGGCCTGCCTGGATGTCTACTTGTAGTCACCTGGAGAAGGTAAAGGGATAGATGGGTCTGTACCTTCTGCACAGGAATCTGACCCCAAAGAAAATGTGATTTGAAAAATGATCTAGAATTTTGATCAGTCAGATAAATAACTCTTCCTCTCTTGAAAAGTGAGGGAGCAAGCTAGGAAGAGATGGCAAAAGCTTGCATGATGGAAGGAGAGGGGTGGAAGTGTTCCCTCTCCTACAAGCAGTGACGGGTGCAAAATGGATGAGAGTCCATGAACGAGGAGAGCAGATTTTAGTTGACAGAACAAAACAGGAAGGCTCAAGTCCTTGCTAACGCTTAGGAAGTGGTCAAGTTGACAGAGCCCATGAATCAGAAAAAGGTGGATGATCAAGGGACCACGAGATTGACAGCAAATGAGGAGCAAAGCAAGATAAGTAGGAGAAGAGACAAATGGCCCTGACAAGGCAAATGGAAGCACTGCTGTCTACCTGTCTGCTTAACTCATTGAGACCAAGTGCCTGGTGACTCTCAGGCAGTGGTGACTGCAGGTAGCTGACCTGGTAGTTAAGGCAGCGTCACGTGTGGAGAGATATCTGTCTGTGTGGTGGGAAGTAGGGGTGGGCAGGAGGCACTTCAGCTTCCCTCCTCCAAATCTAACAACCTCTGCTGTGTTATAGACACATGAGCAATATACGATACTGTTTTCTTAAAGAGGTAATGTTTGAAATGCTTGAAAACTATTGGTATGGCAGAAAAGACTGGACTGGAATTTAGCAAGCAAGAGTTTTAGTCCTAATTCTGCTAGTTTGGCTCCTTGAACAATAATAAAAACTATAATAAAGACCATGATGATACTGATAGTGTGCTAAGTTATATGTTACCCAGTGTGTGTAACCATATCTCCTATGTATTATTTTATCTGATCCTCACAATAACTCTACAAAATAGGCATATTATTCCCATTTCACAGATGAGGAGCAGAAAGGGAACTTGCTCAAGGGGATACAGAACTGGTATCAGATCCAATTCTCAAATTGAGGTTTATCTGATATTAAAGACTATGATCTTCTAGCACTCACTTTACAGCTATAACTTCCCTCCTACCTCTAATAGATGAGTAAATGTCTTTGCCTGTGAAAAATGCTATTGGTGTTTTGATGGGGATTGCATTGAATGGTAGAGTGCCTAAGTGTTTAACAATATTAATTCTTCTAATCCAAAAATATGCTGTATCTTTCCACATAAGTCAGAGAGAGAGAGATAAATATTGTATGATTTCACTTATATGTGGAACCTAAAACATACAATAAATACTGAATATAACAAAAGTAGCCACAGATATAGAGAATAAACAATGGTTAGCAGTGGGGAGAGGAAAGGAGGAGGGGCCATATCTAGAGGTAGGGGATTAAAAGGGACAAACCATCATGTATAAAATAAGCTACAAAGATATATCATACTACACAGAGAAGATAGCCAATATTTTATAATAACTATAGATGGAATATAAACTTTAACAATTGTGAATCACATAGCCATTAACAATTGTGAATCACATAGCCATTAACAATTGTGAATCACTATATTGTATACCTGTAATTTATGTAATACTCTCTGTACATCAACTATACTCAATTAAAAAAGTATGATGGAATTTCAAATGAATAAATACTTGTGAGAAATCATTGTAAGCTAAAAGTTCTTTAAAAAGGAAGCAGTTATTATCCTACTCCAAGTCTGGTGCTTTTAGATGTTTGTTGAATGAATACAAATTGGAAATGCAACTTATCTATCTCTCTATACATTTGTCTCAACTTGTTTTTTCAGTTCTACTTATGTGAAGAAGAATTGTTGTAAACTACCAAAAAAGATCTTCTAGAAAATCTCTAAGTAGAAGGGCTGCTTTCCCAAGTTTGGTTGGTTTTAGAGGATTAAAAAAAAATGATTGGTGACTTCCCTGGTGGTCCAATAGTTAGGAATCCACCTGCCTGTGCAGGGGACATGGATTCGATCTCTGGTCTGGGAAGGTTCCACAGGCTGCGGGGCAACTAAGCCCACGTGCTGCAAATACTGAAGCCTGTGCACCCTGGAGCCTGTGGTCCACAACAAGGAAAGCCGCTGCAGTGAGAAGCCTGTGCCCCACAACGAAGTGTAGCCCCCACTGGCTGCAACTAGAGAAAGTCTGTCCATACACAAAGACCCAGTGCAGACAATAAATGAAAAAAAAATTTTTTTTCCTTGGGATTTTTTTTTCTTTTGATCTTGATCTTTTTTTTTTCTTGATCTTGGGATACCCTTTATGAAGGGTTTCCAAGCTGGCTCAGTGATAAGGAATCTACCTACCAATTCAGGAGACGCAGGAGACACAGGTTCAGTGCTTGAGTTGGGAAGATCCCCTGGAGGAGGAAATGGCAACCCACTCCAGTATTCTTGACGGGATAATCCCATGGCAGAGGGGCCTGGTGGGTGGCAAAGAGTCAGACATGACTGAGTGAGTGAGCACACACATACCCTTCGTGAAAGGAATCATAAAAGAGCTCCCTCTATTAAGCACACTATATGTTAGGGACACTTTCTAATCTCATTTAATCTGCAGATTGTGGGCATTATTATTTTCATTTGCTAGGTAAGGAAACTAAACCTTTGAGAAGTTGAGAAATTCACCCGTATTTATCTTGCTCAAAGTACAATCATGAAGCCTGAGAATACTGGATTCCTTGACATAAGAATCTAGCTTTGAAGGCAAAGCTTGCGAATAACTTATTATGACCTTTAACTTTTTACCAAGTCAAGAAAAGCAAAAGGATTCCAGGGCCTATTGGAAAAGCATTCCCCAAAGGTTTGGATAAATAAATAGTTTCGGCAGTCCTATGACACTGAAGAGTGCGGGCCTGTTTCTCCCTGGAGCCCTGGGAAGTATCTCCAGCTCTTCCCAGTAGCCTTGGCTCCCACACTCATCTGGCTAGAATCTTGTTTTCCTCTGCAGCAGAGCTGGGCTGCAGTTTTTGATAGTGCTTGACTTAACAAGTTTCCACATGAACCTCTGATCTAGTGCTGGAACAAAGCAACAGCAGAGGGAGGCCCAGCTCGGAATGAGTCAGGTGGAGACTGATGCCTTGTTTCTCGTTAAACACTGTTCCCCCTCCAGGTATGTACTTTTCCCCAGCAGTTGAACTCTGTCAACACAAGTCTGGGCTTCCCTCTCCCCACTAATGCAAACATTGTTAATAGTAGGAAAGGAATAGAAATCCATGGCTGAAATGTGAAAACCTATGCTTTCAGGTAGAGGATCAAGAGCCCTTTACCTTGCCAAACATTATTTGAATTTTGTAGAACAAACACTGGAGTTTAAGTTACATCCTCGAATTCAATATTTGGCATAGGATGATAACCACTGCTGATCTCTCCCACTTGGTGTACCTGTTAATTGTTTTGAGATAAAGTGATGAACCCCATCAGAGGATTGTGGGTTCAGTTGCTTTACCCCACCTTTTTTTAACTAGAGAAGAAACTGAGTTTCCGAGAAGTTAAGTGATTCACCCAGGATTATATAGCCGCTTGAAGAGTTGGCTGTGTATAAAGAATTGAGGGGTCCTAACTTGTATTAAAGTGACTTTTTAACCCTACTAGAATTAATTCTGTTTTTGTTAGTATCTATATCCACTGAGATAAAGCAATTTGTCCTGGATCAGCTTGAAACCAGGTTCTTAAGAAGTCATCTGCTAGTACCTAATAGTAGTTACTATTGCTAAATACTGTGATGCAATTTACCTGGTTTCTAATGTTGTGACTGAGAGTAGAACTTCTGGGAGTCTGCCTTGGTTTGTATCTCAACTGCACCAATGATTAGCTCTCTTGTATGTGTTAGTTACCAAGTCATGTCTGACTCATTTGTTAATCTATGGCCTGCTAGGCTCCTCTGTCCATAGGATTCTCCAGGCAAGAATACTGGGGTGGGTTGCCATTCCCTTCTCCAGGGGATCTTCCCAACCCAGGGATCAAACCCAGGTGTCCCGCATTATAAGCAGAGTCTTTACCATCTGAACTACCAGGGAAGCCACCATTATCTTAGGAAAATTTTACCTCTTTGCACTCTCATTTCCCTTTTCATAAAGTGTGAATACTAACAACATCTACCTAACCCCGAGTGACTATGAGAATTAAGTGAAAGTATACATACACAGAGGTCAGAACACAGTAAATACCCAATAAATGTCAGAGATCCCTATTATTGTGTGGAACCTTATAACATTTTAGCTTTGCCGGTCTCATTAACTAGCCTCATACTTGCTGTGCTTCATCTGTGAGATAGAATTCTTATTGCTTCACCATTCACAATAGATATGCTTGCAATGGAGACACTTTTTCATTGGATAATTTATTCTTTGTTGAATGAATCTTTATTGAGTGCCAGCTGTGCAGGTTACCCTGTGAGCAAGACAGAGGAGTTCCCTGCTTTCAAGGAATTTATAGCCTGTGAAAGAAAGAAAGAAAAGAAAGTGAAGTTGCTCAGTCATATCCGACTCTTTGTGACCCCATGGACTGTAATCTACCAGGCTCCTCAGTCCATGGAATTTTCCAGGCAAGAGTACTGGAGTGGGTTGCCATTTCTTTCTCTAGGGGATGGATCTTCCCGACCCAGGGATCGAACCCAGGTCTCCCATATTGCAGGCAGACGCTTTACGATCTGAGCCACCAGGGAAGCCCCTTGTGAAGGAGATAGCAAAGCATACAAACCGTTAGAGTAAAGGATGAGAAAGTTATGAGAGTGGAGGACGGGGTGCTGTGGAGACACACAGCAGGGGTACTCACATAGTCTGAGGGTAAGGGTAGGCGGGTTAAAGAAGACTTCTTGGAAGTGATAATTAAGCCATAACTCAGAGGATGGGTAAGAGTAATTAGGCAAAGAAAGAAAAAAAAAGTGTTCTAGGAAGAAAGTAAGAGAATCAAGAAAAAGCAAGAGAATCAAGTGGTTCTACCGTATTTTGTCTACTTTGAGACACCATTCGTTTTTAAGATGTGCCCTTATTTTATATCTTAAAAATAAATGGTGTCTCAAACTAGATGAAATACAGTAGACCTTAAGAAGGGAAAAACACTGCCAGTCAAACTTCGACATAAAGTTTTAGCACTATGGTTTTAATGCTGTTTGAAAGAACATAAAAATGTTACTATACAGTGCTCTATCAAATATAACCAAATAAAAATATATGTGAAATAGTGTGTTTTCAGTATTCTTGAAACTTACTGTTAGAGTTAGATTTTCCTGAAAGTCATTTTGATTCAGAGGCATGGTTGTCAAGCTTCCCTTGCGGCTCAGCTGGTAAAGAATCCGCCAGCAATGCGGGAGACCTGGCTTTGATCTCTGGGTTGGGAAGATCCCCTGGAGAAGGGAAAGGCTACCCACTCCAAGATTCTGGCCTGGAGAATTCCTCGGACTGTATAGTCCCTGGGGTCACAAAGAGTCAGACACGACTGAGTGACTTTCACTTTCAAGAGCCTTGGTGATACAGTGTTTCATAAAAGAATTCATAGCTGATCTGAAAGCCATCTGAACTGGGCTCTTCAGCTGGATTTGTGAGTCCGTGGGATTAGCCGTCTTTTGCTTCCTACTTGGGAAATGTTGCTGAGCGCCTCTGATTCATCCCCTCCCACAGCATTTGGTGCCTAGAGGTTACAAGGGTGGCCTACAGTTGTTTCTGGGATTTTCTTCCAAACTAACACCCATTCTGACAGTTTTGAAGCTGCGGCTTTTCATGTTTGTGCATGCAAGGCCACAGCAATTAGTTAACAACTGTTGTCTGTTCTAGAATGATTTTCAGATGCAATCCAATCTCAGAGGGCGGGTGTTATGATGTGAAAAAAAAAATGCATCTGTGAGCGGAGGAGGATCTCCTTGGAGAAATCCTCTGACAAGCAGAAATGGCCTGGCTCTAGTTCACTGCCATACTCAGTCACTGGCTAAAAGCTGCCTGGGGAGGGTGTGGCCCTGGCATGAATTGCTATCACAAATGCCCAAAGTGAGGCTGCTGGAATCTGTTGGCTAACTGTACTTCTCTGTGAAGTTTTTCTTTTTCAAGGGTGATCTTAGCAATCCTCCATGGCTGCCACAGCCCGTAAAGTATACGGAGCAGTTACTACTAGCCCTCTTTTAAACAGGTTTCATATAATTAAAGATGTTCAGTGTGACAGTGGAAAATTCCCAGCTTTCATGTGTCTTGCTAAGTGGATTTTTAAAATGTGTTTCAAAGTCCTGTTGTGATAGATGATCTTCAAAGACAGCCACCATCTATTTCTTTCATGGCTGTAGGTCAGTCGGCATCCCGTGTCCAGCACCTCCCCTTGCATCTGGGTGGGACTTATGCCTTGCTTTGACCAATAGAATGCACTGATGTAATGCTTGGCAGGATTTAAGAGGACAGGTAACTTCTCTTTTTCCTCTTAGAAGCCAGGTATCAGGTGAGTAGTTTGACCCTAATCTCTATCCAGTTATGAGAAAACTGGCCTACAAAATAGCTGACTAGTACTTGTCAGAAGTGTGCCAAGACCATGAAAGACAGAGGTGATAAACTGTTACACACGGGAAGAGACTAAGGGAAAATTACAGCTAAATATAATGTGGGATCTTGGCTAGGATCTTTGGGTAGAAAAAAATTATTAGTAGATCAACTGGTGAAGTTTAATAGTGTCTGTAGTTTAGTCAATAAGCATGATACCAAATTAGTTAACTGTGGTCATGTATTAAGGTTGTATAGGAAGTTAACATTAGAGAACTTTGGGTGATGGGTATGTAGGAACTCTCTCTACTATTTTTGTAACACTAAGTGTCAGGATGAACTGTAATGTATCAGTAGATAACCTGGAACACCAGAAGAGAGGCAGCAACTCAGATCACACAGCAGGGTTCCTCTTGAGTTGGGGCTCTTGGGAAAAAAGTACTGATCTCAAGATTGGGAAGTTGGTGGCTTTTCTGTAATGCTATCTTCAGTTCAGTTCAGTTCAGTTCAGTCGCTCAGTCGTGTCCGACTCTGCGACCCCATGAATTGCAGCACACCAGGCCTCCCTGGCCATCACCAACTCCCAGAATTCACTCAGACTCACGTCCATCAAGTCAGTGATGCCATCCAGCCATCTCATCCTCTGTCATCCCCTTCCCCTCCTGCCCCCAATCCCTCCTAGCATCACAGTCTTTTCCAATGAGTCAACTCTTCGCATGAGGTGTCCAAAGTACTGGAGTTTCAGCTTTAGCATCATTCCCTCCAAAGAAATCCAGGGTTGATCTCCTTCAGAATGGACTGGTTGGATCTCCTTGCAGTCCAAGGGACTCTCAAGAGTCTTCTCCAACACCACAGTTCAAAAGCATCAATTCTTCGGCGCTCAGCCTTCTTCACAGTCCAACTCTCACATCCATACATGACCAATGCTATCTTAGGGGGCCGAATGATCTTTGGTTTCCAAACCTCTTCACTCATCTATTCTGAAGTTGAAATTCCTATTCTTCTGGTGATCCACTGATTTAAGGCAAATATCATGAAAGTCATCTCGTGTGACAGAGATGCTTGGAGATTCATCACAAAAGAAAAATGTTTCACCAAATGTTTGGAAAATAAATGCATAGCTTACTACTTCTTGAAGATTATCTATGAATATTGGTATATGAAAGGCTCTGAGAATTTCTGCAATAAGCCATGTAACTATTTAGCTTAGCATTTATTCTCCTAATGTATCTAACCACATAACCCTAAATGCATATATACAAATGCTTTCCTACAGAAGACATTTTAGGGCATGCCAAATGAGAGCATTGTGGACTGCAAAGGATTTCAAGCAGCCAAAGTGAATCCTCCTTTCCTAGAAGGGATAAAAAGAAGGCCGAATGTCAAGATTACTCTAAAAAGTTCTCTCACAGTAGGAAATAGTTCAAATTCATTAACCTCTAAACATCCTTTCCCACTTCAAAAGTTCAAAAGTCTATCAGTCAGTGGAGTGTTGTATAGTAATGAAGGTTCTTAGTGATAAATAAATAAATAACAGAATTGACTTCAAGAATGGGTTTTGTTATAGGACATTAACAGGTTTATTACACGTAAATGAAGGCCAGGAAATTTGTTTTGATGTTTACACAACTGGAAGAACACAGCAACTTCTAGAAACTTCTAGCTGCGATATGAAGTCATCTAGAAGAAATTCCTTTGCTAATGATGTCTGGCTCTTAATCCCCTGAGGTGCCAGAACTTTAGTTATAGCCACCTGGAAGGACCAAGTGCTTCAGATCTGATCTCATGAAGTGTGACCACTACATCATATTCCTCTATCTTGTGTCACTTTTGCTTTCTAAAGACTGAGTGGATGTTTTGGGTTGACAAAGAAGTTAGTTCTAGTTTTTCCATAAGATCTTAGGGAGAAAACCTGAATGAAGTTTTTGGCCAACCCAATATTTCTTCATTGACTATATAAGTCATATGAGTACCCGAGCTGCAAAGAGTTCTGGGAAATGTAGTTTTTCCCACTTTTGCAATTATTGTTTAGGGAGGCACTTGGGAGAGGCTTTTGAATAGGTGTTGTTGGGTAAACCAAATTGCAGCATTGATGCTGGTGCTAGATTTACTCATTCTTCATTTGATACAAGCAAACATGAGATGGAATTCATACCATTATTGTCATTATTTTCCATTTCTATGCAGGCCATAAAACTGTTATTAAATTCAGAGATATGGAGAACACTCTTGTGGCTGTCAAGGAAGAGGCAGGCAGGAGAGGGAAGGAGTAGGAGTTTGGGGTTAGCAGATGCAAACTATTATATACAGGACGGGCAAACGACAAGGTCTTACCGTACCGCACAGGGAACTGTACAGGATATTATTCAATATCCTGTGATAAACCTAATGGAAAACAATATGAAGAAGAATATAAAAATATTTATGTATAACTGAATCACTTTGCTGTATAGCAGAAATTAACACACTATTTTAAATCAACTATACTTCAATAAAATTAAAAAAAAACTATTGCTAAAACACTAAACATTGAGACAATAATAAAATCTAGAGCTGTAAAGATGATAATTATTGCCATAAAACTAAAATAACAGTACTAAAATAATACATATAATACAGTATTAATAACAAGCCAAGTATTATAGTTGTACTAAGATTCAAACTATAGTAATAAAACTCAATACTAATAAAATTTATTACTAGAATAAAATAAAATTCAGTATTGTAATGGCAATAACACAATATTTTTAATAGACTAAATGATATGGGTTAAATCTCAGTATTTGAACTTTGCTTTTTCTTCCTAGTGATTAAGAACTTGGATTCTGGAAACAGAGTATCTGGCTCGACACTGACTCTCCGACATTAGGTTAGTTAGGTAAGCAATTCAGGTCTCAGTGTTTTCTTATGAATTGGACATAATGAGAATGAAATGAGAAAATGCAGGAAAGTATCCTGCCCATAGTAAGCACGGTTATAGTCAGGGGACATGCAAATGAAACTCATTCTCTTCTTCTCCAGGTGGTGTCTCCCAGTTAGCTATTTTGTGCTCATACCCACCACCACCTAGGCATGTAATAGGGAAGAAACTTTTGTATTCTTTTAGAAGTTAATCACTAAAAGGATATTTCCTATAAACTTAATTTATGGATAATGGCCCATCTCTGGGAACCATGCTTCCCAGGTAATGAGCATCAAGCTAAAGTGCATTTGTTTAGCTCATAGCAAACATCCTGACCAGTCCCACCTGTGAATGACTACGGGGGGAAGAAATTAACACATCCCCTCTAGGGAGCTGATGGGAACCAGGAGATGTTTGACTACTCCCTTCTCTTTCTTTTGGTATAAAAGAAACCTAAATTCTAACTCAGGCAAGCTGGTTCTTTGTGGGGATGAGCCCATCATCTTGGCTTGCTGACTTTTCCAAATACAGTCGTTATTCCTTGCCCCAAACTTGTCTCTTGATTACTGGCCTCTCCTGTGGTGACCCAGTAACAGGAGGATGTATCATCCACCGCCTAGTTGTGGATTGACTCCTTCTTACAAACATGGAGTTTGGGGTCTGCATTTTGTCACAGAAGCACAAGGTCCTTTCTGGGGCTCTATCTTTAGAACCAGCTTTCCCTCAAGCTCAGGGGTCTGCTATATATCTTTCACTACCCTTTCTTGGTTGTGGTTTTACAAAGAGAAAGTCTTTGGAGCTAGTCTTGGTTGAATTCAGATAGTATCCACATCTCTTATTAGCTGTGTGATCTTAGGCAAGTTATTTTACCCCTCTGAACCTTGAGTTCATATGTGAAATGGGGTTAATAAAACTTTTTCTAAAAAAGTTGTTGTGAGAAACAATAAAGGATTCTGGTTGATATCTCGCCCGCACTTTGTAGCCAGTATTCCACCCCTTTCCACTGCCTGCTCTCTGCTCTGCCCCAGGGAGCTAGTACTCTTTGTTCTAATACATACCAGGCATGTGGTGGTAGGGGCTGGAGGCTGGACCTTGACTTTGCTCTGACCCAGAAGACCTCCGGATGCTGTGATTGTTGTTTTAGTTCAAGAGAAACGAAAATTCAGCTTGTTCTGTTGTGTTTCCCCTCTTAAAAGCAGAACTTAGCTAAGATTCTGGGAACACAGTGTGCAGGTTAACAAAGTTCTGCTTGAGAAGTTTTCCTAAGTCTCTCCATTGAGTGAGTTTTCTGGTTCTCTTGCTTCAGCAGATATTTTACTGTCTTTTTACTTAACAGGTTAATAATAACATTTTCTTTAGAGACTTAAGAGACTTCATATAACTTCTGAGACACTACATTGCATTTTAGTAAAACTGTATCATTTTCATACAATATCAGTATAATTATTATCACACTGTTGGTATTTACTATTTTGGTTGTATGGCAGAGATCTTGAGAGATTGCATTTTGGTGTTAGGTTTAAGTCTTAGGCTGACATTGAGAAAATTATATCAGAGTCTTTTGGTGAGACTTGAAAGGGTACACCAATGCCCCTGGCTCGTCAGTGGCTGGACAGGCCTGAGGTGCCAGTGCCCCACCGATGTCTTATGGCTGCCAGTACCTACAATGTGCTGTACTCATTGTATCCTTTTCAATTTGTGCATTGAGGTGACAGACCTTGGGTTCCTCATCTGTTAAATGGTAACAATAATATCTACCCCAATAGGGTGCTCTAGGGATTAAGTGATCCATATTTGCACAGTGTTTAAGAACAGGACCTGCCACATAGTAATATGTGCAAGCAATTACTGTCATTAAAATTTTTGATGTAACTGTAATCTGTATGATTGCATACAGATATACATAACGATGTATACACATAGGTACACTGAGCAGTGGCTTCCCAAGGGGCACAGTTAGTAAAGAATCTGCCTCTCAAATCAGAAGACACAAGAGACACCAGTTTGTTCCCTGGGTCAGGAAGATCCCCTGGAGGAGGAAATGGCAACCCACTCTAGTTTTCTTGCCAAGAAAATCCCAAGTACAGAGGAGCCTAGCAGGCTACAGTCCATGGGGTCACAGAGTCAGACACGACTGAGCATGCATGCGTTTGAGACACGAATTTATGTGAGGGGGATTCATGAACACGGTTTATACTTTGGGTCATAATCTAATACTGTGTTATTCTGCTGAAATTATTCTAGCTTTGGTCATTAGAAGCTCTTTCAGTTTGACTCCTTTTTTAAAAAAAAATATTTTAAATGGAAGTATTTTAATTTACAATGTTGTGTTAGTTTCAAGTGTACAGTAGAGTGATTCAGTTACACACACACACACACACACATATTTCAGATTCTTTTCCCTTATTAGTTCAGTTCAGTTCAGTCGCTCAGTCGTGTCCGACTCTTTGTGACCCCATGAATTGCAGCACGCCAGGCCTCCCTGTCCATCACCAACTCCAGGGGTTCACTCAGACTCACGTCCATCGAGTCAGTGATGCCATCCAACCATCTCATCCTCTGTCATCCCCTTCCCCTCCTGCCCTCAATCCCTCCTAGCATCAGAGTCTTTTCCAATGAGTCAACTCTTTGCATGAGGTGGCCAAAGTACTGGAGTTTCAGCTTTAGCATCATTCCTTCCAAAGAAATTCCAGGGCTGATCTCCTTCAGAATGGACTGATTGGATCTCCTTGCAGTCCATGGGACTCTCAAGAGTCTTCGCCAACACCACAGTTCAAACGCATCAATTCTTCGGCGCTCAGCCTTCTTCACAGTCCAACTCTCACATCCATTCATGACCACAGGAAAAACCATAGCCTTTACTAGACGGACCTTAGTTGGCAAAGTAACGTCTCTGCTTTTGAATATGCTATCTAGGTTGGTCATAACTTTTCTTCCATGGAGTAAGTGTCTTTTAATTTCATGGCTGCAGTCACCATCTGCAGTGATTTTGGAGCCCCCCAAAATAAAGTCTGATACTGTTTCCACTGTTTCCCCATCTATTTGCTATGAAGTGATGGGACCAATGCCGTGATCTTCGTTTTCTGAATGTTGAGCTTTAAGCCAACTTTTTCACTCTCCTCTTTCACCTTCATCAAGAGGCTTTTTAGTTCCTCTTCACTTTCTGCCATAAGGGTGGTGTCATCTGGATATCTGAGGTTATTGATATTTTTCCTGGCAATCTTGATTCCAGCTTGTGTTTCTTCCAGTCCAGTGTTTCTCATGATATTCTCTGCATATAAGTTAAATAAGCAGGGTGACAATATACAGCCTTGATGCACTCCTTTTCCTATTTGAAACCAGTCTGTTGTTCCATGTCCAGTTCTAACTATTGCTTCCTGACCTGCATACAGATTTCTCAAGAGGCAGGTCAGGTGGTCTAGTATTCCCATCTCTCTCAGAATTTTCCACAGTTTATTGTGATCCACAGAGTCAAAGGCTTTGGCGTAGTCAATAAAGCAGAAATAGATGTTTTTCTGGACCTCTCTTGCCTTTTCTGGAACTCTCTTGCCCTTATAGGTTATTATAATATATAGAGTATAGTTCCCTGTGCTATACAGGAGATCTTTGCTAAATATATCTGATAGTAGTGTGTATGGTAGTGTGTATCTGATAATCCCGAACTTGTAAATTTTGACATGCCTCTTCCCCCCACCACCCTTTTGTTGTTGTTGTTGTTGTTTGTTTTGTTTTTATTTTGAGCTCTTGTTTATTATCTGGCACTGCATGTTCCTCCAGACTCACTTTATATTTCCCCTGCCCCAGCTCTGGAATTGGCTATTCCACCAAGAAGCCCTGCTTCTTTAATTGAATAATGGTATTAGAAACCAAGGGGGGCTTGGTGAACCACTACATGTTGATCCAAATACTTCTGCTGGCTACGTTAATGACTGTTAAATGAAACACTAACTTAGTTGGTCAGGGACGCCCTGTAGGGAAGGGTATAAGATAATAATATCAGGCCAGTGTCCAAGAAAGAGTTTTTACTGGAGCTTAAGCATCTCCAAAAGGGAACATGCTGAGGGGAATCTGTGGAAGACATTGAGCATGTTTTTGTAGACATGAGACAGGGTGGTTGTGTAGTAGAGACTACATTCTAATGCTTCCTGACTTGTTCGGTACTAAGTCTTTCCTTCTGTTCCAACTCCTGCTGCTGGGTAGTAAATCACTCCAGAGCTTAGTGGCTTAAAATGACGCTCACTACCTCTCTTGGTTTCTGTAGGCTAATGACTTGGCAGAAAGGCTACACTGGATATTTCTGGATGGTTCTGAAGTCTTTTCTTTGGTTTCAGTCATTTGGCAACTGCAGCTGAAACATTAGGGGTCTGAGAGCTGGGGTCTGAACCTCTCGGGCGGCTCTCTCCCTTGTATCTTTCCTTCTCTGTAAGTTCTGGGGCTTTTGCAGGTGGTCTCTTCATAAGAACTAGTTTGACTTCCTCATGAAATGGTGGCCTTAGAATAGTTGGGCTGCTTACACAATGATGAAGGTCCCTGTTGCAGGCATTTCAGTGGATGAGGCAGAAGGATGCTCACCTTTTCTGAACTAGCTTTGGTTTTACCATCACGGCATCCAGTTGGCTCTGAGTCACACACCACTCAAATTCAAGGGCAGAGGACATAGACCCACCTTTCTTTGGGTGGAGTGCTAAAATCAAATTTTCAGAGTCTGTGGAGCGACATTGTTTTGGTCATACTTTTGAAAA
The DNA here is from genome assembly GCF_032405125.1 of Capricornis sumatraensis. Classification (NCBI taxonomy): domain Eukaryota; kingdom Metazoa; phylum Chordata; class Mammalia; order Artiodactyla; family Bovidae; genus Capricornis; species Capricornis sumatraensis. Next base: position 58,442,788 of record NC_091084.1, on the reverse strand, counting down.
AAAAATATGTCACATATTCACCTCAGCTAAGCTGCCAACATTTCTAACATTTAAAAATGTGCAATAAACTCACAAAAGCTGAAAGCCACTTCCCTAAAGCTGATGGGTGTTTAAACTCTGGTATCTTCGCATCTCTTTCCCTGTTTTCACACCTTCATGACTTCTTCCCACCCACTATCATTCATCTACTTTCTCATGTCATGTTTCCTGATTCTCCCTTGATGAGCATGTAGATTTTCTTTAAAAACACTGCTCTTAGTGTGGCTGAAAGGAGGAATGTCAGACGAAAGAAGCACATATATAGAAAGAAAAAACACAAATGAATAATGGAAAACACAGGTAGATTCAGTGATGGAGAAAACAGACTCAGTGGTGTTGAATGTTATGTGAGAATACATGAAGGAGATGCTGAAAAAACATTGAAGGATGAAAGAAAGTAAGGAAATACTGAAGAACAGGGAAAACTACACCAGTGCTAAGAACTGTCACAGACCTATTATTTACAGAATAGTGAACCTAGAGATCTGGGATGTATTTTGGGGGGGGGCATCCTTAAACCATCAAATTGTGTACAAATTATATACACATGGGAGAAGAAGATTCATAGCACTTAGAACTGCAAGAGTTTGGTGGCCAAAACATCTCCAAAATGTACTGATAGAGACTGTCAGAAGCTCAGCAGAGGACATGATCACAGGCACACAGGTAGGAGCAGGTGTGTAAGGACCGTTGACAGTGTATATAGTGTCTTAGTCGTTCAGTCGTGTCCAACTGTTTGCAGCCTCATGGATTGTAGCTCGCCAGGCTCCTCTCCATGGAATTCTACTGGAGTGGGTTGCCATTCCCTTCTCCAGGGGATCTTCCCAACCCGGGGATCAAACCCGGGTCTTCCACATTGCAGGTAGATTCTTTATCATCTGAGCCACCAGGGGGAAATCTCCAAAAGATAACAATGGTGGTGGTTTAGTTGCTATGCTGTGTCTGACTCTTTTGACTCCATGGACTGTAGCCTGGCAGGCCCCTCTGTCCATAGGATTCTCCAGGCAAGAATACTGGCAGGAGCAGGGAGATCTGGCAACTTGAGGTCACTTGCTCAGGACTATGAGCCACTGATGTCCCAGCTGATTTTGGTCTCATTTCGGCCACACTCTGCTTCCCCATGCGGTGAGGATCCATGCTGTCCCACCTCTGCACACTTGTGCATCTGCTCGTACGTCATTATCCATTCGTTGTTCTCACTGATCTGTATCCTACATCTCCACCTTCATCAGTTACCATGGGCCACTCTTCCACAACCAAGCTCTTCCTCAGAACACCCCAACCCAGCGCGTATACACACTCTGTAGACTACACACGCAATACACACTCACACAGCTTTGTTCCTCTTGGGCATTAGAAATCACTTTCCTTGTGTGTGCCCAGAGGTAAACTGGATGAAATTGCCACAAACGGATAGTGTATGACAAAATCCAGAGGTTAAGAAAAGTTCAGTCCTTAGAGACTGAGGGACAGGGTTTGGTGGGTTCATGGGGAACCCTGCCAGGCAACAAGAGGAAAATCTATTTTTCTATTTTCAAAGTTTGTACAAGAGAATTTGTGTGTTTGTGTGTGTGTGATTAAGGCTGGGGAATAATTTTCAGGTCAAACCACTAGATGGAGGTCCTGCCTAAAGAACACACTGTAAGGCCCAGGCACTGCAGTCTGCAAGCTTCCTCTTTTAGATGAAAACTTGAGTTGAGGGCATCCTGTGAAGCCCCCGTCTATCCAAAGGGCCCTGTGATCTTGTTTTGTTGTGGAACACACTTCCTCTCAATCTGTTTTAGTACATCTCTCTTTTCTTACTCAGAAATTGCTCCCAATATGGGTTGCTTGGTGCCACAAGGTTCATCACTCTTAGACAACCATAGAGATGTTTACTTTTTTCTGTGTTTCTTTCCTTTGAATGTCAAAATGGCCAGTTTTGTCTTTTATTCTCCATTTTATTAGCTGTAAGTGCTGCCTTTGAAGTGCTTTTGTTCTTTGAAAGGAAATCTTGCAAACACAAGTAATTCTCTCAATATGGGATTTTTGAGTGCAAGCAAGGCAGTGAATAAACTCAAATAAATCTGAAGGTAGGTAGTTGAGTTTTTTTGACTGATACCAATTACACCATAGCTAAGGAACTCAGGACAGACTTAATTTTTATTGCAAGGTTACTAGAAGCAAGTGTGCATTCATTCGGCAAATAAAACTCCATGAATTTAAACATACTACAGATCGATTTAATGAACTATAAATTCACAAATATTTGACTTTTTTGCCAACGAAAAGCTTCACACTTGATATTTATGAGTGAACTGACAGTTTACAGGGTCTGTCTATTTCCCTTTTGTGTGTTAGAAAGTGACAACTTTGCCCTTGACAAAGAATGATTTGTTTTCTCGCTTAGCCTGATGGAGAATTTGGTTACACTAATATTAGTCTTGGGAAATATTATACTGAGTGGCTTCTGAATTCCTCCTTGCTGGGCTGACCACTGTCACAATGGCTGAAAGACTACTGAGGGCTGAAGACATTTCTTTACAATGTCCTCAATACTCAGGTAAGGTCCATGCTACTGTTTAGTCTCCCCCATTTTTTAAAAAAAAATTATTTATTTACCTATTTGGCTGTACTGGGTCTTAGTTCCAGCATGTGCGATCTAGTTCCCTGACCAGGGATCCAGCCCAGGCCTGCTGCATTGGGAGTATGAGCCCTTAGCCACTGGACCACCAGGGAGGACCCAAGTTTCCCTTTATTTCATCACTTCCTGCAAGTCAGCAGCAAGGGACAAGGTTGTCAGTTGTATGCTTGCCTCACCAGCTGTCCAAGACTGGGAAGAGGGTAACAGTGTCCTACATCCCAGCCAACTAGAAGAGAGATAATTCCAGCAGGATCTACCAGAATAACTTAAGCCACTCTGAGTATTTAAAACATAGGAAACTCAACGCAGGTAATTGGTTATATGGACTTTCCTTGTGGCTCAGAGGTATAAGAATCTTCTTGCAATGCAGGAGATGCAGCTTCAATCTCTGGGTCTAGAAGATCCCCTGGAGATGGAAATGGCAACCCACTCCAGTATTCTTGCCTGGGAAATCCCATGGAGAGAGGATCCTGGCAGGTTACAGCCCATGGGATCACAGAAGAGCCAGATAGGACTCCTTGGTTACACAAGTGATGAAAGAGCTACGAAGCCTAAGAGGACAGTAAGGCACCCCAGAGATGAGCAATAGCAAGAAGCCATTACTGTCCCCAGGCTGGGAGGGCCAAAGAGAGAAGGTGATACCTGAGCCCAGGGGCTAGAATCACCAGTCAGAATCTGGAGCCAGAGAAGGCTGACAAGAGGACCTGGAGCCATGGGGAAGATGCATACCCTACCTGAGCTGCCACCCAAAGCTTTGGTAAAGATCTGATAGTAAACATTTTTGGCTCTGTGGGTCCTATGTCTCTGTACAGAGGTCTATCTCTGTAAACTCTTAGGGTTGATTTGTTTTTTTTTCTTCTTTAGATACCTTCCCTCCTCCTCTACCCCCACTGTGTGATAAGGAAACAAATGATTGCTCTGCTATGTAGGAGTTGCGAACTTCTGGAGGACAAAGAACCTGTGACAGCGTTCGTTTTCTGGCTTTTCCATCTGTCTGCTGAGTGTGCCTCTGAATTTAGTCTCGCTGAGGACTTGGTGTTCTAGAAATGCTTGTGGCTCCCTGCATGCCCCAACATGTTGGAGTTTCCATGAGTTCTGTACCAGATCACCTTCTTTTTCTCTTCCTCAACCCCTGACCCATGTTTGGTATTCGGTTATACTTATAGGATAAAGAGGGCACAATCAGACCTTCTTGTTTTTAGAACATGGAATTCTTGTTGCCTTCCTAAAGATGAGCAGTTATGAGGTCATGGAGAGAGTGTTAGACCTCACTCCCATTATACTGCTTCCTAGCTGGGTGATCTAGGCAAGTGGTTTTATCATTTTAGATTTCATGTTTCTCGTTGTGTAGGAGAATGATAATTGGAGTTGTTGTGAGAACTAGTTGAGGGACTGCTCCTAGCAAAGTGCTGGCTGGCATTGAAAAGATTCTTCTCTTTTTCAAGAATCTTGCTTTTCTGTTTAAAAAATTCTCACTGTTTCTTGGACAAGCCTTGTGCTGTCCTGGGGCTCTAGACATCTTCGTGCTCAGACCCATATACCTAAGCAGGAGTAGAACCTGTTTTCCTCTAGGCATAAGGCTGAGTACCATGTGCTTTCCTGTCTCCACATCGGTGTTTCAGCACTTCCCTTATCTTCAATCTCTGTTGATCAAAAATGCATGCTTTGGGAACTTCCCTGGTGGTCCAGTGGTTAAGATTCCAATGCAGGGAGTGCAGGTTTGATCCCTGGTCAGGAAACTGAGGTGCTTATATGGCACGGTCATAAATAAATACATGAAATTGTCTTAAACAAGCTAGAAACCATCCAAATAAAAATTCCAATTTGAAAAAAAAAATACACTATAAAAAATTCACGTGTTCATCCTAGGTCTAGGTATGTTTCTCCGAGACAATGTTGGGTTCACTTACAACAAACCAAACTTCCTACAGAAAAATATTAGAAAGCATGGAAAATGTTTTAAAATTCTGTTGCAAGGGATCAGATTGTTACTAAGGCAGTTAGGACTCAAGGAGTCAAGATGATAGAGAGCAGGGAATCCCATGGTTAAGGATTCCCCTAATTTAGCATTCTAAATTGTCTTGCCCCTGGAGGTCTTCCCTGATTTCTAAGTGGCCAGGTAGAGAGGTAGAGAAGGTGAGAGAAATGTGCACCTAAGGGGGTGGGTGTGAGGTGAGAGGGTCTTCCCAGGTGGTGCTAATGGTAAAGTACCCGCTTGCCAACACAGGAGACATTAAGAGACTTGGGTTCAGTCCCTGGGTGGGGAAGATCCCTTGGAGGAGGGCATGGTAACCCACTCCAATATTCTTGCCTGGAGAATCCCATGGATAGAGCAGCCTGACAGGCTACAGTCCATAGCATTGCAAAGAGTCGGACACGACTAAAGCGACTTAGCATGCACATACATGAGGGAAGAAGCACAGATGCTGGCAATCTTACAGCCCTGGTGCTGGGAAGACAGAAATGAGAAATCAGAGTCTGTCAAGGACTAACTGTCCAAATAAAAGCCAAAACCACAGGAGAAACTGAATGGTGCTTGGGAATATCTTGACTTTGGGAGGAATCTTTGACGGAGCTTCTAAATTTAATTGGGTATATTTATATTCTGTTCCAGAATGGACTTAAAACAAGAAGACCTATAATTCTGTAGGATATAAATTTGGTGATACATTCAAACCAGGCTCTACCAGGCTCCTCTCTCCATGGGATTCTCCAGGCAAGAGTACTGGAGTGGGTTGCCATTTCCTTCTCCAGATACAGTCAAAAGAATCAGACAAGTTTTTTGATAACTGTTGCCTTATAATATGGAGAAGGCAATGGCACCTCACTCTGGTACTCTTGCCTGGAAAATCCCATGGATGGAGGAGCCTGGAAGGCTGCAGTCCATGGGGTTGCTGAGGGTCGGACATGACTGAGCAACTTCACTTTCCCTTTTCACTTTCATACATTGGAGAAGGAAATGGCAACCCACTCCAGTGTTCTTGCCTGGAGAATCCCAGGGACGGGGGAGACTGGTGGGCTGCCATCTATGGGGTTACACAGAGTTGGACATGACTGAAGCAACTTAGCAGCAGCAGCAGCCTTATAATAAAATATTTATCAAATACAGAAGCAAAAATGAAGTATCCTGGGGCACATCTGAGATGAATTTTTATAAATTTAATAACAAATAAAGTGTAATGTCCTCTATTTGGCAGATTTTGCTCTGAGTTTTCAAGGAACCTCAGAACCTGTAGAAAAGTATTTTTAAATTAAGTATATAATGACCTACTGGAAGAGTCAGTTAAAGCCATTATTAATTTATTAACCTTAAAATACTACTTTGAAGTTTTCAGACAATTTTCTGAAAAAATTCAAAGTAAAATCATGTAAAACAAAATGTTCAGTAGCATATTTCATGTCACCAGGATTAGGCCCACATGCATATTCCAAGAATATCCTGTTCAGTTTTTTAAGGTTCATATTATCAGTTTAAGGAAGCAAACAATTGTTTAATGTACACAGGTGAATGCTGTTTTTGAAATGAACTTAAATATAGTTTAAAAATTAATCTATTTTATAGATCCAATAATGTGATGATACCAATTTGTTGAATAATCAATAAGTATTAAAAAGTAATCAGACTCACTTTCTCCAGGAAGGCATCTGTGGTCATTAGGCTCAGAAGTGTCCTTGGCTGACTCTGAGCTCCCTAACATTATCCACAGGGGAAGGCCGAAGCTTCTCATCTCACAGTCCCCTTATTTCTAAACACTTGTGGACATTGAATCTCCATAGGAAGGGGATTTAAGTTCCTTGTTCTTAGAGAGACTCTGTATTTTACTTTATTTTAATTTTTCACTTTGAGAGCAGGAAGCTAGTAATTTTTACTAATATCTCAGAAATCACCCACCAACAGATTTCTCCCGGAGGAGAAAAGATATTCCACTTTTCTTGCCTGTACTCTGGGCTATTACTGCAGATGTTAGTTTTATGTTTTTCAAGTATACCACTTTTGTGTGTGCCCTTAGTCGCTAAGTCATGTTCAGCTCTTTGAGACCCCATAGGCTATAGCCAGCCAGGCTCCTCTGTCTGTAGCATTTTCCAGGCCTGAATACTGGAGTGGGTTCTTCACCACCTGAGCCACCAGGGAAGCCCCAGTTATATCACTTAGCTAACCAGAAAGGGTAAAACACAAAATAAATTGACTAGGAAATAAAAAAGAATGCAATTTACAATGAAAACAGATAGGATAAAACAAAATTGAATAATGATAAGGTCCTAAAAAGAACCAAGACAAAGCAGTAATAAGTAATAACTAAAAAAAAATTGATCAAGGACAGTGAAAGTACAGAAAAGAGTTAAAATGAAAGGAATAAAAGATTCAAAGAATAAATCAAGCTGAGCAGAGATGGAAGTAAGGATAGATTTAGGTTGATAAAAATGAAATCGATTTAAGACTGGATGTGGGCTTGGCAGGACAGAGTTCTTTGTCTAACCCTGCCATGTGAAAATAATCTTGGCCTTACTGGCTAAGTCAGACCAGTAAATTCCAGGGGCCTCGAGAACTCCATGGAAAGAACTCTTGGGCAGAGGGCCCCCAGGGCTGCAAGCTGAATGCAGGAATGCAGCTTAAATCTATAAAGCAAACCCTTTCCTTAGGGTTCTTAATTAACCATATAGGTCACAGATTAGGATGTGGTTGGTAGATGTTTCCTACAGTTCATGGGGTTGCAGAGTCGGACTCGACTGAGTGACTGAGCACATACGTGTGGTTCCTAAGAAAAACCTTCTAGTCCAATCACCTTTCTACAAATGTGTGAACTAAGGCCTACGGCAAAGAAAGAGGTGTAATTCCAATGATGAGAGTGGAGAGGTGGAGGCATAGGGAACCTTTCCCAGCCACACCATTAGGTTACTAGGCCTATCCAATTAAAGATCCTACTCTCAGCACCTTCCTAAATTACCCTCTTCCTTGTACCTGAAATTTAGAAATTGACACAAGTGGGTTTGCTGAGCTGCACAGTTGAGATGGGTCCCAGAACAGGGGTTTCCCATTAAGGACACAGAAAGCCCTGCTGGCTTGGGATGAGTCAAGGCTGATACAGAGGCGAGGTCAGTCCTGCAGAGCTAGGGCTGGGCTGGGTTTGCTGGAGCAGATGGAGACACTTCCAGTGGGGGAAGAAAGATGCAGAGCCAAGCAAGATCATGGGCAGGGCCCAGCTCCACTCAGCCTCTCTTGCTGGTGCTTGGATGCCTGCATGGCTACCTCTGCAGAGGAGGCCACAAGCACAGAGCTGGCGGGGTGGGTCTGGGCATCAACGGTAAGACCCAAAGGGCCTGCAGGCTTCTTCAGAGTTGTACCAACTCTGGAGTGAGGAACTGAATTCCTCCCTATTACTGCTGTCACACATTACCATAGGCTTGGTGGTTTAAACCAAAACAAATTTGTTACTTTACGGGGCTTCCCTGGTAGCTCAGCTGGTAAAGAATGTGCCTAAAATGAAGGAGATCCCAGTTCGATTCCTGGGTAGGGAGGATTCCCTGGAGAAGGGAATGGCTACCTACTCCAATATTCTGGCCTGGAGAATTCCGTGGACTTTTACAGGTCTAGAGGTCAGAAGTCTGAAATGAGTCATGGGCTAAAGTCAAGGTGTTGGGCGGGCGGCGGTGAGTTTCTTCTGGAGGTACTGGGAGAGAATAACTTCCTTGCTTTTTCTAGCTTCTAGGGACTTCCTGTATTTCTTGGTGCCTGGCTCCATTCTCCATCTTCAAACCTCCCTCCAGACCTTTCATCCCCTTCCCTTTTCTCTCTCCTACCTCTGCTCTCTACTTTAACCCTCCGTCCTTTCTTACAAAGACCTTTAATGATTAGATAGGGCCCACTTGGATCATCCAGGATAATCTCCCCATCTCAAAATCTTTCATTTAATCACATCTGCAAAGTCCTCTTTGCCAAGCAAGGTAACACATTCACAGACTCAGGGGATTAACACATGGCACCTTTGAGGGGCTTTTATTTACCTTACCATCAAAGTGTTCATCCCATGTCATTTCAGCAGGTGGCACAGTGTCCTGGAGAACCACTGATACTGAAGTTGTGTGTTTTCCAACTCCTGGTCCTCACCATTAGTTTGGTGGGAGCTGAAGGCAGACGCTGCCTGGTATCTTCATTAAATGATGAGTGATGGAGCTAGCTGCCTTAGAGCCAACTTGTGGCTCCATTTTCTATGAATTCTCAGAAGCTTAGGCCTCTGGCTGCTTAGTAAGAAGGGCACTGAGGGGTGGGTGTAAACTTCTTAGTACCAAACAAATTTATTGAAAATAAAAGCATTTTCAGTCCTTAGGGGTACTGGATGCTAGACTGGGCAGCTGAACTTCATTGGTCAAACCTCCTGCCTTCAATCTTTCCCAGCATCAGGGTCTTTTCCAATGAGCCAGTTCTTTGCGTCAGGTGGCCAAAGTATTGGGAGTTTCAGCTTCAACATCAGTCCTTCCAATAAATACTCAGGACTGATTTCCTTTAGGATTGACTGGTTGGATCTTCTTGCACTCCATGGGTACATAACTATTGACTAAGTCTCTTTTTGCTAGCCTGCCAGCACTTCTCACTTTTTTTGGTAGATTTTATTAAATTTGGAGCCCTCTACTCTAATCTCTTTCTCCTCTGTATTAAGTCCAGATAGTTCTTAGGTAGCATTTAAGATAAAATAAAAAAGAAAAAAAAAACCTTTCCATTCTGATTCTGTTAAGAGTTATGTTTTCTTAATTTTTTTCCTTCAAAATAAGTTTTATAAGCCCTATTAAATATAACATATGCTGGTTTCATTTGCTGTGATTCTACAGAGATTTCCTGACAAGACAACACAGAAAAGGTATTGGCAAAATTGAAATTTGGCCTATGTTTTTTTCTAAACCCAAATATCATGAAAAAGTACTCTTCCATAAAGATAGGATGTGACAATGGTAAAATGATTATTTTTAGGCTATCAAATTATAACTAGTTATAGAAGCAAAAGGTAAACTTGCAAAAAGAATACTTAAAACTACATTTTCCTCCTTTTTCTCCTGCCCTTCCTTCCCCATTCTGTCGTCCTCTTCATCCTCATCTTCATTCTTCCCTGATGAGTACTGATAACCATACAGTAGCCTACACACACTTCTCTGCTTAGAATTTCCAAAATAAAAAATCAGGGAGTACTTAAGGGATGCATTTATAAAGAATCTGACGACGGAAACTGTTCAAAACTTTTCCAAATAAAATTTAGCCTCTGATTCAGTCCAGATTCTTTTTCATTTAAGTGGTTGGATCAAAGTTAGGGCCTCTTTAAATGAAATATTAAAAAGCAAAATCCTGAGAATTTAACAATGCTAGAACCTGCTGTTTTTTGTCTTTCCATTAGTCCCACAGCTAAAAGAAGACAGATGTATAGAACATGTAAATGTGCTTTGAGAGAGAGTTTATGCCTATTTATTGTTTTTTAAATTAGTAGACATTTTATAGAGTTCTAAGTTCACAGCACAATGGAGTGGAAAGGACAGCTCATTTCTGTACACTCTATGTGCTTACACACGAACAGCCAAAGCGTGCATCTGTGATCACTGATGAACCAACATAGACTCATTATTGTCACCCAAAGTCTGTAGTTTACATTACAGTTCACTCTATCATGGCATCTGGTCCCATCATGTCATGGCGAATAGATGGGGAAACAATATAAAGAGTGTCAGACTTTATTTTCTTGGGCTCAAAAATCACTGCAGATGGTGACTGCAGCCATGAAATTAAAAGTTGCTTTCTCCTTGGAAGAAAAGCTATGACCAACCTAGACAGCATATTAAAAAGCAGAAACATTATTTGCCGATAAAGGTCTGTCTACTCAAAGATATGGTTTTCCAGTAGTCATGTATGGATATGAGAGTTGGACCATAAAGAAAGCTGAGTGCTGAAGAATTGATGCTTTTGACTGTGGTTTTGAGAAGACTCATGAGAGTCTCTTGGACTGCAAGGAGATCAAACCAGTCAATCCTAAAGGAAATCAGTCCTGAGTATTCACTGGAAGGACTGATGCTGAAGCTGAATACTTTGGTCACCTGATGTGAAGAACTGACTCATTGAAAAAGCCCCTGATGCTGGGAAAGATTGAAGGCAGGAGGTGAAGGGGATGGCAGAGGATGAAATGGTTGGATGGCATCACTGACTTGATGGACATGAGTGTGAGCAAGTTCTGGGAATTGGTGATAGACAGGGGAGCCTGGTGTGCTGTAGTCCGTGGGGTTCTAAAGTGTTGGACATAACTGAACCACTGAACTGAACTTGGTGTTGTACATTCTGTGTGGTTTGACAAACATAATATGTATCACCCACTATAGTATCGTTCAGAAAACTTCCACTACTCTAAAAGTCTTCTTTCAGAAATACCTTCATAGACTCACCCAGAAATACTCTTACCAGTTACCTCATGTCTTATAGCTCCATTAAGTTGACATGTGAAATTAAGTACCATGACAATATTTGCTTTAAATATTTATTTGTATTTTAAAAACTTTAAGAAAGAAAACTTGGATTTTAATTTACTCATTTTATTTTTGCTATTGGATGTTTTTTTTGTTCATTCTAAAAGAACCGTGTATTCCTGTGCAATCAAATCTGTTTAGTCTGAAGAAGTTATTGTTTTGATAGTACTTCTTTTAGTGTAGATTTGCCAGCAATCAATTCTCTTAGTTAATTTTATAAAAAAAGTGGTTGTTTTTGCTTTCATCCTTGAATATATTCATTGGACATAGAATTCTAGATTGTCAGTTTTATTTCAGCAATTTAAAAATATTGTTCTACTGCTTTTTGGTCCCCATAATTTTTGATAAGACATTCATGGTTATTTGCATTTTTATTTCTCTTTGTGTATTATATTTTTCTCTTAAATGATTACTGCAATAAATTTAGTGAACACTCATCATCTTGTGTAGGTGTTAAAAAAATAGAAAAAAATTTTCTTGTGATGAGAACTCTTAGGATTTACTTTCTTAACAACTTTCATATATAATGTATGGCAGTGTTAATTGTATATATTTTGTTGTACATTAGGTCCCTAGTATTTATTTATCTTATAATTGGAAGTTTGTAACTTTTTGGTGGCTTCATCTGATTGCCCTTCACTCCAACCTGGGTTGACTTTGGTGTTTATCTTTTGCTTTCAGAATGGCTCATAATTTCCTGATTCCTCATATTTTGAGTAACTTTGGGTTGTATCTGCACATTATGGATTCACATGTCAGGACTCAGCACACTGTTTTAGACCTCCAAAGAGTTGATAATTTTTGTTGTAGTATGCAACTAATTTAGTTAAACTCAGGCTGAAAAGTCTGTGTAACTGGTGGAAGTTAAAATCTCAAATTAGTTCTGTTAGTTTCAGATGAGTTATTTGAGTGTATCCAGCAGCAGCAGCAGCATATATGATTTGGAGTTCTTACCCATAATTCATGAGTAAAGAATCAGCCTGCAATGCAGGAGACACAGGAGACACACGAGATGTGGGTTTGATCCCTGAGTCAGGAAGATCCCCTGGAGGAGGAAAATGGCAACCTACTCAATACTCTTTTCTGAACAATTCCATGGACAGAGGAGCCTGGCAGGCTGCAGTCCAAAGGATCACGAAGAATTGGGCAGTAAGAAGCTCACATGCTCTTCTTTAGATTTCTCCCATCTGAAGTTGCTCCTCACTTTCTGATGACTGTGACTTGTCTAGGAAGATCCCCTGGAGGAGGAAAATGGTAATCTACTCGAATATTCTTGCCTGAAAAGTCCCATGGACAGAGAAGCCTGGAAGGCTACCGTCCAAAGGGTCACAAAGAGTTGGGCAGGACGAAACTCACACACTCTTTAGATTTCTCCCATCTGAAGTTGCTCCTAACTTTCTCAGGTCCTCAGATGAGCAGGCGGGAGGGCTTCCTATCAGGGGGTTAGTCATTCTGCATCATGTTATGGCTGTAGCTTGTGACAGCCCAAAGGAGTAAAAATGGAAAAACTCATCCTACTCTGGTCCCTTATCCCAAATTTTGATATCCCTTCCCAATTTTTCTATTTGTTTATGCTGCAGACACCTCAGGTAGCTTTTCTGTTTTCCTCCTATCTTTTCCCCAGTGCTTATGGTCATCTGTTGGAGAATTATTTTGTTAGGGACTTTTTCCATCACAAAAAACTGGCTCTTCCCTCCATTTTGACTACATTAACATTTTTTTTCCCCCTCAGTTCAGTTCAGTTCAGTTCAGTTCAGTCACTCAGTCGTGTCCGACTCTTTGTGACCCCATGAATTGCAGCACGCCAGGCCTCCCTGTCCAGCACCAACTCGCCGAGTTCACTCGGACTTGCCTCGATCGAGTCAGTGATGCCATTCAACCATCTCATCCTCTGTCGTCCCCTTCTCCTCCTGCCCCCAATCCCTCCCAGCATCAGAGTCTTTTCCAATGAATCAACTCTTCTCATGAGGTGGCCAAAGTACTGGAGGTTCAGCTTCAGCATCATTCCCTCCAAAGAAATCCCAAAGCTGATCTCCTTTAGAAAGGACTGATTGGATCTCCTTGCAGTCCAAGGGACTCTCAAGAGTCTTCTCCAACACTGCAGTTCAAAAGCATCAACTCTTTGGTGCTCAGCTTTCTTCACAGTCCAACTCTCACATCCATACATGACCACTGGAAAAGCCATAGCCTTGACTAGATGGACCTTTATATATTAAATCACATAGCAGGTTCTGGGAACACCAAGAGGTACAAAGTTTAGGCATTGAAATATGGACTTTAGAGTAGAAAGACTGAGTTTCTATAGTGGTTCTCCACCTTAGTCATGCAGTTGGGCAAGATATTTAGCATTTATTTCTTTGCCTGTCAAGGAATAATCAAAAAAATATAATGTGGAATGCTAGGCAGTGCTTTTCACATTAGAGGTACTCAGGTTATGGTAGTTTCTCTCACTTTGTGTAGCCCCACCAAGTAAGGAAGATTACATATATGAGGTAAATATAATGCAAAGAAATAGATTTTTAACACAAGGTTATACAAAAGAGCAATGGAGAAGACCGTCTCCCACAAAAGGTAAAGAATTGGGAGAACTTACTGGAGAAGATATGTCCAAGCTGAGCCTTAGAGGATAAGTAGAAAGGACAGACTCAAGCACATATTTGGGAGATGAAATTGTTACAGGGAGAGTATAGTATTCATAAGTGGTAGGCTAAGAAGTTAAAAATGTGGCTTGGTTGTTCATTCAAGATTTGGGGCTTCATTTAGATGTAATAAAAAACCATCAGATTATTTAAAAATATGGAGTTGGGACTTAACTGTTATTTTGGGAAGGTGATTTTGTAACAATGGAACTAGTGAGTGATAAGGTTAGAGAAAAGGCTATTAGTTAGGAATTTCATATAGTATCAATAGCTACCATATACTAAGCATTAAGTATAGTATATTAATATAAGTATTATGTATTTGTACTATTATAAGTATTCAGTTTCTTAAGTAGTTGTATCAGTCATAAAGATTGAAATGCTGGGCTAGTTTTCAAACATAATTTCACTTGTTTTTTGCATAATGTCTAATCTTCACAATAACCTCTAGAGTTAAATGTTACAATCTTAACCTTGTTTCATAAGTGAGGAAATTTAGGTTCAGAAAACCTGAGTAACTTGCCCAAGATCACACAGCCAATAAGAAAGCTGTGTAGAGAACTGAGTCAAGTTCTGACTGAAACCAGTAGTTCAGGTGAGAAATGACAAGGGCATGAATTAGGACTGACTGAATCACAATAAACTGTGGAAAATTCTGAAAGGGATGGGAATACCAGACCACCTGACCTGCCTCTTGAGGAATCTGTATGCAGGTCAGGAAGCAACAGTTAGAACTGGACATGGAACATCAGACTGGTTCCAAATAGGAAAAGGAGTACGTCAAGGCTGTATATTGTCACCCTGCTTATTTAACTTACATGCAGAGAACATCATGAGAAACGCTGGACTGGAAGAAACACAAGCTGGAATCAAGATTGCCGGGAGAAATATCAATAACCTCAGATATGCAGATGATACCACCCTTATGGCAGAAAGTGAAGAGGAGCTTGATCAAAGTGAAAGAAGAGAGTAAAAAAGTTGGCTTAAAGCTCAACATTCAGAAAACGAAGATCATGGCATCTGGTCCCATCACTTCATGGGAAATAGATGGGGAAACAGTGGAAACAATGTCAGACTTTATTTTTGGGGGCTCCAAAATCACTGCAGATGGTGACTGCAGCCATGAAATTAAAAGACACTTACTCCTTGGAAGAAAAGTTATGACCAACCTAGATAGCATATTCAAAAGCAGAGACGTTACTTTGCCAACTAAGGTCCGTCTAGTCAAGGCTATGGTTTTTCCAGTAGTCATGTGTGGATGTGAGAGTTGGACTGTGAAGAATGCTGAGTGCCGAAGAATTGATGCTTTTGAACTGTGGTGTTGGCGAAGACTCTTGAGAGTCCCTTGGACTGCAAGGAGATCCAACCAGTCCATTCTGAAGGAGATCAGCCCTGGGATTTCTTTTGAAGGAATGATGCTAAAGCTGAAACTCCAGTACTTTGGCCACCTCATGCAAAGAGTTGACTCCTTGGAAAAGACTCTGATGCTGGGAGGGATTGGGGGCAGGAGGAGAAGGGGACGACAGAGGAGGAGATGGTTGGATGGCATCACTGACTTGATGGATGTGAGTCTGAGTGAACTCTGGGAGTTGGTGCTGGACAGGGAGGCCTGGCATGCTGTGATTCATGGGGTCGCAAAGAGTCAGACACGACTGAGTGACTGAACTGAACTGAACTGAAGGACAAAATCTTTGTTTTCTGAATAAGGTTTGGTTTTTTTAGTCTCAAAATCATTCTTCCATTCTTCCTTCAATTCATAATGCCACAGAATTAAGCTACTGCTATTTAGGAATAATTGCTTAAGAACCACCATTGAAAAAGATGCCAATTATGAGAATTCTCACTTTTCCACTTCCTTCTCCAGAGGAAACGTCTGGCAACAATTTATATGTATCTTTTTAGTCTGTGTATATATTCACACACATATACACACGTAATACATATATTGTTTATGTATATGCATACAATCGTTGCTAAGCAGAGCTCATAGATCTGATTATAGAGCAATGTTATTTTATTCCCAGTGGCCCTTCTGAGCCTTATCTGAGGAGATAGTTCTTCCCCTGTACTGGAGGAGAACACATTTAGGTCTTGTCCCTTCTCTAGTCACTTCAAATCACAAAATATAATAGTGCACTAATTACCATGCTAAATTGCAAGTAATAATAAAAATCTGGCTTTGATTTAGAGTTGAGGCTTCCTCCCTATTTCATTTTGGCCTTGCTTCAGGAAAGGAAGCGTGGTAGTTTTTATCCATCTTTCCTCATCTAGAACTTCTGCTTGTCCTCTCCCATCTCAACAGCCTTGTTTTCCTGACTCCTCTGGGTAAGAATATCCATTTCCTCACTTCTGACTCATCATTTGATGTCACTATTCACAAAAGAATTCTGCCAGTCTGACAGACACAATATCTCATTTTTTTTCTAATTTCCGGTTTCCCAACTACTAGCGAGATAGAGCATCTTTGTATGCATATGCTAATCACATTTTTTCTTCTCTGAGCTGCTTGTTTGTGTCTCTTTTTTACAATTTATTTATTGTTTTTAAAAAATGATTTGAACTTTGTTACACTTTCCCTATATCATTTGTTAAATATTTTGTAAATATTTTCTATCAGTCTGCCATGTCTTTGTGTATGACAGTGTTTATTATATAGAATTTTAAAATTTTTCAGAGGTCCAATAACTATATAAAAAAGATTTTCATGACCCAGAGAATCATGATGGTGTGATCACTCACTTAGAGGCAGACCTCCTGGACTGTGAAGTCAAGTGGGCCTTAGGAAGCATCACTATGAACAAAGCTAGTGGAGGTGATGGAATTCCACTTGAGCTATTTCAAATTCTAAAAGATGATGCTGTGAAAGTGCTGCACTCAATATGCCAGCAAATCTGGAAAACTCAGCAGTGGCCACAGGACTGGAAAAGGTCAGTTTTCATTTCAATCCCAAAGAAAGGCAATGCCAAAGAATGTTCAAACTACTGCACAGTTGCACTCATCTCACACACTAGTAAAGTAATTCTCAAAATTCTCCAAGCCAGGCTTCAACAGTACGTGAACCATGAAGTTCAGATGTTTAAGCTGGACTTAGAAAAGGCAGAGGATCCAGAGATCAAATTGCCAACATCTGCTGGATCATGGAAAAAGCAAGAGAGTTCCAGAAAGACAGCTGTTTTATTGACTATGCCAAAGCCTTTGACTGTGGATCACAACCAACTGTGGAAAATTCTTCAAGAGGTGGGAATACCAGACCACCTGAACTGACTCTTGAGAAATCTGTATGTAGGTCAAGAAAGAACAGTTAAAACAGGACATGGAACAACAGACTGGTTCCAAATTGGGAAAGGAGTATGTCAAGGCTGAATATTGTCACCCTGGTTATTTAACTAATACACAAAGTACATTATGCGAGATGCCAGGCTAAATGAAGCACAAACTGGAATCAAGATTGCCTGCAGAAATGTCAATAACCTCAGATATGCAGATGATACCATCCTTATGGCAGAAAGTGAAGAGGAACTAAAGAACCTCTTAATGAAAGTGAAAGAGAACAGTGAAAAAGTTGGCTTAAAGCTCAATATTCAGAAAACTAAGATCATGCCATTTTGTCCCATCACTTCATGGCAGATAGATGGGGAAAGAATGGAAACAATGAGAGACTATTTTGGGGGTTCCAAAATCACTGCTGATGGTGACTGCAGCAATGGAATTAAAAGACACTTGCTCCTTAAAAAAAACCTATGACCAACCTAGACAGCATATTAAAAAGCAGAGACATTACTTTGCCAACAAAAGTTCGTCTAGTCAAAGCTATTGTTTTTCCACTAGTCATGTATGGATGTGAGAGTTGAACTATAAAGAAAGCTGAGCACCGAAGATTTATTTGATGCTTATGAACTGTAATGTTGAAGATTCTTGAGAGTTCCTTGGACTGCAAGGAGATCCAACCAGTACATGCTAAAGGAAATCAGTCCTGTATATTCACTGAAAGGACTGATGCTGAAGCTGAAACTCTTAATATTTTGGCCACCTGATATGAAGAACCGACTCATTGGAAAAGACTCTGAAGCTGGGAAAGATTGAAGGTGGGAGGAGAAGGGGATGAGAGAGGATGAGATTGTTTGATGGCATCATTGCCTCGAAGGACATGAGTCTGAGTAAGCTCCGGGAGTTGGTGATGGACAGGGAAGCTGGGCATGCTGCAGTCCATGGGTTCACAAAGAGTTGGATACGAATGAGTGACTGAACTGAACTGAATCTTTCCTTTATCTTCCAGGTTTTTGTGTCTTGTCCGGGAAGGTCTTTACCCCTCCATGGTTATGAAATATTCTCCTGTAGTTCTTATTATATGTTCATATTTTGTATATTTATCTTAACTCTATAATCTACCCGGAATTGATTTTGTATATAAAATGAGATGGAGAGGGTGAAGATATCTAAATTTAATTCTTTCAGAATGGATGGCCAGTAGTTTTTAAATGCTGTTTACTGAAAGACCATCTTTTCCCCATTGATCTGAAATGCCTCTTTTATCAAAAGTGAAATTATGGGTATGTTTCTGGTCTCTTAACACCGTGAAAGCGTCTTCTATTCTTGTGCCGGTACTGTGGTTTTCGTTACTGCGACGCAGTTTACTTTGACATCTGATAGGAAAGAAGCCCCCTTTCCTTCCCTTAGTCTGTTTTCAGTGTTCTTGGCTATTCTTTAACGTTTTATCTGTACATGAATTTTAGAATTAACTTGTCACAATTTATAAATGATCCAGTTGGAATTATGGCTCTAATTTCATTTTATTATGAATTTATTGATTGGAACAAAACTGACATTTTTATAATATTAAACTTTTGCATCTAGCACCATGGCATGTCTACAGTGTTCAGGTCTTTTAAAGCTGTCTAAATCTTTCATGTTTATTTCTAGATTTATTTATACCCATATATTCTAGTTTCCTTTTAAATTGTCTTCTCTAGTTGGTACTGCCAGTCTTGTTTTGGCAATATTTTACTCATCTGAGAGGAACTAATTTGTTTGTGTTACATAAGATTCTGTCATTCTGAGCAATGTGGTAACATTGATTCTAAGTATTGGGTTGGCCAGTGAATTCGTTCAGGTTTTTCCTTCAGATGTTATGGAAAAACACAAACAAAGGCTTTGGTCCACATGGTAGAAGAAAACATGCTAAAGTCACGAAACACAGGATTGCTCCCACCATTTATTATATATAATCATTTAAGGGTTTTTTGGTTCCTGTTGTTAAATCCTATTTGTAAAGTGGGAGCATTAATTTTAGCTTCACATCTTTTCATTAAAACACTTGGGGGAAAGGTGAGTACACAATTTTATGGTCTTAAACTCTGGAACTCAAATATACTTGCATGTTACAATCTCCTTGTAAGTTAAGGAAAAGTAAAAATATGTCTGAAACTTATTCAAAAGTTCATTAGAACCACTGCATAGGTACATTATGAGAGCTTCAGGCTGTATAACAGCAATGATAATCTTCTAGATTCTAGTCAAACCACTAAGCACTTTATGTGAAAGTGAAAGTCACTCAGTCGAGTCTGACTCTTTGCGAGCCCGTGGGATTCTCCAGGCCAGAATAGTGGAGTGGGTAGCCTTTCCCTTCTCCAGGGACCTTCCTGACCCAGGGATTGAACCCAGGTCTCCCACATTGCTTGTGGATTCTTTATCAACTGAGCTCTCAGAAAAGCCCAGCATTTTATATATGTTGTTTAAATCTGCAAGGCAAGTATTATCTACGTTTCAAAGATTCCTTCCTCCTTTCCTTTAGCTACACATAGAGTCATTATGAGTATCCAGTGAGATATTATTTGGGAATATGAATTATATGAATGTAAAAGATTATCAGTAGATAATCTTCATTTCAAAAGATTCCTTCCTTTCCTTTCTTTCAAACTTACTGAACAGTCACAAGTATAGTAAAAAGAATACCTATGTCATCTTAACTCAGATACTCCAAAAGTTAACATTTCACTATATTTACCTTTTAATTTTCCTATATGTATTTAATTTTTAATATTGTATTATCATTTCTCAAACATTGGAGGATAATTTGAAGATAAAATGCCTTCTTACTCTTAAATGCTTCAAGAATCCTCTCCCATAGAACTATGAGGCATCTATTAGAATCAAATAACATTGATCTAATATTACTATTGAAACCCAGACCCCATTTAAAGTTTGCCTGTGGCTCTGTTATTGCTGTAGATTTGGGTGTTGAAGGGACAGGCCATGATTTTCTCAAAGTAACAAGCCTGAGAACAAGAAGAGAACTTGAAAGATTTTCTCCAGTTTTTCTTCTCACTGCTTTTCAGACCATCTTTGGCCCCAGGCTGCTCTGATCTGCATCTTCTACAACCCAGCCAAGACAGTCATCATGCTCTGCAGGGTTTCTCACATTTTCTTGATGAGTCTGGGAATCCATATTTCCTTTTTATGACTATGGTTTTATCAGGTTTAACACTTGGCAGGGAGGCAGCACCAACCCTTGCTGGTTTTCTATTCAGACAAAAAACTTGCAAAAACTTTTCAATGTAGTCAAGTGGCTATCAGTTTTGCTTTATACCATCTGGGTTTTCAATGCAGATTGTACGTGCCATTTCTTAGGTTTATTTTCAATATTTTATTCTTTTTAAAAAATGAAGGTCGTGTATCCATCTGTCCACCTGTAATTTATGTTTGTGGATGGTGTAAGATTAGGATAGGGAGGTCTCTATTTTTATTTTTCCAGAAAAATAGTC
This sequence comes from Capricornis sumatraensis, assembly GCF_032405125.1. Lineage (NCBI taxonomy): Eukaryota > Metazoa > Chordata > Mammalia > Artiodactyla > Bovidae > Capricornis > Capricornis sumatraensis. The sequence goes on along the minus strand of NC_091084.1, from coordinate 58,422,230 downwards.
AGTTGTTTTAATCATCACTTAAGATATTAATCCTTTTATTTCAGAATTGAGCTGTCATTTTATCATACAATAAATTCTTTCACATAGTAGGTTTTATTTTTGGATTCTCTATTCCATTTCACTGGTCTGTTTCGCTATTTCAGTACCAATGATGTGATAAATAAAGTAGCTTTGTTGTTAAGCTCTTTTCTTATTTGTGACTTAGCTGAATTTATTCTCCAGACAGTCTTATCATCAAAGATGAGTCTCATATCCAGAGTCACTAATATTGACTGTGGCTCCCTATTTTAATTTAGAAATACTTGCTGAATCATGTTTTTATATGCCAAAATATTAAAAATAAAATTCATGTTGATTTATGACAAAACCAATATAATATTGTAATTAACCTCCAATTAAAATAAATAAATTTATATTAAACAAACAAACAAAAAAATAAAATTCACCAATAATAATTAGCTTTTGATGATCCCGGGTCATCTGGTTTGGTTGACTCATTGATAGGCAAATTGTACCTTTTTCTGTCTTTCTTTTTAAATACTACATTGTTTTTCAAAGTTAATTTAAAAGGCTACATTATTAATGGTTGCTGCTAAGGAAAAGAAGGTGGTATCTTAGATTGTCTTATTTAAGAGGTTTGCCAGTTGGACTCTGGTTCAGTTTCTTCAGCAGATAATCCCAGTGGGGATCACCTTGGTGATGATGTCACAGGAAGGCTTCTTCAAACTTGAGATCAGTTATTCCCCTACTTCTGTTAAAGAGGATACATCACCAATGCTTTAGTTGTATCCAAGAAAGAGTGCAGAACTTTCCAAGAAACATTAAATGCCAACTTTCACAAGGTTTCATTTTAATGCTGATTGAACCCCACATTTCAAAGACACTCCCTAAAATTTGAAAGCAAATTGTATGGGAGATAAACAGAAACCACTAAATAAGGTTTCTTTGCATGTGCATATTTATATTCATTGCCTCCTGTTTCCCATCTGGCCTTGACCCATCACTAGTCCAAGAATTAAGTCTCTATGTATGTCTTAACTCTGTAAACAACTAGGACTGCAAATTTGCCCAAGCATATTAAAAATGAAATGCTTGATTTATGTCTTAAAATAAAACCACATATCTATATGAATTTCATCTTCTGTAACCTACTTCCTCACATCTAATTCCTTTTCAAGAAAGAAGTTTCTCTATATTGACTTAACCTAGAAAAACTCGGGTGGTAAGATGTGTAATTTTGCATAAATGTATTCAAAGAGATATCTTGTGATTTATATTTTTAAAATATACAGTGAACACTAAGCAGCTGGGTCAGCACATTAGTATTTCTTGGAGAAAAACCATAGCAATATTTGAGCTCATCAAGCATCATTGACAGTGATATTTTCTGTATGCTTTCCAGGAAATGCAAAGCTTAGCTCAGTGCCACTACTTACATCATATATAAATAAGCCAAAAACACCCCTTTTGCACTCGTTGTAAATGTTTTCTCATTATATTGATTTCAGCAATTTGACTTTTATAGCCAATATCCTTCAGGCACATCACAGGATGACTTTTGGAAATGCCACTTTCTCCAAAAAATAAAAGGAAAGGAAAATTTTCCTCTCTTCTATCTACTGAGTGTGAAATTTGGATTATTTTTAAAAGAAAAAAGTTTGTATCCCAAAGTGATACTTTGCTTGTGTCACCTGGGTTCCCTGTATACTGTGTTTTATGAGTGTAACAATTTCCAGGGAAAAATACTGAATAATTAGTTATGGAGAAAACCCTTGTATTACAGCTGTGGTAAATGTTTCCAAGGAAATGTTCAGCGTATAAGGACAATGTATGGTAGACAAGAGGCTGAGGCTTCTTGGGACTGACAGACAGTAGTAGTTGCTGACCTCTGCTAATACAGATAGGGCGAGGAGACTCTCTCTGTGATACTTTTTTGCTTCTGGTGTACCAGAGGAAAAATAAAGGAAATCATTGAGTGAGGAGAGTGAAACAAGTGCAGATGCTGTCTGACTATCAAAAGTCCCAGATGCCTCTTTAGTAAGATTGCAACACTTCTTCTGGACCACATGATCCAAACACTGTTGCTTAAACTAGGATCCATGGACCGCCTACCACCAGTTCCCTGGGATGTTTGTCAAATATCAACCCTCCAAGACCTGGGCCCACTGAATCCAAATGGGCGTGTATTGGGAGTCAGCATTCTAAACAAGCTTCCCAGTGATCTTTACATGCTCCATGATTTGAGAACTTTAGCACTCATGTCTATTAGACCCTCAAATGACCTTTGCATTCTTTCACTTTTGTCTCTAAATCAATTCTGGGATAACTTCACAGAAAAAGGAGAGTAAAGCCATTGGTAGGATAACCAGAAGCAGCAAGGAGCCAACCCAATTCTATATGAAATTAAAATCTTAAGAGACCTGAATGGGAAACCAAAATTCATGTTTGAACTCTGGGTCTGTCACTCACTTTGTATGATCATGGAAAGTGATTTCTCCTCTTGCATTCTATTTGCTTGTTAATAAGATGATCAGAATTTTCCTGACTTCAGTCAGTGAAGTATCACCTTGAAAAGAGTGTCACATATGCTATTAGAAATAGCTTTCTTCTAATGGTTATTAAGTTTAATTAGGAAAAGGAAACTTTACATCATTATCATAAACAGAAGCCCAGTTATCACTATAATTAGAAAGTCATAAGTATAAAATATATAACAAAAATTAAAAAGTCTATCCCAGAAGCTCTAAAATAATCAAATCTACTTTAATATTATTATTACCATACTTGGGGAAGCAGTTAATTAAATGCTATTTAAGAGCATTTTTTTGCTTTATAAATCTAAGTACTTATTGGAGTATCAGCAAATGGTTATTTCATTATTTCTGGGAGGAAAAAAAATGTTTACACTTGAGAAGACAGTTCTGAAAAATCATTCTTGAGTGATTATAAGACAAAATATGGCATTTAATGCTACTCAAATATTTAATTAAATGTTTATATTAAGTATACAGCATTTAAGCAAGAAATATTTTCCTTAATAGCATTTGCTAGCTCCATCTGTTTCTTTTTTCAACTCATTAAAACTAGATTGGAATTATAAAAAATAGTAGTTTTAGCAGGTATAAACTTCCAAATCTATTCACAGAATGCTTTGTGTATCATTTTTTCAACTTTATTAAGATGTAAGTGACATGTAACATTGTGTAAGTTTAAGGTGTACAACCTAACAGAAGCAGAAGATATTAAGAAGAGGTGGCAAGAATACATAGAAGAACTGTACAAAAAAGATCTTCATGACCCAGATAATCACGATGGTGTGATCACTCACCTACAGCCAGACATCCTGGAATGTGAAGTTAAGTGGGCCTTAGAAAACATGACTACCAACAAAGCTAGTAGAGGTGATGGAATTCCAGTTGAGCTCTTTCAAATCCTGAAAGATGATGCTGTGAAAGTGCTGTGCTCAATATGCCAGCAAATCTGGAAAACTGAGCAGTGGCCACAGGACTGGAAAAGGTCAGTTTTCATTTCACTTTGCTGACAAGTTCTGTATAGTCAGAGCTGTGGGTTTTTCAGTAGTCATGTACGGATGTGAGAGTTGAACCATAAAGAAGGCTTAGTGCCAAAGAATTGATGCTTTTGAACTGTGGTGTTGAAGAAGACTCTTGAGAATCTCTTGGACTGCAAGGAAATCAAACCAGTCCATTCTAAAGGAAATAAACCCTGAATATTCATTGTAAGGACTGATGCTGAAGCTCCAATACTTTGGCCATCTGATGGGAAGAGCCAACTCATTGGAAAGACTGAAGGCAGGAGGAGAAGGGGATGACAGAAGATGAGATGGTTGGGTGGCATCACCAACTCAATGGACATGAGTTTGAGCAAACTCTGGGAGACAGTGAAGGACAGGGAAGCCTGGCGTTCTGCAGTCCATGGAGCTGCAAAGAGTTGGATATGACTTAGTGACTGAGGAACAACAAAACAAACATTTATGCAAAACTCAATGGGATCCAGGGGAAAGAGTTTTTAAGCCTGACTGGGAGAGTCAGGGAAGGAGTCACAAGAGAGATAAAACTTATACTAAATTTTGAAGGAAGAAGATAAATTTTGCAAGCATAGAAGTTGGTAGGGAAGAGTGGTCCAAACAGTGAGTAAATACATGCAGAGACACAGAGGTATGTTATAAGCCATTACATCCAAATGAATCAAACTTTCGTTGCAAGAACTTTTGGTTCAAATCTATTCTCAAAATTATATTTAACAACACAAAAGGGTATTTTTATTCATAAAGTCTCTCCTCTTCCTTAATTTAAATTCCTGGACAGAGAAATTACCCTCAGTGTCCATCAGCTTTTCCATGGATTTCCCGTTTTTGCGTAAGTTCCCACTAACGAAACTCATTTATTCACCTTTTAATGGTCCGTTAGGGGGAGAAATAAAGACCTACGAAGATATCTTGTGACATGTCATTCTGGTAACCTGTGGAGCTATTCCGATTAACCAGCCAAGACACTAATATTCTACAAGTCAAATCAGAGAAATAGAACAGACTGTAAGAGTCCGCACTGCCAAATGGGGGTAAATCCTAATCCAAGTTACATCAGATCTATTATGAGTTTGGAGGAAAGTCAAATCTTTAGACCATTATATCCAGGAAATCTAGTCATCTTGCGTCGGCACCAGCTGCTATAGCCCATAATATGTCATGTCCTATATAACACTTCAGAAATTGTTGCAACAGCATCCAATCCTCTGTCCCTTGTTTCCAGGGCAGAAATAATTTTTCAACAGAGAAGGAAACAGCCAGTCTGTAGGATGCTGGTTTGGAATGCCATCTTCTAGTGATAAAATACAATATGTACATGGTCTAGCTGATTTTGAATATAAGCCACTACTGATTCTTTATGTTCAAGGTGTAACTAATTCCACAAACTAGGCCAATATCATTTGTTTATCATCATACCATGAAGCTTGTAATTTTGGTCACAATCACTAAAGGTCTCCAGGAAAGCAAGTAATAATTTCATCCACTTTCAGATACTTTCCAAATGCAGATCTCCAATCCAGGTCTCTGTCCTGAGCTGTATGTATCCATAGAGCCAATGGCCAAGTAGATCATCTCAAGGGCAATCCAAGTTCAGTCTGTTCAAAACTGTGTTCATTGTCTTGCCCACAAACTTGCTTCTGCTTTTGTGGCTTCTCTCCTTAAGCATGGAATCACAGTTAACTCATTTTTCTTAACTAGAAACCCGGAAGGGAGAATGAACATCTCCTTCATTCTTTACTTGCAGAGAAGCATCAAGTTCTCTAGATTTAGCCTCCTAAGTATCTCTCCATTTCCTCTCCCAGCATTCTAATTCAGTCCTTCTTAATCTCTCATCCAGCTTCCTACAGTAAGCAGATTTATAACCTCATAAGTAGATTTATAACTTCTAGCCTTGCTCATTTACAATTTCCTCTATAGTGTAGCCAGATGGATCTTTAAAAATGAATATCTGACCAAGGAACTCTATTGTTAAAAAAAACACACACACACACACACACACACTTTAAGTGGCTCCTCACTGCTTTCAAGATAAAACGTCAACTCTTTGTTGCAACATTCATTCTGATGTTTCATGACCTGGTCCTTATCTCTGTCTCTGGCATCACATATGTTGTCTCACCCTTGTCTATTCTCTCCCTCTACAACCTCTGTTATAACTAACAACAGTTACCGTTTACTGAGTACTTACCCTCCCTTAGGAACCATGCTGAATGCTTTACACTTATATTTTCTAAACTTCTCTGATGATGCCTATACCTGGGATCTTTGCTAAAGATACAGTTCTTGGTTCTTAGCCCAGATCCATCGAATCGTAGCCTTCACAGAATGAGACTGGGAAGTAGTATTACAGGCACACACACAAACATGACTCTAATCATCTGAGAATTTTGAGAAAATTCTGCTCTCCGTGAACTTTTTCTTAATCCACATATAAATTTAACGAGATAACTATTCTTAGTCTCATTTATATATAGAAATCTGAGGCTTAAGGGAAGAAGTTGTTTGTTCAAAGACACCTAGTTAACTGATTATTATTACTCTTTGAACCTAGGCATCCAAACCCAGGATTTACACCATCCCTATGCTCTGCTCTTTTTTCCTTGTAAATCAGCACACGCACTGTGATCACTCACAGTTCTCTGTGTCTCTTCTACCTTTTGAGCTGGAAAGTAATATTCCTGTCTTTGCCAGGAAAACTACTGCTAACCCTCATTAAACTCAGACTGAAGCTTTCATTAACCTCTCCAATCTTGGGATGCCTTCCTGTGAACCATTCTGTTAATATAACACATCATCATCTACATCCTTATCTGTTCCCCTACCAGACCATAAGTAGGTACATCGCAAGTCCTTCTATGTCTTTAGTCTAGCAGTGTGCCTGACATATACCTGGTATGTGATTAAGTATCTATCAAATGAATAAAAGCATGACAAGTCACCTTAATGTTGCCCGTGCCTGGCGTTTAGGTAAGTGGGTGGACCTAGGGTTACTCAAGAAATGTATTTGTTTTTAGGTATTGATTAAGCATTTGTTTTTAGGTATTAGCTGCCCCTTCAGTTTGAGCCATGCCCCTATTGAACTTACCTATTTTCATTTTAGGAGCTTCTTAGAAGAGATGGCATTAAGAACCTGGCCCACTCCATTTGGAGTTTGGAAAAATCAAACATATGTGGTACAATAGTAGCCCCATTAAGACCAGATGATTGGGAAAGGGCAATGAACACCCCAGAAAGGGCCAGCATTACAAAGGAAAGAGGAGACTGGGCTGGTGACGTGAACTTAATACCAGAGTTCAGAAAACAGAGGGGTTTGGTGACATGGGCCTCAGGCACTTTTCATCCAGATTCTCAGTGCCATCGGCACAGTGTGAGTATGAAACTCATGGATGGAAGTAATATTTTCATTCAGTTATAAACCAACAGGTAGAGCTCTGCAGCAGTGGCAATGATTAAGACTTTCAGAGTAAGAGGCCTGATTAGGGCCCCAAGCGTATAGACTAGAAATCTATATACTACCAGGATTTTAGCAAATGGAAATGCCAAGACTCCGTTTTTCAGGAGATATGGATAAGGACTGGGCACAGTAGGCATACTCAACAGGCACAACAGCTTTCATGGCTGGTGGTGACACCTGTGTCCCACCACTGGGGACAAGGCAGTGGCCATAGAGGAAGCCAAGACCAGCAGGTAAAGCTGTCCACAGGTGAGCAGATGTCATGCTCATTTATGAGTGTTGCATCTTGGTTCTACTTTTACTAGTTCTTAGCTGAAGGCAAGAAGTGAAGGGAACAGATAACAGAGAGGGGTATGCTATCCTGGCAATCCTTAGGAGTATTTATTTGGGGCAAGAGAAACTTTGTAAGGGCAGGGGACTATATTTTCTTTTAATTTGACATATTCTTGGGTTTGATGTCATAATTTAGGTATTATAAGAAAAGCTTAGCTCACCAGGTTGGTGAGGCTGGAAATTTGGGTCACAGAATTCGGTAATAAAAGTAAATAAAGAGATCTTTGAAAACATGATCCCAATATGCTATGCTTGGGAAACTAGCATTCCCGAGCATGCTAAAGACAGTTATATGCAGTCATGAAAAACAAAACCCTATAGGCAACAGAGTAGAAACATGTTTTGAGACAAGTTTTATTTGAAACACAAACTTTATTTGAAACAAAGCTTTATTCAAAAGAAGCCTTATTTGAAGAGAGAATTTGGTTTAGCGCAAAATGATTTGAAGGCATTCTGGAGACTCTCACAGATGGGCAAAAGAAATTAGATTATACATGCATCTGAACAGAAGAGATGCTTTATTTGAAAAAGAGGGAACATGGCTACAACATCTAAAAAGCTGGCATTGTATATGATTAGAAAGAAAAGAGAACTCTTGTGAGAAAGATGACATGTTCAGTGTTAAAGAGATTAATACATAACTGATATGGCTCATGGTCTGTGAAGACAAATAACCTTGTCATATCTTATAAAATACACTCATTGGAATCTTACTGAAGTTAGCAACAGGAGAGTCAGTCTCTACTCTGGACACTCTGCCTTAAGATACGTAGCCTTGACATGACCACATCCCAATCAGCATAAGCGCCTTCTAGATGGCGGGTTATCTCAGTTCCGGCTTCGTAGCTTCGTCGGCCATGAAGTAAGCGCCAGTTATCAAAGGTAATCACATCACCTAGACAAAAGATTTTTTACAGTCTGAATACAATCTTATGTGTAAATGATTTGCTGAACTAGAAAATGTGAAATGCAAAAATAGCCCTGCCATGTGGTTCACATCAAGAAACAATATGTTTACTTCTTTACATAAAATTACATATTCACTTTTTCATACAAATCAGATCACTAGTTGCTGATTGCTTTAAGCCTTTTGACATCTCAAATACATAGACTGTCAGGCCCCTGTAGACACTTTTATAATTCTTACTCAAACTATTATCTCCATGCAAAACTTCTGAATTGTTCTTCCTGATTGTTACCTCCTGCTCAGAAGTATTTTCTTTAAATTGAAATATAGTTGATTTACAATGTTATGTTAATTTCTGCTATACAGAAAAGTGATTCAGTAATACCTATACATATACATACATTCATCTTTATATTTTTTTCCATTATGGTTTCTCACAGGATATAGAAAAATTCCCTGTGCTATAGAGTAGGACCTTTTTCTTTATATATTCTATGTATAATAGTTTGCGTCTGCTAACCTCCAAATCCCACCCCATCTCCCCCGACCTTGTCAACCACAGGTTGTTCTCTCTGTCAGAGAGTCTCTTTCTGTTTCATACACAGGTTCATTTGTGCCATATTTTGGATTCTGCAGGCAAGTGATATCATATGACATTTGTCTTTCTCTTTCTGACTTAAGAAATGCTTATTTCGAGTTTAACAGCCTCAGATAATTATAAGGATAGTAACATTCTTGGTTTGTCTTTTATGTTCTTAGTATTTGTGTATGTTATTTCTAAGCCTCATAAAAATCTTGAAGAAAGAGTATTATCTCATCTTTTCATACATAGAAAACTGAAGCTCTGAGAAGTTGAAGCACTTGTCAGAAGGTTTCTGCCATGAAATGGTGAAGTTTGAATTCTAACTCCTGTTTTTTGGGTATTTTTCTCCCATTGCATTTCCATTTGACATGTTATTGCTCTTAAAAATCCATGTGGTCAGCAGATGAATGGATAAGAAAGCTGTGGTACATATACACAATGGAGTATTACTCAGCCGTTAAAAAGAATACTTTTGAATCAGTTCTGATGAGATGGATGAAACTGGAGCCGATTATACAGAGTGAAGTAAGCCAGAAAGAAAAACACCAATACAGTATACTAACACATATATATGGAATTTAGAAAGATGGCAATGATGACCCTGTATGCAAGACAGCAAAAAAGACGCAGATGTGTATAGCAGGCTTTTGGACTCAGAGGGAGAGGGAGAGGGTGGGATGATTTGGGAGAATGGCATTGAAACTTGTATACTATCATGTAAGAATCGAATCACCAGTCTATGTCCGATGCAGGATACAGCATGCTTGGGGCTGGTGCACGGGGATGACCCAGAGGGATGTTGTGGGGAAGGAGGTGGGAGGGGGGTTCATGTTTGGGATCGCATGTACACCCGTGGTGGATACATGTCAATGTATGGCAAAACCAATACAGTATTGTAAAGTAAAATAAAGTAAAAATAAAAATTAAAAAAAAAATCCGTGTGGTGTTGACTGCATAACAGTGAATTTATGAAGATTCTAGTAGTACTTTACTAGATCCAAAGATCAATTAAAAAAAAAAAAAGCACAAGAGAAAAGTATCTTCTACTTGGCCCAGTCAACAGGAGGGAGAAATTAGGCCTTTTATTTTAGATATCAAAATCCTTGAGTTTCATGTCACTTTATTAAGTAGAGATGATCCAGAGAACCCACAATGCTTTCTGCTTCTTTATCCAAGTGGCTGCAATATTTCAGTACGACTTTGTTTCAGGTAGCAATATGCCTGCCAGATCAGATAAGTGCAGTGAGTAAATATGACTCATGAACTTTAGAGTGAGAGTCATGGGGATAATTTTATCTGTTTACCAAGTTAGAAGAATTAAGTATAAGCTTCAGTTTGTATTGATTGGCTATCAGAATAGAAAATATGTCATCAGTCTTCATATCAGATATGAGATTTTATTTGGCCTGTAGCCTGTCTTTCAATATTTATTCTTTAGGTTAAAGGTTATTAAATTTTGATGTGTTTAAGGATTATCTAGGAGCTTATTTTAGAATGAGTATTTTAAAGTCAATTTAGAGCCAGGGTAGGAGCCAGAAGTCTGCTATTTAAGCAAGCTGGCTATACACCAAGACTCTGTTGTAAATTGTTCCACATGCCTCGTCTGAGAAAAACTGCTCTAGATACTGTGCTCAATGCTTAAGATTGAAGAAAACCCATTCTTGCAGTTGTTTGAGGAGGTGTGTTCACTGACCTGGATTCATCTTGAAAGTGAACTTGAAATCTTTACAGTTCATGAGGTCAACAAACTCCTTCAGAGCAACATAGAAAGGCTGAACTCTCTCGACAGGTACATCAAATATTGTGTCTCTAGTTGCATTATTGAAGTTGATACGAACCACTTGATCTTTATCGTCTAATCTGTTTTTCAAAGAGAAGAAGTTAAAATATAGAAGTCATGAAGTATCTATTTACATTTGTAAGGGTCATTTCATCTTGAATGATGTTTCTGAAATACAGTATTAAAGAATCCAAACATATGTACAGAAAATATTAAGGTTATCTGTGATACAAAGTATTCATTGGTTTTTCATTTATTCATTTGGCAAGTGTTTTTGGAAATCTTACCACCAAAGTGCCAGAATGATTCAAATTACTTCAAAATAAATGTTTCTGAGAAATTTAAGTTAAAATTTTTGTTAGGAAAATTAATTCATTCTTTGAAAAAGAGTAGCTTTTACATATTAAAATATTTCTATGTTATAATTCATAGATCAGTCAACTTTCATGTTTTATCTATTGGGGTTTTAAGTATTATTTTATTGGAGCATTATTGGGAAGAAAGACTTGTGTTTTTTTAAAAGCTTGAAATAATCTGTTTTAATTCAATACCTAATTTATAGATGGGGAAACCAAGGCACAGAGAAAGTAGAGTCTAGCTGGATGTACATTCTTTGGATCTTTCCATCTATGTTAACTATCTTAGTGTATAGGCTTTGAGAAGACTGATACTGTATTTCACTTAATGTTGCATTCCCAGCACTTACATAGAGCCTGGACATAATAGGCAGTTAATAAATATTTGTTGCATATGTAACTTTGTATATTTTTTAGTACCTTTGGAGAGTACCAAGGTCTTTTGAGTACCTTGAGAAATTCTAATATTGTGATCTCTATAGTATTTCTTAGAATGTAAATCATGATCATGACAATATAACATAATACTGTTTTTAATGTAAGAAATAACATTTCCAAATTTAAGTATGTTGGTTATAATTAGCAAGGTATGAGCATTGTTTAGACACAGAGACAAAGGAAGAAAAAACTTTTTTAGCTTATTAGGAAGATGGACTTTTAGCCAGTTCTAAAATAGCAACCAACTTTATCTTTTCTTTAGGTAGAAAGAGAACAGATAGAGAAAAAGTGAAAGTGGTCAAGGATGGTGATGAAGTGTCAAGAATTACTCCTTGGTCAGCTTAGGAGGTGATAATGTGAGCCAATAGCTGACTGATGGGTCAAATGGAACAGATTCTGGTACATGTTCCAGGGCTTAGTGACACTGATTTGGGGTCTAGATTACACTTGGCTGGCTCCTCACACAGAGAGAACCAGTGGTATACAAAGTATGGCTACCTGGTCCCCACACTTTGTATCTCAGATTAATAGTCAATCCTGTGAGCCAATGGCAAGTATAATATGTATACTTACGTAGTAGCTATGTAGTCTTTCCAGTAGTCATGTATGGATGTGAGAGTTGGACCATAAAGAAAGCTGAGTGCCAAAGAATTGATGCTTTTGAACTGTGGTGTTGGAGAAGACTCTTGAGAGTCCCTTGGACAGCAAGGAGATCAAACTAGTCAATCCTAAAGGAAATTAGTCCTGAATATTCATTGGGAGGACTGATGTTGAAGCTGAAGCTCCAGTACTTTGGTCACCTGATGCGAAGAAATGACTCATTTGAAAAGACCCTGATGCTGGGAAAGATTGAAGGCAGGAGGAGAAGGGGATGACAGAGGATGAGATGGTTGGATGGCACCACCGATTCAATGGACATGAGTATGAGCAAGCTTCAGGAGTTGGTGAGGGACAGGGAAGACTGGTGTGCTGCAGTCCATCGGGTCACAAAGAATCGGACACGACTGAGCAATTGAACTGAACTGAATGATAAACTCTTAGAAATAGTCATTAACAGCAACTCTTTTCCAATTGAGTAGTGACTGAAAACTACCTGTTGAACCCATATAAGGAAAGAAAGTGTAAGAAAGAAACAGGTTTTCAAAAAAGGCTCTTAGAACTTGAATTTATATATATTGATAAAAATACTGGACTGGAAGAAACACAAGCTGGAATCAAGATTGCTGGGAGAAATATCAATAACCTCAGATTAGCAGATGACACCACCCTTATGGCAGGAAGTGAAGAGGAACTAAAAAGCCTCTTGATGAAAGTGAAAGAGGAGAGTGAAAAAGTTGGCTTAAAGCTCAACATTCAGAAAACGATCATGGCATCCGGTCCCATCACTTCATGGGAAATAGATGGGGAAACAGTAGAGACAGTGTCAGACTTTATTTTTTTGGGCTCCAAAATCACTGCAGATGGTGACTGCAGCCATGAAATTAAAAGATGCTTACTCCTTGGAAGAAAAGTTATGACCAACCTAGATAGCATATTCAAAAGCAGAGACATAAACTAATGTCTCTGCCGACTAAGGTCCATCTAGTCAAGGCTATGGTTTTTCCAGTGGTCATGTATGGATGTGAGAGTTGGACTGTGAAGACGGCTGAGTGCCGAAGAATTGATGCTTTTGAACTGTGGTGTTGGAGAAGACTCTTGAGAGTCTCATGGACTGCAAGGAGATCCAACCAGTCCATTCTGAAGGAGATCAGCCCTGGGATTTCTTTGGAAGGAATGATGCTAAAGCTGAAGCTCCAGTACTCTGGCCACCTCATGTGAAGAGTTGACTCATTGGAAAAGAGTCTGATGCTGAGAGGGATTGGGGGCAGGAAGAGAAGGGGATGACAGAGGATGAGATGGCTGGATGGCATCACTGACTCAATGGACGTGAGTCTGAGAGAACTCCGGGAGATGGTGATGGATGGGGAGGCCTGGCGTGCTGCGGTTCATGGGGTTGCAAAGAGTCGGACATGACTGAGTGACTGAACTGAATTGAACTGAACTGAACTGATAAAAATACAAATATGACTGAATAGGCAGTGAAGTGCTCTTCCCTGCTGCCCCAAATTTACCACATAGATAAAGGATGCTCTATAGCCTGCAGTTTGTAGCTTCATGAACAAAGAATGAAGGAAGAGGTCAGTCAGCGGAAGAGACGGTGGATCTTCAGGTTTGAGTGATACAAAGCATAGAGCTTGAGACATTTTGATTGATGTGTTCATACTGCTGGTTTCAGACTCCTTTCACAGTTTCTGAGGACATTTTGCCGTTTCACTTTATCTTTAAGATACTAGCCTAACTCCTCCTGACACACGTCCCTTCCTCTCTCCTTGCATTATTTTCTGTGCATATAACAATTCCCTGGTGGCTGAGATGGCAAAGAATCTGCCTGCAATATGGGAGACCCGGGTTTGATCCCTGGGTTGGGAAGATCCCCTGGAGGAGGGCATGGCAACCCACTCCAGTGTTCTTGCCTGGAGAATCCTCATGGACAGAGGAGCCTGGCAGGCTACAGTCCCTGAGGTCGCAAAGAATCGGACATGACTGAGCAGCTAAGCACACAACACTGACAGCCTTTGCGTCATCCTTCGTGTCACTGACTAGGATGTTACATCTTTGAAACTTCCCTTGGGACTCTTCCATCCCAGCCACTCTGCTGATTTGTTTCTTTTTCCCCTAACAACACAATGTACCATGGGATACTCAATGAAATGAGAATTGTGTATTTCATGGTACATTGTATTAAGCTTTCATTTCTAAGAGTTCATCTTTCTTTTGCTCACACGCTCAGTTGTGTCTGACTCTTTGCGACCCCATGGATTATAGCTTGCCAGGCTCCTCTGTCCCTGGGATTCTTCCTCCAAAAGTGCTGGAGTGGGTCACCATTTCCTCCTTCAGGGGATCTTGGCGACACAGGGATCGAACTCACATCTCCTGTGTTGCCTGCATTGGCAGGTGGATTCTTTACTAGCAGCGCCACCTGAGTAAGCCCCTAAGAGTTCATGCATGTGGGCAAAAATAATTCCTCTCTCTCTCCCTGTGTAGTACAGTCTCTGTTTCTTTTAACCTGGTGTTGACTTTCTATATGAGAAAATAAGTCACAAATTTGTTTTTAACATTCTAAGAAATGACCTGAGGGGAAATAGAAAGTAAATTTAGTTGTGAGATGCAGAGAAGATGTTATTCTGAGGATGGAAGAATGTTAGAGGAGATGTGTGCTTGGCATCATGAGGATCAACATAAAATGCAAAATTGGACCTTAGCAAGCAGGATACACTGTACATAAAAAGAGGATGGAAAGAAAGTCTTGATGCAGGATTATATGCTGTTCAGTTCAGTTCAGTCACTCATTCATGTCCAGCTCTTTGCGACCCCATGGACTGCAGCACGCCAGGCCTCCCTGTCCATCACCAACTCCCAGAGCCTACCCAAACTCATGTCCATTGCATCGGTGATGCCATCCAACCATCTCATCCTCTGTCATCCCCTTCTCCTCCTGCCTTCAATCTTTCCCAGCATCAGGGCTTTTCCAATGAGTCAGTTCTTTGCATCAAGTGGCAAAATATTGGAGTTTCAGCTTCAACATCAGTCCTTCCAGTGAATATTCAGGACTGATTTCCTTTAGGATGGACTGGTTGGATCTCCTTGCAGTCCAAGGGACTCTCAAGAGCCTTCTGCAACACCACAGTTCAAAACCATCAATTCTTTGGTGCTCAGCTTTGTTTATAGTCCAATTCTCATATCCATGTGTGACTACTGGAAAAACCAGAGCCATGACTAGACGGACCTTTGCTGGTAAAGTAATGTCTCTGCTTTTTAACATACTGTCTAGGTTGGTCATAGCTTTTCTTCCAAGGAGCAGGCGTCTTTTAATTTCATGGCTGCAGTCACCATCTACAGTGATTTTGGAGCCCCAGAAGTAAAGTCTCTCACTGTTTCCATTGTTTCCCCGCCTATTTGCCATAAAGTGATGAGACTGGATGCCATGATCTTAGTTTTCTGAATGTTGAGTTTTAAGCCAACTTTTTCACTCTCCACTTTCACTTTTATCAAGAGGCTTTTGAGTTCCTCTTCACTTTCTGCCATAAGGTTGGTGTCATCTGCATATCTGAGGTTATTGATATTTCTCCCGGCAATCTTGATTCCAGCTTGTGCTTCCTTCCGCCCAGTGTTTCTCATGATGTACTCTGCATATAAGTTAAATAAGCAGGGTGACAATATACAGCCTTGACATACTCCTTTCCTGATTGAAACCAGTCTGTTGTTCAATGTCCACTTCCAATTGTTTTTTTTGACCTGCATACAGGTTTCTCAAAAGGCAGGTCAGGTGGTCTGGTATGCCCATCTCTTTCTTATTTTCCACAGTTGGTTGTGATCCACACAGTCAAAGGTTTTGGCATAGTCAATAAAGCAAAAGTAGATGTGTTTCTGGAACTCTTGCTTTTTTGATGATCCAGCAGATGTTGGAAATTTGATCTCTGGATCCTCTGCCTTTTCTAAATCTAGCTTGAACATCTGGAAGTTTATGGTTCACATACTGTTGAAGCCTGGCTTGGAGAATTTTGAGCATTACTTTGCTAACGTGTGAGATGAGTGCAATTGTGTGGTAGTTTGAACATTCTTTGGCATTACCTATCTTTGGGACTGGGATGAGGACTGACCTTTTCTGGTTCTGTGGCCACTGCTGAGTTTTCCAAATCTGCTGGCATATTGAGTGCAGCACTTTCATAGCATCATCTTTTAGGATTTGATATAGCTCAACTGAAATTCCATCATCTCCACTAGCTTTGTTCATAATGATGCTTCCTAAGTTGCACTTTCCTTTTGTTCCAGGATGTCTGGGTCTAGGTGAGTGATCACATCTTTGTGGTTATCTGGATCATGAAGATCTTTTTTGTATAGTTCTGGGTATTCTTGCCACTTCTTTTTAATATCTTCTGCTTCTGTTAGGTCCATCCATTTCTGCCCTTTATTGTGCCCTTCTTTGCATGAAATGTTCCCTTGGTATCTCTAATTTTCTTGAAGAGATCTCTAGTCTTTCCCATTCTGTTGTTTGCCTCTATTTCTTTGCATTGATCACTGAGGAAGGCTTTCTTATCTCTCCTTGCTATTCTTTGGAACTCTGCATTCAAATGGGTATATCTTTCCTTTTCTCCTTTGCCTTTAGCTTCTCTTCTTATCTCAGCTATTTGTAAGGCCTCCTCAGACGACTATTTTGCCTTTGTGCATTTCTTTTTCTTGGGAATCGTCTTGATCCTTGCCCCCGTACAATGTCCTGAATCTCCATCCATTCCATAGTTCGTCAGGCACTCTGTCTATCAGATCTAATCCCTTGAATCCATTTCTCACTTCCACTGTATAATTGTAAGGGATTTGATTTAGGTCATACCTGAATGGTCTAGTGGTTTTCCCTGCTTTCTTCAATTTAAGTCTGAATTTGGCAATAAGTTCACGATCTGAGCCACAGTCAGCTCCTGGTCTTGTTTTTGCTGACTATATAGAGCTTCTCCATCTTTGGCTGCAAAGAATATGATCAATCTGATTTTGGTATTGACCATCTGGTTATGTCCATGTGTAGAGTCTTCTCTTGTGTTGTTGGAAGAAGGTGTTTGCTATGACCAGTGCGTTCTCTTGGCAAAACTCTCTTAGCCTTTGACCTACTTCGTTTGTACTCCAAGGCCAAATTTGCCTGTTAGTCCAGGTAGCTCTTGACTTCCTACTTTTGCATTTCAGTCCCCTTTAATGAAGAGGACATCTTTTTATATGCTGAGAAAGGGTGAAAACCCCAAAGATGGGGACTAACCATCTATATACTAGCTATGCATGCAGGACAAGCATTTAAACATAAATCAGCAACATCTTGACTGCAAACTAGCAAATGCAAAACCTCATCAGTGATGCCCATAAAAGATCCCAGTGAAGACTGGGGAATCATCTTCTATGATTCAAGTGTGGTGCTATAGATTCTTTTCATTAGTTAAAATATTATTTCTCATTGAGAGAGATATGATGTGAATGTGTTGTGAGACTATTACTATGGTCTTGCCTACCACATCACGTTTTATGCAAGAAAATTTTATATCTTAAGAGCATCTTGCAAATTCATTATTTTCTTGTCTTGCTTTGGTCATTAGAAACTCAGAGCTGAAATTAAAATCTATCACCAGTAAATAGATTGGATTATGAAAATGATAGCTAGCTAAAATTTATTCTGCTCTTTCTGAGTCAGGCATTGTGACAGCACTGTCTGTATATTTTCCCCTATAATTCCCACTGCAATTGTTATGTGGTAGGTATTACCTCTGGCTTCCCAAGTAGCTTAGCTGGAAAAGAATCCACCTGCAGTGCAGGAGACCCTGGTTTGATTCCTGGGTCAGGAAGTTTCCCTGAAGAAGGATAGACTACCCATTCCAGTATTCTTGGGCTTCCCTGGTGGCTCAGGTGGTAAAGAATCCACCTGCAATGTGGGAGACCTGGGTTCAATCCCTGGGTTGGGAAAATCCCCTGGAGGAGGGCATGGCAACCCACTCCAGTATCTTGCCTGGAGAATCCCAATAGACAGAGGAGCCTAGCAGGCTACAGTTCATTGTCTGTCTCAAAGAGTCAGACACCACTGAGTGACTAAGCACAGCCCAGCACAGGTATTCATATTACTCCTTCTTTTTCTTTTTACTGACAGTTATTCCTTTTTGTGGCTTAGCAAGCATAAGTCATTTGACCAACAGCACACAGATAACAAGAGAAGGAGTTGTGTTCATGTGACTGGATTTGTAACCACTAGGTTGCACTGCCATAGCTTAATCGACCAATATTATTATTTTTTTAATCACCATTATTATTTTTGTCCTAGTTTCTTTCTTTATTTTTTATTGTACTGCATGATACTTAACTTTCTCAGCAGCCTCCAAGATCTTTTTGTATTAAATAGGAAATAAGCAACTCAAAAGAGTGAAAAGATTTAACCACTAGGAAAATTAACCTGAACAATCAGGGTACTGAAACCCTTGATTAACTGAAAACTCTGTTTCATCTCCTGTTGTTAAAAACACATTTTAAGTGAATTAACGTTAAAACTTGATATTCTCTAGGGATATTTCTGAGACCTTGATAATGACCAAATTCTGGAATTTCACTACAAAAAAAATAACACAGCCAAATTATGAGTCAGATGATGGCTATTTGGTTAACCTCACTCAATAGCCAAGTTTTTTTTTTTTTTTTTACCTCTATTCACTAGCCTTGCAGACTCTGTAATCATATTGTGTCACAACAAAATGATAATTTGTAATGGTCTTTTAAATATTTAAAACTATCATGTTAAACCTAGGAATCTTGAGAGTTATTCCTTCCTTTTCCATTCTTGATGACTGACCTCTTAGATAATGTTACTTTGGACTGGGATTTATTTTTTTAAGTCTGTCTTCCTCTCAGATCTTTCATCCAATATTTCAGGGAAATATGCTGATTAAATATGCAAAAATATATCCCAAAGAGGACTCTTCTTCACACTGCTGCTGTCACTCCCAGGACCACTTTTGTTCGAGGTGCCCTCGGCCCTGACCTGCAGTCCCATAGGAGCTCCTTAGCCGGACTTCTTATTCCTGCCCTTGTTCTCCTACACTGTATTGAGCACAGCAGCCAGGGTGATCCACTAAAAATGTAAATAACTTTATATCAATATAGATGTCTCTCTTTTGGTCAACATCTTTCACTAAGAGTGAAAGCCAGTGTCCTTATGATGGTTAACACAGTTTTATATAAACTGAAAACTGTCTGGCCTCCTCTCTTAACACTCTGCCCCACAGAGTGGCTTCTTGTGGTTCCTTGACCACACCAAGCATCTTCTTAGGGTCATCCTAGGATCTTTGCTCTAGTTGTTTCTGGAAACTGCTTATCTTCTGGACAAACTCCCTTACTCTTAAGTTTTGCTTAAATATCACCTCCTCAGTAAAGCTTGTCCTTGAAACACTATTTCAGTTCAGTTCAGTTCAATTGCTCAGTCATGTCCAACTCTTTGTGACCCCATGGACCACAGCACACCAGGCTTCCCTGTCCATCACCAACTCCCTGAGTTTACCCAAACTCATGTCCATTGAGTCGGTGATGCCATCCAACCATCTCATCCTCTGTCATCCTCTTCTCCTCCTGCCCTCAATCTTTCCCAGCATCAGGGTCTTTTCAAATGAGTCAGCTCTTCGCAGCAGGTGGCCAAAGTATTGGAGTTCAACTGAAACACTGTTTAATGATGCAGATTTCATCCTCCCTAAGCCTTTGGCTCTTAGCCTCCCCTAATCTGCCTGACTTTTCCTTGTTTCTTAAGCACTTAAAATATCTTAACATTCGTTTCAATTTCCTCATTTATTTTAAAAATTTCTAATTCTCCACTCCCCCATTAGTAAGTAAGCTTCATGAGGACAGGAAAGTGTTTTGTTTACCAATGTATCCCATGCACCAACAAGAGTGAATGGCCTCAGTAAATATTTGTTGAATGAATAAATGATGATCATGTGTGTATTTAAGAAAGCTGAGCTAGTATATTGGGGATTTGATTATTTATTAAATGAGTTTATTTCCTATTATTTGGTTATTTCTCCTAAAAGAAAAATACAAACTTAACTGTAAAATTGAAACACCTCAAAATTCATTAAGGTCAGATTAAATCAAATATGTCCTAGAAAAACAATGTAGGATAATTCTCAATTAAAAGGATACATGCGTGGCCTTTGTAGATATTCTCTTATGAAATAATGCTAAACAAAAAAAGAACATAAAAAGTTCTGTGTAGGGAACTTATGATTTTTTGGCATCAATCTGGGGAGATGTTATTGTTTCTTTCTCCACCCTTGTGGTTCAGTTGAGGCTGACCTTTCTTTGGAGATGAACGTGCGATCCAGGGACAGCCAATCAGAATTCTCTGACTTCCTAGCCATGGTGATTCTTCCAGGATATATTTAAACACATTCTGGGCAGCGAGTCTACATCTTTGCTGTAGCTATTGGAAAATAAGTATTTTCTGTGTGCTGTCATTACCAGCTCTAAGGACAATGAAAATTTGGAATTTCTACTAATTGTTTTTAAAAATGAAGCCAACACTTCATTTTTGGATGTGTTAGCTAAGAGGTGAAGGAAAAAATAAAAGGTCAATATCAGAAGATACTTTTCAACTGCTAGACTATCAAAGTTTGAGTTATAGTCTTTCACTTCTGAAAGGGTCCTGATTAGTACAATCACAATCACACTGATTATAACTATGCGGAATTTATAGTTTAAAAATGAAGATACATGAAGTCTTAGTTACTTATATTGATTAAGAACAGAGATTTCATGGAGTTTCATATATATATATTTTTTTTAATGGTGACAGGGTTCTTTTTTTCCTCTTTCATTCGAGAACTGGGCTAAACAGTTAATATAAAGTAAAGCTCAGAAGTGTATTGGATTTTTCTGTTTAAGCTTTAGGCTAATGAAGCTTTTGCTGTCAACTGTTTCATTGAGATGAGAAACTTAGAAAGAGTACTTACTCTATAATTTTGTGTTTGGATTGTACAGAGAAATCACAGTAATCCACTCCAATGTCTGTGAAGTCCACGAAGGTGGAGGACAGAATCTGGAATGCTCGAGGATTTTTTTCCTTGAGCTTTTGGCATACATTGAATCCATCTACAATTTCTGACTCACCCCCAGTGACGGTTTGCTTTATGCAGTGCAGAAGCTGAACCTAGAAACAGAAACAGAGAACCATGTTTTAAAGTGGTATGCACCTACATTTTTGACAGCTTTAAAGAAAGATTCATAAAGGTAATATACTTTCATATCTATCACTTGTGTCAACAGAGAAAGAGGTTGGGGAAAAAGTTGCTTGAAATCAAAAGTTTACTGTTCAAATAGTGTTACAGTTTAAGACAAGGATGCAATCAAATACTGTTTGTAAACAAAAGGCACAGATCATAAGAGCAGTAGGGAGTGAGCACTTCCTGTTGGCTTTACAGAAGAAGTGGAATTTAATTTGGGTAAAGTCGAAGGGATGAGATTTTGGATACATAGACTAGAACAGCGAGAGCAAATCACTTGGCAGTGTTGATGGGTGTGCAAAACCACACACTTCACTGGGTCTCAAAATGTCTGGCTTCAGCAGAGGGTTACAATTGGAAATAGTAATCCACTTGGAAAGGTAATTTGGGATCTAATCAGGGGAAGTCTTGAATGTCAGATGAAAGATTGGACTTTCTTATGCACAGAGAGGAATTGTTAAAGGCTTTTGAATATGGAAATAGTGTAGTCAAGACTGAGTTGAAAATTATTAGTCCAGTGGTGTTAATAAGGGATACAATTTTTTAAGGGAGAAACTTGTGAGAGGGTAATTACTTGAGAATCTAATGCAGTGAAAGTGAAAGTCACTCAGTCGTGTCCAACTATTTGCAACTCCATGGACTATAGTCCATGGAATTCTCCCAGGCCAGAATACTAGAGTGGGCAGCCTTTCCCTTCTCCAGGGGATCTTCCCAACCCAGGGATCAAACCCAGGTCTCCTGCATTGCAGGCGGATACTTTTCCAGTTGAGCCACAAGGGAAGCCCAAGTCTCAAGGGAGGTAGTTCAAGTATAATGATAAAGGAATGAGGTAGGATGAGGCTATGAGGATGAATAAGCCCCAAAAATAGTGGGAATGAGAAACCAAAAGGATGTAAGTGTTAGTTACTTTTACTAAGATTTAGAGAAAAATGCATGATTTCATTTTGGAAAGCTAAATGTTTAAATATTTTAAACAATATTCTTTTGAATGGAGTTATTTTCCTTGGTTATGTGATTCCTTTTAGTAAGTCAGCATGGGTGGGTGATTCTGAATACCTAAATTTAGGCTGTGATTTTATGCATAAAGAAACTAACACTCTTCAGCTGTGAAAGCTTCCTTCTTCATGAAATAAAAATAAAAACCAATGTCTGACAATTTTTATACAAAGGAAGAGTCAAATATGATTAAATACACAGACTAGGGAGATACCAGTATAAGTGGGAAAATATCATTTAGCTTGGCTAACTCTGAAGATTGCGAGGGCAAGTGCTGCCCATTAGAACTTTCTGTGATGATGGAAATGTTCTTCCACGAGCCCAATGTAGTCATCCCTAGTCCTGTATGTGTGTTGTGCACATGAAATGTGGTTAGTTTGTCTGAGAAACTTAACTTTAAACTTTATTTAATCTTAATTTGTTTAAATTACAACTTAATCCTGGATAACTAGTGTCTACTGTATTGGATAGTGCAGACCTAAAATAAAAACCCTTTTCTAAAATTTTAACTTTTTAAATTAAATTTTTATTTTATATTGGAGTATAGTTGATTTTACAATGTTGTGTTAATTTCAGGTGTACAGCTAACTGACTCAGTTACACATATACATATATACGTTCTTTTTCAGATTCTTTCCGCATGTAGATTATTATAGAACATGATGAATGTTTACAGGTTTTTTTTCCCCAAAAAAGAATATTCTATCTTTTTTACTCTCCCTCTGCCAGCAAGCCACTCCCTCTGCCTGGAATGCCTGCCCCTAATCTGTGCCTGACTGATCTCAGAACTTCAGAAACTAGTTCACTTCTTCTCTGAACAGCCCCCATTCTGCATGATCGGGCAGCATTTGGTATCTGTGTTTGTTTAGGAAGCTCTTGCCCTGGTGCTGATTCTGCTGTTTTGGAACAGAATCTCCTCTGGTTCATCTCTTTGTAAACTGTGAGCTCCTGGAGGGCAGAAACAATATTCCCCACTCTTCTTTGACTCCTGCAGAGTGCCTCATCTGTAACAGATATATAATGAATGTGTGTTCAGACAAACCAAATGTGTCAGTGAGAAATGTGTCAGCCAATGTGTGGCTGTGAGAAATCCTGCCTCCTTCCAAACCCATACAAAAGTTCTATTTAAAATATAATATACATGTGGTCTTAAATTATGGTGTTGGGCTGGGGGAAAAGGAGGAGACAGAGGATGAGATGGTTGGATGGCAACATTGACTCAATGGACATGAGTTTGAGCAAACTCTGGGAGACAGTGAAAGCCAGGGAAGCCTGGCGTGTTGCAGTCCCTGGGGTCCCAAAGAGTCACACAGTGGAGTGACTGAACAACGAAGTGCATATTCATTTGTTCCCTACAACAGTCCTTCAGTTCAGTTCAGTCGCTCAGTCGTGTCTGACTCTTTGAGATCCCATGAATCGCGGCACGCCAGGCCTCCCTGTCCATCACCAACTCCTGGATTTCACTAAGACTCACGTCCATCGAGTCAGTGATGCCATCCAGCCATCTCATCCTTTATCATCCCCTTCTCCTCCTGCCCCCAATCCCTCCCAGCATCAGACTCTTTTCCAATGAGTCAACTCTTCGCATGAGGTGGCCAAAGTACTGGAGTTTCAGCTTTAGCATCATTCCTTCTGAAGAAATCCCAGGGCTGATCTCCTTCAGAATGGACTGGTTGGATCTCCTTGCAGTCCAAGAGACTCTCAAGAGTCTTCTCCAACACCACAGTTCAAAACCATCAATTCTTTGGTGCTCAGCCTTCTTCACAGTCCAACTCTCACATCCATACATGACCACAGGAAAAACCAGAGACTTGACTAGACGGACCTTAGTTGGGAAAGTAATGTCTCTGCTTTTGAATATGCTATCTAGGTTGGTCATAACTTTTCTTCCAAGGAGTAAGCGTCTTTTAAACAACAGTCCTTAGAATTTGATAATTTCATCTCCATTCTGTAGAGGAAGAAACTAGGACTCAGGTGTAAAAACTGGCCAGCTGGTAAGAACTCTGCTAATATATGGCAAAACTAGTGTTCAAATCTTGGCCTTTGTGCTTTAAATCCTCAGACAGCAAGTTCCTTTCCTGTGAAGGGAGAAGTCCCTTTATAGCACTGTTGCTAATTCAGTATTGTGTGGTGTGTGCGTTGTGTTTTGTAAACTTAAACTTCCCTTTTTAGGTTGATGACACCTCATTTTCTGCTATTATGAGAGAACTGACCTAAATGAATAATTGCTCATCCTTAAATTGATGTCTTCTTTTTGAGCTTGAAAATATGTGCATAAACTGGCCAAGTTCTTATAGAAAATCGACTCATTGCCAAGGCAATGAGGGGTGAAGCAGCATGATTAAAAAGAAGATGAAATGGAAATATCAACCTCAAGCCTCTCAAACTCCAAGAAGACGAAACAATAACATAACTTGGTCTGTGGTAGAATCTGTGTTCTTCAAATCCTTTTTAGACTCTGCCATAATGAAGTCACAGAATATTTCAAATATAAACCTTTAAAACAAAGGTCAGCTGATGTCTTTTACATATGGCTAGGCCAACTAATAATCTTCTTTTGTATATGTACATTTTAATGCAATCCTATGAAAGAAAAAAGATGATGGACCCAGAAAATACTTTCCTTGCACATTCAAAAGGTAAAGATATGCCTAACGTGTATAAAACCCAATTTGATGTCATGTAAGTCATTCAGAACCAAAAATATTTTCTTTTTAAATGTTGCTTTATGACAGCACATGACTTTTGGCCCAGAGACAGTGAATGAAACAACATCTGTGTTTCATTAAAGATATGTCTCCTTATCCTGCCCCATGTGATTGAAATTGATCAAACTGAACTCTCAACAGGTAACTCATTATCCAGATCATTTCATCTGTACTGAAAAGAATATTGGTTTATTTTATTTGCTATAAAAGAACCCAAACTTAGGTTCAAAAACCTTTGAATAATTCCAAAGTGGAAACTTAATAGCACAAGCAGGTACCTGAATTTCAATTATTATTTTACTAGAATCTAGACATTTCAGGACCCAAGTGAGTGACTTCACTTTCACTTTTCACTTTCATGCATTGGAGAAGGAAATGGCAACCCACTCCAGTGTTCTTGCCTGGAGAATCCCAGGGACGGGGGAGCCTGGTTGGCTACTGTCTATGGGGTCGCACAGAGTCGGACACGACTGAAGTGACTTAGCAGCAGCAGCAGCAGACATTTCAGGAATCATTTTTTTATTTAAAAATTTATCAATTTATTTAGATTTGGACCTTTCACTTGCTGGTAGAGACTGATACAACTTTGTAGCATTTTAAACTTCTTTTTAGCATATTTAATAAGTCTCTATTACATCTAAGGTACTGGGCTAAGTTTTGAAATAACATGGAAGTAAAAGGTTCAATTCCTGTATTTCATGTGCTTGTAATGTATGACAATGTCTATAAATAGTCAGCATGTTACAGAAATTATGGTAATTAGAAAGTCCAACTCATGATCCCAATGATGTGTTAAAAAATTTTGATGGAGGCCCTGTTTCAAGTTCAAGTTCCCTATTAACTTGAAAAGTATTTAACCATGCTGGGCACCTTCATTTAACATAAAAAGACATGATTGCTTCTATTTACCTTGAAGGAATGCTAAGAGGCATCAAATAAAGCAATATAAGTAAAAATGCTTTGAAAGAATATAAAATATAGAAAGTGTAATATAAAATACTATGAAAATGTCAAACTTCATACTTCAGGAATGTTTATGAAGTCATTTGATCACTTTTCTGTAGGCTTTCAATTTTAACCCTGAAACAAAACATAAATTCATAAAAAATCAGGTAATTTAAAATTTCAAATAGAATCTAGTTTTCTAGTCTAGTTATTTTAAGAACTTTATTCCCTTTGACTTCTCCAACTTGTCTTTGGCAAATGAACTGAGATGATTAGTTTGGCTTTTAACCCCCAGGGTTTTAGAAAATTTCTGGGCCACATTTAAAACAAATCACATTGTGTGTCTTCCTCTCAACCCCTTCCTGAAAAGGTGACTATTGAGGGTCATTTCACTGTTGCATTTAGTTCAAAGAAATCATGTGGTATTTTACAATCAACAAAGTAATTTGAAACAGGTGAACTAAAATACTAGACTAGCTTAGTTAATACTGATGATGACAATGGGTAACAAAGGCATGGAGAAGTGTGTCCAGTTAATATGATGAAAAACACAGATGGATTTTGATTTTCCCCCATTTCACCTTTGTTAGCTAGAGAATTACCCCAAATTTCCACTTTCATTTATGTTTGAAGATACAAATTTCTGTGGGGTTATTTCATTTAGTTGCATTTAGCTCTAAAAATAGGAACAAAATCTCTTTTCAAAGATAGTTTTCTGACCATTTATTTCTTGGTTTAGCAAAATGATGCTTTTGTGAAAATGCAGCTGTTTAGTAAAATGGTAATGTTGTAACAAGGTAGTAGATGGGGAGGCTTCCAGAAAATCTGGAGGATTTGTGCTCCGTGGTGAACATCTCCGTCCTTGATGAAGAATCGGATAGATGGGAGAGTAGACGGTTTCCCGAAACAACCAAAGTTATTCTGCTTCTTGCATTCACACCTCTTTGTGGTAAGTATTTGCAGCTTCTCCCACAAAAGGTGGCCTCTACTTCCTCACCCCTTGAGTCTGGGCTAAAACCTTTGACCAAAAAAGTATGAAAACATGGCAGAGATAACACTGTGCTGATTGCTAGCCTGGGTCTCAAGAGACCTTGTATGTTTCAGCATGCTCTCTGGAGACCCTGCTACCTGCTATGTAGCAGGCATAAGCCTGGGCCAGGTGGGGCTCGGGTGGGGGTGTTGGTGTGTGGGGAGATGATAGATCAGATGGGGCAGGGACAAGTCATCTCAGCCACCACCTGGGTCATCCAGTCCCTTGCAGACTCAGCAGCAGCAGAACTACATAGCTGAATATAGCCGAAATTGTAAAACCATAAGTCAGTGGCTGTGCTTTTAAGCTGGGAAGTTATGGAGTGGTTTTGTTTGTTCATTTGTTGTTGTTATTGTTGTTTACTGCAATAGGTAACTGATAGGAATGGTGGCCATGTGACTTTGTGGGAAAAACTCCACATTGTGTTTCCTGGTTTTATTTTCTCTTTCAACGCTCCAAGGAATGTTAAACGTTCAAAAAGACCTCAAGATATACTGCTTTGGTAAAATGTCTTGGCAAAGCAGTAAGTGCCAGTAGTTATTTCCAGGGAGAAATGAAGTGTTAAAAAATATATATATATACATGGAAATCTTCTATCCCTTGTGAATGTGAGGCTGTTCAAGATTTAGGTACAGAGATTTTTGTGAGTTTGGATTGTGTTTGGAGAAATCTACATTAAGACAAATTAGCTAGTGAAACATACAATTTTTTAGGCTCAAAATACAGGAGAATACTGGTCCTTGGCCTGCCTTGTGGAAAACATGTTGAGGCTCACCTTACCCCAGGTGGATGATGGAGGGCTGGATAATCAGTGTGAAAGCTTAGCTTCCCAGTTGTGTAAGCCACATTGTTTGCATCGATTTTGTCTTGCACTTGCCAAGTATGTCTGTAAAATACAAGAAACATATGTTTAAACAGTCTGTCACTAAGCCAGAGGAAATGTGTTAGAATGAACTTGAGACCTGGGAGAAATGGAAACTTCATCTTATGAAATAATTACCATAATGACTATGAGCCAGGAAAAGAGTCTGACCTTTCTTTGTCCAAAGTAGCCTTCTCAGAATCAGCTTCTCACTTCACCTCTCCTCTCCAAAAAAAGAGTACAGAGTTTATAAAGAGGTCTATATGAGATTGTGGGCTTCCCACGTGGCTCAGTGGTAAAGAATCCTCCTGCCAAATGCAGGAGACACAGGAGACACAGGTTTGATCCTTGGGCCAGGAAGAGCCCCTGGAGGAGGAAATGACAACCTTCTCCAGTATTCTTGTCTGGAAAATTCCAAGGACAGAGGAGCCTGGCGGGCTACAGTCCATGGGGTCACAAAGAGCTGGACATGACTGAGTGACTGGGCATGCACACACGCATATGGGATTGTAGGTTACATTTTTTAATAGCTTAATGCTTTTAAAAAATGAATTATTGAGGCAAAACTTACAGAATATGAAATGGCCATTTTAAAATGAAAACTTCATTGACATTCAGTGGCATTAGAACATTGACAATGCTGGTAACAAATGCCTCTGTTTATATAGTTTCAAAACAATTCCATCACTCCAAACTAAAACCTACCACCCATTAGGCAGTTTCTTTCCACTTTGTCCTCTTAGTCTCTGGGAAATGCCCACCTGCTTTCTATCTCTATGGATTTAAGTACTTTTGTATATTTAATAGAAATAGAATCATACATGTGACTCATCCGCCTGGCTTCTTTCACTTAACATAATATTTTTGAGATTCATCTATGTTGTAGCAGGTAACAGCACTTCATTCTTTTTTATGCTTGAATAATGTTCTGTTGAACGGTTATATCACAATGTGTTTATTCATTCATTATTTGATTGACATTTGTGGTGTTTCTACTCTTTGGTTACTGTGAATAGTCCTGGTATGAATATGTGGATTTTCATGTACATGTGTTTATTTGAATAACTATTCTCAATTTGTGGAGGGGTGATATGAAGGAGTAGAATTATGGGGTTATATCATACTTCTATCTTTAAGTTTCTGTTTAGTTCAGTTCAGTCGCTCAGTCATGTTCAACCCTTTGCCACCCCATGAACCACAGCGCGCCAGGCCTCCCTTTCCATCACCAGCTCCCGGAATTTACCCAAACTCATGTCCATCGAGTTGGTGATGCCATCCAGCCATCTCATCCTCTGTCATCCCCTTCTCCTCCTGTCCCCAATCCTTCTCAGAATCAGGGTCTTTTCAAATGAGTCAACTCTTCGCATCAGGTGGCCAAAGCATTGGTTTCAGCTTCAACATCAGTCCTTCCCATGAACATTCAGGACTGATTTACTTTAGGATGGACTGGTTGGATCTCCTTGCAGTCCAAGGGACTCTCAAGAGTCTTCTCCAACACCACAGTTCAAAAGCATCAATTTTTCGGCGCTCAGCTTTCTTTACAGTCCAACTCTCACATCCATACATGACCACTGGAAAAACCATAGCCTTGATGAGATGGGCTTTTGTTGGCAAAGTAATGTCTCTGCTTTTTACTATGCTATCTAGGTTGGTCATAACTTTCCTTCCAAGGAGTAAACGTCTTTCAATTTCATGGCTGCAATCACCATCTGCAGTGATTTTGGAGCCCAAAAATAAAGTCTAACACTATTTTCCAATGTTTCCCCACCTATTTTCCATGAAGTGATGGGACCAGATGCCATGATCTTAGTTTTCTGAATATTGAGCTTTAAGCCAACTTTTTCACTCTCTTCTTTCACTCTCATCAAGAGGCTTTTTAGTTCCTCTTCACTCTGCCATAAGGGTAGTGTCATCTGCATATCTGAGGTTATTGATATATTTCCTGGCAATCTTGATTCCAGCTTGTGCTTCCTACACCTGACGTTTCTCATGATGTACTCTGCATATAAATTAAATCAGCAGGGTGACAATACACAGCCTTGACATACTCCTTTTCCTATTTGGAATCAGCCTGTTGTTCCATGTCCAGTTCTAACTGTTGCTTCCTGACCTGCATACAGGTTTCTCAAGAGGCAGGTCAGATGGTCTGGTATGCTCATCTCTTTCAGAATTTTCCACAGTTTATTGTGATCCACACAGTCAAAGGCTTTGGCATAGTCAATAAAGCAGAAATAGATATTTTCCTGGAACTTTCTTGCTTTTTCCATGATCCATCAGATGTTGGCAATTTAATCTGTGGTTCCTCTGCCTTTTCTAAAACCAGCTTGAACATCTGCAAGTTAATGGTTTATTTACTTCTGAAGCCTGTCTTGGAGAATTTTAAGCATTGCTTTACTGGCATGTAATATGAGTGCAATTGTGCAGTAGTTTGAGCATTCTTTGGCATTGCCTTTCTTTTGGATTGAAATGAAAACTGACCTTTTCCAGTTCTGTGGCCACTGTTGAGTTTTCCAAATTTGCTGGCATATTGAGTGCAGCACTTTCACAGCATCATCTTTCAGGATTTGAAATAGCTCAACTGGAATTCCATCATCTCCTCTAGCTTTGTTTGTGGTGATGGTTTCTAAGGCCCACTTGACTTCACATTCCAGGATGTCTGGCTCTAGGTGAGTGATCACACTATTGTGATTATCTGGGTGGTGAAGATCTTTTTTGTACAGTTCTACCACCAAATTGTTTTCCACAGCAGCTGAACCATTTTACATTGTCACCAGCAATGCGTGATGGTTCCAGTGTCTCCACATCCTCACTGTACTTGTTTTCTGTTTTTTTTTTTTTTGTTAAATTATTATAACTATCTTAGGGTGTGAAGTGGTAGCTCATGGTTTTGCTTTGTAATATCCTTATGGCTAATGATGTTGAGCAACTTTTCCTTGGAAGATGGAAACAATGGGTAATTTGAAGGAAGCTGTGTCTCAAAATAAACCAAAGTTGGTCACTATATACACATGCCATTTTATTGTTGTTACAATGTCCACCTATTATATTATGTTCATGAGTGAGTGAGTGAAGTTGATTAATCTTGTCCGACTCTTTGCTACCCCATGGACTATACTGTCCATGGAATTCTCCAGGCCAGAATACTGGAGTGAGTAACTGTTCCCTTTTCCAGGGGATATTCCCAACCCAGGGACTGAACCCAGGTCTCCTGCATTGCAGGTGGGTTCTTTACCAGCCGAGCTTCCAGGGAAGCCATTATGTTTATAGTCATCAAATCATTTTCAATAACTATTTATTGAGCAAATCTTTTCGATTCCAGGTATTGTTTTAGCATTAGAAATATAGTTGGGAACAAAAAGGACAAACAAGTAATTACCAAATCTAATATCAGGTAGAGATAAGTGCTATAAAGAAAATAAAGCAAGTTAAGGAGACAAAGAATGGGGCCAGAAGAACGTCATGGTAGAAATGATGCTTTGGGAAGTACTCTAGAAAGAGCTGAAATTTTTCACAGAGGCCTGAATTAAATAAAGGAAGGAGAATGTGAATTTCTGAGAGAGGTATTTGAGGCAAAGAAATGTGAAATGAAAAGGTTGGGCTTCTTCCCCATTCTCTGAGATTGAGGATGAAATTAGCTATTTTGGTCTTTTTTTTTTTTTTCTTCTCATTTAAATTTAGGGCGGAAAGCCTGGTGTATCTTTCATTAAAGATTAAAGAGCCATCTACATGTGGCCATGAACTGGAAAGAGACCTAGTGAAAGGAGAAAAGGGTATATATAGCCTGCTGCTGCTCATTTCAAGTATGAGTCAGGCAATCCATCATATCGTCATGACTATAGCCAAGAAATACATGTTCTCTATGAAGTTTATGTCATTCCATGGCCTATATATAATACAGATTCAGGCTATTGTCAACATGAGCACTCCAAGAATAACCAACATGTAGTAAGGGATTTAAGGATACAAAAAAAGTAATTGTGTCAAGTTTGAGAAGACATAAGGTCATCTAAGAAGATGATGCTGTTGACACTGACAGGAGGAAATGACTTTATTCAGATTTTCTCCACTTCTCTTTCTTGATTGCTCCTATGATCAAGGGTAGAGGAACCGAGTTTTTCTGTGGCCAGAGCTGGCTGAGATTCAAGGTGTGAACTTCAGCCAGGGAACAGATCTTTTCTTTGACACTAACTGGCTTCCACAGAGATGAGGCTTGTGACTTGGCCTCTTCAGAGCACTTCTCCAGCCCTCTGAGCTAACTGGCAGGGGATAATAAACATTTTTTAGCCCTTAAGTGTCTTAGGCACGGTATGGGATGCATAGCCTAAAAGTCTACACTCACACATAATGATAAATCCCAGGAAAGGAGTTTGCCAGTTCCAAGCATAAAACATTCTCTTAATAGTTATAGCATAAGTCTGGAAAAATCTTAGAAATGTCATTTGATCTACCTTTCAACCTCCTTATAGAAATGAATCATGCCAGGAAGGCTGCTGCTGATTGTCTATGACTCTAAGCTTTCACTTATCCTTTTCAAATCCAAATCTCCAATAAAACACAGCAGAAATAAATGCAAACATGATCCATTGGCCTATGTAAAAAGCATTTTTTAAAAGCCCACTCGCGGGCCTTAGTGAGATTAGGGTGTACTTACAAATGCACCTCTCATTAGTGACATATTCTTTGGATCTAAGCAAGGCAACAACTAAAGGAGATTACCAGAAGGTATGATGTAACAGAAGTGGAGGACCAGACTGTTCTAAAGCTGGGGAAGCAGGCTCAGTGTAGCATCTAGCTCCAGTGGTACAGACTTGCTTGGCATTGCCCTGGGGCAGGTAATTGTCACTGAACGAATAATACTGTTTTTGCCAAAGTGAAAGTGAAGTCACTCAGTCTTGTCTGACTCTTTGCGACCCCATGGACTGTAGCCTACCAAGCTCCTCTGTCCATGGGATTTTCCAGGCAGTAGTACTAGAGTGGATTGCCATTTCCTTCTCCAGGGGATCTTCCCGAACCAGGGATGGAACCCAGGTCTCCCGCATTGTAGACAGACACTTTACCATCTGAGCCACTGGGTAAGTTTTTGCCAAAGGCTACATTAAATAAACCTATGTATTTTCACTGAGTTGTTCATGTCATCTAAACACTTATTAATAATTAGAACTTTCCCTTATATTTTTCATCTATTCAAGAGTTTGTTAAAAGCTTTTGTACACTAAAATCATGATTTTAAGACAGTATTTCATGGAATTGGTTTGAGTGCTAATTTACTAGAGTTACCCTAATTTAAATGACCATTCATAGATACTGTGGTATTTAATAATATTAATAGTGTTTTGTGATGAATTTGAATCCTTCAATGTGTATGGAATGCTGACATTTTGCTTTTGATAGATTTTTTTTTCTTTATACTCTTGGTGATGAATTTATACTCTTTTGGTTAGTGGCTCATACTTGGAAAATCTAGCTGAATTCATTTGTAATCTTTTTCTTTTTTGAAGTAGTACTTATATGAAAGGATGTTCTAAACCTGCCACCTAGATTTATTGTCCCTAGCAGCCACAACCTCTGATACTGCAAGTTCTTCTGGTCAGGTTACGAAAGAATGCCCTTTTTGAAACATCATTATATATCCCATTGAGTCAAAAATATAATGGTCATGTATTATTTTTGCTTTTAAATTTTAACATGGAAAATGCTCTTCTAACTAAAATAAACTAAAATGTTGTATAGTTAACCATCCAAAGGAATATCCTACTGCCTATTATTTCTAACTATATTTGTGAAATTTCCACATGTGACTTCCTGGATGCAGTCACTCTTTAGACCTCTAGTTACTTATGTTTCCAGTACTATTTATTAGGCACATACTAGTGGCCAGGAACTGAGGATGTAGAATTGAATAGACATGGTACTTGCACCTCATGAAACTGATAGTCTATGGGGAAGACAAGTTAGTGTGATTTATCTTCCAAAGTTAACTTACAAGATGTTATGAAAGTAAAGAAATGACCATCAAGTAGAGACATGAAGATTGGGTAGGATTTACCTAGAAGCATAAGGGTCATCTATGAACAAAGCTAGTGGAGGTGATGGAATTCCAGTTGAGCTATTTCAAATCCTGAAAGATGATGCTGTGAAAGTGCTGCACTCAATATGCCAGCAAATCTGGAAAACTCATCAGTGGCCACAGGACTGGAAAAGGTCAGTTTTCATTCCAATCCCAAAGAAAGGCAATGCAAAGGAATGCTCAAACTACCGCACAATTGCACTCATCTCATACGCTAGTAAAGTAATGCTCAAATTTCTCCAAGCCAGGCTTCAGCAATATGTGAACCGTGAACTCCCTGATGTTCAAGCTGGTTTTAGAAAAGGCAGAGGAACCAGAGATCAAATTGCCAACATCCACTGGATCATCAAAAAAGCAAGAGAGTTCCAGGAAAACATCTATTTCTGCTTTATTGGCTATGCCAAAGCCTTTGACTGTGTGGATCACAATAAACTGTGGAAAATAAGAAAGAGATGAGCATACCAGACCACCTGACCCGCCTCTTGAGAAACCTGTATGCAGGTCAGGGAGCAACATTTCGAACTGGACATGGAACAACAGACTGGTTCCAAATAGGAAAAGGAGTATGTCAAGGCTGTATATTGTCACCCTGCTTATTTAACTTATATGCAGAGTACATCATGAGAAATGCTGAGCTGGAAGAAGCACAAGCTGGAATCAACACTGCCAGGAGAAATATCAATAACCTCAGATATGCAGATGATACCACCTTTATGGCAGAAAGTGAAGAGGAACTAAAGAGCCTCTTGATGAAAGTGAAAGAGGAGAGTGAAAAAGTTGGCTTAAAGCTCAACATTCAAAAAACAAAGATCATGGCATCCAGCCCCACTACTTCATAGCAAATAGATGGATAAACAGTGGAAACAGTGTTAGACTTTATTTTTTGGAGCTCCAAAATCACTGCAGATGGTGATTGCAGCCATGAAATTGAAAGATGTATACTCCTTGGAAGGAAAGTTATGACCAACCTAGACAGCATAGTAAAAAGCAGAGACATTACTTTGCCAACAAAAGCCCATCTCATCAAGGCTATGGTTTTTCCAGTAGTCATGTATGGATGTGAGAGTTGGACTCTAAAGAAATCTGAGCACCAAAGAATTGATGCTTTTGAACTGTGGTGTTGGAGAAGACTCTTGAGAGTCCCTTGGACTGCAAGGAGATCCAACCAGTCCATCCTAAAGTAAATCAGTCCTGAATGTTCATGGGAAGGACTGATGTTGAAGCTGAAACTCCAATACTTTGGCCACCTGATGTGAAGAGCTGACTCATTTGAAAAGACCCTGATGCTGGGAAAGACTGAAGGCAAGAGGAGAAGGGGATGACAGAGGATGAGATGGTTGGATGCATCACTGACTCAATGGAGATGAGTTTGAGTAAACTCTGAGAGTTGGTGGTGGACAGGGAGGCCTGGCGTGCTGCAGTCTATGGGGTTGCAGAGTCGGACATGACTGAGCAACTGAACTGAACTGAACTGATAAGGGTCATCACAGCCAGAAAAAAATAGCTTATGAGAAGGCCCAGTGGAGGGAGAGAATACGATCTATCAGAGGATGAGAGAGAGGATGTCAAATGGGCTGGACCAAGAGGATTTGCTCCATGGCTGTTCTTGGCTTCCCTTCACATTTCTGATTCTCTTATAGCCCTGCAAAGTCTTACAAAAAAAAAAATCTCATTCTATTAGGGTATAGAGATGGACCCTCCAAAGCCATAATACATGGTATCAGCAATTGTGTAGGAGGAAGCAGAAAGAAGGTTCTAGATATCTGATGGATCTGGAAAATTCCCAAATCACAAACATATTCGCTGGCAAGTGCAGTGGGGCAATTTGAGAATGACAATTAAATCTGGCAGAGGTTTTTCACATTTCAGTATGGTTGAATACAAGAGGTCTATGGTAAGGAGTTGGAATAGTGTGGGCCCCATAAACTCTAAAAACTTACCAAACTCTCTTCAATGATAAAGCTCCCTTCCTAGAAAAAGATCCTAAACTAAATATTACAGGGACAAAGGAAAAAGATCTGGATGAAAGCAAAGGAGAAGGACTGGGAGAAGGAGAAAAAGAATATTATCAGACATCACTGTGATATCTGACATAAAACCATAAATTACAAAATGTTTCTGAATCATATACCCTTTTAACAGTTAAGAAAACAAATTTTTTATAAAAATGAGCAACATAGAAATGATTAAGTTTTAGTTTCATATTTATTTTTTAAAGGGCAAGAATAAATCAAAATAGCACACCCACAGACAATATGCACCAGAAGGATACGACCCCAAACAATGAGCATAAAATATTATAATTATCCCTATTTCTAAATTTGTTTTCTATATATAGTTACTTCTAATGAATCCAGAAAACTCTGATACACTACATGAAAGAATAACTTACATAAGAATTAGAAACTAAAAATGGGGTGATATACACAGAAAAGAAAAAAAAATTTAAAAAAATTTTAAAAAGGAAGGTTAAATTAGAAGAAATGCAAGATCAAATAAGCACAACAAATAATGCCTTTAGATAGCTAGAGGAGAAGAATTTAAATGTCAAAAAGAGGGAAGAGATAAGAAGTACTGGAGAGAAAGTAACAAATTAAGAGGATAGACAAAGAAGATTTAATATATACATAATAGATGTCCTCAAAAGAAGAAACCCAAAACAGCAAGTTCTAAAAACTACAATTTAAAAAATTCTTAAAATTAAAAAAGTTATATTTGACACTTTGCATTGAAAGATCGTCAAACACTGAAAAAGTTGCCTCAGAGCGACCCACACCAAGACATAGTCTGTAAAATCAGTAATCTTGAAAAAAAAAAATCTTCTGAGGGGATCTAGGTAGAAATAACAAATTACTTATAAGGAAAAGAAATTACTGATAAAATCATATTGACATATTAGAGATGCTATAAGCCAAGAATTTTATATTTAGCCAAGCTGATTTTCAAGTATAAAGTTCTTAAGCTGCTTTCAACATGCAAGAATTCAGAGAATATTGTTCCCATGAGTTCTTCCAGAGAAATTTACAAGAGAATGGGTTTCAGGCAACTAAAGTGAATAGAAATACATTGATGTAGCACTGGTGCTGATGAACAAACTTATATTTACAAAAGGAATCAATTGTTAGGTAAGGAAAAAAGTATCAGAAAACTAAAAAGTTGGGAAACCAAACTTTAGTGATAAGAGAGTCACACTGGGGTGATCATACTTTAAACCAGAAAAATATGTGAGTGAATATGGTAGTGAATACCTTAAAATTCAAGGGAGCTATTACATGGGGGGAGAAAAGGAAGGTTTGTGATTGGTTAGGACTTGTGGGTGGGTTGTAGAGTGGCTGTCTCGACCTGGAGGGTATTTAAGCGGAGAAGGCAATGGCACCCCACTCCAGTATTCTTGCCTGGAAAATCCCATGGACAGAGGAGCCTGGTAGGCTGCAGTCCATGGGGTCGCTAAGAGTCGGACATGACTGAGCGACTTCACTTTCACTTTTTACTTTCATGCATTGGAGAAGGAAATGGCAACCCACTCCAGTATTCTCGCCTGGAGAATCCCAGGGATGGGGGAGCCTGGCGGGCTGCCGTCTATGGGGTTGCACAGAGTCGGACACGACTGAAGCGACTTAGCAGCAGCAGCGGCAGCAGCCTTAGTAATTCCTTAAACTATACATTTGTTTTATGTGATTTTTCTCTATCCATATTATATTCTACCATGAGAAGTATTTTTTTATAATCTATTTTTAAAGATTAATAATACTCTCAACAATCAAGTTGAAGATGGGCTTCCCAGGTGGCTTACTGGTAAAGAATCTGCCTGCCAATGAATGAGATGAGGGTTTGATTCCTGGGTCGGGAAGATCCTCTGGAGGAGGAAATGGCAACCCACTCCCGTATTCTTGCCTGAAAAAAAGCCCATGGACAGAGGAGCCTGGCAGGCTGCAGTCCATGGGGTCATGAAGAATCGGACATGACTGAGGACTGAACACACATAAATGATAGGAAGACGACAACTACCTTTAAAAACATAAACATTTACAGCAACTTGCTTCAAAGTTCAAAAGGCCTTCATTATGAAAAACCTAGAATGCAATCCATTGCAAAAAAAAAAAATCTATGAGAATTCCACATTAAGCATATTTCATGTTTTTTTGGGGTGTTGGGGGGATGGAAAACTGCTTAATTTATTTCACCAGAGCAAGAACTGGATGATAGTTTAATTAATAATATGAAAGATTAAAATATAAACAACATCTTTTCTTGTAACAAGTTATCTGATTCTTTGTCAATTGTCATTTTCCCTTTGCATAAACAGTTGGCTATAATTTGAGCTTAATAGAGAAGAAGGGAAGGAATGAATATTCTGATGCTGTCATTATGGTTTAGTTTGAGGACTTTCCACACAGGCCTGTCAAATTACTTTCCTGCCTCTGCAATATGAGTAGAAGCCACATTTGATAGTCAATGATTATTATGGCACTAGGAACTATGAGAAAATGTTAATAACAACAAACCACCCATAGCAACACGGTGTACAGGCAAGATTGCAGACTGCTGAGTCAAGTAAACCTGAGTTAGCAACTGATTGTTCTGCTTCAGTTTCTTTACCTTTAAAATGGGGATAATGATACTTATCAGAATTGTCAAGATTCAAGATTATGATATAAAGCATGGAGTTCAATATTTAGCACATAAAAAGTGCTTAATGGAAAATTATTTTCTCACATCCCAGTAACAGCAGCCGCCGTTCTTGACATCATAGGGTATTACCAAGGAGGTAACGGGGATCAGAGGGCTTGTGGAGAAGCAACTGCTTTATTAGGGTAGCTTATAAATTTCCTCAAGTGATTTCTAAAGGAGCATGAGACAGAGAAATTATTTTTCCTTTCATTCATGAGATGACCTCATACTCAAGTGGTTTTGTTGGCATACTGCAAAACCTAATATTACAGAAGGAACTCCAGGGACTGGCCTTTGGCTGATAACGTAAACTGGGATTCACAATGGCTGAAACAACTTAGCATACTATCCTGCTTAGGAAACCCTAATACTCAGAAGAGTACACATTTTAAATACCCTCCCTCCCATCCTCAAATACTGTGCTAAATTTAAAACAACTCACTAAGAAATCTCAGTGCAAATTTTTCACAAAGTAAGATGAAGTTACAACTCAATTCAGAACTCAGACAAGTTTTCTTTGTTTTCTTCTCAAGTCTGAATTGCTTCTAGGTTGGTCTTTTCTAACTCAGAAGCCGTTTTTATTCAAGAAGGGCTGTGTGGTTTTCTGAAGCAATTGCTTGGCTAGAAACTTCAGCAGAATGGGTAAACTTGTTTTTCCTTTCCCTGCTCAGGCCCCACACTTTAGAAATGTTTTCTAGTAACATGTACATCAAGCAAGTAGCTGTTTCAAAGTCAGATTTGGAGGGAGTACTAATGGTAGGAGTAATTTCTAAGGGGCCAAATGCCAAAGAATAATCATATTTTCACTCATACATCCTCAATCTCTAAAACAAGTTAATGTGTGAAATGCTGCTGGGCTGGCTTACAGAAATGGTAGCAGAAATCCAGTGGATGCTGGATGGGAGATATACTTGTTTTCCCCAGAGGCCGTTTCAGTATTGCTAATTCTTAACTGGCCTGGCTGGTGTATTTGACAAACAGCCCAACAGAAACATTTGCTGTTTGATATTTTTTGATTCATCTGATGAAGCCTGCATGCAACACACTCATGCAGATGCAAATATCAGCAGTAATAGTAGCATTTTATATTTTTTCTAGCAACTTTTCATCCAAAGGCCTCAAAGAGCCTGATAGGTATTAAAACACTCCCTTAGAAAAGAGAAACAAGTCCTCACTAGAAGAGAATGATAGAACTCTGGGAAATTACATGAGAAGTTTAGACCAACTTCTCACCTACAAATAGGCAGTGGTGAAGCCATGATTCAGCTCTGTTTCCTTATTGGTCCTGTGGGCAGCTCTCGGGGCAGTAAAGCAATGCAGATGGTCTGGGGTGTTTAGTCCTTAATTCTTTCCTGAACTTTTTGAGATGAAGTGTTTCAAAATATTCATATTTTTCCACTACAGTTTGTGACCTTATAAGTTTTATTCAATATTTATATCACTTTCATGCTTGTCTCCACAAGATAAAATTTGGCTACCACCATAATCCATCAATTTCTTTTTTTTTTAAATTTCTTTCTTACCATCTTTATTTTACTCCTGATGTTACTGTTCCAGAAAAATGTATTATTATTCTTATTAGTCTAATCCTTGTTGCATGTGTTATTGCATCTTGTTTGTGCTAGAAAATAAAACATTCTTGGAAAGAAGAAAGAACTGAACTTTTGGGCTCTGATCTAGAAAGGAATCTTGCTAGCTAAGGTTGAAATTTGTGTTCTCTTCTGCTTGACTTTCTAGTGAGTTGTTCATGAGGCTAATTTTCTAACTGAGGAGTGATAAATGTCGATAAGGCTAAAAAGAATTTTTGGTGTCTCAATAAAATGGAATTCCTTAACATCATAGCTTATATTCCCTTTCATTAACATTTCCTGAGAGATAAATGTGTGTGAGGCACCAAGCTAGTTCTAAAGAAAGGCCACCATTCCTACTTGCAAGAAGTACAATATGACAGTAGCAATGGCAATGAGATAAACTTATTGTCAAAGGTTGTCCTGGTTAGTAGTAACAGCAAGATAACTAGTTAATACATGAGGCTAATAGTAAACACTTTAAAAAATACGATGTTGAATCCTCCTCCCCTATTCCATCTCTGTCACACACACACACATTAGTTGTCCAACTAATTAGAGAAGGAACTCTCAGGTTATGTTTTTGCCTTTTTAGGGAAGACCATCTGAACTTCTCAGTGCTGTCATATATTTTACAGTTTTAAAAGACAATGACCAGCAAATATTACCACAGTCCAACAAACAGTAGTGATATCTTACAATAGAATAGTTCACTTTTTTCCACACTATATGCATTATCCATAAAAATGGAATCTCTTACAGGAAACAGAAAAATGCCTAACTAGATGCTATGAATATATGGGAGAGAGGAGACTTTTCAACTTTATTTTCTGGAGAAGCCATTCAGAATGCAAAATTGGCTCCTAGCAAGTGGAGTAAAGTACTTATTAGTATTTTGTTTTCTTCTAATGCCCCGGATCGAGAGTGAGGGGCTGGTAGAGCTGAGGCTGGGAAAAGGGTTCTCTCCCCTGGAGTCGCAGAGGCTGCTAGAGGAAGGGGAGATGCAGTGTGAGTGGTGGTTATAATAGAGGAAGAGAAAGATGAGCAGGCCAAGCAAGAAGGGCACGGAAGACCGAAAAGGAGCCCCAAATGGAGGAGGACTTGGAACAGGTTGTTTGTAGACAGGATTAAGACAGGGAGATAGAAAAGTGAGGGAGGTGCATGCCAGAAAGAAGGTGAAGCATGAAGGGGAGAAAGCAATCCTAGCAAAGTGAGAAAAGAACTATGGCTGTAGCTGTTCCCTTGCCAGCTTCTTTGGTGGATAAAATGGTTTGCATATATGTTGAGTTAGCTTGTGGTGGGGAGAAGGAGCTGTACGGAATTATACAGTTGTAATTAAATACGTATGTATTAATATCATACTTATTTATACACTGGTAGCCTGTGCAACTTTGAGGAGCCCTGGCTTCCTTCTCTCCAGTTGGTGTATTAATAGCTGAATATCACCCCATCATTACCATGCTTTCAGAAGACCAGGAGAGCACCATCCGTTAGTTCTGTGCTACCTTTTAACTACTGTTGGCATATATTGCCTGTCTTGTTCCCTCATTTGTAATGCCAAAAGTCGAGGACTCCTTGATAGTTCCTTGGTTTTATGGGATATGTATTGTTCTATGCGCTTCCCTTGTGGCACAGCTGGTAAAGAATTCGCCTGCAATGTGGGAGACCTGGGTTCAGTCCCTGGGTTGGGAAGATCCCCTGGAGAAGGGAAAGGCTACCACTCCGGTACTCTGGCCTGGAGAATTTTATGGACTCTATAGGCCATGGGGTCACAAAGAGTCAGACACGACTGAGCGACTTTCACTTATTGTTCTGCATTATCTAGATGAAGTCAACTCAACTATTTACATTCATCCACATACAAGAACTGGAGGAAATGTCAACCCACTCCAGTATTCTTGCCTGGGGATCCCATGGACAGAGGAGGCTGGCAAGGCTACAGTCAGTCCGTGAGATTGCAAGAGTCGGGCACGACTGAGAGACTAAACCACCAGCACCACATACAAGAATCATCAAAGATAATTTTGCATAAGTAGAAACCCAAATCTGGCTCAGAACAAAATGCTGGTGTGGTGTTTTGCACGTGGCAAAATATTCAATTGCCTCATGGATGTGTAGGACAATACCACCAACCAAGACATTCATTGATTATACTTATTTTCAGATTTACTCTATGGGATGCTTCCTTGAATGCTTTATTCTAACTTGACAGTGGCAGTGGAATGTAATTTACCATGACTATTTCCCATTGGGTTAAATTATATCATAAAATTCATGTAATTTCTTCAATACAGAAAAGATCCAGAAAGCTATTTTTATTCCTTTGGGGTGGGGGTCAGGGACATGGGATGAGGTTTCTGACCTTAACTTTGTAAAAACTATGTTGCCCCAAGTCAAAGGTTTAAATCCTCCTGAAAATGTTATCTTTTTACATACTGTTCCACTTGTATATATATCTGACAAAACTGACATATCTTTACCAAATCTTATTCGTTTCTCCCAGGAAAGATTTCATCATTAAGGAAGTAAGGTTACTGAACATTTCACACGGTTGCATGAAAAAATATTGTCTAGGTGATGCACAGTTAAAAAAAATGACAAGTATCTGAGAAAATACACACGTGGAACATGATGTAAGCTTTACCCTCAAAGCTGGTGCCATTTTGATTCAGGTGAACATGATTTTATAATTATGAAATCCTCTAATAATTATTGCATTCATCTACTGCTTTACAGTCCTTTTAAACCTAGTGAGAATTTATTCATTAAATATTTATTCCTTTCTGCTATATACTAAGACTACACAAAGTTCTGGAATCTACTGTTTTTATTTATCCAGCCAATCATATAAGAATAGAGATGACAGTCAGAACCCCAAATCAGATACTATAATTCTCAGTTTAGACCCATACAATTCAAATTTTCTGAACTAGTAACCCTATTTGAAAGGAAAAGTACTAGGTGGGTATTAGTTTCCCAAGGCAAGCAAGTGTGAAGTAGCAAGCTATTATTATTTTTGGCATGTGAGTAAGAGTAGAAACGAGGCTCCTTGAAAAATCTACCCGGAAAGCAAAGTTTCCCTTTAACTTTCCCCGTTTTCCTTTCTCTGTCCCTCTCATACTCTCGGCAGTGCCTCGTCTCCATTATTTATTGCCTTCATTCATTCTTTCCATTCGCTCACCAACCAGTTATTTTTCAAACAAGAGTAAGGCCAGTAGAGAAATAAAGATATGAAAGGGAGAGACCCTGTATGAGGCAGCTACTGATTATGTTATAAAGTTAAGTCATGTCCAGGCATTAGCACAGTACCAAGAGGAACATGACAAGCTCTGTTTAGTTACATAATTGTGAGAATTCAGAGGTTGTAAAGAACCCAAGCTCTATATCAACTGAGACCTGCCTTCTCTTGAACTACCCTTCCTTTCAACCAGAGGCTTAAGACCTTTGATGCAAATGAGTATCACCTGCTGAGTTTTAAAATTCCTGCTACCCAGGCCAAATCAAGTCTTGTTTAAAAAAAAAAAAATCCTCTGGAGATGGGACTCAGATTTTTTTTTTTTTTTAAATTGGCTATTCCACTGTGCAGCCTAGGTTGAGAAACATTGTCCTAAATATCTCTTCTTTTTAAAAATCTCATGTTACCCTAACTTCAATATAGAAAAGGCAAATAACTTTGGGGAAAACATTAGTTTTCTCATTCTGTTGACAACCCCCCTCCCAAAGCAAATAAGCAAACAAAATCTAAGCTACGACAACAATAGCAGCAACAGCAAAACTGTTTTCTGTAAGTTCTTGAAGTTG
Organism: Capricornis sumatraensis; assembly: GCF_032405125.1. NCBI lineage: Eukaryota > Metazoa > Chordata > Mammalia > Artiodactyla > Bovidae > Capricornis > Capricornis sumatraensis. The sequence continues at coordinate 58,378,354 of NC_091084.1, read as the reverse complement.
GGGATTAGAAATTACCAAAAAAAAAAAAAAAAACCAAAATAGAGATTTTGGTTATCATTAGTGGAAGAAGAAGTAAAGTAGAAAGAAAGGCATGTCCTGGAGCATGGTATAGTTGGAGAGACTTAGGGAAGAAATCTGCTGAAGGTGACATTTAGTAGGCAACCTATTTGGTCAGGGCATCCCAGGTGGCACTACTGGTAAAAAACCTGCCTGCCAATGCAGGGGATATAATAGATGCAGGTTCGATCCCTAGGTTGGGAATATCCCCTGGAGGAGGGCACAGCAACCCACTCCAATATTCTTGCCTGGAGAATTCCATGGACAGAGAAGCCTGGCAGTCTACAGTCCACAGGGGACTCGCGTGGAGTTGGACATGACCTTGCACACACACAATTTGGTCAGATGCAAAGATCCTGGACAAAGGAAGTGGAATAGTAGTAGGAAGTCTGATTTGTTTGGACAACAAACCTTTAGTATTTATTCCAGTAAATTGCTCAATATGAGATCAGTGGCTGAGTTATTAAGACTTTGACAAACAAAACAAAACCCAAGCCGTAAATCAGGACCAAGAATCTGACCCTTAGTGTGATGGATGGCGGAGGGAGTTAGACAAGCGTAACAGAGCCCCCAAATTTGGCCACAGTAATGAAATTATGAAATGTGTTGGCATCAATGCAAAAGTCTGGTGTCAGCCAGTAAAAATGAAGTAAAACAACATAGAAAAGATGGGTTTTGAAGTGGTCTGTTTACCTCCAGTGCCTGAAAGCATCTATTCCATGTTCTTCCTTCGTATTGTTATTGCTAGTGAGGTAGATTAGGAAGCCCAGGGCTTGAACAGACCCAGATTCTAGCTTTGGCTCCTTACTTACTATCTGTAGGACCTTGGGGGTATAGTTTAATTCTCTGGGCCCCAGCTTCCAAAAGGAACTCAGAGATAACATCTATTTCAAAAAGTTGTGAAAAATAAAGAACAAATAATACAGTCGAAGCTGTTAATAATTTCAAGACTCTTTCTCCTTTGTCTGTTTTAACTGCTGTTATCTCTAAAGTGAAATCACTCTGTTGTGTCTGACTCTTTGCGACCCAATGGACTGTAGCCTGCCAGGCTCTGCCATCCATGGGATTTTCCAGGTAAGAATACTGGAGTGCAATTCCAGGCAAGAATATTTCCTTCTCTAGGGGATCTTCCCAACCCAGGGATAGAACTTAGGTCTTTCACACTGCAGGCAGACTCTTTACCATCTGAATGCACCCGATCTCATCTGATCTCAGAAGCGAAGCAGGGTCAGGCCTGGTTCAGTTCAGTTCAGTCACTCAGTCATGTCCGACTGTTTGTGACCCCATGAATCGCAGCACACCAGGCCTCCCTGTCCATCACCAACTCCCAGAGTTCACCCAAACTCATGTCCATCGAGTCGGTGATGCCATCCAGCCATCTCATCCTCTGTCTTCCCCTTCTCCTCCTGCCCCAAATCCCTCCCAGCATCAGAGTCTTTCCCAATGCCTGGTTAGTTATCTCTAAAGGCAGCTTCAATTCTTGCAGATGTAGAGCAGATAAAAATTTTGTACAACAAATTTGCTGATAGTAAAAGTAACTTCCTGGGGTGGGAATGGAGGCTAGGTAATTCAAGCTTAAACGTGATAGTCCTCTGACATGAATAAACATGTTCAAATCACGGGGGACTGAATGTTTTTTAAACTTTTACATTTGCTTTATTTTTGGCTGCTCTGGGTTTTCACTGCTGTTCACGTGTTTTTCTGTAGTTACAGTGAGCGGGGGCTACTCTTTGTTGTGATGCGTGAGTTTCTCACAGCAGTTTCTTCTCCTGTTGTGGAGCACAGGCCCTAGGACACACAGACTTCAGCAGATGAGGCACATGGCTCCACAGTTTCAGTTCCCGGGTTCTAGAGTGCAGGCTCAGTAGTTGTGGCACGTGGGCTAAGTTACTCCATGGTGTGTGGGATCTTCCCGGGCCAGGGATCAAAAAATGTGTCCCCTGCATTGGCAGGCAGATTCTCATCCCTGTACCACCAGAGAAGTCTGATTGGAGATTTTTGAACTTCTGATTACCTGCAGATGAGGTCTTGCTCTCAATTAGCCGACTTAGGGCAAAGTCAAAGACTGGCAGGGCCTTGCAGGTCTGAGGCAGGAGTGGGGACAGAATGTGTAAAACTGGAGTGTGAGAATGTGCTCGCTTCAGGATTCAGCCTTGTGTGTATATATATATATATATATATATATATATATATATATATATATATATATATATATATATCCTGCAGGTTGTTGGCAAGCAGGGGGTTAAGCTCAGTTGTTGCTATATTTGATTTTTCAAGAAAAGTCAGACCCATATTTAATGTAAACTCTCCCAGTTTTTGATGGGAGATGACTAACTTCATTTTCTTTCAACGTTATGTGGGCCAAACAAAACACGTCTGAATACTGCCTGTGTGCTACCAGCCTGTGACCTTTGCCTTTTGAAGGTCCTTTTCGCTTTTAGTGCCCTCTACTCTGAGCCCAGGAATAATGTATTCATCTCAAATGACAGGCTTACCCTAATGAATGCCCCCATTTCCAGATAAGCGTTTCCCGTTGTTAGTGTTTTATCATCCATAATTAATGTTACCTTCCAGGCAATTCTTATGCAAACGGCCTTTTGTTCCAAAGTTAAAATCAATTATAATATTTCCTGTTACTTGCTAAAGTGTATAGACTTAATTTTCTGCTCCTTAGTTTTATCTAACACATCTGCTGGCTGGTTTCACGTCCTCAGGGCCCAGCTTAATTTTGCACCAACTTTCGTGAGGTAAAACTTAATCAACTTTCACTTTTGTAAAGCTAAATATTTTTAAAACGTTGTAGAAATAGTCTTTTAGCTCACGTGTTATGGACTGAATAGTGTCCTCCTCAAATTCATATGATGAAATGCTAACCTTCAATGTGACTATATTTGGAGTAAGAGCCTTTAAGGAGGTGATTAAGGTGAAAAGAAATATATATATATATAATTTTTTTTTGACCAGGGATTGAGTCAGGCCCTCTAAAGTGAGAGCATGGAGTCCTAATCACTGGACTGACAGGGAACTCCAGGTTAAATGAAATCTCAAAGGTGGAGCCCTAGTCCAATAGGACTAATGTTCTTATAAAGGAAGAGATAACAAGAGAACAGATACCCAGAGGAAAGGCCATATGAAGCTACAGTGAGAAAGCGGCCAACCGCAAGTCAGGAGGAGAGCGTTCACCAAGAACCACACCTGCCAGTGCACGTGCGTGCTCAGCCACTCAGTTGTGTCTGACTCTTCGTGACCCTGTGGAGTGTAGCCCACCAGGCTCCTCTGTCCATGGGATTTCCCAGGCAAGAATACTGGAGTGGGTTGCCATTTCCTCCTCCAGGGGATCTTCCCAACCCAAGGATCAAACCCAGATCTCCTGCATCTCCTACACTGGAGGTAGCCTTTTTACCATTGCATCACCTGGGAAGCCCATAGCTGCCAAGACCTTGATCTTGGACTTCAGCTTTCAGAACTGGGAGGAAATAAACTTCAGCTGTTTAAGCCACCCAATTTGTGATATTCTGTTGTGGTGGCCTTAGCAAAAGAATCCTCCCCCTTTAACTACCCTATCTTTGGTGTCTGATGTCATTCCAGTCATGCTCAGAGAAATCCCACTTTTTAGATTCTCATTTTACTTCCTGTTCAAAACAGTGTAGACATTTTTATATCATCAATCAAAAGAGTCCCCTGCCTGAGAAATATATCCAACTCTCTCTGTCATGGCAGAATACCAACTATTTGGTAACTCACCCATAAAATGTGAGATAAAGGAAACCAATCCTTTTCCCGAGTTTTAAAACTTCTCCTCGTTTGTCAGCTGCTCCTGTGAGTCGCACGATGCCGACCTTCTTGAGGCTGGAGAGCCACCTGTATGCGTGCTCATCATCTTTTAAAACATCTTCAAAATCCAGAGTAGGCAGCTGGAACTCTGAGCCCCAGTATTGACACTCTGTGAATTATGAAAAGGGAGAAACAGTGTTAAAAACACTGTTTTTAACATACAATGAGAACTTCAGAGAAGGAACTAGTTCATTGAAGCTGACCTTTGAGCTATCATGGAACAGACTAAAGTTCAATCATATTAGAAATACCCAAATTACCAGCTCTTATTCCTTGGAGCCAGGCCAGTGTACTCAGGCTTTCTGCCTGCCACTGTGCAAGACCCATGACTGGTATTCATCATAGCACTTTGTCAAGAGAATGTTTAGCCTGTGGATGTTCTTGATACATATGTCCTTAGGGCTTCTCTGTCTGGACATTGCTTAGAAATAGCCTTGAAATACTGTGCATTTTTAACAGCCAAGTTAAATTACTCAATTCCAAATAGATAGAAAATGAGAATGACGTGTTAGAACAGCCCATGCCTATCCCTGGGGGTTGGGAAAAGGGGGGCGGTGTTTGCCATGGTAGGAACTGCCCTTCCTTTCTCTTATTTCAACTGATAAGAAGCTTTCTCTGTGGCCAACTTGTTCATGGGAGTCAGCAAAAGCTGTCCATGGGAAGGAAAAGATGGGCCATGTTGTTTTTCCAGAGCAGGCTGGCTAAAGTGGTAATAATGAGATTAGAATGACTCGGAATATAATCATAATTTTTTTGGTGGTGGAGGGTGTAAAACACATTATTGGTCTTTCTTGATTCGATTAGCTACCCAATAATTTTTTGTTGGTTTGTTTTCTCAATAAGCCTGATGGTGGTGTTTGGTGGTAGTGGTTTAGCTGCTAAGTTGTATTTGACTCTGCTACCCCAAGCTCTTCTGTCCATGGGATTTCTTATGGCAAGAATACTAGAGTAGGTTGCCATTTCCTTCTCAAAGGGATCTTCCTGACCCAGGGATTGAACCTGGGTCTCCTGCATTGCGGGCGGATTCTTTACCGACTTAGCCACCGGGGAAGCCCTCAATAAGCCTAATATTGTACTATATTGAGAGACATTGTGATAGGCAGGAAGTCTTTAGGAACTTGTGGCTTATGGAAGACTTGGACGTGGACGCTGACCATTAAAACACAATATGTTGTAAAGCAAATATAATAAAAATTGATTAAAAAATACATAAAAGCAGTAAAATAGTGAAGATAAGCCACCTGCAACAGTATGGATTAGACAGACTCATAGGTGACAAACCAAACAAAATAACACAATTTGTTGGATGCTATATTTGAAGACTCTGATGCTGGGAGGGATTGGGGGCAGGAGGAGAAGGGGACGACAGAGGATGAGATGGCTGGATGGCATCACTGACTCAATAGACGTGAGTCTGAGTGAACTCCGGGAGTTGGTGATGGACAGGGAGGCCTGCCATGCTGCAATTCATAGGGTCTCAAAGAGTTGGACACGACTGAGCGACTGAACTTATAGTTGAAGTACATTCAAAATACTGTGGAGATAACAGATCTTCTGATCCCTTATTAATGTTCCTCTATGATGCCAGTGATTCTTTTAAACACGTGAAGTTCCCCATGTCTCTCCCTTATGTCTCAGGTATTTCTACTAAAATCAAACAGAGCTGGTTTTTATGGGCCCAGCATGCTTGAGCTGTACCACTCTGCTCTCTAACAAGAGTTGGATTTATATGAAAGAGCTTCTATTCAAAGAGGAGATCTGCTTGACTTTTGAATATTGGATTTTATGGTTTTTTGCTTTGCCACTCCTATTTGCCCTTTGCATTTACAGTCTCCAGATTGTAATATTTGATACCCATCATAAAGGTCTGTGAAAAGAAGGTGATACATGTCATAAGTACTGCTTATTGGCTACCTAGATAGAAAAGTCATTTGGCTTCCCATAAAGGGAAAAATTTCCTGGGCAAAATATCAGTGTTAAAGACAAAAATGATAAATCACTATCTCCTCTTTCCAAACCTTACACCTAAGTGTACTACATCTAGAATCTTAAAAAATATTGAAAACAACTTTAAGCTTATTGAGCTCCAAATGAAAACTGTAAGTCCATAGAGTATTAGAGGTAGATGAGATTTTCATATTGGCTTTAGGGTATCCCATCACTATGGGTCCTTATTATTGGATAGAAAGATCATCTAAACTATGGCTGAGGGGTTCTCAGATCTTGGGCACTGTAATAATCTGGCTAAGAGCAAAATTTTTATTCCTGTATAGACTGCTAGATGGATTAGCTGTGGTCTACATGGTCATCTACAGCAGTGTGTGATGTCTTTATTACAAAGGGTTAAGTAATTTATTGATGAGCCTTGTTATAATATTTAAAAGAAAAATCTCATGTCCTATTGAGAGAAAACCAGCCTGGAGAGATAGTAAGGTCCAGACTGCAGCATTGTCAAGCAGAACTTTCTGAGATGCTGGGACTATTTTCTATCTGTACCATCCAGTACTGTAGCTGCTAACAATATGTGGATATTGAGACCTGGCATATGGATAGTGGAACTGAGGGACTGAGATTTTATCTTTATTTAATTTAAACTGACTTAAACTTTGATTTGGGCTTCCTAGGTGGCACAGTGGTAAAGTATCCGCCTGCCAATGCAGGAGGCACAAAGGACACGGGTCTGGTGCCTGGGTTGGGAAGATCTCCTAGAGTAGGAAATCTCAACTCACTCCAGTATTCTTGCCTGGAAAATTCTATGGACAGAGGAGACTGGTGGGCTACAGTCCATGGACTAGCAAAGAGTCAGACACAACTGAGCACACACACACAAACTTTAATTTAAATAGCCACATGTAACTGATACTATATGAAATAGCACATGAATAGAATAAAGGACATGGAGCGAAAGAGACTTGAGCTTGAGTCATCATATTGCCTCTTACCAGCTTGTTTCTTTGTCTTTTCTCTGATCTTCCATCTCTTAATTTATAAAATAACCATACTAATATTTGCCTTCAAGGTCATATGTTAACTATGCAATGAGTTTATGCAAGGAGTCTGGGATAGTCAATAGTGCATTGCAAACTAAGAAAATACATAATATAACAATTGATATTTGCTGAATACTTTCTAGAGTTAGCTGCAGTCCAAGGTGCTCTCCATGCATTATTTTTTGAAAATCCATAATAAATATACATCATAAGGTTTATAAGAATGCTATGATGGTTTTAGTGTTCCCATCCTACAGAGAAGGGAACAGAGAGCTGAGTCTCGCAACTAACGATTTGCAGACTAGTTAAGCAAATTCAGGTGACTAATTCCAAAGTCTGTAATTTTAGCAACTACACAGAAAATAAACATTTGATGCCTTGAAATACTGTTGTCACATGTATTTTTAAGTCCTATGTCTGAATGTTCACAGCTTACTCTATCCTTTACACGGAAAATCTACTTTTTGGATGAAAAGTAAAGCAGGGCAAGTTACAATTAGAAACACTTCGTCTGGACATGTTCAAGCATGAGTGTTTAAAGATAAACCTTGGCTCCCAGTCAGGACTTTCAATGCAGAAAAAACTTTACAACTAGGTTTCATGGCACAACTCTACAACAGCATTGCTATTCACTGCTTTTCTGAAATGAACCAAGGCTTAAAAATCAGCTAGCTTCTTTTTAAAAAATTTATGCCAATATAAGTCAGTGATCCATGCCAGTGGTTTTACTTAAGGCCATTATCACTTTCCAGAGAGTTTTGGTGACTGTGTAGCAAAGAAATGTAATAAATAGAGATGGAAAAAACACTTTCACAAGATGTAAATGTTTAAAAAACTTTTGTATTTTGAAAACTTTGTGAATTCAAGAAGGACTGCTTGGGGTACACACTATATACATTGAAATATACTTATAGCCTATTATAATGAATTTTTGTTTCTACATGAGTCATTTTCCTGTTATAGAGTAACACACACATGCTGTCAAACACACATGGACATACACACACAATATACAATATTCTTATCTAACTCATAGAAAATGAATTATATTCTTTCAATAAATATGTTACTCTTTACATGTGGAAAGTTAACCATGTTCACATAAAGACTAAAGATAAAGCAAGGCTGTTAATATAAGCATCAATCTGTACTATAAATAATTTCACATTCATAGGATTTTACTCTCAGTGGTTGGTCACAGTACTTTTCAAGTTCTACAAAGTTTATAGTTTCCAACTATAGCTTCTATTTTGGTGGGCCTAGGCAGCCACTTTGCAAAAATCAGTGACCAAGGGCCACAGCCCATCATAGAATCTGTGTCCTGATATGAGCCAATGATAGACTCGGTAATGGCAAGTGTAATTTTCAGGGACAGCATTGTGACTAACCAGTTTCCAAATTCATATAACATCCTCAATATAAAATAGTTTTCCAGGAGAAATAAACTTCATCTTAATAAATCCAACCAATAAGATCATTCTATGATCTATGTGTAGGTCCGATGATATCTGAACAGAAACTCTGATGCTGAAAAGGTAATTTAGAAGCATTTTCCCAATCTCCCCCAACCACAAAACCTCACCACCGGGGACCATATGAAAACACATTGGCCTAGAAGAAATCATTTGTCAGGTGAATACATGGAAAGCAAACTTAAATTTCACACTTGGGTCTGGATACATAAACAGTGTGGAAAATGACGGAATATTTAAGGCATGAACCACCCTTTCTAATTTAAATTATGGCCTTACTAATAAATACTTCCTTGAACATGTGCTTCACACATCATAAAATTTATGCATAGGCTACATGCTGGCTTTCAAGGAACCATTTGTATAAGGCTTGCTTTTCAGTGTTAAACCTCACATTCCTGAATCCTGACTTGTTTTTCAAAAAAGAAAAAGACACAAAGAAGCTCTTCAGTTGAAGATTCATGAATGCAGTGTGCAGGGTTACAGTGTGTTATTTTATGAATTTAGGACCTTCTGTTGACCTGTACAGAACTGTGTCTGAAACAACTGTCTGAAACAGCTCATCTCATGTGCTAAGGATCAGCTGATGGCTTACTATCTTTTCCTGTAGATATCTTGCAGGGCTTCAACCATAAACCAAATCTGACCCCCAGGAGGGGAAAGGGCCCTGAGTGGAAATAGGGCTTTAATTCTCTTTTCTGCACCAAGGACTTGCTGCCCTTGTTGGAAAGGGCATCCTTGTCTCTTGTCTAGTGACTCAACCTGCCTTTCAAGATCTTGGTCATTTGTCACCTTTTAGATTGAAATCTTCCAGAAGCTGACCCTAGGATGAAGATTTGAATGCAAGCAACTTACTAAGGTGAGAGTTGGACCATGAAGTGCCAAAGAACTGATGCTTTTGAACTGTGGTGTTGGAGAAGATTCTTGAGAGTCTCTTGGGCAGCAAGGAGATCAAACCAGTCAATCCTAAAGGAAATCAGTCTTGAATATTCATTGGAAGGACTGATGCTGAAGCTCCCATACTTTGGCCACTTGATGCAAAGAGCTGACTCATTAGAAAAGACCCTGATGCTGGGAAAAATTGAGGGCTAGAGGAAAAGGGGCAACAGAGGATGAGATGGTTGGATGGCATCATGAACTCAATGGACATGAGTTTAAGCAACCTCTGGGAGATGGTGAAGGATAGAGAAGCCTGGCGTTCTTCAATCCCTGGGGTTGCAAACAGCCAGACATGGCTGAGCAAATAAACAACAATTTACTAAGGAGGCACCAATAGGAGGTGGGGAAGTAAACAGAAGCAGACCTCTGGATGGGTTTTTTAAAAAACTTTTTATTTTATATTGGAGTATAGCCAAATAACAGTGTTGTGATAGTTTCAGGTGAACAAGTTAAGGTTTTGCAGCCGGGACTCAGCACTGCTGGGCCTCATGGCAATGCTGTAGACTATACTTCAGATTCAGAGTTATCCTACCCAGAGCCAAGGAAGCTGAGATGCACAGGCTACCAACACCCACCACTTACTGGTTGAGAGCTGTTCCTGGGGATTCATTCCTGGGTCTCCTGGCCTTCCCTGTGTGTTGGCCAAGCAGGCTCCCTTAGGTGAGAGGACCCTCCAGGAGCATGGCAGGCTTGGGATAGGAAGCTGTTGGCATGTATGAGAAGAGCGCTGAGGAGCACTGACGCGGCTGTGACAGCCTCTGCGATGCCCTCCTTTGGGATCTGCAAGACTGGGCTAGGATGGCTGTCTTCTGTGGTGCCTAGCACCATACACACCTCAGTCCCAGTGCTCACTACACTGTGCTGAAAGGATCTTTCATTTACTCTGTACGTGTTTGTTGAAAGCCTTGGCTATGTGAAAGAGAACGTGTTAGTGAATAAAAATAGATGTGATAGCTGCCCTTGGGAGGGAAAAGGTGAATAAATAAGGAAGCAAAGAAATAAATACATAAAACTAAACATTGTAGCAAGTGCTATGAGCATAACAAATAGGGTATATTGACAAAAAATCATTGGAAGTGGGATGGAGACCCTATTTAGACATGGCAGATAAGAAAGGTCTAACTGAAAAGATGCTATTTAAGCTGCATCCTGAGGGGTGAGAGAAGTCAGTCATGCAAAGGGCAGAGAAAGTGTCCAAATAGGAAAGACAATAGGAAGAGGGGTGATCTCTTAGCTTATTGGAGGAACTCAAAGTCACTGAGGCTAGGATGCACTAGACAGATGTGGGTGTCGCAGATGAAGTATAAAAGTAAGCGAGGGTGGGTTAGGTGGGTCCTCATCTCTATGTCTCTCACTAGAGTGCAAGGTCCTTGCAAACGATAGGGATCCTGTCATTTATCTTTATTTCCTCCTAGCTGTTGCCCCTAACTCTTTCTCCTCCTGGTATACAGCGCAGGGCTGGCATTCAATAGATTTTCAGAAAACTACTATGTTCTGTATCCTAAATAAAATATTTGCTTATTTCCTAATGATGAATGGAAATTGGAAGCAACCCAAAAGAAGACAGTATCTGAGCACCCTTTAGCATTTTAAAAGATAGAGAAATCCATAAAACCTTTCCTGTAGGTGATAATCTCACCAAACTTGAAAAGTCTCCTTAAGAATGTATAAATAAGTTTATAAGTTGCTTGAAAGAAGGGAAATTCATTTTTGTTTTGGACTATTAGGTACCTGATATATTATATATGTTTAGCCCTATGACCGGAGAAGGCAATGGCACCCCACTGCAGTACTCTTGCCTGGAAAATCCCATGGACAGAAGGGCCTTATAGGCTGCAGTCCATGGGGTTGCTAGGAGTTGAACACTACTGAGCGACTTCATTTTCACTTTTCACTTTCATGCATTGGAGAAGGAAATGGCAACCCACTCCAGTGTTCTTGCCTAGAGAATCCCAGGGACGGGGGAGCCTGGTGGGCTGCCGTCTATGGGGTTGAACAGAGTGAGACACGACTGAAGTGACTTAGCAGCAGCAGCAGCATCAACCCTATGACAAGAGTGACCATACAGTTGGAGAAAACAAAAACACAGGAAATTATGAAAAAGCACTAAAGGACAGTGTAAAAAACATTTACAAAAACAGAAGCTAACGCACTTACTAGGCACTTTCTAAGCACTTTACCTGGAGTGACGCATGTAGTCCTTAAACAACCCCATAATAGAGGTTCTAGTACGGTTCCCATTTTATAGATGAGACAGGCATCAGTATCTTAGGTAAGTGAAGCAACATCACACAGCTGATGTTAAGTCAGAGCTGGGATACTACAAGAAGAACTGAACTCCAGACATTCAGAAAAAACTTGTTGAAGGATAACAAGCACTGAAGGATGTCAAGAAGGAAGATTATTATCTCAGACTTCCTTTGAGTTGGCAGTGCAAACCGAAAATTCAATTTTACCCTCTGTCATTATTTGAAGTATCCCCTTTGACGTCCTTGAAAAGGTTGTAGAACACCCTCTTGACGGCTTTTCATTGCACAGCACACATCTCCCTATGGAGCAACCTACTCTGGTTCTAGTCGGCTCCAAATGACACAGTCTTCTTCCTTACACAGAGTCACGTCTACCTCTGTCACCTTCTTTGAGGCGCTAACTCAGTGCTCCAGAATCACACAGAATATGGCAGTCTTGGAGAAGGTATAAAGACAGTTACTGAACGGAGTTTTTCTTTCCAAGCCTAAATAAATAGCCCCTTTCTCACCCATATTTTTCACGTTTTATGGCTCCCAAGCCCCATATGGCTCCCTACCATCCTCTCTGCTCTCCTCTTGTTGATGGTTTCAAGTTTGCTGATGCTCTATAACAGCCTGGGTGTCTCAGATCAGATACACTACTACAGGTGTCCTCTGGCTATACCTACACAGTGGGATCGCTACTACATTTTTATTCATACAGCCTAAATCTAATTAACCTTGTTTTGGCAGTCTCAAGTCTGTTGACTCAGCTTAAAACTTTTCAGTCAGCCAAAACATCTAAGAATTGCCCCTCAGCCAAGTCCTCATTTCCGAAGCTAGTTCACTGAGAATGTACTAAGTTACTTAAGTAGAAATGAGATGCAGGTCCAGTTTGATAGGGACTTTGTGTCAAAGGTTTGAGGGCGACAGATCTGGATTCGAGTCGGAATTCTGACACTTTCTGTCTGCGTGACCTTCAGAAAGTGATATATTCTCTCAGTTTAATTTCTTTACTGAAAATACAGGGTGGAAATAATCTGCTGAATTGTGGGGAAATTTAAATGAGATGGTGTCTTGAAAGAACTTGACATCGTGCACCTAACTGCACTTGAACCAGAGCAGCGGAATGTGGCTGGACGAAAACATGCCGTGATGACGGACTTTATTGCATACTTCTTAATCTATAGTTAACTCTATCCCATACTCCCCTAGCTGACTGTTTATCCTGTTCTCTATCCTCAGTCTTCCCACACTTCCTCCTTCTACTCAAGCTTAGCTGACAGCTTTGCTTCCTGTTTCAGTAAAAATTAGAAGGACTCAGAAGAGACTTCCATTCACCCCCATCACCACATCGAACACCCTGCCTGTATCTGTGTCCTTATTGTCTCTTGATGTAGTATAAATAAGTTTGTAAATTTTGTGATCTCATTCTCTACCAAAATGCAAATTCCTTAAGGACAGAATCTTTTTCTGTTTTGTTCATCACTGTATCCCCAGCATGGAGAACAGTTCCTGGTACAATTTTATAATGCATGGAAGATATTTGAAAAATGGTACCTGTTATTAATATTAGTTTTTTCTCTTGATTGCAATTTCCTAGTGGGGTAGACAGTCAAATACACAGACATTGACCCTTGGGTGCAATAATGGCAATGGCACAGAAAGAGCACGTGTGAGTGCTTAGTTGCTTTAGTCGTGTCTGACTCTTTGCGACCTTATGGACTGTAGCCCATCAGGCTCCTCTGTCCGTGGGATTCTCCAGTCAAGAATACTGGAGTGGGTTGCCATGCTCTCTTCCAGGGGATCTTTCTCACCCAGGGATTGAAATCGCGTCTCTGCATTGTAGGTGGATTCTTTACCATTGAGCCACCAGGGAAGCCCAGCATGGAAAGAGAAGCTGGCACAAATTGCTAGAAGCACATAGAAGAGGAGGAGGATGACAAAGGAATTTAATAAAGCAGATGCTCTTCAGTAAAATCTTGGCTCCATCACTTCTTCAGTTCTTTTGTTTTGGACTACTTAGTTTTATCAACCTCATTTTCCTCATGTGTAAAAAGGTTATAATAATGTTGCCTTTGTAAAGTTGTTACTAGGATAAACACAGCAATACATATTAAGCACTGAGCTTAGTGCCTAGCAATGCTTAAAAATATGAAGAAGGAAGGTTGGCAAAGGAGTAGGGGGAAAGAAGGGAGAAAGAGCGTATATATGTTGGTAATTCAGACAGAGCGTTGGTGTAGGAGATAGTGAGATGTTGATGGATTCTGGTTTGTTTTGGCAATAGAGCTAGGAGATTTTCTTGGCACCTTGGGTGCATGGTATAAGAGATAATGAAAAGTCTAGATTTTTATTAATTTATTTTAATTGGAAGCTAATTACTTTACAATATTGTGGTGATTTTTGCCATACATCAACATGAATCAGCCATGGGTGTACATGGATCCCCCCGTTCTGAATGCCCCTTCCGCCTCCCTCCCTCCCCCATCCCTCTGGGCTGCCCCAGAGCAGAGCACTGACTTTGAGTGCACTGCTTTGTTCATTGAACTTGCACTGGTCATCTGTTTTACATACGGTAATATACATATTTCAATGCTATTCTCTCAAATCATCCCACCCCGACCTTCTCCCACATAGTCCAAAAGTCTGTTCTTTACATCTGTGTCTCTTTTGCTTTCTTGCATATAGGGTTGTCATTACCATCTTTCTAAATTCCACATATTTGCATTGATATACTGTATTGGTGTTTCTCTTTCAAGGAGTTACTTCACTCTGTATAATAGGCTCCAGTTTTATCCACCTCATTAGAACTGACTCAAATGCATTCTGTTTTACAGCTGGTAATACTGCATTGTGTATATGTACCACAACGTTCTTATCCATTCATCAGCTGATGGACATCCAGGTTGCTTCCATGCCCTGGCTATTGTAAACAGTGCTGCAATGAACACTGGGGTACGTGTGACTCTTTTAATTCTGGTTTCCTCAGTGTGTATGCCCAGCAGTGGGATTGCTACATCATATGGCAGTTCTATTTACAGTTTTTAAGGAGTCTCCACACTGTTCTCCATAGAACAGTGTGCTAGTTTACATTTCCACCAATAGCGTAAGAGGGTTCCCTTTTCTCCACACCCTCTCCAGCATTTATCATTTGTAGACTTTTTGATGGCTGCCATTCTGACTGATGTAAGATGGTACCTCATTGTGGTTTTAATTTGCATTTCTCTGATAATGAGTGATGTTGAGCATCTTTTCAGGTGTTTTTTAGCCATTTGTATCTCTTCTTTGGAGAAATGTCTGTTTAGTTCTTTGACTCACTTTTTGATTGGGTTATTTATTTTTCTGGTATTAAGCTACAGGAGCTGCTTGTATATTTTGGAGATTGATTCTTTGTCAGTTGTTTCATTTGCCATTATTTTCTCCCATTTTGAAGGCTGCCTTTTCAACTGGCTTATAGGTTTCTTCCTTGTGCAAAAGCTTTTAAGTTTAATTGGGTCCCATTTGTTTATTTTTGGTTTTATTTCCATTAAATAAAAGGTGGGTCATAGAGGATCTTGCTGTGATTTACATCAGAGAGTGTTCTGCCTCTGTTTTCCTCTAAGAGTTTTATAGTTTCTGGTCTTACATTTAGATCTTTAATCCATTTTGAGTTTATTTTTGTGTATGGTGTTATAAAGTGTTCTTGTTTCATTCTTTTACAGGTGGTTGACCAGTTTTCCCAGCACCACTTGTTAAAGAAATTGTGTTTTCTCCATTGTATATTTTTGCCTCAAATGTCAAAGATAAGATGTCCATAGGTGTGTGTATTTATCTCTGGGCTTTCTATTTTGTTCCATTGATCTATATTTTTGTCCTTGTGCTGGTACCATACTGTCTTGATGATTGTAGCTTTGTAGTATATTCTGAAGTCAGGCAGATTGATTCCTCCAGTTCCATTCTTCTTTCTGAAGATTTCTTTAGCTATTTGAGGTTTCTTTTTTTGTGTGTTTCCATACAAATTATGAAATTATTAGTTCTAGTTCTGTGAAAAATACCACTGGTAGCTTGATAGGAATTGCACTGAATTATGTAGAAGGCAATGGCAACCCACTCCAGTACTCTTGCCTGGAGAATCCCATGGACACAGGAGCCTGGTAGGCTGCAGTCCATGGGGTCTCTAAGGGTTGGACACGACTGAGCAACTTCACTTTCACTACAGATTACATTGGGTAGTATACTCATTTTCACTATATTGATTCTTCCAATCCACAAACATGGTATATTTCTCCATCTGTTTGTGTCATCTTTCTTTCATCGGTGTTTTATAGTTTTATATATATAGGTCTTTTGTTTCTTTAAGTAAATTTATTCCTGAGTATTTTATTCTTTTCATTGCAATGGTGAATGAGATTTTTCCTTAATTTATCTTTCTGTTTTCTCACTGTTAGCATATAGGAATGCAAGAGGTTTCTGTGCATTAATTTTATATCCTACAACTTTACTATGTTCATTGATTAGCTCTAGTAAATTTCTGGTGGTGTCTTTAGGGTTTTCTAGGTAGAGGATCATGTCATCTGCAAACAGTGAGAATTTTTCTTCTTCTTTTCCAATCTGGGTTTCTTTTATTTCTTTTTCTTCTCTGACACTGTGCCTAGGACTTACAAAACTATATCAAATAGTAGTGGTTGACCCCACTGCCTGACAGATGGAGTTGCCATCTGTCAGGAAAGACTGTTTGTGAAGCAGGATTATCTAAGACCATCTACTCCCATCAGAGAATTCACCTTTCCTCTGATCTTCCTCCTTTTTTCTTATTTCTCCAAGTAAATCACTTTATGAATCCCCCTTTTGGTTGTCCATCATGATTATGATTGATCAATTTATTTTGGGCTAGATACTTCCATTCCTGTGTGCATGTGTGCTCAGTCTTTGCAACCCTATAGACTGTAATCCACCAGGCTTCTCTGTCCATGGAATTTTCCAGGCATGAATTCTGGAGTGGGTTCCCATTTTCTGTTCCAGGGCATCTTCTTGACCCAGGGATTGAACCCATATCTTTTATGTCTTCTTCATTGGCAGGCAGGTTCTTTACCACTGGTGCCACTAGGGAAGCCCAGACCCTTCCAACATGCCCTTTTGAAGTTAGAGCTTAAACACTCTGCTTCCTCCTTTATGAATACGTGGTTCTCTTCAGATACCTTCCCCCTATCTTCTTTATTATCTGTTTTCATATGGTCATGAGACTGTATCTAATTTGGGTCTGGAATTTTTTTTTCATCCAAGTATTGAGGTTTGTACATGAAATGTATCTGCTGAGTGTTGGTGTCTTCATCTCTAATGATACTTAACTAACCAGTAGTTAACACATCACTTTTCCCCAAGTTTGCTGATCATCCTAGCTTCAGCAAACATTTTTACAGACCTGATTGGAATTAGGGTCAAAGTTGACCAGTCTTTCACTGCTTTCTTAGTTTTACTTAAAGAAAACTATCTGTCAGGTAGAAAAAAATTAGCCCAGACTTAAAATCAATGTCTGAATGAGTAAAATCCTTTTCATGGCAATAATTCACTTCTGAGTCACTCTCAAGGGTTTAATCAGGATTATAATATGATTATTCTTCAAGTAAGGGGAACTCAATGGCACCCCACTCCAGTACTCTTGCCTGGAAAATCCCATGGATGGAGGAGCCTGGTAGGCTGCAGTCCATGGGATCTCTAAGAGTCAGACACGACTGAGCAAATTCGCTTTCACTTTTCACTTTTATGCATTGGAGAAGGAAATGGCAACCCACTCCAGTGTTCTTGCCTGGAGAATCCCAGGGATGGGGGAGCCTGGTGGGCTGCTGTCTATGGGGTCGCACAGAGTCAGACACAACTGAAGCAACTTAGCAGCAGCATCAGCAGCAGCAGCAGCAGCAAGTGGAACTCATGCATAAGGCATGATCATGATGCTGTCTCTCTCTCCTTTTATCCTTGCTCTGATTTTCTTTATTACACCTCTGCTATGTCCATGTCTTTTTATGTAGAAGGATAAGGGGAGGGAAAGGACGTAATAGGATTTGAGTAGCCACAGTGTGCCAGGCACTGAGCTAAGCACAGCACTTACTTTTTTACACTTATTCTTCACATCCCACAGCTGAGAGGCATTGCCTCTTTTACATTTGGAAAAAGTGAGAGTCAGATAATTTATGACACATCAGGTTCACAGAGCAGAAAGTCAAAGCCCCTTTGCTGATTCCAAAGCTATTGTCCTTTTGTAACACTGCTGTTTTACAGGGGAAGCATGTTCTTGGCACACCACCCTCTTCTACTTCCTCTCCTAACAAATTCTAACAAAATTCTTTTGGAAAAATGTATAGCTTCCATTGTTATACCACAGCCTTGCATTTTAGTGTTACCAGTGAATTTATGTCCATTTTCTGGACTTGCTTGCTTTCTGGTCCATATTTTGTAGTTTGACTTTGTTGTTGTTGTTTAGTGGCTAAGTCTTATCTGACTCTTCTGTGACCCCTAGGATGGTAGCCCACCAGGCTCCTCTGTCTTTGGGATTCTCCAGGCAAGAATAGTAGAGTAGGTTGGCATTTCTTTCTTCAGGGGATCTTCCCAACCCAAGGAATGAACCCACATCTTCTGCATTGGCTGGTGGGTTCGTTATCACTGAGCCAGTTTGTCCCAGGGATAATTATAAATCTAGGGTGGAACTGTTGGTAAAAGGGTCCACTGGATGTGAGCTGGATCTTGCAGGATGGAGAGGTGAAGTTCAGCCAGGCAGAAGAATAGAGTAAGTGATTGGGGAAACAAGCAGAATTTGGACAAAAGTAAGACTCCACATGCTTGTGGATGGGGCTCTAGATTGCGGGATGAATTAGAAAGTCCCAGGGAAGACTTTGGACTGTATTGTGCTGCAGAGAATCACCAGGGCTGGGGGAGGGAAGATAATTATGGGCATCCAGAGGATAACCCTGCAGGGTTGTGCAAGCTGGGGGTGAAGACAGAGGCCATGTTATTCCAGTAACTCAAGTATGAGATAACAAAAGGCTTTGACGGACAACTTATACAATCTTTTTCACCTATAGCCTTTTGATTGTCAGTCTTCTCTGGGCAAACAGGCAATGAGCATGGAAGCTTGATAGCTGATGAAAAAAAATAGGATTGTTTTTTTTTTTTTTTTTCTTTTCCTGTAAACTGATATACTGTTTAAGAAGGTCAAGAAGCCTCTCAAGGCTGTTCTCTATAGTTATCAATATTTACAACTGCTTTCAAGGGAACCTTCTGAAGATGAAGTGAGGTCATACATAAAGTGAGACATCGTTTTTCACTCAGTGTGGTGCTATTCAAGGCTGTAAGCAGGTCCCATCTCCATTGTGCAGATAAAGATTTGGGAACAAGAAAGGTTACGAAAATTGCTCAAGGTCACAGATCTAGCAAGACTTAGGTTCTAGAGTACTTTTAAATCAGTGTTATACTGTTCTTTTGATTCAAAGCAAAGTTACAGATTGGGAAAAATACAGAATTCTGAGCAAAAGGTTAAAGTTAGAGAAATCATTGAATGGAATAGAGACTAAAAACTATTTATCTAATTTGCTCAGGTAAAAAGTAGGCAAATCAACAGAATGGGTAAACAGCAACATCAAAAGTCTTTACAAAAATCTTTTTTTTTCCTTATGGGGATAGAAAAATTTAAGAAGAAATTAAAACTAATTTTTTTCCATGGACATATTGAAAGTTCGGAACTGGAATCTAAGAAATTTAAGTATGAGGACGATATCTACTACTCCAAACTAGGTTTGTTGCCCTATGTTCTGCCATCTTGAAGAACAAAGTAGAACCAGAAGTGAGAAGTGATAGTTTTTTAATCAGAATCAGTTGTCCATTTTTTTTTCTTTTCAGTTGGTGAATCTCCTAATGTGTATGCACTAACAGAAATGACATTAAATTTATAACTTATGTGCCTATAGGTAGGTTTGGTAAAAGTGAAGCCAGCATACAAAGCAATCCAACTTTACTTCTTGAAATTGCCACACTTTGGAATTTTCTTAATTTATAAATTCTAAATTTGCCATCCAATTGCCAATGTTACAAAACTTATTCCCATGCTGCAAGAAAAAGTAAGTCTTATTTGTGAGAAATGGAAACTTTTCACTCATTGGAGAAAGCCCACTTTACTTTTTCCTTATTTGAAAGAGAAGGGAAATAAAAGAAATAAATTTACTTTAGTGTAACTCTAGATAATTACTTTTCCGAGAATAAAGAAATTAGTATATTTTCCTTAACTTTTGATGTGGTAGGTATACTGAAAAATTATGAAAAGGGAATAGACTATAATAATTCTTCCTCAAAATAGATTTACTTTAGATTCTTAAAAATATCCTTAAACTTTTTCAAGGCTTTTAAAGATATCAACTTTTTGAAGACACGAGCTTTTCAAAGTCCTATTTTACACTAACATTGGATGCTGATATGATAGTTTAATTTATAAAGTTGTTAAATAATAAAAATGATTAAAAAATATATAATTAATGTTTCTTACCTAACAATTTTAAAAAAGTAATAGATGTAGTGCACAGGACTTCCCCCACCCTGTATTTCTGTAATGTGTCCAGCTTCAAAACAGACTTTATCTTTAATACTTTAATACATATCTCTGAGTATATGATTATGTGTTTTCTAGCTGGAAGTATGAATGGAGATGAAAAAAACATAAAAGAAAAAAGATCTGACCTAGAGTTTACAAGTAGAACCCCAAACTAGGCAGATGCCTGTGGAAACAACCTCCAGCCTGGGGGCTTCTGTTGGCTACACAACACTGCAGGATGCTTCTCAGACTGCGAATCTCCCATCTTGGACTCACTGACTTACAGTCCACAAGGATGTTAAACCCTTCAGATATTATGCCCTCGTTTATCAAGTGCAATGCAGAAACTGAGTGTGATAATAAATAATATGTGATTCAGAAAAGAACACGACATATTGAAAGAAATCACTAAGGCACAGAGAAAAAGGGCAGCAAAATATGCATTTGTAAACTTACAAGGATTTAAGATACCTGTATTCATTTCATCAAAGCCCCAAACACATTTCTCTGAAACTTGATAGGTTCATTTCACATATGACGGGAAAAATAGAGAGTTTCTTTCTAAACATACGAAGACTTTGGGCCATTCTCCCATCTGTGCATCAGAGTGTGGGCCTGAGTGACTTTTCCTAGGTCTTTCTTGGGAAGGCAATATATTTGGCAATGTGACATAGTGGCTTGATTGCTCTGATGCATTGTTTTAACAGAGCTCTTCTGAAGCCATTCTGACTGGTAGTTCATACAGTTGGAACATTCCAAGATAGCTTGGGAAAAAAAACCTCCCAGTCCTTTTTATAATCACCAAGTAATAAGTGAAACAGATACCTTCACTCCATCCCCGACTTGCCCTGCTAATTCCCACATCTGAGGGTTTAAGAATGGATGAAGGATGGGGCAACGTTTAGGGATATGGGTGAACTATTATGTGGGAATTGGGCATATTTGTTGTGTACATTACTTGCTCATTTTTTAAAAAAGATAATAACTTTTGCTTTTTGGGCAAATTTCTATAAAAATAGGCTGTGTACCAAACCAATTCTATTTTTTGCACTGTAATGAAAATCTTCATCTTCAAGGACACATATGGCCCTCTATTAGAAAGGGGAGCTCTGTGTATTTTTATTTTTTTAACCATATGCAAAATCACCACAGAGATCTTAGAGAGCCCTTATAGCTACTTGAGAGTTTTTCAGTTCCTTCTGTGGCATATTCCTTTTGAAACAAAGAAGGGAGTCACAGCTATGGACTGAAGGGTTGTAATCTGATGAAGTACATAGGTGAAGGCTTGCTCTGATAGAAGAGGGGCATATGGAAATGAAGAGAAATATTCTTTTCTGACTGTACTGTGTACTTAGTTTCTGGATTGCTGACAAAACTGAGCAGATTGCTTCTATGGCATAAAGATTTTCTTCAAATTAACACCTTTTAAATCTCAATTTGCGATAACAAATATTACTGATGTCAGAGAGTAATACACAAACATTTCAGCACCAATTCAAGGAGATAGCTAGGAAAATAAGCATTCATTCTGCCACCGCATGTTAATAAAAAGAACAGATATTTAGGTTCATATACAAAAGATCACATTGTGCATTGATTCTTTTCTATTTTAGTCCTATCAGTTTTATTTTGGGAATTTTGCATCTTAAAGTTAGTCACCAAAAATGACTGTATAATTATGCCAATTTCTCATGAAAGCTAAAAAGCAATTTCAGAAAAATTCTTCATATTTCCAATGTTTTATTAATATCTTCAGTTACATCCATCTATTTGGAAACATTCACACATGCTAGGCTTCGTTTTAAATGGGTAAAGATTAGAGGGCCAGAACCTCCTGTCTTCCAGGTTAATATCTATTTTTCTTGAGTACAAATACTACCTCTGTGTTCTCTGCTACTTCCCTAGTTTAAGTTCTTAATATTTCTTACAGGATGATTTCTACATCATGCTATGGTTACCCTGCTCCTGAGCATTCCCCACACCAATCCATCCAGCCCAGATGACCATGACCAAGATTTTTCTACATCACAGATCTGATCTCTTCACCCTCTTTAATAAGATAAATACAAACCAAAAACCAAAGGGGTACACTGGAAGAGGGAAGGGTAAAATGCATTAAGAACAAAAGGAAGCTAAGGAGACATTCACAATCTCACAGGCACTTGAGAAATTATATGTGTTTGGTAAAAATCATCCTAAATGTAAATGCATCCTAAAAAATGAAAATGTAAAATGCATCCTAAAAAAATAGATAAAGCCATCTTCTTAAATTTATAAACAATCATTTCTCTGGCCTTATAAGAAGAGAATCAGCCTGAAAAACTAACAGAAGGAAAAATACTTGACCTTGGTGCTAAGCAAATTTCCTTGCCTTAGGGTTTAGGATTCAGCCTCTTACTAGGGCACTTAAGCCACTTCCTTCTTAGTTGCCTAACAATTGTAACTTTATCCATATTAAACTAATTGTGGTTTCCTAAACCTACCCTGCTCTATTATACTTCTTTGCTCTTTTCTCTGTTGATAATTTACTTACTTTCTATCTTTGTCTAACAAATGGATTCTTCAAAACCCAGTTCAAGTATTAGGTCTTATTTGAGTCACATTTTCTCATCTCTTCAGAGTCCTTCTGCATTCTAATAAATCTTCTATGCACGTCTTCATGTACTAAAAATAATGTACTATGCTTATTTGTTTCCATGGCTGATGTCCCCTCCTAGGTGGGATATATCCTCTAGGGCAGAATCCATGTTTTTCTAAAAAAATTTTTAATTGGAATATGATTGCTTTAAAATATTGAACTAGTTTCTCCTGTACAACAATGTGAATCAGCTATAAGTATATATATATATATACCCTCTCCCTCTTGGGCCTCCCTCCCAACCCTCTAGGTCATCACAGAGCACCTAGTTGAGCTCCCTGGGCTATACAGCAGCTTCCCACTAGCTATCTATTTTACGACTTCCCTTTCACTTTTCACTTTCATGCATTGGAGAAGGAAATGGCAACCCACTCCAGTGTTCTTGCCTGGAGAATCCCAGGGACGGGGGAGCCTGGTGGGCTGCTGTCTATGGGGTTGCACAGAGTCGGTCACAACTGAAGCGACTTAGCAGCAGCAGCAGCAGTGTATATATGTCAATGCTATTCTTGCAGTTCATCCCACTCTCTACTTCCCCACTGAGTCCAAAAGTCCATTCTCTAAGTCTGCGTCTCTACTGTTGTTCAGTTTCTCAGTTGTGTTCGACTCTTTTATGACCCCATGGACTGCAGCACCCCAGGCTTCCCAGTCCTTCACCATTTCCCAGAGATTACTCAAACTCATGTCCATTGAGTTGGTGATGCCATCCAACTGTCTCATCCTCTGTCATTACCTTGTCTTCCTGCCTTCAGTGTTTCCCAGCATCAGGGTCTGTTCTAATGAGTCAGCTCTTCACATCGGGTGGCCAAAGAAAGACTTTATTGCTGTCCTGCAATATGTCTTTTTAAAACTTGGTATTTCCTTACAGTTTTCAGCACAAGATAGGTGCAATTGAATAGAAATGTATGAGAGAATGATTGTTATCCATGTTTCCCAGCTGTGACTGTCCCATGACAAGAGCTTTTTCTGGTGGATGGTCTTTCCATTTCTGAGTGCAACATCTAATGCCAAGGGAAAATCAAGGAAAAGTAATCTGCATCTTGACACCAGATTTTAAAAATCTTTCTTCACTCTAAGGAAAGAGCAACAGATGAAACACTGCCACTGAGGACTGGAAGCAAAGCTCTTTTGCAAATGTAACTGAGTCTGTTTACTTGTTCTGAGTATGAATGTTTGAAAATACGCAATGGCAGGGAAATAAGGTGCCAACTTCTACAGGCAAAAAGACACAGAATTAATATTTCCAAAATGATCCACTAATTTCTTCTTTTACCTACCAACCACACAGCTTGAGAATATATTTTAAAAATCTGATCTTGTTTTAAACCATTAAAATAGTTTCCATTGTCTAAATAACAGCCAGTTCTCCTTATATTATTTCTGATTGCAGCCTGTCCGTGTGACCTGTTTTTTCCACTGTTGAACTGAAAAGTAGTATCATTTCCGTCCTGCTACTGCCTGATAGTACTGAGAAATGCAAGCTATAAAACTGTGCTTGTCAAGAAATATTAATGGAAGGGGTGGCCGTATACTTTTACAATGCTTAAAAGCTTAAGCTGTAATAATAGAAAGTTGGCTTTTATTCCCTGAGATCATCAAAAGAACTTGAAGGAAATGAAAGTAAAATCCAATGGGATTACAAAATTAAGGCAGAGTTAAGGAAAAATATTTTGAGTACCAGAAGAAATCTAAAATAAATAATAAAAAATAATACACTTGTGATATTACTATTTGACCCAGACAGTTTCCATTCAGTTATGTAATTGGAGACTCTTTGAAGAATCTAGCCGTGAACTTGCTGGGGGAAGGCAGGAAAAGCATCTTTCCTTGGATATCCATCTGGATTCCACCAGTCAGCTTGACTAGATAAAGAGGAAAATGGGTTTCTGATGGTTTAGACAGAAAGCACTAGAGCAAAACTTTGTCAGTTGTCAGAAGGGTAAGATTAAGGGATGGAGACCTATCCTTGAACAGGAAGGGGACCACATCACACCCTATCGATAACCATGGGTCAAGGTGAAGCTGTAGGGTTCTAGTGGGCAAATTAGTAATATCTCCATACCTAAGACACTGTTGTAAGTCTAGCACTGAAAACCATGCAGAGTCACCATACAAGTTTGAGAATTTCAGATTTGAAAGAGTAAGGTAAAAATCTGTGTCGTGGTATATGACACAGAATCCCAAGAAGAGATGTGTTGCAAAATCCAATAAGGCCGATCAGTTGCTCAAAGGGACAGTGGTCCAATATATCTGGTTAACAGTGGAAAAGAATGTTCAAGGAAGCTTACCTTGTTAGTGTATTTGTGCAAGTCAAGATTCTAGTAAATACATAAGAATCAGCATGTTCTCAAAATTGCCTTTGACCACATCATCTTATGACACAAATCTTCAAAATACACAGAGAATAAAGTTGTAATGGCTTCCCAGGTGACTCAGTGGTAAAGAATCCACCTGCCAATGCAGGAGCCTCAGGAGACAAGGGTTCAATCCCTGGCTCAAGAAGATCCCCTGGAGCAAGAAATGGCAACCCACTCCAGTATTCTTGCTGGGATAATCACAGGGACAGAGGAGCCTGGTGGGCTACAGCCCATGGGATTGCAGAGATGGGCATGCCTGAGCATACACAAAGTATTACTACTTCCCACTTCTCCCCAGCACTTCTGATTGAGTTGTATTATTGTATATCTCTGAAAAGTCATATTTAAAAAATAACTTTCTATCTTATTAAGTACTAATTTTGTATTTCAGGTCAAGATTAAAACCTTCTTCATAGAGAACAGATTCATAGTTGCTAAAAGGGAGAGGGGATTGGAGGAAAGATGGAGTAGGAGTTTGCGGTTAACAAATTCAAACTATTATATGTAGAATGGATAAGCAAAAGGGCCTGCTGTACAGCACAGGGAACTATATCAACATCCTGTGATAAACAATAATGGAAAAGAATATAATAAAAGTGTATTTATATGTATAACTGAATCACTTTGCTGTACAGCAGAAATTAACACATATTGTAAATCAACTATATTTCAATAAAAAAGAAAAAAGACTGAAAGGAAGGCTTTTTTTTTTTTTTTTAATGAAGTCTTCCTTTTTGACTGAATCTGTCTAGTGGAGATTTTCTGAATATTTCTGCGGTCACAGATTCCCTTGAGATGCATACAAACTCTCCCCAAACAATTTGCTGTGCACAAGCCTGACACACACACTCACATGCACATTCAGTGCTGGGTATACTATTTCATGAGGTTCACGGATCACATAATTTTATGTGTGGATGCCAGTTTAGAAATATCTGCCTTGTTGATCTTGTGTTTTTCTGGCCTCAGATAAAACTGTTAAGGAACAAGTGTGCCTTTGATTCATCCTGCTTCTTTGCAGGGACACTTACGGAGTGTCTGTGGAGTGAAGGTTTTCATGTTAGATGACAAGGATACAAATTTGCTAAATTTCTTCTCTTTTGAGGTGGAAAATTCCAAGTTCTAGAATGTCTAGAACTGCTCTATATTTCTTTCCATCTCTACTTGCATGATCTGTGTGGTAAATCATTAAACATTCCACATAAATTACAATAATATTTTAACCAGGGTACAAGGGCTTTAATTTGCTTCTGAGCAAATTTTTTACCATATGAGGTTTAAAGGTTAAAATCTGAAAACCGAAGCAAGGTTACCTGGCAAAAACAATTCTTTCTGGAGTCTTTCTCTGGCCTGCTGTGAAAAGCATCTTTTCTTCAGCCAATCAGCTCCATATTCACTGTGATGGTCATTTGGCCACATGATATGAACCTTATAACACAGAAAGCAAATATCACATAAACATATATTGTGCTTCTATGTACTTTGGTTCTCTGTTATTGCTGTTTCTGAAAGTTATTTAAGGATATCAGAGAATCAAATTAGCTCTTGCTTTTTCTCCTTCTGTTTTTTAACTGATATACTCAAAAGCATAGAATAAACTTTTGGCAAAGGAAGAAACTGAACGCCAAGGAGATACAGCTGAGGTCTGAAGCCCCTTAAATACACAAGAAACAAAACCTGGCTAGATCTGAAGTTCTTGCTTTATAGTCTTAAAACCCGTGGTCCCTGAACTTTCTGTGATGACTTGAGGTCAGAGATCAATTAAGATTCCTGCCAATAATATCAGAGATAGTAATGATGATAATGAGGTAAATAATAATAGGAGGAATGGCACCATTTTGAGGGCATACTCTACAAGGAGCACTATAAACATAACTCACTTAGTCCTCATACAACTTGTGGGAGAAGCTATAACTAATATTCACATTTTCAGGTGAGGCAAGTAAGAGGAAATAACAGGGTTAAAATCCCACAGCTAGCAAGCAGTGAACTCTGGCAGTAAAGTCCTTGATTCAAGATGAAGACAGGTGGGGGTGGATGACCTTGCTGGTCATACTTCCTTTTCTGATAACCATCCTAGCAAATTTGGAAGAGAAACAGGCTAGAGCTATGTCTGCTTTGTGGTTCTGAGAGCTGAGCTGTCAAGAATCCCATACGAAGTCTTGTACGTCTGTCTACTCACGAATTTGACTAAAAATATTAATCAATGCAAGTTTTTGAGTGCTCACTGTATGCCAGCCACATGCTAACATTTTACCTATATTATCTCATTCAATCTTCACATCATCTCTAGGAACAAATCTTGTTAGTATCCTTCATTTCTAGATGAGTAAACTGAGGTAAGGAGCACTCCTTATATTAGAGAAATAGTTTGATTGTACCTTCAAGGCTGCCCCTCACTGAAGGAATAACGAGCAACTTTGTATATTTTATTAAAGATAATAGCAGTAGTAATAAAAATGGTAATAATAATAGCAGAAGCTTTCACTTAGTGAGCATGCTGACTTGGCACCAAGCACTATGCAATCTTGTTGTTTTATACATGGCTCAGTGTTAAAGAATATACCTGCCAATGCAGGAGACACAAGGAATGCAGATTTGATCCCTGGGTTGGGAAGATACCCTGGAGGAGTAGTAGTAGTAGTGAAGTCGCTCAGTCGTGTCTGACCCTTTGCGACCCCATGGACTGTAGCCTACCAAGCTCCTCTGTCCATGGGATTTTCCAGGCAATAGTATTGGAGTGGATTGCCATTGCCTTCTCCACCCTGGGGTAGGAAATGGCAACCTACTCCAGTATTCTTGCCTGGAAAATTCCATGGACAGAGAAGCCTGGTGGGCTATAGTCCATGGGGTTGCCAAGACATGACTAATTGAGCACATTCCTGACTCTGATATTTAATATATACATACATTAAATACAATATAATTCATTATTTGAATTATTTGAGTCTAGACCTTTTATTTAAGTTGAGAGAGCAGGGAGAGATAATTTGGAGATAGTTACCTTTTTCCTGTCAAACATCAAATCTTTGATCCCAACGTACACATCAAGAGCTTCGATAAGAAGTTTCCGTGCTTTTGCCGAATCAAGGTAGCAGTCGGGACACTGACAGTTGTCCCGGAGCCACACAGCTGGGTAGACAGAGTCTGTACCATCCTGCCAGATGATTCGCATCAAGTGAGCTCCATCCAGCACTTCTGCCTTTTCGATGACGCAGCCCATGTTTCTGGTCCTTGGGGGTAAACCTTGTCAGCTGCCTGCTATGACAAATCAGTGTTAAAAGGACTCTCGGGAGGGTCAGGCCTGAACTTGACTTCTAACAATTCAAATGGACTCTGGCTTCTGCTATTTGCTTGGGTTTGTGGTTTCACTTATCAGTGCTGGGACCTTTGTTCTGATGAGAGTATTTCATGAGCTGTAAACAGAAACACAGTAACTAAAAGTAAACAAGATAAATGCTCTGTCATGATCCAGACAGAAAGAATTCCTTGTTTTCTTATAGCACTTAAAAAAAATAAGTTCAGACCCAACGACACAGTCACTTTTAAGCTTGCATAAAAGCTCTGGAATTTTTTTTTAATGGAGAAAAATACCCCACAAATTGAAAGTGCAACTGTCACACCTGTGTTATTTTAACTGATGCCCAAATTCGCTGGATCCAGCCAAATCAGGAACTTTCAAATCTCAGCTCCTAGACTCATTCTGCCCCCATTGCTAGGGATGACTGTCAGGAAGCATTTAACAGGAGGCTTCCTGTGTGCTGTTTTGGATCTGTCAGGAATCCTCTGTTCCTTATTAATTCCTGAATATTGAGGAATTAAAAGGAGAGGCAAGCCTCTCCTGGGGCTGAGGAATCCAGGCATTTCCTTCTTTAGTTTTTCAATACAGTGATAAATACCCTCTTCCTTCTTATGAACCATATGGTAAAAGTGATTGTTTACAACTCTCTCTCTCTTTAACATGGATCACCTATGTTTTGTACGTCTGGAATTTTAATCTTTATCCTTGCTGAGAATAACTACCTCAATGGCAACCCACTCCAGTACTCTTGCCTGGAGAACCCCCAAGGACGGAGGAGCCTGGTAGGCTGCAGTCCCTGGGGTCGCTAAGAGTCGGACACGACTGAGCGACTTCACTTTCACTTTTCACCTTCATGCATTGGAGGAGGAAATGGCAACCCACTCCAGTGTTCTTGCCTGGAGAATCCCAGGGACAGGGGAGCCTGGTGGGCTGCTGTCTATGGGGTCGTACAGAGTCGGACACGACTGATGCGACTTAGCAGCAGCAGCAGCAACACAGTATAAATGCCCACACCATGTTGATTAAAACACCTTTGCTCCATTAGAGCTTTGGTCCCCGTGTCTTGCTTTCTCTCTCTCTCTCTCAGGCTAATTCTTTGGAGCACAGAGACCCGTCATGTTCCTTCTCCTGCCCAGGCTTCTAAGACCCTCCTGAGAAGGCGCACTGTGCCTTCACCCCCCTCGAAAGGGCGCCAGGTGCCTTCGTGAGCGATGCAAGGCTTGTGTCAAAGGGCTTTATTGGTTTTCTGTGTAAACCAAGGAATATCAGCCTCTTTCTCTCTCTCTTTTACTGTTTTATCTTTGACTCTGGACCACCAGGTTCCGGTCCATTAAAGGACCTCAACAGATGACTTTTCACAAACTTTTCTTTTCATGAGCCAGGCTATCTGTATTCTGGTGATCTGGCAAATAGAAGCTTAAATAAGTAAAGAGTTTGTTTTTCTTGTATAAAAAGAAGTCCCTACATGACTGTCCATTACTGGAAATGTGATTTCACAGAATCATGGGGAACCCAGGCTCTCAGAGATTTTATTCTTCTGCTTGTTGCATCACGTTTCAAAATGGCTGCTCCATCACCAATACCACGTCTACATTCCAGGGAGGAAAAAGGAAAAACATCACGTGGCACTTAAGTCTACCTTATTTTCAACTCTTCCCCATCTAGCAACTTCCAGATATATTTCATTGGCCAGAATTATATCACAATCTAACTTTAGCTACAAGGGAAGATGGGAAATACAACTGTTTACTAGTTACATGCTTGCTCTGCAGAAATCAATGTTTAATTAGTGAAGATGGAAAATAAGATGGAATCAACATGCATTCAGCAGCGTTGCTCACAACCTTTAAGACTTGCTCATATAGATATCTTCTTTAAACAGGCCATCCTGAGGCCTCTCAGATAACTATCAATGTCACTTATGCCCAGCCTTCCTTATTATTTTTTTTTTTACTTTCACAATTATCTTCTTTATTTTTAAGTCTGGAACTTCCAAGTGATCTTTGTATCCTCTAGTGCAACAGGCTCATAGAAGACATTTAATATTGGAATGAAAACTTCAGCTTGACACATGAGGAGGAAAAAGAAGACTTTTTTCTGTATTTAAGTAAGATTGTACTTACTGCAGTAAAATCATAACTTACATAAATTGATCAAGGACAGGCAGCTGCCTGTGGGTCAGATGTTTTTATACAGTCCATGAGGAAAGAATACTTTTTATATTCTCTAAAGGTATGAAAAAATAAAACACAAACATGAAACAGGGAAAGTATATAAAGCTGAAAATATACTATTTTCCCTTAAAAAATATATATATATATATATACATTTGCCAACCTCTGAGCTAGAGAAAAATTGACTACATTTATTCTTTTTCTCCTTAAATTTCCAGTATGATTTAAGGATCTGGTTATATTATCCCAGATTAACTGGAATCATCACTGTCCAGTGAAATATCTACAGCAATTACCCAGGTAAGCAGCAGGAGAAAGAGGCTGGGAAATACCAAAATACAGGTGATGTCATCTTGAGATCTCCTAAGAAGTAAGACAGTTAAGGGGAAAAATCCTTCTTAGTAATTTTTAATCATCAAACTTTCATGTGTAGTGGTATATATTTGAAATTTAACTCATTGTCAAGAAAGTGCTGATTAATAAGCTTGAAGGGCTTCCCTGTAGTTCATTTGGTAAAGATCTGCCTGCAATGCA
This sequence comes from Capricornis sumatraensis, assembly GCF_032405125.1. Lineage (NCBI taxonomy): Eukaryota > Metazoa > Chordata > Mammalia > Artiodactyla > Bovidae > Capricornis > Capricornis sumatraensis. Next base: position 58,347,276 of record NC_091084.1, on the reverse strand, counting down.
GGAGACCTGGGTTTGATTCCTGAGTTGGGAAGATCCCCTGGGGGAGGAAATAGCAACCCACTCCAGTATTTTTGCCTGGAGAATCTCATGGACAGAGGAGACTGGCAGGCTGTAATCCATGGGATTGCAAAGAGTTGGACACGACTGAGCAACTAAACCACCACCAATGAGCTTGAAAATGTTTTGTTTGAAAGGATGTTCATCAAACTTGAAATTTCACACATTAATTCTTAATAGACACATTGTTTGAAGGGTGCATCTTCTCCCATAATAAACACTGTTCTGTACTCACCCATGGCTCTGTGCCAAGTCCCACTAACTATTGAAGTGATCACACCTACAGATATGGCTGTACCAACAAACACTTGTTCCATTATAACCTGACAGTTTTGCTTTCTCTCCCTCTTTTTTTCTTTATCTTTTTTTTTTTCCTTTTTCTACCTAGCAAGTTTGAACTGGAGAGGGAAAGTGCATTTTCAAGTATTAGGGACACAGGGTTTGACAGTCGGCACTAGTGGTAGAGTCTGCCTGCCAACGCAGGAGACACAAGAGACTCAGGTTCGACCCCTGGGTTGGAAAGATCTCCTGGAGTAGGAAATGACATCCCACTCCAGTATTCTTGCCTGTAAAATTCCATGGGCAGAGGAGCCTGGTGGCCTACAGTCCAGCATGTTGCAAAGAGCTGGACACAGCTGAGCAACTGAAAACAGACGTGTACGCAGACTCTTCCCCACCCCACTCCTCTTGGTCAAATGGATGTTCTGGGAAGGTTATCCTGAGAGAGGAGGCCACATCAAGAGGGTGGCTGATGGAGGCTGCCTGAGGCAGCTGTGAGAGAGTGGCAGAACTGGAAAGACCTGGGTGTTGCTAAAATTAAATTGTTTGGGTATCTATGAAGGAATTTGACAGGTTATTTCTATGCTTCACAATCCCTTTCCGAACTTTATGACAAATGTGAATGGTAATCCAAACAAAAGGAGGGAAGGGATGGGAGAAGAGTTTCCCTCTTTAACTTTTCTTGATTTATTTAAAGCTTTATTGGGATAAATGGGATGAAATGGAAAACAGAAAAAAAAAAAATCAATGGGCATTTTACTTGAAAACAAATTTTCTCCTGTAATGTATAGGCTTGTATGTGTGTGTGGCTTGTTAAAATCTATTTTCAATTTGACTTGTTAAAACTGAGCTGTGTTCTTATGGCTGATTCACGTTAATGTTTGGCAGAAACCAACACAATTCTGTAAAGCAATTATCCTTCAATAAATAAATAAATAAATAAATATTTAAAAAAAACCCTGAGCTGTGTTGAAGCATAATGACCATTTAGTTATTTGATAAGCTGTTGTGTTTCTCTGAAGAAAAAATAAAAACCAAAACATTTGATGCTCACAGTTATATGTATATATATAGGTGTCTCTGGAGGCTTAGATGGTAAAGAATCTGCCCACAATGAGGGAGACCCAGGTTGGATCCCTGGGTCAGGAGGATAACCTAGAGAAGGAAATGGCAACCCATTCTAGTATTCTTGCCTGGAAAATTCCATGGACAGAGGATACAGGCAGGCTACTGTCCCTGAGGTTGCAAAGAGTCAGACATGACTGAACGCCTAAGAACTCACACTCTCCTTCCAGGGACCTTAGAGCTCAGTGCCATGGCAAGCTCTCCTCTCTCTCTCTAAATATATATATATATATTTCTAAATATATATAAATATATAAAAATATAAATATATATATATTTATAAATGTATATATTTCTCAGTGAGACATTTTTGCTGAATTAAAATGGTCCTATAAAATGAAAATGTTTATTTTATACCTATTTTGGTATTTATTATTCACAATTATGATTTAATTCATGAAATATCACTTGAATTTGGTGGGAGGAAGTCATATTCACATCCTGAGAAACAGACTTCAGATTGATGTCAGGGGGGCTTGTTATCTAATGGGATAGATTTCTTTTCATTTCATCCCATTACTTGGTGTTTCTGTATGCATTGTCATTTTCCTTGCTAACTCACCATATTTTCCCCCTTCAGAGTTATGGACCTTTGTTTGGGACTCCTGTTTTGCTCAATAATTGTTTTAGAGATTATCTTACTTTAGTCATAGGTGTAGTTTTTACCTTCTTTAAAGTTTTACAAACTCAAAATTTCCCAGCTGCTTGGAAAATCAAGAAAATAGCTCTGAAAGTTATTTTATGTGTTGGTCTTGGGAATAAAATAAACTTAGAACTGAAGTCTGAAAGAAAAATCTATGCTATCATCGGGTTGAGCGTCTTCATCTGATAGCAAGGAAAATGGAAGCTCAGAAATGCTGGGTGTAATTTGTCCAAGCCTGCACTGCTGCCTGGTGGGAGAGGTTGCCCCAAACCTGGATTGGCCAATCTACTGTACACATATAAAAGTGAACATCTTCTAGTTCTAATCCAAGGGAGAGCAAAAACTCGTCAAATGCTAATTGCAACTAATTTGAATAATAGGTTTTAGAAAGGATTCTCAAGAAATTAACAAATACACTGCATAGTTACTATATATAAAATTAAAATTGATGGAGGTTAATAATATTCACCAGAGAAGGCTGATTGATCTACTACATTACTCACCCTTCAAAATAAAAACTCATTTTTCAACTGTTTTTGTGTAATGGAAGACTAGATAGAGAGGACTCATGTTATCAAATATCAGAATCTGTTAATGTCTTTTTCCTCTTCCTCAGGCCTGCTGTGATAGAACAGGATTTTCTGTGTTTGACCTCCTGTTTTTAGGTTTAGGATCAAAAAATAAAATAAAATAAAAATGCAAGAAACAAGCAAATTGCATAGGTAAGTATATGAGATGTATGTACTAAACCATGTATTCAGCACTTTTTATGTGGTAGCTGCTCTACCGATGCTTTCAATTGAATAAACCTTATGTAATCCTCTGGAAAACATTGTGAGATCCCTGCCATCATTCCCTTTTACAGATGATTGGAGATTTAAGAGGTAAAGAAACTGACTTGAAGGCAGAGGAAACAGAAATCATGGCTACTACACTTGACTACCTCATGGAGAATCTATGGTCAAATAATTTTCCAGGCAATAACTTCAATTTAGCAAAAACGTACTTTTAAAATAGCAGCTAACTCTCAAGATTGTTGGTTGTTTGTTGACCTCACCATCCGACATTTCATCATTGAAAGGAGAGGACAGGAAGAAGTTTTCCAGACATTACACCATAAAGGCTTAAAATATTATTATTCTTTTATATATCAACCTTTAAGTCATAAAACTCAATTCATTTCCACTTGGTGAGGTAGAGGTTGACCAGACCACATTTGTAGTACATGAACCTTAATATGGTTTGAGTATATACATACTCTACTCATTACTTTTGCTACCTAAGTCGTTTGAACTTTTAGAAGTTATTGCTTTTTTTGCTAACTTGATTTAATAAGTGGCTGAGTTACTTAATAATTCATGAGTGTACTCTCAGGGGAATAATGAATTCTATGAAACCCTTAGTAAAACCGGTCCGTTCTCTTGAGTATGTTTACCCTTCTGCCTGCTCACTTGTTTAAAGTATCACCTTTTATGCAAATACTTTCTTCCTAAACTAGAAAAAGGAAAAATCTAGCTTCAGTCTGGTGGCATTATTACATTCAGATTGAAACAAATTATCAATGCATTTGTTTATCAAGGTAAAGCAGAGTACTGGTCTATACAGTACTGGATCTAGATTTTAAGAAAGTCTCTAAATCTTTGAATCAGAATATGTATTCATTATGAGAAATCCTTTGATTGCAAAGAAAAGCATTTCAAAATTTCCATCATACTTCCCCTTGAGCTATATTCAGGAAGAAAATAATTGAAGAGGAATACAATAGCCTTAATTGACCAGTATTCTAAAAAAACATGTTACATTCAGTTTGGGAGCTTAACAAAGGGCCATCATATAATATGCAGTCATTTCCTTTGGGCTGGACTGTGGATTGGTCAGTGAACATTTTCAGATTCCAGCCAGAACCCTCCCTCCCCCCATCACCCAGTCTACTTTTTAGACAGTATCCCTTCTGTCCCCTCTGAATGCTTTCTGGATCTGCTTAGGGACTGCAAAGTAATTTGACTACTAGACTAAGCCAAACATAATTGGGAAGGGAAGCTGCCAAGAAGCAATCAAACCCACTGAATTCCAAAATCAAGCCTATTGCAAATGCCTGATGGACCATCCTCATCTCAGCCCACATGGCTGTGAGACTCATGTGACTGGATTTCCAATTGGATAGCCCCTCCCCCGACCCCTAATCCATAGACCTGGATCCACAAGCTCTTCCAAATAAGAAAAAGTTGAACTCAACCGTACCTGTTTTCAGATGTGCATTAGGCCCCAAACCATGCAAAACTTACCAAGGCAGGAAAACATAGGCTTTACTATTCAATGTCCTTTGCACAGGGAACCTTCAGTGCCTGTCACCACCCAGTTGGATCTGCCTCCAGTGTCCCTGTAGTGCTCTGACTTGTAAGCCTTTCTTTCTGCTCCTGGCAGCTCCCACTGCTGCCCTGCCCCCAAACATAGCTGAGACTTGCAAATGAGGAAGGATGGATGTCCCAATCTGAAGGTGTAGCAACTCCTGAGGGGAGATTGGAGGTGGAAAAAAAAAAAAAAAAAACTAAAGAGGTTTTATGGCCTAGAGGAGAAGCAGTTAGAAAGAGAAAATCCTTTAACTCCTACTAGTTCCCGAAGCCACGAAACCCCAGGACTCAGTGCAACTTACATTGCCTTTGTTAGAATCTTTCTGATACATGGAGGGCAGTTCTCAGGTTCTCACCCGTTTTATCTTCTGCCCCTGAGCTGACAGCAGCAAGTGCAGGAGCTCCTTTACTCTTGTCCCACCTGTTCACGCAACAGCTTTATTGTTGCAACACTCACTTAGAGAAAAAATTTTTGAGATGTATGTTTAATAGGGAGGGGCTACCAGCTCCTCACCTGAGCAGAGGAGATGGTATCTCTGTGTCCAAGGAATCTTCCTTATGAGTCTCTTTGGAGGGAGCCTGACTAATTTTGGGGGGCTGGTAGGAAGGTTGGAATGGGTCTCCCTGAGCCTGATGCCCTCCTTCCTCTGCAGCTTTGGCTGATGTGAACTGCAGTGGCCAGAGAGTGTGGGGCTTTTCTGAAGGCACCTGGTTGCCCAGTGACTTGACTCTCAACACACAGCCCTTAGGGCAACAAAAAGGAAAGGCCAGGGTAGGCAGCCTGCCAGGGACCCAGAGCCTGGCTGCTGGGCATTCAGATAGGTCTGAACAGTGCAAAGGGAGGGCTAGTGGGCAAGTCTCAAGTTCTAGTTCTTAACAGGGGCCCAGATTCCATTAAAAGCAAGTCTGCAGGTGGCAAGTAAAGTCCAGGAAAGAGACACATGCCCTCTGCCCTCCTCCCAGCAAACACCACCCTTCCCAGGAAGGCACCCAAACAGCCTCAGCCCACAGCTTGTTGATTCTTGCCCAAAGGACATCCACACCTGAGAGACTCAGAGAGAGGCAGGAAATACAGAGCTAACTAGAGACACAGAGAGGGAGAGAGAATGCAGAGCCACTGTCTGTGGTCTCCTCATTGGGTTTTTGCTCGGGACAACTCTTCCTTCCAGAACTGCAGCGTCCCTTCCATTAATGATGCTCTGTGGACTCTTTCACAGTAAAGTTTAAACCATGTCATTTGTGGTCCCTTCCTTTGCTCTCCCAGATCTCCAGATCAAATGACTGACATCTAGCATCCAGTGAAAATAAGGCAGGTTTTGTTTCCCATGTATGGGAGTAGGGTGTGTGGACATGGGGGGCATTCATCAATGTTGCCAGCACTTTAAACCCACGGTGACTGAGGTGATAAGCATGCCAGAAGCAATTAGTTAATTATACTTTAAACATTTAGGAGGCGGTCCTAAGATGGCAGAGGAATAGGGCGGGGAGACCACTTTCTCCCACACAAATTCATCAAAAGAACATTTGAACGCTGAGTAAATTCTACAAAACAACTTCTGAATGCTGGCAGAGGACATCAGGCACCCAGAAAAGCAGCCCATTATCTTCAAAAGGAGGTAGGAAAAAAATATAAAAGATAAAAAGAGAGACAAAAGAGGTAGGGACGGAGATCCATCCTGGGAAGGGAGTCTTAAAAAAGAGAGAAGTTTCCAAACACCAAGAAGTACACTCACTGGTAAGTCTGTGGTGAGCCTTGGAACCTCAGAGTGCAACATAATTGGGAGGAAAAATAAATAAATAATTAAAACCCACAGATTACGTGCCCAGCGGTAACTCCCCACCGAAGAAGCAGCACAGATGCCCGCATCTGCCACTAGCAAGCAGGGGCTGGGCAGAGAGGCACGGGCTGCATTGCTTAGAGTAAGGACCAGGCCTGAATGCCTCAAGGGTAATCTTAGGGAACTAACTTGAGATAGCAAACCAGGCTGTGGGATAGCAACCCTTCGAAAAGCCCTAACCTAAGACATGGCCAGGCTTGCTCACAGAACAAAGGACTGACTATAGCTACATGAAAGAAAGAGAGTTTCAGAAAAACATCTATTTCTGCTTTATTGACTATGCCAAAGCCTTTGACTGTGTGGATCACAATAAACTGTGGAAAATTCTGAAAGAGATGGGAATACCAGACCACCTGACCTGCCTCTTGAGAAACCTGTATGCAGGTAAGGAAGCAACAGTTAGAACTGGACATGGAACAACAGACTGGTTCCAAATAGGAAAAGGAGTACATCAAGGCTGTATATTGTCACCCTGCTTATGTAACTTCTATGCAGAGTACATCATGAGAAATGCTGGGCTGGAAGAAGCACAAGCTGGACTCAAGATTGCCGGGAGAAATATCAATTACCTCAGATGTGCAGATGATCACCTTTATGGCAGAAAGTGAAGAGGAACTAAAAAACCTCTTGATGAAAGTGAAAGAGGAGAGTGAAAAGGTTGGCTTAAAGCTCAACATTCAGAAAACTAAGATCATGGCATCTGGTCCTATCACTTCATGGCAAATAGATGGGGAAACAGTGGAAACAGTGTCAGACTTTATTTCTGGGGGCACCAAAATCACTGCAGATAGTGACTTCAGACATGAAATTAAAAGACACTTACTCCTTGGAAGGAAAGTTATGACCAACCTAGATAGCATATTGAAAAGCAGAGATATTACTTTGCCAACAAAGATCTGTCTAGTCAAGGCTATGGTTTTTTCAGTGGTCATGTATGGATGTGAGAGTTGGACTGTGAAGAAAGCTGATTGCCAAAGAATTGATGCTTTTGAACTGTGGTGTTGGAGAAGACTCTTGAGAGTCCCTTGGACTACAAGGAGATCCAACCAGTCCATTCTGAAGGAGATCAGTCCTGTGTGTTCATTGGAAGGAATGATGCTGAAGCTGAAACTCCAATACTTTGGCCACCTCCTGTGAAGAGTTGACTCATTTGAAAAGATCCTGATGTTGGGAGGGATTGGGGGCAGGAGGAGAAGGGGAGGGCAGAGGATGAGATGGCTAGATGACATCACCAACTCAATGGACATGAGTTTGAGTGAACTCTGGGAGTTGGTGATGGACAGCGAGACCTTGCGTGCTGTGATTCATGGGGTCTAAAGGAGTTGGACATGACTGAACGACTGAACTGAACTGAACTGAAGAGACCACCAGGCCCTCTTATAGAACAAAGGACTGACTAGAGCTAGCCGGCTGCAGACTGGGTCATGTCTTGCCGGAGACAGGCAGTCAAGGGCAGCCAGAGCTGGAAGGAGGCAATCGCAGCCCCAGAGAGGCATCACATACCAAACTGCAAGCAGGCTTCCTTGCTAACCAAGACTTCTTGGAATTCTGGAACTGTCAACATCTGCCTGAGAAGGTGCACCAGTTGTACACCCAGAAAACTGAGTGGGAGGGACAGGGGAGGCGATAAGTCACAGCGACTGTGCTTGCCAAACACCTGATCACCTGAGCTGCTCAGACTTGGGAAGGGCACAAAACGCAGGCCCAACCAAGTCTGTGCCTTTTTGGAGTACCCAAGTACCTGAATCTGTGCAGCTTAGACTTGGGAAGTGCATACAACCCAGGGCTGGCCTCTGACAGTTCCTGGCAGAGCAACCTAGAGCCTAAGCAGTGTAGACAGGGAAAGCACACATGCTGTGAGTGGGGGCAAATCCAATGTGGCTGAGACACTGTGAGCACATGCCAGTGTTATTTGTTTGCAGTGTTCCTTCCTCCCCACAGCACGACTGAACAAGTAAGCCTAAAAATGTGTCCACCATTGCCCCCTTGTGTCAGGGCGGAAATTAGACACTGAAGAGATCAGCAAACAGAAGAAGCTAAAACAGAGGGAACCACCTTGGAAGTGACAGATGGAGAAGTCTTGAGGCTACTGTAAGAATAAGACTAAAAACCAGAGGCAGGAGGCTTAAGTCAAATCCTGAGAACACCAGAGAACTCCTGACTCCAGGGAACATTAATCAACAGGAGCTCATCAAACATCTCCATACCTACACTGAAACCAAGCACCACTCAAGGGCCAACAAATTCCAGAGCAAGACATATCATGCAAATTCTCCAGCAACACAGGAACATAGCCCTGAGTTTCAATATACAGGCTGCCCAAAGTCACTCAAAACCCATTGACATCTCATAACTCATTACTGGACAGTTCATTGCACTCCAGAGACAAGAAATCCAGCTCCACCCACCAGAACACCAACACAAGCTTCCCTAACCAGGAAACCTTGACAAGCCACCTGTCCAACCCCAAACACAGTGAGGAACCTCCAAAATAAAGAGAGCTGCCAGAATACAGAAAGGCCACCCCAAACACAGCAATTTAAACAAGATAAAGATGCAGAGAAATACCCAGCAGGTAAAGGAACAGGATAAATGCCCACCAAACCAAACAAAAGAGGAAGAGATAGGGAATCTATCTGATAAAGAATTCTGAATAATGATAGTGAAAATGATCCAAAATCTTGAAAATAAAATGGAGTTACAGATAAATAGCCTGGAGACAAGGATTGAGAAGATCCAAGGAAGGTTGAACAAGGACCTAGGAGAAATAAAAAAGAGTCAATATATAATGAATAATGCAATAAATGAGATAAAAAACACTCTGGAGGGAACCAACAGTAGAATAACAGAGGCAGAAGATAGGATAAGTGAGGTAGAAGATAGAATGGTTGAAATAAATGAAACAGAGAGGAAAAAAGGAAAACAAATTAAAAGAAATGAGGACAATCTCAGAGACCTCTGGGACAATGTTAAACGCCCCAACCTTCAAATCATAGGAGTCCCAGAAGAAGAAGTCAAAAAGAAAGACTATGAGAAAATACTTGAGGAGATAATAGTTGAAAACTTCTCTAAAATGGGGAAGGAAATAATCACCCAAGTCCAAGAAACCCAGAGAGTCCCAAATAGGATAAACCCAAGGCAAAACACCCCAAAACACGTATTAATCAAATTAACAAAGATCAAAGACAAAGAATAAATATTAAAAGCAGCAAGGGAAAAACAACAAATAACACCCAAGGGGATTCCCATAAAGATAAGAGCAGATCTTTCAATAGAAACTGTTCAAGGCCAGGAGGGAATGGCAGGACATACTTAAAGTGATGAAAAAAAAAAAAAAAACCTACAGCCCAGATTACTGTACCCAGCAAGGATCTCATTCAAATATGAGGAGAAATCAAAAGCTTTACAGACAAGTAAAAGCTGAAAGAATTCAGCACCACCAAACCAGCTCTCCAACAAATGCTAAAGGATCTTCTCTAGACAGCAAACACAGAAAGGGTGTATAAACTCAAACCCAAAACAGTAAAGTAAATGGCAATGGGATCATACTTATCAATAATTACCTTAAATGTAAATGGGTTGAATGCCCCAACCAAAAGGCAGAGACTGGCTGAATGGATACAAAAATAAGACCCCTATATATGTTGTCTACAAGAGACCCACCTCAAAACAAGGGACACATACAGACTGAAAGTGAAGGGCTGGAAAAAGATATTCCACACAAAAAGAGACCAAAAGAAAGCAGGAGTAGCAATACTCATATCAGATAAAATAAACTTTAAAACAAAGACTGTAAAAAGAGACAAAGAAGGACACTACATAATGATCAAAGGATCAATCCAAGAAGAAGATATAACAATTATAAATACATATGCATGCAACATAGGAGCATCGCAATATGTAAGACAAATGCTAACAACTATGAAAGGGGAAATTAACAATAACACAGTAATAGTAGGAGACTTTAATACTCCACTCACACCTATGGACAGATCAACTAAACAGAAAATTAACAAGGAAACACAAACTTTAAATGATACAATAGAGCAGTTAGACCTAATTGATATCTATAGGACATTTCACCTCCAAAAAATGAATTTCACCTTTTTCTCAAGTGCACATGGAACCTTCTCCAGGATAGATCATATCCTGGGCCATAAATGTAGCCTTGATAAATTAAAAAAAATTGAAATCATTCCAGGCATATTTTCTGACCACAATGCAGTAAGATTAGATTTCAATTACAGGAGAAAAACTATTAAAAATTCCAACATATGGAGGCTGAACAACATGCTGCTGAATAACCAACAAATCACAGAAGAAATATAAAAAGAAATCAAAATATGCATAAATGAATGAAAATTAACACACAACAACCCCAAACCTGTGGGACACTGTAAAAGCAGTGCTAAATGGAAGGTTCATAGCAATACAGGCATACCTCAAGAAACAAGCAAAAAGTCAAATAAATAATCTAACTCTACACCTAAAGCAACTGGAAAAGGAAGAAATGAAGAACCCTAGGGCTAGCAGAAGGAAAGAAATCTTAAAAATTAGGGCAGAAATAAATGCAAAAGAAACAAAAGAGACCATAGCAAAAACCAACAAAGCCAAAAGCTGGTTCTTTGAGAGGATAAATAAAATCGACAAACTATTAGCCAGACTCATCAAGAAACAAAGGGAGAAAAATCAAATCGATAAAATTAGAAATGAAAATAGAGAGATCTCCACAGACAACACAGAAATACAAAGGATCATAAGAGACTACTATCAGCAATTATATGCCAATAAAATGGACAACTTGAAAGAAATGGACAAATTCTTAGAAAAGTACAACTTTCCAAAACTGAACCAGGATGAAATAGAAAAATCTTAACAGACCCATCACAAGCATGGAAATTGAAACTGTAATCAGAAATCTTCCAGCAAAAAAGATCCCAGCACCAGATGGCTTCACAGCTGAATTCTACCAAAAATTTAGAGAAGAGCTAACACCTATTCTACTCAAACTCTTTCAGAAAATTGCAGAGGAAGGTAAACTTACAAACTCATTCTATGAGGCCACCATCACCCTAATACTAAAACCTGACAAAGATGCCACAAAAAAAGAAAACTACAGGCCAATATCACTGATGAACATAGATGCAAAAATTCTTAACAAAATTCTAGCAAAGGGAATCCAACAACACATTAAAAAGATCATGACCAAGTGGTCTTTATCCCAGGGATGCAAGGATTCTTCAATATCCACAAATCAATTAATGTAATTCACCACATTAACAAATTGAAAAATAAAAGCCATATGATTATCTCAATAGATGCAGAGAAAGTCTTTGACAAAATTCAACATCCATTTATGATAAAAACCCTTCAGAAAGCAGGAATAGAAGGAACATACCTCAACATAATAAAAGCTATTCATGACAAACCCACAGCAAACATTATCCTCAATGGTGAAAAATTGAAAGCATTTCCCCTAAAGTCAGGAACAAGACAAGGGTGCCCACTCTCACCACTATTGTTCAACATAGTTTTGGAAATTTTGGCCACAGCAATCAGCAATCAGAGCAGAAAAAGAAATAAAAGGAATCCAAATAGGAAAAGAAGAAGTAAAACTCTCACTGTTTGCAGATGACATGATTGTCTACATAGAAAACCCTAAAGACTCTACCAGAAAATTACTAGAGCTAATCAATGAATATAGTAAAGTTGCAGGATATAAAATCAACACACAGAAATCCCTTGCATTCCTATACACTAATAATGAGAAAATAGAAAGAGAAATTAAGGAAACAATTCCATTCACCATTGCAATGAAAAGAATAAAATACTTAGGAATATATCTACCTAAAGAAACAAAAGACCTATATACAGAAAACTAGAAAACACTGGTGAAAGAAATCAAAGAGGACACTAATAGATGGAGAAATATACCATGCTCATGGATCTGAAGAATCAATATAGTGAAAATGAGTATACTACCCAAAGCAATTTATAGATTCAATGCAATCCCTATCAAGCTACCAACGGTATTTTTCAGAGAGCTAGAACATTAATTTCACAATTTGTATGGAAATACAAAAAACCTCGAATAGCCAAAGCAATCTTGAGAAAGAGGAATGGAACTAGAGGAATCAATCTGCCTGACTTCAGGCTCTACTACAAAGCCACAGTCATCAAGACAGTATGGTACTGGAACAAAGACAGAAATATAGATCAATGGAACAAAATAGAAAGCCCAGAGATAAAAGCCCACACACCTATGGACACCTTATCTTTGACAAAGGAGGCAAAAATAAACAATGGATTAAAGACAATCTCTTTAACAAGTGGTGCTGGGAAAACTGGTCAACTACTTGTAAAAAATGAAACTAGAACACTTTCTAACACCATACACAAAAATAAACTCAAAATGGATTAAAGATCTAAACGTAAGACCAGAAACTATAAAACTCCTAGAGGAAAACATAGGCAAAACACTCTCTGACATAAATCACAGCAGGATCCTCTATGACTCACCTCCCAGAATATTGGAAATAAAAGCAAAATAAACAAATGGGACCTAATTAAAATTAAAAGCTTCTGCACAGCAAAGGAAACTATAAGCACAGTGAAAAGACAGCCTTCAGAATGGGAGAAAATAATAGCAAATGAAGCAACTGACAAAGAATTAATCTCAAAAATATACAAGCAACTCCTGCAGCTCAAGTCCAGAAAAATAAATGACCCAATCAAAAAAAGAGCCAAAGAACTAAACAGAGATTTATCCAAAGAAGACATATGAATGGCTAACAAACACATAAAAAGATGCTCAATGCCACTTATTATCAGAGAAATGCAAATCAATACCACAATGAGGTACCATTTCATCCCAGTCAGAATGGCTGCTATCCAAAAGTCTACAAACAATAAATGCTGGAGAGGGTGTGGAGAAAAGGGAACCCTGTTACACTGTTGGTGGGAATGCAAACTGGTACAGCCGCTATGGAGAATAGTGTGGAAATTCCTTAAAAAACTGGAAATAGAACTGCCATATGACCCAGCAATCCCACTGCTGGGCATACACACTGAGGAAACCAGAATTGAAAGAGACACGTGTACCCCAATGTTCATCGCAGCACTGTTTATAATAGCCAGGACACGGAAGCAACCTAAATGTCCAACAGCAGATGAATGGATAAGAAAGCTGTGGTACATATACATAATGGAGTATTATTCAGCCATTAAAAAGAATACATTTGAATCAGTTCTAATGAGGTGGATGAAACTGGAGCCTATTATACAGAGTGAAGTAAACCAGAAAGGAAAACACTAATACAGCATACTAATGCATATATATAGAATTTAGAAAGATGGTAACAATAACCCTGTATGTGAGACAGCAAAAGAGACACAGATGTATAGAATAGTATTTCAGACTCTGTGGGAGAGGGCGAAGGTGGGATGATTTGGGAGAATGGTGTTGAAACATGTATATTATCATATGTGAAATGAATTGCCAGTCCAGGTTCGATGCATGTTACAGGATGCTCGGGGCTGGTGCACTGGGATGACACAGAGGGATGATATGGGGAGGGAGGTGGGAGGGGGGTTAGGATGCGGAACACATGTACACCCGTGGTGGATTCATTTCAATGTATGGCAAAACCAATACAATATTGTAATTATCCTCCAATTAAAATAAATAAATTTATATAAAAAATAAACATTTAGAAGACATAATAGAAATACACTCCACTAAATTTTATTTCACATTTTGTGCTTTAGTTGACAGTTGTTGGAATAAATTACGTGAATTCCGTTTTAGCTCTCAGAATGTAGTTTAAAAAAATACGCTGCATGAACATGGGTTCTAATAGAAGAGTAAAAGGAAAGAAAACAATAGTAAACAAACATGTTAATGCTTAAAGTTTAAAAACCTGCACATAAAGAATTAATTCCTACATTGAAAACAAATAACAGAGTAACAAATTCTACTCTGGACTGTGAGAAGCCTCTTTAAGAGTGAACTAAATACCAGTGATTCCCTGAGGGCTCTCTCCTGTCAGTGTTAACCCTTCATAGCCTTAATTGGCTTTTGTATTTCGTCTCTCAGTGTACTCTCCAGGAAGTAGCAAACAGTCCTAGTATTATGGGTTTCAGATGGAAAAAATGAGGCTGAAGAGGTTCATGAACTACCGAAGGTCACAAAACTTGCAAGAGGTGACGTCAGTACCAGAGCCAGAAATGTTTTCATTTTGCCCATGTGTTTTTTAAGCTTTAGACTGAAGAAAAGTTTATTTTATTTTAAAGGTTAATTCCCTGTTAAGTATAGATAATTGAACTTAAGTCAATGAGTTAGACATTAAAAACACATTGAAACTCAGTTTTTATTCTAAACAGAAATATAATGAATGATTCTTTCCTTTCAGTGAGCTTGCACTAATGGAGGATGATCTGGGTTACATGAAAGACTTCTATGATGTTGTCGGATTTGATGAGATTGAGCAAGATCTAACTCAAAGATATAAAGATGGGTGGTGTTTCCAAAGGAGGAAGCCTTTGGAGGCTGGAGATTTTTGTGGCAACACGCTCGTCTCATTTTTAGCATCTGGTGATGCTGGAGGTGGGGGCGGTGACTTGGGCTTAAGAAAATTTTGTTAAGTGGCAGGACCATTTAGCTTCAGTGAAATCTAGTACCTGTGGGAAGATTCTGCTGCTTATATCATTTCCAATTTTGTTTAAGGAAAAAAATATCAGGATCTGTACAGGATACTTCCTACACAGTTGATTCTTTTTATTTAAATTCTAGTCATTTCATAAAGGTTTAAAAAACAAAATATAATGATATTAAAAAGGTTATATACATACTTCTCTATAAAGGAGAAAACCAAAATGGCTCATAATCCCATTGCCTTCATATTACTTAGAAAAATATGGAAATATAATAAAAAAAAAAGCCTTCCTTCTCCTTCTTTTGAATTCTTTCTCCCAAAAGTAATTGCTGTTAACAATATTTTATTTTTAGTCCACAATGATTTACTACACATATGTATAACCCAGTGGTATGCTGGTAAACATTGAACAACCAGCTCTGTGTGTCCACAAGTTTCTAATTCTCAGGTAAATAACAAAAGTGCTTTCATTATCTAGGATCAAGACACCCGTGAACAAGGAGCAAGCCCAGCCAGAATCTACAAAAGGAATCACTCAGGTAAGTAGAAGGAACACTCTTATGAAGTAGGAAGCTGTTCTGAGTCTGTCCTCAGCCGTCGTAACAAATGCTGTGATGAAAAATAAATATTGGTAATCATTTTGCAAGCTGAAATCAATAACTCAGCTCTGAATTTTTAATCACTTATTCTCCAAGAACTAAGTAATTTCCAAATAAATAAGTCATTCTTAATCTTATGATGGTAAATATCACTATTAATCTTAGAGAGTGGTGATAATATAACCAATTTGATCTTGAAAATAGTTTGCTTTAAATATTTGATATTTAAACTATTATATATTCTCTTGTGAAACACAAGTTCCACCAGGGCTTTGGGAATTCTATATTTAGTATCAGTCTTAGAACAAACAGTAAAGGCTTCTATACTGTGCTCTTTCCCATGTTAGCAAGGTAATGCCCCAAATCCTCTAAGCTAGGCGTCAACAGTATGTAAACCAACAAATTCCAGATGTTCAAGCTGGATTCAGAAAAGGCAGAGGAACCAGAGCTCAAATTGCCAACATCCACTGGATCATAGAAAAAGCAAGAGAATTCCAGAAAAGCATCTACTTCTGTTTCATTGACTATGCTAAAGCTTTTGACTGTGTGGGTCACAACAAACAGTGGAAAATTCTTAAAGAGATGGGAATACCAGATCACCTGACCTGCCTTCTGAGAAATCTGTATTAAGGTCAAGAAACAGCAGTTAGAACTGGACATGGAACAATGGACTGGTTCCAAATTGCGAAAGGAGTACATCAAGGCCATATATTGTCACCCTGTTTATTTAACTTATATGCAGAGTACATCATGAGAGATTCCAGGATGGATGAAACACAAGCTGGAATTAAGATTGCCAGGAGAAATATCAATAACCTCAAATATGCAGATGACACCACCCTTATGGCAGAAAGTGAAGAGTAACTAAACAGCCTCTTGATGAAAGTGAAAGAGCAGAGTGAAAAACCTGGTTTAAAACTCAACATTAAAAAAAAATGAAGATCACGGTGTCCAGTTCCATCACTTCATGGCAAATAGATGGGGAAAAAATGGAAACGGTAACAGACTTTATTTTCTTGGGCTCCAAAATCACTGTGGACAGAGACTATAGCCATGAAATTAAAAGATGCTTGCTCCTTGGAAAAGAAGCTATGACAAACCTAGGTAGCATACTAAAAAGCAGAGGCATTACTTTGCCAACAAATGTCTGTCTAGTCAAAGCTATGGTTTTTCCAGTAGTCATGTATGGAAGTGAGGGTTAGACCATAAAGAAGGGTGAGCACCAAAGAACTGATGCTTTTGAACCGTGGTGTTGGAGATGACTCTTGAGAGTCCCTTACACAGTAAGGAGATCAATCAGTCAATCCTGAGGGAATCACCCCTGAATATTCATTGGAAGGACTGATGCTAAAGTTGACGTTCCAATACTTTAGCCACCTGATGTGAAGAGCCAACTCATTGGTAAAGATGCTGATGCTGGAAAAGATAGAAGGCAGGAGGAGATAGGGTCAGCAGAGGATGAAATAGCTGGATGGCATCACCAACTCAATGGACATGAGTTTGAGCAAGCTCCAGGAGATGGTGAAGGACAGGGAAGTCTGGCATGCTGCAGTCCATGCTGTCGCAAAGAGTCAGACATGACTGACTGACTGAGCAACAATTCTGGCCCCATTCCATTTGTACCACTCCCCATAGGTGATTTAATATGGAACTAGGTATACCACTCCAGTACTTTTGCCTGGAAAATTCCATGGACGGAGGAGCCTGGTAGGCTACAGTCCATGGGGTCGCTAGAGTCAGACATGACTGAGCGACTTCATTTTCCCTTTTCACTTTCATGCATTGGAGAAGGAAATGGCAACCCACTCCAGTGTTCTTGCCTGGAGAATCCCAGGGACGGGGAAGCCTGGTGGGCTGCCGTCTATGGGGTCGCACAGAGTCGGACATGACTGAAGCGACTTAGCAGCAGCAGCAGCAAGAGATCCACCCAGAGCCTGTGCCATCTCCATTCTAAATGATGCCATATGATCCCAGAACCTGACATTTAAGATCTGCAAAGACTTGTGTCTGCTACTAGGATCTATAACTGTTCTCTTCTCTACCCCAAGGCCACTGAGGTTGTACAATTCCCTTGGTATAAAACCCTAGGCCTGAGTGTTGGTCCTAGGCAGCTATACATCTGTGTGTGGTGTATAGAGAAGCTTACATGTGTTTTCTGGAGTGTGTCCACATGATCTTCCTCCCAGAGAAGGATAAAACTTGAGATGATTGAGAACTGGATGGAGCCATGGGCTCAAGCTGCATACTGGAGGCTAGAGTCCAAGACTGGCTCTCCATTCCCAGTCAAGATATGGTGCAGAAGAAAAGGAATTTGGGAATTTTAAATTCAAACTTGGCCTCCTAGCTTATTTTAAAGGTTATTATTCAAGGTTGGGGAATAGAACATACTTTATTAAGCTGTTAGGTTGTCATAAGCAGTGGTGAGCTGGACAAAGTTTGACAAGAGGCTCTCTGGAAACAACAACAATTACAATGACCCAATCTATAGTGTTTTCTATTCACCGTGGTGTAGATGCTCGCAAAAGTGTGGTGGCCACGACAGCTGTGCTTAGTGTGGCCGAGAGGAGCTACCCTATGTCCAAGGTCAGGGGCAGATGCCGAAAGGAGCTCCCCCACATCCAAGGTAAAGAGCAGCAGCTGCGCTTGGCTGGAGCACTGTGAAGAGATACCCCACGTCCAAGGTAAGAGGAACCCATGTAAGATGGTAGGCACTGAGAGAGGGCATTAGAGGGCAGACAGACTGAAACCACAATCACAGAAAACTAGCCAATCTGATCACATGGATCACAGCCTTGTCTAACTCAATGAAACAGCCATGCCGTGTGGGGCCACCCAAGACGGATGGGCCATGGTGGAGAGGTCTGACAGAATGTGGTCCACTGGAGAAGGGAATGGCAAACCACTTCAGTATTCTTGCCTTGAGAATCCCATGAACAGTATGAAAAGGCAAAAAGATAGGACAGTGAGAGATGAACTTCCCAGGTTGGTAGGTGCCCAATGTGCTACTGGAGATCAGTGGAGAAATAACTCCAGAAAGAATGAAGAGATGGAGCCAAAGCAAAACAACACCCAGTTATGGATGGGACTGGTGATAGAAGCAAGGTTCGGTGCTGTAAAGAGCAATATTGCATAGGAACCTGGAATGTTAGGTCCATAAATCAAGGCAAATTGGAAGTGGTCAAACAGGGGATGGCAAGAGTGAATGTCAACATTCTAGGAATCAGCAAACTGAAATGGACTGGAATGGGTGAATTCAACTCAGATGACCATTATATCTACTACTGTGGGCAGGAACCCCTCAGAAGAAATGGAGTAGCCATCATAGTCAACAAAAGAGTCTGAAATGCAGTACTTGGATGCAATCTCAAAATCAACAGAATGATCTCTGTTTGTTTCCAAGGCAAACCATTCAATATCACAGTAATCCAAGCCTATGCCCCAACCAATAATGCTGAAGGAGCTGAAGTTGAACAATTCTATGAAGACCTACAAGACCTTCTAGAACTAACACCCCCAAAAGATGTCCTTTTCATTATAGGGGACTGGAATGCAAAAGGAGGAAGTCAAACACCTGGAGTAACAGGCAACTTTGGCCTTGGAGTACTGTTTGAAGCAGGGCAAAGGCTAATAGAGTTCTGCCAAGAGAATGTACTGGTCATAGCAAACACCCTCTTCCAACAACACAAGAGAAGACTCTACACATGGGCATTACCAGATGGTCAACACCGAAATCAGATTGATTATGTTCTTTGCAGCCAAAGATAGAGAAGCTCTATACAGTCAGCAAAAACAAGACCAGGAGCTGACTGTGGCTTGGATCATGAACTCCTTATTGCCAAATTCAGACTGAAATTGAAGAAAGTGGAGAAAACCACTAGAACATTCAGGTATGACCTAAATCGTATCCCTTGTGACTATACAGTGAGAGTGAGAAATAGATTTAAGGGACTAGATCTGATAGAGTGCCTGATGAACTATGGATGGAGGTATGTCACACTGTACAGGAGACAGGAATCAAGACCATCCCCAAGAAAAAGAAAAGCAAAAAAGCAAAATGGCTGTCTGAGGAGGCCTTACAAATAGCTGCGAAAAGAAGGGAAGTAAAAAGCAAAGGAGAAAAGGAAAGATATAAGCATTTGAATGCAGATTTCCAAAGAACAGCAAGGAGAGATAAGAAAGCCTTACTCAGCGATCAATGCAAAGAAATAGAGGAAAACAATAGAATGGAAAAGACTAGAGATCTCTTCAAGAAAATTAGAGATACTAATGGAACATTTCATGCAAAGATGGGCTCAAAAAGGGACTACAATGGTAGGGAACTAACAGAAGCAGAAGATATTTAAAAAAGGTGGCAAGAATATGCAGAAGAACTGTACAAAAAAGATCTTCATGACCCAGATAATCACGATAGTGTGATCACTCACCTAGAGCCAGACATCCTGGAATGTGAAGTCAAGTGGGCCTTAGGAAGCATCACTACGAACAAAGCTAGTGGAGGTGATGGAATTCCAGTTGAGCTATTTCAAATCCTGAAAGATGACGCTGTGAAAGTGCTGCACTCAATATGTGAGCAAATTTGGAAAACTCAGCAGTGGCCACAGGACTAGAAAAGGTCAGTTTTCATTCCAATCCCAAAGAAAGGCAATGCCAAAGAATGCTCAAACTACTGCATAATTGCACTCGTCTCACATGCTAGTAAAGTAATGTTCAAAATTCTCCAAGCCAGGCTTCAGCAAGATGTGAACCGTGAACTTCCAGATGTTCAAGCTGGATTTAGAAAAGGCAGAGGAACCAGAGATCAAATTGCCAACATCTGCTGGATCATTGAAAACACAAGGGTGTTCCAGAAAAACATCTATTTCTGCTTTATTGACTATGCCAAAGCCTTTGACTGTGTGGATCACAATAAACTATAGAAAATTCTGAAAGAGATGGGAATACCAGACCGCCTGACCTGCCTCTTAAGAAACCTGTATTCAGGTTAGGAAGCAACAGTTAGAACTAGACATGGAACAACAGACTGGTTCCAAATAGGAAAAAGAGTACATCAAGGCTGTATATTGTCACCCTGCTTATTTAACTTATATATAGAGTACATTATGAGAAACGCTAGGCTGGAGGAAGCACAAGATGGAGTCAAGATTGCCAGGAGAAATATCAATCACCTCAGATATGCAGATGACACCACCCTTATGGCAGAAAGTGAAGAAGAACTAAAGAGCCTCTTCATGAAAGTAAAAGAGGAGAGTGGAAAAGTTGGCTTAAAGCTCAACATTCAGAAAATGAAGATCATGGCATCCGGTCCCATCACTTCATGGGAAATCGATGGGGAAACAGTGGAAACAGTGTCAGACTTTATTTTGGGGGGCTCCAAAATCACTGCGTATGGTGACAGCAGCCATGAAATTAAAAGGTGCTTACTCCTTGGAAAGAAAGTTATGATCAACCTAGACAGCATATTAAAAAGCAGAGACAGTACTTTGCCAACCAAGGTCTGTCTAGTCAAGGCTATGGTTTTTCCAGTGGTCATGTATGGATGTGAGAGTTGGACTATAAAGAAAGCTGAGTGCTGAAGAATTGATGCTTTTGAACTGTGGTGTTGGAGAAGACTCTTGAGAATCCCTTGGACAGCAAGAAGATCCAACCTGTCCATCCAAAAGAAAATCAATCCTGAATATTCACTGGAAGGACTGATGCCAAAGCTGAAACTCCAATACTTTGGCCACCTGATGTGAAGAACTGACTCATTGGAAAAGACCCATATGCTGGGAAAGATTAAGGGCAGGAGGAGAAGGGGACGACAGAGGATGAGATAGTTAGATGGCAACACTAACTCAGTGGACATGGGTTTGGGTGTATTCCAGCATTTGTTGATGGGCAGGGAGGCCTGGCATGCTGTGGTTCATGGGGTCACAAAGAGTTGGACACGACTGAGCAACTGAACTGAACTGAACTGAGATGATCCAATCATGGCCAAATTCAAATTGCCAATACAACATTACTGAAAGTGAATTTGGAAAGAAATGCATACAATTGGCTCTCCTGAGCTGTTAACAGCTGGATCGAGCACAATATTATTTATGTAATAGGAAAGAAGAAATCTGATTTCATATTAGATGTGTTCCTTTGACTTTAACCCTTGTGCTTTGTGGCCTGAGCTTAGTCATGCTGGTTTTGCACCTTTTGTAAAAGAATGTTGCTTATAACCTGAAATATACCAAATAGACTACTCTTGGGTTTATGATAATTAAGTGTCCATTCATATAGAGAAAAAAGTTGCAGAACAGAAAACAGCATTTGTTTTGTTGGAGTTGTATAGGAACATCAGACCTGACCTACATGAACAGCTGTAAGAACAAAGGATTGTGACATCAAGAAGTTTGCAACAACAAACTGTGCCTCTGTTCTCACTTTGCCTTTAAAAGCACTTTGCTGAAACCCTTTGAGAAGTTTAGGATTTTATAAGGCACAAACCATCTGGTCTTCTTGAATGGTCCTACAATAAAACTTTCTCTGCTCCAGACTCTGACTTTGGGCTTTTTTGGCCTCACTGTGCATCGGGCATACAAACTTGTGTTGGTAACTTTTATATTTTAAATATTTAGCCAGATGGTATAGGATTCTCAATTTGTACTCCCATTCTTGGACCCTCCCCCTCAAACATTTATGATGCACCCTAGTGCATAAAATAGTGCTGGCATGCAGAAAACCTTAATAAACATCTCCTGGATAAGAGGCTTTTTGGTTACATGACTTTAGATAAGCCATTTATCTATAAATTCATCTGTACTTTATAGAATTCTTGACCAAATGACACAATTCATGTGAAAACATTGAACATGGTTCTTGGCACCTTAGATACAATCAATAAATAAATGGCATTGAAAGAATGAGTAATATACTTTCAATAAATTTTCATATCTTTTTATTATCATATTTCAAAAAATTCAAGCTTTTTAGTTTAAGCTGTTCTTAGGTGTTTGTAATTTTCTGCAGGTGTCTCTAGATCAATACAATTGCCCATTTCTTTGAGGATTTTTCTTGGAGAGTCCTTTGTGATAAGACATCTCATTTTCATACAGTTCCCAAGGGAACAGTGCTCACACAATGTTACTCATTTTAGAAAGTTTGGTAAAATTCCATTTGGCTACAAGTCTGTTATCTGAGCCTCAGGGAAGAAAGTCCTTGTTTTATGCTTTTACTTCGCTCTCAGCTGTATTTTGTAAACTGGGGTAGTGAAAAGAAAAAGGACTTTGAATTAATAGCTAAGATTTAGTCATTGTATATGTTATCCTCAGTGAGGAATTAAAGATGAACACAAAAAATAAGAAAGTGTAAAAGATTCAGCAGTGGCATTCTCCCTCTCATTTGCTTGGCTAATTGAATAAAGTTTAATGATTAGTAATCATTTCTGCTGAGAGAGTTGTTACTGGTGAGCATAGTCCATTGACTGGTTATTGATATACTTAGTTAAAGCGTTGCTTTTTCTCAGTCATTCCAATTAGCAGATATTTTACTTTTCATGAATGTGTTTTCTTCCTCCCCAAATGTTTCAGTTTTGCTCCGGTGTGCTCAATGAGCCATTTGTTTTCCCTTCAATATTTTTTTCACCATTAGCTATGTTTTATTTCTTTTTTTTTTTAGGTGTAATTTTTCTTTATTTTCTTTTTTTTAGCCATGTTTTCTTTTCACAATGTCACGAATAACTTATGGTTTTACCTCTCAATTTCTATGAAAAAGTTGAGAGAGCTCTGTTTCTATACATTCAAACCTCTAAGAAATCACTTGTCAATAGCAAAATTCTTGTCTGAGAATCTTCCTTTGTACTATCAAAAACCCACAGTTCTTTCTCCAAAAGATCTCCAAAAAGGGTAACCTAGGATCAGATCACAAAGTATTGAAAACTCTTCTGAACAAATGGCTGAACAGAAATGCAGATTGATCCATATGCCCATGAACCTAAAGACAGGGCTCAGGAAAATCATCAGTAAATGTACAAGTATAATTGCAATTGGGAAGAAGCTTAGACATCTTCTGATTTTAAATCTTATTTTATAGATGGTGAATCTGGAATATTTTCAAAGGAAAGAAAAACCAGGTATCATTAAGGTGATATCATCTACATGTCCACTGTAGAGATTTTCATTTCAGTATTAGTGAGGATTGGTTGAATTATGGTGCATAAATAAATAACTGCTAAAGCTAAATGGCTTAAAGCAACTGAGGGGCATTTCTTACACATATGACATGTCCATTTTTTGTGGGCAGTGGGATCTGCTCGATGAACTTGAGAATCAAATCTGAACTTGGGGATTTAGACTGACGAAGTCCCTACTGCCTCGCACATCACCAGATGCTGTGACAGAGTAAACACTGCTAATTATGCCTGGAAGTTAAAGACTCCCATCTGTAAGTGTCACAAATCACCCCCACTCATTTCATTCGTTAAGCAAGGCAATCATCACACATCCTTTCAAGGAGGCAGATAACTGCAATCCATTCATGTTACTGGGAGGATGAAACTGGAGGTATTTTTGAACTGTCTGAATGTCTGGAAATCCTTATTACTCCTACAGTCACTGACAATTTTCAGATGTGTGAACTCACAGACACAGATAGTAAACATAAAATATACTAAGGCATAATAAGTCCTTAACAATAAAATGTTTTGAGAATGTAATTATAGGAAATTCATTCTAGGAAACTGGCATGGAACTGAGTGGCTGAAACAGTTCTTCCAGGTCTCTCCTGTCTGAATGAGTAAGACCCAAGCAGTTGTAGGATGTGTGTGTGTGTGTGTGTGTTAGTCACTCAGTTGTGTCTGACTCTTTGTGGCCACCATAGACTGTAACCCACCAGGCTGCTCTGTCCATGGAATTCTCCAGGCAAGAATATTGCACTGGGTTGCTATTCCCTTCTCCAGGGGTTATTTCTGACCCAGGGATCGAACCTGGGTGTCCTGCATTGTAGGCAGATTCTTTACCATCCGAGCTACCAGGGAAGCCCCTAGTTGCAGGATAAATGATATCAAGATATCTAAGGAAAGGGTCAGTTGGAAGGTGAGGAAATATTGAAACATAGGAATTAGAGGAAGAAAGCTGCCAACACCCCTCTAGGACCACATAAGGATTTGGCAGTGAAGATGGATGCCTTAGTGTCGGATAGAATATATCCAAAAATATTTGAGACCCACAAATAGTTCTCCTTGGCCATCAAGCCATTTTTATATTGAAATTTGTCTTCCACATTTTTTTTTCATAGAAAGAGAAAATGGACAGCTTAGGCTAATATGAATAGTTGCCATTTCAAACTTAAGAGTTCTTGTTCTAATTCAACAAATTAGCTTCCAGTTTTGGAGAAGGCAATGGCACCCCATTCCAGTACTCTTGGCTGGAAAATCCCATGGACGGAGAAGCCTGGTGGGCTGCAGTCCATGGAGTCGCTAAGGGTCAGGCATGACTGAGCAACTTCACTTTCCCTTTTCACTTTCATGCATTGGAGAAGGAAATGGCAACCCACTCCAGTGTTCTTGCCTGGAGAATCCCAGGGATGGGGGGGCCTGGTGGGCTGCCATCTCTGGGGTCACACAGAGTTGGACATGACTGAAGTGACTTAGCAGCAGCAGCAGCTTCTAGTTTACACGCATCAGTGTGGACCTTGCAAGGCAGTATCCCTTGGTGTTATCAACTCTGAGAGACTGACATTTTCTGTGTCTCCAGGGCCAATACTTAAGATAAATCCACCCAGGAAATGCTGCTGAGTAGGACTTTCTCCTCACCAATATCTAAGCTCCCTTCTTGCTCATCCTTTAAAAGAGGTCTTGCCTTCTCCAAAGGAAAGGTTGTCTTCAAACTATGATATTCAGGGTGCTAGTTAACTTTCTTTCTTAATATGATCTCTTTTTGGCCAAAAGAATCTACTCCAGTAACAGGCATCCCATTGATTGCAAGGCAAGCATCTCTTCATTAAGATTTAGCCTCTTTCTGAGACCTTTGCAAATGCAAATGTCCTTTGAGAGAAGCACTACTTTGTCACTAATGTTTACTGAGCGTTTCTTATGGAGCAGACACTTTAATCATTGTTTTCTGTTCAATTTTGTTCCATCTTCACAAAACCCAATGAGGTAGATACTATTATTCTTACTTTATAGGTAAGGAAATTGGAGCTCAGAGAAACAAGGTTGGTAACTTGCCCAGGTTTATTCAGCAGGTAATTAGCAAGGCTGGAATTGAAATGCGGTTCTGATTTCAAAATCAGAGCTCCCTTCCCTCACTTTGTAGCAATGAAGAGACTAAAAGCAACTGCAATAATCATTTACTCCCTTATTCAAGAAACATGTTTAAGAGCCCGCTATAAACACTTTGAGATGCTCCTCAGGGAGCTATTATTGTGGAACACAGACAAGAAGGAAATAAATTAGTGAGATGATTTCAGTTAGTGGTAAGTGCTGTAAAAAATTTACTAAAGAGGGAAATAGGGTGGAGAGAAATTTGTGTGAAAACATATCAGTTGTGCTGGTCAGGGAAAGCTTTTATTTAAAAAAAAAATTATGCAGAAATGCTCAAGCTGAGACAAGAATGATGAGACAGCCAGCCTTTGGGGGAGGATGAAAAACATTACCGGCAGAGAGAACAGAAGAATGGGAGAAAGTATAAAAAAATATTTCAGGCAGGGAGAAGGGCAAAGCAAAATGGTTTGAGAGAGGGGTCATTGTGGTGCCCTTGAGGAAAACACAGGCCACTGCAGATGCGCTTGATCATTTAGAGAATGCGAGGAGCGAGGTTAAGCAGATGGGCAGGAATCATTTAGGGCAGAAGATGAGAGGCAAGGAGCAGCATCTGCTCTTGGATGAGAGTAACAGAAACAAGAGGGAAAAACTGAGGAGTCTTGGGAGACAGAGTTTTACAGAAATATTTCTTTCCAAGGACAACCCTACTTCCTGGGATTCTTAATTTGTATCCTGGCCCCAAGATTCAGTGATGTATTACAGATTTGGTTTTAGCTATGCAAACCATTGCATTCCTTCAAGCACCTGTTGAACACAAGACACAAGACTGTCTATAACCTTGGGTGCAATTAGGTCAAACAGGCATATTACAAATGGCTGTTTGTAATTAAATGTTTTGCATTTCGAAAGATGTGTAACACACTGATGGTGGTTCAGGTGAACACACAGCTGAAAATGGGACTAAGTAAATGGTACCTGTGGATATGAGGACATAAACTGATAAATATACCTCTCTAAGATTTTCCAGTGGTTCCCAGATTAACTATGTAATGTGGATCTGAATACGACATATCTACCTTGAAATTAGGAGGTTTCTTGAAGTCTCCAGGCAAGTGATCTCAAAGATGGAACATGTTTCTTATTTTTTGGCTAAATTCTAGGAGACCCAGGGGGTCCAAGGGGACTTGCCTAGCAATTGTCTTGTGAGTGCATGCCTGCATAAACCTTTTCCTGCAAGCCAGCATACTTCGACAAAGTAACCGATAGTTCTGTTTTCTGATTTGTTGTTTAACAAATGAAGTACTCTGCAGACTCTTTGGATACCTTAACAAAAGACTTAAACATATGTGTGGGAAAACAGATCTAGAATCTGAAAATATACTGTGGAAGATGAATTTAGAGTGTGGCTGGAAGAAAATATATACTACACTGAACTGTCTTAAAGAACCTGGTTCAATGTGTGCAATTGTGGACAAATTTGCACTTGAGAAGTATATTAAGTGTCTTTTGTTCCCTTGAAACTAACTCCTAAAATCCCACATTCCTTTCTTATCCAGATGTATTTATGAATTTTTGTACATCCCTGAATGCCCAGTACCTTTGTCAGGACTTGCTGTCTAAATTGGGAGCACAAGTGATGTTTCCTCCCCCTGGAAGACCCACTGTTCAAGTGGGCTCAACCACCTATTTACTCTTCCTCTCAGTAACCCCTCAAGATGAATGGAGGTTGCACTATCTCCCGGCAAGGAAACCAGATGGATTAAACAGTCAAGAGAGAGAGTTAACTCAACAATTCCCTGAGGTCTGGGCCGAAGACAATCCCCGTCCCTACTCTCCCCACCCTCCCCCCCCAGGTTAGCAAAACAAGTCCCACTGGTAATAGAACTCAAACCCGGTACAATTATATCAGCACCCGCCTTGGTCCTGTCAGACCTTGCTTAGCTGTTTACTCTTTATGTGACTGAAAAGGACAAAGTAGCTATGGGAGTGTAGTCCCAGACTATGGGGACATGGGATAGACCAGTGACTTATCTCTAATCAGCTGGGCAATGTTGCCGCTGGGTGGCTGGGATGCTTACGGGCAGTTGCTGCAGTTGCCTTACTGGTCCAGGAGGCAACCAAGCTGACTTTGGGCCAAGATTTGTTCGTAAAAGTCCTGCATGAGGTCAACACTCTCCTTCGAGGGAACCCCCATAAATGGCTGTCAACATCCCGGATTACTCAATACCAGGGACTGTTATGTGAGAACCCCCATGTTACTACTGAGCCTTGTCAGGTTCTGAATCTGGCCACTCTCTTTCTTGTGGGAGAAGGTGGGCCCTCACATGATTGCAAGGAAATATGCCAGCAGACCTGACTTGAGAGACCATCCAATCCTGGACCCAGATTTGGTCCTGTACACCTATGGCACCAACCTGGTGAAACAAGGACAGTGTTTGTGGGGATATGCAGTAGTCACGGAAGAAACCATTGTTGAGGCTAGCTCTCTGCCATCATACTGGTCCGCTCAACAGGCCGAACTATATGGTAAGAAGACAAACATTTACACAGACTCCAGGTATACTTTTGCCACACTACAGGGCTCTGTATAAGGAGAGAGGCCTTTGACAGCTAGTGAAAAAGATATTAAAAATAAGGAAGAAGTTAAGACCCTATTAGATGCTGCCTGGGAACCAGAAAGGGTTGCAGTCATACACTGCTGAGGATGTCAAAAAGAGGATACCCCCTGGGCTCAGGGAATAGACTGGCAGATAAGACTGCTAAATAAGCAGGCCAGGGCTTGGGAGTGACAAGTGAAGCTCCTATTAAATCTCTCATATTGGGGGAGCTACCTGAGCTAACGCTGCTGCTACTGCTGCTAAGTTGCTTTAGTTGTGTCCGACTCTGTGCGACCCCAGAGATGGCAGCCAACTAGACTCCTCCATCCCTGGGATTCTTCAGGCAAGAACACTGGAGTGGGTTTCCATTTCCTTCTCCAATGCATGAAAGTGAAAAGTGAAAGCGAAGTCGCTCAGTCGTGTCCGAATCCTAGAGACCCACTAGGCTCCTCCGTCCATGGGATTTTCCAGGCAAGAGTACTGGAGTGGGGTGCCATTGCTAGACTCTCCGGAATACACTGAAGCCCAAAACCAACTAGCCAAAGCAGAAGAGGCCTTCAAGAATGAAAAGGGATGGTGGGAATTGCCAAGTGGCAAATTATTGGTACTGGAGGAGCTGGCACACACTCTGGTAAGCCAAACACACAAAGCGACCCATCTAGGCCATGATAAACTGTAAGAGCTAATTTGAAAATATTTCTTGGTTCCCTGCCTCTCTTCCCTACGCAGGACAAAATCTCAGAACTGCACTGCCTGCTCACAGGTCAATGCTGCCTCTTGGCACAGAAACCTCCAGGGAGTCAGGTAAAAGGCACGCTGCCTTTTGAACACCCGGAGGTGGACTTCACTGAAATGAAACCTCACCAACACTACCATAACCTGCTGATCGTAGTATGTACGTTCTTGGGATGGGTAGAAGCTTTTCACCATATGAGGGTGAAGAGAGCATACCATGCAGACCCGGAGGACGCCGAGCGGACTACACAACAGGACCCCACTGATCCCCGTAAAACCCAGATCATCTTAAAGAAGAAAAAGAGATGAAGCTCTACAATCAACTGCTGCCACAAGGACTTGCTGGTATCATCTTGAGACTAATCATAGTTTCGGTACAAAGAAGGACCTGTGCTATAATTAAAGTTGAATGTTGTGTATATATTCCTGATTTATCTGGCTACATATCAGCCATCCTAGATGACATGAAAGGTCAGGTAAAAGTTATGTCTGATGATAATCTTCTTTTTGGACTTCGCTACTATCTTGGGTGAAGGGTGATGGGTGGAAAACAATATTTACCATTGTTACAGTTGCCTTGATAGTTCTGCTTTGTGGACCCTTTATTTTACAATGTATTATGAACTTTGTAACCCAAAGGTTGATGTCGTTCTCCCAAATTGGAAGTTGGAGAGTCAAGGTGCAATATATCCCTATGAATGACGCTTATACTATGAGTTAAGAGCATCAAGAGGGGGGAATGAAGGAGGAAACAGACAGAACAGGCTCCATCTTGAAAGTAGGACTCCAACTTGGGCTGGACTGTGGATTTTGAGCTATATGCCCAGTATCTATGGAAATGACATACCAACTGGAAAACCAGGGCCCCTGGATGGAAGAGCCCCAGGGCCTGTACCTAGACTCTCTGTTGCCTAAAAGAATACCCTAATTATCTGTGTAACTGAATAGAATCATAAATTCTATTATGCTTATTGGGGTATGACCACAGGCTTATTGATAATTGTCCACTGTTAACTACCTAGGCTTAAGGCATATGAATCACAGGTTAACTCTGATTGTATCTTTCTTTTCCTTTGTTCAGTCTAGCTTCAGGAAATTTGGGGAGGTGGGTTTGGGCATGTACACTTAGGGTATATAATAAGGTTTTCACAAAAATTGGTCCGGGTCCTTGGCTAAGAGGAGACTTTGCCTTGGGCCCGCCGATGTAATAAACTGCATTCCACTATCTGCATTGTCCTTCTGAGTGAGTTTGTTTCCCAGAACGCGTGGCTACAACATTTACAATACTTTTTATTTGTTCTCAGCTTTATAGGGTTCTATAACATTCTTTGTTTTTCTTTCATGATCATTTTTCCAATTAGCTCACAAGACTCTGATGGCTTTTTTGGCAGAAAAAGGGTGGCTTCTCACTCACTGCATGATTTGAGCAGTGGGAAAAGAGAGTTAACACACCATTTATATAAAACATTTGGGAAATAATGATTTGTGGGTTCACTATTTGTCTAGCCAAATTTCAATTTTTCAAAATACTCCATTTTTTCCTACTTCTGAGAAAGTCATCTTGAGTATCAAAAGTCACTAAAAATGCTTCATCCAGACATGCGTACTTGATTCGCAAATGTAGGAGTGAATTTTAATTTTGAGATGCTTTTAGACAGATAAACTAGCAATATAAAAATATCTTAATGGAAACTTTGTTTTACTCTTAACAGATTACTTAAAAGGGTTGGGTTGCCCCATTAATGGCTTTAAAAAAATTGATAAACACAGAGCTTTGAGACAGAAATACAAATGGAAAGCTGGAATTCATTTATTTTATAGTACATTAGTGTTACTTGGTTATTTTCATGAGCCCAGTCATGAATATATATAGTATGAGATTTTAAAAATATTTCATACTTCCTTACTTATTATAAGGATTATTATTATTAATTCCTATACAGTCCATGGAATTCTCCAGGCCGGAATACTGAAATGGGTTGCCTTTCCCTTCTCCAGGGGATCTTCACAACCCAGGAATCGAACCCAGGTCTCCCACACTGACCCATGTCTCCCACATTGCAGGCGGATTCTTTACCAGCTGAGCCATAAGGGAAGTCTGCCTTATCAATAAATGATGTTTAAATATTTTTTATTATAACTTATCATATTTGATATGTTACTAAATTAACGTTAATGATAAATACCAGCCACAGAATAATTGTGACATATCACATGAATATACCAATTTATGGATTTCTCAGTGAGTTTGGAAATAAAAGAAATCATTAATAGAGATTATGGCTATATAATTCTGGTAATGAAGATCTTTGTTTCATATTTAAGGAAGTGCTTTTATTTGTATCACTTTCTTTTCTTATAAAATTTTACATGATCATAAAATTTTATACAATATGGACTTACATAAATAAAGTACATGACTAAAGTTCTCTCTTTACTCTCTTGTCCCCAAAGAAATGTGCCAGAGAGAATCATGGTAACAGTTTGGATAATATATTTCCAGATTTTTAATGTTTATTTGCCTTACATAAAGGTATGCCTGCACATACAGTTAATATACATGTACACATATGTACATGAGGCATGTACAAGTTCATACATGTACACAAGAAATGAGATTATATTACGTTCATAATTCTACAACTTGCTTTTTCACTTGAATTGTAGTAAACATTCCCTATGAGCACATGTAGTAATGTCTTACTATTTTCAACCACTGATACTGAAACATGAGATTCTGTTTTTTACTGCTCAACTCAATAAAATTGGACAAGATTAAATCCTGTCTTTAGGAAGAAATGGAGAAACAGACCCTCTTAGGTCCAGTGGGTGGGAATGTAAATAGTGACAATATGAACAGTTTTAACAGTTTTTCCAGGAATTTAGGCAGTATATAACAAAGTGTTAATGTGCAATGCCTTTGGCTTGGAAATTTTCCTTTCATTTTCTAGCATACAGAAATAATTTTCTTATTCACGATGATATATGCAAAGAGATATTGACTGCAGCACTCTCTGAATTTAAAATTTTAAGAAGGTAAACAATGTAATAGCTAACAACGTGGTGGAATGGCTACATTAATTGCTATCTATCCTTTCATTTCTCACATTTTGCCAATTGGTTGGGCTCCAGCTGTTCTAGACAGGGCTTGGCTGAAGTTTATAAGCCTGGTTCACGTCTTCTCCATGGGTCTCCCACCCTCTTTGGACCAGTGACTTGTTCTTCATCCTCTTTGGACCTGAGACTTGTTCTTCTTGTGGTAAAAAGCAGAAGTGCAAGAGAGCCAGCCAATCCACCTAAATGCTATTTGTGTTCTTGCCAACATTCCATATGCCAAAGCAAGTCCCATAGTTGAGCCCAACATGAATGCAGGGTTCATGCCATTTTTTTCCAGTCTATGAAGGCAGACAAGGGGGAGGGAGTGACCATTTGCAAATAATTTAATGAAATATAATAATACAAACTATTTTAAATGAATTGTCCAGGCTTCCAGTAAATTTTAGGTATAAAGAAGTCCAGTTTGGTCTAGTTAAATTTAAAACTTCAATGTCATATTCAACTTACTGCTTCTGTTCTACTCTTCTGCATCCGATTTCAGCTTGATTTAGAGCAGGAGCACATGTTGTATCTCTTCATTCTCTATTTTCCCTTTCTTATTCTCTCTATTATGGAAAAAGATGGAATAGTACAAGCATCTGTACCTTAGCAGGTCACAGCAATTCTCCGTATCTCAGGGGAGTCAATGAGTCACTGGCTAAGACTGACTGGCTGCTGATACCCTTGTAAGGCAAGCATGCATATACCGACTCTTGTGGGATCACAAGAGATTTCCTTTGAGATTTCCTTACTGCCAGCTTTTTATTATGAGAATCTTTCTAGCTTAGCTGTTTGGAACCCATTCAGCCTATGCTCCTGGTGGTTTATCTCACAGCTTCTTGATGCTTTTGATATCTCACTGTATGCCCAACCCTTTTGGGTGTGTTACCAGCAAGATATTTCCTGTTCAATTACCGTTTGACATGTTCACTTAAGCTGGAAAATTTCACACACCTTTACCAAATCTCACCACTGATACCTCTTTCTCCGGTTGCCATCTCTCCTCAGTCCCTTTGCCTTGCAGTTTAGTATGTGCATTGCGTAAGCAAAGGTCCAACCAGGGGATGAGACGACAGTTTTCTGTTGCTACGGAACCGTCAGGCTCTCAGATTGTTCTCTACGTGCTCTCCTCACTTGCTGCAGGGTAAAGTTAGGAGACATCATTCTCTTCCTTATGAGACGCTGGAGCTGGGGAGTCAGTGACTCCCTAATCCCATATACCTGTAGCTCTTTGTCTGTTTATTTAGGATGGAGATGGCGGGGAATAGAGGAAGATGGCTCAGGTAGCCGAGACATGGTTTGGATCTGGCAGAGCCAGATCTACTGCTTCTAAATAAGCCTTGGAGAGAATTTGGCTCACCTTTGTTTTTTGTTCTTTTTAAAGAAAATGTGGTACCTATATACAATTTTATACATATATACAATTCAGCCATAAAAAGGAATGAATATGAGTCAGTTCTAGTGAGGTGTATACAGCCTGTTATACAGAGGTGAAGTAAGTCAGAAAGAAAAATAAATATCATATATTAACGCTTAGCAGAGGAGCCTGGCAGGCTACAGTCCAGGGGGCCTCAAAGGGTCGGACATGACTGAGCGACTAAGCACAGCACAGCATATGGAATCCAGAAAACTGGAACTGATGGACCGATTTGCAGGGAAGAAGTGGAGACACAGGTGTAGAGAACAGACCTGTGAACATAGTGGGGGAAATGTGAGAGTGGGATGAATGGAGAAAAAAGCGTCGACATATATGCACCATCATGTGCAAAATAGATAGCTGGTGAGAAGTTGTTCACACAACACGATAAAGCAATTTTCCCATAATTAAAAAATAAATAAAAAAATAAAGTGTGGGGTACTTGTCATGTTGCCATCTGCATAGGCTCTTGAGAGTCAATTCTAAGGAAATGGTGGAAAAGTCCATTCCATTTCGTATTATTTAGTATGTGTGAAACTGACATTTCCAGTCAAGAGCAGAATTGCTACTAGGGAAATTGTTCCACCTGCAGGGTATAATTTGAGTGCCCTGGAAAGATCATGTCTTGGATAAAAATGTGCAGTCTTAAAATTCTAAGTTGGTGGTATCCTAGGGAAAAGTATTGTTTCCAAAAGGACTAAACCAAGAGAATATTTTAATCCCTTCTATTCTCAGTTCAGTTGTCTGGCACCCTGTGTCCAGGGGGTTCAGAATTGGGTGGCTAGTTGGAACCTTTCTGAGAGGCAAGATGAAAGGATATCATTTAAACTTACCAAGTATAACACCAGCGGTAGCCTTCCCAGAAGAAATGCTCTAATCAAAACAAGGGAATCATCATTTTTTTTGACACCTTGTAAATAACATTATTGACTCTGAGCTGGACTTCTGCCTGCTGATCATGATGGGGAAGAAGTGTACTGGAAATCAGAGAAATCTACATTCTAAGCCAAGTTCAGTGTCTTCATCTGAAAATTGGGAATCATAGTAACAACCTGATAGCATCATTGCAGTTAAATGATATAAAGTATATAAAGGTCTTAGCACACTGTATGTGCTTACTAAATGGCTACTATTATTTATAAAAGCATGAAAGCAGATAGCTAATTGAATTGGTACTACATATAGATGCAACTTAGAGAATATCCTCTATGGTCTTCTAATATCTGCTATTAGTCATACACTGCAGAAACTTTTTTTTTTTTTTTTGTGTGTGTGTGTGTGTACATATTTATATTTCTTTTTTTTTAATTTTTATTTTTACTTTATTTTACTTTACAATACTGTATTGGTTTTGCCATACATTGACATGAATCCACCACGGGTGTACATGTGATCCTTTAATTTTGTTTGAAAAACCCTCTCTTTTTACAAGTCCCAATTTTGAAGGACCTATAAATAATATTGATTATTCTTTAATATATTAGACTCAAATGGGCTAGCTAGCCAAAATTAAAAATAATATGTTATATTTTATGAAGCAAAGCCCAGGAAAGATGGTCTTGGATGACAACCAACATATACTGGTCTACAGCATTATGATTGTTTTCATTTTTCATTATTTCCTTCTATTCATGCCAATGCACACACACCCAGTGCCATACAATAGTCAGGGCCATTTCTTCCCTATAGTTACCAGTTGAAGAATGGCCAGCTCTATGTATAATGCAGTTGTTTAATACGCATCCACAGATTCAAGCATGAAGAGGAAGAACCTCACACAGCTTTGCTTGGGACTTGTTTCTTTAATACTCCAGGAAAATGAAGAGCCGATTTGTTGGGAAAGATCTTGCTGCTGGCAAGGATTGAAGGAAAAAGAAGGAAGCAGCAGAGAGAGTTACATAGCATCACTGACTCAATGGATATGAATGTGAGCAAACTCCAAGAGATAGTGGAGGACAGAGGAGCCTGGTGTGCTGCAGCCCAAGGAGTTGCAAAGAGTCAGATACAGCTTAGTGACTGAACAACAGCAACAACAAGAATGAATACCAGGGAGCACATGTGCTCCAGCATCACAGAACTTCTGGCTCACGGCCTGCTATCATGTGATTTTCCAAAATGATTTTTGATCCTTGGCATTCGTCTTCAAGGGAAGCAACACACTACATTGGAAAGATTGGAAAGAGCACGCGATCTGGAGCTTGTGGTGGAAGTCACCAGCTGTCACTCCAGATTCACTCTTCCCACATTTTCTAGCATCCCCTCACAATTAGCTGTGCCCATGTGACTTCATTTTTGCTAATGCAGTTTGATTAGGAATAATGACTATCTTCCTAAAGCTGGCTTACATGACTTCTCCAGTGTGTTCTTCAGTGTTCTTTCTGGTACATGATGATGAAGATTTAACAGGTTATGATAGTTCCACAAGACAGAAGAAATTTAGACCACTGATGACCATATAAAGGAGAGTTGCCCCACTGACTCAAATGATGCTCCTAGGACACCTGTGTGAATGGGAGGCTTCTATTGTGTTAAGCCACTGAAAGTTTGGGGGTTAGTATCATTGCAGCTTTATCAAACTAATATATAATCAGGTAGCCTTAAGCCTTAAATCTTACCTTTTATTAGATATTTAGTGTTGGGCTCTTCACTTATCCTATCTTATCCTCTTGCTTTGTGTGAAATATAGATACAAACTAGGTCCGCTACAAATTCTTAGTAGAATTTAGAAAAGGTAGGTAAAGCTATAAAACCATTTTTCCTATCTACTTTGGACCTGGGAGCACAGGATGAGATTAATCATAGTCTTTAGCTATGAAGCACTCTCATCACTGGCTCATGAATGGTTGCATTTGTTTTGTTGTTTATTTGTTTATAATTATTCATTTATTTCCAATAATAACAGAAACACTTGAGGACTCACTATTTAATATAAGAACTAGAATATAGCTTAAAACTACCTTTTACTCACCCGTTATGGATAGATTACAGTTATTTGGCATAACCAAATGTCAGGCAAGAGGAGAAGACTCTGGTTCTTAGGTTGTGGCCTTTTAATCTGTATGTTTAAGGATGTTCCAGCTCCTCTGCCAATGTGATCAGATTCCAGAATAAAATGGCAAAGTAATTTAGCAAAACTTTTAGTT
The DNA here is from genome assembly GCF_032405125.1 of Capricornis sumatraensis. NCBI lineage: Eukaryota > Metazoa > Chordata > Mammalia > Artiodactyla > Bovidae > Capricornis > Capricornis sumatraensis. The sequence continues at coordinate 58,310,514 of NC_091084.1, read as the reverse complement.
CAGCCCTATCTTGATAGTTAGTAGAGGGTACAATTAGCCTTTCCGTTGTAGGGATCAGGAGGTAAGGGTCCCAATCTATCAGTTGCAGCTGTATGATGATATGATGTGTGATAGAATTTGCCTCTTGGCATGAGTATTCATGTTTATAGAAGCACGAGTCTATCACAGGCATTTCAGAGTGTTGGGTTCTAAGTCTGGCATAAATGGGATTGATGACACCCTAAGAATTTGACTGGGCTTCCCTTGTGGCTCAGCTGGTAAATAATCTGCCTGCAATGTGGGAGACCTGGGTTCAATCCTTGGGTTGGGAAGATCCCCCGGAGAAGGGAAAGGCTACCCACTCCAGTATTCCGGCCTGGAGAATTCCATGGACTGTATAGTCCATGGGATTGCAAAGAGTCAGACATGACTGAGTGACTTTCACTTCCACTTTCACTTTGAGTATCTGACTAATGCTTGTTTCTATGAAGCTTTGCAGGAAGCCAGCTCTTTTTTGGGGAGATAAGCCTGCAGTGAATTGGTCTTAAAGAGTTAATATGTACCTCTCAAACCTGTTATCTAAATTATTCTCAACATTTGGCACTAGTCAAAGATCATTACTCTTATTATTATTTTGCCAATTAAATGGATCTAAATGGCATCTTTATATTGTAATTTGCATTTTTCAGGTATTTGATGATATTGAATCTTTCTCTGTATGTATAGGGCAACATGTGTTTCCTTAGCCTCAAAATGTATGCTTATGCCTTAAACTACTTATTAGTGTGCAGTTTTCCCTTTCCTTATGATTTCCCACAGTTCTTTATATGTTTTTATTTCCTTTTTATTGGTTGTACATGTTGAAAATATCTTTTTCCAGTTCACAACATGTATTTTCACTTTCTTTAATGTCTCCTGATTAACAAGTGGTCTTAATTTTAATATAGTAAAATTCATTCATTTTTTTCAGTTATAACAACACATTTTATGTTTTAAGAAATTCTCTCTTCCTTGAGGTCAGAAAGAAATTCACTTGTATTTCCCACTAAAATCTTTACTTTTGACATTTAGTTCTCTAATCCATCTGGAATTGATTCTTGTGGGGCAGGCAGAAATCCAATTTTATTTTTGGCCATATGGATAACCAATTTGCAAAGGTCTTTCTATTACATCATTTGTACTTTAGGGATTTGAGTTTGACATTCTACCTGGGTTAACATCTTGCATGATTTAGAAGGGGCCTCATTATTTCTTCCCGTAGACAAAGTCTCCCCATCATAACTAAGCAGGAAAAGGTTCTGTCTTCACCATGGCTAATTTTTATTTTATTTTTAGTGAGGTTGACTAAACTTTTTGTTTCTTAAGTTTTTCTTAGTGTCGATATTATTTGATTTGCTTTGCTCTAAATCATAGCTTTTTAAGTTCTTTCAGGTTGACATTTCAGCACCAGGCCATATATTACTGCCACCAAATCCTTTCTCCCGGATCACAATCAGTGAAGAAAGATGAATCATGTGTTCACTGAGGGTCTCATCTCCCTCCATTGAGATTTCATCCAGGATATTCAAGGGTCACTTTGAAGAAAGAATACATTTGAGTGTTCTGCAAAGTTGGGGAAGGACACACTGGTTTGAGAGTGAAAAGCTGCTGAGATGGTATGGTCTGCATGGTGTATGTGTATCCAGTACATGTGTGGGGTGGTGTTTAGTGAGTTCTGTGGACTCACTGATGAAATTCAGATGTCTGAGGTCAGAAAGATCTGGTAGTTTCCAATGATAGTTCTCTCTTTCTTGAGGTTCATTCTCAGGAAAAAGTAAAAATACTACTTGACGAAGTTAGCATGTAGTTCCATTTTGGTAAGCTTTTGAGCCACATAAATATGGACTGCCTTTTTTTTTTAAAAAAAAAAACAAAGTCTAATCCTTATTATTTTAAAAAGTATCTTATTCAATAAGTGTCTTACAAAGAAGTGTTTTCCACAAGCATAACTTCAGTCTCTCATTTTTATTTAACAGACTTTTGCACAACTGCCGAGTAGCATTGATCTAATGCTAGAATAAGGGAGGTACTATAGAAAATCAGAAACAGAGAGAGAAAACCTTTTTTTTTCTTTTTTTCCTGAGCTTCAGGACAACAAAAACCAATCTGTGCTATTATCTGTAATTCAGCATACATTTAGCATACTGAATGTTTTCAGCATACATTCCTCCATCTTATTCTGCAAATCAGTGTTGCCATTGAGTCAGAGTCTGTAATAAAACCAGAACCCTGACCTGCACTGCAGTCTGTTACAGCCACTTCACTATGACACACCACCTACAAACACAGGCAGTTTCTTTGGAATAACATTTTACTTGGAAATCCTTGCCAGAAATCCTAGCAATGCAGTGTAGCACGTAATTTATCTATGAAGAGTTTAAATAAAGAGTTGCTGAAATCTTATCTGTCAAGATTCCAGAATATAATCTTGTGAGCACAGTTTTCTGAATGGTAGTCAAATATTCTAGTTTTATAGTTGCTGTGGGTCAGAGAAAAGGTCTATTCAGTTCATTTCAACTTGATTTGACTTGATTCAATTCAATGCAGTTCAATTCAACTGCAGTTGAACATACAATAGTTCCATTATGCGAACTTTATTGAGAACCTAATATGTACAACTCAGTGTTCTGGGGAATGTGAAGAGAAACTGTTTTGCTGTATTCATTTTATAGGAGGAGACTGAAAGCTCCTTGGTAGCAGCAATAAAAATTCCTCTGTTTACTTTAAGCAAAAGGATTTAGTGAAAGGGTTCAGAGGGTCACAGAACATAGAGTATTATCTTGCCATTTACAACACCCATATAAGCAAATATAGAGAAGGCAATGGCAACCCACTCCAGTATTCTTGCCTAGGAAATCCCCTGGACAGAGGAGCCTGGCAGGCTATGGTCCATGGGGTTGTGAAGAGTCAGACATGATTTAGCAACTAAACAACAACAACATAAGCAAATAGCCATATAAACAAAATTCATACAACCATGAATAACTTAAAAGTACACTTATCATTGAACATTTGCCCTTTTTTCCAGATATTCACTTGTGTATGATATACAGCAAAATATAAAAAGTTTATAAAAGCAGCTCTGACTATATGGATCCTTGTTTATGCATTTTAGAATCTAGATTAAAAATTTTGAGAAAACATGGGTAAAGTGTTAGTCTTTTATTATTTTCTGCTATGAAGAATCTGTTGATTTGTTCCATGTATTAAGCATTATGTTGGTTTATCTCATAGCTAAAGAAAGAAAGAAAGTGGAGTTGCTCAGTCGTGTCCAACTCTTTGCTACCCCATGGACTGTCACCTACCAGTCTCTTCCATCCATGGGATTTTCCAGGCAAGACTACCAGAGTGGGCTGCCATTTCCTTCTCCAGGGGATCTTCCCAACCCAGGGATCGAACTCAGGTCTCCTGCATTGCCGACATGTGCTTTACCATCTGAGCCACGGGGGAAGCCTCATAGCTAATGATGTAGTTAAATATGAACAATTGAGTACAATGTTGAAATATTCAATGTGCTTAAGTTTGTGATTTTGATAAATCTCATAGCTGGCCATGGAGTCATGTCAGAGAAACCTGACTATTAGTGCTAAAGATTACCTAGCCAAGATCTCAAACTCAAAATTTTTATTAAAAATATCCTCAAATGCAATAAAAAGGTAGCAAAGAGATCAGATATAATCTAATATGTTATATAATATAGTATAATATAATACAATATGTTAAACATTATATACTGTGTATATATATTGTATAAAATGCATATATAATACATGTATCAATCCAGAGGTCTAAAAACACAGAATGGTTGAACCATTTAGCAAATATCCCCAGCTGGAAATAACATACTGTGTGCTGGTGATACAGTAGATACTGCCACTCTATCTTCCCCTGTGATAAGAATGATTGCTCCTTAAAGTCCCCAAAGCATCTGATTTGTTGAGATTTGGTCACAGTGCAATCCTAACTGAGCCAGAGTCTGGTCTAGAATTAGAGGTGGGCACTTGCAAGCCAGGAATTACCCTTCCACCAACTTCAAAAACAATGGAGGAAAGTGATTTCCTTGAAAGAAACTAGGTACTAGTTAGAAAAGGGATGACTAGGAGCTTCCTAGTGCAAGCAAGGTGGGCATTTTCATGTTGCATAGAGAATGAGGAGCAGGAAGGGACCATCAAATTTGGAGGTGATTAGATCATTATTGTTGCTGATAGATGGGGCAACAAGGAAGTGCCCTCAAAAAGCACACAGAAAATGAAATAATATGGCCACATGAGGATTAAACTATAACATGAACACTTGAGGTTTGATCTGTCAGGGATAGACAAAGCTACATAAAGGAGAAAGAGTGCCTTTCAGGCTGGTAAGACAGGACTGAAACCTGATTGAAGGCAATACCTTATCTAAGAAAAGAACGTATCAAGAGATGTTGCCCAGCAGAGAGAAGCAGAGAGACACAAGCCAGAGGAGGGAGTGCTCTGATTAGATGGTATAAACATCCAATTCTCACAGGCAGATGTGTTCTTATCCTGGAAGCAGACACACTGGTGTCATTATACATTCCAATCACCAAAGCTGACTACAACACATCCAGTACTTTGCTGATCAAAGATACTTCCTGATAAATTCTACAGGGAAAGAATGTGCAATAGGAAGAGATTGTCCTAAATTTCTATTTCTTTTTTTTTTCTTTTTAAAGAAAGAAAAAGAAAAACAGAAAGGAAAAGAAATAGAGTGTTTGGTTGCATTGGGCCTTAGCTGCAGCTTGGGCTTCTCTCTAGCTGTGGCACATGGGCTACAAACCATGTGTGGGCTCAGCAGTCGTGGTGCATGGGCTTTAGTTACCCTCTGATTTGTGGGAACCTAATTTCCCAACCAGGGATGGAACTTGCATCTCCTGCATTGCAAGGCGGATTCTTAGTCACTGGACTACCAGGGATATCCTCCAAACCAACCTTTAAACAAAGATCAAACAGTGATTTAAAGAAAAATTTAAAAATAGAAACTCAAGGTGTATACATATAAATGTAGATATAGATACAGATATGCCTGTGGGCTTTCCTGGTGGCTCAGCTGGTAAAGAATCCACCTGCCATGCAGGAGACCCTGGTTCAATTCCAGGGTTGGGAAGATCCTCTGGAGAAGGGATAGGCTACCCACTCCAGTATTCATGAGCTTCCTAGTAGCTCAGATGGTAAAGAATCTGCTTGCAAAGAGGAAGACCTGGGTTTGATCCCTAGGTTGGGAAGATCCCCTGGAGGAGGACATTGCAACCTCTTTCCAGTATTCTTGCCTGGAGAATCCCCATGGATAGAGGAGCGTGGCAGGCTACAGCCCATGGGTTTGCAGAGTCGGACACAACTGAGTGACTAAGCACAGGCATGCATATATGTGTGTGTATAAAATTCACATTTATAAAATGTGTATAAGGAAGAAAGTAGAATTATTTAATTCTATCACACATTCTATATACATTTTACATGCGTAGTAAAATTGACACCAACTCCATTGTTTCCTGTTTTCATTTTTTATTTTTCTCTTTCTGATTTTCCTTATCTTCATGTTTTGGCTTTGAAGGAAAGTTCAGCTGTTTACCTTCACCACCTCACTCACAGCCCTGAAACTGTGTCTACTGCACTCTCAGTTTTGGTTCATGCAGCTCCAGAGCTCGTCTGATTTCTTCTTTCCCAGCAAGGCAACATTTTTTTCAAGAAGAAGAAGAAAAGGGATCTTTCCATGTTTCTCCCCCACTGAATCTATTCTTAAGAACTCTATCTCTTTTGTTTTTCCCATAAAGATTCCCAAATGGACTCTGTGCTTAGGAAACAAAAAACACTCCTCAAAGTCTTTCACATTTTTAGAAAGAACTATTTCCTCAAATTGAGTAAGCAGATTTTTCCCTTTAATTTAGAATTCTAGCAGAGTAGTAGAGCAAATTCCACATATTTTTTAAAAGCAGTTTTGTAAAATTAACTTTTTTTTATAATTCAGGAGATTACTTATTTATTTAATAGCTGGATCCTCAGAAGGTTGCTCTAAAAATATTTTGAAAAAGTTTTTATGCCCTGCCGCCATGGGAAGTTTAAAGTGATAATGTCACTTATAAGATAATGATTAATTGAACAGTAACTAGAAAGAAAACAGCCCCTCTCCCTACTCTCCTTTTGGACAAACCACGTGAAGATTTTATTAAAATAAGTCTTCTCATTCCTGACTTTCCTCTCCAGGTCTTATTACAAACTGTTATAGCAACATCTACTTCTGTTATCTATCATAGTTGCAACTGTCTATCTATTGACTTAATCTGCAGTGTTTACTGACCATTCTGCTCTGTGAGGCATTGTTTTAGGCACAGAATCCACAGCAGAAAACAGCATAGACAAGGTCCCTGCTATCACAGTTTTCTCCTGTTGGAGGAGACAGACAACAAAAAAGATAAAAGGAATAATTTTAGTGATAAGAGCTTTATAGAAAATAGAAAATACAACAGGGGAATGTGATAGAAAAAGAATGTGGTAGAGGCCTATCTTTGATAAGATGTGTTTAAGTTAGCTATTGCTGTGTAACAAGTGAGCTCCATGCTTACTGGCTTAAAAATTATGACAGTTTAAAATTTTCACAATTCTTTGGGTTGACTGGGTTAAGCTGAATGATTTTTCTGTTCCACATTCTGTGATGAGATAATTCACACAACTGTATTCAGCTGGGAGCTCAGATGGCCCTGTCATGTTCCTTATGGTCTCTCACCTTCCCTGGTCTCTCTCCATGTGGGCTCCTTCATGCAACTGTCTAACCCAACCTTAGTTGCTGGCTTCCAGGGTGCAAGGATGGAAGCTGCTCTTGGCCTTTTAAACTGTGGACCCAGAACTAGCACAGGGTCACTTGCACCACATTCTATTGATCAAAGCAAGCTCCCCAGCCATCCAGATTCAAAGGGAGGAATGTAAAATGCCACCCTTTGATGAAGGAAGAAGTAAAGTGTGCACGACGAGTCACCCTTCATGTCTGACTCTTTGTGACCCCATGGACTGTAGCCCACCAGGCTATCCTGTACATGGGATTCTCCAGGCAAGAAAACTGGAGTGGGTTGCCATGAGTGGATGCGTTCACTTGAGTTTGTGAGCAGGCAGTAACTTGCGTATGAAGAAAAAAGAGCCCCATTTTCCAGGCAGATATCTAATGTTTAATCTAATGATTTGTTGGATTACACAAAATTCCCAGGGGTATAAGGTAACTTCAAGAGGATATTTGGATATGAGCAATCATAGGGCAACATAAATGAAGATTCTGCATCAGTTCTTCATTTTCAACTCTGCTGCTGCCGCTGCTGCTGCTAAGTCGCTTCAGTCATATCCAGCTCTGTGCAACCCCATTCATAGACAGCAGCTCACTAGGCTCCTCCAACCCTGGGATTCTCCAGGCAAGAATACTGGAGTGGGTTGCCATTTCCTTCTCCAATGCATGAAAGTGAAAAGTGAAGGTGAAGTCGCTCAGTCGTGCCGGACTCTTAAGTGACCCCATGGACTGCAGCCTACCAGACTCCTCCGTCCATGGGATTTTCCAGGCAAGAGCACTGGAGTGGGGTGCCATTGCCTTCTCTGTTTTCAACTCTAGAGCTCCTCTTTCTTATAAGTAAAGGTCTTTCAAGTTGAAGACTTATACCTACAATTCTTTATTTTAGGACAAGTTGATTCTACCCTGCCATCAGTTAGGTTTACAATGATAACTAGTAAACATCCAACAATGATTATGTGTCCTCCATGTCAAAACCACCAAGTGAAAAATAAAAGTGCCAATCAACCAGATGTTTCATCTACACCATACCAAGCTATTACTTAGAAAAATCAGCATCCCTCATTCCCTTTAATTGTCTTGCCAGAGTATAGAGGAAGCCCTCATCCATGGAAAGGCCAGAAGTCCAGGCTTTGTGTCCAGTCCAGCCAAGGAGATAAAATTAGCCTGTTGATCGATGCTTTCAGTCTTCAGCCAGATGCTGGAGCATTGTAACCATGATACTATATAAAATATGTGAATTCACATCAGGCATCCTGAAACTCTCTAAGTATCACTGTGCTCTAATACATTAGACAAACCTTCCTAATACAAATATTAAAAAAAAAAAACTTCCTAATACAAATATTAAAAAAAAAACTTGTATTTTCCTTCTTGCTTTGAATTCTATAATATATCAGCTACGTCTGGGAAGAATTTTAATTTGATATTCAAGATCCTCAGTCTAACTACCATGTCTCTCTTGTCCTCCTGCCCCCTTATGTCTTACATTGGTAGACCATGGTTTCTCAACCTTGGCACTACTAGCATTGTGCGCCAGAGGACTCTTTGTAGTGGTGGTCATCCTGTGCACTAGAGGATGCTGATCAGCATCCCTGGCCTCTATGCCTTTCCTTTCATGTCAGGCTCTATCCCCCAGCACATGTGGTTCTTCCTCCTTCATAATCTTTTTGTCGGGAAGTGGAGTGGATCATGCGTCAGTGCAGTTTTTTCCTTTTCACCAGGAGCCAGGAGGGAGAGAGGAGGAAAGAAGAGGCTAAACATGTAAGGGTAGGAGCATGAGTGTGGACTGTGGGTGTTCATCATTCCGATCCCGTTGTGTTAAGGGGACAAAGACTGCTTGCTCTTTGTTCTTTTGTGCATACATGCTAAGTCACTTCAGTTGTGTCTGACTCTTTGAGACCCTATGGACTGCAGACTGCCAGGCTCCTCTGTCCATGGAATTCTCCAGGCAAGGATACTGGAGTGGGTTGCCACTTCCTACTCCAAGGGATCTTTCTAACCCAGGGATCAAACCCGTGTCTCTTGCATTAGCAGGCAGATTCTCCAGATAAGAATACTGGTGTGGGTTACCATGCTCTCCTCCAGGGATCTTTCCAACCCAGGAATGGAGTCTGTGTCTCCTACACTGGCAGGTGGATTCTTTACCAGTAGCACCACCTCGGAAGTCCCCTTGTGCTTTTACACCTAAGACAATAGTGTAACATACATGCCACACCATATACCAACCCTGAGGTGCTTTCATACTCCAGCAGTGTCTGACTCTTTGTGACCCCATGGACAGTAACCTGCCAGTCTCCTCTGTCCATGGAATTCTCTAGGCAGGGATACTGGAGTGGGTTGCCACTACCTACTCCAAGGGATCTTCCTAACCCAGGGATTAAACTCATGTCTCCTGCATTAGCAGGTGGATTCTTTACCACTAAGCCACTTGGAAATCCCATATACCAAACTGGAGTCTCTTATTTGATCCTTTTCAATATCCTAGGAGATAAGGACCATAGTATCCATTTATAGAGAAGAAAACAGGCCCAGGAATTTAATCATTTGCCGCATACAGCCCTGGTGATAAAGGAAAAGCCATGACTCAACGCAAAGCAGGCTGTGCCTAAACAGCCTCTCCTTAACACTCTATTGAAGTTTGTGTGATTTAAAAGATATTATCTTTGAAATGGTTTGCTTTGGTTTCATCTTGCTGTTATTAAGAGATGGATCACATGGGAGAAAAAGCCAGTTGAATTCCCATCTTCCCGGTGTATTTCAATTCCAGGGCTTTCATTTGCCTCTAATGGCTTTCTCAGGTCCTTCTCTTGAGAGTGAGACCTTCCAGGGCTGAGCTCAGCCCAAACATAAAACTTTGGGAAAGGAGTTAGGAAAGTCCGGTCAGCTGTTTTTGTAGGTGGAGAGGGGCTGGGGAGGGATAAGATAGAAAGTACCTTTTCTTCCATCCCCCAAATATCTTAGTGTTAGAACTTTCAAATTAGCATGTGGTCACACTTTTATGGGAAAGTCCAGAATTAGTTAAAAAAGACTTGAACTCTTGTCCCCTTCTTGAGCAAAGCCATGAGTATGAAGTGCCCTGCTCATCACATAGTTGGTGAACTAGTGACAGATAAGCTGAAGATGCTTTGCACGGAAAGCTCATTAGCCATGGTCACTTTGGGGTAATCATTGGACTTCTCCTCTTCATTCTTCTTTCAACCTTCTCCCCAACAGGGTCTTCTCCAAATTTGCAATACTTTCCTATACAGCTCCCTTATTCATGATGAATTTATGCAAAGATCCAACCCAGGGTTTGTTCATTCATTCATTCAGATATAATTGTTGAATTGCTATGAAGTACTAGATATAGTACTTGCGATTTTATGTGTGTTATTTTATGCATGTTATTCATGAATAAATGAAATATCATCATCACTGATGCATGTAAAAGGAAACCAAGTTATGGTCAGGATAAGTAATCTGTCTTTAGACATTTGTGTTGTGAGTGCAGAACTGAGATTCAAGCTAGAGGTTTGTTGGTTTGCAAAGCCCATGATTTTAACCACTGTGAATAGCTGCTTCCTGGTAATAAGGTAAAGTGAGGAGACCCTGGTTCTCATGTTACAGAAGGAGGGGTTGGAGGAATTGGGTCTATGGAGCCTGACCAAAGGAGCTGCCAGGTCTTTGATTAACTCGAAGTAGAAAAGGGATAAATGGGGCTGTAAGTCTCTGAGTGGTAGAAACCCCATGGGGAGAGATTTCAGTTCAAAATACAGAAGGACTTTCTAAGAGTTGGAACTCTCTGACAATTGAATGCATTCTTCCAGAGACAAGGGAGCACCCTATAATTCAAGCAGTGCAAGTGTGTGGGCTGTATAATCACTTGGCAGGGCTATCAGATTAAGGCAGCTGATGACTGACCAGGTGAGCGGGATGAACTCGGCCTCCCTGGGTCATGATTCTGTGATGTTCTGGCCTTAATACCTTGAGCTTATGTGACCCAGGATAAATTTCTTCGCTTGTTTATACTTCATATTCTCCATTTGTGAAGATTGTTTCTATCTCTGATAGTCTCAGATTATGTAGCTCTCAGACCAAAACTATGATAGGGATGCAAACACAAGTACAGTTTTATTACTATTGTAGCCTGACAGAGGTTGACATAATGTTGAAATCTGGGGTTTCATGATCAGGTTGGCTGGCTCAGGCCTGAAAGCTTGAGTCTGAAGTCAAGGTCTCTCCTGCCAATCTTCTCTAACATTTCTTTCTCACTTAAATCTAAAGTTTGTTTTATGTAGCTCCCTGTATCACTGAGGAAGAACTGTCTCCAAATACTCCTGAACTCTTGATTTAAAGACTGCCTGATCCCTTCACAGTTAGAACTCCTGTAGAGGGTAGGATGGGCCAGATCAGGAGAGGCTGGTAGCCAGAGAGAGGACTCTGGCAAGAGTGTGGATCAGGGAGGAGGCAAGAAGAAGGGTTGGCGTAGGCATCTGGTGATACTCTAGAAAGGCCATTGAACAGTTTACAGGCAAGACTTGTGAAGGACTGTTGCAAAGTTTACCTGTGTTAAATAAATGTGATACACGTGTGCTAGGTATATAATAAGGGTAAAAATATTGTTTATTGTTTTATTTCTATTATTATCATTATTATTAAAACTATTATGCTCTAAATCTAGTAAAGCAATTGCACATAGTAGGTATTCAACAAATGTTTGTTGAATGAACAGTAAAATGAGTGAGTACGCCCTTTGAAAAATAGTGAATGGTAAGCAAAGCGGTGGCTTCATGTTTTGGTAATGGTCATATTTTTACAGAGGAAGTGGGAGAACCCTGCAAAGCCAAACATCCTGTTAATATTATGTCATTATTGTGAACTGTCAGTCCGGATTTTTCACTGTGATTCTTTTTATGGCAAAACTCTTGGAAATTAGAGAAGCTATGGAAAATGTGATTAAGGGATAAGTATTTATCATTAATATGGCCTTTGCCAATTTCTAACCCTGAATGAGTTTTTGTTTGAGCCAAACAGTTAAAAATTGTTCTATTTCCGAAGTTTCCCAAGTGAACACAATGCCTCTAATTAGAAACGAAATGCTGCTTATTTATTTCTTATATTTATTGCTAAGTATATGCACAGATTAGTGTTCACTGGGCCAAACTATCTGCTTTTATACTGAACACGGTGAAGATCCAAGTCTTCTCTGAGCGTGTGCTGCAAGGATTACCAAACCCTCTCCTGAGTTCTTGTGCAACTGAGCCAGCACCTCTTCCTTTGCAGTCCACGTAGAGGGTGCATAGGGGAGAAGCAGGCAAGGTAGAGAATTACTCAGTGCAGAAATTTACACTTCAGGTCTGTCAAGCTACATGCAAATGTCCCCAAGTTCTCTTAGTGAAGCCCGCATATGTTTGAGCTGACACAAGGTTTGGATCCAATCTACCAGGCCTGGCAAGCTCATGACTTGGAGACTATAGAGTACTGCCAGGCAGTCAAGTTCAGGAAATCATACAGCCAGAACATGGGGTTACGTAAAGAAGAGCATGCTGTCACCCTAATCCTTTCCATAGTGAGATCACCACAAATGAGTTCTGGCCTTAGTCTTATATGTCTGAAAACTGGACTTTTCAGGGTACCCAGGAGCAAATACGTAGGTAATGCTTAATAAATGGGCTTCTCAGGTAGCTCAGTGGTAAAGAATCTACCTGCCACGGCAGGAGACAAAAGAGATGGGGGTTCAACCCCTCTATTAGGAAGATCCCCTGGAGGAGAAAATGGCAAACTACTTGAGTATTTTTGCCTGGAAAATGCCATGGACATAGGAATCTGGTGGGCTACAGTCTACGGGGTTGCAAAGAGTTGGACATAACTGAGCGACTTAGCATGCACATTCAATAAATATTAGAAATTAATATTCTTATTCTCTCTCACTTTGTTGCCCTGTTGCCAAGCTTTGAGAGCTCTCTTACTGTAGCTGCCCGTGCATTGCAATCCCTGAGTTTCTTTCAAGTGCATCACCCCACACTCAAGGCAGAAAGCAAAAGCACCGTTAACATTTGGAAAAGAAGGGTAAGCAAGTTTACTAACTGTTATTTCCTGTTGTACCTTTCATTTTCTTGGCCCAAATGAGGAGTGTTTGTGAAATAAACACATATGTGCATAGGAGTTTCTCTTATATGAATGGAAAAAAACATGGCTATGGCTTCTGAGATGCCTCAAATGGGGAGGTCAGTGCATATGACACACACGTACAACATCTAAGGCTCATTTGAAATACATCTTTTTCATTTTAACCTAAGAATACACACGGTGTCCCTTTTATTTATTGGAGTAAAGTTGCTTTACAATGTTGTGTTAGTTTCTGCTGTACAGCAAAGTAAATCAGCTATCAGGTCAGTTCAGTAGCTCAGTCATGTCCAACTCTCTGCGACCCCATGGACTGCAGCACGCCAGGCTTCTCTGTCCATCACCAACTCTTGGAGCCTACTCAAACTCCTGTCCATCGCATTGGTGATGTCATCCAACCATCTCATCCTCTGTCATCACCTTCTCCTCCCACCTTCAATCTTTCCCAGCACCAGGATCTTTTCCAATGAGTCAGTTCTTCAAATCAGGTGGCCAAAGTATTGGAGTTTCAGCTTCAGCATCAGTCCTTCCAATGGATATTCAGGACTGATTTTCTTTAGGATTGACTGGTTGGCTCTCCTTGAAGTCCAAAGGACTCTCAAGAGTCTTCTCCAACTCCACAGTTCAAAAGCATCAATTCTTCGGCACCCAGCTTTCTTTATAGTTCAAGTTTCACATCCATACGTGACTACTAGAAAAACCATAGGTTTGACTAGATGGACCTTTGCTGGCAAAGTAATGTTTCTGCTTTTTAATGTGCTGTCTAGGTTGGTCATAGTATTTCTTCCAAGGAGCAAGTGTCTTTTAATTTGATGACTGCAGTCACTATCTGCAGTGGTTCTGGAGCCCCCCTAAATAAAGCCTCTCATTATTTCCATTGTTTCCCCATCTATTTGCCATGAAGTGATGGGACCAGATGACATGATTTTAGTTGTCTGAATGTTAAGTTTTAAGCTAACTTTTTCACTCTCCTCTTTCACTTTCATCAAGAGGCTCTTTAGTTTTTCTTTGCTTTCTGCCATCAGGGTGGTGTCATCTGTGCATCTGAGGTTATTGATATTTCTCCCAGCAATCTTGATTCCAGCTTGTGCTTCATCCAGCCTGGCATTTTGCATGATGTACTCTGCATATAAATTAAATAAGCAGGGTGACAGTATACAGCCTTGACATACTCCTTTCCTGATTTGGATCCAGTCTGTTGTTCCATGTCCAGTTCTAACTGTTGCTTCCTGACCTGCATACAGATTTCTCAGGAGGCAGGTCAGGTGGTCTGGTATTCCCATCTCTTGAAAAATTTCCTGCAGTTTGTTGTGATCCACACAGTCAAAGGCTTTGGCATAGGCAATAAAGCAGATGTTTTTCTGGAACTCTCTTGCTTTTTTGATGATCCAGCAGATGTTGGCAATTTGATCTCTGGTTCCTCTGCCTTTTCTAAATCCAGCTTGAACATCCTAAAAGATGATGCTGTGAAAGTGCTGCACTCAGTATGCCAGCAAATCTGGAAAACTCAACAGTGGCCGCAGGACTGGAAAAGATCAGTTTTCATTCCAGTCCCAAAGAAAGGCAATGCCAAAGAATGTTCAAACTACTGCACAACTGCACTCACACGCTAGCAAAGTAATGCTCAAAATTCTCCAAGGCATGTTTCAACAGTACTTTAATCAGCCATACGTATACATATACTCCCTCTCTTTTGTAATGCCTTCCCATTTAGGTCAGAGCATTGAGTTCCCCCATACCACAGAGCAGAGTTCACTGTACTATGTAGCCATTTGTCATTATTTATCTATTTTACATATAATAGTATATATATGCCAATCCCGATATCTCACTTCATTCATCAACAGATGAATGGATAGAGAAGATGTGGGGACTTCCTGATAGCTCAGTTGGTAAAGAAACCACCTGCAATGCAGGAGACCCTGGTTCAATTCCTGGGTTGGAAAGATCCACTGGACAACGGATAGGCTACCCACTCCAGTATTCTTGGGCTTCCCTGGTGGCTCAGCTGGTAAAGAATCCTCCTGAAATGTGGGAGACCTGCGTTCAATCCCTGGGTTGGAAAGATCCTCTGGAGAAGGGAACAGCTACCCATTCCAGTATTCTGGCTTGGAGAATTCCATGGACTATACAGTCCATGGGATTGCAAAGAGTTGTACAACTGAGTGACTTTCACTCAGACTCAGATTCAGTGCATATATACAATGGAATATTACTTGGCCATAAAAAAGAATGAAATTGTACCATTTGCAGAGATGTGGATGGACCTAGAGACTGTCATACAGAGTGAAGTCAGAAAGAGAAAAGTAAATATTGCATATTAATGCATATATGTGGAATCTAGAAAAATGCTATACATGAATCTATTTGTAAAGGTACCCCTTTTAAAGGGGGATCTTTCATGAGCTTCTCATGGCAAGACTTTTGCTCAGTATTATAGTAAGTCTTCTCCATACATTGGTTTATCAAATCCAAGAACTCTGCAAACTGCGTGCCACAATTCCTACTGTACAGCAGAGGAAAGTGAGGCTCCTAGAAGTTAAATGTTTTGCTTATGTTCTACAGCTACTAAATTGCAGAGTCATGATGTGAATCAGAATTCTGCCTCTACTTCCCATGCTCTTAATAACAAAAGGAGAGAGAGAGATGGAGAGCAAAGGAAGCAACAGGCTAAAGCCAAGGGGAGGGGAAACCAGGGTAACAGATAACTGACATTTGAAGGGTGAGCAAAAATATACCTCAGGGCAGAGTGAACCCACTAGGTTTTCTGCCCTTTATAATTTCATCTGTAGTAGAATCATGTGGAAAATGTTAGTGGTTGACTCAGTGGGACTGCCAGCAAAGCATGCGTTTTGAAAGTTGTGCAGAGCACCCGCATTTAGAGCTGGGCAAAGATCAAAGCTAAAAAAAAAAAAAAAAAAAAAAGATGTTCAGGAAACACATTTCCTTAACTCCTGCAGGAGGAAACTTTTCACAACTGGAAAATGCAAACCATCACTGCCAGTCCCAAAGCATGGAGGATTTACCTCATTAATCATAGCTGTCAGGTTCCACTCTGTAAATAGCAAGCTATTGATATATAAAATGTCTTGTTTTTCATGGAAAAGAAAAAAAGAAGATGGTGAAATGTACAAGCCATCCAAGTAAATGCTGTTAAAGTCGAAATAGGATACTCTGTGCCCTTATCAAATACAAGGCAATGCAAAATTCTGAAGTCATCCCAAAGCCTCAAGAGAAAAGAATCAGAGGAAGCCAGTGCTAAAATCAAGTCCAAAGTGGGAGGGAGAGAAGAAATGGAGTCAAGAGTTGAGAAATAGGATCAATGCAGAAGAAGTTTGCAGATAATGACACACATTTTTATGGGACAAAAACAATAATGAGACATATTGGGAGGATCAAGGTCAGTTCCTGTCATTTTTACCAAAACCACCTTGGACCAAGCTTTCGTCATCTCCCATCAGCATGACCTTGTAGCAACCAAGTGGCTTTCCTGCTTCCATTCTTACTTCCCTGTATATAATCTCCAATCAGATCATTTCATTCTTCCCCATAGACTTCCAAGTTCCAACTCTTTGTGATTCCATGGACTATACAGTACATGGGATTCTCCAGGCCAGAATACTAGAGTGGGTAGCCTTTCCCTATTCCAGGGGATCTTTCCAACTCAGGGATCAAACCCAGGTCTCAGGCATTGCACACAGATTCTTTTGCAGCTGAGCCACAAGAGAAGCACAATTAAAATTTGAATACTATTTAAATGGAAATTTGATAATTGAAATGAATTATATCCAAATATTATTAATATTTCAATAGTATATATCCTATATTAATTAATACCTAAATATATCCTCTCCTTAGACTTCCAGTGCATTAAAATTATAATAATACTCACATTTCCTAAGATAACCATTTAGTTCTTATATTACCTAGCCTCAGTTCTCATCTCTGACCCAAAGTTTTTAATTTCCTCTGATTTACTCTGCTATAATTCCACTGGCTTCCTCCCTCCCCCTCCATCTTCTCAAACTTATAAAATTATCTCTGCTTGAAGGATTTTGTAGGAATATTCTTTCCTGTAATATTTATATTCTTGGCCTTCTACTCAAAATCTAAGGCTCAGTTCAAATAACCTCTACTTACTCAGATCTTCCTTAGTCATCTTGACTAAAATACTACAGTTCACTGCTTAACACTTATATGTATATATTGCATATATATGTATTAATTTTATTTATACATATATATGCATTTAGTTTATTTATCTCTTCCCTCAACAAAAAGGTCTTAATGAATTCATTATATTTGCATATGCAAATATAAGATCAAGAAGGGCACAGATTTTATCTGAGGCTGTATCCTCAATAGCACCAAATACATTGTAGGCAACCAATAAATGTATTTTGAGTGAATGAATAGATGAGTGAAAGGCAGTCCTGTAGGCTAAGTGGTGCCTGGATTAGGAATTTTTATATCTGGATTCACCCTGACTGAATAACATTTCTGGCTATGAATACTGGGCTACCTTTTCCAAATGGTGAACCACCAGAACTTGTCCAGGGCAATTCAGCATCTATAACTTGGATTAAGAGAGAATGTGATAATACTTGTGAAAGTGCTTGGAAAACGTCCTATTTAGCAAGAAGCTAGTTGTTCATAGGTAGAGAATCACAGAGTGACACAGGTGTAAGGAGATACTTTGGTGGTGTTTAGTCACTAAATCGTGTCTGACTCCTTTGTGACCCCCATGGACTGTAGTCCGCCAGGCTTCTCTGTCCAAGGGACTTCCCTGGCAAGAATAATGGAGTGGGTTGCCATTTCCTTCTTCAGGGGTTCTTCCCCTTCTCCAAACTCTTCCCAGGGATTGAGCCCACATCTCCTGCAATAGCAGGCGGATTCTTTACCAATGAGCCACCTACCTGGGAAACCCCAGGAAGATACTTGGCCCAATGCAAAATCAGGCAGAGAAAAAAGTTCTTTGAGAAAATTGGGTTTGCCTTTTTCAATTAGGGAAATCATATAAGGAAAATGTTCATTTCACAGACCACACGTCATAGATCCTGGAAGAGACTGAGAGTTAAGAAGTCATGTGTCGAGTTTCCTGCCTCCAGAAAGGAAAAGCCTCATTAGTGGTTATGACGGCAGCAGAGGAGTCAGATTACCTGCATTTGAATCTTGACTCCACTCCTGTCTGGCTATAAGACCTTAACCTCTTGGTGCCTCAGTGTCATTATCCAGAAATTTCAGAAACTATAACATCCACCTGAAATGTTATATAAAATAATGTATGGAAAACACTTTGAGCTGTGCCTGTTCAATTGTCTTCATTTTACAAAGAGACTGAATTTCAGAACATTTAAGGGACTTCTTCAAAGGTGCACAGCTAACACATGATGGGGCTAGACGTGAGTCCAAAACTTCTACCTCCCAAGTACTGTAGACAAACAGAAACATTTTGAAAGCATTTATGCAATTGAGCATATTTAACACCTGAACTAGACATTGGCCACAAAGTAATGTATTATTACAATATCATTTTTTTCCAAAAATATACATAGATATATATGAAAAATACTAAAAGAATGCAAACCAAAATGCAAATATTGGGTGTATGGAAGGGGGAGTTTGAGAATTGTAAACAATTCTGTTTTCTTTGTGTTTGCTGTTTGCCCTGCTATTAGAATGCAGCAGGTATGGCCTATATTACTAGAAAAAAAAAGTTATTTAAAAAGCAAAGCAACAATAATAATAACATAAATTATTAAATAAAATTAACAAAGTTAAATAAAACAAAATTAAACTAAATAAAAATAGTATATCTCTTGAATGTGTGATTATACAAAATTCTTATCTTATTTACACTGTTTTACATTTTCCAGACTATTCTAGTTTAGACTTTCATTGAGCTTTCAAAGAATCTTGTTCCTATGCCAATGCCCTGTGTGCCACACTCAAATTCTCTTTCAGCTGTCAGTTTCCTTAAATGTCTGTACACAAGTTGTCCATCTTTATCTCCAGTTGACTGGTTTCCAGGGCCCTTGTGGATACTCAGATCCAGGGATATTCAAGTCCCTTATATATAATGGCTTATTATTTGCATATAGCCTATGCACATTCTCCCATATACTTTAAATCATCTCTAAATTATTTATAGTGTCTCTGTACGTGTGCTCAGTCATGTCTGACTCTTTGCGGCCCTATGGACTGTAGCCTACCAGCCTCCTCTGTCCATGGAATTTTCCTGGCAAGAATGCTGGTGTGGCTCAGGGATCTTCCTGACCCTTCCTGAACCTGCAAGAGACTCTTGCGTCTCCTGCATTGGCAGGTAGATTCTTTACCAGTAGTGTTACCGGAAGGAGATGCAAGAGATGTGTGTTCCATCCCTGGGTCAGGAAGATCTGTTGGAGTAGAAAGTGGCAACCCACTTCAGTATTCTTTCCTGGAAAATTCCATGGATAGAGGAGCCTGGCGGGCTACAGTCCATGGGGTTGCAAAGAGTCGGACATGACTGAGCATACACTCACCTGCTAGATTACTTATAATCTCTAATACACTGTAAATGCTATGGAAATAGTTGCCAGTGTATTACTTTTGCTTTTTCCTTCTTGGAACTTTTTGGAAATTTTTTTCCTTTTGAATATTTTCAATCTGAGGTTGGTTGAATCCATGGATGTAGAACCCACAGACTCAGAAGGCTGAGTATATTATTTCTATCCTAGTTACCTCATATGGTTGCATTTTGACAATGTCTGATGAATAACATATCCTTGAGGATTCTGACTCTGGAAATAGTACTCCTAAGGACCACCCTGATTCCAAAATTACTAAGATGACTTGAAAACTCTCCTTCTCTCTACTGGTGAATGATTGTTCCGTATTTTTGTATTCTGTTCCTAACCAAGACTTTTTATGTCTCCAGTTATTTTTCCTTTTATATTAAAACATTTATAAAGCACATTCAGCATTCATATTTCACACTCAAGTGTTCTTTATCAAGAAGATTTTAATAACCAGCCTCTGAAAAACATCCCAAGGAAATTCTACCATACCCTTTGGGGACATTTTGTATCTTTAGTGGTTTTCATGGACACTTTTATTACTTGTTAAAATAGTTTATAATTGAAGTTTCAAGGCTTCTCTCAGAAACTTTTGAGTCTGTTTCCTTAGCAAAATTGTAAATGAGAGTTTAAAAGGCAATGAAAGTGCATAAACTATAGGACAGCCTCTCCATGGGCTATGCATAGCATACCCACACCTGCCAGCTTCTCTGAGTATGGTTTTGGTTATTGCAGAGACTAACACAACCTAGCATTCTTTATTGACAGACTCTATCTATGGAGCACCTCAAAGCAGGATAAGCTAGTGTCCACAAGGTCATATTGGAAGTGTGAAGTTGAGTGGTATTAATCAATGCCTCAGAGAAGGTATCAATGAGAAATTCCATTATCAGAGTCAGCTTCTGTCCGACAGAACTTGGCATCTGAACTACTTTAGGTTCTAGGCTGACTGACCTAGAGAGGACACCATATGGAATAGACAAATGGTGGCCCCAGTGGACTCTTACCCTCCATATTCCCCTTTTATTCGATCATATATTCTACTAGATGGTCATCAGCTTAAAAAGTGAGAACATAGTGAAGTAAATAAGACATCACAGTTTTAACTTTGGAAAAATCACCTAGGCTTTCTGGGCTTCAGTTATAATCAGAATAATAAACAGTGTAATAGCAGCAACTAACATTTACTGAGGATTCACTCTGTGTCAGGTACTATTCTAAGCTCTTGGCATATATTAATTCCTTTCATATAACATTTTCCTCATACAGTTTGTTGTCAGAATTAAGGGAGTACCCAAGCAAAGTTCTTAGCAGAGGCCCTAACCAATAATGTTAAAATGAGTTCTCCAAAAGAGCTGGCTATTTTGTTTAATAATAATCATAATAAATTCCTCCTACTCCAAATAAAACTCTAAGAGGTTTTTTAAGCTTTCAGTTACATGGTGCCTCAACTCTTTGTAATATCTCAGCATTACCTACAACCTAACTAGTGCCTGACACATATTGAGTGATCAACAAATATGTATTAAAGAAAGACTATCCTACATTGTCTGAATGTTCTTATAAGTACCTTCCTCAGGAAAGAAAGTACACAGTTTTCTTCAGATTTTTAAGATATGTCATGATCTAAACAATAAGGCACCACTACTTAAAAAAAAAAATTCTGTCCCTGTATAATAACGTCTTAATAAGAATAGAAAGGAAGCAGAGAGGGAAGATTTGTGTGGGGCTGGCTCCCTGTCCTAATTTGGAAATTCTCTGTAATGCCTGTCTGTGTTGGTAGTCCAGGATGGCTTACTCTCCCCACCTGGAAATTTCTATTTGACCTCTGGGGTCATTTACGTAAGACTCTGTGAGATTACTGGCTATATGTCTAGCCTTGAATGGATGAGTCAGTGTTAAACAATTTCATTCTGGTTTTGTAGAAATCATAGAATGTCAGCACTGGAAAGAATCAGCCATCTACTATTTTGAGGTTTTCAAATTTGTAGCAGATGGGTCCCTACTCGCCTACTTGCATGCATGCGAGACATCTCTAACTGGGGACAGCCATCTTTGCAACTGTGCTATTTAAATCCTTTTTAATGTACTATTATTCTCTGTAGCTATTAACAATTGGTTGAAATTAGCATCACGAGGAAAGCAGTTTCCCATGCATGTCATGAGTCTAACATCCTCCTATTACAGCTGGGAAAATTGAGAAGATGACATTTAATACGTCTGGGGATTAAAGGTGATCACCCTGAAGTGAGTAATAGGAGGTTTTGAGATAGCAAGGGTTGTGACCATAAACTGCAATCATGTGAGTACTGAATATAATCTCTTTTGCCTCCGCTGTTATCTTTTTTCTCATCTTTCATAGAATAAAGACTGAAACTCTCTTAAAAAATCATTTACCTATTTCTCACATAGCCTTGGTGGTTAAAAGCAGAGCCTTGGGTGATGAAAAGAAATAATAAATGATTGTATGAAGTATTGTTCCATATTTTGTTCATTTTTATTTTAAACAATGAAATAGTTATGCAAAGCCACGGGCCTCAGATCACTCTATCTCATTTCTCAGCATCCTTGAAAAAAGCACTGTGGGAAAATCCCATACTTAAATCTAGGAGACTTGGAGCTGTTGGAACTAACTGAGGATTGGTCACCTTCTGAATCTCAGTTTCCCCGATTGTCATAGGAGGATATTGGACACTTCAGTGGAATAGAAAACTGGATTCCCCATGCATGGGAGAGAAAGAATGACTCCCTGTTGAAAAGGAGATTATGAATACTTATTTCTTAGTGTGTGTGTGTGCCCACATGTGTGTGTTTGTGTGTGTGTGTGTGCAGATATGCACATATTTAAGTGAGGATGAAGACTGGCTGGGGAATGATATGAAATAAAGTGCATTTCCACTTTTAAAAAGATTAATGAAATAATGTAGACCTGTCTTCAAAATTAGCAAACATTACTGTAGTTCCTACAACTTAGAATGGGGCTCTCCCTCTGCATTCCAAGGGCGTGTAAGCTCTGAGACTCACCATAAACTTTTTTTCAGTTAATTCTATGCAAAAACATTAGAGAAAATTGGAGTTTTAGGCAGGCAATCAGAGATCAAGTTTTGACACAGTCTAGATTTTTTGTTTCCTTTTGAGGTTGGTAAGGGTGGCCAGGGAAGGGAGGACTGCTAAATATGCAGCGATCCTCTGCCTGCTTTATCATATACTCTAAGAAAACTGGCTTAAATCCCACCCTTTCTTTCCTTTTTGCATTGGCTCCTCTTTGCAACATGAAAGTTATGAATATAAATTAGAAAATAAGCAAGTATTATATGAGAACATATTTATTGGCTGAATAATAAAACTTAGTTAAGGAGTTATGAGAATTAGAATTCCCTCTACTCGAAGTACAAGTTTTCAATAAGCAAACAGAAGCAAAACCCCCAAATGAGAAAGAATACACTGGTAACCTAAATCACAGGCTTTTGGTGGTGTGTCAAGACGATCTACCTACTTCTTTGTAATGGACTGCCCCGCTGATGACACACACACACACAACGAGAGACATGGCAAATTGGCTTATCACAGGAGTTCATGACCACCACCAAGGTTAGGCTTCTTAAATGTGGCTCCTTTAACTTAAACACATACCCACAGAGGCACCGCAGACATCTCCCTGCAAAAGATGATTTGCATATAGTTTCTAGCCAATACTCTTAAAAAACACCCCCAAAATCCAAAAGAAAAAAGAAGACAAAGAGAAACAAAACCTTGGAGACCATGGTTAATAAATAAGAAGGAAAAGGAGAAGAAACAAGCAAATTCCATCCTCTGGCAGGCATGCTGAGTAGCACCTCTGACCTCATCTGAAAAACAGGCGATGTTGACAGCTTTCAGAGCCCAGGAGAGAAGGCTGAAAGGAGCTGTGCACAAGCTCCCTGGGCATCTTCACTTAATCTCCAGGATGGGGAACTTTAATCAGTCCTTACTGCATAAACTGTGTCCTTTTAGATGTGGCTGAAACAGGTGTCTCTGCAGAGTTCATAAAGCCCTTCTAGGAAAGGCAGGAGGCATGACTTTAAATTGTCCTTTCCAGGTGACAAATCAGTAACAATCACATAAATAGTGTACAAAACTAAAACCACTCAACTCTCACTTTTTTCCTTTTTCAGGATCATCCTCCGAGTGCAAATCAGATTATAAAAAATAATAAGTATAAGGGGAAAGTTAGCCCCGTCTCTGTCCCCCATCCTCCACCAGGAGGACTGACTTGATGCCCTCTCCCGGGCAGTTTGCCCTTTCACCTACACTTTAAGATAATCGTTCTTCAGCCGACCTAGTCGGGTCCCATGGCTCCTGATGGTGAGTGCCAGCAGCTCATATTTGTCCCTGAGCCCCACGGAGATGTCCAGCGTTTCCTTCAGCAGCGACCTGGTGTGGACCAGCATCCCCAAGAAGTCCTCGTTGAGCCTGCTCTCTTGCCGGCTGTCCTGCTCCTGGCCCTGCTTGAACTTGCTTTCCAACTCAGTGAGGGACTTGTCCGAATTGGAGTAGGCATCCCCGATCTGGTGGGACTCCCGCCGCAGGTACTTGCCATAGCTCTCCTCCCCGTCAAGGTCGTAGGAGATGCTCTTACTGATGCCCTCCAGCACGCGCCCCGCGTCCTCCACCTGGCGGCCCAGCACGGTGAATTCCTCCCGCAGGGTGAGGCTTAGCAGAGCGCTGGCCGAGCTCCCCTCCCCCTGGGAGCAGCGTCGGTGGTCACTCACCCTGAAGAGCAGTTGGCACTTCTCGGGGTCGTCGTTCTCCTCGTAGTCCCCGTCCGGCACAAAGTAGTGGTGCAGGGTCCCATTGGACATCTCTGGGTAGAGAGGACCGTCGAAATAGCCCTGACACAGGTGGCACAGAAAACCCACCCAGAGAAACTTCAGGAACACCATCCTGGATATTCAGGATGACCGGGGATCCCTGGAGAAGACTTTCCGCCCAGACGCAAGGAAGGGGAGGGCGGTCCCCTTGGGAGTCAGTGCCTCCCTGCAACGGCGTCAGCTTCAGTCCCAGTCGCCTCGCTGCACCTTGACCCCCCCTCCCCAGCTGGCTTCATGTGGCTGCGCAGCAGAGCCTGAGTAGCAGACCCCGCAGCCAGCAGCCCAGGATGCACCCTCGCTCTGAGCTCCTGCGCTCGCTCTGGTGGTTGGAACTCAGCCGGCTGTTTCCTGGCGGGATGCCGGCACGATGGGGAACCCCTCCTCCAGGGTTCTGGCTGGATGCTGGCTGGCTCCTTTGCCCCACTCTGGCTCTCCGAGGTCCCTCTTGCTCCTTGGGAAATGGAGCCTATAGCTGGAGAGAAAGGCTCTTGCCCTCTGATACGATTTCGACTCCTGGACTGGGTGGGAATGCCGAGATTTTCCTTTGGCTAATGATATCCTGAGGATCTTTCTGCTCTCAAATTACAGCTGGTTTCGTCACTTGGAAGCCAGGGAACAAGTTTGGAAAGAAACCTCTCACCAGGTCTCTGCTATTAAAGGTACAGGGTCTCTTTTTGAGGATTGTTAGGGAGACCCTGGAAAACAGAATTTAAACTGAAGGAACAAATGTGAAGCGGATTAAGTGAATTCCCATAACAGAAAGGCTGTTTAACTATTAACTATTGGGAGGAAGGGTAATTACCCTGGAGAAATACCACTTCACAATTTTAAATAAGCGTCAGTTTGATTGGATTCTGTGAGTATGTCCTATTTTTATCACTAAAAAGTTTATGACTTTGAAGACAAATTTGCAATGTATGAAAGGCAGTTTTGTTTGGAAATGGTTAGTTAATTAAAATGTGCAATAACAATACTTTGGAAGAAGCAAGAATATACAAAACTGTTAATGTGTGGTTGCTAGTATGTATAGGAACAAAACCTGAGAAATGGACTTTTGCCAGTTTAGCAAGTCAGTGGACAACTGGGATAATTGTTTAATTTCATGAAAGCCCATCCTTGTTAAGCTCCTTCATTGCATCTGTAACCTAACAGCTTTACAGCTATTGCCTCTTTTAGGACACTTAAAATTTTTTTGAAAAATAGGGGACTAGTACTGTTATCCTCATTTTCTGTATGGAGAACCCAAGGGATAGAAGATTAAACAAATTATTTATTGTCACAAAGATTACAGTTGAACCAGGCAGCACTCAGTAAGTCACTGGGTCTTTTAATTTAATTTAAGGGGGGAAAAAAAGTGTTTGTTTCACATAGCTATCTTAGTTTTTGATTTATGAATGCTTAGCAAATTGCTATCCTTAAGGACATCTCATTTGTTAATCACACATTTATTGAACATTTATCATATGCCAGAATCTATTTTAGGTACTATAGAAAGAGCAGTGAGCAAAAATAAAGAGAAATCCTTGCCTTCCCGGAGCCCTACATTCTGGAACACAGAAAGAAAATTAACATAAATAAATAAGAGAGATTGTATGTTAAAGAGGGTTGTGAAGGAAAAGACAGGGAAAGAGTAGGAAGACAGGCAGCATCCCTGTTTCTATGGTTATATCATCTTTCTGCCTTGAAATGTAACTGAAACACTCATGTGATTTGCCTGTGTTTGTACTTATCTTCCTCTCAATGTCATAACGCACTGGTATCAGTACCACAAAGCCCTTCTTCTCCCTGCTATCACGTTCAATGACCTAAACCACCCTGGCTACACGATGAGAAGTCTGGTTAAGTAACTGGATATTTATCCATGTGATGTCATGTGCATAGATTATGAGGAGCATATTGACCACACATTTTAATTTTTATCCAGATATCTGGCATCGTGAAAACAGAGACCAAATGAATTTCCTCAGTGTTTATGCTAACTAAAGACTATGACTTATTTTCAGTGTTTCAGCAGAAAACACCAACCGTCTCCAGTTGAGAGAATGGACTCTTGGACCCAAGAGCCATATTGCTTAATTCCACTTCCCTTGGCACATTGACAAACGACAGCAGATGGATTCAAATGGATTCTTGGCTTGGCCAAGAAAAGGAAGAGGAATTTACTCTGATTCCCTTCACTTCTTGCACAATCTCTTCCCTGACTTACTAGCCAGTTAAACTAAACAAACCTATTTTAAGCACTTACTATAATTGTCCCCTACTATGTGCAAGGCACAGAGTTAGCTACAGATACACAGGGGCTGCAATAAAAAGTTCACATGTATATACACACAAAGTGTTTGCTTTTCCCTGCAGTTTCCTCATTTAAAAGACAAACCCCATGTCACAAAGTTGGAAGGAATCTTTTTCCTGCAAGTAGCTCAAAGTCCACGTTAATCAGACTAAAGGCAAAAGGAATTCCTTGACTTATTGAAAGTCTAAGCTTCAGTTCAGTTCAGTTGCTCAGTTATGTCTGACTCTTGTGACCCCAAGGACCACAGCACGCCAGGCATTCCTGTCCATCACCAACTCCCTTAGTTTACTCAAACTCATGTCCATTCCGTCAGTGATGCCATCCAACCATTTCATCCTCTGTCGTCCCCTTCTCTTCCTGTTTTCAATCTTTCCCAGCATCAGGGTCTTTTCCAATGAGTCAGCTCTTCGTATCAGGTGGCCAAATTATTGGAATTTTAGCTTCAATATCAGTCCTTCCAATGAACACTCAGGACTGATCTCCTTTAGGATGGATTGGTTGGATCTCCTTTCAGTCCAAGGGACTCTCAAGAGTCTTCTCCAACACCACAGTTCAAAAGCATCATTTCTTTGGCACTCAGCTTTCTTTATAGTCCAACTCTCATATCCCTACATGACTGCTGGAAAAACCATAGCCTTGACTAGATAGACCTTTGCTGGCAAAGTAATGCCTCTGCTTTTTAATATGCTGTCTAGGTTGGTCATAACTTTCCTTCCAAGGAGCAAGCGTCTTTTAATTTCATGGCTGCAATCACCATCTGCAGTGATTTTGGAGCCCAGAAAAATTGAGGTCTGCTGCTGTTTCCACTGTTTTCCTGTTGAGGTCCTTTAATGGACCGGAACCTCGTGGTCCGGAGTCAACCATTAAGAAAGTAAAGGAGAAAGAAAGAGGCTGATATTCCTTGGTTTACACAGAAAGCCAATAAAGTCCCTGGCACGGGGCTTGCTCTGTTCACGAAGGCCTCAGGTGCCCTCTTGATGGGGTGAAGGCGCAGAGTGCCTTGTCGAGAGGGTCTTAGAAGCCCAGGAAGGAATATGAACCCAGAGGACCTCTGCGCTCCAGGGGATCAGCCTGAAAAAGAGAGAGAGAGAAAGAAAGCAAGACTCGGGACTAAAGCAAAGGTGTGGGCATATATTCTGTAGTTATTCTCAGCAAAGATAAAGATTAAAATTCCAGATTTACAAAACATAGGCGATCCATATTAAAGAGAAAGAGAGTTGTAAATAATCACTTTTACCATATGGATCACAAGAAGGACATCGTATAGAAAAACTAACGAACGAAATGCCTGGATCCCTCAGCCTTGGGAGAGGCTTGCCTCTCCTCTTAATTCCTGAATATTCAGGAATTAATAAGGAACAGAGGATTCCTGACAGATCCAAAACAGCACACAGGAAGCCTCCTGTTAAATGCTTCCTGACAATTCCCCCTATTTTATTATATTTGTAAAATGAAATTTAATTTGTATCCAGTTGTAGGCACTATGATTAAAATGAATCAAGAGTAACACAAAATTGAAATAATCTGGAAGCTAGTCCAGCCACGGGACCTTCTTCTCAGGGTCATTGGATATTTACTGGTAGCTACAAATTATGTTGAGATCGAAGAATCAAAAGGGAATCATTTCCTAAAGAGATAGAGGAATTAAGACAAATATATCGTTTACAATTAATACGAGTTACAGAACGTAAAGTCTTATTGTAAATTTCCTATGGCTATAACAAAAGGAAGTGGGACATAGGCCTGTATAAAATATGACTAATTATAGACATAGTTACTATGACCACGACTGGTCCTTGTGAAATGTCTGGTCCGAGTTCCAAGTTTTTTGGTACTTGCAGCCCAAATGTCCCTTTGTTTAGGCCCACTCTGTTTATCCAGGACGATTCAAGGAAGAGGAGGGGGTGCCATTCTACCATCAAGCCAGCCAAGAAGTCCTTTGTCATGCTAAAGTTTCATTAGAAACCTTTTACATAATGTTTTTTGTTCTTTCCCTAACTCTTTCCCTAAAGTTTCAGCAGTGTAAACATGGTTCACAACAAATAACCCAAGCAGTGTCCGAAGGTCTTCTTTTGGAGGCAGGACGAAAACTCGTTTGTCGGCTGACGTTTATGCGTAGTTTGCCTGGGCCCCTGCGCAAGGGAAGGACTTCATATCCTTTTCTGAAATAGTTACCCATTCTATTGGTTTTTCTGAAAAAAGCATTTGTAAACCAGATATACAATAAAAGACTTGTATCTAGAACAAAAACAAAACAAAACAAAACTGTTAATTAGTTTTCCCTCCTCCCCAGGGTGTGAAGGCCCTTTAATGTACTAGGGAGAAGGCATATGTATGAGTCATTAGTGGAAACGATTGGTCCTCTCTCTGTCCATTTGACTACCTGTAATAGTCAGGGGAGGTACAGGCCAAAAGACTGAGCATTACCAGGAGAATGTATTCAGGACTCCGAGGCAATCCCTGTTGAGAGACCACATTTTCAGCTCGATTAGTAAGGGTTTTTATTTGTCCCCAAGTGGGGAGATCATAGGGGTGATGCCACCGAGGGTGGTGCTTCCTGGAGATCTTTAGAGCCGCCATGGCCCGTATTGGAATTTCTTCCTCCTGACGTCCTTGTTGTCCCATCTCCATTTTGAAGGCTGGGGGCCCCCTTGGGTTGAATCTTGTGAAGAGGAAACCATGTGAGTTCGTTGGATCCATCTGGAGAAATACAAGCATTCCCCTTTCCCTGTAAGATTAGTTTCCCAGATTTCCACTGTTTCATTAACCCATCTTGGTACCAAATGAGCAGAGGAAGAGAAGTGTCCTTCAATTCCTCGAAATGCCTTTCTGCTCTCGTTAAGATATCTCCCTGTGGTAAGTTTTAAAAATTTAAAACAAATAAAGCTGTATTAACAATAGTTATAGGTTTAGAAAATATCTGATGTTGAAATCTAGTAAAGTCTGCTTTAGATAATGAAGATAGGAGTGTTCCTGTGTATTCTCCCTTTTAAAATTCTTTTATTTGCAACTTTAGTGTGTGATGTGCTCGTTCGGCCATGCCTTGTGCCTGTGGATTACAAGGAATACCTGTGATATGTTTAATAGAAAAAGATTGTAAAAATTGTTTAAAGTGTCTAGAAATATAGGCAGGGCCATTGTCTGTTTTTATAGAATTAGGAGTTCCCATTACAACAGAGCAAGCTAATAAGTGAGTTACAATGTGTTGTGTAGCCTCACTGCGAAGAGGTGTGGCCCAAATAAAAGAAGAATTAGTGTCGATACAGACGTGCAAGAAAGAAGTTGGAGAGAGTTCAGGGCAATGAGTTATATCCATTTGCCATAGTTCATTAGGTTGCAAACCATGAAGATTAATACCTTGTGCGAAGGGTCGAAGATGCAGGGGTCTACAAGTAGAGCCATTATTAATCATTTCTTTAGCCTGGCGGTGTGGGATTTTCCATAGCTGGTGTAGGGAGCCAGCATTGTTATGCAACAGAGCATGCTGTTCCTCTGGAGTAGCAAAGGAAACCAGTTTATCAGCTTGCTCATTACCATAAGTCATCGTGCTGGAAGACAAGAATGTGCTCGAATATGTGTAATATAAGTGGGAGAATTGCAGTTTCTAACAAAGGATTGTAGTTCGAAAAAGAGTTGTCGAATAATAGGTTGATTGGAGTTTACGGTGGAGGTTTCTATATTTTTTAACACAAAAACAGAATATATAGAGTCAGAGACTATATTAATGGGGTAAGGATGTAGGCAAATAACTTGAATAAGAGCATATAATTAATTTTGTTGAGCAGAATGAAATTTAGTATAAAAGACTTTATATTCCTTAAGAGACCAGAATGAAGCTTTGGCGTTTTTAGTCCCATCTATATAAAAAAAACCTTGGCCTGTGGTATAGTCTGTGAGCTGATAATGCGAGAAACAATAAATTCAGTATTTTTGAAGAAATTCCACAGCTTACCAGAAGGATGATGAAATGAAATTTCTCCAAAACATTCCAGAAAAGCTATTTGGAAATCGGTAGAAGTTTGTAAAGTGTTCTCAAATTGAGATTTATTGATAGGTATTACAATTTTATGAGGATCGGAGCCAATTAGAGTTTTAGTCCTATTTCTTTGATAATGATTACAGCATTTAAATCAAGGTAGGGTGTAAGTGTGAAGAAGGCAATGGCACCCCACTGCAGTACTCTTGCCTGGAAAATCCCATGGACAGAGGAGCCTGGTCGGCTGCAGTCCATGGGCTCGCAAAGAGTCGAACACGACTGAACGACTTCACTTTCACTTTTCACTTTCATGCATTGGAGAAGGAAATGGCAACCCACTCCAGTGTTCTCACCTGGAGAATCCCAGGGACAGGGGAGCCTGGTGGGCTGCCGTCTATGGGGTCACATAGATACGGACACGATTGAAGTGACTTAGCAGCAGCAGCAGGGTGTAAGTGACTTTATTCGCTAAAACAGGTATAGATCCAGTCTACTGGGTGTTCTTGGGCAAGAAGTCCTGTGGGAGAATGAGGAGAGGGGAGTATAAACAATCCTAGAGGTAAATCTATTTTGATGCAAGTAAGAAATTCTTCTCATGCCTCTTGAGAAAGTGAGTGAGGGCTACTTAAATCAGGATCTCCTTTTAAAGTATTAATTAGGTTATTCAGTTGATAATTAGCTATGTCTAAAGAAGGTCTAATTCAATTAATATCACCTAAGAGCTTTTGATAATCATTTAAGGCTGATGATTTATCAGTACAGATCTGTGTTAGTTGGGGAGTAATATGTAGTCTATTAACAACAAACCCCAAGTGATGGTAACGTGTACAGGTTTGAATTTTTTCAGGGGCAATGATTAATCCAGAGTTTTTTAAGCATAGTTGAGCTATATCAAACATGTGTTGAGTTTCTAAGATAGATGGAGCCGAAAACAATATATCATTCATATAGTGAATAACAAGAAAGTTAGGAAACTGCTTTTTTCACAGGCTCAAGGGCTTTGGCTATGTAGTACTGACATATGGTGGGAGAATTCATCATCCCTTGTGGCAGTACAGTCCATCGGTACCATTTATGAGGTCCAATATGATTAGAATAAGGGAGAGAGAAAGCAAATCTCTCTCGGTCTAAAGGGTGTAAAGATATATTAAAAAAGCAATCTTGTAAATCAATATCAATAATATACCAGTTTTGAGGAATAGTGGTAGGTGATGGGATTCTTGGTTGTAATGCACCCATAGGTTTCATAGATGTATTAACTTTGCTAAGATCTGTTAGGAGACGCCATTTGTTAGATTTCTTCTTTATAACAAAAATAAAAGAGGTCCAAGGAGAACAAGATTCCTCAATGTGCTTTAATTCTAGTTGTGTATCTATAAGTTCCTTAGCTGCCTGTAATTTCTTTTTCATGAGGGGCCACTGCTCTGTCCAAATAGGCTCGTCATTCTTCCAAGTTATTTTAATAATTGTATTGTTTGTTAAATGAGCAGTGGCCCCTAGGGAAAATGTGGAATGTATATCTGAGTGTTCCAATTGCATAAGTAAGTCCCTTCCTATTAAATTAAGGGGTGCATCTATCACATAAGGTTTTAATGCTGCAAGTTGGCCTTCTGGTCCCTCACATGGATAAATTTGAGTACTCCGATAAACCTCCTGAATTTGGTTTGAGAAATCCCTGCAATTTGGCAAGAACTTTTTGGACAGGCCAGGATTGGGGCCATAAATGTTTGGAAATAATAGTAATATCAGATCCAGTGTCGAGGAGACCAGTAAATATTTTATCATTAATT
This sequence comes from Capricornis sumatraensis, assembly GCF_032405125.1. Lineage (NCBI taxonomy): Eukaryota > Metazoa > Chordata > Mammalia > Artiodactyla > Bovidae > Capricornis > Capricornis sumatraensis. The sequence goes on along the minus strand of NC_091084.1, from coordinate 58,278,139 downwards.
TTGATATTTATAGTCGGTCGAGTGAATTCAGACACTAATGATGTCCAAAAGGACTGCTTTTGATCTGTACTGCCGAATCCCCCCGTCTGTACATCAGTAGAGGAGTTAATAGAAATATAAGGTAAAAGAGGTAATTGAGCGATTTTATCCCCCTTTTTGAATTGCCATATATTCTGAAATGACATCATAATTTGAATTTCTCCTTTATAATCTGAATCAATCACTCCAGGGTGAACCGTAATTCCTTTAGAAGTCAAACTAGATCGGCCAAGTAAAAGACCGAAGGTTTGTCGGGGCAGGGGTCCAAAAACTCCGGTAGGTATTCTAGAGGGGACTGCCTGGGGGTAAAGGAGAAAGTCATTTAGGGCTGGTATATTGATGGCAGCACTGAAGTGATGGGAAGTGATGGGACCATGATCTTAGTTTTCTGAATGTTGAGATTTAAGCCAACTTTTTCACTCTCTTTTTTCACTTTCATCAAGAAGCACTTTAGTTCTTTTTCACTTTCTGACATCAGGGTGGTGTCATCTGCATATCTGAGGTTATGGATATTTCTCCCGGCAATCTTGATTCCAGCTGTGCTACATCTAACCCAGCATTTCTCATGATGTACTCTGCATAGAAGTTAAATAAGCAGGGTGACAATATACAGCCTTGATGTACTCCTTTTCCTATTTGGAACCAGTCTGTTGTTCCATGTCCAGTTCTAACTGTTACTTCCTGACCTGTACACAGATTTCTCAAAAGGCAGGTCAGGCGGTCTGGTATTCTCATCTCTTTCAGAATTTTCCACAGTTTATTGTGATCCACACAGTCAAAGGCTTTGGTATAGTCAATAAAGGAGAAATAGATGTTTTTCTGGAACTCTCTTGCTTTTTTGATGATCCAGTGGATGTTGGCAATTTGATCTCTGGTTCCTCTCCCTTTTCTAAAACCAGCTTGAACATCCGGAAATTCATGGCTCATGTTTTGCTGAAGCCTGGCTTGGAGAATTTTGAGCATTACTTTACTAGCATGTGTTGCTGCTGCTGCTAAGTCACTTCAGTCATCTCCGACTCTGTGTGACCCCATAGACGGCAGCCCACCAGGCTCCCCCGTCCCTGGGATTCTCCAGGCAAGAACACTGGAGTGGGTTGCTATTTCCTTCTCCAATGCATGAAAGTGAAGTCAAAGTGAAGTCGCTCAGTCGTGTTCCACGCTTCGCGACTCCATGGACTGCAGCCCACCAGGCTCCTCCATCCATGGGATTTTCCAGGCAAGAGTAATGGAGTGGGGTGCCATCGCTCTCTCTGTTACTAGCATGTGAGATGAGTGCAACTGTGCAGTAGTTAGAACATTCTTTGGCATTGCCTTTCTTTGGGATTGGAATGAAAACTGACCTTTTCCAGTCCTGTGGCCACTGCTGAGTTTTCCAAATTCGCTGGCATATTGAGCGCAGCACTTTCACAGCATCATCTTTTAGGATGTGAAATAGCTCTACTGGAATTCCATTACCTCCACTAGCTTTGTTCATAGTGATGCTTTCTAAGGCCCACTTGACTTCACATTCCAGGATGTCTGGCTCTAGGTGAGTGATCACACCATCATGATTATCTGGGTCATGAAGATCTTTTTTGTACAGTTCTTCTGTGTATTCTTGCCACCTCTTAATATCTTCTGTTTATGTTATGTCCATGCCATTTCTGTCCTTTATTGAGTTCATCTTTGCATGAAATGTTCCCTTGGTATCTCTAATTTTCTTGAAGAGATCTCTAGTCTTTCCCATTCTGTTGTTTTCTTCTATTTCTTTGCATTGGTCACTGAGGAAGGCTTTCTTATCTCTCCTTGCTATTCTTTGGAACTCTGCATTCAAGTGGGTATATCTTTCCTTTTCTCCTTTGCTTTTTTCTTCCCTTCTTTTCACAGCTATTTGTAAGGCCTCCTCAGACAGCCATTTTGCCCTTTTGCATTTTTTTTTCCCCCTTGGGGATGGTCTTGATCCCTGTCTTCTATACAGTGTCATGAGCCTCCATCCATAGTTCATCAGGCACTCTGTCTATCAGATCTAGTCCCATAAATCTATTTCTCACTTCCACTGTATAATGGTAAGGGATTTGATTTAGGTCATACCTGAATGGTCTCGTGGTTTTCCCTACTTTCTTCAATTTAAGTCTGAATTTGGCAATAAGGAGTTCATGATCTGAGCCACAGACAGCTCCTGGTCTTGTTTTTGCTGACTGTATAGAGCTTCTCCATCTTTGGCTGCAAAGAATATAATCAATTTGATTTCAGTGTTGGCCATCTGGTGATGTCCATGTGTAGTCTTCTCTTGTGTTGTTGGAAGAAGGTATTTGCTATGACCAGTGTGTTCTCTTGGCAAAACTCTGTTAGCCTTTGTTCTTCTTCATTCTGCACTCTGAGGCCAAATTTGCCTGTTACTCACAGTGTTTCTTGACTTCCTCCTTTTGCATTCCAGTCCCCTATAATGAAAAGGACATCTTTTTGGGGTGTTAGTTCTAAAAGGTCTTGTAGGTCTTCATAGAACCATTCAAGTTCAGCATCTTCAGCATTACTGGTTGGGCCATAGACTTAGATTACTGTGATATTGAATGGTTTGCCTTGGAAACGAACAGAGATCATTCTGTTATTCTTGAGATTGCATCCAAGTAGTGCATTTTGGACTCTTTTGTTGACCATGATGGCTACTCCATATCTTCTAAGGGATTCCTGTCCACAGTAGTAGATGTAATGGTCATCTGAGTTAAATTCACCCATTCCAGTCCGTTTTAGTTCACTGATTCCTAAAATGTCGATGTTCCCTCTTGCCATCTTTTGTTTGACCACTTCCAATTTGCCTTGATTCATGGACCTAACATTCCAGGTTCCTCTGCAATATTGTTCTTTACAGCATCAGACCTTGCTTCTATCACCAGTCACATTCTTTTTAACTTAGGTCTGTCCAGAATCTAGTTTTTTTCTCAGCGTGTTTTAGTTCTACTTCCTCGGTTTATAGTCATTCTTTGGCAGTCTCTTTAATTTGTGGTTCCAAGATGGCTACCAGCGTCTTCTGGGGTTACACGCTTCTTTGTTTACATCTAGCTAGCATGGCAGATTAGATTTCCTGGTAGCTCAAATGCAGGTCCTTCAGGGAAACCTCAGATTCCACTGTTGACCTGATATAGATCTTTAATCCATTTCTGAATGAGGCTGATCATAGTCAGAGGTTTGGCATAAGCCACTGGGCTTAAGACAATATAGAGCCAATTCTGTTGCTGATGGTAAGGTACCAGGCAAAGGATATGGCTGGGAAACAGGCACCTGCTTAGGAAGGGGTCAGCATGAGAATAGATTCTAGTCAAGTATCTGCAGATATTCCCTCTTCCCCTGCTTTTGTCTTCAGTACCCACTTCTGAAAGACACTGGAACCCCGTTGCAGTGGTGTGCTGATAAGTACTTAACAGTTGGCTTGAGGGGAGAAAAGAGACCCCTTTCTACCATTTGCTGATTTCAGTGGGGCAAATACGCTCACCATATCCAATGCCACTGAATGCAGATTTAGGAAGATGTACAATAAAACGTCATTGTATAGTATTTTTATCATCTACATACATTAGACACAGATAACCACAAAGGCACAGAATGTAGTCAAATAATCAAGAAATGATGAGTCTTATGCATTCCCTTTATTTTAGTATAATTTATTTAGTTGTAAGTTTAAATAACAAATTTTAATAAAGACAATAGATGTTTAACAACTGACTTGCAAAATTCCTGAAAACCTAACAATTAGCTTTCATGAGCCAGTGTTAGCCAGCTATAGCCCACTGCAACTTTTTGCATTAAACTCTTCATTTTATTCATTTTTAAAAAGCGCTGTTCACACATTCTTTGTTTATGCACAGTTCCATCTTGGACTACTCTTCTAGGTTCAGAGCTAAGGTGGGCTTCTGAGAATAGGTCTAAAATAAATGGAGTCAGAGGAAACATCTAAACACAGACATGCCATGCAGAGGACTTTGGAGAGTAAAATCAAGAAGCACTATCTGCTGAAAGGGACAGCAATTGAGCTTAAGACTGAAAATTAGAGACAAAGTTGAAGGACAGGAACTGTGTAAATTCAAAAATAAAGGAGGACCTCTAGGGTGGACCCAGAGGATCTGATAACTCAGACGGTAAAGAATCTGCCTGCAATGCGGGAGACCTGGGTTCTATCCCTGGGTCGATCTTTGGGGGAAGATTCCCCCAAAGAAGGGAATGGCTACCCACCCTAGTATTCTTGCCTGGAGAAGTCCATGGACAGAGGAGCCTGGCAGGCTACAGTCCATAGGGTCACAGCAATTAACACTTTCCCTTTCTGGGACAGGGACCAGAGTCATGTAGATGGCATGTAGACAAGCACTGCTTTCCAATACCAGCTGCTTATATGCAATTCTTGTTATGCAGTGCCAGCAGGGTAGGCTAACTTAAAATTTGCTTATCCTTTATTCTTTTCAGTGCACTTTAAAATCTTGTTCCTTTGGTATAGTTCCCACTCCAGAGAGAGTTACTGAGTTACTGAGACCAGGAATTCAGGTTGTCACCATGAGCCTAAACATTTGTAAGATTTCTTAAGCTCTGTGACTTCCCTTGACAGGCTAATTTTTTTTCTTGGTGTGATCCTCTGACTGTTTCTGATTATGATAATGGTAGAACTTGTATAGAAAATGGGCTTCTATGCATTAAATATAAGAAAGGTTGGGGAGATTAGGTTCCACTATATAGTCTTTTAGACTATATTTGGATTGCAACCCACAAGGAGCCTCTGGGAAGTGAAGGCTCCAACGTCCTCCCAAAACTGTCAAGTAAAGAAAGTGAGAGTGAGTCACTCAGTCTTGTCCAACTCCTTGCAACTCCATGGACTGAAGCCTGCCAGGCTCCTCTGTCCATGGAATTCTCCAGGCAAGAATACTGGAGTGGATAGTCATTCCCTTCTCCAGGGGATCCAAAACTGTCAGGCTAAAGACAAATGAATAAAGACAGACAAATGAAAGGCAAACGGATAAAAGGAATTAGTCTGGACCAGAATGGGGGTCCTGGAGTGGTAGAAGAGAAGAAAAAGTTGGGCAAGATGAGTAGGACACAGTATTTAACACTTTGGGGATTATGTGATCAATTAACATGTCAGTAGCATTTATTGAGCAGCTATTGTTTACAAAGGGTGAGAAGGACACAGGAATAGAAATGGATGGGAAAAAAGAAAAGAGAGAAGAAGGGAAAGAAGGTAGCCAGGAAGGAAGGAAGAAAAGACCCAAAGAAGGAAAGAGGGAAGATAGTGGAATATATTTTGATATTCTAGTTGACTATTAGTTACATTAACTTAATAGAGTGCTTATTATTTACTATAAGAACATTGGTTAGGGGAAGAGGAGGGTTAATTAGCAATCACAAACACAAAGTTCCTGTCAAATATACACACTAAACTAACCTATGAAAACATAAATAAAATGGTTACAAGGAAATGAGTGTAGTGTGTAGAGAGCAATCAGCTCTCCAATCCTTCTCTATTAGTCAGACGAGTCATAATATGCTGTGGTAACAAACATCACTAAACGCTAATACAGAATTCAAGTCTACTGCAGGTCAAAGTAACTCAGTAACTCTCCTCTGTGTGGCAACTCTGCCTCGCTATTTACAACATAAGACCTCCTTTGTTAATGTGGCAGGAAGGCTCCAGAGAAACTCATGCTGCACTTAAATGCAGTGTCTTAGAAGTGACACGTGTCACTCTGTACATGGCCTATGGCCAGTGACATGGCCTTGACTTGGTGCAAAGAGAAGGGGAGTCTAATTCTTTCATGTGCCCAGAAGGAAAGGAAAAGCAGATGAAGATGAACACTAGGTATCTCTATCACACTTTCGAGAAAAAAAGGCTGTTAGAAACGTCCTGGAATTGCTAAATAGGAAATGAAGATGTAGGTTGTGAAATAGGTTCCACAATAATACAACTATTTCTTATTTTCAGCTAGGATAGAAAATACACAAGAAAAGACTATAAGCACTTACTTCATTGTTACTAGTGGATACAAGGAGTTGGTGCTGTTTTCAACTCATTTCACCCACGAACACAGTCCACACCAATTGCAGAGGAAAGAGCTGGGCAGAGTCACAGAGGTGGAGGTAGGAGAGTCTGAAGGCAGGAAGATCGAGAGAATGAGGAAGGTTTCCAGGAAGGGATGGGGGGGGGGGGGAGCATGCTATCTGGTGTGTATGTGTGTGTGCGTGTGTGTGTGTGTGTGTGTTTTAGTCACTCAGTCATGTCCAACTTTTTGTGGCCACATGGACTGTAGCCTTCCAGGCTCCTCTGTCCACAGAATTGTCCAGGCCAGAATACTGGAGTGGTTTGCCATTCCCTTCTCCAGGGGGTCTTCCCAATCCAGGAATCAAACCCAAGTCTCCTGGATTGCAAGCGGATTCTTTACCACTGAGCCACCAAGGAAGCCTATAAAGTCAAGCAGGGGACCGCAGATCAGCTTAGCTGAAGGGGATTCTGAGGAGATAGGCACTCGAAACAATGTACAGGTGGAGGGCGGGGGGAGAGGTGAGGGAGGAGGACAGTTAAATCACCCAGGAGGAGATGCATCATTGAAAATGGGAGCTAGGAGGGCCAGAGGAGAGGAGAATGCTGCGTCTTTAGCCAGAGGATCAAATGGTGTGATCAATCACCGTGCCATGTCAGCTAAGCACATTAAAAGGACTCAGACTCATTTGGGAGGGATTGTATCCTCCATTGCAGATGCCTCAGTGGCTGCTCATTGCACTTTGCCTGAAATTTAGTTCCCCTGGTTATCCGCCCAGGTCTTGCATTGTCTGATTCTAGCTTCCCAATTTCCATCTCCTGCCACTACCCATTTTGTTCACTGTGCCCAAGCCATAAAGTGAAGTCACTCAGTCGTGTCCGACTCTTTGCGACCCCATGGACTGCAGCCTCCCAGGCTCCTCAATCCATGGGATTTTCCAGGCAACAGTACTGGAGTGGGTTGCTATTTCCTTTTCCAGGGGATCTTCCCAACTCAGGGATTGAACCAGGATCTCCCGCATTGCAGGTGGATGCTTTACCCTCTAAGCCACCAGGGAAGCCCCACCAAGCCATAGGGGCTTCTTATTCAAATTTGCTCTTATTTCAAAGTCTTCACTCATTCTGGTCTTCTCATCTAGCATCCTCTTAACTAACTGCTTTTCTGGCTGATACCTACTCATCTCTCATGTCTTGACTGTAATGTCATTTCCTCTCAAGTCCCTCCTTGGTTTCCAGATTTTAATTAGTTCTTCCTAGATGGAGGAGCCTGGTAGGCTACAGTCCATGGGGTCGCTAAGAGTCGGACATGACTGAGTGACTTCACTTTCACTTTTCACTTTTCACTTTCATGCATTGGAGAAGGAAATGGCAACCCACTCCAATATTCTTGCCTGGAGAATCCCAGGGACAGAGGAGCCTGTTGGGCTGCTATCTATGGGGTCGCACAGAGTCGGACACAACTGAAGTGACTTAGCAGCAGCAGCAGCATTCCCTTTGATACCACCTTGTTCTTTTTCCCTCATGGCACTTTCCATTATTTAAAATTGTACTTTATGTATTTATTTATTAGAGGTTTGTCACTCCAGCTCAACTTACAGCATATAAAGACAGCAGTTATGTTCACTTCTATCTCCCCAGAGCCTGCCATACTGCCTGAATCATAGGAGGTGCTTAATGACTATTTTTCAGCAAACTCTAGGCTAAGTTGATCACTTCCCATTTAGTGTTTGACAAAAAGTTTCTGTAGTGTTTCAGAGGTACTTTTTCTTTGTTCTTTTATAATATGTATTGCATTGTGTTGGGTTATCTGTTAAACTGATCTATCTCCCCTTATTAACGGTGAGTTCTCAAGGGTAAAGATATGTTTTACCTACCTTTATTGTCTCTGTGATTAGCACAGAGCCAAATGTATAGCAAGGGCCAATATTTGTAAGTTTTATGATAGCTAAACTGTAGAATTTAAGGAATTCTATTATTTAATGATACTCGGATAATAGTCTTATTTGTGCACATGTTTTATCCAGCCAACAGTCAGCCAGTGATGTCTCACACTTAATCTGGATGATCCTGGCAGGAGAGAAGAGAAAGAACCTCATGAATTCCAATGTTGAGAACATTCAGGAGGGAGTATCACTCAGAAGGGTAACTTTTGACCTACTTTTAAGTAAACTATGCAGCAGTCTGTGCATGTAATTCTAGAGTGTTCTGGTCTGTAAGCTTCAGAAGCATTAGACCACCCTGCAGGGTAGCTTGTTATTTGCCTGGTAAAGATTTCCACTTTTCTGCTGTTGAAAGCACATGCCTGGGTTGTGATCAAGTCAGACTGGAGAAGAATCTGGCCTTGTTTATTTCTCTTCTTAAAGCAGTGATTTATTTTTTCTTATTTTAATTCTGAGGTCTGATAGAATTGGAGGAGATGAGAAAAGGTGAATATGAAAGACTGACAATAATTCATCTCACTTCAATTCTGCAAGCACTTTATTTAGCAGCCACATGGAAAACAAAGAGAATTAGATACAGTTCCATATTCTGTGGAGATTGTGGGGAACTTGGGGTGTGAAGAGTCTGCAAATTGAAGTGTACAGTGAGGATCATAAGAGGAGGTTCCACAAAGACTATGATGATTTGAGGAAGGTGAAGCTCACATCTGATTGGAAATAGAACAAGTGTCATGGAATTTTTAAGCCAAGAGCTGAAGTTACCGAGGAACAAAGGGGCTGAGTCAGTCCCCTTATTTAATGCATTCTGCTGTTTCTGGTCTTAATAAAACTTACAAAGGAGCCCACAAAATGGCCAAATAGATGCTACTCAGAAATAAGGCTGAGCAGGAAATGGAGGATTGTGGCAGGGTTAATATTCACATTTTTCTGTCTTTTCTTTGTTAGACAAGAGGAATATCTTCCACACTTGGGTTTCTTGATTCTTGGCTGCCTTTTCTTTTTCAAGATCTTGGAGACTTTTAAATTGTCCTACGGTGAACAAGTCCTTGATTACGCTTTGTCACCAAGTCCAACTCCAATTTTTAATTCTAAAGAAATGCAATTGGAAGAGGATAATAGAGGCTATTTTGAAGATGAGTCAAAAATGGGCTTGTTACTATTGCTTTTGGGAGGAGAAGTCTGAAGAGACTTCACAAAGCTCATTTCCAGACCTTAGTTCCAAGCTGGACTCGATTCACTCCACTTCTTATTTTGCAGCTTTGTTAATGCCACCTAGTGAATACCCACACTTTAACTCTCACTTTTCCACCTACTCCTCATTGCGTCCTTATCACTGATAAACCCCCATGATCCCAAGTGTCAAACAGATGGAGGGAGAAGAGTCAACTCATCCAGACATTGGTCATATAACAATTCACTTAAATATGCTTATTAGGTATTGAATTAAAATTTTTATTTATTTTTAGGATATTTTTTAAAGTGGGACATTTAAAAAGTCTTTATTGAATTCATCACAAAATTATTTCTGCTTTAGTGTTAGTTTTTTGGCCCCAAGACATGTGGGACCTTAGTTTCCTGACCAGAAATAGAATTCACATCCCTTGCATTGGAAGGTCAAGTATTAACCCCTGGGCCATTAGAGAAGTCCCACTATTAAGTCTTAATTTAGGCACGTGTTTGTTTGAAACTGGGATGCTCTTCAATCTGATCATGTTCAGAGTATGTCTTACCAATTTAATGCTGACCATATGTTTTGACCTGTGGCTATAAGAGGACTTAGTGGTATAGATTTGACATGATTCATTAGTGTGATTAAGACGTCAGCAGAGTTTGCATATCATGTAGCTAATGACTGTTTAGACTGGGCAAACATTTTCCTTTACTGATAAACATGTTCTGCAATTTTTTTTTTTTTTTACAAATAACTCTTGATTTGTTGGAAATGAGTCTGAGTCACAGCCTCTTATCTTTAGAATGCTATTGCAGCTCTGAAATGATCAGCAAATAAAAGAGTAGAAGGAGCTATAAAAGGAAAATATGATATATTTGGTTACATTAAAAAGTGTATGTCAAAATCATTATAATGATAAGGAGCTAATATCTAAAACATACAAAGAACTCATACAACTCAATAGCAAAAAAAAGTAAACAATCTGATTAATAAAGAGGAGATCTGAATACACATTTTCTAAAGACATACAGATGGTCAACAGGTACACAAAAAGATATTCTGTATCCTTAGTCATCATAGAAATGCAAATCAAAACAATAATGAAGTGTCTCACCTATTCAAATGGCTATTATCAAAAAGACTAGAAATAACAAATGTTGGGTGAGGGTGTGGAGAAAGGAGAAAATTGTGTGCTGCTGGTGGGAATGTAAATCGATGTAGCCACTGAAGAAAACAGTATAGAGATCCCTCAAAAAGTTAAAAATAGGAATCCCATGTGATCCACCCTGGATATTTATCCAAAGAAAACAAAAACGTTAATTTGAAAAGATGTATGCACCCATGTGTTCACTGCAGCATTATTTACAGTAGCCAAGATATGGAGACAAACTAAGAGTCCATCAATGGATAAATGAATAAAAGTGAAGTCGCTCAGATGTGGCGGACTCTTTGTGACCCCATGGACACCAGGCTCCTCCGTCCATGGGATTTTCTAGGCAAGAATACTGGAGGGGGTTGCCATTTCCTCTCCAAAATGAATAAAGAAATTGTAATATACAATGGAATATTATTCAGCTGCAAAAAGAATGAAATTTTGCCACTTACAACAACATGGATGGAGTTCAAGGGCATTATACTAAGTGAAATAAACCAGACAGAGAAAAATATGATCTCTCTTATATATAGAATCTAAAAAATATTTTTTTAAATAAAAAACCTTAAGTCCACAGACATAGAAAATAGATTGGAGGTTTCCAGAAACAGAGGGTGATAGGTGGGAAAAATGAATGAATTGTTGTTCTTGCTTTTGTTTTACATAAAGTGAGTTAAAAATTATTATAGTCATAAATAAATTGGGACAACATTTATTTATGACTATAATAGTTTTGAAAGTGGGATATTAATGGGTCTGACCTTTCTGCAGGGCAATATTCAGAGATTTAAATTTTTTCATATCCTTAGACTTAGCAATTTTGTTCTTAGAATATATATCAGAAACATAAACAGAAATGCATAAAAGGATTTATTAGCAAAATTATTCGTTGGCATTGTCCAAGAACAGACACCTAGAAACAGGAAAGATGTCTCAAATAGGAAAAGAATTAAATACATGGTATACCTATATGTCGGAGAAGGCAATGGCACCCCACTCCAGTGCTCTTGCCTGGAAAGTCCCATGGACGGAGGAGTCTGGTAGGCTACAGTCCATTGGGTCGCTATGAGTCGGACACGACTTCACTTTCACTTTCACTTTTCACTTTGATGCATTGGAGAAGGAAATGGCAACCCACTCCAGTATTCTTGCCTGGAGAATCCCAGGGATGGGAGAGCCTGGTGGGCTGCCATCTATGGGGTTGCACAGAGTCAGACACGACTGAAGCGACTTAGCAGCAGCAGCAGCAGCAGCAGTAGCAGCAGCAGCAGCATACCCATATGTTGGAGGTTTTTCACATCTTTCTTTTCAAAGTCTTTGTTGAATCTATTTCAATGTTGCTTTTGTTTTATGCTTTGTTTTTTTCTAAGAGGCATGTGGGGTCTTAGCAGGGAAGTCCAATTTTGTATCTTTTGAAAATTAAATTTAAAGTTTTTTTTTTTAAATGGGAAACAATCATGATACAATATATTAATGCATTTATTTATGTATTTACATATAGTATTGTATCATGATTGCTTCCCATTTTATTAAAATGGTTAATACAGAAAACAACCACAAAAGTAACAACACAAAGCCAAGCTGGTGATATGACAAAAGGTTTAGTTCTATGGATAGATTGTAGGTAATGCTATGTTCTTCTTTAATATGATGTGCTTTCTTCACATTTTCCACAATAGGAGATAGTATGAATTTGGGGAAGAAAAAGAGAAACAAAGAAAGGACTGTAGTATATAGAGATACGAAAGTGTGAAGAGTGTTAGTTGCTCAGTTGTGTCTGACTCTTTGCAACCCCCTGAATCCTAGCCCACAAGTCTCCTCTGTCCATGGAATTCTCCAGGCAAGAATACTGGAGTGGGTTGCCATTCCCTTCTCCAGGGGATTTTCCCGACTCAAGGATCTAACCCATGTCTTCTGCTTTGCAGGTAGATTCTTTACTGTCTGAGCCATCAGGGAAATCCCAGTATAGAGGTATACAGAGGTAGAAAAACATTCTGAAAGCACTTGCTTCCTGGAGTGCCTCCTGAATTCACATTTTTAAGGCAGAAGTCTTCCCTGATATCCTGATTCTGGGTCTGCAGACTCTCCGGTGCATTGTCTCCAGTCTGCAGTCTGGAGACAAATACCCAAGTCCTGGGGATTCAGGAACCTCTGGCAGATCCATTCTACTGTTAAAATAAAACACAGCATGCTCCATTACAGTGTAGGTTTGAAGTTAAATTCCTAAATTTTCATGGATCAGAATTTTTGTCTCCAGTATTAGTGGTTGGACTAGAAGGCAAGGTGAGAGAAGATGCAATTCTTATGTGTTGCAGAGTAATATTTTGTGATAAAAATCTCTCTACACTAGGCTAGATGAAGAGTTTCTAAGCAGAAATCTTAAAATCCAGGAAGTAGAGGCAAGCGAAATAATCCAAAACAATTGGATTTTAATTTTTTTCTTTCTTACTTTCAGGTTCCTTAATATTTATTAAGACTGCTACTTTCCAGATTTTGCTTCACACCATCACTTAAATGGAAGAGATTTCTATTAATACCATGAAGGCAACTTCATAGTCTTAATTTGTGTCCTGTTATATACAGGAGAATAGATGACATATATTTTTTTTCTTTTATTTCTTTCAATATAAACAAAGGTTTCTTCAGCAATGTTTAAACTAAGTTTCAAGATGTGTAGAAAATGTGGTTTTTGTAGAGAAAATGGTGGAAAAGTTATAATTTCCTATATTTAAAGATGAAAAAATAAAAAGAGCAAGTTTTAATGAAATTTAACAGCAAAATTTTTCTTGGTCTTAACACTGATCATGGAAAATACCCTGTAAGTATTTTTTCAATGCTGTGAAGTGAAAAAACAAAGTTTGGATTTTAAGAAAGTTTAAAAATAGAGTGTGTACTACCAGGGAGGTCTGTCAAGTAACCAAGTAACTGATGATGTTCAGAAAGACTATTAACGGTATAAAAAGATAAAGAATCCTTTCTCCTTTTTCCTTTCCTATAAGTAGACTAGTGTCTAATACAAGTGGATAGCAAATTATAAATTATGAATAGTGGCAAGACTCGTGACTTACAATAACCCTGTTATGACAACATAGTAATATAATAGTGTTTGCACTGTTTAATATAGAGGGAACACAAAATAAAAATGTTCTCAGTCTTAGAGGTTTTAGTTAGTATTAAGGATACTGAGCCACTTTACTGTGGGATGTGTCACTGGGGTCCATGTATGTTTGGATAAGAAGAGAAAGAGGCTTTCTGCTTAGGATAAGCCATCTTCCTCTTTTCTCCTCCCAAGTGGTTTATTGATAATGGCTTTATCTCAGAAGCAGGGGCCAAATGGAAAAAGGACAAAATGATCCCCAGAGAAGAAAAATGTTCTGTTAGGAATTACATAAACAAGTTTTAAAAATAACTAAAAGTGATTTGTCATTAAAGATTTGCTTTCCACTTGTAGAATGATTTTTACAATCTTCAGCTAGAGGAAAACATTTCTTATTTTTAAACCTCTCTGGTCCTCCTTGGCTCAGGTATGGCTGAATTCCAAAGCTGCTTGAAGAGAAGGAAAGGATTAGCTTTGGAATGGTGAATTCACTGTAGTTTATATTTGTGAATGTAGAGATCCAACAGCTGACAGGAAAGAGAAGAAGCAAGCAGTCAAATGTTAGGGCTATATGAAACCAAACATCAGGCTATTTGGATACATTTAGACTTTGGATGCTTGGCAATGTATAGGCAAAATATTCCTATGTTTTCTTCTTACTCTAGATATTTTAATATACCAGGAACCTGGGCTTAAAATCCTAAACATTAAGAGGTTTGTGGGTATTTTAATTTGAAGAAGAAAAACTTTTGATTGAAAAATGCCATCCCAAATAACAAAAACCAGAATATTATCATAGTATGTAAACTCAAATATCACAGGGAAAAATGAGATATTAAGAAATCATCACATTGATTTGTGCTTCTGCCTAAAATAGCATAACACAATTTGAATGTATCTTTCAACCCAAAAGTAACTAAAACACCAGACATAATACATTAAAAAACAGTTTCAAGACATCACACCGTGGGCAGTGGTCAGTGTCCCCTGAGAGAGAGGAAAGCAGACATGAGGAGGGAGGGGGACCCAGGTGGGGCTTGCAGTCTAGGGAGGTTAGGTCGACTAGAGTGCGTGGAGCTGCGTCATGAAGAGGATCGAACTGTACAGAGTAGGAGCAGAAGAATATGCAGAGGGTCTGCTTGAAGTCTTCAGCTGAGTGTTAGTAAGCACAGGCATGTGAGGAAACTACCAGAAGCGGAGAAAGAGCTGCCCAAAGGAATTAGAGGAAACAATCTCGAGTTCACACAGGGCTGGAAAGAAGTCTAATTTCATCCAGTCAGAGTAGAAAGCTTCATGTTGAATAGATTACTCAAGAGAATTTTGCCTCAGTAGTGGGGAAATGTTAATCATGTTCTAAATGCCACTCTGCAAGCTAAAGAGCTCACAAACAAAACCTGTAAAAATCAAAATTATTTCCAGGTAACACACCCAATCCCACAACAAAACTCCAGAGTGTTTATAAGACCATAAAAATATACAACACCCAACAATGTAAAACTCCTCATTAGTTAAAAATTAGCAGGTATACACATTTACCAGGCACTTTTCTTCTAGAGAAACAGACCCCATGATGGGAAGGAAAGTCAGTCAATCATAACTGACCCAGGAATGACACCAATAATTGAACTAGTAGACAAGGACATGAAAACAGTTATATAACTGCTTTCCATTTATTCAGAAAGCTAGAGGAAAGACTGATGATGTTAAGGAGAGAAGTGGAAAATATAAATAAGAACCAAACCACCCACAGATATGAAAACTAAAACATTTGAGGCATAAAATAAACCAGAGTGAATAAAAGGTAGCTAACACATGCAGAAAAAAAAAAGAGATTAACAAGCTTGAAGACATACAAAATGTAACTGTATTTATACATAAATATATAAATATTCAGCAGAAATATAAAAGATTAAAAAATATATGAAGACAGCATCTCTGAGCTGTGGGATGTCCTGAAGCAGACTGATGAAGATATAATTGCAGTTCCTAGAGGAGAAGAGGTGGGATCAATGAAAAAGTATTTGAAGATATAATGGTCAATATTTTTCCAAATTTGATTAAAACTACGAACCTACACATCCTGAAACTCAAGAAACCCAATCATGAATCAAACTACTTAAAGCTAGTGAGAAAAACGAAATCTAAAAATCAGCTAGAGGGAAAATGACAAATTGTGAACAGCGGAACAAAGATGTGGGTAGCAACAAATTCCTTCGGGGGTAAATAATGTAAACTAGAAGACAGTAGAGCAACATCTTTAAAGTATGCAAAACAAAACAACAAAGCAAAAAATAAACAAAACCAAACCTGTCAGCAAACGATTCATACCAGCACAAATATCTTTCAAAATAAAGTCACGGAAGAGGCAGCCTGGACATGAGATCACTCTTACTAGGATGGTATAAGGCTGTGCCTTACAAATGTACCGCATGGTAAATCCTGCAGCAGGATGCTACTAGAGCGAGAGACCAGACATGGTAAGGACACTAAACGGTGTAGTTAACAGAAGACTGATCATTTACCTAGGCATCCTACTCTTCTTTCCTGTGAAAAGTTCTGAGGGTCTTTCTGTCTTCCCGTGTCTCCAGATGCAACTACCATACCTACCATCATACAGTTGTTTGCAAGTGTGGAATATTTCTTTAAGATGCTCATCATTTTTCTGGCTCCACCCAAGAAAAAATACTCAGAAATTTTCTGCTTTTTGGGTTTAAGTTCATAATAGTGTTTCTATTATTTTCCCTTATTCCCACCCAGGGCTCTATTCTTAGAGTGGAAAAGGTACAGGCTTTCCACATTCTGCCTAACTCTTTTATTTTCTTTGAGAATTTCCTGCTTGTCTCCTCTACTCCAAAGAAGTTCTATATATTGTCTCTGAGGTAGGAAATTCTGGTTAGCTAAGTATTCCAGCAAATCTATTATTATTATTTTTTTTAATGCAGGAACTGAATTGCCAGGAGCTTAAAAGCCACAGATGAAGTTCAGTTCAGTCGATCAGTTGTGTCCAACTCTTTGTGACCCCATGAATCACAGCACGCCAGGCCTCCCTGCCCATCACCAACTCCTGGAGTTCACTCAGACTCACGTCCATTGAGTTGGTGATGCCATCCAGCCATCTCATCCTCTGTCGTCCCCTTCTCCTCCTGCCCCCAATCCCTCCCAGCATCAGAGTCTTTTCCAATGAGTCAACTCTTTGCATGAGGTGGCCAGAGTACTGGAGTTTCAGCTTTAGCATCAGTCTTTCCAAAGAAATCTCAGGGCTGATCTCCTTCAGAATGGACTGGTTGGATCTCCTAGCAGTCCAAGGGACTCTCAGGAGTCTTCTCCAACACCACAGTTCAAAAGCATCAATTCTTCGGCGCTCAGCTTTCTTCACAGTCCAACTCTCACGTGCATAAATGAAGTTGGTTTTATTAGCATCTCTCCCATTGCATGCCTTCACAGCTAGCACGTAAGGAACAAATATCGCACATACTCAAATTATCATCCTGTTATTGTTGCAAATATTTCTTCTGTCATATTGCTTATGTTTAACTTTCTGTTATTAGCTAGCTGAAAGCCTGAATAGTACTGTGTGTGTGTGTGTGTGTGTGTGTGTGTGTGTGTGTGTGTGTGTGTGTGGTGCATGTGTGTACATCCACAATGAGTAACTGAAGGGAAGAAGAGTAACACTCAAGACAAATTTATATGGTTTGTCATTTAAACGTTTCTCAAGGGCTGTCTCTGATTATGACATTCAGAACCCTCTCTAGTGCTTCCCGTGGTCTAGAGACTATTATTCATGTTGGGTGATTATAGTCCTGGCAGGAAGTTTGCTGGGGAAAAATCTACTGAATCACTTTTTGGACTAAACAGACAAATCAGTCAAAAAAGTTAACCTAAGTGTTAACAGCATGAATTTGAGCCTTACAGAAGTGTTACCAAAAGCTCCCCAGGAGAAAAGTCACAGGGGTTTACCAAGCTGTACTTAAGATGAAAAAAATAAGTAAATGGCTGAATTTTTAATTTCATCTAATTGCTTCTTCATTGTCATACATATTGTAAATTGGATCCTAATAGTTATAGTACATTTTTGAAAGTGGCTCTTTTTCTATCAGTAATTATTTTGAGAGAAATCTTGCTAATATCATAGAGATACAGCCATATTGTGTTAATAGCAGCTAACTTTTTCCATATTTCATCCATTTCAAGATGTTATCACCTTTAAGATGGACTATTAGTTTGTGTACTAAAAGAAAAAATGCTGTCAATTAAACTATAACATAATGCTATCATAGAAGTTTTAAAAAGTTTGGTTGAAAGAGCCATTTTAGACTTATATAAACATAGACTTTTATCATTTATCACTTTACGGAATACATCAAAATGAAAATGCAAGAGAAATTAACTATGTCTTTCCTTTCTCCCTCCCACCCTCCTCCTTTTTTCCATTCTTCCTTTTTGTCTTCATTGATTATATAGCTCTGGAATTTAAATTCAAAGGTAGAAGGAAAAATTTCACAAATTCTTGTTCAATACTGCATAAAATAAGAATTGGTCTTGTTGGTGTCTCATTTCTTTAAGATTCCTTTACCTCTTCCAGGTATCAATTTCTCCTCTCTTTAATTCTGTTTCTTGGTGTGTGACAGATGACCTCTTTGTAGATATGCAGGCAAGAAAATGTTAATGGCTTCATTTACTTGTGGGTATGTTACTTTCTTAGGTCCTGTTAAACACTTGATTGTTGCTTTGCAAGAAAATATGTAATTTTAGTAATTTCTCAACATGATATTTGCGTCCCTAATGTCAAATGTCTCAATACTCTATTCCTGTGATCTCAGGCATACATAATAATTTTTGTTTCAATGTGAAATCATATAATCTTTTAAAAAACATCTAAAATACCAATCACAGTGAGTGTGCATGGAAACAGCTGTGCAAATACAGCAATTGAAGTGACAAGGATGTGTGCATCTACTTTTGAAATCATGCAAGCACAGAGAACGACACTTACCTCAAAATGCCGCCTGGTTAATGGCGATTATAAGCTCTCTTGTTTGGGGCTGGTCTCTGTCTATCCATAGTCATACTATTGTTACTGGAACAGGGCCCCTTCCAGACCCTGAGAATCTGCTCTTGTCTACCCTCAGGAAGGAATTGTCTGAGAAGACACATGTGCTGACAAAGCAAAAGATTTTATTGGGAAGGAGAGCCCAGGCGGAGAGCAGTAGGGTAAGGGAACCCAGGAGAACTGCTCTGCCATGTGGCTTGCAGTCACAGGTTTTAAGTTCATGGTGTCCCAGACAGTCATCTTGCTTGTGCTGGTATTTGGTCTGACTCAGGTCCTTCGTGGCGGTGCTCACACGTCTCAACCCACATTCTAGCATAAGAGGTTCTGAGAAGTTGGCTGTTACTATGGGCTGATATCTCTTCCTCCCTTTTGACCCCACCTGAATCCCCCCATTTAGTTTGCTGATGGCAACACCATGTCTCTTATTGGAACCTCCTGTTGTGAGATAATTCATGCAAGTGATTGTTATCTTCCTGGCCAAGGTGGTCAGTCTCTGTCAAAGGTTCCCTAATGCTATCAGCTAGCAATGACTGGGGGCACTCACCTAACTTACCAGACTACTGTACTTGTGGTGAGGCCTCTACAGACATTTCACCAGCCAGACCCAATGTATGACAGAGAAAGAGAGAGAAAGAGATTGAACCCGGGGCTCTGCCTTTATTGGGATCAAGGGTGGTGCGCCTAGGTTTTTGAGGTTTTATTCTTTATTGGTGAATTTAAAACATAAGGGTGGGACTTAAAGCACAAGAAGGGAAAGCTAGATCATTCCATCAATTTTATAGGTTGACCAGGGCTTTCTAAAAGGGAAACTTCATGGGTGGAGCTGCCTGGCTCCTTATCTAGTTGTGTAGCTGGCAGTGTGTTTATTCCAGGTGGATGTCTTTGAAACGATTATCTTGGTGATCAGAAACTTAATGTCTGGCACTTATGTTATAATACACAAAAGCTAACTGTCAGACATGTTCACATTTATTAGATAACATTTCCTAATTTCAGAGACGTTAAAGTGCTACAAAAAAGTGCATCTTAGAATGAAAATAGTGCAGCATCAATAGCGTTTATCATTGGCTAAGTGCTTTATATACTTTATTTAATCCTTATAGCAGTCATAGAAAATAAGTATGATTTTTTTCATCTTTACCTTGCAGATGAGGAAACTGAGGCTCATAAAGGTAAACATGAGGGCTTCCCCGATGACTCAGTAGGTAAAGAATCTGCCTGCAACACAGGAGATGCAGGAGACATGGGTTCAATTCTTGGGTCAAGAAGATCCCCTGGAGGAGGAAATGGCAACCCACCCCAGTATTCTTCCCTGAAAAAAAATCCCATGGGCAGAGGAGCCTGATAGGCTACAATCCAAAGAGTCTCAAAGAGTCGGACACAACTGAGCATGCACACAAAAACAAAAACGTTAAGCAATTTGCTCAAGGTCATATGAGCAGTAAATTGAGGGGCTGAGATTTTAACTCATATTTCTGTTACAAGTATCTATCCTTCTTACCATGCGCTCACTTTCCTTTGGGGCTGGAATGAGTGAGTCCCAGGCAGCCTGAAAAGTAGTGTGGCTCTCCAAAACCACTTTCACGTGATCTTTGTTTTAAATTATCTGTTTGCTCTCAAAGTAAACTTGCTTGTATAGTTTAGAATAGGTGTTCACTGTACGTTTAGAGAATGAATGAGAGCTCTTAAAGTATGTTCTGAGTATAAAATGCCCATGATATGCCAACATTATGCTACAGGAAAATATAACTTTTCAAGAAAAGTCTAGTAATAGAAAGTTACTTTTGTAAGGATGCACGCAAAAATCCAGGTAGTTCTGACATCCCAGATGTCAAACAGTGTTATCCATTATCAGTATATTAAAATACAGCAAATATCACTCAAAAGCTACTACTTTCAATAAATACAGACTGTTTTTGTAATCAAGCTTATCTTGAATGTATTTGTTTCTGTCTGTCTGTTATATTAAAAGCAAGGAAAACCAGTGGCCACAGGACTGGAAAAGGTCAGTTTTCATTCCAATCCCAAAGAAAGGCAATGCCAAAGAATGATGAAACTGCCGCACAATTGCACTCATCTTACATGCTAGTAAAGTAATGCTCAAAATTCTCCAAGCCAGGCTTCAGCAATACATAAACCGTGAACTTCCAGATGTTCAAGCTGGTTTTAGAAAAGGCAGAGAACCAGAGACCAAATTGTCAACATCTGCTGGATCATCGAAAAAGCAAGGGAGTTCCAGAAAAACATCTATTTCTGCTTTATTGACTATGCCAAAGCCTTTGACTGTGTGGATCACAATAAACTGTGGAAAATTCTGAAAGAGATGGGAATACCAGACCACCTAACCTGCCTCTTGAGAAACGTGTATGCAGATCAGGAAGCAACAGTTAGAACCGGACATGGAATAACAGACTGGTTCCAAATAGGAAAAGGAGTACGTCAAGGCTGTATATTGTCACCCTGCTTATTTAACTTCTATGCCGAGTATATCATGAGAAACACTGGACTGGAAGAAACACAAGCTGGAATTGAGATTGCCAGGAGAAATATCAATCACCTCAGATATGCAGATGACACCACCCTTATGGCAGAAAGTGAAGAGGAACTAAAGAGCCTCTTGATGAAAGTGAAAGAGAGTGAAAAAGTTGGCTTAAAGCTCAACATTCATAGAAAACTAAGATCATGGCATCTGGTCCCATCACTTCATGGGAAGTAGATGGGGAAACAGTGGAAACAGTGGCTGACTTTATTTTTCTGGGCTCCAAAATTACTGGAGATGGTGCTTGCAGCCATGAAATTAAAAGACCCTTACTCCTTGGAAGGAAAGTTATGACCAACCTAGACAGCATATTGAAAAGTAGAGACGTTACTTTGCCAACAAAGTTCCGTCTAGTCAAGGCTATCGTTTTTCCAGTAGTCGTGTGTGGATGTAAGAGTTGGACTATAAAGAAAGCTGAGCGCCGAAGAACTGATGCTTTTGAACTGTGGTGTTGGAGAAGACTCTTGAGTCCCTTGCACTACAAAGAGATCCAACCAGTCCATCCTAAAGGAGATCAGTCCTGGGTGTTTATTGGAAGGACTGATGCTGAAGCTGAAACTCCAATACTTTGGCCACCTGATGAGAAGAGCTGACTCATTTGAAATTACCCTGATGCTGGGAAAGATTGAGTTCAGGAGGAGAACGGGATGACAGAGGATGAGATGGTTGGATGGCATCACCGACTCAATGGACATGGGTTTGGGTAGACTCCCGGTGTTCGTGATGGACAAGGGGTCGCAAAGAGTTGGACACGACTGAGGGACTGAACTGAACAGAACATCGATTTCCTTGCTCAAAACAGACTGAATTAAGCAAAGAAGAATGGCTGAGTGAAAAGAAAAGACATATTTGGACCTCTGGTTCCTTACTGTGAAGATACTAATACAATATTAGACGTGCCTATGAGAGGATGTAAAGCAGTTAGCATTACAATTAGCGCAGGGCTACTCTGATGGCTCAGCGGTAAAGAATCTGCCTGCAATTCAGGAGATGCAGGAAATGAGGGTTTGATATCTGCATTGGCAAGATGCCCTGGAGGAGAGAGCTTGGCAATCCACTCCAGTATTCTTGCCTGGAGAATTCCATGGACAGAGGAGACTGGCCCGCTATATACAGCCCGTAGAGTCACAGAGCTGGATGCGACTGAAGTGACTTAGCACACACACACACACACACACACACAAAGCTCTCAACAGCATTGACTGTTATTATTGTGTAAAAATCTAATAATAGCATTTTTTTGTGTAAAAATCAGTAAATTTACTAGAATTTTGAAGGAAAAAAGTGACCCATAAACATTTTAATTTTTAAAAAATCATCCTTTGTGCAAAACTTCTGCTCATTAATGATCAAGCATTGGCATCACCTAGTGACTGAAATGGAATTTCAGGACCCTCCCTAGACTTACTGAATTAGAATCTGCATTTGATCAAGGTCCTTGGTAACTGGGGTGCACATCAGCCTTGGAGAAGCTTGAACTGAGTGAGGGGTGGATGATAGGTGCTCGTGGCTCAACAGATTTATTTTTATTCCTATTCATGCTTCAGGTTTTGACATATTATTGAATTTGCTATTCTATTCAGCTTCTCAGTTTTCCATAATTAATTTTCAGGAAAAAAAAAAGAGAACAGAACAAAGTAGCAGAATCTAGAATGGAGTAAATTGTCATCCATTTCATTCAGTGTCAAGTTCCAACCACGTATCACACAGATGTGTGCTTTGTCTTATTAAATCTATGAAGTCCATATAACAGTTATC
The DNA here is from genome assembly GCF_032405125.1 of Capricornis sumatraensis. Taxonomy (NCBI): domain Eukaryota; kingdom Metazoa; phylum Chordata; class Mammalia; order Artiodactyla; family Bovidae; genus Capricornis; species Capricornis sumatraensis. Next base: position 58,255,397 of record NC_091084.1, on the reverse strand, counting down.
CAAGGTGGGGATTATTTTGTTTGTGTTATAGGAATTGAAACCGAGTCTGAGTGAGATTACAACTGTTTTAAAAGGGCACTGAGCCAATAGGTGGAAGAGGTAGATTCAAACCCAGGCTTTCTGTTTTTTTCTCCAAATTATATGATTTCCCCCCCCCCCCCCCCCAGTGCATCAGCATGTCATTACCTCAGTTGCATTACATTTCTGTTCTGTAGGTATTATAATTAATGAAAGAGGTGGCTTTTCCTCCTTCCCAATAGATTGGAAACACAGTATTTCTATCAGTCCAAGAGTATTTATCCTGATACATTAGTCCCCTCCCCCTCTTCATTTTATTGGGTTTTAAAATGGTGCACATTTTGCAATTGAGAATTACTGAGCCAACATATGGTTTCAATTGGACAATTCCAATATATCATAGTGAAAAAAAAAAGAAGGAAAAAGAAAACACAGACTAACCTTTGTACTTTTGAAATGTGTTTTAATAAAAATCTATGAAGTGAAAGGTCTTGAGTTAAGTAGAGTTTCATTTATATTTGTTTATTTTTACCTTCAGTGTTGATCACACCTAACAGCCAGTGAGCTTTAGGACACAGTTCTCATTCAGCTGCTTTTATGATTTCCCTAAAGTTTGGGGCACTATTTACCAGAATTTCAGACTATAGCTTACTGTGTCTGCCTATGGCCAGTGGTAGCTCAGAAGCTGCCTGCTTGAGTTGGAGCTTTGTTCCAGAAAGATCTTAAGGATTTCACACACTAATCTCATTTTACTGAAAGAGAGAGTCACGTCCCTGGGTAGTTCTTGCCTCTGAAATGCTTCTAGCTGGGAATCACTGAATTTCAGTTAGACTGTGGTTATCCGCACCCAAACCAGTTTGGTAAAATCTGCCGTGATAATTTGGGGGCAGTGGTTGGGGTGGGTTATGGGAGAATTCTAACTCTTCAGAAAAATGTGGCACGAAGTAGAGGAGTTATTGCATGTGACTACAATGAAAGCAGTTACTGTCATAATTTGTGCAGGGATTTCAGTGCTTTTGTGTACACGATTGCATTTCCTCTTCATAATGAATCTTTTGAGGTTGTTGTTCAATCACTAAGTCATGTTCAACTCTTTGCTACCTCATGGAGTACAGCACACCACCAGGCTTCCCTGCCCTTCACTATCTCCCAGAGTTTGGTCAAACTCATGTCCACTGAGTCGGTGATGCCACCCAGCCATCTCATCCTTGATCTCCCCCTTCTCCTCCTGCCTTCAGTCTTTCCCAGCATCAGGGTCTTTTTCAATGAATCACCTCTTCACATCAGGTAGCAAAAGTATTGGAGCTTCAGCTTCAGTATCAGTCCTTCCAATGAATATTCAGGGTAAATATTTATTGTAATTATTCTCAATATACTAATATACAGGTGTGGGCAGTTCAGTTCAGAGCAGTTGTGACTTGCCTGAGTCACAGTTGGAAATAGGTTATAGACCATACATGACAGTTTTTTTGAGGCTTTGCTTAGCTTTTGTGACATTAAACTTTCCTATTATTTCTTCATTTTTAGCTGTCACTCTCAATGACCTTCTCATGTTCATTTTCCTCTTGTTGACTGGGCCTCCATAAATTGAAGTGCTTTGGGGTATGTTCCTTGAGTGATTTTTCTCTATTTTCTTTGTAGAAGAGCTCATTTATTTGCATATCATTAAATATCATCCATATGCTAACGACTCTCAAATTTGAGCAGGAGGAATTTGTCCCTTCCATTCCGTGGTAGATGAAACTATTGTGAATTCTTAATATTCTTTCTCATACACAGGTTTGAAAATAAAGAAATCCAAAATGAAAGTGTTGCATGATGAAAGAAGCCTGGATTCCTGAGTCACCACTGGAGGAGAGCACAAGGAACCTGTGGGAACCATGTTAGACTGAGTCATGAAAAGTAAAGCCTAGTGTAAGCCTATTGTGTTAAGTTCTTGATATTTCAGGGTTCATTGCTACTACCACATAGCTTGTCTTTACTAGGGATTGGCAAGCTTTTTCTGTAAAAGGTCAGATAGCAAATACTTTAGACATTGTTAGCAAGAGATTAAAGATATTATAGGCCCTTAAATCAATGGAGGAGACAAATTTCCCTAAATTTCTATCAAGAAATAAAAAAATGCAATAATAATATCATTTTATCATATCATATTAGAAGCAATATGTTACTTTTTGTAATACAGATACACTAATGAGAGGAATGGAATTCTAGTTTGAGGGAGGACAATATTTTGCCTAACTGAAGTTCCAAGGTAGCCTTTTCTATTAACAAAATCAATTGCAAATTTTCTTCTGTCAATATTGAGCTGTAGTATTATATATAAAAGTATATCTCATCTTTGAAAATGTCTTTTCACAAAAATAGATACTACCAAATACTGATATCAATCTATTTATATATAATTTTCAGTTAAGTTCAGTCGCTCAGTCATGTCTGACTCTTTGTGATCCCATGGACTGCAGCATGCCGGGCTTTCCTGTCCATCACCAACTCCCAGACTTACTCAAACTCATGTCCATCGAGTCAGTGATGCCATCCAACCATCTCATCCTCTGTCGTCCCCTTCTCCTCCTGCCTTTCCCAGCATCAGGGGAAGACATTTGTAGAATTTCATTAAATCCTTTTCTTTGTTAGTTGCTTTTCTGCATGTCCATACACTTTAGATCAGGGCCTTCCCTGGCAGCTCAGTGGTTAAGAATCCCCCTGCCAGTGCTGAAGACTTGCTTTTGACCCCTGGGTCCAGAAGATCCCCTGGAAAAGGAAATGGCAACCCACTCCAGTATTCTTGTTTGGGAAATCCCATGGGCAGAGGAGCCTCGAGGGCTACAGTCCATGGGATCACAAAAAGAGTTGGATATGACTTAGTGACTAAACAGCAGTGTTGCAGATTAATCTCGTTAAATTGAAGCTTAGGTGGACTCTTTGATAGCACAGTTAAATGGATTTTGAAATTTGAACATCTCTTTTGCACTTGCATTGCACTTGCATTGAAAGGCTGTTGGAACTCTACTGTGAACTCTGAAAACATAGCTACTTTTGTTTTAACTTTCAACAGCACAGAAGTATGTAAAGTAGATTGACATTACTATAATTCAAACATTATTTGTTATTTAAATGACTACTTGTATCTTGAATAAACCTTGTTTTGTCTTATAATTTTGGGTTGAATCCATAAATATTCTCAAGTCCACAGCAAAAAGTAATTTTCAAAATTGTTCACCATTTGGTAATAGTGTTTGGGGTTCATTTTGTTTAGAAAAATTCAAATCTTGTTTGTGAGATCCAAAACAGCAAAATTTTTACTAGTGCTAAGTCACTGAACTGGTGTGTGATGGAGTAAGTCATAACATTCAGCTGCAATTCACATCTTCAGTTCATAAGTTTTCAGTGTCATTGATGATTAAGTCCATGAGAGCAAGCAAAGCTCATCACTAACTACTGGTGTAATATCACAGGATAACTAAAAAATTTCTGGAAATGTCCATAGATGAATAATACAGCTAATAATACATCAAAGACTATAAAAACTACACTTCTTACAAACTTTGTTTGTTCAACTATGACTTTTTCTGCTCCATCCACATTTTCATCACTATTAGTTGTTATGCTTCTTAGAAGATTACATGTTAAGTTATACTGAAATATGTTTTCTCAATTTTGAAAGTATTCTTGCCTATAGTTATTTCACACAGAGCACTCAGGATTATTCTTCAGTCACTTCAAACTCAGTATTAACTCCTTGAATAAACAACTGAGCAGTATTGGTAACATCTGTTAACTCATTAAGTGCTATGGAAAGACTCATATCATTTGTTTTAAATTGATTATTGATGTTGATCCCAACGTTCTCAACTTTTTGAACAACCGTTTTGGCTGAAAGGCTAATAGTCTTAAACAATTTTAGTCTAAACATATTTCTTTGGCTGCTAAAATCATGCATGATTTCATTAACTCACCAAATGCTGTTTGACTGGCTAACAAATGAGCCAGTTAGAAATTTACTTTGGTTGTAATCTTATTTTTATTTGTATGGAGAAATCTTCCTGTGATGAGATACTCAGTTTTAAACTTTCTAGTAATTTTTCAGACTGTTGCTTTCCTGTGTATTGAAAATATTGTGATAAAAGTTTAATCTGGTAATGTCATCACATATTGTATTCTATAGCTATAGGATCATTGCATGTAGAACACAATACTTTGCTGTCTAATTCAGTAATAAAATCATCTACATTTCACCGTGCCTTAAAAACATACTATTCAAGTCCACTTTTTTCTTTTCTTTTATTGACACAATGGGATGCATTAGCAATAAAAATTACATAAAATATAATTGTAAGACAATGCTTGTGACAATGACATTCTGTTGAGTAGTAACTATGCACTATGATTTATAATGCACCAAGCATCAGTGTGAAGAGATTAGTGCCACATATGGTTTCTCTCACAATTGCTCAACCTCATCATTGTAGTGCAAAAGCAACCACAATGTGTAAGTGAATGAATGCAGCTGTGCTCCAATACAATTCATCTATGCGCCCTGAAACTTAAATTTTATATGCTTGCATTTCACAAAATATTCCCTTTATTATTGTCAGCCATTTGTAAGTATAGAAACTATTTTTAGCTCACAGGCCATACAAAAATAGGAAGCCAGCTAGTAACATAGGTTAATAACTTCTCACTTTGACTAACACAGTGTCTATAGCTAAATTAGTGTTTGTACTTCCCGAACCTATTATTTGTCTAACCTCTCCACCTTTATGTATAACATCACTACTCAACTTTCTCAAGGCAAAACTTTATTTCAAATCTTAATTTCTCCCTTTTTTCAACCTAGAAATCTTGACCGTATTTTGTCTTTTACTTTTAATCTCTTTATATTTTTATACTTAAAGTTATTTCTTGGAAATATCACAGTTATTTTTTTCTTTTAATCTTACAAACTCTGTCTTCTATTAATAACTGTAGTGATTAGACCATTTATTTTATGAAATTAGTCATGTAAGGTTGATCATAAATCTATTATATTCTAATTGCTTTTTATTTTCTTTTTTCCCCTTCTGAAAAAATTGAGTATTTTATGATTTAATTTTATTTCCATATTTTTTCATTATGTCTCTTTTTAAGTGTTTGCTCTAGGGTTCTCTCTCTCTATATATATATATATATTTATAATGATCTACCTTTAAGTAATGTTATACCACTATATATTTAGAATAGGAACTTTAGCATATACCATCTAATTCTTTCTTTTTATCCTTTGTCTTACTATTAACCTACATTTTACTTCTATGTATTTCATCTAGCCCCAGATATATTACTACTATTTTTTATTTGGCCATCAATTATTTTTTAAAGTAATTACAATTAAAAAATAATATTTTAATATCTACTCTCTTTTTGACATTTCTGGCACTCATTTCTTTGTAAATCCAAATATTCATCTGGTATCTTAATTCTTCTGTTTGATGAACCTTCTTTAATATTTCTTGCAGTGCAGGTGTGTTGGCAGCAAATACTCTCAATTTTTGTTTGTCTGAAAGACTTTTTTTTTAATATAAAATTCTGGCTTAGCTAATTTTGTTTCAGTACTGGAAAGATAGTATTCATTTTCTTCTGGCATGCATAGCTGCTATAATTTTTTTTTCCTGTAGGCAAGTAATATTTCTTGTTTTATAACCACCTACAACATTTTCTCTCTCTCTTTTTTCTCTCTTTAACGCTGATGTAAATGGACGTGTGTGCAAGTATGTGGTATGTGTGTGTGTAATGATCCTGCTTATAGTTATCTGAGTTTCTTGGATATGCGCATTGCTGACTTTCATTAATTTTTGGAAATTTTCGGCCATGTCTCGTGGATGGACATGTTTTTAACCTTCATTTTTTTCTGGGACTCCAACTACATTTATACTATATGGATGTAAGCCTACAGTTTGGATGCTCTGTTGTCATTCTCTGTTCACCTGTTCTTTTCTTTTCCCTTCTCTTTCTTACTTCTTCTCTTCCATCTTCCTTATTCTTCCTCTTCTGCTCCTTCCTCTCTCTGCTCTTTGTTTCATCTTCAGTAATTTACAATAAAGTTCAGATCCACTGATTCTTTTCTCAACTCTCTCCTATCTTTAGATAAACCTGTCAAAATAATTTTAATGTCTATTATTATGATTTTTATTTCTTATTTTATTTTACTGTCTTAAAATTTCTTCTGAAATTTCCTATCTATTTGTACATTTTGTACACTTTCTTCACTGTATCTTAACAATTTCTCATAGTTGTTTCAATATTTCTGTTTGATGGTTTCCACACAACATATGTAATAGTTTGCTAGGGCTGCCATAACAAAATACCACAGACTTGGTGACTTGGTTTAAACAGCATATTTATATTTTTTCACAGTTCTGAAGGCTGGAAATTCAAGACCAAGTCTTTGGTAGGTTTGGTTTCCCTGAGGCCTCTCTTCTTGGCTTACAAATAACTGCTTTCTCCATGAATCCTCATATAGCATTTTCTCTGTGCTTGTACTTCCCTGGTGCCTCTTCATATTCATACAAAGATATCAGTCCTACTGGAATAGAGTGCCATGCTTATGATTGCATTTAACCCCAATTACCTCTTTAATGGTCCTATATCCAAATATAGTCACATTAGTGTTTAAGACTTCAACATATGAACTTAGTGACACACAATTCAGCCCATAAGTATGATCAACTCTGAGTCTGGTTCTGTCGATTGCTTTATCTTTTGATATTAAATTCCCTTTCTTAAAAACCTGTTTTCTGTGTCATTATTTCTGCATATATTATCCAACATTTGAGTAAATGTTAGAAAACAGTACTTGCCTGATGAAAATAGTTACAGCTGAAAATGGACTTACTTCTTCTTCTGTCAGGCTATTAAGGCAGAGAATTGAGTCAATTTGGTCACAGGTTGAGCTCAGTTTAGATTTTATTGTTGCTAGAGCCACTTTCAGTGAAGAAGATACTTCAATTTACTTCAAAAGTAGAATATTGCTATTTGTGATTATTGTGTGCGTGTCTTACAAGTCTATTGTAGAAAAAATAATGGAATAAGAAACACAAGATTTAGGATGGTGATTACCTTATTTAGGGTTTCCCAGGTGGCACTAGTGGTAAAGGACCTGGGTGGGTTCGACCCCTGGGTTGGGAAGATCCCCTTGAGGAGGAAATAGAAACCCACTCCAGTATTCTTGCCTGGAGAATGCCATGGACAGAGGAGCCTGGTGGGCTACAGTCCATGGGGTTGCAAGGAGTTCAACACAACTGAATCAAGTTAGCACACGTGTACACATAAAATGTTGATGAGGATTTAAAATTCAGGGATTTCTTGAGATATCCTACAATAATGTATGAAACTAATTAATTATGATACTTTGCAATATCACAGAATAATTGCACATTATAATTTCTCCACTTTGTCTTTATAAATGTTGTTTATTTTCACTTGACAGTCTGTTCATCCCATCCTTGTCAGCAACTTACCCCAAATCTGGCTGACTTATTTTTTCTGTGCCAGATACAGAAAAATCTCTTTTATCTCTAATGAGAATAAAATTTCAGATCATCAAAATTAACCAAACAGTTTCCTACACTTTTAATTTCCCTGTTAAATACAACAACCAAACATTATTAGATACAACCTTTATTGATTTTAGCCTTTGTTAGGTGTGAGACTGCACACTGTCCCAGCAGAATAAGTATTCATTAACAGTGAATGAACGCAGAGTAGTTTCTGGACTTTATACTGGAGACTCCATAGACTTCTGGCCTTCTCTCCATGACCTGTCTCTTAACCCTTTGGAAAGGGTGGAATTTGTAGGAAATGGCAACCCACTCCAGTATTCTTGCCTGGAGAATCCCAGGGATGGGGGAGCCTGGTGGGCCGCTGTCAATGGGGTCGTACAGAGTCGGACACAACTGAAGTGATTTAGCAGTAGCAGCAGCAGCAAGGCTAACTCACAATGCACATCCTATAGGCAGTTTCCTTACCCCTTAACAAAGAAAATGCCTGTTCCCAAATGCATTTGATAAAGTGAGCAAACAAGTCTAGCACGTAGGGTTATGCAGTTTGTAAATGTTAATTTTTAAATTTTTTTTTAATGAAAATATGCTGACATTCTACACAAAACTTTATAGCTCACTTTGGCACAACTAGTTTAACAAATATGGTCAATGGCATTAATTTTTTATATCACACACAACGAATCATACACATGATTTATACCAGAAGAATTTCACGGGGCTATTTGTCCTGTGACTACACATACAGTTTTCTACTGCTTACTTATACAACTATATGTCATAATTCATCATTACCTCTTGTGTTATGTAATTTTAATATATTTTGGAAGATTAAATCACTCTTTTATTAGTTCCTTAAATGTACTATATGTTTGTGTATGTAGACACATGTTTCATCTTTGTGGTTCTAGCACATCGAATAGACAATGGCACATTGTTGACAAACCCCCATCTGTCCAGAGAATGGAACAATGCTGGAAATCTGAGGCTTGCAAGTATTTCACTTTGGAAATTGTTCTGTCCCCTCTGTGCACAGCTAATTTTAGATCTTGGGCTCTGATCTGGTGTTTTGGGGTCTGCATGTATTTGAACTGAATCCCTAGGGTTACCTCATCCATGTATTCTCACTAGCCATTGAGTCATTCCCAGGAAGAACAGAAAATCTGGCACTGCTTTTGATGACACATTAATGATGTGATGTCTGGTTTCTATTAAAAATCTAAAAGCTAAAGTTTTGAGGCTAGAAACAAAAGTATAGACAATGTCATACATAATCTTTTATATATTGCTTAATATGCTAGATACCAGACTGGTGGACTCCACTGGACAATGACATAAGAGGCCTAGTCAAGGATGGAATATATGAATACTACAGGAAAACACGGCCTTCTTTCATATTTGTCTTTTTGGATTTTCTGTGAAACAGTCCCAGTGGAGTTAGCTAGAAAGGTGGTAACCACCCATTTCAACACAAAGTAGTTTCCTAGTAGAGTGTCACATATCTCTTCAGTTCAGAGTTTTAAAGTAAAATAGACCCGTTTGCTTAAATTTTGCTCACATGTGTGATGCATCCAAATTTGCCACATGTGAGAGGTGTGGCTTGTCCCCCATATAGACTCAGGACTTAGTTGTATTTGCGCTATGATTTGAACTAGGTCCCAAGGATTCCTATATTTTAAAAATGTAAATAAGTATATTATCTAACAAACAGTAAGTGCCTATTCTGTGCCAGACTCTGTATGAGGTTTTGGAAAAAGAAATAAAGAAGATTAGTGTTTTGATTTCAAGTAGAGATAAACATATAACTTGCAAAAGCAATTCAGTGTAAGAAGAGCTGTGATGGGGGAGGTACAGTAACATGCATGTGTGCGTGCTCAGTCACTCAGATGTGTCTGACTCTCTGTGACCCCATGGACTGTAGCCCACCAGACTCTTCTGTCCATGGGATTTTTCAGGCAAGAATACTGGAGTGGGTTGCCAAGCCCTCCTCCACAGGATCTTCTTTATCCAGAGAGTGAAACTGTATCTCCTTTATCACTGAGCCAACTCAGAAGCCTATGCAATAATAGGACACCTAACCAACTGGGGAAAGAGTAACAGGTGCCTTTAGGAAGAGGGGATGGTGGCCAGAATCCAGGTGTTCACCATTGGATCATTCATTATTTCATGGCTCAGGAAGTAGAAATGTTTAACATGAAATATACCACATGGGCAGTTGTTATGAACTGAAAGTTTGTGTCCTCCCCTGAAAGTACATATGTTGAAATCATACCACCAAAGTGATGTTCAAGAATGGGGTCTTTGGGAGGTAATTAAGTGATGAGGGTTGAGTCCTCACGAGTAGAATTCAGTTCAGTTCAGTTCAGTCTCTCAGTCGTGTCCGACTCTTTGCAACCCCATGAACCGCTGCACACCAGGCCTCCCTGTCCATCACCAACTCCTGGAGTCTACCCAAACCCATGTCTATTGAGTCGGTGATGCCATCCAACCGTCTCATCCTCTGTCGTCCCCTTCTCCTCCTGCCCTCAATCTTTCCCAGCATCAGGATCTTTTTCAATGAGTCAGCTCTTCTCATCAGGTCCCAAAGTATTGGAGTTTCAGCTTCAACATCAGTCCTTCCAATGAACACCCAGGACTGATCTCCTTTAGGATGGACTGCTTGGATCTCCTTGTAGTCCAAGGAACTCTCGTGAGTCTTCTCCAACACCACAGTTCAAAAGCATCAGTTCTTCAGCACTCAGCTTTCTTTGTAGTCCAACTCTCACATCCATACGTGACCACTGGAAAAACCATAGCCTTGACTAGATGGACCTTTGTTGACAAAGTAATGTCTTTGCTTTTTAATATGCTGTCTAGGTTGGTCATAGCTTTGCTTCCAAGGACTAAGTCTTTTAATTTCATGGGTGCAATCCCCATCTGCAGCGATTTTGGAGCCCAGAAAAATATAGTCAGCCACTGTTTCCACTGTTTCTCTATCTTTTGCCATGAAGTGAGTGGGATTAGTGCCCTTATAAAAAAGACCTCACAGAACTCTGTAGCCCTCTTTCAGCCACGTGAAGAGATGGCCATCTATGAACCAGGAAGAGTGGCCTCATCAGACACTGAAGCTTCCAGTGCTTGATCTTAGACTTCTCCACCTCCAGAACTGTGAAAAATAAATACTTTTAGTTTAAGCCACCAAGTCTGTAGTATTAGATTATAGCAACACAAACTAAGAGAGCAGGGTGACCTACTGATGCCACAAGAGAGAGAACAGAGGTGTCATGAGGTCACACATGTAGGAGTATTATTTTTGTCAAAGGAAAGGAGAAGTATTAATATCTATACAATAATATTTAACACCAGTAGTCCTACCATGTCCCAGGAAGAGTTCTAAGAACTTTACATGAACCATCTCATTTAATCCTATAATAAACCTAAAGAAAATGTCACTCAGTTGTGTCCGACTCTTTGTGACCCCATGGACTATACAGTCTGTGGGATTCTCCAGGTCAGAGTACTGGAGTGGTAGGTAGCTTTTCTCTTCTCCAGGGGATCTTCCCAACCCAGGGATTGAACCCAGTTCTCCCGCATTACAGGTGGACTTTTTACCAGCTGAGCCACAAGGGAAGCCAATTAACCTAAAAGATAAATATTATCTTGGGAATGGAAACCTTCTGGAGAAAGAGGAAACAGTTGCAGACTAAGTGCTCCATTGTGGAAGACAGAGCAAAGGGTAAAAATGGAAAGAGGTCCAGAGGAACCATCTAAGAAAGTGTCACACCCAGAGCATGTATTTCTTGGACTAGAACCTGAGGCAGCATCAAGGTATAAAGATGCTGATGTCTTAGAAGAACTAGTTGGAAGGGATGATCCACACAGAAGGGCCAGATGTATAGTTAACTTTTTATGAAAGTCTGTTTCAAAATCTGGCACTCAACAGTTTAAGTGGTCTATACTCAGATTTTTACTTCCTAAGGAAAATAACTTTTTCTTTCTTATGGATAAAAACAGATAAAATATAATCATAACTGCTAATTTTTTAGAGCATTTACGAAGTGCTGGGAACTGTTTCAAGCACTTATCATACATGATTTCATTTAAGTCAAATAAAAACTGTATGAAAGGTGAGCTATAATTGATCCCATTCTACAGATGAGAAAACAGAATTAGGGAGGTTAAGAAACTCATCCAAGGTTCACATCTCTTAGTAAGTGATTGAGATGACATTACAACTCCAGCAGTCCAATTCCAGAGCCTACACTCTTCATTCCAAACCTAGGAAAGTGTTAGATTATAACTCAAGATAAAACATTTCAGCTATGGTGGAAAAATCAAAGAAGTAAATTGTAGCAAGATGTGTCCTTTCAAAATTAAAATATGGTTTAAGTATTTAAAGTTTTTTCTGCTATGAGGCATCACAGAGGTCTGATAAATGTGCACCGTTTCAGGCAGAGATTGGAATCAATACAACAGTAGCTTTGAATCTCTGCTGTGGTTTCCTGCAGCTGTGAGTTTTCCACAGATGCAGTTTTGGGTTATCTTGTCACTAGATTCTTGGTGCTCAAGCCTTCAGAATGCTAATATTCTGCTCCATTTTTCTTCATTTCCTGAAGACTTGATGACCTCTGAATCATCTTAAGTTTTGACTGGCGGTGTGCCCTTTGTTGTGCTAAAATCTTGCTCCTGAGGCTATGTTTCCCTTGTTTCAATTGCCTCCTTCATTTTTCGAAGTCATTTTCATCTTGAGAGGAAAAAAAAGAACATCTAGTTTTTGGTGATTTTGTTGATTTTTTCATTGGAAGAAATCTGCAAAAACACTTTTCAAAATTTTTGCAGTGGCAGCAAACAGTCTGGGAGGTGTTTAAATGCAGTGGAAAAATAAGACATTCATGAGGAAGGGGTTTTCAGGGAATTTGCACAGAAAAAAATAATAATTAAAAAGTTCAAACTGTTGAAAAGGCAGCGTTGTCTGCCAAAGTGACCATTCGGGTCTATTTACACTGACTCTTCTTTTCCAGGAGCTCAGGTTCCAAAGGTTTTGAGTTGCTGACAGCAGGTAAATGCAGAAAAACTGAGGCAGCAGAGTAGAACAAGCAGGGACCAGGAACGTGGGCAAGCTGGCCTGGGGCAAGTTTTTGATCTTTACCACTGCGAGTCTCAGTTTTCTCCTCTATAAATTGACATTGTGTGTTAGTCGCTCAGTCGTGTCTGACTCTTTGTGACCACATGGACTGTACAGCCTGCCAAGCTCCTCTGTCCTTGGGATTTTCCAGGCAAGGATACTAGAGTGGGTTGCCATTTCCTTCTCCAGGGGGTCTTCCCAACCCAGGGATCGAACCTGGGTCTCCTGCATTGCAGTCAGATGCTTTACCATCTGAGCTACTAGGGAAGCCCCTAAATTGACGTTAATGATGGTAATTAGCTCACAGTTGCAGAGAAGATTAAATGAAATGTGCAAAGTTGTTTGGGCTTCCCTGGTAGCTCAGCTGGTAAAGAATTTGCCTGCAATGCAGAAGACCCTGGTTTGATTCCTGGGTCAGGAAGATCCCCTGGAGAAGGGACAGGCTACCCACTCCAGTATTCTTGGGCTTCCCCGGTGGCCTAGCTGGTAAAGAACCTGCCTGCAGTGTGGGAGACCTGGGTTCGATACCTGGATTGGGAAGATCCCCTGGAGGAAAGCATGACAACCCACTCCAGTATTCTTGCCTGGAGAATCCCCAAGATCTTCTTGCCTGAAGACCCCCTGGAGGAGAGCATGGCAATCCACTCCAGTGTTCTTGCCTGGAGAATCCCCAAGGACAGAGGATCCTGGTGGGCTTCAGTCTGTCACACGAGTGTATGCTCCTTGGTTTTCGTCTTGTCACAATAAAGATTTGGAGTGACGGACACTAAAGCCCCCTCGGCGTGTCACAGCTCTCGGGTCTTAGACAGACGGTGTTATAGCTCTCAGGTCTCAAACAGACCGTGTTATAGCTCTTAGACAAATCAGTGTTACAGCTCAGTGTTACAACTCTATTTTATTTAGAAGATAGCAGGAAAATCCATCTTCGAGGCATGAGGGTACGTTGATCCAAAGACGCGAAGAGAAGAGCACCCCAGTGGGTGGGAGGGGGAGGGGGAGAGGGAGAGAGAGAGAGAGAGGGAGCCCTTTGGTTTCTCTTTTTATGGTTTTCTCTTCCCCCTGGGCCTGCTTTATGCAAATTGGGCTTAGTCAGGAGTGTTGTTCTACCTGAAGTCCTCACTCGGGTCCTCGAACCTTCCTTTGACCTTCCTCTGTTCTATTTTCGTGGGCTTGTCCCTTCCTTGTCTTTTAGCCACCACCATTTTGGACTCCTTTTCCTTATTCTAACTATGCTGGGCTGGAAAAAGCACAAGATGGAATCAAGATTGCCGGGAGAAATATCAATAACCTCAGATATGCAGATGACATAACCCGTATGAAAGAAAGTGAAGAGGAACTAAAAAGCCTTTTGATGAAAGTGAAAGAGGAGAGTGAAAAAGTTGGCTTAAAGCTCAACATTCAGAAAACGAAGATCATGGCATCTGGTCCCATCACTTCATGGGAAATAGATGGGGAAACAGTGGAAACAGTGTCACTTTATTTTTTGGGCTCCAAAATCACTGCAGATGGTGATTGCAGCCATGAAATTAAAAGACGCTTACTCCTTGGAAGAAAAGTTATGACCAACCTAGATAGCATATTCAAAAGCAGAGACATTACTTTGCCAACAAAGGTCCATCTAGTCAAGGCTATGGTTTTTCCTGTGGTCATGTATGGATGTGAGAGTTGGACTGTGAAGAAACCTGAGCACTGAAGAATTGATGCTTTTGAACTGTGGTGTTGGAGAAGACTCTTGAGAGTCCCTTGGACTGCAAGGAGATCCAACCAGTCCATTCTGAAGGAGATCAGCCCTGGGATTTCTTTGGAAAGAATGATGCTAAAGCTGAAACTCCAGTACTTTGGCCACCTCATGCAAAGAGTTGACTCATTGGAAAAGACTCTAATGCTGGGAGGGATTGGGGGCAGGAGGAGAAGGGGATGACAGAGGATGAGATGGCTGGATGGCATCACTGACTCAATGGACATGAGTCTTAGTGAACTCCGGAAGTTGGTGATGGACAGGGAGGCCAGGCCTTCTGCGATTCATGGTGTCGCAAAGAGTCAGACACGACTGAGCGACTGAACTAACTAACTAACTAACAAGCCCATGGGGTCAAAAAGAGCTGGACACAACTGAGCACACAAACATAAAGCTCTTTGCTTGCAAAGTGCTTGATGCTGATTAAGAGCTGAATACCAGTAGATATTATACTATTATTATTACTTTATTTTTAAATACTTTTAAATAAAAATATTATTTTAATATTTTATTATTGTTTAATTATTATTTTATTAAAATTAAAATAATTAGCTTTTGGCTGTACTGCATGGAAGGTGAGATCTTATTTCCCCAACCAGGAACCAAACCCCCTGCAGTGGAAGTGTGGAGTCTTAACCACTGGACCACCAGGGAAGTCCTATATTATTATTATTGTTGTATCTTTTTTTATAATGCATTGACATTAAAATGACAACAGTAAAAATTTATGTGTGTTGAGACTGACCCTTTTGTTATTCAAATGAACTCTCGAAGACTTCAGCTTTCATCTTCAGCACCTACAGGACCTAAGAACCCTGCCTCCTCTCTCAGAAGCTGCCACAACACGTTCATTCCTGCATTATCCATCACTGATAGACATCTCAGCATGGTAGCTCGCTGTATTGTTGGAAAACACTCTCAGAAAGTCACTGTTCTAAGTACCATTTTCCAGTAATTTCTACCTGTTCACTTCAGTGTGGCTCCCTAGGACCACCTTGGGATGGGTCTAGTCCCCTTTCCACATGCTTTCATGTGTGATAAGTAACTTCAGTCATGTCCAACTCTTTACAACCCCATGGACTATAGCCTGCCAGGCTCCTCTGTCCATGGGTTTCTCCAGGCAAGAAAACTGGAGTGGGTTGCCATGCCCTTCTCCAGGTGATCTTCCTGACTCAGGAAAGATCGAAACTGTCTCTTACATTTCCTGCATTGGCAAGCGGGTTCTTTACTGCTCATGCCACCTGGGAAGCCCCCTTTCCATATGACAGCTCCCCACATACACGAGAATATGTGGGCAAGTTAGTTAACTCCTCTGGATCTTGGTTTATGCCTATGTAAAATGGAAATCATTGTTTCACCCTCGAGGGAATTTCCTGAGGATTAAATATATATGTGTTTGAAAAGAGCTCAGCATATGGTAGGTGCTTAATAAGCCATGGTGTGCCAAACCCAAGCAAAATGCTTCCTCGATGCCATGTGTTTCTGGTCCATGTGACTAACGAAGATTGCCTGACATCAGTGGCTTTCCTTCGGGTTGTAGAAGAGGAGGTTTGGTCTTTGCTGAGCTACACAGCAGCCCTCCATTGCGGGTACCATGTCTTCTAGGCTCTCTCTCCCACAGCCGGGCCTGCTGTGATGACTTTAACTGGTCCCTCGTGTCACTGGTAGTCATGCTCAAGCGGTGCCTCGCCTTACCTCTTCCCTCTGTTCCAGGGCCTCCCTATTGCCCTGGGCTCAGCTGGTGCCTGTGTGTGCTTTGGTCCACTCAGCCAGGCTGGCGAGGCTCCTGGTTACACACTGCAGAGATGAGCACGCAGCCACCGACAGGCTGGCCCCTCATGCCGTGGCTTACGCTGCCAATGTCATTTCTGCTGTTTGGAGTCCTGGCTGCCTCAAGCCAGAGGGACTTTTCTGAAGTGTGGTGGAATCAATAGCCACCATGTGGATACACAGGGCCACTTGAATAGGAACCAGGAGACATTCCTCCTCCTCACTCTCTGACAGACCATCTTGGAAAGCAGTGGTTTCAAGAAGCTCTCTGGAGAAGCCCCAGGAGATTGAGCTCTTGATGTGCTTATTACAAACACACTATTAAAATTATTCTCCTTCCGTCTCTGCTCCAATCCTCTCTCACTTTCACTCCCATTTTTTGGAATTATTATCTCAATACTCTTTTAGGACTTAGCATGTAAACTTTTGCCTCTGTCTCTGTATTCTTGGGAACCCTGGCAAAGATAGGCAAAGTTATTATTATTACTACTACCCCTCCTCTTATTCAGAGTCAGTTTGATGATAGCTGATTACCAGCTCTCCGCTCTCCTACTCACACACAAAAAAGCTTCCTTCTCTGTTTTATAAGTCAACACCTTCAGGCCAGATTCTCCTCTCTCTCTTTTTTAATCCCTTCCAGAGAGTTATCCCCTCAGTTCTCATTCACTGCTTTCAAACCTCATGGGGTGATTGGATCTAAGACAATGCTTTAACAGTGCAAATGGCCTGGTATGTCACCTATTGATTGTTATGTTGGAATTTCCATAGGGGGTTTTCTGAAGAAAAAGAGCCCAGCCTTAACCTGAAATTAGGAGTTAGTGACTTTTCCTGTAAAGAATCAGAGAGTCAGTATGTTAGACTTTCCTGGTATGACTATAGTCTCTATAGCAACTATTGAACCCTACAGATGTAATGAGAAAGAAGTTTTAGCACATATGTAAATGAACTTGCAATAAAACTTTATTTATAAAAAATGTGCTCCAATAAAACTTTATTTATGAAAAAAATTTTGGGGATCAGATTTGTCCTAAGGGCTATAGTGCAGACCCTTTCTATAAATGATAAAATTACAAGAAAACAAGTAAAGCAGAATTGGGGGAAAATAGGGCTGTTTTAATATCTCTAAATTTCTATTTCTTTAATTTCAATTTAATTCAGTAAAAGCATATTGAAAGGAGGAAAGAGAATAAATTCTTATTGAATGCCTCCAATGAACCAGATTCTTGGCTGGGGTTTCCATACGATATAACCCTTATTGCTTTTAGCAATTATTATTTCAATTTTTGATGGGTAAGCTGAGAATTAGAGATAAAGGAGTCATCTCTTCATAAAAAGTAGTGTCAAAGTTCAATGTATACACTCTGTTATATTTAAAAAGGATAACCAGTAAGGACCTATTGTATAACATAAGGAACCCTGCTCAATGTTATGTGGCAGCCTGGATGGGAGAGAGTTTGAGGGAGAATGGATACATGTATATGTATGGCCGAGTCCCTTTGCTGTCCACCTGAGACTATCACAACATTGTTGATTGACTCTACTCCAATATAACATAAAAAGTTAAAAAAATAGAAGACTGAGGGAGAAAAGAAAAAAAAAAGCAGTGCCAAGGTTAAAAACCAGGCTCCCTCTAACCCTGTGTGAAAATGTTCTAATTAAGTACCTACTTTGTGCAAAGTTCTGCACTTTTAGCTGCGTAAAATATAGAGGTGAATAAGATGGTTCCGTTTGAGTCAGAAGCACAGTAAAACAACAGCAAAATAAAATAAGACAGTCTCTATTGTCCCAAAAGAAGCACAAAGCACTAAAGGAGTTAAAGGAGCATACCAGGCAAGTGGGAAGCTGGGCAGCCCCTCCGAAAGGGTGGCAATGAAGTTGAGATGTGAAGAACAAATATGATTTTGTAAGGTAGGGAGAAGAAAGAGGGCTGGTCCAAGCAGAGGAAGAATGTGAATAAGACCAGGGAGTCTAGAACAGGAATAATTAGTAAATGTGGAGGAGATGTAGACCATCAAAGACAAGCCTTGTCTACTTCTTAATTTGGCCAAATGCTTTGCTCAGCCCTAGGCTTAAAGGTCCCCCTCTGAATATAGCTAGCTCTGGACTGGGTCTGGCCATTACTGAAATGAAGTCAGTTTTGTCTAATCTTTTCTTGGATAGATGTCTCATTGAGTACTCAGGATGGAGAAATAGAATTTTGGTCAATAGGAATAAAGGGGCATAGAGTGAGAGCCATTTAATCAGAGGCTGAGTAGACACAGCAAGAGAGGAATGCAGAAAACAGGAGCAACACTGGAGAGTTAGGAAGTCCAAGGCTCATTATTTTTATACCCTTTACCCTCTCTATGTGATGAGTTCTGCAAAGGCAGGGACTCTACCTGTCACTTCCAACACGCCATCCTCTGCATTTAACACATTGCCTTGCACAGTGTATGTGCTCAGTTATACTTGACAATAGATGGAATAAATGACTGAACTCAGCCAGACTCTTTTCCCAGTGAGAGAGCTAGGGCCCAAATCTTGTAGTAACTTGCCCCAGGCTTTCTCAGCGGGAACCACCTCTTCCATAGAAGGATTCCTATAATCCACTGGTGTTTCCCATGTGCTCCTCCCAGTCTATGAAGGCTCAGAGCCAGGGGGAAGTGCTCAAACCACCTCATGCAACCAAGAGTCTTGCATCATTCACACAGAGAGGGAGATTTTCCAAGTTCTTGTTGCTGTGGAGAGATGAGGTTAAACTGTTAAGAGGTCAGCGGTACTCTTAACACTGCCTTTGTGTTGTTTTCATATAAATATTTTTACTGGGACATTTTTTTGGCAACCAAGGCTAGCTCCCAGGACTGTGGAGAGAAGGGAAGGTTTGCTCACCACATGCCAATGGTATGCACTTGAGTCAACTGAGGGCCAGGGTGATTTGATATCAAATCCTTTTTTGCTTTTGTCTTGATGCTTTCCCACTGACTCAGTGTCTGTCCTTTATCCTCTCTTCAAATAGGAAACAGCTGGGCTGAAGTCAAGTCCATGTCCAAATTCTCTATCCACTTCCCTTTCAATATTCCTACCCCCTCCTTTGGCCAAGAAAGCAGAAGCTATTTCTGAGACACTAATCCTGTTACAGATGTTTTGCTAATTACCAAAAAAGCTCCATTTGGCAGCTTATTGGTGGAATAGCTAAATCAGATTCATACATTTCAACATTTTCTGCTACTCACCTAGTGAAGTCCTATTCAAGAGTTGTTCTATAATTTGGAATAACTCTAAGAGTGCCTTTCTGCCAAAATAGGTGAGTTTCTCTAGGAAAATTCAAACAATGACCTTTTGATTCATGTACCAAAAGTGTGATTGATTCCTCTCTGTGTCTGATTGATTCCCTCCTGCTCTGATCCATATGAATCAATGCTTAAACCATAATGGTGTTCATAATGGTTGGAGTAAATGAATGAGTTCAGAGTTAGATGTTGCGTCCTTCTCTTTGTAATGGTTCTACTTTGTTCACAAGGAATTGGACCCATTTCCTTGAGCTAAGATGTAAATTGAAATAATATTTGGCAGTAAGATCTTGTGATAATAAAAACATCTTGCATTTTTAAGGTACTTTTAAATCCATAAACTTAGTTCATTTTTACTACTCTATAGAGGTAAAAAAAAAATGCATTATTTTTATTTCTTGGTTGTTTCTCTCACTATTCTCTATATCCAATACAATCCAGGTCACTGACTTTACATATGCAGTGATTCCTTACACTATCCTATAGGGTTACCAGCTTAACCCAGACTGCCGTTTTTCTCCATATAGCTTCTTGCGATTGTATCCTAGCTGGTCTCCTTAACTCCTGAACTTTTGATTTAACTCTCACAATATTGTTAGGATCTATGTATATTTAATATACTTTATTATTTCAAAACAAAGATTAAAATGAAATAATCCACAGCAATAGAAAAGGAAGTATTGATCCTAGTATTGGTCCTGTTGCATCAACTATGTGACCTTGGATGAAGACTGGTTGCTCTGGTCCCAGTTGTCCATTAGCATAGTGAGGACATTGACCTAGGCTGCAAATGTGTGGCACTCCTTATACCACTTACTACTGCTGTGCTTAAGGCAAACATTGCTAATCAATTTCTAAACTCATTCTCATTGAATCTATATGCAAGATCAAAATTCATTTCTATATAACACTACAAGAAGTTCCTTCTATCCTACTGGGGTTTTAAATTTTTATTTATTTATTTATTTATGGCCTCACTGGGTCTTCGTTGCTCTGCACAGGCTTTATATAGTTGCAGAGCACAGGATCTAGGGGCTCTGGCTTCAGTGATTGCAACTCAAAAGCTCAGTATTTGCCGCTCTCAGGCTCTAGAACACAGTCTCAGAAGTGGTGGTGCCTAGGCTTAGCTGCTGTGTGGATTGTGGGTTCTTCCTGGTGCAGATATCGAACCTCTGTCCCCTGGATTGCAGGCAGATTCTTATCCACTGCATTACCGGGGAAGTCCCTACTGGAGTTTTTTTTAAATGAGAAGATTGTACATGAGATTCAAAACTAACGAAATCCTTCACTGTTCTTGGCAGTAGATACTTTCTGAAGTCCCCCTGAGTTCTGTTATTTTCCAGCAGATCTATGTGGGCCTTTCAATGTGTTTAGATTTAGGTTTCGTCAAAGAGAAGATCATGCCCAGATCCCAGGGATGCCTGGGTTTTCTGATAATGAACCCAAACATAATCACCATCCTGTGAGTAATCAGCAGTCTGTTACTCTAAGTCTAAAGCCATTGACTTGGTGTCATAAGCTAATAAGGGTTCCACACTGAAAACATCTGAGCCAAGTGAAATATTGTCATTATGAGGGCAGATGTGGCTATGCAGTTCTCATTTATCTTTTGTGTTCTCAGTGCACTAGTGCAAGGGAAATGTAAATTGGTTTTGGCATTCTCATCCACTATCCAGAGGCCTGTTTAACATAAAAGTTGAGCACTATCAGAATCCTTGATGTTTTTGGAAAGTGGGTTACATCAAAACATTTTCTGAGTCCTAATTAAATTAATTTCCCTTTTTGTTCCTGGCATAAACTAAGTGTAAAAATAAATATTTGTAGAATGAATAAATTCTTAGACTTTTCACTAGCTAGCAATTACACTGCCAAGTGCCATGTTCTCTCTAAAATGATCCCCAACTCACTCCAGTATCATCTAGCATCTCTCTTCTGTGCGCTGTCTTAGCATCCTTGACTTTGGAAATAACTGACTGTGGGTTGTAATGCGATACATTTGGACACATGTGTCTCCAACTAGCCTCTAAGTCCTCCAGGCAGGACAAAACCTTATTTCTTCTTGTTTCTATTACAATGACCACTGCATAGTCAGTATCTAGTAACTGCTTACCATAAACTATAATCCACAGCCATAGCAAGATAGTCTCTAAAATAAGAGTCCCAAGGCAAGTGAGGTGGGTTTATTGTAGTAGAGGGTAATGTGATCTTAAGCCATGTAAACAGAACCATCATCTCAAGACTACAGGGTGAGGCAGCCACCTAGATTGGTGAGATAAAGTGTTATACTTTGTTCTAGCCACTACAGTCTTCAAGGAAATAGGAAAAACCTGGAGCACTTTCAGAAGAAAGGGACAGGGTTGGGGATTGGCTGGAAAGCATATGATGCAGATTGGTTCCATGCTCTGAAACCATGTACTCAGAAAAGAAATGAATAAGACCTGGCACGAGCGTTTTCTAAAAATATCTGAAAGGCTGCTGTGTAGCAGCAAGAGTAAACTTATTGCATGCATCCTCATGGGGCAGAACTGAGAGTGATGGGTAGAAAACAGGCAAATGTGGAAATGGGAGCCCCTTCAGTATACTTCCTGGCATAGCTCACACTCTTAGGTTGTGCACGTATGCTCAGTCATGTCTGAATCCGTGACCCTATGGACTGTAGCCCACCGGGCTCCTCTGTCCTTGCCATTTTCCAGGCAACAATACTATAATCTGCAGGACTGGCTTGCCATTTCCTCCTCCAGGGGATCTTCTTGACTCAGGAATTGAATCCAGGTCTCATGTGTCCCCTGCATTGTGGGTGGATTCATTACCTGCCGAGCAATGGGGAAGTCACACTCACAGCGGTTATGTCTCAAGTCAGGAAGTTCCCAAACTGGTATGCTTTCAGGTTCAAGGGTATATATTTATCACATAGGACTCAGCCTTCCTTCTTGGATGAGATTCAGAATGAAGTATTGCTGAATGGAGACAAATCCTGGTGCTTATCTCCCACTTGGAAATCTTCTGCTAGAAAATGAATCTGAGAGAAGAGGCATGTCCCTTAGCAAACAAGCCTAAATAACTAAACAAACTCTGAATAGGACATAGGTCCTCAAATCCAGCAGATCCATGATACCACTCCTGAAGCCTCTGAAGTATTTTAGCAATCAGATAAATATATTCAAAGTTTGAAAACCACTTGATTTCTATTGTCTTCACTTACTTCTAACAGAGGTCGTGGCAGTGAGCTCTTGAGGTCAGGGAGTCTGAGCCTCCCTGATGTTCCATTGAACTGGTCTTGTTATAATCTCCTCTTGGGAAGTAGACTTCTGTTTAGTAAAAGAAATGCCCTTCTGGATGCTGGAGTTTGCCAGGTAAAATCTACTCCCTCGGTCCATGATAAGCTTTCCAGAGGACAATAAGCATGGACTAAAGAAACAGCCTTCTGGCATACTGCAGATAGTATAATAGTTCAGTGTATGGACTTTCCAGGGTTTCTGTTCTACCCGTGCCACTTGTGAGCCCCAAATACCACTGTAGGCATACTCCTGCCGTCTTCCATCTTTGCTCTCATCTGCTCTTCTTAAACCATTCCTTGTGCTTGCTTCCATCTGACTTCTGTCTTTACAGCAACTAATGTTATTGTAATCCTAAAGTCATCCTTTCTCACCCCTAAGATCCGATGTTTTGTTTCATGACCCTTATCCTCACTTTGCGTCTCTCTCACCCAGCTCCGCTGCCTCTGATTGCCTAAGATAAGCACAACTCCTGATTTCCTCGGCCTGGGATCTTTCTATCCTGAGATCTCTTCCCCTGATTTCCCTTCATCTCCCATGAACTCAAAGAGCAGCAACCTGAAGATTCCTCAATTCTCTGAATCCTTTTTTGGTGCGAAGTCAACTTGTTCTCTAGGTTGTAGGAACACACACCTATGAAGGAAGGAGTCATCCTCTCTTTTCACCCAGCCACTTGGAAGCCTAAGTTCTTTCAGTTGGTCTAACTCTATGGTTTTCCAGCGCAGAACAGAGCTGTTGCTAAAGAAGCAATAAAACGGGTTGTGTTTCTCTCCCTCAACATCTGTGTTTTCCCTCACTAAACCATGCTTTGTACCACACAGTCTAATTGAAACACTTACAGCAACATTCTAGGTTTAATATCTTCTCAAGGAAGAAGCAAAGCTGAGCAATAAAGGAAAATGAGCTGTGTCAACAAAAGCATCTGAGTTATTTTGCTTTTTTTTTTTAAATTTGGGTAAAGCAGTATAGTCTTAAATTTTCTTCACTAATTTGCCTGAAAAGTCCATGCTAATAATGACTGTCTGAATATAATTTTTTTTTTTTTTTTTACTTTCCATCTGCCCCCTTCACATGACATTTTGGATTTTTTCATGCCCATCCTCTTCTCCAGAAAGCTCATCTTAGATGTGTCAATGCAATTAACAGACACGTTCCAGTTCAGAAATGCTTTTGAGTATATTTCTTCATAATTCAATCTGAACTAGCAGAACATTTAAAATGTATTTCTTTTTGGAAAATAACCAGAGCAACCACAAACGAATATTCTGGAGCCTGGAGCATGACAGTGAAGCTAACTTATAAATATGGAAATGCAGAAAAGTACCATGAACCAACAATGAGGCCAAAGGGTATGTTTCTACATACTCACCTGAGCCAGCCCTTTGGGAGGAAGAAGAGAATGAGCAGTTCACACAGCCGTCTGGTTTCTTTCATTCAACTGGCATTGCTTAGACCAGTGGCTCTTAACCTTTTTGGGGTCACAGACTTCTTTGAGAATTTGATGAAAGCTTAGGAAAAGTCCTTAGACATATTACTTTAGAAAAAGTCTCATTCTTACTTGGGTAATTTTAGTCATATGGGGATCAAACAAGAGTTTCAGGCGAAGGGGTTAAGAGGTTAGGGACTCAAAATAAATCTAAGGTCTAATTTGCAGCTCAAGTAGCACTATTTTTCACATAAATGACTATCTCTGGTTCCAGAATTTCAGACCCACATTTTACCAATCTGCTAAACATCTGACTGAAAATTCATCCATACATGCCATTTGTAATTAAAGTTCAATCAACTTCAAAGGTAATACTCAGGCTAAAAATCTAAGTCATTTTGATTTCTTCTTCTGTATTCCTCTTGGCAGTCCGTCAGTGTGTTCATCCACTGTCTGGTACCTGTCTCCCCAGGATCTCTTACATTTTTTCCCTCCTTGTTGCTTCCTTTGGCTCCATCACTTCATTCTTTCTGGAGTTATTTCTCCACTGATCTCTAGTAGCGTGTTGGGCACCTACTGACCTGGGGAGTTCCTCTTTCAGTATCCTATCATTTTGCCTTTTCATACTGTTCATGGGGTTCTCAAGGCAAGAATACTGAAGTGGTTTGCCATTCCCTTCTCCAGTGGACCACAGTCTGTCAGACCTCTCCACCATGACCCACCCATCTAGGGTTGCCCTGCAGGCATGGCTTGGTTTCATTGAGTTAGACAAGGCTGTGGTCCTAGTGTGATTAGATTGACTAGTGTTCTGTGAGTATGGTTTCAGTGTGTCTGCCCTCTGATGCCCTCTTGCAACACCTAACATCTTACTTGGGTTTCTCTTACTTTGGGTGGGGATATCTCTTCATGGCTGCTCCAGGAAAGCGCAGCCACTGCTCCTTACCTTGGATGAGGGGTATCTCCTCACTGCCACCCTTCCTGACCTTCAACGTGGGATAGCTCCTCTAGGCCCTCCTGTGCCCGCACAGCCATTGCTCCTTGGGTTGCTCCTCCCAGCTGCAGTTCCTGGCCTCGGGTGTGGGGTGGCTCTTCAGGGCCACCTCCCCTGACCTCGGACTTGGGTAGCTCCTCTTGGCCATGTGGAAAATTCTGAAAGAGATGGGAATACCAGACCACCTGACCTGCCTCTTGAGAAATCTGTATGCAGGTCAGGAAGCAACAGTTAGAACTGGACATGGAACAATGGACTGGTTCCAAGTAGGAAAAGGAGTATGTCAAGGCTGTATATTGTCACCCTGCTTATTTAACTTCTATGCAGAGAACATCATGAGAAACGCTGGGCTGGAAGAAACACAAGCTGGAATCAAGATTGCCAGGAGAAATATCAATAACCTCAGATATGCAGATGACACCACTCTTATGGCAGAAAATGAAGAGGAACTCAAAAGCCTTTTGATGAAAGTGAAAGAGGAAAGTGAAAAAGTTGGCTTAAAGCTCAACATTCAGAAAACTAAGATCATGGCATCCGGTCCCATCACTTCATGGGAAGTAGATGGGGAAACAGTGGAAACACTGTCAGACTTTATTTTTTTGGGCTCCAAAATCACTGCAGATGGTGACTGCAGCCATGAAATTAAAAGACGCTTACTCCATGGAAGAAAAGTTATGACCAACCTAGATAGTATATTCAAAAGCAGAGACATTACTTTGCCGACTAAGGTCCGTCTAGTCAAGGCTATGGTTTTTCCCGTGGTCATGTATGGATGTGAGAGTTGGACTGTGAAGAAGGCTGAGCGCCGAAGAATTGATGCTTTTGAACTGTGGTATTGGAGAAGACTCTTGAGAGTCCCTTGGACTGCAGGGAGATCCAACCAGTCCATTCTGAAGTAGATCAGCCCTGGGATTTCTTTGGAAGGAATGATGCTAAAGCTGAAACTCCAGTACTTTGGACACCTCATGGAAAGAGTTGACTCATTGGAAAAGATTTGATGCTGGGAGGGATTGGGGGCAGGAGGAGAAGGGGATGACAGAGGATGAGATGGCTGGATGGCATCACTGACTCGATGGACATGAGCCTGAGTGAACTCCGGGAGTTGGTGATGGACAGGGAGGCCTGGCGTGCTGCGATTCATGGTGTCGCAAAGAGTCGGACACGACTGAGTGAATGAACTGAACTGTTGCTTCCTTTGCTAGTCAGGTTCTTATTAACTCTAAGGTGTTTTGGAAGTAGATTTCTGACTGGTCTTCATGTCTGCATTAACAAAGCACAGCTTCAAAATTTTTTTTTTTTAATCTTTGGCATAAAAGCATTTAATTTTTTTCACTATCTCATAGATTATATCCAAAATCTGTAGCATGATATTCAGTCTCACTATCCCAAACTTTGATTCCTGCTTTGATTAAAATGCTTCCATTCACTTGGTGACTTCATATTACACTGACCCTTTCTTAAGAATGTCTTGACACCTCTCACATCTGCCTTTACCTGCCCCGAACTTCTCCCTTTTGGAGAATATATTTTAAAAAATTCAGTATATTTATTTGGCTGTGCTGGGTCTTCATTGTGGCACAGAGGATCTTCATTGCATCGTATGGATCTTTCATTGCAGTGCATGGCCTCTCTAGTTGTGGTGAACAGGCTTAGTTACTCCAAGACATGTGGAATCTTAGTTCTCCAACCATGGATTTAACCCAGGTCCCCTGTATTGCAAGGCAGATTCTTAACCACTGGAACACCAGGGAAGTCCCTGAAACTATCTTTTTAATTCTGAACTTCATGTCAGTATATCTACAGTTCTTTTCAAGTCTGAATATATATATTCAAGCCCATATATACATATATGGCTTTAAGTTAAGTTCAGTCACTCAGTCATGTCTGACTCTTTGTGACCACATGGACTGCAGCACGCCAGGTTTCCCTGTCCATCACCAAATCCCAGAGCCTACTCAAACTCATGTCCATCAAGTCAGTGATGCCATCCAACCATCTCATCCTCTGTCGTCCCCTTCTCCTCTTGCCTTCAATCTTTTCCAGCATCAGGGTCTTTTCCAATGAGTCAGTTCTTCACATTAGGTGGCCCAAAGTATTGGAGTTTCAACTTCAGCGTCAGTCCTTCCAATGAATATTCAAGACTGATTTCCTTTAGGATTGACTGGTTGGATCTCCTTGCAGTCCCAAGGGACTCTCAAGAGTCTTCTCTGACACTACAGTTCAAAAGCATCAATTCTTCGGTGCTCAGTTTTCTTTATATTTCAACTCTCACACCCATACATGACTACTGGAAAAACCATAGCTTTGACTAGACGGACCTTTGCTGACAAAGTAATGTCCCTGCTTTTTAATAAATTGTCTTGGTTGGTCATAGCTTTTCTTCCAAGGAGCAAGCATCTTTTAATTTCATGGCTGCAGTCACTATCTACAGTGGTTTTGGAGCCCCCAAAATAAAGTCTGTCACTGTTTCCATTGTTTCCCCATCTATTTACCATGAAGTGATGGGACTGGATGCTATGATCTTAGTTTCCTGAATGTTGAGTTTTAAACCAACTTTTTCACTCTCCTCTTTGACTTTCATCAAGAGGCTCTTTAGTTCTTTGCTTTCTGTCATAAGGGTGGTGTCATCTGTGTATCTGAGGTTATTGATATTTCTCCTGGCAATCTTAATTCCAACTTGTGCTTCATCCTGCCCAGCATTTTGTATGATGTACTCTGCATATAAGTTAAATAAGCAAGGTGACATATACAGCCTTGACACACTCATTTCCCAACCAGTCCATTGTTCTATGTCCAGTTCTAACTGTTACTTGTTGACCAGCATACAGATTTCTCAGAAGGCAGGTCAGGTGGTCTGGGATTCCCATCTCTTGAAGAATTTTCCACATTTTGTTGTGATCCACACAGTCAAAGGCTTTGGCATAGTCAATAAAGCAGAAGTAGATGCCTTTCTGGAGCTCTCTCACTTTTTCAATGATCCAACAGATGTTGGCAATTTGATCTCTGGTTCCTCCAACTTTTCTAAATCCAGCTTGAACATCTGGAAGTTCATGGTTCACATACTGCTGAAGCCTGACTTGGAGAATTTTGAGCATTACTTTGCTAACATGTGAGATGAGTGCAATTGTGTGGTAGTTTGAGCATTCTTTGGCATTGCCTTTCTTAAGGATTGGAATGAAAACTGACCTTTTCCAGTCCTGAGGTCACTGCTGAGTTTTCCAAATTTGCTGGCATATTGAGTGCAGCACTTTCACAGCATCATTTTTTAGGATTTGAAGTAGCTCTACTGGAATTCCATCACTTCCACTAACTTTGTTCATAGTTATGCTTCCTAAGGCCCACTTGACCACATTCCAGCATGTCTGGCTCTAGGGGAGTGATCACACCATCATGGTTACCTAGGTCATGAAGATCTTTTTTGTATAGTTCTTCTGTGTATTCTTGCCACCTCTTCTTAATATCTTCTGCTTCTCTTAGGTCCATACCATTTCTGTCCTTTATCGAGCCCATCTTTGCATGAAATGTTCCCTTGGCATCTCCAATTTTCTTGAAGAGATCTGTAGTCTTTCCCAGTCTGTTGTTTTCCTCTATTTCTTTGCATTGATCACTGAGGTGTGCTTTGTTATCTCTCCTTGCTGCTCTTTGGAACTCTGCATTGAAGTGGGTATATCTTTCCTTTTCTCCTTTGCCTTTAGCTTCTCTTCTTTTCTCAGCTATTTGTAAGGCCTCCTCAGATAACCTTTTTGCCTTTTTGCATTTCTTTTTCCTGGGGATATATGGCTTTTGATGTATAATTTACATGCCAGAAAATTCACCCATTTTAAAGGTGCAATTCAATGATTTTTAGTAACTCTACAGGGTTGTGCAACCATCTGGACATTATAATTCTGTTTTTTTAATTTAATAATAATATCTACAGGGCAGGCATCATGATCAGCATATGAACTTTCATAATTACAACTATTCTGAAGGTAGTGATTATCTCTAGTTTATGAATTATTTTTTGAAGCTTAGAGATAAGTAATTGTCTAAAGTCACATAACCATTAGGAGGTAACATCAAGACTGGAGTCCAGAACTGCCTGACTGCAAATACCCTATTTTAGGCAATATGACATAATGTGTCTCAAATAAGAAAACCAAGTTCTACTTTAAGACTGTAATTTACTAAATAAAAAGTGAATTGGTTTTAATTCATGGTTGTATTCAGATGCTAGCACACATATAAGCAAGCAGTAAACATCTGTTAAATGACTCAAGAATCCAAACCTGTGTTATATGATGGGGTTATTTTAGAACTACTCCACTATTATTTTTGTTCAGATGATAGGCCATTGGTGGCCTTAGCCTTTGGTATAATTTGTGTAACTATAACTAGGAGTGGGTGAGGGGAGGGCTTGTTAATCCTGCTGCCACGTGAGAAGGGGTGAGTAGGGTCACTAATTATCGTTTCTTTTTTAGAATTATTATTTTGTTATTATTTTATTTAAAAAGTTTAATCATTTTTATTATTTATTTATTATTTTTTTATTTATTATTTTTTACATTTTTATTGGTGTATAGTTGGTTTAAAATGTGTTTCTGCTATATAGCAAAGTGGATCAGCTATACATCAATAACCGTATTCCATATATTAACTGCAGTGTATACTCATCTTGAAGAATGATTACAATGACAAAAATGTGAGAATAAAGGTGGGAAAAATATATAGCTAACTACATTTAGGGCAAGGTGCATAGCTTTTTTCTCTGTTGCTCATGTCTCAGCGACATACACCTCACTTTTCTTCCTTGCAAAAAGTAAAGAATAGATACTCTCATAATTCTCTTTTGATTGTCCTGAAATTCAGTATTTTTTCTGGTTAATATGGATCTAGAATCATCATAATCAAATAAAACATTGTCTGCAGCTGGCTTTCACTTCATTTTACAAACAAACTGGCAAATATGAGGGAAGGAAAGAAGGAAAAAAGTAAATAAACAAAAGGGAAATAAATTAAAAGAAGCAACTGATGACAAGGAGAAAAGAAAGGAATGAAGGGTCCAGAAGAGAAAATTAACTGAAGGAGGAAAGGAAAAGGGGGATTAAATGGGCAAGAAGAAGGCAGAGGACAAGCAGGAGAGAGAAGAGAGAAGAAAATACAAATGAGAGTGGGGCAAGACCTGGGTAGAAAAGTTAGAAAGGCAGAGAAGAAAGCAACTCAGTGATTTCAGCCAGGTCTATGCATTTCGAAACAATGCTTTCTGAATCCATGCTTTAACCACAAGCCTCGAAATGCAGTTTGAACTGGAAACAGTCTCCACCGTGACATTTCTCCAAATGTTTTTCTGCTGAAAAGACTGCCTAGTGCACGGATCCTTTTGCTTCCCAGTCCCTGTTTGAAAGCAGATCTGGAAGCCTCAGCTTTCTATTTCCATAAGGCGTGAAGGGCTCTGGCCTTGAGTTAGCCAGACATGGAAGGGCTCAATTTGCAAAGGTAGGCTGGCCAAGGGAGCGGAGCGTGAGTTGTTCACTGCTGCAGGAGGGCTGGCTGGCTTGAGTAGTTCTTGGTTCTGCTCCAGTGTGATCTCAGACATCGTGACAGGGCTTGTATCTCACTCTGGTGAAAGTGGTCCTCATTAAGTGAAACCTAGAAGGCTTGACGAGGCAGAGCAAAGACAGTCATGGCCTGTCCTAGGGACTCAGCAAAAAGATAGGATGCTAAACTTTATGTTGAAATGTTTAGGTCCAGTTCTCAAGACAATCCACAAGCCATGCAGACCTCTGAATCCTCTCCTCAAATGGACTGCGCATTCTGTTTATCTGGAAAAATGAACACTTTGCCCATCTGCTTTGCTTTTCAAGAGAATGATTTGCTGTCTGTTTTATATGGAAGCAAAATGATAGAACGCATCTGTAGTTCCCAGAGAAGGGTGTTTATAGTGTCAGCATTTCTGCCATATCCTTCATCAGTGTACTGGAGACATTGATTGGGTCATTCATATTTATTAAAGCTTAATGTTTTGCTAAATGAAGTTCATTACTCAGTAGTGTCCGACTCTTTGAAATCCCATGGTCTATAGCCCACCAGGCTTCTCTGTCTGTGGAATTCTCCAGGCAAGAATACTGGAATGAGTAGCTATTCCCCCCTCCAGTGAATCTTCTAGACCCAGGGAAGCCCCAGTGACATTAAAGCAGACAACAGAAAATGTTTAATTTAATCATGATTATACTAGGTTCATACTAGAAATTTCTAGTTCTTCAGAGCACTCTACAGGGAATTATAGGAGTTGTATATATGTTATGGACTGAAAATTTTGGGTCCTCAAAAACCTCATATCTTGAAGCCTTAACCCTCAATGTGATGATATTTGGAGATGAGGCCCCATAAAAAAAGTGATTAAGATTAAATGAGGTCATAAGCATTGGGTCCTGATCTGAGAGAATGTGTCCTTATAAAAAGAGATACCAGACAGCAAGCTTGCTCCTCTCTCCCTCCCTCCCTTCCTCTTTCTCTCTATCCCTCCACACATGTTGAGGACATTACGTGCATGGATGTATTTAATAGCCAGAAGGCGGCCCATCTGCAAGCTAGCAAGAGACCCTTCATTAGCAACTGAATCCACTGGCACCTTGATTTTGGACTTCCCAAACTTCATAACTGTGAGAAAGAAATTTCTGTTGTTTTAGCCATCCAGCCAGTGTTGTTTTGATAAGACAGCCTGAGCAGACAACACAGTCTGCTCTCCTTTTTGCAAGGAGGAGGGGGAGGGATGTGCAATCAAGACATGATCAAGAAAAAGGTTGGCCATGTTCCCTTAACTGGAGTCTGTGATTTTTTTCTTCTTTTTGAACTCAACACTTTCATTCTCTTAAACTATCTTGTGTTAAGTAAACATTCCCAGAACATTTTGACACTGATTTACTGATTTCATAGTCATATATAAATGTGTAAAATCAAATATTCCACATATCATGTTTTTTCCCTCAGAGACAACAGTAGCCTTTCACTGAATGACTGTCTCTTTTAAAAGAATTATTTGTTTGTCTGTGTCGAATCTTTGCTGTGGCACATGGAGTCTTTGTTGTGTCACAGGGGATCTTTCATTGCGGTGCACAACTGTATGTATGGCACAAAGGCTTAGCAGCCGCATGCATGGGATCTTAGTCCCCCCACCAGGGACTGAAGTCACATCCCCTGCATTGCAAGGTGGATTTTTAACCACTGGACTACCAGGGAAGTCCCTGAATGACTGTCTTTAGAAAAGAAAATTCTATGGGAAGGGAAAGTTCATGTTCTCTCTAGCCCATCGATTCAATTTACCCATTCACACAAATTCCAATAGTCAGACTACTGTGCTATTTACTAAGTAGTCCAGACACAGTCCAATTTGTTAGTCCAGACAATTCAATTTGTTAATATTTTCAGAAGAACTTTTAGACATTAAGCCCTAGGAGCTTTAAACAGACTCTCTATTTATGATCTAAACCTGGTAGACCTGAATCTGGTTCCACGTTGTGGGTTTTATCAAGGGCCTTCCTCCTAACCAACTGCCTCTCCCCCTAGTCCCTCTTCCATTCACACTATTCTCTGCATTGTCAGGAAAATAATGAGTGCTGAAGGCTCCAGACTCCCTCCTACCTCTAGTTTTTTTACTTATTCTCTGGCGAGTACTCTCTACCAGGATAATCCTATTCATTCATTGTATCTATTTATTTATCCATTGCCAGATACTGTCCCAGGAACTAGGGATATATGGCATCTGTTAACAGAACAAACAATCCCGTTCTCAAGAACTATATTCTTGTTGTAAGCCACAGGTTGAATTGTCTGGGAAGCACTCTCTGATAAGTAGTTTAGAAGCCAAGATGTTTATTATGAGATATTCCTGGTGTCAAGATCTGTTAAAGGAAATAAAAGGAAAGAAACAGGGAAAGCTGAGCTTCGACACAAGCTTAATAGAGAGAGGGACAAGAAGGCCTGGAGTGTTACAGTCCATGGGATCGCAGAGTCAGACACGACTTGGTGACTGAACAAGGCAGTCTTAGCTATCCCATGGGGCGATTTAGAGCAAAACTGGCCATCTGAGTGGGCCCCACTGAAATGACTGGGATTTTATTCCCTGCCCTGACTAATGATATTAATAGTATCTGAGCTCTCCCATGGAGGAAATTACTTTGGGCAAAGTGGCTTTCTGTGGCTGAGATAATATCTAAAGGGGCAGGCAGCTGAAGGCTCTCTGATGAGCAGGAAGGGTATCATCATATCTACAGCATCATACATTATATGCTACACATCATGTAGTTTTAGCATAGGTTGACTGCAACTGTGTGAGCCTAAATCCCAAAGCTATATTTTTTTTGGCTTGTTTTTAGCAACAGACTGTTTTTTAAAAAATTGAAGCAGTTTTGGGAAATAGGAGAACATTATAATATTTATTATATAGTGAATGTCACTCAGCCATGTCCAACTGTGAACCAGTGGACTAACAGGCTTCTCTGTCCATGGAATTCTCCAAGCAAGAACACCAAAGTGGGCTGCCATGCCCTTCTCCAGAGGATCTTCCCCACCCAGGGATCGAACCCAGGTCTTCCTCATTGCAGGCAAATTCTTTACTATCTTAGCCACCAGGGAAGCCCTTTATTATATAAGGGACTGCAAATAGGATAGAAATGTGATGATTCTAATTCCACATAATTTTCTTATTTTCAGTAAATGCAATTTTAAAAAATAAATAGTTGTTAAGTCAGTTCAGTTTAGTCACTCAGTCATGTCTGACTCTTTGTGACCCCATGGACTGCAGCATGCCAGGCCTCCCTGTCTATCACCAACACCTGGAGTTTACCCAAACTCATGTCCATTAAGTAGGTGCTGCTATCCAACCATCTCATCCTCTGTCGTCCCCTTCTCCTCCTGCCCTCAATCTTTCCTAGCATCAGGGTCTTTTCCAATGGGTCAACTCTTCTCATCAGGTAGCCAAAGTACTGGAGTTTCAGCTTCAACATCAGTCCCTCCAATGAACACCCAGGACTGATCTCCTCTAGGATGGACTGGTTGGATCTTCTTGCAGTTGTTGAAGCATCTTGTAAAAAGAATTTAAAGATTCCTTTTATAGAATTGGGATGGAAAAAAGATATACATATATAAAAGAGAATGTTTCATGTGACTCAATGTTTAGAACCTTACAGACTTCAAAAAATTAATACACCAAAAAGAGTAAAAGTTGTCAAAATTCCTGTACCAAACATAAGTTTAGAAAATACAGTCACTGTACCATTTGGGTTCACTCCAGTGTTTGGGGATGAACAAGCTGATGATGATGGTATGATCCATCAAAGAAAAACCTCTTCTTACTGGCTCTCCAATCTCTGATTATGCATATCTTGTCCCTGATGTGCTGATAAGCAGTGGCTTTCTGCCCTGACCTATGGCAAATAGACCTTCTCACAACTAGACTGTAATGGCCATCCCACTGAATGAAATGGTCCTCTCAGCACAAAGAAAGGTCAGGGAGACAAAGCTCCTTATGCCTAGAGCTCAAGGTTGAGTAACAAGTACACAGTCTATAGCAGGACCTAATGTACATCGAGGCCCCTCCTGGACAATGCTCTCCAGAAACAGCAAGGTGCTCAATCAAGTTAGCACACTTCATGCAGTAAGTGAAGAAAGAAAAATACAGAAACACATGCATGTACACACACACACACACACACACAGATTCTATTCTGTGTTTTCCAGTTAACTCCAGAATTTCCTGGACAGATGATGGTCTCTTACTCTAGAGCCAGTGATTTCTTCTCCCTCTCTGGTAGAAGTTAGTCTCTTATGAATGAGATTAGCAAATCTAGTGGAGAAGGCAATGGCACCCCACTCCAGTACTCTTGCCTGGAAAATCGCATGGACAGAGGAGCCTGGTAGGCTACAGTCGAGGTAGCTAAGAGTCGGACACGACTGAGCGACTTCACTTTGACTTTTCACGTTCATGCACTGGAGAAGGAAATGGCATCCCACTCCAGTATTCTTGCCTGGAGAATCCCAGGGATGGGGGAGCCTGGTGGGCTGCCGTTTATGGGGTCACACAGAGTCAGACATGACTGAAGCGACTTAGCAGCAGCAGAAGCAGCAAATCCAGATTGAGAACTGTTTTCCCTCAGTGAGTTGTTAAAAGTCTAGTTTCTGAACCTGCAAAATGAAGTCCATAAGCTGTATCCATGAGTGAATGGGACGGAACAGAAACGTAGTGTCCTTGATATTAGAAGACCAGGGTTTAGGTCTTAGTTTTACCATTGAGTGACTATCTTTGGCAAGTCCTTTGTTAAACTCTCTGCTTTCCCTTTCCCCCCTTTTTAACTAACATGATAATAATGACAATTTCATACCCTGTAGTTGAAGACTGTTGTGTAGATACAGGGTATCATCATGATATAGAAACCCTGAAATCAAGATTCCCATAGCTGGGAGGCATTTGAGAGATTGTTTCTTTGAGACCCTACCTTTACAAAAATGAATGTCTGAATCACCACTGAGAGATCCCCTGGTTGACTTAATTCTCAACTCAAAGTAAAAGAGCTTTGCATGTGGGAAATTATGGCTTTTCAGTCGTCACAGCAAGCTTTCCACAAACACTTGTCCAATTGAATTAAGTTGGAAACATTTGATGCATAGCTGATGCTAAAACTTCAACTGTGCAAAAACCTTCTTTATTTTTATTGTAATTGGTCTTTCTCTCATTGCCCTCTGTTCTACTTGCTGCAGATTGTTTGAGCTAGTCACTTCCAGGTGACTTTAGTCAATTCAGATGGAAAGCTCAGGCCCCTTTAGAGTTTTCTTCTTGTTCTCCAGTGGTCTCCAGTTCCTGCCAGTAGGTTTTATACAAGGTCATCTGTACTATATTTTCTGGGAGGTCCAGTTGTTCAGTCCAATCTTTAATGATCTGCTGAAGAGACAAAACCTTCCCCATATTTACATCTCTTGAGAGGTGTGTGCCCTACTTGGCTTCCATGGTCCATAGTCTATGCTGCCTTCTTCATTCCTTTGCTCCTTTCTTCCCCCACTTCCTCATTTCCCTCTTACTTTCTCCTTTTTTCTCTTTTCCTTCATGAGTTTCTTTGTCTTTCTCATGCACTGACCACCCAAACCCCTGCACACACTCATCATTTATTGAGCACATAGTGTTAGCCCTACAAAAGTTACTAAAATGTGATCCTTGGTTGTAAGGGGCCTTCAAATAAAGGAACTTGCATCATCAAGTTGAGGCCAAAAATTTCAGCCTTAAAAAGCCTAAAATCTCTCAAAAGAACTTTTTTATTAAGGAAGCCTAATCCTCAAGCATCACAAAGACACTGTATCTTAAAACTGATTGTCTTTCAATCATTTAGGAGCAAATTCTACCCATCACCTGGCTCAGTGCCAGAAATAAGAATGTTGCAGGGAGACCAGAGGCTTCCTTTGTTTGAAGATATGAAGCGAGAAGCTCATCTCCATCATCTCTTACTAATCACCAGCACTTTAACTGTGGTT
The DNA here is from genome assembly GCF_032405125.1 of Capricornis sumatraensis. NCBI lineage: Eukaryota > Metazoa > Chordata > Mammalia > Artiodactyla > Bovidae > Capricornis > Capricornis sumatraensis. Next base: position 58,218,769 of record NC_091084.1, on the reverse strand, counting down.
TCTGATGAGGCAAATTCCCTCAGCAGACTGAGGCAATATTTTCCAAAGGAAAGCAAGTTTTGTTTTGCATTTACTGCTCCTGCTCATCACAACCCATGCCGAGGTTCCCAGCCTGGATCTGCCCCCAAGCGACCATCTGGCTAGCAGCTGCTCTGTCCAAGTGGAAACACTCGGCCTGAGTAGTCCAAGGGCTTCGTTTACTTCTTGTAAATGACAATGTCTGTATTGTAGGTTACCCATATCCTTTCCACTGGAAAAGCAACAACTGTCATTTTCTTTCCTTCTTCTTTTCATATGTGACTGTTTACCGCGAGAACACATATGTCTGGCATATGGCAGGGGACTAGTTGGCTTAAATTGGTAAGCATGGGCAGTTGCCTTTCATCAAGTCTGTGAGTGCAGCTCTTGGGGAGAAGCTTAGAGAACCTGAAGTTGTAAGGTTCAAATTATGGAATCCAGCCAGATGCATGTCCATTTGGTCAGGAAAGCCTGCTGGCTGAGTGCTAACAGTGGTCTCAGCACCAGAGAATAACCTACCCGTCCACTCTGCTTGCCCTAATCAAGCTCAATTGACGTGGTTAGGAACACCAATAGTTAGTATTTATAAGGTGTGTATTATGTGCCTGACACAGTGCTGAGTGTTTTACATGCCTTATTCGAACATTTTGAAATCCATGGCTGAGTCATTTGTCGAAGGTCACATGGCTCATCTGCCTACTTCCTTTGCTTTCTTAATGGCAGGATTCTTGTAAGCTCCTTACAGGCAGGAATCCTGTATTGCTCAGCACTGAGTTCTCAGTACTTAGCAAAGGGCCTCACTCATAGAAGATGCTAAAAACAAATAAATAATCTCAAGTTCCTCCACTACCACTCACCCAAACCCAACACTTGTGGAATGACTAAATGTTCAATGAATGGAGAACAAGTTTGAGCCTTTAAAGTAGAAGGCTGCTTGTTTTTTCCTCTAAAAACCATGACCCTCTTAAAAAAAGCCAAAAAAAAAAAAAAAAGACTAAAAAACCAAAGAAATGATGCTATCCAACCGACTTTACCAGAATTCATCTACACTCAGAAATATGGCAGAGAAAAAATGACACTGGTACTCTGACCTCTCCAGAGACAGGTCTCACCCCACATAGACTGGCAGCTAGCTGCTCTTACCTGAAAATAGATTATAATTAATGTCTCAGTTATTTTGGCCTGCAGCTTTCCCTTTAGTCAAGTTGTTTGCTTTCTTAACATCTGTTTTGTTTGACTTGTTCAATCCTGTCTACCTTGGAGTTTTAGTTCAGACCCTCTCTCCTGTTGAATGACTCCCCCTCTATTTGCTCCTACAGTGATTACATCACTTTAACACCAGTTAGAGGGTACGATTGTCAGGAACCCCAGGAGATTATTTTTAGAGGCTGAGGGTTTAATTCTTCTGGATAAAGAGGGCTTCAGACAGATATAGTCCTGTGTTCTGCACCGTTGCTGAGATGGCGGTTAATAATGGCTTTGTGATCCAGCTTTTGTGGCCAAACTTTGGGTTTCATATCCTTTACAGCTCACACATCCTTCTTTCCTCAGCTTCTTTACATTTTCAGGGTCCAAATTGTACCTAGAGATAGATACAACTTTATAATGAGAGTATTTCTTTATATTGAGATTTCAGACAATATTTGAATTGATATTGAAGCGTCTACTTGGTGTTAGGCAGTTGACCTACATCAGCATGGATCAGCACTCAAAGAGCAGGGCTGATGTAAATGGAAACAAAAGGCAAGCTTCCAGGGCTGGGATGTCAGGAGGGTCACTGAGGTCTTGTAGATTCCTTCTTCCTGAATCTTCTTTCTTACTCTTTCTCCTTCCCCAAGTTCCATTTTTGGAATTTTATTTTCTCGGTTGGTCTTATCAAGAGGTGACCATTTGGGTTTTGATGACCATAATGTTATGCCTTGTAGAGCTTCTCTTGGAAAGACTGACCATCCAGAATTTCCAGCTGTTGTCAGGCTGTTATGAGTTTTGTTTTGTTTTCTCACATGATACTTCTGTGTGTTAGAACTAGGGTCAGAAGAACCTCGTAACTGATATTGGATCTGAGTATCACTGCCTGCAAAGTGCTTTCAGAGGACCTCTCCTGAGCCTTAAATTTTCTGATAAAGGTTAAGAAGATTCCAATCCTTCATTTTGCAAATGAAGAAACCAAAACTTCAAGATGCTGAGATTCTGATCCAAAGTCACACAACCAGTAAATGAAGGATTGATGTGTTCTATGTCCAAGCTTTTTTCACCATACCACACTTGTCATTGTTAACATCCCCCTATATAGTGCTAACCACATTAGAATGACCTGACATTCTTATTGAAAAATACTAATGCTGAAGCCCTATTCCAATGATTGGCATAATTGGATCCTAGATATCAGTATTTTTTTTCATGCCCCCTATTTATTTGTTTTTAATAATTTTGTTTATTTATTTTTGGCTGTAATAGGTCTTCATTGCTGCTCAAGCTTTTCTCTAGTTGCAAAAAGTGGGAGCTGTTTTCTGGTTGTGATGAGTGGTCTTCTCGTTGCAGTGGCTTCTCTGGTTGTGGAGCTCAGGCTCTAGTGCTCGTGGGCTCAGTAGTTGCAGCATATGAGCTCCGTAGCTCAGGTTCAATCTCTGTGGCACACAGGTTTATTTGCTCCACAGCATGGGGGATCTTCCCGGATCAAGGATTAAACTCGTGCCTCCTGCACTGGCAGGCGGATTCTTTCACACTGAGTCACCAGGGAAGTCCTCATGTCCCCTATTTCTGATGTGAGTGTCATTGATCCATAGTCTTTATTTCCATGACCCTTGGTGAATTGCAAAGAATTCTACAAACTGAGAACAGTATACTTTTTAGTGTCCTCATCTTTGTATTGGTTACCAAAAGCCAGGCTCTGTTAAACTATTGAATCCCTAGACAAGTATGTTTTCTGTTGATACATGAGCTTCAAAATCCAACCCTTCTGTTATTCTAGAAGACAGTTTCCAACTCCAGACTGTGTGCTGCTCCAAACAAAGGGAAAAAAAAAAAGGCAGAGGTTATCTCCTTCAACTGGCCAGCTGTTGGGATTTATAAAGCTGCTCGCGCTCCTAGAATTGCTCTGCCACGGAACTCATATTTGCTTATAAAAGCTATCACCAGCTGACTTTTATATCTGACCAGCTGTCCAGAAGAAAAATGTTAACTAGTTTACAGCTTATATTTTCTCAGAAGTTTTATGGTAAAAACACATTTTTCCAATAAGTACATTCCTCTCTCTCTGGGTTTCAAGCATAACACTTCAGACGTGATCAGTGGCTTGGACCTGGAATCACACTCGGTTACTCCTGGCCAGTGAGGCCAGTTTGCTAAGCAGCAGCAGTCCTTGAAGCTCACATGGAACAGGCACCGGCTGCATTCTCAGGTGTCCTCATTTTGAGTAAAAGGACGGAGTCAGTTTTTCTCTGTGTGTTTCCAGTGGAAGGTGGGTCTGCTGTGCTGGGAAAGGTGCAGAGAAACACTTCCCAGGGATCCAGTGATTAAGATTCCATCCTTCTACTGCAGTGGGGAAGAAGGGTTCGATCCCTGGTTGGGGAACTAATATTCCACATGCAATGTGGTATGGCCAAAAAAAATGAAACCAAAAACAAACCCCCACCCAAAACAAAACAAAACAAAAAGTTACAGGGAAAAGGGAAAACAGGCAAAGTGGAGAGAGACTTCTGTCTTTGAGTCATTAAAACTCAGCTAACCAGAATCTTCAATTAATCAGAACTCCTTTCCATTTCAGTAGGCAAAGATAAACCCTAACCAGACACATTTATTATAAAAGCAATGAAAAGAAAAAGAAAAAAAAAAAAAAACTTTGTGACTATGCTGTAGGTTCTATTATAGAAATTTGAAATCAGACATGGTCTTTATTCATCTCTGTATGCTTCTCACCTAATATAGTGTCTAAAGTTTATTTGTACTTATATTTGTTTTCAAATTATTTTATTTTCATTAAATAAGCATATGTTCATAGTTGCTTTTTTTAAAACCGAGGAAACCAGAATTGAAAGAGACACATGTACCCCAATGTTCATCGCAGCACTGTTTATAATAGCCAGGACATGGAAACAACCTAGATGTCCATCAGCAGATGAATGGATAAGAAAGCTGTGGTACATATACACAATGGAGTATTACTCAGCCATTAAAAAGAATTCATTTGAATCAGTTCTGATGAGATGGATGAAACTGGAGCCGATTATACAGAGTGAAGTAAGCCAGAAAGAAAAACACCAATACAGTATACTAACACATATATATGGAATCTAGAAAGATGGCAATGACGACCCTGTATGCAAGACAGGAAAAAAAACACAGCTGTGTATAACGGACTTTTGGACTCAGAGGGAGAGGGAGAGGGTGGGATGATTTTGGAGAATGGCATTCTATCATGTATACTATCATGTAAGAATTGAATCACCAGTCCATGTCTGACGCAGGATACAGCATGCTTGGGGTTGGTGCATGGGGATGACCCAGAGAGATGTTATGGGGAGGGAGGTGGGAGGGGGGTTCATGTTTGGGAACACATGTAAGAATTAAAGATTTTAAAATTAAAAAAAAAAAAAAAAGCTGAAATGCCTTCAAGTCTTATAATGAAAAACAGCAGACACTTAATTTTTCCCATTATGCCCTAGTTCCAGTCTCTAGAAACTTTGAAATATTTGACTATTGATATTTTCCTTCTTGTTTCTAAATAATACATCAATGCTGACTTCTTGATTTAAACAGTTTAAGAATTATTTATTAACCTGATCTCAACTTTAGAAATTATCTATTGACCCACTATGGTAGATGAGGATTTAGTAGTGTGTCCCCTCCATAGTCTTTAATTGTTTCTTCCTACCCTCTCTTTGAGCATAGTTATGTCACAATTTTGTCGAGTCCTCATTTACATTACTTTGTCCGTGTAAATACTATTTGCTGCTGAGCCAAGGTGGCTCAGATGGAAAAGAACCTGCCATCAATGCAGGAGACCCAGGTTCAATCCCTGGCTTGAGCAGATCCCCTAGAGGAGTAAATGGCAACCCACTCCAGCACGCTTGCCTTTAGATTTCCATGGACAGAGGAGCCTGGTGGGCTACAGTCCATGGGGTCACAAACAGCTGGATTCTACTGAGCAAACTAACACTTTCACATACTTTCACAAGCAGTATGCTATGACTCTATTTTCTTTCTTAAATGTTTTGTTTTCTTTCATAAGTTAATTTCCTGGTTGTATGTTATTTCTTTTCCATTGCGAAATTATCTATACATTTTCAGCAGTTTCTTCTTCAGTTCAGTCCAGTCACTCAATTGTGTCTGACTCCTTGTGACCCCATGAATCGCAGCACGCCAGGCCTCCCTGTCCATCACCAACTCCCAGAGTTCACTCCAACTCACATCCATCGAGTCAGTGATGCCATCCAGCCATCTCATCCTCTGTCATCCCCTTTTCCTCCTGGCTCCAATTTGGAAGGAATGATGCTAAGGCTGAAACTCTGGTACTTTGGCCACCTCATGTGAAGAGTTGACTCATTGGAAAAGACTTTTCTTAATGCAACACAATTCCAATATGCCTCTCAATACTATTTTTCACCTGTATTGATATATTTTCACATGTATCAAATAATCTCTAGTTCCATTTTGATATTTTCCCTTGGAGATCTCTTCCCTATTGTTGCTCAATTTTGATGGGCTTTTCTGTAGAACTGCCAAATAGCTCTCATGCTTTCTGTAGTTAGAAGCCTCTGAGATGGCCTCTGGAGGTCCTGTCTCCTGTTCTTCATGTTCTTGTGTAATATTCTCCTCTTGAGTGGGGGTGGAACTTACTTATTCATGTCTAACAAACAGAGTATGGCAGAAGTGATGGGATGTCACATTCTGGAAAAAGAAAAAAAAAGAAAAAATGACCATGGCTTCTATGTTGGAAACTCTTTCTCAGGCACAAGGACTCTCTCTCTTCTTCTTGACACCTTGCTTTTATTTCATGGCTACAATATCCTCTCTTTCTCTCTGAGTTTACTCCAGTTGGTCATTCCAGGTATGGCTGTAGAGCAGAAGTTGTAAGTAAACACTAAGTCCAGGCCGTGAACACATTATATAGCTAAGGGGGAGTTCTGTAGACAGTAGAGAGATAAAATAACTTAAGTCATGTGTAGTCCTTAGCAATCTAAGAGTCATGTATACATAACATGCATAATATGTACAGTTCTTACGTGCTAAGTTTAACACATAAGAGAAGACTGAGCACATAAATGTTCAAAAGATATTGGAAGAAGAGAAGGGGGAGAGGGAGGAAATCTTTTTAATAGTTCTAACGAGATAATCTTGACTTGAACTAAAGAGTGACATTGGATATAAAATAGTAGAAAGTATCAGAGACCTCTTAGAATCTAGGGAAAACCATGCTGTTGATTAGTCTGGCTACTGTTCTCTGATTATCTGTTAACAGAGCCTACTTAATTAGATTGTTAGTTTGTTAAAGGCAGAGTGAAAGTGATGTCATTCAGTCGTGTCCGACTCTTTGTGACCCCATGGACTGTAGCTTACCAGGGTTCTCCACCCATGGGATTTTCCAGGCAAGAGTACTAGAGTGGGTTGCCATTTCCTTCTTCAGAGGCTCTTCTCGACCCAGGGATCAAACCCAGGTCTCCTGCATTGCAGGCAGACACAATGTTAAAGGCAGAGAGGAGTCTTCATACAAGTTGATTATGTGAAGTCTTTAAGCAAGTCGATTGTGATCAATATCACATCTTATACATCATCCATCCACCTTCTTCTCTCCTGACCTTGCCCAGGCTCTTACAATTCTGCCAGATGGCCAGGTTTACTAAAAATTATTTTTGCTTTAGCCTTTAATGAGAGATATTCAGTCATTATGCCATTTTCCTTTGGTAAATTGAATTATTGAAAACATGGCATCCCACTCCAGTACTCTTCCCTGGAAAATCCCATGGACGGAGGAGCCTGGTAGGCTTCAGTCCATGGGGTCACGAAGAATCAGACACGACTGAGCGACTTCACTTTCACTTTTCACTTTCATGCATTGGAGAAGGAAATGGCAACCCACTCCAGTGTTCTTGCCTGGAGAATCCCAGGGACGGGGGAGCCTGGTGGGCTGCTGTCTACGGGGTCGCACAGAGTCAGACACGACTGACGTGACTTAGCAGCAGCAGCAGCAATACCATTTATACTGTATGTGATGTATGTGTGTGCTCAGTTGCTTGGTTGTGTCCAACTCTTTATGACCTCATTGACTGCAGTCTGCCAGGCTCCTCTGTCCATGGGATTTACCAGGCAAGAAATACTGGATCGGGTTGCCATTTCCTCTCCCAGGGGATCTTTCTCACCCAGGGATTAATCCGCATTTCTTGTATCTCCTGCATTGACAGGCATATTCTTTACCACTGTAAGCTCTAATACTATTTATGGTGCTACATGTAAAAGCAATCTCTCTCATATTCTAAAGTAGAGTCCTGCCTGGGGCCCTGCAGGCAGGTGACCTCCTCATTTGGACAGTTGGGGTCTTTATTCCTGCCCCTGTGTTTTTGTATCTTGTTTGCTCTACAGCATTCCACCTCCTTCAACTCTAATTGACTGTGAACTCCTCCTCCTCGTAGGGCAAGAGACTAATATTCATTTTAATCTTTCTTCCATGAATTCTGTTCCTCAAGTCCTCATTCCTGTCTCTGATAACCAGAAATGTTAATCTTCACATTTCAGGGGCTCTGTAAAGGTTGTTAAAGTAGATATTCTGAACAAGCAAACATCCCACCAGAGAGGGCCAGAGAAATTGCTACAGGAGTTGGAAGAGGAAATGTCACAAAGCAGTGTAACAGAACAAAGTCAAGGGGTGACTAGGTAGAACCCTAGAATGGATGAGCTGGGAACATGATTGTAAAGTTTGTTTCTTTGGAGATTCTGAGGCCACTACCTAGCCTCTTTGAGCACAGCACCCTGCTCTTTGTAAAATAAGCATAAGAATATCTCTCTTTTTCTAGCTCCTTGGACTGCAAGTGTTCAGAATAACATATGTAAAAGCAATCTGAACTCCGTGGAAGTCAGGAGTGATGGACCCAATGCATGCCATTATGATTTTCTTCCTACGATTTGGCATTTAAAACAATGACTTAAATAACATTATTTCAAGTTAAAAGAAGTAATATGTTTCATTTATGATGATCTTTTAATTGCCAGAACCTAAAGGCATATATGAAACAGTATGAAAAGGCAGAATGATAGGATACTGAAAGAGGAACTCCCCAGGTCGATAGGTGCCCAATATGCTACTGGAGATCAATGGAGAAATAACTCCAGAAAGAATGAAGGGATGGAGCTAAAGCAAAAAAAAAAAAAAAACCCAGTTGTGGATGTGACTGGTGATAGGAGCAAGGTCCAATGCTGTAAAGAGCAATATTGCATAGGAACCTGGAATGTTAGGTCCATGAATCAAGGCAAATTGGAAGTGGTCAAACAGGAGATGGCAAGAGTGAACGTCAACATTCTAGGAATCAGCAAACTAAAATGGACTGCTTTAGCTCCATTCTTCATTCTTTCTGGAGTTATTTCTCCATTGATCTCCAGTAGCATATTGGGCACCTATCAACCTGGGGAGTTCCTCTTTCAGTATCCTATCATTTTGCCTTTTCATACTGTTTCATATATGCCTTTAGGTTCTGGCAATTGAAAGATCATCATAAATGAAATATATTACTTCTTTTAACTAGAAATAATGTTATTTAAGTCACTGTTTTAAATGCCAATTTAACTCAGATGACCATTATATTTACTACTGTGGGCAGGAATACCTCAGAAGAAATGGAAGAGCCATCATAGTCAACAAAATAGTCTGAAATGCAGTACTTGGATGCAATCTCAAAGAAGACAGAATGATCTCTGTTCATTTCCAAGGCAAACCATTCAATATCACGGTAATTCAACTCTATGCATCAACCAGTAACACTGGAGAAGCTGAAGTTGAACGATTCTATGAAGACCTACAAAACCTTTTAGAACTATCACCCCAAAAAGATGTCCTTTTCATTATAGGGGACTGGAATGCAAAAGTAGGAAGTCAAGAAACAACTGGAGTAACAGGCAAATTTGGCCTTGGAATGAAGAATGAAGCAGGGCAAAGGCAAATAGACGTTTGCGAAGAGAACGCACTGGTCATAGCAAACACCCTCTTCCAACAATACAAGAAAAGACTCTACACGTCGACATCACCAAATGGTCAACACCGAAATCAGCTTGATTATATTCTTTGCAGCCAAAGATAGAGAAGGTTTATACAGTCAGCAAAAACAAGACTGGGAGCTGACTGTGGCTCAGATCATGAACTCATTATTATCAAATTCAGATTTAAATTGAAGAAAGTAGGGAAAACCACTAGACCATTCAGGTATGACCTAAATCAAATCCCTTATGATTATACAGTGGAAGTGAGAAATAGATTTAAGGGACTAGATTTGATAGACAGAGTGCATGATGAACTAGGGACGGAAGTTCATGACATTGTACAGGAGACAGGGATTGAGACCACCCCCATGGAAAAGAAATGCAAAAAGCAAAATGGCTGTCTGGGGAGGCCTTACAAATAGCTCTGAAAGGAAGAGAAGCAAAAAGCAAAGGAGAAAAGAAAATATATAAGCATCTGCATGCAGAGTTCCAAAGAAAAGCAAGGAGAGATAAGAAAGCCTTCTTCAGCAATCAATGCAAAGAAATAGAGGAAAACAACAGACTGGGAAAGATTACAGATCTCTTCAAGAAAATTAGAGATACCAAGGGAACATTTCATGCAGAGATGGGCTTGATAAAGGACAGAAATGGTATGGACCTAACAGAAGCTGAAGATATTAAGAAAAGGTGGCAAGAATACACAGAAGAACTGTACAAAAAAGATCTTCATTACCAAGATAATCACGATGGTGTGATCACTCACCTAGAGCCAAACATCCTGGAATGTGAATTCAAGAAAGTATCATGACGAACAAAGTAGTGGAGGTAATGGAATTCCAGTTGAGCTATTTCAAATCTTGAAAGATGATCTTGTGAAAGTGCTGCACTAAATATGCCAGCAAATTTGGAAAACTCAGCAGTGGCCACAGGACTGGAAAGGGTCAGCTTTCATTCCAATCCCAAAGAAAGGCAATGCCAAAGAATGCTCAAACTACTGCACAATTCACTCATCTCACACGCTAGTAAAGTAATGCTCAAAATTCTCCAAGCCAGGCTTTAGCAATACGTGAACCGTGAACTTCCAGATGTTCAAGCTGGTTTTAGAAAAAGCAGAGGAACCAGAGATCAAATTGCCAACATCTGCTGGATCGTGGTAAAAGCAAGAGAGTTCCAGAAAAACATCTATTTCTGCTTTATTGACTATGCCAAAGCCTTTGACTGTGTGGATCACAATAAACTGTGGAAAATTCTGAAAGAGATGGGAATACCAGACCACCTGACCTGCCTCTTGAGAAATCTGTATGCAGATCAGGAAGCAACAGTTAGAACTGGACATGAAAAAACAGACTGGTTCCAAATGGGAAAAGGAGTACGTCAAGGCTGTATATTGTCACCCTGCTTACTTAACTTATATGCAGAGTCCATCATGAGAAACGCTGGGCTGGAAGAACCACAAGCTGAAATCAAGATTGCCAGGAGAAATATCAATAACCTCAGATATGCATATGAAAGTGAAGAGGAACTAAAAAGCCCCTTGATGAAAGTGGAAGAGGAGAGTGAAAAAGTTGGCTTAAAGCTCAACATTCAGAAAACTTAGATCATGGCATCTGGACCCATCACTTCATGGGAAATAGATGGGAAAACAGTGAAAACAGTGCCAGACTTTATTTTTTGGTCTCCAAAATCACTGCAGATGGTGATTGCAGCCATGAAATTAAAAGATGCTTACTACTCAGAAGGAAAGTTATGACAAACCTAGACAGCATATTCAAAAGCAGAGACAGTGCCAACAAAGATCCATCTAGTCAAGGCTATGGTTTTTCCATTGGTCATGAATGGATGTGAGGGTTGGACTGTGAAGAAAGCTGAGTGCCGAAGAACTGATGCTTTTGAACTGTGGTGTTGGAGAAGAATCTTGAGAGTCCCTTGGACTGCAAGGACATACAACCAGTCCATTCTAAAAGAGATCAGTCCTGGGTGTTCATTGGAAGGACTGATGCTAAAGCTGAAACTCCAGTACTTTGGCCACCTCATGCGAAGAGTTGACTCATTGGAAAAGATGCTAATGCTTGGAGGGAATGGGGGCAGGAGGAGAAGGGGATGGATGACAGAGAATGAGATAGATGGATCGCATCGCCAACTTGATGGACATGAGTTTGAATGAACTCCGGGAGTTGGTGATGGACAGGGAGGCCTGGAATGCTGTGGTTCATGGGGTCGCAAAGAGTCAGACATGACTGAGTGACTGAACTGAACTGAATGGAAAGGAATATAAAACATTGGTTCAGATGGTTTTTTATTTCAAGTTGTTGCCCTACTTTATTAGTCAGGAGAGTCTAGGCTTATGCTGTGGTAACAAACAGCCCAGAAATCTCAGTGGTTAACACCTGAGTTTGTTTCTCATGAAGGCAAAATCCTCTGGAATCCAGGCAACTGTTGAGGGCAGCTGCTAGGGCAGGGATGCAGCATTCCATGCTGATTTGGTCTGGGGCTCCCCAATATCAGTGTGAGAAGTTCTCTTTGATTCCTAGGACAGGGGGAAGGGAGATTAGAGTGTCACTTGGAGCTTTTCACTCACTTGGCCTGGAAATGCCACATCCCACTCTCACTCATATTTTATTACTAGGAACTAGAATGAAACAAGTGAAAACCACAATCACAGAAAACTAATCAAATTGATCATATGGACCATAGCCTTGTCTAACCCAGTGAAACTATGAGCCATGCCATGTAGGGCCACCCAAGATGGACGGGTCATGGCGCAGAGTTCTGACAAAATGTGGTCCACCTCAGCCTAGTCTAACTCGATTAAACTATGAGCCATGTCGTGTAGGGCCACCCAAGACAGACGGGTCACGGTGAAGAGTTCTAACAAAAAGTGGTCCACTGGAGAAGGAAATGGCAAACTACTTCATTATTCTTGTATTGAGAACCCCATGAACAGTCTGAAAAGGCAAAAAGATAGGACACTGAAAGATGAACTCCCTGGTCAGTAGGTGCCCAATACGCTACTGGAGAACAGTGGAGAAATAACTCCAGAAAGAGTGAAGGGATGGAGCCAAAGCAAAAACAATACCCAGTCGTGGATGTGACTGGTGATGGAAGTAAAATCTGATGCTGTAAATAGCAATATGGCATAAGAACCTGGAATGTTAGGTCCATGAATCAAGGCAAATTGGAAGTGCGCACACAGGAGATGGCAAGAGTGAACATCAACATTCTAAGAATCAGTGAACTAAAATGGACTGGAATGGGTGAATTTAATTTAGATGACTATTATATCTACTACTATGGGCAATAATCCCTTAGAAGAAATGGAGTAGCCCCCATGGTTAACAAAAGAGTCCAAAATGCAGTACTTGGATGCAATCTCCTAAATGACAGAATCATCTCTGTTCGTTTCCAAGGCAAACTATTCAATATCATATTAATCCTAGTCTATGCCCAAACCAGTAATGCTGAAGAAACTAAAGTAGAATGGTTCTATGAAGACCTATGAGACCTTCTAGAATTAACACTCAAGAAAGATGTCCTTTTCATTACAGGGGACTGGAATGTGAAAGTAGGAAGTCAAGAAACACCTGGAGTAACAAGCAAATTTGGCCTTGGAGTATGGAATGAAGCAGGACAAAAGCTAATAGACTGTTGACAAGAGAATGTATTGGTCATAGAAAACACCCTCTTCCAACAACACAAGAGAAGACTCTACACATGGACATCACCAGATGGTCAATATCGAAATCAGATAGATTATATTCTTTGCAGCCAAAGATGGAGAAGTTCTATACAGTCAGCAAAAACAAGACTGGGACCTAACTGTGGCTCAGATCAACTCCTTATTGCCAAATTCAGACTAAAATTGGAGAAAGTGAGGGAAAACCCCTAGACCATTCACGTATGGCCTAAATCAAATCTCTTATGATTATACAGTGAAAGTGAGAAAGAGATTCAAGGGATTAGATCTGATAGAGTGCCTGAAGAACTATGGGCGGAGCTTCGTGACATTGTACAGGAGGCAGGGATCAAGACAATCCCCAAAGAAAAGAAATGCAAAAAGGAAAAATGGCTGTCTGATGAAGCCTTATAAATAGCTGAGAAAAGAACAGATGAAAAAGGCATAGAAGAAAAGGAAAGATATACCCATTAGATGGAGAAACAATGAAAACAGTGAGAGACTTTATTTTGGGGGGCTCCAAAATCACTGCAGATGGTGATTGCAGCCATGAAATTAAAAGACGCTTGCTCCTTGGAAGAAAACCTATGACCAGTGTAGACAGCATATTGAGAAGGAGTAACATTACTTTGCCAACAAAGGTCTGTCTAGTTGAAGCTATGGTTTTTCTAGTAGTCGTGTGTGGATATGAGAGTTGGAATATAGATACAGCTGAGCACTGAAGAATTGATGCTTTTGAACTGTGGTGTCACAGAAGACTATTTTTTAATATAAATTTGTTTAATTGGAGGCTAATTACTTTACAATATTTTATTGGTTTTGCCATACATCCACATGAATCCGCCATGGGTGTACACGTGTTCCACATCCTGAACCCCCCTCCCACCTCCCTCCCCATACCATCCCTCTGGGTCATCCCAGTGCACCAGCCCCATGAGAGTCCCTTGGAGTGCAAGGAGATCAAACCAGTCCATCCTAAAGGAAATAAGTCCTGAATCTTCATTGGAAGAGCTGATGTTGAAGCTGAAACTCCAATACTTTGACAAACCTGATGTGAAGAACTGACTCATTGGAAAAGACCGTGATGCTGGGAAAGATTGAAGGAAGGAAGAGAAGAGGGCGACAGAGGAGATGCTTGGATGACATCACTGAGTCGATGGACATGAGTTTGAGTAAGCTCCTAGAGTTAGTGATGGACAGGGAGGCCTGGCGTGTTGCTGTCCATGGGGTCGCAAAGAGTTGGACATGACTGAGCATTGAACTGAACATGTTCCTCCTCCCTCCCTGAAATGCTAGGAAGTAAGTCTCTTCTACACTGAACTCCAGCCCTAATTCCATACATAATAAGATGTAACATTGGTAAATGTGATAAAGGCAATCCAGCACTGATAAGGTACAGACACTAAGGATTTATGCTCTGGGCCAGTATTAATGAGTCAGGAGTAGAACCCAGGGATCCTGACTCCCAGTGCAGTACTCCTCCAATAGGCTTCCCCAAATGCTTTTTTTGGGAGATTTAGTATGATACCCCTCTCTCACACACAAAAGTAATTCTGTCATTAAACTAATTCACAAAGATAGGATTAAACAATAGGATAGGTAAAGCTAAAAGTTTTATTTGCAGAAGAACTTCTTAAAGCTTTAAACAAAATGTAATATATTGTGGGACTTCCCTAGTGGTCCAGTGTTTAAGACTCTGCACTGCCAATATATGAGGCCAAGGTTCAACCCCTGGTCAGGGAACTATATCCTACTTGTACAACTAGAAGATCCAGCATGCTGGACCTAAGACCCAGTGCAGCCCAATAAATAAATAGATAAATAAAAATAAATATTAAAATAATAATATAAATACATTGTGAATCTTATGTTAGCCAAGTATTCAGAAATGACTGACCATTTTTAAACAAGAAATCATCCCCTCTCCCCAGTATTTATTTCTTCAAAGTACCTCGTAAGTGAAGATCACACTTTAGGAAATATGACATTATCATTTTACGTTTGAAAAATTGTTAATCTTTGGAAATTAGCATCATCCATATAGGTTAATAGATTTTTTTTTTCTCTCTACCCCTTCTTAGGCCTCCATTTCGACCATACCTTGATTTCTACCACATCCTGATTTCTACCACATCCGAGCCTACTGATATACATTCTTGCATTCATACATATCTCCATTTATGTAATGAATATTGAGTGAGCATACATTCTATGCCAGGTCTGATATTGATGTTGGATCTTTAAAGATGAACAAGATGTAATCTCTGTTTTTATATTACTCATGGGCTAAAATGAGAGACAGATTCCAAATGAACCATAAAACAAAATATTCTAAGTGCTATTATAGACATAAGAATGATATTCTGTGACTAAAAAAATAGATGTGACCAAATTCTGCTCTTTCTAGTGTACAAAACTCCTAGGAGATTTTTACAGGAACTATTACTAAGTCTCTCCCATCCTTTATTTGAATAAATGATATCCTGGATCTCGGTACTGGGCTTTATACTCTTATACAGGTTATCCCGTATCTTGTCCACTCTGGCCTACTGGGATAACCAGACCATATCTTTTGGGAGCTTGAGTTAGTAACACATGTGGTAGCTCTCCTTTCCTGCTCCTGCCATTTGGAGATCTGATGGATGTCCTTGTACATTTTCATGCAAATCCCTAATAACAACTTCACTCAGAGCAGGGCCAATGACCCATATCAAGAACTTCTCCCAGTATTAGAAAATTTCATGCTACTAGAGAATTTTCTTTCAACCTTAAACCAATTTGAGTCTAAGTAAAAGTTCTAGGTAGGGGGTCAGGGGAAACACACACACAGGACCCATTTAAACTGTTCTAAACGGGCCACTGCTTTCCAAATAATCTTCTTAGAGAAATTTGCTTCAAGAAGAGAGAACTTTGAAAGTTGGTACTGATCCTTTTCTTTCTTCTCTACATCTTCATTTTTAAATGTTAATTGAGGTCCTACTAGGGTTGTCAGATGTACTGATAAGCATCCCAGGGACCCTGAACTCAGTCCCCAGACAGTGACCTTCTAAATCAGGTACACTTACTCTCATGTTACACACACAAAAATTGAGAAAATGAGAATTTACATGTCTTGCCCAGAGATACACATGCCAATAGGTCGATGAGTTGAAACTAAATTTAAGTTTTTCAAATTCCCAGATCCAAAAAGTTTTTATTTATAGTATATCATGCCTTATGCTGAGGTTTCACAAGTCTCTGAACGTAAATAGGCCAACCGTTTTATTGACACTTGAATCCTCTTGCCTTATTACATGCCAGGTCACTTTCAATTACCTCTGGGAGACCACAGGGATATGTTACATATACTTTGCTCCAGTGGTTCCTAAACCCATCATCATTAGAATGATCTGGGAAGATTTTAAAAATCAGAATTCTAAATGTGTGCCCCATGTTTAGAACATTTTTATTCTACAGGTCTAGAGTTAAGGACTAAGAAACTATATTTTAAAGAAAGTATCCAAATGATCTGATGACCAGTCAGGTTTTGTAACAACGTTTTTTTTTTTTTTCCTTTCACATGTCATCATATATTGGGATTGCAGATTGAGACCCAAGTGGAGGATAAATGGTAAGCAAAGCTTCCTGTGATAATAAAGTTTAGAAAATTAAATGAAACTTTTAACCCTTTCTCAGTGGTCCCTTTTCCATCTTCTTTCCTGGGAAGTACTATCCAGGAGTCAAAGAACTAGACTTTGGCCCTTTCTCCTTGCTTATCTACTCACGCTCAGTCATTCAGTCATGTCTAACTCTGCAACCCTAGCCCACCAGGCTCCTCTGGCCACGAGATTTTACAGGCAAGAGTACTAGATTGGTTTTCCATTTGCTCCTTATCTACTAAAGAGGATGAAAAAGGATAAATCACAACGACTATACCACCACAATACTTTTGTATTATGCACACACCACCCCACTTCTCCCAGTCTAGTCTAAGCCACCAACCATCTCACCATGGGTCTTCAGTAATAACCTTCTAACTTAGTCTCTCTGCTTCTACTTTTACCCTTTGCACCAGCCACACTGATCTTGCTCTCTTTTGAACTAGCCAAATTTATTTAGGCCTCATCATTTCTACAGTTGAAATGTCTGGGTGAAATAATTTTAGGATAATTCATTTGTGCTTGTTTCCTCCACATTTTTGAAACTTATCTCTCTCCACCTTGCTTCTCTTACTTCAGATGGATAATCTATCTTCATATGCCTTGCTTCAGGTATCTTCAAGAGTAGAAAAGACAGTTTTAAGGTTATATAGCTTTTCTAGTTTTGTAGAAGGCTAAAGTCCATTGAAGAAATTATGCTAGGTATTTTGGAAGCAGAGGAAAAAGCACAGTCATCTCTCATGGGCATCATATCTAAGAAGAGATACTGCTTCATGGGAAGTTCAGAAATGTTGGTGAGACTCAAGAGCCAAGAGTGAGACAACCTTCTGAGTACATGATTGAGAAATAGTAGCGTAAATGCCATATTAAAAAAAAAAAATCACAAGCTATGTCAAAGTCTTTGTATGTTGTGACCACGGTAGGTTGAAGATTAAAATATTTCATCTCTCATATGGGGATATTTGCCCTATAAATATCCAAGATCCTACATACCTTGGGATGGGGAGGGTTTCCCAAAATGATAGATAGAGCAGTATACAGCCTTGTGTAATATAAAGGGAGCATATTGGCAATGGATATTGATAATTGAGGAATGGTTGGATGTAGAATTAATTTAATTTTTAGAAAATAAAGTCACTCTTTTTACACACTTTGAGTTTGTCACCAGTGGTATTTGTCATAGGAGAGAGACAGGAATATTGATGAATGGCATCCAACTTAGCACCCAGAGTCAGGGTGGTTGTTACCAAAGATACTCTGGGGAAATGATCCAGATAGATTCATCTGCAATACTATTCTGTCTGTCAATATGGCTGTTAAACAGTCCATAAATTTAGGCAAATTGGAGTAAATTCTTGATTATGTGCTACTTCTAGTTTTAAATATTGTTGGAAAGACTTTATCTGATGTTTTATTTGAGTGATATAACCACAGTCAAATGTAATAAACTGTTCTACTATAATCAGTGGAAACACATTTTACTTTTTTTCATCTTCAGCAGGAGATTGTGATCCTTTTGAGTGAAGTCTCTACAGTTTAAAATTTTAATTTATTTTTGCACTGCAAAGAACAGTGTCTAACACCAGTGGGTGATTGGCAAAACTGCAAAAGGAGAAGAGAAATCAATATTAATAGGAGAGGAGGGGAGAGAGAGAGAAGAAAGAGCTGCAAGTGATATAAGAGGATGATAGTAAAAAAAGGAAAAGGAGGGAAAAGTAGAGATAGAGGCAAAAAGAAAGAGAAGAGGAAGAAATGTGAGCATTTGCCAAGGAGAAGGAAACAGGGAACAGACTAAAGTGGTTAATCCGTTTTTTCCCATTTCCCCATCAGATCAGAACATGTGGTACCCAGGAACCTTGAACTTACACATAACCTTCAATTGACACCTTTCTTGGATAGAGCAACCCTACTTAGCAGTTTCACAAAACTTGGCAATCCACCAGTTATTCTTCATTGATAAATTTGGAGCTTTCAGGATAGAGTAAATAAAGTCCAAGAGCTTTTCTTCCTTCTCTTCTGGCTGTTTTAATATTGGACAAGGTCGTGTTGTCTTCAGGAAGATAGAAGAACTTAAGCTTTCATGCTCCTCACAGAGAGCTGAGCCGCAGGTGTTCCAACTGGAAACATCTTCCATTGATATTATTACCATCATTGAAGTAGATTAAAAATATGGCAGATTTTCTCCTCCTGTAAATGTGAAAGTAAGCTGTTCTTATTGCTTTCTAGGAAGAGTGCCTTTTTTCTAAACACATCATTTATTTTTCTTTTTCTCCAGCATAAGTCCAAGCAATAGTATCTTGTTTACTTTTGTCTTTTCATTGTCATCATCCGTGACAGCAAGAAATCTCAAGAAATTGTGCTGCTCAAGCAGCTGCTGGCATGCTAATGGACATCACCATTGCCAAGCACTGGCAAACTCACTATGGAAACAAGAGGAGAAAAGATAGGTATTTACTAGAAAAATGAAGAGGAATAGCCAGGAACTGCCATTGGCCAGATGTGCTCAGTAGTGTCTTGGAAATGAAATATATACCACTTATAGCTCGTGCATGTTAGCTCATTAAGTTTCCTTAGAAATGAACAGCAGTGCTTTTTAGGTTAGGCACCTTTACAAAAGCTTCTCTTCTGTTTAAAGGATTTTTCTGAGTTAACATTGTTCATTTCAAGCCCAAGACTTAAAATTGTTAAGTTTTGCTATCCAAAAATGTATTCTCTACTCCTTTGCATTCTGACACAGGGAATACTGAACTTGTAATAATTTTTCTGATAAGTATGGATCAGTCCTTGGGCCTCCATTTCTGTATCTGACAGTGAGAAAAGCTTGCTCTGCACTGTACTTTTCTGTCTTTTTCTTCTATGTTAAACAATAAACAGTCATTTTCAAAAGTCTCTATGAATATCTCTCTCCCTCAGACTTTTCTATTCTATTCTATAAACCTCTCAAGGCATATGGGTTTGGTGCTTGAGTTTTGTGATGGCTATTTCATGAGATAAGTGAGGAGCCTATTTTGCTTAAAAGCATACTTGCAGGATTGAATTTGCTAGAAATATGGCCTAAGGAAAATGAAACATTGCTTTATCAAAATTCACACATTACTTCTTCACCACTGCAAAAAACTCTCCAAATAGCCATTTCTTACTTTTGATCACATGGGTTTTTTTGTAGTATAAACTACTCATTGAAATACTATTATAGCTTTCTGCCAAATTACTTTTTTTTTTTGCTGATACAAACTATTCATCCCAGAAAAAATTGGTGGTCAAGTCCTGAGTGACTCTGTGTATGTGTGAGAGGGGAGTTTGTTTCTCAATCTATTCTACTTTATTATTTTTTTTTAAAGCAAGCTTTGCACAAATAAATTGAACTATGGGATATTTTTTACTTCTTTTTTTAAGGCCACCATTTAGAAATAACATGGATTAGAACCAGCATTGCTTTTGTGTTAAATATGACATAAATGCCTTCTATACACCAGTTACAGACATTCTGGCAACCAAGGCTGATGTTTAGCAGGAAGAGACTGAAATTACATCCATTGAAAGCTGAATTTCTGTCATTCATCATCAGTTATCAGTGACTTTATCCTGAAACTCAGTTGATTCTGTACCACAACCACAAATAATTATAGTTATAGAATTCATAGGATTACCATGTTTGTAGTCTCTTAGCATCAGATTTTTAATGTTAATATATTGACTATGTCTAACAGTAGTTTAAAGAATATCTTCTTGTGTTTCAAATATCTCACATGACATTCCCTACTCAGCTGTGCTGCAGCAGAACAAGATACTCAGCTGCCATGAGTGTATTCAGTGTAAGGCTGATATACCTTGGCTCCAGTTTGACCAAATTCAGCTCCTTCCAGAACACACTATGACAAATTGAAGAGAGTCTATAATCAGTAGAGGATTTTTGTGGCTTGCAAATGCACCCCAAATTGCCAATAATGAATATTCCATAAGCAAGAAGCCTTTTTTTACTTCCAAATGCTATTAGGGAAGCAAAGATTTTTGTCAAAAATACTTATTTTGCTAAATATTTTTGAACTTAGCAAATGGCTTTAGAGATTCAGCAGAAAAACTCCAAGCGTGAGTGCTATTTACATCCAAAGTGGGATATTCATGTACGAGCTGACTTCAAATTGAAACCTCTTAAAATCATATACTCATCTTCCAAAGAGGATGAGAAATTCAATCATATTTTCCAAAGGCTCAATCTCTAGGTCCAATCAATTTTGTTTGTATTACTGGAAGATTTCTATTTATAAAAGATTGGAAGTGTTCTGCCAGTGGTTAGGAAATAAATTGTTCACTGTTTGGAAGATGATTGACTTTTTCAGGTGGCTTGATGATTTTGTATGCTTTGGGGTTTTGCTGGAAAAAAAAAAAAAGAACTGAATTAAGCAATTTGATTCCAAACAGATATGTTTGGAACATTTTAGCACTGAAGGGGCCTTTGAGAGTATCTAGTTAAGAGGCATGCTTTTAAAGATGAGAAAACCAAAGCCCAGACATGAAAAAATGTATCTGTAAAAGATTTATGCTATAAATTAGGTTGATCTAACTCTTCTGAATTTTAGTCGCTGAAGTATTCCATCACACTGATGTGTCATTATTTTTTTCCACATTTTTAATCAGTTATTTAGGACATGCTATATATGAGGCACTATGGAATGTTCTGAAGATACAAAGATATAGAAAAGAATTTCTGTATTCAGGAAGTTAAATAATGCAGTAAAGGCAAAGCAACACCTGCAAAAACAAGACCATACTTAAAATAAAAGTTGTTGTAATCAATGTACTATAAGAATACAGAGTAAAGGGTGAATATCTTGATAGGGGACGAAAGAGGGGCTGATAAAGAGCCAGGAAGAGGGTTCAAGAAAAAAAGCCATGAAGCCTCATTAGGGTGAAGGAGAGAGGAAAGCAGGTGCCAAGAATATGGTATATTTGAAGGGCAGCAAGTAGTTTAGTATACAATGGAATCAAAAGGAGATGAAGCTGATGTGACAGACAGAGGTCAGATCATGAAAGGCTATCTATATTATATAAAGATTTGAACATCACCACTAAATTGGAGGAAGAAATGGAAGGTTTCAGCCAGGGCATGATTTGATATTAATATTATTTTGTAATTTAGAATCATAGAAATATCAAGGTAAAGATTATATCAGAATAAAAAGACCAGAGGCAAGGAGAACATGTTGGAAGCAATAGCAGCGGGGGTGGGGGAGGGCAAGAAGAAGTGATGGTTTGAACATCGTGATAATGATGATGAAGAGAAGAGAAGTGGAGGGATGGATTAGACAAGCCTTCATAACTGATTTGAGGTGTGCAGTCAAGGAAGAAGTACTGAAGATAATTCTCAGATTTCTGTCTCAGGCTCCTGGTAGATTAGGATCTTTTATCATGATGGGAAAGTTCAAAAAGAGAAATAGGTTTGTGATGGGAATTTAGGGCATGTTGAGTTTGAGATGACACAGTGTACCCTGATGGAATCATTCAGTGTATTTATGGTTCTAAGTTCAGCTCAGTCGCTCAGTTGTGTCCGACTCTTTGTGACCCCATGAACCGCAGCATGCCAGGCCTCCCTGTCCAGCACCAACTCCTGGAGTTCACTCAGACTCATGTCCATCAAGTCAGTGATGCCATCCAGCCATCTCATCCTTTGTCATCCCCTTCTCCTCTTGCCCCCAATACCTCCCAGCATCAGAGTCTTTTCCAGTGAGTCAACTCTTTGCATGAGGTGGCCAAAGTACTGGAGTTTCAGCTTCAGCATCATTCCTTCCAAGCAAATGTCCAGGGTAGATCTCCTTCAGAATGGACTGGTTGGATCTCCTTGCAGTCCAAGGGACGCTCAAGAGTCTTCTCCAACACCACAGTTCAAAAGCATCAATTCTTCGGCGCTCAGCTTTCTTCACAGTCCAACTCTCACATCCATAAATGACCACTGGGAAAACCATAGCCTTGAGACGGACCTTTGTTGGCAAAGTAATGTCTCTGCTTTTGAATATACTATCTAGGTTGGTCATAACTTTTCTTCCAAGGAGTAAGCGTCTTTTAATTTCATGGCTGCAATCACCATCTGCAGTGATTTTGGAGCCCTAAAAAATAAAGTCTGACACTGTTTCCACTATTTCCCCATCTATTTCCCATGAAGTGATGGGACCGGATGCCATGATCTTCATTTTCTGAATGTTGAGATTTAAGCCAACTTTTTCACTCTCCACTTTCACTTTCATCAAGAGGCTTTTGAGTTCCTCTTCACTTTCTGCCATAAGAGTGGTGTCATCTGCATATCTGAGGTTATTGATGTTTTCCTGGCAATCTTGATGCCAGCTTGTGTTTCTTCCAGTCCAGCGTTTCTCATGGTGTACTCTGCATATAAGTTAAATAAGCAGGGTGACAATATACAGCCTTGACGTATTCCTTTTCCTATTTGAAACCAGTCTGCTGTTCCATGTCCAGTTCTAACTGTGTTCTAAAGGTCTGCACTAAAGTCAAAAATTGAGGAGTGAGTAATTCTCCCAACTGTAATAGCTACACAAGAATATGTTCTGCCATAATAGAATTTGACAGAATTAGCGAGCATGATCCCACCTAAGTTATCAAGAAATTTTTTTGCACTTCCTTGTTCTTTATTCATTCTTTGCCTTCTTCCATTTATTTTGTCTTTAAAAAATTACTTTGACTCTGGAGCTATAAGCTTGAATTTTGAGTAATAGTTCTTCCAATGTCCCAACTTTGTAAGTTTCTTCAAGTTCTGCATGGTCTGTGAAAGTCAGGTTTCTCTTATGTAAAAAGGCAATGATATTTCACAGGGTTGATAAACTCGAAGATGAAGTAATGAATGTGAAGGGATTTTAAATGGGAGACATAAACCTTGTTAGAATCACAATCGTACAAAATCATCAAAACTAGCAGGAATCATTAAGATAATCTTTTCCAATCTTCTTGTCCACTTTAATGGCTCAACTGATATGTGTTCATGGCCTTGGCCAGGACTGGGATTAGAATCAGTAACCTGGCTCCCAATTTAAATCTCCTTTGAGGTTGGTAAGCTTTGCAAATGATACCCTTTCATTGCGATCCAGTAGGCAAAGTAACTCAGAATTTGATATTTCATTTCTTGATATGTGCATGAGAAATGCTGGGCTGGATTGAGCAGAAGCTGGAAAGACTGCCGAGAGAAATATCAATAACCTCAGATATGTAGATGATTACCACCCTTATGGCAGAAAATGAAGAAGAACTAAAGAGCCTCTTGATGAAAGTAAAAGAGGAGAGTGAAAAAGTTGGCTTAAAGCTCAACATTCAGAAAACTAAGATCATGGCATCCGGCCCCATCACTTCATGGGAAATAGATGGGGAAACAGTGGAAACAGTGGCTGACTGTATTTTTCTGGGCTCCAAAATCACTGCAGATGGTGATTGCAGCCATGAAATTAAAAGACGCTTTCTCCTTGAAAAGAAAAATATGACCAACCTAGACAGCATATTAAAAAGCAGAGACATTACTTTGTCAACAAAGGTCTGTCTAGTCAAGGCTTTGGTTTTTCCAATAGTCATGTATGGATGTGAGAGTTGGACTATAAAGAAAGTTGGGCACCAAAGAATTGATGCTTTTGAACTGTGGTGTCAGAGAAGACTCTTGAGATTCCCCTGGACTGAAAGGAAATCCAACCAGTTCATCCTAAAGGAGATCAGTCATGGGTGTTCATTGGAGGGACTGATATTGAAGCTGAAACTCCAATACTCTGGCCACCTGATGCAGAGAGCTGACTCATTTGAAAAGACCCTGATGCTGGGAAAGATTGAGGGCAGGAGGAGAAGGGGACGACAGAGGATGAGATGGTCGGAAGGCATAACCGACTTGAAGGACATGAGTTTGAGTGGACTCTGGGAGTAGGTGATGGACAGGGAGGCCTGGCTTGCTGCGGTTCATGGGGTCACAAAGAGTCAGACATGACTGAGCGACTGAACTGAACTGATAGAGAGATCCGAAATATGTTATATTGAACTGAAGAATCACTAGGACTAATAATATGCAAAAAAGATTTATAGCTTGTGAAAGGTACATATGGAAGCCTTTGTATTTTTTTTTTGTTGATAAAAAAGCTATGGCTACAAAGAGATTTCATAACCTGAGGCTACAAAAGTGCATGTATGCAGACTTATGTGTATGTGCAAACAAACACACAGAGTATATATTGCTGTCTTCACTGGGTTGGCCAATATCCTTGGTAAGGTCTTTAATATCTTCCATTTGGATTACTGCCATTTCTAATTATTTTTTTCTTCCTATTTGTGATTCTCTCCTAGTGTCCAATGTGCTACATTAATTTCAACACAGCTTTTCTTTTAGTAATTTCAGTTTACCACTTAGTAACTTGCTGGATCTTGGTCAAGTCATTTTAACTCTTGAAAACACAGTTTATTCCTCTTTAAAATGTGGCTGATAACACTTAACCTCACAGAGGTGTAAGAAGTGAAGATCAAGTACATGAAAGACCTTCACAGGTACAAATCATATAAATATTTAGACATTTTATTCTTAAATATTCTATCATGTCATTTCCATAAAATTAAAAAAAATTTTTTTACAGCATTAAGAATCAAGTCATCTTAGTTTTTAAAAGCTTTTCTGATTTCAGAAGAGTTTCCTGATGCTCAATTCATGATCCTCTCTGATTCAGTGCATCTGCTCATTATGCTCTGATAGTTGACCCAATGAAGGCTGTGCCCCTATTGCTATGCTGACTTTCATCTTAAAAAATATTTTCCTTTTATCATTAACTACCTGCCCCTTCTGTTGAGTCCACCGATAGCACAACTCCTCAAATGTCCCTGTTAACTCTCTAACCTTTTTCACCTTCTACTCTTTCCACCGTGTTTGACATGGTTACTCACTTGTTCCTTCTTGAGGTACCTTTCTAACTTGAAATCCGGGACACTGCTGTCTCTCGGTTCTTATGATTCGGTCACTGCTGCTTCTTAATCTCTGTTCTGAGGTCCTGCTAATCTTGTGTAAACATTGGAGTGTCTCAGAGTTCAACATCTTCCTTATCTCATGCCCTCCTCAGGTGAGCTCATTCTGTTCCATAACATTAATTATCACTTATAATTAACTTATAAGGGCTTATAAGTTATAACTTATAAGGGCTTCCCTGGTGGGTCACCTGGTAAAGAATTCCCCTCGCAATGTGGGAGACCTGGGTTCGATCCCTGGTCTGGAGGTAAATCCACTATTTACCTCCAGCCCCAACTTGTCCTTTAAACTCAAGACTCACCTGTTAACTTTCCTTCTGAACATCCACATTTAGACGTCTGACAGTGATCTCAAACTTAACATGCCTAAAACCTAACTTTTAATTCTTTTTTTTGTTTTTTTTGACCATGCCACACAACATGTGGGAACTTACTTTCTCAAGGATTGAACCCATGCCCCTTGCACTGGCAGCACAGAGTCCCAACCACTGGACCAGCAGGGGAGTGCCCTTAACTTTTAATTTTTGTCTCCTCCAAACCTGTTCCTTTTTCAGACATCCCCTTATCAGTAATTGAAAAGCCATCCTTCCAGTTCATCTAGTCAAAATTGCTTGAAACCATCTTAGACTTCTCTCCATCTTTTATATACCATATGAAGTCTGTATTAGTTTCACAAGGCTGCTGTTAACAAATTACCTCAAACAGTATCTGAAGACAACAGAAATTTATTCTTTCATAGTCCTGGAGACCAGATGTCCAAAATCTGTTTCAGTTCAGCTCAGTCACTCAGTTATGTCCAACTCTTTGTGACCCCATGGACTGGGGCACTCCAGGCTTCCCTGCCTATCACCAATTCCTGGAGCTTACTCAAACTCATGTCCATCGAGTGAGTGATGCCATCTGACTGTCTCATCCTCTGTCATCCCCCTCTCCTCCTGCCTTCAATCTTTCCAAGCATCAAGGTCTTTTCCAATGAGTCAGTTCTTCACATCAGGTGGCCAAAGTATTGGAGTTTCAGCTTTGGCATCAGTCCTTCCAATGAATATTTGGGACTGATTTCCTTTAGGATTGACTGGTTTGATCTTGCACTCCAAGAGACTCTCAAGAGTCTTCCCCAACACCACAGTTCAAAAGCATCATTTCTTTGGGGCTCAGCTTTCTTTATAGTCCATCCAACTCTCACATCCATGCATGACTACTGGAAAAACCATAGCTTTGACTAGATGGACATTTGTTGGCAAAGTGATGTCTCTGCTTTTCAGTATGCTGGCTAGGTTGGTCATAGCTTTTCTTCCAAGGAGCAAGCATCTTTTAATTTCATGGCTGTAGTCACCATCTGCAGTGATTTTGGAGCCAAGAAAATAAAGTCTCTCACTGTTTCCCCATC
This sequence comes from Capricornis sumatraensis, assembly GCF_032405125.1. Taxonomy (NCBI): domain Eukaryota; kingdom Metazoa; phylum Chordata; class Mammalia; order Artiodactyla; family Bovidae; genus Capricornis; species Capricornis sumatraensis. The sequence continues at coordinate 58,191,879 of NC_091084.1, read as the reverse complement.
TATTTGCCATGAAGTGTTTAACGGAGCCCAAATGAAAAATTCGGCAGCTCTAGGCTAGATCGAATCTGTTCCTTGCCTCTTCCAGCGTCTAGTATCTCCTGGCACCGCTTGACTTGTGGCCAGGGCCCTCACAGCCTCAGAGTCTCTGCCTCCATGGTCACATTGCTGCCTCTTCTTTTTTATGCTCATGGAAACTCCCTCTACCTCTTACCACATTTATGATTGCACTTCATGCCCACCTGGGTAATTCAGGATTATCACCTTCTCTTAAAGTCTTTAATTTAGTTATACCTGCGTGTTACTTGCTCAGTCATGTCCAACTCTTGGTGACCCCATGGACTGTAACCCACCAGGCTCCTCTGTCCATAGGATTCTCCAGGCAAGAATACTGGAGTGGATTGCCATTTCCTTCTCCAAGGGATCTGCCTGACCTGGGGATTGAACCTAAGTCTCCTGTACTGCAGGCAGATTCTTTACCATCTGAGCCACCAGGAAAGCCCCTATGAATCAGATATCACAACATAAAACTCACTAGTTGTAAACAACAGTTGGAATTAAATTTTAAAAGGTTTTGTTCCCCTTTATTTTTTCTTTGGTTTCAGGAATTAGACATAAGATATTCTAGATAGGTGATCCAGAGAGCTCTGTTGAAAGGTATAGGAGGAATTATTTCCTCAGGGCAAGAATTCTTAAAAAGGTAATTTTTTTCTTGAAACTTTCTCTGGAGTTTAAGGAATATTGTGACAACATTGTAAAAAATTGTGTTTCTCTGTGGTCATAGTTTTGCAGGCAGAATTTAGATGAGATAGTACTCAAATTTGCCCTGATAACAAGGGCAGATTGTGCCTCTGGGGAAGTGGGGTCTTAGTTTGATCAGCCCCAGGCTCTTGATGAAAGGAGGAGGTTTTGGACATAAGTGAACTTTATTTCATTTTCCTATCTTATGTCAATAAAGCTCTAATTTTTTAGGCCATTTTTCTTGTCATTTGATCATAGCTATAGACTGACCAGTCTAAAACAACTTCTTTTTTCTAGGGTTTCCCAGGTGGAGTGTGGAACCTTAGAGGGAGCGAGTCCCATATTAGCTCGAGCAGTTTGTACCAGATGTCTGTGTGCTCAAACCAAACCAACCAAACCAAACTGAACCAAAACTTCACCAGCCAGGAGTCACACTCCAAATGAAACAAAAGGCAAAGAGATGCCCAGAAATCAAAGCCAAGTGGAGAGTGCTCCAAAATGATTGTAAAATGATAACCCAGAAATCAAAAGCCAAATGTCACTGTGGACTAAAAAGATGTACAATTTGAGAGCTGCAAATTAAGTGTTATTCGGGACAAAATGAGGACTGAAGCCCAGGAGGCAGTCTCTCAGATGGCAGTGGGGGAAGGTCAATATATAAGGTTTTGGTGAAGGAAGAGTCCAATAACTTGAAGCACTCATTTTACAAAAGGTTATTTGTTATTCATGAGGATCTGATGTCACCGTGAAGTGGTTTAGTGTTTCTCTAGCTATGTGGAGATGTAAGGATTGAGATCATAAAATCTGTTTCTAAAAACATCCAAATATCTAAAGACCTGTCTCAACAGATTCCCTGAAGCACAGAGTGCCTTACTCTACCCTGAACTTCCTCAGGGGTTGTTGAAGGTCAACAGCTATAGCAGCATGGGGTTCAATCTCCATAGAGGCAGATGGCAAATGCCTTTGTTGTTCAGTCATTGGCAATGCTCTTGGTGAGTGCCAATGTGTAGTTGACAGCATAAATGCCAAATGTGACTTCCCAGTTCCATTAGACTTGTGACCTGGCAGAATCAGTGCTAGCAGCCTTTTTAGTTCTGAAATAATTTTGTTAGGTGGTTAGAGTAGGAAGCAGGAGTCCAAAATGGTGGTGGCTAAAAGACAAGGAAGGGAGAAGCCCACGGAAACAGAACAAAGAAGGTCAAAAGAAGGTCCGAGGACCTGAGTGAGGACCTCGGGTAGAACAAACAGCACTCCTGGCTAGCCCAGTTTACATAGGGAAGGCCCAGGGGGAGGAAAAAACATATAAAAAGATGAGCCAAAGCACACGTGCTCTCTCTCTCTCTCTCCTGCACGCTGGCATGCTCCCCCACTCTCTTCTCTTCGTCTTTGGATCAGCATGCCCTCTTGCCTTGAGGATGGATACTCTTGCTATTTTCTAAACAAAATAGAGCTGTAACACTGATTTGTCTAATAGCTATAACACGGTCTGTCCAAGAACTGAGAGCTGTGATATGCTGAGGGCTTTAATGTCCGTCACTCCAAATCTTTGTTGTGACGAGCCAGAACTGAGGAGCATACACTCGCCTGACAGTTTCAAGCAGTTTTTTGTTGATTTTCTGTGAAGAAGCTACTCTATCATTGCCTCTTTTAGAAGCGTCTAGATACCAGTCAAAGTAAGCATGGCCAGCCTTTTCTGATTGTGCACACAAAAATGTCTATTTTAGAATACCAAAAGAACCTCAATTTGGCCATTTTAGGTTGAAATCTCTTTTAGTATAATTTCTCCAATTAACTACACTTGCTGGGAGAAATATCAATAACCTCAGATATGCAGATGACACCACCCTTATGGCAGAAAGTGAAGAGGAACTAAAAAGCCTCTTGATGAAAGTGAAAGAGGAGAGTGAAAAACTTGGCTTGAAGCTCAACATTCAGAAAACGAAGATCATGGCATCCGGTCCCATCATTTCATGGGAAATCGATAGGGAAACAGTGGAAACAGTGTCAGACTTTATTTTTTTGGGCTCCAAAATCACTGCAGATGGTGATTGCAGCCATGAAATTAAAAGAAGCTTACTCCTTGGAAGAAAAGTTATGACCAACCTAGACATTATATTCAAAAGTAGAGACATTACTTTGCCGACTAAGGTCCATCTCAAGGCTATGGTTTTCCCAGTGGTCATGTATGGATGTGAGAGTTGGACTGTGAAGAAGGCTGAGCGCTGAAGAATTGATGCTTTTGAACTGTGGTGTTGGAGAAGACTCTTGAGAGTCCCTTGGACTGCAAGGAGATCCAACCAGTCCATTCTGAAGGAGATCTACCCTGGGATTTCTTTGGAAGAAATGATGCTGAAGCTGAAACTCCAGTACTTTGGCCACCTCATGCAAAGAGTTGACTCATTGGAAAAGACTCTGATGCTGGGAGGGATTGGGGGCAAGAAGAGAAGGGGACGACAGAGGATGAGATGGCTGGCTGGCATCACGAACTCGATGGACATGAATCTGAGTGAACTGTGGGAGATGGTGATGAACAGGGTGGCATGGTGTGCTGCGATTCATGGGGTCGCAAAGTGTTGGACACGACTGAGCTACTGAACTGAACTGAACTAAACTGAACTGCAAGTATGAACTCCGTATGTATTGTACATGAGTCTGGCTGCAGTGTTAGTCAGAGGCTGGCTTCTTGACACTCTTTTGTTTCTGCTTTTGAGAGATTTTGTTGCCCATTTGAAGCTGAATTTGTCAGGGATAGAATCACTAGTGAACTTGTGTAAAGAGTCCATGTCCTGCTTGTGAGCTTAACTCCTCCAGAAGTCACCCCAGAGTTGTTTCAGCTTGTCTTACATGTCTCAGATTTTGCCTCCAGCGATCCAAGACCACTGTGGTTGTTCAGGTCACTGAATGGCCGGTTCTAATGTGTGACCCCCGGATAAACAAGTATTTTAATTAATGAGTGGGTTTCCCTATGGGACCACTGCACAGTATGACTAGGCCTCCACCACTTCCGTAAATTTCCCTTTTCTTCAGAGCAAAGCTCTCATATGTTCTCCTCACTTTTATACTGACAAATTCTATAATGGCAGTCAAATTGAGGAAAAGTGTCAGATCAGCCTGTTATTTAATCACCCAGCCAAGATCATTTAGTCCCCTACAACACAGCAACCTTGGCATCTTTCAGCTGAGCCCCAGGTACTTCTCAATTTTTTCCCAATCAAGCCCCCTTACCCAGTACCTTTTCACTGGGTAGGCAATTTCCCTGGCATCTTTCATCCAGCCTCCCAACCAACATCTTTTTACTGGGTGGGAATTTTTATCCTTCAACCAAGCCCTACTCAGTGTCTAGACCATGAGGAGTATACCCCAGATGTTTCACCCATCCTCTCTCCCCCTACTATCTTTCCTGCCGGGGACCAGTGTGAGGAACTCTGCCCATGGCAAAGGTCATGAGGAAGGAGGCTTGGCATATGCAAAGGTGTGATCAAGCCTCAGGAAACCCCCTGTTCCCGAGCATCTACCCCCAAAACCAGAGTCTATTTACTTTATTGTTTCATGCTCTCGCCTACACCTCTGACTTTATGGGGGGCTGTTCCTCACCATTTCTCTCAGAGAAGGAGTAAACGGGCAGTTCCAAGTCAATAAAAATTCCTGGGCATGACAAGAGTTTCAGCTTACGGACTCCTCTGAAGGTTATCTAGCCCGCCTGTATAGGTTCGTCCGGCCACATGTGATTGTTTACATCCTGCCAACCTGAGAGGCACAAGATGTTTTAGACTTACTAAAGGCAAATTCTTTTGGGAAGTTAGAATTTATTAGTATAATGGGTTGGTTAGGAATTATATTGGTGAAGGGTTTTTTCATTTGTTGTGCCAATAATTGCTGCTAATTCCCTGCCCTGGGTGTGACAAGGTTATCTCAGGTCAAACCTCTCTGCTGACAGACTAGCTTATGTGACAGGATTATCCATACTCCTGCCACTATGCACATGATTGTTTACTACCTCTCAACCATAAACAGCACAGAGAGTTTTGGAGTATTTTGAGAGTCTTAATTAGCATAGGGCTTTTCTCATTGTTGAGTCAATGATTGCCACCAGGCCTCCATATCCTTAGGCACCTGAGAATATATTAATCAATGTATTTGGAATACAGAAAAGGAAATATAGTAGTTTTTAAGGTTAGCGATACTAGACTTTTTGAGTTAATGAATTTTCTCTTTTGTGATAGATCACTGTACTTTGTTATAAATCACTGTGTCCTTGCTATGTAAAAATGTAACTTTATCACTATCTTAAGACTAAATAGATCTTAAGGGGAACATTGGTGAAAGGATTTTCATTTGTTGGGCTGATGTTTGCTGCTAAATCTCCATGTTCCCTGCCCTTATAATGAATATAACTAGCATATAGGAGAAATAAGTATTAACCTTTAAGATTAATCATGCTAACCTTGGGTTAAATAAATTCCTTTCTTGACTGTAACTCACTACACCCTCACCCTATAGGAATGTAACTTTATTTGGAGGGTGGTGCCTGGCTTAAGAAAAAACACCCTTGGAAAAAATAAGTTTTTGGTTATCAGAAAGAAAGGATCATAAAATGTCAGCAGATCTCATGGCCAGAAGATGATGTAAAATCCCTAAGAACTTTTTATGTGAAGCACCTGATTTTGATAAAGGTCAGGACTGCTGACCCCCACGTGACTCTGTATTCATCCCTATGTGTAACAAAAGGTATATAAGCAAACCCCAAAATAAAGAAATCAGATCAGTTTCCAGAAAGACTGATTCCCCCATGTTGTTTCTTTCTTGCTCCCCATTTCTCTAGCTGAATTCCCATCTGGAGCATGGATGCTATTCCACATAAATCAAGTTATTCAGCCTCTTTTTCTCCACTAATTTTCCTACTACACTATCCATTTCTAATCTCTCTATATATCTGTAATTAAATATGTATTTTTCCAAGGACGCCGACTCTGTCCCCACCTTCAAATCACCCTGGATCCACTGGGGCTTTACCCTGGCACTCTCCTATTGGGAGGAGGCAGGTAACCTGTTCCATCACCAAATAAAACTCAGAATCTCAACCAAAAATTATACCTACACACACCCTTTTTCCAAAAAAGGTAACACATCTAGAAACCAGAGACTAGGATCTGATATCTGATATTTTGGGGTGGTTATTATTCAGCCTACTACAATATCCATCAACAAATCCTGACAGTTCTGTCTTCAAAATATGTCCAGAATCTAATCATTTTTTTCACTGTTTCCACAGCCATTATCCAAGTGCACTACCTCTCAGGTGGATTATCATTTAACTGGTCTTCCTGCTACAGAGTTTATCCTCTTCAGTTAATTGTCAAAGCAACAGCCAGGAAAATCCTTTAAAAAGTTCAATCAGTTATGTTTGAAGTTATGTTTCTGCTCATAGCATTCTAACAATTAATATTTTTCTCAAAATAAGATTAAAAGTTTTAACCAGGCTTTACCAGGTTCTCTTTAATCTGTATTCTGATCACCTTTCTGTCAATCAGTCAGTTTAGTTGCTCAATCATGTCCAACTCTTTGCAACCCCATGAACTGCAGCACGCCAGACCTCCCTGTCCACCACGAACTCCTGGAGTTCACCCAAACCCATGTCCATCGAGTCGATGATGCCTTCCAACCATCTCATCCTCTGTCGTCCCCTTCTCCTCCTGTCCTCAATCTTTCCCGGCATCAGGGTCTTTTCAAATGAGTCAGCTCTTTGCATCAGGTGACCAAAGAATTGGAGTTTCAGCTTCAACATCAGTCCTTCCAATGAACATCCATAACTGATCTCCTTTAGGATGGACTGGCTGGATCTCCTTTCAGTCCAGGGGACTCTCAAGAGTCTTCTCCAACACCACAGTTCAAAAGCATCAATTCTTCGATGCTCATCTTTCTTTATAGTCCAACTCTCACATCCAAACATGACTATTAGAAAAACCATAGACTTGACTAGATGGACCTTTGTTGACAAAGTAATGTCTCTGCTTTTTAATATGCTGTCTAGATTGGTCATAGCTTTCCTTCCAAGAAGTAAGCGTCTTTTAATTTCATGGCTGCAGTCACCATCTGCAATGATTTTGGAGCCCCCCAAAACAGTCAGCCACTGTTTCCACTGTTTCCCCATCTATTTCCCACAAAGTGACAGGACCAGATGCCATGATCTTAGTTTTCTGAATGTTGAGCTTTAAGCCAACCTTCTCACTCTCCTCTTTCACTTTCATCAAGAGGCTGTTTAGTTCCTCTTCACTTTCTGCCATAAGGGAAGTGTCGTCTGCATATCTGAGGTTATTGATATTTCTTTTGGCAATCTTGATTCCAGCATTTCTCATGATGTACTCTGCATATAAGTTAAATAAGCAGGGTGACAATATATAGCCTTGACATACTCCTTTCCCTATGTGGAACCAGTCTGTTGTTCCACGTCCAATTCTAACGGTTGCTTCCTGACCTGCAAATAGGTTTCTCAAGAGGCAGGTCAGGTGGTCTTGTATGCCCATCTCTTTCAGAATTTTCCACAGTTTATTGTGATCCACACAGTCAAAGGATTTGGCATAGTCAATAAAGCAGAAATAGATATTTTTCTGAAACTCTCTTGCTTTTTCCATGATCCAGCAGATGTTGGCAATTGAATCTCTGGTTCCTCTGCCTTTTCTAAAACCAGTTTGAATATCTGGAAGTTCACGGTTCATGTACTGCTGAAGCCTGGCTTGGAGAATTTTGAGCATCGCTTTTCTAGCGTGTGAGATGAGTGCAATTGTGTGGTAGTTGGAGCATTCTTTGGCATTGCCTTTCTTTGGGATTGGAATGAAAACTGACCTTTTCCAGTCTTCTTCCAGTGGCCACTGCTGAGTTTTCCAAATTTGCTGGTCTATTGAGTGCAGCACTTTCACAGCATCATCTCTCAGGGTTTGAAATAGCTCAACTGGTGTCCTTCACCTCCACTAGCTTTGTTCATAGTGATGCTTCCTAAGGCCCACTTGAGTTCACATTCCAGGATGTCTGGCTCTAGTGATCACATCATCGTGATTATCTGGGTCTTGAAGATATTTTTTGTACAGTTCTTCTGTGTATCCTGCCACCTCTTCTTAATATCTTCTGCTTCTGTTTAGGTCCAAACCATTTCTGTCCTTTATCGAGCCCATTTTTGCCTGAATATTCCCTTAGTATCTCTAAGTTTCTTGAAGAGATCTCTAGTCTTTCCCATTCTGTTGTTTTCCTCTATTTCTTTGCCTTGATCCTTTAAGAAGGCTTTCTTATCTCTCCTTGCTATTCTTTGGAATTCTGCATTCAGATGCTTATATCTTTCCTTTTCTCCTTTGCTTTTCACTTCTTTTCTTTTCACAGCTATTTGTCAGGACTCCTCAGACAGCCATTTTATCTTTTTACATTTCTTTGTCATGGGGATGGTCTTGATCTCTGTCCCCTGTACAATGTCATGATCCTCTGTCCATAGTTCATCAGGCACTCTATCAGATGTAGTCCCTTAAATCTATTTCTCCCTCCACTGGTTAATCATAAGGGATTTGATTTAGGTCATACCTGAATGGTCTAGTGGTTTTCCCCACTTTCTTCAATTTAATTCTGAATTTGGCAATAAGGAGTTCATGATCTGAGCCACAGTCAGCTCCTGGTCTTGTTTTTGCTTGACTGTATAGAGCTTCTCTATCTTTGGCTGCAAAGAATATATTCAATCTGATTTCAGTTTTGGCCATCTAGTGATGTCCATGTGTAGAGTTTTCTCTTGTGTTGTTGGAAGAGGGTATTTTCTATGACCAATGTGTTTTCTTGGCAAAAGTCTATTAGCCTTTGGCCTGCTTCATTCTGTATTCCAAGGCCAAATTTGCCTGTTACTCCATGTGTTTCTTGACTTCCTACTTTTGCATTCCAGTCCCCTATAATGAAAAGGACATCTTTTTTGGGTGTTAGTTCTAAAAGGTCTTGTAGGTCTTCATAGAACCATTCAACTTCAGCTTCTTCAACCTTACTGGTCAGGGCATAGATTTGGATTAGCATGATACTGAATGGTTTGCCTTGGAAATGAGCAGAGATCATTCTGTCGTTTTTGAGATTACATCCAAGTACTGCACTTTTGACTCCTATTGACTATGATGGCTACTCCATTTCTTCTAAGGGATTCCTGCCCACAGTGGTAGATATGACGGTCATCTGAGTTACATTCACCCATTTCAGTCCATCTTAGTTCGCTGATTCCTAGAATGTCGATGTTCACTCTTGCCATCTCCTGTTCAACCATTTCCAACTTGCCTTGATTCATGGACCTAACATTCCAGGTTCCTATGCAATATTGCTCTTTACAGCATCGGACCTTGCTTCTATCACCAGTCCCATCCACAACTGAGTATTGTTTTTGCTTTGGCTCCATCCCTTCATTCTTTCCGGAATTATTTCTCCACTGATCTCCAGTAGCATATTGGGCACCTACCGACCTGGTGAGTTCATCTTTCAGTGTCCTATCTTTTTGCCTTTTCCTACTGTTCATGAGGTTCTCAAGGCAAGAATACTAAAGTGGTTTGCCATTCCCTTCTCCAGTGGACCACATTCTGTCAAACCTCTCAACCATGACCTGTCCATCTTGGGTAGCCCCACACGGCATGGCTTAGTTTCATTGAGTTAGACAAGGCTGTGGTCCGTGTGATCAGATTGGCTAGTTGTCTGTGATTGTGGTTTCAGCCTGCCTGCCCTCTGATGCCCTCTCTCAGCGTCTACCATCTGATTTGGGTTTCTTTAACCTTGGACGTTGGGTATCTCTTCATGGCTGCTCCAGCAAAGCATAACTGCTGCTGACTGACTAATCTTTTATTACTAATTCTTTTCTAGGTTACTCAGTGAAAGACACACTTGTCTTCCAGAACTCATCAAACATCTTCCCACCTCATGCATTTTTCTTGCCTCGAAGGCTCCTCCTCAAGTTATCTTCATGATTTCCTCCTTCAGTTTATTCAAGTTCTTACTCAAGTAGGGTATTTCATGGCAATTTTGCCTTACCACTCAGTATGAAAAGCAAGCCTTTTCCCTCCATCACTTTCAATCCCTAAATGTGCTTTATTTTTTCCTCTTTATATTGCTTATCACTTGCAGTACACACATGTTTATTTATTAATATTTTTTCCATAAGAATGTACAGAAAAACCTGAATGAATTTTTGGCCAACACAATGTTTACTGCCATCCTTTCACAATACTATGTAAGATGTATGTCAGTTCTTATTTCTCAATTGGCATATGGTCAGCACTCAGATTTTTTAAAAGATTCTAGAAGACACTAAGGATGTAATTGCAATATATAATATAAGATACTAAATATTACCTAATGAAAATGATGAACAGCATTTATTTCCTTGTTAAATATATACAAAGCCATAAACTCTGCATATTTAACAGAATGCTGTCCTGATATTCTTTTGTTTTAGTGTTGACTGATAACCAAAGTCTGAGAACAAGAAATTCTAAGTGCCCTCATATTCCCGAGTGAGATATTGATTACCTGTGCACATCTGCAAAGGTAACAGTTGCAAATCAGCTTTGTGATTTTCAGTTCAACAAATTTCTCAGTAATATTTCAAAATTGGAAGGTGAGAGAGGTATTTTATAGAGATCGTCTCTTTGGAGACAGTTATTGGACTTGAGCAAAGTTCGATTTCACCCCACCCAATCCCATGCCTTCCAAATGAAGTTGAAGTAATGTGAGAATGGCTTCAAACAAACCATGCATGGAGTGTGACTGCAAATCCTTCAGTTTCATTGCATCATGTCTATTTCTCATATTTGTCATTGTACCTTATCTGCCAAATTTCTGTAAGCTACCTCAGGGAAGTTAATATGTGTTTCCCAGCTCTTCATTGCATCTTTAGAGCCCAATGCTCAGGATCTAGGACACTTACACATAGTAGGTATTTAATAAATATCTCTTGAATTAATGAATGAGTGAATTAAGTATTCAGTTATATAGAAGATAAATATGGATAATGATTTTTCACTCTTTAAAACAAAATATGAAGTGATAGCTTCATATTGATTAATCCAATATCCCCTCCCACATCTAGTTCTAGCAGTTAGCATCCATATTTAATTTTTTTCTATTCTCCTTATACAGGTGGAAAAACATGAACTGTTTTTGAAATAATCTTTAAAGTTGAATGCATCGCAGAATATGTAACAGAGGTGATTTGCTGTGACAACAAAAATAAATAGTTCCACAATGACTTTGACACATTCCAAATGTTTTGGTGTGGCATTTTAATAAAAATGTTTTCTAAATTACCAGTGTCAAAGAAATTTGCTTTATATAGAGCTCTAGTATATATCGTACCTGAAGCATTTGAAAGAAAACTGCATGGTTTACAATGGCAAATTTTCTAAGTAAAATATAACATATGGTTTGAGTAACTGAGTTGAAGGGTTTTTATTTCAAAACCTGAACATAATGCTAAGAGCCAAGCCATCTTCTCTTAATGAGGGAAAATGCCATCACTTAGTGATAATTTTTATTATTTTGTGGGATCTACTCTTTCAGCTCCATAATGGTTGTAGTTCCAGCAATATAACACCCCGTATTTGTTGTCTCTTCTCCAGATCTATAAAGGGCCCATAAAATGGAAATAGAACCAACTGAGGCAGAATGACACTCTGTTATATGGTTCTTTAATTTATTCATGTAGTCAACAAACAAAATTTCTTTAATCAGATTACAGTCTAACGAGTAAACAATTGAGATTCAGCCATCCAATTAACTGACATTGCCTCTTCCTGTTTCCAATGTAGCCTGGAGCAGGGCCTTTTTAAACGTATTTTGCATACTAATCATTGTGGAATCTTGTTAAAATGCAGATTCTGATTCAGTTAGTCTGCAGAGAAGCCAAGATAGTGCATTTCTAACAAACTTCAAATGGCTTACATACTGCTAGTCCTGAGACCATATTTTGAGTAGTGAAGAGCTAGAGTCCTAAGACCATAAGATCACTGAAGACTGGACTGCTGGCTTTTTCCTGGAGCTCTGAGTTCTGCTGGATGGCACTAAGTATTTGTGTTGGAAAGGTGAGGTGTACCATGTCTCCATAGTTGTTTTCTGTTCCCTTTCAAACTTCAATTTACCACTGGCTGGTAGCCCTGATTTTATAAGTGGTACCATTGTTCTCCCAGTTACAAATGCTTGAGAGTTCTTAAGTTTTCTCTGACTGCTCCTTCAGACTTTTCCTCCATCTCCTACATTCAATTATATGGAAAAGATCCCTAACCCAGGCCCGTGCCTGCCTCTCTGGTCTCCTGTCCCCATTGTTCATCATCATCACCAGCATATACCAAGAACTTGCAATATGGGCATTATATCCATTTGCTGTTATTTTTGTTCAGTCGCTAAATCGTGTCCAACTTTTTGTGACCCTATGGACTGTAGCCCACCAGGCTTTTTTGTCCATGGGATTCTTCAGACAAGAATACTGCAGTGGGTTGCCATGCTCTCCTCCAGGGGACCTTCCTGACCCAGGGATCAAACCTGCGTCTGTTGCATCTCCTGCATTGGCAGGCAGATTCTTTACCACTGAGCCACCTGGGAAGCCCGCTTGTATTCAAATGCCTTTTTTATACCCAATCCTTCATAACAAGTCTTTTGCCCTTTCCTCTGGTTTAAAGAAGTTTGGTCTTGCTACATCGGTTTTTTTTTTTTTCTTTTTCTTAAGGTATTATAAATTCTTTTTTGAAATTAGATAAGACAGAAGGAAAAGAAGAGGAAAGGCAGGCAGGAAGCAATAATGATTGAAAAAATATTGCTGTCTGTGTTTAATTTCTACTGTAGACGTCCCACTTGAAAGGTATTGGAGGGCACCACCCTATGGCACTTGGGCACTAAGCTTTAGGAGCTTTGGGCAGTTTCTCAAGTTTCTCCTCATGGAGTAATGGGCGTGCTGCAGAGCTCCACTCTTTCATATGGGTACTGGGATTTAGAAAGAATTATTAATAGGGGTGATCTCAATGGACTGAGAACTAGAATTAGCTCATTTCTTCTTTTTCTGGGATTCAGTGCTGGATATTGTTAAACCACACTAGGCATGGGGGAGAATGGTTCTTTATATATATATTTTTGCCAATCTTGTGATGGGTCTCAATGTGGATTTAATTTAAAAATAAAAAATTGGGACTTCCTGACCTAAAACAAGCTGACTGCCAGATATTTCTCCAGCAAAGACAGATTTATTCGAGATCAGCAGAGAATTATAAATTCAAGATCTGCAATTATGATAAGCCACATACAAATACCAGAGGGCAAGGGAAGGAGGACTCTTTTATTGAGGGGAAAAAGAAGCTGGGAGTAAACAACTAGTCTGGCTTTTTATTGGCTGAGTTTATTGGCCGAGTTTATTGGCCAGGACAGGAGTCCTTTCTTTTGTTGTGATTTGCCATTGTCTCAGGGCATAAGCGCTCTCCCTTCCACTCTCCTGACTCTATTTAATTGAGATTTCTGTTTATTAACCTCAATTCCATAGATTTTAGAATAATTTATATATATTTTGCAACAAAAAAAGGAAGGGGGTGAGTAAAGGAGGCTGAGTTGAATTTATATCTCTCAAAATGCCTCAAATTGGTTGCAAAACAAATAACATAAATTAATTGATTCATCATTTTAGAATCCTCTACAGATCTCTTATTTTAGGTTTACTCCCTTCTTTTGGACAAAAAAAAAAAAAGCCAAAGACAACACTAGTAATCTGACTCATTGTCCAGAAATGCTGTAATTTCTCATGTAGCTGCACACAGTAAAAGCCCCACTTAGAAAACCAGTAGTGCTTAGTTCTCTTCTGTTTCCTCTGAATCCAATCTTTCTTGCTCACCTCTTGGCTAACCCTTCTCTCCATCACTATCTCCAATTTTGTCCCCTTCTGATTTCAAGATTTTCAAAACCCATTCAAAATTCACTCTCAAGGGCAGGTTCCTAATTAAGACTGATATCTGAATTCCTCCTAACCCTGATATTTCCTCCATCCTTGTAAGTTTTGGGTAAAAAATTCCACCATCCTTTGCTCCTTAGGACTCACCCCACAACAAGATGAGTCTATGGTTAGGGAGAGGGTATTTATTTAATGACTATAGTGTTTTTTATTTTCTTCACGATTGTTTTCCTTGGTATAGATACTCATCCCGATGTTAAAGTATCTATATGTTTAAAAAATAAGCAGTATATAGGAGAAACATTTGAGTAGTCAACTGAAAGTTTGCTCAACCAGAAAGCTTAGGAATCATCTATCATAAATTATACTTTTAAGGACAAAATCTCTTTCTTCCTTTTTTTTTTTTCATCAACTCTAATACTGAAATATCTTATGCCTGAATTTCCTTTGCCTCCCTGGTAGCTCAGATGGTAAAGAATCTGCGTGCAATGCAGAGGACCCAGGTTCAATCCCTGAGTTGGGAAGATCCCTTGGAGAAGGAAATGGTAATCCACTCAGGTATTCTTGCCTGGAGAATTTCATGGACAGAGGAGCCTGGTGGGCTACAGTCCATGGGTTTGCAAAGAGTTGGACATGACTGAACGACTAACTTTCACATGATTCTCTGAGAACTTAACAATAATCTCTAGTTGAAACCATTTGCTAATACCACTATTTGTCATGATAGTCCATCATTCTTTGTTGATAAGCCAAATTGCCATAAGAATCACCTTCACTCAGAATCTGAGCTTCTGTCACTTTTACTCACTGATTCTAGTTCTGCGTCCAAAAACAATTTTCTTTCGTGTTGTATCTTTTCCATTGATTGAAGAAAATGGTTATAATTTTTCCCATTATTTTAAGCAAAATACAATGTTTCAATAATTTCTACTGTTCCTCATATAACTGCTTTTTTAAATGTGATGCTGAAATTATTGCTTTTCAATTACAGGCTCTAGCAGAGGTCTGCTTGGGTTGAATTCCAGCTCTGCTATCTATTCCCTGTGTAATCTAATGTTCTAGTGTCTGCTCCCTCATCTACAAAATGGGAATAGAAATAATACTACCCAGGGAAATATTGGGAATATATGTAAAATGTTGTGTGTGTTAAGTCACTTCAGTAGTCATGTCCAACTCTTTGCTACCCTATGGAATGTAGCCTACCAGACTTCTCTGTCCATGGGATTCTCCAGTCAGGAATATTGGAGTGGGTTGCCATGCCCTCCTCCAGGGGATCTTCATGATGCAAGGACTGAACTCGTGTCTCTTATGTTTCCTGGATTGACAGGCATGTTCTTTACCACTAGAGCTTATTAAAAAAAAAAACAAAAACTCATTGCAATGCATGAGGTAGAGTTTACAGAAGTTCAAGAATAAAAATGGAAATAGCTGCTTCTTCTCTTGTAGAAATTTTACTTCTATCCAAGAAATAAAGACTCCACTGGCTAAGACTCCTTCAAGCTGTAGTTAAACAATGAACATTTAGAGCCAAACTGCATGACTTTACATCAATTCTTACTACAGTTGACATTATTTTGGTACATTGTTTTGAATTCTCCCTGAAATCTAAAATATTTACTATCTTTCTTGATTCTGACTAGCCACTTAACTGATATTAGCTCATGGTTTTATTTATTGTGCTTCTTTAATATTTCTTAACTACAAACCGAGACACCAGAAACCTTTGAAAGGAAGGTCCCCACCCCACCCCCCACCCCTTAGAGTCCCAGAGAAGGTTTATGACTTTAGAATTCATGTATAACATATGCAAACTTATAGGCCACTGAATCTATCCTCTTGCAAGCCATTTTTTAACACAGTGCTTTCTAATTAACAAGAAGTAGCATTTTTCCAAATGGTGATGCTGTTTGAAGTCATCATTTTCAACTAGTCAAAATATCTGCTTTCTATGACTGCTGAAGTCAATTTGACTGATGTTCCACAGATTTACATTAGAGTCTACTGCAGGTATTGCTCTTAGCAGTTTTTTAAATAGGGAGTTATAAAGGCAATCACCTGATTTCTGATGTCTAGGCATCCTTTCACACATGACTCCATCAAGGAAGGCTGAGATTCAGGCTGTCCCAATCTGCATAATTTATTGAGTTGAGGCCTATTTTCACTGTTGAGAAGCCAAATCCCTTAGGTAGCCTTGCCAGAGAACTCTTCCACTCATTCTTTCTCATCCCCAAGGACTTGGCTTCCCTTATTAACAAAAAGCAGGAAACAAGCTCCTATTTGTGAGGTAATGTCTTTTACATGAACAGAAGTTGAATTCTCAAAGAGAATTGTCTCTTTTAAAGTTGTTTACTTTCTGTTCATATCTCCAATGTGCGTGAACTTGATGGTTGACGTAAGCCTTCCAAAGTATCTGTTGAGTTCAAGTGACTACACTGACTGTGCTCCTGATAAAAGACATCTTTCTTCTGGGTCAAAACTTTCTAAATGTCAATAAATATTGAAGATCAGAAGGGCACTTTTCTCTCTGATTACTTCTATACAAGACTTTTGGTGGGTGGAAGTGGGAGACTGGGAGTGAACTCCCTAAATCCTACTTTAAAAAAATTATAAGATTATAATTACACATTAGTTTCACATGATAGAGCATATGTTAACTCATATATATATATATATTGCATTATGACAAGGCATGAGGATGGTAGAAAAAGAAACTGGGTGAAAGTTAAAAGATCCAGGAAGTAATGCTGGCTAAAGTATGGTCTTGTGAAATGAAATTTCCTCTCTGACTACAAATTTCTCATAGTAAGAAGAAGAATCTGGACTCAGATACATTTCTATAGGTTTTCCCAGCTTCAGTACTTTAGAAAATATAGACTGAGGTGTCACTTTGAATAAATGCAGCATAGGGAGTAGAGAGACTGAGAAAAGTAGAAACAGGAAATAAATTTGAGGGCAAGGAAATGTTTCTAGACCCTGAAGATCAGTAATAGAGGAGCAGAAGAGAGAAGTATGTTGTGTAAAGTGTGGTACGGCTTTGCCTGAGCATCTATTTCCATATAACAAAAGAGAGAGAAATTTTATGCTTAGAGATATGGAGAGAGGTTATGTCACCAAACTTGCCTTCCTATCTTTCTATTTTTTCTTATTTTCCACGGGTGGAATCTATGAGATCTGTACATAAAGAGTAAGACATATGCAGAGAATCAGGGACTAAAATATGGTGTGATGCTGCATGTGCACTGAGTGTTCTGTGGCACACTTGATTTTGAGTACTGCAAAGACCGTGGAATGTTCTGGTACTAATTGTCCCACAGTTTAAGGGATCATATGGAAAATGCAAAGGCATCATGTTTTACTGCCAAGAGGAGCTCTGCTAAATGTCTTTCTTAGGTCACATGATATGAAGGAAATGATGGCCTAGGGTGGCCTGAGAAACATTAGGAAATGTTTACATACCAGTTTCATGGGAGAAGGCAGAAAAATGTAGCACATTTAGTTTGAAATTTTTTAAAATTAACTTATTCTTATTTAGTTGTTGTTTATGTTCAAATGGCTTATAATTGTCCTTTTGCCATCACCAAAACAATCAAATCCCATGAAAAATAATGACTGGGGCATTATCAAGAGAGACAGGCAGAGTGAAGACTAAAAATCTTTTTTTAGGCTTTATCTGGTATTTTATCATCCTTGTGTGGGCTCTTATAACCCTGGGACATTTTGCAGTTGTCCATGAAAACTACAAAAGGCTCCAATTCTAGCAGATTCTACAGTTCAGTTCAGTTCAGTTCAGTCGCTCAGTCATGTCTGACTCTTTGGGACCCCATGGACTGCAGCGCAATAGACTTCCCTGTCCATCACCAACTCCAGGAGCTTGCTCAAACTCATGTCCATTGAGTTGGTGATGCCATCCAACCATCTCATCTTCTGTTGTCCCCTTCTCCTCCTGCCTTCAATCTTTCCCAGCATCAGGGTCTTTTTCTCAAGAAAATCATATTGCTTATCAATACTCATATAGGTTATAAAACCATAAGATAAAGGAAGACAATGGTTATCAGAAAGATTTAAATAGTGGCTCTATCTGTTCTGAGTATCCTGATTCCACATCCTATTACCAAATACATTACTTACGTTTGTTGCTGTTGTGCAGTCACTAAGTCATGTCAAACTCTTTGCGACCCCCTGGACTTCAGGTTCCTCTGTTGTCCACCATCTCCTGGAGCTTGCTCAAATTCATGTCCACTGAGTCAGTGATGCTACTGAATCATCTCATCCTCTGTTTCCCCCTTATCCTTTTGCCTTCAATATTTCCCAGCATCAGGGTCTTTCGCAGTGAGTTGGCTCTTCGCATCAAGTGGCCAAACAATCAGAACTTCAGCTTCAGTATCAAAGTCCTTTCAATGAATATTCAGCATTGATTTCCTTTAGGATTGGCAGGTTGGATCTCCTTGCAGTCCAAATGACTCTTAAAAGTCTTTTCCAGCACCACAGTTTGAAGCATTAATTCTTCAGCACTCAGCCTTCTTAGTGATCCAACTCTCACATCCATACATGACTATTATACATCATTGAATGAAAGATATTAGATTACTTAGCATTGACATAGAAAAAAGGACCCAAATTGGACTTCTGAAAATATCTTAAAACAAATGAATTAAAGTGTATCATTAAATAGCCTTTTCTGTGGAAAAGAAAAAGCAGAACAATGGAGAGCTTTATAATATCTAACTATAAGATTGAAGGAAGGAAGAAGAAATTTGTGAATACATTTTGTAAAGTTCCATAGATTTTTAGACCTTTGACCTATTATTTTTGTGCCTTTCACATCGATTTCAGTTCCATAAGATGCTCTCAGTTCAGTTCAGTCACTCCATCGTGTCCGACTCTTTGTGACGCCATGAAGCAAAGCATTCCAGGCCTCCCTGTCCATCACTAACTCCCAGAGTACACCCAAACCCATGTCCATTGAGTAGGTGATGCCATCCAACCATCTCAACCTCTGTCGTCCCCTTCTCCTCCTGCCATCAATCTTTCCCAGCATCAGGGTCTTTTCCAATAACTCAGCCCTTCGCATCAGGTGGCCAAAGTATTGGATTTCGGCTTCAACATCAGTCCTTCCAATGAACACCCATGACTGATTTCCTTTAGGATGGACTGGTTGGATCTCCTTGCAGTCCAAGGGACTCTCAAGAGTCTTCTCCAACACCACAGTTCAAATGCATCAATTCTTCGACGCTCAGCTTTCTTTATAGTCCAACTCTCACATCCATACATGACTACTGGAAAACACATAGCCTTGAATAGACAGACCTTTGTTGGCAAAGTAATGTCTCCACTTTTTAATATGCTGTCTAGATTGGTCATAACTTTCCTTCCAAGGAGTAAGCGTCTTCTAATTTCATGGCTGCTGTCACCATCTGTAGTGATTTTGGAGCCCCCCAAAAATAAAGTCAGTCACTGTTTCCACCATTTCTCCATTTCCCATGAAGTGATGGGACTGATGCCATGATCTTTGTTTTCTGAATGTTGAGCTTTAAGCCAACTTTTTCACTTTCATCAAGTGGCTATTAAATTCTTCTCACTTTCTGCCATAAGGGCAGTGTCATCTGCATATCTGAGGTTATTGATATTTCTCCCAGCAATCTTGATTCCAGCTTGTGCTTCTTCCAGCCCAGTGTTTCTCATGATGTATTCTGCATATAAGTTAAATAAGCAGGGTGACAATATACAGCCTTGACGTACTCCTTTTCCTATTTGGAACCAGCCTATTGTTCCATGTCCAGTTCTAACTGTTGCTTCCTGACCTCCATACAGGTTTCTCAAGAGGTAGGTCAGGTGGTCTGGTATGCCCATCTCTTTCAGAATTTTCCACAGTTTCTTGTGATCCACACAAAGGCTTTGGCATAGTCAATAAGGCAGAAATAGGTGTTTTTCTGGAACTCTCTTGCTTTTTTGATGATCCAGTGGATGATGGAAATTTGATCTCTGATTCCTCTACCTTTTCTAAAGCCAGCTTGAACATCTGGAACTTCATGGTTCACATATTGCTGAAGCCTGGCTTGGAGAATTTTAAGCATCACTTTACTAGCATGTGAGATGAGTGCAATTGTGTGGTAGTTTGAGCATTCTTTGGCATTGCCTTTCTTTGGGATTGGAATGAAAACTGACCTTTGCCAGTCCTGTGGCCACTGCTGAGTTTTCCCAATTTGCTGGCATATCGAGTGCAGCACTTGCACAGCATCATCTTCCAGGATTTGAAATAGCTCACCTGGAATTCCATCACCTCCGCCAGCTTAGTTCATAGTGATGCTTCCTAAGGCCCACTTGACTTCACACATTCCAGGATGTCTGGCTCTAGGTGAATGAGTGCACCATCGTGATTATTTGGGTCGTGATCTTTTTTGTACAGGTCTGTGTATTCTTGCTACCTCTTCTTAATATCTTCTGCTTCTGTTAAGTCCATACCTTTTCTGTCCTTTATCAAGCCCATCTTTGCATGAAATGTTCCCTTGGTATCTCTAATTTTCTTGAAGAGATCTCTAGTCTTTCCCATTCTATTGTTTTCCTCTATTTCTTTGCTGAGGAAGGTTTTCTTATCTCTCCTTGCTATTCTTTGGAACTCTGCATTCAAATGGGTATATCTTTCCTTTTCTTGCTTTTTGCTTCCCTTCTTTTCACAGCTATTTGTAATGCCTCCTCAGACAGCCATTTCGCCTTTTTGCATTTCTATTTCTTGGAGATGGTCTTGATCCCTGTTTCCTGTACAATGCCATGAACCTCCGTCCATAGTTCATCAGGTACTCTGTCTATCAGATCTAGTCCCTTAAATCTATTTCTCACTTCCACTGTGTAGTCATAAGGGATTTGATTTAGGTCATACCTGAATGGTCTAGTGGTTTTCCCCTCTTTCTTCAATTTAAGTCTGAATTTGACAATAAGGAGTTCATGATCTGAGCCACAGTCAGGTCCTAGTCTTGTTTGTTTTGACTATATACAGATTCTCCATCCTTGGCTGCAAAAAATATAATCAATCTGATTTCGGTGTTGACGATCAGGTGATGTCCATGTGTAGAGTCTTCTCTTGTGTTGTTGGAAGAGGGTGTTTGCTATGACCAGTGTGTTCTCTTGGCAGAATTCTGTTAGTCTTTTCCCTGCTTCATTCCATACTCCAAGGCCTAATTTGCCTGTTACTCCAGTTGTTTCTTGACTTCCTACTTTTGCATTCTGGTCCCCTATAATGAAAAGGACATCTTTTTTGGGTGTTAGTTCTAGAAGGTCTTGTAGCTCTTCATAGAATTGTTCAACTTCAGCTTCTTCCGCGTTACTGGTTGGGGCATAGGCTTGGATTACCGTGATATTGAATGGTTTGCCTTGGAAATGAGCAGAGATCATTCTGTCGTTTTTGAGACTGCATCCATGTACTGCATTTCAGACTCTTTTGTTGACTATGATGGCTCCTCCATTTCTTCTAAGGGATTTCTGCCCACCGTAGTAGATATAATGGTAACCTGAATTAAATTCACCCATTCCAGTCCATCTTAGTTCGCTGATTCCTAGAATGTCAGCGTTCACTATTGTCATCTCCTGTTTAACCACTTCCAACTTGCCTTGATTCATGGACCTAACATTCCAGGTTCCTATGCAATATTGCTCTTTACAGCATCGGACCTTCCTTCTATCACCAGTCCCATCCACAACTGGGTATTGTTTTTGCTTTGACTCCATCCCTTCATTCTTTCCGGAATTATTTCTCCACTGATCTCCAGTAGCATATTGGGCACCTACCGACCTGGCGAGTTCATCTTTCAGTGTCCTATCTTTTTGCCTTTTCCTACTATTCATGGGGTTTTTAAGGCAAGAATACTAAAGTGGTTTGCCATTCCCTTCTCCAGTGGACCACATTCTGTCAAACCTCTCCACCATGACCTGCCCTTCTTGGGTGGCCCCACACAGCATGGCTTAGTTTCATTAAGTTAGATAAGTCTGTGGTCCATGTGATCAGATTGGCTAGTTGTCTGTGACTGTGGTTTCAGTCTGTCTGCCCTCTGATGCCCTCTCTTAGTGCCTACCATCTTACTTGTGTTTCTCTTACCTTGGATGTGGGGTATCTCTTCACGGCTGCTCCAGCAATACACAGCTGCCTCCCCTGACCTCGGGCACAGGGTTGCTCCTCTCAGTAGCAGCCTTGGTGCTTGTGCACCATCGCTGTGCTTAAGCCTATTAAATTTCTTGTTCTTTTAATATTTGAAGGCTGTCATTGATTAAAATTTAGTTGGGCTCTTGAGTTAAAATTCATTTCAGAAATTATGACTAAGCTTTATAAGTTGGTTTCCCTAGAATCTGTTCATTAGAAAAACTATATGATACTATAAATCACATAATCCTACAAACATTGGAAAGTGTTACTGAAATTCTGAATCACGAATTGTATGTGAAGCATGACGATTTTATAATCCTGGTGTTCCTTGAATACACTGTTGCCTTCATTATTGTTGTTTAGTTGCTAAGTCATGTCCAACCCTTTTGCAACTCCATGGACTACAGCCCACCAAGATCCTCTGTTCATGGGATTTCCCAGGCAGGAATATTTGAATGGGTTGCCATTTCCTTCCCCAGTGAGCAAACCTGAATCTCCTGCATTGGCAATCAGTTACACTAATTGTATTCTATGTTATTAGTCATAATTGTAGGCAGATTGAATTCAACGAGAAATAATACACTCTGACAAGTGTATGTATGTGTGCTGGGGCATAACACAAAACTCTAATGATGACTCTGTCCAATCTGATTGGTGGGAGTAATTGTCAAACATGTTGGGCATCACTGAGCTTCACTAACCAGATCCTGGTCTAACATTTTTTTAATTTTCAATTTGCTACTGCTAGCCCACGGATCATGTTTTAAGTATTAAGAGCTTTGGCAAAGTCCCACAAGTGAATGGTCTCCCCTTCTCCTGAAGCTGGGCAAATGCCCGCTGCAATCTGCCAGCTTTTTCCAGTCTGGTAGTTTGGGAGATGGTAAAGCAGAAAGGGTTTCTTCTATGCCATGTGTGTGGCCCAGGGCACACATGTACAGAGACCTCGGTGCTTCTTGCCAACAAAAGTGGTGATGCCACTTAGGGCACCTGAACAGTTGGGCCTTAGATCCACTCATCAGGCAAATAAAGTCATCAGACAGAGAAAGAACAAACAGAAGACACAGAACACTTGGTTCCCAGAGGAACAACACTGAAGATAAGTTAGACAATATTTTTATTTTAATGTAAAAATCACCTGTGTGTGTACCAAGTCACTTCAGTCATGTCTGACTCTTTGCAACCATATGGACTGTAGCCCATGAGGATCCTCTGTCCATGGCAATTCTCCAAGCAAGAATACTGGAGTGAGTTGTCATGCTCTGCTCCAGGGGATCTTCCCAACCCAGGGATTGAACTCACATCTCTTGCATCTCCTACATTTGCAGGATCGTTCTTTACCACTAGCACCACCTGGGAAGACCAAAAGATCACCTATAAAGAATGAAATACCAAAAACAACAACAACAAAAAAAAACAATCTCAATGTCTTTATAAACATGACTGGGGAACTAAAAAGACATCTAGTCAGAAGTAAATAAGGGAGGAGTCATAGCTGAGACCTTAGGTAGGGCTTGGTATAAATAGACATATTGCTCTTCTTTCTGATCATTTCTGTTTCCACCACTTTACTTTCAAGAAAGATCTTCATTAGTACCTGTTTTCTCCAAGCAAAAGAAATCAAAAGAATTTTCACTTTTATGAAAAAAGCTGTTACTATACTAGTGAAGGTCTTTCATAGAAACAAAATGGCATAAAGGAATATTTAGAAAGTTGGGGGATTATCTTCATTTCATGTCATGTCTGCCTGTGAAGTGTTTCATAGGAACTCTCTACTTTCTGGTAGTGGGTGAAACCTGTATCTCAAAACACCCACACAAAAAGCAAGAGATGGACATTATTAAGAAAAGGAGTCTTGGAGAATGGAACCAGGATATCCAGTATGTTAAAAAAAAAGTTTTCCAAAGAAGAAAACAATTGAAGAAAAATAATTGAAGAAAAACAATAAATAAATTAACAGTTTATTATGAAAATGGAAAATACCCACTGAATTTTAGATAATGGTGTTCAAGAAAGTAGAAAAAAATAAAATCAGTATCTGATTTTCATATGAAACACTGGAAGCTAGAAAGTGTGGATGGTAGCAGGCACAGAATAGTTAGCAAAAAGGATGGCAACCCAACTATAACACTTTACTGTATGGATAAGAAAAAAAAAATGTCAAGATATTCAAGATAGCAAAGAATATCTACTATTTATCTATCCCACTGAAAGAATATTTATGTGAGAACTCCAAGCAAAAAGCAAATAAATCAGAATGAAGACTTCAAGAGGGCTCCCCTGGTGGCTCAGTGGTAAACAGTCCACCTGCCAATGCAGGAGTCGCGAGTTTGATCTTTGATCTGGGAAGATCCCATATGCCTCAGGACAACTAAGTCTGTGTGCCACAACTACTGCACCTGTGTTCAAGAGCCCAGAAGCCACAACTACTGAAGTCCATGCACCCTAGAGCCGGTGTTCCACAACAAGAGAAGCCACTGCGATGAGAAGCCTGCTCGTGGCAATTAGAAAGTAGCCTCTGCTCTCCACAACCAGAGAAATGCCTGTGCAGTAACTAAGACCCAGCACTGCCAAAATAAAATAAATAAATAAACGTTAAAAAAGACATGGAGAGAGCTGAAAAGAGAACAAGGGTGATGGATTTTAAAGTCATTATTGTCAAAACCCAAGTGGATAATCACAGTGACCGAGAACGTAGAATTTAAGCAAAGAGTAAAAATTGTTGAACTAGAAGAGACAGACTGCAGAGGAAATCCTAATTATTGTCTCAAATTAAAGTACTAGGAGAACAGCAAACTCAGGAGTTTGAAAAAGCAAATGGAGGGAGATAAGGAAATGTCTTTTCAGATTTCACAACGTGGGGATTGTGGGGATTGAAACATCTTAAATGGTCCAGCTGTGCTGGAAAGAGTGAAATCACTGATGAAATAGAATATCCTCTTGTAAGCTTTCATTTATTTTTTAAATTAATTTTTATTGGAGTATAGTTGCTTTAGAAAATGTTGTGTTAGTTTATGCTGTATAGCAAAATGAATCAGCTCTAAGTTTACACATATTGCCCCTGTTTTTGGATTTCTGTCTCATTTAGGTCACCACAGAGCAAAGAGTACAGTTCCCTGTCTTTTGCTCCCTCCCAAAGTTTGCTCAAATTCATGTCTATTGAGTTGGTAATGCTATCTAACCATCTCACCTTTGACACCCTCTTCTCTTTTTGCCTTCAATCTTTCCCAGCGTCAGGGTGTTTTCCTAGTATCAGGTGGCCAGAGTATTGGAGCTTCAGCTTTAGCATCAACCTTCACCACTAGCATCACCTAAACACCATCTGAGAAATTGCTATTAAAAAAAAAAGTGTGTTGGAACAGCAATTCTGGGTCCCCAAACTGGGTGGAGGCAACACTTCATTTTTTTGCATTCTGTTTCTAGTGTTCCATTGCCTCAAATTTTCTAAATGAGTCCAAGAGATAAAGGCCTTGGAGTTGAGTAGATTAGAATTCAAATTACAGCAGGGATTCTTTTCTAGTTGGGTGGTCTGGAGCAAATCAGTTAGTCTCTCTGAGCCTCAATTTGATCTTAATAATTATGACAGTGATGAAGTCAGTGATATTAATACTTAAAAAAAAAATCTATCAGTTTTTGGTCACATTGTGAAAAGCCTTGTGTCAAACACTCCCAGTTCTTGTTTCCTTATATAGCCTGACATCTTTCATCTGTGTTTCCTCCTAACACATATCAGTTATCAGGTATCCACCACACCTGGCATACTCTCCAGTCAAGGACCACTTCTAAATCACTCTAATCCACCTACTTCTGCCCTTTCTCAACTCAGCTGACAATTTTTTTTTTTTTTTTGCTTTGTTCCCTCTATTTTCCAGTCTTGTTTGCACGGGATTTGCTTCTCTTATATTCCTGGCTGTATTATTCTATTAATTTTACATTTAAAAATAAAAAGTTAAAGCTTTTTTTCAGGAAAACAAAAATGAAGGTAAAGATAGTCTTAATATCAGAGTTTTTATATATCAAAATAGTATTAATATTTTATATTCTTAATTTTTACTCTGCAATATCACTTTTAATGATTGTCTAATTTCCCATTTAGGAATCAGTCATGATTTATTTTATTAGTCTTATATTAGAAGGTATTTAGAAGCTATATACTTAGCAACTAAACCACCACCACCACTACCACATCCTACTAAGACTGGATATTTATTTATTTAGATTGGATATTTAGATTCTAAAATATCTGCCAATTTTATGGATGAAATGGTATTTAATAGTAATATTTACTTGAGCTGAAATATTTTAGTATGTATGTGTGTGCCTTGTCACTCCGTCATGTCCGACTTTGGGGACCCTGTGAACTGTAGCCCACCAGGCTCCTCTGTCCATAGGATTCTCCAGGCAAGAATACTTCAGGCAATATTGGAATGGGCAGCCATTCCCTTCTCCAGGGGATCTTCCTGACCCAGGAATCAAACCTGCATTTCCTGCATTGCCGGCAGATTCTTTACCATGAGAGCCACCAGAGAAGACCCGTTTGTTTTTTTTTTTTTTTTTTTTTGGCTTCTCTGGTGGCTCACATGGACCTTAGTTTGATCCTTGGGTCGAGAAGATCCCCTGGAGAAGGGAATGGAGACCCACTCTAATATTCTTCCCTGGAGAATTCCATGGACAGAGGAATCTGGTGGGCTATAGTGTAAGAGGTCCCAAAGAGTTGGACACGACTGAAAAACTAACACTTTCACATTTTTTAATATGGTTATTATTTATTTATATTTCTTATGTGATTTATTTGTTGGTTTCACTGAATCATTTCTCTATTATGGTATTCCTTTTGAATACAGACTTACTGAAGTTTATCTGAAGTATAGTTTATCTGAAGTGTAGTTGATACAGTGATATTATGTAAGTTTCAAGTGTATAATATTGTGATTCACAATTTTTAAAGGTTAAACTCCACTTCTAGTTAAATGAAATATTGACTATATTCCCTATGTTGTGAAATAAATCCTGAGCCTGTCTTACAACTTACATCAGTAGTTTGTACCTTCTATTCCTCTGCCCCTGAGTTGCCCCTCTCCGCTTCCCCACTAGTAACCGCTAGCCTGTTCTCTATGAGTCTGCTTCTTTTTTATTATTTTCATGTGTGTTGTATCTTTTAGATTCCACACATAAGTGAGATCTTACAGTATTAGACTTTCTCTAACTTATTTAATTTAGCATAATGCCCTCCAAGTCCATCCATGTTGCCACAAATGGCAAAATTTCTTTCATCTTTATGGTTAAATAGTATTCTTTTGGTATATATACCACATCGTCTTCATCTGTTTGTCTGTTGATGGATATTTAGGTTTTAAAGGAGATCTTTTTACATTAATAATACTAGTCTTTCATAACTCATTTAAAATTATCAATAATTTTCACACTTTGTCTTTACTTTAAGTGTTTTTCTCCCAACTTTTTCTGTTTAGATTTATAGAGTAGTTGTAAAAATAATACAGAGAATTCCCATATACCCCATGTCACCTTTCCCTTTGTTGTCTTAAAACCAGAGAACAGTTATCAAAACCAAGAGTATAACGTTGGTACAATTCTATTACAGTACAGATTTCATTTGGATCTTTCCATTTTCTAGTAATGTCATTGCACTGAGTTGTTGTACCTCTTTGGTTCCTTTCCATTTGTGGCAATCCCCTCAGTCATTCCTTGTCTTTCATGACCTTGATGATTTTGAAGATTATACCTTTAACTTTCAAATGTTATTTTTAGATATTTTTAAGTTCTTATAAATGTTTCTGTTAAAACATTAATATTCCCCTTTATGATTTCTACCTTTGTTGCTAGATATAAAATACTGAGAAAGTCAAGTCATTCCCCAAGAAACAAATATTTAATAGCATCTTGTAGCACTTTTACTGATTCATTAAAAATACATTTAATTTTATCCTTCCTGGAATTTGTTTTAGTATAAACCATTTGGTAGCAATATAATCTGCTCATTTATCCCCAAATATCTAGATATTTGTACCAATGCTATTTGTTGAAAAATCCATTTTTCATATAAAAATTTAATGTGCCTTATGCTACGCTATGCTAAGTTGCCTCAGTCATGTCCAACTCTGTGTGACCCTATGGACAGGAGCCAACCAGGCTCCTCTGTCCATGGGATTCTCCAGGCAAGAATACTGGAGTGGGTTCACTTAGTGATTCGTCCATTTTTCTTTCCTTTTACCATTTCCAGACTGTTTTAATTTGTATACTTAAGACAATATTTTAATACTGCTATGTTCCATTTGAAAAATGTACTGTACTGTCTGTTTTGCTCATTTTCCCTTCTAGATCAATTGTAGACCTTATCAAGTTCTAAATATTTCCTTTTGATGGTTTCCTTATTACTTTCTAAAATTTATAGCTTTAGAGGAGACTTTGCATTTTTTCCAAATCTTGAAGTTAGTTTTCAGTTATGTATAAATCTAATTGTTTAAATCTGAATATTTTTTCTCTCATTTTTAATCATTTTCATTTTAGTGATAGACTTCTCAGGTGGTCCAGGTGATAAAGAATCCTTGCACCAATGCAGGAGACGTGGATTAGATCCCTTGATTGGGAAGATTCCAACAAATTTCAAAAGGTGTGTTGAAAATTGTTAGCAAAGAAACACCATAGAATATCACCTGTTTTGTGATACACATAAAATTTGTTAAAACGGTGCTATTCTCTTACCATAGAAATTTATATAGAAATTTAACATGACAATTATGTTTCAAAAGTTTATAGACATGAAAACAACACTTTTGATATAACATTGTAAGTCTCAGTGGTTGATAAAAAGAAAAAAATACAATTCCAGTGAAATAATTGAGAAATGGTCTTTGAATTTAGCTGAACAGGACCCTCTCAGAAGCAGCAGTTGTGAAAAAGGCTTATATCTAATGTGTAATATAAAAAACTGAGAACAATTATTTTAAGGTAGACTTTTACCATGCTATATTATAAAATAATGATTATAATAGAACTTGTATACCTCCTCTGCCCACACAGACACACACACAGACTAAAAACTAGGATTGATTACAGTTGAAAATTCTAATACTATATAATGTATGAGATCTATAAACAGGACCAGCTTAGCCAGCTAATAAATGTAGGTAGAATCTTCTTGGAAGATACACCCAAGACTTTGGTCCCCAGTCCTAAATCTTTACTTATCATCTTCTGCCTGAATTCAAACTCACTCTTTAGGCACACAAAGTAACACTGTAGCTCTTGGAAGAATAAGAAATCAGACTCAGAATAAGAAAAAATGATAGTAGAGAAAATTAATTGAAATTCACTATACTTAGCACTTTTATTTTTATTTTATTTTTAATATAAATTTATTTATTTTAATTGGAGGTTAATTACTTTATAATATTGTATTGGTTTTGCCATAAATCAACATGAATCCACCACAGGTATACATGTGTTCCCCATCCTGAGCCCCCCTCCCTCCTCCCTCACTATACCATCCCTCTGGGTCATCCCCGTGCATCAGCCCCAAACATCCAGTATCATGCATCAAACCTGGACTGGTGATTCATTTCATATATGATATTATACATGTTTCAATGCCATTCTCCCAAATCATCCCACCCTCTCCCTCTCCCACTTAGCACTTTTAAATAGTTTCAATTTAAGTGTCTTTTGGCTTTATGATTATAATAATGTGAGGATTTTCTGTGAGAAAAGTTGATTAAAATATTTAGAGTAATCTAGGATATTTAATTTGCATATTCTGTGACTAGCAGAGTTAACTAAATTTGTAGCCAAGGGCTACATGTTGGAAAAACTAAATGTGTTAAATGAATATTATTGGTTCTTCAAGTGGTATGCATATATCTATTGAAATTTTTATTTTTATTAATACATTAGATGTTAGCAAAGGTCATATAACACTGGATTGCTTTCTATTCATATAAACTACTCAGGTACCAAAGGATTCATTAATGCACTATAAAATGCATTCTACTAATTTTTTAAATGTAGAGGAAAAAATTTTGTTGTATAAGAAAATGATTGAAAGAAAGTACAGTGAAATGTTTATATCATATCTTTATAAAAAATAAAAGTAATTGTTATTTTTAGATATTGTTTTGTAATTTCTAAGAGTTTTACAACAAATGCTTTTTCAGTCAGTTTGAGCTGAATTACAGCACAGTAGAAACAACTATATAGTTCATCTTACATGTCAACTTAGCCAGGTTATGGTGCCAAGATTTTTTATCAAACAGTACTCCAGATGTTGCTTTGAAGGTACTTTGTAGATGTAAGTAGTATTAGTAACAGTTGACTCTAAGTAAAGCATATTATCCTCCATCCTGTGGCAGATCTCATCCAATCAGTTGAAGGCCTTAAGAGCAAAACAGAGGGTTCTTGGAGAAGATGGAATTCTACCTCACCACTTGAATTGAAATCCTGCCTGAGTTTCCACCCTGCTAGCCTGCCCTGTGGATTTAGACCCAAGAATCTAATATCAACTCTTACCTGGATCTCCAACCTGCCAGCCTGCCCTTCAGATTTTGTACTTACCAGATCCCACAGCTGCATGAGCCCGTTCCTTAAAATAAGTCTCTTCATATACATCCTATTGGCTTTGTTTCTTTGAAGAATCTGGACTTATATAACAATCACAAAATTCAAGTGGTGTAAAACTACGTTTATTTTTTCATTCTGATCACTGTGGACTTCCTAGGAATTCTCTTTCCATGTTGTTATCATACTTCTCTGGTAGGTTAGGCGGACAAAGTATCTAATATCTATAATTTTCCCAGGCTCTGTGGCAGAGGGAAATCATGATGTGGCTAAGATCTGCTATCCCCTTAGAGCTTCTGCCTTGGTGGAAATCACTTCCATTCATATTTCACTGGTAAAAGCAAGTCATCTGGCCACATCGGAGGCTGATAGTAGGAAAGTGCACTCCAGCCATCGCCCCAGATTGTGAACAGTCCTAATGCCTACCACAATGTGTTAATAAAGTCAGAAAACATCTTATACAAGTACATTTAATAACATTGCCAAGTTTGGTTGAACTAGTGATTTTGTGGAATATGAAGATATTTGATACTGTATCCCTTAACTACCACTGTGTCTAGCTTGACATCAAAATCCTTTGGCAGAATCTCCTTCCCAATACTTCCTTTCCTCTTCTAGGGTTCACTCAGCAACAGCTAGCTAAATAGAAAGGAGGCTTCTTTGGCATTCCAGTCTTCTGGAACAGAAAGATGAAGATTTGTTCAAGTCCTTTCTCCTACCATAAGGAAATCAGAAGATATAAGAAGAAATAATACAAGTGTTGAAACACTCCTCATGCTGCAAAGCTAGAATAAGGCCAGAAGGAATGCTAGATTGTGCTTCAGAGATGTGTTTTGATTTTCTTCTCCAGGTATCCTAGAATGAAAGGAGGATAAACTCACATTCCCAGAAAGAATTGAGGTTTCTGTGGGTAAATCAAACCCATTCAATCATTTAAAGAGGAAAATGAATGGATTCAAATATTAAAAATAAAGTTGGAGACTGAGAGGGAGTATGATGACCTTCAAACAAGAGCATGAAAGACTTAAAGGGGATTTGATTTGAGCTGACTAGTGCAATAAAAAACTCCGTGTCTGTGGCTTGTTTTTCTCATTCCTAGTTATATGATATAATAGTGGACTTAAACTTTTGAGTCTAGTGTGGCTTCTTTGCCAACTAATTTCTAAAATATTTCTAAGATGTTTCCTTTCAAGGTGCTTCTATTTTTAGGCACAGAATTAGCCAAAAATCTTGTTTGCAAACTGAAAAAAATACCTACCTCAAACTGGGACTTGATGGCTTCACATAACCAAAAGGTCCAGGGCTATGCCAGCTTCTAGTGTGGCTGAAAATAGGGCTTAATTTGGGGCTTCAGTAGATTCATGCCCCCTTTTTATTTTCTTCTATGCTGACTTAATTTTCAGCTAGTCTGTTTCCTTATATCATGAATGTGGCTCACAGCAGTTCCAGACTTGTATCCTAAAATCACAGGGCGTCAGTGGAAGACCACACACCTCTTTCCTAACAGTTCTAGAAAAAATACCTAGAATGGGATCTCAGGTAAATATCAACAGTGATGGGTCACATGCCACTTTAGAAACCTGTGAAAGTAGGGAACTTCCCTGGAACTCCCACAGGTATTCAATAAAGACTGTTGGATTAGTTTATTTAATAGGTGCCAAGGATTGCAGCCATGAAATTAAAAGACACTCCTTGGAAGAAAAGTTATGACCAACCTAGAGAGCATATTCAAAAGCAGAGACATTACTTTGCCAATAAAGGTCTGAATAGTCAAAGCTATGGTTTTTCCAGTGGTCAACTATGGATGTGAGAGTTGGACTGTGAAGAAGGCTGAGCACCAAAGAATTGATGCTTTTGAACTGTAGTGCTGGAGAAGACTCTTGAGAGTCCCTTGGACTGCAAGGACATCCAACCAATCCGTTCTAAAGGAGATCAGTCCTGGGTGTGCTTTGGAAGGACTGATGCTAAAGCAGAAACTCCAATACTCTGGCCACCTCATGCGAAGAGTTGACTCACTGGAAAAGACTCTGATGTTGGGAGGGATTGGGGGCAGGAGGAGAAGGGGATGACAGAGGATGAGATGGCTGGATGGCATCACTGACTCGATGGACATGAGTTTGAGTGAACTCTGGGAGTTGATGATGGACAGGGAGGCATGGCGTGCTGTCATTCATGGGGTTGCAAAGAGTCAGATGTGACTGAGTGACTGAACTGAATTGAACTGAATCCCTGGGACTAAGGGTGGGATTGTTGTTGAATAGATCATGCCAACTCTTTAAGACCCCAGTGATTATAGCCCCCAGGCTCCTCTGTCTATGGGATTTCCCAGGCAAGAATACTGGAGTGGGTTGTCATTTCATTCTCCAGGGCATCTTCCTGACCCAAGGGTCAAACCCATGTCTTTATATTGGCAGGCAGATTATTTACCACTGAGCCATAAGGGAAGCCCAAGGGTGGGATTAGCCCAATTCAAACCCCATGACCTGAAAGGAGGAAACTAATGGACTTTATTCCTTCTCTTGGGTGTATCCATCAATGGCACTCTTCTGGGCTTTATTATTGCAGAAGAGTTTCCCTTGTTTTTGAAATTCATATGAGGGAAAATCATTCAGTCTATATATTCTTTCAATCTGATTTCTTTCTTCCAATACTGAGATTCATCTGTGCATATATATCAATATATACTATATGATAATGCAAATGTAAAGTTATAGGATATGATATAATATTAATGTGTATATGTATGTGTGATTTTATTGCTGTGTACTATTTTAGTATGTGAATATCATACCATAATCCTTTATTCATTTTACTGTTGGTGTGTTTGAGATGTTTTCAATTTCTGGTGATTATGATTAAAGATGCAGTGGATATTCTTGTTCATGTCTTTTGGTGGATATAAAACTACAGTTTTTAGGTATATTCAGAAGGATTGTAGAATCATACGGCTTCCCAGGCGGCTCTAGTGGAAAGAACCTGCTTGTCAATGCAGGAAACGTAAGAGACACGTGTTTGATACTTTAGTCAGGAAGATCCCCTGGAGGAGGGAATGGTAACTTACTTCAGTATCTTTGCCTGAAGAACCCTATGGACAGAGGAGGCTGGTGGGCTACAGTCCATAGCGTCGCACAGAGTCGGACATGACTGAAGCAACTTAACATGCATGCAGAGCATATGGAGATTTATTTCAGAAGTGACTGACAAACGTTGTTCTTAAGTGGTTGTACCACTTTATATTGCTGCCTTCAGTGTGTCTGTCTAGTTGGTCCACATCCATTCCCAATGCTGGTATTGTCAGACTTTTAAATAGTAGCCATTCTGGCAGGTATGTAGTGATATCTCTTCATGATTTTAACTCACATTTCCTGATTCCTAATTATTGAGCATCTTTTCATATGTTTACCAGCCAGCTGGATATCCTCTTTTATAAAAGTGCATGTTTAAATTGTCTTCACATTTTAAATTTGGGGTTATCTGTCTTTTTCTTACTAATTTGTAGAAATTTGTTGTATATCTTAAGATGTTTGTTTTATATCTGGTTATTTTTTTGCTATCTGAAAAACTACCCTAAATCTCAGTGACTTAAAACAAAGATTTGTTCTGCTCACAATTCTATGACTGAAGAATTTTATAAGCACTCATCTGGCAAGTTTGTTCCTGATCCCCAGCTGTGGTGTCTGGGGATGGAGGATTTACTCTCAAGACAGCTTCTTTACTCATTCATCTGAAGCCTCAGATCTCTGGCTTTTCCCAGTTATGGTGATTTGAGGGTGGTGCACTTCTTAAATGGTTGCTGTCTTCCTAGAGACAGAAAGCAGAGCTGCAAGGTGTATTAAGGGATTTTGTGGAAATGAGCACAGCATCAATTCTGTTGCACAGCATCATTATTCTGTTGCTTAAAGTAGTCACGCATGGCATTGGGCCAGGTTCAGGGAGGCTTGAGACACAGATTCTGAGTCTTCACGGAGCACCAAGTTCACATGGCGGATGAGCAGGTATGACGGGACATGCTGTGGACATCTTTGGGAAATATAGGTCTTTTCAAAGAAGGCTTTTGAAATAGAGATTAAAGTATATCTTATTGTATGTTGACCAAATCAGCAAGTTGTTTGACTATATATCATTATAACACTTGAAAGTTACATGCATTGAAGCCCGTCACTCACACCTGGTCCTCACTGGTTCTTTTCGTTCTTCCTCCATTCCATTCTTCTGTCCTTCCTTCCTTCCTTCTCCTTTCTGCCTGCTGAAACAGAATGCCACATATTGGGTAGCTTATAAATTCTAAAAATTTATTTCTCACAGTACAGAGGCTGGAAAATCCAAGATCAGGACGCTGGCAGATTCCATGTCTGGTGAGGGTCTTCTTGGTTTATAGACAGTTATCTTTTTGCTGTGTCCTCACAGGGCATAAAGGGTGAGGGAATTCTCTTGATCTCTTTGCTAAGGGCTCTAATCTCATTTATGGGGGCTCCGCTCCTCACCTTGATGACCCAATCACCTCTCCTCATTTCATAATAACATCACATTAAGTGCTAGGATTTTGCCATATGAATCTTGACAGGACATAAAAATTCACTACACTGCTTTTTCTTTTCTTTCTTTCTTTTCCTTTATTTCTTTTCTTCTCTTTTTTGCTTGTTTCCACTGTCCAATTCCTGAAACTCTTAAGTGCATTATTTTTATTTTCTTGGGAAAGTCCAGTAGCCTATAGCTAACTGAAAATAAACATTGCTTCATCATCATTCCCAATCTCAAGCAATACATCTTTTTCTTAACAGAACAAATGAAGAAAGGTTCATACGCTACATCTGCTTTTTTTTTTAATCTTTTTATTTTTAAATTTTATTTTTGCATTATTTTACTTTACAATGCTGTATTGGTTTTGGCATACATTGACCTGAATCCACCACGAGGGTACATGAGTTCCCAAACATGAACCTGCCTCCCACCTCCCACCCCATACCATCTCTCTGGATCATCTCCGTGCACCAGCCCCAAGCATCCTGTATGCTGCATCGAACATAGACTGGCGATTTGTTTCTTCCATGATAGTATACATGCTTCAATGCCATTCTCCCAAACCATCCCACCCTCGCCCTCTCCCTCAGAGTCCAAAAGTTCGCTCTACACATCTGTGTCTCTTTTGCTGTCTTGCATACAGGGTCATCATTACCATCTTTCTAAATTCCATATATATGTGTTAGTAGACTGTATTGATGTTTTTCTTTCTGGCTTACTTCACTCTGTATAATCGTCTCCAGTTTTATCCATCTCATTAGAACTGATTCAAATGTATTCTTTTTCATGGCTGAGTAATACTCCATTGTGTATAGGTACCACAGCTTTCTTATCCATTCATCTGCTGATGGACATCTAGGTTGTTTCCATGTCCTGGCTATTATAAACAGTCCTGTGATGAACATTGGGGTACAGGTGTCTCTTTCAATTCTGGTTTCCTCAGTGTGTATGCCCAGCAGTGGGATTGCTGGGTCATAAGGCAGTTCTATTTGCAATTTTTTAAGGAATCTCCACACTGTTCTCCATAGTGGCTGTACTAGTTTGCATTCCCACCAACAGTATAGGAGGGTTCCCTTTTCTCCACACCCTCTCCAGCATTTATTGCTTGCAGACTTTTGGATCGCAGCCATTCTGACTGGTGTGAAGTGGTACCTCATTGTGGTCTTGATTTGCATTTCTCTAATAATGAGTGATGTTGAGCATCTATTCATGTGTTTGTTAGCCATCCATATGTCTTCTTTGGAGGAATGTCTATTTAGTTCTTTGGCCCGTTTTTTGATTGGGTCGTTTATTTTTCTGGAATTGAGCTGCGTAAGTTGCTTGTATATTTTTGAGATTAGTTGTTTGTCAGTTGCTTCATTTGCTATTATTTTCTCCCATTCAGAAGGCTGTCCTTTCACCTTGCTTATATTTTCCTTTGTTGTGCATAAGCTTTTAATTTTAATTAGATCCCATTTGTTTATTTTTGCTTTTACTTCCAGAATTCTGGGAGGTGGATCATAGAGGATCCTGCTGTGATTTATGTCTGAGAGTGTTTTGCCTATGTTCTCCTCTAGGAGTTTTATAGTTTCTGGTCTTACGTTTAGATCTTTAATCCATTTTGAGTTTATTTTTGTGTGTGGTGTTAGAAAGTGATCTAGTTTCATTCTTTTACAAGTGGTTGACCAGTTTTCCCAGCACCACTTGTTAAAGAGATTGTCTTTACTCCATTGTATATTCTTGCCTCCTTTGCCAAAGATAAGGTGTCCATAGGAGTGTGGATTTATCTCTGGGCTTTCTATTTTGTTCCATTGATCTATATTTCTGTCTTTGTGCCAGTACCATACTGTCTTTATGACTGTGGCTTTGTAGTAGAGCCTGAAGTCAGGCAAGTTGATTCCTCCAGTTCTATAGTTCTTTCTCAAGCTCACCTAGGCTATTCGAGTTTTTTTGTATTTCCATACAAATCTTGAAATTATTTGTTCTAGTTCTGTGAAAAATACCGCTGGTAGCTTGATAGGGATTGCATTGAATCTGTAGATTGCTTTGGGTATTATCCTTGTTTTCACTATATTGATTCTTCTGATCTATGAACGTGATATATTTCTCCATCTATTAGTGTCCTCTTTGATTTCTTTCATCAGTGTTTTGTAGTTTTCTATATATAGGTCTTTGGTTTCTTTAGGTAAATATATTCCTAAGTATTTTATTCTTTTCGTTGCAATGGTGAATGGAATTGTTTCCTTAATTTCTTTTTCTATTTTCTCATTATTAGTGTATAGGAATGCAAGGGATTTCTGTGTGTTGATTTTATATCCTGCAACTTTACTATATTCATTGATTAGCTCTAGTGATTTTCTGGTGGAGTCTTTAGGGTTTTCTATGTAGAGGGTCATGTCATCTGCAAAGAGTGAGAGTTTTACTTCTTCTTTTCCAATTTGGATTCCTTTCATTTCTTTTTCTGCTCTGATTGCTGTGGCCAAAACTTCCAGAACTATGTTGAATAGTAGTGCTGAAAGTGGGCACCCTTGTCTTATTCCTGACTTTAGGGGAAACACTTTCAATTTTTCACCATTGAGGATAATGTTTGCTGTGGGTTTGTCGTATATAGCTCTTACTATGTTGAGGTATGTTCCTTCTATTCCTGCTTTCCGGAGAGTTTTAATCATAAATGGATGTTGAATTTTGTCAAAGGCCTTCTCTGCATCTATTGAGATAATCATATGGCTTTTATTTTTCAATTTGTTAATGTGGTGAATTACATTGATTGATTTGCAGATATTGAAGAATCCTTGCATCCCTGGGATAAAGCCCACTTGGTCATGGTGTATGATCTTTCTAATGTGTTGTTGGATTCTGATTGCTAGAATTTTGTTGAGGATTTTTGCATCTATGTTCATCAGTGATATTGGCCTATAGTTTTCTTTTTTTGTGGCATCTTTGTCAGGTTTTGGTGTTAGGGTGATGGTGGCCTCATAGAATGAGTTTGGAAGTTTACCTTCCTCTGCAATTTTCTGGAAGAGTTTGAGGAGAATAGGTGTTAGCTCTTCGCTAAATTTTTGGTAGAATTCAGCTGTGAAGCCATCTGGACCTGGGCTTTTGTTTGCTGGAAGATTTCTGATTACAGTTTCAATTTCTGTGCTTGTGATGGGTCTGTTAAGATTTTCTATTTCTTCCTGGTTCAGTTTTGGAAAGTTGTACTTTTCTAAGAATTTGTCTATTTCTTCCATTTTGTCCATTTTATTGGCATATAATTCCTGATTGTAGTCTCTCATGATCCTTTGTATTTCTGTGTTGTCTGTTGTGATCTCTCCATTTTCATTTCTAATTTTATTGGTTTGATTTTTCTCTCTTTGTTTCTTGATGAGTCTGTCTAATGTTTTGTCAATTTTATTTATCCTTTCAAAGAACCAGCTTTTGGCTCTGTTGATTTTTGCTATGGTCTCTTTTGTTTCTTTTGCATTTATTTCTGCCCTATTTTTTTTTAAAATTTCTTTCCTTCTACTAACTCAGGTTCTCCATTTCTTCCTTTTCTAGTTGCTTTAGGTGTAGAGCTAGGTTATTTATTTGACTTTTTTCTTGTTTTTTGAGGTATGCCTGTATTGCTATGAACTTTCCTCTTAGCACTGCTTTTATAGTGTCCCACAGGTTTTGGATTGTTGTGTTTTCATTTTCATTCATTTCTATACATATTTTGATTTCTTTTTTTATTTCTTCTGTGATTTGTTGGTTATTCAGCAGCGTGTTGTCCAGCCTCCATATGTTGGAATTTTTAATAGTTTTTCTCCTGTAATTGAGATCTATTCTTACTGCATTATGGTCAGAAAAGATGCTTGGAATGATTTCGATTTTTTTTGAATTTATAAAGGTTAGATTTATGGCCCAGGATGTGATCTATCCTGGAGAAGGTTCTGTGAGCACTTGAGAAAAAGGTGAAATTCATTGTTTTGGGGTGAGATGTCCTATAGATATCAATTAGGTCTAATTGGTATATTGTATCATTTAAAGTTTGTGTTTCTTTGTTAATTCTCTGTTTAGTTTATCTGTCCATAGGTGTAAGTGGGGTATTAAAGTCTCCCATTTTTATTGTGTTATAATTTCCCCTTTCATACTTGTTAGCATTTGTCTTACATATTGCGGTGCTCCTATGTTGGGTGCATATATATTTGTAATTGTTATATCTTCTTCTTGGATTGATCCTTTGATCATTATGTAGTGACCTTCTTTGTCTCTTTTCTCAGCCTTTGTTTTAAAGTCTATTTTATTGGATATGAGTATTGCCACTCCTGCTTTCTTTTGGTCTCTATTTGCGTGGTATATCTTTTTCCAGCCCTTCACTTTCAGTCTGTATGTGTCCCTTGTTTTGAGGTGGGTCTCTTGTAGGCAGCATATAGAGGGGTCTTTTCTTTGTATCCATTCAGCCAGTCTTTACCTTTTGGTTGGGGCATTCAACCCATTTATGTTTAAGGTAATTATTGATAAGTATGATTCCGTTGCCATTTACTTTATTGTTTTGGGTTCAGGTTTATACGCCCTTTTTGTGTTTCCTGTCTAGACAATATCCTTTAGCATTTGTTGGAGAGCTGGTTTGGTGGTGCTGAATTCTCTCAGCTTTTGCTTGTCTGTAAAGCTTTTGATTTCTCCTTCATATTTGAATGAGATCTTTGCTGGGTGCAGTAATCTGGGCTGTAGGTTATTTTCTTTCATCACTTTAAGTATGTCTTGCCATTCCCTCCTGGCCTGAAGAGTTTCTATTGAAAGATCAGCTGTTATCCTTATGGGAATTCCCTTGTGTGTTATTTGTTGTTTTTCCCTTGGTGCTTTTAATATTTGTTCTTTGTGTTTGATCTTTGTTAATTTGATTAAATATGTGTCTTGGGGTGTTTTGCCTTGGGTTTATCCTATTTGGGACTCTCTGGGTTTCTTGGACTTGGGTGATTATTTCCTTCCCCATTTTAGGGAAATTTTCAACTATTGTCTCCTCAAGGATTTTCTCATGGTCTTTCTTTTTGTCTTCTTCTTCTGGGACTCCTATAATTCGAATGTTGGAGCATTTCATATTGTCCTGGAGGTCTCTGAGATTGTCCTCATTTCTTTTAATTCATTTTTCTTGTTTCCTCTCTGATTCATTTATTTCTACCATTCTATCTTCTATTTCACTAATCCTATCTTCTGCCTCTGTTATTCTACTATTTGTTGCCTCCAGAGTGCTTCTGATCTCATTTATTGTGTTATTCATTATATATTGACTCTTTTTTATTTCTTCTAGGTCCTTGTTAAACCTTTCCTGCATCTTCTCAATCCTTGTCTCCAGGCTATTTATCTGTGATTCCATTTTGATTTCAAGATTTTGGATCATTTTAACTATCAATATTCGGAATTCTTTCTCAGGTAGATTCCCTATCTCTTCCTCTTTTGTTTGGTTTGGTGGGCATTTCTCCTGTTCCTTTACCTGCTGAGTATTCCTCTGTCTCTTCATCTTGGTTATATTGCTGCGTTTGGGGTGGCCTTTTTATATTCTGGGAATTTGTGGAGTTCTCTTTATTATGGAGTTTCCTCACTGTGGGTGGGGCTGTATCAGTGGCTTGTCAAGGTTTCTTGGTTAGGGAGGCTTGTGTTGGAGTTCTTGTGGGTGGAGCAGGATTTCTTCTCTCTAGAGTGCAATGGGGTGACCAGTAATGGGTTATGAGACATCAGTGGTTTTGGAGTAACTTTGAGCTGCCTGTATGTTAAAGCTCAGGGGTGTGTTCCTGTGTTGCTGGAGAATTTGCATGGTATGTCTTGCTCTGGAACTTGTTGGCCCTTGGGTGGTGCTTGGTTTCAG
This sequence comes from Capricornis sumatraensis, assembly GCF_032405125.1. NCBI lineage: Eukaryota > Metazoa > Chordata > Mammalia > Artiodactyla > Bovidae > Capricornis > Capricornis sumatraensis. The sequence continues at coordinate 58,151,187 of NC_091084.1, read as the reverse complement.
TGTAGGTATGGAGGCAGTTGATGAGCTCCTATCGATTAATGTTCCCTGGATTCAGGAGTTCTCTGATGTTCTCAGGATTTGGACTTAAGCCTCCTGCTTCTGATTTTCAGTTTTATTTTTACAGTAGCCTCAAGACTTCTCCATCTATAGAGCACCGATGATAAAACATCTAGGTTAAAGATGAAAAGTTTCTCCACATTGAGGGACACCCAGAGAGGTTCACTAAGTTACATGAAGAAGAGAAGAGGGAGGAGGTAGCTAGAGGTGACTGGAATGAGATGAGGTGGGATCAAAAGAGGAGAGAGCAAGCTAGCCAGTAATCACTTCCTTATGTGTGCTCCACAGTCTGGACCGCTCAGAGGTATTCACGGAGTTATACAGGGAAGAGGAGAGGGAGGAAGTAGACAGAGGTGTCCAGGAGCATAAAAGAGGGAAATGAAAAGGAGAGAGACAGATCCAGCCAGTAACCAGTTCCCTAAGTGCTCTCCACCGTCTGGAACACACAGAGATTCACAGAGTTGGGTAGAGAAGAAAAGGGGGAGGGAAGAGACAGAGGCCACCTGGCGAAGAAAAAGGAGAGTCCAAAGGAGGATAGAGTGGTCAAGCCAGTAATCTCACTCTCAGGTAAAACTGGGTAGTGAAGTTTGGGTTTTTAAATGTACAAAATTGACAACAAATATCAAAAAGCAAAGATTAAAAATTTAGAGTAGAGGTTGGATTTTCAAAAATACAATATTAAAGAAAAGAAGAAGAAAAAAAAAGCCATAAGAATTTTAAAAAACAACAACAACAACCACACAAAGACTATATATGGTGTTTGCTTTAAAAAATAGGGTCTTTTTTTTTGAAAAGTAATAGTAGGTTATAAAAATAAAAATTAAAGGAGAAATAGAGGACTTAACAATTTTAAAAAGTTTTTAAAAAAAGAAGAAGAAAAAGAGAAGAAGAAAAAACAACCACACAGCAACATCAAGAAGAAAAAAAGAAAGAAAGAAAGAAAAAAAAAAAAAAGAATGATCTTAAAAATAGTAAAGATATATCTGGCCCTTTCTCTGGTGTTGTGGGTCACGTCCAAGGCGGTCCCCTCTCTTTAATTTCTTCTGTTTGCTGGTCTCTTCAGTGTCTGATTTCCATCCTGACACGGCGGGGGGCAGTGATGGACACTTTTTTTTTTAGGCTCATTTGTTCAGTCGCGCTGTGGGGAGGGAGGGATGCAGCAAAAAAATAACACTGGCGTGTGCATGCAGTGTCTCAGCCACACTGGGCATGCCCCTGCTCGCAGCACACACCACTTAGGCTCTTCCTTGCTCCACCGGGAACCGTCTGAGGCCGGCCCTAGGCTGCATGCACCTCCCCGGTCTAAGCCACTCAGGTTCGGCGCTCAGGTAGCCCTCATAGGTGCAGATTCGGTTGGGACTGCGTTTTGTGCCCTTCCCAGGTCCGAGTAGCTCAGGTGTTTGGCGAGCAAGGTCGCTGCGACTTATCACCTTTCCCGTCTCTGGTGCTCAGTTTTCTGGGTGTACTGCTGGCGCCCCTTGTGAGGCAGCCTACACCTGCTTTTTAAAAGAATTTTAATTTTTCCTAGTCATCTGAGTCATTGCACTACTCCCTTGTTAATTTTGATATTTCTGTGGTTCACCTGCGGGATACAAAGTACAAGTGACTACATAGTCATAGCCTAATTCCAAACTTAAAACTTTTTGGTTGTTATTTACTTTTGAAACTAGTACTCAATGCTACCATACTTATTAGAACAACGATTTAAATTTCAATATCAAGAATCATAATTTAGAGTAATAAAGAGAGAAATGTTGAGATTTGTATTAATTTGTAAAGGCTTTGCATATATTTTATCTTATTAAATGCTATAAACCCCATAAGGTTGGCATTATTATTATTCTCTTTAAGGAAACAGAATGAATGAGGGTCAGTAACTGGATTCAAAGCACATACCTCGTACATGGTTATTTAGGAAAATAGAACTTCTGGTCCATTGCCATTTTCATTACACTAAGCATTCTGCACTAAAATGCGATACAAAGCAGTCACTAAAATGTGTGAGGAAAACGCACATTTCAGGATAATAATGATAATAAAATATTGGGTTCTGTATCATATTCAGTAAGAATTATAATTTAAAGTGTTAATTCTGTAGCCTTGAATATTTCTCAGTCATCAAAGAAGCCCTTAACCAGAAGTAACAACATGTCACGTCCTCTTCTTAGCTCTATGAAAACTCAAGAGAAATCATGAACATTGTCCCTGCCATCAAAACACTTCAAAGACACATCAAAATAATTGGGGAGACAAGAATGTCTGCATGAAATGATTAAATAATATTTATGTGGCTTAGGTTGAGTGGGAATGTGAGGTCAATCATTTTTCAAATCATCAATGTGTAGACAATAATGAGACATAGTCACTCAGTCGTGTCCGACTCTTTATGACCCCATGAACTGCAGCACACCAGGCCTCCCTGTCCATCACCAACACCCGGAGTTTACTCAAACTCAAGTCCATTGAGTCAGTGATGCCATCCAGCCATCTCATCCTCTGGTGTCCCCTTCTCCTCCTGCCCTCAATCCTTCCCAGCATCAGGGTCTTTTCAAATGAGTCAACTCTTTGCATCAGGTGGCCAAAGTATTGGACTTTCAACTTCAACATCAGTCATTCCAATGAACACCCAGGACTGATCTTTAGGAAGGACTAGTTGAATCTCCTTGCAGTCCAAGGGTCTCTCAAGAGTCTTCTCCAACACCACAGTTCAAAAGCATCAATTCTTCGATGCTTAGCTTTCTTTATAGTCCAACTCTCACATCCATACATGACTACTGGAAAAACCATAGCCTTGACTAGATGGACCCTTGTTGACAAAGTAATGTCTCTGTTTTTTAATATGTTATCTAGGTTGACCATAACTTTTCTCCCAAGGAGTAAACGTCTTTTAATTTCATGGCTGCAATCACCATCAGTAGTGATTTTGAACCCCCCCAAATAAAGTCAGCCACTGTTTCCACTCTTTGCCTATTTCTTTGCCATGAAGTGACAGGACCAGATGCCATGATCTTAGTTTACTGAATGTTGAGCTTTAAGCCAACTTTTTCATTCTCCTCTTTCACTTTCATCAAGAAGCTCTTTAGTTCATCTTCACTTTCTGCCATAAGGGTTGTGTCATCTGCATATCTGAGGTTATTGATATTTCTCCCAGAAATCTTGATTCCAGCTTGTGCTTCATCCAGCCCAGCGTTTCTCATGATGTACTCTGCATATAAGTTAAATAAGCAGGGTGACAATATATAGACTTGATGCACTCCTTTTCCTATTTGGAACCAGTCTGTGTTCCATGACCAGTTCTAACTGTTGCTTCCTGACCTGCATACAGATTTTTCAAGAGATGTAGGGTAAATTTTGTCATATCAGTATTATATGTAAATGTTCAAATGTCTATGGAAACAATTAACAGTAGTGATAATCTTCCAAGACTGAGCCAAGTGCCCAGTAGGTCACCAAATAATGATAACCAATTTGATGCCTAGAAGAAGACACAAAATGGAAAGGCCAGTCCTTTCTTTCTAGAGATGCAAAGTGGAGACATTCTTTATGAAAGGATAGCAATAAGCATGTTTCCAGAGTTGAGGGGAAAATCTGGATATGATTGCAATAGGTGAAAACTTCATTTAGAGTAGAAAAGAGTATTCTCTCCTTCTCCATGGTTCTGAGTGGTGGTTTCAAGGGATGTGCTTCTCAAACCCTCAAGTGAATGAAATGCTGCTGGAGATCTTTTAAAGAAAACTTCAGATTTAGTAGATTTGGTATGGGACCTGAGATACTGAGCTTTTGAAAATCCCCTGTTGTTGTTCCATTTACCACAGGTTGAGGAGTAAAACCCTAGGGCACAAAGAAGAGACACATGAAGAGAAGATTCAGCAATTCCAGGTGAGGAAGCAGGAGCTGGTTGTTTTGGGAACTGGGCACAGAGAGACACACAACCATGAGAGTTTCTTGTGGAATGAAGCATTAACAAGAGGGGTAGGATGGACAGTATAAGAAGGAGCAGAGGTTGATTGGCTGTGAATCTAATGATGCTTAGCTTTGGTGACTCTTACTTGGTAAGAAACTGGAATCAAGACTGCCAGGAGAAATATCAACAACCTTAGATATGCAGATAATACCACCATTACGGCAGAAATTCAAGAAGAACTAAAGAGCCTCTTGATGAAAGTGAAAGAGGAGAGTAAAAAAGCTGGCTTAAAACTCAGCATTCAAAACACAAAGATTATGGCATCTAGTCTTATGGCATCCGCTCCATGACAAATAGATGGGGAAACAATGGAAACAGTGACAGATTTCATTTTCTTGGGCTCCCAAATCAGTGTGGATGATGACTGTAGCACTAAATTAAAAGATGCTTGCTCCTTGGAAGAAAAGCTATGACCAACCTAAACAGTGTTTTAAAAACCAGAGACATTACTTTGCCAACAAAGGTCTGTCTAGTCAAAGCTATGGTTTTTTCAGTAGTCATGTATGGATGTGAGAGTTGGACCATAAAGAAAGCTGAGTGCCAAAGAATTGATGCTTTTGAACTATGGTGCTAGAGAAAATTTTTGAGAGTCCCTTGGACAGCAAGGAGATCAAATCAATCAATCCTAAAGGACATCGACCCTGAATATTTATTGGAAGGACTGATGCTGAAATTGAAGCTCAAATACTTTGGCCACCTGTTGCGAAGAGCCGACTCATTGGAAAAAACCCTGATGCTGAGAAAAATTTAGAGCAAGAGGAGAAGGGATGACAGAGGATGAGATGGTTGGATGGTATCACTGACTCAATGGACGTGAGTTTGAGCAAACTCAGGGAGATAGTGATAGACAGAGAAGCCTGGCATGCTGCAATTCATGGGGTCGCAAAGAATTGGACATGACTTAGCGACTGAACAACAGCAAAAACAACTTTTAAAGCTGACACAGAAAGACATTTTAAACATTATCACTTAAGGCTGCTGTCTCTTTCCATTCTCACTTCTACTCTTTTGTCTTTTGGTGCCAGAGTGACTCTGGATAGTTTGCAAATCTATACTCAAGGTTCAGTTGCTCAGTTGTGTCCGACTATTTGTGATGCTATGGACCATAGCCCACCAGCCTCCTCTGTCCATAGCATTTTCCAGACAAGAATACTAGAGTTGGTTGCCATTTCCTCTTCCAGGGGATCTTCCCAATCCAGAAATTGAACCTGCATTGACAGGTGGGTTCTTTACCGTCTGAGCCATCCAGGTGGCTGCATATTCAGTATTTAATTCATGTGAAGCTCTCTCCTATTGGTAATGTTTTCAATGGTGCAGCATATAAAATTATTAATGCCTCATACAATGAAATTATTTTTCAGAGTGTACCATATGCAATCAATAGAAATTATTCTGATACTTAAAAGTATATTTTGACAATTATTTCTCATTTTTAAAGCAGTAAGTTATTAAGAAGAGATGCATTTGAAGACAAGTACTGAATAGGCTATTATTTTGATTGATAATTAAATTAACAAAGTGGATTGAATCCTATGAATACATTAGAAAAACAAGTGGATACCCATTAATTTGAACTGAAACACTAAAATGGACAACAACAACATAAAACTGACACTACAACAGTACAATGTAAATATCTAGAACAAACTGGTGAAAGATTATCATTAACTTGCAAGTTTTAAAGCCATATACTGAGTAAGCAAATTTGAACCACCACAAAACTCAGTAGCTCACATAGGAAAAAATATCTGATATGTTTTTTTCCCAAATTTGATAGTCATCTTAAACATTTGCATGAAGTTGGCAATAATTGTTTAGAAGTAGAAACTTCTCTAAAATGTCAATAATGATTAAAAAACAGGAAAGTTTTGAAAAAATAACTCAAAATAATGTAAAATTTGGGAATCCTAGCACTAATTATAAATCAACCATGAATTTACTATGTAGAATGTGAAAATCAATTATTATATTTTTGTCTTTTGAACATGTATTATATCTATCTACATAGATATTTTGGACTTGATCTAAGAGGCTTGACTGAATTTTAGCACTGCCACCTCCTAGGCTTCTGTGGTTGACAGGTGATTCACAGGTGCTTCCCATCTTCTAGAAGCTGGTAGTGGCACCACACTAAGTGAACACTTACTGCCACAGGCACTGTGTTAAGGGCTTGTGATGTTATCTCATTTAATCTTTCAAATAACGGTATTTGGTTGATTCTATGATCACTATTTTATAGATGAGGAATTTAAGGCATAGACAGGCCAGGAACTCATCTAGTGTTAAAAAAAATAACTAGCAGGTGAAAGAATATGACTGTAGAAATTCTGATTCCAGGGCTGCTGCTGCTGCTGCTAAGTTGCTTCAGTTGTGTCCGACTTTGTGTGACCCTATGGACAGAAGCCCACTAGGCTCCCGTGTCCACGGGGTTCTCTAGGCAAGAATACTGGAGTGAGTAGCCATGTCCTTCTCCAATGCATGCATGCAGGCTAAGTCACTTCAGTCGTGTCTGACTCTGTGCGACCCTATGGACAGCAGCCCACCAGGCTCCTGTGTCCATGGGATTCTCTAGGCAAGAATACTGGAGTGGGTTGCCACTTCCTTATCCAGGGCACAAGCTCTAAATCATTTAAATTGGGCACCATTTTAGACTTGGAGGGAAAGAAAGATTATGAAAAAAACAATGTAAAATAAGAGGCATATTATGAGGCACCGCATTGTGGCCACATCCTTAAAACTCTTCATTTTCTGCAAAGGCAGAAAAGACCATGGGACCCTGTTCTGAACTGGAGATGGCTTCATGAAGGAAATGACTCAAACTAATGACTGCAGGAAGCACCAGCATTTAGATAAGCAATTAAAACAACCAAATAACATGATGTGAGTGGAAAGACTTGCAACAATTTATTCACTGTTACCACTTGTGGAGCCAGACCTCAGCCATGAAAAGAAACAAAACTTTGCCCTAGCAAATATTTTGACCCAAAGTTAGAGAAAGCCAGTAGAAGTAAGCCCAAACAAGCCATCGAAGTTCCCTCGAGCCTTACATGGAATGTCCTGATTCAAGTCATAAATCTTGCTGGTTAAGCTCTCAAGGGGAATAGCAATAGATTATTGCATGAGTGTATTTAAGGGACAAATGACAGTTTCTCCCACCAATGGGATAAAAGTCATACAGTAAGGCAACAGATGAATCTGAGTCATTTTGTGCCAAATCAAACTTCAAGGAATGTTTCTGTATCGAAGTTTACCTGGACTTTCCCTAGCAGAAACTCTGTTATTGAGATATATGAGCCTGGTTGTACAAGAAGGAGTTCTACCAGTTCTGGGGAAATCATGACTCACAGTAATTCAGTCCTCATGCGATCTTGGCAGAGATCAAACATTACTTTACAACAGCTGCGAAATCTGCACTGGATACCTCTGTGAATGGTCCATGACGAATGGCTATGGGAACACGGGACTTTGATTTAGTTGAAAGGGTTCTAACTGACATAGTCCACCTGTGAGTACTGTTCTGTGTTTTTGAGAATAGCAACAAATGTTTTTCATTCTTTGGTCCCAGAACATCTTGCTATATTTATTGAGTGGGTAACTGAAACAAGATGACCCTGGCATCTCAAATTTTTTGAAAATTTTGTTTTTCAAATCTCAGAGTCAAACTATCACTTCGTTTTGAACTCCGAATGCGGTGCAGTGCATGCATGCTCAGTTGTGTCTGATCTTTCCAACCCCATGGACTGTAGCCAACCAGGCTCCTCTGACCATGGGATTCTCCAGGCAAAGATACTGAGTGGGTTGCCATTTCCTCCCTGGGAAGCCCCTGAGCTCCAAATGAGCTGAAGGCAATATTTAGCTTGACATTGATCTTTTAAGTATAAAAGCATAAATTATCTGAGTTTATGCTAACACTGCAGTCATGCTGGCAACCCACTCCAGTATTCTTGCCTGGAGAATCCCATAGACAGAGGATCCTTCCGGGCTATAGTCCATAGAGTTGCAAAGAGCTGGGCATGACTGAAGTGACTTAGTATGCACACTGCAGTCATGCTAAGAGATGTCACCTTCTTGAGATACCTGAAGCTCCAATGAGAAATAATTTCTGTGTCATAGTGGCACTAGGTATGAATGGTTTTGCTTTTTAACCACGTGACTGGGTTCCTAAGGCTAGAATTTAGAGTATAGTATTTAGAATATAAAATTGTGAGTTGTATATGTCTGGCTAGTGATAGTTTGCAAGTCCTTGGTCCTTGACTCACACAATTTTGGGTCCTTAGAGTTTCAAGTCTAATTTCTTTCAATGAGATTTCTCTCTACCTATGGTGATATTTGAAATATTTAACAACTATGATGGCTGGACAGTGAACAATGAGAAACAAAAAGCAACACATTTTATTTGTTGAAAGACAATACTATCTATCTTGTAAAGATCAGGGCAGATTAAATGAGGAAGTATTTGTAATGTCTAGAAGATAGTAGGTACTCAATATATACTCAATACATATTTATTAATTTATTTCATTACATCATTGAATTTTTTCTCAATGTGTATTCCTACCTGTTGCTGAATTTTCAATAGATTCTCTCTCTGTTTCTTTCTCTTTGGGGGGATTTCAATAAACTGGTTTATGGTTATAATAAATTGACATCCATACATTTAAGCTTCTACCTGTAAATAACTATATCATAGATTTTATCACTTAGTAAACTAATGTTAAACCCTTACTCTTAGTGCTAGCATTTTCTAGATTTTGTGAAAAATAAAATAAAATATATTAGGCATAGTGATGTCCAAATTAAAACTTACATGTGTAGCTGGTATAATGCTTTTTAATCTGTGTACTACAGAATATTAGTGGGTTTGGAAGATGTTCATGAGCTAATAAGTTGGAGATATTCTGGTTAAACAGTTTTTAAATTATGGGACTTCACTTATCTTTTAAAGTCTCATGACTGCAGTGAAAATTTTAAGGCAACTACAAAATTATATCATGCAATATTTCTCAAATTTATTTGACCTTCAGACACTAATTTTTATTAGAATATCTATTCATATTTATTAGGACAGTGGTATTCCATAGACCTGAGTCTGAGAAACAATTTAAGGGCTAAGAATAAAAAACACCTGGGCACTCATCATTTGTCTGCCACTAAACAACCATCTGGGAGAAGGCAATGGCACCCCACTCCAGTCCTTTTGCCTGGAAAAATCCCATGGACAGAGAGGCCTGGTGGGGTGCAGTCCATGGGGTTGCTAGGAGTCGGACACAACTGAGTGACTTCACTTTCACTTTTCACTTTCATGCATTGGAGAAGGAAATGGCAACCCACTCCAGTGTTCTTGCCTGGACAATCCCAGGGACGGCAGAGCCTGGTGGGCTGCTGTCTATGGGGTCGCAGAGTCGGACATGACTGAAGCGACTTAGCAGCAGCAGCAAACAACCATCTATCTGAATTTAGGCAAGTTGCTTAAACTTTTCTGTACCTTTATTTTCCCAACTCTTAAATGGGAATAATGAGACCCACCACCATCCTCTAACTATCAAATAGAAAAAGAATTAGGGAGACAAATGTGAAAGTAATTTTGAAAAGTCTCATTGGTATAAAATTGCATACCTTTGTAAGTCAACTTGTTCAGTTGCTAAATCATGTCCAACTCTTTGCAACCCCATGGACTGCAGCATGACAGGCTTCCCTATCCTTCACTAACTCCTAGAGTTTGTTCAGACTCGTGTCCACTGAGTCAGTGATGCTATCCAATCATCTCATCCCCTGCTGCCCATTCTCTTTTTGCCTTCAATCTTTCCCAGCATCAGGGTCTTTTCCAATGAGTCAGGTCTTCACATAAGGTGGCCAAAGCATAGGAGCTTCAGCATCAGTCCTTCCAATGAGTATTCAGGGTTGATTTTCCCTAGGATTGACTGGTTTGATCTCCTTGCAGTTCAAGGTACTCTCAAAAGTCTTCTCCAGCACCACAGTTTGAAAGCATTAGTTGCTCAGAGCTTTGCCTTCTTTATGGTCAAATTCTCACATCCATATATGACTACTGGAAAAACCATAGCTTTGACTATATGGACTTTTGTCAGCAAAGTAATTGTCTCTACTTTTTAATATGCTGCTTAGCTTTGACATAGCTTTCCTTCTGAGGAGCAATCATCTTTCAGTTTCATGGCTGCAGTCACCATCTGCAGTATAAGTCAACTAGAAGAAAACAATAAAAGATAATTTATAGGATCATATTAGAAACAACTTAATCATGTGATTCTGTTGGAACATTTCCTATAATGATCACGAGAATCTTAAAAACTTCGCTTTTCATTAAAATTTGAAAAGAATAGCTATAAATTGTCAAGCAAGGATTATAGAGCTAATACATTTATCAAAATCTGAATATAAATTACTCTGATTTCTGCACTATTAACCTAGCAGTTTGACAGAGAGCCTTCAGAAGCAAATGGTTCATAGTTTCCAAATATTTTCACACAAAATTGCATTCATATGTAGAAACAAACAGCATGATGTAATCTTTGGATTGTCTTCATAAAACAATGTTAGTATGTTTCACTTAATTCCCAATGCATATTCAATTATGGGATTTTTTCTATCAAAAGACATGCAATAGTTTAAAAACCTTAGGTCATCAAATAAGATCAAAATAATTATGCATTACTTCTTTGAAATGCATGTGTAAATGTGTTAGATGAATAGTTTCATGAGAATAGAAATTTCTTTTAGTAATATCACAAGGAAAGTGGTTATCTTTGTGGTTATCATGGGTTGAAAGATTCCCAAAGACATTACTGGCATTTGAGGGTTTTTAATTGAATTTGTGGTTCTCCTGGTGTGCTGTTACAGTCAACAAGGAAAATCAGTTTAAAGATGGTGTTGTTATTGTTTTTGTTTTATAGTCACTACGTAGTGTTCCCCTCTTTTGCGACCCTATAGACTGCAACCCACCAGGCTCTTCTGGCCATGCAATTTTCCAGGCAAGAATACTGGAGTGGTATTACCATTTCCTCCTCCAGGGGATCTTTCAAACCCAAGAATCCATACTGCGTCTCCTGCTTACTGTTTCTCAAAAGTGAAAGAAAAGAAGGACACAAAGAGGGCTAATGGGAAGGGTCAAGGATGTTCAGTGACTACAATGAGTATGATGAGAGTTGACGATTCTCCTTGTCCTTCTCCTGTACTGCAGAAGGCAATGCTCATCTGTGAGAGGAAGTCAGAATGCTGCCCTCAGGTTCAGGATGTGTTAGATGAGAATCTTGGCGTTCTCACTTTCAAGCTATATGATTGGAGGGCAAGTTACATGGCATTTAAACCCTAGTTTTCTCTCCAGTATTATGAGGATACTATTATTCACCTCAGAGGCTGAAAGAAATGTTAAAAAAAAAAAAAAAGAGCAAATCAACGATAGTGACTGGTATATATTAGGCACTCAGTGTGCATTTCAGAACATGAGTTCTGATGAGAAACCCTTTTACCAATTGATGCTAGTGATATTCCCATTATTTCTAACAGTCACTTTATATGTACCATTTTAATGAGAAACCAGCCCTTTTGAAATTCCTGGAAGCAATGGAAAAAGAATACAGGAGTGCAGTGCTTACTGTGGATATGGCAAACACTTCCTTCCCTTGCACATGTGGGACCTTCAGATTGGATCTGGAAACTCTCTGTTTGATTCTACCTTTGCGGACCACCCAGAAGCTCCAGCTGGAGCAGAAAGTGTGGCTCATTTCCCCTGGATTGGGAGCCAAGAGGAACCTATTACCCATCTGTTCTGCTTTCTGTTCTGAATATCCAGTCTCTATAGTATAGCTTTAAGAAATGGACCCAAAGTCTGAGCCACATGCCTTGAGGATTATCTTTGTGAGCTTTCTCTTCCTGACTCAAGCCAGCAATTCCTGGCCCTCTTAAAAGTATCTCAATCACTTTCTTAAATTCTGTTTACAAGCAACGTCTCAAATATTTTTCATTAAAATGACCAACTCAGAAATTAGTTAATATGTATTTTCATGGTGCTAAAAGAATTCCCCAAATCTTTGCTATTTGACATATTAAAGATTTTACACTTTGACACGGGTTTGTATTCAGTAAAATGTTATTACCCTGGTTTATTGAAGACAGTAAACTTCCCTGATAGCTCAGTTGGTAAAGAATCCACCTGTAATTCAGGAGACCCTGGTTCAATACCTGGGTTTAGAAGATCCCCTGGAGAAGGGAATGGCTCCCTACTCCATAATTCTGGCCTGGAGAATTCCATGGACTGTGTAGTCCATGGGGTCATAAAGAGTCGAACATGACTGAGCAACTTTCTTTGAAGCCAATAGCCCCTCACAGGTAACAGTCAGATGGCAGCCTCGTGCAATAACTCAGATTCAGACAACTACAAAGTGCTACAGGGCTAAGTTCAAACTGCAGATCCACTAGTTACTATTTTTACGATACTGAAGAAGACCCTTGACTTTTCTCAATGTCAGTTTCCTAATCAATAACATGCATGTAATAGTGTCTGTCATAGGACTGTTGTGAAATTTAAATGAGAAAATGCATAGAGAGTGTAAAGCATAATACCTCAGTCATAGTAAGTATTCAATTTCTTTTTATTTATTTATTTATTTTTACTTTATTTTACTTTACAAAACTGTATTGGTTTTGGCATACATTGACATGAATCCACCACGGGTGTACATGAGCTCCCAAACATGAACCCCCCCCCCCCCCCACCTCCCACTCCACATCATCCCTCCGGATCATCCCCATGCACCAGCCCCAAGCATCCTGCATCCTGCATCGAACATAGACTGGCGATTCGTTTCTTACATGATAGTATATGTGTTTCAATGCCATTCTCCCAAATCATCCCACCCTCGCCCTCTACCTCTGAGTCCAAAAGTCTGCTCTACACATCTGTGTCACTTTTGCTGTCTTGCATACAAGGTCATCATTGCCATCTTTCTAGATTCCATATATATATGTGTTATTATACTGTACTGGTGTTTTTCTTTCTGGCTTACTTCACTTTGTATAATCGTCTCCAGTTTCATCCATCTCATTAGAACTGATTCAAATGTATTCTTTCTCATGGCTGAGTAATACTCCATTGTGTATATGTACCAAAGCTTTCTTATCCATTCATCTGCTGATGGACATCTAGGTTGTTTCCATGTCCTGGCTATTATAAACAGTCCTGTGATGAACATTGGGGTACAGGTGTCTCTTTCAATTCTGGTTTCCTCAGTGTGTATGCCCAGCAGTGGTATTGCTGGGTCATAAGGCAGTTCTATTTGCAATTTTTTAAGGAATCTCCACACTGTTCTCCATAGTGGCTGTACTAGTTTGCATTCCCACCAACAGTATAAGAGGGTTCCCTTTTCTCCACACTCTCTCCAGCATTTATTGCTTGCAGACTTTTGGATCGCAGCCATTCTGACTGGTGTGAAGTGGTACCTCATTGTGGTTTTGATTTGCATTTCTCTGATAATGAGTGATGTTGAGCATCTTTTCATGTGTTTGTTAGCCATCCGTATGTCTTCTTTGGAGGAATGTCTATTTAGTTCTTTGGCCCGTTTTTTGATTGGGTCGTTTATTTTTCTGGAATTGAGCTGTATAAGTTGCTTGTATATTTTTGAGATTAGTTGTTTGTCAGTTGCTTCATTTGCTATTATTTTCTCCCATTCAGAAGGCTGTCTTTTCACCTTGCTTATATTTTCCTTTGTTGTGCATAAGCTTTTAATTTTAATTAGATCCCATTTGTTTATTTTTGCTTTTACTTCCAGAATTCTGGGAGGTGGATCATAGAGGATCCTGCTGTGATTTATGTCGGAGAGTGTTTTGCCTATGTTCTCCTCTAGGAGTTTTATAGTTTCTGGTCTTACGTTTAGATCTTTAATCCATTTTGAGTTTATTTTTGTGTGTGGTGTTAGAAAGTGATCTGGTTTCATTCTTTTACAAGTGGCTGACCAGTTTTCCCAGCACCACTTGTTATAGTAACAATGATTATTATTGTATTTTTATTAAAATATAAATTAGGCATGGGGGATAGTCAAATGTAAAGCTGCATTTTAATAAGAGGAATTAAGGAAAGAAGAAAGTGTTGTCTAAGTTAGAAATCAGCCAATGAAGAATTTATTTTGTGAAAATATATTCAGTTTTGAGAAAGGCTTCAGAAGATGCAAATTAGTATATAATAATAAGTAGCTGAATATTTCCTCAAAGAGTTTTCTACCTTTCTTCTGTATCTCCAATATATTAAAAAGATAAATATTTCTAAGTAGGGGATAGTTCTCTGTCTCAGCTACTAGACATATTTTGCTAACTGAATTATATCAAAGATAATTTAGATTTGCATTTTGTTGTATTTTTTAGGTTAAGAACGACTTCAGTGACTTTAGAATCTCTTTTCCTGCATTTGTGTACAAGATATTTTTTCAAATTATTTGTTATTTCTCATAACTACAGAAGCATACTTTCTACTGTTGAAATTTGAGAAGTTAAATGAGGTGGCTATTTTACTTTTCTTAGGTTTATTTAATTTGCTAACATAATTAGAAAATCTTTAACTCAATTTCTTATTTAGTAGATTTCTTTCAAAATATACTTAGTCTGAAGTTCAGTTTTGGTCTAGTGCTAGATTGAAAGTACCTTTTGGTGCTTCTGAAATGTCACTTTTATAAACTTTTTGTTCTTTACTGCAACTAAAAATTGCATATTCAATAAAACATGTTAGATATTCTAACAGCTTCGCTCTTCAAACCCCATTATTATTTAACTAGATCTAAAAGTTCATAAATAACAATATAATATTTTCAAGTTTTCCATGGTTAAGCTACATTGTAGACACATGATCCCATAATCAAGATTCTTGAATCTCTAATTATATGATGGCTATGGTTAGTGAAATGGAGACTGAAACAATTTTTTACAGTACAGTTTAGAAATAGAATGATTTCATAGACATTTAGGGTTACAATATATCCATGGGTAAAGAAAGCTATTTGGATATTATGTACTGAAAACGAGACTTTACCTAATAGATTCAGATGACTGGAGTGAACTTTTCTGTACCTTTTATCTTCCAGTTTGCTGTGTTTAGATAGAGCTACAATTACGTTTCTAATTTTGCTCAAACTGTTCTTGTGTGACAGTCACAGGTACTTCAGACCAACTTAGATCATGTTAAATCTATAAGCTTTAACATTAGTTCAACATTTTGTGAAAAATATAATGCCTAATCAAGGCGTACGTAGGCTTCCCAGGTGGCATTAGTGGTAAAGAACCCGCCTGCCTATACAGGAGAGATAAGAGCTGAAGGTTCATTCCTGGGTTGGGAAGATCACCCAGAGAAGGAAATGACAACACAATCCAGCATTCTTTCCTGAGCAATCCCATGGACAGAAGAGCCTGGCAGGTGATGGTCCATAGGCTCACATAGAGCTGCACATGAGAGAAGCAACTTAGCACTAGCGTTAGCACTAATCTGGATGTACAGTAAAGGGGTTCTTCCTTTTTGGCCCTACTTTCTTCACTATACTCATATCCGATGTGAAGAGCACTTCGGGAAATCTAAGATTTAAAAGATAAGACCTATTTTATTTCTAATTTCATAAGTTGTTTGTCTGTGGAAAAGTAGAAAATAGTCGGTGGGTCATGCAGTCCTAAATATAATGCCATCCCTATAATAGAAAGTGCTAAAAATTATTATCGATGTCACTTTTAAAGAATTTTAAGAGTAGTTTAACTTATTGTCAGTTGGCACAACCTCTTTTAAAAGTAACTATGATCTATGAATTAAGAGTCACAAAACTGTATCTTATGGGCCAGCAGTTTTTCAGTCTTCTAGAAGTGTGTACTTTTATAAAAGCACATGATACTTGCTCCAATATAATTATTATGACGTTATTTATGTTAGAAAAACTTGAAAAACAAGGAAATCCCAAACAGTGGAGTGGTTTAGGTCAGTCCCCAACTTTTTGGCACCAGAAACCTGTTTTGCAAAAGAAAATTTTTCCAAGGAGCAAGGGGAGGGATGGTTTTAGGATTATTCAAGTGCCTTACATTTATTGCACATTTTATTTCTATTGTTACATCAGCTCCACCTCAGATCATCAGGTACCAGATCCCAAAGCTTGGGGACCCCTGGTTAGGTGACCCATTTCTTCAATTTGAAGAATGATAAAGTCACTAAACATAATCACAGGAATTCTTACACCACCTGTATCTATGACAAAATGTTTACCATTTGATACAGAATAAAAATGGTATTTATTCACACTCACACTACAAAACTGTTCATACAGAGAGTGAAATAAGAAAACGGAGAACAGTTATTTGTTCAAAGTATGAATTATAGGTAGTTTTTCTTCCTTTCTTCATTATTTTCTTTAGAACTATTAAATGTTATTTGTAAAATACATACTAAGTAGAAGAAAGAAGAATATATTGTATTATCTCTCCTCAAAATATCTATATTAGCAAAAACCATTAAATCTACAATGGTTAATTGATTTACCTTATAGTATCAAACAACACTAACCTTTCACCTAAAATATTGAATATTGATCTAAATATACAACTATATTTCCATAAATTATTCATATGGTTGGCTTCATTTTCATGTTAGTATCTCTGGATAAAATAAGAATGCAGGTGGGCAATTGTATATTATTCTGACCAAACATTCTAAATTAACTGTTTCAAAGTCTACATATACCCAATTAAAAAGAATAATATAGTAAATCTAATTAACAAAGTAGTCTCAGAGAAGATAATCATATTTAAGGTCAATATATATTTTCCAGATCAATCAGAATGTTTTCCATCTAAGGACCATTGAAAAATATTGTGAAGGTTTAGATTCCAAACAGCTGGAATGTGTTTTTGTTAAAATATCCAAATTCTCTATGGCTATTCTCTGTATTTTGTAATCTCATTAGAAATCCTTAATTTAGCATCAGGGTATTACTGGAGGTCTGTTTGTTAGGGGAGCCAAAGACTTGCATTTTAAATCCAGCCTGGCACACGCTCTCTCATTGACCTTGGGCAATGTGAAAGCTCTCTCTGTAATTGGGTTCTTCAGCCGTGAAATTAGAGACAGTTTATATTTCCCTGAAGATTTTAGGACACCAATGTTCATTAATAGGGCTCCAAAAATAAAGGCTTCATTTGGACGTGTTTTTTCCCATAGATGAAACAGATGTTCACAGAAAGAACTCTGGGACAAACAGCATTTCTTCTTACAGTCCTAGGTACTAAAAGTTCCTTAAGGACATCAGCTGATTGAAGCATATCATTTTTTGAGAGGATTCATTTATTAATCAGAATTTTAGTGGGTATGGATTTTCTGGTTAAGCCATTTTCTGTCTTTGTCCCTTGGGATGAATTTGGAACCCTAAAGCCCCCAATATATTTTGATGGTAAATAGAGACCCAGAATATGAAGCATTGATAGGCAGGTAGGTGGCAGACCTTGTGATGTTTGGGGAAATGGAATTTAATATGAAATGTTATTGGAAAGAAGTGGAAATGGCAAGATAATCCAGTTCTTTCAAATTTTTCATTCTCCCAGCTCTTTTCCAGGCCAAGAGGAAAGTCAGCAAGGATGCCTGGTACTTTTGAGGTAAATCTTCTGAGCAGATGAGATTAAGAAAAGTGAATTAGGATGTTTTGGAAAACTAAGATAATCTCAGTGACCTTCAAAGTAAGAAAGATATATTTAAATAAGTAAATTAATGTCCCCAAAATAAAGTCACATCTTTATGTCCTTGTCCCTAGTAATTTTCTTTACTTTTGTCAGCCTGAACTAATATATCTCTTTGAGCCCTCTTAAATACATTTCATTTTCAAATTGCATGAAATTGTGTTGAAGAAACTTCCCACAATGTGCTTTCTTCCAACTTGGCTTCCATGTAAAGCAAACAGCCCCTTTTACCTTAAATGACTGTAGCAGTAAATCATGGTTGGCTTTGAAGACCAGTTGGGTTGTATGAGAAGGCAGAAATTATCCTCCAACTGAAAAGGGGTCTCATTGTTTTATTTTCTTAACCCTCCATGGAGAACATATTTAAGGACCGTTGATAGAAATCACAGATCATTTGCAATCTTTCTTGCTTTGCCAAGTATATTCCCATTATAATATTAACCAGGCATTCTGAAATCAGAGAACTCATTAAGCTTTTAGGATTTAATTCTCTCCATTTATGTTTTCATTTCCTATTTATCTTCTACCTCTAATTTTTAAATTCACCTAAAAACCAGATCGGAAAGCAAACTGAAAACTGGAGTTCCTGTTCACTGGAAAAGTTTTCACAAGAAAATATGACCTGCCTTTAATTATTCCAGAATTGCTATTACTTAACTTTTATTGGGGGAAAAAAAAGTTTCCGTAAGGTTAAATACTATCATCACCCAAAATCTCTTTTGCTTAAATAGAAGCATCAAGGTTAAATTGGTCTATTAGAGTTTATTAGCTTTCCTTATGGTTGATTTGGGTAACTCAGCAAGAATTTCCCCCTAAATTATATTATATATAAAGTTTCTAAAATTTACCAGGTAGTTACATTCCAAGTTTCTTTGTACACATACAACCAACTCAACTAATAACTTCCACAAAAGAAAATAAACAGTAATAAAATGTTAAAGCTAAGAATCACATCCAACTGTTTAAAAGACACAATTTTATAGAAAACAATTTATATTAAGCTTACAAAAGGCAATTTCAAAACTACTATGAAGTAGTTCCATTTTTGTAAATGCACATATATAGAAAATATTTGAACAATAAATAAGACGAGTGATTTTAATTCTGGTTTTATATTCTAAAATATCAGCTTTGTAAAAATATTTTTTAAATTTTCTTTTAAAAACAAAGTCAAGTCATTAAAATGTATGTGAGTTTTTTCAGCTATTTTGTGTTTCATTATATATAGCAGGTATCCCCACCCCCCAGGCCATGGACTGCTGCGGTATATTTATAGCCACTCCCCATCACTCACATCACCACCTGAGATCTGCCTCCTGTCAGATCAGCAATGGCATTAGATTCTCACAGGAGTATGAACTCTACTATGAACTGTGCATATGAGGGTCTAAGGTTGCATGCTCTTTATGAGAATCTAATGCCTGAGATCTGATTCTGCATTATGGTGAGTTTTATAATTATTTCATTATATACCATAATGTAATAATAATAGAGATAAAGTGTACAATAAGTATAATATGATTGAATCATCTCAAAAGCATCCCCCCACCACTGGTCCATGGAAAAATTGTCTTAAATGAAACTGATCCCAGGTACAAAAAGGTTGGGGACCAATGATATATAGTTCAGTTCAGTCACTCAGTCGTGTCCAGTGCTTTGCAACCCCCTGACTGTAGCATGCCAGGCTTCCCTGACCATCACCAATTCCTGGAGCTTGCTCAAACTCACGTTCACCACGTCAGTGATGACATCCAACTATCTCATTCTCTGGCGTCCCCGTCTCGTGCCTTCAATCCTTTCCAATATCAGAATCTTTTTCACATCAGGTGGCCAAAGTATTGGAGCTTCAGCTTCAGCATCAGTCCTTCCAGTGAATATTCAGGACTGATTTCCTTCAGGATGGACTGGTTGGATCGTCTTGCAGTCCAAGGGACTGTCAAGAGTCTTCCCCAACACTACAGTTGAAAGGCGTCAATTCGTCGGTGCTCAGCTTTATGGTGAAACTCTCAAATCCATACATGACTACTGGAAAAATCATAGCTTTGACTAGACGGACCTTTGTCAGTAATGTCTCTGCTTTTCAATACATTGTCTAGGTTTGTCATAGTTTTTTTCCAAGGAGCAAGTGTCTTTTAATTTCATGGCTACAGTCACCATCTCCAGTGATTCTGGAGCCCCAGAAAGTAAAATCTGCCATTGTTTCCATTTTTCCCCTTCTATTTGCTGTGAAGTGGTGGGACAGGATGCCATGATCTTAGTTTCGAGAATGTTGAGTTTTGAACCAACTTTTTCACTCTCCTCTTTCACTTTCATCAAGAGGCTCTTTAGTTTCTCTTTGCTTTCTGCCATACAGGTGGTGTCAACTGCATACCTGAGGTTATTGATATTTCTCCTGGCAATCTTGATTCCAGCTTGTGCTTCATCCAACTCAGTATTTTGTATATAAGTTAAACAAGCAGGGTGACAATATAAAGCCTTGATGTACTCCTTCCCCAATTTGGAACCAGTCCATTATTTCATGTCCAATTCTAACTGCTGTTTCTTGACCTGCATACAGGTTTCTCAGGAAGCAGTTTGTTGTGATCCACACAGTCAAAGACTTAAGCATAGTCAGTAAAGCAGAAGTAGATATTTTTCTGGGATTCTCTTGCTTTTTCGATGATCCAATGCATGTTGGCAATTTGACCTCTGGTTCCTGTGCCTTTTCTAAAACCAGCTTGAGCATCTGGAAGTTCACAGTTCATGTATTGCTGAAGCCTGGCTTGGAGAATTTTGAGCATTACTTTACTAGCGTGTGAGATGAGTACAATTGTGTGGTAGTTTGAGCATTCTTTGGCATTGTCTTTCTTTGGGATTGGAATGAAAACGAAACTTTTCCAGTCCTGTGGTCACCGCTGAGTTTTCCCAATTTGCTGGCATATCGAGTGCAGCACTTTTACAGCATCGTCTTTTAGGATTTGAGATCTCTCAGCTGAAATGTCATCACCGCCACTAGCTTTGCTCATAGTGATGCTTCCTAAGGCCCACTTGATCTCACACTCTAGGGTGTCTGGCTCTAGATGGGTGATCACAACATCATGGTTATATGGGTCATTAAGATCTTTTTGTATATATAGTCTTAAATAAATTAAGCAAACAATCAAGGAGCAAAAAAGAAGTAGTACCCACAGAATAGTTATCAACTTCAGTAAATTTGATTTTGATATAGTACTTTTGATTTATAGTGTGAGTTTCCATTTTGTTAGTTAAAAAATGGTCTTCATGCACATTGATTTGTGGCATCTCAGTGTTAGGACACTGACTTTCATTCATTGAGGAAAATTATCACAAATACAATCAGATGAAACTATGCATAATATCTACAATGATCATGTTGTCCTCTATATTCTAAGGTGTTGCCTTTGTGAGGTTTCACAACAGAAACTTGAGTTGAGTCTTACCACCAGCAATAGCTGTGTGCCTCTGGAATACCCACGGTCATTGAGCATAGTTTCATGTTTACCTCGACTATTAATAAATCTAAAGCCAGAATTAGGTGGCAATTCTTCAAGAATGTATGATGGCTAGTTTTTGTTTGTGCTATCCCTAGATTTATTGTTTTCTCTTATTGTCTTAGTCATCCCAGGCTATTATAACAAACTACCAGAAACTAGGTCTCTTATAAAAAAGAGAAATCTATTGCCCATATTTCTGGAGGCTTAAAAGTCCCAGATTTGGTGTCAGCATAGTTGGGTTTGGGTGAAAGCCCTCTTTCAGGATGCAGATAGCTGACTTTCCCTTGTATTCTCACAAAGTAGAAAGAGAATAAGCTAGTTTAGTGCTAGGCTAGTGTTTTCATAAGGGTACTAATCCCACTCATGAAAACTTCATCCTTATGACCTAATTACATCGTAAAAGTACAACTTCCATCACAGTGGGGATTAGAGTTCAGTGTATGAATTTTGGAGGGAATGGACATTCAGACCATAAAACTTCCCTTCTGTTCCAATTTCCTCATCTGTTTATTTGTACTTAATATTAGCTTTAAGGCTGCCTTAATTTCTTCCAGAACAAAGGCCAGGTATAAATAAATAAATGGAGTATATACATGCATACATACATACATGGATATGTATAGAAGGGGAAAAGGTGGAAGTAATGACAAATTTCCTCTTCTTGGGCTCTAAAATCACTGTGGATGGTGACTGCAGCCATGAAATCAGAAGATGTTTGCTTCTTGGCAGGAAAGCTATGACAAACCTAGAACAGAGTGTTGAAAAGCAGAGATATTACTCTTCTAACAAAGTAGTCAGGGTTATGGTCTTCCCAGTGGTCACATATGATTGTGAGATCTGGACTGTAAAGAAGGCAGAGGACCGAAGAATTGATGCCTTTGAAGTTCGGTGCTGGAGAAGACTCCTGAGAGTCCCTTGGACAGCAAGGAGATCAAACCAGTCAATCCTAAGGTAAATCAACCCTGAACATTTGTTGGAAGGACTGATGCTTAAGCTGAAAATACAGTATTTTGGTCATCTGATGTGAACAGCTGACTCATTGGGAAAGTCCCTGATGCTGGGAAATATTGAGGGCAGAAGGAGAAGAGGATGTCAGAGGATGAGATGGCTGGATTGCATCACTAATGCAATGGACACAAACTTGGGCAAACTTCGGGAGTTGGTGAAGGACAGAGAGGTCTGGCATGCTGCAGTCTCTGGGACTGTAAAGAATTGGACACGACTGCTGCTGCTAAGTCACTTCAGTTGTGTCTGACTCTGTGCAACCCCATAGATGGCAGCCCACCAGGCTCCCCTGTCCCTGGGATTCTCCAGGCAAGAACACTGGAGTGGGTTGCCATTTCCTTCTCCAATGCATGAAAGTGAAAAGTCAAAGTGAAGTCGCTCAGTCGTGTCCGACTGTTTGCGACCCCATGGACTGCAGCCCACCAGGCTCTTCCGTCCATGGGATTTTCCAGGCAAGAGTACTGGAGTGGGGTACCATTGCTTTCTCCTTGGACACGACTGAACAACAACAAATATATTCACACATACATCCTTAATGGACAAACAAAATGTCATATATATATATTCAGCATACATATAGGTATAAATATAGATATATAATGTCATAATTAGACTTAAGACAAATAAAGAGCCTCTAATCAGATGTCCATGGGTAGCATCTGTTCACATGCCCCTTTTTCTCAACTAGCTTCTTATATTTTCTGCAGGGAATCAGGCACAGAAATCACATCCTCTCAGAAGACCACGCCTGTGATTATCTTTCCAATCTCAGAACTCCTAGAAACCTACACAGAATATAATCAGGTGTAGGTCTGTACAGTGAATGTACAAAGAACGTACAGGTGACACTTAACAGTAAAGACATATCAAATCCCCTGACTAGCTTGATAGTAAAAAAGACTTCGTAGCATTCATGTTGCTAGATTTAATTCATTTTCACATTTCCGGCCCCTGGTGGTGCCTGGCCTCATTCATACCCGAAGCTGCTCAATGAAAGCTGAAGTCACACATGTGAGCCAACTTCAGGAAAGAAGACCTTTCTGGCTTCTAAAACAATAGCTTTTGTTCTTTTTTATTTTGAAAACTGTTTTGGTCAAAACCCTAAATGCAGCCGATTCAATTCAGAATGTTTTGTTAGTAAAATTCACAGACTGCTGGCTCATATATTAAAAATGTGATATTTAGAGAGCATTTTCTTGAGATTGCTTTTCTTAAAAACTCATTTTGCAATAGGTCAGGGTGTGGGTTTCATGTGTGGAAAGCCCCATGCCAACCTACATAGAGTTGTCACTATGGGCAGCATAGGGCTTTTAAATGGTTTCATTGACCTCTCATTTGGGAATATATTCGATAATTTAGAAAACAGACACACTCATGACCTTGCCTGATTTTCACAGCAACCCAGTGAGATAAACACAACATGAATTATGATGTTTATTTTATAGGTGAGAAAATTGTGCCCCACTGAGTTTAAAGCTGTCCAAGATCAGGAAAAATCTGCCTGCCCTCTATTTGTTCTATTGCAAACTCCAAACCAAACTTGCCACTTACCCATTTCGCTGACAGAATCTCCATGCTTTCAATCTTCCAGGGTAAATAGTCTAGATTAATCTTTAACTTTTCCTTCTCTGGAACTTTCTACACTTTGTGAGGAATCCAAGCTCTGTTGCCTTTGGTCTGAAATGTCCCTGCCATCTGTTCCTTCCTTCTGTCACTTCATCACCCTCTGACAGCTATTGCCATGTTACGTGGACCTGAATTCTAGTAACCATTTTCCAACTGGTCAGCCTAGTACCAGCTTCTCTCTGACTCCAATACAAATCTGTCACCAGAGTGCCTCTCTAACATATATAAGTAGTCATGGTCCTTCCTGCTTTAGAATCTACAGTAGATTTATACCGCAAGTGAAAAGTTCACTTGGCTCAAGCTGTGAAGCACAGCCCTCAACTCTATATCTAACCTCATTTGTAATTTTATTTTCTACTACAGCATGCACTTCCAGCTTGTAACTTGTATTACAGCTGTCAACTGGAAACACAGCACAATCTAAAACTTGAGAATTATATTTTATTCGGTAGACATACTGAAGACTTAAACCCAGGAGACGGCCTCTCAGTTCTGAAGGACTGTTCCAATAAGGTAACGGAAGGGTCAGGATATGCAGTTTTTTGCAACAACAACAACAAACCAAAGGAAAATCCAAGTAGTTGGAGCTTCAAGCAATTACAATTAATGAAAGAAAACCAAACATCTTGAGTAAATGCACTTGGCACTTTTCTCTTTATGGAAAGATGTAAGAGTCTGGACTTAACTGAAATCATTTCTTTGATATGCACCTTGGGTATCTAGGGCCAGTATCCTGGTTTTCTCTTTCCTGAATTCCCAGCAGGTGCACATCTGGGGTTGGCTGCAGTGACTGATGTTGATGGCCACAGCATCCTTTGTTCAATGATATGGTAGACAGCTTTCTTTATCCACACAGTCACCATAGTTTCCTTGCTATTTTGCAAAAGCACTTTTCATCTTTAACTGCTGGGTCTTTACTCAAGCTACTCCATGAGTTAGCTCAAACATGCCTCCTATATGAACAGCTCTTTAATTTCTGTGGCTGGACTTCATCTCCTTCTTTTACATACTGTAGTGACCTTTGGTTCACCTTCTCTTCTAACACATTGGAATACAATCTTTTAACACTGAATTCTGGTGTGTCTTCCACCCCAGACTACAAATTCTGCGAGGGAAAGGGCCAAGTCTTTTCTCTGTGTCATTCCAAACATCTATTTCATCTGTTACATTATCAAGCATTCAGTCAATGTTTGCCAAGTTAAATTACTTAAGGGCCTCAGCGTTTTAGGTTAAGATGTTGTCTCCATTTTTATCAAAATGAGGCTGTAATCTGAAAGCAGCACCACAGTAACCAAGTGCGTCCATTTTCCTCTAACTATGGTTAGGTTATCAGAACGACGAAAGGCAGAGAAATGTTCTTTTTTAATTGAGGTATAATTGATTTAATATTATATTAGGTATACAACAAAGTAATTTGATATTTTTATAGACTATACTCCATATAAAGTTATTGTAAAACATTAGCTATATTCCTTGTGCTGTATATTATATCCTTGTAACTTATTTATTTTATACCTAGTAGTTTGCACCTCTTAATCCCCCTTACCTGTCCACTCCTGTCCTTACCAGTAACCACTCATTAGTTCTCAATGTTCTGAGAGACTGGGAAAGGAAACAGGTAGGTAAGGAACAGGAAGGTGTGGTACCCATACTATTTTTGCATAGGTCAGAATGATGGAAGGTCGCCTTTAAAAGGATACACAAGCTGACAGAGAAAACCTGATGGGCAGGGAAAGGGGAAAAGGGAAGAAAAGAAGGAAGCTAGAATTTTTGTACATGCCAATCCTGCACCCACAGACTTCAGCATTGGTTTTTCTTTAAGCCCCTTCACAATAGCCACAAAATATGCTTTTATGCCAACTATTAACATTTAAAAATAGACATACTGAGACTCAAAGAGATTTAGTGAACTTGAACCCATGTACATCTGATTCTAAAGCCTGTTGTGTTCTCTGCCTCATTGACTTGGATAAGATGGATGTTTGGGGTACAGAGGGGATTAATAGAGGTGTTAAAAAGGTACATATGTGGGATAAATGATCAAAAATTATGGTGGGAAATTTCTGTTTTATTTATGATTTTGCCTCTGGTTTATTTTTGCTTTGAAGAACAAAGAGAAATATATTCTGACAGGAAAAATAGACTTCAAGTCAGATTGCAAGTTCTTGTCTTATTTAGCCACTGTCTTTCTCATGTCCAGTTAAACAATCTGCAACTTGTCCTGTATCTGGGGAAAAGGAGGGGGAGATGGACATGGGTAGAGAGCTGGCTTTCAATATAATCACTTTCTTTTATAGAATGAAGTATGGTGTGAAAGTTAGTCTTGCATCTTCTAGACCATAAATCTGAATGGGCCATGCTATCCTGGCAAAAACCAGTAGCAATGTGCTAAGTGTTTATTGCCAAAAGCAATAGCATTATGACAGCAGATATAATTATTAACAGTGCTACTGAGCAGGACTCAGAAGAGACAGTTCAGAGAAAAAGGGGGTGGGGTTCTCTGGCTAAAACCAATCTGATTCTCAAATCCTTGCCTCTGATATACCTTTAAGCTCAATACACCTTTTCCCATAAAGAGCAAGTGGTTTGTTTGGAGTGGAAAAAAGGAAAACCCCAGAGAACCATCTGGAACCAGGAATGAAATGATGATCAAGGGTGAGCAGGAGGGTCTTTTATTTTTAATGTTAAAGCATCTTCATGCCCCTAAACCTGTAAAAAGTGTTGGGATTCTAGTATGGGTTCCTGAGTACCCTTGTTATTTAGGATCTTTCATCCAATATTCGCTCATGATTTTCAGTGGACACATTTTACGAGGTGTGATAGCTGGATCTTGCTGTCTCTTTCTCTTGGTTTGGAGTCAACTTATGAATGAAGGCAATTCAACCTTCACAGCATGGTTGAGAGGAAAAAAAATAAATCTAATGAATTCAGGCTGTGAGGGAAAAATCTGCTCCGAGTCTCTCTTTCAAGGGGAAGGAAGAAGAAAGAAGGCAGTCAGGCTGCTACCTAGCAGCGTCTGGAAGCAAGATTCGTCTGGACATAGGGTTTCCTGCTGGAGTTAAAGAGGCCCTCTGTTACATAAGCCCTCTGACTGGCCTTGCCCTGTAGGCAAAGCCACTGTCTGAAGGCCACTCTCCAGTCCTGCTTTAAGGAGCCTTTGGTGCTTCAAGACTTTGCTCGTCTCAACAGAACACTCCCATTTACAAGGCTTCATTTTATCTGAACCTGTGCCCTTCCTGTGAGCTAATTTCTCTGAGTTAATGAGGCAAAGCTATCATAAGAACAGTTTGTTGGCCTAGACTCATTAGGATTTCAGTCTTCTAGCAAGTGAATTGTCTGCATAAATCCGTGACTAACCACTTGATCTTCAGAAAAACAGACATTATTCAAGGTGGATCAAGATCTTCCTTTAAAAGCAATATCTCCTTCCTTCTTACTACACTCATAATTAAATGCATTGATTTATTGCATGGTGTGATATGATGATTTCTTTAGGCAGAGGTGAGAGGCAAAACTTTTAGCAGTGGTACATAGTGGAACTAACCAATTAAAAGATGCTGGCCATAGATAGTCTATGTGGCCTAATTAGTGAACCCTTGGGGATTATCATCCTAGTCCTTAAGGGTCAGTGCCCTCAAACTAAATACTTACTATCCAACTGGCTTTTATCAAGTATTTACATTTTTTAATCTGCTTGAATCCTCAGATGACATGATATAAGGGAAATTATTTACATTTTACATAGAAAAAAGGGTTCAGAAAGACCTAGTGCCTTGCTTCATGTCACACCACAAATAAGAGGCAAAGCCACCATCTAAACCCTCCTTATCTGTCTGACACCAATGCCATCTACAACAACCTGTCCCATTCACTCCTTTGTCCCCAGTTGTCTTCCTCATTCCTCTTGTCTCCTATTGAGAAATAGTTGAGCATATTAAATTGCCAGTCTGAACTGAATACCACAAAGTCTTCTTTCCTCTATTATTCCAGCAAATAAGCATTTATTGAATGCCTATAATGTGCCAAGCCCAGAAAATCCAAATGGTCCATGCCATGAACAAGCCTCAAATATTGATTTCATCAGTATTGTGTCCTATCTCCAACCCACTAGGTAAACCTTACCACTTTGACCAAAAGTGAGTGCAACAGTCTTTTCTACAAAGCAAAATTTTTGTCCTTTGGCTTTTAGTTTTATTTCCAATTTTGTGTTTAGTGGATGAGAGGATTGAAAGACTAAGTCTTAATAAGCAGATTATTCACCCCTGCCAGCTGCCTGATTCCCTTCAACTTATAAAGTAAGTCAGAAAGAGAAAAACAAACATCGTATATTAATACATGTACAATATATGGAATCTAGACAGAGGGTATTGATGAAACTGTTTGCAGGGCAGCAGTGGAGACGCAGACACAGAGAACAGACTTGTGGACCCAGTGGGGGAAGGAGAGGGCGGGGTGAATACAGAGTGTAGCACTGAAACATGTATATTACCACATACGATATAGATAGCTAGTGGAAACTTGCCGTAGGACACAGGGAGTTCAAACCCGGGGCCCTGTGACTATCTAGATGGGTGGGAAGGGTGGGAGGTAGGAAGGAAGTTCAAGAGGGAGGGGACATATGTGTACCTATGGCTGGTCAAGTTGATACATGGCAGACCCCGCACAATATTGTAAAGCAATTATCCTCCAAGTGAAAACAAATAATCTTTTTAAAAAAGAAGAATGCGCTGAGCAATCCATACCCATTGATACGAATACAAATGAGGGGAAAATCTCTCTCTTGTTCTGAATTCATTTCATGTATATTTAGTGAGGGAGTGCCTGTTTTGCAGCAGACAAACTTCACATTTGTTTCAGGTAAGCCCATGCTACTCAATGACTGTTCTATTTGAAGCAGCATTTGTAGTTTCATATTTCATATGCCTGCTTCAAGTCTCTTCCCCAGTTGCAGCCAAGAGCAACATGAAGTCTTTGAAGCGGAGTTTACAACCTTATTTTTCTATTACTAATATAGCATGCTGTTCTCATCATAGGTCTTATTTGAATATTGACATGGTGACATTTTGGAATGTTTTCTCAGAGAGCCAGAAGTGAAAAGGAAGCAACAACAATGAAAAAAGCACAAACAGTTCAGAACGAGTAGGTTTCTTCCAGAAAAGTCTACAAAAAGGAATTCACTTTCTTCAGTGCTCTAAAAACCAAGTATTTGGCATTGTAAGACAGGTCTGGGTGTTTTCTGGAAAAAAAAAAGCATTGGGGAAAGCTGGGAAGAATGTCACTCTGTCACCCTCCTTTTAACTCTTTAATGGTTCCTAACCATTTTTTGGTAGAAGAAACCTCTTTAGCATGACGTAGGAAGCATTTACAATTTGGTAACTCTTCCTCCTTTCTTACTCAGCTCAAGAATCTGAGAAAGCTTTCTGGGTATCACTGTCCTAGTAAAATTGTCTGGTCTTTCTTTACCACTTACTTTATTATTCAGTAACATGTGTCATGCTGTATTTCAGTATTGATTCAGCAATTAGGCTCCAAAATCAAATTGTCTGGGATTGAAACTCAATTTCTGCACTTAATTGCCTAACAATCAGAAAATTTCTTGACATCTTTGAATATTTGAAATAAAGATCTTAAGAAATTTTTCCATTCTTATGCCATTTTTTAAAATCAGTGGAATGAATTAATAATAGCATCTTTCTAATGGGTTTATTACAAAGATTAAATGAAATAATACAGATAAAGTGGCCAGCACAGTACTTGACATATAGATCTCAACAAATCTGATGCCTTATTATGACTAGACAGTGAACTCAATTACTCTTATATATACATTTAGTGCCTGATGATATTCTTATTTAATTCATTGATAAAAGCTTCAGAGTATAGGGTATGATTCATTAGAGGCTATATGTTAGGAAAACATTAAACAATAACAAAATAAAAGAAAACATTACAAATTCATATCTTGGTTCTGTAAAATTTCAAATACATTTGTCTGATCATCAGGTATCTCTCCTCAAAAGCGTAATACAGAAAACCAGGATGCTTCTATCTTGTGGTTCCTTGTCCACAACACATAGCCGCTAATATTTTTATGCCCATCTGTACTAAAATAGCAAAAGGAGAAAGAAGAGGGGAAGAAAACACATTTTCTTCTTGATCACCTTGGCCCAGAAATAAGATACCTCACTTATGATGACATTCTACTGTAAAAACCATCCTTGGTCCCACAACATTATGTCAACTTTTAGGGGGCAATTAGCCATTTCCAAATAGGGCTTCAGTTCAGTTTGGTCACTCAGTCATGTCTAACTGAGCAACCACATGGACTGCAACATGCCAGGCTTCCCTGCCCATCACCAACTCTCAGAGCTTGCTCAAACTCATGTCCATCGAGTCAGTGATGCCATCAAACCATCTCATCCTCTGTCACCCACTTCTCCTCCTGCCTTCAATCTTTCCCAGCATCAGGGTCTTTTCCAATGAGTCTGTTCTTCACATCAGGTGGCCAAAGTATTGTAGCTTCAGCTTCAGCATCAGTCCTTTCAGTGAATATTCAGGACTGATTTCCTATAGGATTGACTGGTTTGATCTCCTTGCAGTCCAAGGGACTCTCAAGAGTCTTCTCCAACACCACAGTATTTAAGAATTTAATGGGTAAAATATGACAGGGAAGGCTGTCCTAGGGTAAAGAAAAGATGAGTAAATAAATCAAGGAACATTTAGGATTAGAAAAAACATTTCACATTTCAACAGAAATATAGGATACGTACTAGGAAGTCTAGGAGATGGGAGGTTGAACTCGTTCAGTACATACACTTCATTATGAATGTTTCCTTGGTCTCAGACTCAGTCTGGTGGGGCTTCCCCAGTGGCTCAGCAGTAAAGAAACTGCCTGCAATGCAGGAGACATGGGTTCAGTCCCTGGGTTGGGAAGATCCCCTGGAGGAGGAAAGAGCTACCCACTCCAGCATTCTTATCTGGTGAATCCCATGGACAGAAGAGCCTGAGGCTACAGTCCATGGGGTTGCAGAGGGTTGGACATGACTGAGTGACTAAGCACATAGAAACACTCAGCCTCAGTTCAGTTCAGTTCAGTCACTCAGTTGTGTCCGACTTTTTGCGACCCCATGAATCACAGCATGCCAGGCCTCCCTGTCCATCACCATCTCCCGGAGTTCTCTCAGACTCACGTCCATTCGGTCTGTGATGCCATCCAGCCATCTCATCCTGAGTGGTCCCCTTCTCCTCCTACCTCCAATCCCTCCCAGCATCAGAGTTTTTTTCAATGAGTCAACACTTCACATGAGGTGGCCAAAGTACTGGAGTTTCAGCTTCAGCATCATTCCTTCCAAAGAAATCCCAGGGTTGATCTCCTTCAGAATGGACTGGTTGGATCTCCTTGCAGTCCAAGGGACTCTCAAGAGTCTTCTCCAACACCACAGTTCAAAAGCATCAATTCTTCGGCACTCAGCCTTCTTCACAATCCAACTCTCACATCCATACATGACCACAGGAAAAACCATAGCCTTGACTAGACGGACCTTAGTTGGCAAAGTAATGTCTCTGATTTTGAATATGCTATCTAGGTTGGTCATAACTTTTCTTCCAAGGAGTAAGCATCTTTTAATTTCATGGCTGCAGTCACTACCTTCAGTGATTTTGGAGCCCCCAAAAATAAAGTCTGACACTGTTTCCACTGTTCACCCATCTATTTCCCATGAAATGATGGGACCGGATGCCATGATCTTTGTTTTCTGAATGTTGAGCTTTAGGCCAACTTTTTCACTCTCCTCTTTCACTTTCATTTCTGCCATAAGGGTGGTGTCATCTGCATATCTGAGGTGATTGATATTTCTCCCAGCAATCTTGATTCCAGCTTGTGTTTCTTCCATCCCAGCGTTTCTCATGATGTACTCTGCATAGAAGTTAAATAAGCAAGGTGACAATATACAGCCTTGACATACTCCTTTTCCTATTTGGAACCAGTCTGTTGTTCCATGTCGAGTTCTAACTGTTACTTCCTGACCTGCATACAAATTTCTTAAGAGGCAGGTCTGGTGGTCTGGTATTCCCGTCTCTTGAAGAAGTTTCCACAGTTTATTGTGATCCACACAGTCAAAGGCTTTGGCATAGTCAATAAAGTAGAAATAGATGTTTTTCTGGAACTCTCTTGCTTTTTCCATGATCCAGCAGATGTTAGCAATTTGATCTCTGGTTCCTCTGCCTTTTCTAAAACCAGCTTGGACGTCAGGGAGTTCACATTTCACATATTGCTGAAGCCTGGCTTGGAGAATTTTGAGCATTACTTTACTAGCATGTGAGATGAGTGCAATTGTGCGGTAGTTTGAACATTTTTTGGCATTGTCTTTCTTTGGAATTGGAATGAAAACTGACCTTTTCCAGTCCTGTGGCCACCGCTGAGTTTTCCCAATTTCCTGGCATATTGAGTGCAGCACTTTCACAGCATCATCTTTCAGGATTTGAAACAGCTCAACTGGAATTCCATCACCTCCACTAGCTTTGTTCGTAGTGATGCTTTCTAAGGCCCACTTGACTTAACATTCCAAGATGTCTGGTTCTGGATTAGTGATCACATCATCATGACTATCTGGTTCATGAAGATCTTTTTTATACAGTTCTTCTGTGTATTCTTGCCACCTCTTCTTAATATCTTCTGCTTCTGTTAGGTCCATACCATTTCTGTCCTTTATCGAGCCCATCTTTGCATGAAATGTTCCCTTGGTATCTCTAATTTTCTTGAAGAGATCTCTAGTCTTTCCCAATCTGTTGTTTTCCTCTATTTCTTTGCATTGATCACTGAAGAAGGCTTTCTTATCTCTTCTTACTATTCTTTGGAACTCTACATTTAGATGCCTATATCTTTCCTTTTTTCCTTTGCTTTTCACCTCTCTTCTCTTCACAGCTATTTGTAAGGCCTCCCCAGACAGCCATTTTGCTTTTTTGCATTTCTTTTCCATGGGGATGGTCTTGATCCCTGTCTCCTGCACAACGTCACGAACCTCATTCCATAGTTCATCAGGCACTCTATCTATCAGATCTAGGCCCTTAAATCTATTTCTCACTTCCACTGTATAATCATAAGGGATTTGATTTAGGTCATACCTGAATGGTCTAGCAGTTTTCCCTACTTTCTTCAATTTGAGTCTGAATTTGGCAATAAGGAGTTCATGATCTGAGCCACAGTCAGCTCCTGGTCTTGTTTTTGTTGACTGTATACAGCTTCTCCATCTCTGGTTGCATAGAATATAATCAATTTGATTTCGGTGTTGACCATCTGGTGATTTCCATGTGTAGACTCAGCCTGGGGCTCCATATTCCAAAGCCTGGGTTCATGTCCTGCCTCCAACGTCAGTGTGAAATTAGAAAGTGTGAAAATGCCTGAGCCAGTTAGATAATAACTGACTGTGGTCATTCTAAGCAGGGCTGCCAGATCTTGTGAATAAAAATATAGGACATCCAATAAAATTTGACTATCAGATTAAAAAAAAACCCTTATTTTAAAAGTATAAGTAAGTCTCATAAAATATTTGGGACATTTTTATGCTAAAATATTTGTTGCTTATCTAAAGTTAAAATTTAACCAGGCACACTGTATATTATCTCATAACTCTCAAGAAAGGATGAGAGTTTTTCTTTGTCTTCTTCTTAGACAAGAAAATATATCTAAATTATTATTTTTTGGTTGGAATTATAATTATCTGTGCTTTAGATAAACATTTTAAGGATTTTTCCCTTTCCCACTCATATTTTGTCTTTCTTTTTCTACACCAAAAATCATCTTCTGCTAATAATCACTCTTTCACATTGCCTCAGACAGTAAGAAAGAGAGATGCACTATGAGAAATCATAGTTGGCCCTAAGGGGAATCAGTTCTTTAAATGGTAAGACTGAAATTAAGGACTACAAATTCCACTGGCAGCTATTTTCTGTAGTATCTTCCCTTTTAAGACCTAGGGCTGAATACTAGTTACAAAGCTACAGGGCACTGGCTAGATCATCAACACATCTGTAGTCCGTCAAGTACATCAATTTGTTAATGATGCCAAAAATATTTTCTGGGAAGCTTCTGGTTTTCTCTCAGACTAGGATGTACATCTAACACAAGCCAATTATCTTAGAAACTAATAGCAAAAAAATGTTAGTATAGTAAGAGTAATAAGAGTAGCATCTTGAATGATCACTTAGTATAAGACAGCCACTTAGACAATTATGAATTGTTTCATTCAATCTACAGTAAGATAAACTTTGTCGAAGAGAGGTTAACTAATTTACCACAGTCTAAATAGCTAGAGAAAAGGAAAGTAATATCCATATGAATGCAGAGTTCCAAAGAATAGCAAGGAGAGATAAAGCCTTCTTGAGGGATCAAAGCAAAGAAATAGAGGAAAACAATAGAATGGGAAAGACTAGAGATCTCTTCAAGAAAATTAGAGATACCAAGGGAACATTTCATGCAAAGATGGGCTCGATAAAGGACAGAAATGGTCTGGACTTAATAGAAACAGAAGATATTAAGAAGAGGTGGCAAGAATACACAGAACTATACAAAAAGATGTTCATGACCCAGATAACCACGATGGTGTGATCACTCACCTAGAGCCAGACATCCCAGAAGGTGAAGTCAAATGGGCCTTAGGAAACACCACTATGAACAAAGCTAGTGGACGTGATGGAATTCCAGTTGAGCTATTTCAAATCCTAAAAGATGATGCTGTGAAAGTGCTGCACTCAATATGCCAGCAAGTTTGGAAAACACTCAGCAGTGGCCACGGGACTGGAAAAGGTCAGTTTTCATTCCAATTCCAAAGAAAGGCAATGCCAAAGAATGCTCAAACTACCACACATTTGAGCTCATCTCACAGATTAGCAAAATAATGCTCAAAATTCTCCAAGCAATGCTTCAATAGCAGGTGAACTGAGAACTTTCAGATGTTCAAGCTGGTTTTATAAAAGGCAGAGACCCAGAGATCAAATTGCCAACATCCATTGGATCATTGAAAAAGCAAGAGAATCCTAGAAAAAACATCTACTCCTGTTTCATTGGCTATGCAAAATCCTTTGACTGTGTGAATCACAACAAACTGTGGAAAATTCCTCAAGAGATGGGAATACCAGACCACTATACTTGCCTCCTGAGAAACCTATATGTAGGTCAAGAAGCAACAGTTAGAACTGGACATGGAACAATGCACTTGTTCCAAACTGGAAAAGGAGTACATCAAGGCTGTACATTGTCACCCTGCTTATTTAACTTATATGAAGGGTAGCTCATCATATGAAATGCTGGGCTGGATGAAGCACAAGCTGGAATCAAGATTGCTGGGAGAAACACCAATAACCTCAGATATGCAGATGACACCTTTCTTATGGCAGAAAGCAAAGAGGAACTAAAGGGCCTCTTGATGACAGTGAAAGAGAAAAGTGAAAAAGCTGGTTCAAAGCTCAACATTCAGAAAACTAAGATCATGACATCCAGTCCCATCACGTCTTGGCAAATAGATGGGGAAACAATGGAAACAGTGTCAGAGTTTATTTTGGGGGGCTCCAAAACCACAGCAGGTGGTGATAGCAGCCATGAAATTAAAAGATGCTTGCTCCTTGGAATAAAAGCTATGACAACCTAGACACCTAGAAAGCATAGACATTACTTTGCTGACAAAGATCCATATAGTCAAAGCTATGATTTTTCCAGTGGTCATGTGTGGATATGAGAGTTGGACTGTAAAGAAAGTTGAGCACTGAAGAATTGATGCTTCTGAACTGTGGTGTTGGAGAAGACTCTTGAGAGTCCCTTGGACTGCAAGGAGATCCATCCAGTCATCCTAAAGGAAATCAGTCCTGAATATTCATTGGAAGGACTGATGCTGAAGCTGAAGCTCCAATACTTTGGCCACGTGATGGAAAGAACTGACTCATTGGGAAAGAACCTGATGCTAGATAACATCAAAGGCAGGAGGAGAAGTGGGTGACAGAGGATGAGATAGCTGGATGGCATCGCAAACTCGATGGACATAAGTTTGAGGAAGCTCCAGGAGTTGGTAATGAACAGGGAAGCCTGGCATGCTACAGTCTATGGAGTCACAAAGAGTTGGATATGACTGAGCAACTGAACTGAACTGAACTGAAATAGCTAGTAAACGAGAAAGCCAAGGCCAGGGGTTAAGCATTGATGTTCGATAGCAGGTAGAAGTTGGCTGCATCAGTGAAAACTACCTGCTCCTGGGACAATGACTAAACACCAACTCTTCCATACTGAAGCACAATTTTGGAGTGAGACGACTGACTCAACTTAAAATATTGCCTTGTCACTTCTTAACTGGTACTTAGCATAGCATGTTAAACCTTTCTATATTTTCTATTCTTAGTTTTACCTGTAAAAGGAAATTATGATAGCTACTTCATAAAGTTATAGTTTAAAAAAGTTATTTGTATCCAAAGAAGTTGATATAACATGGGCTTTCAGTAACTGGTAATTGATATTGTGATTATGTTATATTCACTTTCATCCAAACTGGTCTGCACAGAATTTACTAACCTTATAGAAAGTTCCTGATGTTAACATATAGATAAAATAGAAAAAACAACCCTGTACAATTTCTCTCTTACTCTTCTATTGGTGTAATAGACTGTATGTGTGTTTTAAACAAATGATCCATTAGAGCAACAGATATCACTGTGAAAATTAAGAAGTAAGGGAAACAGAAAGCTAAGTCCTTTCAAAGCTTGTTGTTCAAAAGCACCATCATATCCTGTGATTTTGTTCTCTAATGGAATAGCTATATCTATTTCCCCTCATAATAATTTAGGTACTTTTTTTTTTTACTACCAAATAAAGCAACAATGGTATTTTTTATGAAAAATATGTGAATGTTGCTTTGAAAAGAAAATAGTGAATGCTTTGATTACTTGGTGTCTCCTAGCTGTTCTGGGAACACACCATATATACACTCATCTGTGTTCCTTTGCTCTGCTATTCTTCTTGGCTCTCCCTTTTCCTACTTATCTACACTTTATTCTGGTTCCTGCTTTGGTTCCAGGTCTAAAGAGGTCTAAAGAAAGAAATGCTGGCTATCTCTGAGTGCTCAAACTTTTCTGACAAATCCCCATTCCAAATTCATGTAAGACTTAGAATGTTTCCAATAATTCATGTTAGCATCACAGTATTTTGTAAAACTCATAAATATAAAGCTGATTGGTGGAAAAAGCATGGGGTTTTGAGTTTGATTCCATTTTTCTAATTCTAGGGAATTAAACACACCCCTGTTTATCTTCCCCACAATAATTTCAGTGTTACTACCTGAGAAATTTAATGAATGCTTGCTCAGTTAATGATTATTGTAATTAGATAACTAGTATATGGCATTTACTTCCCATTTTTATTATAACCATGATATGCACATGCCTATGCAAGCTCGTGGAAATTGAATTAGATCCTGCATAAGCTCCTGATTCAATGGGCCCAGCATTCCAAAAACTGAACATCTGAAACTCTACTTCTGACTCATTCAACAAATCTTAGTCAGCTGGCTCTGCTGCTGGATATTAAAAGCAGCCATCATGAATAGGATATTGTTGATATTTTGTCAGGGATAGAACTCCTGGAGCACATGCCAGATTGTATTTTCAAAGATGACCATCCCATGCATCTGTTTTACAATGTGACATTGATAGACCTCCAAGAAGGGGCTGGTTTATGCCCTTCTCTGATCGTTTGAAACTGAATGAACCATTGTAAGTGCCTCAGCCAATACTGCATACCAAAAGTGACACTGTATATTCCTCACCTGTCTCTCTCATTGGATGTGCCCCTCCAGAACATTAGATCGACATGTAAAAGTCCAGCTACTGTCAAGCTCCGACTAGAGAGAATGTGTGAAGAATCCACAAAAACAGATGCCCAAGGAGTTCCAGCTGTTTTTGGTGTTCAGTTTCTCAATCGTGTCCAACTCTGTGCTAGTCTCCAATCCTTCCCAGTGAGCATGGGTGCTTAATCATGTCTGACTCTTTGTGACCCCAGGGACTGTAGCCTGCCAGGCTCCTCTGTCCATGGGTTTTCCCCAGCAAGAATACTAGAGCAGATTGCCATTCCTCCTCCAAGGG
This sequence comes from Capricornis sumatraensis, assembly GCF_032405125.1. Classification (NCBI taxonomy): domain Eukaryota; kingdom Metazoa; phylum Chordata; class Mammalia; order Artiodactyla; family Bovidae; genus Capricornis; species Capricornis sumatraensis. Next base: position 58,113,219 of record NC_091084.1, on the reverse strand, counting down.
GTCTTCTCAACCCAGAGATCAAACATGTCTCCAGCATCTGTTGCGTTGCAGGCATATTCTTTACCTGCTGAGCCATCTGGGAAGCCAATCCATCCCAGATAAGGTATCAAAACACATGAGTGAAGAAGCCCTTGGTCTGATCCCAGCTCTGGCCACTGTTTCATTGCACACTCATTACAGACCCCAAGTCAGAAGACCCATATGAGCTGCTTCTGGATTCCAGACCCACGAAACTGTGAGAGATAATAAACAATTAGTATTGTTTTAAACTGCTAAGTTTTAGGACAATCTGTTGTGGAGTCATGGTAACAGAAGCAGGACAATTAAAGTAAAAAACTTTCTTCAGCTGGTTTGGTCCAAACAGATGAGCCATGTCTTAGAACATTCCATCCCTCAGCTGAAGTGACCACTGTGAGGTATCCATTGCTTCCTGGGTTTGTGGCAACTAAAGAGATCTAAGACCATTCTGTCCCGAAAAACTCATGGTTCTGGAAGAATAAAATACACTTTCTTCTTAAGAGCTTTTCCAGTAATTAAAGTTTTATTTCCATATCCTTTTTAGTAAGCATAAAAATACATTCCAAATCACTCTTTCCCTCAAAGTGGGAAAAGGAGGGGGAAGGCAGAGGCCATATATCTCGAAATAAATGTAATTACTGGCTCTGCATTTACCAAGTTCACACACCTATACTGTGGTGGGCACAGGATGGCGCAGGGAAATTTTCACATCTGGATTGCATCAAATCATATTGATTGCAGCTTGCAGACTGCAATTCCTTGCCAGTTTTCTTGTTATTAATCCCTTGGTACCATAAAAGAAAAAAAAAATATGGTTCTAAACTCTTTATAAACTGGAATTGGGCAAGAGCCACAGTGCACGATAGGCAACCCAGACATGCTGCCTGTTAACAGAGCTCCCCCCTCGCTACCATAAGGTGAAAAAAAAAAAAAAAATAGACAAGGTCTACACAAATGAAGAGGGAAGTAGGAAGGTTTTGCCTCTGGCCAGGAGTGAAGTGAATGTAAACAAAACGTGCAAATCCTAAAGGGACTGAGAGCAAGAAGCCCCGCACAGACCACCTGTGGAAAAGGTGTTGAATGGTCACTGATGCATTTGGAACTGTCTCAGAGAGAACGGTTTCTCAAGGTTTTGGTTTGGCAGAGTGGACCCAGTAATGTTGATAGGTGATTGTCAGACCTAGAAGCAAGGGAAAAAATTGAGGATGGTTCATAGGGGCAAATTCTTTCTCCATGTGTATTATCCAGCTGGTGAATAGAGTCAGAAAAAGCAGGGGGTAGGGGAGTGGGATTCATGATTCTCAAACACAATTTGGGCTTTTACACCAAGAGTTGGCAGGAGGATTCTTTACCATTAGTGCCACCTGGGAAGCCCAGAGTTGGCATGAACTTACAAAGGATGGAATTACAAGGATGGAATTGAAAACTAAGTTCTTTCTAACTCTTGGCTCCAGTGAATAAGCACCTTTGATTTATGGTTAATGTTTATGAGCTTTAACATACCTTTAACTTTAAACTATTTTTGAACTATACGACTGTTTTTTTTTTTTGATTGAAATGTCTGTTTAATTAACAGTAATCTTTTGATTTCCAGACCACCTGTATTTTTTAACATTTTATTTTTGATCGAAGGATAATTGGTTTACAATATTGTGTTGGTTTCTGCCATTGATCAATATGAATCAGCCATAGGAGTATATATGTCCCCTCCCTCTTGAATCTCTCCTACTTCCCACCCCATCCCACCCCTCTAGGTTGTTACAGAACCCCAGTTTGAGCTGTCTGAGTCAGACAACAAATTCTCACTGGCTATTTATTTCACATATGGTAGTGGATATGTTTGCAGGCTACTCTCTCCATTCGTCCCACCCTCTCCTTCCCCCAGCTGTGTCCACCAGTCTGTTTTCCATATCTGCATCTCCACGGCTGCCCTGCAAATAGGTTCATCAGTGCTGTATTTCTAGACTCCACACATATGCTTTAGTACGTGATATTTGTTTTTCTCTTTCTATCACTCTGTATAATAGGCTCTAAATTCACCCACCTCAGCACTGACTCAAATATGTTCCTTCTAATGGCTGAGTAATAGTCCATTGTGTATGTGTACCACAGCCTCTTTATCCATTCATCTGTCAATGGACTTCTAGGTTGCTTCAGTGCCCTCAGTTCAGTTCAGTCGCTCAGTCATGTCCGACTCTTTGCAACCCCATGAATGGCAGCAAGCCAAGCCTCCCTGTCCATCACCAACTCCCAGAGTTCACTCAGACTCACGTCCATCGAGTCAGTGATGCCATCCAGCTATCTCATCCTGGGTTGTCCCCTTCTCCTCCTGCCCCCAATCCCTCCCAAGATCAGAGTCTTTTCCAATGAGTCAACTCTTTGCATGAGGTGGCCAAAGTACTGGAGTTGCAGCTTTAGCATCATTCCTTCCAAAGAAATCCCAGGGCTGATCTCCTTCAGAATGGACTGGTTAGATCTCCTTGCAGTCCAAGGGACTCTCAAGAGTCTTCTCCAACACCACAGTTCAAAAGCATCAATTCTTCGGAGCTCAGCCTTCTTCACAGTCCAACTCTCACATCCATACATGACCACAGGAAAACCCATAGCCTTGACTAGATGGACCTTAGTCGGCAAAGTAATATCTCTGCTTTTGAATATGCTATCTAGGTTGGTCATAACTTTTCTTCCAAGGAGTAAGTGTCTTTTAATTTCATGGCTGCAATCACCATCTGCAGTGATTTTGGAGGCCCCCCAAAAAAATCTGATACTGTTTCCACTGTTTCTCCATCTATTTCCCATAAAGTGATGGGACCAGATGCCATGATCTTCATTTTCTGAATGTTGAGCTTTAAGCAAACTTTTTCACTCTCCTCTTTCACTTTCATCAAGAGGCTTAGCTATTGCAAAAAGTGTGGGAATGAACATTGGGGTACATATGTATCATTCAATTATGGTTTTCTCAGGGTATATGCCCAGTAGTGGAGTTGTTGGGTCATGTTTGTATTCTTAGCTTTTTTATGAACTCTCCATACCATCCTCCATAGTGACTGTGTCAATTTACATTCCCACCAACAGAGAAAGCAGATTCCCTTTTCCCCACACCCTCTCCAGCATTTGTTGTTTGTAAATTTTTTAATGGTGGCCATTCTGACTGATGACCAAGTATTTTTGAACAAGTCAGTGCCTGATGCTCTGTATTAAGTTATTCAGTATTATCCTTTATTCTTCTTAATTTAGACACAGTCAAGAGGATTAATCCTGGGCTTAAACTCATATCCATCACTCCTTGACTGCTTGGACAGGCTTATGAATTTCTCTGTGCCTCAATTTCCCTACATTATTAAACCTGGGGTAATGTGTGCCTGCCCCAGAGTATTTTGTGAGGAATAATTATAGTGAAACATGTAAAGGTCTTAGAGTATTTGCCTAGAATGCTTTCTTTTTTTAAATGCTGTCATGAATGCAAGTTTCCACTTATTTTATTTTGCTTTATAACATATTCAGAACAGAGACAGAGGTGATCTTCTGATAAATTAAGAATGTTTCCTATATATCTTAACCCAAGTTTAAAGAGTACAACTTTCAAAAAGCTATCAATGTTGAACAAATGTTATTTTTATTTAAATTTCATTTTAATTTTACATTGGAGTATAGTTTATTTACAATGTTGTATTAGTTTCAGGTGTACAACAAAGTGATTCAGCTATATATGTGCATATATCCACTTCTTTCCAGATTTTTTCCCCATATACTTTATTACAGAATATTGAGTAGTGTTCCCTGTGCCAAACAGTAGATCCTTGTTGGTTGTCTCTTTTACGTATACTAGTGTGCATATGTTAATCCCAAACTCCTAATTTATCCCTCCCAGAACAAAGCTTTCTTGAGGATCCCCATCTGCCCCATATGCCTCTTTTCTTACTTAGGGAGATAGAAATATTAATAGAATATCTATCCTCTGTTTTAGGACATTAAATTTTGCAACCTAGGTAAATAATGAAGGACAAAAAAAATTGTTTCTAGAAATATTAACTTGTTTCTAACCTGAGAATATATATATATATATATATATATATATATATTTTTTAAGCCTGCTAAGGAATAAAATTAGACCTAGGTCAGAGACGGAATCATAAGCTGTACCAGACCTAGTTGGATGTCCATATTTAAATAGGACGTTTCTTCAAAAAAAGAATTTTAATGCCATGCCATATAAGCCTATGGGTGTGCCTATTGATCTCATTTATTAACAAATATCTAAACATGATGGAAATTCTTTTGTTGAATCTCAGATATAACAAACTCCATCTAATTTAAAATGTCGAATAATGTGACAAAACAACCCAGTTTGCCCAGATCTGCTCCAGGTTTAGCTGGAAAATTTATATCGCAGGAAATCCCTCAAGTTCAGGCAAACTGGGAAGGTCAGTCACTGTGACAGAGACCAGCAGCACTCCTATTACCCAGGAACTTGATAGTAATGGGGGATCCTGGCCTCACCTCAAACCTACTGAATCAGAAACTGCATTGAATAAGATCTGCAGGCGATTCATATGCACCTTAAAGTTTGAAATCTAGAAACAAGAGTTGCAAATCTATATAACTGAAATCTGAAATATCTGAGGCATTCTAGGAAATATTTTCAAATATCTCTGTTTCCCCTTCTCTTACTCCAACATCAGCATGAATCAATTTATGGGCAGATCTTCATGTGTAACCCTTTGTTCATTATACTTATTCTTTGGAAACACAAAATATCAATTGGGTATCAGCTGTTTTATCTCCATTAACTTTCTGCATGTGTGTGTGTGTTTTCTAATTAAATTCACTTTCTGTCCATTTATTTTAATTCAGATATACTTAGGTCTCTGTAGTTATAATCCAACTCTCTAACATACAATAAGCCAATTACTGTATTAAAGAACTAGTTAATCAACAAAACTTCAGTTATTTTCTTCTTTATCTGATAATTTGAGGCTTAAAAACTGTATCATTGAACTTGTTCACACGAATAGATGAAATAATTTTTCTAGCTTGCTTCTTCTTACTTCTTTGGGCATGATAACACCTTTTATTTTCAATTTTATGCACATGATTATCTTTAATTTTGGTAAATCTTCATAAAACAAGTAGTCAAAATGACAGATTAAACATTTCATTACAATAAAAGGTCTGTGCAGGTCCTCCCAGCTCTATATGTCTTTCCTCTTTTAGAAGACAATATCTATTATACAGAACAGTAGAAATTTTAATTTTTCATATTTTGGTTTTTGTCCTCTGTAAAATTCCTTTTTCCAAAAAATTCTTTTCAGCATTGTGGGCTTTCCACTTCTGCTATCAGATCCATGGAATACTCTTCTGAATCTCCAGAGTTTGTTTAAGTTGGCATAAAATACTAGCAAAATTCCATCAAGACTCCCTGTGGCCACCATCCAGAAACAAAGCCCAGATTCACTCCTGGCCCATTACCTGAAACCTTGACTGTTAAGTGGAACTGCAGGGTTGACTTCAGCTCAGGAATGCAAGTATGACTTTGTGAAGCAATTAGGTTTCCCTTCATTCTCATTCCGGTTTAACTAAGGTTTTCTACAGTACAAATTTGTTACATAGAATACTTGCATTTCTTTTCAAGGAAAATGGTATTGTCAACATAATATAAGATTTGAATCCAGACAGACCTGAGTCTGCCTTCACTCTGTCAGTAAGAGCTGAATAACTCACAGAAAAATTACAAAAGTTCTATGAGCCTCAATATCCCCATTTATAAAATGAATAATAATAAATATCTTGCAGAGTTATTATGCAAATTAAATGAATCTATATATGAAAAGGGGCTTCCCAGGTGGCTCAGTGGTAAAGAATCTGCCTGCCAATGCAGGAGATGCAAGAGGCGTGGGTTCAAGCCCTGGGCCAGGAAGATCCCCTGGAGTAGGAAGTGGAAACCCACTCCAGTATTCTTGCCTGGGAAACCCCATGGACAGAAGAGCCTGGCAGGCTATAGTCCACGGAGCCATGAATCAGACATGACTGAGTGCCCAAACAATAATACGAAAAGCACAGAGCACAATGCTTCAGTTTATGTGACTTTCCTCCTCCTCCATGTCTCCATGGTGGATCTCCATGGTATTTGTAAAATGATAGTACTTGCAGTTCTGAAAATAAAAATAAAATACATCTATAACTCTCCACATATGGCTAGACATATGTATTTAAACATGTTCATGTGTTTTCCACCATTCTAATTTATTTGCTCAACCTTTTCCTAGTCTTCTGCCCAAAGTATTAAATGTCTGTGGGGAAGGGAAATGAAACAGCACATGCTATGACTTGTCCCAGGCCAATTCCTTATTTTTTACACAGACTATATAAAAATGGCATTGTTTTCATGAAATATTTATAAGTGTACACGAAAGCTCACACCACAGCCTGATTTACATTCTTTTCATGCATAGCATGTGATGAGTTTCCCCTTGATACCATTTAAGACATAAGATTCCAACTTTTGCAAACATTTGAATATGTATTCTATCCTTATATAGAGAACAGCAAAATAAAGGATTTTGAGCCAGAATACTTGCCCTTTATAACTGTTTAATCCATAGATGTAATTTAATCTTTATCAACTTTAGTTTTCTCCTATGTACAATAATGATAATGATCAATTATCATTATCATAATTAGCAATAATGATAATTGCCATGAATGTTTATTAAAAGCTTACTATGCCCTAACCCACATGTACTTATAGTCTGATTTAATATACACAGTGATGAGGTTGGCGTTAGTATTAGATCTACTTTGCAGATGATAAACTGAGGCTCAAGAGAGATTACATGGCATGGCTTAGGTAGGCATCAGAGCTTGTGTACATAGTCTACGCTTCTAGACATTGCAATCTATTGCTACTGCTAAGTCACTTCAGTCATGTCCGACTCTGCGTGACCCCATAGACAGCAGCCCACCAGGCTCCCCTGTCCCTGGGATTCTTCAGGCAAGAATACTGGAGTGGGTTGCCATTTCCTTCTCTGATGCATGAAAGTGAAACTGCTCACACCAAATAAGCACAATAATTTCATATGCTTCTCAGGACTATCGTTAGAAGCCAGTGAGTTAATGCAGAAAAAATACTACTTTCTTTACTCTAAAGCTAACTAAGAGCTGTATTATTAGTTTAATTAAAGGACTCTGACCTCTGAAACTGGGCTTCCCTGGTGGCTCAATGCCTGGGTTGAGAAGATACCTTGGAGAAGGAAATGGTAACCCACTCCACTATTGTTGCCTGGAAAACCCCATGGACAGAGAGTCTAGCAGGCTACAGTCCATGGGACCACAGAGTCAGACACAACTTAGTGACTGAACAACAACAATGACCTCCGAAGCTAGAGGAAATCTCCACTAGTACCAGCGAAAATCCAAGTACTTAGTACTAAGAGAAAACCCTGCAAATCCATCTTTCCAGCTTCTTAAATAATTGGATATTTTAGACATGTTCATTCTCTACCCAAGGATGATTCCCACAAATTTTCTTCATTGTAGGCTGATCTCATTTCCTTTATTAAGATAAAAATGGTAGATACAGATTTCTGTCTTTCTTTCATTTGCAACTACGGACAGTTGTATTAGTTTCTTAGGGCTGCTGCAACAAACTAACACAAATTTGGTAGCTTAACACAAGCAGAAAATTTTCTTACAAAACTAATACTTTTACTATTGCATCCAGAAATACCATCCCTTGGTATTTACCCACATGAATTAAAAATGTATGTCCACCCCAAAACCTTCAAACAGATGTTTATAGCTGCTGTATTCAAAATTGCCAAAAACTTGAAAGCAACCAAGATGTCTTCAATAGGTGAATGGATAAACAAACTGTGGGATAGTCAGGCAACGGAATATAGTTCAGCAGTGAAAAAAATAGGCCACCAACCCATGAAAAGACATGGAGGAAATGTAAATGCATATTGTTATTGCTGTTACTCAGACGCTAAGTCATGTCAGACTGTTTTGTGACCCCATGAATGGTAGCCTGCCAGAGTCCTCTGTCCATGGTATTTCCCAGGCAAGAATACTGGAGTGGGTTGCCATTTCCTTCTCCAGGAGACCTTTCTGACCCAGGGATCAAACCCATGTCTCCTTCTTTGGCAGGTGGATTCTTTACCACTGAGCCACCTGGGAAGCCAGGAAATGCATATTACTAAGTGAAAAAAGCCAATCTGAAAAGGCTACATTCTTGCAACCATTAATTTTATGTGTCAACTTGTTTGAGCCCAAAAGAACCCAGACATTTGTTCTAACCATATTCTGGTGTCTCTGTGAGGATATTTTTGGATGAAATTAACATTTAGTGGATAGATTTAGAAAAGGAGATTTCCCTCCAGAGTGTGGGTGGGCCTTATCTAATCAGTTGAAGGTACAAATAGAACACAAAGGCTGACTCTCCCTTGACTAAGAAAGAATTATTTCTGTCTGATGGCTTTTGAACTGGGACTTTGGCCATTTCCCTATCTTGAGACTCAAAGTGATAACATTAGCTCTTACTGGATCTTGAGCCTGCCAGCCTTTGGACTAGAACTGGACCATTATATCTCCTGGGTCTTCAGCTTACTTGCTTACCTTACAGCTCTTGGGATTTTTCAGCTTCTATAATCATGTGAGCCAATTCTTATCATAAATCTTTTTCTCTCTCTTATGCACCCCCCCGCCCCCCCCCCCCCACACACACACACACAAACAGTATTGATTTTGTTTCTCTGGAGAACCCTGGTGAAACAATATTATATATTCTAATTATATGACACTTCAGGAAAGATGTAATTATTGAGACAGTTAGAAGATTAGTAGGGATTTCCCTGGAGGTTCAGGGGCTAAGACTTTGCATTCCCCATGCAGGGGAACCAGGTTCAATCCCTGGTCAGGGAACTAGATCCCACATGCCACAACTAAGAGTTCACATGCTAAGGATCTAAGGATCCCACGTGCCTCAATTAAGACCTGGTACAGCCAAATAAATAAAAATAAATAAGTATTAAAAGAAAAGATTGGTAGTTTCCAGGGGTCATAAGTGAAGGAGTAATGGAAAAAGGAGTGCAGAGAATCTTTAGAGCAGACAAAGTACTCTGTATACTATTACTACATTGGCAGATATCATTATATATTATTAAACATTGCCTAAACCCATAGAAAGTACAACACTGAGGCTGAAGCTTAATGTAAACTATGGTAATGGGTGATAATAATGTGTCAGTGTAGGCTCATGTATCTAACAAATAATCTATCACTCTGTGCAAGATGTAGATAATAGGGAAGGTATGAGAGTGTGGGGCAAGAAATATATGGGAACTCTATTTTCTGCTTATTTTGCTGTGAACCTAAAACTTCTTTAAAAAATAAAGTCTATTAAAACAAAGAAAAAAACAGGTAGAAATTTATTCTCTTACAGTTCTGGAGGCCAGAAGTCTGAAATCAAGTTTGTCAGTAAGACTGCATTCCAATTGGTGATTCTAGGGGAGAATCTGCCTCTTCCACATTCTGTAGCTGTGGCCATCCCTTGCCTAACAACCACATCACTCCAACTTAAATGACTTCCATGGCTCGTCTGCCTCCTCTTCCTTTTCCTCTGTGTGTTTCTTATAAGGATATTTGCTATTTATTTAGAGCCCACCTGGACACACAAAGATGAGCCCTTAAACTCAAAATACTTAATTTTGTTACACCTGCAGAGATCTTTTTTTAAAAAAATATATAATGTCCAATTCATAGGTTCCAGGGGTTAGGCATGGACATACATTTTGGAGACCACTATTCAGATGTCTACCATGGTCAGTTACTCAATCCTAGAAAACAGACCTCAAAGAAAGTCGACTCAGTGACTTCTAGGAAAAGATTTTTTCCTTTATTTCTCCTCTATTTATTAAAAGGGATGCAGAAAAAGAAGTAACTTCCTTTTATACTATTCTGCACAGTTGTAAGAGGAAAAGTTGCCAGGAGCAGCAGCAGCCATCTGGGGTCCAAGAGGTGACAAGGCTGAACACTTGGCTGAGTTGCCAAAATGAACTTAAAACCATCCATCTCCTGAATCTTATTCTATCTGAGGTTATAAATGTCTCTATGGTTTAAATGGATAATAACTGTAAATTTTGTTGCTTGAGCCTCTGTGTATCCTAACCATTAAAATAGTAAAGTGGATATAAGGAAAAAGAGAACATATGTCATATTCAAAAGTTTATGGGCTTAGAATGGAGGGGGAAGTAAGCAACTACCTCAACTATCAAGTTGGCTGAAGAGAGAGTACTTTGGAGAGTAGTAATTTATCCTATTTCTAAGGACTAATATGGTTCTGTGTTCTTGGGGCCTATTCAAAGAACACAGTTAGAAAAAATCATATTTATCCTTAGGAATAGGATGTGGAGAGAAATAGCCTAGCCTAGTTAGGAATAAGAAGAATTGGAACCAACTTCTAGATTGTAAATTTCATGAAGTCAATTAAGACTGAATTGAGATGAATGTACAAATAAATTATATAAAAAATACAGTATCTACTTGTCTTGCTTCTAAACCTCACAGCTCACATGGGCAGCTTTTGAGATCTTGCTGGGTAATGCAGTAAAAATTCAGCACATTGAAAAGCTCAGGCTTTTATTTGTAGCAACATATGAAAACGATTGTGAAGTGGACATGGCCTGATATAGTACTGCATAATTGGAGCTGGATTTGACACACATCTTATGTAACAAAATGCCAGTCAGTTTTCAGTTTATACTCCAACAACCACTGGCTCCCTTAGAAGTAATGAAAGGGTGACCCAGACAAGTTCCCTTAGGCACACACAGCCTGATATGCAGCCAGAGGAAGCTTGTGAAAATTATGAAATAACCCTCCATTATGAAGTTCATGGACTCACTCCCTCAACATGATTAAGTGAGCTTTAATTTCAATTGCTGTCAGATTTTACAGCTTTCAACACCTGCAGCTCCCTGGTAGACTCGAGGTGGGTCTTTTTCAAAACTCCTTTTCCACATCTACGAAACAGAACTTCATTTCACTGGAGTTATGATAGATCTTCTCTTTCGCAGTCAGCAGCTCTTTGACCTAGCAGAAGAATTAGCTCCCCAACCTGAGTCAGGCTGTCCTTTTTCTTGCTTCACTGTTCTTCTTGATCTCTGTCTCTCAAAGTTGTCTTCGCTCCAGACATCTCAAAGAAAGAAAGCAATAATCCTACCCCTTGTTAGGATCAGGAGGGATTCTCAGGGGTTCTGTCATAGTATTGTGAACCTCTGCCATTTCGTGAGGGATTACCATACCGAATGACCTTAGTAAACTCCCCACCAATGACCAAAACAGACTCTGGAATTTTGTTCATACCTAAAGAACAGTCCCTGAGCAGTTTCAAATTTTAGGGCAGAGGACAAGCACCCTCTATTTTAGAAAGGTACTATAATACTTAACTGAGACCAATGTCTTGATAACAGTTAGCATTTACTTAAGTAATATTCACATCTCCTTTAATCCTCGGTCTGGTCTTTGTTGCTAAAACAAGTCTGACTCTTTGTAACCCCAGGGACTGTAGCCCACCAGGCTCCTTTGTCCATGGAGTTTTCCAGGCAAGAAAACTGGAGTGGGTTGTCATTTCCTTCTCCAGGGGATCTTCCCAACCCAGGGATCAAACCAAGGTCTTGACTGGGCCACCATAAACACCCTATTTCGTAAGGACCACAGTTATTCATTTTCTAGCTGAGAAAATCCTGCTTCCAGGTCAAATCACCTAAACTAGCATCACATAACTAGGAAGTGATGGAGATGTGGTTCCAATTCAGGCCTTTCTCTGCTTTTAACTTCTACGTCTCTTCACATTATTGAGATGTTTACTAGAGCCACATGTGTGCCACAGATCTGTTATCCTACGCTCTCATAGAGATTGCTCCTAGAGAGAAACATACCTAACAAAACCTTCATAAAAGTGGAAAATACTCTTCATGACAGTCAGTTATGGTCTAGCCCCTTTGTTTTAATCAAATGGCTGCATTTATGAGAGCTAATGATTGCACTGTGCTAAGCAGAATATTTGTCTTATTTTGCTCTCTTGATACTCTCCCAAAGAATACAGTGTTATATCTTTTATTTTTAGAGAAGCTGTAGCTCAAAGTAATTAAATTTATTTACCTCCTTCTGGTGCTTTCATCTGGATTTTCATTCTTTAAAGATGACAGAAAGTACCACACTTAAATGATATGTGTTCATAACTAAATTCATGTTCAACTATCATGTACAACATCTACACAACGATAAAGGATTGGGGTGCAACAGGTATTCCCAGATGTTTGGTCCACATATGAAGACAATTTGTATCAGATATACCTAGATATCTGATTTTTTTAAAATAGCTTTAGAAATCTTAGTTCTCCACAATTCTGGAAAAGTGGCCTTCTGTGCATTTTCTAAGCATAGCTTGGGGTAGGAAAAAGATGGCTTGAGAGTAGCCCATGAAAAATTTTTTTAAACTCAAATACTGGTAAATGAGTCTGTGATGTGAAGAGCTGCAAAATGAACTGATTAAACTTAGGCTTCCTAAATAATGGAACCATATTAAAATTTTCTTCTCCCTACAATATGCTTTTAAAGGAAAAGTATTCTTAGTATCTTTTCAAACCTAGGCTTAACTTCAGATGAATACTTCTTGTAATCAAACCTTTTCTATGAATCCCAGACACTGAACTATATCTGACTTAAGAGTCACAGAACCGTCTATAAAAGCCATATATTTCTTGTGATGTTGTATTTGCTAAACACTGAAAGAACATTCCTGGAACCTTTTTGATGCATGCTCTGCTGCTGCTGCTAAGTCACTTCAGTCGTGTCTGACTCTGTGCGACCCCATAGACACAACCCACTAGTCTCCTGTGTCCCTGGGATTCTCCAGGCAAGAATACTGGAGTGGGTTGCCATTTCCTTCTCCAATGCATGAAAGTGAAAAGTGAAAGTGAAGTCGCTCAGTTGTGCCTGACTCTTAGCGACCCCATGGACTGCAGCCCACCAGGCTCCTCTGTCCTTGGGATTTTCCAGGAAAGAGTGCTGGAGCGGGTGCCAGTGCCTTCTCCGGATGCATGCTCTAGTTTACCTCAAGTATAGGGACCCATTTTATTCACTGAGGCTTTTTATACAAAGGCCATCATCCCTCTGTGTAGTCACGAACATTCCTCTAATGTCTGGAGCTCTTGGGACTCAGAATATCAGGAGTACAGGGAATTCTGCTCAGTACTCTGTAATAGCCTAAATGAGACAAGAACTTGAAAAAAAGAATATATAAGTGTATATTTATAACTGAATCACTTTGCTGTCCACCTGAAATGAACACAACACTGTTAATTGACTATACTCAATATAAAATATATATATATATTTTTTAAATAATCAGCTCCTTGAATGAAGGCAAAGCACAGCCCCTTGAAAGAAGGGGTTGTGATTTCCAATTGTTATTGCCTTTGGATGGTGGCTCAGAAGGTAAAAATTCACCTGAAATGTGCAAGACCTGAGTTCGATCCCAGGGTTGGGAAGAACTCCTGAAGAAGGGAACAGCTACCCACACCAGCAGAACTGACTGGAGAATTCCATGGACAGAGAAGCCTGGCAGGCTACAGTCCATGGGGATCACAAAGAGACACAACTGAGCAACTTTCACACACTGCATGAATCTCAGTGTCTGGAAACTGTTGGATTGTATGGGTATTTGTATGTGTCAGATTCAGGGAAAGGCATTGTTTCAGCACGACATTTAGCACCAATAACTGGTTTACAAAACAAAATCCATTCTACTGAAATCTTTCATTAGAAAACATCTCTCACACTTTGTCCAATTCATTCCAGGCCTTTTAGTCAGTGAAGTGTTTATAGTTTTAGCTTGAGTAAAATAGAATCATTCAGGGATATGTCAGTGTTTCCATTACGCTCCTTCTTTTTTTACCCTAAAGTAGCCCAAGTTTATTAGTATGTCCATAAAAATTAATATTCCACTGAAACCTGGCACCAAACCATAAAGTAAATGTTTACACATCCCTTCAAATATTAACTCAGTTGTTTCTACAAGATGATAGGTGTGCCAGGCATGAACATTCTCAATTCATAGCTTTTCTCAGCTAATTCAGTTGAGTTATTCTTTCAAGGACTAAACTTAGCTAAAAAGCAGTACCTGAAATGGACAGGATGCCAAAAAAAGGGCTGAGAGAACTTTATTAATTATCCAGAAGCTTTCAACATGAGGTCATACTGGAAAGTGGAAACTGTCAAACTAAGCAAGCATAGCCAAGCAAGCAGGGGGGATATGTGCACCAAAACATACCCCCCTGGTCTCCATCAACTGCATGTCAGCTTCAGGAAATGGCCCGAGGACTAACTCCCATGAGGCTGCAGCAGTGGAGGTGCTTAGGACAGAGTGGTACAGGGAGTGTTGACTGAGCGTCCAATTCTCTTTTGGCTGACCCAGTGGCAGGGAGGCCAGGTCTCCACCAGCCCTTTAGACTTTAGGTCTATTGTAGAAAAGCTGACAAAACAATTCTCTGGATGAGGGGCCAGTGAGGACAGGGGAATGGAAAGTGTGATGAGCTTGGGTGTAGACACAGAGAACTAAGGACCCAGAGTTCTTCCTTTTGTCAGCCCTTATCCTGGTTCTGCTTAAAATGAAGCCGTGTTCTGAGTCCTTTGTCTCCTTGATGCCTCCCCTGGTTTTTTTTGAATACCTATTGTAACAAAAAGGTGTCAGAATTAGAAGACTGACTTGATTTGAGATGCGTATTCACCACTTACTACCCATGTGGTTTTGAGCAAGATACTTAATTACCTGAATAATCCTTTCCTTATCCATGAAGTTAACGTCCAATAAAGGTTCTCAGTAGAAACCTGATGATACTAAGTGCTGTTCTTTTCATCTTACATGGTTAGAATCAGAAGAACATGAGCTAACATATATAAAACTATTGGGTAATAATATTAATAATCATAATGATAATCATTTACTATGTGTCTGGAAAGGTTCAGAATTTGGCATAAAATCTTTTGCCTAGACTACATAATGCACAGGCAAGCCATTCTTCCTTTTCAATTTTTCAGATGAAGAATCAGAGGCTCTGAAATTTTTAATATTTTTTCCAGGGTGCTCTTTCTCCCTAAATTGATGTATAGATTTAGCAACCAAACTTCCAGATGGGTTGCCCTTCTTTGTAGATGTTGACAAACTGATTTTAAAATCAATTTGGAAATGCAGAGGACCTAGAATAACCAAAAAAAATTTGAAAAAAGTAAGAAAAACAAAATAATTTAGGTGATATGCACTACCTTGTTTCAAACCTTACTATAAGAGCAAAGTCATCAGGACAGGGTGGTGTTGGCATAAAGGCAGACATACAGATCAATGAAACAGAAAAGAGAGCATAGAAATAGATCTACATATATATGGCCATTCAATTTTCAACAAAGGCAACAGGATAATTCATTGGGGGAAAAGCAGTTTTTGTATTTTTTTTTTAATGATGCAGCAATAACTATCTACATGAACAAAATGTACCTGATCCCTACTTCACATCATACAAAAATAATTTAAATAATAAAATATTAAAATAATTTAAAAATAATTATAGATCTAAATATAGAAATTAAAGTGCTAAAACTTCTAGGAAAGAATCTTTGTGTCCTTATTATAAGCAAAAGTTTTAAATATAGGATGCAAGCACACTAACTATACTCAGGGCTTAGAGCTGCCAACCCTTCACGTAGCAAAAAAAAAAAAAAATCCATGTAAAACTTTTTAACATCCAACCCTTTCCATCCAAGCTTCTGTATCCATGGATTCAATCACCTGCTGATTGTGTAAGACTGCAGCATGTATTTAGTGAAAGAAAACTGCCTTTTACTTTTAGTAAAAGAAATGTGCTTTGAGTGGACCCATGCAGCTCAGATACATGTTATTCAGTTGTTCAAGGATCAACAGTTTATATATAAACTTGAAAAAGTACTTTAAATAGAACTACCATATGATATAACAATCATATTCCTGGGTATATATCTGGAGTAAACCATAATTTGAAAAGATACATGTATCCTAATGTTCATTGCAGCACTATGGGCAAGACATGGAAGCAACCTAAATGTCCATTGACAGAGAACTGGATAAAGAAGATATGGTACATATATACAGTGAAATATTACTCATTTATTAAAAAAAAGAACAAAATAATGCTATTTGCAGCAACATGGATAGATCAAGAGATTACTAAATGAAAGAAAAATATGATATCACTTGTGCAGAATCTAATTTTTTTTTAGATGATATAAATGAACTTGCTTACAAAACAGACTCACAGATTTCAAAAACAAACTTATGGTTACTGAAGGAGAAATATGGGGAGAAGGGCAAATTAAGAGCTTGGGAATAACATGCACACACTACTACGTGTAAAATAGACAACCAACAAAGGCACATTGTATAGCACAAGGAACTCTACTCAGTACTTTATAATGACCTATATAATGACCTTTTGGGGCTTTCAGGTGGTACTAGTGCTAAAGAATCCACCTGCCAATGCAGGAAACACGAGACACCAGGAACGATCCCTGAGTTGCAAAGATCCGCTAGAGTAGGAAATGACAGCCCACTGCAGTATTCTTGCCTGGAAAATTTCATGGTCAGAGGAACCTGGTGAGCTACAATCCACACGGTCACAAAGAGTCAGACATAACTGAGCACACAGTCATAGTTACAGGAAAAGAATCCAAAAAAGAGTGCATATATATATATATATATATATATATACACACACATATATAACTGGTGCATTGTGCTGTATAGTAGAACCTAACATAACATTGTAAATCAACTATACCCCAATAAAAATTAATTTAAAAATAAAATAATGAAAATGCAAAAATACAGTTAAGGAAAAAATTTTTACAACACATATATGGGGGAAAGGATTTGTATTAAAAATATATAGAGAACTCCTTCAACTAAATAAGACATGCACATTGTATAAGTATTTACATGAGGTTCCAGAACAACCAAAACTAATTTAAATGATTAGAAACTAGACCAATGGTCACCTAGGGTTGGAGGGGAGAGGATTAACTGACAAGAAGAAAGGAAAAACTTTCTGTGATAATAGAGATTTACTACTTCATGAATGATGTATTGGTTACATGAATATATATATTTGTTATAATTCAACCAAATGTCCACTTAAAATGGGTGACTTTTACTATATTCAAATTATATCTCAATAAAATTGATTTGAAAATTGATACAGTCAAACATTTGGATGAACAATATTTTGAGATTAATTTAGTCTTTGCTTTCATGTGTCTGTTACATGGGGAAATTGTTCATAAAAGAGGGACTCAAAAATAACTTCTAGTTTAGGATCTTTTTCATAGTATAGTGATGTCATTAATGGTGATTCTTTCATAGAAATAGCATAGCCAGAAGAAGAAGAAAGCTTTGAAAATTGAGGTAAGTTTTTACAATGGTGAGTGTTATCTGTCTATGAGATATCTAAGTAAAAACGTCTGGTAAATAGTTAAGTGTGTGGGTCTTGAGGTCAGCAGAATTCTTGGCAGAATATGGACATTTGCGAGTCAGAAGTGCAGATGTTAAGAAAGCCATAGAATGGATGGGATCTGCCTTGGAGAATTTGAAGTATTAAAATAAGAGGCTTAGGACAGAACTACAAAGAACACGTGACTTAATGGATAAAGAGAGACAGAGATGCCTGCTAAACAGAGTAAGTTTGTGTAGCTAAAGAGCTAGGACAAAAGGAAAGTAAAGTGTCACAGATATTAAAAGAGGTGACACGTATTTCAGCTAACATTTAATTAACAAAGCATGTCATAAATGGCCTATCTGACTTTTAAGAGGTGGGCAGTACCATCCTAATACATGGCAGGAAGCAACAAGCAGAAATATGAGTGAATGGTACTGATGCCTATCACAATTTGCAGTAAATTTCCCCCGTTTACTTTTAGCTTCACATTTCATTCCTGTTCTCCAATGCTATGTCTGTTTTTGTTGGATTCCATGACATCTTGGTCTTTGTGGCAAATCTACTCTTTTCTTCTCTATATTCTTTTTTGCTAACACTCTAACCTTTGGCTTGCTCTAACGATATCACTGCTTTTGTCAGAGTTTTATTGAATTGCTCATCCACTGATGATGTTTTCTGTTATCTTCATTATTTAGAACTTTAAGAGTTCTGATATACTAATTGTAGTAATGTATCCAGAGGAAGGGGATAGGAATACAAAGATTTAATTTATTATCTTTAGACACTAAATAATTACACTTAAATTATAATTTTCTTGTACACTATTGCTTTATGGCCTATGGATTCATTGCCTGATCTGAAGATGCAAAGATAGTTTCCAAGAAGTTTTAAATTTCACTTTATTAGCCTGTGAATGTTGTTGTTGTTTAGTCGCTAAGTCATGTCTGACTCTTTTGCTGCTCCATGGGCTGTAGCCCACCAGGCTCCTCTGTCCTGGCATTTTCCAGGGAAGAATACTGGAGTGGGTAGCCATTTCCTTCTCCATGGGATCTTCCTTCTCCAGGGGATCTTCCTGATCCAGGGATCAAATCCTCATCTCTTGCATCTCCTACATTGGCAGGCAGGTTCTTTACCGTTGAGCCACTGGGGACGTCCAGATAATTCATATAAAATTATATATGGTTGGAGGTGGAAATAAGTCTTCAATACTTCCCTGGTGGCTCAGACGGTAAAGCGTCTTCCTACAATGCGGGAGACCTGGGTTCAATCCCTGGGTCAGGAAGATCTCCTGGAGAAGGAAATGGCAACCCACTCCAGTACTCTTGTCTGGAAAAATTCCATGAACGGAGGAGCCTGGTAGGCTACAGTCCATGGGGTTGCAGAGACAGACACAACTGAGCAACTTCAATGTCAAATGAAATTATAAACTATTTGTTGGAAAGCCTGTCCTTTCCCCAGTGGATATCTTTGTCACTTTTTCAAAACTCTTTTGACTATGTGAGTGGTATATTTCTGAGCTTCTTATGATCCATTTGTATATTTTTAGGATGGTACTACATGCTTTATGTAACCCTTAAAGTCAGGTGATGTAAGTCCCCCCAGAACCTTGTTCTGATGGTGAAAGATGCTGAGATCCCCAGTAGCAAGGAAAATGATAGAATTCTAGTACAGCAGAGACCAGGTGCCAAGACTTAGCCATCAGAAGAATGAAAGTGAAAGTGGCTTTATCATGTCTGACTCTTTGTGACCCCATGGACTGTGGCGTTCTCCTGGCCAGAATACTGGAGTGGGTAGCTATTCCCTTCTCCAGGGGATCTTCCCAATCCAAGGGTCAAACCCAGGTCTCCCACACTGCAGCTGGATTCTTTTACTGTCTGAGCCACCAGGGAAGCCCAAGAATATTGGAGTAGGTAGCCTATCCCTTCTCCAGCAGATCTTCCCAATCCAGGAAAGGAATGGGTGTCTCCTGCATTGCAGGTGGATTCTTTACCAGCTGAGCTACCAGGGAAGAACTAGCCATCCAAGTCAAGGCATAATTCTCAATGGAGAGCATGGTCATGATGGCCTCCAGAAGGTCCTGATCCGTAAGAATCTATGTATATGCTTCATAGAACATAATATTCTATGAAAAATAGATAGATAGACAATGAGTTAGCTCCTTAATAATAGACCATGATCCATTGCCCAATTTCAAATCTTAGACCAGTTCTAATCCTTAGTGCCCATCAGATAAAATAGTTTCCATATTCTTAGTGGTGATTTCCCCAGGCCTTCCCCAGAAAAACCTAGGACCATTTATAATGGGGAAAGGGAGAAGTTCAGATTTTCAAGGTCTGGGTACAAAGTTGGATACAAGGTCTGAGCTGAAATGAATACCCAGGGAACCAAAGTACCAGTGTGTCACTCCTGTTAAAACAGAAGTATGTGGAAATCAGCTAGTAAATAGAGTTCTAGTATTGGCCTATCTCATAGTGAGTCCACTGCAACTGGTAAGTATACCAGTTGTCATTTCTCTGGTTTCTGAACATATAGTTATAGTCATATAAGGACCTACATGTAGCTTGAAGAAGCCTCACATTGATTTCCTGGTGCATGGAGTAAATGCAATTAGAGCAAGAACATAACCATATTAGATCAGAGCCATATGTAGTCAGCTACTCAGAATTAGTCATACAGAACTCAGAATAGAAACTTCAAGTCTGGCTTCCCAATATAGATGTTTATTTTGAGATCTACTAACTCAAACCCAGAGACATTATTAAGCCCCTAACTTTTTATTTTTAAAGAGCTTTTGGAATAAACTTCTGTTTATATATGAATAAAAAGAAATAGTTTATCACATGGTTGTTTTGAGGTCTAACTAGAAATTACTTCAAGAACTGTGAAAGGTCTAAGATTTTATGTTACTTGTAAACTAACCACTTCACCAAACACAGGTTCAAGGATGCTGGTGGAAGATGTGATATTTGTAGGTCAAAAATTGCATTTTTTCAAAGCACAGGTCATAGCATGAACTCTTACGTTTGTATTGGTTCGCCTTCCCTCCAAACTCACTGGGACTCAGATGGAGTCACTTGGTACATCCTGCACACATAGTGGATGTGCATCTATGTGTTGAGAGGCCTGAAGCTTAGAAAATCTGATTTAATGGACCCCAAGCAAACCTGCCTAACATCTGCTCCAGAAGGAGATGTTATCTTAACTACATTTGACAGTGAATAAACTTGCCCTCTGCTCTAGAGGGAGACATTCATTTCATTTCAGTTCAGTCACTCAGTCATCTCCGACTCTTTGTGACCCCATGGACCGCAGCATACCAGGCCTCCTTGTCCATCACCACCTCCTGGAGTCCACCCAAACCCATGTCCATTGTGTCGTGATGACATCCAACCATCTCATCCTCTGTCATCCCCTTCTCCTCCTGCCCTCAATCTTTCCCAGCATTAGGGTCTTTTCAAATGAGTCAGCACTCTGAATCAGGTGGCCAAAGTATTGGAGTTTCAGCTTCAACATCAGTCCTTCCAATGAACATCCAGGACTGATCTTTAGGATGGACTGGTTGGATCTCCTTCCAGTTCAAGGGACTCTCAAGAGTCTTCTCCAACACCACAGTTCAAAAGCATCAATTCTTCAGTGCTCAACTTTCTTTATAGTCCAACTCTCACATCCATACATGACCACTGGAAAAACCATAGCCTTGACTAGAATGGACCTTTGTTGGCAAAGTAATGTCTCTGCTTTTTAGTGTGCTGTCTAGGTTGGTCATAACTTTCCTTCCAAGGAGCAAGCGTCTTTTAATTTCATGGCTGCAATCATCATCCGCAGTGATTTTGGAGCCCAGAAAAATAAAGTCTGACACTGTTTCCACTGTTTCCCCATCTATTTCCCATGAAGTGATGGGACCGGATGCCATGATCTTCATTTTCTGAATGTTGAGCTTTAAGCCAACTTTTTCACTCTCCTCTTTCATTCTCATCAAGAGCCTCTTTAGTTCCTCTTCACTTTCTGCCATAACAGTGGTGTCATCTGCATATCTGAGGTGATTGATATTTCTCCTGGCAATCTTGATTCCAGCTTGTGTTTCTTCCAGCCCGGCGTTTCTCATGATGTACTCTACATATAAGTTAATAAGCAGGGTGACAATATACAGCCTTGACGTACTCCTTTTCCTGTTTGGAACCAGTCTGTTGTTCCATGTCCAGTTCTAACTGTTGCTTCCTGATCTGTATAGAGGGAGACATTACCCTTATATATGTGTGTGTGTGTGTGTCTGTGTGTGTGTATACGTGCTAAATCACTCAGCCATGTCCAACTCTTTGTGACCCCATGGACTGTAGTCCTCCAGGCTCCTCTGTCCATGGCATTCTCCAGGTAAGAATACTGGAGTGGGTGGCCATGCCTTCCTCCAGGGGATCTTCCCAACCCATGGATCA
The DNA here is from genome assembly GCF_032405125.1 of Capricornis sumatraensis. Lineage (NCBI taxonomy): Eukaryota > Metazoa > Chordata > Mammalia > Artiodactyla > Bovidae > Capricornis > Capricornis sumatraensis. Next base: position 58,091,246 of record NC_091084.1, on the reverse strand, counting down.
AAGCCAGGTCTCCTGCAATGCAAGTGTATTCTTTACCATCTGAGCCACCAGGGAAACTCACATGGATGGATATATATGTATATATATACATATAGGTGGATGTATATATACATACAGATGGATATATATTATATATCTACACCAATTATATATACAATTGGTTTATTCACTATGTGATAGCCTTGAAACAAGAATCTCAGAGAAAGGTGAGATAGGCAGAAACATGGAGAATCCTAAACATTAGTGTATATTTCTTTTTCAAATTTTGATAGAAAAATGAAGATTTTAGATGAGATACAAGAGCCATTGATAGACTCTGGAATATTGATACACTATGCACTAGAGTGGAACCCTACCCTTAATATCTCAACCCCCACCATTGATAAAAAAGGCAGATTATTTTTTACATAAATTCTAGCATTTAAAAACAAGATTATTTTAAGTATCTATCTATCTAGTTTAATACATTCTTTGTATTCTTACATTTTCAAATAACTTCTTGCTAAATTTATGCTCTAAACCAAGGTGGAGGTTAATTGTGCAGCTGAAACCATTGTTTTTGGTCCCAAGAGAGTTCCCATTGGGTTAATGTTGATGGATTTATTTGTCTCATCATTCCATTCGAAAGCTTGGCCATCAGATGAGAGAGAGAATTTCCTAAGGGGCCTTAAACTGAACTTCACATTTTTTTTCCTCAATTCATTTCAGCCAAGGGATAAATTGGCACCCTTTCTGATGTGAACACATAGTGGAAAGAACATCAGACTGAGATCCAGGAGACTCATGTTCTAATCCCATTTCTTCCATTAGCTTGCTGTGTAGCCTTGGACAAGAATGTAGGGCTTTAAGTAGCACAGAGTAAGAATCACTCATAAACAAACACGGCCAAAAAAGAAATGAAAGAAGTTTTGCCAATTTCAAATTACATATTTGGCTTCTAAATTTCAAGATGATTTTTTTCTTTAATAAGCAGAACAATGTTCTTCTACATTAGAAGCAGGCCATTTTATTGTAGTTCTTTTTTTAAACAAAGAGAAAGAAAAATCAAATAAAAATATAGATATTCCAAAAAGTTTTATAAATCTGTAACTATATAATGATTCAATATTTTATACTACAGATGTTGGAATATCATAGAAATTTTAAATCAGAAAAATTTCATATAAAGTGAAGTCTTTTTCCTTCATTTTGAAAATATCCCATTTCTTATTTCAAAATAAGGTTATTTTAAGTATCTATCTTTCTTTCTTATTCTCACATTCACTACTCTAGATTGGCCTAGAAGATTAATCATTAATCCCTTAAATGATTTCCAAGTTTCTGGCTTTTATCCACTTTCAATTTAATCTTCTTAAAATTTAAACCACCTCTGCCTATTGGATTAAACTCAAACAATATGTCTTGATATTTCTAACCTCAGGTTATCTTATCTAGTTAACATTCATCTTCTTGTTTACCAAAAGAGAACTCTTATCCCAGTCAGATCAATACATTCATATGCATCTAGAATACCTCATTTCCATTTTAACTTCCTGCCTTTTTCTCCCATCATGTCCACTTACCTGATTTCAACCTTTCCCTTAAGGTTCGGTTCTATATCTGCTTCTTCTCTGAAGCATTCCTTGATTTTTCTCAGGACTTAGCAAAGCTTTTAGACATTTTATAAATGCTTGTAGGACTAGAACTCTAATTTGAACCACACACATTTTTGAATTTTGTTTTGGTATTTTTCCTTAGGTTGGGTGTCTTTTTTTTTTTTTTTTTTGGAGAGCAGAAAATTAACCGACTTTTTAAAAAAATCACTCCTCAAAACCTTTGACTTTCCAATTTTTCTCCATGTGATTGGTTGGATTGTGACTTGGTATGATTGCTTGCCATGATTTAGTCTAAGCAAGTAGGAATATTCTTTTGTTCTTTTTCATCATGGACATGATGCACAGTGGTTTGGTTTTAGTGGGCTGAACCAGAAGCTGTATCTTAAGTTTACACTGATGTTTTTCACTTATAGTACCAATAAGCTAGATGAGTGGAGGGGTTTTGATTCCAAGAGTTTTTAATTGGGACTTCCTCAGTGGGACAGTGGTTAAGACCTCATCTTCCAATACATGGGGCTGCAGATTCTATCCGTGGCCAGGGAGCTAAGAATCTATATGTTTGGCAGCCAATAAATAAATAAATAAAACATAAAACAGAAGCAATGTTGTATCAAATTAAATAAAGACTTTAAAAATGGTCCAAATAAAGACTTTAAAAAGATCTTTCCTAAAAAGAATGAATTATTAATTGATTTTAAAATTATAATTTTAATAAGGTGGGAGAGAATAAATCCATATTAAAGTAAGCTAATGTACCTAGTGATGGAGTACTGATGGAGTACTAATTTATTCATACAATTTTCCATTCAAACAGTATTCAATTGGACTATTATTGTGGTCATTAATTTACTGCCAGGATCTTTGTATATTACTTAATCTTTAAGTTTCTCCTATGACTCTTTACCAGCTATTCTTCTCTCTGAGACTCTTAAGCTATGTTGAGTCTTATTGTCTTACCAACATTTAATTAATATCCTGAAAGTGCAGCACTCAATATGCCAACAAATTTGGAAAACTCAGCAGTGGCCACAGGACTGGAAAAGGTCAGTTTTCATTCCAATCCCAAAGAAAGGCAATGCCAAAGAATGCTCAAACTACCGCACAATTGTACTCATCTCACATGCTAGAAAAGTAATGCTCAAAATTCTCCAATCCAGGCTTCAGCAATACATGAACTGTGAACTTCCAGATGTTCAAGCTGGTTTTAGAAAAGGCAGAAGAACCAGAGATCAAATTGCCAGCATCTGCTGGATCATGGAAAAAGCAAGAGAGTTCCAGAAAAACATCTATTTCTGCTTTATTGACTATGCCAAAGCCTTTGACTGTGTGGATCACAATAAACTGTGGAAAATTCTGAGAGAGATGGCCATACCAGACCACCTGACCTGCCCCTTGAGAAACCTATATGCAGGACAAGAAGCAACAGTTAGAACTGGACATGGAACAAAAAACTGGTTCCAAACAAGAAAAGGAGTACCTCAAGACTGTATACTGTCACCTTGCTTATTTAACTTTTATGAAGAGTATATCATGAGAAACGCTGGGCTGGAAGAAGCACAAGCTGGAATCAAGATTGCCAGGAGAAATATCAATAACCTCAGATATGCAGATGACACCACCCTTATGGCAGAAAGTGAAGAGGAACTAAGAAGTCTCTTGATGAAAGTGAAAGAGAGTGAAAAAGTTGGCTTAAAGCTCAACTTTCAGAAAATGAAGATCATGGCACCTGGTCCCATCACTTCATGGAAGATAGATGGGGAAACAGTGGAAACAGTGTCAGACTTTATTTTTTGGCCTCCAAAATCACTGCAGATGGTGACTGCAGCCATGAAATTAAAAGACGCTTACTCCTTGGAAGAAAAGTTATGACCAACCTAGATAGCATATTCAAAAGCAGAGACATTACTTTGCTGACTAAGGTCCGTCTAGTCAAGTCTATGGTTTTTCCAGTGGTCATGTACGGATATGAGAGTTGGACTGTGAAGAAAGCTGAGTGCCTAAGAATTGATACTTTTGAACTGTGGTGTTGGCGAAGACTCTTGAGGGTCACTTGGACTGCAAGGAGATCCAACCAGTTCATTCTAAAGGAGATCAGTCCGGAGTGTTCATTGGAAGGACTGATGCTGAAGCTGAAACTCCAGTACCTCATGCGAAGTGTTGACTCATTGGAAAAGACTCTGATGCTGCGAGGGTTTGGCGGCAGGAGGAAAAGGGGACGACCGAGGATGACATGCCTGGATAGCATCACTGAGTCAATGGAAGTGAGTTTGAGTGAACTCCGGGAGTTGGTGATGGACAGGGAGTCCTGGCGTGCTGCAACTCATGGCGTCGCAAAGAGTTGGACAAGACTGAGTAACTGAACTGGAGTGCACTGAACAGAACTATGTATTATGGGTTAAATTGTATTCCCTTCTGTTTGTATATTTTGAACTCCTAGCTCCCGTTACCTCAGTTGTTGCTATTGTTGCTGTTCTGTTGCTCAGTCATGTCTGACTCTTTGTGGCCCAATGGATGACAGCTTCCCTGTCCTTCACTATCTCTTAGAGCTTGCTCAAACTCATGTCCATTGAATCGGTAATACCATCCAACCATCTCATCCTCTGTTGTCCCCTTCTTTACCTGCCTTCAATTTTTCCCAGCATCAGGGTCTTTTCCAATGAGTCAGTTCTTTGCATCAGGTGGCCAAAGTATTTGAGTTTCAGCTTCAGTATCAGTCCTTTAAGTGTATATTCAGGACTGATTTCCTTTAGGAAGGACTGGTTGAATCTCCTTGCAGTTCAAGGGATTCTCAAGAGTCTTCTCCAACAGCACAGTTCAAAAGCATCAATTCTCGGCACTCAGCTTTCTTCATAGTCCAACTCTCATATTCATACATGACTACTGGAAAAATCATAGCTTTGACTAGACAGACCTTTGCCAGGAACATCAGTAGAGTAACATCAGTGGAGATCTGGTAACTAATGATTCGTGGAGTTCCCTCTGGGAAAAGCCATTCTATCTATTATCAGTCGAATTCAGTTCAGTCGCTCAGTCACGTCCGACTCTTTGAGACCCCATGAACCGCAGCACACCAGGCCTCCCTGTCCATCACCAACTCCCGGAGAATACCCAAACCCATGTACATTGAGTCCGTGATGCCATCCAACCATCTCATCCTGTGTCGTCCCCTTCTCCTCCTGCCCTCAATCTTTTCTAGCATCAGGATCTTTTCAAAGTGTCTGTCTATTATGCTGTCTTAGTGGCCATCAGCTACTGGGTTGGTCAAAAAGTTCATGTAGGATCTTACAGAAAACTGGAATGTACTTTCTAGCCAACTCAATAGTTCTTCTAAGGGCTGCGGTGACATCTGTTATTGTTGTTCAGTTGCTAAGTCATGTCTGACTGTTTGCAACCCCACAGACTGCAGCACTCCAGGCTTCCCATGCATACCACGATCTCTAGACTTGTTCTTTTTCCCAATTTAAGAAAGTGCTTTTTTTTTTTGTGGGAGTGGGTGGTGATCTTTCTTTCTTTCGAAGTATGAAAAGAAGTACATTTTAGATTTCAAAACAGTCCTGTTCTTCACATCAGGTGGCCAAAGTACTGGAGTTTTAGCTACAGCATCAGTCCTTTCAGTGAATATTCAGGACTGATTTCCTTTAGTATTGACTGGTTTTATCTTCTTGCTATCCAAGGGACTCTCAAGTCTTCTCCAGCACCACAGTTCAGAAGCACCAATCCTTAGGTGCTCAGCTTTCTTTATAGTCCAACTCTTACATCCATACATGACTACTGGAAAAAATCATAGCATTACATCAGACAGTGACCTAATTTGGAAAAAGGTTTGTTGGAGGTGCAATTAGTTGAGTGCACACTGGAATATTGTGGGCCCCTTGTCCAATACATTTTTTTTAATAAAAAAGGAGAAACTTGGACATAGAGACATGCTCACAGAGAGAATGGTATATGAAGATTGGAATTATGCTGCCATAAGCCAAGCAACTACCTCAAGGGAGGAGAGAGGCCTGGAGGAGATCCTTTCCAGCACCTTCAGAGGAAAAATGGTCATGTTGACATTTTGCTCTCAGAACTGTGAAATAATAAAATCTATTGTTTAAGCCACTCAGTTTCTGACACTTTGTTATGGCAACATTAGCAAACTTGTACACTGCCCTCACAGTTCTTGGATGGAATTTTCCCTTGCATTATTATGCATTTCTACCTCTTTCTAGAACAGTGCTGTCTAAAGAATTTTTGTTTGTGATGCAAATGTTCTGTCTTCGGTCCAAATGTTTTCCATTAGCTAAAGGTGACTATTAAGTACCTGAAATGTATAGCCTCTGCACCTGAAGAACTAAATTTTTATTTTACTTAATTTCAACTAATTTACATTTACATTAAATAAGTGCTTTTGGCAAGAAGTTACCATATAGAAAACTGCAGCTTTAGAACTTGTTATAGTGCAGTAGGAGTGTTTACCTCACAGTCCTAGTCTTAAACCAGTTTGCATTTTTTAGAAATTTTTTTGATGTGAACCATTTTTAAAGTGTTTGTTGAATTTGTTACAACATTGCTTCTATTTCATCTTTTGTTTTTTGGGGGCCTGAAGCATGTGGGATCTTAGTTCTCTGACTGGGGATTGAACCCTCAGCTCCTGCATTGGAAGGTGAAGTCTTAACCACTGGAATCAAGATTGCCAGGAGAAATACCAATCACCTCAGATATGCAGATGACACCACCCTTATGGCAGAAAGTGAAGAGGAACTAAAGAGCCTCTTGATGAAAGTAAAAGAGGAGAGTGAAAAAGTTGGCTTAAAGCTCAACTTTCAGAAAACGAAGATCATGGCATCTGGTCCCATCACTTCATGGGAAATAGATGGGGAAACAGTGCCAACAGTGTCAGACTTTATTTTGGGGGGCTCCAAAATCACTGCAGATGGTGACTGCAGCCATGAAATTAAAAGACATTTATTCCTTGGAAGAAAAGTTATGACCAACCTAGACAGCATATTGAAAAGCAGAGACATTACTTTGCCGACTAAGGTCCATCTAGTCAAGGCTATGGTTTTTCCTGTGGTCATGTATGGATGTGAGAGTTGGACTGTGAAGAAAGCTGAGAGCTGAAGAATTGATGTTTTTGAACTGTGATGTTGTAGAAGACTCTTGAGAGTCCCTTGGACTGCAAGGAGATCCAACCAGTCCATTCTGAAGGAGATCAGCCCTGGGATTTCTTTGGAGGGAATGATGCTGAAGCTGAAACTCCAGTACTTTGGCCACCTCATGCGAAGAGTTGACTCCTTGGAAAAGACTCTGATGCTGGGAGGGATTCGGGGCAGGAGGAGAAGGGGACGACCGAGGATGAGATGGCTGGATGTCATCACAGACTCGATGGACATGAGTCTGAGTGAACTCCGGGAGTTGGTGATGGATAGGGAGGCCTGGTGTGCTGTGATTCTTGAGGTCGCAAAGAGTCGGACACGACTGAGCGACTGAACTGAATTGAACTGAAACAGAAAAGTACCCATCCAGTTCAAATTTGACTTTCTGTGACCCATAATACCATAGGATAGAATAAAGCATGAATCCCAAAACTTGTCACAAAATTTGTCTGCTGAATTTTGTTTTTAAGCCTTGTCTCAGTAGCTGGAGTTCAACCAGATTGAAAGGAATGATTGAGAAGAAAGATGCTAGATTCTAGTTCATTTGCTAGTCACTTTGATTTTGTTGAGCCTGCTATCAAATGTTCCCATTGTGTTAGTGGATTTTAATATGAGTCATGACTATGAATTAAGCACTAGGTCATAATTCCTGATTAATTTCAGCTAAGTCATTTGACCAGCCACTGAGGTTGCTTACTAGCTTAAGTGACCCTGGTTAACACTGAATTGGTGCCCAGAAAATACAAGGTTATAACTCATATTTCCAATTGTGTATGACTTTCATGACTCAACAAGCCACAGGAAGATATATTTCCTTAATATTTTTATTTTTGTGGTTTTTGCACTAAGAAAGTGAGTTGCTCTTGTTTTCTTATTGCTTCTTTATTTGGATTAAAGCTTTTCTGCTAGAGTATCTTATCTTTTTGGTTTTTGATCCTCAGTTTCTATCATGGAAAATGAATCTTGATATTTCATAGATACATTTCTTGTTTTGTGCCTTATTAGCAACCAAGACGTGGGCCTCAGAAAAGGGATCATATATGTTTTTGGATTGCCTAGATTGACTCCTCATAAACTCTGGATTCTTCTCCATCTTCCAATTCTATCCTCAATGATAAAGGTAAAAAATTTAGTCTCAAAATTCTAGAATATAAGATTAAGGAACATCCCTCAAAACCTAGGAAAGGTGAATTTAGGACAAGCTAAAGACATTGGATCAACTAATTTTACATAAACACTCTCAGGAAATAGAGATTTATAGGAATTACTTTGAAGACTCAGTAAGGCACTAAGTGACTCTATGTAGTCTCTACCTAAATAGCTCTAGGTATGCAAATACAAGGAATACAAGTGAAAGAAAGAAACTAGAATGAACAGTTCTGGAACAGATGCCATGTGCCAGTCACCTTGCAAATTACTTTCATATATAAGGTCTAATTTAGTGTGGGCAAGTATATAAAAATTTTATTATGCTACTTCCTTTACTGATGAGGAAATTGAAGATCAAAGGTTAAATGACTACTCTGAGATCTATAGCAAGCATCTCCTAAATGATGAAGGAAACAGAAGATTTGGAAAGATCCAGAAGAGAATAGAGATCGGATGAACTGTGTGAAGAGAAAGCCAACAAATAAATATGATGTCAACTACAAATTGGCACTTGCCAACAGCATTGACAATGACCGAACATCAAAGGCATTTGCCATCTGCCTCTACGCATATTGAACCCCATGCTGCTATAGCTGTTGACCTTCAACAACCCCTGGGGGAGTTAAGGGCAGAATGAGGCACTCTGTGCTCCAGGGAATTTGGTGGGATAGGTCTTTCAATTCAGTTCAGTTCAGTTCAGTTGCTCAGCCGTGTCCTACTCTTTGCGACCCCATGAATTGCAGCATGCCAGGCCTCCCTGTCCATCACCAAATCCTGGAATTCACTCAGATTCATGTCCATCGAGTCTGTGATGCCCTCCAGCCATCTCATCCTCTGTCATCTCCTTATCCTCCTGGCCCAATTTCTCCCAGCATCAGGGTCTTTTTCAATGAGTCAACTCTTCGCATGAGGTAGCCATATTTTGGAGTTTCAGCTTCAGCATCAGTCCTTCCAATGAACACTCAGGACTGATCTCTTTCAGAATGGACTGGTTGGATCTCCTTGCAGTCCAAGTGACCCTCAAGAGTCTTCGCCAACACCACAGTTCGAAAGTATCAATTCTTAGGCACTCAGCTTTCTTCACAGTCCAACTCTCATATCCGTACATGACCACTGGAAAAACCATAGACTTGACTAGACAGACCTTAGTCAGCAAAGTAATGTCTCTGCTTTTGAATATGCTATCTAGGTTGGTCATAACTTTTCTTCCAAGGAGTAAGTGTCTTTTAATTTCATGGCTGCAGTCACCATCTGCAGTGATTTTGGAGCCCCCCAAAATAAAGTCTGACACTGTTTCCACTGTTTCCCCATCTATTTCCCATGAAGTGATGGGACCAGATGCCATGATCTTCATTCTCTGAAAGTTGAGCTTTAAGCCAACTTTTTCACTCTCCTCTATTACTTTCATCAAGAGGATTTTAGTTCCTCTTCACTTTCTGCCATAAGGGTGGTGTCATCTGCATATCTGAGGCTATTGATGTTTCTCCTGGCAATCTTGATTCCAGCTTGTACTTCTTCCAGCCCAGTGTTTCTCATGATGGACTCTGCATATAAGTTAAATAAGCCAGGGGACAGTATACAACCTTAATGTATTCCTTTTCCTATTTGGAACCAGTCTGTTCTTCCATGTCCAGTTCTAACTGTTGCTTCCTGACCTGCATATAGGTTTCTCAAGTGGCATGACCAACCTAGACAGCATGTTAAAAATCAAAGACGTTACTTTACCAACAAAGGTCTGTCTAGTCAAAGCTATTTTTTTCCCAGTAGTCATGTATGGATGTGAGAGTTGGACTATAAAGAAAGCTGAGGGCCAAAGAATTGATGCTTTTGTACTGTCGTGTTGGAGAAGACTCTTGAGAGTCCCTTGGAATGCAAGGAGATCCAACCCGTCCAACCTAAAGAAAATTAGTCATGAATATTCATTGGAAGAACTGATGCTGAAGCTGAAACTCCAATACTTTGGCCACCTGATGCGAAGAACTGACTCAGTGGAAAAGCCCCTAATGATGGGAAAGATTGAAGACAGGAGGAGAAGGGGATGCCAGAGGATGAGATGGTTGAATGCTATCACTGACTCAATGAACATGAGTATGAGTAAGCTCTGGGAGTTGGTAATAGACAGGGAAGCCTGGCATGCTGCAGCCCACGGGGTTGCAAAGAGTTAGACACGACTGAGGAAGTGAACTGAACTGAACTGAACTGTACTGAACTATATTTCCAAGGCACACCATGGAACTGATATAAAGCCCAGGGGTGAGTGATGAGCAAGAAATCAGAGAGCAATGGGCCTGAACTCAGATGTGCTGGGTACAAGGCCAGGCTGTGCCAGATATGACTTGACGATCTTAGAAGAAAATCCAAAACTCAACAGCCAAGAACAGAAACATGAAGCTGAACAGAAATGGGATGCTCTTTCCTGGCAACAAAGAAGAAAAAATTTTCAGCTAAGAAGAAAATGTCTTCCTCCAGACTGTTTTCAAAATTTATTGGCATCCCAGTTACTTGGGCTTGTTAAAACACAGGTTCCTGGGCCCCACCTCCAGAGCTGCCTTTTCCAAAGGTTTAGATCAAGATCTGAGAATTAGCATTTCTACAAGTTCCCAGGTGATGCTAATGCTTCTAGTTTAGGTTATCACACTTAGAGAGAATCTCTGTTTTAGAATATGTCATCTACTAGCTAATTTTCAAGCTGTTGCTTTCAACTATTTTTTCAGTTCTCTTGATTCTTCTTTTCATATAACCTCAACTACTATCAGAAAATGCTGTAATATGAACATATAAACAAGCAGATTTTCAACCATCTTAATATGACATCCTCTATTCCAAGTTCGTAGGCTGAGAGCTTTCATCTGGTCATTTTTAAATTAAATGAAGCAATTGGCCAGGTCATCAGAAGCTCCAAAAGATTCAAAACCACTGAGTATAGGCGTTTATTCTTCTTAAGGGCTAGGAAACCACTTATAATTATTTTCTTGAAAATTTAAATGGCAACAAAATGAGCAATATTCCAATGGGAATTTTATCTCCTCTTGGTCTTCTTTTTTTTTTGTCATCTGACAATTCCCACTTCCACAAGGTGAGAATTCACAGGCTTATGTGTTTTCACTAAATTACTTCTTTGCATAGCTGTTTTCTTTCATCCTATAAGAGTGACTTCCAAAAAGAGTCACTTTTCTGATTACACCATCAAAAACTCCTGGCATAAAATAAAGCACTAAGCATAAATGGGCTTCTCTTATAGCTCAGTTGGTAAAGAATCTGCCTGCAATGTAGGAGACCTGGGTTTGATCCCTGGCTCAGGGAGATCCTCTGGAGAAGGAAATGGCAACCCACTCCAGTATTCTTGCCATGGAGAATCCCATGGATAGAGGAGCATGGCAGGTTACAGTCCATGGGCTCACAAAGAGTCAGACACAACTTAGTGAGTAAACCACCAAACATAAATAGCCAGTTGCTAATTCTCTTTTTGAAACATCTATATTCTTAGTATCAGTGAAATTTATGTTTATACAACATCATCTTAGGATGACATCAATTAACACAGGAAAGAATTAGGTTTGAATCACATTATCTTCATCTCTGCCTCTCCTGGGAACTACAAGTTGATCTGCATCCCCCTAAAGTTTGACAGATATAAACAGTGGCTACAGGTCAGTGAGAGGACAGGTGGGAGATATAGAAGTGGCTTCACACATACTGTGCAGAAGAAGAAAACCATCTATAGTGTGCCCCAAAGGCCTTGAAGTATTTTTACAGCTAATTTGGAATCCATTTCCAACTCTGGATTCCAGGCTTCTAATCATGCTGCCTTCTGAGTTTCCTGGATGTTTCTGTTTACTTCTTTCACTGTCTCACATCCTGTTTCACACCATATTGCATGGTTCCACTTATTTTCCTCTCTTACTCTGCTCAATAATGTGATTACCTTTAATAGTGACTTCAAAGCTCCAAGAGTTTCAAGTTCTTTTTATAGGGACCTCACAAAATTTAACAGTTTTCAAGACCTAATAAAATTAATCTTTATTGGTCTATAAGCCTAAAGTGGATCTCCCTGAATAGAGATTTCCCAAACTGTGCCTGACACTGAATCAGCCTCTTCCAATCAAATCTGATCTGGAATCTGTAGCTATATACCTTCCCATCTTTCCACCCCAGATCTCAGCAACCATCCAGATTCTGGACTTCTATTATAATAAATGGTGCATGCCTTCTCTTGCCCCCCACCAGGAGGTAAGACTGCATATTGGTCCAATAAATGTTAATTGATGTTCAAAGTGACTATAGTCCTGAGAAATTCTCCATCATGGATAAAGGGGAAGATGAAGAAAACAGCCCAAGGACTAAAGAAGATTTTAGTCTTGAGTAGGAGGACCAGCTAATGTCATAGCAGAGTAAAGACTGTTTTCAATGTCCACGGAAGAGAGCAGCGCGTGTGCAGAGGAGCATGTCAATTCATTGTATTTCATTTAATTTGAAGCCTCTAAGAAGTGCTCATGGTCATGGTGGATCAGCTATCCCTTTAAAAGAAATATTTTTCACTTATCCAGCTTCTTCTCTGTTTTCAAAGTGGAGTACCCAACATGGAGATATTCCTCTGATGGAATACTATATTTAATGGCCACTTAAATCCTCCATATGCACTCACATGAAGTTCAGTTCAGTTCAGCTCAATTGCTCAGTCATGTCTGACTCTTTGCGACCCCATGAATCACAGCACGCCAGGCCTCCCTGTTCATCACCATCTCCCAGAGTTCACTCAGACTCACGTCCATCGAGTCCATGATGCCATCCAGCCATCTCATCCTCTGTCGTCCCCTTCTCCTCCTGCCCCCAATCCCTCCCAGCATCAGAGTCTTTTCCAATGAGTCAACTCTTCGCATGAGGTGGCCAAAGTACTGGAGTTTCAGCTTCAGCATCATTCTCTCCAAAGAAATCCCAGGGCTGATCTCCTTCAGAATGGACTGGTTGGATCTCCTTGCAGTGCAAGAGACTCTCAAGAGTCTTCTCCAACAACACAGTTCACATGAAGTAGTACTATAATAATTAAGTCCTGGTAATGTAATTTATACTCACATGATTAGATATCTTAGTAACATTAGATATCTTAATAATAACTAGATTCAGTAGAAATCAGTAGCAAATCAGCAACAAATAAAAACTTCTGGCCTTATTTTTCCCAAAATCTTACGTATATAAAATGATTAATAGTTTACAAAGTGTGTCTTGCATGGGTTATCTCAACTAATGTCCATCATGATCTAAGGTGGGAGGAAGAGATTATTACTCCCATTTATGTTGAAGAAAGTTTAATGACTTCCCAAAGTCAAACATTTGGTTCATTATGGGTAAAGGTCTCAAAAACATGAATTTCTGTGTTTTCAATATGTACAAAAATATTGGAAACAGGAAGCTAAAATGGCTGTATTCTCCTGATTTCCTTAACGATATAATATATGCTGCTACTGCTGCTGCTAAGTCGCTTCAGTTGTGTCCGACTGTGTGTGACCCCATAGACGGCAGCCCACCAGGCTCCCCCGTCCCTGGGATTCTCCAGGCAAGAACATTGGAGTAGGTTGCCATTTCCTTCTCCAATGCGTGAAAGTGAAAAGTGAAAGTGAAAGTGAAGTCGTGTCTGACCCTCAGAGACCCCATGGACTGCAGCCCACTAGGCTCCTCCTTCCAGGGGATTTTCCAGGCAAGAGTACTGGAGTGGGGTGCCATTGCCTTCTCCAGATATTATATATATATATATTTTTTTTCCTTTCTAATTTGGTATTGTCTCTTCTGTATCTTTGCCAGTTCATCATCCCATGCCTGGCTACTAACTGCTGGGATTTCTCTGAGTTCAGTTATGACCTGTCTTCTCTTGTCACCTCACACTCTGCTTAAATGACTTCATCCTTTCACATGAAATTAAAACTCTACCTATATGCCAACAATTCATAAATATTTTAATTAAACAACATTCTTCTGAATTCAGATACAGCTTCCATTCTTATTTTTCACATGCCAGTGCAAGTTTAATAGGACACACATTGATTTCTGAACTCTTTGTGTTGTTCAGTTGCTAAGTCATGTCCAACTCTTTTCCATCCCATGGACCACAGCATGCCCGGCTTCCCTGTTTTTCAGACTCCTGGAGTTTACTCAAACTCCTGACCATTGAGTTGGTGATATTTTCTGTCTTCCACCTCTCCACAGACACTTGTTTCTATCCAGTCTCCCTTAGGTCAATACTGACACCATCATGACCCTCATCTCCTTCATTTTCTTCATCCAATCAGTAAGCAAGTCCTCTTGATTATATATCAACCAAACAGGTCTCAACTCTGCTGACTGCCCATCTTTCTCACCTTTCTACATCCGTGATGTCAGTTCTTTTCCACTTGTTCCCTTGTATCAGCCATGTAAGATAATGATCTTATAAAAATGGAAATGAGGCCATGTCACCATTCCTTGCTTACAAACCTTAAGTGGTTTCCTTTTGGTTTTTGGAAGACAAATTATTGGCATAATTTATAGAGACCTTCTCTTACCAGCCCTCAACTCAATCTTCTCTCTCCTCTTTTCCTTCCCTCCTTCTCTGCAATCCTACATACTGGTCTCTCTCAGTTGCTCTAAGATATGAACCTCAGAGCCTTTCTACATGCTGGTTCCTCTTCCTATGGTGTTAACATGACTCACATCTCCTCATTCATTAAATTGCCATTTAAACTCATTTACTTAGATCTTTCTGGGTTATAGTCTCCTAATCTATGTTAAGCCCTTCTTCTGTAAATTTTTAAGCATTATATTATTTTATTTTATAGCACTTATCACAGTTTTAATTTACTTCTTTGCATGATTATCTTTTTGCTGAAATTCTCAGTATATTATAAAATTAGTGAGAATAGGAGTCAAATCTTTGCACTTCTTTGAACTGTAATTTAGCGTAGTTTCTGGTGGTAGGGCTTCCCTGGTGGCTCAGCAGTAAAGAATCTGCCTGCTAATGCAGGAGATGAGAGATCAATCCCTGTATTGAGAAGATACCTTGGAGAAGAAAGTGACAACCCACTCCTGTATTCTTGCCTGAGAAATCCTATGGGCAGAGGAGCCTGGAGGGCTATGGTCCATGGAGTGGCAAAGAATTAGACTTAGGGACTAAATAACAACAACTGGTGATATACATATTGATATTATTTAATGTTTAAATTAATAAATATACATGTTTGTAGGGGTTATTGCATATTAATCTGGATATCAAAACTCCTGGTATCAATATCAAGTCCATATTCTGAAACCAACACAGCATATAACCTGGATCATGTCTTCCCTTTTGGGTGTCATGGTTTTCTCCTTTCCTGAAAGATGATAAAAGTGTTCATTTTCTAATTTTCCTTTTATGTCCAAAATGCCCTTAATCTATTACACTAGTAAAAAACATATCCAGTAACTATAACTGGAGCCTTAAAATGCATTAAACAAGTTTCCAAGTGAAGAATAAATGTATTTATGTGTACCATCTTGACATTTAGATAAATTTTGCTGCTATTTTTACATGGCTAAAAACAAATTTAAGGTTTCATCTCCTGACTCTATTTCTCCTTTCTGCAAGAAGCTTCAAGTTAAAGTTCATACTCATTCATCCTAAACTCTATTATGTATATGTGTATGTCTGTTTTCATTTAGGTTTCCATCTTAAAGGGCATCTCAGCCCAATAGGATAAGTTTTTTTCTGAGATACATCATCTCTGTGTTCTCCATTCTTTGTATATAAAGTAAAAAGCTATCGAGTTAACTGGGATCATAGAAATTATAAAATAATCCAAATACTTATTTTACAGTCCATTAGTGGTCCCAGCAAGGAGGAATCTGTCATGCTGATTTTTTTTATTAGAGTCCATCTGAAACACAATATAAGAAAACATACACCATAGTCTTTATAAATAAATACTCAAATAAGTCAACACCACTCAGAAGACAAAACACTCTTTCCAAATTACCATTGTTTATCTTCCACTGTGTTTCCATTCCTAAATATGCTATCTTCTGTCTTATCCACGTCTCACTCTCCTATTATAGATCACAGATGTTGGGTTAATAGTTTTGTAAACTAGTCCTATTTCTTGCTTTGAAATTGGTTCCACATTTATAGGACATTTTTGGAAACTTGTACCAACTCAAATATTTATGATTGTTGCTAACCTCAGAATTAAATATGGCCTTCCCCTGAAAGCCTGAAGGGTATTTTTTTCATTGTATTCTGGAAACTTACTGGCTGTACACCCCAAGAAGCTTGGATCATTTATCCCAAAATTATCTGGTAGTTGAGAAAACTAAAGTAGATCTTGGAGAAGCCAACCCTCCCACAGGAAGAAAGGGACATGAACAATGGATGGCATGTCTCTGATTCTGCAACTGAAACTCTTAGTCTCCTGTCCATGAGTTTAAGTTCAATACACAATACTTTTCCTATCTTGTGCCTATGGCTTGGGTAGGGGGGTAGTATGTGTTTGCTTATATTAGAGTTTCCCAGAATATGACATTCATTTTGAGTTTTTATGGAAGTATTGAGGAGAGTGGGCTTCCCTGGTGGCTCAGACAGTAAAGAATCCACCTGCAATGTGGGAAACCTGGGTTTGATCCCTGGGTTGGGAAGATCCCCTGGAGGAGGGTATGGCAACGCACTCCAGTATTCTTGCCTGGAGAATTCCCATGGCCAGAGAAGCCTGGCAGGCTACAGTCCATGGGGTCAAAAAGAGACGGACACAGCTGAGCCACCTTCACTTTTCCACTTTCATTGAGGAAAGTGCTAAACAACTCACCACAATGTTATAAGATTTAAAATAAAAGGTATTCTGAATGTAGTGCCTTGGGGTATAATAAAGTTTTTCTGGGGTGTTGTTAACATTATTTTATATGATCTCTAACTTTCTATAGAAAATCATGGTGTAATCACGTGCTTGTAGAGTGATCAGAAATGGGGGGATGTGTTTTACCAACCGTTGGGTCATTGTCTCTCCATTCTTTGGTGATAATAACGGTACCTTCATAACTGCTATGCCATTATTTCTTTCAGCTCCTTATGGAATATAGTTAAAATAAACAATGTGTTTGCAGTTACACAGTGAGTAAAATAATAGAGGAAGGAATTCACCAAGACTTCCTGAGTTATGGTTTTATGCCTCCTCCACTGTCACAATAGCTTTTTATCCTGTTAATTTAAGGGATGATGACAGCTTCTAAATCAATGCTTCACAGCATGAACTGAACAACTATGTGTTGGATGAATTAATGAGATTTTTGTACCATAACTACCATGGGCTTGGAGTTTAGTTAAAGTACTGAAAAGTGTCTATTCCAACCATATCTGGCAGGAGGACAAAAGAAAAAGGTTGTTGTGGAGTATCTCTCTCTCATTGAAGAGACAATTAAGGCCAGCACATCTACTCCACAGCCATGGAGATTCCAAGCTCCATACATAGTAAAGTAACGTGATAAACTTTTTCCCTGGAGGGCTGAGGCATTAGATACAGGCAATGGATAGGGAATATGAGAAACAGAGATGAGTCTAGAGTAACAACAGATTTCTAGTTTATGCAGACCCAAAGGACAGTGAAGGCATTAATTGAGGAAAGGGACGAGTTGTGAGGAGCAAGTTTAAGAAGGCTAATAACAAATTTCATGTTGGAAATAAATATGAGGTTCTCTGAACCATATGCATGGAGATGTCTATGGTTTGCAATAAGAAATCGAAAGTCATCTCAGAGAACAGGGCTTTAGATCCAAATTTGGCAGTTGTTGAGGCCACACTGACCATTGAAACAAATAAAGCATCTGTACTATTTAGATTCTAAGTGCACATGCAAACACAAATGTATTCATTAACTAAGCAATAAGAGAAAAACACGTGATTTACTTCTATCTTTTAAAACATTGAAAGTCATCTTTCTCCAACATCAAGTGCTTTATATTTTAATGTATGTTTTGCTTTCTAAAATTATTTTCTTGTAAAAATTTAGTGATGCTTGGCTATAGTTGTCTATATATTTGCTTTGTTATTTGTCTATATATTTATATTTGTTTTGTTGTTTAGTTGCTAAGTCATGTCTGACTCTTTTGTGACCCCATGGACTGCATCCCACCAGGCTCCTCTGTCCATTGCATTTCCCAGGTAAGAATACTGGAGTGGATTGCCATTTCCTTCTCCAGGGGATCTTTCTGACTTAGGAACTGAACTCCCATCTCCTGCATCACAGATTAATTCTTTACCACTCAGCCACTAGGGAAGCCCCCTATATATTTAGACCATCACAGTAGATCTTTCTTGTGTACCTTTTTTAATGCTTAGCTATTAAATTATTCAGGCCAAATTTGGATGAAACCAATATTAATTATTTTTTGTTTTAGAAGTTGCATTGAATTTTCACTTTGTATTAATAGTAAGACATCACTGCAGTCATTACAATCATGAATATTGTTATGAGACAAATTGGGTTGGAACTGCAACTCTGTAGCTAATTACTTGTACTACTTGGGAATTTACATAATCTTTTCATGCTTCAACCACTCATTGATAAACTACACACAACAATCTTGCTTACATCATATGGTTATAAAGAGTATTAAATAAATTAGTAAATAAGTAAAATTGCCTTTAAAAAGCCCTAGTATGTAGTAAGTTTTGTACATTGCTAACTATTATTATTTTCTAATTATTTATATATAAATTTATATTTAGAAATATTAAAAACATATAATTTCTATTCATTATCAAAATTTATATATAAAATATATTTGTGAAGATTATAGTTTAAATTATTGGAATAGTTTCATGCAAAGAGTATTATTCTTCCAAATTTAGATTGATTGCTACAGAAATTGTAAAAGGAAATTGCTTTGATCAGTCTCTTAATGAAATTGTATTATGCAAAGCATCCAATCCAATCACATTTAGGTGGCAATACTGACTTTTCAGGGCCCATGAGCTCAACTTCTCTTTCATCTCTGTAGTTGCTTTAAAAGTTGGCCTTTGAAAATCTATGTTCAGATGTTCAAATGGTCTCTGAAGGAGTTGGGCTCTTGTACTTATCAGAATAAGTAAAGGTTTATTTTAGGGGCTGTGGTAGGGGGTTTACAGAGTTCTTTGTCCTACCTGAGAGGCAAAATTTCTTAGGTGCAGGGACTGAATGTGAATAACACACACTCAGTGCACTATGGCGTGGTTGCATGCGAGTCACAGGGCTCAGCAGCAGCCAAGAGTTGTATGATTGCTAAGGTTTGCACCAACAATAAATACTGGACATAAAGCTACTTACAATTTTTGTGGAAAAATATATTACTTTCCTTTTCAGTGTAGAATTTGAAGCCAAACAGCTAAGTGAACATGCTGTTGTTCACACACCAGCTTTACTCATCTATATAGTAGAACTAATAATAGTGCCTATCAGACAGGTGGCTGGAAGAATTAAACTACTGTATCTTTATAAATTATTTAAGAAAGTTCTGACATGTCATACAGTCTTGATAAATGTTAACTGTGATTGTAATGGAGATATGAGCAGAATGCCTGGGATGCAGAAGACCGGTTGTATTTTTTTCTTCCTAGGAAGGTCAAGAAAGGCTCTCCTCTTCCTGATAATTTTCTCTGCCTCCCCACTCCAATTTGTCCCTCGAAGTTTGCTCAGATGTATTCCTTTTCTGTGAAGACCTCTGGTCTCCCTGCACCTTTTTTTTTTTTTAAGTCAGAATGAATCGCTCTACTCTTTACGCTACTTCTCGACTCTGTTTTACCACTATCTGTTGAATTATTCTTATTTGCTTTACCTTTCATTCTCAACTTTGATGAATGCTGGTGAATTTACTTTGCATTGAATATTGAAGATTATCCCTTGAATATATTAGGAACCCTTGTACATACTAAGAATATGTAATATAATAAATATAAAGAAATAATAGAAAAAGTAGGAAAAAATTACCTGGTGACTTGTTCCACCAACTAATAAAATGTATTTTACTGCAAACAAAAACCATAATGATACCAAAATAAATAGATAGATCAAAAAAAGAAGATAAAATATCTAAAGAAAGAAAGGATTTTTTTTTCAATAAATGGATTCAGACAACTGGATAAAAACTTTGGGAAAAAAACATTGGACTAGGATCACACAACACATCTTAAAGTAAAATAAATCTCAGGTGAATTCAAGATTGTAATGTTATTATTAAAAAATAAAATATATGTAAATACATTATTTTTAGGGTTTTGAAACAAATTTTTCTCAGTTTATAATAAAGGCAGAAACCATAATTGATAAAATAAAGCATACTTTTCAGATGGCAGAAATACAGTAAGCAAAGATAAAAGCCACATTAAGGTTTTAGATACAAAGTTTGAAAAATATATGCAGAAAATATAACAGAAGATTAACAACTTTGACTTCCAAGAAACTCTTTAAAATAAATAAGAAAAAGACAAACTCAAACAAAATCAACAAATGACATAACCAGACAGTTCTCAAAAGAAGAAATATTATACATTAATAAAGATATTTAACCAAGCAAGTAATCAAAATATCAAATTAACCCATACTGAGATATCAATTTACAGCTATCAGATTGAGTATCTTGTTTGTTTGTTTGTTTTGGGTAAAATCTATTGTTGGAGTGGATATGGCCAAATAGATATTACATAAATTATAAACAGACTTGTAAATTGATATACCTCTCTAGAGAGTAATTTGACAAAAATTTACAAAAGTGCCCATTCACCTTGTGGTATCAGCTCTACTTCTAGAACTTCAGACTAATGAAATTATCAGATTTGTGTGAAAATATGAATGTAAAAAGACTACAGCATAGCAGCCTTTATCTATAATGCTGCTATTCATAAGCAATTTTAGAATAAATTCTCGTGTACCCGTGTGTTGGTGAGTTATCAGCCACGTAACTCTTTAAGTTCTGTATTTATTGACATGAAGATGAACACAATGCATTGTAAAGTGTAAGAGCTGTTTTAAAATGATCACGTTTATTATGATCTCATATTAGTAAGAAATGTACGTATACACTGGGGAGAAGCAGGGAGTTCATATAAAGTGTGAAAATGTACATAAAGATTGTGCCTCGAGCAGTACTTAGGTAACTATTATATTCTTCTCTTTATATGCTCATAAGCCCATGTTGTCTTAGAGTAAATTCGTAGTGTATTTTATCTATAATGGGAACATGTTATTGTTATGAAAAAGAAAGATATTGCCCAATAACCAAATGGATTAAAAAAAATGCATTTCTGTAGTTTCCAATGACACTAGCTAAATACTTGGAAATGGTCATCTTAAAGGCCTCCCCCTGTGTAATTAGAAACACAGCTGTTCAAACTTGAACAGAAATAATTCTAGACTCAGGATTATGCTTTCCTATTTTTCCTTCTCTTCTTCATTTTCCAGAGTCTAAGAAAACAAATCACCATGAATTATTAGTCCATGGAAAAATTACCGGGGGGAAAAAAGAGCGTTTTTAAAACCTTCATTGTTTTTCATAAATAATTTACTTCATTCTAGACCTGAATGTTCAAAACACCCATGATTTACAGTTCAGAATGCCAGATCTATTTCCCAGGGAATGCAAGATACATTTTCCAGATGTGTTGTTTATGAGACTAGATTATTTATCACAGGTGTCAGGGTTTTGTGTTTTGTTTTTTTGTTTTTTTTCCTCTTTCAAATTCTCTAATTAGCCTTAGAGGAAAGAGGAAACCTGCTTAATCCATTTTCAGAACAGGATACAGAGGCCCCTTCCACAGCTCAGTCACAAAACAGATGTGTTAGAAGCTGATGAAAGTTGACATGTAGCATTAACACAGATCATTTGGGGTAGATTTTGTGGGGGTGGCTTTTCCTAACCTGTATACACTGCTAAGTTAAGTATGAAATAGCATTCTAGAAATAACGAGTTTTATTTTTTATTTCATAATTCATGTACAGTGTGAATACCCAATAAATAAATAATGACAGTGATCTAGCTGATATTGAGAGAACACTCTTACATTTAAAAAATATATAAAATATTAACTTCACTTTATGTATATCCATCATGTCTCAGCTCTATTTCTTTGTTGAAAGATAACTTTCTGTGCCTTATTAGAAAATTTCCTTTGTCTAATGTGGTTGAATTTGTTACTGCTGCTGATAATAATGACAGCAATCACTACATTAAAAGTAGGCTTATTTACTAAATATTAAGCCCTAAGAAACACAGTTATTCTTTTATGACTATTTCCATTTTACAGATGAGGAGACTTAACCACTGAGAAATAGCTAGGAAATAACTGATAAAGATGGCGATCAAGGCCCAGTTTGTCTGATTCTGACTTGACTGTAGCTTGATGTATTGATGTCAATGTATTCCAGAATGGTGAAGATATATTTCTTTTAAGCAAAAATATAATTTAAATGTAAAATATCTTTTTGTACTACCCAATGTATTCTTGCTTCTAGAGTACCACTTTATTTAAGGTATTTTATAGCTGACACATATCAGGAGTAGAGAAAAATAATTCAAAAGATAACAACTGCATTTAAACTAAAATACCAAAGTAGGAATAAATGAAAATGATGCCTGATTAATACAGAGTTTCTGTCTACAGGCCTAGTGCTTTATACTTTCGGTTTTCTTTCTTGGCCTTTCTGGAGATTGTTTGATATATCATTTTCAACCTTGCTTGATTTTACTCTGCCTCACATGTCAACTATACACTCTGGTGGCTCAAACAGTAAAGAATCTGCCTGCAATGCAGGAGGCCTGGTTTGATCCTTGAGTCA
Organism: Capricornis sumatraensis; assembly: GCF_032405125.1. NCBI lineage: Eukaryota > Metazoa > Chordata > Mammalia > Artiodactyla > Bovidae > Capricornis > Capricornis sumatraensis. The sequence continues at coordinate 58,068,563 of NC_091084.1, read as the reverse complement.
GGAAGATCCCCTGAGGGAATGGATACCAATTCTAGTATTCTTGCCTGGAGAATCCCATGGACAGAGGAGCCTGGTGGACCAGAGTCTCTGGAGTTGCAAAGAGTCGGACACAACTGAGCAACTAAGCACACACACACGCACAATTATTCATTGTGTCATGCATATTATTTTTTTTGTTTGTTTAATTATTATTTTTTTTGAATAATGCCATTTATTGTGTTTAAAATTTTTTTTTATTTAATTTAAAAATCGTTAATTCTTACATGTGTTCCCAAACATGAACCCCCCTCCCATCTCCCTCCCCATAACATCTCTGTGGGTCATCCCCATGCACCAGCCCCAAGCATGCTGTATCCTGCGTCAGACATAGACTGACGATTCAATTCTTACATGATAGTATACATGATAGAATGCCATTCTCCCAAATCATCCCACCCTCTCCCTCTCCCTCTGAGTCCAAAAGTCCGTTATACACCGCTGTGTCTTTTTTCCTGTCTTGCATACAGGGTCGTCATTGCTATCTTTCTAAATTCCATATATATGTGTTAGTATACTGTATTGGTGTTTTTCTTTCTGGCTTACTTCACTCTGTATAATCGGCTCCAGTTTCATCCATCTCATCAGAACTGATTCAAATGAATTCTTTTTAATGGCTGAGTAATACTCCATTGTGTATATGTACCAAAGCTTTCTTATCCATTCATCTGCTGATGGACATCTAGGTTGTTTCCATGTCCTGGCTATTATAAACAGTCCTGTGATGAACATTGGGGTACATGTGTCTCTTTCAATTCTGGTTTCCTCGGTGTGTATGCCCAGCAGTGGGATTGCTGGGTCATAAGGTAGTTCTATTTGCAATTTTTTAAGGAATCTCCACACTGTTCTCCATAGTGGCTGTACTAGTTTGCATTCCCACCAACAGTGTAGGAGGGTTCCCTTTTCTCCACACCCTCTCCAGCATTGATAGCTTGCAGATTTTTGGATCGCAGCCATTCTGACTGGTGTGAAGTGGTACCTCATTGTGGTTTTGATTTGCATTTCTTTAACAATGAGTGATGTTGAGCATCTTTTCATGTGTTTGTTAGCCATCCGTATGTCTTCTTTGGAGAAATGTCTATTTAGTTCTTTGGCCCGTTTTTTGATTGGGTCGTTTATTTTTCTGGAATTGAGCTGCATGAGTTGCTTGTATATTTTTGAGATTAGTTGTTTGTCAGTTGCTTCATTTGCTATTATTTTCTCCCATTCAGAAGGCTGTCTTTTCACCTTGCATATATTTTCCTTTGTTGTGCAGAAGCTTTTAATTTTAATTAGATCCCATTTGTTTATTTTTGCTTTTACTTCCAGAATTCTGGGAGGTGGATCATAGAGGATCCTGCTGTGATTTATGTCTGAGAGTGTTTTGCCTATGTTCTCCTCTAGGAGTTTTATAGTTTCTGGTCTTACATTTAGATCTTTAATCCATTTTGAGTTTATTTTTGTGTGCAGTGTTAGAAAGTGATCTGGTTTCATTCTTTTACAAGTGGTTGACCAGTTTTCCCAGCACCACTTGTTAAAGAGATTGTCTTTACTCCATTGTATATTCTTGCCTCCTTTGTCAAAGATAAGGTGTCCATATGTGTGTGGATTTATCTCTGGGCTTTCTATTTTGTTCCATTGATCTATATGTCTGTCTTTGTGCCAGTACCATACTGTTTTGATGACTGTGGCTTTGTAGTAGAGCCTGAAGTCAGGCAAGTTGATTCCTCCAGTTCCATTCTTCTTTCTCAAGATTGCTTTGGCAATTCGAGGTTTTTTGTATTTCCATACAAATCTTGAAATTATTTGTTCTAGTTCTGTGAAAAATATGGCTGGTAGCTTGATAGGGATTGCATTGAATTTGTAAATTGCTTTGGGTAGTATACTCATTTTCACTATATTGATTCTTCCGACCCATGAACATGGTATATTTCTCCATCTATTAGTGTCCTCTTTGATTTCTTTCATCAGTGTTTTATAGTTTTCTACATATAGGTCTTTAGTTTCTTTAGGTAGATATATTCCTAAGTATTTTATTCTTTTTGTTGCAATGGTGAATGGAATTGTTTCCTTAATTTCTTTTTCTACATTCTCATTATTAGTGTATAGGAATGCAAGGGATTTCTGTGTGTTGATTTTATATCCTGCAACTTTACTATATTCATTGATGAGCTCTAGTAATTTTCTGGTGGAGTCTTTAGGGTTTTCTATGTCGAGGATCATGTCATCTGCAAACAGTGAGAGTTTTACTTCTTCTTTTCCAATTTGGATTCCTTTTATTTCTTTTTCTGTTCTGATTGCTGTGGCCAAAACTTCCAGAACTATGTTGAATAGTAGCGGTGAAAGTGGACACCCTTGTCTTGTTCCTGACTTTAGGGGAAATGCTTTCAATTTTTCACCATTGAGGATAATGTTTGCTGTGGGTTTGTCATATATAGCTTTTATTATGTTGAGGTATGTTCCTTCTATTCCTGCTTTCTGGAGAGTTTTTATCATAAATGGATGTTGAATTTTGTCAAAGGCCTTCTCTGCATCTATTGAGATAATCATATGGTTTTTATTTTTCAATTTGTTAATGTGGTGAATTACATTGATTGATTTGTGGATATTGAAGAATCCTTGCATCCCTGGGATAAAGCCCACTTGGTCATGGTGTATGATCTTTTTAATGTGTTGTTAGATTCTGATTGCTAGAATTTTGTTGAGGATTTTTGCATCTATGTTCATCAGTGATATTGGCCTGTAGTTTTCTTTTTTTGTGACATCTTTGTCAGGTTTTGGTATTAGGGTGATGGTGGCCTCATAGAATGAGTTTGGAAGTTTACCTTCCTCTGCAATTTTCTGGAAGATGTTTGTTTAATTAAAACCTAGAGTCTATCATACAAAATGAAGAAAGTCAGCAGGAAAAAAAAACATCATATGTTAAAGCATATGTGGAATCTAGAAAAATAGTACAGATGAACCTATTTGAAGGGCAGGAATAAAAACGCAGATGTAGAGACCGACGTGTGGACGTGGATGTCACGGACAGTGGGAAGACTTGAGAGATTAGATTTGACATAAATACACTACATGTGTAAGATATTCACAGTTGAGTTCCAGTTGAGCTCTTTCAAATTCTGAAAGATGATGCTGTGAAAGTGCTGCACTCAATATGCCAACAAATTTGGAAAACTCAGCAGTGGCCACAGGACTGGAAAAGGTCAGTTTTCATTCCAATCCCAAAGAAAGGCAATGCCAAAGGATGCTCAAACTACTGCACAATTGCACTCGTATCACATGCTAGTAAAGTAATGCTCAAAATTCTCCAAGCCAGGCTTCAGCAATACATGAACCGTGAACTTCCTGATGTTCAAGCTGGTTTTAGAAAAGGCAGAGGAACGAGAGATCAAATTGCCAACATCCATTGGATCATGGAAAAAGCAAGAGAGTTCCAGAAAAACACTTATTTCTGCTTTATTGACTATGCCAAAGCCTTTGACTGTGTGGGTCACAATAAACTGTAGAAAATTCTGAGAGAGATGGGCATACCAGACCACCTGACCTGCCTCTTGAGAAACCTGTATGCAGGTCAAGAAGCAACAGTTAGAACTGGACATGGAAAAACAGACTGGTTCCAAATAGGAAAAGGAGTACGTCAAGGCTGTATATTGTCACCCTGCTTATTTAACTTATATGCAGAGTACATCTTGAGAAACACTGGGCTGGAAGAAGCACAAGCTCGAGTCAAGATTGCCAGGAGAAATATCAATAACCTCAGATGTGCAGATGACACCACCCTTATGGCAGAAAGTGAAGAGGAACTAAAAAGCCTCTTGATGAGAGTGAAAGAGGAGAGTGAGAAAGTTGGCTTAAAGCTCAACATTCTGAAAATGCAGATCATGGCATTCAGTCCCATCACTTCATGAGAAATAGATGGGGAAACAGTGGAAACAGTATCAGACTTTATTTTTTTGTGCTCCCAAATCACTGCAGATGGTGATTGCAGCCATGAAATTAAAAGACGCTTACTCCTTGGAAGGAAAGTTATGACTAATCTAGATAGCATGTTGAAAAGCAGAGACATTACTTTGCCAGCAAAGGTCCGTCTAGTCAAGGCTATGGTTTTTCCAGTGGACATGTATGGATGTGAGAGCTGGACTGTGAAGAGAGCTGAGCACCAAAGAATTGATGCTTTTGAACTGTGGTGTTTAAGAAGACTCTTGAGAGTCCCTTGGACTGCAAGGAAATCCAACCAGTCCATTCTAAGTGAGATCAGCCATGGGTCTTCTTTGGAAGGAATGATGCTAAAGCTGAAACTCCAGTACTTTGGCCACCTCATGCAAAGAGTTGACTCATTGGAAAAGACTCTGATGCTGGGAGGGATTGGGGCCAGGAGGAGAAGGGGACGACAGAGGATGAGATGGCTGGATGGCATCCCTGACTCAATGGAAGTGAGTTTGAGTGAACTCCTGGAGTTGGTGATGGACAGGGAGGCCTGGCCTGCTGTGATTCATGGGGTCACAGAGAGTCAGACATGACTGAGTGACTGATCTGATCTGATCTGAGTGGGAAGCTGCTGTGTGGCACAGGGAGCTCAGCTGGGTGCTCTGTGATGAACTAGAAGGCTGGGATGTGGGGCAAGAGGTCCAAGAGAGGGGATATATGTGTACACGCAGCTGATTCACTTCATTGTACGCCAGAAACTTACACAACACTGTAATCTTACTCTTATGTTGTTGCTTTTGCTCCTTAGTCTCTAAGTCATGTTCAACTCTGTACAACTGCATGGACTACAGCCAGACTACTGCCAGACTCCTCTGACTGTGGGACTTTCTGGGAAAGAAAACTGGACTGGATTTCCATTTCCTTCTCCAGTGGATCTTCCCAACCCAGTGATTGAACCTGTATTTCCTACATTGGCAGGCTGTTCTTTACCACTAAGCCACTAGAGAAACTTAATTATACTCATATATATATATACATGTATATATATAAACATATATATATATATGTTTCATGATATATATTATATATGTATTATTTATTTGTTGTTATTCAGTTGCTAAGTCATGTCTGACTCTTTGCAACCCCATGACTGCAGCATGCAAGGCTTCCCTGTCCTTCACCATTGCAGTCCAAAGGACTCTCAAGAGTCTTCTCCAGCATCACAGTTCTATAAAAGATAACTATAAGAAATGAGACAGATTTTATGCATGCATTCTGGAACAGTATTGGTACTGGAATATAATGTCAAAATTTGTGTTTGATTTTTAAATCACATTGAAATAAAGGCATTTTTCTTTTTCATGCCAAAGTATTGTCTATGTCTTGGGGACTGTGGTAGACAGAGCTCAGGGTGATCCCCATGTTCATATCTTGTATATCTGGGACTTTTGTCTTGCTTCTAATAAATGCAGTGTAGCAAATATTTTGCAGTGTGATGAGATGATGTCACTCCTGTGATTTTTGATAGTTACTATGATTTGTGTGTGTGTGTATATATATATATATATATATATATCCACATATATCCATCTTACTATCACATATGGGAGAGACTTCCTAACTTACCTCCCTTCTTTGTTTAAAGAAACACAGTGCCATGTTGTCAAGTGCCCATAGAGAGGGCCAGGTGGTAAAAAATTTCAATTCTAAGAATTGAGAGCAGCCTCTGACAAACAGGCAGAGGAAATAAAAAAAGGGAACCTTAGTCCTACAACTCCAAAGAGATGGATTCTGCAACAACCTGAGAGAGCTTGGAAGTGGAAGTGTATATTTTCCCATATATACATCCGAGGCCATGACCTGACTGACACCTTGATTACCTCCCTGTGAAAATCTGAGCAATGGAACAGCTAAGTCATGCTCAGACTCCTGACTCATGAAAATGTGGGATAATTAATATGTTTTCTTTTACGTTAATAAGTTTATGGTGCCTTGTTACACAACATTCAGGCCCTGAATATCAACTTGCATTTTCCTTATTCACATGAACAAATAGTGATTCACATAATTCCAGTGGATTGCCTGTTGAATGAAAGAGAATTTATTTTTACCAGAGTATTTTTCTTCATCCTTTGACTTGAATTTGCAATGAGTTTCTTTAAGCTAAGGAAAACTGGGTTGAATGTTTTAAACAGGAAAAAAGACACTTTTAAAAATGATTTGATATATGAATGTAACAACTGCATATGTTCACTTAATCAATATGGTTTCTAAAAAATTTATCTCTCTCAAAAGTGTTTAAAAGCTATACAATGTGAAAAGTCTGCTATTTATGGACTTTGGGAAAAACAGGAATACCTCATTCTTGTTTTTAAAATGCTAATTTACTTTAAGTACATTCTATATGAAATTATGTAGGGAATGAATATATTTTGATATTCTATAGCTAAGATATAAAAAATGTCTACAATTTGTGAATCAATTCATGTGGGTAGATGATTCCTAGTATCTTTAATTTTAAAACATTATAGGGAAGAAATTGCTGTCTTGGGAATGCTATTTGCACAGCTATAAACATGCCATGCTTCTCATAGGGACCCACACTGAGGATCTCACAGAGACACAAAAAGTGTTTGGGGCTGGGATTTGTACAGAGTGAAATAAGTCAGAAAGAGAAAAACAAACATCATATATTAACCCATGTATGTGGCATCTAGAAAAATGGTACAGATGAACCTATTTCCAAGGCAGGAATAGAGACACAGACATAGAGAACTGACATTTGGACACAGGGTGGAGAGAGGAGGGTAGGATGAATTGGGAGATTAGGATTGACATATATACACTATCATGCATAAAATAGATAGCTAGTTGAAACCTGGTATAAAGCACAGGGGCTCAGTTCAGTGCTCTGTGATGACCCAGATGGGTGGGATAGGGGCTGGGAGTGGGCAGGAGATCCAAGAAGGAGGAGAGGAGGGGATATATGTATGCATATGGCTGATTCACTTTATTGTACAGCAGAAACTAACACAACATGGTAAAGCAATTATATTCCAATAAAATAAAATAAAATGGATAGCCAACATGGACCTACTGCATAGCCCAGGGAACTCTGCTCAATATTATGTAACAACTTAAATGGGAAAAGAATTTGAAAAAGAATAGATACATGTTTCTGTACAACTGAATCACTTTGCTGTACACCTGAAATTAACACAAGACTGTTAATCAACTATACCCCAATATAAAAATAAAAAGTTAAAACAAAGCCTTCCATGAATCCTTTTCCAGCTATTATCCTATCTACATCTAGTTTCAGTCAAAGTTTCCTATTTGAATCATTCTTTGAAATGTCTTGGTGGTCTCTCCACTTTCCAATCCATGCCCCTCTGTGCTAAAAGAGGGAACTAACACACAGTGTGTACCATGGGGAGGTCAATGGCTTCCCCTTCACCTTCAAGCTAAAAACAGTTCCTGCAGGTATCCCATATTTTCTGAGCCTTCTCTTCAGAGTTTGTCTTCCAGGCATCTGTGTTCTTCCCTCATCATGCCTACTGAACTGTACATTCCTTGAAAATAGGACCTGAGCCTGGTGATAAATGCTTAGGAAAAGAATAAATGACTCAAATTTTGAATCTAACATTAACCTGGCAACAAAAGGTCAATATGATTTATATAGCCAGTGAATCACGACAGTAAGATCATGACACAGATGTGGAATTTACTTGCAAAATAGCCAGTCCAAGACTTCAGCAAAGCAATATCCATACTTGCTCTATAGAATCTACCTCTCACAACAAGGCTCCTCCCTTGCCTTCTGGGAGCATGGACATCTAAAAGAGAAGTGTTTTATATATATATATATTTTTTTTTCATGTTTTCCTTAGGGTCTAAGTAACTTCTCTTTTAATTAGAGAGGATATAGATCAATCATATTTGCATGCAGAGAAAGAGACTGTCTTGAGTCTTCACTAAATAACCCAAGAGGTAGACCAGACGTGCCTGAAAAGCTGAATACCAGGACCTAAGAAACCTAGTGCATATGTGGGCTCCACCGTTAGTCTAAACAGACTGTCATGTGGCAGCTGCTTTTCATTATCTACTAAAATCTCTGAACCTTACTTTTTGTCTTATTCCCTCCAAACCATAATCTTCTCTATTGGCCTTGAATGTGCAGAATTTCATAATCTGAAAGGGTTAGACATTGACCACAGGTGCTGTAATCAGTTCTTGGAACACTAGAACCAGTTGTGCTTAGAAGCTTCTGGAGACATGATGCTTGATGTTGGAGTGTTTTGGAATGATCCAGCTGGATGATACCCTAGAGGTGAGAGAAACATAGAGCTTGTATTTTCTGGGGTAGTTTTCAAAGTGCTAACTCTGTTGTCAGTATAAACCAATTAGTACTTGTTAGAAAATAAGATTCTTGTTGTTAGAGATCTGGTTATTGTTATAATAGTAGTAGCTATCCTAGAGAACATTTTACATTATTTGAGGGTAGTAAAGGGCATGAGCTTAAGACTCAGACTAACTAGGTCCAAATTTGTGTTCTCTCATTCATAGCTGTGTGATCTAGAACAAGGATAAACGACTGACGCTCTCTGAACTTTGCTTCCCTGATTGTAAAGTGGGAATGGAAGAGTTTCTACAACACAAGTTTATTATGAAGATTAAATAAGATAATTTACATAAATCATTTAGCATTCAGTAATTACTGAATATGTTAGCTATTTTGATTATTATTAAAAATTTTATAGATGAAGGAACAGAAGCATAGGAAGTTTAAATAAGTTGCCTGATCTAGACAACTGGCAAAGAAGTTAGAATTAGAATTTGGATTCAGACCGTCATAGCACCAAGCCCTTTTCGTATTCACTTCACGAAACATCCAGTGAATTATTCAACCATACATTTTGCAACTCACTTGTGGGAAACCTAGGTTCAGATTCATTATACCTGCTTATCTTCCCTATGAGAAACCAGGGGTAGGATAGGAAGGGTTGCAAGAGAGTGACCCAGAGAAGGCAAACTCATCACTTTTTCCTTGATTTCTTGTGGCTGAGCCTGAGTTGGTTAATGACAGAACCAGAGGATACTCTCTTCTCTGAAGTAGAAACAGGGATACTAATAAAAATATATAGTAATTGGATTGATATAAAGAGTAAACCATCAGAATGAATACAGTGGCTAGCCCCAGATCAAGAGGATCCGGGAGGTTCCTTGCTGTAGTTCCAAATTTGTGACTTTTTTAAAACTTATTTTAAATTGGAGGATAACTGCTTTATGTTGTTGTGTTGGCCTCTGCCACACCACAATCAGCCATAAACATACGTATGTCCCCTCCCTCTTGAACGGCCCTTCCTCTCTACCCACACCCCACCCTTCTAGGTCATCACAGAGCATCAGGCTGAGCTCTCTGTGTCATAGAGACAATTTGTGTCCTTTAGTTGCTGGATTATGGGGAGAACTGTGGGCTGGCTTGGGGCAGAGACTCTTCTAGCCCAAGGGAAGTATTTCCATATTTTAACTGTGCTGCAACCATGCAGTAGCAGGCCAACTGAAGGTCAGCCCTGGAGGTGTATACTTTTCATCCTGGTTACTGGTTTGTTTTCCAATCCTGCATACTGTAGTGCCTTTATTCAATGATGAATTTTAAGGTGAGTTATACTGCTTCTCAGTAAGTGAAAACTTCTAAATCCAGAGTCAAGTCTGATTCCATAACCTGAGTTCTGTGTTAAACTACCTCAACCTCACACTGTGTGCTTCGTCACTTCAGTCGCGTCCAATTCTTTGCGACCCTGGGAAGCCCAGGATAATAAAATTCAACAGCATAATGAAGAGAAAACTGAGATATACAGTGGATGGTAGCGGCAGAGCCAAACTTGAACTCAGAACTTCTCACTTTTCATCCAGAACCTTCTCATCACATGGCATTAGCCTTTCTGAACAAAAGTGAAAGTGTTGGTGGTTCAGTCGTGTTCAGCTCTTTGTGACCCCATGGACTGTAGCCCACCAGGCTCCTCTGTCCACGGAATTCTCCAGGCAAGACTACTGGAGTAGGTAAACATTCCTTTCTCTAGGGGATCTTGCCGACCCAGGGATCAAACCCGGGTCTTCTACATTGCAGGCAGATTGTCTGAGCCACCAGGGAAGTCTATCAACATCAAAAACACTAGTCCTCTCTGTCAAACTTTTGCCTTTGCCAGTATTTCTGCTCTCTGGTTGGGAAGACTCTGATAAGGAAGTGCCTGCACTTTAAATCCTATCAAGCATATGCAATGATCAAATATCAACTTGCTCAAAGAATCAGAAGTTTCTAAAGCTCCTTATAAAAACAGCTAGATGATTATTCTTGTGGCTTGCTAAATTTGATCCAGGATTATTTTTAACACAAAAAGAGACTCCTGTTCAATCCAACCTCTCAAGCTAACTACATTTGCTCAAACCAGATAAAAGTATGATTTATTTTTAATTTCTGCATGATATTAATAACATTTTTAAAGCTCAGTATTAATCATAACTTCTTCCATATCAAGATGAGCAACTAGCATGCTGGTGAAACATATTGGCTTAGCCATACACCCTGCCATACTTAAAGAAACAGTATTCTCTGAGTCCCTTTTTTCCCAAGGAAAGGGAAAAAATTAAAGAATCAGTAAATGGGGCAGAAAAGTATCTACAAAAAAAAAAAAAAAAGATTCTGTTTGCTTATTCTTTCCTGTCTTGTTCAAGAAAATTTTAATTTATTTAATTTTTAGTTTATCCAATTTTATGACTACTGATTGCCACCATAGGTTTCTGAGAAATGAAAATGACTTGTGACAATGAGAAATGACATTGAAATGATCTGTAAGTCCCTTCAAAAATCAATTTAAGTTCAAGAGTCTAAACAACTATACAGAGTTTCTATAAATAAGATATTTTTTTTATTGTTTTCATTTATTTACTTTGCATATCTCTTAAAGCATATCATACCCAACAGTTCAAATTTCATTACACTTCTCCCACTCAGGTTTAAGATGAATTCATATTTTCCTAATAGTTTATGTATCATAATGTCTAAAATATAGATTTTTCACTTATTTCTTTATGTATTTACTTAGCATCTCAGTTTCTTGTTGAGTTGTCTTTGTGTCAATTTCATAAATTTGCTGTGATTTTAGGTAAATTGCTTAGAAAATTGACTAGCATTTACTAATTGTTAACAAAGCTTATTTTTAAAATAAATATCAAGTCTGGTCTTAAGAGTGCCCTTAGGTTTCCCCTCAGCTGGTGATGGATCCATGGCTGGGATGGATCGTGCATTTATCTTAGGGGCATCCTTGCATCTCTGATTCTAGAATTAATACTGAGTTGCTACTTCTGGTTATGCAAATTTTGCACTGCACTATATGTAGGAAGCACAATTCACATATACCTCAGGCTTAAAGCAGCTTCTCCTTAGAAGGCACAGGTGACCAGACTTTGCATTCCCACAGTTCCTTCTATTTGATGAGCAAGTTGGAAAATGCTATAGAGTTCTCAGTTTCTTCACTTCAGTTCTCTTCTTTTCTTTCCTCTCAGGTTATGTTCTCCATCTTGCTGTTTCTATTGCAGTTCCATTGCCTCCAATTTGAATTTTACCACTCTGGATTTTACCACTCTGATTGATACTAGCTTGGCCTATATGCTGGTTTTGCCTTGGACTCTTATCTTTTAAAATCCAAGTGGAAAAATATTTCTTAAACAATACACAAAAAAGCACAAACTGAGAACAAAAATAAACTGATTTGATAAAATCAACTTTAGACTTCTCTCTAACAGAGGACCCTACAAAGTTATCAGATGACTGGTATAATGGTAAGAACATAATACTTGAATATAGTAGAGAATCACTAGAAAAAGATAAAAATCACAAAAGAGAGTATGTGAATAAACAAATCAAAAAAGGAAAAACAACATAAGTTTATGATGAGATACTCAAATTTAAAATAATCTGAGAAATACAAATTAAAAGATAATTTTATACCAATCAGTTCAGTTGCTCAGTTGTGTCCGACTCTTTGCGACCCAATGAATCGCAGCACGCCAGGACTCCCTGTCCATCACCATCTCCCGGAGTTCACTCAGACTCACGTCCATCAAGTCTGTAATGCCATCCAGCCATCTCATCTTCGGTCGTCCCCTTCTCCTCCTGCCCCGAATCCCTCCCAGCATCAGAGTCTTTTCCAATGAGTCAACTCTTCGCATGAGGTGCCCAAAGTACTGGAGTTTCAGCTCTAGCATCATTCCTTCCAAAGAAATCCCAGGGTCGATCTCCTTCAGAATGGACTGGTTGGATCTCCTTGCAGTCCAAGGGACTCTCAAGAGTCTTCTCCAACACCACAGTTCAAAAGCATCAGTTCTTCGGTGCTCAGCCTTCTTCACAGTCCAAATCTCACATCCATACATGACCACAGAAAAAACCATAGCCTTGATTAGACGGACCTTAGTCGGCAAAGTAATGTCTCTGATTTTGAATATACTATCTAGGTTGGTCATAACTTTTCTTCCAAGGAGTAAGCGTCTTTTAATTTCATGGCTGCAGTCACCATCTGCAGTGATTTTGGAGCCCCCAAAAATAAAGTCTGACACTGTTTCCACTGTTTCCCCATCTATTTCCCAAGAAGTGATGGGACCAGATGTCATGATCTTCGTTTTCTGAATGTTGAGCTTTAAGCCAACTTTTTCACTCTCCTTGTTCACTTTTATCAAGAGGCTTTTTAGCTCCTCTTCACTTTCTGCCATAAGGGTGGTGTCATCTGCATATCTGAGGTGTTTGATATTTCTCCCGGCAATCTTGATTCCAGCTTGTGTTTCTTCCAGCCCAGCGTTTCTCATGATGTACTCTGCATAGAAGTTAAATTAGCAGGTGACAATATACAGCCTTGATGTACTCCTTTTCCTATTTGGAACCAGTCTGTTGTTCCATGTCCACTTCTAACTGTTGCTTCCTGACCTGCATACAGATTTCTCAAGAGGCAGGTTAGATGGCCTGGTATTCCCATCTCTTTCAGAATTTTCCACAGTTTATTGTGATCCACACAGTCAAAGGCTTTGGCATAGTCAAAAAAGCAGAAATAAATGTTTTTCTGGAACTCTCTTGCTTTTTCGATGATTCAGTGGATGTTGGCAATTTGATCTCTGGTTCCTCTGCTTTTTCTAAAACCAGCTTGAACATCAGGGAGTTCACGGTTCACGTATTGCTGAAGTCTGGCTTGGAGAATTTTGAGCATTACTTTACTAGCATGTGAGATGAGTGCAATTGTGCGGTAGTTTGAGCATTCTTTTGCATTGCCTTTCTTTGGGATTGGAATGAAAACTGACCTTTTCCAGTCCTGTGGCCACTGCTGAGTTTTCCCAATTTGCTGGCATATTGAGTGCAGCACTTTCACAGCATCATCTTTCAGGATTTGAAACAGCTCAGCTGGAATTCCATCACCTCCACTAGCTTTGTTCATAGTGATGCTTTCTGACAGAGCGTGGTCCACTGGAGAAGGGAATGGCAAGCCACTTCAGTATTCTTGCCTTGAGAACATCATGAACAGTATGAAAAGTCAAAATGATAGGATACCAAAAGAGGAACTCCCCAGGTCATTAGGTGCCCAATATGCTACTGGAGATCAGTGGAGAAATAACTCCAGAAAGAATGAAGGGATGGAGCCAAAGCAAAAACAGTGCCCAGTTGTGGATGTGACTGGTGATAGAAGCAAGATCCGATGCTGTAAAGAGCAATATTGCATAGGAACCTGGAATGTCAGGTCCATGAATCAAGGCAAATTGGAAGTGGTCAAACAAGAGATGGCAAGGGTGAACATCGAGATTCTAGGAATCAGCGAACTAAAATGGACTGGAATGGGTGAATTTAACTCAGATGACCATCATATCTACTACTGCAGGCAGAAATCCCTCAGAAGAAATGGAGTAGCCATCATGGTCAACAAAAGAGTCCGAAATGCAGTACTTGGATGCAATCTCAGAAACGACAGAATGATCTCTGTTCGTCTCCAAGGCAAACCATTCAATATCAGAGTTATCCAAATCTATGCCCCAACCAATAACGCTGAAGAAGGTGAAGTTGAACGGTTTTATGAGACCTACAAGACCTTTTAGAACTAACACCCAAAAAAGATGCCCTTTTCATTATAGGAGACTGGAATGCAAAAGTAGGAAGTCAAGAAACACCTGGAGTAACAGGCAAATTTGGCCTTGGAATGCGGAATGAATCAGGCAAAAACTAATAGAGTTTTGCCAAGAAAATGCACTGGTCATAGCAAACACCCTCTTCCAACAACACAAGAGAAGACTCTACACATGCACATCACCAGATGGTCAACACCGAAATCAGATTGATTATATCTATACAGCCAAAGATGGAGAAGCTCTATACAGTCAACAAAAACAAGACCAGGAGCTGACTGTGGCTCAGATCATGAACTCCTTATTGCCAAATTCAGACTCAAATTGAAGAAAGTAGGGAAAACTGCTAGACCATTCAGGTATGACCTAAATCAAATCCCTTATGATTATACAGTGGAAATAAGAAATAGATTTAAACACCTAGATCTGATAGAGTGCCTGATGAACTATGGAATGAGGTTTGTGACACTGTACGGGAGACAGGGATCAAAACCATCCCCATGGAAAAGAAATGCAAAAAAGCAAAATGGCTGTCTGGGGAGGCCTTACAAATAGCTGTGAAAAGAAGAGAGGTGAAAAGCAAAGGAGAAAAGGAAAGATATAAGCATCTGAATGCAGAGATCCAAAGAATAGTAAGAAGAGATAAGAAAGCCTTCTTCAGCGATCAATGCAAAGAAATAGAGGAAAACAACAGACTGGGAAAGACTAGAGATCTCTTCAAGAAAATTAGAGATACCAAGGGAACATTTCATGCAAAGATGGGCTCGATAAAGGACAGAAATGGTCTGGACCTAACAGAAGCAGAAGATATTAAGAAGAGGTGGCAAGAATACACGGAAGAACTGTACAAAAAAGATCTTCACGACCCATAAAATCATGATGATGTGATCACTAATCTAGAGCCAGACATCTTGGAAAGTGAAGTCAAGTGGGCCTTAGAAAGCATGACTGCGAACCAATCAGTTTAACAAAACCGTAAATGTAAAATTTAATTATTCTAGGTGTCCCTGAGATTGTGAGGAATGTGCATGCACTGCTAACGAATAGTTAATCAGTTGCAGCCTTTCTGGACGGTAATTTGGCATAGCTGAGTGAAATGAGCAACAAACAAATATTCCTACACCTATGTATAGAAAACTAGAGAAACTCATGCTAGGGAAACTCTCCCAAATCTCCATAAAAAGACAGGTGAAAAGAAATTCATCAGAGCATTGTTCAGGGAATTAGGGTATTTGGATGACCTGAATGTCCATTACTGCATATATGGTTAAATTAAATGCAACGGATATATTTTCAGTGATGCAGTACAACTCAGCAATGAGAAGGAATGAACAAGATTGATAATAACAATGTGGACAGATTAAGGGCAAAGTCCTGAGTTTAAAAAGAAAGAGAGAGCATTGAAGCAAGAGCTAGTAATTTTACATAAATTAAAACTTAAATCCACTTAATGTTATATTGATATTTCTTTCAAGGATATGCATACTCCAAACCACATTAAACACTTTATAATAGGTTCACCATAAAGGAAGTGTAAGGAAATTACATTAGGATGGGGATGGAGAATGTAATAAAAAATAAATAGAATTAAATGAAATATGGGATTGGTCAAATTATTTGTTTGGGTTTTTCCATAATATGTTACGGAAAAGTCTGAACAAAATTTTTGGCCAGCTCAATAAGAAAGGGGCTTTACTGGGATCACTGAGAGTGACATGAATTGAAGCAAGGATTCATTTCTCCATACCTGCTGTCCAAGAAATAAAATTGTCTGAGAAACCTACCAGGACATTCTTCCCAGAGTTATTTACTTGTGAGACAATGCTTCACTTTTAGCATTTCCATCAGAATATCTTGAAGAGTTCAGCTCAGAGGTTTATGTTTCTCTATATGAATGAAGAGTCGGACACGACTGAGCGACTGAACTGACTAATATGAATGAATATACTTTTTTTCTCCTAAAATATATGAAACATTCATTAATATTAATAAGAGTTGAGGATGTACTTGAGATAAACCAATTGCTATCTAGTAAAATACTGACAAAGTCCATCACCACATGTTATATACTATTTCTTCTCAAATAAAGATGCTTCAACATGCTTATTTACCAAGTGGCTCAAAAAATCTGTTTAATATAAACTACGTGATGTTTATATAAGTCTACTTGATAGACACCAATAAAGAAACATACTCCTAATGTACTAGTTCTTTACATATATACATATTTAAAGAAGTCACATTATTTTCTGCATCTTTTGAATATATTTGGAACAGAGACAAAGCATGTATATTAGTCTAAATATAGATATGAACATACTAAGTGATTTAAAAAACAATTGAAATTTAGATTTGAAAAATAAATTGTGGGGTCTTCACTGAGCTCTTACAAGGCCTGCTATTCCAGAGGATTAAGTGGGCTTTACAAGATGACACATGTACTAGATTTATGGATGTTCCCTCACCAAGTTGTGGAGATGATGGAAACTGTGGGGAGATTTTCAAGTCAACCTTATATTGTGGAAAGAAATCCAGACTAAAATTGTGAGGATTTCCTTCTAACACTTCTTTCTAACAGCTTTTGAAATCACATTATATCCCTGAACCCAATTTGTTCATCTGTAAGATAGTGGAGAAATAGTGGCAAGATGCTCACAACATTCTAAGGACATAACAAATGTGAAAGAGCTTAGTGAACCTCAGTTGTTGGGATATAGGGAAAACTAGTAGCAATCATGATTGTTTATCCTCCCTGACCTTGTCACTTCACCTGCTTTGAAAGTGGAAAACAAAAGGTAAGAATGGTAGAAAGTTAGGTTGAAAGTAAGACACAAACAGATAAGATTCTGAAAGACTTTGCATCTACTGAGTTGAGGAGAGAAATTATATCAGAACAAGAATTTAGCATCAAATCTCTGTCAATTTCTTGCCAGTCTTCTTCCCTGCTTTGGTCAGACAAACCCCTCAAACTGAAGCTCACTTCCAGACCAGGGTCTTCCCTGGCGGCTAAGATGGTAAAGAGTCTGCCTGCAATGCAGGAGATCAGGGTTTGATCCCTGGGTCAAGAAGATACCCTGGAGAAAGAATGACTACCCACTCCAGTACTCTTGCCTGGACAGAGGAATCTGGTGGGCTACAGTCCATGGGATCGCAAAGAGACATGACTGAATGACTTACACTTTCTTCTTTCTTTCTTCCAGATCCTGTAAGTTTGAGGTCTTCAGCCAGACCAGAGTTGACATCTTTCATGTCAAGTGGTGAATATTATGGTATGCAGGGAAAAACTGGGTGAAATACTATTATGTTTCCTCCAGACTGGGACACTTGTATGAGTTATGAGAGGGGAACATATGCTGACTACTCCTGGCAACTGACACAGGTAGTCACCCTACAGAAAGTCCACGTGTCCTTCTGTCTCCTGTGCCTTGTTAAGTTGCAGGTTAAATCATTTCACAAACCCAGTAGCAATGCTGAGTTTTTCTAATCCCATTTGCACGAACACAATTATGAGAATCCCGGGAATTCTAATGCTCTATGAAGTTTGCTCCTTCCCAGCTATTTTATGGGGTCCCTAGAAAGTAACTCTGCTGTTTGTGAATTCATTCTTTCTAGCTAGCGTTAGAACATTTGCCATCTTTTCACCATCTCCTCAGGCAAGTATCATGAATGCAGGGGAGGGAGCATTTTCCATGCGCTGGGTGCCAGCATTTTCCATGCAGGGTACCAGCCATTTTCACTTCACAGACACATGCGATCAGAGTCACCCTGTCCCTGAGTCACATCTGTTGTTTCCTTGGCATCTCCTCCTTTTCAGATGTGAGCCTGTCAGCTTCATGCTCCCCACTGTGTGCTTTCACCGTATTGCCATCACATTTTTTGAGGTTTCTTCTTTATTCCACTTTGTTCTTTGTTAGAGACTCTAAAGCAGCATGTTCAAGATCTTCATTGAAATGCAAGCAGAACCACTTTTATTTTTAACCACTGCTCCTGCCCAAGACTCTGGCACTAGTTTCTGGAGAAAAACACTAACTCTGTACATAATAAGAGTAGCTCACTACTAAAACAAATTCTTCTACTCTGTAACTGGGTGTGCATCTTTATAGCACATTAGTTATTTTATCTCTCCCCTCCATAAACAGATGATCCTTGGCATTTCATAAAAACAGAATGAGGTGAGATAAAATACAAAGAAGTGAGGAGATAAGTGAGGAAGATATTCTCCACAGGAGGAAAAGCTTGATTAGAGAGCAGCAAGAATAATTATGTCCATGCTATAAGATTCCTAGACTGCTCTCATTGAAAGATGCATGTTGGGGAGTATTTTAAGCCAGAGTTGCCTCAACTAACAGCTGCTCAATTCACACAGGAGGAGTTGAGGCAGTAAATGAAGGTATATTTTGTAGATTTCTGAACAAGAGAGAGCCAAGGACAGTCATGTTTACAGGAGGGCTTGCAATGGGTAAAGATTGTAAACAGAGAGAAAGGCTAGGACTATATGAATAAAACATGCGTGAGATATAATTTAGACTCTACTAGTGGTCGGGACTGCAGGGAGCGATGGAAAGGAGAATGAAAGGCATTTTAAAAGAATAACTGACATAGCTGATTTCTCAGGGGAAAAAAAAGTTCAAGTCCATTTCAGAGAGCTTAACAAATTAAAATTCATGAATCTCCCCTGTAGGCTGTTTCCTTTAAGGTGATTTTCAGTCTGAGGAATCTCATCTCAGACTTGCTCTCTTAGTGTCCTAGAACAGAAAATCAAGCCCAGCTGTGTTCAAGGTAACTTTGCCTAGATTGAAGTTCACAAGCTTTCAGCCTTCCTGTCTCAACACTTAAATGTCCATCCCACCAGTTATTTATGGTATGGTACTGGCAGGTTGAATGTGAACAAAATGTATACAATCCATCAATAGCTTCCAGATTTTGACTCCCTAAAACTGGAAAATAAAAGCAACCATAAAAATGGGAAGATAGAAGATGCTATCCACACTGAGGACAGGCTGTTGGCATTGACTTTGGATCTGTGGTGATGTGTTGAAATGTCCAGGTGACAAACAGCAAGGATGGTAACTTTCAGAGGGTCAAGATAGGAGAGAGATATTTGAGTTACTTGGATTGGGGTAAAAACTGAAACTCTGAAAATAAATACCCTTTTATAAAGGACAAGATAACAGAGAAGACTAGAAGGGAAGCCAAGATCAATTGTCTCATCATCTATCATAGGGAGAAAGTACCCGTGGTTCCT
Source organism: Capricornis sumatraensis (assembly GCF_032405125.1). Classification (NCBI taxonomy): domain Eukaryota; kingdom Metazoa; phylum Chordata; class Mammalia; order Artiodactyla; family Bovidae; genus Capricornis; species Capricornis sumatraensis. The sequence continues at coordinate 58,049,215 of NC_091084.1, read as the reverse complement.
TCTGCACAGGAAGCAGCCTTGAACACAGGCTCCTGACTGTCAGGCTATATCAGAGATATGATTTGCCAGAATTGTCCTCGTCACCTAGCTGTTTCTGTGCCATGTTGACCAGCCTGTGCTTTCTCTTTCACACTCTCCTCCTGTGTATCTAGTGGTTAGACAGGGATGTCTGCACTGTGATCCTGACTCATGTGTTCCTTTCCTGTTTGCTCAAATCTGGCTTTACAAAGGCTTACTGCAGAAGGAGAGGTGATGTATTACTTTCTGACTCTTGGAAATATAAGGAAATCCCATCATTTAGTGAAATTATGCTTATAGTTTCCCTTACATACTGCACAGATGTCATTTCACTTTTTGCCTCTGATCCCTCCACAAGCATCTTGGGGAGGGGGGGAATGAGAGAACACTTTCCCTGGGAACCACCACTGTCTGTAGAAGGTTACAGCAGTTTTTCAAAATGCCAGGTCAGCAAGACATACGCTTCAGAGACCACAGCACACGATGTAATATTTGCAACCACAGTGAATTTGGCTCAAACCATTTATTTTGAAAAATTCCAGACTGGGGCCAAGGTATAGAGAAATAGCTCCATAATTTATAGGTCCCATTTAAGTCTTCTCTCTGTAAAATTAAATTCCACCCTTTTCCTACTTCTTCTTGCAACAGCAGTTTCCTGGCATAGCTGACAAGCTTTACTCTTGAGAGTGCTACTCCTTAGAGCAATGAAAGGCTGTTTGCAAGCTCCTGATTAACCTGCCAACTAACTGAATATGAAGCCATCGTTTAGGAAGAATCAAAACAACCTCCGCTCCATTTTCCAGATGCGTGGTTCCAAGGGCCAGAGCATAGCTGGCCTAAGAGAAGTCAATTGTGGTTTATGAGAAGGAAAGAGAAGCATAGGCTTTGGAATGATACAATTCTGGAGTCTAGTCCAAATTTTTTATGGCCTCGGGGTCTTTGCATTGCTATTCCCTATGCCCAGATGACTGTTCTCTTAGCTCAGTTTGTTGCATTACTGATGACTTCTCATCTTCACATCTCAGCTTAACTGTCACTTTTCCAAAGAGGCCTTCCCTGGCCAGTCCATTGAAAGCTACACCCTGTTTCCCCTCTAGTTATTATCATCACAATCTCAGTTTCATCCAAAGCATTTTCCTCCACATATAAGTGCTGTTTACTTATATGTTTATTTGTGTTTTAGTTTCCCCTATACTCCACCCTGCTTATTTAACTTATATGCAGAGTACATCAGGAGAAACGCTGGGCTGGAAGAAGCACAAGCTAGAATCAAGATTGCCGGGAGAAATATCAGTCACCTCAGATATGCAGATGATACCACTCTTATGGCAGAAAGTGAAGTGGAGCTAAAAAGCCTCTTGATGAAAGTGAAAGAGGAGAGTGAAAAAGTTGGCTTAGAACTCAACATTCAGAAAATGAAGATCATGGCACCTGGTCCCATCACTTCATGGGAAATAGATGGGGAAACAGTGGAAACAGTGTCAGACTTTATTTGGGGGGGCTCCAAAATCACTGCAGATGGTGACTGCAGCCATGAAATTAAAAGACGCTTACTCCTTGGAGAAAAGTTATGACTAACCTAGGCAGCACATTCAAAAGCAGAGACATCGCTTTGTCGACTAAAGTCCATCTAGTCAAGGCTATGGTTTTTCCTGTGGTCATGTATGGATGTGAAAGTTGGACTGTGAAGAAGGCAGAGCACCGAAGAATTGATGCTTTTGAACTGTGGTGTTGGAGAAGACTCTTGAGAGTCCCTTGGACTGCAAGGAGATCCAACCAGTCCATTCTGAAGGAGATCAGCCCTGGGATTTCTTTGGAAGGAATGACGCTAAAGCTGAAACTCCAGTACTGTGGCCACCTCATGCGAAGAGTTGACTCATTGGAAAAGACGTTGATGCTGAGAAAGATTGAAGGCAGGAGGAGAAGGGGACAATGGAGATGAGATGGCTGGATGGCATCATGGACTCGATGGATGTGAGTCTGAGTGAACTCTGGGAGTTGGTGATGGACAGGGAGGCCAGGCATGCTGTGATTCATGGGGTCGCAAAGAGTCAGACATGACCGAGTGACCAAACTAAACAGAACTGATACTCTTGAGAGTCCCTTGGACTACTAGGAGATCAAACCAGTCAGTCCTAAAGGAAATCAGTACTGAATATTCATTGGAAGGACTGATGCTGAAGCTAAAACTCCTATACTTTGGCCTGGATATGGTACTCCTGTACCTGATATGAATAACCGACTCATTGGAAAAGACCCTGACACTGGGAAAGATTGAAGGCAGGAGGAGAAGGGGACGACAGAGGATGAGATGGTTGGATGGTATCTCCGACTCGATGGACATGAGTTTGAGCAAGCTCTGGGAGTTGGTGATGGACAGGGAAGCCTGGCATGTTCTAGTCCAATGGATTGCAAAGAGTTGGACATGACTGAGCGACTGAATTGATACTCTAAGAGGCAAGTTACCTGAGGGCGAAACTGTAAACACATCTGTTTTTTTATTTTATATTTTGAGAAGTAGAACAGACAGTGTCATGGTTCACAAACCTTTCAGTTTCTAATCTCTGGATCTTATTACGTCCTTGAATGGTATTAAGGATCCTGAGAATTTTTATTTATGTAAGTTATAACTACCTTTATTTTCTGTATTAAAAAGTAAAACTGGGTAAATTTTAACAATACATCTTTTAAGTCATTTAAAAATAACAGTAGTAAAATCCACTGCGTGTTAATATAAATAATGCTTTTTATTAGAAAGAAATATTGTCTTCCAAAACATATAAGACAGTATAGTGAGTGGCATTATTTTATATTTTTGCAAATCTCTTTAATATCTGTCTTACTACCAGAGAGCTCCTTTATCTCATAGGCTTCTGCGTTCAGTTTGTTGTGATACACTATTTTGGTTGAATAATTTAAAAAAATATTGCATACACTCTTCTTTGATGTCATACCCAGAATTTACAACTGATAGTTCCTTAAAGTTGGTTGCAAACTCAAATCTGAAACCCTATCAATGGGCTTCTAATAATTTGTTACACTATAATTCATTGGCTCAGTACTTTGAAAGAGTTTTTAACCTATGAATGATTGTTTAATATCATGCTTTGATCATCTAAATAAATTTGGTTAATTGGCCTATGCCTATCTATCAAATCAAGTAGTTTCATTTGCTAATATCATCACTAATCTCACAAGAAAAATTTTCATTAAGAAGCTTATTAAGCCAACAGTGACATATACATGCTTTTCAAAATCCCAGTTTTTCATTTAAAAGCTTACATTTTATAAATAGCAAAAAATACTCTCAGTTGTTTGTCTTGCAGTGACAGGGTTAAAATTTTTGTTAAGATGATTTTTAACAAAAATACTTCAGTATTTTTTCCTGGAGAATTCCTTGGACAGAGGAGTCTGGTGGACACAGTACAGGGTGTTGCAAAGAGTCAGACAGTACTGAACAACTAACACTTTCACTTTCTTTTCAAAATTAAGGAGACGGTACAGAGATTTCCCATCTACTTTCCACGCACACATACAGCCTCCCATTATCAACATCCCCCTCCAGAGTGGTGCATTTGTTGCAACTAAAGAGCCTACATTGACAGTGTAATCACCCAAAGTCCATAGTTTATGCTATGGTTCACTTGTGGTGTTGAACATTCTCTTAGTTTGGATAAATGCACAATGACAGGTATCCATCATATAGGTATCAAGCAGAGCGTTTTACTGTCCTAGAAATCCTCTGTGCTCTGCCCCTTCATCCCTTCTCCTGGCAAACAGTGATCTAATATTTGGTTGAAAACTTTTTAATTCATGTTCATGAGAGATACTGGTCTGTACTCTTTCTTGTGATGTCTTTGTCTGGTCTTGTTATTAAGGTAATGCTGGGCCCAGAAAATGAATCAGGCAATATTTCCTTTGCCTTTATTCTCTGAATGAAATTGTAGAGTTCTGGTATAATTTTCTCCTTAAATGTCTGGCAGAAGTTGCCAGTGATCTGGGCCTGATTTTTTGTATGTTTGTTTTTTTTGGAAGTTTCTTTATTTTTTATTTTATTTTATTTTATTTTATTTTATTTTATTTATTTTTTTTTTTTATTAAATTTTAAAATCTTTAATTCTTACATGTGTTCCCAAACATGAAACCCCCTCCCACCTCCCTCCCCATAACATCTCTGTGGGTGATCCCCATGCACCAGCCCCAATCATGCTGTATCCTGCGTCAGACATAGACTGGCGATTCAATTCTTACATGATAGTATACATGATAGAATGCCATTCTCCCAAATCATCCCGCCCTCTCCCTCTCTCTCTGAGTCCAAAAGTCCGTTATACACAGCTGTGTCTTTTTTCCTGTCTTGCATACAGGGTCGTCATTGCCATCTTTCTAAATTCCATATATATGTGTTAGTATACTGTATTGGTGTTTTTCTTTCTGGCTTACTTCACTCTGTATAATCGGTTCCAGTTTCATCCATCTCATCAGAACTGATTCAAATGAATTCTTTTTAACGGCTGAGTAATACTCCATCGTGTATATGTACCAAAGCTTCCTTATCCATTCATCTGCTGATGGACATCTAGGTTGTTTCCATGTCCTGGCTATTATAAACAGTGCTGCGATGAACATTGGGGTACATGTGTCTCTTTCAATTCTGGTTTCCTCGGTGTGTATACCCAGCAGTGGGATTGCTGGGTCATAAGGTAGTTCTATTTGCAATTTTTTAAGGAATCTCCACACTGTTCTCCATAATTTCAAGATTTGTATGGAAATACAAAAAACCTCGAATAGCCAAAGCAATCTTGAGAAAGAAGAATGGAACTGGAGGAATCAACTTGCCTGACTTCAGGCTCTACTACAAAGCCACAGTCATCAAAACAGTATGGTACTGGCACAAAGACAGACATATAGATCAATGGAACAAAATAGAAAGCCCAGAGATAAATCCACACACATATGGACACCTTATCTTTGACAAAGGAGGCAAGAATATACAATGGAGTAAAGACAATCTCTTTAACAAGTGGTGCTGGGAAAACTGGTCAACCACCTGTAAAAGAATGAAACTAGATCACTTTCTAACACCGCACACAAAAATAAACTCAAAATGGATTAAAGATCTAAATGTAAGACCAGAAACTATAAAACTCCTAGAGGAGAATATAGGCAAAACACTCTCAGACATAAATCACAGCAGGATCCTCTATGATCCACCTCCCAGAATTCTGGAAATAAAAGCAAAAATAAACAAATGGGATCTAATTAAAATTAAAAGCTTCTGCACAACAAAGGAAACTATAAGCAAGGTGAAAAGACAGCCTTCTGAATGGGAGAAAATAATAGCAAATGAAGCAACTGACAAACAACTAATCTCAAAAATATACAAGCAACTTATGCAGCTCAATTCCAGAAAAATAAACGACCCAATCAAAAAATGGGCCAAAGAACTAAATAGACATTTCTCCAAAGAAGACATACGGATGGCTAACAAACACATGAAAAGATGCTCAACATCACTCATTATCAGAGAAATGCAAATCAAAACCACAATGAGGTACCACTTCACACCAGTCAGAATGGCTGCGATCCAAAAATCTGCAAGCAACAAATGCTGGAGAGGGTGTGGAGAAAAGGGAACCCTCCTACACTGTTGGTGGGAATGCAAACTGGAAGTTTCTTTAATTATTGATTCAATCTCTTTAATAAATATAGGCCTACTCAGATTATTTACTTCTTGTTAAGTGAGTTCCAGCAAATTGTGACTTTGAAAAAAAATAGTTCATTTCACCCAGGTTATCAAATTTATGGTCATAGAGTTTTTTTGTAATTTGTATTATCCTGTTAATGTCCATGGGATCTGTAGTAACAACCCCTTTCATTTCTGATTTTTAGTAATTTGTGTTCTCTTCCTTTTTGTTTTATTTAGCCTGGCTAAAGAACTGGCTCTTGATTTCATTTATTTTCTCTTTTTGTTTCCTGTTTTCAATTTTATTGATTTCTGATCTAGTTCTTGTTCTTTTATTCTGCTTTCTCTGGATTTAATTTAATTATCTTTTTCTAATTTCCTAAAGTAGACAGATTACTGATTTTAGAGCTTTTTCCTTTCTATTACAATAATGCATAGCTTTATTTCTTCTAAGTTTTCACTTATCCCATTAATTTTGATAAATTTACTTCACTCACTTTTGAGAAATTATCTACAAAATATCTTAGTGCCAGTAACCTTATTTTGACTTCTATTCATTTAAACAAAAATGGTATTCCATGAAAAAACTGGTTAGCTTTATTTCCCAATTCAAACATCATATAAATCCTTTTCCTCAAGACAGTTGTTATACTTTGTAAGCATAATTAGGGCTTTATGTGCACTCTTTCTTCCATGACATAGGCTATTAAAAAAATGTATACTCAAGGGTTGCCACTTAATATAACTAATAATTTTAAAGCTGAAACTCCAGTACTTTGGCCACCTCATGCAAAGAGTTGACTCATCGGAAAAGACTTTGATGCTGGGAGGGACTGGGGACAGGAGAAGAAGGGGACGACCGAGGATGAGATGGCTGGATGGTATCACTGACTCGATGGACGTGAGTCTGAGTGAACTCCAGGAGTTGGTGATGGACAGGGAGGCCTGGCATGCTGCGATTCATGGGGTCGCAAAGAGTTGGACATGACTGAACGACTGAACTGAACTGAAGTACATTCTTAACTTCTTCAACATTAAGATTGTTTTTTTCTTGTGTGTAAACACAATGACTATTAGGTCAGTTTGGTGCCATTGCCTTGATTCATGGGATGACACTAGCTGTTTACCAACCACTATTTTGCACCATAAGTGTAAATGTCAACATGACGAAAAGCAAATATTGTGAAAATTGCACTGACCTCATGAAAAGGTCTCAAAGACCTCTGGGTACTTTGAGGACCACTGGAGCAGTGGTTGGGGGGATAGATGTAGGGCTCTAGAATGCTTTGGGCTCTCCTCCTTGCAGCCTATTCATAAGGAGGTTGTTTCCATCTTTGTTCAGTTTCCTCATCCCTAGAAAAGTATGCTAATGATGAATACATTTCATTATAGCTGTACAACACCAAAACTGAACCCTAATGGAAACTATGAATTTTGGGTGATTATGATGTATCAGTATCAGCCCATCAGTTGTAACAAATGTACACCTGCCGTACTGGCTACTGATAACGGGGGAGGCTATGCACATGTGTGATCAGGGAGGTGTATGGGAAAACTCGGTACTCTCTCTTAATGTTTCTGTGAACCTAAAATTGCTCTAAAAATTAGTCTTTTTTTTTTTAAAGAGGAAATGCTAATAATAATATCTAATGCATAGTGTTGTGAAGTTAAGTAGGAGAAGGAAATGGAAACCCACTCCAGTAGTCTTGCCCAGCAAATCCCCATGGACAGAGGAGCCTGGCGGGCTACAGCCCATAGGGTTGCAAAAAGTCAGACATGACTGAAGCAACTTAGCACACATGGGGAAGGTTCAGAACAGTGTCAGGCACAGAGTAAGGGCAACAGAACATCAGCTCTCTCTATTGCTTTTCATTGTTGTCCAAGCCCTTAGAAAGCATTTGACACAGGATTGGTACTCCATGAATGTTTACTGAAAAAAAATGTGATTGGACCAAGCCTCACCACATATTAGTTCTGGATTCTTAGGTAAATGACTATCTTTGAGCCTAAACATTTTTAAATAAGATGGGAAATTTTTACTTTACAGGTGTATTATGAAGATTAAACAGAAAGCTGTATGTGAAAATGCTCAAGTTTCAGGCACTCCAGAAATATTTTTTTGCCAATAAATGAAAATTTTCCCTTATGGACTTCTACCCAATTTTCTGTTACCTTCTGACTTTCCCCCAGTTTCTACCCAGTTTTATAGAATTCTCCATGTCTTGTCCTCATCAGCTTGGCTTTGACTAGCTCATCAGATATGTCGATGGGGGATTAAGAGCAAAAGTGTCAGAGTTCCATTAAGTGGTCTACACCTAAAATAAAGTTTGTAGAAGAGAAAACTAGAGCAAAACTTTTATAATACAAAATGGGAATCAAAATTTGAATAAGCTTCCAAGCATAATAATCAGTGACAATTTGGAATTAATTTATATGAACAACAGGTGAATTAGAATTCTCTTGGCTACAAGTGATCAAAACTCAACTAAACTGTGTAAGGAGAAAACAGACAGTCAAATAGACAAAAGTTAGTTCACATTCCTTGTGCGCAGCTTCAGGCACAACAGAATCCAAATATTCACATTTTGTCATCCTTCATCTGTCTTTCTCCTCTTCTCCACTGTATTCTCCTTAGCATTGCCTCATTTCTCAGATTAGATCTCAGGACATAGTGACAGAATGAATCCCCAACAGATTTTAAGCTTTCATCAGTTTAAAAACTGTGGTGGAACATTCATTTACTAGTTGACTTAGCAGAGTCCTGGGTAGGACCCTCACTGACCCAGTGTGGTCATGTACCCATTCCTTCACCGCTTAGAGGGTGACGTTATCAAATAATGACCAGTTTGTAATTGACAAGTTTGATCAAGCACATAACTCTAGAAACAGAAAGTAATTCAAGTCCCATTTTAACTATTTAGATTGAAAATAGAAGAGAGAAAGTTTCCCCAATAAAATTTTGGTATGATATTACCAAAAGAAGGGAGAAGATTAGAGCTGACAAAATAACAGGTATTTGCTAAGAGTGGTAGAAGAGAAATGTTGCCATTTTACTCTTATAGACTAATTACATATACTGTAAGTCCTGTATTTTAACAGGAGTCTTTCTTGTCTGAGGGGTAACTCTGATACAGGAATGTACAGGGGATCAGGCAGGCAAGCTGACAGACTGCATCACAAGATACTGTGTTTCGGTGAAGAGGCTTTAAATTTTTATGTTATCCCTAAACTTTTTGTTTAAAATAAATATCTTAGAGAAGCCCAAAATATATAAGCAGTAAAATCATAATTTCTCTGGTGAAATTATAACTTCTCTGGTTAACTTATGCTCTCTCTCTTTTTCTCATTTTCTGAAATTTCTCTTTGGACAGATTTGTGGAATTTTAGGGCTACCAAGCACAACTTGAAAGCTATCAGCATAATAGAAAGAGCCTAGGATTTCATGTCACAAATTCTGAGTTGCAACTGTAAGCCTGCTACTTATCAAATCCATGTCTTTGAGCAAAGCTTTTAACATCAGGATTTTCATTTTTGATAACTCTGTAATAAGTGGCTCAGTAACCCTTCATTCATAGATTTCTGGGCAGATCAGCTGAGGTAATAAATGTGAGAGTAGTTTTCAGTCTGTAAAGTGATATTACAAGAGGATATAATGTTCTGATTGCTTTTCTGGCCAGACTTCCACTCAGTAGCTTGATACAGCTACCTGCTAACAGATTGTCTCCTCAACAAAACTGACACACTGTACAGCTACTTACTTCTAGGATCTTTCAGACCATGTGGACTTATCAGAACAAACGGAGGTTTAATAACCATAAAATTGAATTTAATGACTCTTGCTTTGACCTACTCACACAGAACTTCCAGAATCCCTCAAAGTGTCTCCCAGTTACTTCAAGGGGTCTATGAGGGCTTTCTCACATATATGAGAAAGTAAGTATGCCTTTTTTAGTTAGTAAGTGATTTTTTCTGTTTCTTCATCTCTTGCAGTGAATCCCCTTATCCACATTCTTGTCCATGTAGGTCCTTGAAGGAACTGAGTTTTCTGTAGCTGCATTTTCTATTTCTGCCCATTTCCATAAAATCACTGCTCTCTATGTGGTTTCCCAGCTCTTCTGAAATTGCTATCCATCACAGTGCTAAAAAAACACCATGCCCTCTTATCCACCTCACCCTGTCCATGCTTCCATATGTTCCGCCCATTTTCCTGTCTGAAAGCAATGTGATTTTACTGGGGCACAGAAGCCAGCATACCTGTTCTCCATATCTCACAGGGTCCACGATACAAACAGTTGTTTTCTTTTTTGTCCAGGAACTCCTGTCCCTAAAGGGCTCATAGAGGGGTCCTTGAGGATGTGTGGATAGATGAAAGGAGAAAGATAAATTCTCATCTAGCCAGGGATGGGGCCAAGGTTGTAGTTAAGGAAACAATACTGAAGTGCCATATTGAGGTTGTGTGAGGTTGGAAATGGCTTGTGGTGGGTTGCATGGAGTGAGTCAGGGTAAGCAGCTCAGGTCTGACTCTGAGATAAGTGAGAGGGCCAAGGGCTTGCTTCTAGGAAGGTTAAGTTTTTCTACACTGATGTAAGTGATACTGTCACTTATATCTTTTAATTAACGGTGTTTCCATAGGGCAATGATTCTAAAAATCTTAGAGCATATATTAACAGAATCTTGCAAATAAAAAGGCATGTTGCATAGTTTGAAGATATTCTTGAGTACACTGCATGTGCTTGCCTTCCGCACAGAGTGACACTCTATTTTACTGTGTCGCCTGCGTGGACTGTTGGTTGGCTAGGTCACTAAAGGAACTGCTCTAATGAGATTCATACTAACTGTGGTGGTCAGTATCCAACATGGCCGCCATAATCCTTGCCTCCTGGCATTTATTTCCCTGTGTAGTCTTCTCCCGCAATGAATTAAAGCTGGTCTGTGTGACCAATAAAGTAAAGTGGAGGTGACAGTGTGTGACTTACGAGACCAGGTCATACAAAGTACTGAAGCTTCCTCTTTGATTCCTTGGATCAGTTGCTCTGGGGAAAGCTGGCTGCAACGTCATGACGTCACTCTAGTATAGACGCCAATGGGGAGAGGAGTTGAGGCCCTCCAGCAAGCAGCCAACACCAGCTTGCAAACCACACGAGTGAGTCAGCTAAAGAGGATCCTCCCGCTTTAGTTAAGCCATCAGACAACTGTAGCCTTGGTCAAAGGTGGCTGTAACTTCATTTGAGATCTTGAGCCAGACTGCTCAGCGAAGTCTACTTCCAAATTCCTGATTCCTGATTATGTGATAAACAACAAATATTTAGCATTGCCTTAAGTCACAAGGTTTTCAGATTATTTGTGACACACAAATAGGTAACATAGAGTAACTTACTCTAATTCCATTACTGACACCTTGGGTTAATTATACCTGTTCTTTTCCATATTGTACCAAGTAGACATTTTAAAGTTTTAGAGATTCACTAAGGACAGTGAAAAAAAAAAAAAAAACGCAAAGGGATGAATAAGTGTATATGATTTAATTTTTCAAAAAATTCATGTTTGCTCATATGAGGTCACAAACATGTCTTAAAAACTAGGAGAGAGGAAAAAGATGGTCCCTACAGATAGCAATATATTTATCAAATATTTGATGACAATATTAAGGACATATTTTCATTTCTGCAAATCTAACAGAATAAAATGAAACAGAATAGATTAGGGAATAAGTTATTTGGCAGAACAAGGTACCAAAATGTCCACGTTGTGTGAGTCAATGGGCCACAAATTAAAAACAATAGTTTTAATGAGAAAAGGATATGTTTTCTACTGTGGCCAAAATGTATATCATTTACATATTCATAGATCACACACAACACAGTACAATACTGGATATTCTTAATAAAAAATATTTGAAAGATATCAACTAACACCTAGAAATTATGAGACCTGGAAACCTACTGCAAAAAAGAGGAATTAGTCCAGTCTAATTATCTAGACAATAAGAACATCTTTAATTCTCAGGAAGGGCCACTTCTGGAATGAAAATGTGGAACCATTTTTATTCTCAATCTGACTTTCTTTATATAAAACTAAGTATCCTGGGCAAACAGAGTCTGAATGCTCAGCTTTATGCCAATGTCTACACTAAGGAAGAAAATAGCATTTTAATTATAATCTCTCCCTTTATCCTGTTCATCTCAAATTTAAGCTATTGTTACTACTAATAGGAGGGAAGAAAAGCTGCTGGAGACTATAAAACAGCAATTGTGAACCACCAAGATGAATTTTCAAGAACAAAATAGCAGAGTTGTAAGGAGATTTAGGATTTTAGACTCCATTAGATTCAAATATCATAATGTAGCCTCTAAATGCTCATTCAGTCTTAGGCTACAGGGAGAGTCAAGGTATGAAAAATGAGAGAGTAATGTTGCTGCTGCTGCTGCTGCTAAGTCGCTTCAGTCGTGTCCAACTCTGTGCGACCCCGTAGACGGCAGCCCACAAGGCTCCTCCATCCATGGGAGTTTCCAGGCAAGAGTACTGGAGTGGGTCGCCAGTGCCTTCTCCAGAGAGAGTAATAGATGTATACTAATATGTATGCTTAGATCATGCTGGGAAAAGCAGCCTTAATATATTGCTGAGATAAGGATGAATTATTCCAGAATGTTTGTAAACACACATACACAACACACACACACATTTGTAAAGGATAAAATCTACTTTACCAGCTTAGGTCATATATAAAGTATATATACATATAAAGTATATAAAGTCATAAAGCATAGTATTTGCTCAAGCCAGCATCTATCTAACAGGCAGGATGCTTCATTTCTCTTCCCTTCTACCTTCTGGTTTCTGAAACCCCCAGAGGCTGCTCAGTTCAAAGGGACTGATTACATCTGGGTTCCGAACCTTTAACTTTTTGCTCACCACTAAAGGATGTAAGATGAGGACAAAAGGGGTAGCCCGCAGGGAGACTAATTTTTGCTTATAAGAAAACACTGTCTGAAAGTCAAAGCAGGCTGATATTTGTTATGGAAAGCACTAAGAAATACACTGATAGATATTTAGCAGGAAGTTAAACAAGATATTTGATCAAAGATTATAGAACCAGACAGGAGTCTTTCTGCCTTGCTTGTAAGAGCACACACACTTTGTATATTTGAAAACACTGCTGATATCCTACATTTATCTACTCAGGCCACTTATAGTCTGCACATCAACACGATGCTCAGTTACTACAAATACTTTTCTAATCACTAATTTATAGCATCTGGTAGTGCTAGTGGTGAAGAGTCTGCCTACCAATGCAGGAGATGCAAGAAATGTGTGTTCAATTCCTGGGTTGGAGAGATCCCCTGGAGTAGAAAATGGCAACCTGCTCCAGTATTCTTGCCTGGAAATTCCATGGAGTGGACAGAGGAACCTGGTGGGTAAGGCCATGGGGTCACAAAGAGTCAGGCATGCCTGAGTGACTGGGCACTGGGATCAGATTCCTAGGTGAAGAAGCTAACATTCTGGTTGTGTCCTTCTTTTGCACTGACAGGAGTCCTCCAAGAGAAACCTGCTCCTTGAAATGCTCCAGGGCCTATCTGCACAGAGTTAAGGAAGAGAGAGCAGGGATAAAGAAGCAAAGAAAGGAGGAGAATATCAGAGAAGAGGGTTGTGACACAGACAGGCTTCTTTTCCCAGAACTAAGATGAAGTTACCATGCAGCTATGTTTTCCCGCCAGGAAAATCAACCTTGTCTTGCTTCTTTCCATTGTTTCAGTTTCTGTTTTTTTTTTTTTTTTCTTTTATCTTTCTATTTCTTTTTTTTTTTTTTTCACTTAAAAATTTTTCCTTGTCATGGTTATTTAAAAGTGATCCAAAGAGAGCAGTAATGTGTCCAGATGGCAGTGTCAAGCACCCTGAGGAAATTAGCTAAACACATTGTGGAATCAAAGACAGCTGCTGCTTTTTGCATATAATTAAACACTTTTGGGGGAAAACCTACTGACAAGAGCATGTCTCTATGGGCAGTCATTGGCCTTCTACTTGTAAGTTAGAAGCCAGGCAGCATGTAAACCAGCCTCATAATCTAGGGATGCAAAGAACCACTGAAGCATATTATAAGATTGCCCTTTTTTTCTTGGCCTGAAGTTTCTTAAGATTAAATTATAAGGTGTTGAGGACTCTTATATGTCCCTAGAAATCATTTCCCTTCTCTGTATCTCATTTTTATCAGAAATAAGGTCAGAACTATGGTTCCTCACCCAAAGTACCTGGAATCTTTAAGGATTTAGGAATGTAAGGTAGTGACAAGAATCATTAAATTGCTTTTAGTGTCTCTGAAAGTTTAATGGAAATTATGAAGGCTTCCCAGCTTTCTCAGTAGGTAAAGAAGTCACCTGTAATGCAAGGGACACAGGAGACACCAATTCAATCCCTGGGTTGGGAAGCTCTGCTGGAGAAGGGTGTGGTGAACTATTCCATTCTCACCTGAAAACCCCATGGGCAGAGGAGCCTGATGGGCTACAGTCCATGAGGCTGCGAAGAGTTAGATACAACTGAAGCTACTGAGCATGCACACATGCACAGAGGGCTATAAAAATAATCACTACTGAGTTTGAATTTTTTTGAAATCTATCCATGGATTGAGACTATATTGGTTATTTAAAGATGATAGAGAATGTTACCTGGCTATAGAAAGCTTTAAGAAGTTCTGGGACATGATTGATGGACTAGACTCTGGTAATAAAATAGGGTCACACTGGTCATGACAAAAGAGAGAAGCTCTCTGTTAAGTGTTAAAAAAAATAAACAACATGGAAAGGTTAGGAAAATCCAGAACAGGTACATTATATTTGTACCTGAAGTTCTCATGGGGGCTTCCTAGTGGCTCAGTGGTAAAGAAATCACCTGCCAATGCAAGAGATGCAGGTTCAATCTCTGGGTTGGGAAGATCTCCTGGAGAAGGAAATGGCAATCCACTCCAATATTCTTGCCTGGAAAACCCCATGGACAGAGAAGCCTGGTGGGCTACAGTCCATGGGGACACAACGAGTTCTACAAGACTTAGTGACTGACTTAGTGACCTGCATGCTCAAGTCCTAACATTATTTAATTTGAAATTACTAATTTCTGTGGCCTGAATTTGTCATGATCATATCTTAAGTTGTTTATCCAAAACAAATATCCCAGGATAAACGTGAAATTCAACCTTCTGTGAAGAGGCCATGGAAGCCATTTTTCTCTACAGAAGCAGTAAATTTTATAATTCTCCTGCTTTGACTGCATTGCAGCTATCATTTAAAGGACAAAGTAGCATTTGGAAATGTGACCATCAGGTCTTAACTTTGCCAGAGCGTTTCCTCTTTTCAGGGCACTATTGATGCCCGTAACCCCCAAAAGAAATGTTTTATATCTGTCTTTGTAGAGCTTCTTTTCAAGTAAAAATACTGACTTTAGATCTTCCTGGGGACAGAGACAGGGATGGAGTTGACAGCCATAGGCTAAAGCTCAGTGCCCACCTTCTCAAACGACAGATGTTTTTGTGGCCAAAACTCAGGCTCTTTCTTTTTATAATGTACTATTTTAGGTCTTCAACATCTGCCATTGGTATTATTTTAATAATTGGTTTCCTGGCCTCCAATCTTACTATCTTACTGTTTTTGCCAGATAAATCTTTCTAAGGCATAGCCCTGAAAATAATTCTTGCTTAAAATCCTTCAATGGCTTTTTATTGAATATAGAACAGAATAAAATCCTCCAAGCCTGGGATTCAGGGCACAGTATATTCTGGCCCTGAAATTCTTTACAGAATTCCTTTCCAGTACAGCCCCCTCTAGTTTGAACTTCAGCAATGATACCATGCTTATCATTCTCCCTTTTATCATTCATTCTTCATGCCTTCAAGTTTTTGCTCATGTTGTACCTTACACCTAAAATTCTTTCTTTCCATTCTTTAAAAAAAAAAAATTGTATTAATTTCTGGGGACCAGTGCAAATGTTTCTCTAGGAAACAGAAAGACCTTTCTGCTCCTCTTTGTCTTCACTTTCACAGACTTTGGCACACATTTTAGTCAACCTTCTGCTGTGTTCTGCAGACTGGCTATAGTCCATGGGGTCCCGAAAGAGTTGAACGTGGTTTAGCAACTAAAACAACAACAAACCTGCTTGTCATACTTGTAAACTCCTAGGGATCAAGACGGAGAAGGCAATGGCACCCCACTGCAGTACTCTTGCCTGGAAAATCCCATGGGCGGAGGAGCCTGGTAGGCTGCAGTCCATGGGGTCGCTAGGAGTCGGACACGACTGAGCGACTTCACTTTCATGCATTGGAGAAGGAAATGGCAACCCACTCCATTGTTCTTGCCTGGAGAATCCCAGGGATGGGGGAGCCAGGTGGGCTGCCGTCTAGGGGATCGCACAGAGTTGGACACGACTGAAGTGACTTAGCAGTAGCAGTGATCAAGAATTAGGTTATTTCCTCTTGTATCTCAGAAAGACCTTTAGGAAGTCTCTAAAATTATTTAGTTCCCCCACAGTGGTCAGTTGCTACATTATCTTGTGAAAGTTCTCCTAGAGAGAGAAAATGAGGATACAAGGAAGAATCTCCTCTGTTACTTCAGAACTAAAGGATGAAACTTCACTCAAAAATGTCTGTGCTTGAAATAAGCCCCTATGGTCCTTATTGAAAGCTTTCCTCAGTCATCTTTGCTTTACCCAATTCCCGAATAGCGTAACCGATAATCTGGGTCTTTCATTTTATTTTACTGCTTTCAGATCAGGAGCCTGGGTCTCTGGTGGCTCTCTTGGGAGAATCACTCCTCCACCAGATGCTTGCTTAGAGTCATAAGTAAAGATCCTGCCTGATTCTTGGAAAAAACATGTTTCCAAGCTAAAAACAAGCAGATTCCATTGCACTTTTGCAGAAACCAAGGAAGAGAAGCCTAGAATTCTGGGTAGGTCTTACCAGAGCTTCTCAGAGATATCAGATAGAAAAGAGTGTCCTGAGGAGACACCAGTGTGAATCACAAGATGGGACATGAGAAGGGAAACAAGCTGAGAGATTAAACAGAGAGTAGAGTTCAAGAAATAGATGAGGCCTGTGTCAAAAATAAAGTTTCCATTTCTTAAGTAATTGTTAATTATTCCTACATTTTTACTAAAAACAAAATTTTCTAAGTTGGCATGGTATATCAAAGTGAGTTGAGATGGTTTTAGACTAGGGAAGACCCTTGATATTTAGCTAATTTACATAGCCTTATTGTGATGAAGCATATGATTACCATTACATTTTAAGAAATATGGAAGCTGATTTGCAGACCCCTGTTATAATCTTTATAGATTCCTAGGAGGCCATCAAGTAAGATTTGGGAGAGTCATTAGAGTGAATCAATTCCAATTCTTGCACCTTTATTTTTGGAACATGAAAAACTTAACATTTCCCTGAGCTTTACTTTCTCATCCTATTGCTTAACTCCCAGAAAACAATGTTTTCATTTTTAGATCCTCTATTCCCTCTGAAGGGACACCTATGTTAGTGACTCGGGTCTGCCAATCCACGGTATTTCTTCATGAAACCTAATATCACTGTCTACAACTATTCGAAGATAAAGAGGTCCAGATTTAAACCTCACAAAGGATTTTCCTCAAGGGAGGCTTTAAAGGCACAGTACAGCATGAATCACATGACACCCTCTGAGAATAAGGTCTTTGGGGCTGATGGAGAAAGCACTCAATGAAGTGAGACTAGAGGGGCTGTTCTATTAAACCTACAAAAGATAATCTCTATATAGTAAAATTCCATTTTTGGAAAATACCCTATTTGTATAGATATGAGATCTTTTAAAACAGTTAACAGGGTTTCTCTTTGGGTGGTAATAAGATAGATTGTTTTATGTTTTTCTTTTTCATTTTTCTTTTATTTAAAATTTTGCTCTTGTTTAGTAACATAACATGTCAAAAAGAATGGTTTTATGAAGGAATGTCAAACACAGTTACTGTCTTTATTGAATGAAACTATGTTGCCTTTTCTCAAAAAAGTTATAAATTATTACGGTTAAAAGTGCTTAGTAAAATGAGAAAATTAAATTAAAATTAGAATTTTCAGTAAATAAAATATACATGTATTTTCAAGTACTTCAGTTCAGTTCAGTCCCTCAGTCGTGTCCGACTCTGCAACACCATGCACTGCAGCATGCCAGGCCTCCCTGTTCATCACCAACTCCCAGAATCCACCCAAACCCTTGTCCGTTGAGTTGGTGATGCCATCTAGCCATCTCATCCTCTGTCGTCCCCTTCTGTTGCTGCCCTCAATCTTTCCCAGCATCAGGGTCTTTTCAAATGAGTCAGCTCTTCTTGTCAGGTAGCCAAACTATTGGAGTTTCAGCTTTAGCATCAATCCTTCTAAAGAACACCCAGGACTGATCTCCTTTAGAATAGACTGGTTGGATCTCCTTGCAGTCCAAGGGACTCTCAAGAGTCTTCTTCAACACCACAATTCAAAAGCATCAATTCTTCGGCACTTAGCTTTCTTTATAGTCCAACTCTCACATCCATACATGACTACTGGAATAACCATAGCCTTGACTAGACGAATGTTTATTGACAAAATAATGTCTCTACTTTTTAATATGCTGTCTAGGTTGGTCATAACATTCTTTCCAAGGAGTAAGCGTCTTTTAATTTCGTGGCTGCAGTCACCATCTGCAGTGATTTTGGAGCCCAGAAAAATAAAATCAGCCACTGTTTCCACTGTTTCCCCATCTATTTCCAATGAAGTAATGGGACCAGATGCCATAATCTTTGTTTTCTGAATGTTGAGCTTTAAGCCAACTTTTTCACTTTCCTCTTTCACTTTGATCAAGAGGCTTTTTAGCTCCTCTTCACTTTCTGCCATAAGGGTGGTGTCATCTGCATATCTGAGGTGATTGATATTTCTCCCAGCAATCTTGATTCCAGCTTGTGCTTCCTCCAGCCCAGAGTTTCTCAAGATGTACCCTGCATATAAGTTAAGTAAGCAGGGTGACAATATACAGCCTTGACATGTTCATTTTCCTATTTGGAACCAGTCTGTTGTTCCATGTCCAATTCTAACTGTTGCTTCCTGACCTGCATACAGGTTTCTCTAGAGGCAGTCAGGTGGTCTGGTATTCCCATCTCTTTCAGAATTTTCCACAGTTTATTGTGATCTACACAGTCAAAGGCTTTGGCATAGTCAATAAAGCAGAAATAGATATTTTTCTGGAACTATCTTGCTTTTTCCATGATGCAGTGAATGTTGGCAATTTGATCTCTGGTTCCTCTGCCTTTTCCAAAACCAGCTTGAACATCTGGAAGTTCACGGTTCATGTATTGCTGAGGCCTGGCTTGGAGAATTTTGAGCATTACTTTACTAGCATGTGAAATGAGTGCAACTGTGCGGTAGTTTGAGCATCCTTTGGCATTGCCTTTCTTTGGGATTGGAATGAAAACTGACCTTTTCCAGTCCTGTGGCCACTGCTGAGTTTTCCAAATTTGCTGGCCTATTGAGTGTAACGCTTTCACAGCATCATCTTCCAGGATTTGAAATAGCTCAACTGGAATTCCATCACCTCCACTAGCTTTGTTCGTAGTGATGCTTTCTAAGGCCCACTTGACTTCACATTCCAGAATGTCTGGCTCTAGGTGAGTGATCACACCATCGTGATTATCTGGGTCGTGAAGATCTCTTTTGTACAGTCTTCTGTGTATTCTTGCCACCTGTTCTTAATATCTTTTGCTTCTGTTAGGTCCATACCATTTCTGCCCTTTATGAGTCCATCTCTGCATGAAATGTTCCCTTGATATCTCTCATTATCTTGAAGAGATCTCTAGTCTTAGAAGACTGAAAAAACAAAGTACAAGAAAGAGTCCTTCCCTGTAGGTACAGCCAGAAGCTTTCCTTTAGGTGGTCCCCACAACCAGGAAGAGTCTCAACTCGGTTTGTCTTTAAGATTCAAATAGGCCCCAGGTGGCCTCTGGTCCCCCAGCCCAGTAGAGTCAGACCAGAGGGAATTTGGGGGCAGAGCCCTCCCTGTAAATACACTTGTGCTTTCAGTATCTTCCTGAGACCAACCCAAGATAAAATAGCAATTTAAATTTATGAGAAAAAGTAAACCTTCGAAAGAAAATAAGTAACTTTTTTATTTATCTGTGGCCCTTGATCGAGTCCCTGCTCCCAGTCCTGCCCTCTTCCCCAAGGTTCTTGTCCCTAAAATCAAAACCCAGCAGAAGCAGGGCGACCACAGAAGAGTTAACCGTGAAGACGCTGCCATCTTGTGGCCGCTGAGAACACGCTCGCTCTGTCTGCGTAGTTTTCCTCTTAAAAAACACAGCTGGTTCATATTAGACTTGTTTCAGACTGTAGTCTATAGACCATAAATACAAATCCTAGTCATGTGTTAGAGTAGGACCGGGGTCTTATACATTCATTTTTTATGACTTTCTAAAAAGCAAGGGTCATTTGAGTTTGGGCGTGTGGCCCATTTCCGGCTGTTTTGCCATTAACATTATTCTGAATGACCTACTGTCTTCAGTCATTGGAGGCCTTCAGAAATTCACAGTGCACCTTACTGTGTGTGTTTGCTGCATTCTGAGGACTTTCCCCAGACAACTAGGGGGAGGACAGCCACACAGAAGGCTCTCTGTAGTCGCCTAACAGAGAAAATATTATAAACATTTCTAAGAATTTCAGTGTGCAGAAAATTTTATATGGGGGCTCTGTTCAAACATACACACACACACACACTCAATTTACCTATTCATTTGCTTTTTCTAATGTTTGAGGAAATGGCATGGTGGGCTTCAAATTGCTTATGTCATTTTGTCATATACAGATGGCTCCTTAGTGAAATAATTAACATTGAAATTACAAAAACAACAACAACAACAACAAAAAACCTTCAAATCTATTCCCATGCAGGCTCCTTAGACATAAGAAGCACTATACATACCAACTGTCAACCAATGACCGAGAGTTGTAGCTACTGGGACCAAAAAAATTTAAAGAAATGAGTTTATCACTCAATGGATCTTCATAGTTAATTTATCCTGTTAGTCATTAAGTCATGTCTGACTGTTTTGCAACTTCATGGACCAGCCCACCAGGCTCCCCTGTACATGGGATTTCTAGTCAAGAATACTGGAGTGGGTAGCCACTTCCTTCTCCAGGCGATCCTCTCCACCCAGGAATCAAACCTGGGTCTCCTGCATTGCAAGCAGTTCTTTAATGACTGAGCCGGCAGGGAAACCACACCCTAATAGAATTCTAATTCAATTCTGGGGAATCTGCATTCTCATCACACTTACACATATTTTCTCTTCAAATCTCCCTTGATCTTGTGTTTCTTAAGTCTATTCTGAAATTTTACTTCTTAAGTCATCTTTCTCTTTTGTTAGCTTTATTATTTCCTTTAGCAATTTCCCACTAGTGTATAAAGTAACTGAAACTTCCTCATCTCTAAAAATATACAATGCAACAAAACCAAATAAAAATAGTGTTGTTCAATCACCTATTTCTCTTAAGCCACCATTCCTAGTCTTATTTCTCAGAACAAATTTACATTTCTGCCTTTCTGTGACTTCCCCAGTGCTGTGACTCAGATGTGAGAATTCAGTTAGATATATAGATTAAGATATCATCAATAGGGAGGCAGTATTTTAAGCCATCAAAGTGAAAAGTCCATCCAGGGAATGAATATAGTTTGAGAACAAAAGAGGGTTGAGGGTTAAAGAACTGATTGAATATAAAAGTTGACCAAAGAGAACAGAAGTAGAAATTAACTGATATAGAGGGGCTGGAAAGGAAAGAAAAAAAAAGTTCAAAGTCACTGAGTTCCAACAACAGTAGTATAAACAGCAACAAAATAATAATAATTTCAAAAATAATAATAAAATATATTGACTGTTCTCTATATTGATCTCCTACTTTTTACTAATCCTGCCTGTAAATATTTGGATTTTTTTCATTTAATTCTCATAACAGTCTTTAAGATAGATATGATTTTCTCTTGTACAGTTGAGGGATTGAGGCTTGGACAATTTATATTATTTTCTAGTTTTATAAAATGGGCTTCCCTCAGCTCAGTTGGTAAATAGTCTGCCTGCAATGCAAGAGACCCGGGTTCGATTCCTGGGTGTGAAGATCCCTGGAAAAGGAAACGGCAACCCACTCCAGTATTTTTGCCTGGAGAATTCCATGGACAGAGGAGCCTGGCAGGCTATAGTCTATGGTGTCGCAAGAGTCAGACACGACTGAGCGACTAAGCACAGCACACACTGTTTTATAAAACAAGTTGGCAGAGACAGAGTTAGAATTCAATCCCCTACATAATGCTTCACATGCTCTAAATGACACTTCACAAATACATAAATACGTATTTTTTCTTATCTTTATGTCTATTCTCTAACAGAGTTTTTTCCTTTCTAATTTCTCCCCTATAAAGGGAAATGATGAGAGAGCACTTTGTTAGGGAAAAAAAAAAAAGGCGTTATGGAAATATGATGGTTAAGGGCACATTAAGTAAAAAAGTGCCATTTCATTGGACCAGGACCTTTTCATTTTCAGAAGTGTGTTTATATACCCCTGCTCATATCTATTACTAGCTGAGTTACAGCAAGGATTTCAGTCACCCAGGCAAGTTGGTAGTAACACGGATTTGTACAAATGCAAAGCATGGCACCCCACTCCAGTACTCTTGCCTAGAAAATTCCATGGATGGAGGAGCCTGGTAGGCTGCAGTCCATGGGGTTGCGAAGAGTCGGTCACGACTGAGCGACTTCACTTTCACTTTTCACTTTCATGCATTGGAGAAGAAAATGGCAACCCACTCCAGTGTTCTTGCCTGGAGAATCCCAGGGACAGGGGAGCCTGGTGGGCTGCCGTCTATGGGGTCACACAGAGTTGGACACGACTGAAGCAACTTAGCAGCAGCAGCAGCAGCAGCAGCAGAGCAGAAGGTCAGATTTCCTATGGAGAAGATAATTCAGCTGTTTTGCCCTTGTATGTTTATAAAGATACAATTCTCATTAGAAAATTCTATAGGCACTGTGTTCATCTGTCAAATGCAATGCTAACATTTATATTAAAACACTATGGATATGTAGGTAAAGCTCTCTCCTTCGTTCTTCCTCTCATGATAAATGCCCAAGAGCTCTCAGAATGAAAACTTTTCTCTCTCTTCCTGCCTCACTTCCTCTTGGTTCCATTATACTTCTTGTCATTTCTTGACTTCCAGGTGCACTAGCATGGACCATCACCATCATTTCTGTTCTAGATCAAGCTTCCTAAAGGTTGCAAACCCTACATACATTATTTGACCTCCCCAATTGAGCTGTCTCGAGATGATGTTCTTAAAAATCACTCTGATGGTTACCTCCTCTTTTTAATCATTCTTTTGAAAAAAAAATGTAGTTGTTCTGTTGAGCTGTAATATCTTCCACAGACTTGGTGGCTTACACAATACAAATCTATTATCCTATGGTTCTGGAGAGTGAAAGTCTGAAATATGTCTCATGTAAAATCAACATGGCAGCAAGCAGTGCTCTATTCCTGGAGCGCAGGGAAAAATCTCTTTCCTTGCCTTTTGCAGCATCTAGATGCCATCTGAATTTCTTGTCTGAATTCCTTGGCTAGAGAGCCTTTCCTGCATCTTCAAAGTTACCAACAACAGGCTGAGTCCTTCGCATGCTGCCATTTCTCTGCATCTCTTTTTTTTCTCCCTCCTCTTTTATTAATAAGGACTCTAGTATGACACTGAGTCTGCTGGGATAATCTCGGATAATCTCCCCATCTCAGTTCAGTTCAGTTCAGTCGTTCAGTAGTGTTTGACTCTTTGCAACCTCATGGACTGCAGCATGCCAGGCCTCCCTGTCCATCACCAACACCCAGAGCTTACTCAGGTAAGCTCATGTCCATCAAGTCTAGGTGACACAACCAATCATTTCATTCTCTTTCTTCCCCTTCTCCTGCCTTCAATCTTTCCCAGTGTCCGGGTCTTTTCCAGTGAGTCAGTTCTTCTAATCAGGTGGCCGAAGTATTGGAGTTTCAGCTTCAACATCAGTGCTTCCAATGAATATTCAGAACTGATTTCCTTTAGAATTGACT
The DNA here is from genome assembly GCF_032405125.1 of Capricornis sumatraensis. Classification (NCBI taxonomy): domain Eukaryota; kingdom Metazoa; phylum Chordata; class Mammalia; order Artiodactyla; family Bovidae; genus Capricornis; species Capricornis sumatraensis. The sequence continues at coordinate 58,025,417 of NC_091084.1, read as the reverse complement.
GGTTTGATCTCCTTGCAGTCCAAGGGACTCACAGGAGTCTTCTCCAACACCACAGTTCAAAAGCATCAACTCTTCGGTGCTCAGCTTTCTTTATAGTCCAACTGTCAAATCCACACAAGACTACTGAAAAAACCATTGCTTTGACTAGATGGACCTTTGTTGGAGAAGTAATGTCTCTGCTTTTTAATATGCTGTCTAGGTTGATCATAGCTTTTCTTCCATGGAGCAATACCTTTTAATTTCAAGGCTGCAGTCACCATCTGCGGTGATTTTGGAGCCCCCCAAAATAAAGTCTGTCACTTTTCCCATTGTTTCTCCAAATATTTTCCATGAAGTGAAGGAACCAGATTCTGAGTTTTAAGCCAGCTTTTTCACCCAACTGTTTCACTTTCATCAAGAGGTTCTTTAAGTCTTCTTTACTGTCTGCCATAAGGGTGGTGTCATCTACATATCTGAGGTTGTTGATATTTCTCCCAGCAATCTTGATTACAGCTTGTGCTTCATCCAGCCTGGCATTTCGTATGATGTACTATGCATATAACTTAAATAAGCAGGGTGACAATATACAACCTCGATGTACTCTTTTCCCAATTTGGAACCAGTCTGTTGTTCCATGTCCGGTACTAACTGTTGCTTCTTGACCTGCATGCAGGTTTTTCAGGAGGCAGGTCAGGTGGTCTGGTATTCCCATCTCTTGAAGAATTTTCCACAGTTTGCTGTGATCTACACACAGCTTTGGTGTAATCAATAAAGCAGAATTAGATGTTAGCAATTTGATCTCCAGTGCCTTGGCCTTTTCTCAATCCATCTCGAACATCTGGAACTTCATGGTTCATGTACAGTTGATGCCTGGCTTGGAGAATTTTGAGCATTACTTTGCTAGCACATGAGATGAGTGCAATCATGTGGCAATTTGAACATTCTTTGGCATTGCCCTTCTTTGGGATTGGAATGAAAACTGACCTTTTCCAGTCCTGTGGCCACTGCTGAGTTTTCCAAATTTGCTGGCATATTGAGTGCAGCACTTTCACAGCATTATCTTTCAGGATTTGAAATAGCTCAACTGGAATTCCATCACCTCCCCTTGCTTAGTTTGTAGTGATGCTTCCCAAGGCCCACTTGACTTCACATTCCAGGATGTCTGGCTCTAGGTGAGTGATCACACCATCGTGGTTATCTGGGTCATGAAGATCTTTTTTTGTATAGTTCTTCTGTGTATTCTTGCCACCTCTTCTTAACATCTGCTTCTGTTAGGTCCATACCATTTCTGTCCTTTGTCGAGCCCATCTTTGCATGAAATGTTCCCTTGGTATCTCTAATTTTCTTGAAGAGATCTCTAGTCTGCCCTATTCTATTGTTTTACTCTATTTTTTTGCATTGATCGCTGAGGAAGGCTTTCTTATCTCTCCTTTCTACTCTTCGGAACTCTGTATTCAAATGGGTATATTTTTCCTTTTCTCCTTCACCTTTTGCATCTCTTCTCTTCTCAGATATTTGTAAGGCTTCCTCAGACAACCATTATGCCATTTTGCATTTCTTTTTCTTGGGGATGGTTTTGATCACTGCCTCCTGTACAATGTCACAAACCTGTATCCATAGGTCTTCAGACACTCTGCCCATCAGATCGAACCCCTTGGATCTATTTGTCACTTCCCCTGTATAATTGTAAGGGATTTGATCTAGTGGTTTTCCGTACTTTCTTCAATTTAAGTCTAAATTTGGCAATAAGGACTTCATGATCTGAGCCACAGTCAGCTCCCAGTCCTGTTTTTGATGACTGTGGGCAAGGGATTCTTGTCCACAATAATAGATATAATGGTCATCTGAATTAAATTCACCCATTCCAGTCCATATTAGTTCACTGATTCCTAAAATGTCCTAACCTTTTAAGATGTTTAAGATGTTTAACATACTAAGATGTTCACTCTTGCTGTCTCCTGCTTGACCACTTCTAATTTACCTTGATTTATGGACCTAACATTTCAGGTTCCTATGCAGTATTGTTCTTCATGATATCAGGAAAGGTGTATGTCAAGGCTGTATATTGTCACCTTGGTTATTTATCTTATATGCAGAGTACATCATGAGAAATGCTGGGCTGGCTAAAACACAAGTTGGAATCAAGATTTCTGGGAGAAATATCAATAACCTCAGATATGCAGATGACACCACCCTTATGGCAGAAAGTGAAGAGGAACTAAAGAGCCTCTTGATGAAAGTGAAAGAGGAGAGTGAAAATGCTGGCTTAAAACTCAACATTCAGAAAACAAAGATCACGGCAAATGGTCCCATAACTTCATGGGAAATAGATGGGGAAACAGTGGAAACAGTGTCAGACTTTATTTTGGGGGGGGCTCCAAAATCACTGCAGATGGTGACTGCAGCCATGAAATTAAAAGACGCTTACACCTTGGAAGAAAAGCTATGACCAACCTAGATAGCATATTGAAAAGCAGAGACATTACTTTGCCAACAAATGTCCATCTAGTCAAGGCTATGGTTTTTCCTGTGGTCATGTATGGATGTGAGAGTTGGACTGTGAAGAAAGCTGAGCGCTGAAAAATTGATGCTTTTGAACTGTGGTATTGGAGAAGACTCTTGAGAGTCCCTTGGACTGCAAGGAGATCCAACCAGTCCATTCTGAAAGAGATCAGCCCTGGGATTTCTTTGGAAGGAATGATGCTGAAGCTGAAACTCCAGTACTTTGGCCACCTTATGTGAAGAGTTTACTCATTGGAAAAGACTCTGAATCTGGGAGGGACTGGGCGCAGGAGGAGAAGGGAGCCAACCTAGACAGCATATTAAAAACAGAGACATTACTTTGCTAACAAATTTCCATTTAGCCAAAGCAATGGTTTTTCCAGTAGTCATCTATGGATGTGAGAGTTGAACTGTGAAGAAAGCTGAGTGCCTAAGAGTTGATGCTTTTGAACTGTGTTGTTGGAGAAGACTCTTGAAAGTCCCTGGGACAGGGATTCAGTCAGTCAATCCTAAAGGAAATCAGTCCTGAATATTCATTGGAAGGACTGATACTGAAGCTGAAACTCCACTACTTTGACCACGTGATGGGAAGAACTGATTCACTGGAAAAGACCCTGATGCTGGGAAAGATTGAAGGCAGGAGGAGAAGGGGACAACAGAGGATGAGATGGTTGGATGGCATCACAACTCAATGGACATGAGTTAGAGTAAGTTCCAGGAGTTGACGATGGACAGGGAAGCCTGGCGTGCTACAGTCCATGAGGTCGCAAAGAGTTGTACATGACTAAGTGACTGAAGTGACAGTATTGGACTTTATCTGTTACCAGTCGCATCCATATCTGGGCGTTGTTTTCACTTTGGCTTCATCTTGTCATTCTTTCTGGAGTTATTTCTCCACTTGTGTCCATATTGGGCATATTGGGCACCTACCAACCTGGGGAGTTCTTCCTTCAGTGTCATATCTTTTTGCCTTTTCATGCTGTTCATGGGGTTCTCAAGGCAAGGATACTGGTGTGGTTTGCCATGCCCTTCTCCAGTGGACAATGTTTTGTCAGAACTTTCCCACATACCTGTCTGTCTTGGGTGGCCCTACCTGGCATGGTTCATAGTTTCATTGAGTTACAGAAGGCTGTGTTCCACGTGATCAATTTGATTAGTTTTTTGTGATTGTGTTTGTAGTCATCCTCTGATGGAGAAGAATAAGAGGCTTATGAAAGCTTCCCAGTGGAAGAGACTGACTGAGGGGGAAACTGGGTCTTGTTCTGTTGGGCGGGGCCATGGTCAACAAATCTTTAATTCAGTTTTCTCTTGATGCATGGGGTTCTGTTCCCTCCCTGTTGTTTGACCTGAGACCAAACTATGCTGGAGGCAATAAAGATAATGGCGACCTCCATCGCAAGGCCCAGTGCCCCCACTTCTGCACTCAGTGCCCCGACCCTGCAGCAGGCCACTTTGCTCTTTGCCATGCAAACTAACATATTCACAGATTCTGGGGATTAGAATGTGCACATTTTTAGGGCTCACTATTCTGTCTACCGCAGAAGTTAGAGAAGCCTCACAAGAAAAGAACAGCCAACTTCAATTTTCGCTTTATCATCATGACTTTTATCTTCATCTGTATATTTATACTTGTGTGTGTGTGTGTGTGTGTGTGTGCAGTCACTCAGTTGTGTCTGATTCTTTCCAGCCCTATGGACTGCAGCCCACCATTCTCCTCTGTCCATGCGATTTTCTAAGCAAGAAATCGGGAGTCGGTTGTCATTTCCTTCAGGGAATCTTCCTGACTCAAGGATCGAATTCATGTCTCCCAAGTCTCCTGCATTGCAAGCAGATTCTTTACTGCTAAGCACAAGGGAAGCCCAACTTATACATATATGCATATTATAGTAATTATTTGTGCTAAGTTTGAAAATAACTGGCAGGCATTATAACCCTTCATATTTCAGAATTTAGTTCTTAAGAGCATCACATTCACTTATAACCACACAGCAATTAGCAAATATTATAGCAATTATTTGTGATAAGTTTGAAAGTAACTGGCAGGCATTATAACCCTTCATATTTCAGAATGTAGTTCTTAAGAACAAGCACATTCACTTATAACCACACTGCAATTAGCAAAATGTATAGGGAATTAATGATGATAAGACTATTATCTAATATTCACATTTCAACAATTATTTTTAACATGTCTTTAAAAAATTCAACTTAAGATCACACATTGCTGACATTTTTGAAGAGTACAGGATGGTTATTTTACCAAATGTCTCAGTCTTGGTGTTTCAGAGTTTTTTAACCTCAGGATTAGACTCAAGTGATGTTTTTGCTGGTAGTGATACCACAAAAGTGATGCTGTGTCATCTCAATGTAATATAGAGGGAGGCTCACACTATCAGATTATTCTGTTATTGGTGATGCTAATTTTTATTACTTGAATAGCAGCGTTTGCCACAGTTTTTCACTATGCAGTTTCCATTTTCCCTTTCATAAGTAATTAATAATCTGTGAGAGAACTTTGAGACTATAGATGTTAATCTTTATTCCACCAGACATTCACGCGATATTTTAGCAACCTTTGCTGATTCTTGCCTGAATCAATTGTTGGGAAAAAGGATTGTAAAATGTGGATTTGTAGGAAACTTTATCATTCTTATTATACTTGTTAGCTAGCATTTTATTATAAGGATCATACCAACCATCAATTCATAAACCTCCAGTGGCTACTCATGGCCTACAGAACAAACTCCTAAACAAAGTCACAGGCCAGATCTGGGACCAAAGGTCAGAGGATATATATTTTCTATTTGATGCAAGTCGTCACCTGCAGAGACTCTAGCTGACTTGTCAGTTGTTCTGTGTTTTTTCTGATTGCCACTTAGGTCTACATGATAGGAAGAGGGGTCTTCAAAGAGGAAAGGATGAACATGATTTATTATTGTTAATAATTTGGGTTAAAGGAGATGTAGATGCCTATCACTGATTCTGTAAGCTGGAATAAAGAAGAGGAAAACTTCACAAATAGTAAGATCCATTTGGGGGTTCCCTGTGGAGCCCAAGGCCTTCTGCAGGATGGGGGCTGTGAGATAGTTAGTAGTAAACCAGGAAAGAGGATAGAGTTTTATAGGTTAGCCATTATATGCATACTAGAAATTATTTTAAACAATGACACATATTAACTCATTTAATGGTCATTTAATTTAACATGAGGAATTTGTTGTTGCTGTTGTGCAGTCAGTCGTGTCCAACTCTGTATGACCCCATGAACTGCAGCACTCCAGGCACCTCTGTCCTCCACCATCTCCCAGAGTTTGCTCAAACTCAAGTCCATTGAATCTGTGATGCTATCTACCATCTCATCCTCTGCTGCCCTCTTCTCCTTTTGCTTTCAATCTTTGCCAGCATCCGGGTCTTTTCTGAGTCAGCTTTTCACATCAGGTGGCCAAAGCTTCAGCTTTAGCATCAGTCCTTACAATGAATATTCAAAGTTTATTTCCTTTAGGATTGACTGATTTGAGGAAGGTACCCCTTATTATATCCATTTAACAGAAGAGGAAGTGATGCACAGAGAGTTTAAATAATTGCCCAAGTCCACAGACTTGGCGAGTGACCGAGCAAGAACTGCAATCTCCAAAAGGGAAATGCTTCACTACTGACTATCCCACAGATGCTCAGAACACAGCTTGGTTTTGATTCAATACAAACATATGGTAAGTAGATGCATGAATGAATGAATGATTGAGTCTTTTCAATGTAATAATACAGAAGCCTCTTTATTGGTTTCTCTATCTCCATGCTCTTCTAATGCCAAGTTATTACCATACAATTGCTGAATCAATCTAAAATTGCTTTTGCACATGGTGGGCATTCAATAAATATTTGAGAGAATAACTAAAAATTCAAATATGATTGCATACTTCCCTTGACAATGAGTCAATGTATATTAATAATATATACTTGAAAATCCAGTCTTTTCACGGCATGATCATTTCCGGCTTAGCTGATATAGCCACATCTACTTCCAGTTTTCAGGTTCTAAGCTTCAACATTACTAACACATTACCCACAAAAGCTGTTTTTTCTGTCACCTCTGTTCTTTTGAAAGTGTTTATTCTTCTATCTAGAACTTCTTGCCACCTATACTCCACTTTTATCCACTTAGCACTATGTTCTCCTTCTTCAAGCTTCCTCTTGAGTGTTACAATTTTTAGGAACCTAAACAGACTGGTTCCAAATAGGAAAAGGAGTATGTCAAGGCTGTATATTGTCACCCTGCTTATTTAACTTCTATGCAGAGTACATATGAGAAACGCTGGACTGGAAGAAACACAAGCTGGAATCAAGATTGCCGGGAGAAATATCAATAACCTCAGATATGCAAATGACACCACCCTTATGGCAGAGGGTGAAGAGGAGCTAAAAAGCCTCTTGATGAAAGTGAAAGCGGAGAGTGAAAAAGTTGGCTTAAAGTTCAACATTCAGAAAACTAAGATCATGGCATCCGGTCCCATCACTTCATGGGAAATAGATGAGGAAACAGTGGAAACAGTATCAGACTTTATTTTTTTGGGCTCCAAAATCACTGCAGATGGTGACTGCAGCCATGAAATTAAAAGACGCTTACTCCTTGGAAGAAAAGTTATGAGCAACCTAGATAGTATATTCAAAAGCGGAGACATTACTTTGCCGACTAAGGTCCGTCTAGTCAAGGCTATGGTTTTTCCAGTGGTCATGTATGGATGTGAGAGTTGGACTGTGAAGAAGGCTGAGCGCCGAAGAATTGATGCATTTGAACTGTGGTGTTGGAGAAGACTCTTGAGAGTCTCTTGGGCTGCAAGGAGATCCAACCAGTCCATTCTGAAAGAGATCAACCCTGGGATTTCTTTGGAAGGAATGATGCTAAAGCTGAAACTCCAGTACTTTGGCCACCTCATGTGAAGAGTTTACTCATTGGAAAAGACTCTGATGCTGGGAGGGATTGGGGGCAGGAGGAGAAGGGGACGACAGAGGATGAGATGGCTGGATGGCATCACGGACTCGATGGACGTGAGTCTGAGTGAACTCCGGGAGATGGTGATGGACAGGGAGGCCTGGCGTGCTGCAATTCATGGGGTCACAAAGAGTCGGACATGACTGAACGACTGAACTGAATCTGATTCTGTCAGTTAGAATTCAACTTTTCTATATCTTTGATCCCATTGGGCCTTGGTGTGAGTGCGTGCGTGCATACCCAGTTGCACAGTCATGTCTCTGTCCAACTCTTTCTGACCGTATGCACTGTAGCCTGCCAGACCCCTCTGTCCATGGGATTCTCCAGGCAAGAATACTGGAGTGGGTTGCGATGCCCTCCTCCAGGATGTCTTCCCAACTCAGGGACTGAACCAGCATCTAATGCATCTCCTGCACTGCAGGCAGATTTTTTACCACTGAGCCACTGAGGAAACTCTGGAAGTTGATAGATACTTCTTATTAAATATCCTCTGATATATCTTTTGATTTATATCATATCACAATTATTTCTTGCTTGCTTTTCACCTAGAGCTTCTCCAGAGCCAGACTAAGTCTAATTCATTTTTATATCCTTGTATCCATCACATGGGTCTTTCCCAGTGGCTCGGTGGTAAAGAACCCACCTGCCAATGCGGGAGATGTGGGTTCGATCCCTGGGTCAGCAAGATGCCCTGGAGTAGGAATGGCAACCCACTCCAGTATTGTTGCCTGGAAAAACCCCATGGACAGAGGAGCCTGGTGGGCTACAGTCCATGGGGTCACAAATGAGTAGGACACAACTTAGCAACTAAACAGCAATAATATATCATATAGCCTGGCACATGGGAGATGCTGAGGTTTGTACATCTCATTATAAAGAATGTAGATTCTGAAATCAAACTGCCTCATCTTAAGTCCTGATTCCAGAAAGTAAGAGCTTTCTGATCATTCATGAATTGCTATCTTCTCTGTATCTTGGTTTTTTCCTTCTGTTAAAGGGAAATAATAATACTTAGCTTTTAGGTTTGTTGTGAGAATTAAATGAGCAAAATGTACACATGCTTTACATAATTTAATATAATTAATCTTTAAGATAACGCATATAGATAGGTCCTATTGTTGCCTATATTTTACATCATCCAGTATATTGAATTGTGAGGAGTTAGAGTAACTTGCCAAATATCAGTTATTGTTATTATATTAGTTAATTTAGATCCATTGACTAGAACAAAGGTTGATGTAACAGTAGATTCATATAGAAGATTCTGAAGGTGGGTGGTAAGAGAATTCAAAACTTTTAAATGCTGGATTAGAGTTGAACTTTATCCTAAAGATGGGAGTGGCAAATAAATTTCAGTTCTTGTGCTAACTTGGACTAATTGCTGATGGCTGTTTGGAGTGTTGAGTTGAGAAAGACTGTTGGCTTGCACACAGCATTAGGGAAAGCAAGCAGCATGAGTGACCTTATATACTTATGCTAAATGTGGGCAAGCGGAAATGGTAGCATACATCCCATTTAGCTGACTTCCCTGGAAACAAAGCATTAAGGACATGTGGATCTTGGGAAACTCAGACTAACTTTTCAGACTCTTGGGAAGGAACATGAGTCTCTTCTACATGAAAATAAAAATCCAATTTTGTTATTTTTGACAGTTCTTTAAATGGAGATATTTCCCCATGACCATATTCAATCATAGCTTATAGTAACCAAACAAAGTCTTAGATATTTTCTTCTAGATCATGTTGGAGACTCAGATTATATTATAAATCTGATTGTGTATTATCATCATGAAATCTTTGCTTAGACAAATCAAGCCATTAAAACAGTTCCTGGAATTTCAAAGCCTTTTCTTTCACTGATTCTAAAATATACCATATGACACCCCTCATATGAGGAATCTAAAAGAAATGATACAAGTGAACTTATTTGCAAAACATAAACAGACTTAAAGTACAAATTTATGGTTACCAGGGGGAACAGTCGGAGGAGAGATAGTTAGTCTGGGATCAACATGTACCCACTGTTGTGTTTAAAATGGATAACCAACAAGATCCTACTGCATAGCACAGGGAACTCTGCTTAATGTATGTGGCAGCCTGGATGGGAGGGAAGTCTGGGAGGGAAATGGCCATTTGAAATTATCACAAGATTGTTAATTGGCTATACTCCCATATAAATTTAAAAGTTTTAAAGAAATGTATGGCCCTGGCTGAGTACTTGCTTGTGTATGTGAAGAGTGCAAGCCTCAGTAAGTCTCTACTAACTTTATACTAATTCTCAATGCTGTGCTTGTGACATGCCCCAAGAGAATGACACGAAAGTATGCCTACCAGTAAGGAATATATACTTTAGTCAGAGAAAATGAAAAAAAAAAAAGAAGAAGAAGAAATGTCTAGCACATTTGATTGGGAACAATCTCTGAGATTTGGGACTTCTGTGAAAGAAACTTGGCTTAATTGAGTCAAAAAATTGGATTGGATTTGAATGGGAGGACAGAAACAGAGCATTCTAGGTAATGAAAACTGGACCAACACGGGGGAAGCAGGAATGAAGCTGAGAGTGCAAGGGAAAAGTAGAAGAACAAGGGCAGAAGAAGAAGGCTTATGTGGAGAGCAAAGAAGTGACTTATAGAAGAAGGAAGGGGGTAGCTAATGAGAGCTATTGGAGCCTAGGCCAAGAAGTGTCACCATATAGAGACAAAAAAGTGGGTTTTGAGCAATATAAAATTATTATTTCAAGAAAACTACATTGTACAGATTTGCAGGCTGAATTAGAATGGATGAAGACACGAGGCAGAGACCTTGCTTAAGAGTTGCCTGACAGGTTCCTCTGTTCATAGGATTTTACAGGCAAGAATACTGGAGTGGGTTGCCATTTCCTCATCCAAGTAATCTTTCTAACCCAGGGATCAAACCTGAATCTCGTGTGTCTTGTGCATCAGCAGGCAAATTCTTTATCACTGGGCCACCTGGGAAACCCAAACACCTTGCTTAACAGGCATTGCAAAATGCTTTGTAAACTAGAATGCTTGATACAAAGGCTTATAAATGTAAAAGAGAACAAGAAACAGAATAAAATTGCTTGGACTACAGAAGAGAGAGTGAATTTAAAAGATTTCAGAGGAAAACTCAGAATATGTTAGAGAGACATCTTGGATTAACAGCCAAGCTCCATATCCACTCTACTCCTGGCTTCTGGCAGACAGGGAACACTTGGTATGTCCACAAAAGAAAAAAAAAGAGAAAGAGAAAGAAGAAAGATGAAAATGGTATATGTGATAATTATTCATTAAATTCACAATTTAAGGACTTCATATTCACTTTCTATTTATTATATCCCATCTTGTTCTAGAAAGAATTTCAGAAGGCCTATATATTATGTGTAGGGCATAATAAAATATGATAAATTAGTTCAGGTTAAATGTGGGCAAAAAGTTGTGAAAGAGTAGATACAAAATGCAGCCATAAATAAAACTAATCATTCAAACTATAATGAACTACACATTTAATGTGGGTTTGAGCAACTGATGTCAAAGGTAAAAATTTGGCAATTAAACAAACCAGTGTCATTAGATAAGACCATATGAGTTACTAGATGGAATTTTAAGTAATCTTGGTTCTAAACTTAGCAAGATAACCTCCCATGATATGTATTTCAGGTGAAAGTTAATTTTCTTACAACAATACTCTCTCTATCTCAGCTTTCTCTCTGTTTCTTTCTGTCCCTCCCTTTTTCTCTACACTTGAGTCCCACCTAACAGACACACACACACATGCTTACACAGTCTACACACAGAGAAGAATATTATTACTAATTGTAATTAAAGAATAGCTAATATTTAACTTTGGCCATATCATTGAGTTTTAATGGATAAATCAATGCTCCTTCTCCTCCTACTCCCCACCAGAAACAATCCAGAAAATACTCCCTGGAGGTACAAATATAGAATTGCTTATTTTAATATTATGTCTTATGATGGACTAGATAAAATAAAGAATTTACAAGAGGACAAAGCAGGTATGAGAAGAGAAATGAGAGAGAAGGAAAATGGGATTTTCTTTCAGATTTCTCCTATGGTCTGAAAACTTATGAGCTAATGTTTGACCTTGATTGTAATGGAACTGCACCATGAAGTTTAACTGAATCTGTTCCAAGAATTATCTAAATTTGGCAAGCAGATAATGCTACATACCTAAGGAAAGATTAGAATACTCACATAAATCAAAGGTGAAGGAGATCAAGTACCAGTCGAAATAGCATTTAGAAATAATAATGCAGTATTATATGCAGTAAAGTCCAATGACTGCTTAATTAGATACTGTGGTCTTAGAAGCATTTATGTGCGAACCTTGGCCAGCGTGAGCTCCCCAAATAAAAAAGAGTTCATTAAAGTATCACATTCCTGCTCCATGATTCTGTTATAATGATAACCAGGTATTCACAGCAGGGCCTCGGTGGATTCCTGCTTTTATAGCCTAAGCCAATACAAAGTCGTGTAATGTTTTCATTTTTGTTACATCCTAGCCACCAGTCAGAGAAAGTGAAATTATAGCTTAATGGAAAGATGGTTTTATTTTAGCAAGGGAAAGTGTTATGGAGGTGATTTAATAATAACCTTGCAAGGAAAAGGGGGGCAGGAAAGTGACCTTGTTTAGGGTTTCAAATTAAATGGAGAATACGTATATACTGGGTAACATTGAAATATATTCATTATATGAAAACTGAAAGAAAGCTCATGTCCAAGAAAACAGTGCATCTTTGTAGAAAGAAAGCTTTAGAATTATATAGATCTTGGATTGGTGTTCTCACTCTGGCACTTATTAACTCTGTGTCCTTGGAAAAGTCAAACAGCTTTTTCAGTCTCAATTTCCTTATCTGTAAAATGGGAATAGTGATACCTATTTCTTGGGGTTGACAAGACACACTTTTTAACATATCTTATTCAAAGTCAGGCACATGGGAAGTAATCAATACATGACAACTTTACGCATTTCAAGATTTGTTTTTTGTTATTTTATTTCATTTTTTCAGATTCCAGATATAAAGACATAGTTCTTATCCTCAATAATGCAGAATTTAACAGAGGCTACAGGTAGATAAATAGTTAAGAAATAATGTGATTAATATTATAGTAGCAACATATATGATGTTCCACGGGGGTAAAGGCTAACCAGTTATTAATTCTGTTCTGGGTAGTTGGAAAAGGCCTGGAGGCAATTACTTTTGGGTCTGTCTTAAAGATGAGTAGAACTTTTTCCATCTAAGGACCGACCTGATAAAAGAAAAGGGTCCATGAAAATCCTGGAGTAAAGGATAATCTGGGACAAGGCACAAAACTGAGGACCGAGATTCTGGTTGAAGCTACATTTTGAAAGGCAAGGTGTTTTGCTAAGGATTTGAAATTTGTCTTTAGGCAGAAAGACTCTGGAAGGTTTACATGATTTTTAAGCAAATGAATGACTGGTTTAATGTGTTTAGGAAGGAACCGGCCACTCTATAGAATAAGAACTAAAGAATTTGGAGAATGGAGACAGGAAATAAATTGGCCATTGCCACAGTCCATGACCACTCAGTTGGTAAAGAATCTGCCTGCAATGTACGAGATCAGGGCTGGATCCCTGGGTCTGGAAGATCCCCTAGAGAAGGAAATGGCAACCCACTCCAGTATTCTTGCCTGGAGAATTTTATGGACAGAGGAGACTTATGGGTTAGTCCATGGGGTTACAAAAAGTCGGCCACGACTGTGACTAACACTTTCACTTTCACAGTCCATGTGAAAAATAAGGGTTTGGACCTAGGTCCTAGTAGTGAAATTAAAAGGGGTAAGACTGCAATTTCAGAGGCTTTTCAGAGGTAGATGAGTAGAAGTTGGTAATGGCTGGATATTAGAGATTAAAGAGTTAGGAGTTTTGATGGCAGCTAGAGGTGCCAGGCAGACTACCGTCCACAGGGTCACAAAGAGTCTGACATGACTGGAGTGACTTAGCAGGCACACAAGCTCAGCAGAGTTATGACAGAATCGTCAACCTGACAGAAGAGGAAGCGCAGTTTTGCAGACACAGCACTGAAGTTAACTTTGAATGGGTTGGTGTGAAGTGCTGAGGAATCATCTCAGCAGAGATGTGCAGAACATAGTTGCACCTTGTGTTCTGGGGCTCATGATTCAGAGATGAAGATAAAAGTGAAGGAATATAAATAATTATAACATCTGTAACAACAACAGCAATAGCTACTGTTAACTGAGTACTGATTACGTGCCAGTCATGGCTCTAAAAGCTTTAATACATTATTTTATTTAACTCTGATAATATTTTCTTGTTGAACACAGGGAATCTCAGAAAGCTAAATGGCTATATACAAAGAGTGGATTTCATCCCTTAGAGGGAAGGTATACAGAATCAGCTGAGAAGCTGTTGACTGCAACTAACAGGAAACTAAACTCAAACTCTAATCTATTGATGTTTAATAATTGAACTGTCCCAAAATAGAGTAGGTCCAGTTGAAATTTGACCCTAAAACTCCAGTGTCTCACCAGAACCAGCTTCCATTCAGTTCTTGATTCCTGCTCTGCCTTCCACAGATTTGCTCTCATTGACCAGCTTACATCATGGTTTCCTGCCTTCCCAATTCATTTGCCTAGAGGAACAGAATGTGCTGACTTGCTTACACCTAACTTTATGTGCATCTTCATGAAACAGCTATGATAGCTGGGAAGGAGGCCTGGAGTTTGCTTACTGGGAAAGACCCAGAAAGGCCTATTCCCTAGAGATGTGGGCATCAATCCTATTCAAACTTTAGACTGGAAAACATTACATTCTTTAAGGAAGTGAAATGGAATGCTGGGGAGACAAATATTATTGACTAAACAGAGTAAACATGAGAGGATCGAGGATGGAATTCTGGAAAGGCACTCTATTTAAAGGACAGGTTAAGAAAGCAATATTACTGCAAGAAAAAAAAAAAAGTGCTTAAAGAAGTAAGAGGAAAACCAGGGAAGAGTAATATCTCAGATACCAAAGGAAGTTTCATGTGTGCCCTTGAGACTGATTGCTAAATTCCCTGAATCAGAAAAGCCAATATGATTTTGTTTTTAAGAATCTGTTATTATTAAATCTTTATAAAACTTTTGTAAATGAATGGAAATAAGGATATCACTCCAATGTTAGCATAGTATGATCATCTAATATGATTGCTTGAAATTTTACAATAATTTTCTCAGGCTCTTGAGATATTCTTTTTCCTTTGAGGGAAAAAATATAGAGAGTACAGTTCCAGACCTATATGTGTGGTCTTTGTTGTGAGGGGCGAGGGGTGGTCCCTTGACCTTCTAGTCTACAGAAGAGATCTCTTGGATGTCTTTGAACTGAGCATTATCTCTTATTCAACTCCCAGGCCTTAGAAGGCATTCAACATGTAGCTACATATTTCTAATGCACAAAGCACTCCTTCCAAGATTAAAGAGGTGGGATAAATTCAAACAATTATCTACTGGAAAGACTTATTCACTGCAACAAAGGTTCAGCACTACTTTAGGAAAGAATTGAGATCTGGGGAGAAGAGAGGTCCAACACACCTGAGTCTGAATCTGACTTCTGATGCCAGATGTAGGATCCTAAGCAAATTACTACATTCTTTTGAGGCTCAGTCTCATGACAATAAGATGAGGAATTTGATAATATCTTGAAAAATGTTTATAATGTTGAGTAGGCAACATATACCTATTAATTACATTGTAGCTGTTCAATAAATTGCTGTTATAAAGTCCCGTGTATGTTGTCTTTATAGTTGCCATTATTATCTGTTACAAAAAGGAGGCAGTTTGAATAGTGGCTGATCACAGAATAATGAAAATGGAGCTGCCTAGGTTTCAGTTCCACACCATTTTTAAAATAATTTTATGTACTTGGATAACCACACCTCAGTTTCTTCATCTGCAGGCTAATGGTAATAATAATACTTTTTCAAAAGATTGTAAAGAAAATTAAAAGACACATAGATATATAACTCTTAGACTTGCTACGGATGCTCAATGAGTGAGCAGTAAACATTGGTTTTAATTACTATTGTGTAAGGTGATGATCATGGGAAATAGATGGGGAAACAGTAGAAACAGTGTCAAACTTTATTTTTTTGGCCTCCAAAATCACTGCAGATGGTGACTGCAGCCATGAAATTAAAAGACGCTTACTCCTTGGAAGAAAAGTTATGACCAACCTAGATAGTATATTCAAAAGCAGAGACATTACTTTGCCGACTAAGGTCCGTCTAGTCAAGGCTATGATTTTTCCTGTGGTCATGTATGGGTGTGAGAGTTGGACTGTGAAGAAGGCTGAGCACCGAAGAATTGATGCATTTGAACTGTGGTGTTGGAGAAGACTCTTGAGAGTCTCTTGGGCTGCAAGGAGATCCAACCAGTCCATTCTGAAGGAGATCAGCCCTGGGATTTCTTTGGAAGGAATGATGCTAAAGCTGAAACTCCAGGCCTTTGGCCACCTCATGTGAAGAGTTGACTCATTGGAAAAGAGTCTGATGCTGGGAGGGACTGGGGGCAGGAGGAGAAGGGGACGACAGAGGATGAGATGGCTGGATGGCATCACAGACTTGATGGACGTGAGTGAGTGAACTCCAGGAAATGGTGATGGACAGGGAGGCCTGGCGTGCTGCAATTCATGGGGTTGCAAAGAGTCGGACACGATTGAGTGACTGAACTGAATTGAACTGAAGGTGACGATCGGAGAATTTTTCATTTTAATAGACAGTCTCAGAGTGCTCTACTTACCAAGCTATTTCTTATTTGACTTCATCTCATGAAAGGGTAGATGAGGTTCTCTCTGATTGTCTTTAGATACAGTCTCATTAAGAACATGCGATCTTCTGATGGATCCACACTCACTTTATGTACAATGTGATCAGAATAACGGTAACCTCACTGGACTGTTGTAAAAAATTAGCGATCTAACATGCAACCCTCCAGATCTAATAAGGTTTAATTGGAGCTCCATTGTACACTCCCTGGAATTTCAAATACTTCCTCAGATTGGACTGAGTTTTGCATTCTCCTGGTCAACCTTGAGCATGCTTTCGGTCTTTTTCTGAATCCTGTAAGAATATGAACACTCCCACCTTCTCTCTTATGTTCTTGTCAGTTTTGCAATGGTTTTCTCAGTGAAGAGAAAGGGAGAGAAGAAGAGATGAGAGGGTAGTGAGAGAGAGATTAAATAAACACAGGGCACTTAAATGTGTAGTAAAAATCACTGACAATTTGGGAGACCAAAATTCCTAATTAAAAATTAGATTTTTTTTTTTGTTTAAAGTCCTCATCATAAGGGAGTTTTTCTCTCATCATTTTACCTTTCAGTGTATCCTAGCCTCAAATCATTTAGCTGATTTCTCTCTTTCCTTTTTTTCTCTTGTCATTTTAGTCCTTTTCCACTTCATTCACCATTCTCTAAAGTAATTAGAGAATTACTGTTTACATATATCCTGGCTTACTTATCAAAGGATATTCCTGAACAAATGTTTTATCCTGTTACCTACAAGCAACAATTAGTAAAGTTAAAGCACATAAAATGTGTTCAGTGATATAGCATTTAATAATAATGGAGATAGTTATTATCATTATTGTGATTTTGCCATGGGAAAGAGCGCTGGTCATGGGAGAGATACATGGTTTCAGAGCATCACTCTATGGCTAACTTAGGTGGAAACTTAGGACAAGTTACTTTATCTCCTTAATCTCATATTCCTCAAATGTAAAATGAGGTGTAAAATTAATATCTACCTCATAAGCAGTTGTATGGTTTTCCTGAGAGAGTATATAATTTGCTTAACACTATGCAGGAGATCCAACCAGTCCATTCTAAAGGAGATCAGTCCTAGGTGTTCTTTGGAAGGAATGATGCTAAAGCTGAAACTCTAGTACTTTGGCCACCTCATGCAAAGAGTTGACTCATTGGAAAAGAGTCTGATGCTGGGAGGGATTGGGGGCAGGAGGAGAAGGGGACGACAGAGGATGAGATGGCTGATGGCATCACCGATTCGATGGACGTGAGTTTCAGTGAACTCCGGGAGTTGGTGATGGACAGGGAGGCCTGGCGTGCTGCAGTTCATGGGATCGCAAAGAGTCAGACACGCCTGTGAGACTGAACTGAACTGATGTCTAGAAATACTTAATATTCAATATTTGTTCATTATTATTACTCACAAACTTCCAAACAAGCTCTCAAGGTCCAAATAATGTACAAAGTACATGCTACTTCAATAAACATACTTTCAAACACTCACTATATAACTCACAAGCAGGTGTACCAATGGTTTTCTCTCCCAATCTGCTTCTTTTTTTTTTTTTAATTTTTTTTTGTATTGAAGGGTAATTTGTTTACAGAATTTTGTTGTTTTCTGTCAAATCTCTACAAGAATCAGCCATAGGTATACATATATCCCTTCACTTTTGACCTCTCTCCTGCTTCCCACTCCATCCCACCCCTCCCCTCTATATTGATACAGAGCCCCTGTTTGAGTTTCCTGAGCCATACGGCAAATTCCCGTTGGCTATCTATTTTACATATGGTAGTGTAAGTTTCCATGTTACTCTTTCCATACATCTCACCCTCTCCTCCCCTTTCCCCATATTCATAAGTCTATTCTCTATGTCTGTTTCTCCATTGCTGCCCTGTAAATAAATTCTTCAGTACCATTTTTCTAGATTCCATATATATGTGTTAGAATATGATATTTATCTTTCTCTTTCTGATTCACTTCAATCTGTATAATAATTTCTAGGTTCACCCACCTCATCAGAACTGACTCAAATGCATTCTTTTTTATGGCTGAATAATATTCCATTGTGTATATGTACCACAACTTTATCCACTCATCTGCCAATGGACATCTAGGTTGCTTCCATGTTCTAGCCGTTGTAAATAGTGCTGCAATGAACAATGTGATACATGTGTCTTTTTAAATTTTGGTTTCCTTAGGGTATATGCCTAGGAGTGGGATTGCTGGGTCATATGGTGATTTTATTCCTAGTTTTTTAAGGAATCTCCATACCATCTTCCATAGTGCCTGTATCAATTTACATTCCCACCAGCAATGTACGAGGGTTGTCTTTTCTCCACACCCTCTCCAGCATTTATTGTTTTTAACTTTTTTGATGATGGCCGTTCTGACCAGTGTGAGGTGATATCTCATTGTAGTTTTGATTTGCAATTCTCGTAATGAGCACAGAGAAGGCAATGACAACCCACTTCAGTACTCTTGCCTGGAAAATCCCATGGATGGAGGAGCCTGGTAGGCTGTAGTCCATGGGGTCGAAAAGAGCTGGACACGACTGAGCAACTTCACTTTCACTTTCCACTTTCACACATTGGAGAAGGAAATGGCAACCCACTCCAGTGTTCTGCCTGGAGAATCCCAGGGATGGGGGAGTTTGGTGGACTGCCGTCTATGGGCTTGCAGAAAGTCGGACATGACTGAAGCGACTTACTAGCAGCAGCAGAAGCAGTAATGAGCGATGCTGAGCATCTTTTCATGTGTTTGTTAGGCATCTGTATGCCTTCTTTGTTTAAGTCTTTTTCCCACTTTTTGATTGGGTCACTTGTTTTGCTGGCATTGAGTTGTATGAGCTGCTTGTATATTTCGGAAATTAATCCTTAGTCAGTTGTTTCATTTGCTGTTATTTTTGCCCATTCTGAGGATTGTCTTTTCACCTTGCTTATAGTTTCCTTTGCTGTGAAAAACTTTTAAGTTTAATCAGGTCCCTGAATCTACTTCTGAATGGTGTGAAAAGATGAGTTTTTTTCACTCATGGATCTGTTGGGATCTATCAGATCTGCACATATATATGCCTATATGTTTTATATTGTATATATTATGTAATATATCCAATAACTATAGATCTTGTCTTAATATATATAACATAGTATATATTCTTTTATTTTCCTTTAATGTCTGTATTTAAAATACTTTAATATATGCATGATATGTTAGTATATATAAATAATTTTTAAGCAAATAAGATATACCTATATTAGAAGTATGATAGAAATTTTTTAATAATGAGGTGCAGTATTAAAAAAAAGAGTTTAAAAGACAATTTACAACATTCTTGGCACAATAATATTTAATTTGTTACAAGGTACCAATTTGCCAGGCTCTAGGCTATGGCTTTCCCAGTGGTCATGTATGGATGTGAGAGTTGGACTGTGAAGAAGGCTGAGCACCAAAGAATTGATGCTTTTGAACTGTGGCATTGGAGAAGACGCTTGAGAGTCCCTTGGACTGCAAGGAGATCCAAACAGTCCATTCTGAAGGAGATAAGCCCTGGGATTTCTTTGGAAGGAATGATGCTAAAGCTGAAACTCCAGTACTTTGGCCACCTCATGTGAAGAGTTGACTCATTGGAAAAGAGTCTGATGCTGGGAGGGATTGGGGGCAGGAGGAGAAGGTGACAACAGAGGATGAGATGGCTGGATGGCATCACTGACTCAATGGATGTGTCTGAGTGAACTCCAGGAGTTGGTGATGGACAGGGAGGCCTGGCGTGCTGCTATTCATGGGGTCGCAAAGAGTTGAACACGACTGAGCAACTGAACTGAACTGAACTGAACTGAACTGAGGCAAACTCTTGCACTCATCTCATATGCTAGTAAAGTAATGCTCAAAATTCTCCAAGTCAGGCTTCAGTGGTACATGAACCATGAACTTCCAGATGTCCAAGCTGGTTTTAGAAAAGGCAAAGGAACCAGAGATAAAATTGCCAACATCCGCTGGATCATCAAAAAAGCAAGAGAGTTCCAGAAAAACATCTATTTCTGCTTTATTGACTATGCCAAAGCCTTTGACTGTGTGGATCACAATAAATTGTGGAAAATTCTGAAAGACATGGGAATACCAGACCATCTGACCTGCCTCTTGAGAAATCTGTATGCAGGTCAGGAAGCAACAGTTAGAACTGGACATGGAACAACAGACTGGTTCCAAATAGGAAAAAGAGCACATCAAGGCTGTATATTGTCAGCCTGCTAATTTAACTTATATGCAGAGTACATCATGAGAAACGCTGGGCTGGAGGAAGCACAAGCTGGAATCAAGATTGCTGGGAGAAATATCAATCGCCTCAGATATGCAGATGACACCACCCTTATGGAAGAAAATGAGGAGTAACTAAAGAGCCTCTTGATGAAAATGAAAGAGGAGATGAAAAGTTGGCTTAAAGCTCAACATCCAGGAAACTAAGATCATGGCATTTGGTCCCATTACTTCATGGCAGACAGATGGGGAAACAGTGGGAACATTGGGTGACTTTATTTTTTTGGCCTCCAAAATCACTGCAGATGGTGATTGCAGCCATGAAATTAAAAGATGCTTACTCCTTGTAGGAAAGTTGTGACCAACCTAGACAGCATATTAAAAAGCAGAGACATTACTTTGTCAACAAAGGTCCATCTAGTCAAGGCTATGGTTTTTCCAGTGGTCACGTATGGATGTGAGAGTTTGACTATAAAGAAAGCTGAGCACAGAAGAATTGATGCTTTTGAACTGTGGTGTTGGAGAAGACTCTTGAAAGTCCCTTGGACTGCAAGGAGATCCAACCAGTCCATCCTAAAGGAGATCATTCCTGGGTGTTCATTGGTAGGACTGATGTTGAAGCTGAAACTCCAATACTTTGGCCACCTGAAGCAAAGAGCTGACTCATTTGAAAAGACCCTGATGCTGGGAAAGATTGAGGGCAGGAAGAGAAGGGGACGACAGAGGATAAGATGGTTGGATATCATCACCGACTCAATGGACATGGGTTTGGGTGGACTCCAGGAGTTGGCAACGGACAGGGAGGCCTGGCGTGCTTTGGTTCATGGGGTCACAAAGAGTCGGACACGACTGAGCGACTGACCTGAACTGAACTGAAGATAGAGGGTATGTATAATACAATAATATAATAATGGCTTATGTGATACAACAATATAATAATAGTTCAGTTCAGTTCAGTCTGCAGACTCTTTTTGTTCTCATTAAACCTTTGCTCTTAGGGAAAAACAGAGTTGGAAGCTATCAGAGGTGAGATTTGATATATTTCTCTGATGCTTCTTCTTTAGATATATTTCTCTGATGTTTCTTCTTTAATTCCCAATGTCAATGTGAATGTGTCTATCATAAATTTTGCTTCTAACTTCATCTAATGAAGTCAATAATCAATGAATTGTTGTTGTTTAGTCACTAAGTCATGTTTGATTCTTTTGCAACCCCATGGACTGTAGCCCACCAGACTCCTCTGTCCATGGGATTTCCCAGGCAAGAATACTGGAGTGGTTGCCATTTCCTTCTCCAGGGGATCTTCCTGACCCAGTGATTGAACTGGTGTCTCCTGCACTGGGACTCGTGTCTATACCACTGATCCAGCAAGGAAGGTCAATCAATGAATTACACAACTTCAAATTACTTGTGAAATATAAAACTTTTTTCTTCTATAATGCCACTGAAGTCCTTTCAAGTTATAACCTATTCAATAAAGAAACAACTAGGACTAACTGCTTTTGGTAAAGCATTAACAGGGGATGAATTTACTATACTTCTTTGCTGACTAATGCCCTCATTCATTTTTGAGCTCTAGCAAACACACAAGCTTGTTCTTACACCTTCATTAATAGACACATTCACTGCAAATAGAGGCAGTCATAAATGTGTGATGGTGGGATAGACATACATATTTATCTTGCATGATTTCACAGCAAATATTTGCGTTAAGTAGAAACCAGAAAGGGGAAGAATGATTTCTTGTGCTTTCTGTAGTTTCTGAGGGAGATCTGGAGAGAGACTTATAAAAATATTTTAAAGTTACCTAGTCCAATGAATTATGAGCAACAGAAGTAAATTGGAGAGATGAGCAATTGTCTGGCACATTCAGGCCTTGAAAATCTTTCATCTAAAACAATAAAATGATGAAAAGAACTTGTTTTTGGCTTGAGTGATCGGGAAGATGGCCTAAGTACTCCACTTCCAGTGCAGATTAGATCATAGAATGTAAATGTTTGTTTGCTTGTTTTTTTCTAGTACCTAGAGCAGGGGTGGGCAAACTTTTTCTGTAAATGAACAAGCAGTAATTATTTTAGATCTGTAGACCATAAAGTCTCTGTTGCACTAATGAACTCTGTCATTGTAGCAGGAAAGCAATCATAGACAATAGTACATGAGTGGGCAGGACTGCATTTCAGTAACATTTTATTTATAAGGACAAGCAAGTGAAACAAGGGTTGAACTTGTGCTGAGAGACATAGTTCGCCAATCTGTTGTCTACAACTTCTGGCTCCAAAACACCATTACTATCAAAAATTAAAACAATTTTTTTCTATTTCTTATTTTAGTATTTTGACTGTACCATGCAAGTAATGCTTAAAATTCCCCAAGCCAGACTTCAATAGTACATGAACCATGAACTTCCAGATGTTCAAGTCAGATTTAGAAAAGGCAGAGGAACCAGAGATCAAATTGCCAACATCTGTTGGATCATCAAAAAAGCAAGAGAGCTCCAGAAAGACATATACTTCTGCTTTATTGACTATACCAAAGCCTTTGACTATGTGGATCACAACAAACTGTGGAAAATTCTTCAGGAGACGGGCATACCAGACCACCTGACCTGCCTCCTGAGAAATCTGTATGCATGTCAATAAGCAGCAATTAGAACTGGACATGGAACAACAGACTGGTTCAAAATCAGAAAAGGAGTATGACAAGGATGTATATTGTCACCCTGCTTCTATAACTTATATGCAGAATATGTCATGAGAAATGTTGGATGAAGCACAAGCTGGAATCAAGATTGCTGGGAGAAATATCAATACCTCAGATATGCAGATGACACCACCCTTATGGCAGAAAGCAAAGAACTAAAGAGCCTCTTGATGAAAGTGAAAGAGGAGAGTGAAAATTTTGGCTTAAACCCCAATATTCAAGAAACTAAGATCATGGCATCTGGTTCCATCACTTCATGGCAAATAGATGGTGAAACAATGGAAGCAGTGAGAGACTTTATTTTTCTGGGCTCCAAAATCACTGCAGATGGTGACTGCAGCTATGAAATTAAATTTTCTTGGAAGTAAAGCTATGACCAACCTTAGAGAGCATATTAAAAAGCAGAGACATTACTTTACCAACAAAGGTCTGTCTAGTCAAGCAATGGTTTTTCCAGTAGTCATGTATGGATGTGAGAGTTGGACTCTAAAGAAAGCTGAGCACAGAAGAATTGATGCTTTTGAACTGTGGTGTTGGAGAAGACTTTTGGGAGTCTCTTGGACTGCAAGAAGATCTAACCAGTCCATCCTAAAGGAAATCAACCATGGCTATTCATTGGAAGGACTGATCCTAAAGCTAAAACTCCAATACTTTGGCTACCTGATGTGAAGAACTGTTTAATTGGAAATGACCCTGATGCTGGGAAAGATTGGAGGCAGGAGGAGAAGGGGACAACAGAGGATGAGATGGCTGGATGGCATCACTGACTCGATAGACATGGTTTGAGTAAGCTCTGGGAGTTGGTGATGGACAGGGAGGCCTGGAGTGTTGCAGTCCATAGGGTCGCAAAGAGTCGGACACAACTGAGCGACTGAACTGACTGATTTACTGATGCATGTAGGATCCTATTCCTGTCTAGGGATCAAACCCATGCCCTCTGCAGTGGAAGCATGAGGTCTCAACTATTGAGCTGCCAGTGAAGTCCCCAATAATTTTGAATATGTTGTTGTTCAGTCGCTAAATCATGCCTGATTTTTTGTGACCCCATGAATTGCAGCACATCAGGCTTCCCTGTCATTTACTATCCCGTGGAGTTTCTTCAAACTCATGTCCTTTGAGTTGGCGATGCCATCCAGCCATCTCATCCTCTATTTCCCCTTCACCTCCTGCCTTCAATCTTTCCATCAGGGTCTTTACCAATGAATCAGCTCTTCACATTAGGTGGCCAAAGTATTGGATAGAGTCTACACATATACATTAGATATTCATATGTATGTGTGTATGTAAAAATAATGTCTCTGATGATGAAAGTCTTTCCAAATCTAATTTAGTAAATTCAAATTATCCTATACTGTTTCTCATTTTCAAATTACTTTTCTCACCTAGGTGGCATACCTTTTCATACCAGAAAAGGCAGGCACTATTACATGTGCTTTCTTTTTATAGAACATGAAACTATGAGCTAATTAGTGGAACCTGAACCAAGTCTTCCAAAGCTCAACCATAGGTTATCTTCGAGTGATTGAAAACATGTCAATTTTAGCAGCTTTTGTCTTCCCTAAAATTCATTCATGCCCAAATTTTACAATGTTATCTTTCAGAAAAATAGACACAACCTGTGCCTAAATCTGGAATGAGAGTGGCATATAACTAAATTTTATACTAGTTTATATTTCCTAACATAGAGTTCAAAGGTTTTGTTTACAGCATCATCAGCATGAACTTTATTGTATGTCTGTCTGGAAGATCAAACATTCTGCTCCACACCAGACAAGGACTGGGCTCTGATAGTCTTCATTCAAAGATTTCCTTACATTTTTTATCGGTCAAAGGGAGGCTCAGAACTGACTTAGTGAATGGGAACTATACAGAGATGAATGACTCTGAAGACGAAAATGGCAGAATTTTTATTTGATTAGTTGGTTGATTAATTTTGCTCCTCAAGGAAAAAAGAGAGGAGGAAAGAAAAGATGAGGGGAAGACTAGCAAAATGTAAAGTGGCAAAAAGCAAAAACAAAAATACTTTTTTTTAAAAAAGTATATATTATTGAAGGATAATTGCTTTACAGAATTTTGCTGTTTTCTGAGAATGAATTACTGGGCTTTCCAAGTTGGAAGGGGCCCCAAATAATCAACTTGCCACCAAGTGGCTAAAAGATCTACTTGAGCAACAGTGGTATCTCCAAGGCCAACCTTTTTGTCTCTACTAGGGTCCAGAACCCAGGAGTCTACTCACTGATTGTCCCACTGGGATCTGACACAAATTCTTTAGTACAGCTTTTTCCACCAAAGACATCTCCGGGATCAGATTCTGCTAGATCATGTGACCCAATTGGCAGGCCCACATACACTGCAGTTTAGGTCTGCTGCAGAATCCTTTCTTTCCGGTTCCCAATCAATGTTGACATTCTTTCACGGTATGCGATGTGTGATCCAGAGCAATTTTTCTAATTATAAAATTGGTTGTGTGTGTATGTGTGTGTGTGCGTGCATGTGTGTGCGTGTGTGCATGTGTGTGTTATCATTCAGTCATGTCCAGCTCTTTGCAACCCCATGGATATAACTTGCCAGGCTCCTCTGTCCATGGGATTTCCCAGGCAAGAATATTGGAATGGGTTGTCATTCCCTTCTCTGGGGGATCTTCCCAACCCAGGGATTGAATCCAGGTGTCCTGCATTGCAGGCAGATTCTTTACCATTGAGCCACCAGGGAAGCCCATGAAATGGGTTAGCTCGAGATAAAAGGATACTCTCAGGAATTAGATTTCTTTGTGGAAGAGGATACAAGATTCATGATCTTTAAGGGATGTCCTGACACATCTCTGACCTATGGTTCCCTGAAATATTTCATTACGGTAGCACATCTTTAAATAGTCACAAGGTTGATCTGAGTGCCTCTGTAGCACTTATGTCTCAAAGGCTTTTGTATATAAGTCACTTCCTACTTATTCTAACCTATCGATATGATATCAGTGATACATTAGATCAATGTCATGGTCTGCAGGATGTCACAACAGCTCAGATCTCTTTACTATAATATGACAAAAAAAAAGGAGAGTTGATACTACTCTGGGTAAAATTGCAAATATATTACTATCTATTTATTGTACATGTCAACTGTTTCTAGTCCTCGATTGTGATGGGACTGAAAGGAATACATTCACCAAATTAATGGCCACATGCCAGGCACACAGAGTCATGCTATATCAATCTACTGCTGCAAAAATATCTTGTTTTCTGTGATAACTCTGGCTGTAGCTACTCCTTGGTTAAGCTTGCAATAGTCTATGACATTCTTCAGGATCCATTTGATTTTTGTATGAGCTCAGACTTGCAAATGAAATAAAACTATGAGAATGACCCTCACTTTTGCTTTCCTTAAACTTGTACTGTTTTAATCTGTCATCTCCTCTGAGATGTGATATTGCTGTAAATTTACTATTCTGGCCAGTCTTGGGATGCAGTTTCAGGGGGTTCCATTTGGTTTCCTTACTCTGCTGGTAATTACCCCAGAGGCCAAGGACTTAGTATGGGAGATCCTGCCAAGGATGTCATTCACAAGTACACTTTCATGGACCAAGTAAGTGACCAACCAGTTGAGATAATGAACAAGGGGACACACAGTCATTCAGACTTTGGGGAACATGCTGATTCCTTATATCTCCAAGTATTATTCCCCTTAGAGACACTATGCCCTATTTACATGTCTATAATTCTCACTGATTTAAGTTTCCTGGACTGCCACTCTGGACTTGCCATTTGTTGTAACAATTGCAACATCTTAGTTTCTAGCCACCAAGGCTGCCTTCTAGCTTTTCACTTCAGGGCTCCATCATTCCCATGACTATCAGTAAGGCACATTCTCTGACAGCCTCTCCAACCACCTGATCTCAGAGATGTTGGCATTTCTGTCCCATCCCATTCCCACCAGCTTTTATGAATAGTATGTCTACTAGGCCTTTGCAGGAAGCCTAATCCTCTGCTGGTTCTTCTGGCCTCCTACACCTGTCCAGCTTGCTCACTCACTTAAGTCTATTTTTCATCTTAATAATCTTTCAATTTTAGAATAGTTTTAGGTATACAGAAAAGGTACAAAGGTAGTATAGAGTTCCCATATATCCCTCAGTTTCCCTCATTATTGACTTTTCACATTACCATGCTATAATTTTAGAACTAATAAACCAACATCAATACACTATTATAGCTAAAGTCCATACTTATTTGGATTTCCTTGATTTTTACCTAATACCCTTTTTCTGTTGTAAGATTTCATCCAGAATATCACATGACATTATGCCATCTTTGTATTTAGCCTCCTCTGGAGGGCTTCCCTGGTGGCTCAGATGGTAAAGAGTTGGCCTGCACTGCGGGCGAGCTGGGTTCAATATCTGGGCAGGGAAGATCCCCTGGAGGAGGGCATGACAACCCACTCCAGTATTCTTGCCTGGAGAGGCCCCATGGACAGAGGAGACTAGTGGGCTACAGCCCATGGAGTCACAAAGAATTGGACACAACTGAGTGACTAAGCACACACACTTAGATGACAGCAGTTTCTCAGACTTTCCTTGTTTCTAATAGCCTTGACATATTTGAGTAGTACTTGTTTTTTAGAGTATTTATCAATTTACATGTGACTGATATTTTTATTATAATTATATTGGTGTCCTAAGCCATGCTATCCTTTCTCTACCATCTGCCATGATGATGCAGGCTTAAATTTCATTCATCATGGACCATTACCTTTTTCAATCTTCTAGGAGACACCTGAGTGGTAAGTTTATACCATTTCTGGGGGTCCTTGCCAAGGTGTTAAAAATAGTATCCTAAGAGAGCTTCCCCAGCTGAGGAAGCTCTTCTTTATCTAGGCTTATGTTTTTCACTGGAGGTACAGATGGCCATAGAAAAGATAGTTTCCTAAGACTTAACAAAATTGTAGAGATGTCTCCTGATATACGGTTAGATAGGATCACCGATTGAATGGACATGAATTTAAGCAAACGAAGCACAGGGAAGCCTACTGTGCTGCAGTCCATGGGGTCACAAAGAGTTGGACATGACTTAGCAACCGAAAAACAACAACTCCTGATACTTAGAGGTAATTAGTTGGGCTCTGAGAAAATTAAGATTCCATTTCAAGAAACAAGGGAAACAGATGATTTTGGGGTCTGTCATGCAGTATGAAGCCTTCTGATCCACACACATTAAATAAGTGGCCTTACAAAGGTACTTTTTTTATCTTTTTTTCTCTCCTGTAGGTTCTTTCCCATAGGCTGGACTTGGGAACAAAATTGCATAGTATGTCTGCTCAATGAGCCTTTGATTCCCTGGAAAGATGGGATGTGAAATCAATTCATGAAAAAAATTTCATCTGAGATGATTCAGATTCTAAAAATTGTTGAGAATGTCTTTTCTATTCTAACAAGTAATACAATCTTTTCCTTCATACTCAGTGACTATTCCCTGCAATGAAACTGGAACATTAATGAAGTCCTAGAACTTAAGCTAAATTTATGCGACCTGTGATCTTTGGTACAGTTAAACAGCAACATCTTATTACCAGGTAAAACAATTATTAACAAAACCCAAAGTTCAAAAACAAATCTCTAACTGAAGGAAAATATCCTTGGGAGTGTGCAAAGTGCTAAGTACGTTTCAAAACTTTAAATGAAGTAAGATTTTTCTTACAAGTTGCATATTTATAATCTTTATATCCTCACCAGCAAGACCATTTACTGAGTTATTCCATCTATAGTGTGCTGTACTAATCATCTTAATTACTTGGTAATAGTTGAGACCTGATACTGTATGAATCATCTTAACTACTTTATAAGCATTATTTTGTTTAATAAATGATCATCTTTCATATAATAATTCCCATTTCACAGCCAAGGACATTAAATCTCACAGTTTTCAGAACTTTCCTCCAACCTGTAGTGTGGAGCAGAGCTTGGGAAAGAATCTAGACTTGACCATGGTCATGATCTGTCCACCAAGATACCTTGTCTTCTCAAAACTATTTACTTCTGCCTGACAAGGTCACTCACTGGTGGTTTTTAAAAACCTCCCCATCCCCCCTTTTCTGTATTTAATTTTAGATTTGGAAGAGCAGTTTGTTACTCAAAACCAGAACCCTTTAATCAAGTATACGGGCTCTCTTAGGGAAAGAGAACGTTAGAGCCATGTTAGAGCCACCCTCCCTAAAATTACCATTGTTCCTCTTTAGGAGCAGTGTCAGTGGCTTCTTTTTTCCTTTCGTTGTTGTTGTTGTTGTTTTTTCCCCAGTTGATTCTTCTAAGTAAACTGTATAGAAGCTCCTTGATCTAACACAAAGACAAAATCAAACACAAAAGTATTGCTTTTTATTAGCAGTTCTATGAGTTCTACTCGCTCTCTGCTTTTCCCCTTTGACAGCAAGGTTAACTTTAATCCCAAAGTCATTAGGGGTATTTTCGTTCTTTGGTGCATAAAAGTAGACACATTAAGAAGTGGCTTAGTGACAAAAAACCAGGGCATCAAAGATCTCAGCTGCTGTGTGTAGGTTTTTCTCCACTGGGGTGGGAATCCTGTTTTAGATGGTGTTGTTTTTTTTTAATAAGATACTGGAGGATGGGGCTGTTTTTGATCTCAAGCATTTACCCAGTGGAGATGTTGCCAGAGTGTGGGTGCTGGAAACCAGAATGTTCTGGATCCTCCTGTGATCAGAAACAAAGTACC
Organism: Capricornis sumatraensis; assembly: GCF_032405125.1. NCBI lineage: Eukaryota > Metazoa > Chordata > Mammalia > Artiodactyla > Bovidae > Capricornis > Capricornis sumatraensis. The sequence continues at coordinate 57,995,504 of NC_091084.1, read as the reverse complement.
AACCACGGACTTAAAAGTTGGCCTGAGGCAACTGGAGAAAGTCAGCAGATATATGCCCTGCAGAAGAGGTGACCATATGCTCTGGTTTGCTTGGAACAATGATCTCTTTCTCATCATAACACCCTTTTCACTGTCAGCACTCCCAGTTCAGTTGATGTATCATAAATTATATCATGTCTTTAGTTATAGATCTTATCTTTCCATCTTCACACTCATATTAGATGAGAGCTAGCTTGAGAATATGAACCAGACCTCATTTGCCCTTGTATAGTTCCTCAGCATTAAGCTTTGACCCTTTTACACAGTTTGCACGTAATACATGCTTATATTACTAAATTGGCTCCTGTATTTACACTCTCCCCACTCATTGCTAACAAAAAAAAAAAAAAAAGAAAAGAAAAAAAAAAGAAAGCAAGTAATGTGTACAGAAAAACTACTGTGTGGTAGGCACTGATTTGGTCTTCCCTGGTGGCTCAGCAGTAAGGAATCTGCCTACAGTGCAAGAGACCCAGGTTCGATTCCTGGGTCAGGAAGATCCCCTGGAGGAGGGCATGGCAACCCACTCTAGTACTCTTGCCTAGAGAATCCCATGGACAGAGGAGCCTGGAGAGCTGCAGTCCATAGGGTTGCACAGAGTCAGACATGACTGAAGCAACTAAGCAGCAGCAGTAGGCACTGATTTAGATGATATCTTCTATTGCTCATAAATACCTTGCAAGGTATTTTTATTTTACCAAAGAAGAAAGTCCCAGAGGTTCAGTAACCAGAGTAAGTTACATAGTTAGTAAACAATATAGCAAAAATGCTCTTCAGTTTTGTGTCTAAGCTCAAGACTGTTATTTTCCCTGTTTCCCCCCAACTGCCTATGCCAGCATCCTCGTATAACGTTTTTACGGTTTCTAATGCATAAAAGCATGGAAACCTCAAAGCAGTTGTTTGAGGTAAGTAGTATCATTTTCATTTTAACAAAGATGTCTTTTAAAATTTGTATGTTGTGCTCAAGATCACACTGCTGATTAGTGGAAAACGGCTCAAACTCAGTTCCTTTCACTTCAAATCACAAATTGTTTTGGTTCAATACTTTTAAATGTGCTGTCTCAGTGGTAAAGAAACCGCCTGCCAATGCAGGAGACATTGGTTTGATCCCTGGGTCAGGAAGATCCCCAGGAAGAGGAAATGGCAACCCATTTCAGTATTCTTGCTGGGATAATCCCAGGGACAGAGGAACCTGAAGGGTTACAGCCCGTGGGGTCACAGAGTTGGACATAACCGAGTGACTGAGCTCACATGTACGATATTTTTAAAACTACTGAAAATGGTGAAATAGCTCACCTATTGATATCTTCAGTGTTCTAGGATGAATTAATTGTGCCCTTCCCACTCCACCCCAACCTTCCTTCTTCAGGGATATGATACACAGCCTTTTAATTTATGCTGGTGATGAATTCTTAAAAATTTTGTAGTTATTTGGCTTGCAATATGTTTTCCTAAAATTGTTATCAAAAGTACTTATGATTTAAAATGTAGCAGTATGTCTTTCCCAGTTGATAATTTTTGTTACTAACCCATGCTTTCCCATCAGAAAAACCTCAGCAATTTTAGACAGACCTCACAGACCTCAAACAATGTTTAATAATTTTCCTTGGCAAGGATAAGAAGTCAGATTTTGAACTTGAAATGTATCAGGTAAATACATATTAAAACCTCATCCATATAGGCATTCCCATACATAGATAAGTTTTAAAAGAAATGGACATTAGCTTCTTCAACGCTGTTTGTCCCATGAAGGCACTGATATTGTAAAAAAGTTTTTCCATAAGTTTTTCTTTCTAATCCTCTACAATTTTAAAATATAGCACACAGACAGATCATGTGTAAATGTACTTTCTTACATAGTTCTAGTTGGTATGATATTCCATAACATGTTCGCTTCATGGGGGACTGAAATAATATTGATTGGTAAAAGCTTGAAATATTTGCAAAATGGGCCATACAATTGCCTTTCTAGAGTATAGATCTGACAAGAAATTACATAGAAGCATAATAACTGCAAATACCTATAACATCACAAAGTCAGCTTCAGGCTTGCTGGACAGATATCAGCTGAACCAGAACTTTTAGCACATTCATAAGAAGATTCCCATCCAAAGATGCAAAGAGTTAATTTGAAAAAAGAAAAAAAATTTTTATAACAGTCACAAAATGATGAATATCATCAGTTCAATGAAATTGAGGTTTCCATAATCTATACATTAAAGGCAAAGAATAGAGCAAAAACCAAGGGAAACCCAATCAGAAATATAAACTCTATCCCTCTGATTTGTGAAATAAATATTTATGAATGATAGTATGGTAGCTCCTGTGTTATTTTCCTAGGCTTTGTTCTTCCCAGCATAGTACTAAAAGTTCCTAGTGCAAATGCTGAAATATGACAGCTGCCAATCATATTGATAATTTGTCGTTCAGTAGCTCTGTCATGTCTGACTCTGCAACCCCATGGTTTGCAGCATGCCAGGCTTCCCTGTCCTTCACTGTATCTTGGAAAATTTGGTCAAATTCATGTTTGTTGAGGCACTGAAATGGATAAGCATTATTACTGAAGTTCCTACGATGTGCCCAACTCTGCATAAGGTAGCTGACAGACACCTTCAAAATCAACCACAACCCAATGAAAAGGGTCTCATTTCTATGTTAAAGATGAGCAATTGAGTGTCAAAGAAATGAAATAACTTTTTAAGATGATCAAATTAAATACCTGAGCAAAAATCTGAGCCTAGTTATGACTCAAATTCTCCAGTCTTCATTATTAATAAGAGCTTTCACTTAGACGCTTTCACTTGATACACTTAAGTATGAGTCAATTACCTGAGTGTTAAACTAATCCCCAAATCATAAGTAGGGCCACCAAGAGTAAGCTTCTAGGAAAAAGAAAAAAACAAACAAACAAACAAACAAAGAGAGAAGTACAAAAAGTAAATTCAAAGTCTCCAGCAAAGGAGGAGAGATACAAATCTTTACCTGGTATTTGTATGGATATGTTCATTGACTTCCTACAGAAAACTATGCTCACAAATTACTCTAAATTATTCCCCTCTGTGTGCTTTAGCATTAACCTGAGTTTCATGATGAAGAATGAAAGACATAGAGCAACTTTCTGAAGGTCATAAGGTTGGTTGACTGAGATGAGATTTGAATTCAGTTCTTTCTGCTTTAATGTAAGAAGACACTTTCCTAATTAAACAACTTCTAAACATGAAACATTTCAGAAAGCTGAAAACTAAATTCTAAGGGGAATTTTTTATGGCATATTTTCCATGTATCATGAACAAAAATAAAATATCATGAAGACCTGGCAACCTACCTAGCAAGGAAATCAAGTCTTAGAATAAATTGGAAAGTATAGAATTAGAGTAAAATTTCTGGAAATTCTTTCTTAGAAATAAAATTCCAAAAGACACACATGATCACTGAGAAATTCAACACTTGAAGAAGCTTGAATGACTGTGACCAGTGTTGATGAACCTCTGTTATTACCATTTTTTATTAAAGAGGACAACAGCATCTTATACGTGTCTCCAAACACTTGCAAACACAATCCCCTCAATCAGGGTTTTAAACAAGTCCTCTTGGAATAACTATATGTTGTAGTTACCATTGCACCATACAGTTTGTGAAATTTTTATTTGACATCGCCTTTGAGGCTAGGAGATATTCATTTGTATATTCTTAGTGATGAAAAATATCCAGTTAATTTCAGTTTAGGAAATAAACAAAAATCATTTATTCATAGTGGTGCCTGGTGATGTCAGAGATAGCATGAGGAATGCTGGAATTGATAAGAAATGAGAAACTAAAAAGAGTTTCCATGGTAACTGATAAACACTGCATCTGAACTTGCCAGCTATACTGTATGTTCGAGTACATTTCCAAAGGATCTGAAAAACAAAAATCACTCAACATTAAATTTTGCCTGAATTTAATGGAAATGTCAATTGCTTATTTATAAGATATTTGCTGCTGCTAAATTGCAGTCATGTCCGACTCTGTGCAACCCCATAGTCGGCAGCCCACCAGGCTCCCCCATCCCTGGGATTCTCCAGGCAAGAACACTGGAGTGGGTTGCCATTTCTTTCTCCAATGCATGAAAATGAAAAGTGAAAATGAAGTCGCTCAGTTGTGTCCGGCTCTTAGCGACCCCATGGACTGCAGCCCACCAGGCTCCTCTGTCCATGGGATTTTAGATATTTGAAGATGTGACAATATCACAAGATCGACATAAGGAGCCTTGAGTATCACTGTTCTGTTTTACTTCAGATGTGTTGATTATCATTGTTGAGGTTGACAGGAGAGAGAAACCCAGATTTTTCTCTATTACTTTTAAGAAGTGCCCCCATCAAAGCTTGAAAAGTAAGTCAGAACTGTGTTTGTAAGAAATATTCAGTACAAAGAACATGGATTTTCGAGTCACCCAGGGTTAGACTGTGTGAACTGAATCTTCATGTTGCACAAAGCATTTCCTTGTGTATATTTTTCACTTAGAAGATGGGATTATTGACACTAATTTTAAGATTTTTTATAACTATGAATGACATGACATATGAAAGTGTCACACACATGCTCGATTCTGTCTCCTTTTGAAACTTATTCAAAAGTTCTATTTTAATGCCTAGAAACCTGAAACAAACACGAGATCCCTTCTGTTTATGCTTATTTAACAAAAGGAAGCTCATAATAGATCTTGCTGGTGGTTCTCCCATTTGTCATTCTACAATGAGAAGTTATTTGGTATCTAAGGATATTTAGCTAAGGAACTTGATCCTCATGCTCAATTACCCTTCTGACTACATATTCACTTTAAAAGTTCTACTTGTTTACTGCAAGTGTGTGTTGCCATTAGTCTGTTTTAATATTAAATGATGATCTCTGCTGGACTCTGAAATTTGCCTCTTAAAGTTGAAAGTCACCATTTTTCAAAATTGTTAAGTATATGTAGGATGAATGAATAAAATTTTAACTACTGTCAAATTTAGCTGTAAAGAATTTTGAGAACCTGATAGAATTAAATATAAATTTCAGTTTTTATTTAGATGAGAATATGTGTTTTGGAGGTAGATAAATATTTCAACTTTTTAAAAAATAGTCTTGGAAATTTTTCTTTTAGTTTCCCTTTTTATCAGTAAAACAAGATTTAAACATAGATTATAACAATGAAAGAAACCCCTAGAATTCACCTAATTTAATTCGTTGAGTGTATACTATGGGACAGAAACTTATAGGTACTAAGAGTCACATAGAGAACAAAATAGACAAAGTTCTTTATGGAGCTTATAATCTAGTAGGGAGATATTGACATTTAAAATATATGATATATTAGTAGGAGATATATTTTATGGAGAATAAAGAAAGTAGAGATTGAACATGTAGCTGTTTACAGTGTAAGAAGGTTGTCTGGTCCAGGCAGGTAACATTTGAGCAGGCTTGAAAAGGTAATTTAGTTACTTAAATTAGTCTAATTATCTAATTATTATTAAATATGATATAGCATTTTCAAATAGGTAGCTAAGAACAGAGACATTAGTAATGTGTCCAATATTACAAGATGGCTGAGTGAGAGGGTGGAGAAAGAGACTTGGTCCTTGTTGCAGATTAAGGATGTTTTCCACTATAGTACAATATCAAAATGGCCAAGTCTTGTTCATGTCTGTTTTCCTCCTTTCTGTCCTGCTCCTGCTGCTGCTGCTAAGTCACTTCAGTCATGTCCGACTTTGTGCGACCCCACAGATGGCAGCCCACCGGGCTCCCCTGTCCCTGGGATTCTCCAGGCAAGAACACTGGAGTGGTTTGCCATTTCCTTCTCCAATGCATGAAAGAGAAAAGTGAAAGTGAAGTCGCTCAGTCGTGTCGGACTCTTCAGGACCCCATGGACTGCAGCCCTCTGTCCTAGGCTAACATAAATGTAGTGTGCATAGCCTGCTGTTAAGAATATTGCAACAAGGGTGTCTTTTCCCTGGATGTCATGTCCTTCCAGTTCTTTACTCTTCTCCCCATTCCCCACCTTGGTTAACATTCAACATCCTCCAACTCTTTTCCATTATAAATGCTCTATGCCAGGTGCAGAACAATTTCACAGCACAGAGCTATTAATGATCACAAGTTCAAATATAACCTACTAGGCAAGGGAGTAATTGAATAGTTGGGCCTTGTAAAGGGAGTGTGTGTGTGTGTGTGTGTGTGTGTGTGTGTGTGTGTGCACGTGTGTGTGAAGGGTGACCGTATTTAGTATTTACATTCTAATAAAGGTCTCAGTTTTGCACTAGAGAAATAAAATAGAGATGTGCCCTTGGAGGCCTCAGTAAGAGGATACAGGAAATACTGTGGTTTCTTTTAGTCAAAGCAGCACATTTTCCTTTGTTCTCCCCCCATGTTAATATTTCTGACATAGGGATGTACTTTCTAACTGATATAATCACTGAATGTGTTGGCTTTTTGTTTTCCCTCACAAGTTATGAATAAACAAGGGTTCTATATTATAATCAATATGAACTTTGCATAGAGTGAGTTTTAATGGGATAGAGGGAGAGGATTTGAAAACACTGAATGCTATCAAAGGAAGAAAGTGTAAAGAAATAGAAAATAACTGAGAATTAAATCAATATAGTAATGTTGTGCCTTATAATCAACGAAAGTTGTAAGTGAGGAAGGCCAATAACGTTTCTTGACAAAGGTTAACTGAGATCACAAGTACTCATCAATTCTTTATCTACAAGCTTCTGGTATTTAACCTTGGGAATGTATTGATATACTAATAGTGTTTTGAATTAATATTCACAAGACTTGTACAAATTGTCCTCATGTCTTATGGATTGAACATTAACAGTTAGATGTTAATATTAAAGAATAGAACAGCTAAAACTCTGAAAGCTGGAGCTCTGATTTTCTGCTGAGACAGCTACCAACAAATACCTGTTATATAATTAGAATATCTCATGATAAAAATTAGTAAAACTCAAGGTTAAGGCAAAAAATTAAAGAACTATTTTTCTCATTAATGCTGATATCAACTCTGTAAATTTAAAGGAAGGAATAAAGAAACAGGACATAGACAACCCTGGCAGAGTTTTTTCAGATTTATTCTCCACTAAAAGCATATTTCCGTCATCAAAGCTTTGTGTGGTTGACTTCAAATCCATGGATCAAAGTAGGGAGTAAAGACGGTATCCAAACTAAGCAACTAATCAAGGAGTCAGTCAGCTACTCAGATGTCAAAGCAAAATTAGAGCTTCCTCTGTTTCATGGGAAGTATTTCTGGCCTTGGACATAATTTTTGTTTTCTTCTTTTGCTTTTTGGATGAGTTCTTTACTTTCTACAATTGTCATTATTCAGTCACTAAGCTGTGTCTAGCACTTTGAGACCCCATGGAGTGCAACACACCAAGCCTCCCTGTCTTTCACTATCTCATGGAGTTTGCTCTAATTCATGTCCACTGAGCAGTTATGCTATCCAACCAACTCATCCTCTGTCGCCACCTTTTTCTCCTGCCCTCAATCTTTCCCAGAATGAGGGTATTTTCCAATGAGTCAGCTCTTCACATCAGGTAGCCAGAGTATTGGAACTTTAGCTTCAGCATCAGTTCTTTCTACATATGGATTGGGCACCCTGGCCCAGATCTTGTGCCTCTGCCTCCAATGAGTTGGTCATCTACAACCACTTAGTGGCTCCTACAAATACATACATACAGAGTCTTTAAAACAGGTGAGGATATTTGCAGAGTAAAAAATGAGCACCAAGGGACCCTGCTTCCTACAGGAGTTGGGGAGGAGGACAGCAGGAAGTGTGAGTCAGAGAAGGCTCCATAGAGCAAGGTAAATATGAACAAGATCTTGTGGGACCAACTGGTTCTGTAGGGGTGGAGTGGGGGAAAACCATTAAGAAGGCAGGAGAGGCATGAATAATGTGGAGAAATTACCCCACAGAGGCTTGCTGGGGGCGCTTTGGATCAATCAACAGAGTCTAAGAGCAGAACCAAGAATCTCTAACTGTTTCGTAGATAAGTACATTTGTAATATTTTTCCACATAAAAGTGTTATCATATGATATTTGTCTTTCTTTATCTGACTCACTTCATTTAGTGTGATAATATCCAGATCCATCCAAGTTGCTGCAAATGGCATTATTTCACTCTTTTTAATGAGTCAGTAATATTCCATTGTATATATTAATATATACCACATCTTCTTTATCCATTTATCTGTGGATGGATATTTAGATTGCTTCCACATCCTGGCTATTACAAATAGTGCTGCAATAAACATTGGGATGCATGTATCTTTTGGAATTATGGTTTTCTCCAGATATATGCCCAGAAGTAGTATTACAGGGTCACAAGATAACTCTACTTTAATCTTTTAAGGAAAGTCTATACTGTTCTCCATAGCGGTTATACCAATTTACATTTCCACTAACAGTGAAGGAGGGTTTCCTTTTCTTCACAACCTTTCCAACATTTATTGTTTGTAGACTTTTTGATGATGGCCATTCTGACTGGTGTGAGGTAACATCTCATTGTAGTTTTGATTTGCATTTCTCTAATAGTTAGCACTGTTGAGCATCTTTTCATGTGCTTTGTGGCTGTATGCCTTTTTTTTGGAGAAATGTCTAGTTAGGTCTTCTGCCCATTTTTTGATTGAGTAGTTTGCTTTTTTGATGTTGAGTAGCATGTGTTGTTTGCAATTTTGGAGGCTAATCCCTTGTTGGTTGCATCATTTACAAGTATTTTGTCCCATTCTGTGGGTTCTTTTTGTCTTATTTATTGTTTCCTTTGCTGTGCAGAGCAGAAACATACTCACAGACTTAGAAAATGAACTTGTGGGTACCAGGGGGAAGGCAGAGAGAGCAATAGATTGGGAGTTTGGGATGGACATGTACACACTGCTATATTTAAAATGGATAACAAACAAGGACCTACTCTATAGCACAGGGAACTCTGCCCAATTCTCTGTAATAGCCTAAATGGAAAAAGAATTTGAAAAAGAATAGATGCATGCATATATATAACTGAATCACTTTGATGTACCCCTGAAACTAACACAACATTGTTCATCAACAAAACTTCCAATATAAAATTAAAAATATAAAAGAGTAAAAAGAGGAGTAATAAAAATAATTTTAATGCACATAGAAAAAAGAATCTTTAACTGTATTCTTCTTTCTCTTATTTGTCCTGGTCTTAAACTTAACCTCTGTGCATAAGTGTTGTGAGCTGGAAAAATGATAGAGAGACAAAGAAGAAAAATTTGAGAACTACAGGCAATGTTTTAATTGTAGTTTATTTTTTGAAGCCTAGAGTCAAGAAAGAGTCACCTATTAGTTGCTTGGCTATGAGCAAGTGTAATAGTTATTTACAGATCAGAAAAAGAGGGTCAGAAAGTCTGAGACACTTAAAGATTCACCATACTCTATAAGGTGTTAGTCCATGTTCCAGCTGAAGCTCTAAGAGTTTAAATAATTCATCAACAATATCACAGCTCAATTAAGTTTGCACCAACTTGAGCAAAGGTCTCCTGACCCCTTGTTCTTTGCTCCTTTTCCTCCATACCCACTGCCTCAGAAAGTCACAGGTACACACCTTCACTCTCCCTTACTCGGAAGAAAGACACCAGTGATAGTTGTGTTGGCATTTTACAGATTCTGTTTAACTCAAAAATGCTGAGGTGGTGAACTTGAATCACTCCTATGTTTCCCAGTAATATTTAACCTTAAGTTAAAAGAAAACCTAGGAGATTAAAGAACATGTTATCTGGCAAGTGCATTTCACCGTCGGTGGTTATTAATTTCAAAATACATCTGAATTCCTTCTCTGGAGCATATGCTTTAGCAAAGGAACAGAGAGCTCCAGGCCAGGGTCAGATTTCAAGTTCTTATCTGTCGATACCCATAACACTACCAGAATCCTCTTTGCTGTTGACTTCTGAGATCCTTCCCAGGTACAACTTGGTGTCTGAAGTGCTACCCAAGTGCCTCTGGTCATCATTCTCTTCACACAGCCTCAGCCTCCGTGAGCAAAGCATACTGAGCTTTGCTTTTGGAAAGACATCGGGTTGAGAGCAACTCTCTGGTGCCTATACGTCTCAGCATGGAGGTGAAGAACTTTGCAGTTTGGGATTATGTTGTCTTTGCAGCCCTCTTTATCATTTCCTCTGGAATTGGGGTGTTCTATGCGATTAAGGAGAGAAAAAAAGCCACTTCGAGGGAGTTTCTGGTCGGTGGACGGCAAATGAACTTTGGCCCGGTGGCACTCTCCCTGACAGCCAGCTTCATGTCCGCCGTCACTGTCTTGGGGACCCCTGCTGACGTCTACCGCTTTGGAGCATCCTTCGTCCTCTTCTTCATTGCGTATGCGTTAGTCATTATCCTCACATCAGAGCTCTTTCTTCCTGTGTTCTACAGATCTGGCATCACCAGCACGTACGAGGTAAAACAGCTCCTTGCTTCTTTTTTACTTTGGGAAGAGTTGCTGTTTCCTCTCCACTTGAACAGGTCTTTTTACAATTGCTTTTTCCCTCTAATATACATCTTATGTGTATTATGTCTTAATGATAACACATGGTGGTTGCAAAACACTTATGTGCAGGATAATTACAAATCATGGCGAGAATTTATTACAGTGTTATTGGGGAAAGCTTAAGCTTTGGACACGGACGTACCTGTATGCAGAGACAGCCACAGACATCTACACCTTCCATCTGTAGAGTGAAAGTAACAAAGTCAAGCTCTGAGGCTATTTCAATGGTTAAATGAGAATTTGTTGGTAAACATCTAAAGCACTGCCTAACTCATAGGAGATTCTCAATGAAAGAGAACTGAACTTGTTACTTGTTTTATTTTATTCTGAAAAGCACAAAGAACATTGTGTATTGTCTCTTTTTGGCTAAGAAAACTGAGATACAGATAGATGATTTAAGATTGTACAATAGATGGTGCACTTTTAGTAAAGTGGTTCCGTTACTTAAATCAGTTACAAATATGTAACTGAGGAGATTTGAGACCATACGGATAGAGGACACACAGGGATTTAGTTGAATTTAATTTACCCTTCACATTTGCCTTTTACATATTTTTTTTTATTTTTATTATTATTTTTTTACTTTATTTTACTTTACAATACTGTATCAGTTTTGCCATACATTGACATGAATCCACCACGGGTGTACATGCGCTCCCAAACATGAACCCCCTCCCACCTCCCTCCCCATAACATCTCTCTGGGTCATCCCAGTGCACCAGCCCCAAGCATGCTGTATCCTGCGTCGGACATAGAATGGCGATTCGATTCTTGCATGATAGTATACATGTTACGTATTTTTAAAATTGTAGTACCCTGATACAAAGAAACTCAGATTGTGTAAAGTATATGTTTTGGAATTGCCTCTTTCTTTGTAAGAACTGGCAGTGTCAGGGGTGGGGAACAGGGCAGAAAGGATAATTAGAGAGTTTGGGATCAACAAGTACACACTGCTATATTTAAAATGGATAACCGTCTGTATAGCAGAGGGAACCCTGCTCTATGTTGTGTGGTAGCCTGGAGGGGAGGGGAGTTTGGGGGAGAAAGGATACATGTATATGTATGGCTGAATCCCTTTGCTGTCTACCTGAAACTGTCACAACATTGTTGGTTGGCTATACTCCAATATAAAATAAAAAGTTTAAAAGAGAGAGAGGAAAGCATTGGCAGTGTGGCATACGAGAAAGGCATGAGCTCTAGACTCTTTTGAGTCTAGAGTTACTTGTTTTTGACTACTAGCTCTGCCACTTAACTAGCTGCATAGCTTTGGGGAAATGACTCATCTCTGTATCTGATTTTAACACATGTAAAATAGGAATAATAAAAGGGTCTATCTTAAAGAATGTCTGTGAGGAGTAAATGAGTTATTATAGGCAAATACTCTTAACAAAGCCTGGCAAATGGTAAATACAGAGGAAGAATTTGTATTATTATAATTATTATTCTTGTTGTTGCTACTGTCCCCAAATTTATAGTCTCAATATAGAGGCTTTAATTTATGTTTATTTGTTCATCTTCCATTTCTAGCTACCTATCTATGGATATTCTTATCAGGTTTTTTGAAGTAGAAAGGACTGAAAGGGGAGACTTTATGTCCCCACCTCTTAAATCTGGGATGGCCTTGTGACTTACTTTGGCCAATAGAATGTGGCAGAAGTGATGTGTGAAAGTGGAGCTGAAGTCTCGTGAGCTTATAGCTTCTGCCTTTGCCTTCTTGGAATGCTGTTCTGATACAGCTATGTCAGGAAGCGGATCTAGCTGGTCTCATTTCTGGAGGATGAATGGACACATAGAAGAGAACAGAGGCAGCCTGGCTAGCAGCCAACACCAATCATCAGACTTGTGAGTGAGGCCGTCTTGGACTTTCTCCCCCAGCTTATCTTCCCATTGATTGCAGACCCATGAGAACTTTGTGCAAACAAGTAGAGCAATTGCCTACCCAGTCCTAAAAACTGTGAGAAATATTAAGTCCTTAGTTTTAAAGCCAGTGACTTTTGGGGCTGGTAATAACCAGCTGATTTAAATGCTTTAATATGCAGAAAGATTTCAAGACTAATCTATGAATGTGGGCTACTTTGTCACTATTCTCTCCCATGTCAAAGCATAAGGAATTGTTCTCACCCTCAAGTTGTAACTCAGGCTCAGCTCATTTGCAATAGCGTGCATTTTCATTATCTCCACTTGGACAATTTATAATTAGTCTCACGATGTTGTCTCCACCTCAGATAGAGTTATTTTCTTCTTTCTGTTATCAAACATTAATAGATCCAGTTTGTTATAATTTACCATTAACACTAGCTTGTGGGCTACCTACTTTCTCATTTTTCTTAGTCTTCTTCTTTTTTAGTTTAAAGCACAAACTTGTTATTCTTATTTTATTTTATTTTATTTTTTTTGGCTGCACTAGGTCTTCATTGTGACACATGGGCTGGCAAACAGGTTTAGTTGCCCCACAGCATGTGGGATTGAACTCGTGTTCCCTGCATTAGAAAGTGGATTCCCAACCACTGCACCACCTGGGAAGTCCTTTCTTGTACTTCTTAAACTAAATAGTTTCTGAACTACATACCTATCTCTAATCCAGATTTTTCATTATAATGCCAAGGCCACTACTTCTCTATGTCTTCTTCCAAGGTGTTTTCTAAGCCTTATAGATTATATATACTCTTTATTTAGAAATTGCTTTCATTTTACTTCTCCTTTAAATTACATTTGTGGCATTTTAGTAATTATAGTTAAAAGTTGAGAAATTAGATGTGTATGATATCATTATTGAGTATATGATATCATTATTGAGTATTATTTCAGTATAGTAAATATTGTGACAAAATATTTGTTGTAAAATGGATGTTTAGTGCGTGATAGGGTCTGAACCACTGTTATGAGGTCTTTTGAGACCATTTTAAGGATTGCTTTTTACTCTCAGTGAGATAGGTCATTACAATGTTTGAGCAGAAGAGTGACTTGTATTTCAAGAGTATTCCTCTAGCAGGATATTATTGCTGAAGCAGGGGTCTAGTTAGGAGGCTGCTGCCATAATCTAGGCAAGAGATGACAACATTAGTGTGGAGACAGAGGGGATGACACGAGTGGAATTCGGAAAGTTGGGGGAGGAAATGCCGGGATTCTTTTACGAACTGCATGTGAGGAGTGAAATGAAAAAGAGTCAAGGATGGCGTCACATTACTTGGGCTTGAACCCGCATGAAAAGTGGACTTGTTATTTCCTGAGATGGAAAGGAGTGAGGCTAGATCAGGTTTGGGGTTTGAAAATAATCCATCATGATGGTAAATGTTACCTGTGCTATTTTTAGAAGCAAGCATGATGTGTACAAATTTTCTGCTGAACTTCCATTTTTACTTTTGACCATACCCAGTATTCTTGCCTGGAAAATTCCATGGACAAAGGAGCCTGGTGAACCTCAGTCCATGGGTTTGTAAAGAGTCAGACAAAACTAAGCAACTGAACATGCTTGCTTGCAAAGCTATACATCTACAAAGATGACCACTGGATGAGTAAGTGAGTGAATACAATCTTTCAGATGGAAAATTATGCAGTTTGAATAGTCTTTTATTATAGAGTGAGATAGTGGCAAAGCTCAAATTAGAATTCAAGAAGTCTTATTTCGTATATATATCTATATATATTTTTTCTTTTTTCTTAATACTGTCTCTCTAGTTTGACCAAATTGACTGAATTTAGAAGAACTAAACTGAGTTGGATGTTACAACCAATGACTTTTTCTAGATTCCTATAGCAGCTTCCTTACCCTATATCCATTTTTCAGTAACAATTCTCTGTTTGCTTTCCTAGACTTCATATGCTATCCAGCCAATACCATATATTTTGGGTTTTGTTACATTTCTCAACTTCTGACATCACTTTTTATGTCAATTATCTATTGATGTGTAATATACCACCCCAAAATAAATTTCTTAAGACAACAATTATATTTGTTCACAATTCAGTGGATCTGATCTGAGCTCAAGAAGTTCTAAGATAGTCAGGTTCTTCTTCTGATCTACCTTGGGGCCGTCTATCCAGATGTTCAAGCTGGTCTTAGAAAAGGCAGAAGAACCAGAGATCAAATTGCCAACATCCGCTGGATCATCAAAAAAAGCAAGAAATTTCCAGAAAAACATCTATTTCTGTTTTATTGACTATGCCAAAGCCTTTGACTGTGTGGATCACAATAAATTGTGGAAAATTCTGAAAGAGATGGGAATACCAGACCACCTGACCTGCCTCTTGAGAAACCTATATGCAGGTCAGGAAAAAACAGTTAAAACTGACATGGAACAACAGAGTGGTTCCAAAGAGGAAAAGGAGTACATCAAGGCTGTATATTGTCACCCTGCTTATTTAACTTCTATACAGAGTACATCATGAGAAACGCTGGGCTGGAGGAAGCACAAGCTGGAATCAAGATTGCTGGGAGAAATATCAATCACCTCAGATATGCAGATGACACCACCCTTATGGCAGAAAGTGAAGAGGAACTAAAAAGCCTCTTGATGAAAGTGAACGAGGAGAGTGAAAAAGTTGGCTTAAAGCTCAACATTCAGAAAACTAAGATCATGATATCCGGTCCCATCACTTCATGGGAAATGGATGGGGAAAGAGTGGAAACAGTGTCAGACTTTTTTGGGGGAGGCTCCCAAATCACTGCAGATGGTGATTGCAGCCATGAAATTAAAAGACACTTACAACAAAGGTCCGTCTAGTCAAGGCTATGGTTTTTCCAGTAGTCATGTTTGGATGTAAGAGTTGACTATGAAGAAAGCTGAGCGCTGAAGAATTGATGGTTTTGAACTGTGGTGCTGGAGAAGACTCTTGAGAGTCCCTTGGACTACAAGGAGATCCAACCAGTCCATTCTAAAGGAGATCAGTCCTGGGTATTCTTTGGAAGGAATGATGCTAAAGCTGAAACTCCAGTACTTTGGCCACCTCATGAGAAGAACTGACTCATTGGAAAAGACTGATGCTGGGAGGGATTGGGGGCAGGAGGAGAAGGGGATGACAGAGGATGAGATGGCTGGATGGCATCACCGACTTGATGGATGTGGGTTTGAGTGAACTCCGGGAGTTGGTGATGGACAGGGAGGCCTGGCATGCTGCAATTCATGGGGTCACAAAGAGTCGGACACGACTGAGCAACTGAACTGAACTGAACTCCTTGGAAGGAAAGTTATGACCAACCTAGATGGCATATTAAAAAGCAGAGACATTACTTTGCCAACAAAGGTCCGTCTAGTCAAGGCTATGGTTTTTGCAGTGGTCATGTATAAATGTGAGAGTTGGACTGTAAAGAAAGCTGAGCACCGAAGAATTGATGCTTTTGAACTGTGGTGTTAGAGAAGACTCTTGAGAGTCCCTTGGACTGCAAGGAGATCCATCCAGTCCATCCTAAAGGAGTTCAGTCCTGGGTGTTCATTGGAAGAACAGATGCTGAAGATGAAACGCCAATACTTTGACCACCTCGTGCGAAGAGTTGACTCATTGGAAAAGACCCTGATGCTGGAAAGATTGAGGGCAGGAGGTGAAGGGGATGACAGAGGATGAGATGGTTGGATGGCACCACTGACTCAGTGGACATGGATTTAGGTGGACTCTGGGAGTTGGTGATGGACAGGGAGGCCTGGCGTGCTGAGATTCATGGGGTTACAAAGAGTCGGACACGACTGAGAGACTGAACTGAATTGACTGATGTGACTGCCATAAGCTAGTGATTTGGCTCATTGGTCTAGGCAAACTCAGATGGGACAACTTGTATAATAGCATATCAGATTTGGTCTCATCTTACAGTAGGCTATCCTTGACTCTTAATGTTATGGGAGAAGAATCTCTGTCAACAAGAAGGTACAGCTTATCACACAAGCAATTCTGCAGTCTCCACTTGAATCATATTTGTTATTAATAGAAATATCACTGTCTTAAGTTGCATTCTCCCAGAAGAAAACCCTGAGACAAGGAATTGTATGCAAGTCATTTTTTGGGGAAATGATTTTATTAAATTATCAGTAGGCCAGTGGCAAGTAAGACATGGGAAAAAAGCCAATGTTTTTTGAGCAGGTTGTTAACCATGAGCAACTGAGTTTCCATCTCATTGGGGATCTCAGGAAGACAGTAGAGGTCACATATCAGGGTTGGCCTCACTGAGATGGAAATTACCAGGATTTTGGGGGTCCAGTTTCCTTTTATTGTTGGCTTTCAGCAGTTTTAGTCTGTCCTGGGGAAGGGCTAAGATAAAGCCCTCAAGCAGATAATCACAGAACACTTAGATACCATCAAGGTGTACTGGGACAGAGAATGGCAATAAACTAAAGGGGTCACACCCACGACAGCTACTATGGTCACTAAGATCCCATATATTCCTGTCCCTGCGTTTGATGTTATCATCCACTGTGTCGTTAGGTCACACAAGTGTCAATTTTAGAGAGAGGGAGCCGTGGTTTAGTGCAATAATCTAATCTTTCCAAGGACATGTAATCTGAACCCGAGTTGTCCTCAACATAAAAGTTTTATTTTGTTTTGTTTTATCCTGTGATAGCTGAGACTTTCAGATCCTTCCTCAGTGACTTCTTTAAAAATATTTTCCTTGTACATGGTGCCCTCATTCACACATCCACCTGACTCATAGTGTACTGAATGCACCATCTGAAGAGAGATGGGATGAAAATAAGGCAGTTCTTTCTTTGGGGGAATGGCTGAGCAGGGAAGTTGAGAGATGGGATTAGTGTGAAATTGAGTGACAATTCTGCCAAGAGGAGTCTTTTCTAGGGTTTTAAAGAATGTCCCATCTTAAGGCATCAAACAACTCTTACTTATGTATTATTTCTAGGAAAAAGGAGTGGTTAATTCCAGGTTTAATCAAAATGATTTTTTCTTAAATTAGATAACAATTATTACCAATTAAAAATTACTACCAAGAATTACTACTAAGATATTAAATCCTCAACTATTTGCTACTTTTAACATTTATTTTGTTCATTCAATGCATGTTTATTGTGCACTGGAGTTCAAATACTAGTGCCTTCTAGAGCAGGAATTCTAGGAATTCAGGAATACCTTTGGTGACCCCCAACAGTAAATCAGATACATTGATTTAGTATGTTCATAACTCCCTGTAGCTTTTCTTCTAGTACATACCATGACTGTAACTTTACTGCTATAAATTTAGTAGTCTCCTCCTCTCATCTGTAAAGTCCTTTGGGTCATGAACTATATAATATTTGCTATCATTGTAGGTCAGAATGCAATATGGAAGACAAGGGATAAATATTTGTTAAATGAATACACGAAAGATGAAGATAAAGTGAAAAAATTGGACACTGTTATATGCACAAGGGAAAATAAGTGGTAGACTGGAAGATGCATACACCTCCCTCCAAAAATGGTCTTCCCAGTGCTCAGTAGTAAAGGAGCCACCTGCCAAACAGAAGATACCGATTCTATCCTTGGGTCTGGAATATTCCCTGGAGGAGCAAATAGCAACCCACTCCAGTATTCTTGCCTGGGAAATCCCATGAACCAAGGAACCTGACAGGCTACAGTCCATGCTGACACAAAGAATCAGACACAATTTAGCAGCTAAACTACCACCATCACTCTCCAAAAGGGATAATAAATGTCCTAATGCCAGGAATCTGTAACTATTACCTTATATGATTTTAAAAAAGAGATCCTTGCAAAACTGATTAAATTAAGAATCTTGAGATGGAGGGGTTATGCTGATTTAACCAGGCAGGCCTTAAGTACAATCATATTTATAAGAGGGAGGCAGAGGAACACTTGTCAGACAAAGAGAAAGCAATGTGACCACAGAGGCAGAAACTGGAGTGATGACGTTAGAAGTTAAGGAATGCCTGCAGCCACCAAAACTCCTAAGAGGCAAGAAGTAGATTCTTCCCTAAGACCTCCAGAGGGAGCAGAGCCCAGGCAACACCTTGGTTTTGGTCCAGTGAAATTGATTTTGAATTTCTGACTTCCAGAACTGTAAGAAAACACATTTCTGTTGTTTAAAGTCACCAAATTTGTGATAGTTTGTTACAGTGGCTATAGGAAATGAATACTGTAAAATATGTGATATGTGCACACAGGCATGCTCAATCAAGTCCAACTCTTTGCAACCAATGGACTGTAGTCAGTCAGGCTCCTCCGTCCATGGGGTTTTCCAGGCAAGGATATTGAAGTGGGTTGCTATTTCCTTCTCTAGAGGTCTTCCCAACCCAGGGATTGAACCCACATCTCTTGCATCTCCTGTATTGGCAGGTGGATTCTTTACCACTGTGCCACCTGGGAAGCCTATAAAATATGGGAATCCAACACTAAAACCCAAGGTAGCTGTTTATCAAGTGCTAAAGAAGCTTAGTATAATTGCCTAAAGAGTTCAGAGGGGAAAGTATGAGTAGGAACAGGAATGGCAATCAGGCTCTCGTTTTTGAAAGATGACTAATAATTGGTGAATTTTGAGGGCTAGAGGTGAGGGGAGGCTCTCTCTTCCTACACAGAAGAGAAATCTGCAGAGTACAAAGCATGCTGGCTGAACAATACATAGTGATTTTATGTAGACAGTAAATCAGGTGAGGGCTAGTGATGTTGAGAGCAGAAGGGTGTGGATCAGATAGTAGAGGGTTTAGAATGGAGAGCCTGGATGTGTGTTATGTTTTGTCAGTGATAGAGAATCACTGAAACCTTTGAGGAAAAGTGTGATGTGACCAGTGTTCTGCTTTAGGAGAATCAATGTGGCAGGTGTGTGGTTGGTGGAATGGGTGAGCACGATTTGGAGAGAGCTTAGAGAGCTCAGATAGAGCGTTACTGCATTGATCTGTGCAAGAGGTAAGGAAGGCCTGAGCTGAATCTAGGGGCAGTGTGGCTAGAAAATGAAATAATGGCTTTAATACGTCTAGTAGGAAGAGCCCTGGGGAGAGAGCCAGGAGACCTTTTAATTGAAGCAATAATAATTTAAAAATTTTAAAAAAGTATTTGTCTTCTCTGACCATCATGTGAAATTTGAGCAAAAACTGAGCTTTAATACATCTTTGACTTTAAACAATCCAAATTTCTCTCCCTTTCTTTCAAGTTCAAATAGGGTAAAATCATGTTATAAAGCTAAGCATTAAACTCAGAGAAATACCAAGAAAAAGCAAACCTTCTTAGCAGCCTTTAAATAAACCTTGCTGATTTTTTGCGTGTCCTTCTCTCTGTTCTTTCTAGTACTTACAACTACGATTCAACAAACCAGTTCGCTATGCAGCCACAGTCATCTACATTGTGCAAACGGTAAGGAGGAAGGGCTGCTGCAGAGGTGGGTTGTGGGGTGGCAGGAATGGGTTTGTATATTTCAAGAAGCAATTAACACAGTTAAAGGAAAGATTCAACACTAAGAAGAAACTACTGTCTTCCGAGGATAGCGCTTTCAAAATATGTGATTTTATAGAGGGATTTCCACATTTCATAGACTTCATATATCTGTATAAATAATGCCAAATACATATCATAAACCACCAAGGGGACAAAAAACCATTTTCTTAAATTTATTGTGAACTCTTATTTAACTGGTACAAGTTGCTTTTGATATGAAATGGTCTGGTAACTGTTTTTTGTTTTGTTTTGTTTTGTTTTGCTAGTTTAGCTGTGTTGAATCAGAAATGCTCATTTCTGGTTCAACACAGAAATGGGTTAGTTTCTGAAAATTAGTTTAAAATTATACTCTCAAACCAATACTCCCACATCCCCTTTTGGACTCTTCTCCTACCTCCTTGGTTCTAGGGTATCCTCTTGCTGCCCACAGCTGCCTGTGGGATAGCTTCGATGCATTTCAATGACTCACCAAGAACTTTCTACTATAAGATAACCTTCTTCCATTTCTAAATTAAAACTTCCATCAGTGACTTTAGGATTTAAGGGCAAGAAAACATGGAAAACAATGCTCCTTAACCTGTCCATGGTTATTTGCCTTTTAAAACTCTCACATGGATCTCTAAATGGTGAAATTTCATTCAAAACTATATGGGACCCGACCCACTTCTGTCAGTGTAGTGGCCTTCAGTTCTGGAAGTTTGAAGATATGCCCGTAAAGGAGTTCGCCTGTGTTGCTAGTTTTCCCTGCAAGGTGCTCCCCTCTTAGATTATTCCATCTCCGCTCTAAAG
Source organism: Capricornis sumatraensis (assembly GCF_032405125.1). Taxonomy (NCBI): domain Eukaryota; kingdom Metazoa; phylum Chordata; class Mammalia; order Artiodactyla; family Bovidae; genus Capricornis; species Capricornis sumatraensis. The sequence goes on along the minus strand of NC_091084.1, from coordinate 57,974,790 downwards.
CCTATGTTTCAGCAAACTGCTAACATGTGTTTGTGTCACGGTGATATGTGTATGATGGGCAGTGGAAGGGTGAGTCGAACACTGAACCTTATTTTCATATCCTTCAGAAATGCACCAGCTGTAGCCATAAAATCTCAAAATGTATAGCCATTTTAAAACTCCAACAGCCTTCCTCTCTCTCATGCTTATTATCCTTTTTGCAAATTAGTTACAGTTGCCAAGGACTTCAAAATGAGAGTGTGAGGGAATGAAATGTTTGGAACAAGTTGAAGAAAGTGTAGTGCTAAGGTCGTAAGGAAATTTTTAGGAAGGTTTCCTTTCCATGTCGCTCATCTCACTGTTCACCTGATTTTTGTCCCTCCACCAGATTCTCTACACGGGAGTGGTGGTGTACGCTCCTGCTCTGGCCCTCAATCAAGGTGAGTTAGCCACACTCTCTTGTGCTTTCCACCATTTTTATACCTGTGTTGCTATCTTGAGAAATGTATGCACAAAAGCTTGTTGCAAAGACATTCCTGTGGTTAGAATACTGTGAATTACTGTAGTTGTCACAACATAAAGCTCTGAAAGTTGAACATTGAAAATAACGTGAATAAACTAGTTACTTGGCTTTATCCACGTGGTTTCAAACATCCAATTTGATTGTCATTTGTTTTCTAATCACTGAAGTAACGACAAATTTTTTTGAGGTTTGGTTGATTTACAACATTGTATTAGATTCAGGTGTACATCAAAGTCAGTTTTATGTATATTTTTCAAGCTATTTTCCATTATAGGTTATTATAAGATACAGAATATGGTTCCCTGTGCTAAATCTTTGTTGTTTATCTTTTTCAACTTTTTTCATGTATAGCAGTTTAGAAATAGTATTAGAAATCCTGTGGGTGTGTGTCAGTCGCTCAGTTGTGCCCTGCTCTTTGTGACCCCATGGACTGTAGCTCACCAGGCTCCTCTATCCATGGGATTCTCTAGTCAAGAATACTGGAATGGATTGCCATTCCCTTCTCCAGGGGATCTTCCCAACCCAAGGACCAAACCTGGGTCTCCTGGATTGAAGGCAGATTCTTTCCCATCTGAGCTACCATTTATCCCTACTCTCTCTCTCTCCCCTTTGGTAACCATAAGTTGACAGTTTTGTGTTCTATACAAACAATGTAAATAAGGTCATCTATAACATATGGTCCTTTCTCAGTAATCTCATGAAGAGGATACTCTGGATACATGAGTAACAGGTGTTTGTAGTAATTATTTTAAGATTTACACTTGACCTTGTTGAAAGAATAGAATCCCAGGGGGAAAAAAGGAAAGAAAAATCAAAAGCAAAAGAAATTTCATAATGATATCTATAATTTTAGAAGTCCTCAATATTCAATTTGTGTTATGTGCTTATACTGAAAAATATTTATTCACAGTCATTGTTAAGGTGGGTTAAAAGTATGCAGACTCTGTTAAGAAATGCAAGCAAATAATGAAATGTTTGGTGCAGAGATTGCACTAACTAACTTTTTTAAGAAAAACAAACAAATAAACAAACAATTGGTACAGAGATTGGGAACTCCAGAATCTTAAGAGAAAAAATTTGGCTTATAACATTAAATGAAAATTACAGACTGGCTTGCTGCTGCTCAGCCATTTTAGTTGTGTCTAACTCTGCAACCCTATGGACTGTAGCCCACCAGGCTCCTCTGTCCTTGGGATTCTCCAGGCAAGAATACTGGAGTGGGTTGCCATGCCCTGCTCCAGAGAATCTTCCCAGCCCAGGGATGGAATCCATGTCTCCTGTGTCTCTTGCACTGCAGGTGGATTCTTCACTGCTGAACCACTGGGGAAGTCCTATGGACTGGATTGAGTTATAATAATATAATATAATCTCTATCAGATGTGATAAAATTTAATTTAATTTTATCACCTCTAATTTGATTTTCATTTGCCCACAAAGAATACAGACAAGAATATTGTGACTTTTTTCTCATAAAGTTTGTTCTTTTACTGTCCTTAAAGGAACTTCTTTCAATATTTTTTTCTCTTTTTGTAGTGACTGGGTTTGATCTCTGGGGCTCTGTGTTTGCAACAGGAATCGTTTGCACATTCTACTGTACCCTGGTATGTATCTAGCTGTGAAAAAGTATTTAGCACTACTTCCTAATATGGGATAAGGGCAAATTTCCAACAACAAAGCATCTAAGTATAGCAGAAATTGCTATTTCTCAATTAAATAGAAATATGCTGCCTTATCTGTAACAGTTTTCTGAGGAAGGTGCTGTTGTTTTATTTAAAATCCTTTTCCATATCAACCATTAGTAGAATTTGAGCTCTGGGCCTATTTGAGAGAGCCATGAGTAAAAGAAGATTTAATGACAGAAATATCTCCCTGCTTGAAGGTGAGGTAGCCATATGCAACTACTGAGGAAAAAAAAATGTGCTCATTAACAGTGTTAGGTAGCCTTAGGTAACATTTATATTGGGTTGGCCAAAAAGGTCCTTTGGGTTTTTCTGTAACATCTTATGGAAAAGCTAAACAAACTTTTTGACCAACCAGTACTTCATTGACTGCTGGTTAAGGAATACACAATGTACCAATGAACAACCAATGATGGGTGGTATTTTGGAAACTTGAGGATTCCACACCTTGATTTTGTCTCACTGATGGATAAGCTTGGACTACATTTAACATTTGGCTTTACACATGCTTAGTTTTAATCAAGGAACTTGGGTGGTACTGGAAATTATATTTATGAAATTGTTACAATTAGTTTAGTTCAACAAATATTCATTGAGCATCTATTATTTGTCATGCCCTATAATAGGAATCTTTATTCTTATGAGCCATTGATACCGTACTTGCTAAGTCACTACAGTTGTGTCCAACTCTTTGTGACCTCATGAACTGTAGCCTGCCAGGCTCCACTGTCCATGGGATTCTCTAGGCAAGAATACTAGAATGGGTAGCCACACCCTCCTCCAGGGGATCGCCCCAACCCAGGGATGCAAACCGAGTCTGCATTGCAGGCAGATTCTTTATCGTCTGAGCCACCAGGGAAGCCTTATTGGTACTATCCATTCAGTTCAGTTCAGTCGCTGAACTGTTCAGTCGCTCAGTTGTGACCGACTCTTGGTGACCCCATGGACTGCAGCATGCCAGGCCTCCCTGTCCATCACCAACTCCCGGAGTTTACTCAAAATCATGTCCATTGAGTCAATGATGCCATCCAACCATCTCATCCTCTGTCGTCCCTTTCTTCTCCTGCCTTTGATCTTTCCCAGAATTAGGGTTTTTTCCGATGAGTCAGTTCTGCACATCAGGTGGCCAAAGTATTGGAGTTTCAGCTTCAGCATCAATCCTTCCAATGAATATTCAGGACTGATTTCCTTTAGGAGGGACTGGTTGGATCTCCTTGTATTGGTCCTATATATGGAGCTTATAAGTAACTAGTTAAGGATATGGCAATGGTTCCCAGATAGTTGGATTGTCTTTCCCCCTTTATAGAGAAAAATAAAGTAATTGATATATTATCATATAGTATTTTGATATAGCATTACTGTCCATGCATTTTGGCCTTGTGTGCATATCACCTACTTTTTAAAAACATATGTTATGATAATATACAATTTAAAAATGTTCCTATCTCTTTTTCATACCTGTAAATCCCATCTTTTCTTTACACTGCAAAGTTTCATCTTTTTTTTTTCCATTCCATTCTCACTACCATACTTCTGTTCTAGACACACATCTGCTTTTGTTGTCGTTCAGTCCCTAAGTCACGTGTAACTCTTTGCAAATCCATAGAGTACAGCACAGCAGGCTTCCTTTGCCTTCGCTATCTCCTGGAAGTGGCTCAAATTTATGTCCATTGAGATGGTGATGCTATCTAACTATCTCATCCTGAACTTCCCAGGTGGTGCACTGGTGAAGTGTCCACCTACCAAGCAGAAGACAGTTTCCATCCCTGGGTTGAGAAGATCCCCTGGAGAAGGAAATGGCAACCCATTCCAATATTCTTGCCCAGAAAATGCCAGGACAGAGGAGCCTGGAGGGCTACACTCCATGAGGCTGCAGAAAGTTAGACACGACTGAGCATACACACATCCCCTACCTAAATTAAAAATGGGCTTCTACTTCGTACATGTCTGGCCATACGTAACAGATCAGTGGCTTCGAAGTATTTGCCTGTAGGAAGATAACTAGATGCGTTGCCAGGGACAGGAAAGGCAGACTTCTTAGCAACAGTAATGGAAGCCAGAGCAGTGAAACAGTATCTTCAAAGCACTGGAAGAAACAATTGTCAATTATAATTGTGTATTCAGCAAAACTATCTTTCAGCACAACTATCAACTGTCAAGAACTAAGACAAATTACCATTAACATATCTTCCCCAGAGAATAACCTAAAGGAAGTATTGTGGGAAGAAATAAAATTCTCTGGATTTTGATGGAAAAAATGAAAAAAATATAATAATGAACATTTAGTAAGTCTAGTCAAACAATTTTTGATGCTTAATGACAATAATAATTTTATAGTGTGGTATAATTTATATAATGTTAAATAATATAATTTATAATATTAAAATGTAATAACAGTAATTATATGTGATTTAGGGATTAAGAAAAAGAATAATTTCATTTAGACATCAATAGCATGTAAATTAGGGAGAGAGCACTTAGATTTAAAGATGCTTTAATCCTTGAATTGTTGGAGATTAAGACATTTTAAAAACTTAGACTTTAAATGAAAAACCCATGGCACAATTTCAAGGGGACCCATTTAAATAAAACAGTCAAATTAGAAAAAGGGAATTAAAACAAAGTGAAAAAATAAAAAACACCCTCAGCTGATTTAAGCAAAAGGGAAAAATAAATATAGAAAAAGTAGAACAAATAGCAAAAAGATGTCAGAAAGAAGTCTGGATATTTTAAAAATCACAATAAACAAAAATAAGCTAAATGTACTACCTCTTAACTGATTTTAGTGCCTCCCTCCAGCCTGCATACCTCTGTCAGCCTAATTTTCTTCAAACATGCATCTCTTCATGCCACTTGACTGACCTAATTCTCTCTTTGCTTTGCATTGTTCACAGGATAAAGTGTAAGCTTCTTAGACTAGTGTTGAAAATCTTTCTGTCTGTGAGTCAGTCTGCCCAATTTGATTTATCCTCACCACACCTCTATTCCATCCTCTCTGGCCAGGCTGCAGGTCTTCAAAGTCTCACCAAAACAATGGCTCATCTATCTAACACTTGCTTATATTGCAGTCTCTTTACTCTGATAATCCCATGGATGTATAGCATAGCTAAGATGATCAGTGGACAGTGGAAGATATTTTAAAAATAATAAGAAGAAATAATTCCTGCCATCCAGGAGTTTGCAATCTAGTGAGGTAAACAGTCGGCAACATAAAACAACACAGGCTGATTCAATACCTAAGTCACACACGAGATACAATCAGGATTATATATGAGTGGTATGTGGGTAGGTGTGTTTCTTGCTATATGAAGGAGTCATAGAAATCAGAGAAGTTTTCATGCTAGCTATAATCTGCCTTTTGATGCACATTTTATAAAGTGGTTTGCTCTCTTGCCCCAGGTCTAGCTTAAGTCCAGGTTTATACATACTTTTGAATAACCCATGCCAAATAGCCTCTGAAAGGATGTCTTTGGCATTGGTCTTTGTATCACCAAAATCTGATATTTTGATTTGGATTTGGAAGGGTTTTATCGCCTTTAAAGAAAATCAAAATACCACTACTTAGGAGGAGTAAGTAAGAGACTGAATATCCTTCCAATCAGAAATTGAACAGAATATGCAAATACAATGCATCTGGAAGGGACTTTTATGTCTATTTTTTAAACTCATTTTAATTTTAATTACACAAGAAATGATGAGACAAATCCAATGTCTTCTTTCTTCTCAAGATAAAGATGAAACCTGTCATCTTTTCATAGAAGTTCTTGACACTCTGGAGGAGTAACTGAGGATAATAATTCTATTTTTCAGTGTTAAAAATATCACATCCTTTCATTCCCATAGTGCTTATTCATTTTCAAAGTACTTTAAAAATATATCATTTCATTTAATCTTTCCTAGTTTGTGCATTCCACCTTCGCCATGGTCCTAAAAGATTCTCCAGCAGCCTCTTTCTTTCCTCTTTTCTTCTTGCCCACATAATTCCAACTAGAATTGTACATTGGAGTCACCTGGGGGGGCTTTCAGAAACACTTAAAACTGTCCCAACCCAGACCTCAATTTATTCTGAATTCCTGGGAATGGGGCTCAGACACTGTTTTTTGTTTGTGTGCTTTTAAATTCCCCAAGTGACTCTAAAGAGGATCCAGATTTGATAACAACTGCTCTAACCACTTGCTTAATCACCCTCTCCTGAAATCTACTGATAGAGACACCTTCCTGACACTCTGGTTTGTTCATCTCACTATTTGATCTTCCTCCAGCTCTTGAAACACTTTTCTCCATGAATGTATGAGATCTATCATTCCTTTCTAGTTCTTTTCTTTTTTCTTTTCAGTAGCCTACCATCTCAGTTTCCCCAAATTTATTCACTAACTTTACAAAAATAAACCTCAAGTTGTACAAGCCAGACCCAGGTGATTATCCTCAATAAACTTGGCACATAAAAGGTGTTCAGTGACTGTGAAAGGAAGGAAGAAGGAAATAATGAAAGGAAGGAAGAGAGGGAGGAAAAAGACAGAAAGAAAGATGTCTAGCAGATAGCAAAGAGGTTGTGCAGAAATGGAAGAGTTTGAGTCTTCCTAAAGAATTCACATCCACTCTCTTCATTTCAGGGAGGATTAAAAGCAGTAGTGTGGACCGATGCATTTCAGATGGTTGTCATGATCGTGGGCTTCTTAACGGTTCTCATTCAAGGATCAACCCATGCTGGTGGATTACACAGTGTATTAGAAAAAGCGGAAAATGGATCTCGATTAAATATATTTGAGTATGTCCAATGCTACTTTTTCTTGTTTTATAAAGATTTAGCTGTATGACCTCATCAACTAAAATAATATTTGGGTATCAAAGGAATGTGTTTGCTCACTCATTTCTCTCTGCTTCATAGCTTTGATGTAGATCCTCTCAGGAGGCACACTTTTTGGACAATCTCAGTGGGAGGAACCTTTACATGGCTTGGGATCTATGGAGTTAATCAGTCGACCATCCAGCGATGCATCTCTTGCAAAACAGAAAGGCATGCCAAGCTGTAAGTTATTAATAAACATTTTTATATTTTCTTCTCTGTCCTTCTTGGGTATTTATATGCTTTGAGTGTGTATATAAGTGTGTAAAAGAGAGAAAAAAGTGAAGATTCATTTAACCCTTTCAATAATTTTTTGAGGCAGGCGTGACCATTCCCTTCTCCACGAGGAAGTGGCAGGGCTGGGATTTGAACTGTTTTTTGGTTTGCCCTTGCTCACTATTACTTGTTGCTTTCATTTTTTTGAGAAATTACTAGGGTAAATTAGGTGCTGTGGGAGATAATGCAAAGATAAGGAGCACCTATGTTTTACTTACAGTTTCGGTGATGAGTTGGTTCTCATCACTATTTCCATTCACCATGTGGTCTTTTCTAACTAGCATCTTTATTTTGATGGATTTACCATAAAAGTTTCCAAGGAGGTTAAGAAAATAAAACACAAGGGAATGAGGCAGTCATAACAGGACTTTAGTGGCTCCAGCTCCTGCCAGGATAATCAGTAACCAGTTTTACCAGGCCGCTTACTCTGAAGAAGACCACAGAGTCACAACTTGTTAAGCCTTTTTTAAACCATGCAAGTCATCCCACTCTTGAGAGTGGAGACCAAATGAAGTTATACACTGTTTTGTTTTGTTGCAAAGCTGGACTAAATAAGCTAAAATTGCATTGAAAATAGGCATTTCATCCTCATTGCTGCTATCCAAAGTTCCAGCCTCTGCAGACTTGTCAGGATGCCCTTAACTTCTTTTAGAATGAGAAATAGTCTCTATAAATATTTCCACAGCTGATTATAAAGACTTTAAGTGCATAGTCTCTTATTTAGATGGAATAAAAGATGCAAGTAAATGATCATGGTTTAACATTTTGTGACTTGAATTACAAAAGGGAATATATTACTTATATAGTTCACGTACCCTCAGGAGGAAGAAGTGAATATGTTGCTAACTATTCTATCATTTCATATCTTATCACAATAAATAATATTAAACTCTCTATGCATGTGATCATCACTTTATCAAATAGTTGAATTGCTTAAAATGTGAAAGTGAAGTCACTCAGTCGTGTCCGACTCTTTGCGACCCCATGGACTGTAGCCCACCAAGCTCCTCCGTCCATGGGAGTCTCCAGGCAAGAATACTGGAGTGGGTTGCCATTTCCTTCTCCAGGGGATCTTCCGACCCAGGGATTGAACCCAGGTCTCCCTGGGTTGCAGGCAGGCAGGGTTGCACTGCAGGCAGAAGCTTTAACCTCTGAGCCACCAGGGAAGCCCAAGATCAAGTGTAATTTTGATCTTAAAATTCACATAAAATTAGAATTTATTTAAAATTCTGCATTAAAATAAACTAGAGGATATCTGATAGAGGAAGAATCCTTAGATGAAATAAATAATAATTCTCTGTTAGAGAAAGGGTTTTTTTGGTCTTAAGTGCTTGTGTTATACCATTTATTCTTGTGAACATGACCAATTTCTTCCTATTGCTATAATAGTACCTAAAAGTTAGGAAATGTACTTTTTTCATCATATTCCCCACAAGTCTAAGAATGATGCTTTGTGCTTATTAAATATTTATTACTTATTTAATAAAGCAATGCTTCAAGAAGGTGATGCTTATATATGTGAGTGTACAAGCATATAAACTGATACATATATACATAGGAACTTTTATGTATGTGTATGTGTGTGTGTGTGTGTGTGTGTGTAGGTGTGTGTGTGTAGTGTATGTGTATACTCCTGCAAGTGTACTTGTGTTTGTGTATCTTTCAGTCTCATTTAGTGGACTGGTTTAAATTAAGCAGTCCATTCATAATAGTTTCTTGGAATTTGTTACATTAGTATTTGATGCATATGAAAACTGTCAGAAAAGGAGAGATACTCATAAAGGAAGAAATATGTATAATTTCCTAAGCAGTTAAGATCACCATTCTTGGTTTGACCCATCCCCACTCCCATGGAGGGACCAGAACTATGGTAGGAATTTTGTTAGAATAAGGAAAGATGAAAAAATAAAAACTGTCTTTAGAAAATATTTACCTGTAAGAATCTAAGTTGATTTCATTGATACCATCCAGGAGTGAGAAATCAGCCCAAGTGGTCAGTACAGTTAAAGTGCACGTAGCTGGAGGGGAGATTGCTAGAGTAGGGATCTACTGGGACCCTCATTTGTCACAGAACTTGAGTATCAAGGCCACCACTGGGGCACCTGAATACCAGTCAGAGCCAGCTTCCAGCAGACGCTGACCTAGAAGGCTCTATAGAATGTAAATCATAAGTACCACTTCCATTCAATTATCCGATGTGATTAAAACAGTCCATCAGGGCTAAACCTATGCATCATTGGTAGGCGAAAATACATCCAGAAAGTTTATACTGAATGTGGCCATAAGTGAAAACCGAAAGTGACCCATTATAAATGAATTTAATTGCGTGGTCAGAATTCTGACTACTTACAAAAGACACCTTCATCTTAAGCTAGATCTTCACACCTAGGAATAGTATCACTTACTGAGTCATCTTAGATGTTCTCCGTGGAAACTTCCTTGGACTCTTGTTTCTAAACTTCCATCTACATTTCAGGACTGCTGGTAGGAGATAGTGCTGTGAGGGCAGGAGAAGCTGGTGCAGGTTATCAGGTCCCTTCCCACCACCACCCATCTCCCAGCTAAGATGAGCATGTCCACATGTAGTCACTTTTGTTCCATTCTCATTGCCTGTATTTTCTTTGTATCTCTTATCATATATAAAAACACCTTGTATATTTTGCTTTGATGATTATTCCCTGCCTCCAGTGGGTTCTGGGTTGTCCACTGCTATGTCCTCAGTGCCTAGAAGAACCTGGTACATAATGATGCCTAATAAGTATTTTCTGAATGAATCAACAAAATGGCTTAGGTTTCAAGAAGGAGAATTAACCGTGCAGGGAGTTAAATTATATCTCTAATGAAAAAATGGGTTTCCCAGGTGGTGCAGAGGTAAGGAATCCACCTGCCCATTGCTGAAGATGCAGGAGACACAGGTTCAGTCCCTGAGTCGGCAAGATCTCCTGGAGAAGGGCATGACAACCCACTCCAGTATTCTTGCCTGGAGAATCCCATGGACAGAAGAGCCTGGCTACAGTCCATGGGATCACAAAGAGTCGGACATGACTGAGCAGGCTCACACATCTAGACTCAGTGTGAGGCCAGCCAAATTTCAAATCCTCCCTGATGTCATGGTCTTGTGCAAGCTGGAAAAGAATTTCCAGACATGAAGCAGAATGAGAGGAAAATAGTTTATTAGAGCAGAAAATACTGTTAGAACAGTGAGTCAGCTCAAGGGAGAGTTGAGGCTTCTGTGGCTAGTAGCCAATTTTTAGAGCTTCAAGACAAAGAAAACTCTTGCTGGAAGGGTGGCATTAGATTATTTGTTAAGGTGCTATAGTTAGGTAATAGAGTGGGCATTTTTACCTAATATGGGATCAGGGAGTTGGCAGATTTAGATTAGAACTCATGGCAATGGCTGCTGTGGCGCCTAGTCAGTTTCAGAGCTGACCTTAGTGCGGGTCCCACGTCTGTGGCCTTGGTACAAGGCCTTACACCTATGTCCTGGGCATATGGCTCCACACCTGAGATTTAGAAAATGTGTGATATTTTGACTTTCAAAAGACAGTATGAATACAAAACAGCCATAGGATACTACAAATGCATGCAAACTGAAGTTAAGTAGAATTTTGTAGAATTTAAAAGAATAAAAAAGAATTGCTTCAAAGAAATACGGAAAATGACTTTAGGTTTGTCATACTTTATATTGCCTTTTAAAAAACTGAACTTTAAATTTCATCTGACTTAATCCCTAAAGTGAATATTGCCAAAATGTGTCTACTTCTACGTTTATCTCATCATCCCTCTGGGGGAAAAGAAAGATGTTAAAACATAAGTTGGCTTTTTGACAGTTTCATGAATTGAAAGAGGGCAAATTATTTGAAGTTATATAATATAAGTGATTGATACATGAAATTTCACCCAAGGAATTAGATCTGGCCCCATATTTGAGGCTTCGCAGAAAACCTCTCAATTTCAAAAGCCTTACAGAAAAACTCTCTAATTCAAAAACCCATAAAAAATCTACCTTGTTTAAATTTCATAATCAGACTAAAAATGTTACATTCCCAAATAAAAATGAAAAAAATACAAAATGTAATGATTCTTTTAAATTGCAATATAATCGACATAATATTATGGGGCTTCCCCGGTGGATCAGTGGTAAAAAATCTGCCTTCAATGCAGGAGCCACAGGAGATGCAGGTTCAGTCCCTGGCTTGGGAAGATCATCTGGAAGAGGACATGGCAACCCACTCCAGTGTTCTTGCCTGGAAAATCCCATGGACAGAGGAGCCTGGTGGGCTACAGTCCATAGCGTTTCAGAGTCGGACACGACTGAAGTGACTCAGGAAGCGCATAATATTATATTCATTTCAGGTGTATAGCATAGTGACTTGATATCAGAATATATAGGTTTCTGAAGGCTAGAGAATTTTATTTTATAGCAAAAAGGCCCTCCAAATTTTGTCTTGATTCTTTGGTAATGGCCTTATTGACTTAGAAAAATGCACAATGTGACAGATACAAGTTAAATTTTATTTGGGGCAAATAATGAGAACTGAAGCCCAGAAGATAGCACCTCAGATAGCTCTGAGAAACCGCTCCAAAGAGGCAGGGGGGGGGGGGGGAAAGGTCAGTGCATTTGTGATTTTGGTGAAGAAAGAATACATGCAGTCAAGCGCATGTTTTTCCAGAAGGTTTCTAACTAGTCTTGTGAAGCTTTTGCTAGTCACTAGGAACAGTCATCACCATGAAGAATTTTAATGCTTTTCTAGATATAAGAAGATATAAAAATTGAGCTCATAAAATTAGCTGCTTAAAATATCTAACTATCTGAAGACCTGTCCTGCCAGTCTTTCCTGAACACAGAGTGCCTCATTTCTGCTCTCCAACCTAAGCTCCTTTCAGGATGTGTTGAAAATCAGCAGCTGCAGCAGCTCGTGTTTTAATACCATGGCAAGTGCCAAACTGAAGTTGACAACCTCACCACATTGTAGTATGACATAGAGTCTACCGTGTGTTCTTTTCTAGAGCCTTGTACTTCAACTTGCTAGGTCTCTGGATCATTCTGCTATGTGCAGTCTTTTCTGGTTTAACCATGTATGCGCACTTCAAAGACTGTGATCCTTGGACTTCGGGCATCATCTCAGCCCCAGACCAGGTATGTGCTCCCTTGGGGCCAGCTGAAATGAGCGTGTTTCTGGCCTTCACTAGAAAATGTTGAGCCTTTCTCTGTTTCTACCTGGACCTCTAGCTATTTCCCAAACCCCACGATTTGATTTCTCTCCTCTCCTCTTGGATGATATTGTCACAGACCAGGATCTATAGTCTTCACTCTCTCCTCCTACATGTTAAACTGTCCCACTGTGTCTTGTGGGAGCTCCTCTCCCACAAATCTGGCTCCAGAGTAGAACCATAATACCTAAATTCCCTGAAGACCTGTTTTAAGCACTTGTTTTTATGGCTTGATTTCTTTTTTTTTTTTTAATTTTATTTTTTTTAAATTTTAAAATCTTTAATTCTTACATGTGTTGATTTCTATCATTAAAGTAAACAGGCAAGAAAATGGCACACATTTAAAACATTAAAAAAGTTAAAGGTTTCTGAACATTCTAAAGTTCATACAGTGGGTTTTCCTAATATGACTGTCTGCTTCCTACCCCTTCTCCTACCCTACAGCTGGACCTCAGGTCCATGGAAATTGGATGGATCATAACTTCATTTGCTGGCATTTAAAAACCATAGTCAATGAAAACTTCTTTATTATTACTTTCTTTTCTCCCCCACATCCTTTTACTAAAAAGCTACAATACATGCTCAGATGCTTAGTCTTGCCCAACTATTTATGACCCCCATGGACTGTCACCCACCAGTCTCCGCTGTCCATGGGATTCTCGCAGCAAGAATACTGGAGTGACGTACTATTTCCTCCTCCAGAGGATCTTCCCACCCCAGGGATGGAATTCATGTCTCTTACATCTCCGGGGTTGGCAGGCAGATTCTTTACCACTAGCGCCACACAGGAAGCCCCCCAAATCCCACATTTCAGACATTCCTGATGAGACCACTCACCTGTCCCATCTCGTCTTGCCTCCTCTTCAGCTGATGCCATACTTCGTCATGGAGTTATTTTCCACGATGCCTGGACTTCCAGGACTTTTTGTGGCTTGTGCCTTCAGTGGAACTTTGAGGTTAGTGTATTGATAACACTTGTCAATAGTGTTCTGATAATGAGGATGGTAATAGCAAAGCAACAAGGATGACAAAAGTATTAGTGGTACCCACCACCAGTATCACTGAGTACTCACTGTCTATCAGCTGCCTGCTGAATGCTTTATATGTATCTGCTCATCAATTGTCAAACAGTCTATGAGACCGAAACTACTCATTATCTTCTGCTGACAGATAAGGAAACTGAAATTTAGCAAGATAGATAACTTACCTGTGATAAGAAAGTAAACTGCAGATGTGGTATGTAAACCTAGGCCTGCTCTTGCACTAGACCTCTCTGTTTATTTTCTCAGCCTCTTCTGGAGCTCACTGCCCCCATGGTTTCACATCACTTGCCCACACGGCAGCTCTGTTTGCTGGCATTTCTCATTCAGCTGCAGTATATTCTTCCAGATCTCTCCTTTGCAATCCATTCTATACATCTTCAGTAACACACTCAGGCAGTTAAGAACATCCATTTCCAAAATGTAGACATTACTATAAATTCAAAATTATTCACACGTCTACTCTGACAGATGTGTTAAAAGGCTTATACTCTGCCAGGCACAGCTGGTGACCGTGGGGATGCTGCAGACAAGACTGGCTTAAATGTTGCCCTTAAATAGAGTTTGCATTCTAGTAAACATGAGGAGAAGGCAATGGCATCCCACTCCAGTACTCTTGCCTGGAAAATCCCACGGGCGGAGGAGCCTTGTAGGCTGCAGTCCATGGGGTCGCACAGAGTCAGACATGACTGAGCGACTTCACTTTCACTTTTCACTTTCATGCATTGGAGAAGGAAATGGCAACCCACTCCAGTATTCTTGCCTGGAGAATCCCAGGGGCAGGGGAGCCTGGTGGGCTGCCATCTCTGAGGTCGCACAGAGTCGGACACGACTGAAGCGACTTAGCAGCAGCAGCAGCAAACATGGGAGATGGACAATATATAACTAAACAGTAACAAAAACCAAGATATTGTTTGATGATGACAAATAGTATAAAGGAAATGACAGAGTGATAGCATAGAGAGAGGTTAGGTTTGGGAGCTCTATTTTTGAGAGGGTCTTTAGTGAACTTCTATTTATGTGTATGACATTTGTGTTGAGATCTAAGGAGTGTGAAGATCACAAACAGAATTTCTGCAGGCAGCGAGGAGGGCAAATACCAAAGCCCCAAGGACATAATCTGTATGAAACAGTTCAGGATAAGCGAGAGGAGTTGAAGCTTAAGGAATGAAGAGGAGAGCAAATGAGGAGAAATTGGAAGAGGCAAGCAAGCATCAGATCAGGGAAGTTTTTATGAAAGACTGAAGAGCTTTCATTGCACATTAAATAGGAAGGCATTGGAAAGTCTGAAGCAGGGAAGTTTGAGTGAGTGATGTCATACCGCTGAAGACTCGGTCTTCTTTGTGAAGAGAAGGGGCGATCACAAAAGCGGGAGTGGTGAGAGCCAGTGATTGTAAGGAGACTTTTGCCTTAATCCAGGTGAGGCACGACAGTCACGTGGAGAATGGTGGGGGCAAGAGTGTTGGGAAAAATGAACTAAAACAATAAGACAGCATCACTTTTTTAGATTCCACATATAAGTGATACCATATGGCATTTGTCTGACTTAATTCATTTAGTATAATACAAATTGCCTTGAGCAGAAGTGGGGTTGGCTATCTTTCCATACCTTCACTGGCCATTTGTATTTCTTTTTCTGTGAAATGCCAGTTCATGTTCCCTATTACTTTTTTTTCTTTTGAGTTTTCTTCCATATATATATATATGGGAAAAGCTTATTGATATATATCTCATTTTTTCTCATTTGGCCTATGTATATTTGCTTTATTAATATTTTTGAGTATATGGAGCTGCTATATCATATTAATTAATTTTTATATTATGATTTCTAGGTTTATATCATTCTTATGAAGGCTTCTCCATTCCATGCTTACAAATAATCATCCAGATATCATTCTAGTATATTTATTGTCTTATTAAATGTTAAAATTATTAAATCATCTAGACTATACATGGGGTATATAAAGAAAAGAAGTGGAGTTCCTGACTTATTTTTCTGCTAAGATAGTAACAAGTTATCTCATTATTTTTAGTGAGAAGTCACCTTTTCATCACTGACTTGAGATGCTACTTTTATTACGTCCTACCTTCTTTGATATTTTTAAACTTTTCCTGGATTTTCTGTTATATTCCTTTGTTCTATTTGTGTACAGCTATGATGATACTAATAATTCTAATGACTAAGCTTTAAAGAATGATTTTAAATCTGTTAGCATAGTATATAGTATTTATTCATTACTTTTATAAAATTTCCCTTGATATCAGTTTTTTTCTAATTATTTTCAGTCCATTCTATAGAAGTTGAATGTACTCAAGTCATAATATTTGCAAATACTTTTGAGTTCTTCTTTCCTAATAGCTACACGTCTATGTTCACTCTCATATAATCATGCTTTGAGAACAGTGATAAGAAAACTGAGGGATTACGGAAATCTTTGTTTTGTTATACACTCTAAAGGGAACTTCCCTGGTGGCTCAGATGGTAAAGTGTCTGCCTACAATGTGGAAGATCCAGGTTCAATCCCTGGGTCGGGAAGATCCCCTGGAGAAGGAAATGGCAACCCACTCCAGTACTCTTGCCTGGAAAATCCCATGGATGGAGGAGCCTGATGTGCTACAGTCCAAGGGGTCACAAAGAGTCAGACATGACTGAGCTACTGCACTTTTTCTTTCAAGGGAATGGTTCCTGGATATCACCAGTAAATATGATACCAAGTTTTGGTTTGAATGATATTATTTATTTGCATTTAATATACTTATATAAAACTAATAAAATCATAAATAAGAATAATAATGCATATATTTATTCTACTTTTAGGAAATATTTTTATCAGGGAGATATATGGAATTGTGATTACTATTGGCATTTTTGAAATGACTATTGTTTCTTTTCTAGCTTTTGACATATCAATATTAGTATGCTGATGTATTTCCAAAATAGCAATATCTCTGAATTCACATAATGATTCTAGCTTGCTTATGGTGTAATTTTAATTTAGTGTTCTGCTGAATTATTTTTGCTACTATACGTCATAGGATTTTGCATCAGCAGTACAAATGATGTTGTTCTGTGGTGTTAGTATTGGTATCTCAAGGAAACTAAGGAAGAAACTATGAACAGTAGAGGATCAATAATCAATAATAGGAATGACACATTAGCTTTCATTTGGTCCCTCCCTACAGAGCTTGATTTATTTATTCAATTTTCCTAAAGCTGACTCCATAATGGATCAATACAGTTGTCAACAGATTGATTCTCTCTTAAAAGAATGATTGATTCTTTTGATCTCAAATCCAAAAATTCCAAGAAAGAGATGTACTGGACAGTGCATATTATAGAGAGATTTCTTTTGCTATAAGGTTAAGGAGGATGTCAGGTTAGAGAATGGGGAAGACAAGGGAAGGGGCAAAATAAAGAGATGGTGGTTTAGTGATAGGAAAGAAAAAAAGATTTTCACCATCTTGTACCAGTTTTAGAATCTGAGAAATTGACATATGGATAATACATCTGATTGCAAAAGCAGTCCGACAGAGGTTCTGCAAATCTGATCCTTCTGGGGAAAATTGGCTTTTTGTTGCCTCCCTCCCAGTGGATTCAAGGGTAGAAAATAAACTCTAAAGCTTAAAGCTTTCAAATGATGGATTTTGAGCCATATATGTAGGGGCATGGAAGCTTATTTTTTTGATCCTCTCCTTTCTTTATTTGACTTGTATGGAGCTGCAGATGGAAGAGGAATCTTCTAGGGGACATACACTGTGCCTTGATTCTCAGGAAAAGGAGAAAGCTAAGCTGAAGTACTTGGAATTTCAATTTTAAGAAATGGGTCACAGAAAGTTTCTACTAACTGTATCTGTCATTAGGGAAAGAACTTTTAAATTTTGCACTAGATGGACCTGGAACCATCCCAACTGAAGTAAACTACAGCTAATAAATTAATAATAATACTATTATCTTGCATTACAGAAAAAAGGCAAAGTTTGAATTTTCTTCCCTGCTGTTGCCGTAGCTATAGCTTGTCTTCAAATGAGCATTGGAGGATAACGAAACAATTAGCTAATGGATAGCAATGGAAAACTTACAAACAGCCGGCCGGGCTTTGTTCATTTGCTTGTTTCTTTTCCAGAACTTTTGTTTGTGCTTGTGATTTTGCATAACATGAATTTAATAAATATATCTATCCTACTAGCTAAAATATTCCTGGTCTGGATGAGAAATTTAATGTTTTCATGCTGTTCTACAAAGGAAACTCCAATTTTTTGGTTTTTCTGTCCATTAAGCAAATTTTGGGCTGTAAGACTGAACTTGGTTTGGAAAGTCAGAGAGAGAATACCAGAGCTTTTATGTGCTTTTGATCTTTGCCTATTTCCTAGTATTTTCTTTGTCTTTTTCTCCCTTATTAATTACACGCTAGTTACACTGGTGCTTCCTGTTGTTGGATGAAACAAGTTTTCCATCTGCAGGCATTTACTGAAAATTTTCTCTTTGTCCTAAAACATCTTATTCTGAATTTGCAAGAGTCCTTTTAGTACCTATCTTTACCACCACTGTCCATGGAATTCTCCAGGCAATAGTTCTAGGGTGGGTTGCTATTCCCTTCTTTAGGGGATCTTCCAAACCTAGAGATCAAACCTGGGTCTCCCGCATTGCAGACACTTCACCATCTGAGCCACCAGGAAGCCCTTCCTTAGAGAAAAATCCTAACTTCATTTCAGTTTAGGTCTCTGCAAGATATGCTTTCTTAACTCTGTTATTTTTCTTCATAACAGTGAAGTCAGTTGAATAATTGATTGTTAAATATCTATGTCACAACTAAAATGTAAGCTCTACGTCTTTCTGGTTCACCATTGTATGCCTAGTACTCAGAATGAACAGATGTATAAATGGTATGAATGAAAGAATGAATGAATGACATATTGTAGTGATTCCTGAATTAGGATAGTCACTACTTCCTGCCTCAAGTTTAACCTACACACACACACACACACACACACACACACACACAATCTCCCTGCTACTGCATGTTAGCTCATTTAAGGTCTAGGGAAATCAGTGGGAGTTAGAGAATGAAAGCTTAGTTTCTTCACTGGAATTAGAGGAAGAAAGTGAAGAGCATTAAACACAGAAGCAGCTTTGGAGAGTGAGGGCCTGTAGTTCCCCTGGAGATCCAGAATAAGGACATATGTCTATCTGTTTTGTCTAGAGCCTTGCCTTGTCTATTTACCCTGGATGGCAGGGCAGGCTGGTCAGCTTTATTTAGTTTGGGCTATGTTCTCGCTTTTGTCTCCCTATAGCACCGTGGCTGCCAGCATCAATGCCTTAGCAACAGTGACCTTTGAGGATTTTGTCAAGAGCTGTTTTCCTCATCTCTCTGACAAGCTGAGCACCTGGATCAGTAAAGGCTTATGTAGGTACAGCCGGTGGATCTTCTATTCCATATCATGAAATGTATATGTGGTACATGTCAAAATCCTGCACACTCTATTCAGTGCATGCTGACAGGCACAAGTGCAGATGGAGATACAGGCGTAATCTCACATATAAATTCTTTTTTAAATTGGGGTATAGCTGCTTTACAATATTGTGTTAGTTTCTGTTGCACAACAAAGTGAATCACTATATGTATACATATATCCTGTCCCTCTTGGACTTCCCATCCACCCCTAGCCCATCATCCCACTCATTTAAGTCACCATAGAGCACTGAGCTGAGCTCCCCACGCTATACAGGAGGGTCCCACTAGCTATCTATTTTGCACATGGTAATGTATATACCGGCTTCCCAGGTGGCACAGTGGTGAAGTATCTGCCTGCAGGAAAAAAGAGATGCAGTTTCATCCCTGGGTCAAGAAGATCCCCTAGCATAGGAAATGGTAACGCACTCCAGTGTTCTTGCCTGGAACATTCCATGGACAGAGGATCCTGATGGGCTACAGTCCATGGGGTTGCAAAGAGTCAGACAAGACTAAGTTACTGAACAACATGTATATGTCGATCCCAGTCTCCCAATTCATCCCACCCTTCCGTTCTCACTCCCCCCGCTATGCAACCTTCTAAGACTGAACCAGGAGGAAATAGAAAATATAAACAGATCAATCACAAGCAATAAAATTGAAACTGTGATTAAAAATCTTAAAATGTACAAAAGTCCACGACCGGATGACTTCACAGGTGAGTTCTATCATTCATTTAGAGAAGAGATAACACCCATCCTTCTCAAACTGTTTCCAAACAATCGTAGAGAAAGGAGTACTCCCAAGTTCTTTTTACAAGGCCAAGATCACCCTAATACCAAAATCAGGCAATGATATCACAAAAAAAGTAAGTTGCAGACCAATAGAACTGATGAACATAGATGCTAAAATTCTCAATAAATGCTAGCAAACAGAATCACATATAAATTCTTACACTTCTAAAGATCCCAGGAAACTAGGAGGATGTCAAGAAAGAATGACTGGCTAGCTTAGCTTTCACCAATCTTATATTTGACATTCTCCTGTGTTCATCCTACAATCTAGGTTCATCACATCAACACCTCTTGATTATGCCATGTATCGATCCTATTTGTTCCTCCAAAGACAAAGACATTTAGCTCACTGTGGCCAGTCAGCTTGTCTAATAAAGGCAAATTGTTTTCTAAAGAATCCTTTATTACCAAACTCCCAGTAGCCTTAACTCAAAAGATAATTGCTCTTTGTTTAATCATATAATCACATTTTATATGTATAATCACTGTAGCACTTATATTGAATTATAGTTTTACAAAGTTTACTTCTTTTTAAGTATAAACAAATTATACACCTACTTACTATAGGAAATGTAAGTAATTTGGGAAAGTATATGTGCTTTTAAAATAAAATTATGTATAATTTTGTTCCTGGTTATTATTTTTTCTAGTATGCTATACTAGCATCTTCCTGTGCCATTTAATGTATTCTTTGAGAACATGATTTTGAGTGATTGCTTAATGTTTTACAGAATGACTCATTTTTATGTTGTTAGTTTGAAGTTGTTGTTTTGTTTTGTTTGGTTTGGTAACACTGTGATGAAATCCATATGCATAGTATTTTATTGTATCTTTAATTTTTTTCCTTAGTCAGGAACTCCAAAAGAAAATTACCAGGTTGAATAAAATGCTATAGCTTTTTGTTTTCATTTGTTTTGTAAAGCACATATCTGGCCATTGGCACAACTCTTGTTTATTCCCAAAATTTTAATTGATTTTCTAGTAAGTATGGTTATTACCTTCAAATATTGATGGTTTTATGGTATTCTCATTCTTAAATGTTTCTCTAATCTGTGGTTTGTGTTCTCCATATTCTTCACTATTTCTCTTATTTTCATAATTTTTTCCTCTCCCTCTGTGTACTTGAAGGGCTCAGATTTTTTCTCAATGTTATTGTAAGTCTTCCACAAAATAAATTTCTTAATAATAGTGATTTGAATTCTGCTACAGTATTTTGTTCCTCACATTTTACTATTAAAAATACAATCACACAGCAAAGTTTAAAGACATATATTATGATCTCCTGTATATATACCACCAAGATTCTCCATTAATGCTTTATTGAACTTGATTTTTCACACAGCCATCTAACTCTCTATCCATCTATTAATCCATCATCTGTTTGATATATTTGAAAGTAAATCCAGACATCAGTACACTTCCCTCTAATTATTTTAGCATATTATTAACTAGAATTCAGTAATTGTTTAAAGTTTTTTAAGTGTAAAATTTATCCACAGTTTCGTGGAGAAATGTTAAATAAGCATTTGCTGAGTTTTGAGAAATGCATACACCTGTGTGACTCAGCCACTAGGAATATAAATCGTCACCATCACCCTCGAAAGTTCTCTCTTAGTTTTCCCGGTCAATTCTTACTCCCACTTCCTTCCAGCGGTAGCCACTATGATATTTTTCATCATAGATTAGTTTTAACTCTTCTAGAATTTTAGGTAATTAGAATCACACAGTACACATTTGTTTTTGTAAGACTCCTTTCACTCAGCATAATATGTTTGAGATACATTCATATTGTTTTGTGTATCAGTATTTCATCTCTTTTTATGGCTGAGTAGTATGACATTGTATAGGTACACTGCTTTTTTTTTTTTTAAGTTCTATTGGTGTACCCAGATTATTTCAGTCTGAAGTTCTTTTGATACAGCTGCTATGGATATTCTTGTACAAGTCTTTTGTGAACATGTTTTCTTTTCTCTTTAGTAAATACCAAGGAGTAGGAGTGCTTGGTCAACTACTATAGTTTTCAATTTCCTTGTAGTCCTTTCTTATCACACCTGGATTCATCCTCACCTAAACTATAGGTGCTTATCCTATCCTGCTGTTTTTTTCTTGCCAGTTGTTTTCTCTTGACCTGCACTTTTCACTTCACTGAGTCCACATGTTTTTGCATAGTATTGAAATTACCAGACAATTTCTAAGTACTTTTTATGGTTCTTAAGGTAAATTATTTCCAGAAAACATACTCTGTATTTGAGATTATAAGTTAATATATTCATTTCCTTCTTTGGCAACATTTTGGCATGGATCCTATCTTTCTTTTTTCTTTTCACTTATGCTTGAACAAGAGATTGGTGCTGACCAATGTTTGCTAACTGGGTGATTGAATTGCCTTGATTTTTTTTTTTTTACTATCTTGCATAATGAGTTACATGCAGCTAATAGCAGGTGGATGAGCATCACTTCTTATGCAATTTCCAATTTCTAGCAGATATTCAAGAACATGCTGGGTAGAAGTTTCTGCTATGACCACGGTGTATTGTCTGATCCTCCAAGCTGTTGTAACACTGGGAAAATCCATAGGATTTGCTGAAACTGTGGTGCTTTCTCTTGCACATTTGCTGCTTTGTCTGTGGATGCATACACTCTAGGTCTCCGTGGAACACCACCAATTTTCCCTAAGCCCCTTGCCCCGAAAGTTGCTATTGATTGCAATTTGGTGGACGTATAAAGATTTGGGGGAGAGGGGGACTGAATCAGTTCTCCAGTCAGCACAGAAAAGTAGAACCCTTGGATTGAGGGGTGGTTTCCTAGAGTCCCATTTGAAACAGATAACCGTTGGCTCAGCAAGAAGATAATTAACAGTTGAGAAAATATAACTTTTAAATTTTCTTCAGGCAGGCAAAATTCTCCTTATTCATGAAGTGATACAGAATTAGGGCAAACATTTATTTCTGATGTCTAATCTATCATCTTTAAAAATAATGGGAGCAATTTTATAATTTTAAAAGGTGTTTATTGGTCAAACGGTGTTATTGTTATTGTGTAGGTTTCCTCATTTTTCCGTGTTTTATTGAGAAATTGGAAAATATAGCTTTAAAGTTGCTACTCTGATTTCATCTTAAAAGTGAATTCCTGATAATAAATATTATGGATATCATATACCAAATCTGATATAATAATAACAAGCATATAGTACTTGCTATATAACAGGTACTCTTGGATAAATTAATTTAGATGTGATTCCTTCCTAGAAT
The DNA here is from genome assembly GCF_032405125.1 of Capricornis sumatraensis. Lineage (NCBI taxonomy): Eukaryota > Metazoa > Chordata > Mammalia > Artiodactyla > Bovidae > Capricornis > Capricornis sumatraensis. The sequence continues at coordinate 57,951,738 of NC_091084.1, read as the reverse complement.
GTGAGATCTTTGGGGGAAGTGGTATTTATAGCATTGGCATTTGGTAAGTGTTTGACATACTCGGTGAAATTAATGGTGACATTGGGAACTGAGCCAAATATTTACCTGAGAGAGAATTTCAACTAAAATGAGAAAAATCATTTTCTCTATCTCTGTCACTGTGTCTCTGTCTATATCTATCTCCAACTCCTTATCTCTCACCCTTTCTCATTTAGTCTATGGGTTTTAATGGGAATTGAATAGTTTTAAGGTAGTTTTTAAACAAAGATGTATGAAAACAATTGTTTTTAAAAATATGGCTTAGAAGAAGATATTACCTCTAAAAGATAACCAAGATATGCTTATTCATCCAGCAAGATCCTATGATGCTAGAGGCACACTGTGCAAGATGCTTCAGAGCGTGGTACCCTGATGACCCTCATGGTGCTCCAACACAGCCATGTAAACAAAGAAATCCTTATGCAATATACTGAGGGCCATAAGGAGTTATGAATAAAGCATGAAAAGACCAGAAAAAATTCCCAGATTTGCAAAATCTGTGAGGTAAATTGTATAGATATTCAGCCATTTTAAAGATGAAAAACTACATGTATCCCAGAGAAGTTAGTAATTTCTTCAGCTGATTATAGGTAAGTGGTTGAAATGGACTTAGTTCTCACTAATTTAGTCTGGATTAGTCTGTAGACCAGTGATCTTTCTACATCTTCATGTTGATTCAACATGACAGTTTTCTTCTTAAATCCTGGAGAGAAGACTCCAGAAGGCTGAATTCCAGCTCATTCTGTCTGACAGAGGAAAGCATGTGTTGGGGGAGAAAGTCTCATCAGTGTCCTTGTTGGGGCTTGTGATAGCTACCTGGGGTAGACAGTCCTTCCTGAGACCCCTTCCAATACGGCTTGCATGAGAGAAGACCCTGAGTAGGAGCTCAAGGAATCCCTCAAAGCAGGTTGGATGATAGTCCTGCATTTTCTTTCTTCAGGTCTCTTATTCGGTGTGATATGTACCTCCACAGCTGTGGCTGCATCCCTCATGGGTGGTGTCATACAGGTAATGACAGACCTGAGAACTTATTATCCTTAAATAAAACTAGGATAATCATACTAGTAAAATCAATCATTAAAATGGACATTTACAGAATGCTTATTATGGTCTAGCTGCAGTCTCGAATGTATTGTCTCATTTGATCCTCATCACTTCCCTAAGATGTAGTATGAATAATGTACTAATGTCACAGGTGAAGAAGCTAAGAAATAGGGAGGTGAAGAACTGTCCCAAATTCGTATAACTAAAGCATAATAGACCTTGGAAATGAGCCCACCTCTACCTATTAACAATGCTGAACTACCTCCCATATGTTCAACTCCCCGTTCAGCTTATGTCAGCACTAGAAAGTGCTGATAATCTGTTTCAACATTTGTTTTGTAGATGATACAGAAAAAAATGAAGACATCCTGCTCAAGTTCTCCCAGCTAGTTAGTGGTTAAACCATGTTTATGACCCAAGTCTTCTGAGCTCCCCCTTTTCCTTCCTCAAATTGCCCAACTCACAAAACATCATCAGATAAGGAATCTTCATAGTCTACATCAACCATCTTAATCCTATCATATCTTTGTATAATTTGAACATCCTGTATATTTTCTTGGCATGGTTTAGGTTTTCAATACATGCTGCTTAAATGTAGAAATGAGTGAGAGTGAGTGAATAGTCATCACTGACTTTTATAGGATGTGTTTTAGTTTCCAGAGCAGTGGATCTTGCTTGATCTTTCCAATGACTCTTTACATAGGTTCCATTATTTCCTTTTTGAAGTACAGGAAACTTAATTGGCTAGTTTAGTACCATAACAACTATTTCATCCTCTGTCTTTATAAGAGAAGTTGTGGGACTGGAAATGTCCTGTCCTCTGTGCCAAGTATGAGCTATATTTAATGACAGTTACTTGCTGATCTCTTTATAACTTTTGAGGACTTTGATATCTCCCCCTCCACACAGCGGAACTGACGTGTTCATGAAGTTGTCTTTAGTGATCTCAACAGCATTTTTTAAGGTTTGCATGCTTAGTTGCTAAGTCATGTCTGACTCTTTGTGACCCTATAAACTATAGCCCTCCAGGCTCCTCTGTGCATGGGGATTCTTCAGGCAAGAATACTGGAGTGGGCTGCCATTTCCTTCTCCAGAGGATCTTCTTGACCCAGGGATCAAACCCAACGTCTCCTTTGTCTCCTTCAATGCAGACAGATTCCTTAACCATTGAACCATCAGGGAAACCTCTTTTTAAGGTTTATTTCCCCCCATTTCCAAGTTACCTCTGATGTTTTGTGCCCCTTTGTTTTCTCCCCTTTATCCAATCATTATTTACTCTTTTTTCTATTTTTTTATTGTGAATAGTTGATTAACAATGTTGTTTTAAGGATGTATCACCATGTCCAATTTGGTGAGAATTTGAAAAAATGAATTGTATTCTTCCAGAGATATTTGCATGTTAAGCTTATTTGCCACTGAGGCATGAAAGGCTCCAGAATAGATAAGGTCTCCTGCAACACTGGTGTAACACGTCAAGCTTACCATGAAGAGGGAGCTGTGAGGGATGCTTGTCCTTATTCAAATAAGTATGCTAGGCTTGCTTCCTTCCTTGATTGGTTAAAATGTGTGTCACAAAGTTCACACAGTTTAGGGGATGCCAGTGGGCAAGAAATGAACACACTGATGTGCTGTTTCCTAGGAGAGAGATTTGTCTAAAATGCTCTCCTTGCTTCTCTGAAGACATCTGATTTGACAGGTGCAGAAAGACTAATATACCATTTAATTTTCCAATGTATTACCCTTTCAGAAAACTATAGCACATAGCAAAAGGCTCTGGGAAAACTTAGTAAGCTGTTTCACTTTAAATATGTGACCGAAGAATCATGTACAGGGAGAGAAGATAGGAGGAGAGGCAGGTAGCACCAGTCAGTTCAGTCAGTCAGTTCAGTTGCTCAGTCATGTCCAACTCTTCGCTATCCCACGGACTGCAGCACACCAGGCTTCCCTGTCCATCACCAACTCCTGGAGCTTACTCAAACTCATGTCCTTTGAGATAGTGATGCCATCCAACCATTTCATCCTCTGTTGTCCCCTTCTCCTCCCGCTTTCAATCTTTCCCAGCATCAGGATCTTTTCCAGTGAGTCAGTTCTTTGCAGTAGGTGGCCAAAGTATTGAAGTTTCAGCTTCAGCATCAGTCCTTACAGTGTATATTCAGGACTGATCTCCTTTAGGATGGACTGGTTGGATCTCCTTGGAATCCAAGGGACTCTCAAGAATCTTCTCCAACAACAGTTCAAAAGCATCACTCCTTCAGCTCTCAGTTTTCTTTATAGTCCAACTCTTACATCCATACATGACTACTGGAAAAACTATAGCTTTGACTGGACAGACCTTCGTCAGCCATATCAGTAGAATAACCAATGGAGATCTGATAACTAACGATTTGTGGAGTTCTCTCTGGGAAAAGCCATTGTATCTATTATGTTGCTGTCTTAATGGCCATCAGCTACTGGGTTGGTCAAAAAGTTCATGTAGGATCTTACAGAAAACTGGAATGTACTCTCTGGACAACTCAATAGTTCTGCTAAGGGCTGCGGTGACCCCTGTTACTGTTGTTCAGCTGCTAAGCCATGTCTGACTGTTGGCAGTCCCACAGACTGCAGCACTCCAGGCTTCCCATGCACACCATCATCTCTAGATTTGTTTTTTTCCCCAATTTAAGAAAGTGCTTTGTTTGTTTTTTGTGGGAGTGGGTGGTGATCTTTCTTTCCTTTGAAGTATAAAAAAAAAGGTACATTCTAGATTTCAAAACAGTCCAACTATCAAATGACACACCTCACGGATCAGAGAGCTCACCAACAGGGGAGGTAAGAAGATAATAGTAAGATGATAATAATGGTGGATAATATTTTGGGAGTGATTATCATGTTCTCCAGAGTGCCCAGGTTCTATTTAGATTCTATTGGATTCCACATTGAATACTCTCAAACATGCACACACACAAAAATCCTAGGAAGCAGGTATTAGAAGCAGGTATTTTGATCCCCATTTGTCATCTGAGAAGGCTAGGACACCCTAGTCATGAAACACATTTCTTTAGCTGCAATCCTCTCCTTGCAGCAGGGGCTTAAATGAGATTTGGCCATTGGGATAAGGACTATTAAACGAGCTCTGTCTTCCTTCAATTAAACATACTTAATGACAAAAAGAAAGACAAGAAATTGAAGTTGGTTTTGTATATTACAGAAATATGTATTTTTAAAATCCAGAAACTCTTTGATTTATCACAAGAAGACTTCCCCCTTACCCGGGGCATATTGGATAAGGACTTTGTAAGAGATTGTTCATTATTTTTCTCCTATGGGGGATATAAACATTTATCCTAATTTATTGATTCTCCCATATAATAGCTAGTAAGTTAGCTTCCAAATTCAGCAACCACAGCAACTAGAAATTAATACTATCAATCAGCAGAGAAAATGTGAAGACTATTAAGTATTGACTTTGGGGAAGAGTATCTACTGTAATTTTATCTATCTCCAACTTGTCAAAGATCTATCTGTGGCATTGATTTCTCTAAAAATTATCCTGGAAAAGCAATCATAACAGTGCATTGTAGCTCATTTTTCTGGACAAAAGAATTTATATTATATATGGAGTGGACTTGAAGTCCCCTTGGTCCTACTTCTATTTTTTTTTTAAAGAAAGAAGACTCTCTGAAGTGAAATAAATCTGAATTAATAACTGAAGTTTCACCAGATCATATTTACATGTGGCAGAGTCAAAATGAGAATCTAAATATTCTCTTAGTAATGAACTATTTCAAATAACTTTTTCCCCTTAAGCAGAAAAAAGGAGACCATGATGGTTTTCCATGCTTTTGTCTTTTTTTTAGGTGGGACTTACTTTTAGAAGAGAAAATATGGGTTTTAGAGCCAAGCAAAATTGACTTCAGACTTTTAAATCTCACCTCTACAACATTCTAACTGAGAGTATACCTTGAATATGTTTTCTTTCAGTCCAAATTTCTCATCTGTAAAATCCAGTTAGTGCTATCAACTAATCAGGGTAATTGTGGGGATGAAATGAGATCATTTGTTTATAGTGCCAATTCATCTCTATTATCTGACACATAAGACATGGAGTTAGTGCCTGACAAACAGAAAAGATGTATAAACTGTTTAGAACATTCTTATCACAGCCCCTTGATCTAAGAGCCCTGCAGTTGTATGGATAGAACTAGGGTTGCACTGCAGAGTAGCTTTGTGTATGTGTGCGTGTGTGTGTCTGTGTGAGTGCATGCACGCACATACTTAAGTCATGCTTCCTCCCAGGCTTATCAGTGCCTGCGTATGTTCAAGACTTTCGAAAAGCTATGGCACAAGACTATATAGATTGATAGAAAACTAGTTTAATTAAAACCCATTTCCAATTCACTGGGTTCAATAACTTAAAGGCTAAGAGAGATGGAAATGCATTTGCCAAACTCCCTCTATATCCAAAAGAGACGGAGCCGTAACAATGGGATATAGGATATGGAGTATCCAATGGCCTCCCCACCATGTTCCAAATTAGTGCTGCAACATCCTTGAGATATTCTGGTGAGATAGCAAGAGGGGGTTAATAATTATTGTCAAAATAAAGAGTTGTTCAAACTAAATTAAAACAACTGGATCAACTGCATAAGATATGCAACCAAGTTATAGATGTATTTATTCTGGTGAGATAGCAAGAGTGGGTTAATAATTATTATCAAAATAAAGAGTTGTTCAAACTAAATTAAAACAACTGGATCAACTGCATAAGATATGCAACCAAGTTATAGATGTATTTATTAAATACATTGTTTAAAAATCTTTCTTTTTAAAAATTGTGTTACAATTCCCTTACCATGCCGTGTTAGTTTCTGCTGTACAAAGAAGCACGTCAGTCATATGTATACATACATCCCCTCCCACTTGGACCTTTCTCCCACCCCCCTACAAAAGCTTTTAGACAAGATAGAAAATATAAACAAATCAGTAATTTCCAGCTTGCGGGAAAACTTATTCTACTAAATCCAAATTGTCTGTGTTCACACATACACACACAAGTATGTTTATAGATATTTTTGATTTTTTACATAATGCTTCTCAATGAGCCCAGAAGGGAGAAATGATTTTGAGAAAGCATATGATTAATAAGTGACACGGTCCGGACTAGGACTGTATTTCATCACATGTCCAAGAAAGGGAATTGGTCCTGGGTGGGCCACAGATTCAGGGGAATATAGTTTGTTGATCTGATCTGCTTTGCTCCACAGGCTGCCCTCAGCATCCACGGCATGTGTGGGGGGCCAATGCTGGGCTTGTTCTCTCTGGGAATCTTGTTCCCTTTTGTGAACTGGAAGGTAAGTCCGCACACTTCCCCTCTGCACACTTCCAGCTGAGACCAGGCCCAGCCACTCTCTCTTCTCTCAGTCCTCCTTGGAAAGGCCATTTGTCTTTGCCAGAAAAAAAATGAGGTCTTCTTTCCATAGTAGATCTAAATAGAGCCCTAGCCCTCCAATCTCTGAATCTGTGAGTCTGTATTAAGAGCAGAAAACAAAGTAAGAGCCAGTCATGAAATATCATATGTTATGGCATCAATGTGAACTCTTTAGGGTTTAAGTTGTCTTCTCTAAATTAAAAGCCCACAAAATGAAATATAAAACAGATACTAAGATCAGAAATAGTTTAGTTAAAACCCAACTTTGAAAACTTCAAAAGTGTAAATTTTCTTTTCTATATTTAGTTACCCCAAATTATAAGTAACTTAATTAAGCTAATTAACTAATTGAAGAAGGAGAGACGAGACCAGCCTGCATAATAGCTGAGTATTCTTGGTTTTGACGAAGATACAAATACTAGATACCATACAAGCTAATGTGTGTATGTGAGTGCTAAGTCACTTCAGTCGTGTCCAACTCTTTGTGACATTATGGACTCTAGCCCACCAGGCTCCTATGTCTGTGGGATTCTCCAGGAAAGAATACCGGAGTGGGTTTCCATGCCCTCCTCCAGGGAATCTTCCCAACCCAGGGATCAAACCCACATCTCTTATGTCTCCTGCATTGGCAGGCAGTTTTTTCTTTACCACCTGGTACCACTGGGGAAGCCTCAGTACAAGCTAATGGTATGTCCTTAAGTAAATATTGGTTGGATGACTGTGTAGTAAAAATAAATCAAAGGGATCACTTATTTTGAAATATAATACAATGCTCAGTTATTGCAAATACTTTTCTGATCATTAATTTATGGCATCTGGTGGTACTAGTGGTAAAGAATCCACCTGCCAACGCAGGAGACTCAAAAGATGTGGGTTCTATCTATGGGTCTGGAAGATCACTGGAGAATGTAAAGGCAACTTACCCCAGTATTCTTGCCAGGAAGATACTATGGACAGAGGAGCCTGTTAGGCCACAGTCCACAGTGTTGCAGTCAGACATGACTGAGCAAACATGTGCAGTGTAGCCCAAGGGCCGTAGCAGTCAAGTCACATTCCTTGCTTTAGTTCCGCCAGACAATAACAAACAGAACATTCTGGTGCTGTAACTGAAGAGACATTTTCATGAATAAATAGAGAAACTGACAAGTTGTTTTCTATCACAGAGAAAGTTCAGCTATCTGGCGCAGACCAGCAAGATTCAGTTTTAGTTTTTGGTGGTCCTGATCCCTGCTGGGTTATTCTGTTTCCTTGGAAGGAGGAATGAGTGACTCACTGACTTTTAACTTTTGATCAAGAAGTATGACCCTTAAGTGACACGACTAATATTTACACTCAAACCAAAAACTCCAAACCTGGGAGTCCAAGGACCGTGACCAGCATCACCTGGGAAGAGATATAGGAATAAAAATTTCTATTTGACAGCCTACAATGGATGTCAGGGGAAAATGACCCCAGTGTCTCCATTATCTGAGGTTTTCCTGTATTTCTGAAACTCTTCTTCTGGGAACTGAGGTTCAACAAGTACTTTTTAGTGATAGGAGGGAGAAGCCAAAAGGAGAAGAATAAATCCTGCTAAAATTTACATAAAATGACCACAATAAAATCTTCCAGTGTCTTCATCTAAGGAACAATGTGTTCCTAAATAAAGCTCGTTGTGGGAGTTTGAAGGCAGGCAGTGTGCTGTTTTGAGCACAAGTGGCCAGGATTGGGGGTAGAAAGCCAGAATCTCTAAGACATAACGCTTTTCATCTCATTATTCTTTCAATGCCTTTGATCTTTCAATGGTCAGATCTCTCGTTAACTTTTGCTTTTCTTTATCAAGGGTGCCCTAGCAGGCCTTCTGACTGGAATCTTCTTGTCATTTTGGGTGGCCATCGGGGCCTTCATTTACCCTGCACCAGCCTCTAAGACATGGCCTTTGCCTTTGTCGACGGACCAGTGTGGCCTATCAAACATGACGGAATCGGTGCCTCCAGTGCTGTCCAGCAGGTATTCTCACCTTAAAGATGGCGTCAGGTCCCAGAGAGATGGTCACCAAGTTAGAGAAAGGTGCATACTTCATGCTAAGTCTGAGGAGGCCATCTTGCTCTCTTAAGAGAGAGTTAGTTGTTCTGGATGGTACCCAGCAATAAAGAGTGCCCCAGGTTTCTGTAAATATCCATTCCCCTGCACCCCAGTGCCCAAGAGTATGCATTCCTCTGCATCCTGGTGCTCAAGGATGAATTTGGCAAGAGCGTTAATTGGAAGTCTCAGTTCTCAGGTCCACTATGCTGTTTCTTCCTTCCTGCCTGTGCTTATTCTACATTTTTTCTTGGAATACTTAATCCTGGCTCGAACAACCTTTTTTTTTTTTTCTTGAATAACAGCTAAGTATTTTTTAAAAACAAGCTGTGGCATCATCTCACACATCAGCCTGGGTTTAACACTCTTTCTGAATATTTTCCGAATCCTTTGTTGCTCTTCTATCAAGGTGTGCTGGTCTATTTTATGATTGTGAACTATTATATGTAGACTTTGTGGCTTACTTATCTTCAATCTCCAGTGTCTGTCACAATTTCTGGCACTAAATCTGGGCTTAGTAAATGTCTGAAATGGAAGGCATGGTCTTTATTGCAATTGTGGTGTAGTAGTAGGACTTGTAATTCAGGGATGGACTGAGTTGAGTGGAATATAAAACACAACCACTCTACAGTCAGTTATTTTTAAAAAAATGATCAAATGGCAAAAGATGAGCTTTGGGGTTTTGAGAGATTGTTGTTTAGTTGCTCAGTCATGTCCAACTGTTTGTGACCCCATAGACTGTAGCCTGCCAGAATACTCTGTCCTCAGGATTTCCCAGGCAAGAATACTGGCATGGGTTGCCATTTCCTCCTCCAGGGGATCTTCCCAATCAGGGATCATACCTGGGTCCCCTGCACTGGCTCTTCATCACTGAGCCACCAGGGAAGACCATTTTAAGAAATGCCGAGCCCGCAGACATCCTCTTAGTCACTGTGAATCATGACTTCACACTCAGAACTGAGGATGTGCTGCTGTTCTTCACAGACCCGCCATCGCTGAGACCTGGTATGCCCTCTCCTACCTACACTACAGCACCGTGGGCTGCCTGGGATGCGTAGCTGCTGGAGTAATCATCAGCTTCCTAACAGGCCAGTTACATACATTCCTCTTCTTGGGGCCAAGGAAGACATGGGCTAGTCTTATGCATTGCCAAATGAGGTACCCATCTTACAGGCATGATTTGGGGTTCACCCCAAAAAGAGTGACCAAGTTCTCAAATGGACAATCCTTAAAGGAACTCTTGGAAGCATGCAACACCTAATCCATTTTTGCTTTCATTACTAGGTCGCCAAAAGGGCAAGGATATTCCACCACTGCTAATTAGACCAGTCTGCAATTTATTTTGCTTTTGGTCTAAGAAATACAAAACACTGTGCTGGTGTGGAGTTCAGCATGACAGTGGAACAGAGCAGGTAAGCTGATGTTTGAGCTTCTGAACAATGTGAATTGGCTCAAAAGGATTCTGTTTCTGCCCATTTAAACCGTCTGCAAGGCTGGGAGTTGGGAGGGTAGCTGGTGGATATGAGAATCTGAAAAAATCTGGGTTTCCACTTCAGTTACTTCAGCTAAATTCCCTCGTAGCTCAGCTGGTAAAGAATCCACCTGCAGTGCAGGAGAGGAGACCCCAGATTGATTCCTGGGTTGGTAAGATCCTGGGGGAATCCTTGGAGAAGGGGATAGGCTACTCACTCCAGTATTCTTAGGCTTCCCTGGTAGCTCAGCTGAATCTGCCTGCAATGTGAGAGATGCAGGTTCGATTCCTGGGTTGGGAAGATCCCCTGGAGAAAAGAACAACTACCTACTCCAGTATTCTGGCCTGGAGAATTTCCTGAACTAGTCCATGGGGTTGCAAAGAGTAGGACATGACTGAGCAACTTTCACACTTTTGGAACTTCAGCTTTTACAAGAGAACAAAAGGGAGACCATGGAGTGTGATCTGGACACGAACATGTCTGGTATGTCACAGAGTGTAAATATAAAGTAAGATTTATTGGTGGAACTTCTCAGAGAAGCAGCAGGATACATACTGTCTCCCAGCTCTCCTCTTATCCTTCCAAGAATCATGTTTAGACCACACAGGGTGAGGGAAATTGTCCCAGTGCTATTAAGGTCTAGAGACACTGACCGAGTATGATTAAGGTCACATCAGCCCATGACCACCATAACAGCCTGACGTCAGACCAGATTGGACTTACTGACTTGATAGAGGAAGCGGGGCTGGGACACCCCAGGGGAGCCAGGGAGTGCTACCCTTAACAAAAGGGTAAGGTTCGTGTTTCTGCTGTAGGATTCTAAGAGGGGTCTAAGTAAGGGAGAACGGACTGGAGACAAAGCCATCTGCAGCAGCTTTGGTGGAAGAGCAGTAACCACTCAGAGTTACTGTGGCATCTGATAACTCTAGGACGTTGACAGAAGCAGTGTTTTCTGTTGGGCTTGCAACTGGTTTTATCCAGGTCTGTCTTCTCAGTCAGATAACAGGCAGGAATTTTTTTCCCTTAAAGTGAGGGCTTATTATCTTTCTTTCAAGCCCAGATATTTCACTCTTTCAGTACTCTAGGAGAGGACTCTTTGCCCTTATCACAGGTCTTAAGTTGTCATTTGTTTCCCCTCTACCCAAAGCCCATAATAACATGTATGTGAAGTAAAGCTGAGTTTCATAGTTTTTGCTAAGGAGAGCACCTTCTTGACAGGGGCTTAGAATGGGAAGGCAGTCTATTTGCTGACAAGGCAGCTGGCTAAGCAGTGTATTGTTTGGATAAATGAGTTTGAGGAAGTTCTAGAAAAAAAAAAAGAATAATATTATTTACTGCTTTACAGACTTATCTTCCTGGGCACAAATTTCCTGAGATAAATGGGAAATCTTGCTGATGCAGGCAGCTTCTGTTCCCAAGGCTGAGTCTAGAGTGGGAGGGGACACTTAGTTGTCACTACTGGGCTCCTTTGCCAAGAAATAACACTGAGCAGCCTTCTGCCGAGTTCGCATACAGGGCCCCTGTTGTGACCAGGAGACTTGCTGTTCATGGAAAGGAAGAGGGTGACCACCTTCTGAGACACAAGTGTGTCTCTCCTCAGGAAGTAATGCTACCACTTCACAGGACTATTGTGCTAGAGACATAAATGTCTTCATGCTATGCACTGATGCATTGTGCAATGCAATTACTGGCTCAGTTGTGTCCGACTCTTTGTGACCCCATGGACTGTAGCCCGTCAGGATCCTCTGTCCATGGGATTTTCTAGGCAAGAATACTGGTGTGGGTAGCTATTCCCTTCTCCAAGGGATCTTCCCAACCTAGGGACTGAAGCTGGGTCTCCTGCATTGTAGGCAGATTCTAGTGGGCCACCAGCTCACTAAACTGCTCTGTTTTTATTATGATGATTATTATCATCATTAGAAATGGCATCTACATGGATTGAGGCATCAAAGCTACCAATTAGGAAGTGCCCTGGGTCAGAGTTATTTGTGCTGTTTTCATATTTGTCTGTCTTTCTTTTCTTTTTCAAAAGGGGAGGTATAAACAAGATTCCCTCAGTTTGATTTCGGATACATTAAGACTGTCCCACTAATATGTATCTTTCTATTTTCCTCAGGAAAACCTTGAGAATGGCAGTACCTGGAAACAAGGGGCTGAATCTGTCTTACAAAACGGCCTCAAGCAAGAAAGCCTGGTTCCAGGCTATGATCCCAAGGACAAAAGCTATGACAACATGGCTTTAGAGAAGATTACCCATTTCTAAGGCAACACACACACACGATACACAGATACACACAGTCCACATACTTCTTTCCTAATGTTTAGTGGGCTTCCCTGGTGGCTCAGACAGTAAAGAATCCGCCTGCAATGCGGGAGACCTGGGTTCAATCCCTGGGTTGGAAAGATTCCCTGGAGGAGGGCATGGAAACCCACTCCAGTATTCTTGCCTAGAGAATCCTCATGGACAGAGGAGCCTGGTGGGCTATAGTTCATGGGGTCAGACACAACTGAGCAACTAAGCACATTGGTTAGTAGACTTTGTAGTTGCCACTACTAGAAGACAGGGTTGTCTAATGTGTATTTATATTATTTATGACCACAAATAAAATGAATGTTCCCCAGAATATTCTGAAGATTATTCTTTGGAAGATTCCACTTTCAGGTGAGAAAAAATAGACAAGCCTTAAGTGCCCCAGCAACTTTATTTTTTAATAAATTTGGGCTTGACTTCATCAGAGTGCTAGAATCAGTCTCTTTGCTTTGTGTTATATAAGACTCCAGGAACTATGTGTGTTTGTTGGTTGGCTGGGTATTTTTTTGGCGGGGGGGAGTTATTTTTTTAGCCATCAAATATCCTGGAGTTTGAGCTTCCCTGGTAGCTCAGCTGGTAAAGAATCTGTCTGCAATGCAGGAGACCCCAGTTCAATTCCTGGGTCAGGAAGATGCCCTGGAGAAGGGATAGGCTACCCACTCCAGTACTCTTGGGCTTCCCTAGTGGCTCAGCTGGTAAAGAATCTGCCTGCAATGTGGGAGACCTGGGTTCAATCCCTGGGTTGGGAAGATCTTCTGGAGAAGGAAACAGCTACCCACTCCAGTCTTCTTGGGTGGAGAATCCCCATGGACAGAGGAGCCTGGGGGTGCTGCAGTCTATGGGGTCTCAAAGAGTCGGACAGGACTGAGCGACTAAGCACGCACAGCACATACATGTTGGAGTCTGCAGGAGGAGAGATGCATATTAAATGCTTCCCTGACACTGCATATAAAACAAGGGAATGACGTCCACCCCCACCCCCATACCTTACACATATGCAGACGTGTCGCATGCCTTCACCCTTCAGGGGCAGTGGGAACACAACTGCTCTTAGTCCTTCCCCCAACCCACCCACACACCTTTAAGTCCTCTTCTAGTCATTCTTGCTATTACAGCTGTCCTGCCCAAGCCTTCAAATTAATTTTGCTCAACACGAGGAGAGACTGGTACGTCTGGTAAATGGGAACAATTATAACGAGATACTCTGCTCCCTTTATGTTCTTAGTGTAGCAGTTCTTCTTCTCTTCTACCCCCTTACAGTGAAACATGCACTCTGTGCTCAATAGGACGTCTGCAGTCTTTTTTTTTTCCATGCATGCATGACTGCTCATTTGTTCAGTTGTGTCTGACTCTTTGTGACCTTATGGACCACAGCCAGCCAGGCTTCTCTTTCCATGGAAGTTTTCAGGCAAGAATACTGGAGTGGGTTTCCATTTCCTACTGCAGGGGATCTTTCTGACCCTGTCTCTGTTGTCTCCTGCATTCCAGCATCTCCTGCATTCGCAGGCGGATTCTTTACTACTGAGCTGGGTAAAGAGCAAAGGCCCCAGAATAGGACAATATTGTGCAAAAGAAAATTACAGATAGCTTACCAACCCACAGTGGATTTCAAGAGATGCTAAGTGCCTTGCCCACGGGATTCCTTCTTTGTTCCTTCAGCTCATATCTGCAAGCTCACTGTGATCCATTGGGTTAAGGAGATGGAAGTAAAGATCCTAGTAGTTGAATTCTAGAAAATAATCATTAAAGTTCTGGAGTGAGAGGAGACTATAGATCAAAAAGTGAATTAACAAGTGGAGAGTCAATCAAAGCTTTTTGGAAGAAGCAAAGAAAGCAAATCCTTAAAGGGTTAAAAAGAACCAGTGCCATAGGTGTTAGATCAAGGAAAGATAATAGAAAACAAACTGATGTCTGTTAGGTGCATTAGGTCAGAGGCCAGGTATTTATTTTGGTGGCCAGGTAAGATGAAGACCTAAAACAAGTATGTCAGCAAAATAAGGAGAAATGGTTCAAATAAATAGGGATAAGGAGTCCCAAGACTGTGTTGTGTCAATGTTACCCAAGAGGAGAAAACTTCAAAAGAAGCAGGAGATGGGGGGAAATTATGTAAACAGTGTTTATTAATAGGGAGGTAAACTAGAAAGAAGGGAAAAGAATCAATAGTGGAATTTAAAATATAGCTGGAGTTTATGTCATAGTCCATTGCTTGCCTTCTCTTCTCCAGTTTCAAACAGGAGGGGAAATAATGGGAGAGGAAGAGAAAATTGGGCTATGGTATACAAGAGAGATGAGAAAAATACATTTTGAAAAGAGGAGGAAAGAAAGGAAAGGAAGCACATTGGAGAAAATAATATGAAAATGAGAAGGAAAAGAATTACTAAAAACATTTTTGAAGTACAACATGTTAATGAAGGTATTGATCTAAGGATTTGTAAACTGAAAATTGCAACTATTTTCCAAGTGAGTTAGTGGTTAAGACATTCTTATCAATTAGAACTCGAAAAAATACATTAGGTGAATGTTGAAATCTGGGCCAAACCTCGTTGGCTCAGTTAATGGGACAGAGAAGGAAAAATAATCTGAGGATAAGAATTAGATTACAGTAGCTCTATCTATAAAGAGATATCCCGGGTGGCTCAGTGGTAAAGAATCCACCTGCCAATTCAGGAGCCATAGGAGATGTGAGTTGTGTCCCTGGGTGGGGAAGATCCCCTGGAGGAGGAAATGGCAACCCACTCCAGTATTCTTGCCTGGAAAATTCCATGGACAAAGGAGTTTGGCAGGCTACAGTGCATGGGGTCCCAAAAAGTTAGACACAACTGTGCATGCACGCTATAAATATATAGATGTATGTGTATATATATATATATATATATATATATATATATATACATATATATAGTAGCTATATATATGAACTTCAGAACTTCACTTGGAATTCTGCAAAACTAAAAGGTACCCTATATTTTTTCCATTTTACTAACATATTCTCTTACAAAGTTTACTCACAAATTCTCCTACAGATATTTCACTAGCTTACTACTTTCCCAGAAAGTTTTTGGATCCTTTTTCAGTCACTACTTCTTTCACCTGGAGTGTTACCAAAATATAAAATGACTTACTTGCACATTGAAAATCATATTTATCATAAAAATATCTCTGTCTTCTCTCATGTGATTGAACCTATGGCATTCTGAGGTCACATTTCAAGAAATTTTAGAGGTCAATATAGGGATCACACCTAATTCTTCCCAAAAGAACAGGTGAAAAATCCAAAAGCAGATGGGGATCCACAGGAAAGCCATCTTCCACAGCGCAGAGAAACCACATGTGCTGTGCAGTGAAGCAGACAGGCACTACAAGGGCAAGGTAAACAGATGTGCCTAGCTGTTCATAGCACACCTCTGCTGCCTCACTCCTCCCTAAGGAATGTCAGCTCAGAGTTGCGCCAAGGCCCCTGGTGCAGTATAAAGTCTGCCCAGGGCTAAGTTCAAAGCCATCAACATGGGTTACACTTGTGGTTGGTTTTGCCACAGAATGAACAGGGTATTTGCAATAACAGGGCAATGAATGATGAGCTCCAGCTGCTGCTGCTGCTAAGTCGCTTCAGTCGTGTCTGATTCTGTACGATCCCATAGACAGTGGCCTACCAGGCTCCTACATCCATGGGATTTTCCAGACAAGAGTCCTGGAGTGGGGTGCCATTGCCTTCTCCTGGTGAGCTCCTAGAATGGCCTAAAATGTGCCAAATTTGATTCCAGTCTCTTATCTGTTAAACATACCCACAGATATTGGTAAAAATGGAACAGAATGTCCTCAATGCCTCTTTCACTCATTTGGAATGATTTCGTTTTGATGACTGACATTTTCTTTGTCACCAATTGAGGCAAGGAGTACAGCTTCTTGATTGAGGTGAGGGATTGGAGTCAAAGGGCTTCAGGTATAAATGTAAGTTCCAACAAAAATTATCTTGGTGATCTTGGGCAAGACTTTCTGACCTTTATTCACAAATTAAAAGGAGCAAAACTGTCCCTACTTAATAGAATTGTTGCGAGGATTTAGAGGTAAATCATCTGAAGTAGTTAGCACAGTGACTGAACTGTGTGTAACATTCAATGCCTGTTAGTCTGCAGTGCATGAAGCAAATGGTACCCATTCCAGTATTCCTTTTAAATTAAATTGGTTTACTGTTTCCCTTTAGGATTTTCAAGACACATAATGCTGAGTTCAATTGAAATATGATCTTCCAGAGAGTAACTTTTCTAAAGGTCCTAAATTCTTAAAAACAGAAAAAAAATACTGTTCTAAAGATAAGTTTTTTATTGAAAAGTACAATATTCATATCTATGATTTAAGTAATACATTTATAAGCATAAACTTTGGTAAGTAAACAGCATTTCAACCCAAGTTTGCCACTCAATGCACAGTTAATAGTAAGTTTAGTTGTCTAATCAAAGCAACAGTTAGAACTGGACATGGAACAGAGTGATTCCAAATAGGAAAAGGAGTACGTCAAGACCGTATATTGTCGCCCTGCTTATTTAACTTACATGCAGAGTACAACATGAGAAATGCTGGGCTGGAGGAAGCACAAGCTAGAATCAAGATTGCCAGGAGAAATAGCAATAAGCTCAGATATGCAGATGACACCACCGTTATGGCAGAAAGTGAAGAACTAAAGAGCCTCTTGATGAAAGTGAAAGAGGAGAGTGAAAAAGTTGGCTTAAAGCTCAACATTCAGAAAACTAAGATCATGGCATCAGTCCCATCACTTCATGGCAAATAGATGGGAAAACAGTGAAAACAGTGCCTGACTTTATTTTTGGGGGCTCCCAAATCACTGCAGATGGTGACTGCAGCCATGAAATTAAAAGACACTTCTCCTTGGAAGGAAAGTTATAACCAACCTAAACAGCATATTAAAAAGCAGAGACATTACTTTGCCAACAAAGGTCCATCTAGTCAAGGCTATGGTTTTTCCTGTGGTCATGCATGGATGTGAGAATTGGACTATACATAAAGCTGAGCACCACGAAGAATTGACGCTTTTGAACTGTGGTGTTGGAGAAGACTCTTGAGAGTCCCTTGGACTGCAAGGAGATCCAGCCAGTCCATCCTAAAGGAGATCAGTCCTGGGTGTTCATTGGAAGGACTGATGTTGAAGCTGAAACTCCAATACTTTGGCCACCTGACGTGACAAGCTGACTCATTTGAAAAGATCCTGATGCTGGGAAAGAGTGAAGGCAGGAGGAGAAGGGAACAGCAGAGGATGAGGTTGTTGAATGGCATCACCAACTCGATGGACATGGGTTTGGGTGGACTCTGGGGGTTGGTGATGGGCACGGAGACCTGGCGTGCTGCGGTTCATGGGGTCACAAAGAGTTGGACACAACTGAGCGACTGAACTGAACTGAACTGAAACAATAGTGGAAAGGTGGGGGGACCTTCTCCTTTTGTTTAATTCAAATAAATTTTCTTTAGTATAAATTTCATTATTTTGTGATTTTATGGTGTTATACCATTTCTTTCTAAAATAAAAAGAAATAAACCACAGATCAGGGGGGTTGCAACCAGTATCTCAAAGATAGTATTATTGAAATATTTTTGTGGTAATTTCAATCTTAATCAAGCATTATTACCAGGATCAGATCAGTAAATAAAAAAAAAAAAAATAGGAGTCTCCCTTTAATTGTTCTTTTAGAAACAAATTGCTTTAAAATTAGCAGTGGACATTTTAGCTCCTTCTATGTACATTTGAATATTAAAAAATCTAATGTGCTCAGTCTCAGTTTTGTAACAACTAGGTTTCCTGTAGAGTTAACCTCTTTTATCCAGTATTCATAACCTTGAAGTAAAATCTATTTTCAAACAAAATGTAATTGATATTACAAATGATGTATATTAAAATGATATAAAACTTTAAGCAAGAATAACTAGTAATCAACTGTAATCACCTAGTGGTTATTTTTACTTGCAATTCTTGGAAAGAGTTAATGACATTATTTTCTCCTCCATTCCAATCTTTTGACCCATCTAATCTAGATTTGCAAACACTTATATGAGTAACAAACACTCATAAGCCCAATTTTCTTTTGTTGTACCTTTGGTGTTTGAAATATCAAGTTATCTTCACAAGACAGACATAAGGTTATAAATATTTGGCTACCTAATACAAAATCACCCTCACATGGGATGTCAGGATATCAATATCCTTTCTTATTGGACTCTAATGACAAACTAGAAAAATAATCCTACTCTATAATGGAAACTGTTGGTTAATAATAATGCTTCTGTACATCAACAGGAAATTTAAGATGATGTTTTTGTATTTCCAAAAGTGTACACAAATTTTTCACAGAGCCTTGGAATACTACTCAATTTAATGCCATATTGTATAACTAGTTAATTTTAAGGAAAAAAATGCCTATAGAATAAGAATAGATATACATAATGAAAATACACAATTATTTTAATTATATCTTCCAAAAACAAGTGCAGATTGAAGTGCATTCAAACTTCCAGATATTCAAGCTGGTTTTAGAAAAGGCAGAGGAACCAGAGATCAAATTGCCAACATCCGCTGGATCATCAAAAAAGCAAGAGAGTTCCAGAAAAAACATCTATTTCTGCTTTATTGACTATGCCAAAGCCTTTGATTGTGTGGATCACAATAAACTGTGGAAAATTCTGAAAGAGATGGGAATGCCAGACCACCTGACCTGCCTCTTGAGAAACCTATATGCAGGTCAGGAAGCAACCGTTAGAACTGGACATGGAACAACAAACTAGTTCCAAAGAGGAAAAGGAGTACATCAAGGCTGTATATTGTCACCCTGCTTATTTAACTTCTATACAGAGTACATCATGAGAAACGCTGGGCTGGAGGAAGCACAAGGTGGAATCAAGATTGCCGGGAGAAATATCAATAACCTCAGATATGCAGATGACACCACCTTTATGGCAGAAAGTGAAGAACTAAAGAGACTCTTGATGAAAGTGAGAGAGAGAGGAGAGTGAAAAAGTTGGCTTAAAGCTCAAAGTTCAGAAAACTAAGATCATTGCATCAGTCCCATCACTTCATGGCAAACAGTTGGGAAAACAGTGGAAACAGTGTCAGACTTTATTTTGGGGGGCTCCAAAATCACTGCGAATGGTGATTGCAGCCATGAAATTAAAAGACGCTTACTTCTTGGGAGGAAAGTTATGACCAGCTTAGACAGGATATTAAAAAGGAGAGACATCACTTTTCCAACAAAGGTCCATCTAGTCAAGGCTATGGTTTTTCCAGTGGTCATGTACAGATGTGAGAGTTGGACTATACAGAAAGCTGAGCACCGAATAATTGATGCTTTTCAACTGTGGTGTTGGATAAGACTCTTGAGAGTCCCTTAAACTGCAAGGAGATCCAACCAGTCCATTCTAAAGATCAGTCCTGGGTGTTCATTGGAAGGACTGATGTTGAAGCTGAAACTCCAACACTTTGGCCACCTGATGTGATGAGCTGACTCATTTGAAAAGACCCTGATGCTGGGAAAGATTGAAGGCGAGAGGAGAAGGGGAAGACAGAGGATGAGATTGTTGGATGCCATCACTGACTCAACGGACATGGGTTTGGGTGGACTCCAGGAGTTGGTGATGGACAGGGAGGCCTGGCTTGCTGTGATTCATGGGGATCGCAGAGTTGGACATGACTGAGCAACTGAACCGACTGACTGACTGACTAGGGTCAGGAGTGGGATGAAAAAATTATCTTCTCTAAAATCTTCTATTTAAACAACATAGTAAGGCAGGTCAACCAAGTGAGCAAGCAAATATATGTCAAAATAAGATCTGACATATTGTTATAAAACATGACTTATTTTTCAATGTTTTGGATCATGCCTGTAACATCTGGGCTACACAGGGCTACATATACACATACACACACAGACAGACAGAGAAATAAACATTAAGGGGATTTTATGACAATAAAATTGGTTACTATAAATAAAGAAAAGCAAATATAATGGTGGTAGTATTTATGGACATGACTTATTTGTCCTCAGGAAATTCTATAAGCAACAATTCATCTCTTTTTTAAAGCAAGTGTATACTCAGGTATTCACAACACACAGTTCCCAGTTATGGAGTCTGCTTCAACACATTTGAAAAACTAAGAATAAATTTCATGTAGTGTATTGATTTCATGCCAATGTAACTGCCATGTAAGAAAATAAATAAGCAATCCCCAAATTGCTTATTTGTAGCAGTATAATATAGTCAGGCAGAATTTGTAGAGAACTGAGCAATCAGACAATATTGTTGACAGATTCAGAATCTACATTATAAAGGCTTATGAATCTTTATTGTTCACTCTCTTTAATAATGTCGACCTTCTCTCAATTATGGTATCTTTGGGAAGATACCATCTAAAAAACTTATTCTATTTCAACAGAGCAAAGAATTTCTTAACTGGCTTTAAAGTTTCTTATGAGAGTTTGGTGAAGAAGGCAATAGCAACCCACTCCAGTACTCTTGCCTGGCAAATCCCATGGATGGAGGAGCCTAGTAGGCTGCAGTCCATGGGGTCGCTAGGAGTCAGACACGACTGAGCGACTTCACTTTCACTTTTCACTTTCATGCATTGTAGTAGGAAATGGCAACCCAATCCAGTGTTCTTGCCTGGAGAATCCCAGGGACGGCAGAACCTGGTGGGTTGCTGTCTCTAGGGTCGCACAGAGTTGGACACGACTGAAGCGACTTAGCAGCAGCAGCAGCATGAGAGTTTGGAATGTTTAAAGATTAATAATCACTATTCTTAAGATTCATATTTTCAGATTTTAAGCATTTTCAGAGAAAAAGTTGAGAGTAAAAAGAAAAAAATTGATATTTATAATCATCAGGCTCAATATATGTAATTCTCATATTGAGAACAAAAATGTTTGGAGAAATCCAGTCTTTCTCTTCTGGCCTTCCCCAAATTCCTCCAATTACAGGACTCTAATCGTTCTTTCCTACTTGAAAATTACACTATAGACACCAACCACCATTCCAGGAAGATAAAATTTTTCACTTAATTGCATTTTCATCTTCAGCGTTGAAAACTGAAATGATTATTCTTTAACTAGAGTTGTCACTGAAATCTAAGCTTACTAGATTTAGCTTCATGACTTAAAATAGAAAAAAAAAAAAAAGGAAAACAAGACCATAAACCCTCCATTTCTTCTTCATATTAAAAGATGAACTAAATTGAAATTGTTTTTTAGTCAGAAAGAAGGCAGAGTGTACTGACAGCAGATACTGAATCAGGATCTGCAAAATAGCCATTTTTGCTTCTGTAGGCAAGTCCCATTGTGCCCATGCCCACCATTCTCAGAACACTGCTTCCATAATTATCTTTGCTATCAAAGTTTACTGATCATTCAATTCTCCCTTTTCCCACTTACAGAACAGCACCCCAAAAAAGTATAATATGTCAAAATCAGCAAGACAATCTGCTCATATTTTTTTTGTTAGAAAAGATATTAAATTTGGTCTGAAGTGTTTACCTGGCAGCATTGAGGGGTACTGACAAAATAATTATAAAAATTTGCAGGCAGCTTAAATACCACAGGGGGTTAGCTATCCACATGACAATCATTTTTGTGGGGAATTATCGAAATGGACCTCATTAAATTTTGTTTTCAGCTAATAACTTTAAGAAATGTTTGTTTTCTGAAAAACAGAGCAAAGATAATGCTTTTCCCACAGAAAGAGAACTGAGAGCGAACAAATATCCTGAATAAGTCAATGCCAGCATATGTATGAAACTATCATCCTCTTCCTTCTTAGGGAAAGATGTAAAGCTGAGCCCACCTAGCTGACTGTCCTGTCTACTGTACAAGGCTCCCACTTTGGGGGTAGTTATACATGGAACTGATGCTAAAGCTGAAACTCCAGCACTTCGGCCACCTCATGCAATGAGCTGAGTCATTGGAAAAGACCCTGATGCTGGGAGGGATTGGGGGCAGGAGGAAAAGGGGATGACAGAGGATGAGATGGCTGGATGGCATCACCAACTCGATGGACATGAGTTTGAGTAAACTCTGGGAGTTGGTGACGGACAGGGAGACCTGGCGTGCTGCAATTCATGGGGTCACAAAGAGTTGGACACGACTGAGCAACTGAACTGAACTGAACTGATACATGGAACAGTTGCTTTTTTTTTTTTTTACCCTCAAGGAGAATGTGCTGGAGCACACATTGATACCATCATAAAGTAGTAAGGCAGGAGGTATAGATGTCTTTTTTCCTTAATGTGATGATCTAGGAAATTGGATCTGGTCTCAGATAGGAGTCTCTTCTCCAAATCTGCCTGCTTTCATCTTACTTTCCTGAAAACATGTCTTGTGGATGTGGCTAGGACGCAGTGCTCTAATATCTGTGTTCTCTAGAAAGAAAACCATTTAATGTGGTCATGGATATCATTTCTGAGATGAACACAGCTGACAAGTACTCTTGAAGGTTCCTTAACACCACTACAAGTATATGAATCCTAGCTAGTGAGAACCTACACTGATTAGTGATTCAAGAGCAGGCCAAATCAGTCTTCAGACTATGTTTTGTTGACACATTTCATTTTGAATAGAAATGTCTATATGGGAATGCCCACCTTTCCACTAGAAGCTGGGTTTTCTAAGCCATTCCTAAAATGTTTTATTTTGAGCTACTGAGGATAACAGGAAGGATATAAGAGGTTCACTGATGCTCTGGATAAAACTTAAAATTGTTTTCAGAGCTTATTGTAATACTGAGATTTGGGGGAAAATAAAAATATCAGATGAATGTAACAGGACTGAGTTAGGCATATCTCACAGAGAGTAAGTGCTCACTGGTTTTTACAGAATAAAATGAATTCCTAGTCCTGTGTGGGTGCACCCATTCACATGCACATACACACACATATACACAAACACATCACACTCTTGGCTTATGTCTCCCTGTTACCAACTGATAGACTAATCAAGTCAGCCTTATCAGTTAAGCAACTCTTTTCACAACCTGGATTTTCAATTTGCACCATCAAATTGAGAGAAAAAAAATGGGTAATTTGTTGGCTTCTTGTTGACAGCAAGCTCAATTTGTCCTCCTTCGTTGGCATGGATTATAATCTCTGCTAAACTTCCTGTTCTAAGGAGATTTTAATGGTGACTGATAGAGCCAGTCAAGTGTAAAAAAACAAGAAAGAAAGAAAATGCTTCTATGTGACAAGATCAAGCTTCCTCTCCCATCTTTGCTAACACAAAGCACTATTAGGATCAATGTGGTACTCCGTCTGCACTATAATATGAGGAAATGCCTTGAAGATGACAATGAGTTTATTAGAAGACAACGAGTCAAAACTTTTCAAGAGTGGGGAAGGGCCCAAAGAAAAGGAAACTCTTGCCTTGGAGACCTAAAGAACGTGTAATCCCCTCTTGCCATACACACTCAACAATTCCCAGCTTCAAATTTAGAAAACAAATAGGATTAAATTAACATGCATATTATAGAAAAAATACCATCTCACATGAAAATTTATTGAGTGAAAAAGATTGCTTTTTATCGCATTCTACAACAGATTGTGCTAAGAGTCATTTTGGAAGAATATGCAGCATTCAGTTGTATCTCCTCATGCAGTCACTCAGGCACATTTTATCTCAAAGTGCGTGCACAGACTCAGACAACTGCAAACAATTTCAGCTATAACCTAGAGCGATTTTCCACATACTGTACAATGAAAATGCTACAGCCTGGTGCAACTTGTCAAGGCTGAGAGCATGCACATATATTTATATATTAGTTATCTGCTTGAAAAGACAACAATTTAGAATAAGAAAATATATAAGCAGCATTCATGTAATACAGAATTCCTGAGAATAGTGTGTTATATAAATCTTTGAGAAATAATTTGTATTCATATGAAAACCATGATATAAAATATTTCTCTCAACTAAAGCTCAGTTGTCTAAAACTTATATACTGTGAGGGGCTGTCAATATTTTGCAGTCAACAATGACGAAGATATAACTAGATTCTACTGCATTGGTTCACAAAAGGAGAATTTCAGATAATTTTTTCATTGTTTCTCTATTTTTCCATCGATTTCAAAAATATCAGAGAAGGCATTTCCTAAATCAATGTATTATAATTTTTATTAAAAATACCTTTTTCTTTTCATATTATTCCCACTAGGCATCAATACGATTCTATATGGTTATATAAAAATAACAGAAAGAGACAAATTCTCAAGGGCACAGCTATCTGTATTCTTTACTATAAGGCAAATATCTTTGCCTTGCATCCCTAATTGTAAAAGGACATAAATGTCAGGTTCATTTATGTCTTCAATAAGCATAGAGAGTATTTATCCTCAGGCATGTGTATACATTTAACCAACAAAGAAAAGGAAATGTAGATGCTACAAAATGGAAGTATTTAAAGTTTCTTTGTGCAGTTAGTACAATCAGTTACTGTGAATAGGCAGGTGGCAGAAAAAAAAAACCTCTCTGGAATCTGAATGGAATTCCCTTGAGAGTCTGAAGTTCTTCCTCTTGCTCAGAATCAGAGGGCAGGTAGGGAAGTATTTTTGACAAAAATCAACCAATCACTGTGATTTACTTATCTCTGGAGAGAAAGAAGGTAAACTAACATAAAACAAAACAAAAAACACTTCCATTGTTAACATTTTTTAAATAGTGAAGAGAGACTTTATGATTTTTCTTGCTAGAGAAACCCTTGCATATATACGAAGTAGTTTTATTTCCATTGGGTTTAATCTGGTCTTTATAAATTTTGGAAATAACTGTACCTTTAAACAGCACACAAAAAAATCACATATGTCTATGAATGCATGATTGCATACGGACTTCTCTGGTGGCTCAGTGGTAAAGAGTCTGCCTGTCAATGTGCAAGATTTGGGTTCGATCCCTGGGTAGGGAAGATCCCATGGAGAAGGAAATGGCAAACCCCTCCAATATTCTTGCCTGGAGAATCCCATGGACAGAGAAGCCTGGCAGGCTACAGTCCATGAGGTCTCAAAAATTGGGCATGACTTAGCAACTGAACCACAACCACCACGATTATGCATGCCTCATCCCATTCCCAGAAGAAGAAAATTGAGATTAAAAGTATCTTGATTTCTACTAAATATTTTCTTAATTCAACTCTTTCCTTTTTTCCCATCCTGCCCCCATAGTTTATGCCTCCACCAGACTTTCTTTATTTGAATGCTTCCTTCAACATCAGTCTGTGAACATTCATGCTCACAGAGTTCAGAGAAACAGCAACTCCACAACAAGCAAAAACAGTATCTTTCACAATCAATTTGACTTTGTTTCTACTGAGTTTTCAAAATAACCCAAATCAATCTACCAAAGAAATAACAGAAAACTCCCTTCAGTGATGAAGAGAAAGTAAAATTCAAAAAACTGTGTTATTCTACAAATAATATAAATTTATATTCATGCATTGTTTTCATCAGCTCACGAGCAAGAGTGCACGTTGTTGGAAAAGCTTACATGTTGCAAAGCATCTGGCTTCTGTTTTCCTGAATAAACAAGCTACAATGGAATATTTTATAACTGGTCTCAGAGCTGCATGAATTATATTAATAACTTGTGTTCCATATTGCAAGGTGCAAAGGTACAAGGAAAATCAATATATTTACAGCATTTCAAGTCATTCTGTGAGAACTGTAATAAATCAGGGAGGTGGAAATTAAGTATACTATAAAACAGCCTTCCACAGTAAATACGGATTCATTATCTTCTAAATGATATGAGAATGAAAATCCATATTTTATAACAATATGACTCCATTGGCCTTTAGTAAAGGAGAAAAAAAAGGCAGTGAAAGTGAATCTGCTAATAAACAGATTTGAATGCGGCCAATGCAATAGAGTATTCTTTCAATGAATGGTATTCTTTTTGGAGTCTTAGATTTTTGGTTTGACTACTGAAGTTGTGCAACTCTTCAACTGCATAATCAGTGAAAAACAACATGAATTTCCTGTGACACAGATCCAAAAATCCCAGCAAGAAACAAAGGAAATTCCCATAAAACAGTAAGTTGAAGGGACGCGGAGTTCTGGCAGCAAAGACAATAACTGATTTGTCATTTCTTGGTAAGTAGCTCAACTCAACCTAAGGTTCCAAAGTCAGATTAGTGTGTGCATCAGGACCACATGATATTTTAAGTCATGCCTGACTCGTGTACATTTACATGGAAATCTGTCATTAGAAACCTCATCATCACCCTCCCTAGTATACTGTATTGATGGAAGGTGGAGTTTTCCAAACACGCAACTCCCTGAGGCTGGTTCTGAGAATTAGACCCTGGCTTCCTGCAATGTCAATCTAAGCATTTTTTTTAAGGTCATGAGCCATTTTTCTTCTTCCCTAGAAGACTGGATATTTCAAATCCAGAGATGGCTGTGATATATTTCCAAATATCATATTATACATGTGGTTTGCCAGGTATGCCTTCCTCTTAGATCCCACCTAGAATTATAATTTGCCATCATGTCCACTAGCAGTATTGCCCCCATTGGGCAACAGATCCACTAAGGCCATTCATGGTGAACAGGGTGACCACTTTTTCTCCGCTGCTGTTGCAAGTGTTCTAGTTCAGCCTCGTACATCATTTCTTGGACTAAGTACTTCTCCCGTCTTATTCGGTCATATAGGTTCTTTGGTACATCCGGAATCAGGTATGCGATGAAAGACTTGATCCCAAAAACAAGGTGCTGAAAGGTTAAGAGGAGAAAGTACATTTTCAACGATTCTGAAATGCTAATTATAAACCAAAATAGTCACAAACAATGCTATGTTTGCCTTACAATCAAGCATCAGAACTCAGTATGTACCATCTAGAATATTTTGGGGATATTTCAGGGATATCCTAAAACTATATTGGGGATACATTTATTGCCTTCCATCTAATAAGTATTACAACAAAAACGTGTTGATGTCAGCTTACAAACACTGAATGAGTCTGACATGCACACCCATAAAACCTTTATATACTATGCAATACTGCTATGATATGCATTGTCACACATGGATAAGAAAGACCATATGCCGGGAAAATTCCTGCATTATAAGATGTTATAAGACACAGTGTATGAACCATACAGAATACAGTGAAACTGTGAAGCTGAGTTTGGACTCAACCCCCAACATACACATTTTTCAGAATTTCTACTCTATTAAAATCATATATTATTATAACTGCTCTAAAATATCTTATCTTTATCAACATTTATTCTATGATAAAATATATTATACTAAAATAAACTGATAAAAGTATTGCATTAAAAAAAGCAGGAACAAAAATCAAAAGGTAATATGCCTGTGATTAAAAGTACAGATGCTGAATGAAATTGCATTTGAATCTTACTCCAACACTCTTAGCTGTGTAACCTTATGCAAATCACTTATGCTCTTGATGTCTCAGCTCTAAAATGATGCTAATATTGGTATCTTTTAAAGGTTGGTATAAGAATTAAAAGAGCAAATATATGTGAAAAGTTCAAAGGTGTGCTTGGTACAGTATAAACATTGCTTAAATAGTACCTTCAACTATTATAAATGCATCTTTTTTCTTTTCCCATGAATAATAGGTCTTTTAATTTCTCATTTAAAATAATCTGATTGATAGAGTTAGGATGATCTGTAGAAAAGAACCCATTCACTAATTTAAATTGTAACAAATGTTTCTAATTTTTACTTCTGTGCTTTTGAGTCACATTGATTAAAAAAAAATCTGATTGATAGTTAGGATAATCTGTAGAAAAGTACCCATTCACTTGAAGGATTTAGGACTTAATCTCTATGTGGAAAGGAAAAAGGTACTTTTAACTGGGTTTGCTGTACGTGTCCAGGGAAATAGCACTGCATAGTAAATCATAGAAATGCAAGTCATACTTTCCCATAGACAAGCAGATCAAGAGTTTCTCTCCTGACCAAATACTTGATATGCACAGAATATCCAGCAATGTGACTCAAGAGCACAGAAGTAAAAATTAGAAACATTTGTTACCGTTTAAATTAGTAAGCAGGAATATGCTCCAAGTCCTATGAGGTTCAGTCACTCAGTCATTTCTGACTCTTTGTGACTCTAAGGACTGCAACATGCTAGGCTTCTCTGTCCTTCACCATTTCCTGGAGCTTGCTCAAACTCATGTCCATTGAGTTGGTGACGCCATCCACCCATATCATCTTCCGCCACCCTCTTCTTCTGTTGCCCTCAGTCTTTCCCATCATCAGGGTCTTTTCCAGTGAGTCAGCTCTTCACTTCTCAAAAAGCCAAAGTATTGGAGCTTCAGCTTCAGCATCAGTCCTTCCAATGAATATTCAGGGTTAATTCCCTTTAGGATTGACTGGTTTGCTCTCCTTGTAGTCCAAGGGACTCTGAAGAGTCTTATCCAGCACCACAGTTCCAAAGCATCAATTCTTTGGCACTCAGGTTTCTTTATGGTCCAAATCTCATATCTGTAAATGACTACTGGAAAAACCATAGCTTTGACTATATGGACCTTTGCCTGCAAAGTGATGTCTCTGCTTTTTAATACGCTGTCTAGGTTTGTCATAGCTTTTCTTCCAAGGAGTAAGCGTCTTTTAATTTCATGGCTGCAATCACCATCTGCAGTGATTTTGTAGCCCCCCAAAAATACAATCTGTCACTGTTTCCACATGAAGTGATGGGATCAGATGCCATGATCTCCAAGTCCTATATAAAAGTAATAAATTAACCTACAAACTGATTCTCAGAAATTGATATGCAAGTATGACTTAATACTAAAAAGGAAATCTTTTTTAAGTTAGATTTTAATACCCATTTATCAAGGCACTGTCACAACCAGTAACAGATGACAATTTTCTTAAAGTGATAGAGTTTATCTTAAAACACCTACAGCAGATAATATACTTTAAAAAAATCAGAAGTATTTCCATTGAAGATGGAAACAAGACATAGTTGTTCACACTGCTCCTATTCAACATCCTATTGAATTGAATAGGATCCTATCCCATTTCCAGCTATAGAGTAAGGCAAACAAAAGCAATCAAACTTTGGAATTCAAAATGCGAAACTGTTGTTATTTGCAACTGGTATTTTCATTTGAAAAGACAATTCACCAGATTTACCAGACAGAATACTAGAACTTAAACAAGGAGGTATGATCATCTTAAAAACACTATTAGCATTCCAGCAAAAATCAAGCAAATCATGTAAGGAAGGTTAAGATAGTATTCATAACAGCAATTAAAAAAATCCATACATTTTATAGAAATTAAAAGGGAAAAATAGCAAAAGAATATTTAAAACTCTATTAAAGGAATAGAACAGTTTGAATAAATTCCATGTTCATTAATGAAACAACAGAGATTTTATAAATAAGTCAAAATTTGATTTCTACAAATGCAATTCTAACCAAAGTCTTTGCTCAATATTTGAAGGAACCTGAAAAACAGTTTATATGAATGACTAATAATTCCAAATAGCTATGAAAATTTTTTAAATTAAGAGAAAATGTGGCAGGAATGGAAGGTCACTTGCTTTATCAGATATGAAATATTTAAATATTGCATTTATATAGTGCAATAGTGATCCAGTTATAGTGATCCAGTTACAGACAGAGTGATAACTCAAAATACTGAGGTCAGAGATATACCTGTGACAATATAGGAACTTGAAATGCTTGAAATATAACAGAGATGGTTTTACAAGTCAGTGGATAGATAATAGATTATTTAGCAAATCGCAGTGCAAAAATTATTTTACTATATGGAGAATAAAAAAATAACTTTTTCTTTCAGACTCTGTGAGAACTCCAGGTATCTTAAAGACGTGTGATAGGTAAGACTATAGAGCTGATAGTAAAAATGTAGCAGAATACCTTTTTGAATTGGAGATAAGGAAAGTGTCCTAAATAAGCAATACAGAATAAGCACACACCATGAAAGGTAAACAGTTATGGGCTTGACTACATCAAAATGAACATTATCTGCTTACAGGTAAGACTAATAGGTTGTGGACAAAAAACGATATCTGCTATGCATATAACTGGTTAAGATTAATATGTAAAATAGATAAGGAAATCATAAAATTTGTTAACAAATACACTGGAAACACAATCCAAAATGGACCAAAGTTATAATACACTTACAAAAAAAGGAAGCCTACATGGCTTTCTAGTACTAAAAGTGATGGTCAGTGCTGTTAATAAACAAGTTATAACAAAAATAAATTAAAGCAAAATATTACCTTACTCTTTTGCAACTGCAAAATATTAGAAATCAGATACTATGAAAATCTGGTGAAAATCCAGGAGAATTTTGAAGAGCACTCTCTCAGTATTATTATACATGAAACCAAGTATGCATATAAACTAACAATTCCACACCTGAGTAAAATATTCCTTAAAAACCCTTAAATGTGTTTACAAGATAACATGTCCAATAGTCTTAATAATAGACACATTGAGGTAGAGAATTATTGTAGGTCTAAGTACCTATCTTGAGCATATGGTATTTAATTTTGATGAAATATCATAAGTGGACAAAATAAATTACAGATCTCATGGATAGATGTCTCTCTAGATCTGAAAAAGTACAATGGCAAAAGATAACATGAGTTATTACATAATACCATTGAAGTAATCCTGGAAAATAGTACTTAAAGTAATACTATACACACATACACACACACACATATATATATTTATAAACAAACATATATTCAAATAAAGATGTGGAACATCTTCCACAGAAGAAGAGAGAGTGGGTGCTTATGGAAGGAGTGGGTAGCAGGGAATGAAAAGAGAGGGGGAAAAAAGAGGGCATCATTGGTGTCATGGATCCATGATGGTAGGTTGCTGGTAACTGAGGCATTTAATTAAGTTCTTAACTGTATCAGGCTGGCTATATTTTAAGCAAGGCAATGATACTATAGCTTCTCTAAATTTCTTCCCAGGACTACAATCTAGTATTATTGCATCACTCTGATCATCAAAATCTGTGCAATTTTTATAAAAGTGTTGTCAGGCATAAATTAGTGAATTATTTGTATGCTTATACAAATACATATGATCAACTATAATTAGCATTGATTGTTCAGAAGATAATCTCTCCATCCGATGAATAAAATGGGTCCTTTTGTCAGATTATGAAAATCATTCTTTCCTTTTTAAATTTGGTTACCATGGTGCTCATAACTAAGTTGAAGTACAGTTGATTTATAATGCTGTGTTAGCTTCAGGTATAAAGCAAAGTGACTGAGTTATATATATACATATACATTTATTTTTTCAGATTCTTTTACCTTCTAGGTTATTATAAAATATTGAATATAGTTTTCTATGCTATATAGTAGGTCATTTTTGGTCATCTATTTGATATATAGTAATAGACTCTTGAGAGTCCCTTGGACTGCAAGGAGATCCAACCAGTTCATTCTAAAAGAGATCAGCCCTGGGTGTTCTTTGGAAGGAATGATGCTAAAGCTGAAACTCCAGTACTCTGTCCACCTCATGTGAACAGTTGACTCATTGGAAAAGATTCTGATGCTGGGAGGGATTGGGGGAAGGAGGAGAGGGGGGTGACAGAGGATGAGATGGCTGGATGACATCAGCAACTTGATGGACGTGAGTTTGAATGAACTCTGGGAGTTGGTGATGGACAGGGAGGCCTGGCGTGCTGCAATTCATGGGGTCGCAAAGACTTGGACACGACTGAGCGACTGAACTGAACTGAACTGAATATGTATATGTTAATTCCAAACTCCTAATTTATCTCCCTCTTTCTCCTTTAGTAGCTATACATTTGTCTTCTATGTCTGTGAGTTTGTTTCTGTTTTATAAATAAATTTATTTGTGTCACTTTTTTAGATTCCACAAATGAGTGAAATATATTTGTCTTTCTCTGTCTGGCTTACTTCACTAAGTGTGATAATATGTAGGTCCGCCATGGACCTAGAGATTATCCTAGTTTTCTGATATAAACACTCTTTAACTAACATTATTCAGCCCTTGCTTTTTATGTACTTGTCACCGTGGTTTCATTGTATTTAAATCTTTCACAGGTACATAGTCAGCTCCAGTTTTGGAAGTCACTGAGAAACTGAGCTCAAAAAGGCAATTAATGTATCAGCTGGAAAAGTGTTTATCTACAGTAATTTTATCAGCCTGTGACTAACCTCAAACACAATAATGAAGGCCAATCTAGCAGCGAGGATATGCCAGTATTGTAGGGTGAATTCATAGGGTTTGGAACTCCAAGGAGGACCTCTGTAGTCTCGGTACCTAAAATCCACAAAAACAGAGTTTGGAGAATAGAGATCAAGATGTGAAGATCCCAAATGTTCTTTATTTGCCAAAACTTCAAAATGACAATTTCAATGGGCCCATTAACATGTTGAATGGAGGAGGTGGAATGGTGAAAGCAAAAAGAAAAGACAGCTATAATTTTAAAGTACCTGCAATACCCAGATTTTCCTATGCCAAGTTCACTCAGGTCAAAGAAGGATAGGCTATTGTTGACATATCCTGTTAAACAACTGAAAAGAAAAGAAAGCATCATGTGACTCAGATTCATAAATTTCTAATCCAACTCCTTCATTACAAATGATGGGGTTTAATAAGTGCAGTTACGCCTTTCTTTCTAATTATAAACTCCGAGCAACTCAGCTCTCTGATTCTATTCCCTGACTCACTATACCTGTGATTATACCTTAATGAGACCGACTCTTGCCTGCGATTTCCCTGCAATAGTTTCTGTCTTGCCCTATCACCTGGCTTATATTTTGTTAAGTGTTCACTGCAGAGTCGGACATGACTGAGCGACTGAACTGAACTGAACTGAACTGATGCAGTGAGCAGGTTTCCCTGGTGGTTCATAGGGTAAAGTGTGTCTGCAATGCAGGAGACCCGGGTTTGATCCCTGGGTTGGGAAGTTCCCCTGGAGAAGGAAATGGCACCCCACTCCAGTATTCTTGCCTGGAAAATCCCATGGACAGCGGAGCCTGGTAGGCTACCGTTCATGGGGTTGCCAAGAGTCGGACACGACTGAGCGACTTCACTTTCACTTTCTTTCATGCAGTGAGCATTGTGGTTATTTCATATGCATTGAAACTGCATAAATATACTTTTATAAATATACATTATATACAAGTTACAGTATTTGGATAATTATAATCAAGCAGCCAGTTGATAAAAATGCTTATTTGTGATTTATTAGCTTATTTAATTTATATATTGAGGACCTAAAATTTGTTAGAAAATTCTAGATACTTGGTATTCAACAATAAACAAAACAGGCAAAATTCCCTACCCTGATGGTTCAGTATTAAATTGTAATCAGGGTCAACTTTTACAATAACTTTAGAAGCTTATTATTTCCACCATGTGGATTAAAAAAAACTAATATATACAGAAACTAAATGACTTTCTTTAGTACTATAATTCTCAAAATTTCTGGTTTCAGATACCCTCTACATTTAAAATAGGCATTGAGGATCTCAAGGAGCTATTTGCATAAGGGCAACCAGGTAGCATTAGTAGTAAAGAACCCATCTGCCAGTGCAGAAAATGATAAGAGACAAAGGTTCGATCCCTTGGTTGGGAAGATCCCCTAGAGGAGGGCATAGCAACCAACTCCAGTATTCTTGCCTGGAGAATCCCACGGACAGCAGAGCCTGGCAGGTTACAGTCCATGGGCTGCAGAGCTGGACGTGACTGAAGCGACTTAGCATGCAAGCATGCATATCAATTGATATTTACCACATTAGAAATTGAAAGAGAATTTTAGAAAATATTTATGTTAAATCATTGTAAATAACTATCAAATCCATTCAAATAATATAAAAACACATTTGAAAAATATATATTTCAAAAGAAAAAATTGGAGTGAGAGATGACACAGATTTACATGTTTGCAAAATACCTTAATATCTGCCTTAATAGAAGACAGCTAAGATTGAAAGCAGGAAGAGAAGGGGACAACAGAAGATGGGATGAATCACTGACTCAATGGACATGAGTTTGAGCAAGCTCCAGGAGATGGTGAAGGACAGGAAAGCTTGGCGTGCTGCAGTCCACGGGGTCGCAAAGAATCAGACACGACTGAGCAACTGAATAGCAACAACAAGATACTCATGTGTGCTCTATCGTGTCCAACTCTTTCGACCCCGTGGACTGTAGTCCACTAGGCTCCTCTGTCCGTGGGATTTCCCAGGCAAGAATTCTGGAGTGGGTTGCCATTTTCTCCTCCAGTGGATCTTCTTAACTCAGAGATTGAACTCAAGTTTCTTGGGTCTCCTGCATTGGCAGGTGGATTCTTTACCACTTGAATCACCTTGGGATACCTGCATTAAATTTGCTGCAATGTGCTGTTTTTGTTGAAAGTTAAGTAGAAAATCTGGCCTCATACAGATTAACTAGTTGGAAAAAAGAAGACTATTTTAATATTTCAGATAAATGTCAATATTTTTCTTTGGTATTCCACCAAAGCCCTACCTATGGTAATTTCTCAAATTTTTGTTGCAAAGTGGAATCTTAAAGTTTCAATGAACTTTCACATAAATTGTTTCATAACAGGTCTATCTTGTAGTCTGAATTCATCATTTATCCAAGCATGATTCTGTGATATCAAATAGGGGCCATTTGGAGAATGTCTTTTCCCTAAATCAGGGGTCCCCAACCTCTGGGCCACAGACTGGTACCTGTCAGATCAGCAGTAGCATTAGATTGGAAATAAAGTGCACAATAAATGTAATGCACTTGAATCATCCCAAACCATCCCTCCTCTCCCAGGTCTTGAAAAACTGTCTGCCACAAAACTGGCCCCTGGTGCCAAAAAGTTTGGGGACCGCTGCTTATGCGGATATCCCATATGTTGATTTATTTTTTACTGAAGAGCATGAAAAGCACAATTGTTAATATCACCACTGATTTTTATCAGAAAAAATAAATACTGGGAAACTCTCAAGCCCAACAAACATTCTTGATTATTTTCCTTAAAATGACAAGCTAGTTTTGTGCATTTTATAAAAGAGTGTTTGCTAAATACCCAAGTCGGAATACTCATAGTTTGTTTGGTAATTGTTCTTTGTCTGGCAATTGTTGAAAAAAGTGTTGGTTTGGTATGCAGCTCCAACAATCACACAGGTGCTCTCTGACACTCCCATCACACTTCAGGCTATAGCACAAGTGCTTCATGCACACTTTGTGCTTTGTCAGATAGAATATTGAGAAAACATTTATTCAAGGGTAGAGACTTGATACAATTAATAATTATTACTGCTTCATCAAAGATATTTTGAAATGTCTTTGTTGTTGTTCAGTTGCTAAGTCATGTCCAACTCTTTGTGACCCTATGTACTGCAGCACGCCAGGCATCTCTATCTTTCACTACCTCCTGGAGTTTGCTCAAATTCATGTCCATTGAGTCGGTAGTGGTGTTCAACTATCTGAAATTTTGTACTGGCATCTTAAAAATGGTGACTGTAGTGAGAAATGCAATCATTACTAGTAGTTTTTGGTGCCACTGCTTTGAGTGATGCAAAGCCACCAAAAAATTTTCTCCACCAGTGCTTTTGCACCATCTGTGCAGACTTCAATGTGGTAAAGAAAGCAAATAGTATCTTAGTATTATTATGAAAATAGTATTGACCTCACGAACACTGAAGACGACATGCAGGCCACAAACTGAGAACCTGCCTGGAACATAACGTTGTTAGAGCTTGGGTTTGAGTGCCCATTTATCTTATTCTAAACCTCCAAATATTGATTGTAGGATCCCACTGACTTCTCCCCCCCTCCCTGTCCATCCTAGACCTCATAATTTATCATTTCAGCTGATCTCTTGCCAACATTCTCCTCTCCACTGCCACCTTGCCCTTTTGCCCTCTTGCTCTAGAAATTTCCAATCTGAATGACGGTACTCCAATTTAGCTGCTAAGCATATCCAGAGAAAATTAAATACAGGTAGCCCTTGTGAATGTGTGGTTTCAACCTCACATAAGTCCACCACATCTCTCCTTTGAAATGATTCTGCATCCCTAGTCACTGCTTATGGAGAAGGGGTC
The DNA here is from genome assembly GCF_032405125.1 of Capricornis sumatraensis. Classification (NCBI taxonomy): domain Eukaryota; kingdom Metazoa; phylum Chordata; class Mammalia; order Artiodactyla; family Bovidae; genus Capricornis; species Capricornis sumatraensis. The sequence continues at coordinate 57,915,323 of NC_091084.1, read as the reverse complement.
ATATGCTGACTAAGTGAAAAGTCAGGACTGGAATGTAAAACAGCTGATGCCCAGCCAATCTCATTCTCATCTGCCGCTAGGTGGCAGTAAAGACACTAACAAATAATGCCTGTGAGGAAGAGGGCTGCCAATTGTGCTATGTATTTCAAATCTTTCCTGCTTCTAGACCATTTTGAATTAAGAAAAAAGGGACTTTGTGATTTTTCACTGCTAATATTAAAACCTTCTTTTTCAGTGTTTTGTGTTTTACAGTTCATAAAATATTACCTCACACATCATTTCTGAAACAAAGTTCCAGATTGATGATATGCCTTTTAGTAAGAAGCAAAGTTAATACTTAAGTCTAGGGAGTTTGACTTCAAGTCAACAATCTCTTGACAAGACTCTAAAATATAAAATAAAATCTCATGTCTTTATTACCTCTCTTTGAAAAACTGAGATGTTTGTTTGTGTTGAGAAAGGCACTGCAATGTTCTGAGACAAATTAGTTCATCAGCAGAACTAAGAGCTGATGTCTTCCTAACCAGGACTCGGCCTGCTGGGGCACAAGTCCTGTATGTAGATAAGATGCAAGCCCAGAGCTGCTCTTGAAGGGAGGAGAGGCAGCTTCTCCTATCACTACTAATCACCTATCACTACTTTCACGCCTAAAGCTACCCTTTAGCTAAAAATTCCAGTTTCTCTCCCTTTCATTCTTCCCTAACACACATTTTCAAGAAGGAAAGATCTGGAAAGTCCAGGTCCCCTAAGGCAGTGGTTCCGTTAATAAAATGAGAAATTTTGTTCCCCAGGGACCATTTTGTGATGATTGGAGACATCAGTGGTTGTCACAACTCGGGGAGCAGGGAGGTTGCTTTTTGTATCCACTGGGTAGAGGCCATGGGTGCTGCTAAACATCGTAAGATACACAGGATCTTAAAACAGAATTATCTGTTTTAAGATAATTTAAGATAATTCACCTCCTCCTCAAAAACAGAATTAACTGCTCTACAGTGTCAATGGTGCAGAGGTCAAGAAACTATGGAAGTGTTGATTCAAATTTTTATGAAAAAGAAAAAGGAGGCAGCTCTAGGGTATCTTTTTCTGCATCCTTAAAATCTCTAGCAGTAAATTCCTTTAGAAAAATCTCTTATATAGCCGACAGTTTCTTTACATTCTGCATCTCCTCGCAAACTAGTTTAATTCCCTTCAGTATTCCAATTAACTATTATGGGCCTCAATTTCCTGATAGCTCAGTTGGTAAAGAATCCACCTGCAATGCAGAAGACCCTGATTCGATTCCTCATTTGGGAAGATCCACTGGAGAAGGGATAGGCTACCCATGCCAGTATTCTTGGGCTTCTCTTTTGGTTCAGAGGGTAGAGAATCTGCCTGCAATATGTGAGACCTGGGTTTGATCCCTGGGTTGGGAAGATCCCCTGGAGAAGGAAACAGCTACTCACTCCAGTATCCTGCCTGGAGAATTCCATGGACTGTATAGTCCGTGGGGTTGCAAAGAGTCAGACAGACTGAACGACTTTCATATCACTTCACTTCATAGACAGAAAATTGCACTGGATGATTTTTAAGGTCTCTCCTGGTTTTATATCTGACTTCTAAATACATTATAATGTTTTTTACCATTTTAATGCTGGTGATGAATTTACACAGAAAGTCATAGAGAGACTCTAAAATTATTTGCTGTAAAACACTGTTGCGCTTTTTATCCCACTTGGTTTCATCTAATAAACATAGAAACACAATGATCAGAAACATTACCCTTAATGGTCACAGAACAAAACTGCCCAGTAAGTTCTGTTTAATGACAAGCATAAAATATGTAAAGTTAACCTTACCTTTCACTATATTCAAAATGAGTTGCACAGGGGCCATATTTGTATTCATAGACAAAACGTGGGATGTAATCAGATGTTATAGCAATTACAAAAGCATTAGTGATCACAGCCAATATACCAATTCCTTCAAGAATTCCATACCAGATACCTAGTGGGAGAAAGATAAAAGACAGTGAATAAAAAGAAAAAACAGAAAATCCTTTAGTTTTCCAACCTTTAACTTGGAAAAGATGTTTTAGTTATGCTGGAACCAAGTATTGTGAAAGTGTTAGTTGCTCAGTTGTCTCTGACTCCTTGGGACCCCGCAGACTATAGCCCACCAGGTTCCTCTGTCTATGGAATTCTCCAAGGACACTGGAGTGAGTAGCCATTCTCTTCTCCAGAGGATCTTCCTGACACAGGGATCGAACCCAGGTCTCCCACACTGCAGACAAGATCTTCACCATCTGAGTCACCAGAGAAGCTGCTGTTGGAACCAAGCTCTGTCCACTATTTATTTTCTAAGGATGGTGTATATCTCACTACAGATATTACAGCTACCGAATTCTTTCTATAGAGAGGAGGAAGATCCCATCTACAGAGATTTGAAAATTAGAAGATTGTTGAAATTGGTTTTTATTTTTAACAATGAGATATGGCATAGATGCTTAAGATTCTTCAAAGCCTATATATAGAACTTGATAAGTACTTAAACCAATAAAAATATAGTAGTACTTCATTGTGTGAACCCCAAAATATCTGCATTCACTATGAGTTTTGCCTTTATCTTTGTCAAAAACATTTTTGATGTAAAAATATTAAAAAGTAAAACTAGTTTACTGTCAAGATCTGGAAATCACTGGTTTCTTAAGAAGCAGAAAATCTCAACCCATCTGGCATTACATAGATACACGAAACAGGCTTTGAAATTGTATATCATCAACAGACTATTGATTTTGGTCAAAACTGATGTTTCAAATAGGATTAAAATTAACTTTAAAAAACAATGATATGAAAAAATAAGTCCTAGAAAGGTATATATGACATCCTTTACAGTTACAAACAAGTTTATGAAATAGCAACACTCAGTAAAAACTTACTCTCAGGCAAGAGTTATAAATAAAATTACTCTTATTTCATTCTTTTGTTAATGAAAACAGTTTTGTTATGTTTGGAAGGGAGCCCCAGCAATAGAAACACATATGGTGCTAAGTAAGATCAAGCCACCACTTGACCTTAGCAATGCAAAAACCCATGTAGTTCCTGAATCTTACCTATGTCGGTTGCTCGGGCTGGCAAAGGCCTCCGCCACTGGGTGACAAATTTGTATGCATCCAGCCTGATTTCAATGATATTGTTTAACAAAGCCAAAAGGGGGGCCAGAGGAAAAGCTGCAACGAAGATGGTGGTAAAACCAAACTGCAAAACTGTAAAGGCAGAGAGTTAAAAAATTAGTAATATAAACAGTCTCATTTATTGAGTGTCTTCTTTGTGCCATATTAGGCATCTTTACGTAGATTGCCTTTAATCCTTTCAACACCCAAAAAGTAAGTATGCTTATCCTAGTTTACAGTTGAGAAAACTTGAAGCTCATAGCTGTTAATCTGGCTAAAGGATAGATAGCTAAAAAAGGGTTAAAATCTGAATTCAAACTCAGATCTCAATAGACTGTAAAAAGCTCTATGAGCCTTTTACCTCTATGCAATACATCATAAAAGAAGAAAAATGTCAGAGGACTTGAAGAAAACTGCTCAGTCCTAGAAGAGAAGCAAGAGACCTAATCTTGTCCTCTGTTTTTCTGGATGAGAAAACTGAGGGCCAGAGAACAAAAGCAAACGTTAAAACAACACACCAACATGCAGCGATCTTAACAGTCGATCCTTATTTTCATAATATAAATAAGTTTCTTGAAGAAGCCCAGACTCAGATGGATCTGTGCAAAAATTTACTGTGAGAAAGAATTACTGCTTTATTTGGGGTGGGGTGGGGGGGATGATACATTTCTTAACATAGGAATGAGTTTTGCTTTATTATGTTCCTTTAAAATATTTGTTCGAAAGGTAGATACTTTCATTTTGCTCAAATGTTATGGTTGACAGAGCAATATGCATAAGCCTTCCAAGGGCACTGCCTTAATATCTTCTCTAGCTCTGCTGAGATAAAGGTGTAGTTGTGTTTTAGAAAGCTTGGAGTTGGAAAGGAGAGAGACGGTTTTCTCTCTGGAATCAGAGTCTGCGTGAAGTAGAAAAAACTATCAAGAAGGTCAAATAGCTTTGCAGAAGGTTCCATACCCATTTCTAAGTACTCATCCATCAGTCCGTGAATATTCATGGGCTGCAGATTCCAATCATTTTCCCACTGAGGGATGGAAGCATCTTGAATTCCCCGCTTGATTTTATGTCGTGACCACCAGTTCTGGATCAACCTACATTATCAGCAGACAAAGGGCTTTTGAGCTCTTATTTAAGCAACTGGTAAACAATTTACAGTGCATTAGGAAAAGTGAAACATTTGGAAGGAATGATACTAAAGCTGAAACTCCAGTACTTTGGCCACCTCATGCGAAGAGTTGACTCATTGGAGAAGACTTTGATGCTGGGAGGGATTGAGGGCAGGAGGAGAAGGGGATGACCGAGGATGAGATGGCTGGATGGCATCCCTGACTCAATGGACGTGAGTCTGAGTGAACTCCGGGAGTTGGTGATGGACAGGGAGGCCTGGCGTGCTGCGATTCATGGGGTCGCAAAGAATCGGAACCAACTGAGCAACTGAACTGAACTGAAATGAACTGAACTACCTTGAAACTGTACTGGGAATGGGGGATCTTTGTATGGTCTCAACTTCATTTTTACAAAGTTATTTATTCATTTATTTTTGGTCGCACTGCATCTTCCTTGCTGCACGTGAGCTTTCTCTAGTTGCGGCAGGCTGGGCTATTCTCTTATTGCAGTGGCTGGGCTTTTCATTGCTGTAACTTCTCTCTCAGCAGAGCACAGGCTCTAAGGCACGTGGGCTTCAGTAGTTGTGACACACAGGCTCAGTAGTTGTGGTGCTTGGGCTTAGTTTCCCCACAGCATGAGGAATCTTCCCGGAGCGGGGATCAAACCCATGTCCCCTGCTTGGCAGCAGGATTCTTAACCACTGGACCAAAGGGGCCCTAGACTTCCTAGCCCCTATAAACATCTACATATTTTTCAGAGTTGATCCTCCCATGAACTGGTGCTTCCTGACATTGTTTAGACAGAGTCTCATTTCTATGATTCTATGATCCCATCTATATAAATATTTAAACTCTTATGCTGCCTGCTGTAATTGTATCTGAGCCCTTCCTGCCAAATCATCTTGCTGTGCTCTCTGAAAATAAGAAAAATCATTTAATTGAGCCCTATCTAGGGTTTCAAGAGATGTAATTTCTAGTCTCCACCCTACAATGCATTAGCTGTGTGGCTTTTATTAAGTCACTTCACTTCTCTGAGTCTATAAACAGGAAGCATTCAAGCAATTGCACTCTGCTTCTATAGAGAACAATAATTTACAGGCAATGAGTCCGTGTTTCAGTCCATTTATCAGACTTTCCCCAGTCCAGGGGCAGTCTTGAAATTATATGACTCAGAAATATCCTGGTATGCAAATATTATAGACTTCTGGCTAATTAATTATTTTAAGAGTTAGATGAAAATTATCACTAGGATAAAGTGAATTTCACAGGACTCAGTGAACACTACCCAACTCTCAGTTGTAATTAATCATGGACTTAGAGCTTTAGTGGGGGTTGGAAGAGCCACCATAGCTAGATAAAAACATCGGGCAGAGTGCTTCAGTGTGTGCTCCATGTAGGTTGCCTCTGGAGCCTCATGAAGATGAAAAAGAGGGTTGGAGTTGGAAAGCCAGCTTGCTTCTATGTTATTTACTTCAATCTGCTTAAGATTCTACTTGAAGAAAGAGAATTGTGGTTTAAAGTTTAAAAATTATTGCTTTAGGGGCTGGGTCACTCCTGTTAACATTTTCTGCAGCAAGGTCTTAATCCAATTGTTGGAAAAACCCCACCAGGATATCCTTTGCCATGGTACCCTTGGGATTTGAAATACAAAATCCAGGCTGACCTCTTGGGCAAGGACATGGTGGAAGGTGCTGTCCAAAGTGCACAGTATGTACAGAAATACATGGATAATGATAACAACAAGAATCAACGTTAATACCACAATGGCTACCACATCATTTTGATTGTGCTTGTGAAGTACCCACACTATGTCAGATGCTGTGGTAGGCACTTGATACCTAATGTATTCTGATATTTTCAAATTACATTCTTCAAAATTTATGTTCAAAGAGATGAGCCAAGGATAGAAAGGGATATGGAAAACGCACTGGACTTCCCAAACCTCTGTTGCTATTCTCTCTTCATTCAGAGGAAATTCGCTTTAATCATTTGACTCTTGAGGATTTGTATAAATATCTCTTCACAAAGAGCTTCTGTCATTTATTGATGAAGATTTAAATACCATTGTGTCATATAATCTAATCTTCATAAATCCCTTATTTTACAAGTTAAAAAATAATGTCTCAGAGAGGTTAAGTAAATTATAAGTATCTTTAGCAAGAGGCAGAGAACAAAATGGAACCAGGTCTCAGTAATTTCACAGTCCAGTGCTCTAAGACTGCCTGTAGTTTAACACAATACTTTATTGCCAATTTCAGGGTTAATATCACCTCTCCAACCCCTCTGCTCAGGCATGTCCTGATATAGTTATGGGACAATGAGGAGAAAAAAATATTGTATAATTTGATGACTGAGCCTAAACTATTTATAGCATCAATTAACTAACCAGTTCCTCCCCCATAGCAAGGAAATTTCTCAATACTACATTGTTTTTAGCTTGATTAGACCTCAAAGCTTCCATATCACATTATTTTAAATACACTCTATTTCACTATATTCTAAAGGATAATATATTTTAATAGATGTAAAAGTGAGCATTCAAGGTCCTTTTATGTCAGCATTTCACAGAATGTATCTATATGGGCAAAAATAGAATGCTGTTGGTTTGATATAGTCACAACCAATACTGGTGTAATGATTTTTGTTATTATTGTTGTTGTAACAAAGAGCCCAAAATATTCCCATCTACGACTTTAACTTTATTTTATTTTGCTTTTTTTTGGCAGGCGGGCAGAATGGAGGTTCTATGTATTAAACAAAAACAACAACCACCTTAGTCTTTTGGTAACCAAAAGAAACCAGAAAGTTATTTTTGTCCTCAAGAACCCACACTATCAATAATGCTTTAAGAATACCAACAAGTGTGTTAGGATACCGAACAGAATACAAGTATTTTACATCCATTCTTTCCATTAATCCTTTAAACTGTTCTTGAGAGGATACAGCTATTGAGCCTTCTAGGAGATGTGAAAACTAAGGCACAGACGGACTTACGCACGGTCACACATTTTCGAGAGGAGCAGAATGGAAACTGAACTGTTACGAGTCTGCTTACCAAGCCCACTTCTTAACAACCAGCCATACTACTGTACCTTTCTTCTTTGTCACTCTGTATGTACATGTGTGCACACTCAGTTGTGTCTGACTTTTTGAGGTCCCACAGACTATAACCCGCCAGGCTCCTCTTATCCATTGACTTCTCCAGGAAAGAATCCTGGAGTGGGTTGCCATCTCCCTCTCCAGGGGATCTTCCCAACCCAGTGACTGAATGTGAGGCTCTTCTGTTTCCTGCATTGGCAGGAAGGTTCTTTACCACTAGGGCCTCCTGGGAAGACCTGTCACGCTATAGATGGCCAGTGTAAAAATTAAGTACTCACGGGTATCCCAGTTCCATGAAATTGTTCCATATTTGCTTCAAAAACATGATAACTCCCATCTGGAGGCAGAGGTCTATCAAACAGCCACTAGGGTGACACTGAAACAAACAACAGAGGCAATAAGGATCTTGCTCTTCTCAGATAGCTTAAACACCCCCATCTTCCAACTGCATAGCAAATTCTAAAGCCAATGCATAGAGAGAGTGAAAACGAGGAAGGAATAGCATGTATGAGCGTACTTGGTAGGGAAGTTTTCAGTAAATATACTGGAATATTGATCAAAATTATAACAACAATAACAACAAACCTTCTTTTTTTTTTTTTTTTTTCATGGCCACCCCATGAGGTGTGTTCTTTGCATTGAAAACACAAAATCTTAGCCACTGGACCACCAGGGAAGTCTAACAAATCTGCCTTTTAATGAACGCTTACTACTGCCAGGCTCCATGTTAGGCATGATCGCATTTAATGAATGCTCTGGAATACTTTATGAAAACAGTGTAAGTACTAGTCACTCAGTCATGTCTGATTCTGTGATCCCATGGACTGTAGTCAACCAAGCTCCTCTGTCCATGGAATTCCCCGGGCAAGAACATTGGAATGGATAGCCACTTCCTTCTTTAAAGGATCTTCCCGACACATGGATCAAAGCTGGGTCTCCTGCATTGCAGGCAGCTTCTTTACCATCTGAACCATCAAGGAATCAATTTAATAACCAAGTGATATTAAAATATTTTAAAAAAATGTTTATATTTTTAAAAATAAGCTTCCGACCTCAGGCTAATTTTAAATTTGTAGAAAATTTGCAAAGCTAAAATAGTACAGAGAGTGCCAATATACTCCTCTCCCAATTCCTTTCACTGCCCCTTACAGAACCAAGGTATATTGTCAAAGCTAAGAAATTCACAGTAATACATTTCTATTAGGTAGTGTATTAAAAAACAGAGACATCGCTTTGCTGATAAAAGTCTGTATAGTCAAAGCTACAGTTTTTCTAGTAGTCATGTACGGATGTGAGATTTGGACCATAAAGAAGGCTGAGTGCCAAAGAATTGATACTTTTGAACTGTGGTATTGAAGAAGAACTCTTGAGAATCCCTTAGATAGCAAGGAGATCAAACCAGTCAATCCTACAGAATCATCCCTGAATATTCATTGGAAGGACTGATGCTGAAGCTGAAGCTCTAATACTTTGGCCACCTGATGAGAAGAGCCGACTCAATGGAAAAGACCCTGATACTGGGAAAGACTGAGGGCAGGAGGAGAAGGGGATGACAGAGAATGAGATAGTTGGATGGCATCACCAGTTCAACAGACATGAGTTTGAGCAAGCTCTGGGAGATAGTGAAGGACAGGGAGGCCTGGAGAGCTACAGTCCATGGGATCACAAAGAGTCAGCCATGAATTAGCGATTGAACAACAATTAACTAAACTCCAGATTTTACTTAGATTTCACCTGCTCCAGGATCTAATCGGGGATACCTCATAGAATTGATTTGTCATGTCTCTTCCAATCTCCTCTGGTCTAGGCAGTTTCTCAGATTTTCATATTCTTAACAACTTTAAGTATCACTGACAAGCATCCTGTGGACAATCCCCCAAGCTGGGTTAATCTCATGTTTTCACATTTAGACTGGGGTTATATATTTTGGGAATGGAGGTAGGGTACAGTGGTGAAGTGCCATTTTCACCATCAGGGTTACATGGTATCCACACGTCATTACTAGTGATATTAACCTTCAATATTTGGTTAGTATAGTATCTGCCAGGTGTTTCCATTGAAAAGCTACTCATTTTTCCTTTCTCTCAGAAGTGAGTCACTAAGTCTAGCCCACTCTCAAGATGGGGGGAAGGTCTATCGCCCAGGGAGGAATTATCTATGCATATTATAATGCATTTAAGTGATAAAAGTACGCCACAAAACAGTTTGCCAGTATGATCCCAGTGATGCCCTGTCTGTGCTCCACTGCTTTTTAGTCTTCAGTAATCGCATTAGAGGGCTTCTCAGGCAGCTCAGTGGTAAAGAATCCATTTGCCAACACAGGAGAAGTGGATTCGATCCCTGGGTCTGGAAGATCCTCTGGAGGAGGAAATGGCAACCTGCTCAGGTATTCTTGCCTGGAAAATCCCATGGACAGAGGAGCCTGGTGGGCTACAGTCCATAGGGCTGCAAAGTCAGACATGGCTGAGTGACTGAGCATGCACGAATGCAATAACATTAGAAACCCATGCACACAAAAATGTGATTACAATGAAAATTATAATCAATGTGTTTTGCTTGAAAACTGCTCACTATTTGAGCAGGAAAGCGTAGGTCTTTTTCTTTGGAAATGGGTTCATGTCCTGCTCATAAGGCTGATGTTCTTTGTAGCTTTGATCTACAGTTTCTATTTCTATCAAGTCAGTACCAGTGGGACTTCAAAGGGAACAAATACTTAGGACACAAAGAGCCTCCTTTTCTGTTTCCAGCCCAGTAACTTAAAACTCTCCAATCTGAGCCAGAGAGAGGGTTTGCCAGTGGTAGTTTTTATCGTGTGGAGAAGTTTCAGTTCCCCTATACAAGCATACTGCTTTTCAGGATGAATTTAGGACCCCCTGAACTCTGCCATATATATACCATAAACAGGTTTAGTAGAATGTCTGAGACCGAATAATTACTAAGCTACAGACGCAGATCACAGATCACAGTTGCAAGCTGAAACTGTTCATTTTTTGCAGAGAGACTCAAAGAGGCAAATTAACTTGTCCAAGATCATGCAATGCTAACTGGTGATGTGGAAATGAAAGCTGTGGTCTCCTCTACCCTAATGCACTGCTCCCTCACCTAATGCTAAGGATGACTTCTATTTATCAAATATGTTTGCTGCCTTGTAGGGCTGCTTTAGCAAAGTCTATTATTTTGTGGAAAGGGAAAAAGAAGACCATCATAGAACCATGTGACTGGATCACTCTCCACAATGGTAGAGCAAAGTGGGGAGGCCAGAGGACAGGCCATTTACAATTTTGTTGGAATTGAGCATAAGGATTTTGTGATTCATAGGACAGAGTGTGTTAGTTGCTCAGTCATGTTCAACTGTTTGCGACCCCATGAGCAGTAGCCCACCAGGCTCCTCTGCCCATGGAATTCTCCAGGCAAGAATACTGGAGTGGATTGCCATTTCCTTCTCTAATATGGTAGAGAAAGCGGTCTAACAGTTTCAGTGAATCTACCTCCTCACATAATGATTCCTTTGAGCTAAATCCAGTCCTTCAATACTCTAAAATTCATTTAGTAAAAAGTCTATACTTAGACAGAGTAATGTGAAAGTCACTCAGTTGTGTCTGACTCTTTGTGACCCCATGGACTATACAGTCCCTGGAATTCTCCAGGCCAGAATACTGGGGTGGGTAGCCATTCCCTTCTCCAGGGGATCTTCCCAACCCAGGGATCGAAACCAGGACTCCCACATTGCAAGCAGATTCTTTACCAGATGAGCAACTAGGGAAGCTCAGAATGAGTAAAGGGCATGGATAACTGTGCAGGAGACCCAGGCTTTCATTCCCATTGCACCACTCACAATCATATGACCAGCAGCAGTTCAGTCGCTCAGTCATGTCTGACTCTTTGCCACCCAATGGACTGCAGCACGCAGGGCTTCCTTGTCCATCACCAACTCCCAGAGTTTACCCAAACTCATGGCTGTCAAGCCAGTAATGCCATCCAACCATCTCATCCTCTGTCATCGCCATCCCCTCCTACCTTCAATCTTTCCCAGCATCAGGGTTTTTTCCAAAGTGTCAGTTCTTTGCATCAGGTTGCCAAAGTATTGGAGTTTCAGCAATAGCATCAGTCCATCCAATGAATATTTAGGGAGATTTCCCTTAGGATGGACTGGTTGGACTTCTTGCAGTCCAAGGGACTCTCAAGAGTCTTCTCCAACACCACAGTTCAAAAGTATCAATTCTTCAGCTTTCTTTACAGTCCAATTCTCACATCCATACATGACTACTGGAAAAACAATAACTTTGACTAGACAGACCCTTGTTGGTAAAGCAATGTTTCTGCTTTTTAATATGCTGTCTAGGTTGCTCACTAGATTTTCTTACAAGGAGCAAGTGTATTTTAATTTCATGGCTGCAGTCACCATCTGCAGTGATTTTGGAGCCCCCCAAAATAAAGTCTGTTACTGTTTCCATTGTTTCCCCATCTATTTGCCATGAAAATTAGAGATACCATGGGAACATTTCATGCAAAGATGGGCTCAATAAAGGACAGAAATGGTATGGACCTAACAGAGGCAGAAGATATTAAGAAGAGGTGGTAGGAATACACAGAAGAACTGTACAAAAAAGATCTTCAAGACCAAGATAATCACGATGGTGTGATCACTCACCTAGAGCCAGACATCCTGGAATGTGAAGTCAAGTGGGCCTTAGAAAGCATCACTACGAACAAAGGAAGTGGAGGTGATGGAATTCCAGTTGAGCTGTTTCAAATCCTAAAAGATGATGCTGTGAAAGTGCTGCACTCAATATGCCAGCAAATTTGGAAAACTCAGCAGTGGCCACAGGACTGGAAAAGGTCAGTTTTCATTCCAATCTCAAAGAAAGGCAATGGCAAAGAATGCTGAAACTATCGCACAATTGCACTCATCTCACACGCTAGTAAAGTAATGCTCAAAATTCTCCAAGCCAGGCTTCAGCAATATGAGAATCATAAACTTCCAGATGTTCAAGCTGGTTTTAGAAAAGGCAGAGGAACCAGAGATCAAATTGCCAACATCCTCTGGATCATCAAAAAAGCAAGAGAGTTCCAGAAAAACATCTATTTCTGCTTTATTGACTATGCCAAAGCCTTTGACTGTGTGGATCACAATAAACTGTGGAAAATTATGAAAGAGATGGGAGTACCAGACCACCTGACCTGCCTCTTGAGAAACCTGTATGCAGGTCAGGAAGCAATAGTTAGAACTGGACATGGAACAACAGACTGGTTCCAAATAGGAAAAGGAGTACGTCAAGGCTGCATATTATTACCCTGCTTATTTAACTTATATGCAGAAAACAACATGAGAGACACTGGGCTGGAAGAAGCACAAGCTGGAATCAAGATTGCTGGGAGAAATATCAATAACCTCAGATATGCAGATGAAACCACCCTTATGGCAGAAAGTGAAGAGGAACTAAAAAGCCTCTTGATGAAAGTGAAAGAGGAGAGTGAAAAAGTTGGCTTAAAGCTCAACATTCAGAAAACGAAGATCATGACATCTGGTCCCATCACTTTATGGGAAATAGATGGGGAAACAGTGAAAACAGTGTCAAATTTATTTTGGGGGGCTCCAAAATTACTTCAGATGATGACTGCAGCCATGAAATTAAAAGACGCTTACTCCTTGGAAGGAAAGTTATGACCAACCTAGATAGCATGTTGAAAAGCAGAAACATTACTTTGCCAGCAAACATCCGTCTAGTCAAGGCTATGCTTTTTCCAGTGGTTATGTATGGATGTGAGAGTTGGACTGTGAAGAAAGCTGAGCACTGAAGATTTGAAGCTTTTGAACTGTGGTGTTAGAGAAGACTCTTGAGAGTCTCTTGGACTGCAAGGAGATCCAACCAGTCCATCTTAATGGAGATCAGTCCTGGGTGTTCATTGGAGGGACTGATGTAGAAGCTGAAACTCCAATACTTTGGCCACCTCATGCAAAGAGCTAAGTCATTGGAAAAGACCCTGATGCTGGGAAAGATTGAGGGCAGGAGGAAAAGGGGACAACAGAGGATGAGATGGTTGGTTGGCATCATTGACTTGATGGACATGTGTTTGGGTGGACTCTGGGAGTTGGTGATGGACAGGGAGGCCTGGTGTGCTGCGATTCATGGGGTCACAGAGTCAGACACAACTGAGCAACTGAACTGAACTGAACTAATGGGACCAGATGCCATGATCTTAGTTTTCTGAATGTTGAGTTTTAAGCCAAATTTTTCACTCTCCTCTTTCACTTTCATCAAGAGGCTTTTTAGTTCTTCACTTTCTCCCATAAGGTTGGTGTCATCTACGTATCTGTGATTATTGATGTTTCTCCCAGAAATCTTGTTTCCAACTTGTGCTTCATCCAGTCCAGCATTTTGCATAATGTACTCTGCATATAAGTTAAATAAGCAAGGTGACAATATACAGCCTTGACATACTCCTCTCCTGATTTGGAACCAGTCTGTTGTTTCATGTGCAGTTCTAACTGTTGTTTCTTGACTTGAATACAGGTTTCTCAGGAGGCAGGTCAGGTTGTCTGGTATTCCCATCTCTTTCAGAATTTTCCACAGTTTATTGTGATCCACACAAAGGCTTTGGCATAGTCAATAAAGCAGAAATAGATGTTTTCTGGAACTCTCTTGCTTTTTCAATGATCTAGTAGATTTTGACAATTTGATCTCTGGTTCCTCTGCCTTTTCTAAATCCAGCTTGAACATCTGGAAGTTCACAGTTCACGTACTGCTAAAGCCTGGCTTGGAGAATTTTAAGCATTACTTTGCAGGCATGTGATATGAGTGCAATTGTGCAGTAGTTTGAGCATTCCTTGGCATTGCCTTTCTTGTCCTGTGGCCACTACTGCTGAGTTTTCCAAATGTATTGGCATACTGAGTGCAGCACTTTAACAGCATTATCTTTTGGATTTGAAATAGCTCAACTGGAATTCCATCACCTCCATTAACTTTGTTCATAGTGATGCTTCTTAAGGCCCATTTTACTTCGCATTCCAGGATGTCTGGCTCTAAGTGAGTGATCACACCATCGTGGTTATCTGGGTCATTAAGATCTTTTATGTATAGTTCTTCTGTGTATTCTTGCCACCTCTTCTTAATATCTTCTGCTTTCTTATGTCCATACCATTTCTGTCCTTTACTGAGACCTTCTTAAAATGAAATGTTTCCTCGGTATCTGTAATTTTCTTGAAGAGATCTCTAGTCTTTCCTAGTCTATTATCTTCCTCTATATCTTTGCAATGATCACTGAGGAAGGCTTTCTTATCTCTCCCTGCTATTCTTTGGAAATCTGCATTCAAATGGGTATATCTTTCCTTTTCACCTTTGCCTTTTGCTTCTCTTCTTTTCACAGCTATTTGTTAGGCCTCATCAGACAACCATTTTGCCTTTTTGCCTTTCTTTTTCTTGGGGATGGTCTTGATCGCTGCTTCTGGTACAATGTCACAAACCTCTGTCCATAGCTCTTCAGCACTTTGTATATCAGATCTAATCCCTTGCATCTATTTGTCACTTCCACTGTATAATCATGAGGGATTTGATTTAGGTCATACCTGAATAGTCTAGTGGTTTTCCCTACTTCCTTCAGTTTAAGTCTGAATTAGCAATAAGAGTTCATGATCTGAGCCACAGTCAGCTCCTGGTCTTGTTTTTGCTGACTGTATAGAGCTTCTACATATTCAGATGCAGGGAATATAATCAATCTGATTTTGGTTTTGACCATCTGGTGATGTTCATGTGTAGAGTCTAGAGTCTTCCCTTGTGTTGTTGGAAGAGGGTATTTGCTATGACCAATGCGTTCTCTTGACAAAACTCTGTTAGCCTTTGCCTTGCCAGGACCAAATTTGCCTGTTAGATCAGGTATCTCTTGACTTTCTACTTTTGCATTCCAGTTCCGTATAATGAAAAGGATATCTTTTTTGGGTGTTGGTTCTAAAAGGTCTTATCCATATGACCATGGACAATTCAAAGCTGGGTGCCTTCATATATTTGCCTCATTTTTTTCCTCATCAAGCCTGGTGAGATGGGTGTCCATATCTCCATTTTGTAAATAATGAATCTACGTGGCAGACAGAACTGTGAGACTCCAATATCCTCGTTCCTCTCACTTGATCCACTTTAGTATGTCTACTATATTCCAGTTTGTATGTAGGAGCCAGAAATCATTCAGCAATTTCATATCAAAATCTATCTCTATTAGGTTCTCCATTGTGGCAATATGCTATCCCAGTGGTGGCTGGAATGCACAGTGGTCAGAGCATAAAATCTAGACTGCCTGAATCAAATTAATATCAAAGTGATGACTTCATCACTTTGTAAGTATTTTTTGATGTGTAGGCAAATTATATAACTTCTCTAAGTTTCTGTTTTCTCATCAGTAACATGAGTGTGATAATAGAAATCCTGTGAGGAATCAATACATTAATATATGTAGAACTTTTAGAACCAATTGCTTGAATGTGCTCAGTTCAGTTTAGTCACTCAGTTGTGTCCGACTCCTTGTGACCCCATGAACAGCAGCATGCCAGGCCTCCCTGTCCATCACCAACTCCCAGAGTCCACCCAAACCCATGTCCATCGAGTCGGTGATGTCATCCAACAATCTCATCCTCTGTTGTCCCCTTCTCCTCCTGTCCTCAATCTTTCCCAGCATCAGGGGCTTTTCAAATAAGTCAGGTCTTCACATCAGGTGGCCAAAGTATTGGAGTTTCACCTCCAACATCAGTCCCTCCAATGAACACCCGGGACTGATCTCCTTTAGAATGGACTGGTTGGATCTCCTTGCAGTCCAAGGGACTCTCAAGAGTCTTCTCCAACACCACAGTTCAAAAGCATCAATTTTTCAGCACTCATCCTTCTTTATAGTCCAACTATCACATCCATACATGACCTGTGGAAAAACCCTAGCCTTGACTAGATGGACCCTTGCTGACAAAGTAATGTCTCTGCTTTTCAATATGCTGTCTAGGTTGGCCATAACTTTCCTTCCAAGGAGTAAGTGTCTTTAATTTCATGGCTGCAATCACCATCTGCAGTGATTTTGGAGCCCAGAAAAATAAAGTCTGACACTGTTTCCACTGTTTCCCCATCTATTTCCCATGAAGTAAGGGGACCAGATGCCATGATCTTCGTTTTCTGAATGTTGAGCTTTAATCCAACTTCTTCACTCTCCTTATTCACTTTCATCAAGAGGCTCTTTAGTTCTTCTTCACTTTCTGCCATAAGGGTGGTTTCATCTGCATATATGAGGTTATTGACATTTCTCCCAGCAATCTTGCTTCCAGCTTGTGTTTTCTCCAGCCCAGCATTTCTCATGATGTACTCTGCATATAAGTTAAATAAGCAGGGTGACAATATACAGCCTTGATGTACTCCTTTTCCTATTTGGTACCAGTCTGTTGTTCCATGTCACCAGTTCTAACTGTTGCTTCCTGACCTGCATACAGGTTTCTCAAGAGGCAGGTCAGGTGGTCTGGTATGCCCGTCTCTTTTGGAATTTTCCACAGTTTATTGTGATCCACACAGTCAAAGGATTTGGCATAGTCAATAAAGCAGAAATAAATGTTTTTCTGAAACTCTCTTGAATGTGCTGATATATTGTAAACACTCATTCAATATTAACTATTAACATTTTATATAGATACACAAATAAGGTGCTCAGTTGCTCGTTTGTGTCTGACTCTTTCTGACCCCATAGACTGTAGCCCGCCAGGCTCTTCTGTCCATGGGATTTCCCAGGCAAGAATACTGGAGTGGGCTGCCTTTCCCTTCTCCAGGGTTCTTCCTGACCCAGGGAGACCAAACCCGGTGTCTCCTGTATTGGTAGGTGGATTCTTTACCACTAGCACAATCTGGGAAGCCATGAGATATTATATAGCATAGTGTGAGAGAAGTCCATAATAGCCAGTTTATAAATTTTCTAAATAAATTGCAGTACTATTTTTATTTCCTTATAAATAGCTGCCATTATGTATGCCAGGCATTTTACATGCAAGATCCAACTTAATCTACCTATGGCCAGTATTATTGAGAATGATGAATCTTATCACAATTTGCAATAACAACAACAAATAAACTGAGACATAGAAATATTAAGATCATGTATCCAGGGGGGCCAAATTAGAACGTAGATTGTCAGATTCCAAAGACAAAATACTTGTTACATACCATGGTTATGTTATTTTCTTCAAGATTGTTAACATTATTAAAGAAAGGAAAAAGATAACTTCACTTGTACACCACATATTACCCAGCAGAGGTCTAAGATACAGTATGTATTAATAAATGCTTGTTGTATGACTAAATTCAGAGATCTAACTTTTATTTTCCATCATATATACCTTTTCTATCTACATTTCCAGGATTTCCAGGCTCTATTCCAAACCCATATTTTTAATTCACTGATTTTTTTTTTCAAAATAAATCTTTTGTTGGAAAATATGGCTACTGTCTGTCATATGCATTGTGGAAAATAGGATAGTTATGAAATATTTTTCCTGACACTAGTATTACAGTTATTTCCCTGGGACTTTCAAAGAGGAATCACAAATTCTAATAATTTCACGATTAACAGTGAAAGTGTGAAAGTAGCTCAGTTGTGTCTGACTCTTTGCAACCCCATGGACTTTACAGGCTGTGGTATTCTCCAGGCCAGAATACTGGAGTGGGTAGCCATTTCCTTCTCCAGGGGATCTTCCCAACCTAGGGATTGAACCCAGGTCTTCCACATTGCAGGTGGATTGTTTACCAACTGACCAGGGAAGCCCAAGAATACTGGAGTGGGTAGCTTCCCTCTTCTGCAGAGGATCTTTCTGACCCAGGAATCAAACCAGGGTCTCCTGAATTGCAGGAAGATTCTTTACCAACTGAGCTATCAAGGAAGCCCCAATTAAAAGTAAGAGTACCCAATTAAACAAAATTACTGGTGCTAGCAGGCACTCAAATGGCATCAATATGCAGACCTCCCTGGCTGTGACCACTTTGTTCCCCACACTACCCTTGCTAACTCCACTGAACACTCTTGGAAAAAAAGTAAGCCTTGTTTCTCCCTCCCCCTTCACCACACCACAAACACACACACACACACACACACACACACACACACACACATCCACACACACACCAAAGGGGAGATGAAAGTCTTTTAGTGGATATGGTCATACTTCTGGGTTATGAAAGAAAACTGCAAGTTTGATTTGGGGACTTCCAGGAAGTCTGGGATTAAGAAAGCCCTAGTTTATCTCTTTCCTATAGAATAATACCCAGGTAGCTATAGAGACAGAGCATTGATAAATATCAGCTACAATTTACAGAGTTCCTAGCATAGTACAAGGATTGGGCTACTTGCATGATGCAAATTACCTCTTATCTGGTAACAGCTTTGCAACATAAGTATTACTATTGCCAGTGTACAGATGAGAAGACAGATATTCAGAGAGGTTAAATGAAGGACAAAGAATAATCAGGAAGATTAACATTTAAGCCCAGTTTTCTTTGATAAAAAGCATACCTTCTTTGGGCTTTCTCAAAGTATTCCAATCAACTTTTAGAACACCCAAAGGAGACAACATTAATGAGAAAGCCCCTATGTTTGGGGGGGAATGTTTAGATAGAGATCAGAAATGCCTCTACCCTCCAATTTCTCAGGTGATCTTTTTCTTAACCTTTCTCTAAATTATGACCTCCTAATAATGCTGCCTCCCCTTCATGGATCACAGCCTTTTCTTGGCAAAGGGGTTTTTATAACTCAATGAAGCTATGAGCCATGCCATGCAGGGCCACCCAAGGCAGGTTGATCATAGCAGAGATTCCTGACAAAATGTAGTACACTGGAGGAGAGAATGACAAACCACTCCAGTATTCTTGCCGCAAAAACCCCATGAACAGTATGAAAAGGCAAAAATATATGATACCAGAAGATGAGCCCTCCAGGTCGGAAGGTGTCCAATATGCTACTGGGGAAGATCAGAGGGCAATTACTAATAGCTCCAGAAAGAATGAAGAGCCTGGGACAAAGCAGAAATGATACTCAGCTGTGGATGTGTCTGGTGGTGAAAGTAATGTCTGAAGCTATAAAGAACAATACTGCATAAGAACCTGGAATGTTAGATCCATGAAACAAGGTAAATTGGATGTGGTCTAGCAGGAGATGGCAAGAATGAACATCGACATTTTAGGAATTCAGATGACCATTATACTGACTACTATGGGCAAGAATCCCTTAGAAGAAATGGAGTAGCCCTCATAGTCAACAAAAGAGTCTGAAATGCAGTTGCTGTAGGTCAGTCACTAAGTCGTGTCTGACTCTTTGTAATCCCATGGGCTGCAGCATTCCAGGCTTCCCTGTCCTTCACTATCACCTGGAGTTTGCTCAAACTCATGTCCAAAATACAGCACTTGGGTGCAATCTTAAAAATGACAAAATGATTTCATTTTTTTCCAATGCAAAGTAATCAGTATCACAGTAACCTAAGTCTATGCCCCAACCACTAATGCCAAAGAAGTTGAAGATGAATAGCTCTATGAAGGCCTACTTAAAACACCTTCTAGAACACCAAGAAAAAGATGTACTTTTCATCAGAAGGGATTGAAATGCAAAAGTAGGAAGTCAAGAGATACTTGGAGTAACAGGCAAGTTTGGCCTTGGAGTAGAAAATGAAGCAGGGCAAAGGCTAACAGAGTTTTGTCCAGAACACACTGGTCATAGCAAAAACCCTTTTCCAACAACATAAGTGATGACTCTGCACATGGACATCAGGAGATGGTCAATACTGAAATTTGATTGATTATTCTCTTTGCAACTGAATATAGAGAAGCTTTGTACAGTCAGCAAAAACAAGACCTGGAGCTGACTGTGGCTCAGATCATGAACTCCTTATTGTAAACTTCAGGCTTAAATCGAAGACAACAGGGAAAATATTCATACCATTTAGATAGGAACTAAATCAAACCTTTATGATTATACAGTGGAGGTGATGAATAGATTCAAGGTATTAGATCTAGTAGACAGAGTGCCTGAAGAACTATGGACGGAGGTTCATGACAATGTGCAGGAGGTGTGAACCAAAACTATCCCAAATAAAAGGAAATAAAGAAGGCAAACTGGTCATTTAAAAATGGCTAAGAAAAGGAGAAGAAAAAGGCGAGGGATAAAAGGAAAGATATACCCTGCTGAATGCAGAGTTCCAGAGAACAGCAAGAAGAGATAAGAAAGCTATAAGTGAACAATGCAAAGAAATAGAGGAAAACAATAGAATGGGAAAGACTAGAAATATCTTCAAGAAAATTGGAGGTATTAAGGGAATGTTTCATTCAATAATGGGCATGATAAAGAACAGAAATGGTAAGGACCTAACAAAAAGCAGATGAGATTAAGAAAAGGTGGCAAGAATATATAGAAGAACTATATTTTAAAAAGTCTTAATGAACTGGATAACCATGATGGTGTGGTCACTCACTAGAGCCAGACATGCTGGAATGTGAAGTCAAGTGGACCTTAGGAAGAATTACTAAGAGCAAAGTTAATGGAGGTGATGGAATTCAAGACAAGCTATTCAAAATTCTAAAAGATGATGTTGTTAAAGTGCTACACTCAATATGTCAGCAAATTTGGAAAACTCAGCAGTGGCCACAGGACTGGAAAAGGTCAGTTTTCATTCCAATCCCAAAGATGAGCAAAGACAAAGGATGCTCAAACTATTGTACAGTTGCATTCATTTCTCATGCTAGCAAGGTAATACTCAAAATCCTTCAAGCTAGGCTTCAGTAGTACATGAACTGAGAACTTCCAGATGTACAAGCTGGATCTAGAAAATGCATAGGAAGATCACCTGGAGAAGGAAATGGGAACCCACCCTGGTACTCTTGCCTGGAGAATTCCATGGACAGAGGAGCCTGGAAGGCTACAGTCCATGGGATTGCAAAGAGTCAGACACAACTTTGCAACTAACTTTCACTTTTCACTTTATTCATAGGCACCAAAGTTCAAATTGCCAAGATTCCATTGCATCACAGAGAAAGGAACCGAGTTCCACAAAAGCATCTACTTCTGCTTCATTGACTACACTAAAGCCTGTTATCCACTATGTGGATCACAAAAACCTGGAAAATTCTTCAAGAGCTGGGAATACCAGACCACCTTACCTGTCTCCTGAAAAACCTGTGTGCAGGTCAAGAAGAACAGTTAGAACCGGACATGGAACAATGGACTGGTTCAAAATTGGGGAAGGAATATGACAAAACTGTACACTGTCACCCTATTTATTTCACTTCTATGAAGAGCCATCATTAGAAATTCTGGGCTGCATGACTCAAAAGCTGGAATCAGGATTGTTGAGAGAAATACCAACAATCTCAGATATGCAGATGGTAACATTCTTATGGCAGAAAGTGAAGAGGAACTAGATAGCCTTTTGATAAAGCTGAAAGAGGAGAGTGAAAAAAGTTGGCTGAAAGCTCAGATTCAAAAATGAAGATCATGCATCGGGTCCCATCACTTCATGGCAAGTATTATAGAAGGGGGAAAAGTGGAAACAGTGACAGATTTTATTTTCTTGGGCTACAAAATCACCGTGGATGATGATTACAGCCATGAAATGAAAAGACACTTGCTCCTTGGAAGAAAAGCTATGACAAACCTAGACAGTGTACTAAAAAGCAGAGACTCATTTTACTGACAGAGGTCCAAAGAGTCAAAGCTATGGTTTTTCCAGTAGTCATGTACAGATGTAAGAACTGGACCATAAAGAAGGCTGAAGGCTGAAGAATTGATGATTTTGAACTGTGATGCTAGAGAAGACTCTTGAGAGTCCCTTGGACGCGAGGAGATCCAACCAGTCAATCCTAAAGGAAATCAACCATGACTATTCATTGGAAGGACTGATCCTAAAGCTGAAACTCCAATACTCTGGCCACCTGATGCAAACAGTTGACTCACTGAAAAAGACCCAGATGCTGGGAAAGATTGAAGGCTAAAGGAGAAGGGGGAAACAGAAGATGAGAAGGTTAGACGGCATCATCAACTTAATGGACATGAATTTGAGAAAACTGTGGGAGATAGTGGAGGAAAGGGAAGCCTGGTATGTTGCAGTTTATATATCATTGTAAAGAGTCAGACACCACTTACTGACTGAACAAAAACAACTAATGCTGCCATATGTTAAACTGAGTTTTACATTAGAATAATTTTTTAAAATTTTGAATTAGATAAGTAAAAAATTTGACAATTAGTCTAAATAGATCCAGAAGTATTTAGATGTAGAATATTGATATAATAAACTTTACAATCTCATTTCGCTGAGTGAAAACTCATTTTATTAAATTTGTGGCTGCTAATTTTGGGAGATCTTAATTACACTTTACATGAAAATGAACTTCCAATGGGTCAAAGATAACATTTTTAAAAATAACAGTAGTTAAAAATATGCATGAAATTTTAAAATTTCCCAGATTGACAACACATTTTTATGATGAAACAAATTCCCCAAAACATTAACGACAATAATATTTTGATTAGAAAATGCTATATAGTTTTGTAAAAAATATATCAAAACAAAATTAAAAGATATATAAGAAAATGGAAAACATATTCTTAACAAATTTGAAAGAACCTAATTTTATTTGTTTAGAAATTATTAAAACAGAAAAAACAGTTTAATGAAAATTAACAGGAATAACATAGCTGCAGAATACAAAATATCAACAAACATGAAAAACGTTCTCTGTGTCACTTGTAATTAAAGGAACTGAAATCAAGAGATATTCTGATATCTTTTGGATTATTGGTAAAAATGAAACTGTTTCACTTGGCAAATTCTGAAGAAGTAAATTCATATACTGTAGGTAGGAGCTGGCATTTGGGAGGACAGTTTGTCAGTCTCAGTGAAAATATACAACACTCTCACCCTGGAATATAGAAATATTATTCCTAGACATTTTGTTTCCATACATACATAAATCAATAAAGAAATATAAGATTTTGAAGATATACCTATACATTTATAAATTGGTATTTCATTAAGATTTCTTTTAGACTAAATTTTCCTTGCTTAGAAGGAAACCCAATATACTTAAAAGTTTGGAAATCAGTGCACAGATAATAAGAATCCTCCAAAAGAAAAAAATCTACTGGAGCTAAATTTCTGGGCTTTGTGAATGGAAGAAATGGTTTTGATAGTATATTAAAGAGAGCTGAGGTCAGGATCTTGGGGTTTAATGTACATCCTCTTTTTTGGAAGACTTAGTTTCTTAGGAACCCCTAGATTTCCTGCTTTATCAAAAGCATGTCTTCAGTACAGATGAACTTGTCTGTTTCACCTCTCCTTTCTCTCTCTTCCCACCCCCTTTT
This sequence comes from Capricornis sumatraensis, assembly GCF_032405125.1. Classification (NCBI taxonomy): domain Eukaryota; kingdom Metazoa; phylum Chordata; class Mammalia; order Artiodactyla; family Bovidae; genus Capricornis; species Capricornis sumatraensis. Next base: position 57,891,611 of record NC_091084.1, on the reverse strand, counting down.
TCCCCACAGTCATTGGCCCATATCCATGCCCATCCCGCCCCTACCCTTACAAGGTTACTTACTTCCTCCAGTCTCCACCGGTTGAAAAGTTTATTGTACTTTCCCGGATGGCCAACAAATCTGTAAAAAGCCATTTTAATTCATAAGTGTTTAGGCGGGGTTGACTGAAGAACACTTACTAATGCATTACAACCAGTCCAAGTGTGGGTAGACGTAAGGATTCTCTGGAGCAATTTGTACCCAAACAGTGACTTAGGCCATGCTTACACATCAAAGGACCTGACTTAAAAAGGAAAAATGATGTGTGAAGTCATTATCAACGGGTTGAGAAAGTGCAGGCAAACCAACCAAATGAAATTTTCCACACTGACTTGTAGAGTTTTAATGTCTTTTTGACCTAGTTAATGACTATTAATAAAATGTGCTGAATTAGTTTAAAATTTTCTAGCTTCAGTATGTTTCCATGGCACTGGCTGGAGTGTTGAGCATACGGCAAACCAGAACAGGTAGCTTAATATGCTTCTTTTTTATATTTTGCAGCAAATTCAGGAAAAAAATATTACCATGATAGGTATAAGTTTCCACATTAAGGAAGTGTATTCTGGGCTTATACAAAACTTTTCTTATTTAACAAAATCATCACTAATGATTGGAGAATCATAATTCAACCCCAGCATGGCATATAGGTCTTATTTATTTTATTGACGTATAGCTGATTTACAATGCTGTGTTAGTTTCAGTTGTACAGAAAAGTGATTCGATCATATGGCTTTACTTTTTTATTTCAACTTTAATTGGGAGTGCAGCCAGAAGCACTATACTAAGTCTTGATTTGAAAAAGCATGTGAAGATTCATTGGGACAGTTTTTCAAGGCAGAGAACAAGAATTTGCCACCTCTGTTAACAAACTGGCAATGAAACTGTTGACAGTCTCTGTCACTGTGCAAAGACAATGTGTATAAAGTTGACTTACCTCCCCAAAAAGAAAGCAATATAGAAGATAGAACTGTTCAAATTGACAAATTGGAAGAGGAACATCTTCAAAGCAAAGCTGTTTTCCCATTCAGATTCTGTTCGAGGATATTCTAAAAGGAACATAGAGTGTGCTTACACAGATGAAGTAAATGACAAGAAATATGGATACGGAATCAGAAGTCCTATGTTGAAAGTCTGGTTCAGTCATTTACTGAGTCTATAAGCCACTCAATGCCTCTGAGTTCTAGTGTCTGCATTTGTAAAAATAGGAGTAATAATATCTGTTCCACAGAATTGATGAAAAGATCCAATGAGATAATCTTTAGATATTTTCCACAACTACAAAAGTATGATATCTGTTATTAAGACATAAGGATTTTCATGATTCTCTCTGCTCCTGTCGTTTAGAGGTAACCATAAATATTAGATCAGTCTTTCACTCCAAATGTCTATACTTAATTCAGAGACCTTAACTGTCTACAGAGTTCTTTAAAAAAGGAATATTTTGTATGCAGACTGAAGTGGATTAGTAAAGGAAAAGAGGGCTACATCAGTCAGAAAAGCTCAGTTCTTATCTCAGCCTTATACCTAATTTGCTGGTAACTTCAGGCAGGTGTCTTCATGAATTTTGCAATCAGTTTTATAATCTGTGTGCAGGGACTTACTTCCCTGGTGGCTCAGATGGTAAAGTGTCTGTCTACAATGCGGGAGACCAGGGTTCAGTCCCTGGTTTGGGAAGATCCCCTGAAGAAGGAAATGGCAATCCACTCCAGTACTATTGCCTGGAAAATCCCATGGACAGAGGAGCCTGGTAGGGTACAGTCCATGGGGTCGCAAAGAGTTGGGTGCGACTGAGCAACTTCACTTTCACTTTCACTTTATAATATGTGAAATGAGGAATTTAGATAAGATGATTTTAAGAACTCTGTCAACTTACACCTTAGGGCTCTGACTTCTCAAAATAAAGCAAACAAAAGATAACAAAATAAAGCAACATCTTCGTAAAACTAGATGAAGATGGCAGAATGTACCTCAGCCTCAGCTCCCACTGGATATCCAAATAAGGGATAGAAAATATATAAGCAAATCTAATGTATATATTCTAATGTAACTGAAAATTCAAGAAAGATAGAACGTAGATGTGCTCTGACTTAAAAGAAAAGATAGGCCAAACTGTATGCATGAGCAAAGCACAGAACAAAGAGGAAACTTTATCCTGGGGAACTCCAGAATAGGTCCTGGGGAATGCCAAGCCCAAAGCAGACAAGTGTCAGAAACAGGAAAGATCTGTGGGGCATCCACAAGAGTGACTGGTTGACGGGCAGAAGGGAGAGCTGTCAGGAGAGCCAACATTTCTGCATGGTTATGTTTTCACTGTTGTTTCCTTCTAAATAGTTTGTATATTAAGCAGAACACTTATTTAGAAATGAGACTGTGGGTTTTTAAAAAATCTCCTGTGCTAGATTGTTTTGGGTCTCCATTTCTAATTTTGGAAAAAACTTTGGAGAAGGAAATGGCACCCCATTCCAGTATTCTTGCCTGGAAAATCCCATAGACAGAGGAGCCTGGTAGGCTACAGTCCATGGGGTCGTGAAGAGTTGGACACGACTGAGCGACTTCACCTCACTTCACTTCTAATTTTACTGCTTCATGATCCACAAATGTGTCCTGTGTGATTTCTGCCTTGGGAAAAAAAAAGTTGCAATTTCATTGTGGCCAAATTACATGGATAAGTTTTGTCAGTGTACCAAGTGTCTCACAAGAATATTCACTTTTCTCTTGAGCATACAGCTTATATACATTTAAAGGAAGCCTGCTAGTTATGATATTTAAATATTCTATCAGTTCAGTTCAGTTCAGTCATTCAGTCGTGTCCGACTCCTTGCAATCCCATGAACCGCAGCATGTCAGGCCTCGCTGTCCATCACCAACTCCTGGAGTCCACCCAAACCCATGTCCATTGAGTCAGTGATGCCATCCAACAATCTCATCCTATGTCATCCCTTTCTCCTCCTGCCCTCAATCTTTCCCAACATCAGGTATTTTTTTTCAAATGAGTCAGCCCTTTGGATCAGGTGACCTAAGTATTAGAATTTCAGCTTCAACATCAGTCCCTCCAATGAACACTCAGGACTGATCTCCTTTAGATTGGACTGGTTGGATCTCCTTGCAGTCCAAGGGACTCTCAAGTGTCTTCTCCAACACCACAGTTCAAAAGCATCAATTATTCGGTGCTCAGCTTTCTTTACAGATAGTGTAACTCTCACATCCATACATAACCACTGGAAAAACCATAGCCTTGACTATGTTGGCAAAGTAATGTCTCTGCTTTTTAATATGCTATCTAGGTTGGTCATAACTTTCCTTCCAAGGAGTAAGCATCTTTTAATTTCATGGCTGCAATCACCATCTACAGTGATTTTGGAGCCCAGAAAAATAAAGTCAGCCACTGTTTCCACTGTTTCGCCATCTATTTGCCATGAAGTGATGGGACCAGATGGCGTGATCTTAGTTTTCTAAATGTTGAGCTTTAAGCCAACTTTTTCACTCTCCTCTTTCACTTTCATCAAGAGGCTCTTTAGTTCTTCACTTTCTGCCATAAGTGTGGTGTCATCTGCATATCTGAGTTTAGTGATATTTCTCCCAGCATTCTTGATTCCAGCTTGTGCTTCCTCCAGCCTAGCATTTCTCATAATATACTCTGCGTATAAGTTAAATAAGCAGGGTAACAATATATAGCCATGAAATTAAAAGACGCTTACTCCTTGGAAGAAAAGTTATGAACAACCTGGATAGCATATTGAAAAGCAGAGACATTACTTTGCCAACAAAGGTCCATCTAGTCAAGGCTATAGTTTTTCCAGTGGTCATGTATAGATGTGAGAGTTGGACTGTGAAGAAAGCTGAGCACCGAAGAATTGATGCTTTTGAACTGTGGTGTTGGAGAAGACTCTTGAAAGTCCCTTGGACTGCAAGGAGATCCAACCAGTCCATTCTAAAGGAGATCAGCCCTGGGTGTTCTTTGGAAGGAATGATGCTAATGCTGCAACTACAGTACTTTGGCCACCTCATGCGAAGAGTTAACTCATTAGAAAAGACTCTGATGCTGGGAGGGGTTGGGGGCAGGAGGAGAAGGGGCCGGCAGAGGATGAGATGGCTGGATGGCATCACCGACTTGATGGATGTGAGTTTGAGTGACCTCTGGGAAATGGTGATGGACAGGGAGGCCTGTCGTGCTGTGATTCATGGGGTTGCAAAGAGTCAGACATGACTGAGCAACTGAACTGAACTGAATATACAGCCTTGATGTATTCCTTTTCCTATTTGAAACCAGTCTGTTGTTCCATGTCCAGTTCTAACTGTTGCTTCCTGACCTGCATACAGGTTTCTCAAAAGGCAGGCTAGGTGATCTGGTATGCCCATCTCTTTTGGAATTTTCCACAGTTTATTGTGATCCACACAGTCAAAGGCTTTGGCATAGCCAATAAAACAGAAATAAATGTTTTTCTGGAACTCTCTTGCTTTTTTGATGATCCAGTGGATGTTGGCAATTTGATCTCTGCTTCCTCTGCCTTTTCTAAAACCAGCTTGAACATCAGGGAGTTCACAGTTCACGTATTGCTGAAGCCTGGCTTGGAGAATTTTGTGCATTACTTTACTAGCATGTGAGATGAGTGCAGTTGTGCAGTAGTTTGAGCATTCTTTGGCATTGCCTTTCTTTGGGATTGGAATGAAAACTGACCTTTTCCAGTCCTGTATATCTTGGCTTATATTTTGAGTGTTTATTTGTCAATTTATTTGTGTATTTCTATTATATTTTGCTTTCTATACTTTGAAGGTTGGTGGAAATGTGTATAGAAACTGACTATTATACTGACCTGATAGGTTTTTTATCAGTATAAAGTCTCTGTCTTTCCCTCTCAAATATATATTAAATTCGTTTGCCTAATATGAGTATGATGACATCTAATTTTATTGTTGCTGTTCCCTTGACATAGATACTTTTATTCCTGAATTGAACTCTGACAAAATAAAAGTTCTTTTCACCAGTTGACCTAATTTGTTTCTTGGAATCCAAGTTTATCTTTATAGATAATCAATACTACAGATAAATCATTGTTCATTATTATAGATACTTCATTATTTGAAACAACTGAAAACCATTTGATCTAATTCTTAAAAACTGAAAAGCTAGGCTGAAAAAAGTATCACTTTGGGTCAAATATTATATATTCTTTTTTAAAAACCTTAATGTGACAGAATTGAAGCTTTGATTTTTGTGTATTTATGATATTTTAAAATAAAATATTTGGGCAAAAAAGAAATCAAGAAACAAAGTCTTAAAAGTATTTTATATAATTAGAAAGTTAAACCTAATTTCTAATTTGAAGCACAAATTTGCAAGCCTAAATTTATATAGAATTTAATATCATACATATTGCATACATATTATTTTTATATATACATGCAATGACATTACATTTCTTTAAACAAAATATCAATATTTTATTAATTTAAATTTATAAAGCTCATTATTAATTGACAGCTATGAGTCCACAGGCATTATGGTATGTTATACATGGTAAAAATCAAATATCACGTGAAAGCTGACATTCCTGGCAATTAGCATATTCTGCTCCTATAATTAATATTATGGTTCCCCCAAATTACTTGCTTAGGCTTGCTTTCATCTTGGGAATAAAATACTTTACAAGCAAATAAATATAAGAAATCAGAGCTAGAAGAAAGCCTTGAGATACCTAGTTCAAGTGTTTTATTACCCAACTGAAGAAACTATAGCTCAGAGGGTTTAAAGAAAAATGAAAACGATCATTCCCATTTATGGGGCACTTGTCATGTGTCAGGCAGCTAACCTACAATGACAGTGAAACAGGAACTATTCTCATTCTCATTTTACCAATGAAGAAACTGAGACTCAGAAAAAGAAAGAAAAGGAGATGGAGCAGAGAGAAGAGATGAAAGAATGGAAAGAAGAAAAAACTTGCTCATAGTCATGTAATTTCCAAGTGACCGTATCAGCCAGACTATGAACTAGGGGCTAGTTCTTCCCCCTATATGTTGTCTCTTCTCATGTTACTCGCATCTGTAAATACATCGTAAGACAAGCAACACATCCTAATGGAGTGATACAGTTACTCCACCACAGTCAGTGGAGTCTGTCACATCTGAGTTTAAATTCTACCCATTAACTTAATTGGGCTTCCCTGGAGGCTCAGTGGTAAAGAACCCACCTGCAAGGCAGGAGACACAGGATAGGCGGGTTTGATCCCTGGGTTGGGAAGATTGATGAGGGATTTAACCAAGATCCTAGGGGAGGGCATGGCAACCTACTCCAGAATTCTTGTCTGGAGAATCCCATGGACAGAGGAGCCTGGCCGGCTACAGTCCATAGCATTGCAGCGTGGGACACAACTGAAGCAACTTCGCATGCATGCAACTTAATTACCTTGATTTTCTTATCGATAAACTTGGGATACTACCGTCACAGAATTGTGATGTAAAACAAAATAGTAAAGGAGGAGAGTCTAGCTGCGCTCAGTGCCTTGGCTCTGTTGAGTTCTCAAATAATAAAAGATCGCTGCTCAAACAACTCTGTAATAAAAATTTTGTACCCAAATTGGGGGACCACAACTTAAGTTTGAGGATAGAAATAAAGGTATTTTCTGACATACAAGGTTTTGAGATGTTTACTTTCCACGTAGCAAAATAAGAAATTAAAACAGAAGAAACAAAGGATCCAAAAAGTTTTGTCCAACTGAAAAAATAAAAAGTGAAGGAATTACCAGAGTGCTGGTCAAAGCAGTGTATGCAGCTGAACACAAGCCCAGAGGGTAATCTACTGAGGCTGGAGTAGACAGTGGTTCAGGGAGGATACCTCTCGGAAGAAAGTGAGTACAATACTTAATGTTTTTTTTAATGTATTTAGAGAGAATTTAGAGTTACGGCAGGGAAGTTCGGGATAAATCAAGGCAAGTATGTGTAGACAAGCAAAAAAAAATGTTATTATTAGCTTCACGAAAATATAAAGGTCTTATAAGAAAGAAAGCAACTACAGTACACATCATGCCTTAGATATGAGCATAGTTCTGTAGATACGTGATGTGAACACCAATTATTCATTAGGCTAACGCTGCTTTGGAAGAAGGAGAATTAGCAATCTGCTTTTACCTAGAGATGGATGGGGAAGTGCGAGGGAGCAGGACACTGCGGGAATAAAGTATGAAGCTCCTGTCTTTTATTATGGGAAGGCAATCACTTCCCAAAGCTGGAAAACTCAAGAATGGCAGTAGTAGCATGCAATTTAGAAATAGGGTAGAAAAGAACAGAAAACAATGATTAAACTCCTAGAAAGCACTACCTCAGGGATATGGAAAACAAGAATTAGCAATGTGGCAAAGAGCTGGTATTTATTATAAATCTTTTAATACTCTTTTGCCTTTTAAGTTGTGCACATGTAATATGACACTGTGATAAAATAAATGTTGCAGGGAAAATCCCAAAGAACTGAAAAGGTAGGGGGGAAAGCAATCCCAAGTAGGCAGAACTAGGTTTGTTAATTTCTACTAGGATTTTGTAACTGTATACATTGCTTCTCTATAGTTATATGATGAATTCCAACTTCCTAGGTCCCTTCTTTCATTTTACTGATAATTATCTAACTAAAGTTGATATAAAAAATGCTAAAGAATGTAAAGAAACCATAGACTGATGCCCATGTTATTTTCTTACTAAGGAGTGAAGTAAGAAAAGTGGACTTACCTAAATTAGTGAGAAGGTAAGCAATTTTTTCATAAGCCTGTGATAAGAGAAAGCAGTTAATGTTATTTTCTTCTGAAAAATACTGTTATTTAGACTATTCAATGAAACATCTAAAGTTATAACTTCTTTCAATTAAGAAGAAGCATGCTTTAAATCTTACTATGTGGTACTTTATATACATGAACACACAAAATGTAATAAAAACATGTTGTAAACGTGGCTATATACAAACATGATTTCTGCAATAACCTTTCTGCTAGCTGTCTTTATTTTTGCTTTAAAAGTCAAACAGAAGAGAACTGTATATACCCCAAAGACTTTCAGCTAGTTAATGTCTGACCTGGGATTTGATAACCAAATTATATTTTCTTTTTTCCTACACTGGAAGGTTTAGTGGAACTATGTCTTCTTTACTATTGATAAACAATTTTCCTAATTTTGACAAAGACAGTGAACAAAGTTGCATTCCCAAACAACAAAGTTGTTTGGTGGTTATTTAAAACAAAATTCACTTTGTTTCCCAAAACAAAGTTGGTTTGATGGTTATTTAAAGCAAGATTCACTAGTCAACTCTGTTGAATCTGTAGTTACGTGAACATTTTAATAACATTTTTTTTATATTTTGTCACCTTCTCCTTGTCTCACCTTACTCTGTCCACAGCTCATACAGACTCAAGGAAAGAAAACATATTTTACAATATTACAAGTAAATACAGCTGGAAGCATATATTTACTACAGATAGAAGGGTGATATATGAGTGCATGTAAATATAATTACATAACTCCAAAATTAAACAAATCATTCTTTAGACTATAAATTCAAATAACCCTGCCTACCAGCATGCAAAATCAAAAAGGTATATGGACACATTAAAACTTGTTAACCTTCCCTGACTGCTCGTTCAATAGAACTAATGTGATTATTCATCTTAACCATGATTCAGTCCATCTCTTCCTAAGATCTGAAGCGGTGTCTTCAAACAGAAAGATTATATTGAGTACAAAAGTTTCATTCTACTCCTGGTGCAGTTTTTTAAAAGAACTATACATACAAATTATCATTTTCAAATTTTAGAATTAGATAAGTTTGAATTTGTGAGCACAAAAGTTTTCCTGACTTTATTCTTTTCCATGCCCCATTTATCAACTAAGATGATTAGAGAAGGGCCTCCAAAGAGTATGATAAGACAGCCTTATCAATCAGCAAATAGTCCATGAGTAGCTACTCTGCTTCAAGCACTGAATTAAGTGCCCTCATGGGGGCTGAGAGAAAATTTTACTTAAGTAACTGCCATTTAGAGTATCCGGCTGGTGCCGAACAGTGTTTTCCAATGGGCTGCACAGAAAGTTCATTCAGGTTTTTCTGTAAGTTATTATGGAAACCGGAATGAACTTTTTGGCCAACCCAATGTATACTATTTATGTTTGTCCTTACAAAAATATTATCAAATAGATGTTATGATTTTATGGAACAGGAAACTGAGGTTTAGAATGTTAAGTACCTAGCCTGAGATAATACTTCTAAGCAAGAAGCAAAGTCAGTATTTGGTATAAAGTCTCTCTTGTATCATCTACGCTATGCCTTGTCTCATAAACAATTTCAGATTTTGTCTTAGCACTTAGCACATAGAACTGCCCATAAGCCCAGGATGGCAATATCGACAGCTGATGCCCCAAGGGACTATAATAATCTAATAACCGATGAAGGAATTTTACCAGTCAGAAAAGACGCTGTGCCACCCTGGAAATACTACTTTTGGAAGGGTATCTAGAGTAGGGGAGAGCCTATACCATCCAAGGCCCAAATGCTACAGCCTATTGGCACTGTCATGATGATAAACTACAAAAAGTCCTTGCAGTGTGACTCATCAACTCACCCACAAAGTGTACGAAGAAACCATAATTTAAATATAACCAACTAGATGGTATATGATAGCAACCCTGACAGGGGAAGTTGTGTGTGTGTGTGTGTGTGTGTGTGGTGGAATGGAGATATAATTGAAGGAGGAGAAAATAAAGAGATTCAGGGTCAATTGTTCTGCTTACTACATTATATACAGGCAGTGAATGTATGGGGGCTTCCCAGGTGTTGTGGTGGTAAAGAATCCACCTGCTAATGCAGGAGAAGCAAAAGGCGCCTTCAGGGTTCAAACTCTAGGCTGAGAAGATCCCCTGGAGCAGGAAATAGCAACCTACTCCAGTATTCTTGCCAGGGAAATCCCATGGACAGAGGAGCCTGGTGGGCTACAATCCATGGGGTCACAAAGAGTTGGACAGGAAGAAGAATTCATGAAAGAGTGTATGTATACATTATATGAATCTGCATCATTATACATATATATATATATATGCAATATATGTGTGTCTTTAAAATACATATATAAACAAAACAAATTTTAAAAATATATGAAATACCATATCATGAACCCAAGCTTTTAAAAGTCATTTACGAGTCCATTTCAGTAAGCCAATATTCTCTTAGTCATGTGCTGCTGCTGCTGCTGCTGCTAAGTCGCTTCTGTCGTGTCCAACTCTGTGCAACCCCAGAGATGGCAGCCCACCAGGCTCCCCCGTCCCTGGGATTCTCCAGGCAAAAACACTGGAGTGGGTTGTCATTCCTTTTCCAATGCATGAAAGTGAAAAGTGAAAGTGAAATCACTCAGTCGTGTCCCACTCTTCGCGACCCCATGGACTGCAGCCTACCAGGCTCCTCTTCCCATGGGATTTTCCAGGCAAGAGTACTGGAGTGAGGTGCCTTTGCCTTCTCCACTTAGTTAAAATTTCTAATGAGTCAGGTACTATCCAGGGAACCAAATGACAGTGAATCAAGTATAGTCTCTACCATTATGGAATTTAAATGCTGGTTCTCAGAGACATATGACAAAGAAATATGTACTTGGCCAGGAGATGCCAAGTACTAAGAGGAGAGATGAAGCAGGCTGATGGGTACAGAGCGGTGGAGTGCTATGTAGAGGCTGGTCAGGGAAACCTCTAAGAGAGGGAGACCTCTGAGCAGAGAGCTACTTGGAGTAAGGGAGCCAAACAGAGATAGCGCTAAGTAACTGGTAGACATAGAAACAGTGCGTGCAAATGCCTGAGCCTGCCGTGCACTTGGAGCGTCTCCTGAAGGTGGAGGAATAAGAGCGATGGGGTGGAGGTACAAACGAAGTAGTAGATGAATCAGAGAGATCTCGGAGGGAAATACTTTTTTAGTGTCTCACAGGCTGTGATGAGGACTTCAGAATGCATTCTAAGCTGAAAAAGTCATCATCTCCCCAAATAATGCTTTGTTTTAGGGTGTTATGAGAAATCAATTGGGAAAAAAGTGGCAAAGGCGTTTGCTGTGAAGGGGCAAAATTCAGGAGTTCTACATTTGCTTTAATGCTCTTCATCTCCAAGTTAGATGTTCACAATCTAACTTTCATTGTAAAAAGGAGCTCCAAATGGACAAACGCAGAATCAAAAAGAGGCTTCCCTTTTCTAGGAATTCTCCTTTTTGAATTTCTAGAAATCGTTGACATACACATGAACAAACTAAACAAATACATTTTTTAAAAGCTAATCTTCTTAAGAGTCATTTGTCATTGCTTGCTTTAGAGGTCAAGATGTGTGGTCCAACACTTTGATCCACCCTATTTCATAATAACCTTTTTGCATTGTAATTATCAGTTAAGGAAACCTAGGTACATTTTGAGGTCTTTGGGGATCAGGTCATGGAAGAGACATAGGAATGCATGCTCTGGACTCTAGAGACAGAAGGGGATTAACATGTGGAAGAGTCCAATACGACAAAGCTACAGTGATCAAGACAATACGGTACTGGCACAAAAACAGAAATATAGACCAATGGAACGAGATAGAGAGCCCAGAGATAAAACCCACACCCTATGGGTACCTTATTTTTGGCAAAGGAGGCAAAAATATACAATGGGGCAAAGATAAGCCTCTTCAGTAAGTGGTGCTGGGAAAAACGGACAGCTATGTGCAAAATAATGAAATTAGAACACTTACTAATGCCATACACAAGGATAAAGTCAAAATGAATTAAAAACCTACTTTTAAGACCAGAAACTATAAAACTCTTAGAAGAAAACATAGGCAGATTACTCGATGACATAAATCAAAGCAAGATCTTCTATGACCCACCTCCTAGAGTAATAAAAACAAAAGTAAATAAGTGGGACCCAATTAAACTTAAAGCTTTTGCACAGCAAAGGAAACTACAAACAAGGTGAAAAGATAACCCTCAGAATGGGAGAAAATTACAGCAAAGGAAACAGCTGACAAATAATTTCCAAAATATACAAGCAGCTCATACAATTCAATATCAGAAAAACAAATAACCCAATCAAAAAGTGGGAAAAAGACCTACACAGACATTTCTCCAAAGAAGACATACAGATGGCTAACAAACACATGAAAAAATGCTCAACATCTCTCATTATCAGAGAACTGCAAATCAAAACTACAATGAGATACCACCTCACACCAGTCAGGATGGCCCTCATCAAAAAGTCTACAAACAATAAATGATGGAGAGGGTGTGGAGAAAAGAGAATCCTCTTGCACTGCTGGTGGGAAAGTAACTTGATACAGCCACTATAGAAGACAGTAGGGAGAGTCCTTAAAAAACTAGGAATTAAAAAAAAAAAAAAACAAAACAAAACTAGGAATAAAACCACCATATGACCCAGCAATCCAACTGCTGGGCATATACCCTGAGGAAACCAAAATTGAAAAAGATACATGTACCCCAATGTTCAATGCAGCACTATTTACAATAGCTAGAACATGGAAGCAAACTAGATGTCCACTGACAGATGAATGGATAAATAAACAGAGGTACCTATATACAGTGGAATATTAGTCATAAAAAGGAATGGATTTTAGTCAGTTCTAATGAGATGGATGAACCTAGAGCCTACTAGATAGAGTGAAGTAAGTCAGAAAGAGAAATATAAATATCATATACTGACACATATATACGGAATCTAGAAAGATACTACTGATGAATTTATTTTCAGGGCAGCAATGGAGAAACAGACAGAGAACGGACCTACAGACGGGGGGAGATGGAAGGGAGGTTCGGGAGGGAGTGGACATGGGTGTACCCATGGCCGATTCTTGATGTATGACAGAAAGCCACAAAATTCTGTAAAGCAAATATCCTTCAATCAAAAAAATAAAGTGGCAAAATATAAATAAATAATGTGGATGAGTCCAGAACCAGCATGGAATACTTACAACAGCCCAGAATATTCAAGGGTTTTCTCTCTTTTTTTTTTTTTTTTTGGTTAAAGCAAGCTCTATGCATGGCACATGGATTCTAAAATAAGAGGAGGAATATCAAAAGGAATGTATACTTTTATTGGCAATGCTGAAATAGTTTAATTGGCTTAATTCCAGCTATTTCAAACTGTAAGAGTACCTCTGCTGTGATGTTTCTATTTTTTCTTCAAAATTATGCATTAATCATGAGACCAGACAGCTGTCATACTATTGCAATCTATTCTTAAATTAATTAATAATTAATTAATTAAGAATTAAGATAAATTAAGAATTAAGAATCTTGTTGTCAAGCAACAAGAACATACATTTTTAAAATAACTGCATTTTAAATTTTTATTAAAAACTTTTTGGAAATATTTCCTAATGATGGCTAAGCATGCTATTTATGGTATCTTCAATAGCATATTTTCAGGGTCAGTAAAATAAAGAAGAAAGAGGATGATGGGATTTATAAAAAAGAAAGTCCTGGTTTTAAATTCTGGCTTTAAAGTTTTTTAGCTGTCCTTCTGGTAAAAGATGTTAAAGATAATAATGAAATTTTAGCTACTGTTAAATTATTTGTAATCTGTATTTGAAATATGTGATTTCTGATCTTGGCTGTGTGTCAGAATTACCTTATATCCCTTAAATCACTGATTTTGTAATGCTATTTTGGGGACTGACTGGATCAGAATCACTTGGAGAGCATTACGGGTTATTTTTTGTTTTAAAAACAGACTTCATAGTCCTACAAAGAAGATTCTGAATGAGACTCAGAGATCTGTAGTTTTTCAAAAGTGTTTCAGGTGATTTGATGAATAAAAAACAGGAAACAATCCTTTAAGTTACTTTTATGATCCGTGAAATGGGCTGTCATCAAATTTTTATTATCTTGACCCATATCTCACTCCCAAATTGACATTTCTTTAGGAATGGCTTGATCCACCTATTTTAAAAGCTTAGAGAATGGTATACTTTGATTATTAATTTGAATGAAAATAACAAGGGCAGAAAACCTGAAAGACACTGAAAATATAATTCTAATAACAAAAATAATTTTGAGCACGTGTGATGATATTCAAAATGCTGGGATATTTGAAGAATAAAATATTTTAAATGTCTTCAAAAATATATTCTAAATATCTTTTAGTCATTCAGCAAGACCTGGAGATACAAACACGAGGAAGCTACAGTCCCAGTTCTTGAGGAGTTGATACCCTGATAGTGGGAGAAAAGGCATGTCCCAAGCACTGTAACAGAAGAATGGTCACAAAAGGGATTGTTTAATTCTACCAGGAGAATCTGATAAAAATGGAGAATAGACCTGCCCAAGTACCTATGAGAAGAGACACAAAGAAGAGATTATTTCACATATGGAACTGAGAAATATTTTAAGAAGGAAGTGATCCTTAACTGGAATTTTCAAAGATGAAGCGATATTCTCCAAGGAGATAAAAGGAAATAAGGCCAATAGAGGAAGCACTGTGAACCAGGAAATGGGTGTGAAATAGCAGAATGCTAGGGAGCAAGCACAAGTGAGTCAGTAGGCTGCAGTGCAGAGTGTGATAGACAGGGAGGGGGCAGGACACACCACCAAATGAGGAGAGAAGGGAAAACCGATTTTAATAATGGAAACCCTCCTTGCCATTGATATCAGAGGCAGTGGGAACCTGTGAGGCAGATTCGAGTACAAAATTACAATGATCAAATTTGCAATTTAGAAAGGCGATCGCAGCAGTGGAGTGAAAGGGAGACGGGAAGAGGTGAAAATACAGACAGGAAGACTAATCAGTTAGAAGGCTGTGGCAACAGTCCAAGTTAAAAATGATAAGTAGCTGGCTGAACTAAGGAAGCAGAAGCGAGACTGAGGAGCAGGGAATGAATAGGAGAGATGTTATGGAAGCACAGTTCTCATCAGTCACTGATAAGATGAAGGAGACAAAAGTAGTGCATGAATAATGACTTAAGGTTTCAGTCTGTGTACATTAAATATGAAAAGCTCCAATTAAACATATTTGGCTGATTTAAACTATTTTCCATGCACTTATTTTGCAATTTCATGTATATGACTTATAGCCAAAAAAATATTAGATTTAATAGGGTATTTTGACCGAGTCCAAATCCTTCATTTGGGGAATATAGTCTCACGTAGTCAAGTTATTAAAGAACAAAAAGTACATTTCCACGAGCTGTATATTTAGTGTTGGTCTGAAAATAGCAAAAGGTGGCATTTGGTATTCCAGGTGAATCCTTTCGGTGGTATGTTTTTTAAAGGGTCTGATATTTTGATTTCAATTGATATTCATCTATCCTTATTTGCTTAAGCTTTTAAATGAATCCTGTGTGTTCAGGTGTTTGATAGGACTGTTTGATAATCTGTGGAGTGCCTGAACATCCTGAGAAGGAAGGAAATGCATAAATTCAGAAGGAATATTTTATATGGATTGAATCTGAGAAATGCAACATTCCCTTCACGTTTGTTGAGTCGACTGCATAGTTCTTCAGTTCAGTCGCTCAGTTGTTTCTGACTCTGCGACCCCATGGACTGCAGCACGCCAGGCTTCCCTGTCCATCACCACCTCCCGGAGCATGCTCAGACTCATGTCCATCGAGTCAGTAATGCCATCCAATTATCTCATCCTCTGTCACATAGTTCTTGCCTGATGCTAAATCCATTTCAAAATTTTCTCCTGAGTTAGTTGCAAGGGCAAAGGACAAGTTGTATGGCCTATTTCACTTCCAAGAATCCCTATCTTTATGCCAAATGTTCAACAAGTAGAAATAAACTTTTGAAAAAGAAAAGTCAGCTGTTTTTCACCTGGGAACTATGGATGCTTGTTTCTTAGCTCTAGGCATTTACATGGACTTTTGTATTTAAAGAAGTAGAGTTAGTGGGAGCCTGGTGGGCTACAGTCCATTGGACAGAACTGAGCTCATGCATGCACACACACACACACACACACACACACACACACACACACATACAGAGTGGGATTTTAAGGATCTCAAAGGATAGTTTTTATAATAAAAAGAGTACTGTCTTCACCTGTCTCTAGAGGTCTTTTTTATCTGTAAAATGCAAGTACTTTAGAAGAGAGAATACATTAAACCTCATCAAAAATATAAACAGTGAGAAGAAGCTGTGTCTGAACCTATGAGAGGAGTGTATGTTGGCGGGTTAATTGTGATTCTCAGAAAGGAGTGGTCACTGAGGAGACAAACTAGAGGGGGTGTAGAATCTGAGGTCAAAGGACTGGGGATTGAGAAGCACCTGGAATAATACAAAACTGGACTGTGGTACATCACTGGAAACTTTCATCAAATTTCAATTTTTTGCATATCACTGATAATAGGAAGAATGCCAAAGAATGCTCAAACTACCGCACAATTGCACTCATCTCACACACTAGTAAAGTAATTCTCAAAATTCTCCAAGCCAGGCTTCAGCAATATGTGAACCGTGAACTTCCAGATGTTTGAGCTGGTTTTAGGAAAGGCAGAGGAACCACAGATCAAATTGCCAACATCGGCTGGATCATTAAAAAAGCAAGAGAGTTCCAGAGAAACATCTATTTCTGCTTTATTGACTATGCCAAATCCTTTGACTGTGTGGATCACAATAAACTGTGGAAAATGAAAGAGATGGGAATACCAGACCACCTGACCTGCTTCTTGAGAAACCTGTATACAGGTCAGAAAGCAATAGTTAGAACTGGACATGGAACAACAGACTGGTTCCAAATAGGAAAAGGAGTACATCAAGGCTGTATATTGTCACCCTGCTTATTTAACTTATATGCAGAGTACATTATGAGAAACACTGGGCTGGAGGAAGCACAAGCTGGAATCAAGATTGCCGGGAGAAATATCAATAATCTCAGATATGCAGATGACATCACCCTCATGGCAGGAAGTGAAGAACAAAGAGCCTCTTGATGAAAGTAAAAGAGGAGAGTGAAAAAGTTGGCTTAAAGCTCAATATTCAGAAAACTAAGATCATAGGATCCAGTCCCATCACTTCATGGCAAATAGATGGGGAAACAGTGAAAACAGTGGCTGAATTTATTTTGGGGGGCTCCAAAATCCCGGGAGATGGTGATTGCAGCCATGAAATTAAAAGACGCTTACTCCCTGGAAGGAAAGTTATGACCAACCTAGACAGCATATTAAAAAGCAGAGACATTACTTTGCCAACAAAGGTCCATCTAGTCAAGGCTATGGTTTTTCCAGTGGTCATGTATGGATGTGAGAGTTAAACTATAAAGAAAGCTGAGCACCAAAGAAGTGATGCTTTTGAAATGTGGTGTTGGAGAAGACTCTTGAGAGTCCCTTGGACTGCAAGGAGATCCAACCAGTTCATCCTAATAGAGGTCAGTCATGGGTGTTCATTGGAGGGACTGATGTTGAAGCTGAAACTCCAATACTTTGGCCACCTCATGCAAAGAGCTAAGTCATTGGAAAAGACCCTGATGCTGGGAAAGATTGAGGGCAGGAGGAGAAGGGGACGACAGAGGATGAGATGGTTAGATGGCATCATTGACTCAGTGGACATGAGTTTGAGTGAACTCCGGGAGTTGGTGATGGACAGGGAGGCCTGGCAAGCTGCGGTTCATGGGGTCGCAAAGAGTCAGACACGACTGAGCGACTGAACTGATCTGAACTTGTAGGGAAAATGTTTGAAGATAAAAGTTCCTAATTAATTCAAATGTGGTTCTGATTGTAACAAGTCCTTCAGTTTAACTGAAAAGATCCGTAATTTTCTGGGTAGGGACTAAGGATTGAACACTGAATCTGGAAGCTCTGTAACCAGAGATGTCATGCTTGCCTTCTCAAGCAAAAAATAATTAATCACATTTGGCTTCTTCATTGTCTTTGTCTGTGAAATATCGTTCATCTTCAAAAATATGAGCCCATTTCAGTACTTAAGATGTATTTGAAGATCAGTAGTTCTCTGGAACAAATTGCCAAATAGACATAGGAACACAGGGTACGTTTTTGAAGGCAATAATAATTGATGGGGGGAGTAGAGATTAACAGACATGAAACCATTAACACTGATTATCTCCAATGGGTACAATTAGTTTATGGTAGGAAGGGAGGAGACTGGCATTTTGGATTGAGAAAAGTGACTTTCATCTAATATTTTAAATATCCTTATACTGTCATTAGTTTTATAAGAACAATGTGGTTATTTTATAGTCAATGCTAATAAATAATGGATTTTAAAAAGGAGAAACTAAAATTAAGACATTTAAAAGAACAAGACTACCGAAATTACCATAGTGCAATTGTATGATTTCTGTATGAAATAAGTAAACATTTCAATTTTCTTATATTTAGACATATATTTGATGAAAACACATAATACAACAACCTATATGTGATTCATTTTCTCTCTACCAGCACTATGAGTATATACATATTTATAGGTAGCAGATAATTTTTAAAGAACAAAGAATAAAAAATTATTAACAAATGCAGATACAGCCTGAAGAATTTAGAAGGATCAAAGGAAAGATCATCAGCATTCCTGTATCTTGAACTAAAGGGCAATAATCAAACTCTATTATTTGAAGATGAGAAAAATGGAAAAAAATAAAGAAAATGCGGTATTTTGTAGGAAAGGAAATGAGAGTATAAATAGACTTATAAAGAGAAATAAAAATTCAAAGCGTTGAACAAATAGGAAGAAAATGAGCATTTATTGAACACTTCTATTCACTAGAAGCAGATTTCATTCCATCTTTCAATCCCCCCAGGCATTTGTCCTATTTCCCTCATTTGAAAGATCAAGAAATTAAAGTTCAAAGATGTTATGCAGGGTAGTCAGGATCACACAGGTCAAGGAGCAAATCTTTGTTTTGCCTGTGTTTAAAGTCCATTACTTTTTATCTGGACAGTATGTTGAGGAACTGACAATACAAACTGATGAAAGCCTGGACAGTGTTCAGAGGGGCAGGAGAGAGGGGGAGAGCAACAATGAGAACAGAAGGAACAGAGAGAGAGAAAGAGACAGAGAGAGAGTGTGTGCGTGTGTGCACGCCTGCGTGTGAGTGTCCTGGGATGCTATGCAGCCATCAGTAAGCCTTTTGTTTACTTGGTAAAAGACAAAATTTTAAAAATGACCTGAAATTGCTACCTAAAGATACCCAAGTGGCTGTGGTTTCATGAGTGACTTACATACAAAGTAAAAATAAAGTACATTCCAATTCTGATTTGTTCCAGATTTTATAACATGGTATAATGTATTAAGAGTAAAGATTGTTTTTTCTGATTATAAACCAAAACCTACATATGGAGAAAAACATTTGAATGAACAGAAAAAAAAATATTAAACCAAATATTATCGCACTCTTGAAATATAACCACTATTAACATTCTATTGTCATTCTTCAAAATGCAAGTGTGTTCCAATTGAAATCAAGTGAAATT
This sequence comes from Capricornis sumatraensis, assembly GCF_032405125.1. Classification (NCBI taxonomy): domain Eukaryota; kingdom Metazoa; phylum Chordata; class Mammalia; order Artiodactyla; family Bovidae; genus Capricornis; species Capricornis sumatraensis. Next base: position 57,872,156 of record NC_091084.1, on the reverse strand, counting down.
GTATATCCTTCTTATGTAACTGTATGTCATGTACTTAAATAATATTAAAAGTTAATATTCAACCAACCTACCAAGATTAGGAAAATGAGTCAATTTAAAATCATACTAGCTTATCACTAGTGTTACCTAGAAATAAATACATTAACACTAAAGCCTTCTTTTCCTTAGATAAACAATTTCTCTTTCACTATTTGCTAGAACAGTTAAAATAAGAATGAAAGATATAAAAATCTGTTGTATAAAATCCATGCTGCGAATGGCTCCTCTTTCACTGTGGTGATTTTATGCAACATTCAACCTATACTATCTTTCATAGATTACCACACAGGCCTCTTAATCCTAGCTCTGTAGTTTTTCTATGTTTATTGTTCATTTCAATCCATGAGTCAAAAGCATAAATTAAAATACTGTATGGCTTACTTGGAGATATAGTAAAAAAATATTCTCCTTCTGCAAATAAACTGAACCTGAAGAAAGCAAACTCCAGTAGAAAATATTAACTATTGTCCTTGCATTGAAATTTACCCATTTCTTGAAGTGACTGTTCACTTTCACTTAAGAACTTCCCTGATTATTTTAAAGTTAAATAGAAAATGATTCCAGCCCCTTCTCGACTAATCATATAACACCAGTGTCAATCTAGGTCAGAGCCAGATGCATATTACCTGTTTATGTATTGCTCAGCTCTCTACATGAATTATCATGTAAATAAATATGAAAGCACTAATACTTACTAAATCCACAATCTGGGACAAGTTATTTAAGCTCTCTGAACTGTAGTTTCCTTATTTATATAATGAAGAGAATATTGACCTTGTGGTGGTGTTGGAAGAATTAAAGGAAATAAATTGTTCTAAATGAGCCAGTCAATGCCTTCTGTTTTCAGAGAAAATAGGACCCCAACCACAGATCTTGCTAAAGGGGCAGACCTAAGCATAATGTCCTCTCAGCCACAGATATTTGGTTCACAAGTTAATTGGTATATATGATGTTGAACCAATTACATGCACTCTCTGAGAAATTAGCACATTAAAATACTGGATGATCTAAGTTAAATAAACTACAGAAACTGACCAACATGGTCATGAAGTTAGAGTCAACAAAGATAAGAAAAGCATATCAATGCACCAGCACACCAGACACTGAAACAGAGGCCATTGTTAGGCAATATAGTCTTTTGCTGATAAAAACAGTCTCTTCCCCATGAAAACAAATGCAAATAGAATCACTGTTAAAAAAAAAAAAAAAAAAAAAAAGATGGGAATGGAAGAAAGGAAGAGAGAGACAGAGAGAAAGGAGAAACGGGAGAGAAAGACAGAAAGATGAAGAGGAAGGAAGAAAGGAAGGGAGGAAAAAATACTTAGTCTCAGAGAAATGCAAATGGAGAAGCTGTTTTCCTTTTCACACGAGGTCTTGCAGCTAACAAGGCTACACTTTCAAACAGAATTTCCTACATCTTTCCAATAAATTCTCAGAGTTTGAATTTGTTGGGCTGGTTTTCTAATCTTAACAATTCCTTATCTGAATGAAAAGAGCATAGCATCATGAATAAAAAGAGCCTAGCACCATTTCCAGCACACACTAGATACTTGATGAGTGGAAGCTATCACTAAACCAAGTTATAAACCCAAGACTTCCCTGCTGGTGCAGTGGATAGGAATCCACTGCCAATGCAGGGGACATTGGTTTGATCCCTGGTTTGGGAAGATTCCACACGCACCTGTGTGTCAAAGCTGCTGAAGTTCATGGGCCTAGAGCAGGTGCTCCACAAGAGAAGCCACCGCAATGAGAAGCCAGGGCACTACCAAGAAGAGCAGCCCTCGCTTGTTGCAACTAGATAAATCCTGTGCAAAGCAACAAAGACCCAGCACACCAAAAATAAAAACAAATAAATAAACTATAAATTCAAAGAGCAAGGAAGACAATACAACTATCATGGATTTTAATTTTTTAAAAAAATCATGTAAACCACATAAATGAAATACTTCCTGTTAAGCCAAACTTGTCTTTGCCAGAAATGATACTTGGCCTTATTTTGGCTTCTTATAAATCCAATGCAAATATAAAGGAAACACAGACCTTTCCTCTATTCACCCACTTGACACCTACTGAAAAATTGTAAACACTTACAACATTCAGTGCCATAATGATTACAAAATTGATACAGACTGCAGCAGCGGACGTTGCAAACTGCCAGTGTTGTTTGATGAAATTCCACTTGAATGATGCAAACTGTTCCATGACAACCAGGCGATACACCACAACTGCAAACACTGCAGTGATCACCAGAGAAATCTACGAAATGGAGACCGGAAGAGACATCCACGTTTTGCATTATTGAAAAAATAAAAGCAGCAACATAGATCCAAAACATTGACCCCCAAAGCTAAAGAAATTTACTTTTCCAAGAAAGCGTACATAAATTTAAAATTTCCTTTAAAGAACTGAGTTACATTAGAGTCAAAATAAACAGTGTAAGACTCAGTTGTTTTAGTGTGATATGTTGTTCAAATCTCAACTGTGACATGATTGCTTGGTTTTAAAGCAGAGGATCTAATTTTAGGACGACTTACATAATTTCCATTTTTTCTTAGATGATCTTTGTTTCTCCCAGACAGTATTTTATTTAAAAATATATACAAACTCCTTCTGCAATTACTGCATGACCTGCTGTGACTTTTATTTTGTTTAATAGTATGAATGTACCACCAACATACTGAACAGGATACAGTTTCTTACCCCTTCAGGGTCACAAAAGGAGTTGGTATTTTAGAACTTCTTTCTAAACCTGGAATCCCACAATATTAGATTGATGGTTCTACTTTACCATGAAGAATATTCCTGAGATAGAAACAAGAAGACGAGTGACTTTGTCTGAGGAAGGCTGATGTGGTTCAGGTTTTCCACTGATAGGATTCACTCGCTCCATCTTGTAATACTTTGCCTCGAACTGGGGACGAAGGGTTTCCTATGAGAAAAACTAAAGTTAATTAAATATCTAAGGCATAAATTTGAAAAATCATCCAATATTGACTAAATTCTTGGAATTTGGCCTACTGCTATGTCGAGTCTTGGCAAAGAAGCAACTTGTAAAAATTTAGATGCAAGATAATTTCCAAATAAACCCTAAGCTATACTTTAATTAGCATGATTTTCCACTAATGGAATTTAAGGAAACATTATAGAAGTGCTCTGAAAAAAGTACATATTTCATCACTGGTGTCTATTATATTCATAAAATAACAAGGTTATTAGTAAAGCAAAAAAAAAAAATCAACGGAAAACTGAATTGTGTTTAGCTGCCTCCTGCTTAGACATTAAGGCAGTGAGTGATTTCCTACATCATATGTTATTCCAGTTTCTTATCTCCTGGTCTCTTAACATCTTACCTCCTCTTCTTCCCATTCAATAAGGTCCCAAGTATAGGTTAGTGTACTTCTTCTCCTTTTCCAAAACTCCAGGAAGACTGTGGCTATCAATAAGAATAATAATATTACTATTATAATTCTTACCTGAGACATCACATTCTGTCATCATTGCCTTTCTTCTTTGAATTGATGCATTTACATCATATTATTAAATAATTAAAATTAACCACATTTATATTAAATTCATACAGCTGCAATTTTCCTTCCCTTACCTTCTTCCATGTAAGTTATCAACATGCACTCTCAATGGAGAGTGATTCTTTTTATTGGAATAAGTAAGCAGAGACTTTTGTTAGCATGACCTTGATCTTGTGAAACTGGATTGGAGATGAAGCTGGAGGATAAGAGGCCTTCAGTAGAAAAGGGAGCTTAGTTATCAGGGAAAAGCTGGGTTTCCTGTGCATCGTGGAGGTAGAAGAGCATTTCAGCATAGTTGAAGATGATCTGCCCAGTAATTCTGCTTCTTAGCAACTATGCATTTATTTTTTCACTATCCCGCTGACTATCACACATAGTTTTGTCAACATTACAAAAATTTCACAGATGCACATGCTGCATCCAGTCCTTGTACCTTCATGTCTCACGATCGTTTCCAGCAGCTTTCCCTTGTGATCCAAATTCAATGGCACAGAGTAACAGAATCACAGGGTCAAGCATGTAACAGTAGTAAGGTTCTATGTGTTCAGTTCACTTCAGTCGCTCAGTCGTGTCCGACTCTTTGTGACTCCATGAACCGCAGTACGACAGGCCTCCCTGTCCATCACGATCCCAGAGCCCACCCAAACCCATGTCCATTGTGTCAGTGATGCCATCCAACCATCTCATCCTCTGTCGTCCCCTTCTCCTCCTGCCTTCAATCTTTCCCAGCATCAGGGTCTTTTCAAATGAATCAGCTCTCCGCATCAGGTGGCCAAAGTATTGGAGTTTCAGCTTCAGCATCAGTCCCTCCAATGAACACCCAGGACTGATCTCCTTTAGGATAGACTGGTTGGATCTCCTTGCAGTCCAAGGGACTCGCAAGAGTCTTCTCCAGCACCACCGGTTAAAAGCACAGTTCTATGTGTAGTTTGAAGTTATTTTAAATTTACAAAAAACAAACTCCAGAGTGATCAATATATATCACTGACCTTGCCAAAGCATCTAGAACTTTTTCCTGTACCTGTTTTTTCCCACACTTGAAGTTTAAGTCTCTTGAGGGCCTTTCCCCCTTAGTATTTTAGTGCTTTGCACACTAAAAATGTTTAATAAATAAACTTAATTACTGAACAATTCAGGGATTACAACTCTAATTCCTGTGCAAGTGTTCTTTGCATTATTCCAGAGGTTTTCATGGAATGCTCCATGGAATTTCACTGAAGACATTGGAAGAAAGAGAGTCCCTTGGCAGAGAATCCCTTTCTTTATATAAATATATATTGAGCAGTCATGTTCAAATTCTATTTGGAAAAATTATTATTGTTGAAAAAGTTTTGAAAACTACTTCACTATACTTTGAAGAAGGCGAGTGGCTAATGAGAGGGGGATCAAGGGCAAGAAGTCAGTTCCAAACACAAATGAAGTTAAGTATGTCTGAATATATTGAGCCCCCAAAATAATTCCAAGTATTATTTTCACCAGAAGAGATAAGGATTTGAAGCCTTCTTAAAAGGAGACCCAGCTGAAATGAGATTGTGTCAGAGCAAATGCTTGGCCTCATCAATGGGGACAACACCCAAGAACAACTAAAGAGCCCTCCATTCCTCAGATATTTTTTCAGCGACATCTGCAAGCATAATGTGCTTTCCGGACACAGCATTGCCACATCACTATACAAGAGGTAGAAACAGAAACCTCACTAAGCAGGTTCTACAGTCAGAAGGGCCATGAATATGGGACATTTTAAATCTCCCTGCTTAGGATAAGTTATTGATTTTCTCGCTAATGCCTTACAGAAATGCAATTAGTAGGGCTTTTTATGCATGAATATAGTAGATTAATCAATGGAAAGAGCCTATGTGTGAAATAGTAGATTTTGAATATTTGGGCTGGACTGTGCTTGACTCAGTCACCACTGGTTAGTTGTAGAACTGGCTAGTCAAGACCTTCTTGTCTGGTTAAATTTCCTCTTTGTCCAAAGACACAGAATCTGTTTCTAACTTTACTTCCAATTTTCCTCTCTTTCTGTCTCTCTAAAAATACTAAGTAAGAAATAAAACAATGCATATCTATGTTCTAAAACATGAGAAGGCCAGTATTTGATATAAGCACTGAAAATCCTTACCAATTTCTAAAATCAGACATTCTTCCCCATAGGAAACTTCATTAAAAAAAAATAAAAAGCTACGCATAAATAGCACTGTGCTATACTAAAATATGAAAACTCTCAACATAGTCTTGACCAGAACAGACTCTTACATTTGATGGAATGTGTCTCTCTAAGTTAACTCTTCCTGTCACTCAATATGGTATTGGCATTTGTACATTAAATAGGCATTCAGTAGCACCTGTTCACATTAAAATGGATACTAAACTAATTGCTAAAAAATTAGGTGTCTACACAAATAACTTGTTAACTTTTTTGCCATGCATTTTAAATAAATACAACTTAATCTGTTTAAAGTTCTGAATTTATTTTTCTCAGGACATTTCTTCTTCTTACCATTCATATATTTGATATAACTTCTTTAATTAACTCTGTGGAATATTTTCTGATTATAAATATAACACCAAGGAAAGTAACAGAAACAGCCCCTGTCTTACTTCTGAAATCTAGGAATGCCTGCCATTAATAAGGCTTTCAGTAAATGTATGCTGAATGAGTAAATTAAACAGCAAAGAATAGAAGTCACCTACAATTCCACATTCATAAACAGTCACTACTTCAATTTTGGCAATCCCATCCAAAGTATTTTACTAAAAAAGTGTATTTATGGCTGATATGTTACTGACACTCAGAGATACAACCATTTGTTTCTGTTAAGTTGCCAAGTCATGTTCACCTCTTTGCAACCCCATGGACTGCAGCATGTCAGGCTCCCCTGTCCTTCACTATCTTCCAGAGTTTGCTCAGATTCTTGTTCACTGAGTTGGTGATACTATATAACCATCTCATCCTCTGCTGCCCCCTTCTCCTTTTGCCTTCAATGTTTCCCAGCATCAGGGTCTTTTCAACAGAGTTGGCTCTTTGCATCAGGTGGCCAAAGTATGGGAATTTCAGCTTCAGGATCAGTCCTTCCAATGAATATTTAGGATTGACTTCCTTTAGGATTGACTGGTTTGATCTTGCTGTTCAAGGGATTCTCAAGAGTCTACTCCAGAGTCTTCACAATTCCAAAGCATCCATTCTTTGTTTCTGTTTTTCTTTTCTCTTTTTCTGTCATAAAGGAACCTGGTTGTTCATTTTTGACAGGGAAAAAGAAAAAAATTCATAACTGAACCCTCTAAAGGCATCATGCCCTTCATAGGTTGGCCCTTCCTCTCCAGGAGACCTTAACCAGGATGAGGTGCATGTAGCATTAACCCCTGGAACAGCTCTGGCCTCCAGGAAAGTGCTCCAGAACTAAAGTCAACATCCATTCTGATTGTCCAGCAAGGAGTCCTAGTTCCAAGCATGGTTAAATATTTGCCTTTTCACCTTATAAACATCCCCCTGGAATTGAATCCTTAGAAATGTACTTGGCATCATAAGTAAATGCCAACAACTATCAAATAAATTACTATATTTTTACATAAATACAGTTTATCTTCATGATCAAGTTACAATGACCCCCAAAAGACCATCTAGGAATGACAATGTGGTGCTGGAGAAAGAGCATGGCTTGGGGTACAGATGTTCTGGTTTTGAGAGCTACCTATATTCTTTTCTGATTATGTGACCTTGGACAAATGAATGAAAAATGATAAGCCTTTGTTTTCGCAATTTAAAAACAAGAATAGCAAAATCATCTTCTTAGAGGTGTTGTACAAATTAACCTTAAATTAAGGTATAATTTATAAGTGATTTAACATCTAACTATTATTCATTCATTTGAAGAATATAATAGATCATGTTGTTGTTCGTGCTTAGTCGTTAAGTCATGTTCAACTCTTTACGACCCCGTGGACTGTAGCCCACCAGACTCCTCTAGCCATGGGATTCTCTAGGCAAGAATACTGGAGTGTGCCTTTTCCTTCTCCAGGGACTCTCCTGACCCTGGGATCGAACCCACATCTCCTGCACTGGCAGGCAAATTCTTTTCCATTGAGCCAGCAGGGAAGTCCCATAATAGATTATAATAATCTTTTTTTCAACACTCTGTTAGTTATTATACATAGGGAACTTGGTAGACAAAGTTCTTGGTTTCATTGAATAAAGCTACTGTATATTTTTCTGTAGGAAACATGCTTTTTCAACTATTTATATTTTGACTGTTTTATAAAAATTCAGTCATATCTGCCATAACACTGCCCATCTTTTCCTGGTGACCAAGCAAACTGTTCATATTGTTCTTTTTCTTCTTTTGTATTTAAGAGAGTAAAGCTGCCTCTAGAACAGAGGTCCCCAACCTTTGGGCCACGGACCAGTACCTCCTGTCAGATCAGTGGTGGCGTCAGATTAGAAATCAATGCATGATAAGTGCAATGTGCTTGAATCATCCTGACTCCATTCCCCTGCCCCTGGTCCAGTGAAAACCTGTCTTCCATAAAACTGGTGACGTGCAGTGAAGTCAAACCTGTCAGTCATGTCTGACTCTTTGCAACCCCCTGGACTATACAGTCCATGGAATTCTCCAAGCCAGAATACTGGAGTGGGTAGCTGTTCCCTTCCCCAGGGGATCTTCCCAACCCAGGAATCAAACCTACGTCTCCCACATTGTAGGCACATTCTTTACCAGCTGAGCCACCAGGGAAGCCAGGAATACTGGAGTGGGTAGCCTATCCCTTCTCCAGTGGATCCTCCCAATCCAGGAATCAAACCAGGGTCTCCTGCATTGGAGGCAGATTCTTTACCAACTGAGCCATCAGGGAAGCCCGTGAAACTGGTCATTGGTGCCAAAAAGGTTGGGGACCACTGCTAGAATAAATAATCTAATTCAAAATTATTTTTGAGAGCACAATGTCTATTATTAGAGTGCACAAAGAAAAAAAAGAAAATGAGTTGCATCATAGTCTCAAAGAGGAAGAAGAAAACTACTATTATAGAGCACTTTCAAATTTCCAGACTTTGTGTTAGACATATTTTTAATTAGCTCCTATCATTTCCAAAACAACCCAGGTGAGATAAAGGTTATTATCTCCTTCAGCAGAGCAAATCACAGCTCTTGGAGATTAAGTTACCTGAGGAAGTCACTCAGATCTAACCCAAACACTGACCTTTTTCTATACTAAAGGAAAAACTATTGCTGAAAATGGTCTGATACAGAACTTTTTGAGCTACATAATCTGCAACATCCTTCTGGGAAGAAATCAGCATCACAGACAAAATGTTTGAGCAGATTTCTAATAGACCTAAATGAGATTGAGAGTGGCTTATTAATCAGAAGTCTAGTCTGACACCCTTTTTTTTCCTTTGGAGTCTAAAAATGATTACTAACAATTTTCTTATAAATGTCTCTACCAAGATAGAAATCTTTGCATTGGTCTTTTAGAAGACTTTTCCTTTGCAGTCAGACTCAAATAAAAATCTGACACGTTATAACTTAATTGTCTGAAAAGACTATTATTTTTCCTTTATTAGACCACTGTATCTGAATTTGTGAAGATGGACATGCAGAAGTAAGCATAATGCTTCTTGGTTCACACTTCAAGCAAACAGTTTGTCCCAGAATAATTAAACTGCTTCTATTTACAATTTTGATGTGTCTAATAGTTCCCTGTAGACATAGCCAGTATCTCTGATTTTTCCAAATATGGCTGAGGGAGTGGCCAAGTGTTTTTGATAGCTAAGTCTTGCAAGGTTTCAATAATTAGGGATACATTTAGTTTGCATTTGGTGAGATATGTTTATGTGATTTGCAGGCACTTCCAAGTGTTGTTCAATCATTGCCAGTTATCCTAATGTAGCAATGGCTTCTGAGGTGACTCCTCCAGTTATATGCTGACTCTTTCAGGTGCCAGGCTAGGGGATGTATGAAGAGATGCACATGCTCTATGATAATGGAAGGGAAATAAGATCTAAAATATATGGGGCCAGAAACTACTCCATGGGAATTATTTCACAAACTTTAAGTCATATATGAAACACACTGGAGATTTTCTCAGAGTTCCAACAATATTAAAAATGCACATAGCATTATCAATTATGAAGTTGAAATAAGCCTTTCAAAACTGCCAATAATGGGGACTTGCCTGGAAAAGACTCTGATGCTGGGAGAGATTGGGGGCAGGAGGAGAAGGGGATGACGCAGGATGAGATGGCTGGATGGCATCACGGACTCGATGGACGTGAGTCTGAGTGAACTCCAGGAGATGGTGATGGACAGGGAGGCCTGGCGTGCTGCGATTCATGGGGTCGCAAAGAGTCGGACACGACTGAGCGACTGAACTGAACTGAACTGAACTGCCTGGTAGCCCAGCAGTTGAGAATCTGCCTTGAAATGTAGGGAACAAAGGTTTAACCCCTGATCAGGGAACTAAGATCCCACATGCTGTGGAGCAACAAAGCCCCCACACCTTAACTGGAGAGTCTGGGCACCATTCTCAACAACTGGAGAGTCTGTGTAGCATCCTCAAAGATCCCACATGATGCAATGAAGATCCCACATGCCACAGCCAAGACTTGAGGCAGCAAAACAAATTAATAAATCTTTTTTAAAACTGTCAAAAATAATAAAATAATTTTCAATTAATTGTGCTAGAGAAAGAAGAAAAACTGAATGACTTCTCCATTCCTTCCGTGAAATATCTTTTTAAACATCATACACAGAGATTGGGATTCCCTAGTGGCTCAGATGGTAAGAAATCTGCCTGCAATGTAGGAGACACAGGTTCGATCCCTAGGTCGGGAAGATGCCCTGGAGAAGGAAATGGCAACACACGCCAGTATTCTTGGCCTGGAGAACTCCGTGGACAGAGGGGCCTGGCAGGGTACAGTACATGGTGTCACAAAGAGTTGGACACGACTGAGTGACCAAAACATGCAAAGATAATTTTAAAAATGCAGATAAAAAAGTAAGACAAAAGCATTTACAGAGATGTGTTAGGCAACTAATTAATTAAAATATTATTACTTCTATGGAGTTTGATTTTATGTAGCATTTGAAATTTTTTAAATTTGCAAACTTTTGATATTTTTATTTTGCATTTTTTTTTCCTAAAGAGAGCTTCCAAAATTGTGTATCTCCTTCCAAGGAATAGCTATTGTGCATCAGACACAAATGTTCCAGAGAGCCTGTTCAAATGTTTTACACATACTTAACTCACAAAATCCTCAACAGCTCCATGTTCAAGAAATGAAGTTATTGTTGTACTAGTAACGCTGCGAAAGTTCAGAAAGTATAGTAGACTTGTCCCCACATGAACTGGACCCTAGAAGATCAGCTCCCTGTGACACCTATGGCAGGGTTATTGGTTTAAATTATTCATTCACAGAAGAGGATTTACAACAACACTAGGCGTTTTTAATAAGGATTCTCTCCTGATGCAACACAAAACTGCCTTCCTTTTACTGTCGCTAAGAGCTTATAGAACTGTCAGCTTAGTTAAACCTAACATGTTTTCATTGTTCTCTGCAAAATGTTTATATTGCTCCTAGTCCTCTAAACAGATGAGAAAAACACTTGTCATTGTCATTTTTTGCCCATGAACTTAATGTCAAAATCCTCTTTACGTCATGAATAACTTCTTTTTTTTCTATCCCTGGTTTTGAGCCAAGGAATAAATCTGGACTCTTAAAGTATATAGACCTAGCCTAGGTATCTCACTCTCTCTTCACTCTGCTCCTCTCCAGGTCATGGCTCAGTGCTGAGAACACTCAGCAAATAAACTCTTAAAAACTCTTTTGTTATGAGGTTCAGTTCAGTTCAGTTCAGTTCATTTCAGTCGCTCAGTTGTGTCTGACTCTTTGTGACCCCATGGACCGCAGCTCACCAGGCCTCCCCTATCCATCACCAATTCCCAGAGTTTACCCAAACCCATGTCCATTGTGTCGGTGATGCCATCCAACCATCTCATCCTCTGCCGTCCCCTTCTCCTTCTGCCTTCAATCTTTCCCAGCATCAGGGGCTTTTCAAATGAGTCAGCTCTTCACATCAGGTGGCCAAAACACTGGAGTTTCAGCTTCACCATCAGTCCTTCAAATGAACACTCAGGACTGATCTCCTTTAGGATGGACTGGTTGGATTTCCTTGCAGTAGAAGGAACTCTCAAGAGTCTTCTCCAATACCACAGTTCAAAAGCATCAATTCTTCGGCACTCAGCTTTCTTTATAGTCCAACTCTCACTTCTATACATGACTCCTGGAAAAACCAGAGCCTTGGCTAGATGGACCTTTGTTGGCAAAGTTGTGAGGTTATTACTTATTTACTCTAACTTTTCAAACCAGAAAGAAACAAATTAGAAATGACAAGATTTTTAAATTATCCATCTTGATCTTTTTAAAGGCAGGATTAATAAATCACTTGGATCTCTTCTTAAAGGTAGAAAAATAAACTACAATATTATCAAGCTGCCAGTTTTGCCACTTTATTATATTTAAAATCGGCTGTAACTTGATTTAATTAAATTATATCAAAATACATCATATAGTTGATAAATTAGGCAATGGCCATCTAAAGATTCTATAATGAAATTACCATCTTTAAAATTATTATAGTTACCATTGATAAGCCCTTATTTAGCATCAAGCAACACATAATACTTTACCTACTTTATCTTTTGGTTCCCCATTGTCTAGGATATCTACCTAGGAGGTAGATATCTCGTTCTGTATTTTACACATGAGAAAGTAGTCTTTGGATATGATAGTTCAGGTTACAGAACCAGTAAGTAGCAGGACCAGGATTCAACAGAGAACACAGCCAGAGAAGGAGCCGCAGAGATCTCACACCAAATAAAGATGCGGTAGGGCCACCTTATGCTAACAAATCTACTGTAGTAACACACAGGGTAGAGTATGAGTACACTGGCAATGGTAACATTCTGAAGAAAGTAATATTTACTTTTGAAATGTTTCCATCACATTTTGGCAAAAGCTCTGAAACCCTCTCTGGCCTTTTTTTTTTTTTTTCCCCTTTAATGGAACTAGAAGAGAGTATAACTGTTACTGTGTCAGGCCCTAATTATTATAGAAAAATGCCCAGTAAAATATTCTGAATCCTTAGAAATTAGTGGAAAAGTAACGCATTAAATCAGTGGTCTTCAAAATTTTTGTAACCTCAAATAAGTTTATAGAACTATGTATCATATTATATATATTTATGACTTATGACCAACCTAGATAGCATATTGTAAAGCAGAGACATTACTTTGCCAACAAAGGTCCATCTAGTCAAGGCTAGGGTTTTTCCAGTGGTCATATATGGATGTGAGAGTTGGACTGTGAAGAAAGCTGAGCGCCGAAGAAGTGATGCTTTTGAACTGTGGTGTTGGAGAAGACTCTTGAGAGTCCCTTGGACTGCAAGGAAATCCAACCAGTCCATCCTAAAGGAGATCAGTCCTGGGTGTTCTTTGGAGGGAATGATGCTAAAGCTGAAGCTCCAGTACTTTGGGCATCTCATGCAAAGAGTTGACTCATTAGAAAAACTCTGCTGCTGGGAGGGATTGGGGGCAGGAGGAGAAGGGGACGACAGAAGATGAGATGGCTGGATGACATCACTGACTCAATGGACGTGGGTTTGAGTGAACTCCAGAAGTTGGTGATGGACAGGGAGGCCTGTCGTGCTGTGATTCATGGTGTCGCAAAAAGTCGGACATGACTGAGCAACTGAACTGAACTTAACTGAACTGATGACATCCAAAATTTATTTTCATCATGTATGTTAATTGTGGCAAACAATGCAATTTCCAGTGAATTATAAAAACTGACATTTTAAAATACAACTTTTATGTTGGTCTTTTATACCTAATTCATATCCCTTTAAGACATATACTTTCAGAAGGCTCTTCTTATCTACTGAAACATTTTAATGGTTCCATTTTATCTTTAAATCCAATTCTATTCTATTTCTACCTCAGAATATTATCCTTTATATTTATGCCTGAAAATGTTTATTGATTACCTTGTCATACTTCTTTGAAACAAAAAAATACAGATGGATATTAAAATAATTAAAACAACTTTAAACATCAGAATGGATATGTCTCTTTAAAACACCTGGATTATCACTTCAATTAATAAAACAATAGAATTCATTCCAAAATTTAATAAATATTAAGCTTAAAATATAAAATTTATTATAAATGCTTCTCTTAAGTTGTTAAGTCAATGGTCTTTTTGTTTTTCAATTGATCCAGGTATCCATGGACACCTACTACTTATTACAATCAGATAGTTTTCAGCATCAACTTCTTTTTAATTTCTTGTTTTTATAAGGATGTTTATTGAGAAAACATGTTCCTTTAAATGTGTAGATATGAATGCAACAGGTTTTGTTATGGTTATGTATTTTACTTCCTTGAACTATGCCTGAATTAAAGTTTGTATCTGACATGTCCAATTTATAACCTTCATCAGATCCCCATTTATGCCTGTATGTATGCCATGTATATGCTATTTCAAAACCTCTGCTTAACAAAAGGTATTGTCTTTAGCACCAAAATAGAGTGTTTAACCTTTCCAAGAAGTTACAGTTAAATGAAGATCATACTATAATACCATATGACTTAGGAAAAAAAAAAAAACAACCTTGTATGCTAAATAAGTGTTAGCACTCATGAGAATGATCCCTCTACTTCTCTTCTAACAGAATACTAAAACAGCTGTTAACATCCCAAAGAAATTTTCCAGTCACCAATTTCCATTGTACTTGTAAAGAATATCATTGACATATCCTCAGATAATATAACCACGATATTGGTGGCTCAGAGGTTAAAGTGTCTGCCTGCAATGTGGGAGACCTGGGTTCGATCCCTGGGTCGGGAAGACCCCTGGAGAAGGAAATGGCAACCCACTCCAGTATTCTTGCCTGGAGAATCCCATGGAAGGAGGAACCTGGTGGGCTACCATCCACGGGGTCGCAAAGAGTCGGACACGACTGAGCGACTTCACTTTCACTTTACCTTATTTTTACTCAAAATTTCTTTTATTGCTTAAAAAACCTAGGTTTCTCTGGGGAGACAAATCATAAATTCAACATAGAACCTGTTTTAGGCTCATAACCTGCTAATAATGAATTTAACCTATGGAAACAAATTCCATATGTGTGATGTCAGTATCACACATGTGATGCAATAGGGTTTGTAAAGATACCATTTTGGACCTAGAACAATATTTTGGTTTTATCTGAGACATGGTGCCAAGCCCCAATCTGGTTCTGTTTTCAGATCCATCAGTGACAATAATGTGACTTCATGTTCTGGAAAATCCACTGGTGAGTGGTTCCACCATTTAAGACAAAGAGGCAGTCGTTCTTCTCCCATTATGTATTGTGAGGTTTAATTAATGTGTGTAAAGCAGTTGGAGAGTGCTAGATAAAAGCCTCCATAGAAGGTAAGTAAGTACAACACAAATTATGTAAGCATTGTGTATGTATGTATGACATTATGTATGTCATCTCAGCTGGTTTGGCGGATGAAATTGTTGGGTAATTGTTCCTTACTGTTGAGTTCTTTAGGTCCAAAATGGGATAGGTCTTACCTAGACTGTGGTACACCTGGAAATGCATCTCAGCAAGACTTGTTTGGCAAGAAATTACCTTTTAACTCCAACTCAGGTGCTTCCATAAAGGTGTCTGATCACAACTACATGAGCTAAGTAATAACTGAGGCATTAAATTTATGCATAGTTTTCATTTTATAACTTTGCTTCCAGATGTGCTCACGACAGGGAAGGTAAACAAGGTTTATCTCTAGGGTCAGGTCTACTCAATTGGTTAAGGTTGTCAGGAGGGCAGTAGTGAAAAGGATTCTGAGGCCACAGCTAGCGTCTTCAGAAAAGGGGGTCACTGGAGATTAACTTTGACTCTTGTGGCAGTGAAAGCAGAGTTGAAGCAGAAGTACCTTGTAATTTCCTTGCCTGGTATAGGCCATGATTACTATGCCAAGTAGAACGTGGTAATGTATTCATGCACATATCTAGGAAAATCCCTAAGGGTATGTACAGTACACCCAATCCTGCCAAGTCATGATCAGTTCTCTAAGCACAGATATAAAAATATTTATTCAGTTGAGTTTTTTCCCTAGTAACTAGCTAATCTGAAAATAACCAATTGAATTTTATTAAGCCATTTCTCAGTAACTAGTTATTTGATTAAACTGAACTTGCTTTTCTTCCTACCGGTGCAGATATAGCTTAAATATCTTTTGAGTGAACATATTTTAGGCTTAATTGGCTTAATTTCTAATCAAACTCTGAAGGACTTTGGGCTTCAGAAAATTTGAAACTATAGAATTACCTTGTTCTTTCTTGAACCAATTAACTGAGCAGATTCTTTGCATTCGATTTAAAGCCCCTGAACTTTAGCTGAAGTTTCATTTTCTCTCTCAGCAGTTGGAAACCTATCTCCTTGTGCAACAGAAACTAAGCATGAACCTCAGGCTTACTGAACTCAACAGACCCTGGCACCTGTCCCCAAATATTGATGTGCAGAATCTCCCAGAAAGTGCAGTTTCACTCTTCTCCCTTTTACAAGCCGTGAAAGAAAGTATGCCGTGAAAGTATGTTATTCAACTCTAGTATTTAATCAAGCATTACTTAGGCTCTTCTGAAACTCTTTGGCTTCTAAGTTGAGAGGAAAAGCAAAGAGAACACAGGATGGAAACTAATTGAGCAGGCTGCCAAGATTACTCGGGATCACATGGCCATTCTCAGTCAGGCCCCAGTTACCACCTCCCCCAAACTTTCGAGAGTCAGCAAGAAACCCCACCTCAGTCCTGGTGCTGATTTCTAACTTAATATTTTACAGCTTTCTCAAGATCTGATGCACAGTAATCCACTGTCTGAAGTGTGACTTTCTATAAATCTAGTTTCAGCGCACAGCAGACAACACTTTCTCCATTCAGGTTGTGAGTACACAAATCGGGCATCCCCCACAATGGGAAAAAAAAAGATTTGTTTATGTGTTTGGAGAATAGCATGCAGGTCAGGTCACTTGAGCAACAGGTGCAGGACTGACTCACTATGGTTTCCTCACCTGCAAAGGGGAACCCAGCATGTGTCAGAAATCCCTGATACAGCAGTGACCAGGACCAAACTCTCTGTCCCGCTTTTTTTCACTGAGGGCAAGAAACATATGTCCTTTGTTTTCCAACACCCAAAAGAGAACTAGCCTGTCCCGAAGTCAAAGCAACCAACCTATGAAAGCTGGAGGGTTGGGCTTTCTTTTTCTCTCTTTTTTAAAGGCCTGAATGAGGTGATAGCTTCATGCTGACAGCTGAGAAGCAGGTCAGTCAGGTTCTTGGGTGCTCTATTACACAAGCAAGATACAGCCAGCCTCACCTCACTTCGTTTCTCTGGCACCCTCCTGCCCAGTGGGACATCTGTACACTTAACCCATCTGCTTTCTCTAATGCGTGGCAGACTCCCTGCGGTCAGGAAGGCTGTGATACTTCAGTTTCTGTTTGTAAACACCTCCTAGACCTGAAGGTAAGTGCATGCTGGATTATATCAGATCCTTGGTCTCATCTCTCTCTCTCTCTCTTTCTCTTATTTACCAAAGAGAATCAAAGCCAGTTGAACTTTTGGCAGACCAGTCTGGCAAGTACCTACAGAGACCCTTTGTGAAGACAGGTAGCTGTTTCATCAAGTAATTATCTTCCAAAAGAGCATTCGTGCTAAGTGAGTTAACTTTAAGAATTATTGCCAAATTCTCTAGATGATGAAACCAGCTGAAAAGTTAAAGAAAAAAACTTGCTTCAAACCTACATGATTGTAAGGGCGAATTTCCTTAAGTCAGATCTTAGTAAAAAGCTTCAAAATGTTTAAAGCAGAAGTGGCTGTGAGAATATAAACAGTATTTAGATTTAAATTATGCATTTGGCTCAATGGTTCTTGCTGAAGTATTAGAACATGACAGCTTTTTGAAAACAATCTGCTAATGCAAGGAATTATGAAGCTTTATATCTTTACCAAAGATCTTCTTAATCAAAAATTGGCAAAATGATGTGTATATGTTTTACTTAACATGGTATGTGTACATGTAGAGCACTCATTGGAAATCTAAAAGGCTAAGCTGGTTGCTGCAAAAGACCTCCCATGGATCAAAGTCAGGCATTAAGTTTCTTATAATTATTTTCAGTTTGTGGCTGTGTATGGATTCTTTTATTACAGAGAGCTCGATATAATGCTTACCACTGTCTTCTAACCAACCCATAGAGACTATTTCTACAAACAGTGAAACAATAGAAGGCTGAAAACCCAGGAATTTGGGTCCAGAATATTTCTTTTGGAGACACAATCTTTCTAAACTTAACACTCTTCCACCTAATTATTTCAGTATTGAAGTTTATGACTGAAAATGCCCGAGTTCGCAGGGAGTATGACATTCTATATATTTTTCTGGGCTTATACGTTCCTCTGTCTTATAATTAGAACGATGTTCTCAAACCCTTGAAATGTATTAGTTCCTGGAGGAAAGTCATGTTTTCCTTTTTGTGTGTTTCTTTCTTTTAAAATCAAATAAAGTGAATGATATGGGTTCTCAACAGAATCCTACCTTCTGGCTAGTTAAGTCTTCTCTCCCTTAATACCCTCTCATACAAGGAATCTCTAGAAGCGTAATTCCTTACGTCTTAATTTACTGTAGCATTTTCAGTGAGGGACAGCAAAATATAATGCAAGACTGGAAAGTCCACTCTGAGTAAAATGTGAGTTCTGCCTGGGATACCAGCTACATGTCTGGCTGTTTCTTATGACCAAGACAAGCAAAACTCATCTGTCTTAATCGGTAGCCTGAGATCTACAATAAGAATGATCACAAACAACAGAGAGAAGCAACACAGAATATACTCTTTAGTTGTTTCACTACAGAAACATGCTTTTATACATCTTCTCAGTGCAGCTTAAAGTGATGGTTTTCTTTAAAATTTCTGATTTTGGTTTAGTTTAGAATAACTAGCATTCCTCTTCCCTTGCATGGCTTGATTACTTGACACAAACCAGGATACTTTCTTATTTTTAAAGCTCAGTGCAAAATAGGTATGACTCAATTACAACAGGAGGGCTGGGCAGAATAATAACTTTACAAAATTAAGGGGCAACAGTTTTATGAACATTGAATGTGGCTTGGCTTCCCTTAATGGCCACAAGTTTTCTTTTTATTCTTCCCTTATCACCACCTCCTGAAACCCTCTATACAAAAGCAGTAATGTGAAACCACTTTTTAGTGCCAATACCAGAGACAAGAGAAAATAGCATTCATTTTCTTTGGATAGAGGAATTATTTAAAAAAAAAAAAAGTGAAACACACTATCTGAAAGTATATTTTAAAAGTTATTAAGCCTTAGAAGCAATACAAACACTTCAATATATTCAGAAAGATTTAGTCTTTGTTTAACGTATCACAAATTGGATGGAAATCCTCCTTTCTCTCTCTCTCTATTCCCTTTATAATAATTCTAATTTTGGAAGTTTTTCAGGTTCATAATGAGCTTATCTCTGTTCCTAGGCTACATCCTGAAAATTCCTCTTAGGAATTTCTACCTCAGGGCAAGATAAGGCAAAGAATAGGAGAAATGATGCTATCTGGTTCTCCTGTTTGTTTTCCCCCCCAACCCCTCTCTCCAAATTCACTTTCTTTCATCCCCACATTCTCTCTGCCTCCACTGTGCACCTGGTTGACTGATGAACTTGGAACACAGGAACACACAATCCATTATCTAGCATAACTTTACACAGCAAATAGACAACAGAGTTTAAATATATTAACTAGAGAGGGAAGGAGACTGAAAGGAAATTGTAAAGAATATAGATTTCTTTTATTGTCCTCTGGAGTTTCTGTACCACTAACATTGATCTTCCCTGTTTGTAATATGCATTGTTCCATTCAGAACGGGTCTGTGCTCAGTCATGTCTGACTCTTTGCGACCTCATGGATTATAGAGGCTCCTCTTTCCATGGAATTTTTCAGCAAAGAATATTGGAGTAGGTTGCTGTTTCCTACTCCAGGGGAAAATGGGGTCACACTTAACCAAAATTGCTTAGTCCTTGCCCCAGCAAAAATCCAGTACCAGTGTTCTGAAAAGCTGATGGCTTCAATTCCTGGCTGCTTCTGTCCCTTTAAGATGAACGGACCTGAGTAGGAGGTGCAACCTGGTTCTCTCAGAAGCCAGAGGGCAGAAGCAAAGCTGTCCCCAGTTACCATTCTGGGACAACAGAACAAATCAGTACTCACAAAAGCCTTACCCACGAGTGTATTAATTTTTGAATAAGTTGCAAATAGCATTCACAATGTACTGTCTTATCCCACTCTTTACTTTCTCCTGTTTCCCTGGAAATAAATTATAGGCATAACAGACTGCTTGGCTCATTAGGGGTGTTGATACCTGAGGTTTTCAAGTTATAATCAAAAGCTGGGTAAAAGGTAGAGTGATCCCCTTGGTGGTTCCATGTTACAGGCAAAGTGAAACAGGAACAACAAAACTCACTTTGTTGACTCTTGATATGTGGATTCTCATTGCGAGAAGGGGGCAAAAGCACTTTGCAACAATCCTTATGTGACATTATGAGAAAATTAGATGGACGGCCAAGGTTTGTTTTTTGGTCCCCTCTGGTGACCGGTTCTTTGGGAAGACAAAATAATCAGAAAGCCTAAGTTTAGGGAAGGCAAATCAAACTGCCTAACCAGATAGGTGACCAAATACAATGCAAAATGAATCAGATCTGTGGCAGGAGACAGTGAAAGAGGCTATAAAGTTTACTATGAACTTGACAGAGTTAACAGGAGAGATGTTTCTGAAAAGGTCCATTTGAGTATTTTTAAACCAAATTGAATTGCATTTTAAATGCGCTAGGTGAAGCAATATTTTAATTAAATATTGGTGAACTTCAGGTCCTGGGGATAATTGTTCCTATTTTGTTAATGTTAATCTGTAAATTACAAGGTGAAAGTGTTTATTTAGAAACCATGGAGACAACTGCTGGGAATTTTTAAATTAGGATAAAGATGTACTTTAGTATGTTTAAGAGGTACTAAATGAAGAAGGTGGCTCAGACAGTAAAGAATCTGCCTACAGTGCGGGAGACCTGGGTTCAATCCCTGGATTGGGAAGACCCCTGGAGGAGAGCAGGGAAGCCCACTCCAGTATTCTTGCCTGGAGAATTCCATGGACAGAGGAGCCTGGCAGGCTACGGTCCATGGGGTTGTAAAGCGTTGGACATGACTGAGTAACTAAGCACAGCACACAGGTAGAAGTCACTACTTTACCAGTGATTAAAAATATGAGGTTATCAACAGCTCTGTTTAAAATAAAATTTGGATTATTTTATTACTATTATAATCTGTGCTAAGTAAACACTTGTGGGAAAAGTTCTAAAAACCAGCTGATACCAAATCTATATTCTTTTGTAGCTTCTATTATATAGGTGAGTGATTATGAGATTTTGATGCCAAGGTCTGACTCTTAACCCTATCTTTCAACTACTAGCTATGTGTTTTGAATAAATTATTGACATTTTTTATTCCCATTTAACTATCTGTAAAGTAGGATTAATAACCTCTTCCTTATTGTTTGATTGTTTTTGTTAAGCATTAAATGAGAAAATATGCAAACCGTCTCATGTAATAAGTGCATACTAATAATATGTTTTCCAATTATGTTAAAAATTTTTAGGATCTAAATGAATTCTCTTGATTATCACAGAAAGTGACTGAAATATAAATAAACAAAATAATCACAAATACAAATCTAGTCTAACTATTTTTTAAGAATTATTTTTAAATTAAAGATACTTAAAATTTTAACACCTAATTAGGTTGGAGTCAGCAAACTTGGCTTTCACTGCTGCTTTTTTCATTTACTAGCTTTCATTACTGGACACTCTGACCCTCAGTTTCTTCATCTGCAAAATGAGGATAATGTGAGCTACCCTTTTTGTCTCCAGGGATCATTGTGAGGATCTAATGAGTTGATATTACAAACTTTAAGACACTTATGGAAATAATGTTATATTTTAATAAGAAGAAATGGAAATTAACTAACTGCTTACTTTGGACCAGATATGGTTTAAAGTACTTCTATCTAAATCATTTCATTTAGTCTGCAGAACACTATGAAGTTAGTATGATTATTATGATTTGATAGAACAACTGCTTCACATGACGATTCTTTTTCATATGTTTTTCATATAGAAGTCAGATTTGCAATATAAATGTAAATTCAAAGCCTCTCCCCCATATCCTCCTGTCTATGAACTGTGGCGCTTCCACGTTTAAGAGGCAATGTGATGTGCCCAGATTGGAGGTCAGAGCCATGGTTTCCAACTCCAACTCTGCCATGATCTAGTTAGGTACCTTTTCCCACACATGCTCCCAATCAGATTCTTCACTTATACAATAAGAGAATACAATGAAAGAATCTCCAATTCTAAGAGTTTTCCTGACTTTCTGTAACTCGGGATTAATAGGAAAAGGGGCAACATGAAGTAAACATAATGTAATAAAAAAGGATGTTAACCTCAAATTCAAGTAACTCAAATTAAGACCTAATAAAACGCTTTCAGTGGAGTTCCTGACTGACTCACTTTAAAGTGGTATGTTTAGTGTATAATTGATAACATAATTTTTATAATAAACATTCCAAATTACATCTTTATAAAAAAATGTTTCCTTAAATAGGTTAAAGAAATCATCAAGCTCTACATGCCTTATATTTACAGTATTAAAAGAAAAAATTACTTAGCCATCCATATACACTATGTGTGTGTATGTGTGTGTGTGTGTGTGTGTGTGTATACTTCAACTTGTCCCAAGCTAAATGATCTTTGAAATAATAAAATGACAATGTCTAGCTTGAAAAAGTTTCTATATGGCATTTCCCTAGAGGAATAAAGAAAGAAATATTATATAGAAAATAGAACTCAGTCAAACAGCACTTAGTGACTCTTGTTTTAATAAAATCCAAAGAAAACAAACTTTTGGAATAAAGGCTATGATACTGTCATCTCAGTACTATGTCTCTGTATTTTTTAAAATCACTTTAGAAATGTAGATCCATTAAAGTAAAACCTCAATACTTCATTTAATAAATCAAATGGTTATTATTTTCTTTCAGATTCTCCATATTAACACTAATACCAAAGAAGATTACAATGTTGACTTCAGCCAAAATTCTGTTGATTTCAGTTTTGTCTAGTTTATTACTGTTTGGAAGCCATGGGGAAGAAGGTCAAAAAACAAACACAACAGAAAGCGCGGCAGAAGACTTAAAAACAAGGGAAAATCAATCTGTTCCTTTAGAAAGTAAAGCAAATTTAACCTCAGATAAAGAAAATAGAGAAACCCCCAATCCCAAGGCAAGTAATTTCTCTTTTGAGGATCCATCAAATAAAACACATGATGATACAGGTTTCTACAGCAATCTGTCAACAGATAACTCTTCCAGGAGTCCGAGACTCATGCCTACACTTTCCCCAAGACCTCCCTCAATACACAGCTTTGTTTCCAAACTGCCTTGGAACTCATCCATAGCAGATAACAGTCTTCTGCCAGTTTCAGCCCCTCTCAATACCACAGTTCCTGTGTCTTCAGAAAACTTTACCCGGTCTTCCATCAATGATACCTTGAAAGCTCCTGACAACAGTTCCATTACAGTTAGCAACCTCCCTTCAGGACCAAACACCATATCTGTGACCCCCATGGTAACAGATGGATGGCCTACCACAACCAGGGAGAGCATGGAGGGGTTTACCATCTATCAAGAAACAACTTTACATCCCACCCTGAAATTCACCAATAATTCAAAAATCTTTCCAAATACGTCAGACCCCCAAGAAGGTAAGTATAAATGGATTTAATTTTCCTTTTGTGTGAAATTGAATATCCAAATAAGTTATTACACCTAAGGAATGCACCACTCTAAAAGAAAAAGGAGGCTGCAACAGTACAAGTGTTTCTCATTTTACAACAGCAGCCATGATATTCATAGTGAATGGTGAAGGGACTTTTGGACTTAAGTCAATAGACACTAGTCATTTTGTATGGGAATGTGATGAAACAGTGGGCCAAAATAAGAAATAGGTTAAATTGAAAAGAAATTGAAACTGATGTAATGGTACAATTTTAAGATACTGTAGCAATATTACTGCATCTCAGAAAGACTATATGAAATTTCCCGGGCTTTTAGGAATACAACTCAACGGAAGTTTAAAAATACATGTATGTGGGATTTGAAAAGAGAATGGAATGAATAAATTTGGTAATTACCTGAAACCATACAGCAATCACAGGAGACTAGAACACTGATATTTTAAAAGTGTAAATTCAACAGGATACCCTTCTTGATTTTTAGTTTGGTACCTACTGAATACCATAAAAATAAAATTTAGCTGTGAGTATCACAAGGAAATTGTATTATGGGGACATTTATGTTTTCATCTGGGGATTAGTCAAGTTTTAAAACATAAAGCAGAAAATATTTCTAATGTGTAATGAAGATTCATTATATACCATGGTTTGTTTCCTGAATTAAAAAAAAAAAATTTCTTTTTTCCCTCCATGAACTAATTGATTTCCATACAACTTATCTACAGATGTTAGTGATATAAACAACAAATTATATATACAAATTCCTATTTGAAAGCTGTTAGTGTACAAGAAAAGTTTTAAAATTTGAAATTCAAGATTAGTATAGCACTGCAACCAATATATTATGTGTACACATATTTTCATAATTTTAAGACATCCTTCCATTTGTACATATAAAACTATGCTCTGTTTTGCCTTTCTAACACTAGAGAGAGAGAGAGAGAGAGAGAGAGAGAGAATATTGAGTACTTAATCCTACCACTGTTCTTTAGTCAAAAGAAAATTTAGTTAACTTTGCCTCACTTTCAGCTTAGTAAAAAAATGTGCTGCTGTTGTCAAAAAATTTCAGCATGTTTCTTGGTGTATAAATGGAGTCTGATATAGAATTAGAGACCCTATAAGAACTCTTGCCTACCTAATTAATAAGCTTCTTGAGAAATTATTTTTTAAAGCTGAAAATAAATTGCACTAAGCATGAATTCAGGGAGTATTATGTGATTTATTGATGACAGCCTTCAAATAAGGTGCTTGTTAAAGGGGATGATAGAATGAAATTCTGGATTCCTTGAAACTCAGACCTATACATTTGTTTGAAATGTACAAAGCACAGCAAACATCCTGTTTTGTTTGGTATATTTCCTGTATTTTAAAATATTCTATATCAGAATATATTTATTTTTCTCATAATGCCTTTTCATTGGGGTGAATTCATTTCTATCACCTACTTACTCCCATTTGCTTTTTAATTCTGAATAGAAACAAACTCAAAGCCTATCTCATCATTAAAGTTCATCAGTGATTCAGAGTTGATTAAAAACAAGATAGAATTCAAGAAGTTAGATCTTAATGGAGAATGCACATGGCATTTCAGTACTATTAGTGTTAATACGTAATGAGACAGTTACAAAACTAAGGCTTAGGAATGTTTCAAGATAATTCAAATTTTGAAGTACAGTTTTATCAGGAAGTATATATTTCTGATATATATCCAAAACTCAGTACTTTATAAAACACACATACACCCACTATATATACATACCCATTATCTTAAAAAAAAAAAGTGTTAAACTTTGCTTACACAAAGTCCACATGTATTTCTATTCTTTGAATAACTGTTTTCTACTTCTTATGTGTAAATTATTTTTTCTTTGTCCTCTAGAGAACAGAAATACAGGAGTAGTATTTGGGGCCATTTTAGGTGCTATTCTGGGTGCTTCATTGCTTAGTCTTGTTGGCTACCTTTTATGTGGAAAAAGGAAAACAGATTCATTTTCCCATCGGCGACTTTATGACGACAGAAATGAACCAGGTAAACACGACTTTGAGAACTTCACCTGGACACACTGGTTTTAATTAAGTGAAGGTGCTAATGTTCACTGCATTATCTGGATGGGATTTAGAGAGTCACATGACAGAAATGAACTAAAGATTTATTCTGATCTACTCTCTTTCTCAAAGAACATAACCAAAATAACTATGGGCCTGTTAGTGAAGTTTTAAAACCGTTTGGAACTGTTGCTCATCACATCACAATTGGTTTTAAGTAATCCCAGAACCTAAAACATAGCATTATAAATAGTGTTAGTCACTCAGTTGTGTCTGCCTCTTTGCAATCTTATAGACTATATGTAGCCCACCACACACTCCTCTGTCCAGGAGGAGTGTGGCAAGAATACTGGAATAGGCTGCCATTTCCTCTCCAGGGTATCTTCCCAACCCCCTGGAAGGATCGAATCCACGTCTCCTGCATAACAGACAGTTTCTTTACCATCTGAACCATCAGAGAAGCCAATGAAAAACAATGGTATGATATTAAGAACAAAATTGCCAGTTTGTAAGCAAAAAACTGGAGCCATTCTCCCATCGTTGTTGGATCTCTTAATAGCAGGATTTTGAACAATGATTTATTCTAATTGGATGCTCTTCCAAAGTTTACACATATACAACAAATTTACACATATACAGTAGCTCTCTATTAATTATCTTGATGAGGCTCTAAAAAAGAATTTCTGAAGAGCTGTATATTTGGGTACATAAAATCAGATATACCTTAATTCAGAAATTTCCCAATCACGTGATGGAAAAAAAAGCACCACATCTAAGGATGAGAAATGTGTCTGCTAAAAATAAAGTACTGAGGATCAGTATTAACTAGAACAGAAATGCTGCTGCTGCTAAGTCACTTCAGTCGTGTCCGACTCTGTGCGACCCCATAGACGGCAGCCCACCAGGCTCCCCCATCCCTGGGATTCTCCAGGCAAGAACACTGGAGTGGGTGAAATCACTTCAAAAGCTTGAGTCATTTCTTTTTTAAAAAAATACTTCAGGACCAAAAAAAAAAATCTGGTTTTTGGCTTACACAATAGACTCTTGCTACCTTCAAAATATAGTTAAATGCCCCTGTTGAGTCCTATTGATAAAATCTTGTTGATTTTTTATAAGTTTGGATCACTACTGATTTCTTGCTGATTTTCAAAAGCAAACCCATTAGTTGTAAATTTAACTGAACTCTGTTCATCTACATCCTGGCCTTTTCAAATCTGTTTATGGATTTCTAGCAATCCATAGAAAATAAAAAGTAGAACTTTTCCAAATTGAAGGATAGGATTTTAAGCTTTGGGGGCTTCCAAACCTTTTTTTTTAAACTTCATAATATTTTCTTTAAATGTTATCACATGTAAAAGGTCAGTCTGTCAACTTTACACAATCTAAGATGTTGTGATTGAGGCATAATGGAATAATTCAATCACAACAGTTTTACTTTTTCAAGGTAACTTTGTGTCACGCCTTTCAAATCCATAAGGCTCCTGGGAGCCCAGTTTGTAAACAGAAGACTTAAGGACTAGTTAGGATCTGAGACTACCTAGCTGAATAATTAGATGACTAATATAGCTAGTAAATAGTCACTGTTTTAGTATTCAGAAGCCTAGAACATTCCAAGTTTTCTATAAAAATAAATTCAAGATCATTAAGGAAATAATAATTAGCTGTTTGTAGAAAGAAAAAAAGAAAACTAACCATGTTATTAGTTACAAAACCTTAAATGTATGATAACCTGGATCTATCAGAAGCAAACAGAAGCTTTTACAATTTATTTCATCTCCATTGCTCACCCATAAATATATTAAGACACTTGATAAAATAATGACACTGATTTTAAAAGTAAAGCTCTTCACTTTTTAAAAATCACTTAAAACCAGAAGTAAAAATTCTGAACATGTTGGGAATTCCCTGGTGGTTAGGATTCTATGCTTTCATCACTGTGGGCCCAAGTTCTAGCCCTGGTCAGGAACCAGGATCCCACAAATGCACAACATGACCGAATTAAAAAAAAAAATTCTGAACTTGTTGACATGGTTCTGAATTCACAAGATTCAAAAGTCAATGAGACATGTTGATACTTCCTTATACCAAATATTGCTAGACTTCTGTTGTGATCTCTCCCGTAGTTCCTTTATGTTTGGACCACCAGCAGTGAAATTTTGGAAGTTAAACTGTTCTTCGTTTTAGAAAGAAAAATGTGGCTTGATAAATAACTACTTATTTAAATTCAAAACCAGTATCTGAAAATATCACATAAAAATGTAACTATTTGCTCATCCAGAACAGTTCCTATGGTCTAGCAGATGCGGGAGTATGCGTTCCAGACTGTCACTATAAAACAATTTTTTTTGTTGCTTTTTTAGTTCTGCGATTAGATAATGCACCGGAACCTTATGATGTGAGTTTTGGGAACTCTAGTTATTACAACCCAAGTGCAAATGATTCATCTACTTCAGCAGGTGGAGAAAATGCGCATGACGGCATTCCTATGGATGACATACCTCCGCTTCGCACCTCAGTGTAAAACTTAGGGGGGAAATGCTGCAGATGGCAAGTGTTCATCTACATCCTGGCTTTTTCAAATCCATCTTCCAAACACTGAAGCAAGGCCACTGTCACGTGGCCTGTGCCAAGGAGAACTGTAAAAGCATGAGGCTACTAGCAAAAACATAAACAGAGGATAAATCATCCAAAAGCCTTCCTTTCTTACCAGCTTTGGCTATGCTGATTCATCCATTGAGAAACCTTCATTAGTATTTTGGCCTATTTTTTTCTTATTAGGAAGTATCTATGGAATCAGGTAAAACTAAAAGACTTCACCATGATTGCCCTGCCTGATTAATTAAAAAATCCTTCAGTGAAAATAGGAACCCCAAATTCAAAATCAATGGATTAACTCTTCATTTCTCCCTTTGTAGTCTTCATGAATTTTCCTGAAGGAAAATTTGAAGGGTGATTTTTTTTTTTCAATTTTGACTTAAAACTAGAAAGAGTATGGCACAGAGTTTGTGTTCCTGGGAAATTAAGGCAATGGGAGTGAAAGATTTGTATTCTAGTACATTTTATTTTTCTGTATCAGCAGGTCCCTAGTAACGTTCTTGATTTGCCAAGTTGGTGATAACTTTGCATTCAACAGACCATAATCAGAAAGTTGACCCTACCCAGGAAAGTAATCACTTCTTTTCAAATCATGGGAAATACCAATCTGTAATTTACTTTAGATCTCAATTAATTGGGTTCTTTAAAAACTCAATGAGAAACTTCATGAAAAAGTCAGCCAATACATATACCTAAACATAATTTTTACAGTTTTAAGATGTTAGATAGGAACAGGATTTATTTAGTATTAGACATTATTACTCAATCATATACGGAATAGATTCTGTATCTCTAGGTGTATAAAATGTAAGGTTAAAAAAACAGATGACTGGAAGCCTTAAGCAAACAAAACATCTTCTGATCATCACTTTCACAAGTATGCTTCAGTTTGTTTTTAATTACTGGGTGCTTCTGGCAGGAAAAATATGCTCTACAGTATAGCAAGGTTGAGGTTGTAGGGATTAGAAGATTAGATCAAGAGTTAAATTCCCAAAGAAGCCGTGAATGTATGAAGAAGGCATAGGAAAAAAAGAGATTCTTATTGTTGAATTGACACATGGTATGTGTGTTTGTGTGTGGGCGTGGGTGTGCAGAAACACAGCAACAGCTTCAGAAAACAAGGGCTCGGAAGTTAAGCAATGGAAGAACGTACTCACCCCATATTGCCATAAAAATAGCAAAGAAGACTGTCCCTCCATTATCAAACAGATATGTCACCTTAATGAAAAACAAACAAAAATATTAGCCACATTTTTGGTTGTAAAAATCCAGTGATTACTTTTTTTACACTGAGGCACTATTGATTTTTTTTTTCCTCAATGGAATCGCATTATTTTATCATTTGTAAATATAAGATATACAATCCTTTCATGGGTCCCGCAACTGTTTCATGTGATTTTCTCATGGAGAAAGTTGGGGAATCAGCATTTTCCCCCTTACTTTCTCTTTTCCTTTTGGACTCTACCTTTATTTCTGCTTTGAAGGGGTTCTAGCACTCTGAGGAAGTATTTGTGGACCGCACATGGAAGCTATGCAGTGAGCTTTAAGAAGTTAGCTTTCCAGTGAAAGCACACACAGCTGCACTTCCTGTTAGCAAAACTTCCAGGGCTGGGGAAGTTACAGGATGCAGAATTCCATCAGTGATCCAGCATTTCCAAGGGAGAGGTATCAGAGTGCTAGCCCTGCTCTCCGATGTCCTTCAGAACGTGCCATGGGTCATTAAGAAATTTCATCAATCACTGTATATATATATAGTCCAAGTGTTTTTTAATCAGACATGACCTGAAGTTTTATAAAGAACAATGTACAGTTACACAATGTTATTGAATATACATTTCAGAGTTGTAAGAATTGATTTTAATAAAGTATAAATTCAATTTGCCTTTTTCTCTTTTTATTTGCATAGTATCTTTACTATAGTTATAATTTAGTAAGGGAGATTAAACCAATACAGTCAAGGCATTATCTTTTTGTCAGTCACTTAAATCTTAAATACCATAGAAATCATACAGAAAATAGGTGCATTATTCTCACAGGAGTAGAGGGCAATTAGGTATTTTCTTATAGTATTGCATTATTGAAATTTTCATTATATAAAAGATAATGAAAAGTATTACTTTTGAAAGTTGGTAGATAGGTGAAATATTCTAGATGGTTCTAAACTTCTTAGACTGTTGATGTTAAGGCTTGGGCTTTCAAAAAATGCAATAAGAATAGTTTTTCACAATAATCATCAGTGTATATTCTGTACAGTAGAGAAAAGGACCACAAAGAAATTCTTCCACAGAGCTCAAAAATTCCACCCAATGCGGGTATTTAGCTTTTTTTTATGTCCAAAGATATCCCACAGAGACACTTGCGGCAGCCAAGCAGTTGAACAGCTGTTTGCTGTCCTTTATAAACAAGTTTAGTGCAGGAAACAGCCTATTGAAAGTGTTAGAACAGAGGCTTCACACATGGAAACATAAAGGTGACCAAGAAATAATGGCTCCCCTGCTCCAGAAATGGCCCTGTTTTTAGAAAAGTGACATGTAAAAAGCCATATTTAATAACAATTGTGTTGCATAAAAATTATTTTATGAGCAATATTTTCCTTAAAAAAGCTTTTCATTTTTTTCTTGTTACTTTTGTTTATAAATCTTTCAGGCATTTTTTAACTAAGTAAATTTAAATATCAACTTTTAGAAACACACCCACTAGACGTGGTAAGGTATACGTGTCATACTGAAGTAATGTGAGATTATAAACTTGTAGTGAGAGATAAAGCTAGAATGGAAGTTAGGGAAGTCTTCAGAACTTGCCCTGAGGAGGCGGGTAAAAGTGTAAGGTCATCATATTACATCCACTAAACTATTACGTGAGGTGTGTGTTATGAGAGGGGAGACTTTGGAGATAAGAAGAGCACTTAGAAGCCTGTGCTTATATAATAGCTTCCCATGACAAGGCTTTTTAGGGTGCTAATATGGGCTTCCTTTGTGGTTCAGTAGTAAAGAACCCACCTGACAACGCAGGAGACTCGAGTTTGATCCCTGAGTTGGGACGATCCCCTGGAGGAGGAAACGGCAACCCACTCCAGTATTCTTGCCTGGAAAATCCATGGACAGAGGAGCCTGAAGGGCTATAGTCCATGGGGTTGCAAAGAGTCAGACATGACTTACCAACTGAATAACAACAACAAGTGTCCTAATATAAGAGTTGCTAAATGAAAACGGAGGAGACAAAAAATGAAGAGTCAAGCACAGTGTGAATGGCTCAAGCTTAGAAAGTGAGCAGGAGAATAAAGGTGGGAGAGGCCTTCTGCCTATTAGGAAAAGAACACTTGCTCCATAAAAGAAAACTCCAGTTGAAATCTTAAGAAAAATCCCAAAGCAGCATAACAGAGCCAAAAAAAAAAAAAAAAAAAAAGAGCAAAAACGCTAAAAGTAAAAAGTCTTGTCCAATCTACAAATGTATATTCGCAGTGAATTATTTTATTTATTTTAATAGCATGCCTTTATGCATAGAGAACCTCTGGACAAGCATTTTATTTAACATTATGCATGTGAGTAGGGATAATTTAAGAAGACAGAAGCAAACTTCTTTAAGAAAACAAAGCTATGTTTTAGCACAAATTCTCCATTTTCTTTGACATGTGATTTCTCTTGGAGAGCTGTGGCTGAAAATCAATACATGTGAGGACTGCTTATGGAAATACATTTCTTATTAGGTTGGGAGCTTAAAGTCTATTTCTTCTCCTCTACTGTAATTGATAGATAGCTCTCTCTAAAATTGTTTCTTGGTGAGAAATGGACTATTTTCTGCCATATCAGTGCATAAGGATGTCATAGTCATCAACGATGCCAGCCCTCCAGGGCACTCAGAAAGAATACCTGCACCATCTGGCAGCTGTTAGACTGCATCCACTCCCTACAATGAGAACTGAAAATGTCAGGATGTGAAATACTGCAGGATACTGGCCCCAGACAGCTGAGATGCATAGGAAAGGAATGATTTCAGTGAGTCCAGACTCACATCTTTCCATACATAGAAAAGTGCTAAATTTCTTAACTTGAGATATCTGGTTTTCTTTAATTCACAAAAATACTTTTGATGTTCAGACTACCTGCCCTTTGTTGAAAACTTGTATATAACCTGACTCCTCTCTGCCTCCTTGGAGCAGTTCTCTTAGGGTTACTTGAGTTGTCTCCTGGGCTTAAACTCCTAAAAATTCCCACCAAATAAAACATAACTCTCAACTTTTAGGTTGTGACTATTTTTTAAATCAACAATGGGTTCAGAATAACTTAAGGCTCTGGAAACTGCTGTATATATTCCATTCAAGATTCTGTGGGCTAAGGAGAACAAGACTCTTCTTGAACAGATCCAACCCGGCAAGGTCAGGTGATTACAGGGAAGAGAGGCAGAGTTGGAATTTAGACTGAAGTTTAGCCTTCTCTCAGTTCCTCAGTTTCTAATTCTTCAATAGCGCAAAATCTGTACACCTATCCACGCCCACTGGACCTGGGCACAGGCTACACCAAACATGGCAGCTTCATGTATTCACCCTCACCCCAACTCAATACTTGTTTAGTGCAATAACTTTATAAATGTGGGCCTAAAAATAAGAATCACCTGAGGAATCTGTTAACATGTAGATTCCTAAGCCTTGCCCTTGACCAGCTGATTCTGAATCTAACATGGGCCCAGGAATCTGTTTTTAATGACAGTTCTAGATGATTCTGATGTAGTCTTCTGAGGATTCTTCCGTGAAATTTCTTAAAGAAGAAACGTGTGCATGCATGTGAGTTAAGTCACTTTAGTCATGCCTGACTACTTGCAATCCTATGGACTATAGCCTGCCAGGCCCCTCTGTCCATGGGATTCTTCAGGCAGGAATATTGGAGTGGATTGCCATTTCCTCTTTCAGAAGAAACATGATCTGTCCTGATTCTGTTGTAATCTTAATATTAGTATACAATCTGAGGTCCAATACATTAGGGATTGAAAAAATGTTTGCTGAGCCAGTAAAAAAAAAATCACCAAATATTAATAACTACTATAAGTAAGAGTAACTTCAAATAAGAGTTGAGTCATTTTTAGAACTATATGAAAAAACAATGTAGGACTCTTTTTCCTAATGATTTCACCTTAAATGAGAAATCCTAACATAATAGGAATTGACACCTGTGGTCACCTGTGCTTTGAAGAATATGCAGATATCACTGCAATGACTTAATTGCAAATATTTCTCAACCCCCATACTTTTAAGTATCAAAAATGAAAATAATCACCAAAGAAAATATTAATGTAATTAGATAAATTTGTATTATATAATGGGACCACATTTTTCCTGAAACACACCCTTGACACTATTAAGGGAATGATTAAATGTGCACATGTATTTATTTTTTTATGCACAATAATTACATGTAAAATATGGCAAATTTAATGTCCTGCTACTTTTCACAAGTGCTGATTGATTCCATAAGGAATTTACCAGTTCCTAGATGAGGTGGCTCGAAGAAGGCAATGGCACCCCACTCCAGTACTCTTGCCTGGAAAATCCCATGAACGGAGGAGCCTGGTGGGCTGCAGTCCATGGGGTCGCTGAGAGTTGGACACGACTCAGTGACTTCACTTTCACTTTTCACTTTCATGCATTGGAGAAGGAAATGGCAACCCACTCCAGTGTTCTTTCCTGGAGCATCCAGGGACGGCGGAGCCTGGTGGGCTGCCGTCTATGGGGTCGCACAGAGTCAGATACGACTGAAGTGACTTGGCAGCAGCAGCAGATGAGGTGGCTAGGTGATCGAGTGACTAGATGATTTTAGATTGGTGGGCTTGTTTCTTTGCTAAAAATTTCTTCTCTTATTTCTGACACTGCCCATCTAGTAACCCCTAGGTGTTTAAATATATAAACTGATTTTAAAAGAAAAGTAATTAGCCACCAATTAAAATAAATAAATTTAATTTTTAAAAAAATGAAAAAAAATAAAGCTAAAAGAAAATGTTTATTTCCATTCAATGAAGGAAGAGTAGTTCTGATTTTTAAAATGTAAATCAAGTAACTACATTTTACCTTAACCAGAGGATCAAACACAAGACATAATGAAGATTTCACCTGGTGGGTGTTATTTCTTGCATTGCTCCTTAAGGCAATATTCTCTTCGGCAAGCTAACATTTCCACCTACCTGATAATAGTTACTAAGTGAGATCTTCCTGAGTCATACCTACCCTTATATATACTCTTTTCTCCAGGGTAACAGAGGAATGTAGATACCACATAATTACAATGGCTCCCTAGATTTAACATTCCTTTGGACAGCTTGTTCACTTTATCACTCTGCCACATATGATTCTCAGCTTTAGTGTTTGGATTTGTTGGTGTCCCTAAGGCTGCCATATATCTTTGAAATGCATGGGCAAAGGGAGGGACATGTGTCTATGCATCTAATGACTCTAATATACTTGGCTTTTATTAAAAGTGTCGAGAAAATATTTCCCAAAACAAGACATCTTTAGGGAACATTTGAGAGAATTCAATACTAAGTACATTTCAGAAATTAAACTATAGACAAAAGAGATTTTTCCCATACCATGCATTCATGAAAAATAATTCAGAAGCTAATTTTAGTAAGTTTTGGTCTCCTAGGAGGATCCTAAGTGGTTTTTGTCTTTATGTTCACCCTTGTCAAAAGTGATTATACACAAGCTTCTACTTCTGAATAGGGCTTCCCAGGTGGCCCTAGCAGTAAAGAACATGCCTGCCAAGGCAGGAGACATAAGAGACGTGGTTTTGATCCCTGGGTCAGAAAGATCCCCTGGTGGAGGGCGTGGCAATCCACTCCAGTATTCTTGCCTGTTAAATTCCATGGACAGAGGAGCCTGGTAGGCTACAGTCCATAGAGTTGGACACAACTGAAGTGACCTAGCACAACATTTGTGAACAAGATAAAGTAACAGAGACTGACTTTACCCACATTCTGGAAATAACTGAATAATTCCCCAAATACATAAGGCAACGGATTTCAAGACTGGATGTGAGACAGTGCAGGGCAGTGATCCCTAAGAGGTGGGAAACAATGGAGGTGAGCATTATGGTTGCCTGAAAGAGTCACAAGAGTGAAAAGAGGGACAACCCAGTGAGCACTCATGTGAGGAACCTGGCTGAGGATATAACCACCTGAAACTATTAGAGGAAAGAGTTTCAGGAGCTCAGAGTCAGGCAGGAGTAGGGCCTGTTCCCACCAGCCAGACTGGAAATCCTCAGTATTCACAGTTCACTGGGGAGAGTGCACAGAAAGATTTGGTGGGAAAAATTAGTGCTAGAAAGAGCACTGATGTGAGGCTAACTCACAAATCCTAAAAGCAAGACCTGAAAGAATCAAATACTTTTCAAGTAACTAAACCACAATGAGCTCTCTCGAAAGATCTATTGGAACAGTTAGAATGAAAAAGACTGACTATCACGAGGACTAGTGAGTATACAGAAAACTAGAGCTCTCATAAATCGCTGGTGGAAATGTAAAATGTGTAGAAATTCTGGACAAAAGTTCTGCAATGTCTCAGAAGGATAAAGATCTACCTATCATAAAATCTAGTCATTTTTAGTCTAGGCATTTACCCAAGAGAAATAACAATACTTGTCCAAACAAACATTTGTAGATGAATGTTTACAGCACCTTTATTTAAAATTGTAACAACTTAACCTCCCGCCCAAATTATTAATATGAATGGATAACTATTAAGATTCTTCTTAATAATGAAGATGAAGGACTAATTGAATTCTGATATAGCCATATCACTCAATACTATTAATACTCAGCAATAAAGAGGGAGGATTTGCTGATAAATGTTATGACATGGATGAACTTCAAAATAATTATGTTGGGTGAAAGAAACTAGAAAAAATTCACACACTGTATGACTCTATTTACACAACAGTCTGGAAAATACAAATGTATCTATAATGACAGAAAATGTTTGCCTGAGCCCAGGGGTGGGATTTGGAAGGCAGGGATTACAAGTAATCACGAGGAAACCTTTGGAAGTAATAAATATGTTCATTATCTTGACTGTGGCCGTGGTTTCACAAAAGCATATATGTATTTAAATGCATTCATTTATATACTTCAAATATGCACATTTTATTACATGTTAACTATACTTTAATAAAACCATTTTACAAATGAATACTCATAATTATAAAATTGAAGTACACATTTCTCAAACTTGTACGCACCCTGAAATCACCTGGGAGTTTTTAAATTATGTTGATGCCTAGGTTCCAAAACTAAAGATTCTAATTTAATTGTTTTGGGATGTGGCTTGGGTTTCAGAAATTTAAAAACTCTTCAAGCGAGTCTAATAGGAAGAAATTTGATAACTTCAGTTATGTTAAGAAAACTTCATTTTCTCTGTCAAATTAGAAATATTTAGATCTCATGAGTCTTCATGGGAAGATACAAACTTTACCACTGAAGAAGAAATAATCTCCAAAAAATAATCTGGATATCATTCCAAGTGGATGTTTTATGTCTGTGATGGCAATAAACACTTATAAAAACAGAGGAAGACAAAGATATTCTAATAAAACACATCCTTTTTATAACTGCCACAAAGTGATGTTTTATTCAGCTGTCAATGGTACTGTTTGTTGAAACTCCTGGGAACATTTAACTTTGGTAGAAAGCAGGGATCTGGAGGACTTTTTACTGCCTAGATTCCTAGAAAAAGAAGAGGGCAGGGAGGGGAATGTGAGGGTCCACACTGACCTTGGCGTAGATACAGCTTTCGTTGAGTCTCTGCAGTGAGCAGTTCTTATCACAGAGAGGGCACATGAAGACTTCAGTGGCCTTGCAAATTTCTTGGCTTAAGAAATCAAAGAAGAAAAAGAAAGCATGAACCTCGACACTCAGGAAGCTGCTGAGCCCCTGCAGCCAATCCTACGGGAAGCAGTAGGGTGGGGAGGAAAAGAAGAAACGGAAATACTGGAAGAGTGGTGGACAGGAGGGAGAACTTGAATGACTCCAGCCCAGATTTTTAGAATTTTTGTGATATTGAGTTTGTTTGCTTCTTTGTTTTAAGAAATCTCTGATCCAAGATATTTTAATGATAATAGGCCAATTTTATACTCAGGAGGCACTTGTGGGGCATTGTTACAAGGGCATTTTTCTACCTGATTTCATGGCTGTAGGACAATCTTGGGAGGAACACCTAAGAGTATTTTAACCCAGCTCACAGGCTTGGATGTGGCTGATTTTTCAGAGAAGGCAATGGCATCCCACTTCAGTACTCTTGCCTGGAAAATCCCATGAATGGAGGAGCCTGGTAGGCTGCAGTTCATAGGATCGCTGAGTTGGACACGACTGATCAACTTCACTTTCACTTTTCACTTTCATGCATTGGAAAAGGAAATGGCAACCCACTCCAGTGTTCTTGCCTGGAGAATCCCAGGGATGGGGGAGCCTGGTGGGCTGCTGTCTATGGGGTCACACAGAGTCAGACACAGCTGAATTGACTTAGCAGCAGCAGCAGCATGCTGATTTTTCAAATCTATAGATCTTTCTCCTGGTTCTCATTGCTTTACAGTCACCAAAATGAGTAGCACCCATAATTCACATAATTTCACAACCCCTACTGCAGTCAGTCAATGCATTATGGATTATTGAAATATATAATATCCTCCAATAGAATGTAACCTTGTAACATTTGCTTCTTGAGTTTATTGCTATCTTTTAAAAATCTTAGCATACTTTATAGATGACATCATGACATGAGCAGGGCATCAATAACAATTTCTCAAAAGACTCACAGTCTGAGAGTTCACAGAAACCTGTTATTAGGTGTTTTGTGTCTTTATCTGTCGTACCTGGCCCTTTCCCATTTGGTATCCCCTTAATAAATTGTCTTTAAGTAAATCTGCTCTAGAAATGTTGAAGGTAATATAAAGGCTTTTAAAACTATGCCTGGAAATCCAACTGTTAATTAAAGTTTTGCTGTTTTCAAAATATATAAACTCAAGTGAAAGAAAAAGTAATGCATGTCTGTTTCAAATGCTGGATGTGTACAATCTCAAGCCAAAGTGGAAATGACTAGTAAATAATACTACTATACTGTACTGCAATGCATTACAGTGACTGAAGATAGACACATGTCCATCAGGTTTAGTCCTCAGCGCAATCTCTTGCAATTGTAATGTTCTCCGCAACTGAGAGGAAGCTGATGTTTAAGTGATTTGTTCAAGGTCATAAGCTTACAAGAGACACTTGAAAGAACTGAGTTTAGGGTTTCCCGATTCTAGGTTCAGTTCTCCATCAACTACAACTCATCTGAAAGAGGGATAAGTTTATTTCATATTAAAAGGGACTTTCCTACCAAAAACTAATTTACTAATGATGATGATAGTATAACGAGTCTTATATATACTATACTTCTCCCACTTTCACTTGCATCTTGTTGCTAATAATCATGATGCCCATATGAAGTAGGGGGAAGCAGGTAAAATATATATTTTTAAAGCTCAGAAAAAAAGAGAGACGATTATACCTCCTCTTACTAATACTACTAATTTGTAGAAACAAAAAAAAAAAAGAACCTACCTCTTGAAGAAAATTCCTATTAAAATAAGCTTGCTATCATAATTCATTGCTTAAAAAATGTATAATGTGCCCCATATTGAAATCTCACACTAGAATGGTATAAAATTTGGTTTATACTACATCATCTTTCTCACCTTCCAAATAATCAAACAAAAGCAAAGATATATCAAAGCATTCAGTCTAGGATCCTAGTCATCAGACTGAGCCTTATTTTCACGTCCAGAATTATCAAACTCATTTCCTGTAAGCTGCTCAAAGTTCCACGGGACAGATAACACAAAAAACACTAAGCAAGTTTTGCAACATTTTTTAGCCTAAAATATGGAATTCGAGATGATTACAGCGTTCTTTGACTTAACCACTAGATGGAGAGAGAGTGCCCAAAGTGTTTCTTAATTTCTTCCTAATATACACCTGGCTTCTCTGGTAGGTCAGCAGGTAAAGAATCCACCTGCAATGCAGAAGACCCCAGTTCAATTCCCGGGTCGGAAGGTCCCCTGGAGAAGAGATAGGCTACCCACTCCAGTATTCTTGGGCTTCCCTGGGGACTCAGATGTTAAAGAATCCACCTGCAATGCAGGAGACAAGGGTTTGATTCTTGGATTGGGAAGATCCCCCGGAGGAGGGCATGGCAACCCACTCCAGTAGTCTTGCCGAGAGAATTCCCATAGACAGAGCAGTCTGGCAGACTATAGTCCATGGGGTCACAAAGCGTCAGACACAACTGAGCAACTAAGCACAACATGATACAAACCACTGCTTAAAATGTGGCTTTCTTTTGTCTTCTATCTGTTAGAAGTACACATCAAGGGCTAATTCAAAGGAAATAATAACTATCACCAATTTATCATAACTACCACCTCCATCCATAAGGGAGGCGGGAGCAATTGTCCATTTGTGGGTGTATGCCTGGACCTGCTCCAGGGTCTTGATGCTTCCTGTGCTTCTGTTAACATGCAAAGTGCAGAATAAGCAGTGTGGTAATATCCATTTTGGGGAAATCTGATAATATTAAAGTAGGCTCAAAGGAAGGAAGTTTGGAAACATGAGTAAAACATGGATTTTAGAATAAGATATAATTGTCAAGGAATAAGTAAATGATAAGATGTTAAGCCACACCTGTTAGGATTGTTATTATCAAACAAAACAGAGCAAAAACAACACATGTTGGCAAGGATGTAGAAAACTTAGAACACTTGAATATTGTTGATGGGACTGTAAATTGATGCTGCCACTATGAAAAACAATATGAAGCTTCCTCAAAAAATTAAAAATAGAACTTCCATTTAATTCAGCAATCCCACTTCTGGGTATATATCTAAAAGAACTGAAATCAAGGTCTCAAAGAGATATCTGCACCTCATGGTTCACTTCAATATTATTTACATTAGCCAAGGTATGGAAATAACCCAAATATCCATCCACGGATGAATGGATAAAAAGGTGGAATAGACATATAACAGAATATTAGCCTTAAAAAAAGGATAGTCTACCATATGCAACAACATGGATAAACTTGAAGGACATTATTTTAAGTGAAATAAACTAGTCACAGAATAATGAATACTGTGT
Organism: Capricornis sumatraensis; assembly: GCF_032405125.1. Classification (NCBI taxonomy): domain Eukaryota; kingdom Metazoa; phylum Chordata; class Mammalia; order Artiodactyla; family Bovidae; genus Capricornis; species Capricornis sumatraensis. The sequence goes on along the minus strand of NC_091084.1, from coordinate 57,831,859 downwards.
AATTTCACTTATATTAAGTATCTTAAAAAACACACTGTTAGATACAGAGTAGAACTGCAGTTGCCAGGGAGTGATGGAGCGGAAATGGAAAGCTGCTGTTCAGTAGGTATAAAGTGTCAGTCATGTGGGATGGGTAAACTCTAGAGATGTGCTGCCCAGCATTGTGCCTACAGTTAACAATACTGCGGCGTGCACTTGTGTGTGTGTTAGTCGCTCAGTCGTGTCCAACTCTTTGCAACCCCATGGATTGTGGCCCACCAGGACCCTCTATCCACAGGATTCTCCAGGCAAAAATACTGGAGTGGGTTGCCATTTCCTTCTCCAGGGGATCTTCCCAATCCAGAAATCAGACCCACATCTCTTGCATTGAAGCAGACTCTTTACTGTCTGAGCCACCAGGGAAGCCTGTGCACTTAAGCGTTCTTTTAAAATATGTCTATTTATTTACTTATCTTTGGTTGTGCTGGGCCTTTTTGCTGCATGCGCTTTTCTCTAGCTGTAATGAGCAGGGGCTACTCTTTAGTTGTGGTGCGCAGGCTTCTCATTGCAGCAGTTTCTCTTATGCAGAGCATGGGCTCTAGGGCGTTGTGGGCTTCCGTGGTCGTGGCACATGGGATCTGAGCACAGGTTCAATAGTTGCGATGCACGGGCTGAGTTGTTCCACTGCATGTGAGATCCTCCTGGACCAGGGATTGAACCCCTGTCTCCTGCACTGGCAGGCAGGTTCTTCACCAGAGCCACCAGGGAAGCCTCACTTAAGTGTTCTTATTGCAATTTTTGAAAATTAGATATTGGTTTAACTTGCTAAATATTCCCCCCTAAGTCATCTACCACTCTGAGGATCAATTCTTCATCTCTAGTTGGAGATAATAGCCAAGTGGGATACTACTTCAGGAATACCGATAATGTGCCTGGCACATCATAGGCTCTTGATAAACCGACGAAACCCTTATTGCTAAAGTGGTTGTCAGGAGAGGGTTTGAAATGTCCTTTAAGACAGGGGACCAATCCTGGTCCAACAGCTTTTGAAAAGCTGGCCAGTACTGATATTTCTTGGTGAGTTCTAATGCCGAAGAGGCAAGAAAGTTGTTTCTGCTCTTTGCCTTGGACCTGAAACCGAAAGCCTGAGAAGAAGGGGCCATGTGTCCCTGCTTGTTCATTTTCATATTCCTATAATATGTGCTCTGCTGCTGCTGCTGCTGCTGCTAAGTCTCAGTCGTGTCCGACTCTGTGCGACCCCATCTGACACAGATCTGATCACCTTTGATTGTGTAAGACCAATATACATATAAATATATGCTTGTACATGCACATACAAGAAATAATCTGAACATGACTTTCACATAAACAATTAACTGCAGAGCAGTTAAGAAATATGACCCTAATTTATATAAACACAACCAGTAGAACCATAATAAATGCAACCTAATCTTTAGCTTTTCAACATTTTGTTACCTTGCAATAAACAAGAAAGAGATTACTAAAATAAAACTGAAACAAAGCAACTCAAAAGTCCTATGTCCTCCACCCACATACCATGATAATACCTACAACTTAACCACGTCTGACACCTTGAATGGAAAAATTCAATCCCATGAAATTTTGAAAGTCAAGATATTCAGTGATGCTTACCTTGATTTAGAATAGCAAGTCTGACAGGGTCTTAATTATAGTGTGACAGAAGTAGCAGTAATATAATACCATAAAGCACAGAAGAAAAGAGTTTGCGAGTTTAAAACACTCCTTGTGCTAAAGGTTAAAGAATACTTATCTCATACAAAAGGAGCCTAATTTTCTTCACTGGTACATAAATCAGTAGGAACAGAATATCTATTCCTTTCATTGCCTTTTGTTCATTTTCAGCTTCGAAAGTGTGGAGGAGGAAGTCTACACCAAGTGGGAAAACTTTGTGAATATGTTCTCCATGGGATCAATCTGAACAGTAGCTAACTGCCTAAAAATCATTTTCTGCTCTTGTCAATTCATTTTAAAAGACTATTTCTCCAAAACCCTAAGTGAAGAGAAGTGATAGTCCCTCAGTCATGTCTGACTTTTTGCAACTCCATAGACTTTACAGTCCATGGAATTCTCCAGGCCAGAATACTGGAGTAGGTTGCCATTTCCTTCTCCAGGGGATCTTCCCAACCTAGGGATCAAACGCAGGTCTCCCACATTGCAGGATTCTTTACCAGCAGAGCCGTCAGAGAAGCCCATTCTATCAAAAAACTATAACTTAAAAAAAAAAAACCTATAACTAAAACATGAATTCAATAAATTTGCAGGATATAAAATCAGTACACAAATATCAGTTGTGTTTATATATACTAACAAAAAAACTATCAATAAGAGAAAAATTTTTTAAAAGCCCACTTAAAATTACACCAAAAAGAAGAAAACATTTAGGAATAAATTTAACCGAGGAGGCGAAAGGTCTATACACTGAAAATTATGAGACATTGGCAAAGGAAATTAAAGAAGATACAAATAAATGGAAAGATTTTCTGTACTCTTGAATTAGAAAATTTCACACTGTTTAATGTCCATACTATCTGAAGAGATCTACAGATTAAATGCAATCTCTATCAGCAATTCAATGGTAATTTTGCAGAAACAGAAAAACCTACCCTAACATTTTTATGAAACCACAAAAATCCCAAACAGTCAAAGCAATCTTGAGAGAGAACAAAGCTGGAGGCATCACACCTTTGATAACAATATTATAAAGGTATGATAATCATAACAGCACATTACTGGCATAAAGACAGATACATAGATCAATGGAACACAATAGAGAAACCATAAATAAACCCATGTATATGTGGCCAATTTTTAACAAAAAGCCAAGCATACTCAACGAGGAAAGGACAGTATCTTCAACAAATGGTGTTGGAAAAGAAGGATCCACACACAAATGAATGAAACTACAGCTCTATCTTCCACCATATACAGAAATTAACCCAAAATAGATATAAGATTTAATTTAAGAGCTGAACCTATGAAACTACTAATAGAAAACTTAAGGGGGTAAGTTTCTTGAAATCAGTTTTGGCAATGATTTATAAGGTTTGACACCAAAAGTAAAGGCAATAAATGCAAAAATAGCATATAAAGAAACATCCAAAGGGGGATGAATGTCTTCAGCAGGCGCATGTTTGTTCAGGAGGATGCTGCCTTCTAGACTGGTGCTGAGTTTGCAAAACTCTGAAATAAGACTGTTTCTAGAAGAAATGCTTTTGAACATTAGGTGCTTGTTTTCATGCTAATTACTATTTGGCCTTCCTGAAGAACAAGGGGATTCTGAGATACCAAATCAAGAAATTTGGTTATGGAATAGGCTTCAACTCTGAAACAATGAAAATATTTTGTTTTTAGGCAAAATTGTTATACAAATATATCTGCATTATATATAATGCAGTGTGTACATATGTGTATGTGTGCATGTATACAAATATACAAAGAAAATTCAAGGAAATGCATTTTATGGTCCCATTAACTGTCACGATTGCTACCCAGTAGCACGGCCATGGTTAAAAGATGAACCAAAAGAGAAAAAAGTACTGAGCTTTTAAGGAGAGAAAAAATGCTTTATCATATTTTGAATTGTATCATACAAGGTTGAACTTGATGAAATCCCTTTGGCACAGTAAATGGAACACACTATTAAGAGGACTTTTTAATGCCAAGGTGACTCTGACTTCTGCTGAATAATATCTTTGTGTGTGTTGTGTACTCAATTGTGTCTGACTCTTTATGACCCTCTGGACCTCCTCTGTCCATGGAATTTTCCAGGCAAGAATACTGGAATGGGTTGCCAGTTCCTATTCCTTGGGATTTTCCCGATCCAAGAAATGAACCCACATCTCTTGCATCTCCTGCATTGGCAGGGAGACTCTTCACCACTGCACCACCTGGGAAGCCTGAATAATTTTATATTGTTTCTATATCCAAATGTTGAGTCATTTAAATTTTAACAGAAAAACCATCATTCTGATAAACATTTGTTATTTCTCAAAATCTTATGTACTACTATTTTGATACTTTAAGTTGATGCTAAAATCTTTTATAAATTCTATTCACATAGAGAATAAAAAGGAAATAGAAAGTGATTTTATGTTATCATGACAGGAGACCACTTAGGATAGGATTTACATGGTACAAATTCACCTGCAGTACAGGAGACTGGGAGACTCAGGTTTGATCCCTAGGTAAGGAAGAGCCCCTGAAGGAGGAAGTGGCAACCCACTCCAATATTCTTGCCTGAGAAATCCCATGGAGAGAGGAGCCTGGTGGGCTACAGTCCATGGGATCACAAAAGAGTCGGACATGACCAAGCAATAAACAACAACAGCAACAACATTTTGTTCAGATATCTTGAGCTATGTAAGATTCTCTCAAGTGCCTAAAGGAAAACTCATCTCCAAGGATGGTAGTGAAAGTTGTATAAAATGAAACAGTGTGTTTAGAAGGTCTTTGTATATCTTAAGTGTTTGAAGAATTGTATCTATTGCAATTATTTGAATTATTATATTGAGAGAGTATTTCAGACTACCAAAGACTATATGCAAATTTAAATTACATAGAATGGTCTATTGCATTGTTGAATTATTATTAGTTATATACTAGAAAGGGAAATTTGACATAAAGAGAAACAGTCTTAGAACTTATTGAAAAGATAATCTGCATATAAAATATAGGAATGGCCTTTTTATGGTGCCTCTCCCCTGCAAAAATAAAAACAAACAAATTGTAGTACCATCATTTATTTTTTAATCAGCATTATTGTAAAGCCTTGATCCAACCAGAAGGCCAAGCTTTTTAGTAAGTCTGTTAATAGCTTACCTTACTTGACTTGCATTCATTGTTAATATTCCATAGAAGAACACACACAAGCCAACAATGGCTGCAGGAATCAGCATTCCAGTATACCACCCCAGCCAAGCAAAGTATAAGCCAATCTTCTCACCAAAGTACAGCCTGTGTGGGAAAGCAAATTCTTAGCTTATGGCAACCTAAGGAATACTACAAATATTAATGCCACACCTAATATGACTTTCAGATAGACAGTTGAGGTTCCGGCTCAGTTCCTCCTCAGCTCCATCTGGGATATCATAATAGACTTGCTTAATAAATCCAGTGATGGTAATAGTTTGTTTTGAATGTTGCCTTTATAGGAGCAATTTTGCAAAATCTATTTATTTCTGTGTCAAACTTCTTAACGTGGCTCATAAAGCTTTTCATAAGCCAGTTCTTGCTTTTCTTCATCCTCTTAGTAGAATCCTTTTTGTTTCCCCCACACAGAGCTGTGCTAAACCGTACTGCTTTGGCATAATTTAGAAAAGTGTCTCCCTCTGGGTAGTTGCTGAAAGCAGACTGGAATTCAGTCTCCGTCTGCACTCTTGGCCAGATTCCCTCCCGCCAGACATAATCTGCACGATTTTGTCACACATCTTCCTCAACAAAACTCAACTCCGCCGGCCGTTCCGGGAGCACATGACTCTTTTCTTGGTTAAGGCTGTTTCCTCCCTTTGCTGCTGCTGCTGCGGCTAAGTCGCTTCAGTCGTGTCCGACTCTGTGCGACCCCATAGACGGCAGCCCAACAGGTTCCCCATCCCTGGGATTCTCCAGGCAAGAATACCGGATTAGGTTGCCATTTCCTTCTCCAATGCATGAAAGTGGAAAGTGAAAGTGAAGTCGCTCAGTCGTGTCTGACTCTTCGCGACCCCATGGACTGCAGCCTACCAGGCTCCTCCGTCCATGGGATTTTCCAGGCAAGAGTACTGGAGTGGGGTGCTATTTACTTTCATCCTCTTCTCCCATCTGGCTTATACTTATCCTGTCCTTTATATCACTTCTTCCAGGAAGCCTTCCCTAACTTCACTTCAAACCTGGGTTAGATGTCCCTGGTCTTGCTCCCACACTCCCTTCACCCACGTTTCAGTATCCTAAACTCATGAAACTTCATGACAATTACCTGTCACACCTCCATTCCTTACCCTCCCCCTATGACTACAAGCTACTTGGAAATGGACCTGTATCTTGTTTCACTAGCACCCACCACAGGACGTATTTTGTTGAATGAAACAAAGGGAATGAATGTATTTTATTTCCCTTCAATTGGTTAACATTTCATATGGACACAGCAGATGAATAAGACGGTTCCAACAACTTCTCAGTTGCTCTTCACTATGTCACTGCCAGTATTAACCATCACAATTTACAAGGTGCCAGTAAGAAATGACAATTTCTTGAATTCTGCACTGGTGTTTGGTCTCCATCTTCTAAAAATGATTACTTAACACAGTTTTGTCCCAGTACTAGTTTTAGAGATTAGTGTTTTGTAGTTCATTTGGGAATACCTCTCTGGGCAAAAATTCTTACTGGAAAGAAAATTCTCTTGTTATTTTTTTCCTTCTTCAGTAAGACTTCCCTCTCAAAAATCATTCTCTTCCTACTCCATTCTCTGTATTGTGCCAACTAAAATGTGTGTGTATTCTATCTAGTGTAGACATGAAATCATCCTCTACTGAGCATCATTTATCTAATTTTTTGCATTTTTCATTGATTTCTCGTAGGAGACATAGATCAAAAGTCTATTTATTTCTTTTATAATGGAAGTATTCTACTCTGGAATGAGCTTATAATATTAGCAGGTATTCTAACAAAGCTACTTGTTCCTTCAAACAAGTGTTCCGTGGGGTGGAGTATGGTTCTGGCACATATTACTAACATTTTTATGATGATGATTATAGAGGACTGCACAGACAGAAACCCTTACATACACAGAGTATTATACCAAGATTTTTAATTGTACATTATTGAAGGTTAAGAGGAGCAATGATGTTATTTGACAAGAGTACAATTAACCTAAGTTATAGCATATTTCAGATCTGTTTCAAGAGAAGAAACTAGTTCCAAGCAAAGAAGGCTAATGAAAATATCCTTAATCTAGAACATGGGTAGTCACAATCTCTTAGGAGCTCTATTCAATTTCTTTAAAACCACAACAGGGCAAGGAGGAACAGGGGCTTACTATTGGTGTCACCCCATCACACTTCAATTGAAGTCACCCTCTTTTTATGTTGTATATAGTGGTTTCCTATGTTATGGGGCTTCCCATGTGGCGTTAACCCGCCTGCCAGTGCAGGAGACCTAAAAGATGCAGGTTTGATCCCTGGGTTGGGAAGATCCTCTGGAGAAGGGAATGGAAACCCCCTCCAGTGTTTTTGCCTGCCTGGGGAATCCCATGGACAGAGGAAGCTGGCAGGCTACAGTCCATAGTGTCACAAAGAGTCGGACATGACTGAAGCAATTTAGCACAGCACATTCTATGTTACGCTTCATTTGACAATAGGATTCTGCTGTTGAAATAACTTCTATCATAAAAATGAATGTTTAATTGAACTCTTTTTAGAGTGAATTATTTCATTAGCTTTTACACTTAAATCCTTCCAGTGTCTATTGAAAGACATTAGGAAAAAAGTCACACAGCTATCTTAACCAGCTTTTGTAGCAGACCATTTTTTTTAATGTATTTTTTTTCCAGATTTCAATATTTTATTTGGAAAAAAAAGGCTGAAAAGGCTTTAGCTACTAAAATGTTAGAGTTCATTCTTAAAATGAAAACAAAACACAAACACATGCTTAGAAATGGTTGTTTATAAAAAAAGAAAATGAATTGATACTCCCTTACTTTTCACCTGGGATTCTCTGGTGGCTCAGTGGTAAAGAATATGCCTGTCAACGCAAGAAGACACAGGAAACACAGGTTCAGTCCCTGGGTCGGGAAGATTCCCTTGGAGAAGGAAATCACAACCTACTCCAGTATTCTTGCCAGGATAATCCCATGGACAGAGGAACCTGGTGGGCTGCATTCCATGGAGTCGCAAAGAGTCGGACACGATTGAGCCATTGAGCACACGTGCACACCAGTACGTAGACACTTCATCATCATCTCACGGCTCTCTTGATCCTATTTACACTTCTGTATATTGAATTCTTTCATTAAATTAATTTCAAACACTCCCCTTATTCTCTCTGTCTATCTGTTTCCTCTTAGGACAATGACTGATACGGTTTTGAGTTATTCTTGATATTTATAATTCATGAACATCTCATCAACACATATAATCTTATAATATGGATGCTATTTTAAAATTTTTATCCTATAAATATTTCTAGGTAGCTGGGGATGTAAGTCTCTTTAATATATATTTCCGGATTTTTTAAAATAAGAACAAATCATCCTCCATCAGAATAAAATAAATTGTGAATATAATACTATTTCAAGACTAATTCAAGTTGTGAGCAGTTACTCACTAGGCTATACCTCCTGGAATAAAATAGACACTCATTAAATCTTTGTTGAAAGATAAATATATGCAGAGATGCTATGCTGGCCACTTTTCTATTTGTTCTCAGATCTATTTTCTGCCTGTGCTTCTTTCACTGGGAAGTAGATCATACAGATTCCCTCATAAATTGCTACTAAGTCACATTAGGAGGTACTGAAAGTCTCAGAGGTGGAAGGATGGTCGGAGCCTGTATCTTTTCTCCTCTCCTGGCCGTTCTCAGGGCTCTCCCCAGAGCAGCCATAATTTGTTGTAAATTGTGTATGTGCTCAGTCGTGTCTGACTCTTTATGAGTTGGTGGACTACAGCCCATCGGGTTCCTCTGTCCATAGGATTTTCCTGCAAGAATACTGGAGGGGTTGCCACGCCCTCCTCCCTCGGATCTTCCCAACCTAGGGATCATACCGTGTCTCCAGTGTCTCCTGCATTGGCAGGCAGATTCTTTACCACTGAGCCACCTATAATTCTCTGTGGCTTGACTCTCAACACGTCACATCTCTGCAGACAGTCCTAATCATCAATAGCAAAGCTCCTACCAAAGGGTTCAGGTATTCACCTCTGAAATACACTTCATCCCATTTTTCCTCCAGCATTAACAGTCGTTAGCATTTGTCTGCTGTTGTTAATTTTTGGTTTAACATGCCTCACATTCCTGTTTGAGCTCTTAGTTTTTCCATCCCTTGAGAAACTAATTCCCTAAATCGTTTCTTTTATTGAAAAGATGTGTAGTGGCCTTTGTTTTTTCTTGTTCAACCCTGAATGATACAGATGATTTGGTGGGTAAAGAAGATTATTCCAAATCTAAGACAATGCTGAGAAAACAGCATAATATGTATCCCATTATTGATCTATCCCCAGGACCTACCTGATTAAATCCAGGGGCTGATGCTTGTACCACATTCCCCAGCGTGCCCAGCGTTCATATAATAGATGTCTGTTATTCTGCGGTCCGTGGGTTTTGATGGGTTGGTTACTCTTATAGGCTCCCTGAAACAAATAAAGTAAAATGAGTTGATACATATTCTTTTAGTGAAATGTGAATTAGTAGGAATTGCTTTTGCTTTTTTTTTTTTCTTATAGAATAATTTTAAAACTTACTGGAAGCTTCAGGATTGTAAACGTAAGCCCATCACTGGAGTGATGCCGTAAATGCATTTAAATATAGATCTTTTATTAAAAATATTCTGATAGTTCTTTAAAACTTTTCTTAAATTCCTTTTTTAACCCAATGAAATCCCTTTTACTTAAATTAGACCTTAGGTTTGTTTGAAACCTAAGGTCTTTTAATAAACACAATGTCTTCATCATCATTGAGAGAAATTGCTATAATCTTTAGTTCAGCAATTGAGTCTTATGCTGCTTTGATAAGCTATCCAGTCCCAGAAAATATTTACTTCATTAATAGAAGCTAATGAAAAGAGTAAATGTCCATTAAATAAGTGCTCCCCATCTAAAAGAATCACTACCCTGTACACATGAAATTAATGTAATATTATAAATCAACTGTATTTTAATTAAAAGTGTTTAAAGTAAAAGAGATATAAGTCACCAGTTTTGGCCATGTTTTTAAATTCTAGAATTTGTAAAACTTACTTCAAATAAGAAATTCCAAAAATGGAATTGTGGTTTAAAATTCTTTATATGGCTTCTCAAAAATCTGTCATATGCAGTTTCAGAAACATAGAATATATCTTTTAGAAGAAAGTGTTCCCTGAAGGCTGAACTGCTCTGCTTCTATAATAAAATAGGACAATAGATACAATAATTTTATTTTCTGAATCAAAACTTAGACACAGAACTTAATGAAGTTCCTCTGCTCAATTTGATGTGTGATTCTACTTTTATGACATGTTTGATGAAAATTTAAAGCAAGTCAAGTTATGTTTCAGTTACCTCACTTAGGTTATGGGGATAAGAATAAATATTGATGATATATCAATATAGAAGAGGTTTTGTGAAGACCCACTTGGCGTATAGCTATAAAGTGTCAGGCACATCAGAAGTACCAAATCACTGTTAGCTGATTTTATAGATGTTTGCTATACTGTGGCAGTTGAACAGTGCCAAACTAACATCTCCTTCTAGACAATCAGGGCTGCGAGATCCTATGAAGAAAAAATGGCACCTGACTCATGGTCTGCAGGTGCCTCAAGGCTGAAATGAGAGGTTCATATAGATTTTGCTTCTGTTTTTCTCACTTCCGGGTTTTCCTGATAGCTCAGTTGGTAAAGAATCTGCCTGCAGTACTGGAGACCTGGGTTCGATTCCTGGGTTAGGGAGATTCCCCTGAAGAAGGAAACAGCTACTCACTCCAGTGTTCTGGCCTAGAGAATTCCCTGGACTGTATAGTCCATGGGGTCGCAAAGAGTCAGACATGACTGAGCTACTTTCACTTTTCACTTTCACTTCTAACAAAATTAACTAATCAGGTAAAAGCGGAAGTACAGTTAGCGTGCAGTCTCAGAGTTTCCTTTCCTAAGGGAACTTAGAGATTGGACGGTGCTTAAAGATTGGAAGCTAAGGAGACGGGAGGAAAGATCAAGATGCTTAAGACATCCGCTTGAGAAAAGTTTATTTTCTTTTGAAATTGGCCTATCTGTTAAGACAGCTTGCCCTGAGACTGGGAAGGTAAATCAAAATCTCAGGCTTCTTTAAATCATTCCTGATAATCCTTCTAAAATACATGACTTTCCTTGCCAGTCTCAATGGTCAGATGTAGGCATTTCCTGGATTTAAGATGCTAACCTTCAGAATCTCTAGTACATCATTGTCTGACTTCTACTCATTAATCTCAATGAACCACAAAGTTCTGGGATGACAGTGACATGATGCACTGCAAGAGGAAACTGACCAAAGTGCAGACTCCAGCTCAACCATGCATTTTCATCCCTTTTCACAGGGCTGTGCACACTCCCTGATCCCTACCTTTTCCATGAGCAGCCCCTTCGTCCAGCCAACACACTTTTCTGTCTCCACTACTCATAATTGGTGGGATTATCAATTCTACCTATATTTTAGGCAGTCTTTCTCATATATATTCTCCTCTCCTTCCCTTTCTTCATGGTCGTGCCAAATTTCCCTGGAAATGTCTCTTTCTCCCCTCTTGCTATTGTCTTTTTTGTAAGCAAAAAATAAATCTCAACTGCGGTGAAAAGTATAAGACTGATATTAATAACACTCTTGCATGAAGTAAAAAGGAGGTCTAAAACTGTGAGTGACCTTATTCAAATTACAGAGTCCATTGACTCCATTTTCCTCTAAATAAGCTTTGCTTTTCTTTTTACAAGTAGTAGCCCTCAAAATCAATAGGAAATTTCTGAGTCCATTTTATTGACTTGCCGCTTTATTTTCATTGCCTGTATTTCAACAATATTGTTCTCTGTCATTTTGTATATGTGTACCCGTAATTTTGTATACGTGTACCATACATTAGTTTTTCTACAAAATTACAAGAATAAATGGGAAAATGGCTATTATTTACAACATATTCCTGCTGCTCCTGCTGCTGCTGCTGCTAAGTCGCTTCAGTCGTGTCCGACTCTGTGCGACCCCGTAGACAGCAGCCCACCAAGGCTTCCCTGTCCCTGGGATTCTCTAGGCAAGAATACTGGAATGTGTTGCCATTTTCTTCTCCAATCTATTCCTAATAGGTTTCAAATTTCACATAAGAAATTGTCAAAAAAAAAAAAAAACTATCAGAACACAGACTAGTTAGGTAGAAAAAGTATTTAAAATAATAAAACAAACGATGTGCTATAGAAGCTCTTGTGGGGACTCACACTCCAAACACTTTACCACTTACTGACTAGGTTGTATTGGACATGGTTTTTAATTTCTGAGCCATGTTTCTGTCTCTCTGCAAGGGCAAAATAATATCTCCTCTCCAGGGTTACTGTCAGGTGAATGGGAATATTCACTTACAGGACCTGTTGTATGAAACACTCTAACACATTATCTGATATCGTTATTTCTATTCCTAATATCAGTAGGTATACCATAATGAATAGAAGCATTGAAGTCTGGATGCCTAGGTTCAAAACTGGGCCATTAATACTTAACTTTTCTCAGACTCAATTATCTATCTATAAAATAGGGTCAATATTACTGCCCATCTCAAAGGGTTGTTTGCAAGGATTAAATGAGATAGTCCATATAAATAACAGCTCAGTACCAAACAGGAAGTGCTCAATACATTTTACCTTTTATGAGTTATACTAGACTGTGAATTCCTCTGGTATAGCAATTAGGTTCTGAGTCCTCAGCCTTTAAAAATAGAAGACTGCTAGGCTTTGGAAATACACACATTAAACCCCTAAATACTTTGTTCTTATTTTAAAATGCAAAACAGCCTTAAAAAAGAATATTATGTGTGTGTGTTGGGGGATGGAGTTTAAAACTGATTCTTGTGTCGCTTATGACTCAACAGGCAGAGTCTACCACAACATGACCTACTGAAAACTGGAAGAAGTAATAATCTGGCAGAAAATCAAGTAAATAATGGGGTGTAGGGTTGGGGTTGGGGTTTTCCTTGGGCTTTCAGGTATCCCAAAGCAGTAGGCACAGACCAGAATCTGCCCTGTTTCACAGCTGTGTGAATTCCAAGCTGCGTCAAGCCTGGAGCTCTATGCTGGAACAGTCTGGTCAGAGTGCCTGAGTCACATCCACAAGTTCCCTCTGAGGCTGGGATTCCTGGCACAGGGCAAATTGCCGAAGGAATATAGAACCAGTGCACAGGCACAGACTATAATGGGGGTCTCAGAGAGGTCCAGGGCCACTCACTTAATTGAACCCTCCTGGAATAAGGCAGCTAGACTTAACTGAAAAAAAACGAGACCAAGCATTGAACAGGAGAAATTTTTTTTTTTTAATGGAAATTGTTCTTTAAAATTACCTCATGGGGGGGAAAAGCTGCTATATATGAGCCATTGTTTATAAGTTTACAGATACCTGGAAAGAGAAGAATAGAACAGCAACTGAGTTAGTTTAATTGAAGAATTCCCTCTGAAGCAACATACATAATACTCGGATCAATAAATTAATTTCAAAACAAAATATCCCAAATGACTTCCACAGCCATACCACCTACAAGGACAGTGACACTATGAAAGAGACTGAATCTAAGAGTCTAATTGTGTCCTTATAACAATAATAAATGGAGCTTTGCAAGGTGCTAACAGATGGCACTTTGCCATATCATGAAATGTGGGCATTTTAATACCAACTTATTTGGAGGCAGATGAACCTGGAACAACTTGTTTTTCCTCAAGAAAAAATGTCTCAAAAGGAGATTGCATATCAAGAAATGTTTAATTCTTTAATGCTGATCCAAAGAGAATAAACATCAATATGTGACTCTTTAAAATTTCTTCTGACACAATGAGACTGTAGTGAAATGGACTCTCTCATATCGTTTGGGGAAGACTAGACAGTGATAAAACTTTTCTGAAGAGAAATTTTTATTGCAATATCATTTACATTAGTAAAGAATTAGAAATAATTATACATCAAAATTGGGGAATTGCTTCATTATTAAGGTTCAAACAATTATATTAGGGCTTGATAAATGACTGCAGTTTGATAAATGCTTATAACAGAGTATTTATAGCTATTTACAATAATGTTTTCAGGCATACTAAGGGCTTGAGAAAATATACATAACGGTAATTTTGAAAAGGACAGAAAACTGTAAACATTGGATGATTCTAATTATGAGATATATATGTATGTACATAAATTTAGCACTATTTTGTAACAGTGCCAATTTTTAAATTTCATTTTTATACCTTTCTGTGTTTATTGCATGTTTGACAAAGTGCATGAATCATTTAAATGTCAATTTTATCTTTAAAGACTACATAAGCACATAGCGCTATCATTTAGACACATTTGTAGTTTACATTCTGGATTTCTCTATATTTCTTATTTAGAAAACATCTGAGTAACTGTAAAATTTTTAATAAAGATTTAGTGCTTAAATTAATTATTTTGACTGCTCGATAATAAATTAATTATTAATCAGAAGAGAACCAAAGTCTGAACATTCCTCTTTGGATGACTTGAAACATAGTTCATTTTACTAATGTGGCATTCTATTTGAATGCAAATTAGTAGATATTAGTACAAGTTTCCATTGGCTATCAACTCTTTATTTTAAAAAGTTTTTAGAATGTGACTAACATTCTATTTCTTAAGTCATCTTTTTCACCCTAACAAATGGCCAGCTCATCTGATACCTGCTATTTTCTGCTTTGCTCTGTGTAAACTTTGCAATTTTACTTAATTTTCCCTGGTGATACTTTCTCAATTTTCTGTTGCATCAGACATGTTGGAGCACAGTGCTAAACATTCAAACAACACAGATGTTAAGAAAGCTAAAGTTAGGTATAATCTCACCTTTCAGAGATAATCTCTAAAATATTTCATATATCGTCTAGATTTTTTTCATCTGTGTTTAGGAAATGGAATTATATTAGACTTATAGTTTTGTAATAATTTTTTCAACTTAATTGCTTTCAGATATCTTTCAAAGTCAACAAATAGAGAACTAATACTAATTCTCAATCTCCATCAGTAAAGGGTCTATGTCTTATACTTTTTATAATATGTAGAGTATAATAGATGATGAATATACTTGAGTTGAGTGAATCAAATCACATCATTTTTAATGGATACATTATGTGGATATAACCTAGTGGACAAAGTATCTCCAGTATTACTCTACTGGAGTAGAGTACTCTATTCTATTTTCTGTTTACAAAGCCACAGTGGACAAATATTTACATATATCATTACTCAAGAGTCAGATTTTTTTCTTTGGAATACATTTCAAGAAATAAAGTCTATGTTCCAGTTTTTGAACACTTCACATTTCAATACATATTGCCATATGCCCTTAAAAAAGCTTTGTTTTATTGTTTTCTTTCATTAAAGGCTGAAAAGAAGAGGGTTGAGAATTTGTTCACTGCATTATATCCTCATATCTAATGCAAGAAGGCAAAGCTTCATTAGTCAAAAAATACTTCTGAGTGTAATTAGTAGAAGTAAATACCATATTGCATTTTGAATTAGTGTTCTTACCCACTTTTGATATTCCATTTTCATATTTGGTGTGCTGCAGCATGTGATACACTATTCTGCTTCGAGTAGCATTGCTGAAGAAGGTGTCCTTATTGTTAATTATGAAGCTGGGAAGATTAAGGGGATTGGTTTTAATATTCAAAGCAGACCACAGAATCCAGCAACAGTTATAAGGTCCTGGGTAGTCATCCATGCACTTTCCCCTTAAAATGAATGCATGTAAAGTATAGTAAATCAGAAGAGAAACCCTCTTCTTAAAGGAAAATCATTTGGCTACAGTTATAAATAATACAGGGCATTATCAAATATTCATTTTAATATCTTTCAGTTTATAAGGAAGCCTAGCTATCCTCATATTTCTTGTTGAGCATGAAACAAGAAGAGATTGTCTTTTGCCTCCCATAAATTTTGTACTACCTTAAGCAATGTGGTTCCAAATAGAACACATTAACAATTGATGTCATTCCCCCATACTGCACTTTCCAAGCGAGGAGCTAGCTTATTTTGTTTTCAGTACTTTAGCAGTAAGCAATGTTTCTCCCTTTCCCTTCATGTCCTACTCTCCCAATGCAGAAAGAGTTACATGAAATAAATGTGAGAGCCAATTATGTAAAGAGTAAAAGGGTGATTTCAAGAGATGCTGGGAGGAAAGATATGGGAACTCACTGGTGAATCCGTGCACGGCTGAAGGGGCCAGTATAGCAGTCTGACTCCTCCAGGTCTGGGAATGCTGACTTGTCGAGAACCATTGGGTTTTGGGACATCCATTTTTTGATTCTCCTAAAATATTTTTGCACCCTGGAACAAGGTCATATTTTTTAAATGAATTAGGTTGTATTCCAGAGTCATGAATGTCTACCTTTCACTACCATTCTGAAAAAGAGTTTCCCAAAGACATACATACATCCACACTCATACCCACATACATGTATTATTTCTGCGCTCACACAAAGGAAATATATTCCAAAAAAAACAAATCTTGCATTTATTTAAATTCTTTCAGGGCAACTAGGTCATCCTTATAAGAAAAGTCTTGTGGAAAAATATTAGAAACTCATCATATATTATGATGGGGTAGGAAAAAGCATAAAGAATAAAACCAGTGAGATTATTTATTAAAGTTTTTTGTATACATGTGTGTGTGTGTGTGTGTGTGTGTGTGTGTGTGTGTGTGGCTACAGATCACTTTACAGCAATGTGGCTCCACAAACATGGAAACTGAAAAGAAAGAAATGGCTCCAACATACTCAACACACTCAGTTTTAGGAGCCACAGGTCCTATGGGACCAGCAAGGGTTTTGGAATCAAGAAAAATTGCATTCAAAGGCAGCTCTGCATTATGGGCACTGTAGGGACAAGTTATTTAACTTCTTGCCTTAGTTTCCTCACTCATAAAAGTAATCATACTGACATTGCTAGACAGTTGTGAGTTGGTGTTTTACTTTAAACTTGATTATTAACAACAAGTAAAGTTGAGTCAGGAGAAGGCAATGGCACCCCACTCCAGTACTCTTGCCTAGAAAATCCAATACTAAGGGTCGGACACGACTGAACGACTTCACTTTCACTTTTCACTTTCATGCATTGGATAAGGAAATGGCAACCCACTCCAGTGTTCTTGCCTGGAGAACCCCAGGGATGGGGAAGCCTGGTGGGCTGCCGTCTATGGGGTCACACAGAGTTGGACACGACTGAAGTGACTTAGCAGAAAAGTTGAGTCAAGAAGCCTTTGTGGTACTTTCAGGACTTTAATGAACAGTTAAATCATCTGAATATCTTGTTAAAATGCAGATGCTAATTCAACAGGCTTGAGTTCTGAGACCCTGCATTTCTAACTAGCTTCTGTGGTGCTCATCCTGCTATCCATGAACTCAGCTATGTTACACTTATAAAAATGTGCTATATTTACACACTATGAGGTCTATCTTTGGCTAATTTTGGCTTCTTCTGTAATAGTAAGTCAAAGTGGCAGGAAAGAATATTTTCCTAGAGAAGTACAATGTCTTATAATATTTGTTTGGCCAACTCTGTTTAAACTTTAAAAAATTTAGTACAGCAATCTGCAGGCAATGATTGTATCTTAGAAATTATTTCACTAAAGTCTATTATTATAAAAATACATACATAATTTGAAACAAACGTCAAGTCTTAATGTTAAACTTTAGCATGTAAAGAGTTTGGACCTTTTCTTTGCCAAATGAGGTTATCATTTAGATGCCAAATCTTTTTTGGTTTTGCAGGGACAAGAGTGTTTCTTTCTAGCCTAAAATAACACATTAAAATTATCTGAAGAGTCTTTTTTGTTTCTTCTTACTACAAAGAAAGTCTCTGAAATCGCAAAATATCACCACATTCTAGCCAGTTGTGCACAGACATGTAAAAACACTGAGGAAGCAATTATAAAGCAATTATTCTAACTTTTCAAATTCAGCCTAGTGAAGAAAACAGTGGTATAGAAGCTAGAGGATGAAATTGCCAGTATGGAAACTGAGCCAAACGTTTCCAGTCTTTGAGCTTTAGGTCCCTCGTCTATAAAAACAGGAAGAAATTCCATCTGTCCTACTTCATTAGGTGGCTAGGAGGATCAAATAAAAGAGGCATCTGATGACAATTAGAAAACACTGATAAGCTACAGGACTCAAGGGCCTATTATCTCTGACAAACTTAGACAAATGAAATAAAGTGACTTTTAGATCATCATTGACCTTTTAAAGAAAAATAAATCTTATTATCAGTTTAGGCTTTTCACACACTTACTGTGAAGGAAAAAATGATGCTTGATAATGAAATGCAGTCAGTTCAGTTCAGATCAGTCACTCAGTTGTGTCCAACTCTTTGCAACCCCATGAATCACATATGCCAGGCCTCCCTGTCCATCACCAACTCCCAGAGTCTACCCAAACCCATGTCCATTGAGTCAGTGATGCTATCCAACCATCTCATCCTCTGTCGTCCCCATCTCCTCCTGTCCTCAATCTTTCCCAGCATCGGGTCTTTTCCAATGAGACAGCTCTTCACATCAAGTGACCAAAGTGTTGGAGTTTCAGTTTCAACATCAGTCCTTCCAATGAACACCCAGAACTGATCTCCTTTAGGATGGGCTGGTTGGATCTCAATGAAGACATCACAGTTCAAAGGCATCAATTTTTCAGTGTTCAGCTTTCTTTATAGTTCAACTCTCACATCCAAACATGACTACTGGAAAAACCATAGCCTTGACTAGACGGAGTTTTGTTGGCAAAGTAATGTCTCTGCTTTTGAATATGCTATCTAGGTTGGTCATAACTTTCCTTCCAAGGAGTAAGTGTCTTTTAATTTCATGGCTGCAATCACCATCTCCAGTAATTTTGGAGCCCAAAAAAATAAAGTCAGCCACTGTTTCCACTGTTTCCACTGTTTCCCCATCTATTTCCCATGAAGTGATGGGACTGGATGGCATGATCTTAGTTTTCTGAATGTTGAGCTTTAAGCCAACTTTTTCACTCTCCTCTTTCACTTTCATCAAGAAGCTCTTTAGTTCTTCTTCACTTTCTGCCATAAGGGTGGTGTCATCTGCATATCTGAGGCTATTGATATTTCTACTGGCAATCTTGATTCCAGCTTGTGCTTCCTCCAGCCCAGAGTTTCTCATGATGTACTCTGCATATAAGTTAAATAAGCAGGGTGACAATATACAGCCTTGATGTACTCTGTTTCCTATTTGGAACCAATCTGTTGTTCCATGTCCAGTTCTGACTGTTGCTTCCTCACCTGCATACAGGTTTCTCAAGAAGCAGGTCAGGTGGTCTGCTATTCCCATCTCTTTCAGAATTTTCCTCAGTTTATTGTGATTCACACAGTCAAAGGCTTTGGCATAGTTAATAAAGCAGAAATACATATTTCTCTGGAACTCTGTTGCTTTTTCGATGATCCAGCAGATGTTGGCAATTTGATCTCTGGTTCTTCTGCCTTTTCTAAATCCAGCTTGAACATCTACTTGGGAGTTCATGGTTCACATATTGCTGAAGGCTGGCTGGGAGAATTTTGAGCGTCACTTTACTAGCATATGAGAAGAGTGCAATTGTGCAGTAGTTTGAGTATAATTTGGCATTGCCTTTCTTTGGGATTGGAATGAAAACTGACCTTTTCTAGTCCTGTGGCCACTGCTGAGTTTTCCAAATTTGCTGACACATTGAGTGCAGCACTTTCACAGCATCATCTTTTAGGATTTGAAATAGCTCAACTGGAATTCCATCACCTCCACTAGCTTTGTTCATAGTGATACTTCCTAAGGCCCACTTGACTTCACATTCCAGGATGTCTGGCTCTAGGTGAGCCATCACACCATCGTGATCATCTGGGCTGTGAAGATCTTTTTTGTACAAGTCTTCTGTGTATTCTTGCCACCTCTTCTTAATATCTTCTGCTTCTGTTAGGTCCATACCACTTCTGTCCTTTATTGAGCCCATCTTTGCATGAAATGTTCCCTTGGTATCTCTAATTTTCTTGAAGAGATCTCTAGTCTTTCCCAGTCTGTTGTTTTCCTCTATTTCTTTGCACTGATCTCCAAGGAAGGCTTTCTTATCTTTCCTTGCTAGTCTTTGGAATTCTGCATTCAAATAAGTATATCTTTCCTTTTCTCCTTTGCTTTTCGCCTCTCTTCTTTTCACAGCTCTTTGTAAGGCCTCCTCAGACTGCCACTTTGCATTTTTTTTCTTGGGGATGGTCTTGATTCTTGTCTCCTGTACAATGTCACGAAACTCCGTCCATAGTTCTTCAGGCACTCTATCAGATCTAGTCCCTTAAATCTATTTCTCACTTCCACTGTATAATCATATTTGATTTTATTTACTTCATACCTGAATAGTCTAGTGGTTTTCCCCACTTTCTTCAATTTAAGTCTGAATTTGGCAATAAGGAGTTCATGATCTGAGCCACAGTCAGCTCTGGGTCTTGTTTTTGCTGACTGTATAGAGCTTGTCCATCTTTGGCTGCAAAAATATAACAAATCCAATTTCGGTGTTGACCATCTGGTGATGTCCATGTGTCAGGACATGTCCAATGCAGTCATGGTTGGATCTGAATCACATGATGCGAAGATCTAGCTTATTACTTAATTTCTTTGATTCTCATTGTTTTCTCATCTCTTAAATGAAGGGATATCCTGATAACTAAATAGGTAAAGCCTGACCCTACAGTGCAAAGTGAAGACTCAATAAAATTTATGACATTAATAAGGAAAAGGAATAACACTGCTACTTCTACAACCAACACAACCACCCCCAGGCCATCAGTGCAATCTACTGTATTATCGACACTCTACCAAACCAGATAATCATGATGGTGTGATCACTCACCTAGAGCCAGTCATTCTGGAATGCAAAGTCAAGTGGGCTTTCAGAAGTATCATTATGAACAAAGCTAGGAAAGGTGATGTAATTCCAGTCGAGCTATTTCAAATCTTAAAAGATGATGCTGTGAAACTGTTGCAATCAATATGCCAGCAAATTTGGAAAACTCAGCAGTGGCCACAGGACTGGAAAAGGTCAGTTTTCATTCCAATCCCAAAGAAAGGCAATGACAAGGAATGCTCGAACTACTGCACAATTGCACTCATGTCACACACCCACTAGCAAATAATGCTCAAAATTATCCAAGCCAGGCTTCAATAGTACACGAACCATGAAATTCCAGATGTTCAAACTGGATTTAGAAAAAGCAGAGGAACCAGAGGTCAAATTGCCAGCATCAGTTGGATTATGGAAAAAGCAAGAGAGTTCCAGAAAAACTTCTGCTTTATTGACTATACCAAAGCCTTTGGCTGTGTGGATTACAACAAACTGTGGAAAATTCTTAAAGAGATGGGAATACCAGACCACCTGACCTGCCTCCTAAGGAATCTGTTTGCAGGTCAACAAGCAACAGTTAGAACTGGACATGGAACAACATACTAGTTCCAAATCGGGAAAGGAGTACATCAAGGCTATATATTGTCACTTTGTCTATTTAACTTATATGTAGGGTACATCATGCAAAATGCCAGGCTCGATGAAGCACAAGCTGGTATCAAGACTGCCATGAGAAATATCAGTAACCTCACATATGCCAATGATACCACCTTTATGGCAGAAAGCAAAGAACTAATGAGCCTCTTGATGAAAGAGGGGAGTGAAAAAATTGGCTTAAAACTCAACATTCAGAAACTAAGATGATGGCATCTCGTCATGGCAAATAGATGGGGAAACAGTGGAAACAGTGAGAGACTTTATTTTAGGGGGCTCCAAAATCACAGCAGATGGTAACTGCAGCCACCAAATTAAAAGATGCTTGCTCCTTGGAAGAAAAGTTATGACCAAACTAGACAGCATATTATAAAGCAGAGATATTACTTTGCCAACAAAGGTCCATTTAGTCAAAGCTTTGCTTTTTCCAGTAGTCATGTATGGAAATGAGAGTTGGACTATAAAGAAAGCTGAGTGCTGAAGAATTGATGCTTTTGAACTGTGGTGTTGGAGAAGACTCTTGAGAGTCCCTTGGACTGCAAGGAAATCCAACCAGTCCATCCTAAAGGAGATCAGTCCTGAGCGTTCATTGGAAGGACTGATGCTGAAGCTGAAACTCTAATACTTTGGCCCCCTGATGTGAAGAACTGACTCATTTAAAGACCCTGATGGGTGGAAAAGATTGAAGGTGGGAGGAGAAGGGGACGACGGAGGATGAGATGGTTGGATGGTATCAGTGACTCAGTGGAGATGAGTCTGAGTAAGCTCTGGCAGTTGGTGATGGACAGGGAAGCCTGGCATGCTGCAGTCCATATGGTCACAAAGAGTCACACACAACTGAGTGACTGATCTGAAACTGAACCAAACCTTTATCACAGTAACCTTTTTGCAAACTCAAGATTTTATGGCGAAATGTGAAGATGACTTCTAACAGAGCTTTAAGTTTCTTTGCTAAAATCAGTGCAAAGCACAGAATTCAAGAGAACTTGAAAAGAAATCTCGATTAAAGGGTCAAAGAACTTGTCAGAGCACACCAGCTGTAAACGTTAGGGCATGAGATGCAGGGTTGGTGAAAAGGAGTGATAATGAAATCATTCCTTTTCCCTGATCTGCAAAACTGGTTATGCTTTGTTCTGCCTCCCTAAAGGGTTGTTTTGAAACTGCTTTGATAATTCAGTATTAAAGTGCTTTGTAAACTAATTATAGATAGCAGCAATGCTTGAACTGTATTTTTATACACATTTCCTAGTGATCTGCCTGGAGAAACAATGATCTTCAAAGCCTGGATAACTGCCTGTACCTGTTTATCCCCTAATGTTTATTGGCCAAATTACCCATGCACAGACCATTTCTCCCACATCAGAAAAGGGAAAGCACAGTGCCATCTAAGTGCACACATCTGACTTTTGCTTCCCTCTTTCCAAATGTCTACAAATTGGGTTTTATAATTCTATAACAATGATGACCCCTGCACACACACACACACACACACACACACACACAAACATTTAAGTTTACTTTTCCAAAGGTCAAGTTTTAAGAAAAATCAAAATCAATCATTTCCTTAATTGAAAGTGTAAATGCAAGCAAATACCAAGACAATCATTTTTTTCAGTTTAATATTATGTATTTTATAAATTTCACCTTTCCTATTTATTTGTTACCCCTTCATATGCATCACTAACTCAAGAACAAAGAAAATTATTTGTAATATGTAAATTGTAAGTCAGTAAACTAGAGTACTACTTAAGATAAATTAACAATCATTTGGAATAACTGATAATCTTATTTTAATTTCATAAAATGAAAGAAAAAATAATAAACATAAAAGAAAATAAAACATATTATGACACATAATATAGTGTTCATTTTTCTAGTTTACTTCTGTTTGACCAAAATAGAAAAGAAAAGCATTTTTCCACTATTAAAAATGTCAAAGAAACCAAATTTAGAATACACATTTATCAGGAATTCTAAACACAAGTACTCTAAAACTAAATTATGACAGTGTTATACCTGTATAGCAGAAAATCCACCACTTACATAGTGGCAAAAATCCCACTAATTCTATACCGCACCCAGAAGTAAACCCAAATATGTTTTCTCAGCACAATCCAGTATTTAACAGGCATGTGTAGAGAAAAACCTGCAGTTGTATAATTATATAAAATCCCAATGAATTTGTCCTTGTTATGCAAAAATAACTTTGGAAATTTGCTATATAGACCAGGAACAAATGAACACAAGGGAAATGATGAACACTCACAGTAACTCTGAATATGTCAACCTGACAAACAGAAACATCTGACTGGCTAAGGAACATCATTAATTTTATTAAAAGCCATTTAAGTGCTAATTTCTTTTAATGTTCATTCAAATTTCAAGTTTTCCTCCCATGATTTACTTTTCTTGTCGCCTATTCCAACCACACTCAAATTTAGAGTTTAAAGGAGTATACTCTTCTACTCTTGAATTCAAAAATTTCCTATTTTAAAGTTCTAAATTATATTTAGATATTTCTTTGGTAAAAGAACTAGATTTATTAAATTCTTTCCTTAAATGGTCAGATATTTACACTGTATTTTTCTAGTTTTTGGTGTCATTCTGATTTGCAACGTCCTGCAGTATCATTCGCTAGAGCCTACTACATGACATTCACATTCTGCTTTGGTTAATTGATTTTTGTGCAAGGGGCAGAGCAGTCAAATATTATAAGCCTTTTGTTTGTAGAGCTCATTAAATGAAAGCTCATTTCCTCCAGTGAAAAGGGGCCAAGGCAGTTTAAGTGGGAGGGTTTCTTGTGTCTCAGGGTTATGTTTTAATTAATTCCTTTGCCATAGCTACTGTTACCACAATACGTATGGAGATGCTGTTTTGAGATAAATCTTTTAAAAAGAAGTTTGCTTTCAATGCCAGGACTGAAAGAGAGTCAGCTTCAGCTGGTGGAATAAAAGTAGGTGCGTGATACAAAAGATGCTGTACAGTCTTGGGAAACCACTTCATCATTCCGGATGCTAATCTTTCTTTTACCATCTCATCAATAAGAGGCTTGGATTAGATGATCCAGAAGGTCTCTACTGTGTCTATTACTTTAGTGGGTCTTCATTTACCTATCAATCCTGGCTTTATAGCTATTTTTAAAATTAAAATCTCCTAAAACACTAACTAGCAATTAAAATCTTTGTTCTATAATATTATATAAAAGGAGGATTATAGGAATGGCAATGGTAAATAGAAAAAATAGATCATGATTTTAAGCATTATTAAATTTGGTGTAATCATTTTGGAAATCTCTTGAATAAATAATAAAGTTCCCCTTTCTAAAATCTACAACTGCTGTTACAGATAATCAAATGCATTTTTAATTTTTTTTCCCCAAATGACAAAGTGGTTGTAAACAAATTACATATCACCCACCAACCTGCCCATTGATTTGCTCCTCCGGTCAGTGTAATAGGATTTTTTCCTAAAAAAGAAAGAAAGAAAGAAATCGGCTGAGGAAAGTCACATGAAAATTGTGAAATCAAGGAGTGACAACTTTCAATTATACTGAGCATTTCAATACTCTCATTTTCACATGCTAAAGAAAGACATGAAATAAACCAGTGTAACAGGAAGAACATTTCCCAGGTTGTCTCAGTGGGTAAAGAATCAGCCTGCAATGCAGGAGATGCAGAAGACGTGTTGTTTGATCCCTTGGATTGGAAAGATCCCCTGGAGGAGGACATGGCCACTCACTCCAGTATTCTTGCCTGGATAATCCCATGGACAGAGCAGCCTGGTGGGCTACAGAGCATGGGGTCGTAAAGAGTCAGACACAACTAAAGCGACTGAGAACACACACAAATAGGAAGAATGGTGAATTTGCATTGTTTTAACTTCAGAATCTAAGTTACTAATAACAGAGACACTTCATAAATCAATAGATGATTTTTGAATATTTGATTTTTTTTTTTTAAGTTTTTAAAAATATTTATTTATTTGGCTGTTCTGGGTCTTATTTGCAGCAAGTGGGATCTACTTCCCCAACCAGGGATCAAATTCAGGTGCCCTACAATGGGAGTTCAGAGTCTTAGCCACTAGGCCACCAGGGAAGTCCCTTAATTCTCTTTTGAAAGACTGTCTTCTGCTACACAATGCATATTAATCAGAGCATATGCTTGTTTGTTATACAAAGTCATCTATCCATCTAAACACATATGTACTGAATATTTCTGATATTGCAAAGAATTATATTATAACCTTAATATTATAATTAGAATTATATTATAATTAAATTATAATCATTAAAAATTTAGAGAAAAAAGAGGGTCTTTACCCTCAAAAAGCTACTTTACAGTTGAGGAGACAACTGATAGTTATAATAAAGTGTGATGACACAGTAAAACAAGGAGGGGTAGAGAAGCATTAAGAAGGGATCTCATTTAGCCTTTGTAGATGTAGGAGAAAGGAGACAGGGAAGCCTTCTTCACTATGTGTTACCTGTGTTGAGTCTTAAATTCAACCTTGTTGAATGACAGGAGTCTTCTAAACGGAGTACTTAGGACATAGCATTTTAGCCTGAGGTAGCAGGATATGAAATGGTTATGGGAGCAAGTGAACCATTGTAATATTCAGGGAATTTTTACTAATTTGATAACTGCCAGCATATAAATTGCAAGTTGAAGATCATAAAGAGGTGAGGGGATAATGAACAAGGCATATATAATGAAGGATCTTAACCACTGATGCTAAGCTTTGGGGCTGAAAGATATTGAGTGTATTAAGTAAATGTGTACCATTCTGATTTTTGAGAAACTAAATATTTTAATGACAGAGATTAATTCACACTCTAGAAGATTCTCCCTAAATCCACATCTTGAAGCTCAAGAATCTCATTCAGCATCTTCTAAAATGCCTCTTTACCCCCACCCACCAAAACCCATTCCAGAGAATCAGAAGACTCCTCTGCAGTGCCTGTGGTTTCTAGAAAGAAGGGCTGAGAGTCAGCACAATTGATATTTAGTCCTGTATTATTAACTGCTTAGAAAACCTGAAAACATTCTGAGCTACTGTATTTCATAGCAATCACCAGTCACAATCCTAGAAAAGAATTTTAACTTGTCCCTGACATACTCTAACACTAATTTTAAGTATGGAGTTTGACCGTTTGCTCTGCTTTTCCTAAACTCACATTTTAAATATCACTTCCTTCATTTTTTTCAAATACACACAGGTTTGTATGCATATGTCATTCACTCCCTATTGGGCTATAAACCCAACTTCACTCTAAAATTCTCTCATATTCACCCCATCATTATATAACTTTTCACTGACTATCTTCTATAAGAGATTGGGCTTCTTAAAGATGGAAGTTTCAGTTCATCTGACTTTGTGTATATAGTATCAGTTCAGTTCAGTCGCTCAGTCATGTACGACTGTCTGCGACCCCATGAATCGCAGCATGCCAGGCCTCCTTGTCCATCACCAACTCCCGCAGTTCACTCAGACCCACGTCCATCGAGTCAGTGATGCCATCCAGCTATCTCATCCTCTGTCATCCCCTTCTCCTCCTGCCCCCAATCCCTCAGAGCATCTGAGTCTTTTCCAGTGAATCAACTCTTCACATGAGGTGGCCAAAGTACTGGAGTTTCAGCTTCAGTATCATTCCCTCCAAAGAAATCCTAGGATTGATCGCCTTCAGAATGGACTGGTTGGATCTCCTTGCAGTGCAAGGGACTCTCAAGAGTCTTCTCCAACACCACAGTTTAAAAGCATCAGTTCTTCGGCGCTCAGCTTTTCTTCATAGTCCAACTTTCACATGACCACTGGGAAAACCATAGCCTTGACTAGATGGACCTTTCTTGGCAAAGTAATGTCTCTGCTTTTGAATATGCTATCTAGGTTGGTCATAACTTTTCTTCCAAGGAGTAAGCATCTTTTAATTTCATGGCTGCATTCAGCATCTGCAGTGATTTTGGAGCCCCCCAAAATAGTCTGACACTGTTTCCACTGTTTGCCCATCTATTTCCCATGAAGTGATGGGACCAGATGCCATGATCTTCATTTTCTGAATGCTGAGCTTTAAGCCAACTTTTTCACTCTCCTCTTTCACTTTCATCAAGAGACTTTTGAGTTCCTCTTCACTTTCTGCCAGAAGGGTGGTGTCATTGGCATATCTGAAGTTATTGATATTTCTCCTAGCAATCTTGATTCAAGCTTGTGCTTCTTCCAGTCCAGCGTTTCTCAAGATGTACTCTGCACAGAAGTTAAATAAGCAGGATGACAATATACAGCCTTGACGCACTCCTTTTGAAACCAGTCTGTTGTTCCATGTCCAGTTCTAACTGTTGCTTCCTGACCTGCATACAAATTTCTCAAGAGGCAGGTCAGGTGGTCTGGTATTCCCATCTCTCTGAGAATTTTCCATGGTTTATTGTGATCCACGCAGTCAAAGGCTTTGGCATAGTCAATAAAGCAGAAATAGATGTTTTTCTGGAACTCTCTTGCTTTTTCAATGATCCAGTGGATGGTGGCAATTTGATCTCTGGTTCCTTTGCCTTTTCTAAAACCAGCTTGAACATCTGGTAGTTCATGGTTGACATATTGCTGAAGCCTGGCTTGGAGAATTTTGAGCATTACTTTACTAGCGTGTGAAGTGAGTGCAATTGTGCAGTAGTTTGAGCATTCTTTGGCATTGCCTTTCTTTGGGATTGGAATGAAAACTGACCTTTTCCAGTCCTGTGGCCACTGCTGAGTTTTCCAAATTTGCTGACATATTGAGTTCAGCATTTTCACAGTATCGTCTTTTAGGATTTGAAATAGCTCAACTGGAATTCCATCACCTCCACTAGCTTTGTTCATAGTGATGCTTTCTAAGGCCCACTTGACTTCACATTCCAGGATGTCTATCTCTAGATGAGTGATCACACCATCATGATTATCTGGGTCGTGAAGATCTTTTTTGTATGGTTCTTCTGTGTATATGGTATATTCTTTGGTAAATAGTAATGAGGATTCCCATGACTGATGAATAAATGAATGAGCTTTTAACTCACAGCTGCATTTGTCTCCTTCAGTGCCTGAAGGTACTTTCAATTTAATAAACATTTACTAAATAAGGTATATCTTTAAAAGACTACAAATGTAGAAATTGGTTTAAAATAATTGTCAGCATCAAAAAAATCTAGGAATGTGATTAAGAGATGATAAGGATTATGATCATAATTATCAGTTGTGGATATGTTAAGGAATAACATAAAAAGACAAGGGAACATTGAGACTAAATATTATCCTCTTTTTATTGTTACTATTTTGAAGCATTTTTAAAATTTTTGAAATGTTTTTGGAGAAATAAAATACAAATGAAGGAAAAAAAATCAGACAAGATGAATACACATGGTTTTTAGACCATAAAAACAAATAAAATTAAGAGACTCACT
The DNA here is from genome assembly GCF_032405125.1 of Capricornis sumatraensis. NCBI lineage: Eukaryota > Metazoa > Chordata > Mammalia > Artiodactyla > Bovidae > Capricornis > Capricornis sumatraensis. The sequence continues at coordinate 57,803,032 of NC_091084.1, read as the reverse complement.
TTTCCCAGTTAACAAAAATTCTAATTACCAGTCAAATCTAGGATGAACTATATGTGACAATTAATGCTGTCAAGTCCTCTTATTTGAGGATTTGTTATTGTATATCTTGAGGACATCCCATAATGGCTTGTATCTGCGTGGCTGTATAAGAAGGGGAGCTTTCTTTCTGTCTTTGCAATCTCAGTGAATTTCCTGTGACACAAGCCACATTTGGTTTAATGCTTATTTATGATAAAAAGGGTGATATTTCTCTTTGTGGAGAAATTTCTCTGCTTGGGGAAGATTTAGTTTTTATCTCATCTCACACACTAGCAAAGTAATGCTCAAAATTCTCCAAGCCAGGCTTCAGCAATATGTGAATCGTGAACTTCCTGATGTTCAAGCTGGTTTTAGAAAAGGCAAAGGAACCAGAGATCAAATTGCCACCATCCACTGGATCATTGAAAAAGCAAGAGAGTTCCAGAAAAACATCTATTTCTGCTTTATTGACTATGCCAAAGCCTTTGACTGCGTGGATCACAATAAACCATGGAAAATTCTCAGAGAGATGGGAATACCAGACCACCTGACCTGCCTCTTGAGAAATTTGTATGCAGGTCAGGAAGCAACAGTTAGAACTGGACATGGAACAACAGACTGGTTCCAAATAGGAAAAGGAGTACGTCAAGGCTGTATATTGTCACCCTGCTTATTTAACTTCTATGCAGAGTACATCATGAGAAACGCTGGACTGGAAGAAACACAAGCTGGAATCAAGATTGCCAGGAGAAGTATCAATAACCTCAGATATGCTGATGACACCACCCTTCTGGCAGAAAGTGAAGAGGAGCTAAAAAGCCTCTTGATGAAAGTGAAAGAGGAGAGTGAAAATGTTGGCTTAAAGCTCAACATTCAGAAAATGAAGATCATGGCATCCAGTCCTATCACTTCATGGGAAATAGATGGGGAAACAGTGGAAACAGTGTCAGACTTTATTTTGGGGGGCTCCAAAATCACTGCAGATGGTGACTGCAGCCATGAAATTAAAAGACACTTACTCCTTGGAAGAAAAGTTATGCCCAACCTAGATAGCATATTCAAAAGCAGAGACTTACTTTGCCAACAGAGGTCCATCTAGTCAAGGCTATGGTTTTTCCAGTGGTCATGTATGGATGTGAGAATTGGACTATGAAGAAGGCTGAGTGCTGAAGAATTGATGTTTTTTAACTGTGGTGTTGGAGAAGACTCTTGAGAGTCCCTTGCACTGCAAGGAGATCCAACCAGGCCATTCTGAAGGAGATCAACCCTGGGATTTCTTTGGAAGGAATGATGCTAAAGCTGAAACTCCAGTACTTTGGCCACCTCATGCGAAGAGTTGACTCATTGGAAAAGACTTTGATGCTGGGAGGGATTGGGGGCAGGAAGAGAAGGGGATGACAGACCATGAGATGGCTGGATGGCATCACTGACTCAGTGGATGTGAGTCTGAGTGAACTCTGGGTGTTGGTGATTGATGGGGAGGCCTGGCGTGCTGTGATTCATGGAGCAGCAAAGAGTCGGATACAACTGAGCAACTGAACTGAACTGAACTTATGGGACCAGATGCCATGATCTTAGTTTTCTAAGGACTCGATGGACACTCGAGTCTGAGTGAACTCCGGGAGTTGGTGATGGACAGGGAGGCCTGGTGTGCTGCAATTCATGGGGTTGCAAAAAGTCGGACACGACTGAGTGACTGAACTGTACTGAACTGCACATATACAAGTGAACCTTTCACCCACTCAGTCAATAATAGCCTGCAATTCTCCTTAGTCTTTCTGCATAAATGAACCTGCAGGACTAAATTATTTCCACATACATCTTCATTACATAACTTATTAACTGCATATTGTCCATTGACAGAGCTTTCTTTATTTTCCCTTGTTTTTTCATTTGAAAGATCCTTCTATTTTACACCTTGTATCTAGACAGCATTTATCTACCTACCTACCCACCCACTTATAACAACAGTCACTCAAAATTATAAGTAAATCATTATCTCAATCACTGTTTCCAATCAGTGTTTCACATAGCCAGTGTCCACATGTGAAGATGTTTGAAGGCTCAAATGAGAAGGACTGTCATAGGAGAGGAACCCTGTTCCCTACTCCTTGTTAAGCGAAGCTCCTGTACTTTTATCTATTTTATACACTGGGGTCTCTGCATGTTATTACATCATTTTATTTTTGAGTGAGTTATCCTTTGCATACAAATGTGATCTAAGTTTATTCCCAGCAATAATAAAATGTTGTTCTTAGTTGTTTTAAACAATTATCCCAAATTTGCTATGATTAAAACACTTGTCGGAATAAAAGCTTGAGGAAAGGTGGAAGGCTGACCCATATTGAACTGTCTGAGAAACTACAGGATGACTGAATCATCTTAAGTAGGCTTGCCCATTTTAATGTGAGAAGGGTAAGAATGAATATGAATCACCTTGATTAAAAAGAAAAATGAGGAAAGTGGGAATTGATATTTATGGAATATAGAAGACACACAAAGTCATTCCTAATAGAATAAAAGATAGAAAATGTGGGATATTTTAATTCTCAGATTTTTTTGGTTAGTTATGAAACCCCAAGTCCAGTATGCAGGCCATTTTAATCAAGGAAAGAAATTGCTAGAAAATTTAGATATATAAAATTCTATATATGCAGACTATTCAAGCATAGGCTCTAGATAAAATGTTGAAGTTTCGTGTTCAAACAGTAAGTTAGCAGAAAACTTTTGTAGGAAGGGTTATAACTCTAATAATTTTTTCTGAATAAATTTGCAGCTTTTCTTTATGGAATGCAATATAGGTTTCAACACTGAATATGGAATAGTCAAGCATGTGTATGTCCCTCTTGCATAAATCTTTAAAAAAATCTTGTCTTGAAAAGAGATATGCATTTTTCCTATTTAAGTTCTTTGATGTCAATCCATTTCTTAATTTTAAGATAATATGTATGTCTATATATGTCCCTAAATATGATAACAATTGACATTTGGAAATTGAGCTAACAATCATGAAAATACTTTGCCACTTACTCTATTTAAATAATATTCCCTCTTCATGAGCTGACTGCTATCCCAAATTTTAGGCATACCTTATAAATAAATCAGAAGTTAGTTACTAAGGAGTTGGTTAATGCTACATCTATTATTAAAGTAATATGGAAAGATGTTGCAAAAGAACTCATTCTAGAATTCCTCAGAATGTTTTCTCAAGAATATCATCATATGATGATTTTAAAAATCCATCATCAGATGAAAATTAAGGAAAGTTGTTCTATGTAACTGTCTGTTTAAATTTATGAACATTATAAGAATTATTAAAATAATAAAATCTTCAAGATAATATTTCTCTACCAACTATAACAAAATCACTTGGGATGCTTGTTAAAAATGTATATACTCTATCTTATCCTCTGGGTATAGGTTCTAGGAAACTTCACTTTTGCTGAGTTTCCCAGGTAATTTTGATGTATTCTGAAGGCTTAGAATCACTTCTCTAAAAATTCCTACAGTAAATAAACATTGTTTAACTTTGAATTTCAAGAACGTATTTGGTCACAGGAGATTTTTCTTTTACTTTCTCTTGAACCAGTGTTCTTTTGGTATACTTTGGGAAAGCTATATATTTTCTAATATTTATATTATTAAATCAAAAGAATCACAATTGCATTTTTGAAAGTTTCAGTAATGTGGAAATTGTAAACATTATCTTGAAAAACATAAAGAAGAAACTTCAGCCACAACATCAATTAAAAGAGACAGTAACTATATATATTTCATATTTCTTGTGATGTATCATAACTCTTCTTTCAAATGCAATCTTATCAGAAAATAAAAATGAATATAATTTATAACAGCAAAATGGTTTTAAAGAACTTCTAAGGAAAAGACACAAAGAAATAATTTTGATATAGATTTTTTTAAATTATGAGAATATTAATTATTCTTTAAAGTAGAGTTCCTCAATATTTATCTGAAAAGTAAGGGAAATGAGAGGAAAAAGGCCAATATGCTCTAACAGATTTTCAATTTTTAAATTTAATACAATCCAACCAAGATGGTGGAATGAGTTATATGAAATTTGTGACACTAGATTCTTTTGCCATTGTCTTTATAAGACTTTTTCCTGATACACTACAGCAGAGTGGACATACTTGGATAGTACTGTTAGGGGAAGCACATTGATTGAAACCGCCTATACTGGCCAGGCACCATAGTAACCATCTGCATGAGTTGTTTTATGACAGGTGGTCCTGGTAAGGAACATGGAACTAATAAGCCTCCACCAACCAGAAGAGTTTGGGAAAGGTCAAAAGGAGACACCACATGTCTGACCACCTCCCAGAATCCTTCTCTCTGGCATCCATCTTGGCTGAACAAGGCGTGCACCACCAGGAAGGACTCTGAGTCAGACAATTGGCTAAAGACAACTCGAAAACTAATCCTATCACCATAAAACCGGGCTGCAGCCAGAGCTGTTCTCCTGGGTTCCCTTACCCTACTGCTCTCCACCCAGGCGCCCTTTCCCAATAAAATCTCTTGCTTTGTCAGCACATGAGTCTCCTCGGACAATTCATTTCCTAGTGTTAGACAAGAGCCCAGTTTCGGGCCCTGGAAGGGGTTCCCTTCCTGCAACAGTACTGATAAAGAAAGAAAAACCATCTCTGAAATTATGAATGTCAAATATTTGGTACAAAGTGAGCATGCTAACCAACATTTATGTCTCATTGAAGGAAACTATAACTTCAAATTAATAATAAGTGTCTTGGCCAGGAACTAAGAATCAGATGATGCCAAATTCCCCCTTGGATAGCAGAAAAGGATTCAGTCTTTTGGACCTCTAGCAGACATGTGTTTTCTATAAAGTTCAGAGGAGGTAACGGAAGCTATGAAACTTTTTGGATGAGATATTTAAACATAATATTCAGTTAACCTGAACAGAATTCGAATACTAAAATCTACTCAAATGGCATGCTTTGTGACAGTTTCTAAGGGTTTCCTCCTTTTGGATCTCTACAAGGCAATTAGTTTGTGCATAAACTCAACTATAACTCCTTTAAGAAACAATGGTGAAATCACAGGAATAGGGGCAGGATGAAGGCATATGAAAATTAATTTGGAATTTTTTTTTAGCAATTTCACCCTGATATCAGAAAGTAGGTTATTGTCTTGGGTGTTACACTTCTTTTGCATCTTTGTTTATATCCTGCAAGCAAATTAGAACTTGCTAAAAGTAATTTCGTAAGAAAGTAAAATAAATAAGGACCCACAAAATAATAAGGACTTCACCCCCACCCATCAGAAGCAATCATGTTTTAGCATATTATATTTTCTTCCATTTTTTTCTATTCATTTTACATTGTTGAAATCTCATTGTATAAATAAATGCATATCCTATACATATTTTACTTAAATTTTACTACTTATTATTTAACTAGTCATTAAGAAATCCTTGTACCCATTAACTTTATAAATGAATTAATTTGCATTACAAGGGTATATCTAATTTATTTGAATCCTCTACCATTGAACATATTCACATTTTTCACAATTATAAAAATATTGCAGGGAATGTTTTTACATATTTTTCAATTTTCTTCTTAAGATAAAACATGAAGCTTATGAAAAGTTTTAAATCTCACAGAAAATACTTTTAAATTGTTTCAGAATATTTTATGAAGCTTGAGTCTCACCACATATCAACAGATGTGATTATTCACCATATCTGTGCTAGGTTTGAAAAGTACTACCTGTGAAAGTGTTTGATAATTTTGTAAGTTAAAATGAATCTCATTGTTTTAATTCTGCATGATTCTGTGTAGCATGTATACATACAGACCAAACAAGAAGAAACCAGATAGAGCAAAAGGAAAATACTCTCCCATTGTCAGCCTGAAATAAGTCACAGGCATGTATTTCAAAAGACTTTTTTAAGAAGGAGACATGGTGTCAGGAGGAAAAAATTCCTCAGAAGTCAAGAGATGTAGAGTAGCACAGTGTTTACTTACCTATTTGTACTCTCAAGATTGGTTCAGTAAAATGACCTGAATTGAAAGAACTCTTCTGGAGACTTCAAACTATCTAATCACAACACAAATAATATTTCATATGTCCTTACTTGCTTCTTTCAGGGATCAAGTTTCATAAAAATGTACAAACTTCAGGTTCTTATAGATATCATATTAATAATTTATATAAGGTGCTAAAGAATTCTAAGGAATTTTCTTTCCTGTGTTCATCTTCTTTTGTTCTTTATTTTGTTACTATTATTATTTTTGCCAAGCTCTTCAAGATATTATTTACCTATCTTATAATTATCTATATAGAGGATTTTGAAACTATTTCTCAAACAGGTTGTTCAGTTGCCCAGTCATGTCCAACTGTTTGCAACTCCATGGACTGCAGCACCCCAGGCCTCTCTGTCCCTCACCATCTCCCAAAGTTTGCCCAAGTTCATGTCCATTGCATCAGTGATGCCATCTAGCCACCTCATCCTCTGATAGCCTCTTCTCCTTCTACCCTCAATCTTTCCCAGCACCAGTGACTTTTCCAATGAGTCGATTTCCCCATCAGATGACCAAAATACTGGAGCTTCAGCTTCAGCATCGATCCTTTCAATGAGCATTCAGGGTCAATTTCCCTTAAGACTGACTGGATTGATTTCCCTTGAGATTGACCCAAATGGGAATGGGAGTCAATTTAGGTATCTAATTCTAATATTGTCACTGTAAAATTCCTCAGTAGTTGCCAGTGCTTAATCAATTTCTGCTTTGTGGGCAACGACTTGTGGGGGCAACTTCCAAAGCCTGAGGAATTTCAGATGACTAAAAAGACAAGACTCTCGAGGCTTGTCATGCGACCCGAGGCTGGCAGCCCTCTCACAGATCTGGCCTCTTCCATGCTACCAGGTCTGATAAATTTCTTCACAGTTTTGAATTGCCCTCTTACTGTTCATGCAAATTCATTATCTAGAGGCTCTTTTCCTTGGCTTTTTGTTACCCTGAACCTTTTAAAACCTTTTTTAGCAGTTGATGAAGCATACTGAGCTCCAATGCCAGTTCATGCATAGTAGAAACACTTGGATTTCATTGTGAGAGATCAGGAAGAAAAGTGATACATTCTGCATATAACACAAAACACACAATATGGGGAAATAGGTCTATTCAATTTTTTACTTTCCTGTAGTCTTGCCTATAGGAAAGATTGAAACATCTTTGAACTAAGAAGGTCTTTCATTACCATTTATCCTTTGGCACTGAGAACAGAGTTAAGAAACTATCTGGTTGATCTGCACCTGAGGAAAGATTTCTGATAACTTCTATACAGAGAAGAATGCCGACTCTGTATACATAAGAATGCTACACTCTTACTTCTGTCACAAAAATAAGAGTTCCATCTACCTATATTAAATAAGTGAGACTGATTTGGGAAATAATAAGTAAAATTAGAAAACAACTTTCTTTCCCTCCTTCCAGTCTAGTCCAGCTAGAAATGATATAAAGCATCCAGGGAACCTGGAAGCTTACATTAGGCAAGGAAATTAGAAGGTAAGATAAATGGCCAAAATTAACTAAACTTGGGGGAAAAAAAGCATTTCTTCTGCAGAAAGAATTACATTTATTACTCTCTGGTTGTGCAAAAAACAGGCTCATCTTAATATATTCTGAGATAGAATGAAATAAAACCTGAAAATACCTGAAGGGCATCCTAATATTCAGTCTCTCTGCATACTTGCACAGTGTGTCCCATGGAATGTGAATTTTAATAAACATGATATCCGGGTTTGCAACAGCTGGCTGTAAAGGGCAACAGAACAGGTGCCAATTAGAATCAGAGCTGATAATATCATGTCACAATTTGACCTGACAGGGAAGAACACTGTCCCCTTTATATATACAGGAATCATTATCACTGATTTTAAAGGAATTTATATGAATAAAATTTCTTAACACAGAATTATCTTAATAAAAATGTAATAATGCCATTGTATGCAAGAAATAATCATCCATGTGAGTCAGCGCGCTTTCTTCCTTGACCAGAGCCACCAACCAGAATAATCATGAGCCAATTAGGACTCTGAAGTTATTCTGGTTGTAAACTTTCTCATGATCCTTTCTTTCCTGGACAAGGTGGGTAGACAACACTGACATTTATACCAGTTATTCATTCATTTATTCTTCTAGCATATTTTATTGAGCAATTACTATTATACTTGTGAGAGCCTATGAAAATTCTGGGGATAAACAGAGTATAAGACCTACAAGTCCATGCCCTTGCAGAGCTGTCAATTTTGCATACTTACTTGAATCTTAAAAGGTTAGTATAATGTTTCCTGCAAGAGATCATAATAATTTGTGTCTTTGATCTAGACAAGAGGTTTTTAAGCAAAATAAAGTGGGCATTGGGATTATCTAAGGAGCTTATAACAAACTTGAGTACTCTGGTCAATTTCTTTAATCCTAAATGCCTACTTGGAAGAAATGACACAGTATGGAAGAAAAAACACAGGGTTTAGAATCACAAAGAGGTAAGTACAAATTCCATTTCTATCATTTATTAACTCTAGGATCTTGGGGAAATTACCTAATTTCTCTGATCCTCAGTTTTGTCGCTTGGGAAATGGAGAGAATGGTCTTACCTCATAGAGTTGTCATGAGTCTTATGAGAGACTAGACTATAAGGAGCTCAAGTACAAGAAGTTTACCAAAATGTTCATTCCCAGTGAGAGCATGCTTCTAGAATCACACCATGGCCAAAGTAATGGCTATTTTCAAAGCTTCACTAGAATAATTCTTTTTTTTTTTTTTTCTTTTTCTCAGTAAATAGCTCCTTGATTCATCTTTGGCGGAGCAGTGCCTTGGTTTTTAGGCCTTCTATAATAGGCTTTGAATTATACAAGTAAAAAGCCAGGAACAACGTATGATTGGGGAAAACTCTGAAGTTGAGGACTTGAATCAAGTCATTGAAAAGTTAAATTTTCTTTGAAATAAAACAGTATAAATTGTAATAAAACTGTATTTCTACAGACTATAGTTTCTTTGGGAAATTTATCCTTCCTCTTTATGTATTCAAAGTACCTTATGGTTTTATGTCATTGCTCAGTTCCTGGGGAGGTGTGGGTTACTTTCCAGCAGTTACTCAAAGACAGAGAAAATGGGACCCTCAGGATTAAAGAAAACATATTTAGTGCTCATTTCATCCCAGAATCTGGAAGTGAGACTTCTATGAAAACCAATCCAGACTTAGACAAAATCAGTCTCCACCAGAATGACACATTCTATAGGTGGGATGATTTAAGATAACAACCAATCCCTTGAGAAGTGCACTGATGTTAGATCATTACATTCTCTCCAGTGGTTTCTCAGAAGTTTGAGGGTGGGGAGCTCTTTTGAGGAATAAGCAGGTGTCGGGACAAAAAAAAAAATCATTTCTCAGGAGCTAAGCCTTATTCTGGTGTGAATGGAGATCAGACTCTCCCACAGAGCATCACAGTTCTTAAAACCTAGGCATGTTGGCTGCCAGAATATATTAGCAGCATGAAGAAGGAATGACTATTACATGCATGGGAGTTGGGAGAGATCTGGGAAGGCTTAACCTCCACCACAGGAGAGCTTGGGTTTCATACTATCAGTTGGTTCATAGCTTGTTTTTCTTCACAGCATGTGCAGCTAAAACTGGTCTCTCCCCACTTCTTCCACAGCTACTGCTCTGGGCTATCACCACCATCTCTGGTCTAGAGTCTTACAGTGTTTTCTAATAGAGTTTTGTTCATATTCTTGCCGCCAATGGTCTATTCATAGCACAATGGCCAGTTATTCTTTAAAATATAACTCAGATCATATACTTTCTCAGAACCTCATTTGAATTAGAGTGAAAACCAAAGTTTTTCCAATGACCTACACAGCCTTTTACAACCTCACCCTCGATATCTTGTTAAACCTTTCTCCTACTAATGTCCCTCTCATTCACTCTACTTCCATCATTTGGTCACTTGCTATTACTTGCCTGCTTCATTCCATCATCCTTACCTCACTCCATTTTTTTCTATAGTGTTTATTATCTTCTAATCAATGTTTATTATCTTCTATTTATGTAAGTGCTGTGAGAGGAGGGGTATTTGCTTTGTTCATTTATGTCTACTGAGCACCTAGTTCTACACCAGGCACAGAGTAGTCATTCACTAAGCATTCATTGAATGGATGAATGAATGAATGAGTTCACTTACTTTGAGTACACATTCTTTTAACTTGTACCTAAGCAAGAGACAATGAAGATAAGAAAGTAAATAAGCCAGAATTATTTTGGAAGAGGTACTATGTCAGGTTCAAATTAGCATCATGAATAGCTGGCTTAGCACTGACAATTAATTCAGTTTGGTCAACTCTTAAGATGTGAAAAAAATCTAATACACCCAAATAAAGTAGATGCTTGAGAAGTACATTACTGGATTATTTCTACCACCAGTGAACCATCAAGCTAAGGGCACATACAGCTAGAACATTTTTAATTTTGTATGTCTAAAATATATTAATAGGTACATACATATATATGTATATATTTTTTCTAAGCAGCATGAATTGTCTTATAATTTCTTCAACCTAATTTCTCTTTTGTTATACCTCTACTTAAAAAAAAAACAAAAATAGTTTTATTTCCTTGCAGCAGGGTGTTGATGAAGGGATGGTGTTGGCAGAAAGCAAGATTACTTTCTCCCTTGGAATCAGAAGCTCCCAATCTGGCACTATTCTGTTTAGCTCTGATGCAGGCAGGCTTTTCCAGGGGAACAAAACACCCACAGCCTTCACACTTCACATTATTATTTAATTATTCCATCCAAAATTTTCAGGAGGTAGAAGATTCATTCTTGAGGAAAAAAAAGGAAATTTTAAAAGTGTGTTTTTACAATGTCACTCTGCAAGTTGGTGGCAGGGAGCTGAAAAAAATATAGAATATGGTAGCTTGCTATACTAAGTATAAGATAAAGGTAAAATGCTGATATAATCTGGAAATACACTTGGATAATAAAGAACATGTCTTGACAGATATCATCTACCTATTTATCTGCACAGTCTTCAAACATGAATCATTATCTGTTGCTGATGTGATCATCTAGAAACTATCCACATCAACATGCAATTTAATGAGGATTTGAGATATACTCTGTGCCAGGCTCAGTGCTTAACTCTGTTGAATATAAATTTTAAAAATGGGAACTCGTTTCCTAGGGAATACTCCCATTTTTTTCTGCTAAAAATCCAATACTTGCTGACATTTTCACAATTTCATTTTCCTTTTCCACCTGTGACAAGACCTAAATATTTTCAATTTAATACTTATTAAAATTAAGCTTCAAATAAAGCACACATACTATAATACTAGAAATTTTAAGAAGAAATAAAAGTTCATGATAATGCAAAACACTGGATTTGATAGTTCATATAGGTATAACTATTTAGATGCCATTTAGTCATCAGTTAACATAAGGTTTAAACCAAAAACATATCTATGTTCTATATTATAATCATAACATTGTTTCTTTCTATGCCTACTTGCTTAAAAAGGCAATACATAGGATATTAAATTTTTTAATAATGTGGTTGGCAGAATTCTAAGAAATCCCCTTAGATCTTCATGCCTTGTCTTCATCTTGAACAATCTACAGGACCTGTGAATATGATGGCATATTCAGTCTCATGATTAAGTTCTTTATATGGCACATTTGCTTTTAAAACAGAGAGATTATTCTCCATGGCAGATGATTCCCTGAAAGGGACTCTTCTTGGCAAAAGAGATTCAACACAGCAGAGGTACACAAAGGAGAGTCTCTGCTGCTGGTTTTGAACATGGGTGGGGAGCATGCAGCAAGGAATCAGAATGGCCTCTAGGAACTGAGAGAGGTACCTGGCTTATAGCTAGCAAGGAGATGTGGATTTCAGTCCTACAACCACAAGGAACTGAATTCTATCACAACCACGTAAGCTTGAAAGAATACCCTAAGTTCCAGGTGTGAATGCAAGCCTATTCAATACACTGATTTAAGTCTTGCAAGAAACAGAGCCAAGTGTTCACCATACACAAACTCCTGATTTGCAGAACTGTGGGCTAACAAATGGGTTTTGTTTTAGGCTGCTGAATATGTGGTGATGCATTAAGCAGCAATAGAAAATTAATAAAAATAGTACTGAACAATTTCTTGATTAGAAATTTTAAGACTTTTTTATATATAAAAATAACATGCTTATTTCATATATAAAGTTAGCATGTTTATTACATAAATATGTTTTGTTCACTTAAACTGTTTTTGTTGATTTTACACATTAACATTATGATAATTAATCTAGTCCTAATTAATTCAACCATTTAAAAAACCAATGTTAATACTCTTAGAATTAAGAATATAAGTAAACATATCTTTGACAACCAAAATAAATGATTGCAGAAAATTAACTTTAAAATACAATTAAGGAATCTTAATTTTCCCTGATATTACACTTGATATTCTAACTGTATTCTGGATCTCACCCTTAATTTTCACCTAAAGGCCTTTCAATTTTTTTTACTCATCTGTCTTCTGTCTCCTCAATCTTTCTCTTCTATTTCTTTCTTTCCCTGCCTCTCTCCATTCACCCTTCCTTCCTCCTCATTATTTAAACATCACATACAAGAAAAAAAGAAAACAGAAAGAAAGAAGTAAAACTTCATGAGACCTCATTTCCATCTCGGGCTACCACTCTTCATTCTTCCACTCTTCATCCTTCCATTCTCAGATGAACAAACAGATGACATCTGCCACAGCCTCTATTTTTCCATTATCCAGTCACTCTTCAACTCGTCCCATTCTGTCTCCTCAGAGAAAAGATTCTCACTGATTTTACCAAAGATCTCCATATTCTCCAATTAACTGGGCCTCTTTCTTGTCTCACTCGACTTCTGAGCAGTATATAACCCTGGTAACCACTCTTCGCTGTGACTCCTCATCTCTTCTACTTCCACCTACATCCAACACCTTCAACCATTTATCCCCCCCCCCCCACTTTTTATAGGCTCACTTTTAGGCTCTTTTTTTTTATGGTTCTTTCCAATGGTCTCATACTAAAACACAGCTTATATTACCATCTATGTTCTAAAGATTAAAGCATTCACTTTCAGTTTAGACTCCTCATTTGAGCTCTAGACACAAATTTCAAACATGCTTACTAAAATACTAAAATCTAGATATTAACGGTTTGGCAGACTCATTTCTTTCAACATTTTGGTTTTCTTTTCATAGAGTTTTGTACTTTATACAGGATCATTCCTTCTTTAATTTAAAAAAATGTAAAAACAGCTATGCCCTTTGCAAAATATTTAAATTTACAGAAATGTATAGAGTAAAAAAGGAAAATATTTTAAAATATGACTATACATATGCATTTCTTTTCCATGTGGAAGAAAATTGCTATATGTTTTTAAAAGCCATATGTTATACCTTTTATATTAAAATGTAAAATATCATATCTCTTCCAGCACATTGTATCATATAGCTAATATTATTAAAGCACCTACCTCCTTTTCTAACATTAAGCCTTCTGCTCTGAGGTTCTTTTCAAATGTGTTTCTTTTGTCATATTGTATATTTGACTTTCTATAAACCAAGATGTAATCAATCCGCTTTTTGCCATCTTTGAATAGAAGTCCACTGGATGCTATGTAATTCATGTCATTCTGCAAATAAAGCAATGGTTGTTAATAGTGTAGGTTGGCTAAGCACACATATTCAGCTTTCAGACACTTTTGTTCAAATATTCACAATCCAATGTAAAAATGTATTTTTTACATCCAATTATGAAACGTGAAAAGATAATTTTTAAAGTTTCCATTTTTTAATATAAATTTATTTTAATTGGAGGTTAATTACTTTACAATGTTGTATTGGTTTTGCCATACTTCAACATGAATCCGCCACAGGTATACACATGTTCCCCATCCTGAACTCGCCTCCCTCATTCCTCCCCACCTTACAGTAGGAAACAAGCTACCAGTGATGTTCTAGGATTTGAAATTAGTCTGACACCGGAACATGGATTCTCTGATGTTAGCATCTAAAGGTATATGTTTTATTCAATAAAACCCTATAAAAATAATAACAGCCTATATACATTGAACATTTGCTCAAAATCAGGCCCAGACATAGATGTTTTACATGTTTTATCTTACTCAAAACTCAAACTTGCCTTCCAAAAATAAAGACAACAAAGCTTAAACAACATAAGTACTGAGAACTGAAATTAACATAATTTCCTCCATGAAATAATACTCAGATGAGGCATTATTTCCCTAAACCTATGTTCAACAACACCAAACAATAATTTCTGAACTGCTTGTTCCAAGAAATACTTCCCCCCAGAGTATAAGACTATGATCTGATGACAATCACCTACTTACTAAGACTAATCATGTGCTTTCTTTAAGGTACTCACCTTACTCTGTCCACCTATCCCAGCTGTTTTTCACAGATGCTGCCCAATTTTCAACCAACTGCCTGCCTTGCAAGATTTACCTTAATATCTACCAGCCCAGGTCCTAGAAACTTCTGAAAACTCTTTCCCAACTTCATCTTTGTAAAACTACTAAGACTACCCAGATGATATCCTTACTTGCTGTAACTTTAATAAAATTAATTTCAGCAATCACCTGATTTTTGTAATGGCCTGTTTTTGGGAGCTGGCACTTTGTCAGTAAACAGCTCAATATTACTTTAATTCAATTTTTATTCCTGGTCCATGTTTTTAGCTATTAGATACATTATCCTTTTTCCATGTTTCCTGTCAAGCTATTTGATTATCTGTACCAAATCTCTGTCCCATTTTTCCCATACAGGCATTCTTGAGCTTAAAAAATGTCCTAACATTCTGAGAGTTAACTGATAATTTCAAAAAAAGGGATCTCAGACTTCTTTGGAGGAGCCTGCTTAGGACATATATGCAGCTTAAGGTTTAAAAAAGTGAGGACCAGAGTAACCTAGTGGCCAACAAGTCAGCCAAGTAAAGCAACAAAAACTGATATCTGAGCGATTGTAATCCTACAGGAACAGGTCAGGTGGCTCAGGAGCTGTCTTCTTGGAGAAAATAGGTTCAAGTGTGTGAATTCAGGGGTACTAGAGACTCCAGTATTCTTTCCTGGAGAATCCCAGGGACAGAGGAACCTGGTGGGCTGCCGTCTATGGGGTCGCAGAGTCGGACACAACTGAAATGACTTAGCAGCAGCAGAGACTTCCAGGCTCAAGGACAAGAAGACTTTACACATTCTTTTCTCCAATGAATAAGAAGGTCTTGAGAGTCCCAGGATTACTTTATTGGATACTACAAGGTGACTAAGTAACAACTCAAGCAGAGTCACCACTGCCTTGTAGTTGCACAACATGTGCTGCCTTTAGTCTCTCAGTCATGTCCTACTCTTTGCAACACCATGGGTTGTAGCCCACCAGGCTCCTCTGTCTGTGAAGATTCTCTAGACAAGAATACTGGAGTGGGTTGCCATGCTTTCCTCCAGGGGATCTTCCCAGCATAGGGATCAAACCCAGGTCTCCTGCATTGCAGGTGGATTCTTAACCATCTGAGCCACCAGGGAAGCCCATAATAATGATGATAATAATGGCTATCACTAACTGACCTCCAACCATGGTGCCAGACAAATGTGCCAAGTGATTTATTCTCATAATTCTTTAAGGTAGATATTGACATGAGTACATAGAAGCCAAAAAGGTTGAGTAACATCCCAGATGTCACAGAAAAGGAAATAGTGAAACTAGAACTCTTATAGTGGTCTTGACAACTATATTGAAAAAGACAAGCATATGTAGGTACACATTACTAGGTCCGGGGGTTGGCAGTAATAGAAGGCTAACCCCTCAAAAGGCCTATGATTTATAGGTCCTATAGGGTAGAGATACTGAGGATTAGTAGCTGGAGAAGACATAATTAACTTCAGGCTTTAGAATTCTTTTGCCTCCACCACTCCAGAGATTTCACTTGGATATCTAATGGACATATCAAAGCTGACTGTCCAAAATGGAATTCCTTATTTTATCTAAGCAAATGTTCCCCAAACCCTTGTTATTTTGATTGGCTGCAAACCTATTCTTTAAATTGCTCAGATCAAAAATCTCTAGTCTTTGTTTCCTCTACTTTCACCCATCTAACATGCAAATCATTGGAACATTCTTCAAAATATATTTAGAATCTGATCACTTTCTAACATCCTCAACACTACTCTGTTCTAAGATATGTCATCTATTGACGACATTATCACAATAGTCTGACTCATCTCCTAGCTTCTACCTTTGCTTCTCTAAAATCTATTCTCAGCATGACAGTTAAGACACTTGAGTGATCCTCCACATTATAAATTACGTTATGTAACTCCTCTCTTCGAGACCCTTCAGCTGTTTTCCACGATACTCCACTCTTGATTCTCCTTTCCTTACCCTATTTTTCTTAACGACTGTTAAATTCCAACATGTTCAGTTCAGTTCAGTCGCTCAGTCATGTCCGACTCTTTGCAACCCCATGGACTGCAGCACATTGGGCTTCCCTGTCCATTACCAACACACAGAGCTTGCTCAAACTTATGTCCATTGAGTCAGTGATACCATCCAACCATCTCATCTTCTGTTGTCCCCTTTTCCTCCTGCCTTCAATCTTTCCCAGGGTCTGAACTCCAATGAGTCAGTTCTTCATATCAGGCGGCTAAAGTATGGTAGCTTCAGCTTCATCATCAGTCCTTCCAATGAATAATCAAGACTGATTTCCTTTAGTATTTCAAACATCTAACTCAGAACCAGACACATAGTACGCACCAATAGATCTTTATGGGAAGAAGGAAGAAAGGATAGAAGAAAAGAAGGGAATGGAAAGAATGGAATAACCCATGTAATGTGTATCCAGACAGGAATTACCTCAAAAATATAATGCCATTAAAAGCTCATGTAATCATTTCTCATCCTCTTTCCTCCAACATTAACACAAATCATATTAGAATAAGATGATTGATCACAAAATTATAGCAGAACTGCAAAACCACTGGCTTGTACTTTGTTTTATACATATGACCCACTGCCTCCAGGCATCCCCATGATAATATAAACAAAGACAAAGTTAAAATAAGGTTATATAAAATTTTCCCTCTGCATTTTATTTTGCCTAAAGTATATCATCCTCTTAATACTAGTCTAGTATTAAGTATCACCTGATCTTAAATTAATAATAACATACTTAGCCCAGGTGAAGGTAAAATCTTTCAATGAGATGATCTAGAAATCAAATGATTGGTTGGTAGGAAAATAATGAGACAGTAAGATAGCTTTTAAAATATTTTGTGTGTTTTACCAACTTTAAGAAAGTGGAACTCTGATAGTTATTACTCATTACTCTAAGATTAAGCAAAATAAATGTTAAACTCTTCCAGAAAATCAACTGCCTTACAATTTGAAAATTAAAAAAAAAAACTACATCTTTTACATTTTTATAATAAGTGACCTTAGGTAATATTAACAGTTCTTGTATCTTTGTAAACATGTTACAATCAAACTCTATTAACTAGGATTCTAGTTTAGTATCTAACTATTCTATGATATAAATTATGAATAAAAAGTTTGACCAATTGATCAGGCAAAAAGAAAAGTAGTTTTCAAAATGATGATAAAGAAATATGGCAAGCAAACTCATTCTATGAGGCCACCATCACCCTAATACCAAAACCAGACAAAGATGCCACAAAAAAAGAAAACTTCAGGCCAATATCACTGATGTACATAGATGCAAAAATCCTTAATAAAATTTTAGCAAACAAAATACAACAATATATTTAAAAAGATCATACATCATGAACAAGTGGGCTTTATCCCAGGGATGCAAAGATTCTTCAGTATTTGCAAATCAATCAATATGATATATCACATTAACAAATTGAAAAATAAAAACCATATGATTATCTCAATAGATGCAGAGACAGCCTTTGACAGAATTCAATATCCATTTATGATTAAAAACCCTCCAGAAAGCAGGCATAGAAGGAACATACCTCAACACAATAAAACCCAAATATGATAAACCCACAGCAAACATTATCCTTGATGGTGAAAAATTGAAAGCATTGCCTCTAAAGTCAGGAACAAGACAAGGGTATCCACTCTCACCACTACTATTCAACATAGTTTTGGAAGTTTTAGCCACAGCAGTCAGAGAAGAAAAAGAAATAAAAGGAATCCAGATTGGAAAAGAAGAAGCAAAGCTCTCACTGGTTGCAAATGACATGATCCTCTACATAGAAAACTCTAAAGACTCCACCAGATAATTACTGGAGCTAATCAATGAATATAATAAAGTTGCAGGATATAAAATTAGCACACAGAAATTCCTTGCATTCCTATACACTAACAATGAGAAAACAGAAAGAAATTAAGGAAACAATTCCATTCACCATTGCAACGAAAAGAATAAAATACTTAGGAATAAATCTACCTAAAGAAGCAAAAGACCTATATATAGAAAACTATAAAACACTGATGAAAGAAATCAAAGATGACACAAATAGATGGAGAAATATACCATGTTCATGGATCCGAAGAATCAATATAGTGAAAATGAGTATACTACCCAAAGCAATCTATAGATTCATTGCAATCCCTAGCAAGCTACCAACAGTATTTTTCACAGAGCTAGAACAAATAATTTCACAATTTGTATGGAAATACAAAAAACCTTGAATAGCCAAAGCAATCTTGAGAAAGAAGAATGGAACTGGAGGAATCAACCTGCCTGATTTCAGGCTATACTACAAAGCTACAGTCATCAAGACAGTATGGTATTGGCACAAAGACAGAAATATAGATCAATGGAACAAAATAAGAAAACCCAGAGGTAAATCCACACACCTACGGACACCTTATCTTTGACAAAGGAGGCAAGAATATACAATGGAGAAAAGACAATCTCTCTAACAAGTGGTGCTGGGAAAACTGGTCAACCATTTCTAAAAGAATGAAACTAGAACACTTTCTAACACCATACACAAAAATAAACTCAAAATGGATTAAAGATCTAAATGTAAGACCAGAAACTATAAAACTCCTAGAGGAAAATGTAGGCAAAACACTCTCTGACATAAATCACAGCAGGATCCTCTATGACTCACCTCCCAGAGTAATGGAAATAAAAGCAAAAATAAACAAATGGGACCTAATTAAACTTAAAAGCTTTTGCACAACGAAGGAAGCTATAAGCAAGGTGAAAAGACAGCCTTCAGAGTGGGAGAAAATAATAGCAAATGAAGCAGCTGACAAAGAATTAATCTCAAAAATACACAGTTTTTGTATTTTTGTATTGTATTGAGTTTCTGCAACTCAATTCCAAGAAAATAAACGACCCAATCAAAAAACAAGCCAAAGAACTAAACAGACATTTCTCCAAAGAAGACATACTAATGGCTAACAAATCCATGAAAAGATGCTTAACATCACTTATTATTAGAGAAATGCAAATCAAAACCACAATGAGGTACTATCTCACATTGGTCAGAATGGCTGCTATCAAAAAGTCTACAAACAATAAATGCTGGGGAAGGTGTGGAGAAAAGGGAAACCTCTCACACTGTTGGTAGGAATGCAAACTAGTACAGCCACTATAGAGAACAGTGTGGAGATTCCTTTAAAAACTGGAAATAGAACTGCCATCAGTTCAGTTCAGTTGCTCATCATATCCGACTCTGTGACCCTGTGAATCGCAGCACGCCAGGCTTCCCTGTCTATCACCAACTCCCAGAGTTCACTCAGACTCACGTCCATCAAGTCAGTGATGTCATCCAGCCATCTCATCCTCTGTCGTCCCCTTCTCCTTCTGCCCCCAATCCCTCCCAGAATCAGAGTCTTTTCCAATGAGTCAACTCTTCGCATGAGGTGGCCAAAGTACTGGAGTTTCAGCTTTAGCATCATTCCTTCCAAAGAAATCCCAGGGTTGATCTCCTTCAGAATGGCCTGGTTGGATCTCCTTGCAGTCCAAGGGATTCTCAAGAGTCTTCTCCAACACCACAGTTCAAAAGCATCAATTCTTCCATATGACCCAGCAATCCCACTGCTGGGCATACACACCAAGGAAACCAGAATTGAAAGAGACACATGTACCCTAATGTTCATCCCAGTACTGTTTACAATAGCCGGGACATGGAAGCAACCTAGATATCCATTGGCAGATGAATGTATAAGAAAGCTGTGGTACATATACACAATGGAATATTACTCAGCTATTAAAAAGAATGCATTTGAATCAATTCTAATGAGGTGGATTAGAAATTGGAGCCTATTATACAGAGTGAAGTAAGTCAGAAAGAAAAACACCAATATAGTATATTAATGCATATATATGGAATTTAGAAAGATGGTAACGATGACCCTATATGCGAGACAGCAAAAGAGACACAGAAGTAAAAACAGGCTTTTGAACTCTGTGGGAGAAGGTGAGGGTGGGATAATTTGAGAGAATAGCATTGAAATATGCATATTCATATGTGAAATAGATCACCAGTCCAGGTTTGATGGGTGAGACAAGGTGTTCAGGGCTGGTGTACTGGATTGACCCTGAGGGATGGGATAGGGAGGGAGGCGGGAGGGGGGTTCAGGACGGGGAACACATGTACACTCATAGATGATTCATGTCAATGTATGGCAAAAACCACTACAATATTGTAAAGTAATTAGCCTCCAATTAAAATAAATAAATTAATTTTTTAAAAAAGAAAGAAAGAAGAAATATGATAAGATTTGGAAACCTCTTCTGGATTATGTATCAAGAACACAACATAGGTTCTACATAATTTAAGCTTAGAGTATTATATTTTGCACTTCCTGGTGGCTCAGTGGTAAAGAATCCACTTGCCAGTGCAGAGATGGAAGAGATGCAAGTTTGGTCCCTGGGTTGGGAAGATCTCCTGGAGAAGGAAATGGCAATCCACTCCAGTATTTTTGCCTGAAAAATTCCATGGATAGAAATGCATGGTAGACTACAGTCCACAGGGTCACAAAGAGTCAGACACAACTGAGCAACTGAGTATGCACACACGTATTATATTTTAATACATACATGTCAACCATCAACCAAGATGTTTATTAAGCCATATTCAAATATGTTGCCTAAAAGCAGAATTGACAGGAAATTTTTTAGATATATCTTTGTATTTAGACACCAAAATCAAGACTCATTTAGAACAGTGAAATGCTTTCCAATTACAACGTGGAATGCATTCAATTTAACACCAAATTTTTCATGTTTATTTTTCCCAGAAGACAGAATAAAATCAGCTTCTCTCACAGAAGCTGGGATGCAGATCATCTATCAGGTACCTAATCTTTCAACAATTTTGAAAACCACTTAATTATTTAAGGCATTGCAAATCATGAAGCACAGGGACTTTCAAAAAAGCTCAACTTCCTAAAGAAGATCTTAAGAATATGCAAGTTATGACTCAGGTTTGCAAGGATTTTAGCCCATTTGCCAAATAGCAATAAAGCCTGCTTATTTGCATGAGAATGCATTTTAGGGTATTCTTCAAATAAAATTATGGCAGCAACTGCTTGTGAAATGTATATTTTTCCTAACATTAATTCTTCTTGATCTAACAAGCATTTATTGAACACCTGATGTGTGCTGGTGCTGTGCTAAACTCAGGGATAAAAATAAGAAGACATTGAATATTTTCTGATTTTAGCATACATATTGGCTTCTCCAGTGGCTCAGTGGGTAAAGAATCTGCCTGCAATGTAGAAGACACAAGAGACGCGGGTTCGATCCCTGGGTTGGGAAGATCCCCTGGAGAAGGAAATGGCCATCCACTACAGTATTTTTGACTAGGAAATCCCATGGACAGAGAAGCCTGGCAGGCTACAGTCCATGGGGTCACAGAGTCAGACGCAACTGAGAGACTAACACTTTCACATTTTCACATGGAGTGATAGGCAAGGAGATGTTTAGTTACAATGCTATCTAACATGTGCAGTAGGAGAGATCTGAGCTACAGAGTTAAAAAATGTCAATGTGTAGCCAGAGGAAACTGGATTAATGGATATCAGAAGCCATTAAGGGTCATATTATCTTGGTGGATTTACTATAGTCCTTTCTCAGACCATTGCAAAATTAGATCTTGTCACTAATCAGTAAGTGATGGCTGATTATCTGTTAACTATACCTTTGAGTTAGTAAAATGCAGTATGATATATTGCTTAATGTATTGAGATCCAGATCAGACAGAGATGGGTTTTGATTTACCGTGTTCTTAGACATGTAATTTAATTTCATTGCTTAGCCTCAATTCCTACAGGCTTGAAGTTAAGAAAAAAAATACAACCTTGTAAGACTGTTGTTATGACTAAATGAGGCATTGCATACAGAGTACTCTCAACAT
This sequence comes from Capricornis sumatraensis, assembly GCF_032405125.1. Classification (NCBI taxonomy): domain Eukaryota; kingdom Metazoa; phylum Chordata; class Mammalia; order Artiodactyla; family Bovidae; genus Capricornis; species Capricornis sumatraensis. Next base: position 57,780,586 of record NC_091084.1, on the reverse strand, counting down.
ATCTGACTCACTTTACAAAGTTTTTAAAACTGTTAGCGATTATCACAAGAAAACAAGATAAAAATGCAGGTGATATATTAATTCTTGTTAGAATGTTTCTTGTTTTTTAATGAGTCAAATGAACTCTTTCACATTTTGGAATGTTATCGTTCTCAGGACAAAGATAGACAGAAACAGATAAATATGCCAAAAGATGTTATTGTGAATATGGAACTAGAGCAAAGGAAAGCAGATATCCCTCACAAGTACTTATGAAACATGATTTGCTATGAAATAAAGAGAGCAATAAAAATGCATAATAAGACAAACCTCTTTATAACTACTCCAAGAAACAATAAATACCCCCGTTAACCTTCTCTCTCAATCATTATGCCCTCCACATCCTGCTCCTCTAAAATAATCATAATCCTGTTATTTATGGTATTATTATCTCACTTTCTCTTAGCTTTATCTTCAAAGGATACATCTTTTAAGTTTTTTAAACTTTATGTAAATGTATAATGAGCAATCTATCGTGTCTGGCTTGTTTCATGTAACGTTATGGGTGTGAAATTTATCCCTGATTTTCATATACATTAGTAGTCATTTTTTTCACTGTCATATTACCATACGAACACAACAAAAATTAATTATTTATGCTCTCTTCTAATAACGGATATTTGGACTGTTTCCAGTATTGCCTATTACAAATAAAGCTATAATAAACATTCACGTGTATACCTTAAAATACACCTGTGCATGCATTTCTAGTATGTACCTAGGATAAAAACTGGTGAGTCACAAAGAATGCTCATTTTCAACTTTAGCAGATAATGCCAAACTACCTTCTAAATCAGTTTAAATCTCTACCAATAGTAAAAGTTACCCCTTTAGAAGTGTTTCTTCTAATCTTTTAGAAATAATAATTACTACGATTGTTTCTTAAAGACATCCTTGTCTATGAAAAAATAAACCCTCCCCAGTATACAAGGATCTCAGGTGCTACTAGTTTCTGTTCTCCCTGCCCCCAACACTTCTTTTTATCAAAATTTTGGTATTTCGAATTCAACCAATTACTGCCATGCCCATTTCCTGGGTATTTGTTTTCTTTGAAGTTAGCAAGTGGGACACAGATAGGGAAGGCCAGAGGTGGGAGAGCATGACTCTGGCCCACTCAGAAGACTGCGCCTGTTAACAGGGAGCCAGTGTTAAGTTTCTTAGACTCTGTGATCCCTGAAGCCCAAACCTAAGGCTACATCATGGACCAAATTAGCTCAACTCTCTTCTGCAATATCGGGGCCATTAGGCAGGTTAGTTAATAAGGCCAAGTGTCTGTTCCAGGCTTAATCATATCCTGCAAATCTTCAAATAATGAAAATCTTTCCAATTAGGTTCCAGTGGTGGTGTTTGTTTTTGTGTTTCTGTATTATTTTTTTGGCTATCTTTAATACAAAACTAGAAGACAGCAGTCCAGATGCTATCCGATCCATATTTTCCTCAGAAGTTCTAGCTTTACACTCCTTAATTAGAGAAACAGCCAAGGAGCCTTGGTATGTAACTATAATTTATTTCAGAGTAAAACCATTTTTCATAATAGCTCTTGTTATTGGCCATACTTTTTATAGAGGAAAAATGATTTTTAATATTTTTTTCCATTTCAGACAAATAAGTAGTTTTGTCAAAAAATACCCACAAAATTTAAAAGAATAGAAACAATCCCTATTAATAAAAATAAATCAACAGAACAAACATCATACACTATGATTCACAAGAAATTCCACACATAGGTGGAATTTTAGTAAATGGTACTGGACTAATTAAAATTCAGATTTTTCTATCACAGAAAATTTACTTTTTAAAATTGTACTTATAGAATAAAAATGTTTTAATTTTCTCTACATACATATTTCAATCATTTCAGTCACTCAGTTGTATCTAACTCTTTGAAACCCCACGGACTGCAGCATGTCAGGCTTCCCTGTCCATCACCAACTCCCAGAGCTTGCTCAAACTCAAGTCCATCATTTCAGTGATGCCATCCAACAATCTCATTCTCTGTTACTCCCTTCTCTTCTTGCCTTCAATCTTTCCCAGCATCAGGGTCTTTTCCAATGAGTCAGTTATTTGCACCAGGTGGCCAAAGTATTGGAGCTTTAGCTACAGCATCAGTCCTTCCAATGAATATTCAGGGTTGATTTCCTTTAGGATTGACTGAATTGATCTCCTTGCTGTCAAAGAGACTCTCAAGGGTCTTCTCCAACACCACAGTTCAACACCATCAATTCTTCAGCGCTCAGCCTTTATGGTTCAACTCTCACATCCATACACGACCACTGGAAAAACCATAGCTTTGACTCAATGGACCTTTGTCAACAAAGTAATGTCTCTGTTTTTTAATATGCTGTCTAGGTTGGCCATAGCTTTTCTTCCAAGGAGCAAGCGTCTTTTAACTTATTGACTGCAGTTACCATCTTCAGTGATTTTGGAGCCCAAGAAAAGAAAGTCTCTCACTGTTTCCATTGTTTCCCCATCTATTTCCCTTGAAATGATGGGACCAGATGCCATGATCTTAACTTCCTGAATGTTGAGTTTTAAGCCAGCTTTTTTACTCTCCTCTTTCACTTTCCTCAAGAGGCTCTTTAGTTCCTCTTTGCTTTCTGCTATAAGGGTGGTATCATCTGCATATGAGATTATTGATATTTCTCCCAGCAATCTTGATTCTAGTCTGTGCTTCATCCAGCCCGGCATTTCACATGATGAACTCTGCATATAAGTTAAATAAGCAGGGTGACAATATACAGCCTTGATATATTCCTTTCCCAACTTAGAACCAGTCTGTTGTTCCATGTCCAGTTCTCACTGTTTCTTCCTGACCTGTATACAGATTTCTCAGGAGGCAAGTAAGGTGGTCTGGTATTCCCATCTCTTGAAGAATTTTCTACAGGTGGTTGTGATCGATACAAAGGCTTTAGCATAGTCAGTGAAACAGAAGTAGATGTTTTTTTCAGGAATTCTCTTGCTTTTTCTATAATCCAGTGGATGTTGGCAATTTGATCTCTGGTTTCTCTGCCTTTTCTAAAACCAGCTTGAATAGGAAGTTCACAGTTCATGTACTGTTAAAGCCTGGCTTGGAAAATTTTGAGAATTACTTTGCTAGAGTGTGAGATGAGTGCAATTGTGTGGTAGTTTGAACATTTTTGGCATTGCATTTCTTTGGGATTGGAAGGAAAACTGACCTTTTCCAGTATTGTGGCCACAGCTGGGTTTTCCAAATTTGCTGACATATTGAGTTCAGCATTTTCACAGCATCATCTTTTACGATTTGAAATAGCTCAACTGGAATTCCATCACCTCCACTAGCTTTGTAGTGATGCTTCCTAAGGCCAACTTGACTTCACATTTCAGGATGTCTGGCTCTAGGTGAGTGATCACACCATCGTGGTTATCTGGGTCATGAAGATCTTTTTAGTATAGTTCTGTGTATTCTTGTTACCTCTTCTTAATGTCTTCTGCTTCTGTTAGGTTCATACCATTTCTGTCCTTTATTGTGCCTATCTTTGCATGAAATGTTCCCTTTGTCTCTCTAATTTTCTTGAAGATATCTCTAGTCTTTTGTTTTCCTCTATTTCTTTGCATTGATCACTTAGGAAGGCTTTCTTATCTCTCCTTGATATTCTTTGGAACTGTCCATTCTGATGGCTGTATCTTTCATTTTCTCCTTTGCCTTTCACTTTTCTTCTTTTTCAGTTATTTGTAAGATCTCCTAAAACAACCATTTTGCCTTTTCGCATTTCTTCTTCTTGGTGATGGTTTTGATCACCATCTCCTGTACAATGTTCTGAATCTCCTCCATAGCTCTTCAGGTACTCATCTATCAGATCTAATCCTTTGACTCTATTTGTCACTTCCACTGGATTTGACTTAGGTCATAAATGAATGGTCTGACAGATTTTAATGCACCTACCTTAAAATATACAAGAGGTGTTATTACTATTCAAATTTTTCTATGCAAATCATCTCTAAATATACTTCTGAGGAATCTCAAAAAAATCTGACATGGCCTGACTTCACTGCTGATTAAGGCTTGTCTTATCACTTCCTTACAGAAAGTCAACTCCACCTCTAGCAGGTAGTCATCAGAAATAAAAATCTTCCCTAAACTAGTAACTCTGAAGTACTGTTTATTAGATGGCAGAATCTCTAACTGATTGTACTCCAGCTCCTATTACAATCTAGCAGGTATAACTGCTATTAGAAAATAATAACCAATATCTAAAGAAATACAAAGTGGGCCTTAGAAAGCATCACTACGAACAAAGCCAGTGGAGGTGACAGAATTCCAGTTGAGCTATTTCAAATCCTGAAAGACGATACTGTGAAAGTGCTGCACTCAATATGCCAGCAAATTTGGAAAACTCAGCAGTGGCCACAGGACTGGAAAAGGTCAGTTTTCATTCCAATCCCAAAGAAGGGCAATGCCAAAGAATGCTCAAACTACCTCACAGTTGCACTCATCTCACACGCTAGTAACGTAATGCTCAAAATTCTCCAAGCCAGGCTTCAGCAATACGTGCACTGTGAACTTCCAGATGTTCAAGCTGGTTTTAGAAAAGGCAGAGGAACCAGAGATCAAATTGCCAACATTGGCTAGATCACGGAAAAAGCAAGAGAGTTCCAGAAAAACATCTATTTCTGCTTTATTGACTATGCCAAAGCCTTTGACTGTGTGGATCACAATAAACTGGAAAATTCTGAAAGAGATGGGAATACCAGACCTCTAGACCTGCCTCTTGAGAAATCTGTATGTAGGTCAGGAAGAAACAGTTAGAACTGGACATGGAACAACAGACTGGTTCCAAATAGGAAAAGGGGTACATCAAGGCTGTATATTGTCACCCTGCTTATTTAACTTATATGCAGAGTACATCATGAGAAATGCTGGGCTGGAAGAAGCACAAGCTGGAATCAAGATTGGTGGGAGAAATATCAATAACCTCAGATATGAAGATGACACCACCCTTGTGGCAGAAAGTGAAGAAGAACTAAAAAGCCTCTTGATAAAAGTGAAAGAGGAGAGTGAAAAGGTTGGCTTAAAGCTCAACATTCAGAAAATGAAGATCATGGCATCTGGTCCCATCACTTCATGGGATATAGATGGGGAAACGGGAAACAGTGGAAACAGTGTCAGACTTTATTTTTGGGGGCTCCAAAATCACTGCAGATGGTGACTGCAGGCATGAAGCTTACTTCTTGGAAGAAAAGTTATGAGCAACCTAGATAGCATATTGAAAAGCAGAGACATTACTTTGCCAACAAAGGTCCATTTAGTCAAAGCTATGGTTTTTCCAGTGGTCATGTATGGATGGGAGAGTTGGACTGTGAAGAAAGCTGAGCTCCGAAGAATTGATGCTTTTTAACTATAGTGTTGGAGAAGACACTTGAGAGTCCCTTGGACTGCAAGGAGATCCAACCAGGCCATTCTGAAGGAGATCAACCCTGGGATTTCTTTCGAAGGAATGATGCCAAAGCTGAAACTTCAGTACTTTGGCCACCTCATTCAAAGAGTTGACTCATTGGAAAAGACTCTGATTCTGGGAGGGATTGGGGGCAGGAGGAAAAGGGAACGACAGAGGATGAGATGGCTGGATGGCACCACCAACTCGGAGGTGAATTTGAGTGAACTCCAGGAGATGGTGATGGACAGGGAGGCCTGGTGTGCTGGAATTCATGAGGTCGCAAAGAGTCAGACACACTGAGCGACTGAACTGAACTGAACTGAACACTAATACAAGCTAGGCAGAAAACAAGTACTCCTCTACACAGTCTGCATATATTGACACATTTCACGGTCACAAAACTGAGAGGTAAGTGCTATTTTTCCTATATCACAGATGTTGATATTGAGGCAAACTTTAAAAAACAAACGGAAAGGTCTTTGTATTCTCTATATTCTCAACTATTACTAAGCTAGGAAACCAAGGGCCCCAAAAAGCATAATGTATTTTAATCACTGTTTTAATTACCACTGATGGCAATGCATATGAAAATAGAGAATTTTTAATAATTTTAATTAAAGAAGTATAAGAATAAATCATGATCTGAATTAGCTTCTAACCTTGTACTACTGGGCATTGATATCTATATCTGATGATAGATTGATTCAATATTCATAACTACAGCTAACGTTTATTAAAGCTTTTCTATATGCCAAGCATTTAGTCAAGCATATATATATATATATATATATATATATATATATATACACAGATATAGCTATAGATATAAATACAGATAAACACTACAAATTTAACCTGCATAGGAACCCAATATAGCAGTTTTATCATTAGCTCAGTTCAGGCAACAGTGCGAAGGTCAGCCAGTCTGTCAGCCATAGTGTGAATTAGAATTCACGCAGGCTGAGACGAAGCACCAGCTCTTACGCACTGCATTTTATAAACCCTCTCAGCTCAGTGAGGTGTTATTCCTGTTTTCCTTTAGCTCTCTTCACCCAGACTCGTGCATGTGTATATCACGTAATTATGGCTTCCTACATATTGAAAATCACTACTAACTATGGAATTCAATCAATTTACAACTAATAAATACTGATGGTGGCTCAGACGGTAAAAGCATCTGTCTACAATGCGGGAGACCCAGGTTCGATCCCTGGGTTGGGAAGATCCACTGGAGAAGGAAATGGCAATACATTCCAGTTCTATTGCCTGGAAAATCCCATGGACGGAGGAGCCTGGTAGGCTACAGTCTATGGGGTCGCAAAGAGTCGGACACGACTGAGTGACTTCACTTCACTTCACTTCTTCATTAATACCCAGAGATAGCTTATGACATCTTGGCCGCAGGCGATGCCACATGGACTTTGAAAAAAAATGTTTTTAAGATTGACAAAATAGTACATCAGTCACGGAACCCAGAGGTTGCCTTGTTACCCAACCACAGAATGCTACCTCTGAGGCCTGACAGATAATGATATACAGAGTTTAGGACATAGAAGAGAGGGCCTTCACTGATTCACTCTTCTTTCAGCTAGGGCAACTAGGGAAGCTGAAAGCAGAATCCAGAAATCAGTCATAAGCTTCTTCCCCAGTGGCAGTCTAAGACCTCCTTGTCCCATCTGGACTTTCCAAGAAGAGATTCTCTTCACCTCCCTTTCACCTGAGACTTAGTGGATGCACACATACTGTGTGGCTGTGTAAATCCCAGATTAGGGAATAAGGTTTGGGAGAAGGAGTTACTGCCTCTTCTTTCTCACTGCTTATGCTTCTTGGGAATGTATGAAAGGAAGCAAGCCACTGTGCCTCCTATCCTGACCTAGAGCCAGCTACAGATGGATTCATCAGCCCTATCTGCCTACAGGCTATGCAACTGGTTGGATAATGAGGTTTCCTCCAAATGGTAGCTCTAACATATTATGTGATACAACAAAAGCACCCTAGAAATTCTGGACCTTACTCTAATCTTGACCAAGATCTAATTCTTGAGTTTCTTTCTCTCCGGGAGAGGACTTTTAGAGGAAGAGAGTCACCTGGGAAAAGGGTAGGACTAAAAGATGCCTTTTCTTCCTGTGCTTGGTATCTTCAGAAGGTTCAGAATTTCAGGATTTGTTTTTAAATCATACCAATTTTTTCAGCTTTAGAAATGACTGAGTTGTCAAGTGAAAGTAGCCAGTTCAAAAAGCTACATATTATTCCAATTATATGATATCCTGGAAAAGAGAAAACTATGGGGACAATAAAAAGATATACACTCCTAGGGGCTAGGAGAATTTCAGGGCAGTGAAACTACACTGAATGATAATATAATGATGGATATATTCCATCATAAACTTTTCTTAACCTAGAGATTGTACAACATCAAGAGTGAACACTAACATCAACTATAGACTTTGGGTGATATGTTAATGTTGCTATGTCAATTGTAACAAACACACACTCTGATGGGAGGGGTGTTGATCTTGGGAGAGGCATTGCATGTGTTGAGGCAGAGTATACAGGAAATCTCTGACTTACACTCAATTTTTCTATGAACCCAAAACTGCTTTGAAAAAGAAAGTCCTTTTTCAAAGTTTCTTTAAAAGACTAAATAAAATGTCATATACCTTACAAGATACTTTGTGTCTGTTATTGCCACTTTTCTAGCAATACTAAATTTACCTCTTGGGGGAAAAAAGGAGACATCTTCAAGTAAAGGTGAAAAACAAAGGACTTTTCATCTTGCTGTACAACCCCTTATCTCTAACAAGGCAATGTATCTGTTCAAGAAATATTTATTTTATATATAAAATTATATATATATATATATATATATACTCTTGCCTGGAAAATCCCATGGATGGAGGAGCCTGGAAGGCTGCAGTCCATGGGGTTGCTAAGTCGGACATGACTGAGAGACTTCACTTTCACTTTTCACTTTCATGCATTGGAGAAGGAAATGGCAACCCACTCCAGTGTTCTTGCCTGGAGGATCCCAGGGACGGGGGAGCCTGGTTGCTGCCGTCTCTGGGGTCGCACAGAGTCGGACACGACTGAAGTGACTTAGCAATTTATCTACTATGTTTTTGGAATGTTTGTAGACTCTGAGAAATCAGCAATGAACAAAGCAAAACAAGGTATTTCCTCCTGTAAGGCAGATATAGCAAAGACATAATTACATGGTATAATCCAGATGGTGACAAGCACTACACAAAAATAAGTCTGGTGCTTTGGACGACTGTCGGTAAAGACCATTTTAATGGGTACAAATAAAGATGTGGGGTTTCCAGCTGGGACAATAAGATTCAACTTGCAGATAGCAATCACATTTCTTTCTTTTTTTTTTTCTTTTTCTGTAAGAGGAATAGTTCAATAGTTCATATAATTATTGTGTAAGGTGAATTAAGGTAACACATATAAGTAAGATGGTCTCTTATTTTAATATTCTATCCTTACACATGTGCATGCAAGCTTAGTCATGTCCAACTCTTTACAACCCCAAGGACTAGTCCATCAGGCTCTTCTGTCCATGGGATTTCCCAGGCAGGAATACTGGAATGGGTGGCCATTTCCTCCTCCAGGAGATCTTCCTGACCCTGGGATCAAACCCAAGTCCCTTGTGTCTCCTGAATTGGCAGGTGGATTCTTTACCACTGAGTCACCTGGGAAGCGTCTTTATACATATATGCTAAATGAGATAACGCTTGAATGACAGGAGTAAAAACTATGTAAAATATTATAAATGTGCTTCTTATTATTGCCATTACTATTACAGCTATGTGATGCTATTAAATAGAAATCTAGGGAATAGGGAGAACGTTCTGAAATGGGGCCTTTTGTGTAGCCAGGAAATAAATAAGTACAAAAGAAGTGTTGTTGTTTATTTTTTAAATATTGCTTTTTAAAGTAAAGAGATTCATGAAATTAGGCCATCATATTTTTCTCAGATTGAATACTCAGAATTGTGCTAATAGAGCATCTTGTTGACAAAATTTTATTGAATTAATTCAATGAATGTTTAGAAGTTATACAAAATTAATTTACTCAAAATTTCAAATCTGTGTCAGTGAATGAGACAAAGCATATTGTTGATTGTATTCCCTGGCCTGCTGACAAGCTGGTATATTTCAGTTAGATTAAGAATTTTCAGTTTGGTTCATTAATGGTATACCAAAAAGTCATTGGTAAGACTCCATTTAATGTATCAGGATAGCATATTTTATGGTAAGTGTATGAGTTAACTATTCTTGGATAAAAAATTTAATACAAACTTAAGAACTAAAAATCATGTAGATATATTATCTTATATTTCTGTGGGTCAGGAGTTTAGGCAAAGCTTAGTGGGTCAGGGTCACATAAGCTGCAATCAATTTGTCTGCAGGGCTGTATTCTCATTTATAGACCTGACTAGGGAGAATCCACTTCTAAGATAATTCAGGTTCTTGGTAGAATTCATTTCCTTGTAGCTAAGGAATGAGTATTTGACTTCTTTTTGGCTGTTAGCTGGAGATCATTCTCTGCTTCTAGAAGTACTTTACTATTTCCTGACATGTGGACATTTCCAATAAGGCAGTTTACTTCATCAAACCAACAAGAAGAGTCTCCAGAGTGAGACAGAAATCAAAGTAGACTCATGTAATGGAACAAAGTCACAGAAGGGACACCGCATCTCTTCGGCCTTATTCTAGTGTTTAGAAGCAAGTCTACAGGGGAAAGGATTACATAAGAATGTGAACACCCAGAGGCAAAGATGATTCAGGCCCTAGAGTCTGTCTGTCACTGTGAAGTTTATGAATTAGATAAAAGTTAAAGATCTGGTTTAAAAGATGAAAAGGTTGATTTTTAAGAGTGATCTTAGGAAAAACTACACAGAGGAAGGAAATCTTGCCATCTCATCCACCAAATTCCACCATGGATCAACTGGGGGATAATATATCATTTTAGGAAATGTCAGGAAAAAATTTTAAAAAGTAAAAATAAAGAAACAAAAGAATTTATATTTTACTCATGGTTCTATGACTGCTATTGCATTCAGACAATTCTGTTTTCTTATCTGTTGCTTAATTCCCCTATGTTTCTTTTTAGTCACTAAATCGTGTCTGACTCTTTGCAATCCCATGGACTACAGCATGCCAGGCTTCCTTGTCCTTCACTATCTCCTAGAGTTTGCTCAGATTCATGTCCATTGAGTCAGTGATGCTATCTAACCATCTCATCGTCTATCACCCCTTCTCTTTTTGCCTTCAAATTTTCCTAACATCAGTGTCTTATCCAATGAATTAGCTCTGAGCATCAGGTAGGCAAGTACTGGAGCTTCAGCTTCAGCATCAGTCCTTCCAAGGAATATTTGGGGTTGATTTCCTTTAGGATTGACTGGTTTGATCTCCTTGCAATCCAGCTCCCCTGCCATGAATCACAGAGCTGGTGCAAAACAAGGAAGGGCATGTGCAGCTCTGACATTCATGATGCTCTCCTTTTTCCCAAACATTTCTCCAAGTGACTGTGTTTAAAGGTCTTTCAGGGTTTTCAACTGACTTTGGCTAGGGCTTTTATTTATCTTTGAAATGATGCTCACATAAAGAGCTGGCAGTTGAGTTCACTCCCTAGGTGAGCCTAGGTGATTTTTCAGGGAAAATCATAAACAAAAATTGAGATCTGTTGTATTTCTGCCTCAGTGAGCACCTTTAACATCGTGAAGGAGAAAATAAGAGAAAAATTCAGTGCTTTTATTCCAAAATAAAATGTGTTACCTTATCAATGTTATCAAATTTCACAAATCAGCTGGAATGCAAAGCACATATGTTGGAATGCAGCACTCTTCTTTGACCACAGAAATGAAGTCTGAAGGGGAAAATGCAGTGATGTAAAATTCTCCCAGGAAAAACCAGCACAAGTTTTCAGAAACAGGGATAAGAATAGAAAAGCATGGCTGGGATCCCAGCCACATGGCACACAATATAATTTCAAAACCCTCATGCAGTGAAATCCTGGAAATAATAGATAAAATAAAACATACGTCTTTTGAAATTCATAGAGGAATTATCAGGAAAGTATGAAAACATCTAGCTCCCAAGCAGAAAAAAAGTGGTAGGTTTTCTAAACACATGCTGGCAAATCTATAGTGTGGCTACTCCAGGTAAGATCTAAAGTTAATAACAATAGTGGAAACAAACATTCATAAATTAAAAATAAATCACCCAAATAAGTAATAAGCAAAAGAAATAAAATACAATGAAAGCTAGAAGACATTGAAAATGTAATATAGTCTATTTAATAAATGATGCTGATTCAGATGAATTGGATATTCACATAAAAAAAGATTAATTAGACCTCTACCTTATACTTAATAGGCTTTTAGAATTGAGATGACCCATAAATTTATGATCAGTTGACTTTAAACAACAGTGCCAAAATAATTCAATGAGGGACAAAAGTGGTCTTTTCGAACAGTGGTGCTAGGGCAACTGTATATCCATGGGCAAAGAGGTTGAGCACCTATCTGAAAACAAACACAAAAAATAATTCAAAATAGAGCACGAACCTAAATGTAATAGAGAAAACTATGAATTATGACACTAAAAACATGTGAGTAAATATTTGGGACCTTGAGTTTATAGGTTATATACAATACCAATAGCACAAGTGAAAAAAGATAAATAGAACCATATCAAAATTAAATACTTTTGTGTTGCAAAAATTCCATCAAGAAAGTAGAAGGAAAACCACAGAATTTAAAAAAAAAATTGAAAAAACTGTATATGTGGTAAGTGGACTTGTTTTCACAAAATACAAATAACAATAATTCAAACCACAAATAATCTAATTAAAATGGGTAACGGATTTGAATAGAGATTTCTCCAAGAAAATATACAAATGACCATATAAACATTGAGGGATTTTCAACATAATGAAAGTAATAGAGAAATACAAGTCAAAACCACAGTGAGATACCATTTTTCACACATTATGATGGCTATAATCAGAAAGACAAAATTAAACCAGCATTGGCAAGGATGTGGAGAAACTGAAACACTTTTATGTTGCTGGTGGGGATGTAAAATAGTCGAGAAGCTCTGGAAAACAGTTTGACAATTACTCCACATGTGAAACATAGAGTTACCAAATCATCAATTTCATTCCTAGGTATGTGAAAGTCGTTCAGTCATGTCCAACTCTTTGCAACCATTGATCATACATTCCATGGAATTCTCCAGGCCGGAATACTGAGTGGGTAACCTTTCCCTTCTCCAGGGGATCTACCCAACCCAGGGATCCAACATGGGTCTCCCACATTGCAGGCGGATTCTTTACCAGCTGATCCACCAGGGAAGCTCAAGAATACTGGAGTGGATAGCCTATACCTTCTCCAGCAGATCTTCCTGACCCAGGAATTGAACCGGGGTCTCCTGCATTACAGGCAGATTCTTTACCAACTGAGCTATGTTCCTAGGTGTATACCCTGAGAAATGAAGCACACATCCACACAAGAACTTCTATAAAACATCCATAACAGCATTACTTGTAATAGAAAAAAAAAAAAAAGAAGAAATAATGCAGTGTCTACTGGATGAATACACAAATCAAATGTGGTATTATCCATATAATTAAACATTGTGTGTGCATGTTAAGTTGCTTCAGTTGTATCTGACTCTTTGCGACCCCACAGTCTATAACCCACCAGGCTCCTCTGTCCATGGGATTCTCCAGGCAAGCATACTGGAGTGGGTTGCCATTTCCTTCTCCAGGGGATCTTCCCAACCCAGGACTTGAACACTTATGTCTCCTGCATTGGCAGGCAGATTCTTTACTATTAGCACCACCAACATTATTTAGCACTAGAATGGAACTGAAAATTGGCACATGCTACAACATAGAGGAAAACTGAAAATATACAAAGTGAAAGAAGTTAGTACAGACGTCCATATATTATATGTTCCTATCTATGAAATTCAATAGTAGGCAAGATACATACTTAATAATTTTCTAGGATCGAAAGAGTGGGGAAATGGAGAGTAACCACCAATGGGAACAGGGTTTCTTGAGGGGGAGATAAAATATTTTAAAATTATATTGTGATGATTACACAATCCTATGAATATACTGCTGCTGCTGCTGCTGCTAAGTCGCTTCAGTCATGTCTGACTCTGTGCGACCCCATAGACAGCAGCCCATCAGGCTCCCTCATCCCTGGGATTCTCTAAAAACATTAAAATGTACACTTTAAATGGGCCATGGATTATGTAGTATGTGAATTTTATCTCAATAAAGTTCTAAAAATAGTTCCAGATGGATTGCTGACTGTGACCAACATTAGAACATATAATTTCTAGATGCTAACATAGGAACTTACAGTAGGTGAATATTTCTAAAACAGGACAGAAATAGAAAAAGATGGATAAATTTGCCAACGCTACATGTAAAAAGCATCTGTTCATCACAGGAAGATTCATTATTGTAAAAATACCCATTATCTCACACTCATCTATAAAGCTGATAGCGTTTAAATGAAGATCTCAACAGTTTTGTGTGTATGTATACAACTTGGCTTCCTTGGTGGTTCTGCGGTAAGGAATCTGCCTGCAATGTAGGAGACCAGGTTTTGTTCCCTGGGTCAGGAAGATCTCCTAGAGGAGGGTATGGCAACCCACTCCGGTATTCTTGCCTAGAGAATCCCATTGACAGAGGAGCCTGGTGGGCTGCAGTCCATAGGGTCACACAGAAACAGACATGACCGAAGTGACTAATCCAGCAGCAGCAGCATATAACTTAACAAGCCTATCCTCCTATTTACTTGAAAGATCAAAGTGTCTTTGATAGGAAAAGATAGGGTTGCTAAGTTCAGGGCACAGGAGAAATTAGAATTGGAGAGGTAAACTGCATACCTGAACACTTATACGCTGCTTTTCCGCCTCAAGGACTTTTGCAGATCCGACAAATATGGGCTTTCATATTAGCACTGTTCTGTGTGCTGGGTGCCAGGGTTACAGTGGTGAATGAGCCAGACAGCCCAATCTGCCCAGATATTTTTAGGATACCTCAATACTTAAAATATTAAGATACTCCCTCGGCTCTGAATTCATAGCAGATGAAGGACAGGCAGATGCCTAAAAAGAATGGGAAGCTCAACACAAATGGGTCAGATTATACAGGGGCAGACTGAATTCATTTGCAGGTTTGCAAGTGCAAAATAAAAATGTCAGGTCAAAATACAGGAAAAGATTATCTCTGAAACAGAGGCATAATCCAGAACATTACCCTGGTCAAAGGCTACTGTTTCACTTGAATATTTAACTTGAAATGGCAGACCTTCAGATCAGGGTATCATAGTTTCTGGCACTGAATAACTGCTTAGTATCATTGCCATTGTCCTTGACCATATGTGGAAATCAGGGCAATTCACATAATACCAAGGAAAACTGTCTGAAACTACTAGGTGTTTGTTTATCATCAATCATATACTCTAAGAAGGCAGAGAATAAAACCCTCCATAACCTTCATGGCAAGATGGATTTGATCTGATGAGAAATGTATTGACTCTTGCAGAAAAGAGGAGCCATAGGTTGTGTTCTTTATATTTGCAGAAAATTACTTTTCATGATCCAGCATTCCTAGGTTTCTCTTTATTTCTCCCTAAAAGCTCTACCTCAATAAGACAAGAGTCTCTTGAGACACAGCAAGAGGAAGAAGAATTATCAAGCAAATATTTTTGTTAATGTCATAAAGCAGATGAGCTTTTCACAATATCTACAAATAATCTACTCAGAGCAAAAGTGAATCAGGTCATGCTGGAAACTTTAGAAAGCGAGCAATGAAAATACATGATAGAATATAAATGCTTATTTTACCATATCTTAGTTCCTTACAGTGCCAGAGTTACCTTTGCTGTTAAAATGTACATATTTATAAAGTGATAAACCCCTTCATAGATCATAGCTTTGTTGTGGTGAAGGGGCTTGCATAACTCAGTGAAGCTATGAGCCATGCCATGCAGAGCCACTCAAGATGCACAGATCATGGTAGAGAGTTTTAGCAAAACATGGTCAACTGGAGGAGGGAATGGCAAACCATTTCAGTCTTCTTGCCATGAGAACCCCATGAACAGTAGGAAAAGGAAAACAAAAAGATATGACACCCCCCAGGTCAGAAGGTGTCCAATATGCTACTGGGGAAGAGCAGAGGGCAATTACTAATAGCTCCAGAAAGAATGAAGAGACTTAGCCAAAGCAGAAACAATGTCCAGTTGCGGACGTGTCTGGTAGTGAAAGTAAAGTCTAATGCCGTAAAGAACAATATTGCATAGGAATCTGGAATGTTAGGTCCATGAATCAAGGCAAATTGGACTGACCAGGCAGGAGATAGCAAGAGTGAACATCAACATTATAGGATCAGTGAGCTAAAATGGATGGGAATGGGTTGGGTGAATTTAATTCAGATGACCATTATATCTACTACTGTGGGCAAGAATCCCACAGAAGAAATGGAGTGGCCCTTATAGTCAACAAAAGAGTCTGAAATGCAGTACTTGGGTGCAATCTCAAAAATGACAGAATGATCTTATTTCATTTCCAAGGCAAACAATTCAACATCACAGTAATCCAAGTCTATGCCTCAACCACTGAGGCTGAACAAACTGAATCTGACCAGTTCTGTGAAGACCTATAAGACCTTCCAGAGCTAACACCAAAAAAAGATGTCCTTTTCATCATAAGCGGATTGGAATGCAAAGGTAGGAACTCAAGATATCTAGAGTAACAGGCAAGTTTGGCCTTTGGAGTACAAAATGAAGCAGGGCAAAGGCTAACAGAGTTTTGCCAAGAGCACATATTGGTCATAGCAAACACCCTTTCCAACAACACATGGGACAACTCTACACATGGACATCACCAAATGGCCAATAGTGAAATCAGATGGATTATATTCTTTGCAGCGGAAGATGGAGAAGCTCTATACAGTCAGCTAAAGCAAGATCTATAAAAACAAGGATTGTATACAAGTCAGCAAAAACTGGCTAGATCATCAGCTCTTGATTACAAAATTCAGGATTAAATTGAAGAAAGTAGCAAAAAAACCACTAGGCCACTCAGGTATGACCAAATCAAATTCCTTACCATTATACAGTAGAGGTGACAAATAGATTCAAAGGATTAGATCTGGTAGACAAAGTGCCTTGAATAACTATTGACAGAGGTTTGTAACATTGTAGAGGAGGCAGTGACCAAAACTATCCAAAGAAAAAGAAATTCAAAAAGGTAAAGGGGTTGTCTGAGAGGACTTTACAAATAGCTGAGAAAAGAAGAGAAGCAAAAGCAAGAGAGAAACAGAAAGATATACCCAGCTGAATGCAGAGTTTCAGAAAATAGTAAGAAGAGACAGGAGGCCTTCTTCAACAAACAACGCAAAGAAGTAGAGGAAAATAATAGAATGGGAAAGACTAGCTATCTCTTCAAGAAAACTGGAGATATCAAGTGAACAATTCATGCAAGGATGGTCACCATAAAGGGCAGGAAAAGTAAGGACATAACAGAGGCAGAAGAGTTTAAGAAGAGGTGGCAAGAATACACAAAACTATACAGAAAAAGGTCTTAATGATTGGGATGACCATGATGATGTGGTCACTCTCCTAGAGCCAGAAATCTTGCAGTGTGAAGTCAAGTGGGCTTTAGTCCAAGCATTACTATAAAAAAGCTAGTTGACATGATGGAATTCCAGCTAAGCTATTTCAAATCCTAAAAGATGATGCTATGAAAGCACTGCACTCAATGCACCAGCAAATTTGGAAAACTCAGCAGTGGCCATGGGACTGGGAAAGGTTAGTTTTCATGCCAATCTCAAACAACAGCAGTGCCAAAGAATGTTCACTACTGTACAGTTGCTCTCATTTTGCCTGCTAGTAAGGTTATGCTCAAAATACCTCAAGCCAGGCTTCAATAGCATGTAAACCAAGAACTTCCAGACGTACAAGCTGGGTATAGGAAAGGCGGAGGAATCAGAGATCAAATTGTGAACATTTGCTGGATCACAGAGAAAGCAAGGGAATTCCAGGAAAACATCTACTTCTGTTTCATTGACTGTGAGGATCACAAAAAAAAAAAAAAATGTGGAAAATTCTTAAAGAGAAGGGCATACCAAATCAACTTACTTGTCTCCTGAGCAACCTGTATGTTGGTCAGGTAGCAACAGTTAGAACCTTACATGGAACAACAGACTGGTTCAAAATTGGGAAAGGAGTATGACAAGACTGTATATTGTCACTCTGTTTATTTAATTGCTATGCAGAGTATATCATGCAAAATGCCAAGCTGGATGAATCACAAATTGGAATCAAGATTGAAAGGAGAAATATCAACCATCTCATATATGCAGATGGTACCACTCTTAATGGCAAAAAGTGAAGAGGAACTAAAGCGCTTCTAGATGAGAGTGAGTGAGGAGAGTTGAAAAAACTGGCTTAAAACTCAACATTCAAGAAACTAAGATCATGGCATCTGGTCCCATCCCTCATGGGAAATAGAAGGAAAAAACAGTAGAAGCTGTGACAGATTTTATTTGCTTGGGCTCCAAAACCACTGCAAATGGTGACTCCAGCCATGAAACTGAAAGCTCCTTGGAAGGAAAGCTATGACAAACCCAGACAGCATATTAAAAAGCTAAAACATCACTTTGCTGACAAAGGTCCATATAGTCAAAGCTATGTTTTTTCCAGTAGTCATGTACAGTTGTGAGAGTTGGACCATAAAGAAGGCTGAGTGCCAAAGAATTGATGCTTTGGGATTGTGATGCTGGAGAAGACTCTCGAGAGTCCCATGGACTGCAAGGAGATCAAAGTAGTCAATCCTAGAAGAAATCAACCCTAAATGTTCATTGGAAGGACTGATGCTGAAACTGAAGCTCCAATATTTTGGCCACCTGAAGGGAATAGCTGACTCACTGGAAAAGACCTTGATGCTGGGAAATATTGACAGCAAAAGAAGAGGGTGGCAGACGATGAGATGGTTAGATAGCCTCACTGACTCAATGGACATGAATTTGAGCACATTCCAGGAGATGGTGAAGGACAGCAAAGCCTGGTGTGTTGCAATCTATGGGGTCACAAAGAAAGAAAACGATTAGCTCTTTGAGGCACCTATGGATGTCATTTAAGATTAGAGGTTTGACTTTTTTTGCTTGTATAGATTCCTCCATCATTGGTAGCTTAGTTCCCTAACCAGTAGAATGATAGATCAAAACAAGACTAGTGGTTTTTAACTCTTCTTTCGTAATAGGCAATATCGAGAGGGGGAAAAAATACACATAATTACATACTCATATAATTATACATACAATGTCAGACAGTTCGTGGGTCCCCTGGAACTCATGTGGAAGCCCCTGTAGAGCTCCTTGGACAGACTGAAAATTTTTGGATCAGGCAGTCTCAGAATCCTTCCAGTTCTAGGAACACCTGCCTCTGTAAACTAAACTCCCCTTGGTAAGCCTTGACAGAAAGATGTTGCATTTTTTACAGCAAATCCTCCAAGGTCTTTGGAAGCCTCACAGCTAAACTAATAGTATAGTCATTTGAGTTTATAAAAGAAATGTGGATTAGTGAAGGTACACAACATTTATTTTCCTCCTACTAATCTTTACTTTTTGGAGACTATGAAAAACCAACACACCACAATGCCTTCTGTTTGAAACCAAGATAAGTGGAAGAATTCATATTCCTTTAATTTTGTGACAACATAACTTGCAGTTGGGATAACAGAGATGAAGACTCATTTCCTACTTCTTATCTTGAGTTACTGTGCACAAATCCTTAATTAAATTTTCCACAGTCTTATTTATAAAATGGTAATTATAAGGCCTGTTTACTTCTCTGAAAAATTGTGAAGATGGTGGCTGATGAGTATAAAACAGCTAGTGTGAGTGCCAGACCTCTTAGGTGCTAGATAAATGACAACTGTCATCTGGGAAGTAATTAGACAAGATACAACATGGCATTGCTTCTCAAAATGTACTCATATATCCATATATTTTTTGCTACAGCTAAGACCACCTATTTAATATATTTTTCTTTAGATTGCACTCTTTCTTAAAAAAATAGACTTTGCAAAAATAACAACATCTAAAAAAAACCGGTTTGGCTGGTTATATTTTTTTCTTCAAACAAATATTAAAATAAAGTCATATTTATTAAATTTTTAAAAGTTGTTTCTGTGCAGCTTACAAGTTATTTTGAAAACTATGATTTGGAAAGTGTGCAGGTATGGCAAGCCACTAAACCTTAGCTTGAAGTGAGGTGAAGTGAAAGTCGCTCAGTTGTGTCCGACTCTTTGCAACCCCATGGACTATACAGTCCATGGAATTCTCCAGGCCAGAATACTGGAGTGGGTAGCTGTTCCCTTCTCCAGGGGATCTTCCCAACCCAGGGATTGAACCCAGGTCTCCTGCATTGCAAGCGGATTCTTTACCAGCTGAGCCACCAGGGAACTTAATCTAGGTTTATTATTTCCCTCCGCAAAAACCAAGTCAGGAAACAAGGTGGTTGGAGTTTTGAGGATGGGAAGGGAAGAAGGAAATGCCTCGAGGAGGCAGGTGGCAGTGCCGTGGGCATCTGACGTTCAGCCAGTGAATGGCAGTCCCTGCGGGCTGCAAACAAGGAGAAGAAGGAAAGGAGGTCAGAACACAAGATGTCTGAATTTTAAAGACTGATGTTACTGATCTCAGGTCCAGAGATGGATAAGCTCCTGTCATTTTTAATAGGGAAAAATGACATCTCTTTTTAATGGCAGCAGTATTCTAAAGTTAGCAAAAACTTACAGATAGTTTATCACTTAAAAAAGTAAAAATTAAAACACAAGGCAGGAGTGGTCAGGATATTAGCTCAGCAGGCAGAAAAAAATGGCTCTCAACTGCTGATTTACTGATGAGAATCTTTCCTAATGCACTCCTTTTTAGAAGCTAGATACAAAGCTGTAATTCTGTAAAGCATTTGGAAAGCCATTAAAGCACTGCTTATCTTTTCTTTAATTTAATTTTTAATTGGGGGATAATTACTTTACAGTATTGTGTCAGTTTCTGCCATAGATCAACATGAATTAGTCATATGTATACTTATGTCCCCTCCCTCTTGAACTTTCCTCACACCTCCCTCCCCATCCCCCTCCTGTAGGTTGTCACAGAGTACTCTCTTTGGGTCCTCTGCATACAGCAAATTCCCACTGGGTATCTATTTTACATATGGTAATATACATGTTTCAAAGCTACTCTCTCAAATCATCCCACCCTCTCCTTTCCCCACTGTGTTGAAAACAGCACTGCTTATCTTTTAGCCAATATTTTCTGGAACTGCCCATGGCAGTCCTTTTCAGCATGCTTCTATATGGACAATAAGAAATATGTCCTAGAAAAAAAAAAAGATGGAAACAAATCACATCTCATGAAAGTTGCACTATTAAAATTCAGAGGTGCAGCTTTCACTAACCTAAAACACACACATATCTAACATACTCAGCACCTACTTTGAGCTACATGCTGAAGAAACAAAGGAGCATGTATTATTCAACACACCTTTTTTTAGTGTCTACTCAGATCCAAATACTTGTTTCAGTCATTGAGGATAGAGTAGTGAACAGCAAACAGGAGAATAAAATGGGTAAAAAAGTGGTCTTCTATATTCCAGTTTGCATAAGAAAATGTTTAATAAGCACCCATTACATGCTGACAAGCGTGTCTTTTTCTTAACCTTAGCCCTTTTCACCCTATAGGAGTTAGTGCAGCCTAGAATTAAAGGATCATTCTTGGGAAGTAGACAGACCTGAATTTGAATTCTGGTTCTGCCTCTCAGCTAGCTATGAGGACTTGTACATACCAATCTCTGCATTCACTGGTTTCCCCATTCACAAAGTAGGAGACAAACATCCCCTACAATATAGAGTTAAGTACTCACCAGCAAGTATTGATTCAGTGTTCTTCTGTAGTGGTTACTATTTTAGGCATAAGTGGAAAACAGTGAACAAAACAGATATGGCCTTATAGTCCAGCCATCAGGATAGGTGGATAGCTTTATCTTAAAGTGATTAGTGGGAAGTTGGTGCAGTGGACTTACTGGTATGATTATTAAATACTGGCATTTTGAATGGAGGACAGGATGACAAATACATGCCCATAAAAGAAAAGTATTTTGATAAAATAAGTGGCAGGTATTAAATGACAAATGACTGTCTGGAAAATAATAAGCGTTTTAAATTATATGCTGCCCTAGAAGTTCAATATGGGAAGCTAACATGGCAGATGGTGCTGATCAAGGGCAGCTTTACTGAGAAGATAGGTTTTCCTAACCAGACAATAAGTAAAAAAGATCAGATAATCACATAACCATTTAGGCAAAGGCACCTATGAATATTCTTGAAGGGTAACAGCAGCTTTGAGATAGAGCAAAAGATATACACATCTCAGCTCCCTAATTCATTAATAAGACACTAATGGTTAATCTCATCCTAATGCCTTGAGAGAACACCAATTTTATTGAACACAATTTTAATTCTAGATAACTAAGTTTTTCCTATGATATGGTGCAAGGTCCAGGGTCCAGGGCCCACAATCAATACATTTCTCCTTATCTACGTTGGCACAGGAAACTCTAAATAACAGATGAACTCTTGTCTTTGTAAAGAAATGAAAGAAAGAACGTGTACTTGCTCAGCTGTGTCCAACTCATTGAGACCCATGTACTGTAGCCCACCAGGCTCCCCTGTCCACGGAATTCTCTAGGCAAGAATACTGGAGTGAATTGCCATTTCCTTCTCCAGGGGATCTTTCCCACCCAGGGATCAAACCTGGGTCTCCCGCATTGCGGGCAGACTCCTTACCATCTGAGCCACAGGGAAGCAGACAATGTCTTTGTAATGACTGATTCAAACATGACATTCTTTGACTTTGGCTTTAAACAATATTTAGAGGAGATACTAAATTGTACCTATGAACACATTAAATATCCTTAGTACAAATTGTTCTGTTGTTCATTCAACCAGTTGTGTATGACTCTGTGACCCCATGGATTCCAGCACACCAGGCTTCCCTGTCCTTCACCATCTCCTGAAATTTGCCCAAGTTCATGTCCGTTCCATCAGTGATGCCACCCAGCCACCGCATCTTCTGATGCCCTCTTCTCCTTCTGCCCTCAATCTCTCCTAGCATCAGGGACTTTCCCAATGAGTCAGCTGTTCACATCAGATGATGGAGTTCCAATTTCAGGATCAGTCCTTCCAACAAGTATTCAGGGTTGATTCCCCTTAATGTTGACTGGTTTGATCTCTTTGATGTCCAAGGGACTCTCTGTCTTCTCCAGCACCATAGTTCAAAGACATCACTTCTTTGGGGTTCTGTCTTCTTTATGGTCCAGCTCTCACAACCAAATGTGGCTACTGGGAAGACCACAGCCTTGACTATACAGATCTTGTCAGCAAAGTAATGTCTCTACTTTTCAGCACACTGTCTAGGTTTGTCATAGCTTTCCTGCCAAGAAGCAAACATCTTCTGATTTACCATCTGCAGTGATTTTAGAGCCCAAGAAGAGGAAATCTGTCACTACTTCCACCTTTTTCCCTTCAATTTGTCATTAAGCAACGAGTCAGATGTCATGATCTTAGCTTTTTAATATTTAGTTTTAAGTCGGCTCTTTCACTCTTCTTCTTCACAAGTGGTACAAGTTACCACTTGCTAAATAATGTACAGGTAATTAAATGTTTTGGTTTTGAGTTTTTTTTTAATTTGGGTTTTTTTTTTTAACTTCAGAAAATTGTAAATAATAGGGTTTCTCTAAATCTAACGATGTTTGGTAGAAGACAGAAGCGACAATGGAGGTGGAGGCTACGTGGGAAGAGTTGGTTAAAATTCATCTGTTTCCCCTCTGAGTGTGGAGAATGTATAGATGAACTGTGTCAACATTTTCTTACGGTCATCTTTTCATAGTCAAAAGGAAAAACAAACTGGTGATGGAGAATAAAGAACAGTTGCTTCTGTTCTGAGGCATCTTCTGGTCTTCTGGTCATGAAGTCCTTTGACGCATTGCCTCCATTTTTTGTCTGCCTTTCCCTACACTGAGATCTTTCCCTCACTTCTCACCCACTAGTACCGACTGAAGTGACTTAGCACGCATGCATGCACTGGAGAAGGAAATGGCAACCCACTCCAGGATTCTTGCCTGGAGAATCCCAGGGATGGCGGAGCCTGGTGAACTGCCATCTATGGAGTCGCACAGAGTTGGACGTGACTGAAGCGACTTAGCAGCAGCATCAGCAGCTGTACCTACTCACAAGAGCCAACTTTTAAATTTGGGGAAATTTTATAAATTAGCTGACCTCATTGACAGTCTGAAATAGGCCGCTGGGAGCTTGCTGCTTTTTCACCATGGAAATCAGCAAAAATAATTATTTTGAGACCTTTACCACCAATGCGTATACCTGTCGACTGCAGGAAGGCAGCGACCATATCTTTGTTCTTTACAACATCTCTGTGGTGCTTAGTCTAGTGTCTGCTATATTGTGGGTATAAATGAACTAGACAGATCAGATAGGAGACTTAGCAGGTCCATTCATTCATTCATTCTCAAAACTTACATATGACCTTTAAAATCATAACAGTGTCACAAAAATCCCCAGCTGTGTATGAACTCTGTTCAACCATTTCCATAATTCCCTTACGATAGAGAGGAGATGCTCAGGAACAAGTTATATGTGCGGAGGAAGACAACCATTGAGAGCCCCTTGGACAGCAAGGAGATCGAACCAGTCAATCCTGAAGTAAATCAACTCAGAATATTCATTGGAAAGACTGATGCTGAAGCTTAAACTCCAATACTCTGGCCACCTGATACGAAGAGCCAACTCATTGGAAAAGACCCTGATGCTAGGAAAGATTAAGGGCAGGAGGAAAAGGGGAAGACAGAGGATGATATGGTTGGATGGCATCACCAACTCAGTGAACATGAGTTTGAGCAAATTCCAGGAGATGGTGATGGACAGGGAAACCTGGCATGGTGCAGTCCATAGTGTCACAAAGAGTAGGACACCACTTACCGACTGAACAAGAGCAACAACAGGAAGGCAGGATAAATCATAAATTTTGTAAAGTTTCTGTCACTTCAAGCAGAATATCTCCTGGGGAATGGAGCTACTCACAACAAATAAGTTTAAATAGCCTAAATAATCTGTTTCACAGGCAGGGTTTTAAAGAGCTATAGTTTTGTTGTTTTTTAACCTTCTGCTCCTAAGAATCACCATGGTTTAGGAATAAAGAATGCAATGGTGTGTGGGGAAAAAAGGATGGTTGTGACTGACTTTTGGAGACTTTAAAAGCCAAACAATTGTGAGTCATGAAAGAGTCCCTGCGAATCAGGTCGGCATCTGCAGGGCAGTGGAAACTGCATTAGGTAATAACAAAAAGCACACATCGGAGATGATTCTTAATAGCAGTATTTAACAAATGGCTAGATGATGCTATTTTTTCCACTAAAAGCCTCCCCTCTTGTCTGCCTGTTTTGACCCAGTACCACTTTAAGACCCTGTCAAACAAAGATGACAGGTCCCAAGTTCTAGGTTATATAAGAGTAGTAGTTTCTTTAATCTTTGTCCCTGCCCCAGGATCCCTTTCTTTTTACAGATGGCTGTTTTTTTATTCACTAATGAAAAAACATTTTATTTCAGTGTCAAAAATGCCAGTAGCATCTGCTAAACTCTATGATCTCATGTCAGGAACAGAAATCCTTTGAAGGTAGGATCTTGAATGTCTCCTTGTTACCAAAGGAAGAATAGCTTATCTAAGAAGGACTAAAGAAAATCTGTATCTATAAACACATAAGCATTTTGAGCACCCTGGAAAGTTTGTACAGGTTTTTAAAACACTGCTTTCCAAACCAATGATATCACTAAGAAAAGCAGGTATAAATAATGTCAGTCTAGAAACCTCTACCTAGGAACTCTAAAAACATTCTCTTCTAACCATTTAATCCTGCTCATGATTTTGTAACAAAATATGTCTCCTAAACTACATTTGCTTTATTGATGTACGTGTTTACTTTTTTAAAGGCAGTTAAATGTTTGAGACCATAAATGAAATAAACACAAAATGGAACTCAATTATATGCATATGTGAATTTTACTTATATACATATACAGAGCTGAATATTCTTTGGAAGGACTGATGCTGAAGCTGAAACTCCAATACTTTGGCCACCTGATGTGAAGAACTGACTCATTTGAAAATACCCTGATACTGGGAAAGGTTGAAGGCAGGAGGAGAAGAGGATGACAGAGGATGAGCTGGTTGGATGGCATCACTGACTCAATGGACATGAGTTTGAGTAAGCTCCAGGAGTTGGTAATGGACAGGGAAGCCTGACATTTTTCAGTCCATGGGATTGCAAAGAGTCAGACATGACTGAGTGATTGAACTGAACTGAATTGAACACATATGAATATACCTGAAGTCAGATAATTTCTAAGTAGGAAAGTTTACATATGTGTGTGTGTGTGTGTGTGTGTGTATATATATATATATATGCTACCCTGGTAGCTCATTCAGTAAAAAATCTGCCAGGAGTCTAGGAGACCTGGATTTGATCCCTGGGTTGGGAAGATCTCCTGAAGAAGGAAATGACAATACACTCTAGTATTCTTGCCTGGAGAATTCCATGGACAGAGGAGCCTGGTGAGCTATATAGTCCATGGGGTTGCAAAGAGTTGGATATGACTGAGCACATAACCTATCTCTTGTTAAGTGGGGAAAATACAAGGTAAAAAACAGACTGGTAAGTATTCTATAAAATTGATCCCAAGTCACAAGCATAATCCCCATGACATTCCCATGATTCATTACCACTTGTTCAGTGGTGTAGGGAGAGACTAGTTTTCCAGATTCAACATTCAAGGTCTACTTTTTCCCTTAGGTTATAAACATGTAACACCACATTTAAGAATTTCTCATCTTGTTCTTTACTTCTCTCCCTCCCCCACAAAATCCCATTTGTGGAGACAAGTAGTAAGCAAGGTAGAAATTTGTCACATACTGTAGAAGAAAATGAAAGATTGCATATCACACTGTGCATTAGACAAGGCTCTTCTTCTGGAGCATTTTTTCTAAGTTTCTTTTATTTCTCCTACGGTCCTAAAACCTCTAAGTACCTGCTCCTCCTCTTAGATTTTTTTCCCCTTAATCTCAATCTACCTCCCTTTCTCAGCACAGAATTAGACCACGAAAGGGATAAAGTCAATCTTGCCACTTACTATGACTGTGAATCCTTGAAATAGTGATTTGATCCTGCAAATCGTCAATTTTCCCATCAATAATAATATGAATGTCTTATTGATAAATCACTATGCACCAGCATAATTCTAAATTTCATATGAATATCCATTCATTGATTCCTTATAAATATCCTATGCAGTAGGTAGGTATCATTGACTGTTACTGCTCTCCCACCTTATTTTACAGAGAGGAAATCTGAGGCAAAGAAAATTTAAACAGCTTTTCCAACACAGCAAGTAAAAAGCAGCACCAAATCTAAATTCATGTGTCTTAAATTCAGGAGCTAAGTTCTTAACTATTATATTGTTAAGATGCATATCTATAAAGTTACAAGAATCATACCTATTTCACATACACTTATTATGTAGAGTCCCATGTACTCTTTAGCACATATTATTTGTTACTTTTACAATTACTGTTACTATTTTCAATTTTTATTTTTAGTACTACTATCAAGTATATATAAGACCAACATCCCTACACAAGAGCACCTCCAATGCCATATCTGCCCTTCAGAATCAAACTGAGGAGCTTATTACATAAATTGAAATGTCTATACTGTCATTTATTTAAGGAGTTACATGTGTTGTCCAGTTAAGTGACAATATATAGAGTCCATTTGTTTGAATGCACAGTGGTCAATTAATCCACTCTGTGTGTGGATGTGTTTTGTAAATCTGTTTGATATCACAAACATTTGCATTTATGGGTATGAGGCAACAAAGGCTCTTCAATAAGACTTGTTATATAAAACCATATTGCCTCCTTACCTGTTGTCTCTCTACAGGCCCTTTCTGCCACACTCTATGCTATAGCTACGTGTGTCTCTTATCTTGGTCACTGCACACATATGACCTAGTCTAGCCCCTGCTTTTGTTCATGCCCCAGCCTTCGTCTGCTCTGACGGCGCTTTTCATTTTTTCCAAGTCTGCTTCCATTTTCCCCCTAATCTGCATGCTTGCTACAAAATGAAGACAAAGTTAAGCGTTGCTCAGAGCTGCCTTCTGTTTCAAATTCAGAGTTATCTTTCATTCTATCCTCTCTTGACCCGCAGATATAGATGCAACTGTACATGTGATGCATATACACTTCTATGATATATAATATGCAAGGTGACCATGTCCTATTGCACTGTTAAATACCCAAACAGTATTCAGTTTTACAGTTCTTTCATTTATTTACCTTCCAATGAAGAATAGGCCTATTCTTCTAGCCTATTCTAGTGAAGAATAGGCTTTCCTGATGACTCAGATGATAAAGAATCTGCCTGCAGTACAGGAGACCTGAGTTCAATCCCTGGGTTGGGAAGATCACCTGGAGAAGGGAATAGCAACCCACTACAATATTCTTGCCTGGAGAATTCCATAGACAGAGGAGCCAGCACACAACTGAGCAACTAACACTTATTGTGAATGGTAATGATTCATTGAAGAATATTTTGGCTATGTTTGCTAAATTATTCTTTGGCATGATTCATCATGATTCAGTGAATATCCCTGTTCATACATTCCTATTAACCTCTCTAATTGTTTTATTCATATAAATCCTAGAAGTAAAATTACTTAAAACTTTTATCCAATTTCAAAGATAAACTTGATTTCCTACTTTTTCATAAACTTTATCTGAACTCTTAAGGTCACAATCATAACTCTATTAGACTGAAAGTTGTAATGTTTTCCTAATATTCTTCTTCATGTTCACTTATTTAACAAGTTTATTGTGTGTTCTTGTTATGAGGCAGGCTCTGTGCAAGGTGCTGATGTAATTACAAAGAAAAATAGACCATGATCCCCATCCTTGAGAGAGTAATTTAGTCAAGCAGACAGATAGCAGCACAAGTTAATTACAATTTGGTGTGATTTGGGCTATATGAGGGGTGAGTGCAAGAGCTGAGAAGAAAGATAAAGTGACTGTCTGGAGAAGGAAGGAAAAGTCTTCTCTTTAACAAATGGCGCTAGAATAAGTAGACAGTCAAATGCAGAACAGAACAAAACAACTAATCTAGATGGACTACACTCTTCATGAAAATAATTCAAACTGGATCAAAGACTTAAATGTAAAGTATAAAACTATAAAATTGCTGGAAAGAAACCTAGATGACCTCTGAAATAATGATGATGTTTTAGATACAACACCAAAGTCATCATCCCTGAAAGAAATAATGTATAGCTAGACCTGATTAAAATTTTGCTTTAGAAATAGACAATATCAAGAGAATTAGAAGACAAAGCATAGACTAAAAGAAAACATTTTAAAAAGATATATCTGATAAAGAACTGTTATCCTAAGTAAACAAAGAAATCCTAAAACTCAATATTAAAAAATCAGTTAAAAATGGCATGTGGTCACTGAAAATATACCTCTTCAAAGAAGATGGTAAATAAGTACATGTAAAGATGCTCCACACTGTATGCAATCAGGGAAGTGCAAATGAAAACAATAGGGAGGTACCATTACAAATATATCAGAATGGCCAAAACCTAGTACACTAATAACAATAATCGCTGGTGAGGATGTGGAGCAACATGAATTCTCACTCATTGCTGGTGACAATGCAAAACGGTATAGCTACTTTGGAAGACAATTTGGGGATGTGTTATAAAACTAAACATACTCTTACTATATGATTCAGAAATTGTGTTCCTGAGTATTTACCCAAAAGAGTTGAAAATCTATGTCCACATAAAAACCTGCACATGCATGTTCACAGCAGCTTTATGAATAATTGTTCAAACTTGAAAGCAACCAAGATGTCCTTCAGCAGGTCAATGGATAAACTGTGGCACAGCCAGACAATGCAATAATATTCAGCACTAAAAGTAAGTGGGTTATACAGCTATGAAAAGACATCAGTTCAGTTCAGTCACTCAGTCGTGTCTGACTCTTTGCGACCTCATGGACTGCTAGAGGAATCTTAAAATGGATATTGCTCAGTAAAACAAAACAATCTGGAAAGGCTATATGATGTATGATTCCCAACTATATGACATTCTGCAGAAGACAAAACTATGGAAACAACAGAAATATTAATAAAAAATTGGTTGCTGGCAAGGGGCCGAAGTAAGGTAGAGAGAAACAGTCAGAGCACAGAGGATTTTTAGAACAGTGAAAATGCTCTGTATGTTATTATAATGATGTACATACATCATGATGCATTTATTCAGCCCATAGAATGTACAATACTAAGAGTGAACCCTAAGGCAAACCGTGGACTTTGGATGATTGTGAAGTGTCAGTGTAGGTTTATCATTAGTGAAAAATGTACCATTCTGGTGAGTGATACTGGTAATGAGGAAGACTGTGCATGTGTGAGGGTAGGGGGATATGAAAAATCTCTGTCCCTCACTTTTAATCTTGTAAATCTAAAATTGCTCTAAATATAGTCTTTAAAAAGTGGCATGTGATTTAATTCCTGAAAAATGAACAGAAGAAAGGGGGGAAAACTCTGCAGGTAAAGGGACAGGTCATGGAAGTGGGGGAGTTCTTCAAGACCCACTAGGGTGTTGGTTGTGATTGTGTTGGGAAGAAACTGGTATCTAAAAAGGCTGTCAAAGAACAGAAAGGACGGTACTTATGCGCTCTAACATTTCCATCAGAGTTGCACTTATGTCCCTATTCTTATCTTTCCCAACTAACTACAAGCCTTTTGATGACTAGAACTATACCTTATTCTTTTTGTAGCCACTATATTTTGTATAATGCTTGGAGTGTATATGTATGTGCACACATACACACACACCCATGACTCAGTCATTCAACCTGTGGCTGTCTTCTCAAAGTCACAGTGTTTTCTTTTCACTGATACATGTGAATTTAGAAATTCTATAATAATATGCATTTCTATTGTATAAAAAACAAAGGGAATAAAAAATCACCTATAATCCCAGTATGATACTTGAACACTCTTTTTACACACATGCAAGTATAATTTTGCTTTCAAACAAAATTATTTTGCTTTTTTTCCCCTCTTTGGCATGTTCCCATGTCACTATAACCAACATCACTGTGATTTTTTAATAGCTATCATCTCTATTGTTATACATATACATATATTCTGATGTTGGAAACTCACGTATCTACCCCAACTGCCAGCACTCCTGGCTACACCACCATCATCTTTCAACGGAACTGCTCTAACACCACCTTACTTTCATCACTGTTTGCCCATTCTCATATAAAGTGATCTTAGGAAAACAAATCTGTTGAAAACTCTGAACTTAGAATGAAATCCAGACTCCCGGCATAAGGGCCCTGTAATGGTGTGCTTGCTTACCTCTCTCTCTCCTCTCATTTCAGCCATCCTGGTGTTCAGCCTCTGTGTTCCTGCCACAGAGGCTATATATCAGTTTCTCAAACACACCAAGCTCTTTCCCATTCCAGGGCCCTCATAAGAGGCACCTCTCTGCCTGGAATGCCTCTTTCTCCCACTCTTCCTGTGGCTGACCTCATCTTTCAGTTCTTGGCGTTAATACCTTCTGAGAGGTTAATACCTCCCTGATTGCCCTGTGTAGCTCCTCTTCCACTATTTAATAACCCACTTAATGACAACTTGTAAATAGTTATTTAACTTGTTAGTTTATTATCTATTTCCTGACTCCTCCATTAGACATCTATAAGCTTTGCAAGGGCAGGGATTCTGCCTGTTTCATTCATCAAGAAATATCCAGACTTAGTATAAGGTCTGGCATATGGCAGGCTCTCAAAATATAGAGTACACTGGAGATATTAAGGGAAGATGTCAGGGAATGGTTCTCAAATGTGGTACCAGTATCAGCAACATCAATATCATCTGAGAATTTCTTAGGAAAACAAATTCTCCAGCCTCAACTAGAATTATTGTTATCAGAAGCTCTGGTATAGAGCTTTGTTACCTGTTTTTTTTAACAAACCCTACAGGTGATTTTGATGTTTCCAGCTTGACAACCACTGCTGCAAGGTATCTGTTTAGAAAAAGAAACATATTTTGTTTGAAAGTTGCCACAGCTAAAATTTCTTAGAATGTGAAATCTGAACCTCTGTGTGCATCTATGCGCTCAATACTGTCTGACTCTTTGCAACCCCGTGAACTATATAGCTCGCCAGGCTCCTCCGTCCATGGGATTTCCCAGGCAAGAATACTGGAGTGGGTTGCCATTTCCTTCTGCAATTTGAAACTTTAATATCACCAAATATCATCTTTCACTTATTGAAAAAAAATGCTGAAAGATAATTTTTAAAAAATATTTTAACCTGACAATTAGTGAATTTTTGCTTATAATTTTGTTTTTAAGGTTATAAAATACACATAATTCTTATAAAATCAAGTAAAATTATGCAGCACATACTCTTCTCTGAAAAAAGTCCTCAAATGTAAAGCTACTTTCCTACTGATGGCTGAGTACTAATTCAGTTAAAATCAGGTATAATTATGGAAGAACATATATCCTACTTTTCTCAAGATGGTTCATACAATGAATTGTTCTGAATAATGTATCAAACACTTGGTCTTTGAGGTGAATTTTCCATTAGTGACTTAGTTATTTTATTTAAGGGGAATCAGTTTTTTACATTTGGAGTATCCTATGAAATGGAGCTGGTTCACTGAGAAACACAGTATCAGTGGAGTTACGAAGAAGATAGAAAATTAATCACTGAAGGTGGAACTTCAGGTTGGATTCAAAACACTTGAATTACTTGGCCTGCTATCACTGGATTAAGTGTAACTCTGAATACCATAGAATAAGACATATATCCATAGAAAGAATAAAGATTATGAAGCAGTTGTAAGTATTCTTTGTAAAAGTTAAAAAGGAACCAAAAGGAAGAGAGAAACAAAATACTGATTGAATTTCTGTTACAGGCACTATATTATACTAAGTGCTATTTTTTAAGACTATCATATTATTCTCTTTCCACCCATTTTTATTTGCCAAAATCAAAGGTTTTCTGGTTTTTCTAATGAAAACCTAAAGCCAAACCTTTCTAAGCAGATTATGATGGGTAGACTATGGTTTTTCTACTGGGTTCTCAATGAAATAAACATTTGTTTTTTAACATATGAGCTTGAAATATAATCTTAGTGGGAATAATTGACAGAGAATACATTTGAGCATACTTTTCCTCCCCGCTGATTTTTATATTTCATATACTATAAAATGAATCTTTTAAATATTTATTTTTTAAAAAAGAACACTTATTTACATATCAGTGATTATCTATTTTAGATGATCTAACCTTGAATGCAGATTTAGAAGTTGAACCTCTTATCTCCAAAGGGAAGTAGCTGACATTTTTAAACAAAGAAATGAAAGCCTTCAGAATGGGACAAAATTAATTTTATCACCTTTAAATGCATGAGAAAATACAGTAGGTTGAAAAACATTTTGTTCTCTAGTTTAAAACAAAATTAATTTCATAGTTGTGTCACTTTTTTAACATTTAATGTTACAAGACATGCTTCTTTAAATTCAGATTTTTTTCTCAGACACTACTTTGACTGATATTATTTACTAAAATATCTTGTATAAACAATAATTTAAGAACATCTTAAAAAGACATACTTTTGTAAGTGATTATACTTTATAAATATTTTCAATGAAGAACAAATTTTAGAGTAGAACTTATGAGTACCTATTTCATTGAAACCAAAAATCAAATGCATTTAAAAATAGTCAAAACTTCAGAGAGGCAGCATCTGTTATGTGAGATAAACTCTGATGCTTAAAATATATCTATTTAGATCATATATTTCTTATTTTTAAAAATACATTTCTAGTATTTGAAAAAACAGATACACTCATTTACAATTCTGAAATCAATGTCTATAATTCTTAGTTGGCTTCTTACATATTTTTAAGGAAACAGAAAAGTAAAATAGAATTCCTAGATTGATATACTTATTTAAACATACCACAGTCAGAGTTCTGGGTTCAGCTGCATTTGGAATCCTTCATTGCTGACAACAGAGTTTCAAATGACAATCTTCTTTGAAGCACTCTTCAGCTTAACAACAGAAAGTTCTCCCTTCCACCGCCTGCTTTTTCCATTAGCTAGAGTGTTACATATTGAATGCTGCACAAAGCATTTGACTGGAGGGTTTTTAGACAACTCTTTAAATGCCTGAATCTGAATAATGATTAAAAGGGGAAAAAAGATAACACATCATCTCTTTATAAGAACTTCTGTGTTTTTTTATTATTTTATTTTAAGGGGGAGTGGTTATGGGGTGGAGTAGGGGGCTGCCTTTGTGTCTCATTGCTTAACAGTGTCTACGTATGATTCATCTAAATGGCATTTAGTTATATAATGTCAGTGACATTTTGATGATTTTACTGTCAATTTTTAATGATCTCTTGAATATTCTTAGGTTATTTGAATTAGTTGGACAGATTAACATAGAAGGTGGGAGGTATATTTCAGCCTGAATAATAGTGGCCTGACAAACAAAAACTTTTTTTATTAGTGAACTTTTTTTTATAGGTAATGTTTTTTTGATAGCCAAGTGGGGCTATTTATTTTTTTCCAGTTCATGTGAATGGCCACATTTTCTTTTTCACTAGAGAAAGTTACAACAGAACCATTTGTAGTTTTTGAAAAATCCTATATCTATTACTTGACATTGTATTAATTGGCTCTGGGATGAAAATGATGAAGTGATTGTAACCCGAAAGCAACAGAAGTAATTGTTACCTAAAAAAAAATAAATGAATAAATAGAATTGAAAAATTTTGCCCCTCTGTGATAAACACTGACAGGATGAGATGCAACAGAAGGTTACATATATTTCTGTCAAGAAAACCTCCACAGGATAGTTTGTAATTGAGACTGACAAGACAGTGAACTAAGAATCAGCCACTTAATGGATATAGCCCTGAATTAATCAGCATGCTAAAAATGGATTTTCCAGTTAATCCCACATAACAGATCATTTTAATGTCACTCAAGAGTTTGAAACCTTTAAACAACAAATGGAAGATTACTGTAATCCCGATGTCTACACTGTCTGTGTCATCAAGGGGTTAATAAAATCATGCAGGTCTCCATGACTGGGATCCTCACCTGGAATCTTGAATTGCACCTTGCAAAGAAGTCAACAGTCACAAGACAATTTTTTTTTAATTCTACAAGTTTCAGAAGTTATTTAATAAACACAAGAGTACTTAATTTTGTTGATATTTTCTTCCCTTTTCAAATAGTGATAGTGGCTCATAATGGTCATATTTTGAAGGACACATTTGGTGGCAGGAAGGAGTGTGATGTGAATGGAGGCAAAGGGCATGGGGCAGTGAAGGGCTCTGAGCAGCAGAAAAGGGGTGAGTATTTCAGTTTATTAGGATTTGAGCATGCTGCTGCTGCTGCTGCTAATTTGCTTCAGTCGTGTCCGACTCTATGCGATCCCACAGACGGCAGCCCACCAGGCTTCCCCGTCCCTGGTATTCTCCAGGCAAGAACACTGGAGTAGGTTACCATTTCCTTCTCCAATGCATGAAAGTAAAAAATGAAAGTAAAGTCGTTCAGTCATGTCCGACTCTTAGCAACCCCATGGACTACAGCCTACCAGGCTCCTCCATCCATGGATTTTCCAGGCAAGAGTACTGGAGTGGGGTGCCATTGCCTTCTCCGAGGATCTGAGCATAGGAACCTCAATTTCATACTTTCTTCTTAAACAGAAAACATTGACAAAAGCACAATATCCATGGTCCCTAGTGAACATGAACATTCCTGAGTGAGGTGAACATGATCTCTAATTGTCTCATGGGTTCTACAGGCCCTTGTGCACACCTCCAGTACGCTGTTCAGCACAGCACAGACCTTAGCAGTGAGGTGGCCTCTATAGACTTCCTGCCGACTGCTTACCTAGCTATATGATAAAAGGATACTTAGCCATTCCCAACTTCCATTTCCTCACCTCTGAAAACGGGGTAAAAATATACCCAACTTTTTAAGAGTTGCAAGTATAAAATGGAGGTAGGTCATCAACAAAATCTCTGAAGGATCCTTAATAGACGTTAGCTGTTGTAATTATTTAATGTTATTTTTATTAATGTTCCAATTTCCGGTCCGGTGTTCCTTCTGCTACACACACAACCTGGAGAGCCTCAAATTAGGAGATTAATGAAGTAGACTTGACTTCAGCTGTGTTCAAATAGCATTAGTTTTTATCTGATTTCACTGGCTGCCCTCACATCTCAGCAGGTAGAGAAAGAGTTTGATGTGAGTCTATCATTGACTGACCCAAGCAGAAGAATTCTCTGCACCATTTAACTGGTGTGCCCACACATTTGCTTTCATGTCCCATAAACGTATATAAAATTCTGCAGACAAGTTATTACAGCTTTCATTTTAGAGCTAAAGTCCTCCAGGGAGGCTTAGGAGATCTTCCAAGATGAGCTAAATACTCGTGGGGACAAACAGTAAGCTGGTGATTGAGGAAGCCTGTTCTGTGTCTAATTACCAAGACATTAGTTCCAGGAGAGAGCAAACATCTATGGCATTTTGTTTGTTTTCTTGTGTAGCTTATGAAATAAGACAACTTTCTAAATAGGCACATTTTCCCCATATAGTCTCTAAGGGAACAAAAAGACAACAATCCCAACAAAGCCATCCCTCACTTGAATCTACTCTCATAATTAAATGTCTCTTGATCTCCTAGCCTCCTGCTCTAGACATAGCTGTAGGGGCTTTTGTGGAGGAGTAGAGTTTTGTGGAGTTTATTTTTTCCCCTCATTTACAAGGGTAGTTCCCATACTGTGTAGCAGATGCATTTGAAAACATTTAGATCACTGATTATTATGTAACACCAAGGAGTATACACATCCTCCTCTGTGGCTACTTTTGCTAGAAATATTAAGTCTGTAACAAACTCCCTATAAATTTTTATTTTGTTGATACAAGAGTAAATTACAAACAGGTCAGTCCACTCCTGGGATGTTGAGGGTTAATTACACAATATTAAAATACAGAACTACCTCCTTCAGAGCAACAGTTTAGGATTTTTGAAAGATATGATTAATATATGAGTATGTTTATTATAGTTAACTATTAAGCTGAAGTCAGAAAAGCATAGAGTACTGAAGATAAAGAGATGCTATAGTCCAACTCTGCTCCTGCCTAGTTCAGAGACTGGGCAAAAGACTTACCTCTTTAAATCTTATTTTCTTCATTAGTAAAATGAGACTACTACTCACTTTCATTATTACAAGAATTAGATTATATATATATATATATATATGTGTGTGTGTGTGTGTATAGAGAGAGAGAGACAGTGAACTTCTGTTTAATGACAGTTAACATATGGAAAATCTGAAGTCCTGAACTGCTCTTATCTCACCAGTATAGCAAAGTGGAAAAGCAGTTGTAGGAAACAGAACCATCTTATTTGAAATTCTGCATCTGCCCATTTACTAGTTGTGTGAGATTTTTTAAAATAGGAATTATAATAGTGTAATACTTAACAGCCTACATATAAGAATATGTGAAATAAACTTCAAGTCATGTGAATTTGACCAATCAGTTTAATTTTTTGTACACAATGCTGATAGTTTTATTTATGAAAAAGAGCTATATTACTTTCATATAGATGGTATCAAACTACATATATTGTTTTTTAAAACCATTTACTTATTACATAAGTATACACTGTGATCATTTCACATCATCCTTAAATAACTGGGGACTTATTTTGTACCACCTTATTTAAAGGCATCACTACTTTTAATTTCATTTTTTACTCTTGAACATTTAAGCGCTTTATATTCCCTCCCCCACAATTCCCTTACAAATTACAGTGTGAGAAACATCTTTAAATAATTATTTAGGCTAACATCTAATTACATTCTCTGAATAAGTTCCTAGAAGTGGGTCAAAGGAAAGATTATTTTAAGGTTTTTAATCCTTATTGTCAAATTACTTTCCAGAAAATTTGGATCAACATACATATCTACCAACAAAAAATAAAATAAAAGTGACAGTTTATAGTATCAATTCTGAGTTTTATTTTTTAAAGTATAATTTGGTTTAAAAAATTGCTTACTCTTGTATTTCTGCAATTACTAGTTCTGCTAATCACTTTACATGTTAAAACTGTATTGTATTGTTTTTCAATGATTTTTTTACTTGTACATTTATCAATTATATTGCTATGATGTCTTTGTAGACTAAGAATATGAACCAACCTTTGGTATATTCTAGTATATTCTATATGTAGAATTTTAAGTTTATCTCTTTCTGCTTAACGCTATTGTAATTTTAATACTAGGAAGTATCTAGTCAACTCCATCAAGATTTCCATGATTAATTTTGTTGCTTGTGTAGAAAATCCCTTTAGAGAAGCCATTTTTCTAGTCTGTGATTAGAAAAAAAAAATGCTTGTTTTATTTTTACACATACAATTTTGAATTGGTTAACTATTTGGTTCTTCAATTCATTTTGGTGTAAGATGTGAGATAGGCGTCTGAAAACATTTTGCGTTCATACTGAGTCGTGTCTGATTCTATGCAACTCTATGGACTGTAGCCCACCGGGCTCCTCTGTCCGTGGGATTCTCCAGGCAAGAATACTGGATCAGTTGCCATGCCCTTCTCCAGCGGATCTTCCCGACCCAGGGATCGAACCCATATCTCTTATGTCTCCTGTGTTGGCAGAAGAAGTCTTTACCACTAGCACCATGTGGGAAGCCTGAAACCATTTTAACCTCGTCTAAATTACTGATCAGTTACTGTGAGAACATTTGCACATTTTTTAAAAGATTGATGTCTTTACAATTTGAAATGCTACTTTTATCACAATACATACACGAACACATGAACACATTTGGGTTTAAACAACTCATAGATAATGTGGAGGGGTTCTAGAAAAATCTTATGACAAATCTTGGGGAAAATATACACTGGCAATTAGCAAGTATAGAACACACCCTCATCATTTTCTGATGAGGGCTTCTGAGGGTCAAGGTAAGTGATTAAACAGCACAATGGAGGGACATGCCTTCTATGGCCACAGGGAAGATAACACTCTCCTCAGTATCAGAGTCTGCAAACAAGATCAGGTATTTGTTAGACTGATTAAAAAGGAGTCTTTTTAAAACTAGGGAAGAAGATAAATTTAAAATACCGGCAAAAACATAAAGAAATCAAAATGATTTCCTGCATGTCCCTTGGTTTAAATAATAATTAAATATTTAAGGTACAGTTTCCACAATGAAATTATTAAATATAAACAAGTATTATCTCAGATCCTAAGTTTGGGAAATGTTAGCATTTTTTTAGAAACTGTCTCAATAAATGCAAATAATTAATATTTAATTTCATGTATACTCATTAGCTGAAGCAGCCACACTGGGTCAAGTTTAGTCATTTACCTTATATTTTAAATTAATATTATTAACTACTGGGGCATAGTGTGCAAATTCAGAATAGTAACACCTATAACATTATTTGGAGACAAAGAACCATTGAATTAAACAACTGCCAGTGTCCACAGGAAAGGTACACTGTAGAGACCACAGAGACCATCTGCCTGCACCCCACCATTATATGATCTGTGCTTCTCCAGCCTTAACAGAAAATTATTTCTGTGACCAATTTCGTTAAAGATGAACACCATCTGCCAATGCCAGTAGACACAGTCAAAATGAATGGCCTTGTGATTCAAATTTAATGAACTGCTAAAATATTCATATCAAGACTTTCCTGATCTATAACCCCTTTTCCATCTAATATGATCCCCAAAGTCTCTTAAGAGGCGGGGTCACTATAATTTGAAATATAGATTTATATTCTCAGACATCATTAGCAACTTCTATAGTTATTTTTGGCATCCTGAGGGACAGTAGCAGCAGTAAACTCTTCATTAATGAATGCCTAGTACACAAGCCACTGATTCTGCTTCACAGCTTCATTCCTTTTAACCTAGACTAATCACAGACATTCTCTGTATACTGTCCACATCTAGAAGTCTCAGCTGGTATGAAGTATATGATTCCTTGATGGAGAAAGGGATTTTGTTTCTCAGAACCATCCAGTTGGTTGTAGGACCTCATCATCATGTGTTATTCATAGTTCTCTCTATACTAATGAGACAGAGATAGGAAATATTTACTGAAATCATCTTAAAAAGAATCCCTCTCTCCTCTAAAACTTTGCTTGCCGTCTGCCCAGGTGCTCCAGTCTATAAATCCATAGAATTGCTACTTTTCTCAGATTACATTATTAATTTTCTCCCTCAATTTTCTTGTCTACACATGTGTGACAGAGTCTTTTTGTCAGGAAATAAACTTGCTTTTAAAAAAGCTAGCTCTTCACCAATTTCAATGGGTGTTTGGAACATTGCTAACACTACACATATGGTTTAATGGAAGGTAATCTTGGAATTCTGCACTGATTCAAAGGTACAAAAAAACTACTTTTGTAAATAAAGTTTTACTAAGAAAAGATAATTTAAGAAAATGTTAGATTCCTAGATTTCTTGTGATTTAGGTTATGACATTAAGATATTCTTGGGCTCTATAGAATTAAATGGATAGCATGGGTATATGTGGAAAACTCAAGGACAATTTTGCAAACGTTTCCTTTCCAATGAGAAAGAATTCACTGTACATTTACAATCACTGGTGTCAGCAAATACACTACCCTCTAACATTTATGGCTCCAATATCTATTGTGGAGAAATAAACCATCCCCAAATAATTTTTATTTAGCTCAGGAATCTGTGAGCAGGCCGGGCCCAGTTGTGCAGTTCTCCTGGTCTCAGCTAGACCTTCTGTGGTTTCTAGCTGGATTCTTGCACACCTCTGTGTCAGCTGGGACAGCTGGACTCACTAGGCTTCAGTCCACATGGCCTTACTATCCTCTTGCAGGGTGGCTCTGACATTCCTATGATGGAGGCAGAGTCCCAAGAGGAATAATGGGAGTGCACGATCTTCCAAGTTCAAGGTTCAGCACTGGGACATGGTCACTTCTGCAGGCAATCTATTGATCAGAGCAAAGCCCGAGGCAAGTCCAATAAGAGTGTACCTCTTGGATGGGAGAACCTGCAAAGTTCCATTGAAAATATTGTAGGTATAGGGAAGAGGGAAGGGCTGTGGCCAATTTTCTATCTAGTGCAATGCCCCAGAGATATTTAAATACGGCTTTTATTATAGAGCTTGAGGCTAGATAAATCTAGACTTATCCCATATCTAGTATCATCTCTAATTTCTAAAGCCTCTTAGCTTTCTCCATGTGTATGCATGCCCACCTCCTGAACTGCATCCCACTACATGGACAGCAAGGCCTGTCCATGTTTGCCATCTTTATCTGTCCTCTGTCCTATGGTGTCAAACTCTGCTCACAGTGGGTTAAAAATAAATAAAAAATATATCCTATTAACTTATCAATGTCATTTTATCATATTAGATATCAGTATCACATGAGTTTAATCTCTGAAATATTAAGGAATTTTAGTGTAAATGATATGTGCCTAAAGTTAATAACTTGAAGAAAACATTCTAAAGAAATAATTCATCTTACTGAAGATAATTCTAGAGCAAACTATAGTATCTTACAAATATATTTGACTTACAAAATTATCAGAAGCAGTGGATATATGGTCAAAGCAAAATTCACCACACTGACTCAAGATCATTCAGGAAATATTTGTACAATGGCTCTCAAAACAAATTCTCAAGCAGATGCATAGTCTACCTATACAATAACTAGTAAACTAGCCAGATGGATTTCTATATTTATTTATTTTTTTCTTACTATTGATAAACTCAACAGGGCATCTTCATAAATTCAATGTAAGACACCACTTTGACATATTTAGAGTTATTTCCTAGAACCTAGTTTTATAGATGATGGCAAATCCTGTTAGAAATTTTTATTTGTTTTCTGTAACCTAACACTTGTCATGATTTACAATGTAGTTTACATTAGGAGTCATTTTCCTCTGTGAATCTTTGTTCTCTTTCTGCTGACTTATAAACTTGTTTTTTCATCTCTAAAATGTAATTGAATAACTTTTGTGAAGAAATAAAATATCAGTTACACTGTATAACATCCATGGGACAGGTTGCAACCAGTACAGTTATCCCAAGCAAATAACATAATGCACAGATCTTCAGCCATACAACTAGATACCTAGAGATCAATACGTGCTAATTTGAACCATACGAAAGTTGCTATTTTGTAGGCCACAAGTGAATGAATGTTGTCAATTTCCTAAGAGCCAACTTAAAATATATGTATATACACATACACACATATATATGCATATCATTTGATGATGGGATGAAATATCAATAACCTCAGATATGCAGATGACGCCATCCTTGTGGCAGAAAGTGAAGAGGAATTAAAGAGCCTCTTGTTGAAGGTTAAAGATGAGGTTAAGAGACATTTGCTCCTTGGAATAAAAGCAATGACAAACCTAGACAGCGTATTAAAAAGCAGAGACATTACTTCGCCTACAAAGGTCTGTATAGTCAAAGCTATTGTTTTTCCAGTAGTCATGTATGGATGTGAGATCTGAAAAATAAAAAAGCTGAGCATCAAAGAATTGATGCCTTCAAACTGTAGTGCTGGAGTCTTGAGAGTCCAGACTGCAAGGAGATCCAACCAGTCAGTCCTAAAGAAAATCAGTCCTGAATATTCATTGGAAGGACTGATGCTGAAGCCGAAGCTCCAATACTTTGGCCACCTGATGCAAAGCACTGACTCATTAGAAAAGACCCTAATTCTGGGAAAGATTGAGGGCAGGAGGAGAAGGGGACGACAGAGGATGAGATGGTTGGATGGCATCACCGACGGAATGGACATGGGTTGGACCAAACTCCTGGTAAATACTGAAGGACAGGGAAGCCTGGCATGCTGCAGTCTTTGGGGTCATAAACAGTCGGACATGACTGAGTGACTGAACTACAACAGCAGAGTTATAAACTAAGGTTGTTCAGACGCTTGTTCAAACTCTAGATATATAAGTCATTGCTTTTTTGAGGTTCTCTCTGATAAACGTACACAAAGAATACACCTAAGAAGATTATTTTGCCTTTCATTTATAGATAAGCTTTGCAAGCAAGTAGCCTAGCTAAATGTATTTTAAACACTTTTTTTCTTCTTTTGGAATAGAACTATTTATTCAAGTTGGATTTGTGCTACACCTTAACCTATACAAAGGATGAAAGTGGACATGTTTTTATAGAAGATAGAAGAGTGAATCCAAAAACTTCAAGGTGATGCACATTTTCAAATTTAAATAGAAGTGTGATAGAACTAACAGGACATTAGGTTAGGATGACTGGACTGGATGCCCATCATCACACATCATTCTCTTATTTTGCTGTCAAAAAAACAAAAGATGTATGCAGGTTTAATTATTGCTTCTTAACTTGAATATTCTAAAGTTCAAGTCAAGTTTGAGAAGGCAATGGCACCCCACTGCAGTACTCTTGCCTGGAAAATCCCATGGATGGAGGAGCCTGGTGGGCTGTAGTCCATGGGGTCACTAGGAGTCAGACACGACTGAGCAACTTCACTTTCACTTTTCACTTTCATGCATTGGAGAAGGAAATGGCAACCCACCCCAGTGTTCTTGCCTGGAGAATCCCAGGGGCAGGGGAGCCTGGTGGGCTGCCATCTCTGGGGTCGCACAGAGTCAGACACGACTGAAGCGAGTCAGCAGTAGCAGCAAGTCAAGTTTAGAGATTTGGGAATTGATGACTGTTGAGCAGAAATGGAGTGGAAGGTATCATTGGTGGTGGTGGTTTAGTTGTTAAGTCATGTCCAACTCTTGTGATCCCATGGACTATATAGCCCACCAGGCTCCTCTTTCCATGGGATTTTCCAGGCAAGAATACCGGAGTGATTTGCTTTTTCCTTCTCCAGTGGATCTTCCCCATCCAGGGATCAAACCTAGGTCTCCTGCACTGTAGGCAGATTCTTTACTGACTGAGCTACCAGGAAGCCAAAGAGGTGGGAAGGAAGGCATTAGAATGGA
Organism: Capricornis sumatraensis; assembly: GCF_032405125.1. Classification (NCBI taxonomy): domain Eukaryota; kingdom Metazoa; phylum Chordata; class Mammalia; order Artiodactyla; family Bovidae; genus Capricornis; species Capricornis sumatraensis. The sequence continues at coordinate 57,736,883 of NC_091084.1, read as the reverse complement.
AAGAGACTGAAATCATAGAGGGAAGAAAACATGGTGGCATGTGCTAATTTTTAAAGCAGCAGATAACACAAATTTTATTTAATCTTAATGCATTTTTTAATTATTTTAAGCATATCATGTTTGTGTTCCTACTCATTGGTGCTAAAAGTATCTTAAAGTAGAATATCTACTTTTCCTCAATTTTTCTTATGGCTTCTCTCAGGCTCAAGTCTCTTGGAACAATGCTTTAGAGATAGTTGTTGTTTGTTATTGTTCAGTTGCTAAATCATGTCCAACTCTTTGTGACCTCATGGACTATAGCCCACCAAGCTCCCCTGGCCAGGGGATTTCCCAGGCAAGAATACTGGAGTGGGTTGCCAGTTCCTTCTCCAGGGAATCCTCCCAACCCAGAAGTTGAACCTGTGTCTCCTGCATTGGCAAGTGGATTCTTGACCACTGAGCCACTCGACTCTCCAAACATCCACAGGGCCAATCAGATAGTACATAGAGAGGCAGATGAAGTAAACATCGGGAGATAAACTACCGATTTGTGAAGACAATATAAGAAATATCAGCACAAAATAGCATCCTTACCTAACAAAACAAAACCAAAGATGAATGAATAAACCTGGCACAAATATTTCAGCTCAGAATCATTATAACAGTAAGATTTAAATTGTGCCATATTTCATTACTAACACACTGATGGTGACAAATGAAGGGATTTGTAAAGTCAATCCAGGTCAAACCAAATCAAATATCACAGAAAAAGATATTTTCAAGGAAATGATTATTGGTTATTGTCCATGCAGTGACAACTAAAAGTTAAGTCATTCCTTATGTTAACATCCAAATTTCTTTACTAAGGTATTCCCACTTTAATCAATAAGCAATTTAAGAAAAAATGAAGTGAACTTGGACTGAGTCAATATTTGTCTTGGAAAGCATCAAAGGGGATGATGGTATTTGGTGCTGGATGACTTTATTCAGATACTTTGAAGAACCCACAAAAGAATTTTGAGGGATGGTGGGATTTCTGGAACCAGAGATTTTTAAAACTGAACCCCAACCCAGTGATTTGTTGATGAATTATAGTTTCAACACAGTATTCTCAACATCCAAGTTGTTATGGAAACCTTTCATAATGTTTCAAAATCTGCAAATCAGTGTGATACACCACATTAACAAACTGAAAAATAAGGATTATATAATCAGCTCCATAGATGCAGAAAAAGTTCTTTGACAAAATTCAACATCCATTTATGATAAAAACTCCCATCAAAACAAGTATACAGGGAACATATTTCAACATATATGCCAAACCCACAGTTAACATACTCAACAGTCGAAAACTGAAAACATTTGTTAAGGGACAAGAGAAGGCTGATTATTCTCACCACTTTTATTTAACACGGTATTGGAAGTTCTAGCCACAACAATCAAAGAATCCAAAATGGGAATGAAGAAATAAAACTGTCAATATTTGCAGATGATATGAAATTTTGTAAAGCTGTAGGCTACAACTTAATATACAGAAATATGTTGTATTTCTATATACTAACAACAAACCAACTAACAGAAACAGAAATTTTTTTAAAAAATCACATTTGCAGTTGCATCAAAAAAAATTAAACATCTAGGAATAAGTCTATCTAAGGAGGTAAAAGACATACTTGCAAAACTGACACTGAGGAAAGCAACTAAAGACCAGATGCACAGAAGGAAAGATACATTAGTACCATACTTATGGACTGAAAGAATTAATAATGTTAAAATGATCATACTACCCAAGGCTTTCCACAGATTGAACACAATCGCTATCAAAATACCAACGGCATTTTTCAGAGAACTAGAACAAATAATTCTAAAATTTGTATGGAAATACAAAAGACGCCCAAATAGCCAGAAACAATCTTGAGAAAGAAGAATAAACCTAGAGGAATCGTGCTTTGTGATTTCAAACTACACTACGAGTTAAATTATACGCTACTGGCTCGGAAACAAACACACACATCAGCGGAACAGAACTATGAACCTGCCACAAAGGAGGCTGCAACACACAATGGGAAAGACAGTCTCTTCAGGGAGTGATGTTGGTAAAACCAAACAGCTATGCACAAAACGATCAGACTGGATACTTTCTCACACCATTCACAGAAGTAAATCAGAAATGGATTAAAGATGTAAAGGCAAACCCAAAACCATGAAACTTCTAGGAGATAATATGGGCAGCATGCTCTTTGACATTAATCTCAATGATATTTTCTACATATGTCTCCTTAGACAAGGGAACCAAAAGCAAAACATAAACAAATGGGACTACATTACATTAAAAATCCTTTGCACCGTGAAAGAAACTATCAAAAAACTAAAAAGGTTCTCCAGGGGATCTTTCCATCTGAGGGCCTGAACCCACATCTCTTGCACTGGCAGGCAGATTCTTTACTTCTGAGCCACCAGGGAAGCCCATACAGAATATTACTCAGCCATAAAAAGTAAAATCTTGCCGTTTGTGACAACACGGAAGGACGTAGAGACCTAGAGGGCATTATGCTTACTGAAGTAACTCAGGCAGAGAAAGAAAGAAAAACACTGTATGATTTCTCTTACATGTCGAATCTAAAAATGGAATAAAAGGATAAATATAAAACTGAATTATAGACAGATAGGACAGACAAGTGAACAGGTGATGGCCACAGGGGAAGGGGAGGAGGGGAGGAAAGAAGTAAGGGAGATTAAAAGGTACAGACTTCCAGTTGCAAAATAACTGAGTCATGGATATGAAATACACAGTGTGGGGAATAGAGTCAATAACTACATTATAACTTTACACGGTAAAAAATGAAAGCGAAAGTCACTCAATCGTGTCTGACTCTTCGCGACCCCATGGACTATACACATAATAAATATAATGAACACTGCTGTATGCTGAATGTGGAAGTTGCTAAGACTAAATTCTAAGAGTTCTTATTATAAGAAATATATATATATATATATTTCTGTTTGATTTTGCATCTATATGAGATGATGAATGTTCACTCAAATAATTCTGGTAATCATTTCATGATGTGTGTAAGTCAAATAATTATACTGTATACCTTAAACTTATAAAGTGCTGTGTCAATTATATCTCAACCAAACTTGAAGAAAAACAAAAAATTTGTCAAGCTGACAACATGATTCTAATTTTACAAACGATGAAAACAAGGCTAAGTGAGTTTGATTGACTTGCTCAAGTCATCACAACTATAAGTATTGGAATTGCAATTCAAATATTGGCCCACTTGATAATAAAATTCATGTTCTCATTAAACCATGGTGTCTTTCAAAAAACAAGAAAGAAGATGGAATAAACCTCTAAAAATTTACTGAATAATTTTATGCTTCAGAATGGTCATAAAATTCTGTTTGATAATATAAATGGATATGATGTCTACACATAACTTTTCAGTTTTGAGTCCTGTGCAGCCTCATTCTCTCCAGGAAATATCAACTGAAATTAAAAAGAACTCTGTGGATTTAGATGTTAGAGTCCTCAATGACTTATAGACTGTTTAGTTTGCATTACCTTAGGCAATCTGGGCTTCGGTTCAGAATTATTTTTAAGAACAAAGTCTTTAATGAGGCGAGATCGGTCATAATTAGCATGCTCTGATTCATCCGTGTAATCCTTATCTTTTCCTAGGTCTAGAAAAGAGAAAGAGAAAATTACATCCATTTTTATCCTTCTTTCTTTTCTTTCTCCTTAAATATAATAATCTCTTTTCTTCCATGTTTTCTCAAGGTTTAACCAAGTATAATTTTCATAGGACCCATATATCCAATAAATAAGCAAAAAAAGGTAATAATACAGAATCTTGCCAGTAACTTTCAGAAAAAAAGGAACTGCATCTCTGTCATTTAGTGTACTTAAACATTTTGAAAACAAAGTTAAAGTCATGCAAATGCAACTGGATGTTATCTCTTTTGAACTTGAAAATAGAGATATTTGTAAGAATTCAATACAATTTTGCTTTTTAAGGCAAATTTTACACATTTATCTGCTTAATTTAAAAGACTACAGATTTTGGTCATTTTTTTAAATTGCTGTTTCATAAATATGAACTTGACTTAAAAGAATAAGAAGTCTAAGAAATCATATAAGAAATGCTAACAAACTTTACAAGAAAGATTAAAAAGTATTGGGAGATTGAAACGAAACCACAACAGTAAAAAAGGAGCAAGAACATTGAAATATGGTAATCACCACTGGAAAAGTCAAAAAGAAATTATATGTGTACATTATATGAATAATGAGCAAGATATAATCAATGTAAAAGATTATAAAATAGAAAATATCCTGATGGTTGCAAACATCATTAAGAACTAGTGACACGTTTCACAAAATTTGTGTTCTAGGTGATACAAATCTCTCTCCAAATTTAAAAACAGATTCACAGAGACACAGAGGTATAGAACAGTCTATAGAGGGTGGGATGATTTGGGAGAGTGGCATTGAAACATGTATAATACCATATATGAAACGAATTGCCAGTCCAGGTTCGATGCATGTTACTGGATGCTTGGGGCTGATGCACTGGGACGACCCAGAGGGATGGTAAGAGGAGGGAGTTGGGGGGGGGGAGGTTCAGGATGGGGAACACATGTATACCTGTGGTGGATTCATGTTGATGTATGGCAAAACCAATACAGTATTGTAAAGAAATTAACCTCCAATTAAAATAAATAAATTTATATAAAAAAAGAATAAGGACATTCTCTTACAAAATTACAGTACATTTATCTTTAATACTGGTAAAAATACTATTTTCTAATCTTCATACCATGTTCAAAGTACACTAATTGTACTTCTAATGTTCTTTATGGCATTACTATATGATTTCACTATTTTGCAAGACATAACAATGAGCTAGAAATGTAATTTAAATGTTCTAGTATCTACATTAAAAAGTAAAAAGCAAGTGAAATTAATCTTAATAATAAATTGTATTTAAACCAGTAAAAAAAAACAGATTCCTAAATATTTAGTTTTTTCAAATAAATCAAATGGAATTATTGTAATTATTTTATTCAATCTGTCCTTAACCTGTCAACAACAAATTTTGACACAGAAAACGATACATACTTCTTTTAAGAGTTCAGTCATGTGACTCAGTATTGTAACAAAATAAAAAATTTTATTTATACTACATGCATTAGTTTCTTTTATTCAGTTCAGTCCAGTCGCTCAGTCGTGTCCGACTCTTTGCGACCCCATGAATCGCAGCACGCCACACCTCCCTGTCCATCACCATCTCCCGGAGTTCACACAAACTCACGTCCATCGAGTCGGTGATGCCATCCAGCCATCTCATCCTCTGTTGTCCCCTTCTCCTCCTGCCCCCAATCCCTCCCAGCATCAGAGTCTTTTCCAATGAGTCAACTCTTCGCATGAGGTGGCCAAAATACTGGAGCTTCAGTTTTAGCATCATTCCTTCCAAAGAAATCCCAGGGCTGATCTCCTTCAGAATGGACTGGTTGGATCTCCTTGCAGTCCAAGGGATTCTCAAGAGTCTTCTCCAACACCACAGTTCAAAAGCATCAATTTTTCGGCGCTCAGCTTTCTTCACAGTCCAACTCTCACATCTGTACATGACCACTAGAAAAACCATAGCCTTGACTAGATGGACCTTTGTTGGCAAAGTAATATCTCTGCTTTTCAATATGCTATCTAGATTGGTCATAACTTTTCTTTCAAGGAATAAGCATCTTTTAATTTCATGGCTGCAACCACCATCTGCAGTGATTTTGGAACCCCCAAAAATAAAGTCTGATAATGTTTTCACTGTTTCCCCATCTATTTCCCATGAAGTGATGGGACCAATTGCCATGATCTTTGTTTTCTGAATGTTCTTTTATTAGTAATGCTTAAAATCTACTATAACATATGGCATGTGATGCATAGCTAGCAGTATCAAGTTATTAGCAGCAGTACGAACTAAAAATGAACAGATCATTATACACCTTAGGATATAATAAACTACCAATTACATTAACATGCTCTAGGCATTTGACCTATACCTATATACCTATTAATAATAGCTATCACTCGTGGTTGACTAATATTTGCTGAGCGTATACTAAGAGCCAGAAACTTGACACATATAATTTCCTTTAATCCTTATAACAACTCTAGTAGTGTGTATGATTTTTATCTACACAATGATACATAAACTAAGGCATATGCAAATTAAGTAGCATGGCAAAGTTGCTGAACCATTAAGGGGTACATCAAACACATCCCAGTTGGTGCCAAAGCTGATGTTTGTGAACATGCTATAATGTTTCCCAAGACTTAGGTACAAGCTTCTCAGGTGGTGCAGTGGTAAAGAATTTGCCAGTGCAGGAGATGCAGGAGACATGGGTTTGATCCAACGTGATACCAACATAATAAGTTAGTAAACTTTTGGAACAAAATGTGTCAATATGTTTTAACAGAAAGACTGGAGGGTAATCCTAAAGTTATAATCTGAAAGAAAGAAAATCTGTTTTCACAAGCATGTTCAACAAGCCTATGGGCACTAAAGTATAGAAACCATTGCCGCCTTAATAAGCAGCAACTCAGTTCTTCCATTAACACAGGCCAGAAGCCTGACTCCTCCTTTTCTCTTATCACCATGTCTGTTCCTTAAGCAAACTGTGTTGCTTTAGCACAAAGCATAATTTTTCCACTATGCCTCACTCTTTAGCACATATCACTGCCTAAACGGCTGTACAATTTCCCTTATTTATCTTCATTTATGATCTGTTTCCCTCAGTAAGGTATTTGTGCACTGAGTTTTTACTTTTTCACCTTTGTTGTCTTTCTGTTCACTGCTTCATCCCTAACATTCAGAACAACTAAGGACATTTAGCTGTCATTGACTATATATTTGCTGAATAAATGGATTTATATGTTCAACAAATCTTATCTGAAACATCTTCAAATGATATCTAGAAACTGATCCTTTGACGATATCTGATAATAGATTCTTAATTCAAGCTGTCAGTCTCTCTTGAGTCTGTAAGAGCCTCCCTTACTGATCTTCCCATTTCTATCTCTTGTCTCTGTTACATGGCAGAGTAGCTCTTTTACAACCTAGGTTAAATTACATTAACCTTTACTCAAAACTCTCCAATAATTTTGTAGCTCTAAGTAAAAGCCATGGTCCCATTAGGACATGTATGAAATATTAGTCTTCTTCCTACCACATCTTGTCCCTGTCCTAAACCCGACCCTCCCTCCCTCCAATCCAGCCGCCCCGCTCCCTGATGAAAAATATACTCTCACCACAGGACCTTTGCACTTGCTCCTCTCTCTGCAAGAATGCTCAATACCTTTTTCATCCAGAGTTCTGCTCACATCATCACATGAGAGAACCTCTTGTTGACCACTGTTTCTAAAGTAGAACTTTCCATAGTTCTCTGTCTTCTCATAAAGTTTTATTACTTTTATTAGCACCTGACATAACATGATAACATACATATGCAAAACATACATACTATATATGTACATATATATCAGCAACTGACATTGCTATGATATAGATACATAACGTGGTGTACGTTTATCCTATATACATATGAATATATATCATGTGCATATGCCTATGTGTGTGTATATATATATAATGAATATGTACATGTTCTACATGCATATATTTGTGTTGGTGCTTATATAAAGGACAAAGAAAAGAGTGTATATGTAGAGAGAGAGAGTACTGATAGATGGTCATCTGTCTCTTCCACTGTAAGTGCTATTGGTGAGGTGATTGTTTTGTTCACTGATTTACACTGATTATATAGCTTACTGTTTAGCATCTCGTAAGCACTTAATATCTGTTGAATAAATTGATGAATAGATGTGGGAATATTTTCCATCTGTTAAATTGCTAATTTTACAGACTGAAAACTTATAGAAATGTTTAAAACATAATATTAAGTTAAAATTTTGTTTTTCTTAATTTCGATGTATTTCATTTCAAATATACTTTCCCTTATGAATGAAACTTTTGTGATACTATCCAAACTTAAGGACAAAGAGTGACAACTACAGTATGTTAAGAATGTGAAACATTTTCTTATTTTGACAGAAGAATGGTAGTTTTCCCCTCACCCTAGACCTTTTTCTACAATTCTTGCCAGAAGTTTATGTGTATCATAAATAGCAGAACTAAAAACAAAAAACTGCAGTTGGTATTAACACCAATAAACATCTGTGACAATTAAGAGGACCACATTGCATATGATTAATAAAGTGAATCCCTCTTCCATTAGAAGAATTATCTGAAATATAAGCAAAACCTCTTAATGAGTTTTGGTTCTTATCGAGGACACAGACCCTTGTTTGTGTGAAATACGCCCCACGTGGTAAAGATCATTTAAAATTCAAACAAATTGAATAATTTCAACAACACTAAATTACAATACCAATTACATATTTCATTGTCTTAGATGCTTTTCCCCCACATTTTAGCATTTCTGAAATCAGGATGGGGTCAACAGTCCAAGTTGGACCATAAAGAAGACTGAGCACCAAGGAATTGATGCTTTTGGATTGTGATGCTGAAGAAGACCCTTGAGAGTCCCTTGGACAGCAAGGAGATCAAACCAGTCAAGCCTAAAGAAAATCCACCCTGAATATTCCCTGGGAGGACTGATGATGAAACTGAAGCTCCAATACTCTGGCCACCTGATGCAAACAGCCAAATCACTGGAGAAGACCCTGATGCTGGGAAAAATTGAGTGCCGGAAGAGAAGGGGAAAACGGAGGATAAGATAGTTGGATGGCATCATCGGCTCAATGGACGTGAGTTTGAGAAAACTCCAGGAGACAGTGAAGGACCGGGAAGCATGTCATGCTGCAATCTATGGGGTCACAGAGTCAGACATGACTGAGCAACTGAACAAGAGCAACAATCCATATTTCCTAAAAGTGATTATTAATTTGATGATACTTTTCACAATTGTTAGTGTCTTAAAATCCAGTAAATTTGATAATTAAGAAAAACAGACTTTCAAAAAACAAGAACATTTCTGTCTGGTATAGTAGAAACAGGTAATTTTGATTATGACAAATGAAACTACTGTTGCTCTCCAGTAGCTGACTGGTAGAAAGACATACACTTAAAAAATAGACAATTGGATTTTATCAAAATTAAAAATCTGTACTTTAAAGAATACCATCAAGAAAGAGAGACAACCTTCAGAATATGAGATGTTTGCAATTTATGTATCGAATAAGGGACTTGTATATATGTATATACAACTCTTACAACTGAATAATAGACAAACAACCCTGTTTGAAAATGGGCAAAAAATCTGAACAGACATTTCTTTGAAAAAATATACAAGAGGTTCAAAGGAAAAAATAACATGAAAAGGTGTTCAACATGATTAGTGCTCAGGGAAATGCAGATCTAAACCACAATGAGACCACTTCATGTTCACTAGGATGTAGTGTGCTGCAGTCCATGGGGTTGCTGAGAGTTGGACACGACTCAGTGACTTCACTTTGACTTTTCACTTTCATGCATGGAGAAGGAAATGGCAACCCACTCCAGCGTTCTTGCCTGGAGAATCCCAGGGACGGCAGAGCCTGGTAGGCTGCCGTCTATGGGGTCACACAGAGTCGGACACAACTGAAGCGACTTAGCAGCAGCAGCATATAATAAAAAAGAGTGTTGATGAGAATGTTGAGAAACTGAATCTTTATCTACTGCTGATGAGAATGAAAAATGGTGAAGCTGTTGTGGAAAACGGTCTGGCAGGTCTTCAAAATTTTTAACAGAGTCACCACATGATCTTGCATTCTACTTCTAGGTATAATACTCAAGAGAAATGAAAACATAATTTCACCAAAAAATTGTGCATGAATGCTCCTAGAAGCATTGTTCATAATAGCCAAAAAGTCAAAACAATACAAATGTCCACAATCTCATGAATGGATAAATAAAATATGGTTTAATCAATAGAATTGAATTTTGTTCAGCTGAATTACTGAATTACAGTAAAACCTGACTGCTAATAGGTATGGAATTTCTTTTTATTTTTAAGTATAAATTTATTTATTTTAATTGGAGGTTAATTACTTTACAATATTGTATTGGTTTTGCCATACATCAACATGAATCCACCAGGGGTGTACATGTTTTTTGAGGTGACAGGAATGATCTAAAATTGACTGTGGTGATGGGTACATATCTTTGAGAATATGCTAAAAACCACTGAGTTTTCACCCACTACTTAAAGTAGGTGAATTTTATGGTCAAGGTGAATTAGAACTCGATAAATCCATTATAATAAAATACAAACAAAGAAAAATCAAGATTCTCCAAGCTTAAGAAAATCACTTAGTATGTTAAGCAGAGAGTCTGATGTAATAGAAAGATAACTAATATTGGCTCCATAAAAGCCAAGTTTAAATTCTGATTATGCCATTTATTAGCTGAGTGGCAGTGACTCAGTTTCTTAATATGAAAATTTGGGGAAATAAAATCTTTTCATTCCAAGGATTAAACAGAATAATCTAAAGTGAAGAGGTAACAAAAGAGTCTCTTGATGAAGGTAAAAGAGGGGAGTGAAAAAGCTGGCTTAAAACTCAACATTAAAAACTAAGATCATGGCATCCGGTCCCACCACTTCATGGCAAATAGTTGGGGAAACAATGGAAACAGTGACAGACTTTGTTTTCTTAGGCTCCAAAATCAATGCAGATGGTAACTGAAGCTATAAATTGAAGATGCTTGCTTCTTGGAAGAAAATCTATGACAAACCTAGACAGTATATTAAAAAGCAGAGACATCACTTTGCCAACAAAGGTCCATCTAGTCAAAGCTATGGTTTTTCCAGTAGTCATATATGGATGTGAGAGTTGGACCATAAAGAGGGCAGAGTGCTGAAGAACTGATGCTTTCAAACCGTGGTTCTGGAGAAGACTCTTGAGATTCCCTTGGACTGCAAGGAGATCAAACCAGTCAATCCTAAAGGAAATCAGTCCTGAATATTCATTGGAAGGACTGATGCTGAAGCTGAAACTCCATTCTTTGGCTACCTGATGTGAAGTGCTAAATCACTGGAAAAGACCCTAATACAGGTAAAGATCAAGAGCAGGAGGAGAAGGGGGCAACAGAAGTTGAGATGGTTGGACAGCATCATTGACCTAGTGGACATGAGTTTGAACAAACTCTTGGAGATAGCGAAGGACAGGGAAGCCTGGCATGCTACAGTCCATGGGGTTGCAAAGAATTGTACATAACTGAGTAACTGAAGGACAATAAAAAAATGTGACTTGTATACATAAATATTGAAGAATTATATATTTCCTTCCTTTGGTTTTTCTTAAATTCACGACTCAAATCTTTAGAATCAACAAAAAAACTTATGTAATTTGGAACAAATAAAAAAACCTTATCTTCCCTTTTAAAGCCTAAATGGGGAAGAAACAATGTAATTACCTTAAGTATGCCAATGGACAATTTAAAATTTAATCTAAATATCTTTTTTCCAATCACCAATAATATGATTTATGATAAAAACTTTTGTTGAGTCAAGTGGGAATCCAGTAAGTCTTCTAAATTTTGCTTGTAAACCAGCACCAAAACAAAAGGGACTGATCAATATAGGAGGCTACTAAGATTGCAACATAAACTTTAGAGCCATCTCTGGGAGTATAATTTTAATAACCAAGTTATTCCATCTCAACCATTTTTCTTTATTATAATACTATTTTATTTCATTATGTTGTTACATTGTATTATAATTGCTTAAGCATCTGGAAATGGATGGTGAAACTTTTGAACAATTTTCAGTATTTGTAAATGATCATATTAGTGTTTCAACTGTGTAACCTTCCCATTCATTACTAATGTCAGCATGTTTTAGGGCTGCCAGAGTAGCTGAGGCTGAAGATTAAAACAACAGTTACTAGGTTCAAGATGGCGGCATAGGAAGATGCTGGACCCACCTCTCTGGGGTAGTTACATATACATCAGTTTCTTCTGAGAAAGAGCTGTAAACCAGATGAACTGCTCCTCCATAACAAAAGATAAAAGGACCACATCAAGAAAGGTAGGAGAGACTGTATTTGACAGTCCTTCCAAAACCTCACTCTCAGCGTAGTGACACACAACAGGGAGGCATCTTCTCAGTTCGGTATTTTTCTCAGAGGAGCAAGAGATTTTTGCCTTACACGAGGCACCCCAGCCCTTGGGATCTGCACCAGAAGACAAGGCCCCAAAACACCTGGCAAGGAAATAAATGGGAAGACATTCAAAGGATCCAAAGGGAACTGAGATTCACCTTTTAAAGGGCTTGCATGTGGTCTCATTCATGTCAGCAGCAGTTTAAAAAGTGCCTAGCCTATATGTGAAGGAGATTCACCTGCTAATTTTAAAGCATCTGCAGAAAGGGCAGGAGACAGTTGAAACTCTCTCCAGAGGCAGAGGTGTTAGTGGGCACGGTTTTTGCACTCTCTACCCACCTTGATAGCACAAGTGAAAGTGCAAGTGTGAGTCACTCAGTTGTGTCTGACTCTGCGACCCCATGGACTGTCTATGGAATTCTCCAGGCAAGAATACCGCAGTGGGTTGCCATTCCCTTCTCCAGCGGATTTTCCCAACCCAGAGATCGAACTCATGTCTCCTGTGTCTCTGGCATTGCAGCCAGATTCCTTACCATCTGAGATACCAGAGAAGCTAGCACAAGCAGGCAAGCTAAACCCTCTTGCTGCCTTGCTAGGACAGGTGGGGAAAGCAGTCTCTGCACTGCCTCACTGCCTTGCTGAAACTAAAAAGCTCATGCAGTGTGACACTCCCTCACCTGCTGTCTGGGTCCAGGAAACAAGAGCATTCTCCCCTTGTGGCTCAGTGATAGTCTTTAGCGTTATGCATTTTTGCTTTGTGATTATCAAGAGGCTCAAATATAACATCCCATGATAGCAACTTAAATGTGAACATGTTCCAAAGCTCTTCAAGGAACTCTCTCATTGCATCACAGAGACCTGCAGGCGAGCACAGGCAAGGCATTTTCCTGCAAGACTGCCCAGCTTGCAGCTGACTCAGGAAAGCCAATAGGAACACTGGCGGTATTTATTGATCAGGTAACCCCAGCAGCCAAAGAGGCTGGTTTCTGGTCTCCACCAGACTGTGACAATCAGAGACAGTTCTTGGCAGGCTACTACCCTCAGAGCAATGCACAGACCACAGACTGAAACACATCCCCACCTTTCTGTGAAAAGCCTCTTTATTTATGTTAGAGCTTCAGCCTGAGGGATAGGCTTAAGTTTTCCCACACATCTAGAGTCTATGGAGGTATTTCCAGTGTAGTAGAGAGAGAGCATCCTATCCAACCCCTTTGCCTCACTTCAACTTGATAATAGCTTACACACTGATCTGGAGCTCTGATTTTTGTTAACAGTCTCCCAAGGCCACCCTCAGATTTCCTGTCTGAAGACTGTAGGGTTTGGAATTGCAGCCCCACAGAAACTGTATGTATTTGATACTTTAACAGAGGCTGTCTGAGGCCATGGTCTCCAATCAACCTGAAACTAGGTGCTAAATGAGATTTCTTCCCTTGGAGACAACAGGTAAGTAAGAATCTCACTGCCAAAGGTAAATACAGAGAAAAGATAGTGAATTAATTACTTATAAATCTAGTAAGGAAGTTAATGGCAACCCACTCCAGTACTGTTGCCTGGAGAATCCCATGGACAGAGGAGCTTGGTGGGCTACAGTCCACCGGGTCGCAAAGAGTCAGACATGACTGAGCGACTTCACTTCACTTCACTTCAAAGAAGTTAAAAGACAAAAGTAGTAAAATCAACTAAAACTACAAAAATCAGTTTAGAAATACATAAAATGAAAAGATACAAAATTTGACATAAAAAACACAAAATGGAGTAAAAATGTAGAGGTTTGGTGCTGGTAAAGATCCAGACCCAGTCTTTTCCACATTTTTTTATTTTGTATTGGGGTATAGCTGGTTAACTTCCCAGGTGGCTCAGATGGTAAAGAATCTACCTGCAATGCAGGAGACCCTGGTTCTATCCCTGGGTCGGGAAGTTCCCCGAGAGAAGGGCATGGCAATCCACTCCAGTATACTTGTTTGGAAAATTCCATGGACAGATGAGTCTGGCAGGCTACACAGTCCATAGGATTGCAAAGAGTCAGACACGACTGAGTTACTAAAACACACACACATAGCCATTTTACAATGCTGTGATAGTTTCAGGGGAACAGTGTAGGGACATACACACACACGCAGAAGACCCAGATTTACTGATTCTTTGCTGTTCTTTTGTTGTCTGCTTCTCCCTAACAGTATCAATGTTCTAAAGTCCTGACACTAACCAGTCACAGCACAGGTACTGCTGGAGCTATACTGAGTCAACCCCCCAACTGAGGAAATTCTGCAGATAAACTACTTTCCATCGTGTCAATGTGTTGGCGTTTATTCTACCCACATCTATCTTTCCATATATTCACCCAATCAATCATCATTTGTCTACTATCTGTCACTGAAAACAGGGTACATGCTAGGCAAAACGAATAGGACAGATATAAACAGCAATTGTTATCATCTAGCAAAATGAGTGGAGAAGGCAATGGCACCCCATTCCAGTACTCTTGCCTGGAGAATCTCACGGATGGAGGAGCCTGGTAGGCTGCAGTCCATGGGGTCGCTAAGAGTCGGGCATGACTGAGCAACTTCACTTTCACTTTTCACTTTCATGCATGGAGAAGGAAATGGCAACCCACTCCAGTGTTCTTGCCTGGAGAATCCCAGGGACTGGGGAGCCTGGTGGGCTGCCATCTATGGGGTCTCACAGAGTCGGACATGACTGAAGCGACTTAGCAACAGCAGCAGCAAAATAAGTATGCATAGAAAGTAGAAAGAAAGTGAAGTCGCTCAGTCTTGTCCGACTCTTCGACCCCATGGACTGTAGCCTGCCAAGCTCCTCCATTCCTGGGATTTTCCAGGCAAGAATACTGGAGCAGGTTGCCATTTCCTTTTCCAGGGGAACTTCTTGACCCAGGGATCAAACCAAGGTCTCCTGCATTGTAGGCAGACTCTATTTGAGCCTCTATTTGAGCCACCAGGGAATCCAAAACTGAAAGTCGCTTAATTATGTCCAGTTCTTTGTAACCCCGTGGACTAGCCTGCCAGGCTCCTCTGTCCATGGACTTCTCCAAGCCAAAATACTGGAGTAGGTAGCTGTTCCTTCTCTAGGGGGATCTTCCCAGTGCAGGGACTGAACCCAGGTCTTCCACATTGCAGGCAGATTTTTTACCTTCTGAGCCACCAGGGAAGCCCAAGAGTACATAAAGCCATATTCAAAGTGCTATAATAATAGAAAGAAGGCCTCGTCTCAACTTCTGAATGTTAGGGAGGACTTCACAGAAGAGTAATGTTAGAAAGTCATAGTCTTCCTACTTAAGGAGAATGGTGACTATCCGTTCTTTAAATGCTCTCCCAGAAGGTTTGTCAATCCAAATGAAAAAGAGGAATATAATCAGATTAGGTCATCAGTGAGAAAAATAACACAGTAATGATTTCTAACAGGTGAGGAAAATCACACTGAGGGATCACATCATGGTGAGAAAAGTAATGGGCAAATCCTACAGCAAACTCTCCAAAGATATGCATGTCAATAGCCTCTGTGTCGTTTATCCATTTTCCAGATTCTAAATATATTATTGGAGCCCCTGCTGCTGCTGCTGCTGCTGCTGCTAAGTCACTTCAGTCGTGTCCGACTCTGTTGGAGCCCCTACTATGTGCAAAATAACAAAGCCTCTGTGTTCTGGAAACAGCAAGAGAGAGAAAAAACCCCACAGAATTTCAGGTAATACTTTCTATGTATTCAAAAAAAATAAATAGATCAAGATTCGAGCACATAAAGTGAAGTTTGTGTGAATCTGGTTTCTCTCAATGGAAGACCCTGGGATCAGAACAACAGGCAACAGAAGCTTGAATTGGCTACAGCATTGATTTCCCAGGTGGCTCAGTGGTAAAGAATCTGCCTGTTACCATGCAAGAGATACAGGAGACATGGGTTCAATCCCTGGGTCCAGAAGATCCCCTGGAAAAAGAAGTGGCAACTCACTCCAGTATTCTTGCTTGGGAAATCCCATGGACAGAGGAGCCTGGTGGCTACCCTATGGGGTCACAAAAGAGCCAGACATGACTGAGCAACTGAAAAACAACAAGGGGGAAGAGGCAATAGGAAATGGCCTAAAGAGGCCATGCCCAGATATCTCATATGGCCTCTGAAGGTCAGGTAGGAGGTTTACATTTTAAATGTAATGGGAAAGCTGGAGGAATATGAGGAGAAAAACGATGAGATTTAATTTCTTTTATTAAAGCTTCCTATAATTGCTGTGTAGAAAACAGATTATAAGGAAGCAAGAGGTGGAGCAGAGAGACCAATTAGGAGGTTATTACACTATCTCCCAAGAAATGGTGACAGAGTGGATTAGGTTGTAGCAACAAACAGAGTACTTGTAGCAGCAAATGGTGAACAGTGTTACATTCTGAATATAACTCGAAAAGTGAGACAAGATGACTTATGTAATGTGCTTAATAAAAAGCTGAAAAGATTTACAGTGACTGTGAGGCTTTCAAAACTAAAGAACAATTTCTTTCCCTGTAATTCCATTTTTTTTTTGTAATTGTAAGTAAATTGGTATCAGTGGAAAAGTTATTTTTATACCATTTTAACATGAAACTGTTGGAAAAAATGATGAAAATTAGTGGAGATTAATACTACAGAAAGACAGCAAAATCATTACATACATACATCATTACATTTGAACGTAACTGTTCTGAGAAATAAGATCAACAAACAAGCCATTAAGCTGAACTATGAAACTTGTAGAAAGTGAATGTCTTGATTATCTAACAAACCACTTCCTGAGGGAGTCGTTTCATAACACTGGCAAAATGTTGATTGCACAAGATTAGGTAGATGAATATTTTGGTGGTTGGACCCAAAGTATATTGGTCTTAATTAGCCCTGCTTATTTCACTTCAAAGTTACCTGATTTTACTGCAGCGTGAGCAAGGGCAGAATTAGGCATTAGTTACTTATTAATTGGATTGCTCTGTCTTTGCCATTTTCTAGTACACTAACAAGAAAAGAAGGGTGAGCAATAGTAGTAGGACTTTCAGGATTGATGAACAAGATTGCTGACACACCATGATTTCAAGTTCACTGTTACATGGATCAGTACTTCCCAGAACAATTTGTGTGTGTCTGTGTCTATGTATCTATGTGGCTGAGGGAGAATGGTTTATGCAATGGAATGGTGCCCTGGCTGCTTTATGAAAAGTAGAATTAAAAGTCCAGAGACAACAATTAGAAAAATAAATGAAGAAAACCAAGCAACAAAATCCTAACCTCCCAACCTGATTAGTTTTCTTTAATCCATCATCTCCCAAATATATTTTACCATGCAATGTTACTCCTCCATCTTTTGCTGCTCCCAGCCTGATACTTATTAATATCTTGCAGAGCTGGTGTCCCCTGGGTTTCACTAACCACTTTTCATCTTAAATGCCTCTGTTACCATTGCACTGATTAAGAGAGAAGGTGAGAGATGAAGGTTTCCTGGGTTGAAACCTCTGTTCTCCATTTGCTAGTTAGATGATTTTTGTAAGTTAACTTGCCTCTTGGTGAGTCAGTTTCCTCATCTGTAAAAATAAGATGATAATAACACCAACCCAAAGGACTGTTAAGAAAATTAAATAAGATAGCATAGGCAGGGAGGTGTGCATGTGAGTTCAGTAAATTACTGTTATTCCAGTATGCCATCAGGGTCACATTTTGGTGATAACAGAAAGAGATGGTTAGTGAAGATATTTAAAAGCCCAGAAAAATTCAGTGTGAAAGGTAAGTTGAGTGAATGACTAAATAAAAACACTCATTGAATTTCCATGATGATGTCTCAGAGACTGTGATGGAGCTATGCTTCTTCATTTAATTCAACAATATTGTAAAGCAGGGATCTTTAATCCCAATTTACATATTAGATCATTGAGGCTCAGAGAGGTTAATAATATGCCACAGTTGCACAACTAGTAGATACAAGAATAAATGTCTGATCAATGTCTGGCTGGGAAAATAGTATTTCACTGATAATCTACTACGAACTCTGTCAGGCAACAGCGAAAATCTGCAGCTATGAATCAATAGAATCATGAATATTCCATTTGGCCTTGGGGTACAGAAGGAAGCGGGCAAAGGCTAATTGAGTTTTGCCAAGAGAACACACTGGTCATAGCAAACACTATCTTCCAACAAAACAAGAGAAGACATGACACATTGACATCACCAGATGGTCAACACTGAAATCAGATTGATTATATTATTTGCAGCCAAAGATGGAGAAACTCTATACAGTCAGCAAAAACAAGAAGGGGAGCTGACTGTGGCTCAGATCATGAACTCCTTATTGCCAAATTTAGACTGAAATTGAAGAAAGTAGGGAAAACTACTAGACCATTCAGTTATGACCTAAATCAAATCCCTTATGATTATACAGTAGAAGTGAGAAATAGATTCAAGGGACTAAATCTGATAGAGTGCCTGAAAAACTATGGACGGAGATTCGTGACATTGTACAAGAGGCAGGGATCAAGACCATCCCCACGAAAAAGAAATGCAAAAAGGCAAAATACTTGTCTGAGGAAGCCTTACAAATAGCTGTGAAAAGAAGAGAAGCAAAGACAAAGGAGAAAAAG
The DNA here is from genome assembly GCF_032405125.1 of Capricornis sumatraensis. Classification (NCBI taxonomy): domain Eukaryota; kingdom Metazoa; phylum Chordata; class Mammalia; order Artiodactyla; family Bovidae; genus Capricornis; species Capricornis sumatraensis. Next base: position 57,718,148 of record NC_091084.1, on the reverse strand, counting down.
AAAGATATACTCATTTGAATGCAGAGTTCCAAGAATAGCAAGGAGAGATAAGAAAGCCTTCCTCAGTGATCAGTGCAAAGAAATAGAGGAAGACAATGGAATGGGAAAGACTAGAGATCTCTTCAAGAAAATTAGAGATACCAAGGGAAACATTTCATGCAAAGATGGGCGCAATAAAGGACAGAAATGCTATGAACCTAACTGAAGCAGAAGATATTAAGAAGAGGTGGCAAGAATACACAGAAGAACTATACAAAAAAGATCTTCATGATCCAGATAACCACAAAGGTGTGATCACTAACCTAGAGCGAGACATCCTGGAATGTGAACTCAATTAGGAAGCATCACTATAAACAAAGCTAGGAGAGATGATGGAATTCTAGTTGAGCTATTTCAAATCCTAAAAGATGATGCTGTGAAAGTGCTGCACACAATCTGCCAGCAAATTTGGAAAACTCAACAGTGGCCACAGGACTGGAAAAGATCAGTTTTCATTCCAATTCCAAAGAAAGGCAATGCCAAAGAATGCTCAAACTGCCACACAATTGCACTCATCTCACACACTAGTAAAGTAAAGCTCAAAATTCTCCAAGCCAAGCTTCAACAGTACATGAACCATGAACTTCCAGATATTCAAGCTGGATTTAGAAAAAGCCAAGGCACTAGAGATCAAATTGCCAACATCCCCTGGATTATTGAAAAAGCAAGAGAATTCTAGAAAAACATCTACTTCTGCTTTATTGACTATGCCAAAGACTTTGACTGTGTGGATCACAACTAACTGTGGAAAATTCTTCAAGAGATGCGAATACCAGACCACCTGACCTGCCTCTTGAGAAATCTGTATGCAGGTCAGGAAGCAACTGTTAAAATTGGACATGGTTCCAAATAGGAAAAGGAATATGTCAAGGTTGTATATTGTCACCTTGCTTATTTAACTTATATGCAGAATACATCATGTGAAATGCTGGGCTGGAAGAAGCACAAGCTGGAATCAAGATTGCTGGGAGAAATATCCATAACCTTAGATATACAGATGACACCACCCTTATGGCAGAAAGCAAAGAGCTAAAGAGCTTTTTGATGAAAGTGAAAGTCAGTTCAGTTCAGTTCAGTTGCTCAGTCATGTCGGACTCTGCGACCCCATGAACTGCAGCACACCAGGCCTCCCTGTCCATCACCAACTCCCATAGTCCACCTAGACCCATGTCCATCGAGTTGGTGATGCCATCCAACCATCCCATCCTCTGTTGTCCCCTGCTCCTCTTGCCCTCAATCTTTCCCAGCATCAGGGTCTTTTCAAATAAGTCAGCTCTTCTCATCAAGTGGCCAAAGCATTGGAGTTTCAGCTTCAAAATCAGTCCTTCCAGTGAATACCCAGCACCAATCTCTTTTAGGATGGACTGGTTGGATCTCCGTGCAATCCAAGGGACTCTCAAGAGTCTTCTCCAACACCACAGTTCAAAAGCATCAATTCTTCAGCACTCAGCTTTCTTTATAGTCCAACTCTCACATCTATACATGACCACTGGAAAAACCATAGCCTTGACTAGACGGACCTTTGTTGGCAAAATAATGTCTCTGCTTTTTAATATGCTGTCTAGATTGGTCATAACTTTCCTTCCAAGGAGTAAGTATCTTTTAATTTCATGGCTGCAATAACAATCTGCAGTGATTTTGGAGCCCAGAAAAACAAAGTCAGCCACTGAAAGTGAAAGAGGAGAGAGTAAAAATTGACTTAGAACAACACTCATAAAACTGAGATCATGGCATCTGGTCCCATCACTTCATGGAAAGTAGATGGGGAAACAATGGAAACAGTGACAGACTTTTTGTGTGGGGACTCCAAAATCACTGCAGATGGTGACTGCAGCCATGAAATTAAGATGCTTGCTCCTTGGAAGAAAAGTTATGACCAACCTAAACAGCATATTAAAAAGCAGAGACATCACTTTCCCAACAAACTTCTGTCTAGTCAAAGCTTTGGTTTTCCCAGTAGTCATATATGGATATGAGAGTTGGACTGTATAGAAAGCTGAGTGCCGAAGAATTGATGCTTTTGAACTGTGGTTTTGGAGAAGACTCTTGAGAGTCCCTTGGACTGCAAGGAGATCAAACCAGTCCAATCTAAAGAAATTAGTCCTGAATATTCATTGGAAGGACTGATGTTGAAGCTGAAACTCCAATACTTTGGCCACCTGATGGGAAGAACTGACTCATTGGAAAATACCCTGATGCTGGGAAAGATTGAAGGCAGAAGGAGAAGGGGACGACAGAGGATGAGATGGTTGGATGGCATCACCGACTCAGTGGACATGAGTTTGAGTAAACTCCTGGAGTTAGTGATAGACAAAGGAGGCCTGGCTTGCCGCAGTCCGTGGGGCCACAAGGAATTAGACACAACTGAGTTACTGAACTGAACTGAACTGAATAGCTTATTTTGAACAGGGAGAAATATGTCTTCAGTGAAACACTGACCACATCCACATAACTGCCATAGCCTCAACATTTTTGTGGGGCAGTTCAAAGTAGTTTACTCTAAAAAAATGAAAAGCCATTAATTAGAAACATCAATCGGGTTCCAAAAATTGTACTAGAGCCTATTAGTACTTGGAAACTCTGATGCATTAACCAACTCAATGTTAGAAGCTAGTAATCTGCACTCTAAATGCAAAATTAGAAAATGTAACTTCACTGAATTTAAAAGACAGCATGTATTTTTATTTTTTATTTTATTTTTCCCTGAGGAACAGGGATTCCCTCATTTTCAATGTATATTGGTACACATTGCAGCTTGAAGCTGGGAAAGAGGGTTGAGAGAGATCAACAAAAACAAATTCACTTGAGCTACCAAGTAGAGGTGGTCACTTTGGAATGAAGAAAGAAATGAGTTTCTCCTGCATACTCTTTCTGGGAACCACCAGGGATGTTGGCAGCTCCCAAGCTAACAATCAAGTCACACCACTTACTTCTTTTTTTTTTGGCAAAGTAATGTCTCTGCTTTTTATTTATTTTTTTTAATTTTTATTTTTACTTTATTTTACTTTACAATACTGTATTGGTTTTGCCATACCTTGACATGAATCCACCACGGGTGTACATGCGATCCCAAACATGAACCCCCCTCCCACCTCCCTCCCCATAAAATCTCTCTGGGTCATCACTGTGCACCAGCCCCAAGCATCCTGTATCCTGCATTGGACATAGACTGGCGATTCGATTCCCACATGATAGTATACATGTTACAATGCCATTCCCCCAAATCATCCCACCCTCTCCCTCTTCCTCTGAGTCCAAAAGTCCGTTATACACAGCTGTGTCTCTTTTGCTGTCTCGCATACAGGGTCGTCATTGCCATCTTTCTAAATTCCATATATATGTGCCAGTATACTGTACTGGTGTTTTTCTTTCTGGCTTACTTCACTCTGTATAATCGGCTCCAGTTTCATCCATCTCATCAGAACTGATTCAAATGAATTCTTTTTAATGGCTGAGTAATACTCCATTGTGTATATGTACCACAGCTTTCTTATCCATTCATCTGCTGATGGACATCTAGGTTGTTTCCATGTCCTGGCTATTATAAACAGTGCTGCAATGAACATTGGGGTACATGTGTCTCTTTCAATTCTGGTTTCCTCGGTGTCTATGCCCAGCAGTGGGATTGCTGGGTCATAAGGTAGTTCTATTTGCAATTTTTTAAGGAATCTCCACACTGTTCTCCATAGTGGCTGTACTAGTTTGCATTCCCACCAACAGTGTAGGAGGGTTCTCTTTTCTCCACACCCTCTCCAGCATTTATTGCTTGCAGATCCCTCTCCTCTTCGCTGTATAACTCCATAAATACCTCTGAGCGGTCCAGACTATGGAGCGCACATAAGGAAGTGACTACTGGCTAGCTTGCTCTCTCCTCTTTTGATCTCACCACATCTCATTCCAGTCACCTCTAACTACCCCCTCCCTCTTCGCTTCTCCTTGTAAAAATACATGTATTTTTAAATACTCATGATTCATGAAGTTGCAGTTTTTCCACATTTGACATTGTTTTACTTGACCTCTTTGCAAACATGATAAAGGCATACCAGCTACAGATATTCATCCAACTTTGAAAGAGCATTTCACAGCCAGGTTTTATATCTAGCTAGGCCCCTGGTGCCTGGTGATACTACGGTCAACTGGAGCTTCATTCCTGGCTTCATGATAGAGGCGAACACGTACTTCCTGTGTGCTGTCTTAACCCCTTCAGAAGCTCTGATGTTTCTCTAAACTGAAAGAATGATAGGCTGATGCTGGGAGATGCAAAAATAATGGGTATGAGTTACAAATTCCTGGAGAGATATAAACACAAGACAAATGTGTCAAATGACTGAGATACTTGAATGATGAGGTGGGGGGAAAGGAGTCTGGGCATCTAATTACATTATGCATTAGAGGAAATGTTAATATTTGGATTGGCAAACTGTCAAAAATAAGATTCCTGGAACTGAATGGAAAGGTTTGCATGACTGGAGTCATTGTTAGGCTACCAGTAGTAACTTGCTACCAAGTCACTTCAGTCATGTCCGACTCTGTGCGACCCCGTAGACGGCAGCCCACCAGGTTCCCCCATCCCTGGGATTCTCCAGGCAAGAAGACTGGAGTGGGTTGCCATTTCCTTCTCCAATGCATGAAAGTGAAAAGTGAAAGTGAAAGTGAAAGTGAAGTTGCTCAATCGTGTCCGACTCTTTGCGACCCCATGGACTGCAGCCTACCAGGCTCCTCCGTCCATGGGATTTTCCAGGCAAGAGTACTGGAGTGGGGTGCCATTGCCTTCTCCAAGTAGTAACTTGGGAGAATTATTAATGAAGGGTTCTGTGCAAACTGTAACACCTTCATGGATATTTTGAACAAGATTTTTGTTCATTTTTGGTTTCTTATCAGAAAACAACTAACACAAGTAACCTCTTTCAGGATTAATTACTTTTTATGGGAAAGACCTTTGCACCCTGATTGAGCATATCTGTTCTGATGAAATGCTCTTCTCGATGTTGTATGTGAAATGAACCTGCTGGTGGCTGTCTTCCTTTAATTAGGAGGCTTAATAAGCCAACATTGTGTCTAAGCCACAGACACACAAAGAGGTATTACTTAAAAAACACACGACTAATTCACAGTCATTCAGAGTGCTATTATAAATAACACAGCTCATCCTTTAAACAAATTATGAAAAAGTGTCTCAGCGAAGTCTTCAGAGAGAGATCAATATACATGTTTTAGGCTAGACATTCTTAATTCTGGCTGTACTTAATATTTATCTGGGGAACAGTTAAAAGAATGGATCCTGATTTCTATCCTTAGATAAATTAAAACTGACTCTCTGGAAGTGGGTCCCAGGAAGTTTTAAAAGCCCTAGGTGACTTGAGAATGCCTGATGTAGGCAATGCAGCCAGGCCACCAGTGTGTGTACTACTGAAAATTCAGGGCTCAACTTCCACAGATTACAAATAAATTCAGTCTGAGGTTATAAAATACTTGTTGGGGCAGACACAAGTGTTGGGGTATCACTCTTTAGTAAAACTATGACTTCATTTTATTTCTATTCAGTTTATGAAAAGAAAAGGCCCTTGTTTCAAGGAATTGCTCTTACGCAAATCCAACAAGTATGAATCCCTCATTCAAATGAAGCAAACTTGCATTGTAACTGCAAAAGGCAAATGAGTATATTGAGTATAATTGTCTCTGTTATAGAAAAAATAAATAAAAATTATACTGTCTACTAATGGAGGATCAGGATAAAATCTTTCAGTACCACCATTATTCCAAATGTTACAACCAGTTCCAAATATCAGTTTTGAAAACTATGCATAGAATTGTGTGCTATTTTGACTGAAATATGAGCATTTTTCTCAACTTATAAAAAGTTTTGATGTCAATATATTTTTTTACATATTCTTATTATATAACATTTGTATATATCTTGCTTAGAGAAAAAAAGAAAATACAGACAGCAAGAAGATATATAACAATCCCAAATAACCACTTGTGGAGATGATATTCATTATCAGCTAGTATAATGGTATATTTATTTCCAGTTCTTTTGCAATATTTTTTAACTAAAATAAGAGGCACTCTGCATTTATATTTGGAGAAGGAAATGGCAACCCACTCCAGTACGCTTGCCTGGAAAATCCCATGGACGGAGGAGCCTGGTGGGCTACAGTCCATGGGGTCACAAAGAGTCGGACACGACTGAGCGACTTCACTTTCACTTTTTACTTTCATGCATTGGAGGAGGAAATGGCAACCCACTCCAGTGTTCTTGCCTGGAGAATCCCAGGGACAGGGGAGCCTGGTGGGCTGCCATCTATGGGGTCTCACAGAGTTGGACACGACTGAACTGACTGTAAATGCAGTAGCATTTACATTAAACTGTTTTCCCCTCTTGGCAACAAATTTCTAAACGTTCCATAATATAGTGTATTAATGAGTATGTGGTATTTTAGCATGTAGATACTTCAAAATTTATTTACTCTCCCATTACTAAAATATTCAATTTGCTTCCATTTTTATGAATTTTTTTTGTTTTATTGCTTAATTTTTAGAATAAATTTTTAAGTTTTGGGGGCTTTTTTCCTGAAGTATAGTTGATTTAAAATGTTGTATTAATTTCTGCTTTACAGCAAAGGACTCAGTTATACACATACATTCTTTTTATATGTTTTCCCAGTATGGTTTGTCCTGAGGTCTTGAATATGGTTCCCTGTGCTATACAGTGGGACCTTGTGGCTTATCTATCCTGTATGTCATAGTTCACATCTACTAACCACAAACTCCCAGCCCATTCCTACCCATTCCCCTCCCTTTGGTAAACACAGGTCTGTTCCCTAGGTCTGTGAGTCTGTTTCTGTTTCACAGATAGGTTCATCTGCGCCTTATGTTAGATTCCACAGATAAGTGATATCATATGGTATCTCTTCTCTTTCTGACTTGACTTCACTAAATATCATAATTCTAATAGCATCTATGTTATTAGATGTCATCTGCAAATGCACTAATTTTTTCTTTTTATGGCTGAGTTGCATTTCATTGTATCTATGTACCATATCTTCTTTATCTATTCATCTGTCAATGGGCATTTAGGTTGTCTCCATGTCTTGGCTATTATGAATAGTGCTGCTATGAACACAGAGGGGTATGTATCTTTTTGAATTATATTTATATTTAATGGCTATCCACTCCAGTATTCTTGCCTGGAGAATCCAATGCACAGAGGAGCCTGGTGGGTTACAGTCCATGGGATCACAGAGTCAGACATGACTGAGAGGCTAACACTTTCTCTTTATCCTGATACATGCCCAGGAGTGGGACTGCTGGATCAGATGGTAATTCTATTTTTTAGTTTTCTGAGGAACCTCCATACCATTTTCCATAGTGACTGTACCAACTTACATTCCTGCCAACAGTGTAGGAGGCTTCCCTCTTTTCCATACCGTCTCCAATATTTGTAGAGTTTTGCATGATGGCTATTCTGACTGGTGTGAGGTAGTATAATTTGCTTCTGTTTTTAAATTTGATAATGACTATAAAGAAAAGCTGTAAGAAAAAATGTTTTTAATTTCTAATATTATTTTTCTTGGGATAAATTTTTAGATGTAAAATTGGGTACTGAGTCTCTACAGTAAGTAGGCCACAGATTTCCCCCTCTGTTCTATATGATAAAACATCTCATCAAAGAATCATTTATCATTAACTTGTTGATAGTGTGAAGAAGCAGAGTTCAAGGTGGCTGAATGAGCTTTCAGATATGTTTGTTGCCCCTTCCTCTGGAAACTTCAGATAACTATTAAAAAGTAAAAATCTACCAGAATGTTCTAGAAGGCAGAATTCTGATGGATGTGTTAACTAATGGAGCAGCTTAGCCTAGAATATGTTCAGAGGTAAGAAGAGAGAGTGACCCTCCTTAGACAAATCCTGGAGATGTCTGGACTCAAAGATGGAAGATAAACAGAGAGAAAGAATGAAAATTGAGGGTGAAAATATGATGAGAATTGAAACAGGCAATAAAAACCAAAACAATAGAACAGGCAAACAAATCATTTCTCTACAGAAATACACAGCATAAGAGAGTAATGCGGGCATTGGCACTTTAGAGTACAGTCCTCAATCTGACATGGGTGGATCATCTAAGTAACAGTTCCTTCACCACTCACTGTAGCATAGATGCTTTCTGTTTCTAAGACTTGTCCTTGTAACCAGCTTTGAGTCAGTCTTTCCTAAATGTAAACAAAGGATCAAAAATCACTAGAAATTTGAGAAAATTCTACAGCTAGAAATGATCCCTGGGAAAACAGGCTAAAAGTTACAACACAAAGGAAAACTTAAGACAAGAGCCAAGTGTTGTTAGAGATCAGAGATGCTGTATTTATGAAATAGAATAGGATACTCTGAAAAGTTACATTCTGAAAACAAAAAACAGTCTTGGAAACTACGTATACATATAATGTTGCATCCCTGCCCTGCCCCACCACACACACATAAATGAAAAGAGATTTTGAGGAAAAATGCCAGGAATCTTCCTGAACTGAGGCAGAAATCAAAACCATGAGGCTTTTAACTGAATTTCCCAAAAGAGAAAAAGAAGGAAAGCAAAAGTACATAAATTGTAGATAAAGTATCACAGAAGTGGAAAGGAGGCATAAGACAAATTTAAAGGACAAATGATCTCTAGAGTGGGATGAACTAAAACACATACACAAATATATAAATATAATGTTGTATAATTTTATAACAAAAAATAAATATAATCGAAAGGTACACAGAGAAGAAAAATCAACTACAAAGGAATTTATAACAGTAATAACAAATGTTAGATGACATTGAATTAATCACCAAGTTTCACAGTAAATTATTTTTAATGCAGAATTTTATAAACAAAGAAATATCAATTAAATGTAAGAACCAACAGAAGTCATCTCACATCAATATTCACAGGTAGTTGTTTAAGGATACATTCTGAAAAAAAAAGAGAATGAAAACCAAGAAAGAAGAATATGTGGGGAAATTAGAAAATGGAATTAATGCAGTAATTCAATGAAAGTCAATGGACACCACTTAAGAATTTCTTAAGGAAGAATGAGATAAAGGATATAAAAACAAGAAGTATAATGGAAGTATTTAGAAAAAGGAATATTTTTCTTTTCCTGAGAAAAAAATTTAGATTATCTAGGAAAATAAAACTAACAAAAGTCTGTGACATTATATAAGCAACAAAATAAACATAATGTAACATGACTTTGAGTATTTGATAGAGGGTGAGAAAGGAGAGTTTATTTGACCTTGACTCTAAGAGTATTCAAGAGTAGCATAGACGGCATAACTTGGAATTGTAGAAAAAGAAGTGATACTGCATTCACTGAAACATGTATAATATCATATAAGAAACGAATTGCCAGTCTAGGTTTGATGCATGATACAGGATGCTTGGGGCTGGTGCACTGGGATGACCCAGAGGGATGGTATGGGGAGGGAGGTGGGAGGGGGGTTCAGGATTGGGAACACGTGTACACCTGTGGCAGATTCATGTTGATGTATGGCAAAACCAATACAATATTGTAAAGTAATTAGCCTCCAAAAAAAATTTTTAAAATATATACTATTTAAAGTTACAAATTTAATCTGAAGCGATTTAAAATTTTAAATGGCAATGTAACTGAAAAGAATGAAAGGCTATACAAATGGACTAATCAGCCTTCATCTAGCACAAGAGATCAACAGATAATACTGAAATTTGATAAATCTATACATAGTAGTATAAATTTATTCATTCATAGAGAAATGAAGGAAATTTCCAAAAGACTAACAGCAGAATTTTTTCTTTTTTCAGTTACAGGATTGTTGTTCATTTAAAACTTTCTGTGTTTGATTTTCAAACTGTATATGACATACTTTACAATACTTTAACCTTATAGTCTCATCCATCAAATATTAAAGACTAAACATGAAATTTTTTTAAAAAAAATAATGTTTTAATTTGAAGACAGTTTGCTTTTGGAGTGGGAGAAAGGAGGAAGAAAATATCAAAAATCAACTCACCCAAGCAAAAATCACTGAGGTCGGTGAAAGAACATTTGAGCACAGAATCTTTTCTCTCTTCCTCAGTGTTAACTGGAACAACAGCAAAAAGACTTTGTAGTTTTGGGGACTATACACATAACAATGATTAGAAAAATAACCGTGGTGACTAATATCCAAATGACTGCCAAACGTGAAGAAATGTTTTTAAGTTAATGAGTTGAAACGAGAAAGACATCTGTCTTACATTTAGCACTTTGATTCTCTTGAACAATTAGCCACTTTCCTTACTGGCCATGGATGTAAGCTATTTAAAATAGGCAGTACTTTCCCAATACAATTGAAAAGAGAATATCAGAATTTTCAATTTACCTAGAGGAGGAAACAAGCTTCAGAAATCATAAGGAAATGAGTTTTCATAACATAAAAGCTTTTAGAGATGGATGGGTGGCGAGGTGGGGGGGGAGGGCGGGCGGGGAGAAACAACACCCATCCACTGAATGACAAGGAGCCTGGCTGTATTTTGATTCCTAACTCGTTTGAAAAGGAGTTATCTAAAGGTATAATGGCATCTCAAACGGGCATTTGTATGTAGTTTTGGATGCCAACACTTGTCCAATCACATCTTCATGCAACCAAATCTTTATTGCTTTATAGTCAGTATTATTTAAAGTTTTGGGTCTTTTGTTTTAAGGAAACCAAGTTTATTATTGCTGGAATATTTATTTACTGGTAATAAATTCTCACTAGGAATGCTAAAGAGCCAGTGACTTGGGTGGCTGGTCTGTCTCCTGCCAACAGAAAGTAGGTCCATATCTGCATGGCATTGCTACTTTTAGGGACATAAAGGGATGAACACACATCTGGCCAAGGAATGGCCTTTTGTCAGACTGGCAGGGGCAACTGTTCCCCTTCCTATGGCAGTCTCCTTTCTGAAAACTCCATAAATACTAAGTGGAAGAAAGGAAGAGAGGGCAAGAGGGAGGGAGAAAGAGACAGAATGTTGGAACACTACTCTTCATAAGTTAAGCAAGAAAGTAGAGCTTACCGTGCTCTGCTTTGTCAGCGGAGATTGAGGTTACAGAAGTGGGATCCTGAGATTCACTCTCAATTGACTGGAAGAGTGAGGTAGACTGGCTCAGGCTCTTTGAGTAAGCATAGCTCTGGGCCAGGCAAGGCAAGGATCTCCGAGATGGTTTTAATGAAGTTTCTTTTGCTATCTCACTCTTGCTCATATTCATACCTGCAAATTCAAAATGGTAAGTTTTAACAATAAGAAATTATCAGAAGAAATCAACAAATAATTTTAATTCTCATGATGGCTGTTTCAGGAAAATACTATTGGAAAGTACCATCTGGGGATTAGAACTAAGTAAATTCTGTTTCTATATTTTTAAGGGAAGTGTTTTGAGATTTTTGTCAAAAACAGTTATGAGAAATAAACAGCTCCTCTTCCAGTTTTGAGCTTTCACTATCTGTTAAAGTGCCTGCAAAAGAGAAACTGAGGTTTAAGTTCATTTGGGGAGTTATGAGGACAACAATTTGGATTGTCTTTGGATGAATCTGTTTTGGTTTTAAAGCAGTGAAATAAATAAAACCTAATGAACTGACATTCAAATCACTATTATTAACTGGAGCCCTTCTCTTTATACCTTATCCTCCTTTCAACACATGCATAGCACATTAATGGGTGATCAAGAGGCTGGAAAGAGGTAGCATACAGAGTTTAGTACAAAAATTGGTCAATAGGCAGGGGTCAAGGGACAATATTCCTGCGCCCCATGTATCAGTCCCTCCCCTCACAGAGGACTGATCTGCCAGAAGAAAGAATGTCCCTAGATAGGGCTCTGCCTCCATAACTGGATGTCCCTGTAATTATATGCTCCCAGCAATGAATGACCCCATGTCCTTGCACATCCCTGTCCCCATCATTCCTCACTTCCTCACATTAATCCCAGGGCATTCCTCAGCCCTGGAATACTGCTGTGTGTATTCTGGCATATGCCTTCTTTTGCACATACTGAGTATTTCTCTAAGAGGAAACACTTAGATGTACTATTGCTGGTTTGAAGAACATGAATATTTACAATTTGGATAAATAATGCCAAACTGATCTCCCTGAAAGCTTTATCTTTTCACACTTCCACAAATAGTACAAGATGGAATCCGTTTCCTTATGAAATTTCCTGGCCAACTCTAGACAGTATCCATTGTTTTAATTCTGAATAAAATAAAAAGCCAACAAATAGAAAACTAAAAAATTGTTTTATTCTTTTTGTAACAGATTGAACATGTTTTCATATATTTCATAGCCAATTATAACTCTTCAATGACTAAGCAATTTTATGGTTTTTCTAGTGTGTTGTTAGGCTTTTCCTTGTTATTTTATAGGTACTTAGTATATGTGTGTATACATATACAGATAGATATATTGTTCAGTCACTAAGTTGTGTCTGACTCTTTGCAACCCCATGAAATGCAGCACGCCATCCTTCTCCAGCCTTCACTATCTCCCTGAGTTTGCTCAAACTCATGTCCATTGAGTCAGTGATGCCTTTCAACCATCTTATCCTCTGTTGTTCCCTTCTCCTCTTGCCCTCAATTTTCCCCATCATCAGGGTCTTTTCCAATGAGTCAGCTCTTCGCATCAGGTAGCCAAAGTATTGGAGCTTCAGCCTCAGCATCAGTCCTTCCAATGAATATTCAGGGTTGATTTCCTTTAGGATTGACTGGTTTGATCTTGCTGTCCAAGGGACTCTCAAGAGTCTTCTCCAGCATGACAGTAATTATCATATTTATTATAAGACAAACAAGTTAACTAAACTCCACCTACATTGTTCTGGTCAATACTTTTTAGCTATTTTATAATCAGCTCATGAATTAACTCCAGATTTCTAAGAACTTATCAAATGCATGAATTCAAATAAAGACAAGCAGAGGTACCAATGTACACTGTCCTTTGAGAAAAATGAGAATCTTGGGGAAAAAATGACAATTTTTGAAAGTGGTTCTATAGAAATAAGACATGATTGAATAGATGAAATGCAGATAAATCTACCAGAATGGATTTTATCTTCCTGTTTTATTTTTAAAATGTATTTAATTAGTTTCAAATAATTATCAGGGTGCAAATAAAACGTGAACTAGAAAGGGATGCAAGAAAGAATTCTAAAGTGATCCAGTCTCTGGCGACTAACACCTTCACTTTCTTTCACTTAGCTTTCTGGGACTCCATAACAGTAAGAAAGGAAAACACCCTTTTGAAGAGGGATTCCCTAAGGCCTACAAAACTCATATTGAAATCCTACTCAAATATCATACAATCTCCCTTAGTTAAGGACTGAATAGAGTTTTCTATGCTACATCCAAGGAACTACACAGGAAAAATCTGTCCTAGTAAGGTTTTATACCTGTGAATCTTTTGTAATATGGTCTAATATTTTATTTCATTTAGGAAACACTAACATTTAATATTAAATGATCTGTTTTTGTTACAGGGCTCTGGCTGAAAATTGTCTTTTACCATAGAAGAAGATATAAGTAAATGAATAAATATTCTTTGGAGGGTTAGTACACTGATGGAAGATGGTAATAGTTACTAGTAAAGATATTAGAAAAAGAGAGCAATGCCTTGGTCCTCTAAGAATGGCCTTAATGGGGACTCTACAATAATACTAGTTACCTTAATCTACCGAACCCAGAAAGTATGTTCAAAAACTGCTGAGCTAATGATGACAATCACACTGGTGCCTGCGTGCATGTACATGCTAAGTCACTTCAGTCTGCCGACTCTTTGCAAGCCTATGGGCTGTAGTCTGCCAGGCTCCTCTGTCCATGGGGATTCTCCAGGCAAGAATACTGGAGTGGGTTGCCACTTCCTCCTCCAGGGAAATCGTCCCGATCCAGGGATCGAACCAGCATCTCTTAAGTCTCCTGCACTGGCGGTCAGGTTCTTTATCACTAGCACCGCCTGCAAAGGTCACCACACATGTAGATATTATTATTTTATGAACCAGGTGAGACTAAGCTTTATGCTCATCAATGCTATCAGTATTTTCTATCATTTGATTCACCTCTGTATTCATCTAGTCACAGAAAAGACATTACTTAGGTTTTTGCTCTCTGTAGGTTCCATGTTGATATTAGGTATACAGTGATGAATAAGGTTGACCTATAATTTCTGCCCTCATGGGACGTTCACTCAAGCAGAGTGTCAGACATTGATCAAAAAATATGTATATGCTTATATAATTGTCTGAAACGCTATGAAAATACAGGCATAGTTATATAATGAAGAATTATAAAAAGGTCTTTCTTTATAAAGTGATCAGGGACATTTTCTCTGAAGAAGTGACAATGTTAGGCAAAAAAAAAAAAAAAAAAAACAGGAAAAGGAGCCTAACATATAGAAAGGTGTCTATGTATGTTTGTGTTAATGTTTATATGTATGTGTCTGTGGGGAGTGCTTTTAGGTAAAGATAATAACGTGTAAAAGCCCTGAGGTAGAAAGACTGAAACATATTTATAGAACTGAAAAAAAAACCAACTACGGTATAGTAAGTGAAAGAGGCATAAATGAGCTATAGCTGCAGTCCAGGTAGGGGATAAAAATTCCCTATGGTTCTTTGGAGAATTCTGCATATGCTTATGTTCCCATTATTTTTCACAGATTTATCTGCCTTATGTCCTTATTTTTTCTGAATAACTGCATTTGCCAAAATTTATAAAATAGCTTTAAACATACTTCAAATGGGAAATGAAAATGTGAGAAGCAATGAAATTTACCTACTCTAGGTCATAAATCAAGCAGTTGGCAGAAAGCTGAATGTGAAAGTGAGAGTCATTGGATTCCAGAATCCATAATCTATGCAGAATGCTCCCCACATGGTTCTTCACAAACCCCAATCCTAGATGAGTGGTTACCATGGTTTCACTTAGTAAAAATATCACACACATTTTCAGCAGAGGGCTCTGAATGTAGAAACCACAGAGCCAGAGCAAACTTCAGAACCTATAATTCTATATCCACAATCTTAGCCAACGCTGAAATATCCTGGTGAAAAACGAATGTGTGCTGTTCGGCACACAATAACTGCGATGTCTACCCATCATCTGACAAGTTGCTGTTCTTGTGCTGATCTATAAAATAATTGTTGTTGTTTAGTCATTAAGTCGCATCTGGTCTTTTGTGACCTTATGGCCTGTAGCCCACCAGGCTTCTCTGTCCATGGGATTTCCCAGGCAAGAATACTGGAGTGGGTTGCCATTTATTTTTCCAGGGAATGTTCCTCACCCAGGGATCAAACCCACATCTCCTGCACTTCAGGTAGATTCTTTACCACTGGGCCACCTGGGAAGCCCTAAAATAACAGATAGGAATAATACACAAGCTGCTATGAGTAGACACGGTATGTAACTGGGTGGCACAGATAAGTATCTGCTATTATTTATAAACCTAATTGTTATTTTTCCATTTCCATCATTAAGTTAACAACGTGTGTAACTGAGTTATATAACATAAATATTATTATGCTTAAACCTAATTTTTATTCATTCAGTTTTCTAATATTTAATCATTCCAACAAGTATTGAGTTCTTTTTCTGGACCAGGACTTAACTCAGTGTTTGGCAAAAATGCTGCTCATCATCAGGAGATGTTCATATACATAAAAGTAGTTCTTTATATTAGAAACATATAAAAATATGGATAAGTCACCATAAAACCACCAAAGAGGAACTCCTAATCCAAGAGGTAGTAACAGTGAAGTCCTGACTGTGAGGTAATCTGAGCTGATTCTTTCTGAACTATTCCTTCTCCTACAATTTTATTTAGAATTCTTGGATTCAGTACATTTTCTATAAAGGATTATGCATATAAGGTAAGAAATTCTGTGTAAGACTCTCCATAAACACGTAACTGTGGGAAACATTTGTTAAAAGCAACATAAGAAAATTGAGAAAACAATGTTGATGATACACATATCCTTCCTAAAGCTCTGCATTTTCCTTCCCCATTGACCTTCAAAGCAGAACTTTCTCATTTATTAAACAATTGAGTGTTTTCAAAACTATCATACTGATCGGCTTTGCTAGAAACCAATAACATCTAAGCTGAAAGTGTGATATCCTAATGTTCTAAAAAGTACAGTTTCTTTTCAAATTTCCACATCAAACACCATCACATTCTGCTTGGCATAACAAGCAATATCTGTTCTTTCTTTGGCATGATTAACACTAACTACTCCCACAGCACATTCAGGCCTATTTTCTTCTATATTCTAAAGTTCCCTTTCTTTTCTTGTATGACTTTACCTGGTACCCTTGAATATTTGACAGTTACCTATTTAAAGCTAATAACTAGAAAAGAGACCACAGTAACATGTCAGTTTTGGTAAACATATGCAGCTCTTAAGTTCAAGGTTAAACCTGTAGAAGCATAAAGATGTGTTATTTCCTATATTTGGAACAGCTTTTTCTAAAGCAACAATTAGTACTACTTCCAACTGTTCTAAGAGGACTTAATAAATGCTCACATATTTAAAAGGATCTCATGAAAAAACTATTTCACTTGGGTATTCACAAAGGTCCAACTGCAAGGTATTTTCTAGAAAAACATTCACATAAGACATCCGACATTAAAGGAGGTGAAGTTCTGACTGAGATACTACTTATCTCAATGAGCTTCCAGATGATAAAAAATTTTAATTGGAAAAATAGGTCCTTTGAAAGCTTCAAAGAGAAAATTGAAGAGTAAAAAAATCTTTGTTGTTTTTGGTGCAAAATACACATTTTTCAAAAGACCCACCACTCTTTTATAAAATTTCAAAAAAATTAACTCATCCTAAGGACTCATGTGAATATATATATATTTAATATATACAAAATAAATGCATATTTATAAATATATAAAATAAATATATATAATATATGCATATTTTATAGATCAAACTTTGGCATTTCTGCCAAGTAAATTGTTAGAAGAATTTTGGGATATTTGTAGCAAAAGAACACAATATTGTTATCTAACAAATTTCATATTATGTCCATAAGAGGAAATTTTTTTAAATTTACTCTTTCCATACATCTCGCCCTCTCCTCCCCTCTCGCATGTCTGTAAGTCTATTCTCTATGTCTGTTTCTCCATTGCTTCCCTGTAAATAAATTCTTCAGAACAATTTTTCTAGATTCCATATATGTGCATTAGAATATGATATTTATCTTTCTCTTTCTGAGTCACTTCACTCTGTATAATAGGTTCTAGGTTCATCTAGAGGTTCATTTTTCTAGAGGAAAATTTTAAAATAAATATAAAAATAAATATATTTGTCTCTTTTTGTAGTCTCAAGATGAATTATGCTGTTTAGTAAGATTTTATACCTTTATCAGAAGTACTTTAGAACTGATGGCCTGAGGAGGGGTGGTGTCTTATGATGCTATTTAATTTTATAAACTCCAAACACAGTTTTCGATATTAGTGGATACAATCAAAGCATATCTACCTAAATAGTAAGCTTTAAATCAAATCCCTTATGATTATACAGTGGAAGTGAGAAATAGATTTAAGGGACTAGATCTGATAGATAGAGTGCCTGATGAACTATGGAATGAGGTTCGTGACATTGTACAGGAGACAGGAATCAAGACCATCCCCATGGAAAAGAAATGCAAAAAAGCAAAATGGCTGTCTGGGGAGGCCTTACAAATAGCTATGAAAAGAAGAGAGGTGAAAAGCAAAGGAGGAAAGGAAAGATATAAGCATCTGAATGCAGAGTTCCAAAGAATAGCAAGAAGAGATAAGAAAGCCTTCTTCAGCGATCAATGCAAAGAAATAGAGGAAAAGAACAGAATGGGAAAGACTAGAGATCTCTTCAAGAAAATTAGAGATACCAAGCGAACATTTCATGCAAAGATGGGCTCGATAAAGGACAGAAATGATACGGACCTAACAGAAGCAGAAGATATTAAGAAGAGGTGGCAAGAATACACAGAAGAACTGTACAAAAAGATCTTCACGACCCAGATAATCATGATGATGTGATCACTAATCTAGAGCCAGACATCTTGGAAAGTGAAGTTAAGTGGGCCTTAGAAAGCATCACTATGAACAAAGCTAGTGGAGGTGATGGAATTCCAGTTGAGCTGTTTCAAATCCTGAAAGATGATGCTGTGAAAGTGCTGAACTCAATATGCCAGCAAATTTGGAAAACTCAGCAGTGGCCACAGGACTGGAAAAGGTCAGTTTTCATTCCAATCCCAAAGAAAGGCAATGAAAAAGAATGCTCAAACTACCGCACAATTGCACTCATCTCACTAGTAAAGTAATGCTCAAAATTCTCCAAGCCAGGCTTCAGCAATACATGAACCGTGAACTCCCTGATGTTGAAGCTGGTTTTAGAAAAGGCAGAGGAACCCAAGATCGAATTGCCAACATCTGCTGGATCGTGGAAAAAGCAAGAGAGTTCCAGAAAAACATCTATTTCTGCTTTATTGACTATGCCAAAGCCTTTGACTGTGTGGATCACAATAAACTGTGGAACATTCTGAAAGAGATGGGAATACCAGACCACCTGACCTGCCTCTTGAGAAACCTATATGCAGGTCAGGAGGCAACAGTTAGAACTGGACATGGAACAACAGACTGGTTTAAAACAGGAAAAAGAGTATGCTAAGGCTGTATATTGTCAACCTGCTTATTTAACTTCTATGCAGAGTACATCATGAGAAACGCTGGGCTGGAAGAAACACAAGCGGGAATCAAGATTGCCGGGGAAAATATCAATAACCTCAGATATGCAGATGATACCACCCTTATGGCAGAAAGTGAAAAGGAACTGAAAAGCCTCTTGATGAAAGTGAAAGAGGAGAGTGAAAAAGTTGGCTTAAATCTCAACATTCAGAAAATGAAGATCGTGGCATCTGGTCCCATCACTTCATGGGAAATAGATGGGGAAACAGTGGAAACAGTGTCAGACTTTATTTTGGGGGGCTCCAAAATCACTGCAGATGGTGATTGCAGCCATGATATTAAAAGACGCTTACTCCTGGGAAGAAAAGTTATGGCCAAGCTAGATAGTATATTCAAAAGCAGAGACATTACTTTGCCGACTAAGGTCCGTCTAGTCAAGGCTATGGTTTATCCTGTGGTCATGTATGGATGCGAGAGTTGGACTGTGAAGAAGGCTGAGCGCCGAAAAATTGATGCTTTTGAACTGTGGTGTTGGAGAAGACTCTTGAGAGTCCCTAGGACTGCAAGGAGATCCAACCAGTCCATTCTGAAGGAGATAAACCCTGGGATTTCTTTGGAAGGAATGATGCTAAAGCTGAAACTCCAGTACTTTGGCCACCTCATGCGAAGAGTTGACTCATTGGAAAAGATTCTGATGCTGGGAGGGATTGGGGACAGGAGGAGAAGGGGACGACCGAGGATGAGATGGCTGGCTGGCATCACGGACTCGATGGACGTGAGTCTGAGTGAACTCCGGGAGATGGTGATGAACAGGGAGGCCTGGCGTGCTGCGATTCATGGGGTCACAAAGAGTCGGACACGACTGAGCGACTGAACTGGACTGAACTGATGGGGAAAAAAGGAAAAATGGAAACATAATTTTTTTATTTTTCTGCCTTATGAAATCATAATAGTTTTCTCTCCCTCAAAGGAACATGTGGCTTGAGTGTGTCCTTTTCGGCAGAAGTTATTTCTATGTGATAAATGCTCTATTTATTGAGTGCCTACAAAATGCTAGGTGCACCCTGTGTGTTATGAATACTTCGCACAACAATCCTGTTAAGACTTGTCATCCCCACTTTACATGTGAGAATCCTGAGACACAAAAGACATTAACTTGTCTCAGGTCCCACAGGCAGGAAGTGTTGGAGCCTGAAACAAACCAGGTCCACCTGATTTCAAGGTCTCTGTTCTTTGGAATATAACAAGCAACTACTCTGTTTACTTAAAAATTCATTTTACAAGAATTTGCTCTTCACTCACTTTTCAGTTTTCCTCTCACTTGAACAAGAAAAAGTATGTCTACTCATACTGTCCTAGTAGGGTAGAGATATTTAGTGTTGTTTAGCCACTAAGTCTTGTCCAACTATTTCGTGACCCTAGGGACTGTAGCCCACCAGGCTCCTCTGTCCATGGGATTTCTGAGGCAAGAATACTGGAATGGGTTGTCATGTCCTTTTCCAGGATATCTTCCCAACCCCGGGATCAAACCTGCATCTCCTGCACTGGCAGGGGGAGTCTTTACCACTGAGCCACTAGGGAAGCCAGAGATGGTTAACTCAGAGTAACTGAAGAGTTTATTAAAAGTGAACTGACTGTCATTCAGTCATGTCTGACTCTTTGTAACCCCATGGACTACATAGCCCATGGAATTTTCCAGGCCAGAATACTGGAGTGGGTAGCCTTTCCCTTCTTCAGGGTATCTTCCCAACCCAGGGATTGAACCCAGGTCTCCAGCATTTCAAGCAGATTCTTTACCAGCTGAGCCACAAGGGAAGCCTACTTAAAGGCTGTGGGCAGGACAACTAACAGTACCCAGAAACCTTTATCACCCTTGGGCCTACAGAGCAAGGAGAGGAAGTAGATAAACGAACCTGGAGACAGTTAAAGGTGGGGAAGAGGAAATCTGTTGGATCCTGCATGCTTAGACACAGGAATGTAGCCACTGCCAACCACAGACAGGCATGAAGGGAGCCAAGGAATTAATGTACCCCAGCCTCTCTTTTGTCAGCTTCTAATCTGCTGCTGAAGCCTCCCACTGGTCAAATCTAAATGGTAGTTAGGGATCATGAGAACCAGCAGTTGCTGTCAGTCATAGATATCTGCTTGCTGGGACACAGTGCAGGGTAGAAAAAGGTGCAGGATGAATGTGGGGGGATCTACAGACACCGTCCACCACATGTGTACAGATGTGTAACTTCAGAAGAGCACCGAGCATAAACCTTTGGGAGGAGAAAACAACATATGCCTTTTTAACACTAGAGAATAAAATTTAAGTCTTTTGGTGTTTTGTTTTTCTTTTTTTTAAATAAGGGTAAGTACATGAACATGCTGTCGTTGTTGTTGTTCAGTTGCTTAATTATGTCCGGCATGAATATTCGAGTGGGTTGCCATTTCCTTCTGCAGGCAACCTTCCCGACAGAGGGATCCAATCCGCATCTTCTGCCTTAGCAGGTAGGTTCTCTACCACTGAGCCACCAGGAAAGCCCTTATCTTTCTGTACTGCTCTGATTTCCAAGTCACACAGTCCACCCAAAATAGGTTCTTTTCCTTGCTATATGTCCTATTATAAACATATACTTGGCTTTAGTAGAACTTACCGTGTTTGCATGCACTTATTTATTAGGATATTATTTAAAATATAGTCTCTTTAGCTAAAGGGAAGTCCCATGAGGGCAAGGGCCACGTTTGTCTTGTTCACAATCATAGCTGTAGTGCATGGCACAGGATTTGCACAAATGATATGCAAATGAATGCTTACAAGTGAAAGATCAAGATAAAGTTCTATTAGGTATTTTACTAATTAATATATTCATTTGATAACTGTTTATTGTTATAGATGCTACATATTTTTTCCAAACAATGGGATATCAGTTCAGTTCAGTCGCTCAGTTGTGTCCAGCATCAGTCCTTCCAATGAACACCCAGGACTGATCTTTAGGATGGACTGGTTGGATCTCCTTGCAGTCCAAAGGACCCTCAAGAGTCTTCTCCAACACCACAGTTCAAAAGCATCAATTCTTCTGCACTCAGCTTGCTTTATAGTCCAACTCTCACAAGCATACATGACTACTGGAAAAACCATAGCCTTGACTAGATGGACCTCTGTTGACAAAGTAATGTCTCTGCTTTTTAATATGCTATCTAGGTTGGTCATAACTTTCTTTCCAAGGAGTAAGCATCTTTTAATTTCATGGCTGCAATCACCATCAGTGACTTTGGAGCCCCCCAAAACAAAGTCAGCCACTGTTTCCACTGTTTCCCCATCTATTTGCCATGAAGTGATGGGACCAGGTGCCACGGGGATATGGCAGTGAATAAATAAGTAAAAGACCCGACACGCATAAAGACTGAAATCACGAGGGAGGGGACCATGTATACCTATGGCAGATTGATGTTGATGTATGGCAGAAACCAACACAATAATTGTAAAGCAATCTTCCCCCAATTAAAAATACATAAATAAATCTCAAGGGGACTTCAAAAGGGATTTACTTTTTGTTCATGGTACAGTGTTCTGAAACTTGAAGGTTCAGACAACCTATCAACTTAGTGTTGCTGTTGTTGTTGCTGTTTTGAAGTACAAATGAGATTTTTCTTTAAATAGTCATTTGGTAATGCCACAAATAAGATATGGATATTTATCATTACAAATACAGTGACCCACACAGTGATTTGAAAATCCCCTCTCCCTCAAATACCATTAATGTCCTTGCTTCCTTTCTAAGACTCAAATCGATCTTGGCAGAAATGAAACCTGAGAGTCATAGAGATGCCTGCTATTTATGAAAGGTGCTATTTGCAAAGTGCTTTCTTTAGAATACACTTGAAAAAAACAAATTAGCAAAAGATAAATCTATAACACCTCTTCCTATAATTTCCCACTGTAGTTAAGTTCATAATCTCACAGTCAACATCTCCTTATTCCTTCAATAACCTGGTCATTCAGCCACATTTTCTTCATAGTATTTCTTTTATCCTGAAAACTTCTACCTTTCAGAGTGAGGCTCAGATGCTATCAACATTGAAACAGCTTTCGTGTAACACCTTTATGCAGTATTTGCTACCATATTCCCTAAGCATCTGTTGCACTCCCAAGGCACTTCTAGTATAGGTGCATATTTTTCTGTGACACCATGAGCTACCTCAAGGACGAAACCAAGTCTCATTAAGTTTTGAGATCTTAGCATTTTGCACACAATTGGTTTATAGAGAAAGAAAAAGTAAGAGTGGATGGATAAAAGGGATGGTTTTGCTCATGCACAAGAATGAACAAATATGAATTATTGGCAAAATATGAATTCTTGATATTTGATAAACTTCTCCATCTCTCTGCTTCTGTTTACTCAATTTCAAAATTAGAAAGTATGTGTGTGTGTTAGTTGCTTAGTCGTGTCCAACTCTTTGCAAATCCACGTAATTTAGCCCACCAGGCTCCTCTGTCCATGGAAATTCTCCAGGCAAGAATACTAGAGTGGGTTACCACTTTCTTCTCCAGGGGATCTTCCCAACCCAGGAATTGAACCCGGGTCTCCTGCATTGCAGGAAGAATCTTTACCATCTGAGCCATCAATGGTAATTAATTTACAGACAAGTGTGAATATTAAATGATTAAAGTGTGAGTATAATGCCTGGTACTTAGTTTATCCTATATGTATTTGCTATTATAATAAATGAATAAGTGATGCCATGTGTATATAAGGTGTAATAAGATTTAAAATCAGAACCATAAATATGTAGTATGCAGAATTTTTTTGTTTTTATTTTTGTTTTTAATTTAACTTTATTCATTTTAATTGGATGCTAATTACTTTACAATATTGTATTGGTTTTGCCATACATCAACATGAACTTCTGGAGCTTTTATACCAGTAAAATAATAAGTAGCTCATTTTCCAAAAAATTAATATTTCATGTAGCACAAAGATGCAGAGCACTATAAAGGAACTAATCTTCTGCTTTATGTTTTGGTAATTAGGGTCAAAGACTGCATCTGGGTGAAAGAAATTGCAGTATATTTGAGGGAACTCCTGCCTAAATCCTTGAAGGAAAGAGATCACTATGTTCAACACTATGTTCAAAAGGCAACAGCTGTTTGAAGAAGGACTCATGAATCAATGCCCAAGAAAGAAACTGAAAGTTAGTAGATTCCCTACACATTCTCAAAGATTAAAATCCAATAGCAGAAGCAAACCTTCTACCAACATATTAAGAAATTAGGGAATTTCATGCAAACTAACAATGGTTCTAGTGAAAAACCCCAAATGGGTCCAAAGCTTCCTCCTGAAGTGCCTAATTACAATGTTTAACAAGGCTCATAAATATTCTTTTTTTTTTTTTCCATTTTCTATCTAATCCTTTTGTGTTTGAAAATCTTGGAAGCCCTAATAGGAGATAATTTGGGACAGGACATATATCAAAAACCTTGAACAGTTGCAGATATCCTTTTGAAATAACCTCCAGGTAACCTTTGAAAGTGAAGAGGAACTAAAAAGCCTCTTGATGAAAGTGAAAGTGGAGAGTGAAAAAGTTGGCTTAAAGCTCAACATTCAGAAAACGAAGATCATGGCATCTGGTCCCATCACTTCATGGGAAATAGATGGGGAAACAGTGGAAACAGTGTCAGACTTTATTTTGGGGGGCTCCAAAATCACTGCAGATGGTGATTGCAGCCATGAAATTAAAAGGTGCTTACTCCTTGGAAGAAAAGTTATGACCAACCTAGATAGCATATTCAAAAGCAGAGACATTACTTTGCCGACTAAGGTCGGTCTAGTCAAGGCTATGGTTTTTCCTGTGGTCATGTATGGATGTGAGTTATACTGTGAAGAAGGCTGAGCGTCAAAGAATTGATGCCTTTGAACTGTGGTGTAGGAGAAGACTCTTGAGAGTCCCTAGGACTGCAAGGAGATCCAACCAGTCCATTCTGAAGGAGATCAGCCCTGGGATTTCTTTGGAAGGAATGATGCTAATGCTGAAGCTCCAGTACTTTGGCCACCTCATGCGAAGAGTTGACTCATTGGAAAAGACTCTGATGCTGGGAGGGATTGGGGGCAGGAGGAGAAGGGGATGACAGAGGATGAGATGGCTGGATGGCATCACTGACTCAGTGGACGTGAGTCTGAGTGAACTCCAGGAGTTGGTGATGGACAGGGAGGCCTGGCCTGCTGGAATTCATGGGGTCGTAAAGAGTTGGACATGACTGAGCGACTGAACTGAACTGAACTGAACCTTTGAAACCTTGAATTTTATTGTGCAATTAATGTACCACAAGTGTGTTTCATGCAGGTGGGGGCAGTGGACTTCTTAGGGAAAAAACTGGTAATGATCTTGGTGGAACCACCAAGTAGGAATCATTGCAGGAATTGGAACAGTTGACAGTTCATCTCACCGTGGGTGCCCAAAATCCATGCCCCTTCACACATCCTATGAGACCACCTGTGACCCAGAACACCTGTTTGAACTCTTCACTGGAAAGGGAAAAGGTATTTTCAGGATTTTGTCTTCTGAGCTGTCTCTTGA
The DNA here is from genome assembly GCF_032405125.1 of Capricornis sumatraensis. Taxonomy (NCBI): domain Eukaryota; kingdom Metazoa; phylum Chordata; class Mammalia; order Artiodactyla; family Bovidae; genus Capricornis; species Capricornis sumatraensis. Next base: position 57,692,851 of record NC_091084.1, on the reverse strand, counting down.
CTGAAGTTAGCTAAAAACAAGGAGATTTCAGTATCATTCATTCATCATCAAGTTCATATTGTAATGGAAATGCAGCCCAGAGCTATCAGGTTTAACAAAAACGTTTATTGGTTTTTTTCCAGAACTACCGTGATGACTGATAGACTTCAAATGCCTAATCAAACTCACTGGATTCTCAACGCTGCGAGAAAGGGATGCAAATGAAACCTTTAAATACCTTGGGGTTATTATGATGAAAACCACAGGGGTGCTCCTTGCATTATACTTAATGTAGTTGTGTGTGTGCGTATGTGTCCGTGCATGTGTCTGTAGAAGGGTAAAATGAAATTCCTGATCAACCCTTACCTGTCCTATGGAAGGTAACACCAAATGAAACTAAATCTTGGGTTTGGATAAGGATAGAACACTTAAAGACTTAGAGTACCTCTGACAAGGTTCAAAGTTATACTATTTATATGACTGCCAAGACCAGCACAGGTTGTTTCACTCCAAAGAGCTCAAAAAAGTCATTTGGCCAAAGTATTTGGACACTGCAAGGACACTTGGGTTATACTCTGTCCTGAAGTAGGGGGGTTCTGAAGACTCCTACTGTATGACAACATTTTGAAAATCTAAAAATCTAACCTCTTCCAACCACACATTGTTACTGGTAGAACCAATAACTAGAAGAAATTTGTTGATGTGTAGAATATGAACCCAAACACAGGCATGATTAGTCTAACCAGTGCTGCACTGGGACACAAGCTGTTCTATATTTTTATCCTACCATGAACATTTGTAGCCACAGATCTTCCCACTTCTTGCCACCTGCTGCTGTTGTTCTTACTTAAGGTTTTGTTCATACTGTGCCAAAGGCTGGCAATTTATACATCTGCTTTTGAATATAGTTTGATATTTTATCATTGAAAGCTTATTTCAAAAGGTTAAATAAGAATGGGAAAAATTAGTTTACTAAAGCTAGGAAAACAAAACAAAAAGTAGTATTTATTTCAATATTTTTTCAACCAGTTCAGGATGAGAACTTTTAGCTATTCCTATGGTATTTAAAAATAAAGTCTATTTTTAAAAACAAGTGACAAATAATCAGGATTTCACATATTATTGTTGCTATTAATATTGCTGTTTAATTATGTTTGTATTATTAATAATAATTACCACCTATTATTTATCAACTACTCTTCTAATGGATATTTATTTTATAGAAGGTCAGAATTTGAGTTTTAGTTTAGTTTAATAGCCTTTTAGCTTTGATTTTTGAAATTATATTTTTCAAATCATGGTTTACATGCATGAAGAAGGTTATATTATTTTTTCAAAGATTTGAGTTCAATAAAACCTAAGATTATTTTTGCCAAGCACTGTTATTCTCATTATAAAAACCATATGTGTTTTGAGAGATAACACATATGCTTGGATTTTTCCCCTTTTTTAATTTACATAGAAGAAAATTAACTTTTTTGTTGTACAGTTATTTGATTTTGACACAAACATATATTATTATAACCACTCCAAAAGCGCAGTTGGAAAAATTCAGCTCAGTTCACTTCACTCACTCAGTCGTGTCCAACTCTTTGCGACCCCATGAATCGCAGCACTCCAGGCCTCCCTGTTCATCACCAACTCCTGGAGTTCACTCACACTCATGTCCATCGAGTCAATGATGCCATCCAGGCATCTCATCCTCGGTTGTCCCCTTCTCCTCCTGCCCCTAATCCCTCCCAGCATCAGAGTCTTTTCCAGTGAGTCAACTCTTCGCATGAGGTGGCAAAGTATTGAGTTTCAGCTTTAGCATCATTCCTTCCAAAGAAATCCCAGGGCTGACCTCCTCAGAATGGACTGGTTGGATCTCCTTGCATTCCAAGGGACTCTCAAGAGTCTTCTCCAACACCACAGTTCAAAAGCATCAATTCTTTGGCGCTCAGCCTTCTTCACCGTCCAACTCTCACATCCATACGTGACCACAGGAAAAACCATAGCCTTGACTAGACCGACCTTAGTCGGCAAAGTAATGTCTCTGCTTTTGAATATGCTATCTAGGTTGGTCATAACTTTTCTTCCAAGGAGTAAGCGTCTTTTAAATTCATGGCTGCAGTCACCATCTGCAGTGATTTTGGAGCCCCCCAAAATAAAGTCTGACACTGTTTCCACTGTTTGCCCATCTATTTCCCATGAAGTCACCTCAAAAAATTTCCAAGTCTTCCCATTTGTGTTCAGGCTCTTCCTTCACTGTTAATTCCTGACAATTAGTGATTTGTTCTTTTTACCTCCTTTTTTTTGCCTTTTCCAGAGTGCTACATAAACAGAACTGTACATTGTACACTGTATAAATTTTAAAATTAGGTTTTTTCATTTGGCAAAATGCATTTGAAAACCATCTGTGTTTTTGTTAAGTATCAATAACCTATCCATTTGAATTCATTTCTATTACCAAGTTATAACTCCATTGTATGGAAGTAACACATTTCTTTTGGCAATGTTACATAACATATAGGATCTTAGTTCCCTGAACATGTATCAAATCCACACTCCCTGCATTGGAAGCATGGAATCTTAACCACTGGACCAGCAGGGGATTCCTTAATCTAATAAAATTAGATTATCCACTCACTCATTTAAGTACATTTGGGTTTGTCTAGTTTTTGTGCTTATGAATAATGCTACTATAAACATTCACATAGATGCTTTAAATTCTCATAAATGCATGGGAGTAGGCTTGCTGAGGAGAAGGCAATGGCACCCCACTCCAATACTCTTGCCTGGAAAATCCCATGGAGGGAGGAGCTTGGTAGGCTGCAGTCCATGGGGTAGGGAAGTCAGACACAATTGAGTGACTTCACTTTCACTTTTCACTTTCATGCATTGGAGAAGGAAATGGCAACCCACTCCAGTGTTCTTGCCTGGAGAATCCCAGGGACGGGGGAGCCTGGTGGGCTGCCATCTATGGGGTCGCACAGAGTTGAACACGACTGAAGTGACTTGGCAGAAGCAGCAGGCTTGCTGAGTCATATGGTAAGTGCCCATTTAACTTTTAGAGGAACTGTCAACTTTTTTCAAAAGTGGCTGTTCTACCACCAGTGTATGTGTTTCTGATGTACCATACACTTATCAACAGGATTGTTGTTGCTGCTGTTAGATCTTCTAACAATAATGAGAGACTACATTTCCTTAATGACTAGAGAGACTGAGCTTCCTTACATGTTTCTAGAATTTCTAGAACTTCCAATCAAACACTGAGAAGCAGAAGTAAAAGTGGAAAATCTTGCCTAGTTCCTGATCTTAGGGGGAAATCTCATGATTATGTATGGTGTTAGATGTGAATTTTTATAAATGCATTTATCACATGGAGGACACTTCTTTCTAACCCTAAGTCACTGATATTTTTATCATGATAGATATTGAATGTCTTTTCTGCATTTATTGATATATCATGTAGTTTTCCTCTGAAGTCTGTTAATGTGGCAAATTATAATTGATTTTTAGTGCTGGACCAACCTTGCATTTATAGGTCATATTTGATATATTTAATTCTCATAATAATCCTAAAGTTTTGATTATGCATATTTGAGACTGAGAAAATTAAAGTTAACTAACTAAAGGACATTCATCCCTGTGCTGTGCTATGCTTACTCACTCAGTTGTGTCCAACTCTTTGTGACCCCATAGACTGTAGCCTCCAGGCTCCTCTGTCCATGGGGATTCTCCAGGCAAGAATACTGGAGTGTGTTGCCATGTCCTCCTCCAGGGGATCTTCCCAACCCAGGGGTTGAACCCAGGTCTTTGGCATTGCAAGCAGGTTCTTTACTGTCTGAGCCACCAGGAAAGCCAGTAACTGCCAAACCTATGAACTGAACTCAAGTCCATAAGATCCCTGAGCTATGTTTCTCTTACCATAGCACTCTGCCTTTAAGATATGCAAGAAGAAATTACTGATGGCCTCTAGGGCAACAACAGAAACTCTCCCTCCCTATACTCCACTTCCAAGGTAAAGAGTCCCTGGTAATGTTCTAGCAAATACACACGGTTGTTCCAGGGTTCTTAAGAGTGAAGCCAACGGGTACATTGATAAAAGAGATCATAAACTCTGGCATGTACAGTGTCTCTTGGTCTTGCCTTTCCACTCAGTTTGTCTTCCATGTGTCAGGATTTGTGAAGGGGAAGCAAAAACAGTACAGGGCTTATGCAGGTAAGCTTTTGGAGGATAGTTTAAGACTTACACCTTAGGGACATATTTTCATTTCTTTCTGATTTCCTAGTGTTTATTAAGGTTTTGAGAGGATGTGACTTTAAGTTTCAAAATTAGATATATGCCTAGAAGAAAGAATCCTAAAAGGCCATTTGGTTTATTGTTATTTTATATCTTAAAGCATAGATGAGCTCAGCAAAGCCAATAATTTCACCTAGAATTTTGAGGCCAAGGCCCTAGTTAGAAAAAATAAAATTAACAAAAAACACTGCCTTGTGTCTTCTCTGCATATTGTTCTCATGAACCTACTGTAAGATTTGATAATACATTTCATGGGTTTCAGCTAAATATTTATCTTAATTCAAGAAATGCTTATAACACCTTAGGATTCTATGCTCACATTCTCTAATTCCACAGCATTATTGTAATTTACTTACTGAATAGAAATACCAACATTCAAATAACATCTAAGAGACAACAAAAAAGTGCTTTAAAATAAATATACATATATTTTTTATTTATGGTGGAGAAAGAGTAGAATTTGGATGATCTTAGGAAGCATATGATGAATATCCACAGTAAGATCACTTGTCCTATAAAATGGAAGTTATTAACAACTGCCAACCTATACATCAATGCTGAGCACTTTAATTATTATATCAAAGCTGAAAATAGTAAGAAATTTAGGAATAATTCATTTAACTCAGTATAAGTCTAATGTTAAAAACCTCAGAGGAGTTTCATTGCCTTCTAATTTTCTTTTAAAAGCTGTCTGAATATAAATGTTCTAATCTTGTCACTATAGAATGAAGAATGTATTTTAAATTGACAGACTGACATTATTAAAAAGAATGATTTCAAATCATTCATGATATGTACAAATGTCATGCCCAGTTCAAAAAGAAAAAGGGAATATTTCCCTTGCTTTATTTCCCTGATTTTCAAGCAACCACTGGTCCTTGATAAGTTTTCTTCCAGAATGGCACACACAAAAACAAAGATGTGTTCTGGAATTTTCTTTTCTACTCCTTGAAAAGGAAAATGGACTGAGGGATGAATAGGTGCTGCTTTTTGCCATGGGACAAATGAACAGCAAAGAAATGCAAACAAATTCAAAATACAAGAGCTGACTGACTGCTTTGTCTCTTCCAATGGAAACCATAGCCACTAGATTGCAGGCCTTTTGCAGTTAAGAGGTCGCAGTGTTCAAACAGGTGGCCCTGGAATTGGTATAGGTCACAAACACAGTTCAGGGTATGCCACTGAACCTCTGAATATATTATCTTTATGCTTGACAGGTCTTTCTGGGGACATACTGTTATGTGAATGAGCAGGTTCAGATGGGACTGTCATTAAAAAAGGGAATGTCATCTTCTGAAGATCCTAACAGGTCTAGCATATGGTGTCTTCATATGCCAGTTAGTACAGGGGTCTTAGGGCAATTCTAAGAATATTCAGGAGCTCCTAAATAGATTCTAGATAGACCTGGGTATTTAAAGGCCTTAAAGTAGCTTGTGTGTACTTCTAAACAGACATTCATATACACACATCCTCACACCTATCCCAAATAATATTTGGTCAGTCTGGCTGTACCTTGTACCCATAGCTGCTTCACAGCCACAAGTGTGCATTCTGGGGTTAGGAGTATGCTTTCACTTCTCTAAACTATAAGAAATCTCCCCAAAATTAAAACAGATAAATTGGGCTGATCATAACGGTCATGGATAATTCTAAGGAAGAGTATGGCATATTATTTGTGAAAGATCCCAAAGCAGGTGATAACTCCAACACTGGACTTGGATTAAACTTCCAGACTCTGGACAATTTCAATTCCAAGATTGTAATATACTATGATTTTCATAGTTAAATTTGGTCATTCTGTTTCTAAGAGAAGTCTCAAAGGCCTTTATTTCAAATTTTTCTAGTTTTTTCTCAGCCTTACTTTATTTAACCTCCTTTAAGTTTATGCCATAGTGAAGCTGCCCATAAATGCAAGGAGGCTGTAAACTCGGGCAGCGTTATTTCTATAGACATGGGCAGGAGACATTGTGTATAAATTCTCTTCAATAACCCAACTCCTTTGTTCTGTTTTTGAAAGAAATAACAAGGAAGCTTAAGTATTAAACTGATGAAAGGAGTACATAAACATGGTTTATGATGTAAGTTCTTTGGAGATAAGTTCTAAAGTAACTCCTAAGGTAAGGAGTTAGTTTCCTATTAAATTCATTTTCAACAAAACTTAAACTAGTTCTCCAACATATTAAAATAGACTGAAATTTATGATAGTTCTATACAACAGGTCAAATTAATAATATTTCTGTACAAAATAGAAAGAATAATTATACAAAGATTTAAAAATCAGACAATTCTAAGGAAATGGATTTAAGTCACTTTCAGGTAACAGCTTTCCCCCAAATGCATGACATCTCAGCCTTCATATATTCTTATTTAAGGATTAGAAATACACTATGAAGACAGCCTACTATCTCCAGTTAACAATATATAAAGTAATTTCTTCAGCGAAGTACCTATAGGAAAGGCATTCAGGGATGATAGAATGACAACTTGCAAATACATGTGACTGAACCAGGCTTAATTCCCTTCACTTCCTCCTCCTGCTTTTAAGAGCACTATGGGCAACATATTGTTAAGGCAGAACTTGGCACTGTTGAGTAAATACAGTTCGTGGCTGCCATGGAATTGTAGGATGAGGTAAGAGTGCTTAAGCCATTCCCAACTGTAAGGCACATATGTAAAACAGTCTATGTCTTGTGAATCACTTTTAAAAGGGACCCTTGATTTCTGGAACAATGGTGACCCCATTTAACATTCATTTCCAGAAATACATAGAGATTTGTCTGACTCCATTTATGACTTTAGAGATTAATGAAGAGTTTAACCTACCTAATAAGCCGTTCAAAAGCATCCATACGCTCACACAATCTCCCTTTATTTTTCCCTTAAAAGTGTTATCTCTTTATTTCGAATTTTAATAGTACCTAGACTCCTTAACTAAAAATGATAATTTTTGTAAGCAAGCTATATCTCTACCATTAAACCCAGCCGCTTGAGGTCAGGGACAAATAAGATGCCTCCTTATTTCTGCCACAGAAGCTTGGTCAGTGCTTTACATTCACTGAACAACTTGAGGCACCGTGTCGATTTCAGTACACCAAAGGCCAGTCATGCTTCTTAAAATATACCAATATACAGTTACAGACTAAAAATCCTACAACACCTATCAGAGTATTATATCAATAGCAATATTGTTTCACTACCCACTACAGTTATTAGACTGTTTAAAGTATATTACCTATTAAAATGTAGGCATGCAAAGATTATTGCTGCAGTGCTAGTGCTAAGTTGTTTGAGTTGTGTCCGACTCTTTGCAACCTTACAGACTGTAGCACACCAGGTTCCTTTGTCATGGGATTCTCCAGGCAAGAATACTGGAGTGGGTTGCCATTTCCCTATCCAGGGAAATCTTCCTGATGCAGGGATTGAACCCAGGTTGCCTGCATTGCAAGCATATTCTTTACCATCTGAGCTTTGAGGGAAGCCCTTCTACTCTAGGAAATTATTATAATTCAAGCCAAGAGATTTCTCCTAAAGCCAGACAAACCTGCCAGAGAGTTAGGAATCTGAGGTCCCAGGACAGAAAGACAAAATTGCTTCTGACAGTCAGTGGCGTGTTTAGTGCACAAGATGCCCATCCTACAAACAATGGAAATATCTACTAATACTGCTCTAACATTGTACTCTGCAGCTCTGCTTACATTACATCACTTCCTGCTTTAAAACTGTCAATGACTCCCACAGGGCAGCCTGTTTCACATTCAGGCAGTTCTGGCTGTTAAGAACTTTTTGCAGAGCAAAAATGTGCCTTCCTATGGTTCCCAATGTTGATCTGGTTCTGCCTTTCAGAAAGTACAAAAATAAATGCAGTCTACCTTTCATATGACAGCGTTTCAATTATTTGAAGATAGCTATCATTTCCCCTTTAAATCCTGCATTCTCTAAAGATTTTGTTTCTACAACTGTTTTGGGGGATGTTGCCAAACCACACCATTTCCCTTCAAGTCCTATAAAGGTGATGATTTGGGATTCAGTTCAGAATCAGCTCTTAACCAGTGCTCGAATTCATTGTGTTATATTTTGACAATTTCAGCAGCTCTTGATATTAGAAATAAAGAAGACTATCTCCAGTTACTTAGGATACATCTGATCCCACCTCAGTTAAAGGAGGTTTCCCTGCTTCTACTTCCATCACATACAGGCATGTATCTCCATTGTCATTAAAGAATCCTCCCTGAAATCACCTGATTCTTGTCTGCATAACTGCTGTGCATGGTAAGGTCCTGGAAGGCAGGAAATATGGTATGTTCACAGCTGCAGTGCAACACTGACACTGAGGCCACCACAGTGCCTGGCACATAATAGGCACTCAATAAACAGACTCAACAACTACTAAATACCAATGTATTCAGTGAATATTGAGGGATACCTGAATGCTGAAGACCATCCCTTTACTTTTCATTTACATTTATGTGTCAAAAAGCATATTTTCCTTATAATCTATCCTCAGAATTCATGAAAATATTGAATGTGGTCGGGTCTAGAAAAAGAACTCTGACCAAGAGGAAATCATGTAGAAAATGGCTGACACTGATCATTAACCCTGAGATATGGTCATTTAATTACTCGACATTAACGCTCACCCTGTTTGTGCCTTGCAAAAGGAGGAAAACACACAACATTGAAACTGCCATCCTGTTCACACACACTTTAAAATTCTGTCAAGGCACAAACAGAGATGATTAGAAGAAAATAATCTGCTGTGGGAAAAAAAATGACGTTCATTTTTTTCACGGTAGTTTTTACCTCAATGCAAATAAGAGAGATTATGTTATTTCATTACATATACTCCAGTACTCAATTCACAAAACACATACACAGCCCATTTACTTGACTGGCAGATTTGTATAACTGTTGTTCCTCCAGTGTCAGGTTACTACAATTTATAAAGTAGATATGCAGGGAAAGTGCAGTCTTATACACTCAGTTCAGTTCAGTTCAGTCGCTCAGTCGTGTCCGACTCTTTGCGACCCCATGAATTGCAGCACACCAGGCCTCCCTGTCCATCACCAACTCCTGGAGTTCACTCAGACTCACATCCATTGAGTCAGTGATGCCATCCAGCCATCTTATCCTCGGTCATCCCCTTCTCCTCCTGCCCCTAATTCTTCCCACCATCAGAGTCTTTTCCAATGAGTCAACTCTTTGCATGAGGTGGCCAAAGTATTGAGTTTCAGCTTTAGCATCATTCCTTCCAAAGAAACCCCAGGACTGATTTCCTTCAGAATGGACTGGTTGGATCTCCTTGCAGTGCAAGGGACTCTCAAGAGTCTTCTCCAGCACCACAGTTCAAAAGCATCAATTCTTTGGTGCTCAGTTTTCTTCACAGTATAACTCTCACATCCATATATGACCACAGGAAAAACCATAGCCTCGACTAGATGGACCCATGTTGGCATAGTAATGTCTCTGCTTTTGAATATGCTTTCTAGGTTGGTCATAACTTTCCTTCCAAGGAGTAAGCACCTTTTATTTCATGGCTGCAGTCACCATCTTCAGTGAGTTTGGAGTCCAAAAATATAAAGTTTGCCACTGTTTCTGCTGTTTCCCTATCTATTTCCCATGAAGTGATGGGACTAGATGCCATGATCTTCGTTTTCTGAATGTTGAGCTTTAAGCCAACTTTTTCACTCTCCACTTTCACTTTCATCAAGAGGCTTTTGAGTTCCTCTTCACTTTCTGTCATAAGGGTAGTGCCATCTGCATATCTGAGGTTATTGATATTTCTCCCAGCAATCTTGATTCCAGCTTGTGTTTCTCCCAGCCCAGCGTTTCTCATGATGTACTCTGCATAGATGTTAAATAAGCAGGGTGACAATATACAGCCTTGACGTACTCCTTTTCCTGCTTGGAACCAGTCTGTTGTTCCATGTCCAGTTCTAACTGTTGCTTCCTGACCTGCATTCAGGTTTCTCAAGAGGCAGGTCAGGTGGTCTGGCATTCCCATCTCTTTCAGAATTTTCCACAGTTTATTGTGATCCACACAGTCAAAGGCTTTGGCTTAGTCAATAAACCAGAAATAGATGTTTTCCTGGAACTCTCTTGCTTTTTCGATGATCCAGTGGATGTTGGCAATTTGATCTCGGGTTCCTCTGCCTTTTCTAAAACCAGCTTGAACATCTGGTAGTTCACGGTTCACGTATTGCTGAAGCCTGGCTTGGAGAATTTTGAGCATTACTTTACTAACATGTGAGATGAGTGCAGTTGTGCGGTAGTTTGACCATTCCTTGGCATTGCCTTTCTTTGGGATTGGAATGAAAACTGACCTTTTCCAGTCCTGTGACCACTACTGAGTTTTCCAAATTTGCTGGCATATTGAGTTCAGCACTTTCACAGCATCATCTTTCAGGATTTGAAACAGCTCAACTGGAATTCCATCACCTCCACTAGCTTTGTTCATAGTGATGCTTTCTAAGGCCTACTTGACTTCACATTCCAGAATGTCTGGCTCTAGGTGAATGATCACACCAATGTGATTATCTTGGTCGTGAAGATCTTTTTTGTACAGTTCTTCTGTGTATTCTTGCCACCTTTTCTTAATGTCTTCTGTTTCTGTTAGGTCCATACCATTTCTGTCTTTTATCGAGCCCATCTTTGCATGAAATGTTCCCTTGGTATCTCTAATTTTCTTGAGGAGATCTCTAGTCTTTCCCATTCTCTAGTTTTCCTCTATTTCTTTGCATTGATCACTGAGGAAGGCTTTCTTATCTCTTCTTGCTATTCTTTGGAACTCTGCATTCAGATGTTTATATCTTTCCTTTTCTCCTTTGCTTTTTGCTTCTCTTCTTTTCACAGCTATTGTAAGGCCTCCCCAGACAGCCATTTTGCTTTTTTAGAAAAGATAAAATTTATATAAAGCTGGTTTATAAGAAAAAGCAGGGAAGGAGTAAAATACAGCTTTTCTAAGAACACGTTTGGCGGTATACAGTAAAAAATGAATTATTTGCAATGCAAACCATAATGGGAAAAAGATTAACCTAACAATATACAATAACTACATACAGTTTTTTTTGGGTAAAGCAGAATGATGTGGTATATGTACACATGTTATGGATGCCAAGGAATTCATTTTTTTCCATATTTCAAATATATATATATATAAAGAAAAAAATGAATTCTTTGAAGTCTTATAAGGCTGGAAAACTTCATTTTGCATTTCACACCGGAGTTGGTAACAGAAAAGCTAGAGAAGCAAAAAATTTAGCAAGGAAGGTGGAAAAATATTTAAAAAATGTGATTAAAAGCATGAAGTCTTGGGTTACACAAGATCACAAAATACCTGGCTGTTGTTCTTCAGTTCAGTTCACTTGCTCAGTCGTGTCTGACTATTTGTAACCCCATGGACTGCAGCACACCAGGCCTCCCTGTCCATGACCAATTCACAAAGTTACTCACACTGACGTCTACTGAGTCGGTAATGCCATCCAACCATCTCATGTTCTGTCATCCCTTTCTCCTCCTGCCTTCAATCTTTCCCAGCATCACGGTCTTTTCCAATGAGACAGTTCTTCACATCAGGTGGCCAAAGTATTGGCATTTCAGCTTCAGCATCAGTCCTTCCAATGAATATTCAGGACTGACTTCCTTTAGGATGGACTGGTTGGATCTCCTTGCAACACCACAGTTCAAAAGCATCAATTATTTGGCTCTTCTCAGAAGTTACACGAAACATGCCTGAATTCTTTATAGAATGTTTTCTTTTGGTATAAGAGAACTTCAGCTCCATTTTTATGAAGTAAATACATTCTTAGAGTGACATTGAAATCCTTTGCTATTTTTGTGTTTTGATTTTTTCTTTAATTCATGTCTCTTTTTTTTGTACAAAAAGGCAAACAGGCTAAAAAATGGCATTTTGTAATGCTAGGTATAAACTTCTAAAGCCTATGCTGTGATACTAAACTTTATTCATCATAACTCTTAGAAAAATAAATTATGACATCATTTTTATGAGGAAATTTTGGTTCAGAGTAAGTACACTGACTTTCCTAGTGTGCCATATATTCAAGATTGAGGCTGAGATCTGTCTGACAAATGCCCCTATCACTCTATGTTTGGTCTTCAATATTTTTATCCTGGCTAACTAATTGAACAAACTGAATGTTTTCTTACTGGAAACTTTCTTAGTCCCTGTGATGATCTTGAGGCTAATGTACATTTCTTCACTGTAACATGATGAAAATGGCTATATCTAAATACCCTACAAACTGAGGAGAACAGGTCAAACTATATACTACTTCTGGCCTCAAAACTGGCCCAATCACTGCCCAAAATAATTAAGCAAGGGTATTGGAGAAGGAAATGGCAACCCACTCCAGTATTCTTGCCTGGAGAATCCCAGGGACGGGGGAGCCTGGTGGCCTGCCCTCTATGGGGTTGCACAGAGTCAGACACGACTGATGCAACTTAGCAGCAGCATGGTGATGTTTATTCTTGTAAAAGATTTTAGCCCTAGGAATTAATCTAAGGAAATAACTGAATGGATAAAGTACTCGGTTGGCCAAAAAGTTTGCTTGGGTTCTTCTGTACGATGTTGTAGAAAAATCCAAGGAAACATTTTAGTAAACCCTACAGTAAAGAAAACAATTTTTACATATTTTATGTGTAGTTCTCAGGCAAATTTTCATGATTCATACAAGATAGAAATGAACACCAGATTCCTTCATTTTACCTATTTGGCTTTAGAATTTTAAAAGTATTTTGCGTACTTTTAAATTTCAAAGAGATCCATTTGACTGAGTTTCATTATTTCTATTTAAGAATGAAGAAGAGTCATTATCCAGGGTTGTTTAGCTAATAGGTAATAGAGCTCTTGCTTGAGCCCAAGACAAAATGATCAAATCATTTTAAAGTTTAAATAATGATTCAGTTCTGTTCAGTCACTCAGTCATATCTCTTTGTGACCCCATGGACTACAGCATTCCAGGCTTTCCTGTCCTTCACCAACTCCTAGAGCTTGCTAAGACTCATGTCCATCGAGCCGGTGATGCCATCCAATCATCTCATCCTCTACAAATCACATAACTTTTTTTTCAATTAATTCAATTTTTCTCTCTCTCAACATGTCAGTTTCTACAAAACTCAAGATAAAAGTAGTTTTTCAGAGGAACTTGGGATGTCTCTTTTCTTATCAGCACCTTTGTTACCTCACTGTAATAACTTCCTAGATGTGTCTCTCACCACTGTCTTTCTCTTCCTCTTATAATTCACATTATAGAAGGGAAAAGGTGGAAGCAGTGACAGATTTTATCTTCCTGGGTTCAAAATCACTGAAGGCAGTAACTGTAGTCATGAAGTTACAAGATGCTTGTTCCTTGGAAGGACAGCTATGACATATCTAGACAGGGTATTAAAAAGCAGAGACAACAATGGATAAAGAAGTTGTGTTACATATATACAGTGTAATATTAGTCATTACAAAGAATGAAATAATGTCATTTGCAGCAACATAGACAGACCTGGAGAACATCATATTGAGTGAAGTACGTGAGACAGAGAAGGAGAAATATCACATGACATCCCTTATATGTGGAATCTATAAATAAGTGAACTTGCTTACAAAACAGAAAGAAACTCACAAACTTAGATGAGGAACTTATGGTTGCCACGTAGAAGGGATAGTTAGGGACTTTGAAAAGGTCATGTACACACTGCTATATTTAAAATGGATAACCAACAAGGACCTATTGTATAGCACATGGAACTCTGCTCATTGTTATGTGTCAGCCTAGATGGGAGTAAGCTTTGGGGGAGAATGGATACATGTATAGGTATGGCTGAGTCCCTTCCCTGTTCACCTGAAATTATCACAACATTGTTAATAGGCTATATTCCAATACAAAGTAAAAAGCTGAAAGTTTTTTTTAAAAAAAAAAAGCAGAGACATCACTTTGATGACAAACATCCATATAGTCAAAGCTATGATTTTTCCAGTAGTTGTGTATGGATATGAAAGTTGGACCATAAAGAAAACTAAGTACCAAATAATTGATGCACATTTTGCTGGAAAAGACTATTGTGTCACTTTGATGGCAAGGAGATCAAATCAGTCAACCCTAAAGGATATCAACCCTGAATATTCACTGGAAGTACTGATGCTAAAGCTGAAGCTCCAATACTTTGACTACCTGATGCAAATAGCTGGAAAAAGACGTTGATGTTGGGAAAGAATGAAGGCAAAAGGAGATGGAGACAGCAAAGGATGAGATGGTTAGACAGCATCACCGACCCAGTGAACATGAATTTGAGCAAACTCTGGGAGATAGTGGAGGACAGGGAAGTCTGGGGTGCTACAGTCCATGGGGTTGCAAAGAACAGGACATGACTTAGAGACTGAATAACAACAAATAATTCACACTGGATATACATGTGAAAAAAATTCCCTTTTTAAGTACCAAGAGAGACATTAACATCCATATTATACAAAAGAAATACTTGATATCTAATTTGAGTGCATATTTCTATAAAGCTTCTCTAACAGGAGCTTGAAAGACCCTCTTCTGGTGATATTCTAAGAGTCTGGCATACTATTCTCTTTTCAATGATGAAATTGCACCCTACAAATTCTTTCAGTTTCGAGAAACTTAATAAAAGACAAAACCATGTGAAGGCAGGACACTGAGTGGTTTATTGATTACTGATTACCTTCTTATTCATATATATACTCTCAATTCAGACCACTAGGCACACACTGAACTTCCTAAGACAGCGCAGTACATCATTCTTGAGTTAGGCAGCAGAGGTGAAAAGAGACTTTTAATTATAATATTTCAAAAATATATCAAGTTTACCATAAACTTTAAAATTTTAAAATTTTGCAAAGTACATACAGAATTAGAATTTCAATATTCCTTAGTCTTTTATTCAAGATGAAAAATAATACCTTTTCAGTATGCATAATGAAAAGGTAAAGCACTATAAAATGTAACTTGAGATATTCAACTTTTAGACAAAATTAGCAAACATGTGGTACTTAATACATATTCAAGATTATAAAGCAAGACTTTTCATAAGAATTAAAAATCTTTTCAAATGTTAATCAAAGTTCCTAAGATTATAAACAATCCTATTATACCTATCCATTTGCAGAGTGCCTGTCTGCACATGGCTGGCCAGCTTGACTAAGGTTGGAGAAATATAATTAAAAACACATACATTGTGCATTCTGTGTCAGATCCTGGAATCATTCATTAATGGACTCGGTTAGCTTTATTCACTTACCAGTATCACAAAGTCCTTTTGAGATAGAAACTTTTAGTATTCACGTTATATTCAGGAGTTAATTGAGGCACTGAGTTATTAGCCCAACAGCACAGGATGAATGCTAGAGGTGGGATCTGAACCCAGGCAGTCTCCGCACATGTTATTCTTCACTGTACTATGTTGTTTCACAAAATAAAAAAGTACTATACTTTTTTTTCCTAATAAAGAAGGGAAAAAGTCATATTTGGAGTAGTTGCTGATACACTGACTTGGTCTTCTTACAATGGAGTAGAAAAAAATCAAAATACATGTATTTATAAATTAATTTAACATATCAAGCAAACTTGGCCTAAGGATTCATGGCTTAGGAAGAAATTCTGCAGATCTCACTTATGAGTGCTGAATTTTGTGTTCTGTGCACATGAACACCTCTAGGCTTGCCTTGAACTTCAGTTTTTCTCAAGTACAAAATGCTCCCCAATATTTCTTTCAAGTGTTAACACGGTACAGAATACTCAACATTACTCTATTTGGGTAGAGTTTTTTGACTCTTTGATAGGACAATTGATATATGCTTAACTGCTCCCTCAACTTGGTAGATGCTGGCATTCTCTCAATGAGGGTCATTAGCAGTGACTTTAAGTGGTTCAATGACTAGTATTTATCAAAATTGGTCATAATGGGATGGCTTGCAAGGTGTGATTTTAAACAATTCATTTAGCTCTCTGTCTGCTTTCTAATCTGTAAAATGTGTGTTAGTTGCTCAGTTGTGTCAGTTCTTTGCGACCCCATGGATTGTAGCCCTCCAGGCTCCTCTGTCCATGGAATTCTCCAGGCAAGAATATTGGAGTGAGTAGCCATTCTCTTCTCCAGGGGAACTTCCTGACACATGGATAGAATCTTTCTCCTGCATTGCAGGCAAATTCTTTATACTCTGAACCACCAGGGAAGTCCTTTGTACCTAGTCAGGTATGTATTATGGAGGCTTAAATGAGATTTCATATGCAATGTACTTAGAACATAATGTGTCATATTTAAAATGCTTAGTAAATTTTAGTTATTATTACATGTTAAAGACTACTGTTAAGAAAAGAGACTTCAAATAGACTTTTATTAATTCATTCGTTGTTCATTTTACAATCAGCCTTTTTGCATGAAATTCTGTGCTAAAGCCAAGATAATAAGCATATGCAACACTGGGGTTATCCGTAAGAGATTTATAGTTACTCAGGAAAAACAGTAAAATATTATATATAAAATATTCCTCTTTTTTCATAATGAAAGACTTGACATTTTAAGGATTCTTTTGTTAAAGTACTACCTGATTCTGGTTAAAATATATTTTAATGTATTTCCTGGACTGTAGGAAGTAATGAAACTCTCAAAAAAGACAGCATAACAAAACAAATAAATATTAAACAGAAAAAGAATCATGATCTGAAACCAGAACAGAGGCAGTTGGAGGCAAGCTTATAAAAGCCTATGTTACCCAGGAGACTAGAGCTTTAGCCTCTCCAAAGTGAAGAGCTGAAATTGCAATTTTCACATTAAGATCAAGCAGTTAAATCAGGAAAAAATGATTCTAGACACACTGTCCCCTGGCTCCCAGCAAAAGAAAACACAAATTCTCTGTGAAGAAAAACATCCTTGGTTTAAGCCCTAGTACTCCCACCAACTAAAATGATTTAAGAGTTGGCAAATGCAACATATAAAGATTACTCAAACAAATAAGAAAATGAACCTCTACTAACGAAAATCAGGAAAAATAAAGACATAGGTTTAGGTCCTTCAGGATTTCAGGTACTTACATATCAACATACAGAACATAAAGTAACTAAAGATAAAATGTTTAAAAATAAAATACAGAATTGAAAAGATGAACAAAGGGGTATTCATAAAACTTCTGATTTGATAAATACAAAAAACTACTGAAAATATATTTATTAAAATATAAAACAATGAAAGTATACAGTAGATTAAATACAGCCATAAGGAGAACTGGGGCACTGGATTTAACCAAATTACAGAGAGTGCAGGCAAGAAAGGAAAAGAGAAAGAAAGATCCAACATGTGCTAGGGATAGAGTTGAGGAACTAAGTGATAAACTGGTTTCAGAAGAAAGGGAAAAGAAGGAAAACTGGAAGCTGTTCTTTGAGCACTTGGATGCATTGTAGGGTTCTCTATTTTTTAAAGGATTTTCAGTTAACTCTGTTTAAGCTCTACTTCAGGTAGCCACTTTGGAGGTTCTTGATACTTACAATATCTCAGCTGTTCTGGGGTCTGATAGGCATGGGTCTTGCTGTCTTCTCCATGTACCCTCAGCTTTTCACCTATCATGTCTAAAGTTAGCTACTTATTTGCTTATCTGCTTTTTTCCAGATTCCAAAACTGAGGACATCTATTATCAATTGCTATTATGTGTAAAGCACCAAGAACAATGCCTGACACCAAATATATGCTATAATAGTGTTAGCTATTGTTGTTCTCATTACTTCTTCCACATTCTTGCCAGTTTTGATAGTATTAGACATAAGGAAATATTAGCTAATGTACATATATAATAAGGAATTTGAATATTGTATTTTATCTCTCCTAGTTCAGGCTGAATCTCGGTACTGGCTTTAGGATGCTTCTGTTTCCAATGCAGTTATACTCTAAAGGTAGCCTGAAAATAATTGAGAAAACATTTTGTTTGAAAAGCAAAGGAGAAAAGGAAAGATATAAGCATCTGAATGCAGAGTTCCAAAGAATAGCAATAAAAGATAAGAAAGCCTTCTTCAGCAATCAATGCAAAGAAATAGAGGAAAACAACAGAATGGGAAAGACTAGAGATCTCTTCAAGAAAATTAGAGATACCAAGGGAATATTTCATGAAAAGATGGGCTTGATAAAGGACAGAAATGGTATGGACCTAACAGAAGCAGGAGATAGTAAGAAGAGATGGCAAGAATACATGGAAGAACTGTACAAAAAGATCTTCACGACCAAGATAACCACAATGGTGTGATCACTCATCGAGAGCCAGACATCCTGGAATGTGAAGTCAAGTGGGCCTTAGAAAGCATCAGTATGAACAAAGCCAGTGGAGGTGATGGAATCCCAGTTAAGCTGTTTCAAATCCTGAAAGATGATGCTGTGAAGGTGCTGAACTCAATATGCCAGCAAATTTGGAAAACTCAGTAGTGGTCACAGGACTGGAAAACGTCAGTTTTCATTCCAATCCCAAAGAAAGGCAATGCCAAAGAATGCTCAAACTACCTCACAATTGCACTCATCTCACATGTTAGTAAAGTCATGCTCAAAATTCTCCAAGCCAGGCTTCAGCAATACGTGAACCGTGAACTTCCTGAAGTTCAAGCTGGTTTTAGAAAAGGCAGAGGAACCCGAGATCAAATTGCCAACATCCACTGGATCATCGAAAAAGCAAGAGAGTTCCAGGAAAACATCTATTTCTGGTTTATTGACTATGCCAAAGCCTTTGACTGTGTGGATCACAATAAACTGTGGAACATTCTGAGAGAGATGGGAATACCAGATCACCTGACCTGCCTCTTGAGAAACCTGTATGCAGGTCAGGAAGCAACAGTTAGAACTGGACATGGAACAACAGACTGGTTCCAAATAGGAGAAGGAGTACATCAAGGCTGTATATTGTCACCCTGCTTATTTAACTTCTATGCAGAGTACATCATGAGAAACGCTGGGCTGGAAGAAACACAAGCTGGAATCAAGACTGCTGGGAGAAATGTCAATAACCTCAGATATGCAGATGACACTACCCTTATGACAGAAAGTGAAGAGGAACTGAAAAGCCTCTTGATGAAAGTGAACGAGGAGAGTGAAAAAGTTGGCTTAAAGCTCAACATTCAGAAAATGAAGATCATGGCATCTGGTCCCATCACTTCATGGGAAAGAGATGGGGAAACAGTGGAAACAGTGTCAGACTTTATTGTTTTAGGCTCCAAAATCACTTCAGATGGTGACTGCAGCCATGAAATTAAAAGACGCTTACTCCTTGGAAGAAAAGTTATGACCAACCTAGATAGCATATTCAAAAGCAAAGACATTACTTTGCCAACTAAGGTACATCTAGTCAAGGCTATGGTTTCTCCAATAGTTATGTATGGATGTGAGAGTTGGACTGTGAAGAAAACTGAGCGCCGAAGAATTGATGCTTTTGAACTGTGGTGCTGGAGAAGACTCTTGAGAGTCCCTTGGACTGCAAGGAGATCCAACCAGTCCATTCTGAAGGAGATCAGCCCTGGGATTTCTTTGGAAGGAATGATGCTAAAGCTGAAACTCCAGTACTTTGGCCACCTCATGCAAAGAGTTGACTCATTGGAAAAGACTCTGATGCTGGGAGGGATTGGGGGCAGGAGGAGAAGGGGACAACCGAGGATGAGATGACTGGATGGCATCACTGACTCGATGGACGTGTGTCTGAGTGAACTCCGGGAGTTGGTGATGGACAGGGAGGCCTGGCATGCTGCAGTTCATGGGGTCGCAAAGAGTCGGACACGACTGAGTGACTGAACTGAACTGAACTGATTGTTTGACTTGCTAGATGTCACAATTTAATAGTCCAAACTCATTTAGGATGGGGCAACCCTTTAAATAAATTGCCCTTTCCTAAAACAGCAAATCCATTACCTTAACTCAAGTTTAATTATCAGGAGCACTCTAAAACGTGATTGTGAAATGTCCATAAGGCAACTGTATCACCAAACGTAGGAATAAGTCAAAATTCTCACAACTATTAATAAATTCCCAATTTGAATACATTTGAATCAGTTCTAATGAGGTGGATGAAACTGGAGCTGATTATACAGAGTGAAGTAAGCCAGAAAGAAAAACACCAATACAGTTTACTAACACATATATGGAATTTAGAAAGATGGTAACGATAACCCTGTATGCGAGACAGCAAGAGACACAGATGTATAGAACAGTCTTTCAGACTCTGTGGGAGAAGGAGAGGGTGGGATGATTTGGGAGAATGGCATTGAAACATGTACAAAAAAAAATCCCAATTAAATATGATGAGAATATGTAGTTTTAATGACCCACTCTT
The DNA here is from genome assembly GCF_032405125.1 of Capricornis sumatraensis. Lineage (NCBI taxonomy): Eukaryota > Metazoa > Chordata > Mammalia > Artiodactyla > Bovidae > Capricornis > Capricornis sumatraensis. The sequence goes on along the minus strand of NC_091084.1, from coordinate 57,672,263 downwards.
TGGCTAAAAGTTCTCACAGTATGTCTTGTGGAATTTTTTATAGTGTGTTAGCATATACTGGTTGAAAACAAGTTTGTTTAAAACATATTTGGCAAAAGCTTGGTAAAACTAACTTGCCTGTCATACTAATTTTCACTATTCATACCCACTTGGAGGTAACTAGGGGATAAGATAATAAATATTATTAAGAAACATATTCCTATCTCATTTGATGTCTAATTCCTTTTTCCTTGGATATTTGATAGAATTTCTAGGACCACATTTTGGAAAATGTGGGTATAGACTAAACCTCGTCTAAAAGTGCTGCAATCTATCTGTTAGGGAAAATTTCTTTTCTATTTAGCACTGAATATCACAGTAACAGTGATATTTACAAATACCTCACATCAGGTATATGCTTACTCGGAGTCCAAGATCATCACAGATTAGGATAAATCTAACTTCCTTATGAAGAGTCACCATTGCAGGCAAACTACTGTGACTCAATAATAGGCTCAGGTGCTGCTGCAATTCTCTGACTTCTTTTCAAATAATGCCAGTGTTTTCACAACTAAACAGGGCAATCTCTCAGCTTGGGTAACATGTACTTACAATTATATAAGCAGTGCAATTATTGCATTACCTTGGAGAATCATCAAGGAGGCAGAAACTGGGGTTTATAAGGCTAGGTTCATGAATGCTAGACGCTTGCTACGAGAGAGAAGTGGGCTTGGAGAGAATATTTATGTAATTTCTGAGAAGTGATGACTAACTCCACTGCAGAGGAGCATTTGGGGAAAACCAGCTTGCTTCTATAACTGTTTCTTCTTTAAAAAATAACATCCATTTTTATTGAATTTTATAAGGTAGGAGTTCCTACTTCTTTTTATCTGAGAGACTACCAGAGTGGGTGGTTGAGGGAGGAGAAAGGAAGGAGAGTAGAGGAGCCAAGTCTAGCATGTTAGAGTTTGTTCTTGCCAATTACATTCTAATCTCAGGAAATCCCAGCTAACTGGATTTTGAGGATGTCAGTTTGGCTACCAATTATGAGGAGACCACTGCTTTGAAAACTATAAGGCTGTATACTCACTATATGGATGCTATTGTTAGTATTATATCAGTAGTGTGAATATTACTTTATTGGAACTTCTAATTTTGAAAATATTTTATGATTTTAACCTTCTTTGAGCAACTTATTAATGGACTTCTAATAAAACTGCTAAACTGAGAACTTTCTATGCAAATTGAATATACTATACAGACTGAATACCAGACCACATGACCTGCCTTGAGAAATCTGTATGCAGGTCAGGAAGCAACAGTTAGAACGGGACATGGAACAACAGACTGGTTCCAAATAGGAAAAGGAGTACATCAAGGCTGTATATTGTCACCCTGCTTATTTAAATTATGCAGAGTACATCATGAGAAATGCTGGGCTGGAAGAAGCACAAGCTGGAATCAAGATTGCTGTGAGAAATATCAATAACCTCAGATATGCAGATGAAACCACCCTTATGGCAGAAAGTGAAGAACTAAAGAGCCTCTTGATGAAAGTGAAAGAGGAGAGTGAAAAGGTTGGCTTAAAGCTCAACATTCAGAAAACTAAGATCATGGCATCTGCTCCCATCACTTCATGGGAAATAGATGGGGAAACAGTGAGAGACTTAATCTTTTGGGGTTCCAAACTCACTGCAGATGGTGATTGCAGCCATGAAATTAAAAGATGCTTACACCTTGGAAGGAAAGTTATGACCAACCTAGAAAGCATATTCAAAAGCAGAGACATTACTTTGCCAACAAAGTCCATCTAGTCAAGCCTATGATTTTCCCAGTAGTCATGTATAGATGTGAGAGTTGGACTATAAAGAAATCTGAGCACCAAAAAATTGATGCTTTTGAAATGTGGTGTTGAAGAAGACTCTTGAGAGTCCCTTGGACTGCAAGGAAATCCAACCAGTCCATCCTAAAGGAGATTAGTCCTGGGTGTTCACTGTAAGTACTGATGTTGAAGCTGAAACTCCAATATTTTGGCCACCTGATGTGAAGAGCTGAATCATTTGAAAAGACCCGGATGCTGGGAAAGATTGAAGGCAGCAGGAGAAGGAGACGACAGAAAATGAGATGGTTGGATGGCATCACCAGCTCAATGGACGTGAGTTCGGGTAGATTCTGGGAGTTGGTGATGGACAGCGAGTCCTGGCATGCTGCGGCCCAGGGGATCACAAAGAGTCAGACATGACTGAGTGACTGAACTGAACTGAACTGAATACAGACTGAATATGTATGTATGTATATATGTGGGGGGGGGTAAATTATTACCCAAATTGGCTAGAATGTAAACATTATGATAATATAGAATGAATCTATCATTAGTAAAAAAAAAAAAAATGCAATATCCTCAAAACCCAGTTTGAGAAACAAAGAATACAATCTTGATTTCTCCTGCTACCAAGAAGTTTCTAACGAGGTGGATGAAACTGGAGCCGATTATACAGAGTAAAGTAAGCCAAAAAGAAAAACACCAATACAGTATACTAACACATATATATGGAATTTAGAAAGATGGTAACGATAACCCTGTATGCGAGACAGCAAAAGAGACACAGATGTATAGAACAGTCTTTTGGACTCTGTGGGAGAGGGAGAGGGTGGGATGATTTGGGAGAATGGCATTGAAACATGTATAATATCATATAAGAAACAAATCGCGAGTCTAGGTTCAATGCAAGATACAGGATGCTTGGGGCTGGTGCACTGGGATGACCTAGAGGGATGGTATGGGAAGGGAGTAGGAGGGAAATTCAGGATTGGGAACACGTGTACATCTGTGGAGGATTCATGTTGATGTATGGCAAAACCAATACAGTATTGTAAAGTAAAATAAATAAATAAATAAATAATAAAATTTAAAAAGTTTTTATACATAGATCCATTTTATGTTTATTTCTGAAAATAAAATACCCATTCTCCATTCTACTGGAGAATTACCATTAACTTCTAAATCATAGCTGACAATCACCTTCTTTGGGAAATAGGCCTGCCTTATAAGTAAATAGACCTCTCTTATAGTAAAGCTTTGGACAGGTTATTCTTTGGACACTGCTGGCAATATTCTGTATCAGACACAAGAATGGAGGGTTGAAGTGGAGGTGATTTAGGAATGAGGCTTTACCAGCTTCATATAGCAGACGAATTATTCTTTTGGTCCAAAAACATTCATTATGACCCTACTAAGTGTCAGGTCCTATTCTGTGTGCCAATGAATAAGACAGACATGGCTGCTTAGAATTGTAAACGGGGATGAGACAGTTAGTATAAAGCTAATACTGTATGAATAATTCCAAATGGTTAAGGATAACAAAACAGGGTGATGGGATGGATTATACCATTAATCCATTTATATTGTTTACATTTTACTAAATAGTCTATAATAAGCATGTACTGCTCTTATTTCCATAAAACGACACATATAAAAAACAGTATTTATTACATGAATATAATCGTTCACAGTGAACTAACCAATCTATTAAAATTTCAAGTATTACTCTGCCAATTTATGGCCCTTTTCCTGCTCTAATTTTATGTCTTTGGTGCCAGTCACCATTTGTCTGATGCATGGATGCATGTTAAGTCGCTTCAGTCCTGTCTGACCCTTTGTGACTCCATGGACTGTAGTTCACCAGGCTCCTCTGTCCAGTGGGATTCTCCAGGCAAGAATACTGGAGTGGGCTGCCATGTCCTCCTCCAGGGGATCTTCCCAACCCAGGGATCAAACCTGCGTCTATTATGTCTCCTGCATTGGGTTCTTTACCACTTAGTGCCAACTGGGCAGCCCCGTTTGTCTGATACATTATGCAGATATATTACTTCTTATACTGTCTCTCTCTACCAACAGAATACTACCTCACTAAAAATCAAAACTTTATCTGTTTTGTTTATTGTAGGATTTAGATCAGTGTCCAGTGCACTATATAAAGTCAATCTGTGTGTTTATTTATCAAACAAAGTAATTGAAATAGTATAAAAAGTACTGCTACTTAAAGATTTACCCTTGAATTAAAAGCAAAATACATCCACTGATGTTTTATAAATGTGCAGTAACCTCTTTTATATAAAGAATATTTATTTAATTTCATTTATCCAGGTCTGACTTTTCATCATGAGAGCATAAAAAGGCTGCTGCTGCTGCTGCTGCTGCTGCTAAGTCGCTTCAGTCATGTCCGATTCTATGCGACCCCATAGACGGCAGCCCACCAGGCTCCCCCATCCCTGGGATTCTCCAGGCAAGAACACTGGAGTGGGTTGCCATTTCCATCTCCAATGCATGAAAATGAAATGTGAAAGTGAAGTCGCTCAGTCATGTCCAACTCTTCGCGACCCCATGGACTGCAGCCTACCAAGCTCCTCCGTCCATAAGATTTTCCAGGCAAGAGTACTGGAGTGGGTTGCCATTGCCTTCTCCCAGAAAGGCTAGCAATCCATTTTTAAGGGGGTTAATCATTTCTAGTGCATATGCTGTTCTAAATAGGTCAATTTCATTTTCACCCAAGAACAGACTGAATCTTCACATCAAAGAGTAGTCTGAGTATACAGAGGGAGGGAAAAGATGAGAAGGCATTAACCTGCTCAATTTCATCCTCTCTTTAGGCAACCAGAAGGGTACAAGAAGTGGCACTGATGGCGTTCAAAACCTGAAACTGATTTGAACATCCAAGGATAAGTCCCACATGATGGTTCAATGATACACCAAACAGAGGATTTTAATTTAGAAAATAACAGTAAACCAGAAAGTAGTCAATACTGTTTGAAGAAAAAACGGAAAAAGCAGCTTTCCTTACACAGGGATAGATTAGAGAACATGAGGATGAACATTAGAGAGACTGTGTTAGACACATCATTTGGAATCATTAAAATCAGGCCATGTTAAAAATAAGCACTAAACTCGGAGGAGTATCCTAAAAGTCCCCAAGAGTACTTTAACAAAAGTGAAAAGAGAAGAGTTGGTCATTGGTAATGCGTTGTTGCTTCCTATTTTAAAAATCATAAAGTATCCAAAAATCAGCTTTAGGTTTACCTGATAGCCTCAGAGCTCTCTGATTGGAAAATAAAAAATTAAAGGAGGAGAGGAAGTGGCATAAGTGAAGAAGAAAATTAAGAATTAAAAAATATTAAACATAAATGTTATAGTTTATGTGACATTCAAATGTTTTCAGATAGGACAGATTTGAAAGATTTCCTAGATTCCCTTCTAAAATCTAAGTATGTCAGAATTCAGCTTCTTCAGAATTCCTGTTCAGAATTCAGCCACTCCTTCTTTATTCTCACTCCGTGTACTGTGCTTAGTCGCTGAGTCATGTCCAACTCTTTGCGACTCTATGGACTGTAGCCCTCCAGACTCCTCTGTCCAGGGGGATTGCCCAGGCAAGAATACTGGAGTGGATGGCCATGCTCTCCTCCAGGGGATCTTCACAACCCAGGGATTGAACCCAGGTCTTCCACATTGCAAGGGGATTCTTTACTGTCTGAGCCACCAGAAAAGCCCTCCATGCTTGCAACACACACACATGCATTCATGTCATTTGAAAAGATAAGTATTACTTACCCGATTTAGAATATAAAAATAAATGAGGCCTTATTTTGTTCATAATGATAAGGCAGAGAGAGTACTCTCAGCACTTCTGTGAATGTGAACCCTGTACATTGGTTGAGCTTTAAATTACCTATGCCATGATTATAGACTTCGTGCTTTTTTGAACCCTAAGTTATCATATTAAAAGGCATGTGCCACTATTTCAAAACCAGGTAAGACTAAAGAAAACTGAACTTTGCCAGTTGCATTTCCAGAATGTATATAGTTTTAAATTAGATTCATTTATATTGAGATTCTTGATGTAAACGGATTCAGAGATCATTCAGAACTGATATTAGATTTAACCTTTAATTATTATAGAAAAGTCGAAGCACATAGATTCTCAAGGCTCACTCTAAAACCCACAGAGCTATCTGTCATTAGTATTTGCATTCACAGTGAAAAGGCAGAGAGAGCACTCTCAGCACTTCTGGGCAACAGTTCTTTGTCACCAACATTTGTTGTCCACTCAAGTGGACTTTAATACTTACAGGATTCATGACCTCAACAGGAAAGATCATCAATACAATGACTATGCTGTCTCTAAATGATGGCCTTGCAGGTATGAACAAGAATTATTAAGAGAGACGGGCCTTGTGAACCAAAGGCAATGATGTTTTAAAATCATTCAGGAAACTGCTGAAAATATTAGCAATATTTTTTGTTACTGAACCAGAAAGGTTATCAAACCTGAAGGGTAGATCCAACCTTTGTGTTTCTGGATGAACAGAGGTTGGATCTACAGAGGCCAGACATGCAGACATAGGATTAATTTCTTAATTAATAGGATTAATTTCTTCTTTCTGGAAGAAGAAATGAAATTAAAATGTCTTCTTTTAAGCTTGTTGGATCTCGGCTATTACCCAGAACCCTGGAGCTGAGTGAGTCCACATGAGACAGCAGCATCCACTATTAGTTGAAACTACACAAATGGATATGATTAAAATGCATGTACTGCAAAGACTGACTTCCCAGGTGGCCCAGTGTTAAAGAATTGGCCTGCCAATGCAGGAGACACAAGTTTGATCTCTGGGTTGGGAAGATCCCCTGGAGTAGGAAATAGCAGCTCACTCCAGTATTCTCACCTGGAAAATTCCATGGACAGAAGAGGCTTGTGGGCTATAGTCCATGGGGACCCAAAGAGTTGGACACAACTGAGTATGCACACACACGCTGCAGAGATTAGTTATTGCAGTTCCCACTAGCACATCTCTTCTAAGTAACATTACAAATTAATATAATTTGTAAATTATATTAAATATAAATTTGTAATTTTAAATGTATATATTTAGAATTAAAGAAAAGAAATTAAAATCTCTTCTTTTCAGCTTGTTGGATCTAGAATAGCACCCAGGATCTTGGAGCTATGTGAGCTACTCCTTTAAAAAGGACTGTCCTGATCAGGGCAAACATACCAAAAGTAGGCACTTGAACCTTGAAAAGACAATTTCCTTTGTTCTCAGATCTACAGTATCTTCTTTTGAGAGCTGGGTTAGGCCAGTTGCCTTAATCTCCTTCTTTCTGTAATGTATATTAGAGAACATGAAGCAAACATAGAAAATATAACTATCAGTAAGAATTGAAGCCAACAGGAGAACTGAAGGAAATAAATGCATAGTTTGTCTCAAGAATATGAAAACAACACAAAAACATAAACTCAGCAAGCACAGACTTGACTGTCACATGCACTGCACTGTGTGGCCTAAGAGTCACCTAGGAAGTCCTAAACCTCAATATGGGTATCTTTGGATATAGGGCCTTTAAAGGGGCAATTAAAGTTAAATTAGATCATATGCATCAGAATCTAATTCAATAAATGTCTTTATAAGAGGAAGAGACCCTAAGGATGCCTAGACATGGAGAAAGAGACCACGTGACAACACAGTAAAAGATGGCCACTCACAAGACAAAGAGGAGGGCTTCACGGGAAACTGAACCAGGGACACATTGATCTTGGACTTACAGCCTCCAAAAACATCATCATCATCATAATAATAATACATCAATTTTTGTTGTTAAAGGCAGCCAGTCTGTGCTTTTTTGTTATGGCAACACTAAACAGAATGCTCACTAATATAAATTCTAAAGTGCCATCAATTAATTAAGATTTATACATGGATTACCTGATAAGTTTGTGTTTTCCTATTAAGTAAGATGAAGGAAAGTTATGACTAACCTAGATAGCACATTCAAAAGCAGAGACATTACTTTGCCAACAAAGGTCCTTCTAGTCAAGGCTATGGTTTTTCCAGTGGTCATGTATGGATGTGAGAGTTGGACTGTGAAGAAAGCTGAGCACTGAAGAATTGATGCTTTTGAACTGTGGTGTTGGATAAGACTCTTGAGAGTCCCTTGGACCACAAGGAGATCCAACCAATCCATTCTGAAGTAGATCAGCCCTGGGATTTCTTTGGAAGGAATGATGCTAAAGCTGAAACTCCAATACTTTGGCCACCTCATGTGAAGAGTTGACTCGTTGGAAAAGACTCTGATGCTGGGAGGGTTTGGGGGCAGGAGGAGAAGGGGATGACATAGGATGAGATGGCTGGATGGCATCACCGACTTGATGGACGTGAGTCTGAGTGAACTCTGGGAGCTGGTGATGGACAGGGAGGCCTGCTGCTGCTGCTACTGCTAAGTCGCTTCAGTCGTGTCTGACTCTGTGCGACCCCACAGATGGCAACCCACTGGACTTCGCCATCCCTGGGATTCTCCAGGCAAGAACACTGGAGTGGGTTGCCATTTCCCTCTCCAATGCATGAAAGTGAAGTCAAAGTGAAGTCATTCAGTTGTGTCCAACTCTTAGCAACCCCGTGGACTGCAGCCTACCAGGCTCCTCCTTCCATGGGAGTTTCCAGGCAAGAGTGCTGGAGGGGGATGCCATTGCCTTCTTCACAGGGAGGCCTAGCATGCTGCAGTTCATGGGGTCACAAAGAGTCGGACACGACTGAGTGACTGAACTGAACTGAAGAGGATGATTTATGGGAAGTTTTTTAATTTCTATACATCATGGCTTCCTCACCCAGATAATGGGAAAACACTAAGATATTGACAAATTTAAATTTAATGGGAATGATGACATTCCTAACTATGGCAATCCATCAAGGATTAGCCCATTCTCTTGACATATGCACTTAATATACTGCACTACTGACTGTTGAACAAATTCCAGTTATCACTTGTTCTTGAATGATACAAGCATATTTTAGTCCACCAATTGAGCTGTAAGAACTTAGAGGAAAGATTCTACATCATGCATTTTCTTTTTTTTTATGGTTTCTTTTTTTAAATTACTTTATTTTCTTAAACATATCCTATGTAAGAAACACCACTGATGCTAAGAATAAAATTATAAGGATGATGTATATGACACTTTCTTTTATGGAAGAGACTGACAAACATAACTATACAAGTAATTCAGAAACAGAACCACTAACAACCTATAAAATAATCTGTAAATATTTCCTTAATGAATACTTGGAAAAAAGTGTAATATTCTGGAATTCAAAAGAAGGTAACTCCTTCCTCTAAAGAGCAAATTAATTTAGGAGATGGACTAATAATCCACACACCAAAAGCACAATTTGCTCATGCATTTTAGGGTCAGCCTGAGCCAGCACAATTTCATAACTGCCACAAAGCCATCTGCTCAAAAATCTGTAGTCTCTGCTTGCCATCAGTCATTCCTTTAAGATAAACTAGTTTGCTTACTGGAATGAGAGGGATTTCAGGGTCAGGTAGAGCTGCTCTATTAGATTTCATAAATAACAATCTGAACTTGCTGTTTAAACATTCAGAACTTTAATTTCTATAACTGAGTGATAGAAAATCATAATCCACCCTGTACAGTTGTGAGAATTAGAGATATTAAACACACAACTCCAGAAAGACTATTTAAGATACATTAGAAACACAACATACTTATCATTATTTTGTTTCAAAATAAACATGGCAAAATGATTTTTAATGATTGATTGTGGCTACTTGGTACACCATCATGAAAATAGTAAGACAGTGATTTGACTCAAGTTCCATGACCCACAGTCAATGAAGAATTTATGTCATGGGCTCAATGAGAGAAGCTTCACATTTAAGTGTCATTCTCATATTAAAAACTCCTATTTGGTGGTGGAAATGGTAACTGGAGACAGTAATGGATGGTTCCAGTAATTTTCCTGAATCTGTGAATCAGTCACTAAAATAATTGACAATGTTCAGCTAAATCCTAATGGAGATGTGTGGAAGGAGGGGATAAAAGGGTATTTTACAAAAACCTGGAACAGAGTTCACTACCCAGAAGCAGAGTCAGAAGGCTACTGCCTACCGTGAAGAGATGAAAATGTTAAAGAAGAAGCTATTGCAAAAAGAACCAAAGTGTCAAAGGACTAAACATGAATGCTTACTAGTGGTTTTGCAAGTACTGTGCATGTACTATTTGGGACATGCATAAGGTAGAAAAGTAATTTCAGAAATATTACCTTCTAAATCAGCAGGGTAGCAAGCGCCAAAATTGGCAGCCGACACCAGAAGTCTAATTACCATCCCTTTGCTTTTCCTTCAAAATAAATATGTTTATTGCAAATGTTCTCTATTCTTCTTCCATGGCGCTCATAAGGAAGAAGCGTAAACAAGAGTTCAACTAAGTCATTACAATTACATTTTCAGTTATATTACAAAAGGCAGTTAAGTCACATTTCCGTGTTAAATGCAATTATGTTTTATTACAAATATTACAATAAAGAACAGATCTCTTTAAAGTGCAGTTTCTTTTTGTTCTGCTGTGATGTAGAGCAAAGCCTAAAACAATAAAATGTCATCGGATATTTGAAATGAAAAATAAATCTAATATTTCCCAAACTGCTGCAAATATAAAACACTTATAAAAGCACTCAGGGGCCTTTTTCCCAAGACAATGGAACTCTTAACAAAATACTTGTAAGAATCTGGATACCTCTCATTTCGAACAACAGCTTTTCATTACCTAGGCCATAAGCACTGACCTCTGATATGATTTAACAGCTCTCACATTATATTAAACTGGTCTATCCTGGCTTCTGGCAAACAAATATAAAATGTAATCACATATTGTGTTTGAAGTTTAATAGGATAAAAGGGGTCAAGTTGCATTTGCACACTTAAAGCAGAACTTTTTTTTTCTAAAATGAGGAGTAATTGACATATCGGTTTAGATGTGCAACGTAATGATTAAGTATTTGTGTATACTGTTAAATGGGCACAAACTAATACACATCTGTCACTAGACATAGCTACAAAATATTTCTTGTGATGAGAACTTTTAAAAAGTACTCTCTTTTAGCAACTTTCAAATGTATAATACATGATTGTTAACTAGTTACTATGTCATGCATTCCATCCTCATGGCTTATTTATTAAGGTAAGTAAGTAGTGGAAGTTTCTACCTCTTGATCCCCTTCACCCATTCTGCTCACCCTCCTCACCCCTCTGCCTCTGGCAACAATCCATCTGTTCTCTGCATCTATGAACTTGGGTCATTTTTTTTTAAGATCCCACAGATAAGTGAGATCATTTGGTGTTTGTCTTTCTTTGTCTGACATTTCAATTAGCATAGTGTCCCTGAGGGCTATCCATGATGTCACAAATGGCAAGATTTCTTTTTTTTTTTAACAGCTGAATTATTTTCTGTTTATCCACTGATGGACATTCAACTTGTTTCTGTATCTTGGCTGCTGTAAATAATGCTCCAATGAACACGGGAGTGTATATATATTTTCCATTTAGTGTTTTTATTTTCTTCAGATAAATACCCAGAAGTGAAATGGCTGAATCATGTGGTAGTTCTACTTTTAATGTGTTGAGGATTCTCCATAGTGTTTTCCATAGGGTCTGCACCAATCTGCATTCCTCCGACAGCGCACAGGGTCCTTTTTCTCCGTATCCTTGCAAACACTTTTTATTTCTTGTCTTTTTGATAGCCACTCTGACAAATATGAGGTGATGAATTATTGTGGTTTTGATTTACATTTCCCTGATGATTATGATGTTTAATACTTATTAAGGATCTGTTAGCCATCTGTATGTCTTCTTGGGGAAATGTCTGTTTAGATCCTCTGCTTATTTTTTGATTGGTTTTTTTTTTTTTCTGCTATTTAATTACATGAGTTCTTTATGTACTTTGAATACTAACCCCTTACCAGACAAATGATTTGCAAACATTTTCTCCCATGTGGTAGGTTGCCTTTTTATTTTGATGGTTTCCTTTGCTGAATAGAACTCTTTAGTTTCATTAGTTTATTTTCATTTTTGTTGCCTTTGTTTTTGGCGTTATATTCAAAAAAAAAAAAAATCACCACCAAAACCAATGTCCATGCAGGACCTTCTCTAGATATGCAACTGGTACCACCCCAAAGAATTTGAGTTTACAATACACAGTGCTCATACATTCCAAGGATAGTGCCTGCTCCCACTAGCTAGACTGAGTGTGCTAAGTTGCTTCAGTCATGTCTGACTCTTTCCAGTCCATGGACTGTAACCCACCAGGCTCCTCTGTCCATGGGATTCTCCAGGCAGGAAGGCAGGTTTCTGTGCCCTCCTCCAGGGGATCTTCCTGACACAGGGATCGAACCCACATCTCTTAGTGTCTCCTGCATTGGCAGGTGGGTTCATTACCATTAATGCCAACTACTAACTAGACCAGAAACTCTCAGTATTCAAAAAGCCTTGCAACTATAGTGAGAAATTCCTTGATTGAGCTCTGATCCCACTTCACAAAACTTAAAAGCAAGATATAAGGGAGTCAAAGTAGTTCCAAGTAACTTAACTGCCTTCTAGAAAAAAGCTCAATGATATTTATAGAAATATAAAAATGTCCAGCATTCAGCAAGGAAAAATTGACAGTGTTTGGTTTCTAATTGAAAATATATATACCAGGCATTCAAAAAGTAAAATTTGAAACATAGTAACAAGAAAATTTATCATAATTAACCCAGAACTGACACATATAGCAGAGTTAGTAAAGAAAGACGTTAAATTGTTATTATAATTTTATTTCACATGATCAGAATAGAAGCATGATATTGAAAAAAAAATGAACTTCTAGAAATAAAACCAAAATTGTATAACAAAAAACATGCATTGAATAAGATTAACAATAATTACTGAAGAAATAAAGCAGTGAATTTGAGCATGGCATGATGGAAAAAATTTGAAAAAACAATTAAATGAAGAGAGCAGAACTGAATTTTGGGACAACTTCATGTAACCTAATTTATGTGTAACTGGAGACTACAAAAGAGAAGAGGATAAAACTACTGGCCAAATTTTTTTTTCCTAAATTTGTAGAAACTAAGTGTGTGTGTGTGTGTGTGTGTATATATATACATATATATATATATATATATATATATATATATATATATATATATATAAAACAAACCCCAAACATAATGAATTAAAAAATATACCATCTTGTAAGTCAAAAGAATATTATGATGTCATTTCTCTGCCAATTGGTCTATAGATTTAATCAAGATCCCAACAGTGTTATAAAGTGTAAATGAATAAACTTACTCTGTTTCATATGAAAATACAAGTAACATAGTATAGATAAAAGAACATTAAAAAACAACAAATGAGTAACGTTAACTGAATTTCAACATTTATTATAAAGCTACAGTAATCAAGACAGTGTGAAATTGGTGTAAAGCCTGACTAGCAGAACAATGGAATGAAAATAGCTCAGTAATAGGTCCACACACATATATGGACAACTGATTTTTGACAAATTGCAAAAGCAATTCAGAGAAAAAATGACACTATTTTCAACAAATGATGTTGGAACAATTGGATATGCAAATGAAAAAGACACTTTGATCCATATAGAACACCATATGAAAGGCAAGGAAAGGGATTCTCCCCTTAGAGTCTCCAAAACAGACTAGTTCTGCCAACAATTTGACTTTATCTTGGTGAAATTTATTTTGGACTGTGACCTCCAAAAATGAAAGATGTAAGTTTAAGTCAATAAATTTACAGTAATTCATTATAGCAGCAATAGGAAATAATACATTATAATCAACATAATCAAATGTTAATCAGCAAAAAAAGAAATGAGCTACTGATATATACAATACAAATGAGTATAAAATAATTAAAAAGCAGAGACATTATTTTGCCAACAAAGGTCCATCTAGTCAAAGCTATGGTTTTTCCAGTAGTCATGTATGGATGTGAGAGTTGGACTATAAAGAAAACTGGGTGCCAAAGAATCCATGCTTTTGAACTGTGGTGTTGGAGAAGACTCTTGAGAGTCCCTTGGACTGCAACCAGTCCATCCTAAAGGAAATCAGTCCTAAATATTCATTGGAAGGACTGATGCTGAAGCTGAAACTCCAATACTTTGGCCACTTAATGCAAAGAACTGACTCATTGCAAAAGACCTTGATGGTGGGAAAGATTGAAGGCAGGAAGAGAGGGGACAACAGAGGATGAGATGGTTGGATGGCATCACCAACATGATGGACATGAATTTGAGCAACCTCTGGGAGCTAGTGATGGACAGGGAAGACTGGCATGCTGCAATCCAAGGGGTCGCAAAGAGTCGGACATGACTGAGCAACTGAACTGAACTGATAAAATAATTACATTGAGTAAACAAAAACATAAAATATATACCATTTATATAAAATTATGTCACTTAAATAAAATTCCAGCAAATGCAAAAGCAATCTACAGTGTCAGAGAGCATGCTGGTTATAGTCTGGGGACAAGGGGGACAGGTAGGTGAGGAAAGGAGTGCTACATGGAAAATTTCAGAAATAATATTATATTGAATGTTTTTTTGGTTTTATTCATGTGTACATAGCCAAAAATTATAAAACTGTATACTTAATTACATGCAGTTTATAATATGCCAAGTATACTTCAAGGCTTTTAAAATTAAAAATAAATGCATGTAGCAGTACACGCACTGTGCTCAGTCACTTAGTCATGTCCAACACTTTGCGACTCCATAGACTGTAGCCCACCAGGCCCCTCCTCCATGAAATTTGCCAGGCAAGAGTACTGGAGTGAGTTGCCATTTCCTACTTCATAGGATCTTCCTGACCCAGGGATAAACCCGTGCCTCCTGCATTGGCAGGCAGACTCTTTACCACTGAGCCACCTGGGAAGCTGTAGCTGTAGCATGCATATATAAATGTACACATATATATATACACACACATAATGTGTTAATATATACATGTGCATATGTGTGTATAAACATATAGAGTAGATAGAAGAATGGAACAAAAAGAAAAAATACAAATAGATGAAAATAGGAGAAAATAAAAGATAATTTGAGAAGTCACAATTTTCAAAATCTATCTTATAGTAGCTTAAGAAAAAAATTGGATAAAATTTAGAGAACTGTTATAGAGATAATATAGGAAAGCCTCCCAGAATTAACAGGCATCAATTTTATATATTAAAATAAGGAGCTTATAAGTACCAGCATAAAGATAATTAGAACCAATGCTTGTCATTATGAGATTTCAGAATACCAAGTTAAAGAGAAGATCCTAACCCTTTAGAAGAGTTGGTATTGTGAGGAACAAGAGACTGGGAGAGAAAAAAGAAAAATAAACAAGTAAATTAAAAAGTTGTAAAAGATATTTGGATCCAGAATGATGTGAGGCTATTTGAAAGCAAATGTCTGTTAAAGTGAGCAGCAATATAATTCTGTAAAAGTTTTGTGAGGAAATAATTTCTATCTTAGAATTCATTATCTAGCTAAACAGTTCGTCAACTTTGTAGGTAGGGGGATAAAAAGACATTTTTATAACATGCAAAGGCTCAAACAATTAACTCCTCAAACATCCTTTCTTAGGAAGTTACTAGAGAATATCTTAGTAAAATAAGACAGCAAATCAAAAAAGTGAAGACACAGAATCAAAAAGAGATCTAAAAACAAGAAAACTGAAAAGAGAAGTTCCGGTACAACAGCTCTGCATCAGTCTTGAAGTCTGGACTAGAAGGAGATGGGTAACGTGGAGTAGCATCTTCAAGAGGGAAGAAAAAGAAATTACAATCATCTATGTTTGAGTATAAGGAAAAATAATTGCTAAGCCTTTAATAAGTTATTTTTGAACACTTAAGAAATTATGGAAGAGTTAATAAAAATAAAATAAATGAAAAATGAGTTATTCAAGAAAAAAGAACTCATAAAAAGGAAATTACTCGGTATACTATTTGACTATCACTTGACAAAGCACTAAAATATTATAATATGATAATAATATATTTATTAGCTAATGATTTAATCAAAATTGATAAACTTTACTGTGAAAGTAAAGGAAGAGGGATTGTGGTGGTGATTCAGTGGTAGTATGAAAAGTTAAATTACAAGTAATTTGAGAGGAAAGCAATAGATTGTATCTAAATTTAACAAATAATAAAGTGCATCATAAGAATATAATCTAGAAATACAGAGGAAAATACCAGAATAAAGAATACTAAGAACTAAAAGAAAGGTTGTTCCTAGGAAAGGTCCTGGGGAGTACAAAGGGGTAAAATAAGCCATTGCTCTCTTTTTAAGTCTTTTTTCATTATCCCTTCATTTTCACATTTTCCCTTTCATTTTACTTTAATCTAAAAACATTTAACAAGGAATCAGCACCTGTTGTCTTAGCAATACCTCCTAATTAGTGCAGCTTTGAATAAATCTCTACTTGCATTCTGAATCTTTTTTTTTTCAGCAAAATATGTTTTACAGTTAAAAGGAAAAATAAATAAAATATTTTAATTGAGGTTTACATTTCCTCATTTTTGCATGCCAATTTCTCAAAAACAAAATAAAAATGAATATATATGTTGTTAGTTGAGGATTTCAACTTTGGTGATAGAAATTAGTAAGAACATGTTCTTAACAGATTACAGTTTATTAGTGGGTGCTGCTATTGCTGCTGCTGCTGCTGCTGCTCCTGCTAAGTCACTTCAGTCCTGTCTGACTCTGTGCAACCCCATAGACAGCAGCCCTAGATGGAAGCCCACCAGGCTGCCCCATCCCTGGGATTCTCCAGGCAAGAACACTGGAGTAGGTTGCCATTTCCTTCTCCAATGCATGAAAATGAAAAGTGAAAGTGAAGTCGCTCAGTTGTGTCCGACTCTTAGTGACCCCATGGACTGCAGCCCACCAGGCTCCTCCATCCATGGGATTTTCCAGGCAAGAGTACTGGAGTGGGGTGTCATTGGTTTCTCCTTTAGTGGGTGCTAGTGGCAGCAAATCAACAGAAAATTAGAATTCATTGTGATTATGCTCAAAACAGTGAGGAGGGTGGCTAGGTTTAATTAGGAAGAAATTTCAAAACTGGGATAGTTTCCAAATTTATAGAAAAACTTCTTGGATGGGCAAGTGTAATCAAGGCAATGAAGGGGGAAGGGTGTAAATGATGTGATTTATTATATACCAGGCAGAGGCCACCAGACAATCAGAATTTAAAACAGAGTATGTGCTTTCCAAATTACTGAGAAAGTTGAAAACCAACAATTTAAGTTTAATATAACAAAGACAGAAAGCAAAAAATAAATAAATAAATAAATAAAAGTAAATAAACACAATATCCAGGGAACATTAAGATAAAATGAAAAAAGGGCAAGGCACATCCATTTTAATAATTATAATTCTTATTTTTGCAATATTCTTCAATTGTATTTCTGAGAGGATTCTGGGGAGGGTGCTTCTTAAAATCACTCCTATAACTCTCTCTGCCTGAAACTCCAAATTAAATGACCTAGGAGGAAAAAGGAAACAAATGAGGGGAGGGGAGGGGCGGGAGAGGGAGAAATAATATAAATGAATGAATCTTCATTACTACCACAATGCTACAAGCTAGTAAAAAAAAAAAAAAGTAATGGGATAGACAAAGCCAGATTAAGTCAAGATGTCTAGTCAGATTTGGTGCTAAATTATTGGAAGAAAGTTTATGGAATTCTGATATGAGTTGATTAATATCTGTTGATTATAAAAGCAAGGATAAGTGGACAGGGCAGAAAAATAGATGAGTCAGCATCCCTTTATCTTTATGTATTAACAGGTGAGAAGCAATAGCATAGGGCAAGTTGGTCCATATCAAACAGAAAAACACTTCAAAGTGGAGTTTTTCATTGATCTTACCGGGTTTACTTTGATACAGAAGGAACCAGAAACAAGAACGAATTACACAAAAAACACACAATTTGCCTAAAGTAGAAACCAGGCCAAAAATAAAATTTCATTAGCAAGAGGCCCAGCTGATTAAATAAACACATTTAAAAAATGGCACAAAGGAAACTGCCCAGTGATCTTCTTACCCAAGTCACGTCAAGATTCTAGGTCACTGAGCTGGCAAATGAACTGAGAGCAAACAGCCCTCCCCTTTAAGATATGATTGGAGGATGGTAACACAGAGCAATGACTAGGAGAATCCTCTCTATTGCCTTGGGTCAAATACCTAGCTTTTGTAGCCCTTTCTTTCATTAAAGATGAAAATTAGAAATTAATGTATAGAACTAATGAAAATGCTTATTTTTTCTCAATATAAGAGGAATAATATGTCTCAAAGGTTGCAAAATAGTAAAAATGAACAAGACAAGCTACAATAAACAAATATAGATAGCATCTGTGATTTCCTCTAAATTAAAAAAATTCTTAAAAATTGTTATACCATATTAAAATGAAAACAGAGCTGGATAAGTTTTAATAATTTATAGAGTCATTAATAATTTGTTGCTAGACATTTAAAATACTTTTTGAAAAATAAAGAACAAAATCTACCCATGAGAAAACTGGATCATTGATACAGAAGACAATCTTAAGCAGTACTATCAGAATATAGGGGGAAAAAAAGTGGAAAACTGATGACAAAACAACAGAGAAGATAAAATTAACTTGAAAGCTGTATATCCCAGAGTTACGGTTGAACAATGAAGCAAGAATGAAAGAATGAGAAACAATAAAGTGAGTTTTAGGTAATTATTGAAGTTATTAGGAGGACATAGACAGTAAGTGATAAAAAAGAATTTGAAGTTTTATATACAACTCTCATCTTATACTACCTCCTCATAAGAATTAGATACTATAATATTTTATTTAAAATGCTTCCAAATATTAATATGGGCAGAACATTTTGAATTGCAATGCTGGATCAGCTCCCAGGAGTTTATTCCAATGACAAGGCTGACTATAGCTGTTCTTAAAGAAGTTTTGCTTGCTTTCAAATTTTTAAGTGATTCCTTGACCACAAAGCACTTTTATGACTGAAGTTGGTGTCCAAATTGATGACAGCCAGTTATTTCTTCGATAAAAATGATTGGTTAAGAGACAGCTCTATGTTGAGAAACCATCAGTATCCATGGAAAGGAACATAAATTTTGAAGAGCTTCTTCAGCAGATGTCAAATTTAATTAACTGTTGTGTTTCCAATATTTATCACAGTGCCTGGAACATAGTAGATATTCAATACATATTTGTAGAAACACATAATTACGGAGTTAGGGTAAGCCACATTATGATTCCTGGCCCCTTGTTATTTTCCATCCCAGTGTACATGTTCCAGTAACACAACTGATGCTCAAGCTGAAACTCCAGTATATTGGCCACCTCATGCGAAGAGTTGACTCATTGGAAAAGACTCTGATGCTGGGAGGGATTGGGGGCAGGAGGAGAAGGGGATGACAGAGGATGAGATGGCTGGATGGCATCACCGACTTGATGGACATGAGTTGGGGTGAACTCCGGAAGTTGGTGATGGACAGGGAGGCCTGGCGTGCTGCAATTCATTGGGTCGCAAAGAGTCGGACATGACTGAGCGACTGAACTGAACTGAACTGAATATTCGATGTTCAAATTTAGGGGAAAACGTAACAAACAGCAAGTCCAGATTTAAAATGGCAGCATGAACGATATGTGACTAAAGGGAATTGGGTGTTTGGGGAGAGGGTGGTTTAGAATAACATGAGATTGGAACAGAGTCATTCTGAGATGGTAAAACAATCTTCATAGATATTGACTATACTATAGAAAGAGATACAATCTGTAGCAGAAATTTTCAAATATTCTTTGTCATTATCCCTCTTGTACCTTCTAACTGGATGAATAACACAAGCACCCAATAATCCTTCCACCTTGCATGGCATACAAAGTTCATATCTTGGAGTATTCATTGTAATTATTGATTAATAAACTATTTTTTCTAATCCAGTTTTTTCAGGATGACTTATAGTAGAAACAACTCTTCTTAAATACAATGCATTTCAAGATAGTAGAAAGTCAGTGAGATTTTACTCCAGGCCTGCCACATACTGGGCTTCCCTGGTGGCTCAGAGGTTACATATTAGCTATGTGAAGTGAAGAAGTGAAAGTGTTAGCTGCTCAGTCATGTCCGACTCTTTGAGACCCCATGGCCTCATCAGGCTCCTCTGTCCATGGAGTTCTCCAGGCAAGAATACTGGAGTGGGCTGCCATTCCCTTCTCCAGAGGATCTTCTCCACCCAGGGATCAAACCCATGTCTCCTGCATTGCAGGCAGATTCTTCAACATCTGATGACAAGGAAAGTCTGTTAGGCTATGCAACCATATGCAACTTTAAATTCATCTGTTTCCTTATCTGTAAAATATATTTGTGCCTGAAATATACAAATTGTGTGATACTGCATATATACAATGGCCAGCACACTGACAAACAGTAGGCCCTGAATATTATCAGCTCCTCTTACCCACCTTACTAAAATGCAAATACTATTTTAGAGAACAAATTATACAGCCAAATTGCTGGTTTAAAGTTCATAACCTAAATACTCACCTTATGTTACTGGGTAAGCTATTTGTCACACTATGCCTCAATGTTCTAATCTATGAAATGAAGCTGAGGGTACCTTCTGTGACGGGTTTTCAAGAGAATTATTTGAACTCAATGCACATCAAGCACAGTAAGTTCAATTACAATTCCCCACACCTTTAAAACAGGAATTTTTTTAAATGTTCAATGAACACTTGATAACATCTCTTCATCTACTGAAAAGCTGAAGAAGACATTTATATCTGGCCCAAAATTATTTTGGCAGAAATAAAATTCAAATATGTTGTTTTATATCTGCTGGGTACTATACACATCAAGGATTATTATCTTGGTTAAATGAAGAATTATCAGATAATTTCAAAGAAAGTCTTGCTTGTGACATTTCCAATTGGCTATGGGAGGTTTTTTTCAAGACTGGGTCTGAAGCAGGGAAAAGTTCAGAATTTTCCCATCCCTTTTTTACTTCTTACTCTCAAAACAAGCCATTCTTTAAAAAAAAAATTACTGTATTCTTAATTGGAAGATAATTGCTTTACCATATTGTGTTGGTTAGCGCCTTACATCAAAGTGAATTAGCCATAGGTATACACATGTCCCCTCCCTCCTAACCTCCCTCCCACCTCCCACCCTATCCCACACCTCTAGGTTATCACAGAGCCTGGGTTTGAGGTCCCTGTATCATAAACCAAATTCCCACTGGCTATCTAGTTTACAAAGCATGCCATTCTTAAAGACAATGTGGTACTCAAACATTATGCATGTCTCAGATTATACAGGCAAATTATATTATGTCTTAAACATTATATTTAGACAGTATATCTTTATGTATACATTCATTATTCAGTTATATCATACATGGTGTTTTAAAATATATAAAATAAATTTTGCAAAATGTGAATTTATATGAGATATATACTAGAGTGACTGTTATCCATGATTTATTTTTTCTTTTTTAAAAAATTTATTTATTTTAATTGGAGGCTATTACTTTACAATATTGTGATGGTTTTTGCCTTACATTCACATGAATCAGCCATGGGTATACATGTGTTCCCCATCCTGAACCTCCCTCCCCATCCCAATCCTCAGGGTCATCCCAGTGCACCAGCCCTGAGCACCCTGTCTCATGCATCGAACCTGGACTGGCGATCTATTTCACATATGATAATATACATGTTTCAATGTTATTCTCTCAAATCATCCCACCCTTGCCTTCTCCCACAGAGTTCAAAAGTCTGTTCTTTACATCTGTGTCTCTTTTGCCATCTCACATATAGAGTCATTGTTACCATCTTTCTAAATTCCGTATATATGCGTTAATATACTACATTGGTGTTTTTCTTTCTGACTTACTTCACACTATATAATAGGCTCCAGTTTCATCCACCTCATTAGAACTGATTCAAATGCATTCTTTTTAATAGTTGAGCACTATTCCATTGTGTATATGTACCACAGCTTTTTATCCATTCATCTGCCAATGGGACATCTAGGTTGCTTCCATGCCCTGGCTATTGTAAACAGTGCTGCGATGAACATTGGGGTATATGTGTCTCTTTCAATTCTGGTTTCCTCTGTGTGTATGTATGCCTAGCAATGGGATTTCTGGGTCATATGGCAGTTCTATTTCCAGTTTTTTAAGGAATCTCCACACTGTTCTCCATAGTGGCTGTACTAGTTTGCATTCCCACCAACAGTGTAAAAGGGTTCCTTTTTCTCCACACCCTCTCCAGCATTTCTTGTTTGTAGACTTTTTGATAGCAGCCATTCTGATTGGCGTGATATGGTACTTCATTGTGGTTTTGATTTGCATTTCTCTGATAATGAATGATGCTAAGCATCTTTTCGTGTGTTTGCTAGCCATCTCTGTCTTCTTTGGAGAAATGTCTGTATAGTTCTTTGGCCCATTTTTTGATTGGGTCGCTTGTTTTTCTGGATTTGAGCAATATCAAATTTATTGTATATTTTGGAGATTAATTCTTTGTCAGTTGCTCCGTTTGCTATTATTTTATCCCATTCTGAAGGCTGTCTCTTCACCTTGCTTATAGTTTTCTTCATTGTGCAAAAGCTTTGAAGTTTAATTAGGTCCCGTTTGTTTATTTTTGCTTTTATTTCCATTACTCTGGGAGGTGGGTCATAGAGGATCCTGCTATGATTTATGTCAGAGAGTGTTTTGCCTATGTTCTCCTCTAGCAGTTTTGTAGTTTCTGGCCTCACATTTAGATCTTTAATCCATTTTGAGTTTATTTTTGTGTATGGTGTTAGAAAGTGTTCTAGTTTCATTCTTTTACCAGTTGACCAGTTTTCCCAGCACCACTTGTTAAAGAGATTGTCTTTTCTCCATTGTATATATTTGCCTCCTTTGTCAAAGATAAGATGTCCATAGGTGAGTGGATTTATCTCTGGGCTTTCTTATTTTGTTCCATTGATCTATGTTTCTGTCTTTGTGCTGATACCATACTGTCTTGATGGCTGTAGCTTTGTAGTATAGTCTGAAGTCAGGCAGGTTGATTCCTCCAGTTCCATTCTTCTTCCTCAAGATTGCTTTGGCTATTCGAGCTTTTCTGTATTTCCATACAAATTGTGAAATTATTTGTTCTAGTTCTCTGAAAAACTCTGTTGGTAGCTTGATAGGGATTGCACTGAATCTATAGATTGCTTTGGGTATACTCATTTACACTATATTGATTCTTTGGATCCATGAACATGGTATAGTTCTCCATCTATGTTCTCTTTGATTTCTTTCATCAGTGTTTTATAGTTTTCTATACATAGGTCTTTTGTTTCTTTAGGTAGATATACTTCTAAGTATTTTATTCTTTTCGTTGCAATGGTGAATGGAATTGTTTCCTTAATTTCTTTCTGTTTTCTCATTGTTAGTGTATAGGAATGCATGGGATTTCTGTGTGCTAATTTCATATCCTGCAACTTTACTGTATTCATTGATTAGCTCTAGTAATTTTCTGGTGGAGTCTTTAAGGCTTTCTATGTAGAGGATCATGCCATCTGCAAACAGTGAGAGTTTTACTTCTTCTTTTCCAATCTGTACTCTTTTTATTTCTTTTTCTTCTCTGATTGCTGTGGCTAAAACTTCCAAAACTATGTTGAATGGTAGTGATAAGAGTGGACACCCTTGTCTTGTTCCTGACTTTAGGGGAAATGCTTTCAATTTTTCACCATTTAGGATAATGTTTGCTGTGGGTTTATCATATATGGCTTTTATTATGTTGAGTATGTTCCTTCTATGCCTACTTTCTAGAGGGTTTTTATCATAAATGGATGTTGAATTTTGTCAAAGGCTTTCTCTGCATCTATTGAGATAATCATATGGTTTTTATCTTTTAATTTGTTAATGTGGTGTATCACATTGATTGATTTACAAATAGTGAAGAATCCTTGCATCCCTGGGATAAAGCCCACTTGGTCATGATATGATCTTTTTAATATGTTGCTGGCTTCTGTTTGCTAGAATTTTGTTAAGGATTTTTGCATCTATGTTCATCAGTGATATTGGCCTGTAGTTTTCTTTTTTTGTGGCATCTTTGTCTGGTTTTGGTATTAGGGTGATGGTGGCCTAATAGAATGATTTTGGAAGTATCCATGATTTAAATTCTAGAGTAATGTTGTCTAAATTGGCATAAGTGCCTCTGAGTAGTGATTTGCTCACATCTGGTAAAAGTTATGACTAATTACAAGCTATTCATTGTTGTGCAAACACCAACTCACTCATGTAGGAGCAACATGTGAGAACTAGAGAAGCATCATTCAAAATATTAGTGGCCCAAAGTAGGCATTTCACCTAAGACTATTTTCCTTAGCAAGAAACTTAGAATTTACTGTATCCCCCCAATTTTTTTGGCTACTTTCAATGATGGACATTTAAATATTTTCATCTTGTATTATAATAGGCACAAAATATGAAAATGAGATACATAATTTGAACTCTAACTAAATACATGTTTTTAGTTTCCATTTTCTATACACTCATCCCATGAATAATATTGCTTTATAATTCTTATAAGCATAAAACACATCATAAATAATTATAAATTTATAATGTTATATCAGAAATAAATGAAAATTCAGAGATTAACAATATATGGATTGTTTTTAGATAATTTTACTTCTAAACTGAAACCCTGGTATGTTGACATTCATATATAGGCTGATTTCTTTTGAATCATGGCATAAGTGTTGAGCTGTAAGGAAAGTGAGTTAAATTTGATTTTTCCTGATCTATATTATAGGGATATCTATAGTACAAGCCTTGACTAGATGGACCTTAGTTGGCAAAGTAATGCCTCTGCTTTTGAATATGCTATCTAGGTTGGTCATAGCTTTTCTTCCAAGGAGTAAGCATCTTTTAATTTCATGGCTGCAATCACTATCTGCAGTGATTTTGGAGCCCAAGAAAATAAAGTCTGACACTGTTTCCACTGTTTTCCCATCTATTTCCCATGAAGTGATGGGACCAAATGCCATGATCTTCGTTTCCTGAATGTTGAGCTTTAAGCCAACTTTTTCGCTCTCCTCTTTCACTTTCATCAAGACTGCAAGGAGATCCAACCAGTCCATTCTGAAGGAGATCAACCCTGGGATTTCTGTGGAAGGAATGATGCTAAAGCTGAAACTCCAGTACTTTGGCCACCTCATGCAAAGAGTTGACTCATTGGAAAAGACTCTGATGCTGGGAGGGATTGGGGGCAGGAGGAGAAGGGGACGACCGAGGATGAGATGGCTGGATGGCATCACTGACTCGATGGACATGAGTCTGAGTGAACTCTGGGGGTAGGTGATGGACAGGGAGGCCTGGCATGCTGCGATTCATTGGGTCGCAAAGAGTCGGACATGACTGAGCAACTGAACTGAACTGAACTAATAGTACAAGCTTCCCTGGTGACTCAGATGGTAAAGAATCCACCTGCCACCTGCATTGTGGGAGACCCAAGTTTGATCCCTGGATCAGGAATATCTTCTGGAGAAGGGAACAGTTACCCACTCCAGTATTCTTGCCTGGAAAATTCTGTGGCCAGAGGAGCCTGGCAGGTTACAGTCCATGGGGTCGCAAAGAGGCAGACACGACTGACTAACACTATCCTAGGACACACCTTGTACTACAAGTGTAACTTGTACTGGGATATCTTAGAACTTTTTAAGATTAGGAAAAGTTAAAACAATAGCAAAAACAGGCAGAGCCAAATTGGTAAATGTATTATTTTTTAGAATCCATTTCAAAAAGCTACCCTCGAAACAATCCTATCGGTCCCAATTTATAAAAGAAATTTCTCTTATAATTTATAAGAGAAAGTGGGAAATTTAGAGAAGTAAAATTATGGCTAAGACCATGCAATCGCACATAGCAAATTATACAGAAGTATCATTTTAACCCAAGCTGCTTGACTTGCACTCAAGTTCTTCACCATTCATCTCTCTCTTATTGTATGTCTGAGACAACCTTGTGTTTATATGTTCAATCTATATTCAAAGTAACTTTAGACAAATAGACTATAAGTGTACCACTGACTGGCAAGTATATAACACTGTGCCTGTGAGATTCACCAGTTCACAGATAAAAACAATTTTGTCTTTTGAATATGTCTAAGTTGAGCTAATTTTGGTAAATTAAACTCACTTATAAGAAAAAAAGAAGCTGAGTATTTTCAACCAGCTCAACTTCGGGAGAATCATTTGAAAAAAAGAATTGGGAAATGCTGGTGAAATCAAGTGGCTAAAGGAAATAGTTGGGTAAAGAAGGAAATCCCTGTACTGAGTTATGAACAATTTTTAATCCTATTAATTTGGAGTCAGAGTAGAGAGTTAATGATGCCTTATGTAAACATTATTTACAAAGTACTGAGCCTACTATAGAGTGATTTCTGTAAAAGTAACTAATGGTACACTAATGCTAATTGTTGCAACATTTCTATCTGCCAGGTAGGTAGCTTAGCTCCACTTCTACTAGTTTTGTGACCTTAAACACTTGCTTAACTTCTTTGCCCTTGTTTCCTCACTTATGAAATTCAGTTTAGTTCAGTTCATTCACTCAGTCGTGTCCAATCTTTGCGACCCCATGAACTGCAGCAGGCCAGGCCTCCCTGTCCATCACCTACCCCCAGAGTTCACTCAAACTCACGTGCATTGAGTCAGTGATGCCATCCAGCCATCTCATCCTCTGTCATCCCCTTCTCCTCCTGCCGCCAATCCTTCCCAGAATCAGGGTCTTTTCCAATGAGTCAACTCTTCACATGAGGTGGCCGAAGTACTGGAGTTTCAGCCTCAGCATCAGTCCTTCCAATGAACACCCAGAACTGATCTCCTTCAGAATGGACTGGTTGGATCTCCTTGCAGTCCAAGGGACTCTCAAGAGTCTTCTCCAAAACCACGGTTCAAAAGCATCAGTTCTTCAGCACTCAACTTTCTTCACAGTCCAACTCTCACATCCATATGTGACCACTGGAAAAATCATAGCCTTGACTAGAAGGACCTTTGTTGGCAAAGTAATGTCCCTCCTTTTCAATATGCTATCTAGGTTGCTCATAACTTTTCTTCCAAGGAGTAAGCACCTTTTAATTTCATGGCTGCAATCACCATCTGCAGTGAGTTAAGAGCCCCCCAAAATAAAGTCTGACACTGTTTCTACTGTTTCCCCATCTATTTCCCATGAAGTGATGGGACTGGATGCCATGGTCTTCGTTTTCTGAATGTTGAGCTTTAAGCCAACTTTTTCACTCTCCTCTTTCACTTTCATCAAGAGGCTCTTTAGTTCCTCTTCACTTTCTGTCATAAGGGTGGTGTCATCTGCATGTCTGAGGTTATTGATATTTCTCCTGGCAATCTTGATTCCAGCTTGTGCTTCTTCCAGCCCACCATTTCTCATGATGTACTCTGCATATAAGTTAAATAAGCAGGGTGACAATATACAGCCTTGACATACTCCTTTTCTTGTTTGGAATCAGTCTATTGTTCCATGTCCAGTTCTAACTGTTGCTTCCTGACCTGCATATAGGTTTCTCAAGAGGCAGGTCAGGTGGTCTGGTATTCCCATATCTTGAAGAATCTTCCACTGTTTATTGTGACCCACACAGTCACAGGCTTTGGCATAGTCAATAAAGCAGAAATAAATGTTTTCCTGGAACTCTCTTGCTTTTTCGATGATCCAGTGGATGTTGGCAATTTGATCTCTGGTTCCTCTGCCTTTTCTAAAACCAGCTTGAACATCTGGAAGTTCACGGTTCACGTACTGCTGAGGCCTGGCTTGGAGAATTTTGAGCATTACTTTACTAGCATGTGAGATGAGTGCAATTGTGTGGTAGTTTGAGCATTCTTTGGCATTGCCTTTCTTTGGGATTGGAATGAAAACTGACCTTTTCCAGTCCTGTGGCCACTGCTGAGTTTTCCAAATTTGCTGGCATATTGAGTGCAGCATTTTCACAGCATCATCTTTCAGGATTTGAAATAGTTCAACTGGAATTCCATCACCTCCACTAGCTTTGTCCATAGTGATGCTTTCTAACGCCCACTTGACTTCACATTCCAGAATGTCTGGCTCTAGATGAGTGATCACACCATCGTGATTATCTGGGTCATGAAGATCTTTTTTGTACAGTTCTTCTGTGTATTCTTGCCACCTCTTCTTAATATCTTCTGCTTCTGTTAGGTCCATACCATTTAATAGAAATGTCTGCTTAGGAATATTAAGTGGTTATTACAAGCAAAATGCTTTAAACAGTGTCTGGCAAAGAATAAACATTTAATAATAGCACTTATTAGTGTTCTGATTTTAGAAATGAGGAATCTAAAACTGACTGAAAGCAGTTTCCCCATGATTTCCCACTATGTAACAGCCTTTAAAATTCAAACACAGCCCTGTAGGATTCCATACCCCCATTTTTGATTGCACACATTGCCTTTCTCACAGTGACTTTAAATTTGACAGTAAATTATTTAGAAACACAAACCTAACACATATCTTTCATATACATTAATCAAGGATAACCTTAAACTTTTAGCGTGCATTTTATTTTTTTAAAAAGCCATGTTGAGACATGTATAATAGCAGAATACTCATGAAAGTGTTTTCTTTTGGAAAAACTTATGCGGTAAGAAATAGGAATTAAAATACCTGAGGCTTAAATGAATTAACAGCATTTGCAGCATTTACAAGTTCATGACAGGACAACTGGAGACAAAGTCTGAGAGGTCTTCCTTACAAGTATAAAAACTCCTTTACTGAAGTGTCCAGTAAAGGACACCAGACAGTAACTCTCATTTAGGAACTTCATCACTCCTCCTTACAGAGGAGGAATTGGGAAATTATAATTATATTAGAAACACACTAAGTTACATCTTCATAGTACTAAATGCATGTATGAAGCTTAAGTGCTAGAATCTATGCAGTTTTGCCTCTATTAATAAGAAATGTCATCTATTTACAATTTAATTTAGCCCACTCTCTTAAATCCATTATCTCTCTTAGTGCTTACACAGTTACTTTTTTTTTTCACAAAATTGTTTCTCAAATGCACCTTGTAAGAATTCCATAGTGCATAATTGTGCTTAATTGTAAAGAACACAGATTCCCAGTGTCCCTGGAAATGAGATTCTGTAAGTCTGGAGGCACTAAGAACTTTCATTTTAACAAGAACTCCAGGTGATTTGTTAAATCTTGCAAATGTGGGGAATGAGCTATGGCAGATAAAATGAATTGCTCAATGTATCAGTGAGTGATGGAAACTGTTTAAGACAGAACTTGTGCATGTATTTGCAATGTAGCCACATCTCCACCTCCAAATTGCTTCTAAAAGAGCTCCAAAGCCAAACATAAAACATATACAATTTAAGAGTTATTTTTGGGGAGATGCCTTTTGGTCAACCTATTAAGTTCCTAGAAACATAATGATGAGAGGTGTTCCATGACTAATACAGTGCAATTAAAAAATACTTTAAGCGATGTACTTCCACCCAATTTACCCACAAGAAAGTCCTCTCCTCCATGGCCAACTATTTCTCATCTTTAGTGAGGATGTGAGTCTGGGCCTGATGTTTTGATAAACCTGAGTCCTGCAGCTAGTACAGGCTTCCTACATGCTGTTGAGTTGCCATGTAGGAAGTAACTGCTGCTTTCCTGTGCAATTTAGGAGGAAAGGCAATAAATGAAGGGAAGGTTGGGGTGGTTGTGCTAATGATCTGTCAGGTTTAGAATATGATTTTATACTTCTGTAACTTCTGATGAAGTCAGACGGTGTAATGAACATTATTCTGTTTAAAGTTTTCACTTCACTAAGGCTGCAGAAGGGAGTGAGCTGATCATAATCAAGCTCAGAGATCTTAGAACTCTACCTTGAATTCATTAAGAGTTAACTTGGCAATGCATATAACATCTAAACCTTAACTCCCTCACCTTGAAAATAGAAAAAAAATATGAATCTATCTGCTAAAGTTTTAGTTATTATAAAATAACACAGTGTACTTTTAAGTTCTGGGACAGTGGATAGTGATAGTATTCACACATTAGCAGTTGGTTTTTTTTTGTTTTTGTTTTCTTTTGCTATCCTTCACCACATTCCTGAGAGATGAAGATTATTATCACAAAATTTTGGATAAGGAACCTAACAACCCAGTATTTGTTAGGTAAATACCCAGAGTTACAGAGGAAAAGACAGGATTCAATCACAGGAAAACCTGAGTCAACACTTTGCATCAAGGTATGATTACTTTGCATTAGTCTGCAAATACTAATATTTTCTAAACATCTGAGCTATGGTAAAATGTAAAAGTAATAAATAAAAGAAAGTCAAGCTTTGCTATGCTTATAGATTTGGGTTTCCTTTAACAGGTTAATTTATATCCAGTTGACCCTTGAACAGTGTGAGGGTTAGGGGTGCTGACTCTCCATGCAGTCAAAAACCCACATATAGTTTACAGTTTGCCATTAAATATCTGGTTCCTCTGTATCCATGGTTCTGCATCTGTGAATTCAACCAACTGTAGATCGTGTAGTACTGTAGTGTTTACTGTTGAAAGAAAACCACATGTAACTGGACCCATACAATCCAAACTCATGTCGTTCAAGGGTCACCTGTGATCACCAATCCCAATATTTTTTTCCAGTAACATTGTGCTCACAGTATAATGTTAAACTCTACATTGAGATGGAAATTTCAGCTCTCTAGAACTCTCAGGAAATATGACGCTTTGGATACTTCAATTTCTAAATAGCTTTCATAAACACTCACATATTTACATTATAATTAATTTGGTTGGAATTCCTTTTAAACTTTACCACTTGCCTTCATTCCTACTATAAGATATATATTTATTGCATAATATATACTACTGTTGCTCATTCAAAATTATCATTTTAAACACCAATGTTCTTACTTTGAAGTAACATGGCAATTCCTCTAAGCCATTTGTGGTACACAGGATTTTTAAAGAGATGATCCTAGATACATATGTTTGCTTTTTGGACTGAAGTATCTCTTTATTGTATTCACAGTTTGATTCATCGTTACTAGGAGATGAATTATCTATAACTAGAGTCATAAACATGTAAGAAATAGCCTGTGGAAAGGGAAAGAAAGGGAAGGGTAAGAATGAAAAGAGCAGAAGATCTGAGGGGCTCTCAATGAGATTAGACACTCCATCCTTTCTGATGACCCAGGGTGATATTCAGCACCAGCCTGAGTACCAGTTTGTGCCTAAGGACCAGTCAGAATAATTTTCTGACTTTAAAATATCTTCCCCAACGTTTTGCCTATATAGCTGGGAAGTATTTTAACAAAAGACAATGCCTTCCCTTCTTCAGTTATAAATAAAAGAACAGACTGTCAAAACACCAGGCAGAGTTACTATGAATGTGTGAATGCATTTCTGTCATTGCATAAATGGCTTTAGCTTTTTTTCTGGATTCACCAGGGTGAGAGTATAGGAAGATTCTAGATCCTAAAAATATCAGTGAAGGGAAAAGGAGGCTTAAACAGTGGATGCCAGAAATTCTGAAACCAGATATTCTCCCCAACACCCCCTCTTCTAGGTCTTGTGAAGAAGAAACTAGCACAAAGCAAGCTGGTTGCTGAGAGGCTCGACAGGTGGACCTCCACAGTAGTGAATAATTTAAGAAAAAGAGAATGAAAGTGCCTGTGGCCTGCCAATTCCCATGTAAGTGTAACGATTACTATTACCACATAACTCATTTGAGTAGGAAGTATTTGATTCTGTGGAAATATTATAAACACTCTTCATGTTTAACCAAATGTCCTTTATGATAATGATGAATCACTTAACCACTTCTGATGATCCCATTAAATCCAAGCTTTTGGGGACAGGCTGTTTGATGTGACCTATGGCTTCTCTGAAAGTCTTACTGGCTGTATTGGTAAATAACAGCCACCAGAAGCCAGAACTATCATTGTCTTCTTCCCGCCCACTCTTGGGTGACACACGAGTCCATTTTAAATCAAATGAAACTAAGCAAATCAGGCTGAGGAGCAGTTGGATCTGCATCAGAAATCAGTGATGATTTGCCAGCTAGTAAGTTCCTCCAACATGTGCTAAGTCAAAGGCAAACACACACTCCCAGTTGTCTGTAAGCATAATATACTCATTTACCTTTGGGACTTCAGAAATAAAGTTGCAAAAATCCCATCCCAACACCTACCTCCACTCTAGCTGAGGATTCTCAGGTTTTTTTTGCTTCCTTATTATGCCTCTTAATGAAACAATCTATTAATAAAACTTAAATAAAAATCAAAAACCTATGTGGTTCTTTGCTTCAGAAAACAAAACTTAATTGACATGGTCAAGAAAAAATGTCAGCATCTTCCTAGAAAAATACAAAGTTCTCTATAATTCACATAAAGGTGGTGTTCAGCAAACCTCTCAGACTTCCTACTGTACAAAGTTCTCTGAAGGAGGTTTCTGCAGCAACAGGTTTGGGAATGAAAGTGTCCTTAATATTGCTACCACTAAGCATAGTCCTTGGCACACAGCAAGAACCTGCTAAATATGGGGTAAGTCGGTAGTGAATAAATGCAATTTATTCACAAAGGAATTTTAAAATTAAGGAAAGAATTGAATTTCTAAATTTACTTTATGGGAATTTAGGTGAAGTTTTCCTGAAGTATGGTCATATGAGTTGAATAGTTCAGAACTGTAACTCAAGACTACTGGAAGGAATCCTTTGATGGTCTGGAATCCAGTTTTCTCTAAGAAATCCTAAAGTAATAACAATGAATGAGACTAAGGAAAATAAAGGGCAATGAACTATAAGGAAATCACTAAAGGTCTGTGTTTTTTTTAACTCCTAAGAAGTCCAAAAAAAAAAAAAAAAAGAATGAGGCTGGGAAGGAAAACTATTACTATTATTGCTGCTGTTTTTGTTATTGTTTACTGCATTTTGAACCCCAAACATGTGCCAGACAAACTCAGGTACTTTGAAACATATATATTATTATGTTTATTTCACAGCGCTGGTGATTGAGGTTTAGAGAGATATTAACAAATGTAATTTGTTAGTAGGATATATAGGATAAAAATCCAAGGCTGAAAATGAAGAACATAGATTAACCTAAGGCTAACTATTTTAACATCCATATTGATTTACTGAAAACACTGAGTGATATCAGTGTTTGGATCAATGATTGATTACTACATATCTCTCACATATACTGGAACATCTCTAAGCTTGCTGAGAGTTTCATTACTGTGTGCTTGTTTATCAAGTTAGTGAACATTTTTAAAGTTTTATAATAGTTTTTTCTGAATATCTCAGGCTATTTCTAGGTATTATAAAGTTTAAATAAAAATGCATGAGACAGGGTGCTCAGGGCTGGTGTACTGGGATGGCCCTGAGGGATGGGATAGGGAGGGAGGTGGGAGGGGGCTTCCGGATGGGGAACACATGTACACCCATGGTTGATTCATGTAATGTATGGCAAAAACCACTACAATATTGTAAAGTAATCAGCCTCCCATTAAAATAAATTAATTAATTTTTAAAAAAACACACAAAAGACATTGATATCACTTAAGATAAAAATAATCCTCATAAATTGCTTTACTTATCCAAATTATTTCCTAACAGTGAACTAAAAGCAGTGCTTTCCACTTTATCTGGCCCAGGGGGGAAAAATCATCTCTTTTCATTGCACCTGGCCTTCCCATAGACCAGAGGAAGACCATGTTGTTCAAGTGCTCACTTTTTTTACATTTATATATGAAGAAAAGTCCAAAGAAGTTAAAACCTTCACTCAAGGTTTCTAAGCTAATTATAGTGGCAAGCTTAGGATTTAGGACACTAGAGTGACAGTACACAACTTTCTCCTCTTTAATGGGCAGTTTTCAGGTTAATGTTACAATGAAAAGCATCCCTAAAAGCTTTCTGTCTCACACTTCCTCGGTAGGAAAGCATCTAGAATAGTGTTTTACTCTTCCGTCTTTGTAAAATTAAAATAGTTAATCCTATTTTTGGTTATGTCTTTTTGAAAAGTCCACCCAGGGTTAAGAAACAATTAACTAAAACCACTTTAATGATACTTCTTTCTTATCCCTCCTGTTCCCTGCATTTATCCTTCTGCTAAAGTTGCTTTTTGTGCCAAAAAGTAAAGGAAGCTTGAAAATAGATGGCTCATAATGCATCATAATGGAAACAATGCTCATAATGCATTACAATGGGAACAATAACAGTTGGTCCTAGAGTTAGCAATTATTTGCTTTTAAAAACACAATATGTGTTCATACATAAGTTGTGTGAGGGCTATTTCAATAGTTCAGGTCCCAGAAATAAGTTACCCATAGCACCCATGCATGAGGGGAGGATTATTAGCCATATGGAGCTGGTGCAAAGTTCCTATACTTTCTTCATTCTGAATGTTCGTATGTGTTTAAAATAATGATTAAAGGGAACGCAACTTTTGGAACAACTAAATTTTCTTTGGAACATTTAGATTTGAAGTGGAATTGCATACAAGTTGAATTTTTTGTCTACCCAACATCTCATCTCACTTCCAACTTCAACATATTTGCAAAATAACCTAGAGATCTTGGACTTGAAGAGAGTATAAAACTATGCTATTCAAAGCTAAGTCCATAATTTGCCTAATATGGGGATTGCTCCTAAATTACCCCTGGTGGATTCAACAGTTTTTGCTTAGAAAAAGGCAAATATCTACAAAGAAACAACTGTTGGCCAAAAAAACAGAAACAAACATGAATAACATCTGGGCATGGGGAAGCAGGAATATTTAATTAAATGTATATGTCACTTTTTTTTTTTTTTTGACCCTGCTGCATAGCTTGTGAGACCTGTTTCCAGACCAGGGACTGAACCTTGGCCATGGCAGTGAAAGCTCAGGATCCTCACCACTAGGCCACCAGGGAACTCCCTATTTACTTCACTTTGCATGAACAAATCTGCTATTTCAGAATTCACATATCTTAGGTGCCATATGATTAACTATGACATAATTATCATCATTAATTCAAAAAAATGGCAATTATGCTATTTAATAATTTTAGAAACTCCAGAAAACTGGAAACATTTCCCAAAATATGTGATCTATTAAAAAGCTTTTAAATAAAATAATGAACAAGGACCAAAGGGTGAGAATAACTTGAAAAAAAAATCTTGATTTGACTATGAACATATATAGACTCATCACTGTATCTAGGGATACATTTGAAGGAAAGGCAAAGATAGATAAGACAGAGAACCTGCCAGAGGATCCTACTAACAATAATAAAATCCTGAAACCCAGAATCAAGCATAACGACAAGGGGAAATTTGAATTTTCTGAGAAAGTTTCAGAGCCCCTTCAACAGGCCAACTTCTGGAACTGTCCAAAAATTAATTTATCCTAGCATTGTATAAAATCATCTTAAATAGAATATCCACTTACGTGGAGCTTATTAACCATCTGAATCACAGGCTGGGACAAACCTGGGCCAATATCTCTGTTTTCAAATCTCAGAGCGCAATTGGACTAGTATAACAACCCCTGCTAAGCTGGTTTACTGCAATGCATTGACAGAATCTTAGAAGAGATAGACATTACAGTCTGTGAAATGACGAATTTCGCTTTTCCCAGGGACCGTGCGGAGGCTCAGAGATCAGACTCATTTCAGATGCAAAGTGAAGTGGCATTAAAAAGAAGAAGAAGAAGAACATTTTTTAAAAACTTCACAGAGTTCTCCACCTCTGCGACGCATTAGTCTGGAAAGGATGCTCCTACACAACTGCAAGGGCATGCAGACGGGACGTGACGCCCACAGAGAGGGGGGGGACCAAGATTCCGACTGACCTTTCTGCTGTTTAAAGGACTGAATCGAGCCTGAATGATGGACCATTTTCACTCAGTGCGTCCCCGCCGGTTTAGGAAGCTGTCCGAGGGAAAGGTGGAGTGTCAGTATGCAGACTCTGTGAGAGCCTCCGAGGCTCAATGCAATCCCGGAACAACCGCGAACGCACTGCAATCAGACACCTGCTTTTGCCGGCACTTAGCTCCCTAGACAGCGCGCCCACTGTTGTCATGGTAACAGCGAGGCGGTCCAGCGTCCGGCTCCCCTTAGCGGCTACTCGAGGAATAGCCTCGCATACCCGGAGTGTCCAGTGCCAGAGTATGGGTGGGCGAAATGCGGGGTAGGCCGGGTGTGGGAAGGGATAACTTCTCCTAGAGTCTGTAAATGAATTGCAGGAAATCTCTAGAACTGCAAGTTCAGTTCA
Source organism: Capricornis sumatraensis (assembly GCF_032405125.1). Lineage (NCBI taxonomy): Eukaryota > Metazoa > Chordata > Mammalia > Artiodactyla > Bovidae > Capricornis > Capricornis sumatraensis. Next base: position 57,636,136 of record NC_091084.1, on the reverse strand, counting down.
GTTCAGTTCAGTCACTCAGTCGTGTCCGACTCTGCGACCCCATGGAGTGCAGCACGCCAGGCTTCCCTGTCCATCACCAACTCCGGCAGCTTGCTCAAACTCATGTCCATCGAGTTGGTGTTGCTATCCAAACCATCTCATCCTCTGTCGTCCCCTTCTCCTCCTGCCTTCAGTCTTGCCCAGCATCAAGGTCTTTTCCAATGAGTCAGCTGTTGGCATCAGTTCAGTTCAGATCAGTTCAATCGCTCAGACGTGTCCGAATCTTTGCGACCCCGTGAATCGCAGCATGCCAGGCCTCCCTGTCCATCACCAACTCCCGGAGTTCACTCAGACTCACGTCCACTGAGTCCGTGATGCCATCCAGCCATCTCATCCTCTGTCGTCCCCTTCTCCTCCTGCCCCCAATCCCTCCCAGCATCAGAGTCTTTTCCAATGAGTCAGCTCTTCTCATCAAGTAGCCAAAGTACTGGAGTTTCAGCTTCAGCATCAGTCCTTCAAATGAATATTCATGACTGACTTCCTTCAGGATTGACTGGTTTGATCTCCTTTCAGTCCAAGGGAGTCTCAAGAGGCTTCTCCAACAGCACAGTTCAAAAGCATCAATTCTTCAGGGCTCAGCCTTCTTTATAGTCCAACTCTCACATCCATGCGTGACTGCTAGAAAAATCATAGCTTTGACTAGACTGACCGTTGTTGGCAAAGTAATGTCTCTGTTTTTTAATATGCTGTCTAGGTTTGCCATAGCTTTTCTTCCAAGGAGCAAGCGTCTTTTAATTTCATGGCTGCAGTCACCATCTGCAGTGACTTGGAGCCCAAGAATATAAAGTTTTCTTTATTGCTGTTTAACACTGTTTCCATTATTTCCCCAGTTACTTACCATGAAGTGAGGGGACTGGATGCCATGATCTTCATTTTTTGAATGATGAGTTTTAAGCCAGCTTTTTCACTCTCCTCTTTCACTTTCATCAAGAGGCTCTTTAGTGCTTCTTCGCTTTCTGCAATAAGAGTGGTTTCGTTTGCATATCTGAGGTTATTGATATTTCTCCTGGAAATCTTGATTACAGCTTGTGCTTCATCCAGCCCAGCATTTCACATGCTGTACTGGTACATATCCACAATGGAGTATTACTCAGCCATTAAAAAGAATACATTTGAATCAGTTCTAATGAGGTGGATGAAACTGGAGCCGATTATACAGAGTGAAGTAAGCCAGAAAGAAAAACACCAATACAGTATACTAATACATATATATGGAATTTAGAAAGATGGTAATGATAACCCTGTATGGGAGACAGCAAAAGAGACACAGATGTATAGAACAGGCTTTTGGACTCTGTGGGAGAGGGAAAGGGTGGGATGATTCGGGAGAATGGCATTGAAACATATATAATATCATATATGAAACGAATCACCAGTCCAGGTTCGATGCAGGATACTGGATGCTTGGGGCTGGTGCACTGGGATGACCCAGAGGGATGGTATGGGGAGGGAAAAGGGAGGGGGCTTCAGGATGGAGAGCACGTGTATACCTGTGGCAGATTCATGCTGATGTATGGCAAAACCAATACAATATTGTAAAGTAATTAACCTCCAATTAAAAAATAAATTTACATTTAAAAAATGTAAGTAGGGTGACAATATACAGCCTCGATGTACTCCTTTCCCAATTTGGTACTAGTCTGTTGTTCGATATCCAGTTCTATTGCTTCTTAACCTGCATACAGATTTCTCAGGAGGCAGGTAAGGTGGTCTGGGATTCCCATCTCTTTAAAATTTTTCCACAGTTTGTTGTGATCCAAACAGCCAAAGTCTTTGGTGTAATAAATAAAGCAGAAGTAGATATTTTCTGGAACTCCCTTGCTTTTTCTATTATACAACAGATATTGGCAATTTCATCTCAGGTTCCTCTACCTTTTCTAAATCCAGTTTGAGCATCTGGAAGTTCTCGGTTCATGCACTGTTGAAGCCTTGCTTGGAGACTTTTGAGCATTACTTTGCTAGTGTTTGAGATGAGTGCAGTTGTGCAGTAGTTTGAACATTCTTTGTTCACTGAACACTCTTTGAACATTGCCTTTCTTGGGGATTGGAATGAAAACTGACCTTTTCCAGTCCTGTGGTGACTGCTGAGTTTTCCAAATTTGCTGGCATACTGAGAGCAGCTCTTTCATAGCATCATCTTTTAGGATTTGAAATAGCTCTTCTGGAATTCTTCTGGAATAGCTCTACTGGAATTCCATCACCTCCACGAGGTTTGTTCGTAGTGATGCTTCCTTAGACCCACTTGATTTTACACTCAGGATGTCTGGCTCTAGGTGAGTGATCACAACATCGTGGTTATCTGGGGCATTAAGAACTAGGTAATCAACAGAAAATTGGATTAAAGACTTACTGAGTATGGACCCACCCATCAGAACAAGACCCAGTTTCCCCACACAGTCAGTCTGTCCCATCAGGAAGCTTCCATAAGCCTCTTATCCTTATCCATCAGAGGGCAGACAGAATGAAAACCACAATCACAGAAAACTAACCAAACTGATCACATGGACCACAGCCTCGTCTAACTCAGTGAAACTATGAGCCATGCCTTATAGGGCGGGTCATAGTGGAGAGTTCTGACAAAATGTGGTCCACTGGAGAAGGGAATGGCAAACCACTTCAGTATTCTTGACTTGAGAACCCCATGAACAATATGAAAATACAGAAAGATATTACACTGAAAGATGAATTTCCCAGGTCAGTAGGTGCCCAATATGCTACTGGAGAAGAGTGGGGAAGTAACTCCAGAAAGAGTGAAGAGATGGAGCCAAAGCAAAAACAACACCAAGCTGTGGATGTGACTGGTAATGGAAGTAAAGTCTGAGGCTGTAAAAAACAATACTGCATAGGAACCTGGAATGTTAAGTCCAGCAATCAAGGTAAATTGGTCAAACAGGAGACAGCAAGAGTGAACATCAACATTTTAGGAATCAGTGAACTAAAATTGACTGGAATGGGTGAATTTAACTCAGATGACCATTATATCTACTACTGTGAGTAAGAATCCCTTAGAAGAAATGCAATAGCCATCATAGTCAACAAAAGAGTCCAAAATGCAGTACTTGGATGCAATCTCAAAAACAACAGAATGACCTTGGTTTGTTTCCAAGGCAAACCATTCAACATCACAGTAATCCAAGTCTATGGCCCAATCACTAATGCTGAAGAAGATGAAACTGAATGGTTTTATGAAGATGTACAAGACCTTATAGAAACAATACAAAAAAAAAAAGATGTCCTTTTCATCATAGGGGACTGGAATGCAAAAATAGGAAGTTAAGAGATACCTGGAGTAACAGGCAAATTTGGCCTTGGAGTACAGAATGAAGCAGGTCAAAGACTAACAGCTTTGCCAAGAGAACACACTGGTCATAGCAAACACCCCTTTCCAACAACACAAGAGAAAAATCTACACATGGATATCAACAGATGGTCAACACTGAAATCATATTGATTACATTATTTACAGCTGAAGATGGAGAAGCTGTATACAGTCAGCAAAAACAAGACCAGGCGCTGACTGTGGCTCAGATCATGAATTCCTTTTTACCAAATTCAGACTTAAATTGGAGAAAGTAGGCAAAACCACTAGACCATTCTGGTATGACCTAAATCAAATCCCTTATGATTATACAGTGGACGTGACAAATAGACCCAATGGATTAGATTTGATAGACTGCCTGAAGAACTATGAATGGAGGTTTATGACATTGTACAGTAGGTAGTGATCAAGATCATCCCCAAGAAAAAGAAATTCAAAGAGGCAAAATTGAGGCCTTACAAATAGCTGAGAAAAGAGAAGCTAAAGGCAAAGGAGTGAACAAAGATATACCCATCAGAATGTGAAGTTCCAAAGAAAAGCAAGGAGAGATAAGAAAGCCTTCCTAAGTGATCAGTGCAAAGAAATAGAGGAAAACAATAGAATGGGAAAGACTAGAAAGCTCTTCAAGAAAATTAGAAATACCAAGGGAACAGTTCATGCAAAAATGGGCATAATAAAGGACAGAAATGGTATGGACCTAACAGAAGCAGAAGATATTAAGAGATAGCAAGAATAAACAAAAAAAAAACTATACAAAAATGATCTTAATGACTCATAACTACAAGTAATTCACTCTTTTTCAAGTTTTGAGGCTGCTTATATCTAGGCACAGACTGATTTCCTAAAAGTTGGTCTGAAACACCAGCACTTATAGAAGAGCAAAGTTGGTTTCTGCTCTAAGAGGAATGCAATGGCAGATGCATGAACAGTTTTACTTTTCCTGCTAAACTTGAACGTGGAAAATATGAATAACCTCCACTTATCCAGTAGAATGGATTTTTAGATAAACAATGTTAAAGTCTAGCACATTACACTTGAGTCCTCCTCTTGTATTTCAGTTACTGAGACTGGATCATATATAATATGAGCTCTGGACCTTTTCAGTAGTCAGGTATGGAAGTGAGAGTTGGACCACAAAGAAGGCTGAGCAGCAAAGAATTGATGCTTTTGAACTGTGGTGCTAGAGAAGACTCAAGAGTCCCTTGGATGCCAGGAGATCAAACCAATCAATCCTAAAGGAAATCAACCCTGAATATCCATTGGAAGGACTGATTCTGAAACTGAAGCTCCAATACTTGGGCCACCTGATGCCAAGATCCAATTCATTAGAAAAGACCCTGATGCTGGAAAAGATTGAAGGCAGGAGGAGAAGGGGATGACAGAGGATGAGATGGTTGGATGCATCATTAACGCAATGGACGTGAATTTGAGCAAACTCCTGGAGGTAGTTTAGGACAGGGAAGCCTGGTCAGCTGTAGTCCAAGGGTTCACAAAGAGTCGGACACAAGAACTAAACAGCAAGAACAGGTAACAGGTGCTGAAAAAATGTATCCAAGATACTTAATTTAGTCCTCATAAAAGAACTATAAAGTGGGTAGACTATCATTATCTGAATATTATAAGAGAAACTGAAGCCCAGCACAACAAAGAATTATCACGTAAAGAAACACGTAAAGCAACACCTTGAGAGAGAAAGGAAGGCACATGATACCTAAAGACATGAAGTCACTTTCAGAAGGCCACGGTGGCCAGAACAGGAATCAGGGGCCTGCTCACCACACTTTTGGGTACAGTCTCTTTTCCTCTTACCAGCGCTTCCTGAATCAAACCTCAAGTTCCTCCTGGAAGATGTAACATATTACAGAATAGACACACACAAAAAGAGTCTAATATTTCCTGAGTTTTAAAGTTTTGTGAGATCAACTCAGAATCAGGTGAAAGATCCAAATAAAGGTAGATAAAAGAGAGAAGGATACATAGATATCAAAAATTTCAAAACCTCAGCCAGGTTAAGCTACTAGCATATGCTCTTTGATTTCACCTATGGTTCATGATATAAGGACAGGAAAGTGAAGGCAGTTTTGCACAAGCAGATGTTCCAGTGATATATGCCAGCATAACAAACCACTCTGAAAGTAGAGGCTTAAAACTGAAATTTATTATTATCTCTTGCTATTTTATAGGTTGCCTCGTGTCAGCCTGGTGGTTCTGACTCAGAGTCTCTCCTGAGTTTTCAATGACCGGGCCTGAAGCAAGTCATCTGAAGCAAGAAGAGTGAAATTGGATTTCACTCTCAGTGGGAGCCATAGCAAAGGCTATGCAGCCTTGTTTAATGAAGGAGGGTCCTACAGAAGGAAAATGTTGAGTATTCAGTAAGAGCTCAGGAGGCAGACATCAAGAAAATATTAATTATTATTATTAATATTTGGTTAGAAGAATGAACTCAATGTGAGTTTATCTTCAACTGAAGATTTGGAACAAATCTCAGAGTCAGTCTCCACAAAGAGTCCTTTTAGAGATGTTTCTATTGAAGAGAACCCTGAAAATCACAGCAATAACTCACTTACCTAAAGGATGTTTTTGTTATGCTTTGCTCATTTCATTAAAATTCTAATACAACTGGTAGGTCATTTTGATACAACACAACTCACTGGATTTTAATACAACCTGATTCTCATAGGTGAATATTAGATAATGTATTTAAGGACTAGTTTATGGCAGGAAACTAATACACCTCAAACATTAGATACTATTATTATAATTATGATCTCCACGGATTTGACCTTCCTTTTCAAATCCTTTTAAGTCACTGGGTTTGAATCATAAATATTTTTGAAATGTGAGCAGTAATCCAAGTCATGAGCAGGAGGAACAGTTGCAAGAATTAAAAGCCTCTGGTTCTACTCTACCTATACTCCAGATATAGGTAACATTTTCAGTTTTCTAGAACAACTTCATTATGCTGATGTCTGATTTCTCCAACCACACATCAGCAGAAGGCAAGAATGCATGCACGGAATCTATGGATGACTAAGAATTTGAACCTCATTAGAAAGAATTTAGCTTCATTATTTTTTTCCAGAAAAAGTAGTTTGGCATTATTCCTAGCACCCTTGTACACAAACCTCTGCAGCGCATCTAAGATTAAATTATCTTCTCATAAAATTGACTGCTTTTAATCAGAAACATTTTAGGCTGGACTGACAGATTGACATCTTTGCTTGTTTTAAAATCAGTGTTTTAAGGAAGGTTGCTAGAGGAACAGCTTTGTGAGGGGCCTTGGAAATTTCTAGCACCATCTGGTTTACAGGAAAAGCAATGCAAAGAAAAGGAAAGGCTGTGTGTGTGTCTGTGTGTGTGCGTGTGTGTGTCTGTGTGTGTGCGTGTGTGTGTCTGTGTCTGTGTATGTCTGTGTGTGTCTGTGTGTGTCTGTGTGTTTCCGTGGTGTATAAAGAAAGAGGTTGTGTGTTCGGGGAGTGAGGAGTGCAGAAAAAGGTGTTTAAACAAAAACTTTTCTGAAAAACAAGTCTATGATTTGTTAAAAAGAAATAGTTTATACTGACATCTCTACCGCAGACAGTTTAGGAAAGCATATTAAATAGCCTCATTAGGGAAAGCTAAACTAAATGGCTTGTTTTTTCATATTGTTTTTCATTTTGGACTTTTCCACATTTTTAAAAATTTCTTGCAATTTAATACAAAGTAGAAAAATGCTGAGTAAAATGATTTCAAAATTTTCTGAGAGAAAAATACACATATATGTTGAAATTATTTGTTTATATGTCTGCCTTCCCTTTAGATACAGCTGCTCTTTGTGAATGGCTAATGTGTCTAAGTTTGTATCCCCAGAACCAATCACAGTGCTTAACACAGTGCTTCACATGAGCGAATGAATAAACAAAAGGAAGAAAACAATAAAAAGGGGAAGGAAGAGAGATAATCCACTTCTAGGAATAATCATGAAAATGAGATTATTGGAATGACTGATACAAGTTCACCATAGCGCTGTAAGCAGAATATAGAACACAGAGGCTCAGAGTCAGAGGTGGCCTGCTTGGGTTTAAACCTTGTCTTCCTTACTTGCTAGATGTCTGCTCTTGAACAAGTTACTTTCCTCAAATTTTAATAATGAAAAAATATTTATTTTATGTAATTTTCAATAAAGGGTCATGATTAATATGTTCTTGACTATAATATATGTTCTTGACTATAATTTGTAAAACAGGGGGAAAAAAAGACTGGAAAGAAACGTACCAAAAATGTCCAGAATAATTAATTTTGCAAGTTGGGATTCGAGTGGATTTTTTAAATTCCTCCATGTATGTTTGTCATGTTAATTTATATTTTGTATAAATTATGCAACATTGATTTTAAATTGATTAAATACATGTATCTTTAAAAATCCTTCCATATCTATCTTTCTACAACTCTGAGTTTCTTTCTTTTTCCATCTTGGAACATGGCTTTTTTTTTCCTTGTTGAGGTTTCTGCTGCAGTTGCCCTCCCACAGGTCACCACCTGTCTCCTGTCCTCCTTAAGTAATTAATTTATAAGGCCCCATGCTAACTGTTGCCTCCCAGAGAGGTAAAGGGCTCTGATCTTTATGTAACTGAGAGGCTTTGCATTCCTTTGAATTCTGAAATATGACTGCTCAGCTCAGCCAGTTTTGAGTTTCCCCATATTGCGCTCTGTCACAGGGAAATATAGAGTTTCCTTGTTACCTCTTTGGCTCTTGAATCACTGACTTAATTGAAATTGCCCATTCTGCTTCTCTGCCTAAGTGCAAACAGAAATAGAGACAGAAATTCTCTTTAAGGTTACTCCCTTTCTAGAACCCAGTTATTTGAGGTATCAATGGGCAAAATAAAATAAACAAGTCACATCAGTAAGGATTTATCTACAAAGAGTAACAGGCAGTGCAGTAACGCGATCTCCCTGGAAGACATTAGGAGTGGGAGAGTACGGTCTCTTTGAGAGCAGACTGAGTGTAGAATATCTCTTTCTTCTGACACCAGTGTAGTTCTTGTCACACACGCTTAATAAATGCTTACTAATGAATAAGTAAAGAACGCAATGAATTTTAAAACGTAAAATGACCTCAAGAAAAAAAATGTTGTTTAGTTCCCTCATTTTCATATATATAATATGTATGTATGTGTGTGTATATATATATATATGCATTAATTACTTTTTTTTTGTTCTAGTGGCTCTCCCTACTCAAAGGCACAAAAAAACTCTTTAAAAATTGATATGCTGTGATAAACTGAAAGGTGGAGTGCAAGTTAACAACTGCTTTCCCCAAAGTCAGTGGTTCCTTGTCACACGTGACTATATAACAACAGAATTAGGCAGGTTAGACCTGCTAAAATCCAGACTGTATGTTCAGAGAAGCATTTAGGAATAACATTCCTGATGGATTCATGTGACTAAAAGAAAGCAATGGAGGAAAATCAGCAGCTCCATCTTCTCTGAATTCCACCTGATAAGTTTTTTATCACAAGTATTTTCAAGAGACAGCACAAAATGATTTGCTGAAGGAGACAACATCAAGAGAAGGCAGATGTATGGGACAAAGTAGCTGGTGATGGATTAAAACACAGTTTGTATGACTCTGCTGAAGAACTTAACAGTTACTTCGTCAAGCTGCTTATGGAATACAGTCCAGGTTCACTGCTCTGCCACTCAAGCAGCTTCACGATCTGCGCTCACCACTTCCCAGTCTTGTTTCCAAGGCTTTCCTTTATAAACTGCTTTGATCCTACAATGGATTTCTTCCTCATGCCTGGAAGATATGCTTTGCACTGCTGTTTCCTCCACATGGAATGCTCATTCTAAAACTCCTATCTGACTCATAAGTATTTTCACAACCTACCCATTCTTCAAGGCCCCAGTACAATACCATCTTCAGGGTGATGGCTTCCTTTATCCATACCCATCCACTATAAAGCCAATTAGATGTGAATTTAACCTCCTATAATTCCTAGAGGGTATGACTAACATCTTTTCAAAGCATATGTTTCTACCATGCATTATATGTATAAGCTTTTTTTTTAATATTATATTTTTTGTGCTTAGTTGCTCTTAGTCATGTCTGACTCTTTGCAACCCTTTGGACTGTGGTCCACCAGCCTCCTCTGTCCGTGGGCTTTTCCAGGCAAGAATACTGGAATGAGTTGCCCTTTTTAATTAGAGGATAATTACTTTACAATATTGTGATGGTTTTTGCCATGCATCAACATGAATCAGCATTAAGCTTTTTAAAGTAGGCATATACTTTTCTTCTAGTTCAGAAGGAATACTTTAGGGAAGACTTTGTACTTACCCATTTTAAAAAAATTTCTTATATTGCCTAAAAGGCAGTCTGCCATGTAAAAGCGGATCAAATATACATCTGCTGAGTAAAGTGTTTTCTCTGATACCCAACTGCTTTATAGTATTTGTCAGAAGAGTCTAGTAACAAGATATTCAAATCTAAGTCTTTAACTACCTTTTAAGATTTGAATGCAAGACTATGCATTTGCCTTCCTTTGTAATGTTATTTATTCCAGGCAGATAATTTCATACAGACTGTCTTTGCGATGAAAAGCCAAGAATGCAATAATTATTGATTTATTTTCTATGCCTGCTCATCTTTGTAAGTTCTTAAACTAACACTCTGGTCATATCATCTACTCAACTACATTTTATTGCGTTCCTATGGTTTTGAGCATAGCTGATACTCAGCTGGTGTTCTGGATGTGGTGGAGCTTATTCTGGGTGTGACTAGAATCTCTTCTGATAGTTTGATGCCCCTACCTGACTTGTGTAGGCCTGTGCTATTGTTGGTTGTTGGGTGCTTGCCAATAGGAAGGTAAAAATGGAGGAAGATTTTGTAGTTACCAAATTGCCGGGAGCCAGCGTGAGGAACTCCGCCTGTGGCAAAGGTCATGAGGAAGGAGGCTTTGGCATACGCAAAGACGGGATCGAGCCTCAGGAAATCCCCTGTTCCCGAGCATCTATCCCCAAAACCAGTGGCTGCCTACTTTACTGCTTTATGCTCTCACCTACACCTCTGACTTTACGGGGGGCTGTCCCCCACCACCTCTCTCAGAGAAGGAGTTAACCTACAGCTCCAGTTAATAAAAATTCCTGGGCGTGACAACGGTGTCTCAGGTCAAACCTCTCTGCTGGCAGACTAGCTTGTGTGACAGGAATATCCACACTCTTGCTACTGTGTACATGATTGTTTACAACCTCTCAACCATAAACAGCACAGAGAGTTTGGAGTATTTTGAAAGTCTTAGTCAGCATTGGGTTTTTCTAAAGATAAAAATCATGTTGGTGAAGGGTTTTTCATTTATTGGGCCAATGTTTGCTGCTAAATCTCCATATTCCCTGTGCTTATAATGAATATAACTAACATATAGGAGAAATAAGTATTAACCTTTAAGATTAATCATGTTAACCTTAGGCTAAGTAAATTCCTTTCTTAATTGTAACCCACTACAACCTCACCCTATAGGAATGCAACTTTATCTGGTACCTTCGGAGGATGGTGCCTGGTTTAAGAAAAATCACCCCTGGAAAATAAGTTTCTGGTTGACTGACCGTTATCAGAAAAGAAAGGATCATAAAATGTTAGCAGGCCCCCGGGCCAGAAGATGATGTAAAACCCCTAAGACTTTTTTGTATACATTTATATGAAGCACCTGATTTTGATAAAGGTCAGGACTGCTGACCCCTGCATGACTTTAAAATTTCCATTTGTCTCTATGTGTAACAAAAGGTATATAAGCAAACCTAAAAATAAAGAAAATGGATCAGTTTCTGGAAAGACTGATTCCCCTGTGTCATTCTTTCTCTGTTTTTCTGGCTGAATTCCCATCTGGAGCATGGGTACAGGCCAAGCCTACTAATTTTGCCCTGGCTTCTAAGACCCACATGAGAGGGAGCCCAAGGTAGGGCACCCTCCGCTATTCAAGTGGGCACCAGTGGCCTACATAGGTGGTGCAAACTCCTTGTTTTGGAGTTTTATTGGTATTTCCACATTAACCAAGTTATTCAGCCTCTTTTTCTCCACTAATTTTCCTACTACACTATTCTTTTCTAATCTCTGTTTATGCTTCTAATTAAATAGCTTTTTCCTAGGAGGCCGACTCCATCCCTGCTTCGAATTACCCTGGATCCACCGGGCTGGACCCCGGCACCAAATTGCTTTTCAAACGTAATATATGCTTTACCTCTGAGAAGTTGGAGTGACTGGGTGTGAACAAACTGTGGTCTCTATTTGAACATAACCAACTCTGTTGAGCAAGGAATATGTCTGCTGGTTTGTCATTTGTCCAAAGATATTAACAATGTAATACTAAAAAATCCATTAAAAATATAGTGTGCGTAAATGCTTATTTACTGGAAAAAATGTTTGATATATGTTTTATCAATAAGAACAAACTGCAAAATAATATTGCAATGTGAGATCCGCCTTTGCAAAAAATCACATATACATAGGTAAATCTATGACAGAACTAAAATTAGAGCTAAGTCTGCATGGAGGAAATACCAGTGAACTATTTTTATTTTACTTTCTAATATTTTAACCCTATTCTCCATCTATTCCTAACCTTATTCTCCATCTATTCCTATTTTATATTCTGGGTTGCCTTTTGTTGCAGTGTAATTATTAATAGCCTCAAACTTTTAAAAATGCTCTGTCTTGGACAGCAAATTATATAGTTACTTTAGCCACCAAAAATGTATTGCTTATGTTAGAAAAATAAATGTAAAAAAGAAATGCATAATGATAACAAGTATTTTAAAATAATATTGATATAAAATACCATTATGCCATTTTAATCCAGTAATAGTACAGATTTGAAATTGAAAAACAAACTCAGCAATTGGCCATGGAGACCCCTTTTTTAACCTAGCAGAAAAATGTGGAAGGAGGGCATTGCTTTGGGAGTCTAGAGCCTACCCATTTACCCTGACCTATAAATTGGCATGCTAACCTTATGAAAATCATCTTGCCTTCTTGGCCCAAAATCTATAATAAGACTGATGGATTAGGCACTCCGTAAGGTCTGTTCTGCTCCTCATATCCCATGTTTCTTGTGTGCTGGAAGAGAATTTCATGTGCTCTGATTTCAGGTATATAATGCATATGGCTGGCTTCACTAGGATCATTCCTCTTTTCCCTCTGAAGGAAAATAGTAGAAATTGCACAGAAAATCTTCACAGATATAAATCTCCAAATAGAAGCTTTGTGCAACCTGAACTTGAGTGGGATCTGAAATTAAACATTGTAATGTGATGAAGAGACACAGATTTTGCCAAAACAAAAGTTACAGGATGAAAAATTATTGAATTATGTAATGAGATACCATTAAATCTGCTCTAAAAATTAATATTGCTACTTGAAACCATTTACATATCAGTAATAAATCTGCCAATTATAGCCTTTGTATTAATTAAATCTAAAGAATCTATTTAGCATCACAGAATAGTTGATCACATTATATTACCTTGAAAATAATCAATAAATCACATTTTATACGAAAGAAAGGTCTTCTTCCCTTCCTACAATTTCTATAGGTAAGAGGAGAAAACTACATATTACTTTTCCTTACATTAAACAAATATATAAGGAATCTATGTGTCAAATGTTTACTTTGCAGACTAAGGTCTGTCTAGTCAAGGCTATGGTTTTTCCTGTGGTCACGTATGGATGTGAGAGTTGGACTGTGAAGAAGGCTGAGCACTGAAGAATTGATGTTTTTGAACTGTGGTGTTGGAGAAGACTCTTGAGAGTCCCTTGGACTGCAAGGAGATCCAACCAGTCCATTCTGAAGGAGATCAACCCTGGGATTTCTTTGGAAGGAATGATGCTAAAGCTGAAGCTCCAGTACTTTGGCCACATCATGAGAAGAGAAGACTCATTGGAGAAGACTCTGATTCTGGCAGGGATTGGGGGCAGGAGGAGAAGGGGACGACCCAGGATGAGATGGCTGGATGGCATCATGGACTCGATGGACGTAAGTCTGAGTGGACTCCGGGAGATGGTGATGGACAGGGAGGCCTGGCATGCTGCGATTCATGGGGTCGCAGAGTCGGACACGACTGAGTCACTGAACTGATGTGTCAAATTCAGTAGGGATGTAGAATTTTAATTTTTTCAAGCTTTATAGGAGAAGAAAGAGTACACCTTTGTAATTACTTTAAGAATAAGTAGCAAATGGTTATACAAGCTTTATATGTTTGAAGTTTCAAGTCTTTCAAGTTTGCCGTGTTTTACTGTAAAACCATGGTCGAACATTTGGGGAAAAAAAATGTCACATTTTACACAATAAAAAAAGAATGTGCATGTTTCCATTCAGGAAAGGTTGCTGGTCAATGCTATTAACTATATTTTCCAGTCCCCAAATTAGATTTTGTCACCTTGGAATCATTAAAATATTAAGAAACGAAAACAGGAAATAGACTGACATCAGACTTTCTAATCTGCAATGATGCAAGCTGGAATAGTTCCTTCAGATTGATGATGAAATGACTTCAAACCAGAATGACATACCTAGACAGGATATTATGTATTATCAAGTATAGGAGGACATTTAAGGATTTGCAGTAAATTGAGTGATATATTTAACTTACATACTTTGATTAAACCCTGAAGGAAAGAGAGGAAAAAGAGATAAATCAGAAAAGAAACCTCAAGATAAAAGAAGAGTAAAAAATATAGTAGCAGTATCATGCTTATATATTTATTGAATTACATTCAAGTTAATAATAATGCATTTTCTAGGGATATTTAATATAAGAGCTACTAAAATCACTGCAGATGGTGACTGCAGCCATGAAATTAAAAGACGCTTACTCCTTGGAAGGAAAGGTATGACCAACTTAAATAGCATATTCAAAAGCAGAGATATTACTTTGCCAACAAAGGTCCGTCTAGTCAAGGCTATGGTTTTTCCAGTGGTCATATATGGATGTGAGAGTTGGAATGTGAAGAAAGCTGAGTGCTGAAGAATTAATGCTTTTGAACTGTGGTGTTGGAGAAGACTCTTGAGAGTCCCTTGGACTGCAAGGAGATCCAACCAGTCCACTCTAAAGATCAGTTCTGGGTGCTTTTTGGAAGGAATGATGCTAAAGCTGAAACTCCAAAACTTGGGCCACCTCATGTGAAGAGTTGACTCATTGGAAAATATTCTGATGCTGGGAGGGATTGGGGGCAGGAGGAAAAGGGGACAATGGAGGATGAGATGGCTGGATGGCATCACCGACTCGATGGACGTGAGTTTGAGTGAACTCCTGGAGCTGGTGATGGACAGGGAGGCCTGGTGTGCTGCAATTCATGGGTCGCAAACAGTCAGACATGACTGAGCAATTGAACTGAAACTGAAAAGATATTTTAAAGAAGAGAAACACTATAAAACAAATTACACTTAGTTATCAATTCTTTCAACCAACCCAGGTAGTTGAGAGTGAGAAAGTAAAAATGTTACAGAAGTCTAATGAGGGAAGGGAGAATGAATCAGGAAAAGTAAAAACAATCTTAATACCTTCTTTTATTGAGAAGAGAATAAAACAAGAGGGAAACAGAGCGGCTTTCCTGATGGTCCAGTGGTTAAGAATCTGTCTCGCAATGCAAGGGATACAAGTTCAATCCCTCTTCCAGGGAGATTCACACATGCTACAGAGCAACTAAGTCCATGAGCCGCAACTACAAAGTATACATAGAATGATCTAAATGACTTTTCACAATCAGTGAACATTTAACAGAAGTTTATAAGAGCATGTAGTATCTTTGTATTTTGTGAACAAACTGTAACATCACCTTTTGTGTCAACCTCACTAAGCTACAACTAAGTTTTCCAAACTGGTCTTCCTTCTGTGATTCCAGGTTAAAGCTAATCAGGAGAGAATTAGTGTGTGACTAGGAAAGCTGGAGGAAAGCAGCAGCTACTGCACTTGGAATGTCGTTATGTATACAAGCAATGAAAGAATGACACAGAAGTGCGCTCAGCCCTTGTTGTTGTTGGCACTGTGTCCAGCTCTTTTTTCATTTTCCTACAGAAAAGCAAAGCCACCAGCAGGTACTGAAGCAACAGCTGCTCCATGGGCTGCTCCAGCAGTGCGCCGTCATCATCCCACTCCATGTTCCCTGATTGTCTGCCATATCAGTGCTACAGAAGAGCTGGTTAGTGGCTTTTACAGAGTCACCCAACATCCCCTTTTGGACCACTTTTTTCCTTAAAATCTCCTATTGTTGGGTAAATTCAAATTTCTAAAATAAATCCCTATTCTGTGATATTTAAAGTATTTCTCACTCTGCTTCCCTGATTAAACCTAGACTGACAAATTTAAAAGAGAGAGAGAGAGAGGAAAAGAGAGACACAAAAAAGAAAAGAAAAGAAAAATGTAGAGTGTTTACAGACTGCATTCTCATATCATAATCTAAAAAGTCATAAAAAATTTTAAATGGGAAATACATTTTCTCCAGCAGTCAGGGAAATTTAAGTTAAAATAACTAGGTATATTTTTAAGCTCTGTACATTAACAAAAATGGAAAGGAGCCATGATACCTATTTTTATAGGGGATGTTGAGAAAAGCTTTCTTTCATATATTGCTTTGGAATTGTGATGTATGAGAGCCTATTTTAACCAATAATCCACCTCCTCAAAGTATATCCCATACAAACACAGAAGCCATAAATAACGACCTAAATGTCAGAATCTTTATTGCATCACTGATCTTGGTAAAAAACAGTGGAAACAAAACTCAGACTCAGCAACATGTTAAATTATAATTTATCCTACCTTGAAATCTGTCTGATTGTTTGAATATGTGTATATTATTAAAATACACACAAAACTACCTACCAGGCTATTAACATGGGTGTGGGCAGGTTAATGAAGCTATATAAGAGAAAGGAAGAGAAGGAATCCCAAAAAGGGGAAAAGAAAAAAAGACCATATATTCAAAGGCATGTATATAACCATATTTATGCATTTATGTAAAGTTATATATATGTATGGCTAAAACAAAATTAAGCATTAAAAAAATTCTCAAAAGCTGGCCCAACTTAGTTTTTCCACCGGATTTCTCTTGACTCCCCAGCACAGGCTCTCAGTTTGGGTCAGAATATATTCCTTGATCTGCCTCACAAAAACAACCAAAAATACTTCTGTTTCTCTCATGGAAATGTTCTCCACCTGCTATTCATCACTCAAGTTCTCCATGGCACAATTGCTTTGCCACCTCTTCCTTGAATACACCAGCCCACACGGAGTCTCTTCTGAACTTCTTTATCCTCACAAAATAATTTGGCACTTAATTATATAGAATCATGAGTTGTTCTGAGTCTTTTATGCCAGTTAGTCTTGTCTCCCCAACTATTAGTCCTATTCTATGAGTCTATTTCCTTAACATATGCATCATCAAATTGTACCTTGAGTGTAGTAATTGTCATGTATAGTGTAATGCTTGATCTTGGGTTTCCAAATAGGGAGACAGCTAGGAAAGTACATAGCCTTGACCTCAAAAGATCTTAGCTAAAATCTGTGCTCTGTTACTTCCTAAGGGATGTACCTGAGTACATTTTTCTCTTAGCCTTATTTCCACTATCTGTAAAATAGTTTCCTCAAGCTCAATATAAAATTTTGGATTATGGAAAGAACTCTGATTTTAGAGTCAGCTAACCTGGTTTTGAGTCTAGAGACTACAACTGTTTTATTTCATATAGTGCTAAGTAGCTTCAGTCGTGTCCAGCTCTTTGCAATCCCAGGGACTATAGCCCACCAGGCTCCTCTGTGTATGGGATTCTCCAGGTAAGAATACAGAAGTAGGTTGCCATTCCCTCCTCCAGAGGATCTTCCTGACCCAGGGATCGAACCTGGATCTCCTACATTGCAGATGGATTCTTTACCCCTGAGCCACCTGAGAAACCCCATCTCCTATAGTACCCAAAAATCATTAACTTGTGTCTCTGCATTCAGGTGATTTTGGTTTGTCAATAGCTATGATATGTGTTAAGTAGCACTGATGTCACCACATAATTTTCCTAACTGGCATAATTTTAAGTATGAAAAAGGAACTATTAATTTATTACACTGGGTGGGAAAGCAAGTATAAACAGGGTATGTCCCTGGGAAACTATTAGAACATATGGTGACCCCCATCTCGAGCAAATATTCTAGTAATACACACCTTATTCATGAGCAGCAGGAGATAATTTTATTCTCAATTCACCCTTCCTATTCTCAGTCCTGGGCTTCCCTGGTGGCTTGGTGCTGGTGGTGGTTTAGTTGCTAAGTCGTGTCCGACACTTCAACCCCATGGACTGTAGCCTGCCAGGCCCCTTTGTCCATGGGATTCTCCAGGCAAAATTACTGAAGTAGGTTGCCATTTCCTTCTCCAGGGGACCTTCCCCACCCAGGAATCAACCCTGGGTCTCCTGCTTTGCAGGCATATTCTTTACTAACTGAGTTATGAGGGAAGCCCCTCCCTGGTGGCTTAGCGGTAAAGAATCTGCCTACAGTGCAGGACACATGGTTTTGATCGCTGGGTTGGGAAGATGCCCTAGAGAAGGAAATGGCAACCCCTTCCAGTATTCTTGCCTGGAGAATCCCATGGACAGAGGAGCCTGGGGGCCGGGAGGAGGGGGGCTACAGTTCACGGGTTCACAAGAGTTGAACACATCTTAGTGACTAAAACACCACCACCACCACTGTCAACCCTGCCCCTAGTGGAAACGAGAGGTCTTTAGTCAAACAGAATAAAGAGACAGACTATGCTGTCATAACTCATTAGCCACTTGAAAAAAGGCAGTCAATATTAACAAGCCTTCATTTTCTTTATATTGTCCCTCAAAAACTTCTGAAGTATATAAAGCAGAGGTTTCGGGTTGATAGATAAAGAATAAATCTGAAGTTAGGGTCATTTTATTAGGCTTACACAGTATTTTTTTCAAGGATTAGAAAGTATTGCCAATATTCTAAATTGAAATATTTAGACAAATACCCTCATTTGCAACTTCTCTTGAAAAATTGGGGACTTGTTAAAACTGAAACTTCATGTCACTTGTCAAAGGTCAAGTGGAACTGAACTGCCGGTGCCTCCTCTCCCGTCTCTCTTCAATTCATCACACTTCTAAGGAGGTTTAGTTTCATTCATCATTCCCTTCGTCATATTACGATCTGCCTGCCTAACTCACTCACAGGTCCTGCAAGGACCCTGAAAGATTTTAGATGCTTTTTTGAGCTCCATGTAAACCTCCTTCAAGTAGCTTGCAGCAAAGATTTTCAGACTGAGGCTGAAAACAAGGAGAGCAGAGTCTTACAAAAGCTAAGGAGATTTAAAAAAGGAAGAAGGATACAGACTAGAGAACACAGAGGACTCTGCCCAACTAAAGTGGGTCTTTGTGGACTGAGATATGAAATAATATATACAAAGGTAGGAAATAATATACAATTACTAAATATTTATGGACTGACAGATGACTAGATGGATTACTCACCATCTGAATATCATAGATAAGTGTGATTATCTACAGTTGTTTTTTTTAAAATAACATACTTATAGACCTGCCTAGAATTTATAAAAAAAGTACACAAAAATTACATGCAAAATAAAAACAACAATGTTTATTTAACTTATAAAACTGTTGGGGTCAGACTCAGTAATAAGTAAATGTGACTTTAAAATATAATAACTATAAAATGTTATAAGCCTTGAGGATGAAGATGAGGAGGAGGAGTCATTTGTATTTATAGAGCATGCTTTTTGGTTTGGGAGGTTATCTGAATATCCAGATAAAGTTTATATTTCTTGCTTCTGTATTCATTGTATTCATTGATCACCTCTTGTTGAAAATGGACAAAAAAATCATTACTAATATGACTTGTGTCAGTTTGTTACTTATTTTGTTTATTCCCTGTACACCCTGTTCCTTGCATATTGCCATTCAAAAAAGGAAAGAACCAAGATCTGAGCACCAGATGGGTTTGAAGCAAGGGCCCTGGACAATCTAAGCTTTGAAGAGTGGAGCCATCAATATACAGAAGACAAAGAAAGAAAAAAAGGAAAAATAAAGATGGCCAACTTTCCATTCTCCTTTATCATACCAAGAGACCACTCACATTTCTGCATGGCATTCCTGAAAATCCACTTGTGGCAAAAGGAATTTTGTGTGCTGCCCCACTTACAATATTAGCAACATTAGTAAGAAATATAACAACTAATATTTAATGAGACCTTAGTATGCAAAACATTTATCTCAATCCTCATACTAGCCATATAAGACCAATAATATCTCAAGCTTATAAATGAGGAAATTGAGGAACAAAAGGATTAAGCAAACACTAAAAGTCACGCAGCTAGGAAAATGCATAATGAAAATCTGAACACAGACAATCGGATTCTACAGGCCGTGCAGTCGGCTTCCTTGCCAGGTAGTTGCTTTTCGTGCCTAGTCACTCAGTCGTGTCCCTCTCTTTGCAACCCTATGGACTGTAGCCTGTCAGGCTCCTCTGTCTATGGGATTTCACAGGCAAGAATACTGGAAAGAAAGAAAGCGAAGTTGCTCAGTCATGTCCAATTCTTTGCAACCCCATGGACTGTAGCCTACCAGGCTCCTCCGTCCATGGGATTCCCCAGGCAAGAATACTGGAGTGGGTTGCCATTTCTTTATCCAGAATACTGGACTGGGTTGCCATTTCCTTCTCCAGGGGATCTTCCCCACCCAGGGATCGAATTGGTGTTTCCACTGTCTTCTGCACTGCAGGTGATTCTTTATCCTCTGAGCTAGCAGGGAAGCCCAGTTGCTTTTTACTACAAACATTTATATATTTTTCTCCTGCTGACTTTTTTTGTGTTTAGAAAAGAACCTTGACAGTCATTCTCCCCTTCTCTGTCTTTCTTATATATTCCTTTCTTATTATATAATGAAGTTTTTATAATAATATTTAATTTCATATAAAAATATAAAATGTTTTGTTATAATGTGGTAATAAAAGAACTTACCTTTATATAGCATTTTACAAATTATTTTATAATTCAGTAATTCTTCCAGTGCTCAGAAAATCCAAGTTTGTAAAGTATATATTAACACCATAATTTTCTTAATAAAAAATAGGAAACTCAAAGAAAATTTGGGTTGCCCAAGTCACACTGCTATTATACACCCCATTCAGACTCAATCTTGGTTTTTCTTACCTTGTATATAATGTTCTTTTCAGTCTCTCTTCCTGTACTTTCTCACCTAGCTCAATGCCTGTTGCAAAAAGAACCATTACAATGCTATGATAAATGAATGAGTGAACACAAGTCCTAATAAACAATCACTCCAATACATATATTCTTGTACAGACCTGCTAGCTTTCTTATTCACAAGATAGAAATGCTGGGTGCTAAGACTCGGTTTTTCTAGGCTGTTATTTAAGGAAAAATGGTAAGCAGGAACTGCAACTTCTGGTTTGTGACAATGAAGATTAAATTACATTCTCCCTCAAGAATTTGGAATTAATTTAAAACAGATAATTTTAATAAAATGAAATAAGCTGTATTCCTTTGATATTTAAGTATCTACCATGTCTAGGAGAATAAGAATGGCATTAAAAGAAAAAGGAAATTTTGAACATACTAAGGGGAAAATCTAGACCAACATCCCATAAGAATCATAAGAATCTCCACACAGTTAGTAATCTGGCTTTAATTAAGACAGGAAGACCTACAAGTCGTTAGTGTGGCAGGCAATTCGTGCTTTACCTCACATTAGGGATGCGTATACAGTTTGCCTGGGCTTGGCTAATTCTATTTTCAGAAGGACACATGTAACAGAAGGAGAGACTGCTGTCTAAGGAGCTCAAATTGGTGCTGCAGTTCACTCCAGGGAAATATAGTACTGCACAAACTTCCAGTTTTACATTTTAAAGACAGATTACTGTGTAGTTCATTTCGTCAGCAATATTTTTGAGAACCTACCATTTATCAGGCACTGTTCTAGGCACTAAAGACAGTGATCAAAATAGAAAAACTAAACAAAGCAAAACTTATTTCTCCCATGCCAGGTACAGTATAATGGAAGAAAATAACTCATAATATTAAAAAAAAAAAAAAACTATAGTATGTCAGATATGCGCTGTGGAGAAAAATAAGTGCAATGATGCGCATGATGTCCAGGGAAGGATTACTCAGGGTCCCACTGAAAAAGTGATCTTTGATCAAAGCTCTGAAGCAGGTGAGGCAGGAAGCTATACACATATCTGGAGAAATATAGTGTTCCAGACAGAAGCCAGCACAAATATAACAATCCAGAGGTAAGGAGAACTACAAGGAGGCCCTGTGCTCTATGGGGTGAGAAATGGAATATTCCCTGCCATATCAGAGAACAAAGGATGTCACAGTCATCAGCAATTGCAGCCATCAGCCAAGGGTAAGCTGGTAAGCCCTGAGAGAACTTATCTTCCCATACATGGAAAAGTGCTGTATTCCTTGACCGGAAATATCTGGTTTCTTTAACTGGCAACCTTTTGACATTAGGATTACCTACCCTTTGTTGCAAAACTTCTGTATATCCTAGCTGCTCCCATCGCCTCCTCAGAGCAGTTTCTCAGAGCCATCTGAAATGCTGTCTGCTGGGCTGCAGCCCCAGGTAAAACCTAATATGCACCTCTCACATGGTGTAAATTTTTTTCAACAGGGGAATTAGTAGGAGATAAAATCATAGGGCTGGTAACTGGTGTTGTAGGTCATTTTAAGTAAGGTCTGTATGACACAGGAAGCCTTTAGCAGGTTTTCTGGAAGAGGAGTGACCTTATCTGATTAAAGTTGTAAAATCTGTTGTAGCTGTTCTGTCAAGAAGAGAGTGTGTGAGGGGTAGCAGAACAGAGTAAAGGCTATAGAGGACACTGGTTGGCAAGTACAGTAATCCAGTGGGAAAGGGGATGGTACTTTTGACCAGAGTGGAAACAGTGAAGATGATAAGCAGCAGTTAAATTAGGCATGCATTTTGAAGATAGAGTCACAAGAGGAATTAACTAATCATATGTGGAGGATGTATTGGAGAAGGCAATGGCACCCCACTCCAGTACTCTTGCCTGGAAAATCCCGTGGACAGAGGAGCCTGGTAGGCTACAGTCCACGGGATCGCTAAGAGTCAGACACGACTAAGCAACTTCACTTTCTCTTTTCACCTTCATGCATTGGAGAAGGAAATGGCAACCCACTCCAGCGTTCTTGCCTGGAGAATCCCAGGGACGGGGGAGCCTTGTGGGCTGCCATCTATGGGGTCGCACAGAGTCGGACACGACTGCAGTGACTTAGCAGCAGCATGTGGAGGACAGTGAGAAAAGTAACATGGGGACTATAAGGAGTTTGGTCTGAGTAACTGGAAGAATGGAACTGTAACCAAATCTACTGATTAAACCAAACAAACAAGAGCAACATAAAATCTATCTACCTTGCCAGAAAACTTTTAGTTATACAACACAATATTATTAACTATACCATTGATCATCAGAACTTAATCGTCTTGCATAATGGGTGACTAGCACTTTGACTAGCACCTTTGCATGCTTCCTTGCCCCTATCCCCTAGTGACCAACATTCCATTTATCATGAAAGAATTAATTAATTAATTAATAGGTGAAGTGATAGTCACTCAGTCATGTCTGTCTCTTTATAATCCCATGGACTGTAGCCCACCAGACTTCTCTGTCCATGGAATTCTCTAGGCAAGAATACTGGAGTGGGTAGCCATTCCCTACTCCAGGGGATCATCCTGACCCCGGGACTGAACCTGGATCTCCCACATTGCAGGCAGATTTTTCACCATCTGAGCCACTGGGGACCCCTTAATTAATAGGGCCAGAGAATAATTTTGGAAGTGCTGGATATGTTTATGGCACTGATTGCAGTGATTTCAAAAGTGTATACTTATCTCCAAATTCATTACGTTGTTAACACTAAGCAGAACATTGTGTATCTCAATCATACCTCAATAAAGTGACTTAAAACAAAACAGGGATTTCCTTGGTGGTCCAGTGGCTAAAACTCCACTCTCCCAATGCAGGTGGCCGGGGTTCGATCCCTGGTGAGGGGAATAGATCCCACATGACATAACCGAAAGTTCCCATGCCACAACTAAAGATTCCATGTGCCACAGCTAAGACCCGGCACAGTCAAATAAATAAATAACTTAAAAACAAAGCATAAAATGTCAAATATGGCAATACTTGCTT
Organism: Capricornis sumatraensis; assembly: GCF_032405125.1. Classification (NCBI taxonomy): domain Eukaryota; kingdom Metazoa; phylum Chordata; class Mammalia; order Artiodactyla; family Bovidae; genus Capricornis; species Capricornis sumatraensis. The sequence continues at coordinate 57,612,561 of NC_091084.1, read as the reverse complement.
CTTATCCCCAAGAAAAAACAAGCTAGTAAATGCTCTGACTTTACACTAAGAAATATACAAAAATAGGTATAATGTACAGAGGATTGTTTCCATTAGGCATCAGAGAGGAGGAAAGAGGTCTTCTTTCTCTAATAAGTCAGGCTTGTGGCCATGTGGTCCTAGAGCAGGAAAACCTTGAAAGCCTAAACCTTGCCAACAAGGAGACAGGTTTAGCATCTGGATGTCAATTTCTTCATTATAAATGAAAACTCTTTGATACAAAAACCCTACCTGAAATTTTCATAGCATAGGATAGAAAGGACATGGCCTTTAATACCACAGGTGGATCTAAATGAGAAAAATGTAATTATTCACTTTTTATAAAAATAAGAACATCTATAGAATTGTAGAATTAAAGCAAAATCAACTTAGAGTTTCCTAGTAAGTTAACTTTATCCTCTCCCATCATTTATTTGTCTATACACACGATTTTGATGATTTATCATGTAAGATATGTCTGAAGACTAACAACACTTCTTCCCAAAATGCATCTAATTTTGATTTCTACAGTCTATGGAAATTTTGTTACTGGTTTTTAGGATCACACCACTATCCATGAATGTTCCAGAGCTCTGTCTCTTCAAAAGACAGACCTGGTTTCGTGTTCAAGTTCATGACTCTGAGAGGGCAAAAGGAGCTAGATCACAAAATGTTACTTCACATGTCTAATTCTCATTTACCTAATCTGTAACTGATAGTACTCTTGGTCTCACAGAGTTGCTGGGAGCAATCAACAATCCCACACAAAGGACTTATACACAGTACTTGGCACACAGAATAACTCCAATATCAGTTCCTTCTAACATTCTCATTGCCATTAATGTTATACAAGAGCTTGTTTTTATTCATATGAGTTTTCATTGATTCACAATTTCTTCTTATTAATTACTTCACCATCCACCTATCAGAGAATTATGCGTGAGCTGATCATGTACCCTGTGACTCTCTGTGTCACTATGCCTTTAAACATCCTTCCCTGAAATCCGTCAGGGAGTTGGAGTCTTTTGAGTTTTAGCTGCCCATCATCCTTGCCAAGAACCTGCGATAAATATTGCACTCTTCTTCAACAAACCCTGTTATCCATAGATTGGCTTTACTGGATAAAACTCAATAAGATGCACAATAATTAATCATATGAATGCAATCCTACAAGTTCGTGTTAAATTTTCACACCCCACAGACTCTGGAGGTTCTCCTCCATATACTGAATAAAAAAGGTAGGAGTACCTGAAACCAACCTCGAAACTTACCTTCATTGTATTTGCCTTTTGGCAACCCACACACCCTTTTCAAGTCCACGAAGAGAAGAGCACAACTTTTGCAAGGAGGAACAAAGAACAAAAAAATTGCTTAGAAACTCAGTAGACCAGAAAAAGAGTAGAAAATTATCATGAAAAAAAAGAGCTTTTCATGTTGACTACAGTTGCTGTAAAACTACTATCTGGTATAGGTCAAATTAGTTATGAGAAAGTGTGTAGGAAGATACAACTTTCAGTAAATTGCATTAAAAACTAAGCAGGTAGGTAGCTCCTATCCACTGGTATACAAGCTGACTGAGCTGTCATCTTTGAAAAACGTAGAATGGCTAGATTTTCCAATTACATCTGCCCCAGGTAAGTAACACTTTCTTCTAATACCCTGTCCAGCCAACCTCAAAAGCTGCATCTTTTCCTTTGCTCAGTCCCTACTCTTCCTGTCACCACGCCTAATCACCAGCATTCCCTGAACACAACCTCTACTTCTTTGCCTCTGGGATTTTGCTCAATCTGTTCTCTGTGTTTCAAATGACTTGTCCACCCACCAAGTTAAAGGAGTCTATTCTTCTTACAAGACTCAACACTAAAGCTACTTTCAAAGGCAATTTTCTGACACCTCCATTTAGAAATAATTATTTCTTTTAAATAAGCATTTCTACAGAAATGTTTCCAAGCCTCAAAAGATACCTAATAAGATGTAATGAATAGTACATTCTCATCACTGTAGCTATGTGACTTTGGAGAGATTAAGATTTCTGATCTCATTTTTTTTTTCTTCTGCAAAATAGAATAATAACCTTGGAATCTTGGAAAAAATAGTTTTGTTCATGTTAATTAGCATTCATATGTTAGTTCCTGGCATAAGTCCTAGTTCATATAAGTATTCAGTAAGAGGTAGCAATTAACAGTTTCTTATAATTGGAGAAGGCAATGGTAACCCACTCCAGTACTCTTGCCTGGCAAATCCCATGGACGGAGGAGCCTGGTGGGCTGCAGTCCATGGGGTCGCTAGGAGTCAGACTCTGCTGAGACTTCACTTTCACTTTTCACTTTCATGCACTGGAGAAGGAAATGGAAACCCACTCCAGGGTTCTTGCCTGGAGAATCCCAGGGATGGGGAGCCTGGTGGGCTGCCATCTCTGGGTCGCACAGAGTCGGACAGGACTGAAGCAACTCAACAGTGGCAGCAGCAGCTTGCTTATAATTATAGTAATCCCTTTATCTGTATGCTCTCTCATTAGACAATTTTCTCCTGGAAGGTAGATACCTAAGCTTTTAATTCATTTCTCTGTCCATATCCCCATCCCAATCTATCAATATTTGTCACAGTGCCTTGTACTTAGTAAGCTTTTTTGTCCCAATAAAAGCTTCCTAGCTTATTCAATTAATAAATTATATAGGTGTGATGTTGTGACTTATTATAAAAAATATATAGATGGTCTTCATCCCCATTTTTGGCATAGAGCTCCTAAAACCCTTTGGGTTTCCCAAGTGTGGGGAGGGGCCTAAAGGTGTCCTTTATTGTGTTAATTAGGTGCTTTATGGAAAGCATCTATGGACAAACATGTGATTAGAAGGCTGAAACTGCAGACCTGATATCCTGACATCTGCTAGAAATGGAATTCAATCACCAGTGGCCCAGAGCTGTGTAATGAAGCCTCCACTGAAAACCCAAAAGGACAGGTTTCTGAGAGCTTCTGGGTTGGTGTACACAAGAAATTTGGTGAGACTGGCACACCTGGAGAAGGCACGGAAGCTCTGTGTCCCTTCCCACAAACCTTGCTCTATGCATGTCTTCTATCTGGCTATTCCTGAGTTACAATCTTTTCTAATAAACCAGTGATCTAGTAAGTAAAATGTTTTCCAGACTTCTGTAAGCCTATCTAAAAAACTGATCAAACCCTAGGAAGGAGAAGCTCATGGGAAACTCTGATTTATAGCCAGTTTGTCAAAAGTGTAGGTAGCAACTTTGGCTTTTTTTTAATTTATTTATTTATTTTAATTGAAGACTAATTACAATATTATAGGGGGTTTTGCCATACATTGACATGAATCAGCCATGGGTTGTGTCCCCCATCTTGAACCTCCCTCCCCACCTCCCTCCCCATCCCATCCCTCAGGGTCATCCCAGGGCACCCTGAGCTCCCTGTCTCATGCATTGAACCTGGACCACTTTGGCTTTTGACAAGCATGTGAACTGCGAGGGAGAGGGGGAGCAGTCTTGTAGGACTGAGTTTGTAACCATAAAATTTGATTATATCTTTGGATAAACTGTCAAAATTCAGTTGATTTGTAGGATATCTAGCTGGTGTCCCAAGAATTGCTTGCTGGAATGGGAAACCTCCCCCATCACTCACATTGGAATTAGTATCAGAACCTATTTTGTGTGTGTGTGTGTCTTAGTAGCTCAGCCGTGTCCAACTCTTTGTGATCCCATGGACTGTAGCCTGCCAGACTTCTCTGTCCATAGAATTCTCCAGGCAAGAATACTGGAGTGGATTGCCATTCCCTTCTCCAGAGGAACTTCCCAACCCAGGGGTCAAACCTTGGTCTCCTACATTACAGGCATATTCTTTACCATTTGAGCTACAGGGAAGTCCTACCTATTTAGTAGGTGACCCCATATTTTAATGGCTCATCTGAATAAAATTGGTCTTATACAGTTACAAAAATGGAATTACTATCCTGTAATTTATCTATTATTTTGATTCTGAAATGTGAGTACTTTTATAAGGGTCTGAGGTTGAGAAATTTAATGACCACCAGACAAACATGTAACAAAATAGAGTCTATTTTATAATAGTAGAGATTGATTTATAATAGTAGAGTACAGCTTATGTATATTGTATTAAATGCCTTTAAATATCAGTTTATCAATTATAAACTGAAAGAGACTTAGGGTATATCTATTTATTTCATAAATGAGCAAATCAAGACACAGTGCATGTTTTGTAAAGGGTTTTTAGGAGACATGCAGATTGAAAGTCACAGAACAGACTTAAAGCTAGGTTTCTTCATTATTCTTTCTTGCCCAGCACTTACAAGTTTTTAGAGAAGGGTATTTAGATTTCCTGATTGTTTTATCAATATGATAAAACATTAAACATTATTTTAGGGAGACAAAAACCAGAGGTTTTGGGGGGTTTTTTAGGATGGTCATAATAAGTTTGAACTGAATATCTTCAGGTATTAATAGGATTTAGGCTGACCTTAAAAAATATAAATGACTTGGATAGACTAAGGAGATCATAAAGTTACTTCAAGCACGGGAAATAACGAGAGAAGTGTGGAAGCAGGACAAAGGCTTGCTGAGAGATAAGGAGACGAATGTGGGGTTGGAGAAGCGCATTTGCAGAACCCCAGCCTGATAATCTGAAGTAGAATAGTATCTACTATCTGAAGTGGATAATCTGAAGTAAAATAATAGTAGAAATAAATTGCACAACAAATGTAATGTGCTTAGATCATCCCCAAACTATACCCCTCCACATGGACCATGGATAAACTGCCTTCCATGAAACCGGTCCCTGGTGCCAAAAAGATTGGGGACTGCTGGTCTAGGGTATATATATAAGGGTCTTGGCAAACTAAAGGTGCATCTCTTGCCTGAACCTTTTCATCACACACACAAACACACGTAGCATAACATCATATGTTTATAAAATTAGAGAACCATAAGAGACATTAGATCCTCTAACAGGTTTAAATCATGATTCTTGGAGAACTTGAGCTCTGTGCAGCTGTCTGAAAGAAACCTGAGAAGGTTGGAAGGTCTTCAAAGGGTGGTCAACTGAGCCATCATATCTCTGATTCAAAATTTTTTTTAAAAAATTCATTTTCATTTCTCACACAACCAGGATGCTGCTACCTTAAAAATACCTTAACCGCTGATCAAGCTCACTTTATTCTATTAATATGTTAAAAAAAATTAGTGACCCAAGGTTTGGTACTTAACCAATGTTACAAAACCATGGCAGAAATAGGACAAGAATTCAGGTACCTAGACTTTAACTCCAAATGGAAATGAGAAAGTTAATGAAAGTGGTAATCACCTGTGATTCCGGATTTTCCATGAGGTTGCTATAGCTTATGAAACTCGCATTATGAAGAGACAATTAAGAACTTAAAGAGGTAACTAGGCAACAGTAATGCCATTTTCCTAAAAATAATATGAGAGATATTATGCAGGGATAGTTTACTTCTGCTTCAGCTGAGCTGTTGCATATGTAGGAGAAGAGAGGTTAAGCATCTGCTGGGAATTAGCATAGACCTTTTTTCTACACACCTGTTCTGCAGAAGAATATTGATACCATCTTTCTAAATTCCATATATATATGTTAGTATACTGTATTGGTGTTTTTCTTTCTGGCTTACTTCACTCTGTATAATCAGCTCCAGTTTCATCCACCTCATTAGAAGAGAGGTGGGGGGGGGTGCGTTCAGGAGTGGGAACTTATGAAATTCATGTTGATGTATGGCAAAACCAATAAAGTATTGTAAAGTAAAAAAAAAAAAAGAAGAAGAAGAAGAAGACAGCAAAAGCCAAATGACAAAAAAAAAAAAAAGAAGAATATTGATAATGAAAGTGCCTACTAGCTTGTTCCTATGTAACTAACAAAATCCAAGCCTGTAATATTCCCTGGTTGTATTATTACAAAAGGCAGATTCTGATCTGTGAGATGGCACTAAAGAAAACAAATAAGGTAAAGTTTGATGAGGAAATTCTATGGGTAGAGTTGTATGGAATCTTAAGACCTCTGGGCCAATCCCTCTTGCTGGGCTTTAGTTTCCCTATCTGTAATGAGGGGAATGGAATTGATCTCTAAAATAAATTTCAATTCTTACATGTCGGTTATGTTGACTGGGGTATAGTATTCTTTGTATTTTATTTTTTGCTTTAAAATCATATTCAATGCCTATAGGGAAAAAGATAAAAGAAAGAAAAATATTAGCAACTGTTTTAGAAACATGGTATCAAAGCCTGTGTATTGTTATGTTTAAAAATACCATCTCAGATAGAGCTGGAATATGGGCCATGAATATTATTAAAAATATTCTTTTGACTGTGAGGAGATTTATTTTTAAATATGATTTGTGTGCGTATGTGTTCATGTTCATATCACACCAACTCCAGGCATAGACTGGACAGTTTAAAACACAACTGGAGCTTAAAATGTGTCAACCTGTAGGCTGATCGCCCTAAAGTTTATAACAATAGCCTCAAATGGGTCCTTAATGCTGACCAGCAGTCAATATATATTTTCACTCTCCTGGAAGACTATACCGTATTTTATTCCCTCACTTTAAAATCTGTCTTCCAGCACCGCCTCCCCAGAGCTCACTCTCAGCTGATGGTTTTGCTTCCTGTTTCCCTGAGAAGGCTGAAGAAAAATTCCACAGCTCCCATCCACCCCCTGGCATCTGTACCCATGTATTCTGATTTGCTGCCTGATACTCAAGACAAACTAACTGCATTCCCACCAAAGCCTATCTCCTTTACTTATGAAATAGTTTCCATTAGTCACCTACTTCAGACCAATAACTTTCCCATGCTTTCTCCTTACTGAGTCAAAGCCAGGCTCTCTCCACACCCCACCTCACCCCTAGTTGCTAACCCCCATCACCATACAAGCATACTGTTTTAATCCCTAAAAATTGTGGGGAGGAGAAGCAACCTCTTGACTCCTGTTTTCCATATTTAATTGCTTCTTTTCATTGCAAAATTCCACAAAAGTAGGGTTAGTAGTTATTGTCTCTAACTCTTCCCTTGTAGCTCAGATGGTAAAGCGTCTGCCTACAGTGCAGGAGACCCAGGTTCGATCCCTGGGTCAGGAAGATCCCCTGGAGAAGGAAATGGCAACCCACTCCAGTATTCTTGCCTGGAAAATCCCATGGACTGAGGATCCTGGTAGGCTACAGTCCATGGCGTCGCAAAGAGTCTGGACACGACTGAGCGACTTCACTTTCACTTTCACTTTCAACTCTTCTTAAATCTTCCACAACAGGTTTTGTTGTTGCTTGCTTGCTGTTCTATACCTCCGCTAAGACTATCAGAGTCACCAGTGGCTCTTCAATGCCAAAGTCAGTAGTCAGCTCCTAGTCCTCATCTTATTTGGTCTATCAGGGACTTTTGACACAATTGCTTGCCACTTCCTCCTTGATGCACTTCCCTCACTCGGCCTCCAGTGCACAACACTTCTACGGCTCTTCTCCAACTTCACTAGACCCTCCTTCTCAGTCCTCCCTTCTCTTGACCTGTCCACTTTGGAAAGCCCATGACTCAGTCTTTGGATTCTTCTCTTTTTTATCTTTATCGCCTTCCCTTGGTGACCTCATAATTCCTCATGGTTTTAAACCTTATCTACATCTGATACCACTAGATCAGCATATCTCCAGGCCAGATATCTCTCCCTAACTCCAGGCATTTATATTATATATCTGTCTTCTTCATATTTCCACTTGGTCTAAAAGAATCATGTTCAAACTGAACCAATATTCTCAAGTGAACCTTCTGACATTTGCTAACGGATCAAATTCACTCATCATTTTCCCATATCAGTTGATGGGGAAATCTTGGAGACCAAAATCTTGACCCCTTTTTCTCATTACCCACATTCAGTCCACTTTCAAAATATATCCAGAATCTAACTATGACTTCTCAGATCTCCACAGCTGCAAGGCTTCTAATAGGTCTCTCTACTATTGCAGTGACTGAGCGTGGGGGTAGGTTTGGAATTGAGAGTGAACAGACATGAGGCAGATGAGTTTAAAGTGAAATCCATCTAATATGACATCTTTTTGTAAAACCCTTCATTCAATGAACTCCCATTTCACTCAGTGAAATATAAAATGTTTATAATTAATATATGACAACAAGTCCTGAAATAATCTTGCTTGGCATTGCAGATACAAAAACACATCTGTTTCACAAAATGCTTTTTCCATATTCCTCTGTAAATGCATCTTTAAGAATTCAAAGCACATCAGTGCACACATGCTTACAGAGTTTACTCATGACTAATACAGCACCTAATTATCTTTATAATGATAAGGACATTTAGAATTTAATTATGCTGTTTATTATGTCTCTCTGCTTTCAGTACCCTACACTCTTTTAAAAATGCTGCTGTCATTTCAGCTTTTTTCAATCCTAATAATTCTTTTGATTTCCCCTTCTATTACTAGTTTCTCAATTCACTTTCCTTCCTAATTTTAATTTTTGCACATCAAATTATGTAAGTGTTTTATAAACTTATTACCTTACTCTTGGTAATAAAATACTAATAGTCTTTATTTTTATTGTTGTCAATTATAAATATGAACTTTTAAAGTAAAAAATATTCCGAATTCATGACAAGACGGGGTTAAGTACTCCTTTTCATTGTTTCCTGTGTTTGTTAATACTATATGAATCCTTTTCATTGTTCCCTATATTTGCCAACACTATATGAATTATAAAATTGCATATACAGAAGTCCCATGTGGAGAGACTTCAACGGAATATGCTCCTAGTTTATCTGGGCTATACAAATTGCAAGTTTGGAAGAAAAGGAGTGAGGAATGCTTAGTTCAACAAATTTTTTATCTATTTTGGTTTGTTCCCCTATCTTCTGCCATGTAATATGGGGTCAGACACTACGGAAGTTGTCTGAGGTTTATACTTACATCAGTTGCTCGATGAGAAGGTCTAAAATTCAGAAGAGGAAACTGGCCTAGCTCATTTGGCCACGCATCAAAGTTCCATTCTCCCAGCTTTCATCAACTACACAGCTGACCTTTTGATAGCCATCTGTCAGTCTCTAGTCTCTATTTATCAACTGGTTTAAAATCCAGCTAGGGAGAAGAGAAGGGAATTTGTGGAGTCCATCACAATTCCAACATATTCACGGAGCAAGATACTAGTTTCTAAACTCCTCATTTTTGCATGTATAATCGGAGGGCAGGAGGGTATAATGGAAAGGATGGGCTCTGAGGTCAACCTTCGTTTCTAAAGTCAGTTGTGTTACTTATTGACTACATCACCCTGAGTCAACTTATTTAAAGCCACTCGGCTTCTTTTCCCTGATCTATAAAAGGCATGAAAAATGACTCCCTCACTGCATCATTGTGGAGTAATATATGGAGTGAATAGCAGGAAACTTAGTATAAACGTATGCTCAGAATTATTACCTTTCCCTTTATATTAATAATCCATGGAATAAATGACTGAAATCAAGTCAGAAATAAGATTCATGAGATAAATACTTACTTATTTCATTCAGAAATAAGTAGTCATGAGAAAGCTGCTTACAGACCAAAAACAACTGAGCTGTATAGACCACATATTTTGCAAAATAACCAATCTTTTATATTGCAGGGAAAGTAAATTATCTTCTTGAAAAACTGAAAGAGGCTAATGAAGAAGAAAAAGGTACCAGTAAATGTCCAGAATTCCCACAGTAGCTGATGTGGGTGGAATAAGAGGACCCTTGATTCATCCAGCCCACGGCTTGTGTTCTATATAATTACAAGTTTTTAATGGCTTCTGCAAAGGTGCTGTTCATCATTACATGACAACAACCCCGTAAATATGTGTCTGTGTTAGAACACTGGTTACTTCTGATACTGACAACGGTACTCACTACTATTAATAAAACGCATCCCCTTATAAAGCAAACTTAAATAATCCTTATAGATGTCAGGAAGGTAAAAAAGAGGATACCCAACTCCTAAATTATACCTATAAATATCTGGACGAACATAACTGTAAAATTGCCCAAAATGGAATGAGATGCTTTGGTTTGTGGCTCCCTACACCTCAAGAGATGCCCAAATATATGTTAAAACATTCATTAATTGGAGTAGCTCCAGCAAAGATTCATGAATAATAATTAGGAATTCTAGATGATCTTTGAAAGTACCTAGGCAAGAACTCAGAGAAAACCCGCACTTACCTGACTTGGAAGCTTGTAACATTTTTTATAGTAAAATCTGGTTCAATTGCTCATATGTAAATTATATAAACCTTTTTTTTAAATGATTAAGTCTCTACTGGTTTTGGAAATAGGAGTGCTCGTCAAATCAGTGCCCTTGCTAGCCTTTTGTCAATGATAATTACTCACTGCAGTGAAAAATAATAAAAAGTATCTATAGCTTCTTACCTATGGGATGATTTTCTGTCACTTAACACAAAAACAGCAAGAATGACTGACCTCTTCTCTTCTCCTAATTCCCAACCTTAGTAAAAATCTTAAAGTCTCATAGTAAAACTAATATCAGGTTTCAGGAGAAATTCAACATGTTGTCAGAGACTGCAAGGACTCTACCCTGACAGCTCATTATTTTTTTTCTCCTTTTTAGATTGGTAAAAGAGAGAAATGTTTTGAATTTCTGGCTTAAACATGTTGCTTATTAGTCACCCTTCAAAGCATTAAAGGGAGGGTCAATTAAATGCTAGGACCAGAAGAAGCCTTAGCATCCCATGCAGAAATTTTCTCATTTCTTATTTTAGAAATGTTGACATTCGGGAACTTACAAAGAAACTGTTAACTCGCCCATAAACCCATTCATATAATGACAGCTTGTTTCCCTTAGGTACCAAGAACATTCTTAAATATAAATCAGTGCAGGGCTTCCCCGGTGGCTCAGCGGTAAAGAATCCACCTGCCAGGGTAGGACACATGGGTTTGATCCCTGATGAAGGACGATCGCACATGCCGAGGAGCAACTAAGCCTATGTGCAGCAACTATCGAGCCTGTGCTCTAGAGCCCAGGAGCTGCAACTACTGAGGCCTGCATGTAAATCCACTGCAATGAGAAGCCAACACATGGTAACTAGAGAGTAGTCCCCACTCACTGCACTAGAGAAAGCCCACATGCAGCAGTGAAGACTCAGTGCAGCCAAAAATAAATAAATAAAATCATTAAAAAATAGATTAGTGTACATAAGATCATTTACCAATACAAGAGAAAAGATGATCTTGTTACCCACCACCACTCTAGTGGGCTTCCCTGGTTACTTAGATGGTAAAGAATCCACCTGCAATGCAGGAGACCAGGGTTCGATCCCTGGGTTAGGAAGATCCCTTGGAGGAGGGCATGGCAACCCACTCACAGTATTCTTGCCTGGAGAATCCCCATGGACAGAGGAGTGAAGCTCTCGGTCCATGGGGTTAAAAAGAGCTGGACATGACTGACCGACCAAGCATAAGCACTCTATTACAGAGAATAGTAGTCAAATTCATTTTATTTTCTTTATTAAAAATATATTTAGGCAATGAAGAACAGTGGAAGAACTGTGTTTGTGTTTGTCTACCATCCCTCTTTCCAGTTATCACTGGAGTGTGCTGATCACAAGATAATATCCAGGCTAAATAAAACACATGCATATAGACATAGTCAGCTGTGTAGTTTGAGAGCAGGAGGAGAAACAATTTCATGAAGAACATAGAAGATGAAAGCATGGATGAGGGTAGAAAAAGAGGAATTTGACTCAAAGTGTCCATGTGGTTCTGCTTTCTCAGACTGAATTATTTCTAAACAATAGCATCTGTAAGAACAAAACCCAGAGATGTATTCAAAGGCATTTTCAACGAGGCGGGCTCAAGATGGCAGAGTAGGAAGACCCTGAGCTCACCTCCTCCCACAGACACACCCAAACTACAGCTACATATAGATCAACTCTCCCTGAGAATGTCCTGAAGACTAGCAGAACAGCTCTTCTACAGTAAACGATACAGAGAAAATCACACTGAGATTGTAGGAGGGAGAAAAAAGAACCCAACCTTCAGCGGGCAACCCAAAAGAGGGAGGGTATTTCAAAACCTAGAAGAGCTCCCTAAAAAGTGAGGAATTTGAACCCCAGTCTGAGCACCCCAGCACTGGAGATTGGCACCTGGAAAATGAACCACTTAACTGGTTTTGAAAACACGTGAAGCCTATGACCAGGAAAATCAGAAGGCTATAATAAAATAAGACTCCTTTCTTAAAGGGTGTATGTATGAACTTACTTGGGCTTCCCAGGTGGCGCTAGTGGTAAAGATGCTGCCTACCAATGCAGGAGATGGAAGAAACGCGGGTTGGATCCCTGGGTTGGGAAGATCCCCTGGAGGAGGGCATGGCAACCCGCTCCAGTATTCTTGCCTGGAGAATCCCATGAACAGAGGAGCCTGGCAAGCTACAGTCCATGGGGTTCCACAGTGTCGGACACAACTGAAAGGACTTAGCACTCGTGGACATACGAACTGACTTCTTGAATGACAGCACAGAAGCAGCAGATAGAAAAGTGTCTGGAACGTTGTTAGCCTGCCTGCCAAGGCTGACCCAGAACACCCACCAGCCCACACCCAGCTCCAGCTCCAAGCCCTCTACCAAGGCAGCAGCCTTAAGCATGCCCCAGGAGGGGCTCCAACATACACTAGACTCCAGCTCTAGCCCCTCTGGTTCCAGAATTCCCACCAAGATAAAGGTCTCAGCACGTGCGAGGAGAAACCCTGGCCCAGGCTGTAGCTACAACTCTGGCTGTAGCCAGTAGTTAAGAGATATACAAAAATATCTTACTGCGTCCAAAACATAAAACACGGGGGAGGAGTAGGGGTGTAGAGCATGATGACACTGTGATAATTATTTTTTTCAAACAGCTACAGGAAATATGTAACAACTCTCGACACACTGGCAAAAGAAAACATATCAAAGGCCGTGATGTTACCAAGTGTCCAAGAGAACACAGCGGAGCCCAGGGCAGCAGGACAGCATCGTGCTACCTGGTTCCTATCATTGTATTCCACACATACATACATATTATTCACTTCTGCGGATGTTTCCAAGTTGCATAAAACAGAACTTGCTCTCACAAAGCTCATCACCATCATAATCACTGTTATTTAGCTGTATCAAGATGCTGCTGCTAAGTCACTTCAGTCGTGTCCAACTCTGTGCGACCCCAGAAACGGCAGCCCACAAGGTTCCCTTGCCCCTGGGATTCTCCAGGCAAGAACACTGGAGTGGGTTGCCATTTCCTTCTCCAGTGCATGAAAGTGAAAAGTGAAAGGGAAGTCGCTCAGTCGTGTCCGACTCTTCGCAACTCCATGGACTGCAGCCTACCAGGCTCCTCCATCCATGGGATTTTCCAGGCAAGAGTACTGGAGTGGGGTGCCATTGCCTTCTCTGATACACTTACATAAATCTCACAAATGTTTACTAGGTTAAAGAAGAGGTAACTGAGGCATGAGGTTGAAAACTCCTTTCATAGACATGCAATAAATTAGTAACAATGGAATAAAGCCATACCTCTCATACTCTAAAACTCATGATTTAAAACAATTTATAGCTTGTCATTCTATGTATTTAAATAATTATAATGGAAGGAAACAAGAAATAATGGCCACAAGGGAGGTACAGATAAAGCATTGTGTTGGCATTTCGGAAAAATTACATTAGTTTTTAATAAAGGCAAAGTGAGCAAGTATCTTATGAAGATGTTTTGATTTGAAACCCTTAGGTAAGACGTTCTCAATTATGAAAAGAGGTACAGTACCCTGCAAAGCAGAGAGAACTACATGAGCAAATTCCGTGGGGAGGGAGGTTGGAAAAAGCACAGAAGCCATACAATTTCACTTTGGCTGAGTGTACATCATATCAAAGAGAAGGAAAATAATATTCCTGAGTGTGTTCTTTAGTGCTAGTCACCTTGCTGTGTATTTCACACGAAACACCTATTTGTTATTGAACTATTACAAGAACTCAGTGAAGCATTATTAGAGTTTTGACGAAAATAAGAAATTGACAAGATGACAGAGCAAATGTATTCTGGTGAGATGTTGAAATCAGAGAATAAAGCCCATATTCTCTCAAAAAACATCATATTTTATAACGTGATGAAAAATCCTAAAAACAGATAAAGAAATGGAAACAAGGACCACATTGAGTAGAACCTTAAAGATCAAGATAAAAAAGATTAAACTTAGTTTTGACTATAATCATAATTCATTGCTGGCATATTTATATCTATACTCTAAAAACATTCCTCTATATGTCAAAAGCACATTTTAGTCATTAACTGACTGACTTGTCTGTCATGAAAAACCAAGGTCAGTAAATTCTAATGTGTTGATTTAAATTTGTTCTTTCAGCCAAACTTTAAGCTCCTGAGTCATAACTCCCATGCAACAATCAGACAAATAAGAAAATCAAAATACTTCAGTGAATATAAAATTCATGATAAAAATTATTAAATTACTTATATAAAGAGTAAAACAAAATGGATAGTAGAATGCATTCATGAAAGGGAGACTTTCTGTATTATTCATATAAGTAGGACTGGAACATTTGCTGTGGTGAAGGAGGCTGCCACGTATTTGCCAAAAGACAAAATCTACCACTAAAATGTCACTCCTCATACATACTCTTTCCATGGATAATCATTTTTCCGAGTATTTATCCTGTGGAAGTAATTCAATACATGCAATATTTAGGCCCACAAAGATACATTTCCAATCACAAAATTGTGCAGGAAAAGTACAATATGAAGGTATAGCCTAAAATATTAACACTGATTGCGGGGATGTCTGCTGCTGCTGCTGCTACTGCTGCTGCTAAGTCGCTTCAGTCGTGTCCGACTCTGTGCGACCCCATAGACGGCAGCCCACCAGGGTCCCCTGTCCCTGGGATTCTCTAGGCGAGAACACTGGAGTGGGGTGCCATTTCCTTCTCCAATGCATAAAAATGAAAAGTGAAAGTGAAGTTGCTCAGTCGTGTCCGACTCTTCGAGACCCCATGGACCGCAGCCTACCAGGTTCCTCCATCCATGGGATTTTCCAGGCAAGAGTACTGGAGTGGGGTGCCATTGCCTAGCTTGTGGTTAATTTTTATTGTGTTTTCATGATATATTTTTGTATTTTAAAAAGTTTATATAATGAACACAAATTATGTTTGTATTGGGGAAAATATGCAATAATACAAAATGGAGGGAGTGAGAGAGGCACAGAACTGGGAATTAAGGGAGGACAGACCTCTTCATTTCTTACGTTCTCTCTCTGCTTCTGGCCGGCTCTGTGCACAGGAATTTGTGCATGCTGCACCTTAAGTATAGACTGGGACAGGACATGTTTTCCGATCTTTTGGTGCAAAATGTCAAACACAGGACCTAAGACTACTTTGAGTATTTGGAATGCAATATAACCTACCAGAAGAAGGAAATGGCAACCCACTCCAGTATTCTCGCCTGGGGAATCCCAGGGATAGAGGAGCCTGGCGGGCTGCCATCTATGGGGTCACACAGAGTCAGACATGACTGAAGTGACTTAGCAGCAGCAGCAGCATAACCTACCATGTCATAACTTATTCTCAAACTGGAATTAGCATGGTTCACTATGTAAGACATATTTGTTTCTGGCCAGAGAAACGCAAAATTCATTAGAGTTGTCGAGTGGTGACTGGAATGTGACCCTACATACGTGACTTGTAGAGCTCATTTCTCATTCTCAAGGTCAAGGATCCATTACTCTGACTCATGTTTTATGTCAGTAAAATGATTTTGGTTTTCAGAGTATCAGCTATCACACTTCTTGAACTTTGAGACATTCTGTCTGATAATTTTTTATTTGTGTAGATGTGTGTGCAAAAAAATTCAGTTTTTGAGTTTCATATTAAAATTTAACTATATGTTTAATGTTCACTTTGATATTAAAAGTAAAATATATTGTTCTTGAGAAAATTAGATTTCTTGTTATAGATATCTAAATGCTTATCACTCAAATACACCTGCCGACATTAATGCACAGTACTAAGTACTATTTTGATGGTTAATATTTTCTCATCATTTTTTCTTAGCTATCTTATGCAGTTTCCCATTCTTGAAGCCATTTCTTCTGACATTTTTAATTACATTATTACTGCTGCTGCTGCTGCTGCTAAGTCGCTTCAGTCATGTCCGACTCTGTGCAACCCCATAGACGGAGCCCACCAGGCTCCCCGGTCCCTGGGATTCTCTAGGCAAGAATACTGGAGTGGGTTGCCATTTCCTTCTCCAATGCATGAAAGTGAAAAGTGAAAGGGAAGTCGCTCAGTCGTGTCCAACTCTTGGCGACCCCATGGACTGCAGCCTACCAGGCTCCTCCATCCATGGGATTCTCCAGGCAAGAGTACTGGAGTGGGGTGCCATTGCCTTCTCCAACATTATTACTAGAGTTTGTTATTCAAGCTGGCCAAGCACAAATATCTTTATCTTATTTCAATTTATATTTCTTTTGATGCTTTGCTTCATAGCACAAGTAAAAAGACCTAGGAAAATCATGTAGATAATAAAATTAATTTGAGAGAATTGTTTATCATCAGTAAATAAACCAGTTGATTTGTAATAATGGTTATTCATACACTTGGACAGAAGGTGAAATCTCATTTAATAAGGATATGGAAAAGTTTTAATAAGTTGCACATAGGCCAGCTGAATGTCTGAGAAAAAGATCTTTCAGAGGGTTTACCAGTGAAGAAGAGGAAATTTCTGATATAGGTGGAAACTGTCAGGTACAACTACTTTGGAAGGTAACATCATAAATATATATCATTCATACACATAAACTCATCCAAAATGCACACACTAAGTCAGTGCTTTCAGCACTGACTACTTTTCTAGCCATATATAATTGTTCCTCTGGTATCTATGCTGCTTCATGGCATGTTGTTTTTCTTGCTCTGTTTCCAGTGACTATTACAATGCCTTCATGCTAGCAACAGAGCTGATGTTAGTCTTGTTAGTAAGAAAATGTGCCTTTATCATGTCTTAAAAGACAGGTAATTTCACTTAAGTATTAAACATGTTTGCAAATAATGTTCTAATATTTGAATCTGACATTCTTAGAATACATAACCTCTAAAGACTGCTGTAGCAGAGCCCTAACTCAGCCATTTCAGCACACGCCTTTCTGAATGTTGCTGCAAGCATCTGTATGTCTCTGTCTAAAGGGTTTTTCTTCACAATCTGTATCTATTCTGCTCATGTAAAAGGCAGGCTAGGAGTTCTAGGGAATTAACATCCCTGGCAACATCCCCCAAAAGTGATTGATGGGTCTCATAGAAAAATACCCCAGGTCCTTAACCTCTCAGGTGGGATAAATCTGAAGCATGTGTGCCAGGCCATTTTCAAATAACCTGGGATTCCAGACAGGACTAAGCTACAGATATTCACATTGAGGCCTTTATTACTTTATTAACTTCTCTCATTTAATATGCCAGCAAATTTGGAAAACTCAGCAGCAGCCACAGAACTGGAAAATGTCAGTTTTCATTCTAATCCCAAAGAAAGGCAATGCCAAGGAATGCTCAAACTATCGCACAATTGCACTCATCTCACATGCTAGTAAAGTAATGCTCAAAATTCTCCAAGCCCAGAATTCAGCAATACATAAACTCTGAACTTCAAGATGTTCAAGCTGGTTTTAGAAAAGGCAGAGGAACCAGAGATCAAATTGCCAGCATCTGCTAAATCATCGAAAAAGCAAGAGAGTTCCAGAAAAACATCTATTTTTACTTCATTGACTATGCCAAAGCCTTTGACTGTGTGGATCACAACAAACTGTGGACAATTCTGAAAAAGAGATGGGAATACCAGATCACCTGACCTGCCTCTTGAGAAATGTATATGCAGGTCAGGAAGCAACAGTTAGAACTGGACATGGAACAACAGACTGGATCCAAATAGGAAAAGGAGTACGTCAAGGCTGTATATTGTCACCCTGCTTATTTAACTTATATGCAGAGTACATCATGAGAAATGCTGGGCTGGAAGAAGCACAAGCTAGAATCAAGATTGCCAGAAGAAATATCGAAACCTCAGATATGCAGATGACACCACCCTTATGGCAGAAAGTGAAGAGGAACTAAAGAGCCTCTTGATGACAGTGAAAGAGGAGAGTGAAAAAGTTGGCTTAAAGCTCAACATTCAGAAAACTAAGATCATGGCATCTGGTCCCATCACTTCATGGTAAATAGATAGGGAAACAATGGAAACAGTGTCAGACTTTATTTTGGGGGGCTCCAAAGTCACTGCAGATATTGACTGCAGCCATGAAATTAAAAGATGCTTACTCCTTGGAAGAAAAGTTATGACCAACCTAGATAGCATATTCAAAAGCAGAGACATTACTTGGCCAACAAAGGTCCGTCTAGTCAAGACTATGGTTTTTCCAGTGGTCATGAGAGTTGGACTGGGAAGAAAGCTGAGCACCAAAGAAATGATCCTTTTGAACTGTGGTGTTGGAGAAGACTCTTCAGAGTCCCCTGGACTGCAAGGAGATCCAACCAGTCCATTCTAAAGGAGATCAGTCCTGGGTTCGTTGGAAGGACTGATGCTGAGGCTGAGACTCCAATACTTTGGCCACCTCATGTGAAGAGTTGACTCATTGGAAAAGACCCTGACTCTGGGAGTGATTGGGTGCAGGAGGAGAAGGGGATGACAGAGGATGAGGTGGCTGGATGGCATCACTGACCCGATGGACATGAGTTTGGGTAAATTTTGGGAGTTGGTGATGGACAGGGAGGCCTGGAGTGCTGCGATTCATGGGATCGCAGAGTCAGACACGACTGAGCACCTGAACTGAACTTCTTTCATTCCCTGTCTTAGTTTTTCATTTTGCTATTCTCATTCTCCTGAAATCACTTCTCAAATGAAGTATAATAACTGTTGTCTCTGATAACATTTAGTTGTTCGTCTCTGATAACGACTCATAAAACACTATGGTTACTTGTCCTGAACTTGCCCTAGTCTGCTGACATACTGATTATGTTCAAAATAAAAGTCATGGATTAGACACTTAAAGGAAGCTCCTCCTGCTGACATCCCTTTACTTCATGCTATTTCAGAGCTAGTCAAGTTTTCGATATTCTTGTCAGTAATATCTCCAATATATGTCCAGCATCTAGTACCCCCTTTATTTCTTTCCTGTTATTATTAACTTCATTCAACACCCCAATTCCTCACACTTGGGGTTATTTCCACATTAGTTCAGTTCAGTTCAGTTGCTCAGTCATGTCCGACTCTTTGCAACCCCATGAACCACACATGCCAGGCCTCCATGTCCATCACCAACCCCCGGAGTCCTCCCAGACCCATGTCCATTGAGTCAGTGATGCCATCCAACCATCTCATCCTCTGTTGGCCCCTTCTCCTCCTGCCCTCAAATCTTTCCCAGCATCAGAGTCTTTTCAAATGAGTCAGCGCTTAACATCAGGTGGCCAAAGTATTGGAGTTTCAGCTTCAACATCAGTCCTTCCAATGAACACCCAGGACTGATCTCCTTTAGGATGGACTGGTTGGATCTCCTTGTAGTCCAAGGGACTCTGAAGAGTCTTCTCCAACACCACAGTTCAAAAGCAGCAATTCTTTGGCACTCAACTTTCTTTATAGTCCAACTTTCACATCCATACATGACCACTGGAAAAACCATAACCTTGACTAGACAGACAGAGCTTTGTTGACAAAGTAAAGTCTCTGCTTTTCAATATGCTATTTAGGTTGGTCAGAACTTTTCTTCCAAGGAGTAAGCATCTTTTAATTTCATGGCTGCAGTCAATATCTGCAGTGACTTTGGAGCCCCAAAAAGTAAAGTCTGACACTGTTTCCACTGTTTCCCTATTTATTTCCCATGAAGTGATGGGACCAGATGCCATGATCTTAGTTTTCTGAATGTTGAGCTTTAAGCCAACTTTTTCACTCTCCTCTTTCACTGTCATCAAGAGGCTCTTTAGTTCCTCTTCACTTTCTGCCATAAGGGTGGTGTCATCTGCATATCTGAGGTTTCGATATTTCTTCTGGCAATCTTGATTCTAGCTGTGCTTCTTCCAGCCCAGCATTTCTCATGATGTACTCTGCATATAAGTTAAATAAGCAGGGTGACAATATACAGCCTTGACGTACTCCTTTTCCTATTTGGATCCAGTCTGTTGTTCCATGTCCAGTTCTAACTGTTGCTTCTTGACCTGCATATAGGTTTCTCAAGAGGCAGATCAGGTGATCTGGTATTCCCATCTCTTTTTCAGAATTGTCCACAGTTTGTTGTGATCCACACAGTCAAAGGCTTTGGCATAGTCAATAAAGCAGAAATAGATGTTTTTCTGGAACTCTCTTGCTTTTTCGATGATTTAGTGGATGCTGGCAATTTGATCTCTGGTTCCTCTGCCTTTTCTAAAACCAGCTTGAGCATCTCAAAGTTCATGTATTGCTGAAGCCTGGCTTCGAGAATTTTAAGCATTATTTTACTAGCTATTAAACCTCTTTAAATTATTAAAATGTACTTTATCCCTTCAGTCCAAAATTGAGTATGAATTACTTAAATGCAAAAAGTAGTTGCTTGTAGTCAATAGAAGACCACATTATACTGGACAAAGAAATAATATAGTCATGGATGCCAAATGGAGTGAGAAGTTTACTTATTTATTATTTTTGAAAGCTTTTTTTCCCCTTTCTAACCAGAGTGCTAGAAAGCCCATTACAATGAGGGATCCACCAACTGTTCCTCTATATTCTGTTAATACATTAAGATTCAAAATCCAGTCATGGTGCTCACCTCCTTGCCAGTTTTTAAATTGTATTTTACTGCCTATAGAACAGAGCAACATTCCTTAGAGAGGTATGCAAAGTTTTGTCTTACACTTCTTGAAATTTCCCCACAAAAGTTCTATGCTCTAGCTTCACCTACCTGTTTACATTTCCCCAGAGTTCTTTATAACTCAAAATATCTACACAGATGTTCATTTGACCAGTAGGATTCTTGTCAACTAGTACTTTTAGAGCCTAATGTTAAGGCCCTTTATTAACTTCTCTGGTAAGTCTTTAAAGCAAAATTCCCACCAGAGATAAACCACTGCTCTTCCTCAATATCCTTGCAACTTCTCTCTCCTATATTTTTTTATTCTAATGTAATTTATTATCTATCACATCCTACATGAGACTGTGAACTGCTAGAGAGGGGACTTTCTTTGAATCTCCAAAAGGTGAGTGCCATATGATTGGGTAATAGTAAGTGGTCAGGAAATAGTCAAATAAATGAATGTAGAAATGACTGATGACTGAAGACTCAAGAAAGATGATAGTGTATTCAATAACAAAAGGCATATTTAATGTAGACTATGAAATGTTAAGGAAGATTTCAGATTCTGGAGGCTGGTGGGTAATCTTAATAACACAGAAGAAAAGTAGTATAATCAAATGGCATAACATTAAAGGAATTTCCCCAGTTACTAGGCAGTAAAGAACCCAGCTGCAAGGCAGGAGCTGCAGGTTGAGTTCTTGGGTTGGGAGGATATCCCCTGGAGGAGGAAATGGCAACCTTCTCCAGTATTCTTACCCAGGAAAATCCATGGACAGAGGAACCTGGTGGGCTACAGACCATGGGGTCATAGAAGAGCTGGACACAACCTAGTGACTAAACAACAACAGCATAACATTAAAAGACAAAGCAAGGCCAGTGTGTGAAAGTGGGCCAATGATGCAACGGAGTATATCAGAGGAAAGGGCGTATATAATAGACTCCTCAGCTCCAGCATATTGATTCTCTAACTAATCAGAGGAATGAAGTTAATTACAACTCTAACCTATGTGAGGACATTTAAAGATACTTTAGAACATAAAGTTTAAATGGGAATCCAGTGATCCTGAGCCTATATCCATGAGGAGTCAACCAGTATGTTGTAATATTAAGGGAGAAAGCAATTGAGAACTTTCATTTGTGATAACAAATCTCCCGGTGATAAGTACGTGGAAATTACTGTGTACTAGCAGAGACAGCAATGGTTGTGAGAACTCGCAAAACTTTGTGATGACTTTATATTGCATCAACCTCTTATAAATACCAGAGGTGGTTAATACTGTTGGAGGTATGGGCTCTTTTGAAACTAGGATGAAAGCTGCTGACGCTCTCCTAAAAAAGAGCAGAGTCACACGTGCACACTAAAAGCTCCACGCAATTTTAGGTAATTCATAAACTGATCAGTTCAAATCAGTGAATGACCGTGCTGCCTTTTCCTGGTGTGTACAGACTGTAAAAGATCTTCCTCCAAATAATCTTAGGTTAACAACACGAACTTAGTTTCCTCTTTGTTCATACCCTGGCCTCTCTTTTTTCTATATTTTGGCATCAAAATCTAGATTCAAAATATAGATTTGTTTTCAAGGCCAAACACAAGTTAGTATCTATTCTATTATCACATGATAAATTATATGGTATCCTATATCTGATGTTATTCTACTTTTCTTCATCATGGGTTGGTTTCTTTTACATGTCTGTATTTGTCCTAAAGTCTTGGCAGGATTTATTTCTAAATGGGCGGTATAGAAACCAAATGCATTTCCTTTAAAACCTAATCCAGTTTAATAGAATGGTTGAGTAGAATAGTAAAGCAGATGAGCTACATATGATCAGAAATTTCCTTATATTGCACTTCTAAAAAAATAGTCGAAACCAGATACCTAAAATACAATCTATCTGATAATAAGTCTGGGTTTAAAGACTTTTAACAGTGAGAATTGTTCAGACAGAGTTCATATTTCCTTCATTTACTTCAACTAAGTGAATATGGGGCAGAAGCTCTACAGCATACAGCTATTTGAAAAACTGAAAATTATAAAATCTACTGAGAGGCTATTGTCTCCCCAGAAAATGAGTACAGACACATACATAAATGTGGTAAAATGCTCATTTCAGGTGCTATTGGGACATTAAGCAAAATAATAGCACATGGGTTACTTATTTAGTTATTCTCCTGACAACAGCATAGAAGCATTGCTATTTTTACACTGTGAGAGATTGAGAAGGAGGAAAAGAGGTTCTGTCTACCTTCTCTGATTTCTAAAAATAACGTTGGAGCTTTGCCTCAGTCTGACAAGGTCAAGAGATAGACCATGTAACCTCTTTGAACGTTTTCAAGCACTTTTAAGAATTAGCAATTTTAAGAGTTAGCTTCCATCTAGAAGCATATCAAATGTTTTTATATAAAGTATGGATACATTTTTTTAAATATTACAAATAATATTCTAAAAGATTAATTTTTCAAGCTAGATATAAGTATCTAAGTAACTTGAAATACTTAAAGAGACAAATAATTTAGCTATAAGGCACATCCATGCGTTCTCAGTCACTTAGTCATGCCCACCTTCTTGTGACCCAGTAGACTGTAGCCCACCAGACTCCCCTGTCCATGGGATTTTCCAGGCAAAAATACTGGAGTGAATTGCCATTTCCTCCTCCAAGTGATCTTCCCAACCCAGGGATCAAACCCATGTCTTCTGCATCTTCTGTATTGGCAGGCATATTCTTTACCTCTGAACTACCTGGAAAGCCCCATAATAAGGTACATACCCATATAATATCATCACATTATACAAACTGCACAAATAAACCATGGGGCTTATAAAAAATACAGTTGGAGACAACATTCAAAAACTTTTTACATGACATAAAAATTGAAACTGAATAAAAGAGGAAGCATAGTTTTATCAATATTAAATGGTTAAGATGCACATAAATTCTACAATAAACATGCTATTTTCCCTGACAGAGACCTACAGCTTGCTTGCAGAAGTGTTGTAGATTGTGAAGCAGTGGAAGGGGTGTTGTCTGAATCTAAGGGAACTCTGCCATGCATATGAGGACAGGAGGATTCATAACACACCACGTGGCTGAGGGGGTAGGTAGTGTCTGAGGGGTGTCCACGGGTGTGAGTTTTGTGTATGCTGTTGCGGCTGGCTTCAGTTCAGCGCAGTTTCTGTGTTCACCTAGCAGTTTCTGTGCGTGGACTCGTGCCCAGGTAAAGGTAGACTTTACATTTGTCCTCTAATACAGCACCTGAATTGAAACGAACCCTTGTTTTCAAAACAAGCTCAATAGTAGAACAGACTTCTGGTGAATATGAGAAATCCCATCCATTTTACTTCAACCAAAACAATATTCCTTATGCAGAGAAGAGAAATCTGACAGGACTATAAGCTGAGGAACCTTCAAATGCAAAAATAATGCCAGTATGACATCTGATACTATAATTTTATTCTAATCATGTTTCTACTCCAATAAATCACACTATCTAGCCCATTAATTCATGGTTCTTGGCACATGATTAAGGATTTAGTGCACTTCAGGATTCAGTTCAGTTCAGTCGCTCAGTCGTGTCCGACTCTTTGCGACCCCATGAACTGCGGCACACCAGGCCTCCCTGTCCATCACCAACACCCAGAGTTCACTCAAACTCATGTCCATCGAGTCGGTGATGCCATCCAGCCATCTCATCCTCTGTCATCCCCTTCTCCTCCTGCCCCCAATCCCTTCCAGCATCAGGGTCTTTTCCAATGAGTCAAGTCTTCGCATGAGGTGGCCAAAGTATTGGAGTTTCAGCCTCAGCATCAGTCCTTCCAATGAACACCCAGGACTGATCTCCTTTAGAATGGACTGGTTGGATCTCCTTGCAGTCCAAGGGACTCTCAAGTCTTCTCCAACACCACAGTTCAAAAGCATCAATTCTTCGGTGCTCAGCTTTCTTCACAGTCCAACTCTCACATCTATACATGACCACTAGAAAAACCATAGCCTTGACTTGACAGACCTTTGTTGGCAAAGTAATATCTCTGCTTTTCAATATGCTCTCTAGGTTGGTCATAACTTTCCTTCCAAGGAGTAACTGTCTTTTAATTTCATGGCTGCAGTCAATATCTGCAGTGATTTTGGAGCCCAGAAAAATAAAGTCAGCCACTGTTTCCACTGTTTCCCCACCATGAAGTGATGGACCAGATGCCATGATCTTAGTTTTCTGAATGTTGAACTTTAAGCCAACTAGTGCACTAATTGTTCAAGTGAGCCCATGGTGAAGAAGGAAACCTGGTCCTAAGAGGGCCAAACTCTATAACAACAGTGATAAACAACTGGCATTCTGTTTGCCCTTATCTTACTCGTGTGTGTGTGTGTCTGTCTGTCTGTCTGTCTGACTGTCTCTCTCTCTCTCTCTCTCTCTGTAGGAGTCTTGTCTTTAGACTATACATTCATGAAGAGCAAGAACCATGTTTCATTCATCCTGTATTTTCAAGAACTATCTGGAACTTGAAAGGCACACAGCAGCTATTTGTGAAACGAATAAACTACTGTTAATTGGTGGTTGCTATATGCTGACTGTTTGTCATGCTACTTCTGCTCCTTACAGCAAATGTGTGAAAGAAGGATTTGTTCTCTATCTTTCTAACTAAAGAAACTAAGGCTCAAGGAAGTTATGCAACATGTCTAAAAACACATGGGTACAGCGGAGGAACTAGGATTTTAACATATTCTCATGTTGAACCACTTACACTGGCAGTTCATTTTTCTGTCTCTCAAAAACATAAGACCTTTTTTTGAAAGCACTTCAAATCAAGGTTACACTGTAGTGGTAATATACTTGCACACTACACTGTAACCTTGATTTGAAGTGTATATAACACACATCTTTGTTAAGTTAACTGGTAATCACATCTTCAAATATTTGTTACTCACCCCTGTATCCAGGTGTTGTCCTGGATGCAGAGATTTGGCCCTAATATCAGAGAATCTATGAACCAGTTTAGATGGCTTAAGAAAGCATATATTTAGAATATTCATCATAAAATCTGACATTTTTTCATACACACATACACACACACACACACACACAAAGAATATATCATTGACCTCTCATCCTGCACTACTTGTAGATGTATTAATTTAACTATTTCTTTTCACACATAGCTTAGTCTCCACTGTGCTAGCTCAGTTCTCTACTACATTTTCTAGGTTATTAAAATAGTCACCTGTCATCCTTACATCCAATATAAAATCTTTTCAATACCTGCTGCATTCAACAAGTACTCATGATGTTGTAATTTACATTTATATCTGACCATTTCACATCCCTGTTGTTTATAGAATTGGAACCCAGACTTTTTGGCCTGCAACATCTGGTATAGAGCCTCTGAACTTTCAGTGGGGGCTGGATGGAATTCTAAATACCTCGCTTCTCTTGCCTAGAATAGTTTTTTCCAACACAAAGCTTAGGAGGAAGAAAAGTGTTGGCTCCTCTCCCTTCCGGGGAAATATAGCAGTTCTAGCCTGGAAGCCCTTTGGAGAGGCAGCCCTGTGTTCTTGGCCACATCAGCCTAGAAGAAAGCTTCCATCATGTTGGGCTGTTCTGTTCTGAGAGAGAGGGGCAAAGAGACAATGGGTCTTGGCTCAAAAGCCACATGTACTCTCATTTCCCAAATACCACTGCAATTTAATTTATTGATGATCTGGCTCCTAGAAATCTCATTAGCAGCTGCCTACTTTATGTATTATGTTACAAAAATCCAAGGCTGTTTGTAGTTCCCTGAATTCATCTCACTTTTACATACTGACAGTGTTTTCTGATGGAACAGATATGCAATATGAGAGAAGAGAGATGCTGAGTATGATTGAAAGAGTTTTACTCTAATCACATGGGTAAATGGATTAACAGCTATAGGGAAGGGGAAGAGAACAAGATACAAGGTAGGGGATAGGAGGTAAATTTGATAAATGTTATGTTTCAGATACCAAGACACATATGAAAATCTAAATATTAGTGTGAGGCATTCCACAGATCCACCCTCCCCTTTTTTCCCAGCAAAACACCCTTAAATGATGATGTATGTATCTATCATCATTCACTTTAAATCTCCAGAAATTTCTGTAAGGATATACAGCAAACTAAGACAAGCAGATGGAGAAGGCGATGGCACCCCACTCCAGTACTCTTGCCTGGAAAATCTCATGGACAGAGGAGCCTGGTAGGCTGCAGTTCATGGGGTCACAAAGAGTCGGACACGACTGAGCGACTTCCCTTTCACTTTTCACTTTCATGCTTTGGAAAAGGAAATGGCAACGCACTCCAGTGTTCTTGCCTGGAGAATCCCAGGGACGGGGGAGCCTGGTGGGCTGCCGTCTATGGGGTCGCACAGAGTCGGACACGACTGAAGTGACTTAGCAGCAGCAAGACAAGCAGAAGAAAAGAAATAACTAAGACTAGATAAAATGTGGTATATCTATGCATAATGGAAAGTTATTTGGCAATGAAAATGATTCAATTACTGATACATGAAACAAAATGGATAAATCTTGAAATTTTTGCTACATGAGAAAGCCAGTCACAAAATACTACATGCTATAGAATTTCCTGTACATGAAATGTCTAGAGTAGAAAAATCTATAGAAGCTGAAAATAGATTAGAAGTTTTCTAGAGTTGGGGTCCAGCAGAGATTGGGAGGGGGATTGGGAACTATGGGTATGAGGTAATTTTAGGGGGCAGAAAATCTCCTAAAATTGATTGTTTTGATGGTTGCACATCTCTGTAAATACTAAATCCCATTGAGTATACATTAAATTGGTGTATTACATGGCTATGAAATAGGATAAAGTAATGCCCCAGTGTGTGTTTGTTGCTCAGTCGTGTCTGACTCTTTGTGATCCCATGGACTGTAGCCCACCAGGTTCCTCTGTCCATGGAATTTTCCAGGCAAGAATACCAGAGTGGGTTGTCATTTCCTTCTCCAGGAAATCTTCTCGACCCAGGAATAAAAACCCAGGTCTCCTGCATTGCAGGCAGATTCTTCACTGTCTGAGCCTCTAGGGGAGTTAAAGTAATGCCCCAAGGTAGAATCTATTACCTAGAACTTCTTAATAATAAATTTTGACTAGATTGAATTCTACCAGAAAAGCAAAAATGGCACCAAGTTATAACACACTTGATGGTTGGGTATTGGGCTTCATTCCTCTACTGTAACTTCCCAGGAGGTCATTTGCATGCAAATAGATATTGTGTATTATATCCATGGTACCAATTAATTTCTTCAGTTTAGAAATACCCATGATGACTAAGGGCTTCCCTCATAGCTCAGAAGGAAATGGCAACCCGCTCCACTATTCTTGCCTGGAGGATCCCGTGGACAAAGGAGCCTACCAGTCTATAGCCCATGGGTTCCCAAGAGTCAGACTAGACTTAGTGACTCATCCTCCACCGTGATGACTAATTTAGTGTATCCAGTTGGCAAATCAATATTCCTCTCTTCTACCTTGCTGTTTTCTAGAACATGGCACAGAAAATAGTCTGCTTTAAATGTTTTCTTCCTTTATTGCTCCAGGAACACAACAGTCAAAGAAATTGGTCTGAAACTGGAAGAAGGGGAGAGGACAGGAGAAGTCTACACATTTATCCACTCTAGTTTGAGTTCATTATTACTAAAGCTAGATGACCAGCTTTATGAAATCTATTAGGAAATAATAATAATAAAGCTGAGAATACTTTTATCCCTTTTCTACCCACTCATATGATGATAGTTCGAGCCAAGATTTATGTATTCTCTTGTAGGCACTTTCTTAGAACAATTTTTTTTTTAAGTGATAGAAAATTCCACGTTTATTGTCTACTTAGACATGGGGTCTACTTGTTTCTTTATGAACAACCATTTCCTCAAACGTGGGCAATAATAGGTACATTTGAAGTAAACTTCCACTTCTTGATCTTAAAAGTAAGCTAGGAAAAAGGCAGCATGCGGTTTCCTTGAAATTACTCGCCCTGTTGTGGGTACAGTGTTGCCAGTCTGTCTTCCTCAGGGATCTTCTGAGCCCATTCCCTTTTTTCTTGGGTACTTAGCCTACTGCTCAGCTATGTTCAGATTTTCATCATAAAGGTTGGGGGGGGGCACTCTCTGCCTTCCATAATTATTTGGTTAACTTTGATGTGATCACTAATCTAGAGCCAGACATCTTGGAATGTGAATTCAAGTGGGCCTTAGAAAGCATCACTATGAACAAAGCTAGTGGAGGTGATGGAATTCCAGTTGAGCTCTTTCAAATCCTGGAAGATGATGCTGTGAAAGTGCTGCACTCAATATGCCAGCAAATTTGGAAAACTCAGCAGTGGCCACAGGACTGGAAAAGGTCAGTTTTCATTCCAATCCCAAAGAAAGGCAATGCCAAAGAATGCTCAAACTACCGCACAATTGCACTCATCTCACATGCTAGTAAAGTAACGCTCAAAATTCTCCAAGCCAGGCTTCAGCAATACATGAACCGTGAACTCCCTGATGTTCAAGCTGATTTTAGAAAAGGCAGAGGAACCAGAGATCAAATTGCCAACATCCACTGGATCATCGAAAAAGCAAGAGAGTTCCAGAAAAACATCTATTTTTGCTTTATTGACTATGCCAAAGCCTTTGACTGTGTGGATCACAATAAACTGTGGAAAATTCTGAGAGGGATGGGAATACCAAACCACCTAACCTGCCTCTTGAGAAATCTGTATGTAGGTCAGGAAGCAACAGTTAGAACTGGACATGGAACAACAGACTGGTTTCAAATAGGAGAAGGAGTACGTCAAGGCTGTATATTGTCACCCTGCTTATTTAACTTCTATGCAGAGTACATCATGAGAAACTCTGGGCTGGAAGGAGCACAAGCTGGAATCAAGATTGCCGAGAGAAATATCAATAACCTCAGATATGCAGATGACACCACCCTTATGGCAGAAAGTGAAGAGGAGCTAAAAAGCCTCTTGATGAAAGTGAAAGAGGAGAGTGAAAAAGTTGGCTTAAAGCTCAACATTCAGAAAACTAAGATCATGGCATCCGGTCCCATCACTTCATGGGAAATAGATGGAGAAACAGTACAAACAGTGTCAGACTTTATTTTTTGGGGCTCCAAAATCACTGCAGATATTGAGTGCAGCCATGAAATTAAAAGATGCTTACTCCTTGGAAGAAAAGTTATGACCAACCTAGATAGTATATTCAAAAGCAGAGACATTACTTTGCTGACTAAGGTCTGTCTAGTCAAGGCTATGGTTTTTCCAGTGGTCATGTATGGATGTGAGAGTTGGACTGTGACGAAGGCTGATCGCCAAAGAATTGATGCTTTTAAACTGTGGTGTTGGAGAAGACTCTTGAGAGTCCCTTGGACTGCAAGGAGATCCAACCAGTCCATTCTGAAGGAGATCAGCCCTGGGATTTCTTTGGAAGGACTGAAGCTAAAGCTGAAGCTCCAGTACTTTGGCCACCTCATGCAAAGAGTTGACTCATTGGAAAAGACTCTGATGCTGGGAGGGATTGGGGGCAGGAGGAGAAGGGGACGACCGAGGATGAGATGGCTGGATGGCATCACAGACTCGATGGACGTGAGTCTGAGTGAACTCCAGGAGATGGTGATGGACAGGGAGGCCTGGCATGCTGCGATTCATGGGGTCGCAAAGAGTCGGACACAACTGAGCAACTGAACAAACTGAACTGATGATAGCATTAATCCATGCTGCCGTGTGGATAGCCCATAACATACATGGAGAAGAAAATGGATGGCAATTAAATCCATGTGTCATTTTTCTATTCTTTGATAAGATCCTCTCTTAGTTTCAGTAGCCACATAGAGAACAACTTGAACTTTATCATTGAAAGGAAACAATCTGAGTTTTTATCTATCTGTGGCGAATGACCACTTCTTTATAACTGAGTAAGTCATTTACTTTCCAGGGCTCTAATTTTCCCACCTATTAATTGGTTTCTATAACAGTTTTATCGCAAAGCTGTAAAAAGTGGCGGTTAGGAGCAAAGGCTTAGATACACCTACTGCCTGGGTTTAAAATCCCGATTCCATCATCATTTACTGTGTGACTTTATGTAAGTTTCTTAACTGCTCTGTGTTTCTATTTCTGATGATGGAAAAGTATCTCAAATATTCACAGACCTAATTTTACCTACAATTAATATATTAGTGATACAGAAAATCAGGTGGGTACTGTAAAATCAAACTCATTGTGTTTCCACTAATTCATATATAATTTGTTGTTTAAAACTCCTTGATGCTGAAAAATCTGAGTATCTGTTGGCCCAGGTTTCCTGAAAGAAAAAATAATCTAAGCAGAGAATCTCAGTGGGTTCTAGAGTCAAGCAAAAGATTCACAGAAGATGGGCTGAAGCTTGTGTCAACAATTCAAGAGCTTCTAAACCATGGAGCAACAATGCGTGAGTGAGTGAGTAAGTGACAGTCAGTCATGTCCAACTCCTTGCAACCAAGTGGAATGTAGCCTACCAGGCTCCTCTGTCCATGGAATTCTCCAGGCAAGAATACTGGAGTGGGTTGCCATTCCTTCTCCAGGAAATCTTCCCAACCCAGGGACTGAACACGGTCTCCTGCATTGCAGGCAGATTCTTTACCATCTGAGCCATCAGGGAAGCCTACTATTAAGAAACGTTTCTGAGTATAAAGACAGGTCAACTTAAAAAGTATCAGCAGATACATGCTAGACTTTTATCTATAGTCTATAGATAATACACTTCCATACCACTGAGCAACAATAAATATCACCAAATAAGCTGAAGGAGTCCTGGCATTTAAGGAGCTCTGTGTTTATCCTGGAGAAGAAAGCAAACCCACATTGCCTGGTACCGTGGCTAAGCAGTGGTATGTTAATAGCAACATCGCCATCTTCTGGGAATTTCAGGCTTCACTCCAAACCTGCTGCTGCTGCTAAGTCACTTCAGTCGTATCTGACTCTGTGCAACCCCATAGATGGCAGCCCACCAGGCTCCCCCGTCCCTGGGATTCTCCAGGCAAGAACACTGGAGTGGGTTGCAATTTCCTTCTCCAATGCATGAAAGTGAAACGTGAAAGTGAAGTCGCTCAGTCATGTCCGACTCTTAGCGACCCCATGGACTGCAGCCTACCAGGCTCCTCTGTCCATGGGATTTTCCAGGCAAGAGTACTGGAGTGGGTCGCCATTGCCTTTTCACTTTTCACTTTCATGCACTGGAGAAGGAAATGGCAACCCACTCCAGTGTTCTTGCCTGGAGAATTCCAAGGACAGCGGAGCCGGATGGGCTGCCGTCTACGGGGTCTCATAGCGTCTTACACGACTGAAGTGACTTAGTAGCAGCAGCAGCAGAACTCACAACATATTATGTGTTAGATCCCTGGCAGGAAGGTGATCCCAGATTAGAAACACATGCTTCACTGGAAGGGTACTTATCTACCGGCACCTAAGAAGCTCCATTCTGAGCGAGGTTTTTATCGCTCATAGCCTTGCATGAACTGCTACCACCTTGCTGCTACTGTCCTCAAGAAGCCTTTCATAACAGCACACGGCAAAGGGAAGGGACAGCCCAGGGCTGGCCTGTCGTATTCTGCATCGGACACCAACATGCCTGACCTAAAGGAAATGATTAAATAAGAATCTAGGTATCCCAAATGGTTGCTGTTATTATTGTTGCTGTTGTTGTTTGTACTTATTTTGTGTAATTTAATTGGAGGTATTTATATGATATGACTCATGTGCTCTAAAAATTTCCTCTGGTAGAAAAATTCTGTATTTAGTAACATATAACCTTAGAGGAAGAATAGATTTGGGGACTACGTAAAAGGTAGCTTTAATTGTTCTTAAATATTTGCTAGTCACTTAAAACAACAAGTAAAGACAGCACAGTGAATATAATTTTATACATCTTAAGGTAAAAATGCTGATTTCTCTTAAATTTTATATAAGACTGTATGCCTTGCTTACTAAAATATTTTCAGATTCTTCCTCAATCACAGTTTAAATTAGATGCTTTGCTGCCAATTATTTAAATGGTGAGTTACTTCCCCCCCCCCCTTTATTTCCTACATTTTCTCCTTCAAAAAGGTTTATGCTCAAGATTCCAGGATCTCGTATGTGGAATATGCATACAATTTTATACAAATAACAAAGTAACCTTTATTAAAATTAAATCTATGGGTAACCCAAAGACACTAACTTTTTACCTTAGTTATCAAAAGCCAAGAATACAATGAAGAAAAAAATAGAAAGCATTGTAGTAGCTCACTCTAGTGGACATTCTGAAGGTAGGGCAACTCTAACAGAACGGCCATTCTACATTGCCAGGCTTGAATAGTGCCCTTACAGATCAACTAGCTAGTCAAAAGAGTGGGGAGAAGGAAGTTCAGTATTCAAAACGTGCATTTCTGAAGGCAATAAATCCAGGGAAAATCTAATTTGTATTATTCCACTTTTGCACTGAATGATGGGGACAGAGTTAAAGCTATCTCATTATCCATAAATACAAAATACTTCACAGACTTGCTTTAAAAGGATTAAACAAAATCTGTTTCTCCCTCCGTCTTTCTCTACATCAAAACTCAGCATTCAAAAAATGAATATCATGGCATCCAGTCCCATCACTTCATGACAAATAGATGGGGAAGCAATGGAAACAGTGACAGACTTTCTTTTCTTGGGCTCCAAAATCTTGGTCTCTTTTGTTTCTTTTGTATTTATTTCTGCCCTAATTTTTAAGATTTCTTTCCTTCTACTAACTCTGGGGTTCTCCAATTCTTCCTTTTCTAGTTGCTTTAGGTGCAGAGTTAGGTTATTTATTTGACTTTTTCTTGTTTCTTGACATGGCTAGCAAACACATGAAAAGATGCTCAACATCACTCATTATTAGAGAAATGCAAATCAAAACCACAATGAGGTACCACTTCACACCAGTCAGAACGGCTGCGATCCAAAAATATGCAAGCAATAAATGCTGGAGAGGGTGTGGAGAAAAGGGAACCCTCCTATACTGTTGGTGGGAATGCAAACTAGTACAACCACTATGGAAAACAGTGTGGAGATTCCTTAAAAAATTGCAAATAGAACTGCCATATGACCCAGCAATCCCACTGCTGGGCATACACACAGAGGAAACCAGAATTGAAAGAGACACATGTACCCCAAAGTTCATCGCAGCACTGTTTATAATAGCCAGGACATGGAAACAACCTAGATGTCCATCAGCAGATGAATGGATAAGAAAGCTGTGGTATATATACACAATGGAGTATTACTCAGCCTTAAAAAGAATACATTTGAATCAGTTCTAGTGAGGTGGATGAAACTGGAGCCTATTATACAGAGTGAAGTAAGCCAGAAAGAAAAACACCAATACAGTATTCTAACACATATATATGGAATTTAGAAAGATGGCAAAGATGACCCTGTATGCAAGACAGCAAAAAAGACACAGATGTGTAGAGCGGACTTTTGGACTCAGAGGGAGAGGGAGAGAGAGGGATTTGGGGGAATGGCATTGAAACATGTATATTATCATGTAAGAATCGAATCACCAGTCTATGTCCGATGCAGGATACAGCATGCTTGGGGTTGGTGCACGGGGATGACCCGGAGGGATGTTGTGGGCAGGGAGGGGGGAGGGGGGTTCATGTTTGGGATCGCATGTACACCCGTGGTGGATTCATCTCAATGTATGGCAAAACCAATACAGTATTATAAAGTAAAATAAAGTAAAAATAAAAAGTTTAAAAAAATAAAAATAAAAATAAATAAAAGACATTTGCTCCTTGGAAGAAAAGCGATGACCAACCTAGACAGCATATTAGAAAGCAGAGACATTACTTTGCTGACAAAGGTCCATCTAGTCAAAGCTATGGTTTTTCCAGTAGTCATGTATGGATGTGAGAATTGGACTGTAAAGAAAGCTGAACACCGAAGAATTGATGCTTTTGAACTGTGGTGTTGGAGAAGAATCTTGTGAATCCCTTGGACAGCAAGAAAATAAAACCAGTCAATCCTACAAGAAATCAATCCTGAATATTCACTGGAGGGACTGATGCTGAAGTTCCATTACTTTGGCCACCTGATGCGAAGAACTGACTCATTGGAAAAGACCCCAATGCTGGGAAAGACTGAAGGCAGGAGGAGAAGGGGAAGACACAGGATGAGATGGTTGGATGGCATCACCGACTCAATGGACATGAGTTTGAGTAAGCTCCAGGAGTTGGTGATGGACAGGGAAGCCTGGCATGCTGCAGCCCATGGGGTTGCAAAGAGTTGGACATGACTGAACCGAACTGAACTGAAAGATGTGCAGCACCACTAATCAAGTTTGAATCCTCTTATTCATTTTACTTCACATTCTACATGCATGCTAAGTTGCTTTACTCATGTCTGACTCTTTGCAACCCCACGGACTGCAAACTGCCATACTCCTCTGTCCATGGGATTATCCTGGCAAGAAAACTGGAGTAGGTTGCCATTCCCTTCTCTGGAGGATATTCCAGATAAAGGAATTGAACCCGCATCTCCTGCATTGCAGGCAGATTCTTTACCATCAGAGCCATTCATATATGATGGGAAATTAAAAGAGGATCTCTCATAGTTGATACAAATTAGCATGACAATAAGTTGTGAAACAAAAAAATTAAAAACTATATTAATAATTTAAAGTGTTGGATCAACTATTTTGGAGGAAGGAATGAGTTATCCTTCAATTTTGTTTACTATAGAAAATGTTATTAAAATGCACTAAAATATTCAAATAGCATATAGCCAAAACGTAGAAGAGTAATTATAGGGTTGTGACAGGTAATTATCGAAAACATATTTTATGTTCTTTTTCTGAGTTTTGTGACATTTTGGTGCATGTGACCTTTCAGAATTTTATAATCATTTTGTCTTCTCATCTACTTTTTAGTTCCATGTTTCTATTTTTCTATTTTTTCAAAAGTCTTGGGTATTCTTGAAATCTGAATTTTCCCTTAATGCTTACCTGAAATGACACATGATAATTATTGTTTCCACCTGAATAGATCAGACATGTATTCTTGTATTTTCACTTTTATTTAGTTCTCTTAATCAATTTCTATTTTAAAACATAGTGACCTATATAATGTTAGGAATAATAAATTAGTTTAATTTTTAAAATCTTGTCTTTTCAGAAAGGAGAAAATACATGATAACACATTAAAGGTAAAGAAGAAATAGAACAAAAGGAAGCTACTATTGGGAAAAGTGGAATCCAAAAGTGAAATTAATATACAGAATGCAGGCTATGGGGTAATCTTAATATTATTAGAAGTTAGCAACAAATTTGTCCCTGAGTTTCCTAACAACCAACAAAAAGAGATAAACATAGACACAGTAATCAGATAATCTACTAAAGGAAGAGAGGATAAAACCCCCAAACCTTCCCAACATTATAAAATGGTCCTATTATACAAATCCAAGAATACAGTACACATATCTCACAAAAGCACACAAATACACACGCGTGCACACACATAGAGAGTCTAAGTTTGCGTTCCCCCAGAAGAAGATCCTTGGACAAAATTTTAAATGCAAGTAGCTTGCTTGGAAAGGTACAGAAAACACTAATCGGGAAGTGGGAAAGTGAATCAGGAGAGACAGATAATAGACAGTATATTAACCAGAAAGTCATGACTGTGGGTAATGAGTTTCAGGCACCTGGGGAATCTAAGACACAGGTGCAAAACTCATTATCTCAGAATTAGCACACCTGAGGTACAAACCAACCATAGCATTTTTTATGACAGCTATTGCGACCATCCACAGTGATTCTGGAGTCTAAGAAAATAAAATCTCTCATTGCTTCCACTTTTCCCCTTCTATTTTTCAGAAGGATTAGCAGTGTCTTAATGTTGGTTATCCTTGAGTCAATCACCAAGGCCAGAAGAATGTGGTACTCTCATTAGTCAGATCTAAACCACATGCTTACTAACGGAAGAATTAAATGGTGTCAGCATCACTGGCAAGAAGGCAATGGCACCCTGCTCCAGTACTCTTGCCTGGAAAATCCCATGGTCGGAGGAGCCTGGTGGGCTGCAGTCCATGGGGTCACTAGGAATCGGACACGACTGAGCGACTTCCCTTTCACTTTTCACTTTCATGCATTGGAGAAGGAAATGGCAACCCACTCCAGTGTTCTTGCCTGGAGAATCCCAGGGACAGAGAAGCGTTATGGGCTGCCGTCTATGGGGTCGCATAGAGGCAGACATGACTGAAGCAACTTAGCAGCAGCAGCAGCAGCAGCAGCACTGGATGCCCATGGGAATTCATGGAAGTACAGAAAGAGAATCTGGGAGTCATTACTACAACATGTGATTGGAAGTCATTACTAAAATGACTTCCAGTGGAAGCTGGGAATGGATGCTGGACTGCAGTAATGACAGATTCCACCAGCAATGTCTTAGAAGGAAAACCATAGGTAGATATTCACAATATATCTACTAGTTTTTACTTGGAAACTCAATGAGGCTTATTTACATATTAAAGTGAAATAAGTGAAAGCATTAGTCACTCAGTGAAGTCCAACTCTTTGCGACTCCATGGACTGTAGCCTGCCAGGCTTCTTTGTCCATGGAACTCTCCAAGCAAGAATACTGGAGTGGGTTGCCATTCCCTTCTCCAGGGGATCTTCCTGACCCAGGGATGGAACCCAGGTCTCCTGCACTGCAGGCAGATTCTTTACCATCTGAGCCAACAAAGAATCGATCTTTTATTCATTGAAATGCATTGCTTGAATATGTTTTGATCACAGGCACACTACCAGGCTTTAAAAAAATTCCTAAAACCTCAGTCTACTATATTAAGTGATGATCTAGTAGAATTTTCAAGGCAGGATTGAGAAAAGGAAAAATCAGAAAAGTTTTACAGAGAAGATAATATTTAAGTCAAGAAGAAGGAATTCTGTGTTTGGACAAGCCTCTGAAGAAGGATGAGGAAGAAAGGAAGAAAGACTTTTCTAGTAGCACAGCATGTGGAAAAGCATAGAAATATGACTGGATATAGCTTGTGTGTGTGCTGTGTCACTTCAATCATTTCCAACTCTTTGCGACCCTATAGACTATGGCCTGCCAGGCTCCTCTGTCCATGGGATTTTTCAGTCCAGAATACTGGAGTGGGTTGCCAGTTCCTCCTCCAGGGGGTCTTCCTGACCCAGTGATTGAAACCAAGTCTTTTCCATCTCCTGCACTGGCAGGCAAGTTCTCTACCTCTAGCCCCACCTGACCTTGCCTAGATACATGTAATTTGATTTGGCTAGAATCTGAGGATGAGTAGCAAAAGATTTTTTAAAGTTGTTTCAGCCAAAATTATGAAAGCCTAATTTATGTTGTTCTAAGGATTTAGCGATACCTGAACCATGAACTTCCAGAAGGCCAAGCTGGTTTTAGAAAAGGCAGAGGAACCAGAGATCAAATTGCCAACATCCACCGGATCATCAAAAAAGCAAGAGAGTTCCAGAAAAACATCTATTTCTGCTTTATTGACTATGCCAAAACCTTTGACTGTGTGGATCACAATAAACTGTGGAAAATTCTGAAAGAGATGGGAATACTAAGATCATGGCATCCGGTCCCATCCCTTCATGGCAAATAAAAGGGGAAACAGTGGAATCAGTGGCTGACTTTATTTTGGGGGGCTCCAAAATCACTGCAGATGTGAATGCAGCCATGAAATTAAAAGACACCTACTCCTTGGAAAGAAAGTTATAACCAACCTAGAGAGTATATTAAAAAGCAGAGATATTACTTTGCCAACAAAGGTCTGTCTAGTCAAGGCTATGGTTTTTCCAGTAGTCATGTATGGATGTGAGAGTTGGACTATAAAGAAAGCTGAGCGCCAAAGAATTGATGCTTTTGAACTGTGGTGTTGGAGAAGGCTCTTGAGAGTCCCTGGGATTACAAGGAAATCCAATCAGTCCATCCTAAAGTAGATCAGTCCTAGGTGTTCATTGGAAGGACTGATGTTGAAGCCGAAACTGCAATACTTTGGCCACCTGATGCGAAGAGCTGACTCATTTGAAAAGACCCTGATGCTGGGAAAGGTTGAGGGCAGGAGGAGAAGGGGCCAACAGAGGATGAGATGGTTGGATGGCATCACTGACTCGATGGACATGAGTTTGGGTGGACTCTGGGAGTAGGTGATGGACAGGGAGGCCTGGCGCGCTGCAGTTCATGGGGTTGCAAAGAGTCGGACACAACTGAGCCACTGAACTGAACTGAAGTGGAGGATTTTATATAATAATGTATTGGCAACAAGGATCTAATGAAAGGTTTTTAACAGAGTAGGGAGATGATGAGATAAGAATTCAGATATCCTGAGAATCAAACTAATTCCTTAATATAAAAGTCTAGATACAGTATGAAAGATCCAAACTCCACCTTGAAAGTCACCTCCTCCTCCATTTTTATGATGGGAAACAGTCTTTTACTAAAGACAGCATCACTGACTCAATGGACATGAATTTGAGCAAACTCCGGGAGAGAGTGAAGGACAGAGAAGCTTGAAGTGCTGCAGTGCATGGGGTCTCAAAGAGTTGGACATGACTTAGTGACTGAACAACAACAAACACACACAGGCAGTTCTTAATAACTGCTTATTTTTACTGAAAATCTATCTCCGTCAGCACATCCAAAATAGTGCTATGAGAGAAATTCTCATACAAATAAAATTATTATTTGGTGAAACTGAGAGACACCTGGGCTTCCCAAATGGAACTGGTGGCAAAGGAACTGCCTCCCAATGCAGGAGACATAAGCATCTCTGCGTCGGGAGGATCCCCTGGAGGAGGAAATGGCAATCCACTCCAGTATTCTTGCCTGGAAAATCTCATGGACTGAGGAGCCAGGCAGGCTACAGTTCATGGGGTCACAAAGAGTGGGACATGACTAAAGTGACACAGCATGCCCAAGAGACATCTATTTTTGGTGCGGATTTATTTCCGACAAATTGTTCCAGTCCCATCTGTCATGCAGCTGTGTGGCACTGGAGCAACTCTGGGGAGATACCCCACATCCAAGAGCAAAGAAGCCCCAGCAAGATGGTAGGAGAAGCGAAACTGCATTTAGAATCAAACCCTATACCAGCCAGAGGTGCTCAGAGGGCTCAAACAAAGCTTGTGCGCATCAGGACCCAGAGGCCCCCATAGGGACTGAGACAGAACTGTGTTAGTGTCTCCTGTGGAGGTCCGGGTCAGCAGTGGACTGCTGCAGGGGCACGGGCTCCGGGTGCAGCAGACTTGGGTACTGCATAAGCCCTCGTGGAGGAGGTCGCCATTAACTCCGCCATAGAGCTCCCAGAACTTACACAGCACTGGGGAAATAGACTCTTGGAGGGCACAAACAGAACCTTGTGTGCACCAGGAGAAAGGAGCAGAGACACCACAAGAGGCCGACCCAGGCTTGCCCATGAGTGTCCAGGAGTCTCTGATGGAGACGTGGGTCGGCGGTGGCCTGTTGCAGGGTTGGGGGCACTGAGTGTAGCAGTGCGTGCATGGGACCTTCTGAAGGAGGTCGCCATTATCTTCATGGCCTCTACCATAGTTTGGTCCCAGGTCCAAGGAGCGGTGGCTGCACGGGCGCAGGAGGGCCTAAAGAAGCCATCCCACGTTGAAGGTCAGGAAGGGCCATGGTGAGGAGATAACCCTCATCCAAGGTAAGGAGTAGTGGCTGTGCTTTGCTGGAGCAGCCATGAAGAGATACCCCACACCCAAGATAAGAGAAACCCAACTAAGATGGTAGGTGTTGCAAGAGGGCATCAGAGGGCAGACACACAGAAACCATACTCACAGAAAACTAGTCAATCTAATCACACTAGGACCACAGCCTTGTCTAACTCAATGAAACTAAGCCATGCCTGCAGGGCAACCCAAGACAGGCGGGTCATGGTGGAGAGGTCTGACAGAATGTGGTCCACTGGGGAAGGGAATGGCAAACCACCTCAGTATTCTTGCCTTGAGAACCCCATGAACAGTATGAAAAGGGAAAATGATAGGATACTGAAAGAGGAACTCCCCAGGTCAGTAGGTGCCCAACATGTTACTGGAGATCAGTGGGGAAATAACTCTAGAAAGAATGAAGGGATGGAGCCAAAGCAAAAACAATACCCAGCTGTGGATGTGACTGGTAATAGAAGCAAGGTCCGATGCTATAAAGAGCAATATTGCATAGGAACCTGGAATGTCAGGTCCATGAATCAAGGCAAATTGGAAGTGGTCAAACAAGAGATGGCAAGAGTGAACATCGACATTCTAGGAATCAGTGAACTAAAATTGACTGGATGGGTGAATTTAACTCAGATGACCATTATATCTACTACTTCGGGCAGGAATCCCTCAGAAGAAATGGAGTAGCCATCATGGTCAACAAAAGAGTCTGAAATGCAGTACTTGGACACAGTCTCAAAAATGACAGAATGATCTCTGTTCATCTCCAAGGCAAACCATTCAATATCACGATAATCCAAGTCTATGCCCCAACCAGTAATGCTGAAGAAGCTGAAGTTGCATGGTTCTATGGAGACCTACAAGACCTTTTAGAACTAACACCTAAAAAAGATGTCCTTTTCATTATAGGGGACTCGAATGCAAAAGTAGGAAGTCAAGAAATACCTGGAGTAACAGGCAAATTTGGCCTTGGAATGAAGAATGAAGCAGGGCAAAGACTAATAGAGTTTTGCCAAGAAAATGCACTGGTCATAGCAAACACCCTCTTCCAACAACACAAGAGAAGACTCTACACATGGACATCACAAGATGGTCAACACCGAAATCAGATTGATTATATTCTTTGCAGCCAAACATGGAGAAGCTCTATACAGTCAACAAAAACAAGACCAGGAGCTGACTGTGGCTCAGATCATGAACTCTTTATTACCAAATTCAGACTCAAATTGAAGAAAGTAGGGAAAACCACTAGACCATTCAGGTATGACCTAAATCAAATCCCTTATGATTATACAGTGGAAGTGAGAAATAGATTTAAGGGCCTAGATCTGATAGATAGAGTGCCTGATGAACTATGGAATGTGGTTCATGACATTATACAGGAGACAGGGATCAAGACCATTCCCATGGAAAAGAAACACAAAAAAGCAAAATGGCTGTCTGGGGAGGCCTTACAAATAGCTGTGAAAAGAAGAGAAGCAAAAAGCAAAGGAGAAAAGGAAAGATATAAGCATCTGAATGCAGAATTCCAAAGAATAGCAAGAAGAGATAAGAAAGCCTTCTTCAGTGATCAATGCAAAGAAATAGAGGAAAAGAACAGAATAGGAAAGACTAGAGATCTCTTCAAGAAAATTAGAGCTACCAAGGGAACACTTCATGCAAAGATGGGCTCGATAAAGGACAGAAATAGTATGGACCTAACAGAAGCAGAAAATATTAAGAAGAGGTGGCAAGAATACACAGAAGAACTGTACAAAAAAGATCTTCATGACCCTGATAATCATGATGGTGTGATCACTCATATAGAGCCAGACAGCCTGGAATGTGAAGTCAAGTGGGCCTTAGAAAGCATCACTACGAACAAAGCTAGTGGAGGTGATGGAATTCCAGTTGAGCTCTTTCAAATCCTGGAAGATGATGCTGTGAAAGTGCTGCACTCAATATGCCAGCAAATTTGGAAAACTCAGCAGTGGCCACAGGACTGGAAAAGGTCAGTTTTCATTCCAATCCCAAAGAAAGGCAATGCCAAAGAATGCTCAAACTACCACACAATTGCACT
Source organism: Capricornis sumatraensis (assembly GCF_032405125.1). Classification (NCBI taxonomy): domain Eukaryota; kingdom Metazoa; phylum Chordata; class Mammalia; order Artiodactyla; family Bovidae; genus Capricornis; species Capricornis sumatraensis. The sequence goes on along the minus strand of NC_091084.1, from coordinate 57,569,959 downwards.
CATCTCACATGCTAGTAAAGTAATGCTCAAAATTCTCCAAGCAGGCTTCAGCAATACATGAACCGTGAACTCCCTGATGTTCAAGCTGGTTTTAGAAAAGATAGAGGAAACAGATCAAATTGCCAACATCCGCTAGATCATGGAAAAAGCAAGAGAGTTCCGGAAAAACATCTATTTCTGCTTTATTGACTATGCCAAAGCCTTTGACTGTGTGGATCACAATAAACTGTGGAAAATTCTGAGAGAGATGGGAATACCAGACCACCTGACCTGCCTCTTAAGAAATCTGTATGCAGGTCAGGAAGCAACAGTTAGAACTGGACATGGAACAACAGACTGGTTCCAAATAGGAAAAGGAGTATGTCAAGGCTGTATATTGTCACCCTGCTTATTTAACTTCTATGCAGAGTACATCATGAGAAACGCTGGGCTGGAAGAAACACAAGCTGGAATCAAGATTGCAGGAGAAATATCAATAACCTCAGATATGCAGATAACACCACCCTTATGGCAGAAAGTGAAGAGGAACTAAAAAGCCTCTTGATGCAAGTGAAAGAGGAGAGCGAAAAAGTTGGCTTAAAGCTCAACATTCAGAAAACGAAGATCATGGCATCCGGTCCCATCACTTCATGGGAAATAGATGGGGAAACAGTGGCTGACTTTATTTTTTTGGTCTCCAAAATCACTGCAGATGATGACTGCAGCCATGAAATTAAAAGACGCTTACTCCATGGAAGAAAAGTTATGATCAACCTAGATAGCATATTCAAAAGCAGAGACATTACTTTGCTGACTAAGGTCCGTCTAGTCAAGGCTATGGTTTTTCCAGTGGTCATGTATGGATGTGAGAGATGGACTGTGAAGAAGGCTGAGTGCTGAAGAATTGATGCTTTTGAACTGTGGTGTTGGAGAAGACTCTTGAGAGTCCCTTGGACTGCAAGGAGATCTAACCAGCCCATTCTGAAGGAGATCAGCCCTGGGATTTCTTTGGAAGGAATGATGCTAAAGCTGAAACTCCAGTTCTTTGGCCACCTCATGCGAAGAGTTGACTCATTGGAAAAGACTTTGATGCTGGGAGGGATTGGGGGCAGGAGGAGAAGGGGACGACCGAGGATGAGATGGCTGGATGGCACCACGGACTAGATGGACGTGAGTTTGAGTGAACTCCGGGAGTTGGTGATGGACAGGGAGGCCTGGCGTGCTGCAATTCATGGGGTCGCAAAGAGTCGGACATGACTGAGCGACTAAACTGAACTGAAGAGAACACAGCCCCACCCATTAAAAGAAAATTGAATTAAAGATTTACTGAGAATGGCTCTCTCATCAGACCCAGTTTCCCCCTCAGTCTATCCCATCAGGAAGCTTCTGTAAGCCTCTTATCTTTCTCCAGCAGAGGGCAGACAGACTGAAAACCACAATCACAGAAAACTAACCAGTCTGATCACATGGACCACAGCCTTGTCTAACTCAATGAAACTATGAGCCATGCCACATAGGGCCACCCAAGATGGATGGGTCATGGTGGAGAGTTCTGACAAAATGTGGTCTACTGGAGAAGGGAATGGCAAACCACTTCAGTATCCTTGCCTTGAGAACCTCATGAACAGTATGAAAAGGCAAAAAGATAGGATACTGAAAGAGGAACTCCCCAAGTTGGTAGGTGCCCAACATGTTACTGGAGATCAGTGGAGAAATAACTCCAGAAAGAATGAAGAGATGAAGCCAAGGCAAAAACAACACCAACTTGTGGATGTGACTGGTGCTAGAAGTAACGTATGATGCTGTAGAGAGCAGTATTGTGCAGGAATCTGGAATGTTAGGTCCATGAATCAAGGCAAATTGGAAGTGGTCAAACAGGAAAAGGCAAGAGTGAACATCAACATTTTAGGAATCAGTGAAATGAAAGGGTCTAAAATGGATAAAATTAACTCAGATGACCATTATATCTACTGCTGGGGGCAAGAATCCCTTAGAAGAAATGGAGTAGTCATCATAGTCAACAAAAGATTCCCAAATGCAGTACTTGGCTGCAATCTCAAAAGCGACAGAATGATCTCTGTTCATTTCTAAGGCAAACCATTCAATATCATAGTAATCCAAGTGTATGCCCCCACCACTAATGCTGAAGAAGCTGAGGTTGAACGGTTCATTGATGACCTACAAGACCTTCTAGAGCTAACACTCAAAAAAGATGCCTTTTTCATTATAGGGGACTGGAATGCAAAAGTAGGAAGTCAAGAAATACCTGGAGTAACAGGCATATATGGCCTTGGGGTACAGAATGAAGCAGGGCAAAGGCTAATAGAGTTTTGCCAAGAGAATGCACTGGTCATAGCAAACACCCTCTTCCAACAACACAAGAGAAGACTCTACACATGGATGTCACCAGATGGTCAACACAAAAATCAGACTGATTATATTCTTTGCAGCCAAAGATGGAGAAGCTCTATACAGTCTGCAAAAACAAGACCAGGAGCTGACTGTGGCTCAGATCAACTCCTTATTGCCAAATTCAGACTTAAAGTGAAGAAAGTAGGGAAAAACCAACAGACCATTCAGGTATGACCTAAATCAAGTCCCTTAAAATTGTATAGTGGAAGTAAGAAATAGATTCAAGGGACTAGATCTGATAGACAGAGTGCCTGAAGGACTATGGATGGAGGTTCGAGACACTGTACAGGAGGCAGGGTTCAAGACCATCCCCATGGAAAAGAAATGCAAAGGCAAAATGGCTGTCTGAGGAGGCCTCACAAACGGCTGTGAAATGAAGAGAAAAGAAAGGCAAAGGAGAAAAGGAAAGATATACCCACTTGAATGCAGAATTCCAAAGAATAGCAAGGAGAGATAAGAAAGCCTTCCTCAGTGATCAGTGCAAAGAAATCGAGGAAAACAATAGAATGGGAAAGACTAGAGATCTCTTCAAGAAAATTAGAGATACCAAGGGAACATATCATGCAAAGATGAGCATAATAAAGGACAGAAATAGTATGGACCTAACAGAAAGAAGATATTAAGAAGAGGTGGCAAGAATACACCAAAGAACAATACAAAAAGATCTTCATGATCCAGATAATCACGATGGTGTGATCACTCAATTAGAGCCAGACATCCTGGAATGCGAAGTCAAGTGGGGCTTAAGAAGCATCACTACGAACAATGCTAGTGGAGGTGATGGAATTCCAGTTGAACTATTTCAAATCCTGAAAGATGGTACTGTGAAAGTGCTGCACTCAATATGTCAGCAAATTTGGAAAACTCAGCTGTGGCCACAGGACTGGAAAATGTCAGTTTTCATTCCAATCCCAAAGAAAGGCAATGCTAAAGAATGCTCAGACTACCACACAATTGCAGTCAATTCACATGCTAGTAAAGTAATGCTCAAAATTCTCCAAGCCAGGCTTTAGCAATACATGAACCGTGAACTTCCAGATGTTCAAGCTGGTTTTAGAAAAGGCAGAGGAAACAGAGATCAAATTGCCAACATCCTCTGGATCATCGAAGAAGCAAGAGAGTTCCAGAAAAACATCTATTTCTGCTTTACTGACTATGCCAAAGCCTTTGACTGTGTGAATCACAATAAACTGTGGAAAATTCTGAGAGAGATGGGAATACCAGACCACCTGACCTGCCTCTTAAGAAATCTGTATGTAGGTTAGGAAGCAACAATTCGAACTGGACATGGAACAGACTGGTTTCAAATCAGGAAAGGAGTATGTCAAGGCTACATATTATCACCTTGTTTATTTAAGTTATATGCAGTGTACATTATGAGAAATGCTGGCCTGGATGAAGCACAAGTTGGAATCAAGATTGCTGGGAGAAATATCAATAACCTCAGATATGCAGATGACACCACCCTTATGGCAGAAAGTGAAGAACTAAAGAACATCTTGATGAAAGTGAAAGAGGAGAGTGAAAAAGTTTGGCTTAAAGCTCAACATTCAGAAAACTAAGATCATGGCATCCAGTCCCCTCACTTCATGGGAAATAGATGGAGAAACAGTGAAAACAGTGACAGACTATTTTCTTGGGCTCCAAAATCACTGCAGATGGTGACTGCAGCCATGAAAATGAAAGACGCTTGCTCCTTGGAAGAAGAGCTACGACCAACCTAGAGAGTATATTAAAAAGCAGAGACATTACTTTGCCAACAAAAGTCTGTCTAGTCAAACCCATGGTTTTTCCAGTAGTTATGAATGGATGTGAGAGTTGGGCTATAGAGAAAGCTGAGCGCTAAAGAATAATTGATGATTTTGAGAGTCTCTTGGACTGCAAGGAGATCCAACCAGGCCATCCTAGAGGAGATCAGTCTTGAATATTCATTGAAAGGATTGATGCTGAAGCTCAAACTCCAATACTTTGGCCACCTCATGTGAAGAACTGACTCTTTGGAAAAGACCCTGATGCTGAGAAAGATTGAAAGGGCGAGGGGAAGGGGATGACAGAGGATGAGATTGTTGGATGGCATCACCGAATCAATGGACGTGCGTTTGATTAAACTCCAGGAATTGGTGATGGGCAGGGAGGCCTGACGTTCTGTAGTCCATCGGGTTGCAAAGAGTTGGACGCGACTGAGCTACTGAACTGAACTGAACATCTCTCATGAGTGAAGGCAGAACCAAAGCTCTGCACGCGCAATTTGAGCAGCTGCCACTAGAAGGCAAGCTTACATCGTGATGTGATCAGTTAGCAGCTGCTGCTGCTGCTGCTGCTGCTGCTGCTGCTAAGTCGCTTCAGTCGTGTGCGACCCTGTGAGACCCCAGAGACGGCAGCCCACCAGGCTCCCCCGTCCCTGGGATTCTCCAGGCAAGAACACTGGAGTGGGTTGCCATTTCCTTCTCCAATGCATGAAAGTGAAAAGTGAAAGTGAAGTCGCTCAGTTGTGTCCGACTTTTAGCATGGACACAGCCCATGGACTGCAGCCTACCAGGCTCCTCCGCCCATGGGATTTTCCCAGGCAAGAGTACTGGAGTGGGTTGCCATGCTAGCTAAGTTAATTCAGAGCATGAAAGAACAGCAAAGGTGATCTCAGCAGAGGTTGCAAAGAGTCCATTAGTATAAAAGGAGAGGTCAGTCCGAATGACACGGACAAAATATCATGTGAGTCACTGTGAAGCCAAGCTGACGGATTATACCCATCAAAGCCCAAAGGTAGTGATACCAGAGCAGTGAACAGTATCATTTTGATGCAGAGATGACCTGTAAAGGGAGGAAGGAGGTTGCTGTCAGATTAACCAATTCTACCTTATCAGGAGTGAGGTGGGGACATTTTTCAAACACATTAAAACAGGCTAATGAAAATGTGTTGTAACCAGGTGTAATTCCACAGAAACAGATCAGAGTGAGAAGTGCTTTTTTAAACCTAAAAACAATGGCTAAATAGAATCCCTGAGGGGATATCCTTCCTATATGAATTTATTCTTTGAGAAACTGACCCCTATTTGAATATAAGCACAAGGATCCTAGAGTAGCCTGTATGTAAACAACCTTATCTCAGATTAAAGTCTTGGTGTTGTTTTGAAAGAGCTGAAAGTTATCAAACCAAATCCACTTGTTAAAATGAAGTCAGAATTCTTTGAAGGGGGACTACCTGCCTCAAAGGAAATCAGTCCTGAATATTCATTGGAAGGACTGATGCTTAAGCTGAAACTCCAATACTGTGACCACCTGATGCGAAGAACTGAACCTTGGAAAAGACCCTGATGCTGGGAAAGATTGAAGGCTGGAGGAGAAGGGGATGGCAGAGGATGAGATGGTTGCATGGTATCACCGACTCTATGGACATGAGTTTGAGCAGACTCTGGGAGCTGGTGATGGACAGGGAAGCCTAGCACACTGCAGTCCATGAGCGTCTCAAAGAGTTGGACATGACTGAGCGACTAAACTGACCTGTCTCAGGCTACCTTCCTCAGACAAGAGGACAGTTGTTAAAACTTGGATGACTAGATTCCATCCTCCCTTTTGATGACAGACCCTCCCTATCAGAATTTCTGAGGTGGGGTCTAAGCATCTGCATTGCTGGGGAGAGCCTTAGGCGATTCTTTTTATTTGCAATATTTGGAGACAGAGAAGTGTGGCACAACTCAAGTTACCTCCATGTTAGCTCTATTGGGCGCTTTAGATGGGTCAAGCTCTTAAGCTCAGCTAAGTGTCATCTGTTTGCCTACATACAGATACGCATTTTTATAAACCAGGCAAAGCCTCCCCTGTGTGGGACACCAGTATTTAATCTCATACTGTGCTAAGCACTGGATGTACATTATTGTATTTTAATGTTTCCTGAGCCAGTGAAAATATATATTGTCATTCCCTTTTATAAATCAGAGAGAACAGAGCTTCAGATAAAATTAACTGATTCATCCAAGGTCCTGCATCTAGAAAGCAACCAAACCAGAATTAAAAGCAAGATCTACTTAAATCTAAAGTTCTTTAGCTAAGAAGCAGAGGAAGAGGTAAATACTTAAAGGTTTATTAGACATTAATTTCCTCTTTGTTTCCTAAGCATAAATTTTTGAACTGGATTTTGGAAAGCTACCCCCATTTAAAATTAAAATCTTTTGTTCTACAATTCATCTAATCTCCTGAGATGTCCAGAGTTATACAGGGGAAAAGTTAATGTCTGTCCTACAATATAACTTTAGAGAAAAACTTTAGCTCCTGACTCTGTTTCAAAAGAAGAGGTAAAAAAGACTTCTAATGCTATCTCCTTGAAGGAAATCCATTTAAAATCCATCTTAATGGATTTCTTTGGTTTAGAGATGTGTTTGTAATATTTATAAACTATGAGTATTAACATTTAAAGTCAAAAGGAGGTCAGGCATTTCATCTCTACCAAAAATAAAGTGAATAAAAAGCCTAGAGAAATTACTGCAGATTTTTAGATGTCTCTAAATAAGCATATTTCACTTGTCAGAGTGTAGTCATGAACTACTATAACATAAAAATGAAATGTGGCTCGTTTTCTTTTCCTTTTAGTATATTTGGCCATTCCCATTAAATAACACCTTTTTTTTTTTGTAAACTCTACTTCATTTCAGTAGCATGCATTTAAATGTCAAGCAAGAGAGAAAAATCCAGATTTTCATACATATTTTTATTATTTCTTTCATATATATATGTACACACACACACACACATAATTGGTTACCTTTACAAATTGTTAAGAAAATCACAAACATAAAAAATTAACCCTTAAAAAAATAAAAAACCAAAAAAAATACTTCTGAAATCCATGATGATATTTACAGGAGTAAAGATAAATTACAGCATTTTCAGTTAGCCTATTTTTATTTTTAATTATATATTATGTATGCATTATATATACATATTTGATATTTTCTTTCCTTAGCTTTGTTATTATTTTAGACATATAAAAATCTTTAATAATGTATACTATTTGGTGAGTTTGCAGATAAGCATCCATTTGTGAAATCATCACCACAATTTGTGCTACTATTTTTATAAAGAATAAGTTAATTTATATTTGTATGAAGTAAGAATTATTTTCCCTCCTCCTTCTGCCCCCTCACTTCTAACCATCACTCATAGTTTTCTGTCTGTTGAACTATCCATATAGGTAGATCAGTAGGTGAAGAAGGGCAGACAATTAGGAGAGTAGATAGATAAAATGTCTTCTTTTAAAATGAGAAATAGCACATCACTGGAGTGTCTCTATATACTATATCTGAATTTACGCATTTTCAAACAGCAAAATGGTTCCCTGACTTAAACTGAAAGGATGTATGACAAAGTCACAAGCAGATGGATTTACTGCTTGTGACAGGATGCTGCTGCTGCTCCTGCTAAGTCGCTTCATTCGTGTCCGACTCTGTGTGACCCCATAGGCGGCAGCCCACCAGGCTCCCCCATCCCTGGGATTCTCCAGGCAAGAATACTGGAGTGGGTTGCCATTTCCTTCTCCAATGCATGAAAGTGAAAAGTTAAAGTGAAGTCACTCAGTCGTGTCTGACTCTTCGCGACCCCATGGACTGCAGCCTACCAGGCCCCTCCGTCCATGGGATTTTCCAAGCAAGAGCACTGGAGTGCCTTCTCCAACACTGAGGATATAGAATGTTAATAATATAAACTATATCAAGATGATGGATTTACTCTCTCAGTGTCACCTCAAAGTTATGCTGTTGACAATAACAAATGACTCGAAAACCCTAGTGACTTCCAACAACAAGGTTTAATCTCATTATGCAACCAAGAGGAGTGAATAGCTATTTGGTTCCATGACTCCATCGCTCCCCAGTGTGAGACCACAATGATGGGACAGTTACTACCTGGGACACTGCATGTATCATAGCATAGGGCAGAAAAACCATGGAAAACAAATATTTGTGTAAAAACGTGACAGTCATCTCTTCTGCTGACATTTCATTGCCCTATATAAATCCTTCATTCAAGCCTGATGTCAGTGGGTCTAGGGTGTGGAAGGAGGGTGAGCAAATATTTTTAACAATATGTAAATTACAATAGCTTTTTAAATAGTAACTGCCATATCTAACCTTGTATTATTTTATATTATTTCATCATATGAATGCATCACAAATTATTTGTGGACATTTATGTTCTAATTTTTCAAAATACAAACAATGCCTAACTGAACATATTTCAATATAAGCCTAACTATACACACTTCTTTTGGACTATGCTTAATAAATACAAATTAAAACTCTAGAATTCTCTTTTATACCTGCATTTTTCCTCAATTTTTCCTTCTTTTACAAAATAATACAAGTCATTCTTGCCTGATTAAACAGTTTATCCATTCACCAAAATACTGATAGAAGCTGGCTTAAAATATCTATTACTGTGACAGCAAACTGAAATTTGTAAAAAAAAAAAAATTTGCTTTTTTATCACTTATTGAAAAAAAAAGGTAGTTCAGGAAGGATGATTTGCTGTCCTCTGAGACTGTTTTAATCAGATTTTTTTCGCCTTGCAGACCCAAGTTACATAAAGAATTACTTCTTTGTAAGCTTTCTGGCTACTTGGATATCATTAACTGAGTTTGGGTCAACTCTGGGGTAGCTTCCTTTACTCCATGTATATTTCAAATTCTAACACACATCTGACATTCAGCCATCTGAAGAAATAACGCCATTCTTTTCCTATATCACTGAACAAACATAATCAAGTAGTGGGTAATACTTTTTGAAATTAATGGACAGTTATACCTCACTTTAAATATCATTTAAACACATAGCCTTGCTTGTGATTTTGATAGATATTATGGTATTTTATGATGTATGAATTTATTAATTATAATATTTCTAAGAAATTAAAAGATGACTACATCCATAATTTTGTAAATTTATTCATCCAACAAACATTCTGAAAACTGAGGACCTACTCTGTGAAAGACACCATGATCAGGTGCTGGAGTCATGAAGAAACAACATGATCTTGCTACCACACTCTCCCAGTTAGTACATAGCAACGCTGTGACCTAAAATCAGATCCATCTCTAGACAAAGCCTACAATTTTAAAGAGCATGTATTATGGCCTAGAGAAATATGTGCAGACTACACTATCAGTAACTGTTTTACTAAATGGAAAACAGTCTTGCTTATTCTGCTTGGTTGACAAACTAAACACATAAAATGAATGAAAATGAGATTCCTTTCACTAACCACTAACATGAATAGGGGAGGACAAAGAAACAAGAAAGTTTTTGTTTTTTCCTTTATGCTTAATATATTCAACAAATGCTTATAGAAACTCCTTATGCAGCAGGCATTGTACCATGTGCTATAGATTTAGCTGTGACTAAAACAATCCAGGAAAATACAATTAAACCACAGAAAAAGAGACATTAAAAGGAGAAAACTGCAGAGAAGACACAGGCAACAAACAAATAAAATGGAAACAACAAAAGAAAAATAATTCAGGGGAAATTATTCAACTAAAAGATAAAACCATTTCAACTTCCTCAAGTGGTATTCTTGATAGAAACTAGAAAAACTATATACAACAAAACTACTGAGGAAAAAAAGCCTTCTGGGGAAGGAAAATTTTTGAGGAGGGGAAGAGATAGAACATAAACCTGAAATATATATTTTGAAAGGGCAATAATACAAACTTACATGAAATGAAAATCTTGAGATATATATACACCAATTAAATGGCTGCATTTTAAGGCTGATGAAAGACTCCTGTGAGTGACTAAAAAAAAACTGATAGTGTTGGGAGGCAGAGATATTGAATAATATCCTTTGAGCTGAGAAGGAACTTTAAGACTTGAAAAATGGAATGCACTTACAAAGTTTATTGTGGGTAACTTATGGGGAATCAGGCAACAGTGATTCAGAGGCATTCACAGCTGTACTCTCCATAGCCAAAAGGGGTATCAGTTCAGATCAGTTCAGTCACTCAGCCATGTCCGACTCTGCGACCCAATGAACCGCAGCACACCAGGCCTCCCTGTCCGTCACCAACTCCCGGAGTCCACCCAAACTCATGCCCATTGAGTCGGTGATGCCATCCAACCATCTCATCCTCTGTCGTCCCCTTCTCCTCCTGCCCCCAATCTTTCCCAGCATCAGGGTCCTTTCCAATTCTCCAGTAGCATATTGGGCACCTACTGACCTGGAGAGTTCATCTTTCAGTGTCCTATCTTTTTGCCTTTTCCTACTGTTCATGGGGTTCTCAAGGCAAGAATACTGAAGTGGTTTGCCAATTCCTTCTCCAGTAAGGGGATTTAAATGAGCAAAAGATAAAAATAGAATCTGACCACTAGGGGAAAGTAAATCCACACTGCTGGGAACCCAGGGTTTTTCTCCTCCCAGGGGTCTCATGACTATTAACCATCGGCATCAGCAAAAGGCACTCTTCCAGTTTTCATATCAGACAAAAGCAAGAGGAACAGTTGACGAGAACTTATCTGGCTTGGGCACAGTCCTGGGAGTAGGCTAAAATTCAATCACATAGAAAGGGGAGAGGATAGGACTGCTGGCCTGAGATAGAGCTGACAAGATGGAGTCAATGTGGTTCAGCCAAATAGGTAAAAAGACTTACAAACTTTGAAACCAACTGTCCTTAGGCCTTTTCATAAAATATGAGTATAAAAGTACGGAGAAATTCTGTCACTAAAATTTTTATACTTAGATAATATGTCATCATGGAGAAGGGAACAGCAACCCACTCCAGTATCTCGCCTGAAAAATCCCCTGGACAGAGGAGGCTGGCGGGCTGCTGTCCATAGGGTCGCACAGAGTTGGACACGACTGAAGTGACTTAGCATGCAAGCATGCATTGGAGAAGGAAATGGCTACCCACTTCAGTATTCTTTCCTGGAGAATCCCAGGGACAGAGAGCCTGGTGGGCTGCCGTCTATGGGGTTGCACAGAGTCAGATACGGCTAAAACGACTTAGCAGCAGCAGTATGTCATCAAGAATCAAAGAAAGATAAATATTCTCAAGACATATATTTTACTAAAGGCTACTATGGGGAGTGGAGAAGGCAATAGCAAACCACTTCAGTATTCTTGCCTTGAGAATGCCATAAACAGTATGAAAAGGCAAAAGATAGGACACTGAAAGATGAACTTCCCAGGTTCATAGGTGCCCAATATGCTACTGAAGAGGAGTGGAGAAATAACACCAGAAAGAATGAAGAGACATCTGGAGCCAAAGCAAAATCAACACCCAGCTGTGGATGTGACTGGTGACGGAAGTAAAGTCTGATGCTGTAAAGAGCAATATTTCATAGGAACCTGGAATGTTAGGTCCATGAATCAGCGTAAACTGGAAGTGGCCAAACATGAGATGGAAATAGTGAACATTGGCATTTTAGGACTCATTGAACTAAGATGGACTGGAATGGGACTGGAAGATCAAATTGCCAATATCTGTTGGATCATCAAAAAAGCAAGGGAGTTCTAGAAAAACATATATTTCTGCTTTATTGACTACGCCAAAGCCTTTGACTGGGTGGATCACAATAAACTGTGGAAAATTCTGAAAGAGATGGGAATACCAGACCACCTGACCTGCCTCCTGAGAAATCTGTATGCAGGTCAGGAAGCAACAGAGAACTGGACATGGAACAACAGACTGGTTCCAAATCGGGAAAGGAGTACGTCAAGGCTGTATATTGTCACCCTGCTTATTTAACTTATATGCAGAGTACATCATGAGAAATGCTGGGCTGGATTAATCACAAACTGGAATCAAGATTTCCGGGAGGAATATCAATAACCTCAGATAATGCAGATGACACCACTCTTATGGCAAAAAACGAAGAAGAGTTTAAAAGCCTCTGATGAACATGAAAGAGGAGAGTGAAAAAGTTGGCTTAAAACTCAACATTCAGAAAACGAAGATCATGGCATCCGGTCCCATCACTTCATGGCAAATAGATGGGGAAACAATGGAAACAGTGCCAGCTCCAAAATCACTTGATAGTGACTGCAGTCATGAAATTAAAAGACACTTGCTCCTTGAAAGAAAAGCTATGATCAACCTAGAGAGCATATTAAAAAGCAGAGACATTACTTTGCCAACAAAGGTCCATCTAGTCGAAGCTATGGTTTTTCCAGCAGTCACGTATGGATGTGAGAATTGGACTATAAAGAAAGCTGAGTGCCAAAGAATGGATGCTTTTGAACTGTGATATTGGAGAAGACTCTTCAGAGATCTAACCAGGCCATCCTAAAGGAAATCAGTCCTGAATATTCATTGGAAGGACTGATGCTGAAGCTGAAACACCAATACTTTGTCCACCTGGTGTGAAGAATTGACTCACTTGAAAAGACCCCTGATGCTGGGAAAGGTTGAAGGCGGGAGGAGAAGGGGACGACAGAGGATGATATGGCTGGCTGACATCACCAACTTGATGGACCTGAGTTTGAGTAAGCTCCAGGAGTTGGTGATGGACAGGGAAGCCCGGTTTGCTACATTCCATGGGGTCGCAAACAGTCAGACATGATTGAGTGACTGAAGTGAACTGAACTATGGGGGAAGCCTGACTGATACTTTTCTAGGACAGTATCAGTTTCATGTTAGGTATATTTTCTGAAAACATTTTATCAAATATAAATTCTTCTTCATGTAAAGCAGATCCTTACTTAGAAATTCATGTGCCTACTTTCAGATATACTGGTCTGTGGAGCTCACTGTAAGCCTTTTATATTGTGGGTTATCTGTTTTTAGAATTTGTTCAGGAAAATCAGAGCCAAACTGGGAAAACACATTAAAGCTTCTCCTGGTGAAACATGAGCCACAGATACTCTGTCAAAATCACATAAATGAGATTCTTTATGTGATACTATAGCTGGCAAAGCATGGAGTTTTGGACAAAGAAGGGAGTTTGATATTACAAAACTGTATTTGGTTCCCACCAATACACTTCATAATTATCAGCCGCCTATGTTTACTAATTAACCTCTCGTGACTATGTTCTATCATCTGTAATACGAAGAATCTTAAAAATAGTACTATCACTAGTTATTATGAAGCTTATCGTTATAAATTAGTAGATCCCACATAATATATGACTTTTCTTTCCATAATGAATAATTTTATGCCCTTCTCACCTTAGTCCAGCAGCATATCAAAAACAATAAGAAACCAAACACACAGAAAACTATATGCCATTATAAAGTTGATCATCCTTTGCTTCTCCTGCACCACGTTCTAATTAGCCTTAGTTTAATGGAAATAACGGAATTTGTCAGCAGAAATGCCTGCAGTAACAATGAAATTTTATAATACAACAGTATGGAGCGAAGTCAATTACTTAATATTTCTAATGGTTAGTATCTTCACCCATCAAATGTACTTAATAATCCCTACTTTTCAGTTTCATGAGGCTTAAATGAGGTAAAATTATGAACATTCAGAACAGAGTAAATGCTTAGTATTTAATACTCTCATTTGACCTTTTTTGTATTTTCAGAGCTTTCAAAGACTGTAAATATTTCCCAGAAATTTTCAGAATTATAAGTTACTAGATAGGTAATATTTACCTTAAATAATTTTAGAAGGAGAACAACATAAAATTGTACAGCAAAGACTCTAAATGGTATTTTAAAGTGGCCTTTTAAAGCAACCTCCTCTTCATTTAGATGACATTTTGAAGGGGAGCCTTGCGGGTTGCAAAGGGGAGTCCATGGGGTCACAAGAGTCAGACACGATTTAACAACTAAACAAAAACAACAAGAAGCTAATATTACATAAATATATCAAGGCTGACATCTTTGGCTCAATACTCCAGTGGACACAATTTTGTAGGTGAAAGGGGGCTTTGGCATCCTCATATGCATCCTCTCTGCTTAAGAAGAACCTACTACAAAGAGGTCTCTGGGGGAGAAAATACGTGGTGATTATCTGAGTTACACCCTTAGCACCATCCCTGGGGGACTGGGCACATTACTTCAGACAATGTTTACAACAATTACATAAGTAGGTAATATTACTGCCAGGTTGCAGATTTTGAAACTGCCAGAGACTGGACATTGATGCTATCAATCCCATTAGAACAGAAACTAAATAACAACCAACTCTCTATATTTTAGGTGGTGCTTATGACAGTATCTGGCACACAGTAAATATTCTGTAAATGATCATTTTATCATATTCCTTTCAAGACCATACATTTACCATACAATGTGGAACTGTTCTCTGCTCCACAATGATTTGTCTTGGGCTATTAGTACTGTGTTTAATTTTGTTTAATTTTTCTCTCAGCTTTTTTTAGAGTTGTAAAATAGCTTCTTAACTAAAATTTCATTTTAGTATATTATCCAAGGTTTTATATGCCAAGAAATTAACAGGAAAGGGCTGCTGCTGCTAAGTCACTTCAGTCGTGTCCGACTCTATGCAACCCCAGAGACAGCAGCCCACCAGGCTACCCCGTCCCTGGGATTTTCCAGGCAAGAACACTGGAGTGGGTTGCAATTGCCTTCTCCAAAAGGAAAGAATAAAGTGAGACAAAAGGAGTTATATAATTCTGTAGAGAGAGAGTAAGCATAAGTTGTTGTTTTTTTTTAATGTCTGATCGTTTTCGCCAGTAGACCAAGTAGATGGAAACATGAGTAAGATGTGCAATAAGATTAACTGGAGAACCATAAAGAAGGGCAAGAAAAGTGGAAAATTTAGCTGGCAATACCTGCACAATAAATATAACTAAAATGCTACTGAATTTAAAAAGAGATTCCTGATCTTCACATTATTTGCTAATTTTTAAAACGTTTTTTTTAACTGATACTCACTTTTAAAAGGAGAGGGAAACGTTATGGAAATGATTATGATTTTATTCTCTCTTAGCTGATGATGTTTTTCAAGACATTTAAATTAACTGCTAAACCAAGGATGAAATAAACTGATAAAGCCAAAAAATAATATTTTGAGCTGTATTTCCTCAGTGTTCATGAAAAAATACAAAGATCTCTGAATATAAATTCTCTGTGAAATGGAACAGTTGCCACATAGTATAAATTACTAGTGACAAATTTCTGGCAAAATACTTTATGTAACATCAAGCGCTTAGGATTCAAGGGGGTGACCTCAGCTATTCTGATACATGCTCCTCAAAAGGAAAGCTTCTGGTGGCACTGAAGAGTGTTAGGAAATTCCAGGTAAGTTTAGTTTGCACCACTGCAGATTTTTACGTGTATGTGGGAAGGTGGTCCTTATACATGTTCAACTTACACTTTATGCATGGAAACGTTTTGAAAATACTGTATACTGGAAACACTGAATACTCTGTACTTAGAAATATTTACATTTGTTATTTGAATGTATAATTAACTGCTTGGATTTAAGGTCCATAAGAGCAGGAATTATATGAACTGTCTAGCGTATATCAAGTGCCCCATAATAGTGTTAAAATCAATCAATGAATAATTCTAATTAATAAACCTTTAAAATCTGAACCATAGGGAAAGAGGAAATGATGAGTGAGAGCAGAGAAAGATTTCAGAGTAATTGGGGGATAGGTTTGAGGAGGTTGGAAGTATTTCTAACTTTGAGCAACTTTGCAGAGATAGACTAAAAATTTCCCCTAGGTGATTCATGGAGAGATTTAATGAATCCCAGTGTTAACATCTACTTATAAAATTGTATTGAATCCTGAATTTCATCCTAGAGATTAGAGACAAAGAATGTCTTTAAAATGCCTTCCTTATTCCCCAGAAGGATTCCAGTCAAAATGGGCTGACACTGACAGGATTTCTCCCTCCACTGTAGAGCTTATGAGGCAGGCTACTCAGCTGGAATTTCAGGTTTATTTGACATGTATTTCATTTATCATTGCCATCTTTTGAATTGTAACCACTTTACCTCTGGGTTTTCATATGTATAATTCGCCATGTATCTTACTCAGGATAAAGGTTGTCATAGGTGAATTTCTGCTTCTCACCTGAGCTTTGAGAAATGGTCCTACATTTCACAATATTTGACTCACTACAAAATTCAAGTCCTGAACTGCCAATATTTGTCCTAGACAGGCTAACTAAGAATGGAGAGAAATCTCTGCTCAAAGAATATAACATTCCTCATAAAAATCTACTTAACTAGAGAAGAAAGAATAAAGGATGCCTTTTCGTGATTATAGATAGTGGTGGTGGTAGTGGTGGGGGTGCCTCCAAGATGCATTGCTTCTGAGATTCTTTCATTAAACTGTTCTAGTAGAGCAGAGACTGATTTTTTTTTTCTTTTTGTTGTATCTTCTCTGTCTGCCACAGAGAGAATGCTGAACAATATGTATTGGATCAAGAAATTAAGTTTATGTAAAACCAAGCCAGGCATTGATGACATGGGAATAAAACAGCTAGTCCTAATCCTCAAGGAGCTCTCAGCTTAATGGAGGGAATGAATGTATATGATTACTGTACAAGATGATAAGCCTACCAGTGCTGATAAACACTGAGGTGCAAAAGTAGCACAGAGGAAAACTGCTGAATTCAGATCAGTAGAAGTGGGAGAGAGTAAAGGCTTCCTATAGGAGATGGTGCTAAAATTCATTCTTCAAGCACTAGGAATTAGCCATATAAGTAATGGGTAAATAATTATTAATGACAAATGCAGGGAAGAAGGTCACATTGGTACATGTCTAGGTGTAGCATAGTGAGAAGCAATTCTGTTTTTTTAATCTTCTTGTTCTTGATGGTCTCCTATCTTACCCCTTTATTTCATCCAACACCACCAAGTCCAATAAATATCGTCTTCAAAAGAGAAATTTAATTACCGTATTGTTATAGACTGAACCATGTCCTCCAAAATTTATACGTTGAAGTATTTATCCCCTGGTAATTCAGAATGTGACTGTATTTGGAGATAGGTCTTTAAAGAGGTAACTGTTAAAAGGGATAATTCGAGTGAGCTATAATCCAATATGACAGTTTTCCTTATGAGAAGGCAATTAGGACAGAGACACATAAAGAAGGAAGACCATGTGAAAACAGAGAGAGAAGACAACTATCAACAATGCAACAAGAGAAATGATCAAAAGAAACCAAGCCTGCCAACACATTAATCTCAGATGTGCAGCCTCCAGAACTGTGAGCAGATACATTCTGTTGTTCCAGCTACTCGGTCTGCGGTAGTTTTTCATGGTAGCCCTAGCAGATTAACACAATGAATGATACCACGAGTGCTCTTCCAACACTGATAAAAGGGTAAAGACCCTCACAAAAAAATAAAAAATCAAAATAAAGATCCTTCGTTCATTTTGTATTCAGTTCATTCATTTAGTTATGCCTGACTCTTTGTGACCCCATGGACTGTAGCCTACCAGGCACCTCTGTCCATAGGATTTTCCAGGCAAGAGTACTGGAGTGGGTTGCCATTTCCTTCTCCAGGAGATCTTCCCAACCCAGGGACTGAACCCAGGCCTTCCGCATTGTAGGCAGACGCTTTACCATCTGAGCCACCAGGGCTATAAAACTCCTCATCAAATGTCCCAGGTTAGGACACACAATTTTGAGTGGCACAAGCCTGCTATGGCCCCTTTGCCTAGTGAAACAATAAAACTATCCTTTCCTACTGCACCCCAAACTCTGTCTCTGAGACTCTATTCTTGGCACTGGTGCACAGAGGCCAAGATTTCAGCATCAAATCCACAACACGGAACACCATCCAGGTGTCGGCAGTTCCTTCTAGAGTGAGACTGCAGTATGCAGAGGAGCGCTGCACCTTACTGTTGCACATGCCTTCTTCTTATTCCAAACTACCGTTCCAGACACTGAATAGTCTACTCAGTATCCAGCAGAGCAGACAGAACAAGCAAATGAACCATCTGTTTCAGAGGCTTTGTCCATGAAACCCAGGTAACTCAGAGTGTGATGCAGACTCAAAGCTGGCAAACACAGGTAGACTGGCATAGTGCATTAAGCAATTAGATTACCCGTCCTCATAGCTCATCTTTACCACTGACCAGCCATTGGGCCTTGGATAAGAGTGTCATTATCTCTTAATTTCAATTTCTTCATCAAAAATGAAAACACATTTGACTCATCGGTTTCTTAAGGTTATTTCAAAACAAAGCATTCTCTCATTGCAGATTTCAAAGATATGCCCAATTTAAGTGTTCTCTTGTTTTTATATATTTTAGTATATTCTGCTATATTTTGTAAAGCATTGGTGCAGATGTATGACCATGGTCAGTGTGCAGAGAGATGTTATGGGCTACAGCAGTGGCTTCACCAAAGACAGTGCAGTGAGAAAAGGGTTTGTCTCCTTTGGACACGATCATCCATCGTTGTTGTGAAGTGTTCGAGAATGTCTGCTTCCTGAATCTTCATGCCAGACAGGATGACTAAGACCCCCAGTATTGTTGTTCTTTGTGAATTCTGACTTTCAATTAACTAAAATCTAACAAAGGAAGTCCTCACTTTCATACCGTCCAAGTGTTTCTTTTAGGATCAGTGACATAGAAGAATCTTTCAGGCGGATTATTTTAAAAAGGTTTACTCGGGGCACTAGTACACTAATATTCTACCTTAAATATGAATTTTATTCAGATTTTAGAAATAACATGAAAAGATTTAAAAAAAGCTTTGTCTTTAATGAAATACAGTTCACTGGTGAAGAAAGAAAAACAGGCACGAAGAAGGTGTAAATGCATCTGTGTATCTGTCTAATACGTATAAGCGGGGGGTTTTGTGGGGGGGGCGGTGTTCAAATTACTGCAGAGTTGGTATGTGGAAAGCCTGGAATAAAATTAATGAGAGTAAAGATTAAATAAGTAGGAACACCAAGTGCTCAAAACTATTCACTAAAGTGACTCACTTTTCTTAAGAAAGTGCTAAAAGTAGTACTCCATGGAAGAGTTTTAAAACTGCTCTATTTAAATACTAGAAAATTAAAGAACAATTCACATATCTGTCTTCAGGGTCCTCATTGGCCTCACTCTATAAGAGACTTTGAAATTTTAGTTCAGAAACCAGAGGAAAACTATCTGGAGAGCAAGACATCTTCTATTGAGATTCTAGTAATTCATGGCTTTTTTAAGATATCACTATCTTCAGAATATCACTTCTCATGATGCTTTTTAACTGTATTTTACACTCCAAAATAAGACTGACTCACCAACTATATCATTTTAAAATTTTAAAAATTAAAAAAACTTGAGTATCTCAATTTCTAGAAAATTGAATTAAACAATGTGATTTTCTGAGTTTCTTTCGAAGTCAAGGCTAAAGTTGAATTTAGCTTTATGAAAACAGCATACCTAGAATCGAATAGCTGTGTCTCAGACTTTGACCCAGGATAGAAGGATAAGCCTCCTATTCCCTCCCCACACTCCCTCCTTATATCCCCTTTTTAGTTAGTTTTTTTTTTTCTTTTTCTTGTTTATATTTAGGAAAACTAAAACAAATTTCATTTAAAAAACAGGTTGTGTGTGTGTGTGTGTGTGTGTGTGTGTACTTATGTGTATAAAATCAGAAGGATATAATAGCACCTCCATTTAACAGATTAAGGATCTTATGATTAGCGAAGTTAAGTGAAATGCCCGAAGAAGAAAACAACTAGCTAGTGACAGAATTAAAAAGATTATTTAGTTGTCTTGCCTATCAATTCATTGTCTCAACCCTATCGTTCAGGTGGGAAACTGCTTCAACACTGAAGGATGGCAGTGAGGAATTCAGTGGAAATTTTTGCATAAAATCAGCTCAGTGATAGTATGTAAGGTAGCAGAAAATTCGTAAAATAGTATCCCTTGAAAATTTATTTCACTGTAGTCTGTATATTGGAAATGAAAAGATTAAACAGGAATACAGAAGTGCTTTGACCTAGGGGTGATTAAACATGTTAGCCACTCAGGGAATGTTATGGCATCTAGAGATGTGCCCATCATGGGACTCTTCAGTTACAAATGCAATCAAACAGTGACCTGGTCCTCCAGAGGGAACAGAGTCTACTATTCTTTATTCTTATATATTCACCAACATGTGCATGCATGCTAAGTCACCTCAGTTCTGTCCAACTCTTTGCGACCCTATGAACCATAGCCCACCAGACTATTCTGTCCATGGGATTCTCCAGGCAAGAATACTGGATTGGGTTGCAATGCCCTTCTCCAGGAGATCTTCCCAACCCAGGAATCGAACCCTCATCTCTCATCTCTTAAGTCTCCTGCGTTGGCAGGCAGGTTCTTTACCACAAGTGCCACCTGGAAAGCCCTCACCAATACCAATGAGTAGAACAAAGATGGCAGCCAACCAGAAAACATAAAGTGCTCAGAGCTGCAGGAGAAAGAAACTGTCAAGCACACACAAACACAAAAGGAATTTTTCCTAGTTTATGAGCAAGGCTTTTGCAACGCGAGTGGCAGAGAGTTATTGCTCACCAAATAGTCCACCACAGGCCACCAGAAGAGGCAAAGAATTACACAATTCAAGAAGTAATAGAAACCAGAACACCATAAAATTCATTCCTTAACTAAAGCTGGCTAAGGTCTCTCATTTGTTCCTTTGTGTAGTGATTGATAATTAAATCAGAATATCACTATTTATTACTTCTTATGCTAACTACATAGTGGAATGTGTTCAATTATCACTCCATTGAATAAATTCAGCTTTTTCCTTATAAGTAAACTTTTATTGTCTTCACAAAGTACCAGATAAACAAAGCCATACAAGTATACAGTGGGACTGAAAGACGTCTGGATTAAGAGAGTCCTGTTCAAATATGGCCATCAGTATTCACACGCCACAGTGGCAAAGCTAGATAATCAGTTTCCATTCAAGAATATTTCAAAGAGCTAGGCAAATATAAGTCATGGTCAACATTTTATCTTTGCTTAAGTTACAGTTCTGATATAAAAGGAATACAGAAATGTAAAGGCAAAGAAAAAATGGTGCATCCCACGGAATTAAAGAATATCACAAAAAATAAAAGCTTCAGAACTTCAACAAGTCATTTCAATAGAATGATTGTGTCTGGGTAAACAGTGTCTGCATACAGAATCCAGTTACGCTCCATTACTTGATTTCAAGAGGATATAATTGAAAAGATTCCTTGGAAGAAAGTCTCTGTCTTTTGTCATACCATTTGCCATAGTTTTTCTTCAGTTTCTCTGTATTTCCTGTCATTCATTCAAGTAAACAAAAATCAAAGCCAAGATCACAGTCACATACAATAACCGTCTCATTTGGGAAAGAAGGCTAATTTGAAAAAGAACTTGGAAGATGTAAATTTTAAACCTTCCTCTTAAAAGTGACTGGAGTTCCCAACTAAATAAACCTTCTGGATCTTTCAATAATACTCCCCTCTCTTCAAAACAGTCAGATGACGCAGACAGAAATGGAAACTGAAAAAGGCTCCATCACTAATTCAACTGAGCTGAAACAATGGTTTCTGTGAGTACTGGTTCTTTCAACTCCCAATGGCCTGTCTCTTGATTTTAACAACTAACAAAAGACTAACAAATAAAAGTGCTTATGAGTCTAATAATCACTGAGTAACTGATGATGTGAGAACACAGTGACTTTTTGTAGTTTATTTTTCTGGGTCTTCCAATTTTCATTACAGTGCTGAATATGATCTTTGCATTCAAGTGTTGACTTAATGGTCATGTTTGAAGTCTGAGGAATTTTACACAGAATATTCAGGTGTACTCATATATCTTTTTTCACAAGGTAGTAGTTTAAGTTTGGGTTAGTGTCTCGGTCAAGGAAATATTAAGTCCCTATCACATATTAAGTTCAGATTAAATTTGAGTCAGTAATACTTTTTACCCATATTTCTCTTATGAAACTAGAAGTAAAGAAAGGAAGGTATTTTTAAAGAATGCGTTTTAGCGAAGCTTGCTTCTGATATTTCATGTCTCTGGAGACCAGTTTCAATGAAAAACTTCCCACAAGACTAGAGAACATAGGGACAAAGTACAATGCTGGTGCTTTACATAATTTCCAGTGAATACAGCTTTTAGCACTCACATATTGAGTATCTTTGAAATAGCCCATTGTTTTGTTTTTCTGTAACAGCATTGACTAAAATGGGCCTTTGAAGACAGCTATACTATCAAGGGAAGCTCTGGTATGAATAAACATGGGAATAAATTTTTATGTACAGCTTTACTGGATATGAAGGGATTCCCTTAGTGCTCTTCTTTGTCATATGCTGAGGGGCCACCACAAGAAAGATAATTATGGTCACTGAATAATGATGATGGTGACAGCAAATACTGTCAAATGTTTATTACGTACTATGCACTATCATAAACATGCAAAGAAATAAGCTCATCAGTCTTCACAGTAACTGTATGAATAACTATTATTATCTTGATTTTACAGATAAAGAAGCATAGAAGGGTTAAAGTAATTTGCATAAGTAAGCAGCTGAGTCAGAATTTCAACCCTAACCATCATGAACTTATCCACAATCCATGACTTTAACCATTTAACCAACCATGCTAAATTTACTCAGAGAAGGCAATGGCAACCCACTCCAGTACTCTTGCCTGGAAAATCCCATGGACAGAGGAGCCTGGTAGACTGCAGTCCATGAGGTTGCTAAGAGTTGGACATGACTGAGTGCCTTCACTTTCACTTTTCACTTTCATGAAGTGGAGAAGAAAATGACAACCCACTCCAGTGTTCTTGCCTGAAGAATCCCAGGGCTGGGAGGGCCTGGTTGCTGCCATCTACGGGGTCACATAGAGTCGGACATGACTGAAACAAATTAGCAGCAGCGGCAGTAGCTAAATTTACTATGGTATACATACTATACTATACTATACTATACTATATATCTTATTCTACTGTACTATATCATACTATACCCGACTATTCTACTTTATGGCAAATGCTTTCTTACCCCCCAAAAGTATCAATTTAATTCCCACCTAATCTGGTATTAAAAAGCTAACTAGAGTGAAAACACTAAATTATGGAGAGAAAGTAATTTTCTAGATTAATTTAATCAAGGAAAGTCTGGGACCTGTATCATTTCTCATTCTTCACTCAACAAATATTTCTTGAGCATTTGTCGTGTCAGATACTTAGCTTACACCAGAGTTACAGCAGAGGCCAAGGCAAATAGGAGCTGTGCATTTAAGACATTAACGTAAGACAATAAGATGATAATAAACAAGGAAACAGTTCAACCTTCGTGCTACGAGGGAAATAAAATGGATAGTATGAAAGAAAGTGACCTAGGGTTGCTTTAATAGCATGGGAAGAAAGTCTCCTTTATGGGATGACATCTGAATTGAAATCACAATGATGAGAAGGGGCCACCCTGGGCTGCTCTGGGGCAACAACAGAAGCAAGTCAGTGAAGAGCTGTGTAAACAAGGGACTGTTTGGCATTTACAGTAAAGAGTAGAAAACTCTGAACCACAAGTCATGACTCATTTTCAGGAGGCTGAATATAAATGAAGATGTAAATTAGTCCTGCTTCTTGCTCCAAGGCCATGAAATGGAACTCTAATTAGCATAAATGGGAGGTCTCCAGCTTCTTGTAACCATACGATTATGAAAGATCTATTTTAACAATGTGTTTTAATATTATTTTTTTGTGTAAAGAAGCAATACATTACCATGCAAATAGTTTAATAATGTCTTAGTGCATCCATGAATATCACCAATTTTTAGCAGGTCTATTAAGTTACAAATTTTTGGAAAATCTGAACACAAAATCATAAATGTCTTTTAATCCAAATTAGGATTAATATGTCTTTTTAAAATGCTGGGCAGAAATGGATACAGTTCCATGAAATGCTAAAAGAAGCTATCTCTAGTTAGAAGAAACTTGAATTTAGATTTTCCAAATTTGGGTTAATGATCTGAAATAACTGTCCAAAATAGATGCGCTTTGTCAGTCACTCAGTCATGTCTGACCCTTTGTGACCCCATGGACTGCAGCCTGACAGGCTTCTCTGTCCACAGAATTCTCCAGGCAAGAAAACTGAAGCGCGTTGCCATTCCCTTCTCTGGTCCAAAATAGATAAATAATTAAATATGTTGTAAAACTTGACTATAATGAATTACCAGACAACAAATAAAAAGGATGCTTGCAATAACAAGGACTTCAATACTCTTTCTTCTAGTTTTATATAACATACAACATCCACCACCTACTAAAGCACTATATATAATTTTCACATTCATTATATATATTATATATATATACATGATTGTGAATTTTCTCCTATTCTGGGAGAAATTAATATAAAATATTATAAATATATATTATTATAAATATAATAAATTATTATAGAAATATAATAATTTTCAATGCAGTATCCCTCCCTATACTGTTCAGCTGCACGAAGCCTAGAACATTTCTGACATTCAGTAAATACTGAATGAATAAATAAATAGATGAATAGGTAGGTATAATTGTTTTAATGGTTGAAAGTTAAAATATCTTGATCTAAATTTTAAAGAATATTAATGTTAAACCAGATTACTTTCTAATCTCTTTCATCTTTAATCTATGACTGTAAATTAAGACCACTAAAGTCTATAAATCTGGATGACATTGAAAAAAGTGGTATGCACACTAAGTAAATACTAGTTAACCCCATAGAAACAGTTTCTATAGAGACTGTGCTGAAAAAACAAATTAATGAGCAAGCTTCCTTTTCTTGATCTTGACAAGCTAAATTCTCAAACTAGTCTAATTGAGTTTAATATGATGTGAATCCTAGAGGTTTAATTCTATGTTCTATGCAAGCACGTGTACACATGCACAACCATTCTATGGACAACACTCAAATGATGGTAGCAGAAGGGGAAATAGCTATTTTCATGAAGAGATTTTCTAAATTGTTGAAATTTTGGAAATTTCTGTTTTATAAAATCATTGCACCATTTATCTAACAGTCCATGTAAACAATCCAGTTTTTGTCTTTTATACTCATACACAAGAGAAAGTTGCTTATTTTAGAATCAGTGCAGCCCTTAAATTTCAGACTAACTTATGGCATTCATAAACACTTTCATTCAAGTGCAGTAGAATGTTTAAGATTAAAGGCTGACATGCAATATACTAAGTTATAAACTACAGAATACTTGTTAAAATTAGGGACTGGCGTGTAAACTTTAATACATGGATTTGGGCATGTATAACTTTTTCATTACTAATTATTTTCAGTTTACAAAGAGAATAAATGTCTATTATAGAAACTTTCACCTACATGGAAAGACAAAACAACTAAAGCTCTCTATATACGAGCAAAAGCAAAAATACATTTTTGTTGTTATCCTATGATTCATGCTTTTTTAAAAAGAAGAAAAATATCCAGATATTTTTAGAATCATTTTTAAAATTACTAACTCCTTAAGATTTTTATGATTTTTGTCAGCTTTGTTTTATTTGTAAAATCTTGAAGCAAATTATGTAAAATGTGTGCAACAGGAAACATATTTTGACAAAGGAAAGATACGATAATAATTAAAAGTATGATTTGTTGTTGATATTGCTGTTCAGTGACTAAATCTTGTCCAACTCTTTGTGGCTCCATGGACTTGTAGCACGCCAGGCTCCTCTGTCCTCCACTACCCCGGAGTTTGCTCAGATTCATGTCCATTGAATCAGTGATGCTATCTGACCATCTCATCCTCTGTTGCCTCCTTCTCCTTCCATCTTTCCCAGCATCAGGATCTTTTCCAATGGGTCAGCTCTTCACATCAGATGCCCAAAGTATTGGAGCTTTAGCATCAGTCCTTCCAGTGAGTATTCAGGGTTGATTTCCTTTAGGATTGACTAATCTGATCTCCTTGCTATCCAGGGGACACCTGAGAATCTTCTCCAGCACACAGTACCAAAGCAAGAATTCTTGGCACTCAATCTTCTTTATGGTCTAACTCTCACATCTGTACATGACTACTGGAAAAACCATGACTTTGACTATATGGACCTCTGTTGGCAAAGTGAAGTCTCTTCTCTTTAATATGCCATTTAGGTTTGTCATAGCTTTTCTTCCAAAGAGCAAGTGTCTTTTAATTTCATGGCTGCAGTCACCATTTACAGTGATTTTGGAGCTCAAGAAAATAATGTCTGTCGGTGTTTCCACTTTTCCCCCTTCTATAAGGGAAATAAATAAGATATTTACTGATAAAAACTAAAACAGCAAACTTAAAAAAACCTTAATCACCTGCAATCAGACTGCAATCACCCAAAATGCTTTAGGGAAAGGGAAAATATAACTTAAAGCTATTCTATTTTTTATGATCTATGTAAAGTTTCATAAATTATACTATTTAATCCTAGCAATGTACAGAAGAGGAAATATAATTGCAACCAATTCATAGAATAAAAAACCTGGATTTTAGAGATCATAAGCAAACTGTTAATATCATATGAATGAAAACTGTAAAATGCATAACCAGTTTTGGCAGACTTCAAACCCTTTATGATTCAATCAATACTTTTCTATACATGGAACTATGAGGGAGGAGATATCAGTACAAGAGAAAGAATCCTTGATAATTCAAATTTATGAAAAACAGAATTTGGACCCAAAATATGTTTTCCCTAAATTCAAAATCTTTTGGAACTATATATATCCTCATTTCTGATCCAATAAGAATTACAGACTAAATGAACCTAGTATTTATTTGAAAACTAGGGATTCTGAAGACACTTGAATTAGTATTTCACACCATCAAATCTCACACGTATGAGAAATACACACATTTCTTTTAAAAATTGTTTTATGTTTCAGATTCTTTTGAGGCAAAACAAACAAACAAAACCTTTTAAAAGGGTGCTTGAAGTATAATACATTGTTGATGAGAAAAGGAACATGACTCATTAGAAGAAGCCTCAGAGGCTTAATTCTGATTCTAGCCCTCACTTGCCCTTATGTTGATGAACATACCCTATTCTTCTTCTGTGCATAAGCATTAATACCACTAATTGAAGATGACTGGTTCACTACTATTGTTCAGTATGTCAGAGATAAAGTTGGACAAATTACATCTCCAGAGATTACAGGGTATCAATTCTCCTATTGAATCTCCATCAAAACACATCTGAACAATATGAATGGCTACCGTGATCAATGGTCACTGTTCTGCATTTTCTTCATTTAAGTATGATTCTCACAGACTTTGAACACTCTTGGCAAACCCGAAGTTTTGATCAAAGGCCAGGACTCCTGAAGTTTAACCCCAGATGATCATCTTTATGAAAATCATCTATTTAGAGAAATACAAAAGGAAACACTGAAGAAGAAACAGAAAAATTCTCGTGAAAAGACAAACATTTAATAAGAACCTGCACTGTGGGTGGGGTTGTAAATTGGTGCAGGCACGTGGAAAACAGCATGGAGGATCCTCAAAAAACTGAAAATAGAAATACCATATGACTCAGAAAATTCCATTTTGGATATTTGCACAAAGAAAATGAAAATGCCAATTCAAAAAGATATGTATACCTCTATCTTAACTGCAGCCTTATTTACAATAGCCAAGATATAAGTTCAGTTCAGTCCCTCAGTCGTGTCTGACCCCATGAACTGCAGTACGCCAGGCCTCCCTGTCCATCACCAGCTCCCAGAGTCCACCCAAACCCATGTCCATTGAATCAGTGACACCATCCAACCATCTTGTCCTCTGTCATCCCCTTCTTCTCCTGCCCTCAATCTTTCCCAGCATCAGGGTCTTTTCAAATGAGTCAGCTTTTCGAATCAGGTGGCCAAAGTATTGCAGTTTCAGCTTCAACATCGGTCCTTCCAATGAACAGCCAGGATTGATCTCTTTTAGGATGGACTGGTTAGATCTCCTTGCAGTCCAAGGGACTCCCAAGAGTCTTCTCCAACACCACAGTTCAAAAGCATCAATTCTTCGGTGCTCAGCTTTCTTCACAGTCCAACTCTCACATCCAAACATGACCACTAGAAAAACCATAGCCTTGACTAGATGGACCTTAGTCAGCAAAGTAATGTCTCTGCTTTTGAATATGCTATCTAGGTTGGTCATAACTTTCCTTCCAAGGAGTAAGCGTCTTTTAATTTCATGGCTACAGTCAACATCTGCAGTGATTGATTTTGGAGCCCAAAATAATAAAGTCTGACACTGTTTCCACTGTTTCCCCATCTATTTCCCATGAAGTGATGGGACTGGATGCCATGATCTTCGTTTTCTGAATGTTGAGCTTTAAGCCAACTTTTTCACTCTCCTCTTTTACTTTCATCAAGAGGCTTTTTAGTTCCTCTTCACTTTCTGGCATAAAGGTGGTATCTGAGGTTATTGATATTTCTCCCAGCAATCTTGATTCCAGCTTGTGTTTCTCCCAGTACAGCATTTCTCATAATGTACTCTGCATAGAAGTTAAATAAGCAGGGTGACAACATACAGCCTTGACGTACTCCTTTTCCTATTTGGAACCAGTCTGTTTTCCATGTCCAGTTCTAACTGTTGCTTCCTGACCTGCATAGAAAAGGCCATGCTAGTAAATCTTTAATCCAATTTTTTGCTGATAGGTGGAGCTGTGTTCCCTCTCTGTAGTAGAGGTAATGGCAGTAATGGCAACCTCCTTCAAAAGGGCTTATGCAAACATGCCAGGCCTCTCAAGACTCTTTTGGTCAGTACCCCTAACCCCGCAGCAGACCACTGTCGACCCATGCCTCCACCAGACTTCAGGACACTCATAGGCATGTCTGGCTCAGTCTCTCTCTCTCTCTTTTTTTTTTTTTTAAATTTGTTCATTTATCTTAATTGGAGGCTAATTACTTTACAATATTGTATTGATTCTGCCACACATCAACATGAATCCGCCAGGGGCGTACACGTGTTCCCCATCCTGAACCCCCCTCCTACCTCCCTCTGAGTGGCTCACTGTTCCCGTCTCCTGGGTCCTGGTCCACATAAGATTTGTTTCTGTCCTCCAAGAGTCTCTGTTTCCCCAGTCCTGTGGAATTTCTGTAATCAAATCCCACTGGGCTTCAAAGTCAAATTCCCTGCAGGTTCTCAGGCCCTTTGCCAGGTCCCCAGGTTGGGAAATCTGTTGTGGGCCCTAGAACTTTTGCCACAGTGCAAGAACTCCTTTGGTATAATCATTCTCCAGTTTGTGGGTCGTCTGCTCCATGGCTCTGTAGTGGAGCTAATGGCAACCTTCTCTAAGAAGACTTATGCCACATGCTGCACCTTCCAGGATTGCTGCAGCCAGAGCCTCTGCCCCCGTGGCAAGCCACTGCTGACCCATACTTCCACAGGAGACCCTCAAACACTCAAAACCAAGTCAACTCAGTCAGTCTCTGGCAGAGGTCACTTCCCTGGGTCAAAAATTGTGAAAGTGCTGGCACTCAATATGCCAGCAAATTTGGAAGACTCAGCAGTGAACACAGGACTGGAAAAGGTCAGATTTTCATTCCAAACCCAAAGAAGGGCAATGCCGTAGAATGTTCAAACTACCACACAATTGCACTCATCTCACAAGCTAGCAAAGTAATGCACAAAATCCTCCAATTTGGAGCCAGTCTGTTGTTCCACGTCCGGTTCTAACTGTTGCTTCCTGACCTGCATACAGGTTTCACAGGAGGCAAGCAAGGTGGTCTGATATTCCTACCTCTTCAAGAATTTTCTGCAGTTTGTTGTGATCCACATAGTCAAAGGTTTTAGCATAGTCAATGAAGCAGATGTTTTTCTAGAATTCTCTAGCTTTTTCTATGATCCAACCAATGTTGGCAATTTGACCTCTGGTTCCTCTGCCTTTTCTAAATCCAGCTAGTACATCTGGAAATTCTAGGCTCACATACTGTTGAAGCCTGGCTTGGAGGATTTTTCTTGGACTCCAGAATCACTGTGACAATGACTGCAGCCATGAAATTAAAAGACACCTGCTCCTTGGATGAAAAGCTATGGCAAACCTAAACAGCGTAATAAAAAAGAGGCGTTACTTTAGCAGCAAAGGTCCATATAAGTCAAAGCTATGGTTTTTCCAGTAGTCCTGTACAGATGTGAGAGTTGGACTGTAAAGAAGGCTGAGCACCAAAGAATGGATGCTTTCAAACTGTGGTGTTGGAGAAGAGTCTTGAGAGTTTCTCAGAACGCAAGGAGATCAAATTAGTCAATCCTACAGGAAATCAACTCTGAATATTCGTTAGAAGGACTGATGCTGAAGTTGAAACTCCAATACTTTGGCCTCCTGATGCTAAGAGCCAATTCATTGGAAAAGACCCTGTTTGTGGGAAAGATTGAAGGCAGGAAGAGAAGGGGACAACAGTGGATGAAAGGGTTGGATGACATAACCAACTCAATCGACATGAGTTTGAGCAAGCTCCGAGAGATGGTGAAGGACAGGGAAGCCTGGCATGCTGCAGTACATGGTGTCGCAAAGAGTTGGACACAACTGAGTGAATGAACAACAACAACAACAACAAAAGTCATGGGTATGTAAAACACAGCACAAGAAATATGGTCAATGTTATAATTTTATATGGGGACAGATGGTTATTAGATTTATAGTGGTGACCATTTCATAATGTATTTAAATGTTGAATCACTACCTTATACATGTGAAGCTAACATAATATTGTACCCCAACTATATTTCAATTTTTAAAAAATCAACAAGGAATGACACTAAAGAATCATCTTATTTCAAAATTAAGATGATGAATTAGGAAATCAAATGAATCTCAGTCTAAATAAGGGACATACATTGTCTTTTGATTCCTCTACTCTTTTCTTCTTCCTTTTTGTAGTCAAAGTATTTTAGGGACTTTTTTGTAGATATATTGACTTTTCCTCACTGGCATGTGCTCTATGTTGAAGACTTTTCTTCCCCCGGTTCTCCATATTGTCCCTTCTTATAACATTGTCACATCTCACTTTTTAAACTTTCCCACCTGTGTCCATTTCCTCACCTCTTATCTCTGCTCAAAGACAATGTGTTGCAAAATAAATAAATAAAAATTAACCTCTTTTGTTCAACTGTCCAATTCCATGATTTTATCAATTCAAACTATATGTGTCTGGAAAGAATCACACTTTCAGGAGGCAGAAGTCTTTACCCAGCTAGCTCATCTGTGCCAGTCTGTTTCATCTTTGGGCGGTGTCCTTGTCTTTACATGGCACCAATCTCAGAAGAAAGCAAAGAGGCTCTGATTCTGAAACAGAATGAGGCAAACTAAGAATAAAGGATCTGAGAGGAGAAATGATTTTAAGACAGCAAAGTAAATAGGCAAAAAAGAACAGGAAATCTCTACCAACTGTTCTTTTAGTCATGTTTTATTTCTGGCTTTATTTGTTTATTAATACTTCATATGCATAACAACTTGAATATGGAGTAGTTCTGTGTATAGGTGATTTTTTAAAATTAACCTCTTGTAGATGTAGTGGATCCTGAACTTAAATAATAATAAAAACACACACCATGAGCTCAGCAAATGTTGCTCATAAAGAAGCAATGGATCCTAGATTAGCACCCAGTGCAGATGGGTGAAGAAGAAAGGCTCTGTGACAGTTCAGGGTCACCCATCTTTAAGAGGTAGGTTATAGACATTTTTAGAATTCGAGAAGTAAGAATAACAACAAAAAGGAGAGGATAGTTTAGCATTTAAAACAAAAACCGAATGCATTCTTTAAAAAAAATAAATAAAAGCAACCTATGATGTGCACATTGACATACGAGAGGGGCATGCATGCCCAGAACTCAGAAGGTCCTCATGGCATTTATGTCACACTTTATCATCAACAATGTTGACTTACCAACAAAGTGACTATAACTTCACTTGTGTAAGCAATAGGTTAAGAAATCAAAATTCTGTTTAAAAAGTTCATTGCTGTATACACCAATAGCAAAATATCTTCATCTCACTGGTCACACATAACTGGCAGTCTGGATTGCTATTCTGAGGAGGAGTATAAAGTATGAGAGGAAGAGAATGATATGACTGAAGGAAGATGTTTCCCCAAAGCACATGGGGAGCGCAAGTGAAATCATGCAAATGAAGAATCTTCCTTCATCAAAAACTCAGGATGAATAAAGTCAGGTTGAGAGATTCTTATAATAAAAAAGGGAAAGAAACTTCTCAATATTGCCTATGGATGAATCACTGATTGCTTCACCCCTGTTTTCTACAAATGGATTTAATTTCACAACATTCATCAACACAATCATTTCCCAAAGACCAGGATTTCTTTGGAAGGAATGATGCTAAAGCTGAAGCTCCGGTACTTTGGCCACCTCATGCAAAGAGTTGACTCATTGGAAAAGACTCTGATGCTGGGAGGGATTGGGGGCAGGAGGAGAAGGGGACGACCGAGGATGAGATGGCTGGATGGCATCACGGACTCGATGGATGTGAGTCTGAGTGAACTCCGGGAGATGGTGATGGACAGGGAGGCCTGGTGTGCTGCGATTCATGGGGTCACAAACAGTTGGACACAACTGAGCGATTGAACTGAACTGAACTGAACTGAAGATGTAAATATGTGTTCTCAACTACGGCCAGTAGATGGCAGGAGGACACAGATGATCCAGTTCATGACTTTCACATAAAGCTCAAAGGAATGTTTATTAATGGAGGCAGGTGTGAATGAAATTCATTAAACTCATAAAATGAAATATAACAAACTCATGAGGCAACAGCAAAAGTTTCACTAACATAAATTTTCATGATTTTTTTCAGAGCTTACTGTGAACTTTTATATGTCAAGATTTAAGGATAATATATTTAAGTTAGATATTGCAAAATTGATTTAAATAAAATAAGATATGCCATGCTATTTATCTTGCTTTAAATGTAACCTGCCAGCTTTGCCTATGTGATAAAACCAAATTTTAATCTGGCCAAAACATGTTTAATATCAAAAAAGGAAAGTGTAACAAGATAACAATTTTGAATCATTTTATTAATAGACCGAATATGCTTTTAAGGGGTTATTAGAGTCTGTGAAGACAGGACTTACTAGGATGATTCGAGCAAAAACTGCTCCTTGGGTACCTAAGCCAAGAGGTGAGAAATAGTTACAGCAGATAAGAAGTTGGATTTGTCCTTCCTCTGCTTAAAACCAGGCAGTGACTTCGACTAACTTATAAGTAACTTGGTATTCAAACTTAAATTGAAGAAAGTGGGGAAAACCACTAGACTATCCAGGTACGACCTAAATCAAATCTCTTATGATTATACAGTGGAAGTGAGGAATAGATTTAAGGGACTAGATATGATAGACAGAGTGCCTGATGAACTATGGACGGAGTTTCGTGACATTGTACAGGAGACAGGGATCAACACCATTCTCAAGAAAAAGAAAGGCAAAAAGGCAAAATGGCTGTCTGAGGAGGCCTTACAAATAGCTGTGAAAAGAAGAGAAGCAAAGCAAAGGAGAAAAGGAAAGATATACCCATTTCAATGCAGAGTTCCAAACAATAGCAAGAAAAGATAAGAAAGCCTTCCTCAGCAATCAATGCAAAGAAATAGAAGAAAACAATAGAATAGGAAAGACTAGAGATCTCTTCAAGAAAATTATAGCTACCAAGGGAACATTTCATGCAAAGATGGGCTCAATAAAAGACAGAAATGGTATGGACCTAACAGAAGCAGAAGATATTAAGAAGAGGTGGCAAGAATACACAGAAGAACTGTACAAAAAAGATCTTCACGACCCAGATAATCACGATGGTGTGATCACTCAGCTAGAGCCAGACATCCTGGAATGTGAAGTCAAGTGGGCCATAGAAAGCATTGGTAAGGACAAAGCTAGGGGAGGTGATGGAATTCCAGTTGAGCTATTTCAAATCCTGAAAGATGATGCTGTGAAAGTGCTGCACTCAATATGCCAGCAAATCTGGCCACAGGACTGGAAAAGGTCAGTTTTCATTCCAATCCCAAAGAAAGGCAATGCCAAAGAATGCTCAAACTACCACACAATTGCACTCATCTCACACGCTAGTAAAGTAATGCTCAAAATTCTCCAAGCCAGGCTTTAACAACACGTGAACTGTGAAATTCCAGATGTTCAAGCTGGTTTTAGAAAAGGCAGAGGACACAGAGATCAAATTGCCAACATCCACTGGATCATCGAAAATGCAAGAAAGTTCCAGAAAATCTATTTCTGCTTTATTGAGTATGCCAAAGCCTTTGACTGTGTGGATCACAATAAACTGTGGAAAATTCTGAAAGAGATGGGAATACCAGACCACCTGACCTGCCTCTTGAGAAATCTATATGCAGGTCAGGAAGCAACAGTTAGAAATGGACATGGAACAACAGACTGATTCCAAACAGGAAAAAGAGTACATCAAGGCTGTCTATTGTCACCCTGCTTATTTAACTTATATGCAGAGTACATCATGAGAAATGCTGGGCTAGAAGAAGCACAAACTGGAATCAAGATTGCTGGGAGAAATATCAATAACCTCAGATATGCAGATGATACCACCCTTATGGCAGAAAGGGAAGAGGAACTAAAGAGCTTCTCAATGAAAGTGAAAGAGGAGAGTGAAAAATTTGGCTTAGAAGTCAACATTCAGAAAACTAAGATCATGGCATCCGGTCCCATCACTTCATGGCAAATAGATGGGGAAACAGTGGAAACAGTGGCTGATTTTATTTTGGGGGGGGATCCAAAATCACTGCAGATGTTGACTTCAGCCATGAAATTAAAAGACGCTTACTCCTTGGAAGAAAAGCTATGCCCACCCTAGACAGCATATTAAAAAGCAGAGACATTACTTTGCCAACAAAGGTCCATCTAGTCAAAGCTACGGTTTTTCCAGTGGTCAAGTACAGATGTGAGAGTTGGACTATAAAGAAAGCTGAGGGCCAAAGAGTTGATGCTTTTGAACTGTGGTGTTGGAGAAGACTCTTGAGAGTTCCTTGGACTGCAAGGAGATCCAACCAGTCCATCCTAAGGGAGATCAGTCCTGGGTGTTCACTGGAAGGACTGATGTTGAAGCTGAAACTCCACCTGATGCGAGAAGCTGACTCATTTGAAAAGACCCCAATGCTGGGAAAGATTGAGGGCAGGAGGAGAAGGGGACGACAGAGGATGAAATGGTTGGATGGCATCACCGACTCAGTGGACATGAGTTTGGGTAGACTCCGGGAGTTGGTGATGGACGGGGAGGCCTGGTGTGCTGTGGTTCACGGGTTTGCAAAGAGTCAGACATGACTGAGCTACTGAACTGAACCGAACTGAACTTGGTATTATCAAGGTCCTTTGAGATCTGGTTCCTGCCTACCTCCTCATTTCATTGCCCACTATCGTCCCCCGTGCATTTCACAGTATAGATCTAGAACACTGTTTTCTTTTCTGTATCTCTCTACTCATATCATATAGTGTGCCTTCCACTGGGAATGCCTGACTCTTCTCTGTAAGTTCGTCCCTATTCTTGCTTCAGGGGATGGTGGTTTAGTCTCTAAGCCGTGTCGGACTCTCATGATCCCATGGACCGTAGCCTGCCAGGCTCCTCTGTCCATGGGATTCTCCAGGCAAGAATACTGGAGTGGGTGACCATTTCCTTCTCCAGGGGATCTTCCCGACCCAGGAATTGAACCCAGGTCTCCCACGTTGATTTACCAACTGAGCTATGAGGGAAGCCGCCATGCTTCAGAGGTTCCCACTAATATTTCCCCCCTTTTAAAAGCTTTTCCTGATTGTTCAACTGACCATCTACTGTGCTTTGGGCTGTTTTAAATATATCTCTCTTGAGTTCTTAATCACAACCAGTTCTCAATGATTATTCACTTCTCTGATCACTTCATTAAACTATAAGAGTAGTTATTCATTCACTATCATTCAACAAACATTTGTGCCAACTGCATGCAATTTGTGAGGTATCAGAGGTGCATTTGTGCTCAAACTGTAGACTATATCCTTAGAAAACTTTATGTAGTGAGAAAGACCAAGTAACCCAGGAAAGAGTCCAAGATGAAGGACTAAAACAGAAGGAAATGACATTTCCAACGTCACACAGATAGTAAACAGGCAGCCAGGATTTAAAGTCTTTTAAACCCACAACCAGTATCTCTAATCCTTATAATAGTTTTTACCAGGAAGGAAAAAAAAAAATCCAGACATAGACACAAGGCCTAGCCTGTTTCTTACAATCATGACAAGTTCGTGCTTGTGCCACATGGTATAGACCACTAAGAAAAAATCAAAATGCAAAATAGTAGTACAGGCAATGTCATAGTTCACAGGTCATGATAGAAATAAACAGTGCTTCTTTTCTATTGAACACACTCCTCGTGGAGAAACAGAAAAATGTAGTCAATGGAGCCCATAATTGAAGGTGCCTCTCATTCAATATGTTCCCATGATCACTCATACATTTCTATAAGTTTGCATAAGTTGTAATCCATTGAGACCGTTGTCTGTATCTACTCTAACTTTCCTCTGTCACATCTCACCTTTATCAAGTGGGGCTGTGGACTGGTCATGAGTACTTTTGTGACTTGACAGGGGAAGCTGAGTACGAACACATTTATTTAGGTTTTAGTGAGAAAATTATGGGCTTAGCACCTATAGCGATGTAGTCAGTCAGTTCAGTCAGTTCAGTCGCTCGGTCGTGTCCGACTCTTTGTGACCCCATGAATCGCAGCACGCCAGGCCTCCCTGTCCATCACTAACTCCCAGAGTTCACTCAGACTCACGTCCAACGAGTCAGTGATGCCATCCAGCCATCTCATCCTCTGTCGTCCCCTTCTCCTCCTGCCCCCAACCCCTCCCAGCATCAGAGTCTTTTCCAGTGAATCAACTCTTCACATGAGGTGGCCAAAGTACTGGAGCTTCAGCTTCAGCATCATTCCTTCCAAAGAAATCCCAGGGCTGATCTCCTTCAGAATGGACTGGTTGGATCTCCTTGCAGTCCA
This sequence comes from Capricornis sumatraensis, assembly GCF_032405125.1. NCBI lineage: Eukaryota > Metazoa > Chordata > Mammalia > Artiodactyla > Bovidae > Capricornis > Capricornis sumatraensis. The sequence goes on along the minus strand of NC_091084.1, from coordinate 57,532,735 downwards.
AGTGACTCTCAAGAGTCTTCTCCAACACCACAGTTCAAAAGCATCAATTCTTCGGTGCTCAGCTTTCTTCACAGTCCAACTCTCACATCCATACCTGACCACTGGAAAAACCATAGCCTTGACTAGATGGACCTTTGTTGGCAAAGTAATGTCTCTGCTTTTCAATATGTATCTAGGTTGGTCATAGCTTTTCTTCCAAGGAGTAAGCGTCTTTTAATTTCATGGCTGCAGTCATCATCTGCAGATTTATGGCAGTACTGGCGTACAGATGGCTTCTAGGAATATTCCTACCATCTGCTTGCTATGTGAACTCACCCATGGTATGGCACAAACATATAAGGATAGTAACTGTGATTGTGAATGGATGTGTCCTATGTTGCTTTACTCCAGAAATGTGTAATTAGAGCTGAAATAACATTTGGAATGTACCAAACCTGAAACATCTGAGAAATTATACCAAACCCTATAGATGACAAATGAGAAACTAGAGAGAGGTATTTCCAAATTGGACAATAATTTTAAAAATGTGCATGGTATTATCAAACATAATTGTATAGCAGGAAATAATTTTTTAATGAAAATAAGCTTCTTCAACCAAGGATGAGAGAGAAAACAATGTATCATTAAAAAATTCTTGCTACAAAAACAATTACTACAAAATCAATGTCATGTGAAGAGTTTATCAATGTTTTCCTGGTGGCTCAGTAGTAATTTGCCTGCCAGTGCAGGAGACATGGGTTCGATCCCTGATCCAGAATAACCCCACATGCCACAGGGCAGCTGAGCCCATGCACTGCAGTTACTGAGCTCCAGCGCCTGAGAGCTGCCGCTACTGAGCCCATGTGCCAGAACTACTGAAGCTCAAATGCCCTGGAGTCCATGCTCCAAATGCAACAAGAAAAGACTCTGCAATGAGAAACCTGCACACCACAACTAGAGAGTATCCCCCACTCACCTCAGCTAGAGAAAAACCCTGCAACAGCGAAGACCCAGCACAGCCAAAAATAAAGACAATTATTTTTTTCAAAAAGAGGCTATCAAAGAGTATGAATCTGAAAATTAACAGGGGGAAAAACATGGCAGAGGGTGTCGGGCAGTTCATCAATAAAAATAGCATGTCTTTTTTTTTTTTTTTTGCACTTTGTGCTTCTGTGCAATTGTCAGCATTGAAACAAAGTCTAACTGTAGTAATTTACTTTTCTCAATTCTAAATATGCCCTTTTCCACCAGCTACTGTATATTAAAATTTGCATTATTTTTTGAATGTAAGTGAAAGTCTCTCAGTCATGTCCAACTCTTTGGGACCCCATGGACTATACAGTCCATGGAGTTCTCCAGGCCAGAATACCAGATTGGGTAGCCTTTCCCTTCTCCAGGGGATCTTCCCAACCCAGGGATTGAACCCAGCTCTCCTGCGTTGCAGGCGGATTCTTTACCAGCTGAGCCACAAGGGAAGCCCAAGAATACTGGAGTGAGTAGCCTATCCTTTATCCAGCTGATCTTCCCAATCTAGGAATGGAACTGGGGTCTCCTGTATTGCAGGCGCATTCTTTACCAACTGAGCTATCAGGGAAGTTTTTTTTTTTCTTTTATTACATAAGCTGCAAACTTCACAAATCCTGGATCATTTCTTACTCTCAAGCCAGAAATAATTTCTCATTTGAATTTTCTGTGGGACGTTTATGGTCTCTATCTTTTTCTTCCACTTATGTGATCTTGAATAAAGTTGAATTATTCTACTTCAGTGCCTATGACATGCAAAATGTTATGCAAAATTAAAAAGGCTTTCTAAATTGAGAATCTTTTCTTAATATGACCTCACTGGTGAGAGTTTAATAGATATTTTTAAATTTTGCTATAAAGATAACATGACTTTTTTATTTATAGTGAATTCACAATCCCCAAAAGAGCAGTGAGGAGCTTTAAGCTATAAGAAGAGAATGTAGACTCTTGTACTCCATGTTTCCTTAAGTATCTTAGGTGAGATGGTGTCTTTTCTGTCTTTTACTTTCCTCAGCTACATAAACTGGTATATTTAACGTTGTTGTGCTCAGTCGCTAAGTCGTGTCTGAGTTTTGTGAGTGTGGAGTCTGGACTATAGACCACTATGGACTGTAGCCTGCCAGGTTCCTCTGTTCATGGGATTTCCCAGGCAAGAATACTGGAGTGGATAGCCATTTCCTTCTCCAGGGGAGGGGTCTTCCCAACCCAAGGGTTCCAACCCACGTCTCCTGCATTGGCAGAAGGATTCTTTACCACACAGCCACTTGGAAAGCCAATATTTAACCTTATTTTGTTTCAAAGACAGAGTTCATGAAAAAACTAAGAGATCCCAAGGAAAAGAGCTTTGTTTATTTTACCATAACAAAAATAAGATACGATTTCCTTTTACACTGCTGGTTATTAAAAATTTCTCCTCAAATAAAACAAACATCAAGTACAAAATGATTAAGCAGTCTCAGATAACACAGAAACTTTAATATAGCTCTTTGAAGTTCTGCCTAAGTTTCTAACTTGTGCTTGCTTTCAAGTTCCCCATTTCACCATATCTCTTTCCCATGGGCTTAAACATCTCCTGGAAAAGCATATTTTAAATGTTTTTTGTTGTAGTTCTCAACTGGGGGGCAATTCTGCTCCCCTGGGACTTTTGGCAATGCCTAGAGATAGTTTTGTTTGTCACAACTAGTTGGAGGGGTGCTGCTAGCATCTAGTGTTGTTGAGACAAGGGATGCTGCTAAGTATCCTATAATGAGTAGGAAAGCCCCTCAAAACAAAGAACTTTATGGCAAAAAATGTTCGTAGTGCCTAGACTGAGAAACTTCAATCTGAGATGACAAACCCACAAGAGTCGAGATTTAACATGACAACTTCGAATCAAATGATGATTGAAACCATCAATATGCAGGATACCAGCTCTCCCCCACTTCATTGCATTTTATTTTCACATTAAAAAACACATGTGTGCCAAGTTCTGGTGTATATTTTTTAAAGCATATCTCTTTTTTTGCCTTTTTTGGGAAAACAATCTAACAGTTTGGAGCTCTACTTACTGCTATTTCTTTCAAGAAAAATATAAGCCTTTGTACATTTACTTACCTTATATAAAAATCCTGAGTGTTAATATTGTCCTTTGGAGAAATTCTTATCAGTACAGCCACTGGACAAATGCAAATTTTCAATGAGCTGAACAATGATATGAAGCAGCTGCTCAGGACATTAAGGGTCAGAGGGTGTCACTGAACATAAATAATATCTAGAGAAGTAAGGAGCAGAGAAGGGAACTGGAAGGATGAGTGTAATTAATTAAAATATTATTGCTCAAGCAAAAATAGAAACTAGTATGAGAAAATATGGAAGAGAAAAATTCAAGAGACTGTACATTTACAACAGAGAGTAGAGAAAAAAGCAATAAAGGATTCTAGATGGTTCTAGGAAAAGGTCATCTGACTGCTAATACCACTAGGTACAGCTACAGTGTCTTTCCTCTGATGATTCTTCTATCCAGGGTCAAACTGGCTGCAACAGGCAGTCATGGTCCAATTGTCTGGCATAAAGTGAAACCACGACCACTTTTCCTCAAGACAAAAATCCTGTATTTCTGTTAATGTGCACTATAAACAGTGCTACATGACCTTCTGAAAACAAATCAATGCATTTCAGAAATGTTAAAGTTGTTAAAGAGGGAATTCCTTGTACCCTAGGATAGTTAAATCATACAAGCCACGAGTATTCCTGAATTCTCCTGCGTGCAGTTCAATGTCCTTAGTTATTACATTGGTCACAATGCAAATTATATCCTCCACTTACCATGCTGGTCCATGCGTGAATACAGATACCAACCTCCCAACCTCCCAACTCCAATCATTCAGAAAGGAACTGACACATTCATACACACACACACACACACACACACACACACACACACCAAATATCGTTAATGACTAAGGGTTTTATCTTTTAAGTTAAAATGTTTTTAAAAAGTAACAAATATCTAGAGATAATTTGAACTTAAACTTGCATTTATATATCACTTTTCAAATATTGTTATAACATGTACTATGTTCCAGGTTTTCCTCCAAGCACTTAACAAATATTAATTTGACCTTACATCATCTGCATGAATACAGACTAATATCACCCTTGTACAGATGGGAGTTGGTGACGGACAGGGAGGCCTAGTGTGCTGCATTCCATGGGGTCGAAAAGAGTTGGACATGACTGAGCGACTGAACTGAACTGAACTGAACTGAACTGATGGAGAAACCAAGATACAAGAGGTTGTACAAAAACGTGTCCAGGGTCAACTAGCTAGTAAAAGATAGACTTGGGATTCTGAACAGATTATCTGAATTCAGAGTCTATGCTCTCTCACTGTGACCCTTCAATCTTTACTTTATCCACCTAACTCCCATCTGAAGGTATATGAAATGGTAGAGGCCATCATCACCTCAGTCTGTTGGCAATACATGAAGACATTCAGACTCCTTGAAATTCAGGCAAAAAGAGAGACACGGACAGAGATAGAGAAAAGTATTTTAAATCCCTTCTTCTACAGTCAAGAAATGCTACAAAGTTTTCCCCACCTGTCTGTAAACTAGACACAGGTTATATCTTTCACAAAAATTAACTCAAACTAGATTATAGAACTAACCATAAAACTATAAACTTTCTGATAGATAATAAGGGAGAATATCTGTATGATACACCAAAAGTGCCATTTGTGGAAGAAAAATTGATAACTTGGACTTTATTGCTCTGAAATGGCGCTTAATGGAAGAGAAAGACACACTATGAATTTGGAGAAAATATTTGAAAAGTAAATATCTGATAAAAGTCTTGTATGCAAAACATAGGAATAACTCTTAAAACTGTATAATAAAACTAACACAATCAAAAACTTGGCAAAAGATCTGACTAGACAACTAGACTCCTTATCAAAGAAGATGTTTTGGTGGCAAATAAACATATGAAAGATGCTCAAGATCTTGTCATTAGAGAGTTTTAAATTAAATTAGAGAGTTAAAAATTAAATGTCACTTCAAACATTTTAAAAATTTAAAAATGTTTTGTGTGTGGAGGGGTGGCAACATAAATTGCTGACCACGACGCAGAACAATAGGAACTCTCACTCACTGCTGCTGAGAATGCAGAATGGTACGGTCAATTTGGAAGGTAGTTTGGCTATTTATTTCAAAGCTAAGTATAATTTTACCATACACTCCAGCAATCATACTCTGAGATGCTGATTAAACTGACTGAAAATATGTCCACACAAAACTTTCACATGAAAATTATAGTAGCTTTATTCATAACCACCCAAATTAGAAGCATTCATGGTACGCTTCAATAAGTGAATGGCTAAAAAGACTGTGGCATGTACACACGACAGAACATTATTCAGCCACAAAATGATATAAGCTGATCAAGCCACAGAACAACACAGATGGACCTTAAATGCACATTGGTGAAATGCAAGAAGCCAGTCCAAAAAGGCTGCATATGATATGACTCCACATTACTCAACATTCCTTCAAACGTAAAAAAAAACTATAAAGATGGTACAAAAACAAAAGAGTGGTCATTGCCAAGTGTTGGGTAAGGGAAAGCTTAATGGGTAGAGTACAGTGACATACAGTTAAAGTTTTATCTCTGATACTGGATATGGAATACAAGACAGTACACATTCATTTGTGTACTAGCCTAGTCTATACCTATAACAACATAGACAGCATATTAAAAAGCAGAAACATTACTTTGCCAACAAAGGTCTGTCTAGTCAAAGCTATGGTTTTTCCAGTGGTCAGGTATGGATGCGAGAGTTGGACTATAAAGAAAGCTGAGTGCCAAAGAATTGATGCTTTTGAACTGTGGTGTTAGGGAAGACTCTTGAGAGTCCCTTGGACAGCGAGGAGATCCAAGCAGTCCAACCTGAAGGAAATTAGTCCTGAATATTCATTGGAAGGACTGATGTTGAAGTTGAAACTCCAGTACTTTGGCCACCTGATGTGAAGAACTGAGTCACTAGAAAAGACCCTGATGCTGGGAAAGATTGAAGGCAGGAGGAGAAGGGGATGACAGAGGATGAGATGGTTGGATGGCATCACCAACTCAGTGGACATGAGTTTGAGTAGGCTCCGGGAGTTGGTGGACAGGGAAGCCTGGGGTGCTGCAGTCAATGGGGTCGCAAAGAATTGAACACTGAGCAACTAAACTGAAAACATTTATTTAAACCCTTAGAACTTTGTGACACAGAGAAAAAACCCTAAATCATGCAAATTTTTTTAAAAATCTAAATTTTTTTTCAGGAAAGAAGGCAGAATGTGACAAAGCCATTTACATTTATTGCAATACATGAAACATCCTAACTAAAGAGAGTAAAGGAAAATGTTGCTATCCTAAACAATCTGAAAATGAAAGAAATCTGTAAGACTAAAGGCAAGAGGCTATACATCAGGTACAGTACTCTAGTGGACAAAGTTCTTTCTGTTGGGGGTTTAGGCTAACAATTCCAGTAACACTATACATGTATACTGGCATTGAAAAATAAATCAGTAAATGGATGGTATCACTACATGGTAGAGGTCAAGCTTCTCATTGTTAAGAGTTGATTGTTACAGATAAACAAAGGAGGAGGCTACAGTGACTCATGGAATGGATCAGTTTAACATAGATGGATACCACTACACACTGAAATATTTACAGATAGATGCACACACACAGGCTATTATGTATACATATAGTTCACTGTACTTTCCGCTGAGAGAGCCTAACAGCAATGATATTAGAACACTAATAAGCATACTTAAAGCCCAGATGTTGGTTTCTGTTTGTTCATCAATAAACAGAATAGGAGTTTTCAGAAAAATGGCTTGCTGAAGGACTGGGGAAAGAATATACAAGAAGAGTCTGTAGCATCTTATATTCTCCAGAAGTGCAGAATGTTTCATAAGGGTAAAAACAAACACAATAGTAGTAGTTCAGCAAAGTGACCCTGGAGAGAGTTGAAACGGCTCCAAATGGCCAAACTGCGAACAACTGAAGCAATACTGTATTAAAACTTAAAATTTAAAATAATTATGCATGTTTCCATACTGATAAAAATAGATGAGTATTTAAACAAATGAGGGAAAATGAACAAATCATCCGTAAAGAAGACCTCCAAATAATTTATCTGAATACTACTCTTAAAGGAGGTGAAAACAACATGCTACTCCGTAAGTGTGGGTTATTTATACTTTTAGTGAGTCTTTTCTATGGTAAAGAGGAAAAAAAAAATGAAAACATTCTAAACATGACAAACAGTACTTCATCCAGGTTAATTTCAACATTGGTAAGTAATGTTGATAGTATAACCTTGACACATTGCAATGAAAATTGTATTTTACATCTGTGGTCTTCCTTCCTCAAACACACAATCTCAGTCTAAACATGAGGTAAGTATATGACAAATACATGTTGAGGGACTTTCTACAAAATAGCTGACCAGTTCTCAAAACTGTAAAGACCATCAAAAACAAGGAAAGCTTGTAAAACAGTCAGAGCTAACAGTAGCTTTAATGTGTGAGTCACTCAGTTGTGTCTGACTCTTTGCGACCCCATGGACTGTAGCCTGCCAGGCTCCTCTATCCATGAAATTCCCAGGAAATTCTCCAGGCCGGCAAGAATACTGGAGTGGGTTGCCATTTCCTTCTCAAGGGGATCTTTGAAAAGAAAAACACAAGCATTGTATTTTACTGAATGAGGTTCTGAAACAACAAAATGAATACAAATGAAAGCTAAGAGAATCTGAAAGAAGTATGGAATTTAGATAATAATATATCTGTTTATTAATTTTACTAATGCACCAAATTGATGCAAAATTTTAATAACAGAGAAAACTAGGGGTGGTGTATATGAGAATTCCTCATACTATTCCCTGGATTTTTCTATAAATTTAAATCTTTTCTGAAAAGTTTATTTTAAAAATATTATGTTGATAAGGAGAAGGAAAAAGTAATGAGTAGAGGATGGAGTATGAAGAGGAATCAGACTATTCCTGAGTTTGTGGCTCTGGATGTAGTTGGACATGTCCAAATATTGCTAGTTAACAGTGATATTTATTTTGTGGTTACTATTTTGATGTGGAATACTTTTGCCAGAATCCATGACTAAGTATTAAATCAACAGTTATCCATTGGAAAGAAAATAATGAAGCATGACAGTTGTGAACTCATGGAAAACTAGAAGATGCGAGCCTATCTTACAAGTACCACCACTGCCCATCCTTAATCTCCAAAACAGAAAAACACAAATCAATGCTGGTACTTATTTACACTCATAAAAGTGAAAGTGAAAGTTGCTCAGTTGTGTCCGACTCTTTGTGACCCCATGGACTATACAATCCATGGAATTCTCTAGGCCAGAATACCAGAGTGAGTAGCCTTTCCCTTCTCCAGGGGATCTTCCCAACCCAGGGATCGAACCCAGGTCTCCTGCATTGCAGGCAGATTCTTTACCAGCTGAGACACAAGAGGAGCCCATTTACATTCATAAATAAACAAATATATTTATAAGGTTTAGACAAAGGTCATACTTGTAACTTTTTTTTTTTTGGTGTTTCTTTTCCAATTTAGTAAAGTGGCATAATATATTGCATTGCAATTTTTAAGGGACAAATTTTGTTTGGAAATTGGTATGCTGATATAAATAGCTCAATTGGTTAAGAATCCACCTGCAATGCAGGAGACCCCTGTTCGATACTTGGTCTGGAAGATACCCTGGAGAAAGGATAGACTGCTCACTCAGGTATTCTAGCCTGGGGAATTCCATGGACTATACAGTCCATGGGGTTGCAAAGAGTCGGACACAACTAAGCGACTTTCAAACTTTCACTTACATGCTGATATAACATGAAAGGTCATATATGTGAAAATATCTTTCAAAACTCTCTATTATCAAAAGCTTTTCAAAATTAAAACACTTTCATTTCTTTTTTAGGGCTCAGAACCAATATCTAAAGCTATTTTGCTCTTAAAAAGTCATATGTGGAGAAACCAAATTACTTCTGGATTCAGAAATCTAATTAAAATTGCACTAGTCCAAACAGAAATCAAATCAAGATATATTTCAGTGCAATATACTTTGAAGAGAGAGGTGCAAATTTAAATGAATAAAGACTAATGCTTTAGTTTGCATTCCCACCAACAGTGTAAGAGGGTTCCCTTTTCTCCACACCCTCTCCAGCATTTATTGCTTGTAGACTTTTATAGCAGCCATTCTGACTGGTGTGAAATGGTACCGCATTGTGGTTTTGATTTGCATTTCTCTGATAATGAGTGATATTGAGCATCTTTTCATGTGTTTATTAGCCATCTGTTATGTCTTCTTTGGAGAAATGTCTGTTTAGTTCTTTGGCCCATTTTTTGATTGGGTCGTTCATTTTTCTGGAATTGAGCTGCAGGAGTTGCTTGTATATTTTTGAGATTAGTTCTTTGTCAGTTGCTTCATTTGCTATTATTTTCTCCCATTCTGAGGCCTGTCTTTCCACCTTGTTTATAGTTTCCTTTGTTGTGCAGAAGCTTTTAAGTTTAATTAGGTCCCATTTGTCTATTTTTGCTTTTATTTCCAATATTCTGGGAGGTGGGTCATAGTGGATCCACTATGGTGAACAGTGTGGAGAGTCCTTAAAAAACTGGAAATAGAACTGCTTTATGACCCAGGAATCCCACTTCTGGGCATACACACTGAGGAAACAGAATTAAAAGAGACACGTGTACCCCCAAAGTTCATCACAGCACTGTTTATAATAGCCAGGACATGGAAGCAACCTAGATGTCCATCAGCAGATGAATGGATAAGAAAGCTGTGGTACATATACACAATGGAGTATTACTCAGCCTTAAAAAGAATACATTTGAATCAGTTCTAGTGAGGTGGATGAAACTGGAGCCTATTATACAGAGTGAAGTAAGCCAGAAAGAGAAAAACACCAATACGGTATAGCAACACATATATATGGAATTTAGAAAGATGGAAACGATAACCCTGTACGCGAGACAGCAAAAGAGACACAGATGTATAGAATAGTCTTTTGGACTCTGTGGGAGAGGGAGAGGGTGGGATGATTTGGGGGAATGTCATGGAAACATGTATAATATCATATAAGAAATGAATCACCAGTCCAGGTTCAATACAGGATGCTTGGGGCTGGTGCACTGGGATGACCCGGAGGGATGGTATAGGGAGGGAGGAGGGAGGGGAGTTCAGGATGGGGAACACGTGTACGGCCGTGGCGGATTCATGTTGATGCGTGGCAGAACCAATACAATATTATAAAATAATTAGCCTCCAATTAAATTAAATAAATTTAAATTTAAAAAAATAAAATGTTTACAGAAAAAAAATATATTAAAAAAAATTTTTTTAAAGACTAATGTTTTAAAACAGACCTTTAAAAACATGTCAGATATACAAACATTTTAATTTCACCCTTATTAACCTGTACATCAATCAAAATATACCATTTAAAATAACTACCATTATTTTATAAAAAAGCAGAAAATTTGAACTTTTCCCAAGTTTACCTTGAGGTCAGCTTTATCACTGTATGGGAAGGATAATCTTAAGACTACTTTTCCCATAGAGTAGGAACTGATAATTTCCAGACTGATAATATCCTTAGTGCTTGTAATCTCAGAATTAGCGTCTCTTTCCTTATAGTTCCTATAAAATTGTAAGCAAGGTTCTCTCACTTTTGTCCACATGTTCAAGTGATAAAGGACAATTACTACCAAGTGAATGATGTGTTCTAACTGAATAGACCTGAAAGTGATTTATCATGACAGTACCAGAAAGTTACCTTATCAAAATCAGTATTCTATTGTTTGAGTTGTTGTAACCCTTTACTTTTTATTTCATAAGAAATTTTCTTATTTCATGGAAAGAATTTTGATTAGATCCAAACAAGACAGATATTTGCCCCCTCTTTTTCCCACTGTCTAACCTTGCTTTCCTCCACTTTTATAAAATTTTTTCCAAAATCTCTTTTCACTTTCTTCCCCAAATTTCTTCAAACCACAGAACAAAAGTGAACCTTTCCTGTGAATTAGGAACACATGCTATTTACGGTACATTATATACAAATGCTCAGAAGATATTTTAAATAAAGGGACTTATTACTGAGGAAAGAAGTAACTGTTGCTCTCATCAGATGTTGAATCAAGGGGCCAAAGTTGCTCATGTGACTATATTTTTATGAAGAATGTTCCTGAGAAATATCTAACTGAAAATCCCTGAAAACTTGGTTAAATATTCATAAGCTTAAAAAATCTGGTAACATAAGAGAAGACGGTTGTTGTTCAGTTGCTCAGCCATGTCTGACTCTTTGCAACCCCGTGGACTGTGGCTTCTGTATATTTCATTGTCAAGCTTCTGTATATTTCTCATACCAACCATTAAATTAATGCTGATTAGTATAAAGGTGCTTGCTATCTATTTCTGATATTCTCAGAAGTTTTAGAAAATGGCTTGACGGAGGTGGATGTGAGACTAGAAAGAACAACATCAAATATTGGCTTGGGGAAATTTATGTAGCTATATATATTTGAAGGCTTCAATGTGAATTAAGATGGAATTTTTTCCTATTGTATATAAAATCACAGGAGTAGTATTTGTGTTATGCAGGAACATGTGTTTGGGCCATGAAAGATGCATACAAAGACAAAGAAAATCCATGGAAAAATAAAGAAGTGGTACCATTCAAATAACTACTGCTTACAATTTCCATCAATAATTCTGAGCCAGAACATAACCTCCTAATAACTCAAGTTCTTAGCTACTGCTACTCCTAGAATACACTAGCTGCATAAATTTATATTCTTTATTCCTGAGTTTTATCCTCAAGGAAGCAGCCTTTCGTTCAATTTAAAAAAATGCTTATCCAAGAATTACAAATTTCTAGGTACCTATTATTTAGCAGAGGTTTTTCTTTTCAAGAGAAACATTGTTAAGAAAGAGTGATGGGAGACTAGGAATGCATCTGATCAGCATGTTTGATGACAGAGAGAAAAGGATTGATGCCTAACAAAAATGAGAAATACACAAAACCAGTATCAATAAACTCACTCTTTGTAGCTATGAAGAAGATATCATTGATTGGTTGAGGCAATAGTTTTTTGCTTCATTTATAAAATGTATCTATTTATTAGCTGTCATCACATTCACATAGGCTAAGTTAATATCATTCACACTAAAATGTTTATAGGACTTGATCAACCCATATCAATTTAGGGGGTTAAGTGGGGAGTTGTTTCACAAACAGGGTTATCAATTTTCCATTGCAAAATAATTAGTAGAAAATAAATTTATTTCCCCTAAAAATCACTATTATGCAGGGCAATTCATTAACTATAAAACACAATCTCAAGGAAATTATAATCTTAGATTTTATATGATTTTTCATACAGTAAGCCTTAAGAAAAAGGGCTCAAGTTGTAATTAAGAGATAACAGTCTAACATTCCAAAATTCAAGGCAGTCTTCTCAGGGAAATCAGAACTGATTGCTCTTCATTTCAACTGTCTGACACACCAGCTCCTTTTAGTCTTTCCTTACAGACTTTTCCTCATTACATGGCAAATGGTGCCATATTTCTGCCTTCTCTGTCCTAACAGAGAAAGTTATTCATGGTAATGGTAATGTTGTCAGTGAATTAAGATTCTGCTAGAATAGTGTGTTGCTATTATTATTAGAGGGTTCAATGGTTGGGAGACATGAGACCAACAGATTCATTTATATAATATTTTAATCCCAGGAGATTGATCCTCTTTCTTGATAAATGTGGAAATGTGTGAAAATAACTAATAATACAGTTAAGTTGGATTTTAGGTTACCTTGGTATGAGAAACTCATGAACTGGCTAGTGCAGTTGATAAATGCTTTTTACTATAAACTACTAAAAAATATTTTTAGCCCAATCCATGCATCCCAAAACTCACTGCAAACCTGATTTATTTATATCATGGACATTTCTACTTGAACTTTAAAGTCAACTCTTGACCTTGTCAAGAATATAACAGCTGCTCTATAAAATGTGAAATGAATCCACTGATGCTACTGAAACTGAATTTTCTCTCCCATTGTGATACAGCAATACCAAAGGTCTTTTTACAAAGTAAGGTGATCAGTTTAGTTCAGTCGCTCAGTCGTGTCGGACTCTTTGCGACTCCATGAATTGCAGCACGCCAGGCCTCCCTGTCCATCACCATCTCCCGGAGTTCACTCAAACTCATGTCCATCGAGTCCGTGATGCCATCCAGCCATCTCATCCTCTGTCGTCCCCTTCTCCTCCTGCCCCCAATCCCTCCCAGCATCAGAGTCTTTTCCAATGAGTCAACTCTTCACATCAGGTGGCCAAAGTATTAGAGTTTCAGCTTCAGCATCAGTCCTTCCAAAGAACACCCAGGACTGATTTCCTTTAGGCTGGACTGGTTGGAAATCTTGCAGTCCAAGGGACTCTCAAGAGTCTTCTCCAACAAAAGCATCAATTCTTCGGCACTCAGTTTTCTTCACAGTCCAACTCTCACATCCATACATGACCACTGGAAAAACCATAGCCTTGACTAGATGGACCTTTGTTGGCAAAATAATGTCTCTGCTTTTGAATATGCTATCTAGGTTGGTCATAACTTTCCTTAAGGTGATAAGTGTCATTAAATTATTATTATTATCCATATTATCACTACCACTACTACATCATATTAGTTTACTACGTACTTTGTATTTTTATGTAGACACTTTTTTAAAGTTTACCCAGCACTATCATATCAGTTAGCTAATCTACTGATATCAGCCTTATGGGATCAAAACTATTCCCACTACACAATGAAAGCTACACTGGCTCCAACGGTTACTTACCTCGTTTGCAGTTATGGAGTTACCAAGTGACAGAGCCCATCCTGGAACCAACTTCTTCCAACTCTAATTTCAGCATTTTTTTTCCTATAACATGAGTTTCTCCCTAACTTAATCTCTTATGAGACTCTGAACTCTGAGGAAAATTCCAGTTGAGGATAAAAAACAAGCTAGAGAGAGAACAAGATGGCGGAGGAGTAGGTGGACATGGAGTACATCTCTCTCCACAGATACATCAAGAATACACCTTCAGACACGAAAGTGCATGCAGAACACCAGCTGAGAGCAGACAGGAGTACCTGACCAGAGGAAAAGAACATATAGAAGCACACAAAACTCCATAGGATGAAGGAACCAGGGGAAAAACAGGAGTGTTAGCAGGACTGGACCTGCCCTCGGTGGGTGGGGGAACTGATGCAGGGGTCTGATACTCACATGGGGAGAATTGTCTGGGTCAGAGGAGAAACATTTAAGGCTGACAGTGAAACAGCTGATCTGTGGCAGACTAAACAGAATGAGAATCCGACAGGCCTTGCCACAGCCATACATACCCTGGACAGGGATGAGGTCCCATGGAAGGCGCAGCGGCTGGGAGGTGGAATTTGGGGATTATGGAGTGATCCCAGGGTAAGGGCTGCTATTGACTGTGGAGAGATAGATTGAGGGGATGTGAGGGAGGAGATTGTGGTGGGAAATGCCAGTGGAGGAAAGCCAGGCAGCCATGGAAGCAAGGCTCAGTCATGCATAAGGGGTGCAGCCATCACCATAGCCTCTGTCTCCCCACATGCCAGCATCGGCAGCTGAACAATACTGAGTCTGACCCATCAAATCACGTGATGCACTGAACTACAGAGTATGACCCCACCCAGGGTGCTCCTTAAAGTGCCTGATGCCCAGATCTACAGAGAAGGACCTTAGGCAGGGGAGCCCTCTAAGTGCCTGCATGGACAGAGGTACAGAGAGAGACTGGCCAAAGAGGCCCTCTGATTGCCAGCTACAAGAGGCTCGAAAAAAGACTCTGATAGGGCCATTACTCCTGCGGCAGAGGCAGTCCAGGTCCCTGCACACTTGGCACCACCAGGGTCCCTGCAAGTCAAGCAACTGCTCTACCTTCACACTCAACTCTCACTGGGGCAGAGCTGCCACAGGAAAAAACTTCTTGCATCTATGTGCACAGGGTCACTTCAGTAGTATTCGACTCTTTGTGACCCTGTAGACTGTGGCCTGCCAGGCTTCTTTGTCAGGAAGGACGGGAAGAGGTTCTCCAGGCAAGAA
The DNA here is from genome assembly GCF_032405125.1 of Capricornis sumatraensis. Lineage (NCBI taxonomy): Eukaryota > Metazoa > Chordata > Mammalia > Artiodactyla > Bovidae > Capricornis > Capricornis sumatraensis. Next base: position 57,517,571 of record NC_091084.1, on the reverse strand, counting down.
TACTGAAGCGTACTAGCCAATACTGGTTGCCATGCCCTTCTAGAGAACTACATTTCCTGCTGGCCTAGCTGCCAACCCCCCCTGAGTACCTGGTGCTGCCAGAACCCCTGCGACCCAAGCAGCTGCACAACCTCCACACCTGGCCCTCACAGGGGCAAACTAGGTCCTCCAGGGCAGCCTCAGGGGCAAGCCCCAGCTGATGACCCACATGCAGAGGTGGAAATAAAACCACAATTGAAACCCAGGGGCAGTGTGGCTAAGGAAGAAGACTCAAAATCTACCCACCAGTTGTACAAGCTGCAGATTAAATCCACATGATCAACTAGGCAGACTCAGTGTATATGGAATATATACAAGGTCGTTGAGAGCTCCCATACACACACACCAAAAAAACACGCTAGTTCTGATAGCTGTGGACATTGGAGGCAAGAACACATAGGAATAGGACCAGATTAGAATCTGAGCTGCCCCCACAGCAGGTCCAGGGGTCAGGACAGTGTTGGAGGGCATCCTAGGGAGGTGAGGTGGACTGTGACTCCAACGAGGGAAAGGATTCTGAGGGAAAGGATTCTGACAGCAGTGACTCAAGAAAAACACTTATTATTCTAATGTTTTGACTTGTTCTGTAGAACCCTTTTGGATGTTTTTTTCTTTTTCCTTTTATTCCCCCCTCTGTTGTAGTTGTTAATTTCATTGGCACTATGAAATATAATTAAGCTTTTGAGCCTTTTTTCCCCTCAATCACATTTTTTATTGTTGTTATAAACCTCTGCCTCTTCATTGCACTTTTGCCATTCTGTGTAGTTTTCCTTTTTGTTTCTTCTCTTTTTTTGATTTTAATTTTTTACACCTACTGTATTTTTTCTAAATTTATTCCTTTGTTTGCTTTTCCTACAGTCTTTTACCCCCTTGCAGCTAATCTTTAATGTTTACAAATCTTCTTTATCTACCTCTATTTAACTTCTTATCTATTCTTTCTTTCTATCCTTTCCTCTCAACATATTTGTGAGTTTTATTTTCATTGCTTTATCATTCCCCAATTGGCACCTTGCTTTAGCTTAGTTTTCCAGTATGTACTTTAGTTAGTTTTGTCTTTTGTTCTGGTAGATATAATTTTTAGTTTCCTTTGTTCACTGGGTCAATCTAATGTACTGTATTTTTGTTGAACTGTTTTGATTTTGCTTATGGGTGTATATGTGTATATTTAGCATACTTTTTATTGTTGTTATAAACCTCTGCCTCTAGGTTGGGCTTTTGCAGTTCTGTGGAATTTTCCTTTTTTTTCCTTTTTTCTTTCTTCATTTTTCTTTATTCTTTTCTCATTTTATATTTTTAATTTTTTTAAGATATTATATTTTTCTACATTTTTTCATTTTTTGCCTTTCATACTGTTCTTTTCCCATTGCAGTTAATCTTTAATGTATATAAATCTTCTTAATCTACCTCTATTTAACTTTGTGTATCTATTTTTTCTTTCTTTTCTTTCTTTCCTTTCCTCTCAACATATTTGCTAGCTTTGTTTTCATTGTTTTATTCCCCACTTGGCACGTTGCTTTAGTATTGATTTCCAGTTTGTGCTTTAGTTGGTTTTGTTCTTAACTAATACATATAATTTTTTATTTCCTTTGTTCACTAGGTAAATCTACGGTACTTTATTTTTGTTGGACTACTTCACTTTGTTCATGGGTGTATATGTATATGTGTATATTCCATTATTTTAATTATTATTTGCCTGATTTTGTCACTGTCATTTGTCTGGGGTTCATCTTTGGTTTCTCATTTTTGAATATTTATTTTAATCTCAGTTAATGTCATAACAAGCCACTTGTGGAATCTTCGTTCCTGACCAGAGATCAAGCCCTGAGACTTTGGAGTGCCTTGGGAGCACTGACTCTAAGACCCTAGACTACCAGAGAACTAATCCTGCTGCTGCTGCTGCTGCTGCTGCTAAGTCGCTTCAGTCGTGTCCGACTCTGTGCAACCCCATAGATGGCACCCCACAAGGCTCCCCCGTCCCTGGGATTCTCCAGGCAAGAACACTGGAGTGGGTTGCCATTTCCTTCTCCAATGCATGAAAGTGAAAAGTGAAAGTGAAGTCGCTCAGTCATGTCTGACTCGTCATGACTCCATGGACTGTAGCCTACCAGGCTCCTCTGTCCATGGGATTTTCCAGGCAAGAGTACTGGAGTGGGTTGCAATTGCCTTCTCCAGAGCCTAGAGAGTATCAAATAGTGAGAACTCACACAAAGGAAAACCACTTGAATACAAGATCCAGCATCACCCAACCATGAGTTGCACCCTGTGTAGGACACCTCATCTAAACAACAAACAAAACAAAAATACAAACCCAGTCATCAGCACACAGGAGTACCACCTCATTCAGCCTTGCCCTTCAGAGGAAAAGCAAACAAACAAAAACACAGCACAAATCTCACCCTATAGGAAGCTTACACAAACCGCTGGACCAACGTTAGGAGGACAGAAAACAAAGGAAGAAAGAATTCAGCCTTGAAGCCTGGGAAAAGGAAACCTCAAACAAAATAAGTTAAAAAAAAATAGTGAGAAGGCAGAGAAATACCACACAAATGAAGGAACAAACTAGAAACACAGAAGTCCAAATAAATGAAGAGGAAATAGGCAAACTACCTGAAAAAGAATTCAGAATAATGATAGTAAAGATGATCAAAAACCTTGAAAACAAAATGGAGAAAATGCAAGAATCAATTAACAAAGACCTAGAAGAATTAAAGAATAAACATACAGAGAGAAACAACAAAATTACTAAAATTAAAAATACTCTAGAAGGAATCAATAGCAGAATATCTGGAGCAAAAGAACAAAGCAGTTCCTCTGATAAAAATAAAATCAGTTCAGTTCAGTGCAGTCACTCAGTCGTGTCTAACTCTTTGCAACCCCATGAACCACAGCACGCCAGGCCTCCCTATCCATCACTAACTCCCAGAGTTTACCCAAATTCAAGTCAATTGAGTCGATGATGCCATCCAACCATCTCATCCCCTGTCATCCCCTTCTTCTCCTGCCTTCAGTCTTTCCCAACTTCAATCTTTCCCTCAGGTTCTTATCAAATGAGTCAGCTCTTCTCATCAGGTGGCCAAAGTATTGGAGTTTCAGCTTCAATATCAGTCCTTCCAATGAATACCCAGGACTGATCTCCTTTAGGATGGACTGGTTGGATCTCCTTGCAGTCCAAGGGACTCTCAAGAGTCTTCTCCAACACCACAGTTCAAAAGCATCAATTCTTCAGTGCTCAGCTTTCCTTATAGGCCAACTCTCACATCCATACATGACTACTGCAAAAACCATAGCCTTGACTTGATGGACTTTTGTTGACAAAGTAATGTCTCTGCAAGGATTCTTCAATATGCACAAATCAATCAATGTGATACACCGTATTAACAAACTGAAAGATAAAAACCATATGATGCAGAAAAAGCCTTTGACAAAATTCAGCACCTATTTATGATTAAAACTCTTCAAAAAATGGTCATAGAAGGAATCTACCTCAGCATAGTAAAGGCCATAGATGATAAGCCTACAGCAAACATTATTCTCAATGGTGAAAAACTGAAAGCATTCCCCCCTAAGATCAAGAACAAAACAAGGGTGTCCATTTTCACCACTATTATTCAACATAGCTCTGGAAGTCCTAGCTATAGCAATCAGTGAAGAAAAATAAATAAAAGGAATCCAGATTGGAAAAGAAGTAAAGCTCTCACTGTTTGCAGATGACATGAAAATGTACACAGAAAAGCCTAAAGATAGTATCAGAAAATTACTAGAGCTAATCAGTGAATTTAGTAAAGTTTCAGGATACAAAGTCAATACATAGAAATCACTTGTGTTTCTATATACTAACAATGAAAAATCAGAAAGAGAAATTAAAGAGTCAATTCCATTCACCATTGCAACAAAAAGAATTAAGTATCTTAGAATAAACTTACCTAAGGAGGCAAAAGAATGGTACACAGAAAATTGTAAGACACTAATGAATGATATGAATCAAAGGTGACATAAACAGATGGAGAGATATCCATATTCCTGGGTAGGAAAAATCAATATTGTGCAAATGACTATACTACCAAATGCAATCTACAGATTCAATGCAATCCCTATCAAATTGCCAAAGGCATTTTTCACCGAACTAGGACAAAAATTTTCAAAATTAATATGGAAACACAAAAGACCCTGAATAGCCAAGGCAGTCTTCAGAAAGAAGAATGGAGCTAGAGGAATCAAGCTTCCTGACTTCAGATTATACTACAAAGCTACAGTCATCAAGACAGTATGGTACTGGCACAAAAACAGAAACATAGACCAATGGAACAAGATAGAAAGCCCAAAGACAAACCCATGCATCTATGGGTACCTTATTTTTGACAAAGGAGGCAAGAATATGCAATGGGGCAAAGACAACCTCTTCAATAAATGATGCTAGGAAAACTGGACAGCTACATGTAAAAGAATAAAACTAGAACACTTCCTAACACCATACAAAAAGAGAAACTCAAAATGGATTAAAGACCTAAATGTAAGGCCAGAAACTATAAAACTCATAGAGGAAAACATAGGCAGAACACTCGATGACATAAATCAAAAAGCAAGATCCTCTATGACCCCTCCCCCCACCTAGAGTAATGGAAAGAAAAACAAAGACCAACAAGTGGGACCTGATTAAACTTAAAAGATTTGCACAGTAAAGGAAATGTAAGCAAGTTGAAAAGAGAACCCTCAGAATGGGAAAAATTATACCAAATTACTTTGGTATTATTACAAGAGCTTTACAAGAGCTCAATTACAAGAGCTTTACTTCTTTTCCAATCTGGATTCCTTTTATTTATTTTTCTTCACTGATTGCTATAGCTAGGACTTCCAGAGCTATGTTGAATAATAGTGGTGAAAGTGGACACCCTTGTTTTGTTCTTGATCTTAGGGGGGAATGCTTTCAGTTTTTCGCCACTGAGAATAATGTTTGCTGTAGGCTTATCATATATGGCCTTTACTATACAAACAACTGATAAAGGATTAATTTCCAAAATATACAAACAAAGAGCCTTCCCTGGTGGCTCAGATGGTAAAGCATCTTCCTACAATGCAAGAGACATGGGTTCGATCCCTGGGTCGGGAAGATCCTCTGGAGAAGGAAATGGCAACACACTCCAGTACTCTTGCCTGGAAAATTCCATGGATGGAGAAGCCTGTTGGTCTACAGTCCATGAAGTCACAAAGAGTCGGACACGACTGAACAACTTCACTTCACTTCGTACAACTCAATACCAGAAAAACAAACAACCCAATCAACAAGTGGGGAAAAGACCTAAACTGACATTTCTCCAGACATACAGATGGCTAACAAACACATGAAAAGTTGCTCAACATCACTCATTATTAGAGAAATGCAAATCAAAACTACAATGAGATATCACCTCGCACCAGTCAGAATGGCCATCATCAAAAAGTCTACAAAAAATAAATGCTGGAGAGGGTGTGGCAAAAAGGGAATGCTCTTGCACTGTTGGTGGGAATGTAAATTAATACAGCCACTATGGAAGATGGTATGGAGATTCCTTAAAACACTAGGAACAAAACCACCATATGACTCAGCAATCCCACTCCTGGGCATATACCCTGAGGAAACCAAAATTGAAAGAGACACGTGTATCCCATTGTTCATTGCAGCACTATTTACAATAGCTAGAACATGGAAGCAACCTAGATGTCCACTGACATATGAATGGATAAAGAAGAAGTGGTACGTACACACAATGGAATGTTACTCAGCCATAAAAAGGAATGCATTTGAGTCAGTTCTAATGAGGTGGATGAAGCTGGAACCTATTATACAGAGTGAAGTGAGTCAGAAAGAGAAAGATAAATATTCATATTCTAATGCATATGTATGAAATCTAGAAAAATGGTACTGAGGAATTTACAGGGCAGCAATGGAGAAACAGACATAGAGAATAGACTTATGGACATGGGGAGAAGGGAGGCAAGGGTGAGATGTATGGAAAGAGTAACATGGAAACTTACATTACTATATGTAAAATAGATAGCCAACAGAAATCTGCTGTATGGCTCAGAAAACTCAAACAGGGGCTCTGTATCAATCTAGAGGGGTGGGATGAGGTGGGAGATGAGAGGGAGGTTCAAAAGGGAGGGGACATATGTATACCTATGGCTGATTCATGTTTAGGTTTGACAACAAAATTCTGTAAAGCAAGTATCCTTCAATTAAAAAAAAATATTTAAAATAAAAAGCTAGAGTCACACCAAATACATCTGTTCCCACCACCTCCACCCATTTCTTCTCCACAAGAGCAACAACAGTCCAAGTTGTTCCTCAATAGTCAGAAGAAACAGGAAAAAAGAGGAGATCTGCTGAAGCAAAGCCTTAAAATATAAATTAAAGGTCTCACATATTATACAAGGCTATATAATAAAACAAACTTAATGAATCAGAAAACTTTAAAAATATTAGAAAAGCAAAATCACATCAATATCTTCTTCTTCTGATTGTTGTGTCTCATGATGGCTCTACCTGAGGCTGTTGCTTCATTCAGATCTAAGACAAGGACATGCTAACTGCTTTGATTTTATAAAATATACTTATGTGTGGAAAACAATAAATATTTGTGTAAAACTAAAAATATTAATCAAAATAGTCTTTAAAAAGATGCCTTGGATATCTTAGAACTTTATTTTTCCTTTACTGAGGGCTAACAACATTTTCATATTATATGGAAATATTTAGTTTTGACATTTATTTTCATATTTTATAAAAATTCAGTTCCCTGCAGTCAAATGATCTGCAGAAGTGTGGCTCTCTGTGGAGAGCCTCCATGATCAATGCTTAGAAAATAAAGTGTTAAAGCTTGGTACTATATATTTTAACCATGTGTATCCTCCGCACGAAGTTTGATATCATTAGCCCATGGAGATTTCAGTGTAGACCTCTAATGGATTATATTAATCAAAGTAAAATGTCACCTTTACAAGTTCTACCTTTTACTGACCTTGATATAACCTAGTATGGGTATTAAGAACAAATGAACCATCTTTGTCATACCCCTGCTTTGCAGTACCCCTGTTTTATATCTGCCACTTATGAAGTAGATGTAACCTACCTTGGGCAATCTCTAACATCTCTGTGCATCAGCTCTTTCTTCTGTAATTATAGCAACTTCTTCATTGACCCATTATGAGGATTAAATAAATCAAATTATGAAAAGCATGTAAAACAATGCCTGGCACCAAGTACTTAATGAATTTATTCTTATTAATGTCATCATCATTATTATCATTATCATTAAAGATGAAGAAACTTTGGAAGAGCAGAGAAGTTGAAGGTTCCTGCAAGATGGCTGGTGAGAGAGAAAAATGTGAATCTAAACCCACATCAATGTTTAATAAAGCAATTAAGCACACATACAAAAGAAAACTACTGCTGAGGTTTTTCTTCCAAACTTCTAAAGGTTACAGAAAAACCCCAAAACTTAGAATATTAACTCTACATTTAAGAATCTGATTTATTATAAGGGATTTATACTTTTAAAAAAACTTTTTAAACCCTTAATCCTTATAAAATGATTTCTCTGGGTATCAAATTTCCTATCAATTTGACTTTATTTTAGATATCAACTATAATTAATTGAAACAGTTAAATTAGTTATTAAATTAGCAAAGCTCAAAGTACACACTAAAATGCTTCTTTCTTGTATGTTCATTCACCTGCTCAATGCCTAACTTAATGTTTAAGAGCACATAATGCCCCAGCATGGCAAAACCTCTGCACAACTAATCCCTAAAGGTGAATAAATAATTCACTAACCCTGAGTTAGATAGTTTTTATTGGGAATATCCCAATTATTTTGTCCTTGAATGCATTTTTCTCTTCAGTCTTTAAAATAGCTTTGTACTAAGAAGATAAAATCATTCTCATTTGTTGTAGTTTCCCAATTACAATTCAACTTTTATGGTTTAGTTTTCTATTGAATATATCATAGCAAATTATTTCTGATTGAGCTGAAGATATTATCAAACATAATTTGATTATACATTTGGAAACTTGGTTTAATTAGTAATTTGGAGCTTTTAAAGTATGGGTTTATATGAATGTGATGATACTCTTTTTACTTTTTTTAAATTTTTATTTATTTATTTTTAATTTTTTAGTTTTTATTTTTACTTTATTTTACTTTGCAATACTGTATTGGTTTTGCCATACACTGACATGAATCCACCACGGGTGTACATGCGTTCCCAAACATGAACCCCCCTCCCACCTCCCTCCCCATAACATCTCTCTGGGTCATCCCCATGCACCAGCCCCAAGCGTGCTGTGTGATACTCTTTTTATATTACTTCCAGTTTATATTACTTGAATCTTGCATATGTGTGAACAATTCATCTTGCAGTCAAAATATCACCTCTCCCTGTTCCTAACATGATACATGATTCTATCCATCCATCTCCAAATGCATATATTATATTACTAGAAATACTGCATGTTTAGAATTCCTCTTAAAAAGTCAGAAATCTGGTATTTGTTAATCAACTCGGTTTGCATTTCTAGGTAAACTCATTATTATCTCTATTTGCACTACTTTTTATAAAAATATCAACACTGTTTCCTTTCTGGGTAGTATCAGAACAGTTTAGTTTATATTTTAATATAAACTGATTTCCCTAAGGAAAAGAGAAGGTGATGTGGAGAGGCTGCTGCTGCTGCTAAGTCACTTCAGTCGTGTCCGACTCTGTGCAACCCCATAGATGTCTGCCCACCAAGCTTCCCTGCCCCTGGGATTCTCCAGGCAAGAATACTGGAGTGGGTTGCCGTTTCCTTCTTCAATCCATGAAAGTAGAAAGTGAAAGTGAAAACGCTCAGTCATATCTGACTCTTAGCGACCCCATGGACTGCAGCCTACCAGGCTCCTCCGTCCATGGATTTTCCAGGCAAGGGTATTGGAATGGGGTGCCATTGCCTTCTCCTGTCTGTTGCTACTGCCAAGTCACTTCAGTCGTGTCCAACTCTGTGCAATCCCATAGATGGCAGCCCACCAGGCTAGTAGGATACAAAATGAGATTTTTCTTTTTTTTTTTTTTTCTTTTCCAGAAAGAGGAACCAAAGCTGAAAACAATAGGTAAAATTTACCGCCATATTCCAAAGAATGATGCTGGAAACACTTACAGATTATAAAACACATGGCTGCTTCCCTTAACACATCTTTCAGCACATCTAAATAGAAGACAATACGGAAGATTAACAGAGAAGAAAGACTGAAGACTCGTGTACACAGGGAAAGTGTTAGCCTGCTGTATCCTCTGCACACCTTCCCAGTGTGCTTCACCTCTATCTCAAACCAAATGTGGCAGATTCGAGAAAACTAGTCCAAAGAGTCAGGGTGCCTCCGGAAAGACCTGGTTTACACCCATACAGGAGCTCAGCAATGAAAGATTCTTAGAGTTTCAGTGGTTAAGTGACAAATGTCTTCCTAGGAAAAAATAACCTGCATTCTCCAGGGTTCCCGTGGCACAGAAATCAATGTCTTACTATTTTCCTGGAAAATTCTGCAGGACATAGGTGCTGGAGATGTCCCTGATAACACAGCAAGGAGAAAAAAACTGGAGAGTAGCTACTTAGTTGCCTGGCCTTCTGGAATGTGTTGGGTGTAATATTATTGTGTTATCCTGTGGGATAGGCCAATATTTGGAAGGAACAGCTTGACAGGAACTTGCCTGAGAGAAATGCCTGCCAAGGTGAAGAAACTTTTCTAAGAAAAGGCCTGTGTGAGGCCTGTGTGTGGGAACTGAGGAAGCATTCTAAAGTAGCACCCTCCCAGGGAGAGTAGAGCAGAAGGTCCAGAAAAGGTGTGAATGTTGGGATCAGAGTGACTCTCCAGAAAATCCTCAGAAACTTTCCACTGAATGGTTTATAAACACGCATTTCTCACAGTTCTGGAGGCTGAGAAGTCCAAGATCAAGGTAAGGTGCCAGCAGATTTGTGTCTGGTGATGACCTACTTCTAAATGGTCATCTTTTCACTATGTTCCCATATGGAGGAAGAGAACAAGAAGCTCTCTGGGCTCTCTTTTATAAAGGCACTTATTCTATTCATGGAGGCTCCAACCTCAAGACCTAATTACCTCCTAAAGTCTTCACCTTCTAATTATCATCACAATGGGGGATAGTATTTCAATTTAATATGAATTTTAGGGAAAACAGACATTAAAATCTATAGCAGAAGGCAAGGTGAGTTAAACTTTGGACTGCACGAAAGGTTGAAGTGTTAAATCGTATTGTTTTCTGGAGTTTTTAATTTCTTAAAACTTGATTCTCATAAACCTGAATGCAATTGGCAAAAGGAGCAGAACTGGCCTATGAAATTTTTCAAGAGCAGAGAAGACAGACTTAATGACAAATTAATGTATAGTAACTAGAAAAAGTACATACACTCTTAAAGAATATTCTATACTTTAAATTTTACCTTACTATGCCTTTGCAAAGAGGATGTGATGAGTTTGTGTGTGAGTGGATGTGTGCATCTGAGTGGGTGTGTGTATAAGAGAGGTGTGTGTGCCTGTCTGTTTGTTCTACTACTCTATACCCCAGGAGAGTGCATGGTGCTAGAGTTAATCTACACTCCAGAAGCAGTTACTACCAGTTTTTCACTATCTGCAGTCAAAACCAATGTTTTATCAATTAAAACAGTCGATGTTAGTGTGATTTTTTATTGTGAAAGGAGTGATGTTTCAAACATAGTTTATGTAGAAACAGTACAGAGGCATTTTTGCCATTGCATAATAGGGTATATAAATCTGGGAACCCGTATCTTGGATTTCTTAAGAATGGTTCCCTAGATTTAAGTTTTAAATAGTCCTGTTTTACAGGTTAGGTGAACCTGCTCTTAGAATATTATTGCGTTGCCTCAGATAAATCTTTCACTCAAAGTACTATCGGAGCATCTGAAAGGACTGGCCATAGGACTTTGTGAACTTACAGAATTGGAATAACTATTTCACACTAGTCTGTTAATGAGTATTAGTATGTAGCAGTATATGTTGATTTCATTACAACTGGTAACAAGGAAGAGATATTTTCCATACCCACTTCTAATTATTCAGAAGGTACTTTAATTATTAATAAACTTAAAAGTTGTGTATGACCAGTTGTTTTAATTATTTGTAAACTTAAGAATCATACGAGGCCATACTAAAACATTTTTTAACCAAGATAATTAGCCTTCATTTGGAGACCAAAAAAATAACTTTTCTTCCTCTGGAACTATCAATAACATAGCTTGGGTTGTATCACTAACCTCCTTTAATATCCTTGGAGGCTTGTCTTCTTTAAAAAAAATAAAAGCTAAACTGCTTGTTTTGACATTCGAATCCCATCATAAATTGGCCCATCTTAACCTTATCTTTCAATCTCTGTCTCTTGCAACCCACAGTCCAGTTACATTACTATCCATTTAACAACTGTCTACTGAACTGCTGCCAAGGAAACATATGCTTTGCCAAGTAAATCAGAAATGGTTCCTACTTTGAGGAACATAGAATGATGATAAATAGCCTAAGAGACTCATAAAAAAAATTATCCTACCAAATATATGAAAAATGTTCTAGGAATTCAGAGAAATGATTGAATATCTCTGGTGGGTTCAGGGTGGTTTTAAAGATGGATTTGGATTTCTCAACTGCAGGTTTCTTCCCCATGCTCTTCTGTGGTTGACCACATTGTTCTCTTTACCTGGACTCCTTCACCATCCTCATACTTTATGGAAAAACCCTATTTATAAGGAGTCAAATGTCTCCACCATTGTGTACATTTTTTGCCACTTCCTTTCCAACTCTTTCTGTCAGAACTTATCACTTCTGGTGCTGTGTTTCCACAACACACTATTCATGAATTTACTATAGAACTAACCATGTTACACTTTATAGAAGGTTTAAGTGTTTCTCTTTCCACTAAACTGTTCCATTGATCAAAATCCACCACATAAGATTCTAAAAAGTATTTTTTATAACTAACAAATTAATGAATGGAATTCTGGAAATAAATATAACTTAGAAGATTATTTGAGGCCAGTTAGAAATTCTGGATATGATATTCTAAGAACTTTTTGTTGCTGACTCTTCTAGACTCGACCAGTTATATGAGTAGGTTAATTATTAAGACCGAGGAAGCTAATAGCTTGAACCTAATTTCCCGGGTAGAAGCTTGCTTAATTCTATTCCAACACCAGCTATATGCCAAACTCAAATGACATTTTCATAGATGAATATAAAAATAGCAATAGACTATAAGCATCAATGAGAGTGTTCTGCCTAAAATCATTAGTACAATTTCATCAGGGTTTTATTAGTGGTCAGTCTTTCATTTGACCTGTATGTTAAGACCTCAAAGGCTTTGAGGGACATTTTAAAAAGTATTGCCTCATGTACTGATTCTATAGAGAGAAACAGACCCAGATATATGCAATGGTTTATTTACATAGTTTGAATACACAAATCATTATCCCTTCATGTAACTTGTCTCTCTGAATTAAATGTATTACTACTCAAACACAACATTCATGAACTTGACCTTCATGATTTCTATATGTTTGACCACACTGAAAATCCACAGTATGATTTCACTTATGATTTATCAACCTAACAAAACTGAACAGTATATTTATTTAGATTTCAAAAATATGTTGCATATGTAATAATCTGTTATTAGACATCTTCCATGGCTTCCCTAGTTCTTCCTTTGGCTAAAATACATCATACTTTTAATGATCAATAATCTGTCATTTCAGTAGTTCACTCAGAGCACAGACTACGTCTTGATGAATTCCCCAAACTGAACACAATATAGAACAGAAGAGGTGCTAAATACTGTAAAATTAATTACAGTAATTTGTAATATGAAAGATATAGATTAGTAAACATACCATTATATGATAAAGATTACGATGGATTAACCACCTATCAAGTTGTGTCAAAAAAAAAATCCTCACAGATAAAGAGATAACTTGAGAGAAACTTTGAAGGAAAGCAAAGGATCAGTTACACAAATTCTGACATAGGCTAGTTTTAAAAAATAACAGACTTAATTTAACCAATTTCTGGATTCAGACCAGCTTCAATTAGGGCCTGATTAATACTCACAGATTACAGGACTATCCATCTCTTGGTTCTACTTCTCAGTATGCTCCACAGATAGGCCTTGACAGCTCCAGGCTGTCACAGCATAACTGTTTCAGGTCTCAGTTTTAGCCTCATATCTTTCCTCAAACCCAAACAGTAAGCCCAGAATTCCTAACTAAAGTCCTAATATCCACTCTAGTGGCACAAGCATATCTAAATAAGTAAGACACTCTATGATCATGGATCAGTCAAACTCCCAGAGAAAAGGCTTTTATCTACAAATATTATGATTATAACGTGGCAAGGGCATGTTACTTCAAAGAAATTTGGCTGAGAGTGTCCATTGAGGGAAAAATGTACACTGTTGCAAGTGTTATACAGAACCACATAGTCTTATGTTTTTAGTCTTAAAACCATTCACTGAGAAAAAAATCAATTTCCCCATATAAGGAAGATAAAATCCATTAAGGTACCATGAAGATATAGAAACATAGGATACCATTAATATCAATGAATTCTATAGTCATAGCTTCTTAAGAGTGTAAAAGTATCTTTGTCCCAGTTCCTAACCAGATGGTTAAATATGTCATTTCTCAGTGGTTATGCAAGTATAAATTTATGCCTAGATCCCATGCCTGCATGAAACAAAAAAACAGGAACATGAAGTACCCACATGGATTTTGCCCTGAAATAGAACTGAATCAGGCTAGGCGAATCTGAGACCCCTGGAGGAATTCTGTAAACAGTCTAAGATTAGCCACTTCCTCCTCCTCCTACAATTAAATAAAATTTTCTCTTTAGTGGGAGAGAGAGAAAACTTCAATGTTGCCTTGGGGACACATTAGGCTTCTACATGAGGCTTAGTTTCCATCTGTTTTAGATGCAAAAAGATATAAAGTCAGGAACCTAGAGAGCAAAGGTTAAGGCCAGAGTTTGTTAGACTTCCATGAGTTAAGAATGGTTGTCTGGCTATGGGCCCAGCTTACTGTTATGAGGTCTTGACTAGAAAAAAAGAGGAAAGATAAAATGGGTCTCCCTCAAATAGCAGGGTATCTATCATCCACACTGGCTAATACTATTAATTTATCATTAAAGGCTAACTATTCTATCCATGGGCAGCAAGAAGACCAAACCAGTCAATCCTAAAGGAAATCAACTCTGAATATTCATTGGGAGGATTGATGCTAAAGCTGAAGCTCCAATACTTTGTCACCTGATGTGAAGAGCAGACTCATTAAAAAGCCCCTGATGCTGGGAAAGATTGGGGGGGCAGAAGGAGAAGAGGGTAACAAAGAATGAGATGGTTGGATGGCATTACCAGATCAATGGACATGAATTTGAGAAAACTCTGGGAGATAGTGAAAGACAGGGAAGCCTGGCATGTTGCAGTCCATGGAGTCACAAAGAGTCAGACACGAGTTAGTGACTGAACAACAACATTCATCCATTCTGTCCATGTTCCACCACCTGACAACAAGAATCTTCTAATCTAGCTAAGCAGGTCATTTCTTATCATTATCCTACCCCAAACTGGAAATGTACATCTCTACCTTTGAGAAATCTTCCTGTTGCACCTGATAGAAAAGTCAAATCAAATGAGTGATAACCAGTAAGAAATTCATTGGCCCCATAACTGAAATACTTGGAAGGAAGGCTGACTTTGGGCACAGTTTAGAGGCATAAACCTTATCATCAAACAGTAGAAAAGGGATTCATTTCCCAAGAGAAATCCAGAGTATTCATACTGAAAGAAAGAGGAATGTTTGCAGGACTGGCAAAAAATAACCCAGCAAACACAGGAATACGCAGCCACGCAAGTGAATGCCTTTGAGACATCCTATTCTGCAGTCAGTCTTCGTCCCTGCATCCGCTGAGAATCTCTTCCTTTCTTTGAAAACAGTCTGTCCCACTTTAAAATGTCTTTCATTTTCTACTCTCTTTGGGCCATATTGATCTATTCTTCTGAAGGTCCAGAACACATATCCTCAATCATTGATTTTTCCTTTGGCATACACTATAATCAACAGTTACCTCACTTTTCCCTTCAATACCCACTCTCAACTTTAAAGTGGCTGCATGTGCTGCTGAGGGTTAAATTCTAAGTTACACTGCACAGAAGACAGAAATCTCTTCCCCTTAAGAAGTGGTGTAATACAGTGTGTCCGCTTTTCAGGACAGCTTAGCAAAATGTAATTAATTCATTATGAGACTGAGGTACAACATGAAAGTTCTAATTTGACTTTCCAAAATGATCCTAAATTCTTTCCTGTTCTCTAACACCTGACCACTTATATTGGGAGAGGGAAGAACACTGCTACCCCTTCTTACCTAACTGGACCTGGGAGATGAAAGGGTGTGCTCATTCCCATCATTTTGATGGCTCCATATTCTGTGAAGGTCTTCAGCAGTACTGAGGCTGGAGTCACGCATGAGATACAGATGTTCCAACAGGTAGGGCTGTGTAAGATGGCATAAGGTGTAGAGAATGCAGGAATTTGACATCTGTGGAGGATGAATATCTAGTGTGGATGAGGATTAAAACAGTGGCCAAGTCCAGATCTGGGAAGGGTACCTCTCAGAAACACTAGGGGAAGACTAACACAGATAAAGAGATATTATGCCATAGAAGCACAGACTGTAAGCCCAGGAAGAGATTCTTCTCTAGCGTAACTTTCAGCAAACTAAAGACTAAAATTAAACTTACATGGACACATCCACACAGTGACTGTACTGCAAAACTCTCATGCAGACTCTCCTTTCCCTTAGTTTTCTTCTCCTTCTTTGTAGCCATCTATCAAGATCCTAATACTGATCACGTTCAGGGTGAGACAAGGACAAGAGCCAAAGACTGAAAGGACAGCTTGAGCTAATTCATGAATAAGCAAGAATGAGGCAAGGGATGCAGTGATGTCTAGAATGTCAAGAAGAATAGAATTGATACCAGCCCAGGCAGTACACACACACATATACACAGATATTACTTCTTGTGTATCAAAGTACATTTACACATGGTGCATTGTATATTGCACATATTTATATATATATTGTACAATGTATTGCCATATATATATATATATATATATATATATACATACACACACGGCTACTCAGTGTTAATGTAATGAATGTCTTCTCTAATAGTCAACTGAAAGAAGATACCATGTTTTAATCTCCTTTTAATTAATTCCTATCCTTGTATTATACAATTTTTACATTTTAGAAGGTCACACATTATATTGTTGATCCATAAATAAACAATTCATTCCCTGGAGCTTCCAAAAATTCCACCTATTCTTTCTCTTCATCATTTCTCTGTGATGAAATAAATGGTCACTTTCAATTCAAATGTAAGACAGTTTGCATACGTATTTTATGGAGCTAACAAGATGCTACTTTCTAAAAACTAATTAATTTTATTTTTGTTTTTCTAAAAACTTTTTTAAAGAATCCATATGATAAGGACATCAGATAAATTGAGAAAAGCTCCATTTGACTTTTAAGACAAAGCCAGAAGAAAAAATGACCACGCTCTCTACAATTACTCTATAGTATTTCATTTGAAATTATGAAATACGTAGCATTTTGGATGTAGAAGTTAGGTAACTTCCAAAATCCACACTCTGGTTTCCACTACAGACCTGACCTCTTCATGTCCTTCTGTTTCAAGAATTGTCTCCATTGTGGCCTTGGAAATGGAACATGCATTCTGAAATTTGACTGGCTGGAGCCAAATATTCAGTGGAAAGGAATAAAAATAAAGCACTGAATTATGTTTATCTACCAAGGAATCAGATAAGAATTTTGGAGCAAACAATGGCAGAATAGATAAAGGGGGAAGATAATTTCTTCAGTGTTAATGGACAATAAACCAACAATGATGAGATCAAGATTCTTGTATTCCTAGAAATGTTTAGATGAATATTCCCATATCTTTGCCTTTTTGAAATTAGTCATAAATCACTCTCAAGGGAATCTGATCTAAAAGGCATGTATAAGGCATGTAGTTGCAAGAATTAAATAGGGAACTCACAGTGATATAGGTATTTGTAGAATATTTTGTGGTTTTCAGATTCACTATCCTTAGTTATCATATCAATTAATGAATGGCCCAGCAATTTTTCGTTTGAGAAGCCACAGGGAGTAAGTAAGTAGGCAAAACACTGAAAATGGGAAATGGGGAGACGTCACATATTTATTAAACACTTATTGTAAGTCCCTTCTCTGCACAAGGTATTTTTTCATACATTTTCTCAATCCCATAGACAAGTCTGTAAAGTAGATATCCCACTGAGAACAGGAAGAAAATTATTAAGTAACTTGTACAAGTTCTGAAATCTCCTGTGTCTCTGAATCATAGTCAGAGCTTCCTATGATGAAGCCCATGTCGTGCCTCTTATTCATCATGAGCCCTTGGAATTAGAAGACACTTGCTGTTTTGACAATGTAAATTATACAACATTATAGACTGACCTCTGTATCCAATTATTTGTGTGATCTTAGACAAGCTACACATGCTGTCTTGGTCCCACTCTCATATTTTCACCTAAGAGAAGATTACAGATCTATCTCTACCCATTGACAAGTACAATTCAGTCAAGCTAATCCAGATAATGCCTGAATATCACTAGTATCTCAGCTTCCTTATGTAACACATTATTCAACATTAAGAGAAGACATCCCATTTCTAGAAGCTAGAGCACCTCAATTTATTTTAAATTTACTGAAGTATAGTTGATTATCAATATTATGTTTCCAGTGTACAACATAATCATTCACAGTTTATAAATATTATACTCCTTTTATAGTTATTATAAAACACTGGCTAATATTCCCTGTACTGTACAAATATGCTTATAGCTTATTTATTTTATACACAGTAGTTTATACCTCTTAATCCCCTATCGTGTCCCTCCCTTTCTGCTCTCCCCACTGGTAACCACTAGTTTGTTCTCTATCTCCATGAGTCTATTCCTTTTTTGTTATATTCATTAGTTTATGGGCTTCTCTGGTAGCTCAGATGGTAAAGAATCCACCTGCAATGTGGGAGAGCTGGGTTCAATCCCTGGGTTGGGAAGATCCCCTGGAGGAGGGCAAGGCAACCCACTCCAGTATTCTTGCCTGGATAATCCCCATGGACAGAGGAGCCTGGCAGGCTACAGTCCATGGGGTCGCAAAGAGTCTGACACAACTGAGTGACTAAGCACATTAGTTTCTGTTTTAGACTCCATAAACAGTATTTGTCTTTCTCTGTATGACTTATGTCACTAAGCATAATATTACTCTGTTGATCTATCCATGTTGCAAAAGCTAGACAATCTCCTGCCTACTTTGACCTAGACTGCCCTCTGCCTACTTTCATCTAGAGTGGGAGCAAAAGACAAGTTTAATAACTAACACAGAAAAAAGCTCAAGTTTCCCTTTCCCAGTCTCATTTTAAGTGAAGTGTTATAAAATTCCCAGCTTCTCCTGATGATATCCTGAGAAGAGAACGCTGTTTAATGGCAATGCAACTATGTAAATGCTAAAACTAACATGGCCTCACTGAACCCAAGACATTTGACTCCACAAAAAGCACTGAGCATCACTGTCATCATGGGGCTGAGTGTGCCCATGTCCAACTCTTTGCAACCCCATGGACTGTGGCCTGCCAGGCTCCTCTGTCCACGGGATTCTCCAAGTAAGAATACTGAAGTGGTGCCATACCCTCCTCCAGGAGATCTTCCCAACCCAGAGATCAAACCCAGGTCTCCCGCATTGCAGGCAGATTCTTTATCATCTGACCCACCAGGGAAGCCCATTGTCATGGGCCATCAACATCCAAACAACCAGCAGAAACCAAGATTCTGATGCAGCCAATACATTTTTTTTCTTGCTTTGTTTTCTTTCCAGTGCCTCACAAACTTTCCTCTAGAAATGTTTCTCATGTTAGAAAAGCAAATGCCCACAAACATCTCTAGGTTAACAGGAATTTTCTCTGAAATCTAACATTTTATTATACAAACTAATCTAGGTATTTATTCACTTCCTACCAAATTTTCCTTTTTAATATTAAAATTTCATAAGATTACTTTTCAAGTAAAATAAATGCTCCTGAAATGTGTGATGTTAATTCTCTGCACAGTCATATATCCCTGTGGAAAACTGTACCTAAATTGAGAAGCTCAGTTCTCACTACACAGATTCTACAATTTGTCTCATATGGATTACAATCCCCAGAACATGGTCAATCACTGTATTGTGGAACACCATGATAGTATATAACCTACCTTGTTACCTTGCATAATGTACTTAAAATAACAAAATTTCCTAAATATTTACTGTATCTGCTTAGTTGCTTGGTGATGTCTGACTCTTTGTGACCTCATGGACTGTAGCCCCACCAGGCTTCTCTGTCCATGGGGGATTCTCCAGGCAAGAATACTGGAGTGGGTTGCCATGCCCTCCTCCAGGGGATATTTCCAACTCAGGGATCAAAGCCTGGTATCCCTCATTGTAAGCGGATTCTTTACCATCTGAGCCAGCAGAGAAGCCCAGATACTTACTAGTTATAGGCTAACTGCTAAGCATTGTGCTAAATGCTTTTTTGGTATTATTTCATTTACTATTCTTAACTACTCTGTGAAATAGAGATTTTTTTACAGGCTTTGGCTTCCCTGTTGGCTCACCTGGTTAAGAATCTGCCTGCAATGTGGGAGACCTGGTTTCAATCCCTGGGTTGGGAAGATCCCCTGGAGAAGGGAACGGCTATTCACTCCAGTATCCTGGCCTGGAGAATTCCATCGACTGTACAGTCCATGGAGACACAAAGAATTGGATACAACTGACCAACTTGCACTCTCATTTTTAACTATTCTGTGAAATAGAGTTTGTTTTTTTTTGCACCCTTATATGAGGAAACAGAAACACACAGAGATTCACTGAAATTTTCTTAAGTCATATAACTAAGAAATATCAGAGTAACCTCTGGACTCTAGCTTGATTCTAGGGTCTAAAGCGACTGCCTCTCTATTGCTTTATATGATGAATAACAATTTTACTTTATATAGGGTACCAGATTATCTGCTAAGTTCCATTTCTAGGTAGACAACTCCCATATCAAGTTGTTTTTCCGTTTAAATGTATAGTTCAAAAAATTACAAAAATAAATGCTAGCAACTCTGGATTTACTTACAAGAAGTAGAAAATAAAACTAGTAAATCTAAGATTATCATTATGGTTTGTATTTTCTACTCATAAACTGAAGCAAGAACTTTCTGCACAGAATTTTCAGATAACATGAACAAGTATATTTGAGTTTTGAGAACTCAAATTACAGACCAAGAAAAAGCAAAGAACAAGCAAAAGCAAAGAGCAAAGCACAAGGAAAAGCGAAGAACAAGCAAAAAGTTCAAATTTCAGAATGTGTAAGACACAAATATGGGAAACAAGAGAGTAGAGTTCATTGGTCATCTAAGAACAGGCAAAATGCCACTATCAATAATAGCATCCACCACAGATGACTCAAGGGATAAGCAATGGTTTCTCCAATGCCCTTGGTTTAGATGAAAAGTACCCCTGAGTCAGGCAGCACCATGAGTTTTGAAAACGCACAACAGTTAGGGTGAGAACGTAGCCACAAGAACATCAGAGATCAGAAGCCAATGATGAGTTTCTCCAGCGTGCAAATTTATATTAAGCAATAAATATTCCAAATTTATGATGACTTGCAGGACTTTGTAGACCTTCAAAAAAGACCCTTATTATTTTTTAACCAAATGCTTATAAAAAAAAAATCCAAGAATCTTTGAAAAGAGGTCCAAGTCCCTTGTTTTTCAAATGAGGAAACAAGTTCAAAGTGGCCTTCTCTTGACGAATCTATGCATTGCCTACTCTCAGGCAATGGGTCTTGTGTGGGGTTCATTCCACCCCAGTGCAAGGGTTTTAGCAGTGATTTAATCAGAAACCAGTTAGGGCATAGTTTTGGCTTGGAGATGTAGCACTGCATACTTTTCCTGTTTACTAAGTGATTTTCTGTGTAGCGCCAGAGTTGGAGGAGAGGTGAAAGTTTGGGCATATCAGCATAAGTAGCATGTGTTTGGAGTTGACAGAGCTATGTCTCACTTTTCATGCTTAAACATCAGTATGTTCTATGATTTTTTTTTCCTGAAAATTTACCTTAGAGCCTATTTCAACTTGATTCAATGAGTCTATGAGATATAAAATATCTTCCTAACAAATCTGTGTTTCAACAGATCTTGATACATAAAAATATTCTCTTCCTATTGTATAATTATCTTCCTGCTGATTTCCATACTTTTGCTATTGTTAGTTTTAAATACTTGGCCCTTTCTCTTCTCTCTTATTATTAGCTTTTTGATGCCCACAGCCATCATTATTTATCCTTTCTTTCCTTTCTGCTAACTCCAACCTTTAAACAGATGTTTGTTGGGTGCCCCTTTGTATTCCCTGAAATATCCTCTTTCTTGAAAGTTTGTCAAAATGATTTTTTCTTCTGGTAAGTAAAACATAATGCAGCTCATAAAAGTGCCAGTTGCAGTTTTACCTGGATATGGTAAATGGCCATTGATGTGGGCATATTGGCTATTTCTGTATATGGAAGAGTTTTGTTGGAAATAAGGTTAGGTATTTGGAGGGCTGGGGAGAACAAAGACTGCAAAAACAGTGCTAAAGATGACTATCCTCAACATCCTGAACAAGTGTCTTGAGTATCTAGTGTTTTTATGTGGGCCTCTATGCTAGGGCCCCAGCATGAAGATGAGATTGGAATAGAGGGTTGTGGAAATGCTGTGAAAGTCAAATGGAGACCTGAAAATTCTCAAATATTAAGAAACCTATATCTAGCCAAGGACTCTGGCACAATTTAGCTCCCTCAATGTCTATTTTCATGTAAGTTTTTTCTCATTTTTCTTAAGTATATGAAAACAATTATACTCCTGATATGCATTCATATGTAACTGTTTTATCATTGTAAAAGTAATACATGATTAATCAAGGCAGTTTGGAAAGCATACAACAAAAAAAAGGTAACTTTTACTGGGATCCTAACCCTCAGGACTAACAGACTTTACTATTTTGGAATGTTTTTCTTGTATTTTTTGCTCAAATCTCATATAATTATAAATATCTACACAAAACTTGTATAAAACATCTGCATTTAATTTTATCACCTCATTTAATGTTATGTCTTGAGCATTTCCCATTACCAACAGCATTTCCTTCATTACTTATTTTATGAGTCTCTAACATTCCTTCTTGGGAGATATGTTATAGTTTAATTGTTTAATGAATCCAGCACTGTTGGACTCTTAGTTCTCATTATCTCTATTAAAAGCAACACTACAATGAGGGTTTTTGCTCCATTATTTCTGTGTATGTCCCTGATTTTATCTGAAACAAATTCTTAGAAGTTGCATTTCTGAATCAAAGCTATATATGATTTGAAATCCATCTGAAAAATAATGCCAAATTTCTTGCCAGAATAGTTTACTCCTGGACCTCTATCCTCCCGCTTATATCTCTAAGAATAGTGATTTTCAATCTTGTCTCTACCTTTACACATGCAAATACACCCATGTATGCAGACTTAATTAATTCACAGTGTACATCTGTACCCCACTACTTTATCTCCTGCTTTAAAAAAACAAAAAGAGCATCGGGGTTAAAGTGAGATTGATTAACTGTAAGAAAATCTTGAATCTATTGTAAAGAGATAATACTAGCAAGCTGCAGTACCCAAGTACATTTTCTGTAATTGGTCATAAATTATTAGGTAGCATGTGTGACTCCATACCTCCGATATGAACACACCCATTACTTTAGAGAGAGTTTCCTGTCAGTTGCTTTCCGGAAACAGTTTTATGAATAAAGATTAAGGCTATGTATCATTATGTCAACCTGAGAACATTACCATAAATATTTCACTACGTCTTAATTTAAAAAAATAAAATAAAATATAATGCTGGGTAAGCCAAGGTACTGAGACTTATTCCAAAAAATTGATGCCAAAAATTTTTCCATGTGGTATCAGGAAGACAAGACACCAGAAATCATTTGAGGAGAGATATCTCTGTATCAGCAACTGTCTTTATCTCTATTCATTTTAGTGAATTCCACCAATTATTATGCACTGATGCAATGGCCACATAAGCACTCCTTGTATGTTATTAGAAAAGTCATTTTGAAAAAAAAACTTTTATTTTGTACTGGGGTTTAGCCAATTAACAAACGTGTGAGAGTTTCAAGTGAACAGCAAAGGGACTCAGCCATACATATGCATGTATCCATTCCCCCTCAAACCCCTCTCCCATCCAGACTGCCACATAACATTGAACAGAGTCCCCTGTGCTGTACACTAGGTGCTATTGCTTATGCATTTTAAATATAGCAGTGTGTACATGCCCATCCCAAAGTCCCTAAATATCCCTTTCCCCTATCTGCCCCTGCCCCAACCCCTGGCAACCATAAACTCTCTTTCAGTTTCAAAATCTGTGAGCCTGCTTCTGTTTTCTAGGTAAGTTCATTTGCATCACTCCTTTTGTGAATTAAGTCAGACAGAGAAGGGGAAATATCATGTCATCCCTTATATGTGGAATCTAGAAAGGCCACTTTTTAAATCATTATTTTGAATTATAATAGATGCACTCAATTCCTAGTAGAATATTTTCAGCAAGCATTTACCAAAATGATGGTTGTTGGGGTTATTTCCTTTTACAGCATCACATTAGCATTAACTTTTCATTTTACCAGGGCGGCCAAAGTGCACATATTATATGAACCTAGATTGCTCTTCTTGAGACAGAATGAACTGAAGGTCCCTAGGCAGAGCCATTAGGAGATCAGTTATATTAAAACATTATACAAAGGAAGTGAAGATTTCTATCAGTTGGTCCATCTTTGTAAAGTCATATTAGGAACAAGTATTGCAGGTCCTTCTGTCCACAGAGCTTTCTGTTGACAACATGTCTCTTACCTTGTAGAAATTTATTCTCTATTTGACAAAATTACATTGAATTTTGACAAAATTACATTGAATTTTGACAAAATTGCATCCATTTAAATTCAAGATTAAATGCAAAAAGTAAACATTTTACATTGAAATCAGTGCCATAGAAATGGGTATAATGAACCTCCAATATACAGAAAATGAAATATTTTATATAAAAGATGAGAAGAGGACTTTTTAGAAGGATGTGTGAGGGTGATGTGTAGGTGTAAGAAAAATAGGAAGACACTTTGGCAAGTATATAAATGGATCAACAGCCATTAAACAAAAGTTGCTGACAAAAGAGTTCTGCTGCTGCTGCTGCTGCTGCTGCTGCTGCTGCTAAGTCGCTTCAGTCATGTCCGACTCTGTGCGATCCCATAGACAGCAGCCCACCAGGCTCCCCCATCCCTGGGATTCTCCAGGCAAGAACACTGGAGTGGGTTGCCATTGCCTTCTCCAATGCATGAAAGTGAAAAGTGAAAGTGAAGTTGCTCAATCATGTCCGACTTTTGGCGACCCCATGGACTGCAGCCTACCAGGCTCCTTCGTCCATGGGATTTTCCAAGCAAGAGTACTGGAGTACTCAGTGTTTTACCTGGATCTAATGTCTCCATGTGGGCCTCTATGCTAGGGCCCCAGCATGAAGATGAGATTGGAATAGAGGGTTGTGGAAATGCTGTGAGAGTCAAATGGAGACTTGAAAATCGTTATGATCAGAAATTATCTGGAAAAAAAAAAATGCCATAATATAGTGATCACCGAAAGGGGCCTTTGCCAATAAACCTCTCCTTGCCATTGACAAAAACATTGGTTCTCAACCTTTGGTATATAGAATCATAATATGAGAAGGTTCTAAAATCTAGATTTCTGTATTATAACCACAGAGTGTACATGTAATGCGTCTGGGATGGGATCCAAGAATATTCACATATTACAAGATTCTAATGCGAGTGCTCTGTGGGCTACACTTTGGCTTTAAGAACTACCTCTCTAAAAGCACTGTCCTCCCGGTTCATAGGTTCCTGCCCTGAATGACACTGGCAGGAAGAGACAGTAACCTGTTTCAATCATACATATGGATTTTTTCATAACCAGATTTAGAGAGCACGATTTAGAGCAGACATTGGGCCTTCCAAGTACATTTCTCACAGAGACTGGCAGAGAGTTGGACACAGAGCAGACATTTAATAAAAACGAACAGTTGGTGATGTTTGTATAACTATAATTAGTCATGTGGCAGCTGGTCATAGTTCTAAGCATCTCAAAAAAGTTAGTACCTCTAATTACTTCTAACTGAACGAAACTCTTTTTGTAGAGTGGCCTGTCTTCTACTCTTTGATCAGAGATAGTCTTCTGGGCTGACATTAGTTGGATGCTCATCCTCATACCCCAAGGTCAGAGAACACATAACCTATTCTTTGGATTCCCTTAGTAGTCATGTTCTTAATTTTTTGAGACAGAGATTTCATCTACAGAGTGGTTGTAATTTTTCTCTAACATGTATGCCTGTGTATGTGATTATGTGGTTTGATGGGGATACTGTGTAATACTTATCATGGGTTTATGATTACTCCTCTGATTACTACTGAATGGTGCAATGCTCTTGAAAATACAGCATTTGTTTGCGATCATACAACACCTGAAAATCTGTTTTCTAAGGAAAGCACAATAATTAATTGTTTTATGTCTCAGTGGAGTAGATTTATTTTCATTTGGTATCAGGGAGACATGATACTAAGAAATCTTTGAAGGAAGATAACTATTTTAGTGTGAAATGCAATAGATGAGAAATCATGAGACCCAGCTTCTCATCTTCATCTTTGGTATTAAGTAGCAGTATGACTCTTTCATGCATTGGAGAAGGCAATGGCAACCCACTCCAGTGTTCTTGCCTGGAGAATCCCAGGGACGGGGGAGTCTGGTGGGCTGCCATCTATGGGGTCACACAGAGTCGGACATGACTGAAGCAACTTAGCAGCAGCAGCAGCAGTATGACTAAAGAAAATAATTTCAAGTTAATCCTCAGCTACAAACAAAAGAAAGCAGAAAGGATGTTTGTTGCCTCAAAATGTTACTGTAAATGCACAATACACCAGCACCTTGTTAAGACATCTATATTCTTTAAAAATAAAAATTTAGAGAAGAAAGCAAGTCTCTTATGGAAATAACTCAAAAGCAATTCTTTAAAGTATAGCAATTATGTCAGATTCTAGTATTTAATGATAGTTGGTCAAAAGTTAGGATTAGTTTACGAGAAATCATTAGAATTGAATAAGCTTCCTAATTTAGACAAGAAAAAAAATGATTTTAAATGATTAATACTATTAAAAGATTCTGTGCTTCACCAAACATATAGAACACATTTGAAATAAACGTACTAATTATTTTAAACCAGCATGTTAACAGTTAATTTCTGTAGGCCAAGTAGTCATTCCTAGCTTAACAAGTTACTTGTCATATTTTTTCTTGCAAAGATACCAGCTCAACCATTCTTAATTGAAAAACTATATTTGAAATATGACAGGTGATTACAATACTATTTAATCTCTCCATTCTTCTGAACAGTATGGGAAGAATAAAATGAGATTAGAAGTGTCTGGAAAGCAATTAACATAGCAAATGTTGTTTTTCAATTTTTCATTATGATCATAGCAGCAATAGTGGTACTTATACTTTTAGTAGCATAGTGGCAATAACATGTGGAATTGGAAAAAGCCTGGATTTAAGTCCTTGGTTTGCCACTTACTAAAATGTCACCGTTAGATATGCAGTTTCTTTATTTGTAAAATGGGAATAATAAAATGATTTCATCTACAGAGTGGTTGTAAAGTTCAAATGTAAAAGAGCTCTGAAAATTATGAAGTTCATTGCTTATGGTGACACTCACTGCTATAACTTACATATAAGTTACACTTTATCTTTATCTATTTTTATATTACTGGCTTTACCAAGCTTAATGATGTGTATTGGAAATGTTCTACATCTGTTTTTATTAAGCTTTTTTATAATTATCAGTGGCCTTCAAGATCAACTAATCTATTCTAGATACCGTATAGATTAGGAAAATCATCCAGAAGAGATGTTAAAACCTTGTCTAAGGTGGCATACTTTGAGGTGACTTAGTGGGACCCTATCTTGATTTTTTATTAGAGTTCTCATTGTTTCATTAGTTACATAACGTATTCTTTAAATCTTCAAAGCAAATCTTGCAGGATGTTGGAAATGTTCTATGTCAAAGTGTTTTGAGTCTAATAAACATGCACAGTTCTAGATTAAATAAAATTAACAAACTTCTTCAAAGTTGAATCACATACATTCTTGAATATATTAGACTGCACTGAAGAAACTCCAGAAAAAAAGTTTTACTATCTATTATGGCCAAAATCTTTAGACCACTGAAATGTATTTTATGCTATTGGCCTTTAAGTGAATTACCGATCACACTGATCAAAATGTTACTTTATCACACTGGAAGTTACATGACTACCAGTGAGACATACCTGGTTTTGGTAAGGAATGATAGATGAACAAAATGATCTTCCACTCTTCAGAATTAGCACTGTATACTTAGCACCACTGTGAAGTATTTGTATCAGTACTTATGTGAATTATATAAGCATTGTTTCAATATGCAGCCCATTGGTCCAGGATGTTTACTGGTTTGCTTTCACATAATTGAGATAACTGACACAACTTTTTTTCAATAATATACGATTTTATGTTAAGAGGTTATTATCTAATTGTACTGAGGTACTTAAATTCTAAAGGAATGTCGTGTCTGCATCATGCAGCAACAGGTTAATTTGAAACTAGAAAAACAGTTCATGAAAAATAGAAATAGTAAGAGTCCCTGAGGAGCTGGCAAAAAAGCAAACATTTGGAAGCATCAAGGATATAGAAAACAGATGTAAAGACAGAGCAGTAAGTCAGTCTAGAGAACTAGACATCCACACAGGCAGACACTAGAGACAAGGGGAGAAGACATCCTTTAAAATTGCATCCGGGTTTGCTACAGTCTGCAGTAGTCATGTCTTCTTCCTGCTATATTATAATAACCACAACATGAACAAATGATCTGCTTCCTAAATTGCAGGTATTTTACTATCAAGCAGAGCCAATCACCAAAAAGTCACAATAATCCAAGACACAATTAGGTTTAAATAAGTTTTTATAAACTATAGATGCATAACAGATCATTACAGAAAATTAAAGATGTGTAGATTTTATAAACATCTAAAATCAGTGGTAACCACTCTTTGCATTTACGTACATATAATTTGTTCCTTATTGTTCATGTTGGCACATATGTCAAATGTGAACCACTGTTCTCACAGCGGGAAATGATCCATTACCCCACTACACATTTCTTAAGGTGTCGGAAATATCTGTTGATTGACTAGTAGTGTGATATGGAAATAATATTACCTAACTCTCCATAGGGCTGAACATGAGAAATTAATTATGTAAATACATACATTTGTGTGTGTGTAGTGTAGTAATGTAGTGTTGCTCAGTCATGTCCGACTCTTTGCAACCCCATGGACTGTGACCCGCCAGGCTCCTCTGTCCATGGGGATTCTCCAGGCAAGAATACTGGAGTGGATTGCCATTCCCTTCTCCAGAGTGTGTGTGTGTGTCTGTGTGTGTGTCTGTGTGTGTGTCTGTGTGTGTATACATGTACGTATGTACATATGTATATACATATATATATTACATTAGTATGTTATAAATAACCTTTACATGTTTTATAAATAAATATAAACATTATAGGTATAAAAGAAAGCCCTGCTTGAATACACAGGAAATGATATATCTGCGCTTGTCATTAACACCACAGTAAGGATGATGACCAAGATGACCATAATGATGAAATGCTCACCAGCTCACAAATCACTTAAAGTGCAGAGTCCAGAAATTTATATTTTCATTACTGATTACTAATTAAATCCATTTCTGGAACACAATAAAGCATATTCCCCCATGTGACTTTCTTTAAACTTAATGTCCAACTTGTGTTAAGAAGGAAAAAACGCTAGAGACAGAAAACAGACTAAGAATTCTTACACTTCCCTTTGTCTCTGCCACCTCCCCAACACACACACACACGCACTGTCTCTCTCTCTCTCTCTGACTATATGTATATGACTTTTGTCCAATTAAATTACTTCTCTGAAATTTGGATTCTCCTAGTGAACAGAGTTTAAGATAAACCAACTCTACCTAATAGATGTCTTGTGAGAACTATTTAAATTCTGTAGGTATGTGTTATCTTCAAGCTATTTTTTTTTAAGTAAAAAGTATAAATACAGCTTTTGCAGACAATGGAATGTATTTCTTTTTAGACAGATCCATTAAAATCTTCTTCTGCAATACTGGTCGGGGCATAGACTTGGATTACTATGATGTTGAATGGTTTGCCTTAGAAACAAACAGACCATTCTGTCGTTTTTGAGATTGCATCCAAGTACCGCATTTCTGACTCCTTTGTTGACTATGATGGCTACTCCATTTCTTCCAAGGGATTCTTGCTCACAATAGTAGATATAATGGTCATCTGAATTAAATTCACCCATTCCAGTCCATTTTAGTTTGCTGATTCCTAAAATGTTGACATTCACTCTGGCCATCTCCTGTTTGACCACTTCTAATTTGTCTTGATTCAAGGACCTAACATTCCAAGTTCCTATGCAATATTGCTCTTTACAGCATCGGACTTTTCTTCTATCACCAGTCAGATCCACAACTGGATGTTGTTTTTGCTTTGGCTCCATCTCTTCATTCTTTCTGGAGTTATTTCTCCGCTGATCTCCAGTAGCATATTGGGCACCTACTGACCTGGGGAGTTCCTCTCTAAGTGTCATATCTTTTTGCTTTTTCATACTGTTCATGGGATTCCCAAGGCAAGAATACTGAAGTGGTTTGCCATTCCCTTCTCCAGTGGACCACGTTTGGTCAGACGTTTGCCTTTGACTGTGTGGATCTTGACAAACTGTGAAAAATTCTTAAAGAGATGGGAATACAAGGCCACCTGAAATGCCTCTTGAGAAACCTGTAAGCAGGTCAGGAAGCAACAGTTATAACTGGACACGGAACAACAGACTTGTTCCAAATAGGGAAAGGAGTATGTCAAGGCTGTCTATTGTCATCCTGCTTATTTAACTTCTATGCAGAGTACATCATGAGAAACTCTGGGCTGGATGAAGCACAAACTGGAATCAAGATTGCTGGTAGAAATATCAATAACCTCAGATATGCAAATGACACCACCCTTATGCTAGAAAGCGAAGAAGAGCTAAAGAGCCTCTTGATGAAAATGAAAACAGAGAGTGAAAAAGTTGGCTTAAAACTCACCATTCAGAAAACTAAGATCATGGCATCTGGTCCCATCACTTATGGCAAATAGATGGGGAAACAGTGGAAACAGTGACAGACTTTATTTTGGGGGGCTCCAAAATCACTGCAGATGGTAACTACAGTCATGAAATTAAAAGATGCCCTTGGAAGAAAGGTTATGACCATCCTACACAGCATATTAAAAAGCAGAGACATTACTTTGCCAACACAGGTCCATCTAGTCAAAGCTATGGTTTTTCCAGTGGTCATGTATAGATGAGAGAGTTGCACTCTAAAGAAAGCTGAGTGCTGAAGAATTGATGCTTTTGAACTGTGGTGTTGGAGAAGACTCTTGAGAGTCCCTGGACACGGCAAGGAAATCCAACTAGTCAATCCTAATGGAAATCAGTACTGAGTGTTCATTGGAAAGACTGATGCTGAAGCTGAAACTCCAATTTTTTGGCCACCTGATGAGAAGAACTGACTCATTTGAAAAGACACTGATGCTGTGAAAGATTGAAAGCGGGAGGAGAAGGGGACGACAGAGATGGCTGGATGGCATCACCAACTCAATCAATGGACATGAGTTTGAGAAAACTCTGGGACTCGGTGATGGACAGGGAGGCCTGGTGCGCTGCAGTCCATGGGGTCACAAAGAGTCAGACTGACTGAGCTACTGAACCGTCGGAACTGACTGACTGACAAAATCTAGGAACTACCATTCATCACCTACTTTATTCTCCCATGCTAGGAGTATGTACATATGCATACTGAAAACACATTGCTGGGCTTCCCTGCTGGCTCAGTGGTAAAGTATCCACCTCCCAATGCAGTAGACTCAGGTTCAGTCCCTGGTCTGGGAAGATCCCACACACTGTGGAGCATCTAAGCCCATGTGCCACAACTATTGAGCCTGTGCTTTGGAGCCTAGGAACTGCAACTGCTGAGCCCATGTTCCAGAATGACTGAAGTTCCTGTGCCTGGAGCCCATGCTCTGCAAGGAAAGAAGCCACAGTGAGAAACCCACAACACAACTAGAGAGAGTCCTCTCACCCCAGCCAGATCCAGCACAGCCAACAATAAATAAATAAACGTACCAAAAAGAAAAAAACAATGCACTCTGTCATACCATTGAGATTAAAAGGACACAGTTCTTCTCTACTTCTATTATCACCTTATTTTTATTTTCATATAGACATCTAAGCATTAACTCTCATGAATATTCAATCAATATATATTGAATGAAAGGATACAACCTGACTCTATTAGAAATAGGATAAAAAGATTTAGCATACAAAACAAATTCTAGAATGCTCAATGCTCCATAAAAATTTCAAATAACAAATTCCAAGTACTTTTTATTATCAGGCAACAAATGTGTAATAATTTCCACATATTTTGGCTGTTAAAATATATGTATAATCTGATTTCAGTAATATTACCTATAACATAAAATTCATTAAAAGATAAACTATACTGTTCTGTGCTTAGTCACATACCACTCTTTTCGAACCCATGGACCACAGCCTGCCAGGCTTCTCTGTCCATGAGATTCTCTGTCCATGAGATTCTCCTGGCAAGAACAGTGGAGTAGGTTGCCAGGTCCTCCTCTAGGGGATCTTCCCAACCCAGGGATCGAACCCAGGTCTGAGCCACCAGATCTGAGCCACCAGAGAATCCCAGGAATACTGGAGTGGGTAGCCTATCCCTTCTCCAGGGTATCTTTCTGACCCAGGAACTGAACGGGGGTCTCCTGCATTGCAGGCATATTTTTTTACCAGCTGACCTACCAGGGAAGCCCAAACTATATGGTACTAACTGACAATTCACTGAATCATTTATTGCATGTGACAGACAATTGTTGTATGTGATTCACAGACACAAAAAACAATTGTGAAATGGCAATTACCTTTAAGAAACAATCTAATAGGAAAGGAGCCATGAGCATATGTATTTATAAAAATAATTAGAATGTGAAAATTTTAACACAATGAACAAACATTTTGTAGAAGTTTAGCAACAGGAAAATTTCCTTTATATAGAGGGTTAATCATAGGTATTTGGGGATACAACAGTATTTTATCTCAGTGAGATCTTAATAGAGGCAGAGGGAAAGAATTATTGGAAATTATTTTGAAAGAATAATATGCACACTGATTTAAAGTGAAAAACATTCTTGTTGCGTATGTGTAGGTTGTATAAGGCTGGAAAAGTTTTGGAAGAAAACAGATTTAGATCATAGAGCACTAGGTTTATAACTGAAGTCACAAAGAATTACACAAATTGTAAACAAAGGTGAAAATAGGTCAGACTTGTACTTATAAAGGACTATGTGACTGTCTTCTTAAATTGAAGAAAATAGGGAACCACTACACCACTCAGGAATGACCTAAATCAAATCCTTTCTGATGATACAGTGGAAGTGACTAATAGATTCAAAGGATTAGATCTGATAGAGTGCCTAAAATAATGATGGAGTTTCATAACATTGTACAGGAGGTGGTGATCAAACCCATCCCCAAGAAAAAGAAATGCAAAAAGGCAAAATGGTTATCTGAGGAGGCCTTACAATTAGCTGAGAAAAGAAGAGAAGCAAAAAGCAAAGGAGAAAAGGCAAGATATGCCCATCTGACTGCACAGTTCCAAAGAATACCAAGGAGTGATAAGAAGGCCTTCCTAAGTGATCAATGCAAAGAAACAGAGGAAAACAATAGAATGGGAAAGACTAGAGACCTCTTCAAGAAAATCAGAGACACCAAGCTAATATTTCATGAAAAGATGGACAAAAAAAAAAAAAGACAGAAATGGTATGGACCTAACAGAAGCAGAAGATATTAAGAAGAGGTAGAAATAATACAGAGAAGAATTATACAAAACAGGTCTTAATGACTCAGATAACTAGATGGTGTGATCATTCACCTAGAGCCAGACATCCTGGAGTGTGAAGCAAGGTGAGACTTTAGGAAACATCATTATGAGTAAAGCTAGTGGAAGTGATGGAATCCCAGTTGAGCTATTTCAGATCCTAAAAGATGATGCTGTGAAAGTGCTGCACTTAATACACCAGCAAATTTGGAAAATGCAGCAGTGGTCACAGGATCGGAAAAGGTCAGTTTTCATTCCAATCCCAAAGAAAGGAAATACCAAAGAATGTTCAAACTACCACACAATTGCACTCATTTCACATGCTAGCAGAGTAATGCTCACAATTCTCCAAGCTAGGCTTCAACAGTGCGTAAACAGAGAACTTCCAGATGTTCAAGCTGGATTTAGAAAAGGCAGAGGAACCAGAGATCAAATTGTCAACATCCGTTGGATCATATTAAAAAGCAAGAGAATTCCAGAAAAGCATCTGCTTCTGTTTCATTGACTATGCTAAAGCCTTTGACTGTGTGGATCACAAAAAACTGTGGAAAATTCTTCAAGAGATGGGAATACCAGACTACCTTATCTGCCTCCTGTGGAACCTGTATGCTGCTCAAGATGCAACAGTTAGAACTGGACATGGAACTGAACAGTTAGAACTGGACAGTTGATTCAAAATTAGGAAAGGAGTATTTCAAGGCTGTATATTGTTACCCTGCTTATTTAACTTATACAGAGTACATCATGTGAAATGTCTGGCTGGATGAAGCACAAGCTGGAATCAAGATTGCCAGGAGAAATATAACCTTAGATATGCAGATGACACCACTCTAATGACAGAAAGGGAAGAGAAACTAAGAGCTTCTTGATGAAGGTGAAAGGGGAGAGTGAAAAAGTTGGCTTAAAACTCGACATTCAAAAAATTAAGATCATGGCATCTAGTCCCATCACTTCATGACAAATAGATGGGGAAACAATGGAAACACTGACAGTTTTTATTTTCTTGGGCTCCAAAATAAGCGCAGATGATGAATGCAGCCATGAAATTAAAAAACACTTGCTCCTTGGAAGAAAAGCTATGACCAACCCAGACAACATGTTAAAAAACAGACATTACTTTGCCAACAAAGGTCCTTATAGTCAAAGCTTTGGTATTTCCAGTAGTCATGTATGAATGTGAGAGTTGGACCTTAAAGAAGGCTGAGCATCAAAGAATTGATGCTTCTGAAATGTGGTGCTGGAGAAGACTCTTGAGAGTCCCTTGGACAGCAATGAGAACAATCCAGTCAATCCTAAAGGAAATCAACCCTGAATATTCTTTGGAAGGACTGATGCTGCAACTGAAGCTCCAATACTCTGGCCACCTGATGGGAAAAGCCAACCCATTAGAAAAGATCCTGATGCTGAGAAAGATCAAAGGCAAGAGGAGAAGAGGACGACAGAGGATGAGATGGTTGCATGGCATCACCAGCTCAGTGGAGATGAGTTTGAGCAAGCTCCAGGAGATGGTGAAGGGCAGGGAAGCCTGGCGAGCTGCAGTCCATGGGGAGGCAAAGAGTCAGACACGACTGAGCAACCAAACAACAACAAATGTGACTGTCAATATGCAAGAGGCTTGTTAAGGAGAACCTGGAGGTGAGATCAGTTAGAAATCTACACAGGTGCATGCACTAGGCAGAATGAAGAGGGCCAATCTTTCAGTCCCTTAGGTATGCAGGCAGGGAGTCACATCAAGAACCTTTTATTGCCAGGCATCCTATTGAGTATTAGGGCTACAGTGGTCGTCAAAGAGGTAGAGAAGACAAATATTATTAATAAACTAATATGCATACAACTAAACACAAACTTTATACTGCAATATATGCTAAGCAGTTATTGACTAAAAGGGAGAAAAGGATATAAGAAGGAGGAGGAGCTTTTAGGAAGTTTTGCTTAGTTGTTTTGAATCTGAGGCACTGCCAGGATATCAGTGAGGAAGTGTCTTCCAGGCTCTGGGTTTACACTTAAGTTATAGATGTACAGCTCAAATGCATGAAGACAAGTGTTCAATCCAAGATGTGCTATGACAGAGATGAAATGAGATAAAATTCCTTGCAAAGAAAATGACTGAACTGGCAAATGCTTTGTTTATAAATTTTCTCTTCCTGTCTAAGTTTCCTGTATAAAGCTGCATTTACTTATAAAGAACTGATTTTTCCACTTTATGAAATTGTAGGTTCAATGCTCAAAAAGATTCTCAATTTAAGAAAAAAACAATAACATGTGGACCTCTTTTCTTACAATGGAAAGAAAATTTACGAAAGATTGTTATATCTCCTGACTGTAGAACTGCCTATAGTATAATAAAACAAGTCACAGAAGACAAAGAATCTATCAACAAAAAAATCAGCAATTGGTTTGGAGTCACATAAAGCTTCTTTTTGAACATCTCAAAATAAATAAAGATGCCAAATTCTCTTGGAATAATCTTCTGGTTACAAAATGGAATTTATTATTTCTGCAAATATTTTTCACTGGACAAAGATTAGTGTCCAGTAACAATCAGAGTGATGAAGGCTTTGCTTAACTTTTACATTCATATTACACTGTCATTTTTATGAGTAAAGATAAAGAACTAAATCATAATAGTTTTCCTTTAGAATAACATTTAAGTATTATTTATTATACGATTTTTTTCTACAAAGAACAGTTTATTATTGACATCTCACAGCTGTTCATCCAAATGAAACCCTCAGAAATTTTTGATGAATGCAAACTATTAGTGTCTAGCATTATTTACTAAAAAATTGCAAAGCAAGAAGGAAAACTGAGATTCTGGATAAGTAATACCCAAAGATATCAAAAAAGAAATTATTCACATTAAATTCTATTAACACTGTCAGCTTACACAGAATCCAAATAAAATAACAAAACCAAAATTAATACTATCTTGTTCTTAAAGAGATGCAAAGCATATATTGTCTTTGATATAATTATGTAAAAGGAAACAGAAATAAAAAAGAGGAATGAAAGATGGCAGGACTTTTTTTTTTTTTTTTGCAGTTTGTAGATAAATCCCCTGATTTCCTCAGTCATCCCAAACAGAACTAAGCCATAATAGACTTCAGTGTTCAGACAAACAAAATCTACTTCACCATTAACATTTTTTTAGTTCATTAAATTTGTTTTCTGACATTTTACTCTATTGGCAAACCCTCTATTCTTTTCTATAAAAAGTATTTTTATATATCAGGAAAAAATAACTCAAGAAACTAAAATTGACATCAGTTACACCACTGCAAAGTAAATGAACATCAAGATTTAATTTTTACACATCTGGCATTTAAAAAGTACAGAGGTAAGTTAAGATACTCAAAAATATCAATCTAAAGTTTAGCTTACCAACAGGGACAGAATTGTAGTGCTGAAGTTCCCATTGACTAGAATCACCAGAAAGTTCAGTCAAGCAGGTTAAAGTAAAATCTGAGCTGGAAGCATGCTCATGTCTGAATCCTTCAGAAGAAAGATTATCCAATTCAAACTTCACAGCTGACATTGCAAAATTCTTATACAGCTACATAAATCAAAGTTTAAACTTTGATTCAGATAGTTCAAACTACTGAATTTTTAAAAATCACAGGAGGGGAAAAATCACTGTTTTATAATCAGCAACAACCTCAGGCTTTCTAGCAATTGTTTTCACTTGGAAATCTAAGATAAAACACGCAGAGCTGACTTTCTACGAAGTTTTCTGTATTCACTCCCTTCCTAAGCAATTGACGTCAATAGGATGGATGGATTTTAGAGCTGTTTTTCTTGAAGATCATCTTGCTGCCTTTAAATGATAGCAGTGCTAACCCCATCTCAGAGAGGCTGCAACAGAAAGTAAAATGAGCTAAGTGAAGATACACGCAAGGCTGCAGAGAGATGCTTTTAGTAACTTGGTATTAGGTCTCCGCATATCTGTACACTAAAGATCGCTGGGTGGGGCTAAGTACTGTCAGAGAACGCAACTTTATTCCACTGGGCAGCACATCAGAGGAATGTCTTAATTTGGAAGGAAGTTAATTCTAAATTATATTTCCTCGGTCAGAATTGTGAGACTGTAGTCTTCATGCTTACTGAAACATGCTTGTGATAGTGGAGATTAAATTGTGAGTTAAACTAAAAAGTTCTGCACAACGAAAAATACAATCAACAAAATGAAAAGGCAAACTATGGAGTGGAAGAAAACATTTGTAAACCATGTAACTGAAAGTGTGTAACATCTGAAATATACAAAGAATTCATACAATTTGGCAGCAAAAGAATCCAGTTAAAGAACTGGCAAACAACCTGCATGCCTTCCCAAGAAAACATACAAATGGCCAACAAGTAAGCGAAAGGTGTTCAACGTTGCTAACAAGGGCAAATAAAACCACAATGAGATACCACTTCACATTCATTAGAATGGCTATTATCAAAGAAATAAAAACACAAGAAATAACATGCAGGCAGGATACAGAGAAAAAAAAAAGAAGAACAACACTGTGTACTGTTGGGGGAATGTTAATTAGTACAGCTACTATGGACAACACTGTGCTGCTGCTGCTGCTGCTGCTGCTGCTGCTGCTGCTGCTGCTGCTGCTGCAGCAGCAGCAGCTAAGTCGCTTCAGTCGTGTCCAACTCTGTGTGACCCCATAGACGGCAGCCCACCAGGTTCCCCTGTCCCTGGGATTCTCCAGGCAAGAACACTGGAGTGGGTTGCCATTGCCTTCTCCAATGCATGAAAGTGAAAAGTGAAAGTGCAGTCGCTCAGTCGTGTCTGACTCTTCGTGACCCCATGGACTGCAGCCTACCAGGCTCCTCCATCCATGGGATTTTCCAGGCAAGAGCACTG
The DNA here is from genome assembly GCF_032405125.1 of Capricornis sumatraensis. Classification (NCBI taxonomy): domain Eukaryota; kingdom Metazoa; phylum Chordata; class Mammalia; order Artiodactyla; family Bovidae; genus Capricornis; species Capricornis sumatraensis. The sequence continues at coordinate 57,479,377 of NC_091084.1, read as the reverse complement.
GAGTGGGGTGCCATTGCTTTCTCCGGAACAACACTGTGGAGGTTCTTCAAAAGATTTAAAAAAATAGAAGAAAAAATAAATATTATTTGGTAATTCCACTTCTGGTTGTATAAAACAAAATGAAATCACTATTTTGAAGAGATATTCCATCTCCTTGTTCACAATAGGCAAAAATGAAAGCTATATAAATGTCCACTGATGGATAAATGGATAAAGGCAATATACTATATGTACAATGGAATATTACTTAACCATTTATTTCTTCATTCAAGGAAGGCTCACTGGAAAGAATGGGGGCTGGATCTGGTCTCAGTGGGAAAGAGAGATACGATTCACTAGCAATCTTAATTATGACCATGGTATTAGGTTTGGGCATAGATGTGCTATACATGAGGAATGGCAATTTTACTTTCTGTGTTCAGCACTCTGAGAAGGTAAATATATATAACAGGGTCACAAATCCACTGCTGTTATAGTATAAAAAGAATTCTGAAGAAAAAGTGACGTCTTACTCATCATTAATTATTGTAACTGAACAAACAAGAAAAGAAAACTGGCTCTCTGCTCTACATGCTTTTATAAACTACTGTTCATAGCCATGGAATCATCATCATTGCAAGAGAAAGGGCAACAAGAAAATATGCTAGGCAAACCTAGGCTACCACAGTTCTATAACAGGAATGAACAATCTGACTGAAATGGCTAATATGACCAAGTTTCTCTGGTAATTATATGACACTTTGCTTGGATAAGATGGTCAAAGCATAACCAAATTATCAATTTAAAAAACAAAATACACAGTTTCCATATGATCTTGATATTCCATTCCTGGGATGTATCTGGAAAAACCTATACCTCCAAAAGATACAGGTACCCCAGTGTTCACTGTAGCACTATTTATAATGACCAAGACATGGAAAAAAAAACTAAATGTCCATTGACAGATTAATGGATAAAAAGATGTGGTCCATACATAAAATGGAATATTCAGTTCAGTTCAGTTCAGTCTCTCAGTCATGTCCGACTCTGCGACCCCATGAACCACAGCACGCCAGGCCTCCCTGTCCATCACCAACCCCCGGAATCCACCCAAACCCATGTCCGTTGAGTCGGTGATGCCTTCCACCCACCTCATCCTCTGTCATCTCCTTCTCTTCCTGCCCTCAATCTCTCCCAGCATCAGGGTCTTTTCAAATGAGTCAGATCTTTGCATCAGGTGGCCAAAGAATTGGAGTTTCAGCTTCAACATCAGTCCTTCCATTGAACACCCAGGACTGATCTCCTTTAGGATGGACTGGTTGGATCTCCTTGCAGTCCAAGGGACTCTCAAGAGTCTTCTCCAACACCACAGTTCAAAAGCATCAATTCTTCAGCACTCAGCTTTCTTTATAGTCCAACTCTCACATCCATACATGACCACCGGAAAAATCATAGCCTTTACTAGATGGACCTTTGTTGGCAAAGTAATGTCTCTGCTTTTTAATATGCTATCTAGCTTGGTCACAACTTTCCTTCCAAGGAGTGTCTTTTAATTTCATGGCTGCAATCACCATCTGCAGTGATTTTGGAGCCCAGAAAAATAAAGTCAGCCACTGTTTCCACTGTTTCCCATCATTTGCCATGAAATGATGGGACCAGATGCCATGATCTTAGTTTTCTGAATGTTGAGCTTTAAGCCAACTTTTTCACTCTCCTCTTTCACTTTCATCAAGAGGCTCGTTAGTTCTTCTTCACTTTCTACTCAGCCATAAAAAAGAATAAAATAATGCCATTTTCAGCAACATGGATGGACCTAGAGATTATCACCACCTGGGAAGCCATAATATGCACATACTAAGTGAAGTCAGACAAAGACAAATATCATATCACTTATATGTGAAACCTAAAAAGATACAAATTAACTTATTTGTAAAACAAAAAGAGACTCACAGACATACACAACAAATTTATGGTTACCAAAGAAGAAAAGGGAGGATGGATAAATTAGGAGGTTGCTTTTAACATATATGCACTATTATATATAAAATAGGGAACCAACAAGGATTTACTGTATAGCATAGGAAATTATACTCAACATTTTGTAATTACTATATCAGAAAAAAATCTGGAAAAGAATATATATTCCATATATATATATATATAGACACACATACACACAACCTAGATAGCATATTCAAAAGTAGAGACATTACTTTGCCAACAAAGGTCCATCTAGTAAAGGCTATGGTTTTTCCAATGGTCGTGGATGTGAGAGTTAGACAGAAAGCTGAGGGCTGAAGAATTGATGCTTTTGAACTGTGGTGTTGGAGAAGACTCTTGAGAGTCCCTTGGACTGCAAGGAGATCCAACCAATCCATTCTAAAGATCAGTCCTGGGTGTTCAATGGGAGGACTGATGTTGAAGCTGAAACTCCAATACTTTGGCCACCTCATGTGAAGAGCTGACTCATTGGAAAATACCCTGCTGATGGGAGGGACTGGGGGCAGGAGGAGAAGGGGACAACAGAGGATGAGATGGCTGGATGGCATCACCGACTCAATGGACGTGAGTTTGAGTGAACTCCAGGAGTTGGTGATGGACAGGGAGGCCTGGCGTGCTGCGATTCATGGGGTTGCAAAGAGTCAGACACGATTGAGTGACTGAACTGATCACACTTACATACATTGTTGTTGTTGCAGTTTAGTCGCTAAGTCTTGTCTAATTCTTTTGCAACCCCATAAACTATAGCCCGTCAGGGTCCTCCAGAATACTGGAGTGGGTTGCCATTTCCTTTTCCAGGGGATCTAGAATCACTGTGTTATACACCTGTAAGTGAATTATCCTTCAATAAAAAATTATTAATGGTAATTCAGAAAAATACTATAACTATTTAAAATAAAAATGGAAGTATCAGTAATATTCTGAATGCCTGATGAAATGTTTTCACAGCAATACAATTACTCGTCTCCTACCACCTATGGATTCTTAAAATTTAAGTTAAGGCTTCTAGGAGAGATATAAATAGGTCAGTAGTGATAAAATGGGTAGAGGAAAAGATAGTTGGCATAAATTTGGGGAGATGATAAAAGTAAAACAAAAGGTACATTATACAATTTAGAGAAATAAAGTAGGTTCTAGAATCATGAAGGATTGGCTTTATAATAATTGAAATATCTATTATGGTAGATAGTAAAGGGCAGTTTCTTAGAGTCTAGATAGTTTGATTTAAAGAACCCCTGGAAGTGGGCATGGCTACCCACCCCCGCTCAGTACTATTCCCTGGAGAATTCCATGGACTGAGGAACCTGGCAGGTATAGTCCATGCAGTCAAAAAGAGTCGGACACAACTGAGCTACTCACACACACACACACACACACGGAGGTTTAACTACTCAATAATTTCTACCCTCTATACCTCTGAAAAGTCTGCCCAATTCCTGCAGTGTTCCCTCTTTCAAGCAATCCTTGAAAGAATGTGGTTACATGGAAACGTGATTTTGCATAAGAACAAGAGTTAGAATTGCCTAAGTGATTTTTCAGCAAAACACTGAGGGCATGATATCTTACATCATAAGACAGTCTCATTTTTTTCTAGCATGGGTTTTAGTTTTTGAACATGAGGACACCTTGGGAAAAAAAAGAATATATATATATATATATATATATGCATGTATATACACACTATATATCTCCAGTCATCATCCCTCTGTACTCATAATACTACTGTATTTTGATTATCAATATATGACATATTCATATAAAACTACTTGAAATTTGCTAACACTTAAATATTACATTTTATTAATCACATACTTCAAAGTCTCTTCATATAGGTGTGGAAAATGTTACTAACTTGCTCTAAGACAGGTGGATCTATAAATCATACCAAATTACTTGAAATGGTCCATATACTCATAAACCAGCAAGTACTATTCTCCAGTATATTAAAAATAAGATTTTACCGTTAAGAATAATACATATGGGCAAACTTTGTCAACAAACTCACTTCAATGTCCTTTTCCACAAGAGATGTAGGTACACACATCTCCTGAGACCTGAAAATGTCAGTGATAAAGAATCTTTCCTTAATGTGGACACTAAAGAACTGGGCCCCTCAGCACATGTCTACTCTTAGGTCTTTGGTCAGAATGGGACTGCCAGTCTTTTTTTAAGTTAAGAAGCGCTGTATTCTACTCTTTCCACCTAACAGTTTGACTGAGGCAAAATTGACATAAAACATTGAGTAAGATGGAGATGTTACCTAACTTAGTTCTAAACTTCAAATTCTTTCATGAAGTATTTTCCATGATATCTTAGCTAATACTTACATTCAGAATATTTTTCTGTATATCTTTGGAAATATCAGTCCAATCTTTTTGCTCATGTCGTCTTTCTGATACCTGGAACACGTCCTCCAATATTTTTCTCCATAGAGTAGGAACGTAAGAGGGCAGGAAACAGCACACAGACAGGCGCTTCCTGTTGACTGGTCTACCTCCGCATATCTTTCTCTCAATCTGGATCACTTTGTCTCCATTATTATAGCAACCACTCACTTGCCAGTGGTTACAATAAACTCAAATCTGGTCCTTTATTCATTCTAAAATATAAACTGCATTCGCAAAACTTTGTCTTCTTCAGTAAAGCCTAAATTTGTTATAATGTATCTTGGATTCTCTTAACAGGCCAAAGTAACTTGATTTTATTTTGAAAATAGTTAAACTTATTTTGAATCACTGCAATTTTAATGGTATCATCAATACATTTTCAAACAAGTATAATAAGCTTGCTTTTTACACAGGTTTTAGGATATGTAGAAATTCCCAAATGAACAATTGTTATGAATTGTAATTATTTATAACAATTTGTAATTTATAACAATTGAATAATTGTGTGAAATATCACACAATATCAGTGACATGTCACAATATCAGTGAAAATATCAGACAACATATTTTCACTGTCTCAGATGCTTTGCTCTTGGATGCACTGTGTGAAACAATTCCCCAGACATATATTTATCATTTTTCTAGTTTCAGAATGACTCTTTGAGCCCGCAGGTTTATATATACTCTTATCTTTTCCATTGAACCAATCTTTCAACTAACTAAATAAATTACCATAGACTCCCCTTGAATTAGCAAAAGAAATTTTAAAAATCTAAGAGTAACAAGACAGCAAAGTGTCAGAAAATTTTAGAAAATTCTGGACTATATGGTGGAGGTGAGTGTTAAATAGACTGAATAATTGGCAATTCCATGATAACAAAAAGGAAGTTGCCTCAAAATAAATAGAGTTTGACTCAGGATGACCATGGACAAATCCTCCCCAGTTGAGAGCCAGAGATACTGAAATTAAGACGGGATATGCTCCTTTTTCTCAATCATCATTTGATTCTAACCTTCCAATAAGAAAATAATTATATACCTAAAAACTTTTTAATAATTATGCTCTTTTTGCACTGGCTAGTAAATCTAGTACATGTTAATTGAAATGACAATCATGAATATCATTTCATTTCTATTCTGAGCAGAAAATTTCCAATAATTCACTAAATATGTAGCTTATCATATGTTTTTATAGATATTCCTTTATTAGATTATTGCCATTCCTCTTTATTCATACTTCAATAAGAACATACTGCTTTTATAAACAAAGCATGTGGGTTGTTTATGTGGGTTGACTTGTGCCTAATACTTTTTCAGTGTATATTAAGATGATTTCCTTTTTAATGTGATTGTTAAATTTAAAACTAATTTTTATTCCTATACTAAGTTCAACACTGACCTTGATGCAATGATTATTTTCATGTATCAATGGATTTAAATGCTAATGTTGCACCTATGTTTATAAGATAGCTCAGCATGCAATTCTCTTTCTTTAGTCCTTATAAGAAGTGGCATTGAAGATGATACTGTCCTTCTGTAAAATAATTAAAACTATTATTTTTCCTGTTCTCTGGAAGAATTTTTTTTTTTAACTAGTATTATTCTTCCTTAAATGTTTGGTAAACTAACTTGGGAAACCATCTGGGATTTGAAGTTTTCTTGCTTTGAAAATTCTTAATTATTGATCTAATCTCTTTACTTGATAGAGAATTTGTTTTTCCCCCCTGAATCTACCTACTTTTAAAAATTCTTTTGCATAATGATATTCATCATTCAACTCAATGAACATGAATTTGAGTAAACTCCGGAAAATAAATGAAGGACAGGGAAGCCTGGTTTGCTGTAGATCATGGGGTCGCGAATAATCAGATATAACTTAGAGAATAAACAACAATTCATAATATGGGCTTCCCTGGTGGCTTAATGGTAAAGAATCCGCCTGCCAATGCTGGAGACACAGGTACAATCTCGGGGTCAGCAGGATGCCCAGGAGAAGGAAACTGCGAATCACTCCAGAATTCTTGCCTGGGAAATCCCATGGAAAGGGGAGCCTAGACAGGGGCTGGCAATGTCCACGGGGTCACAAAGAGAGTCCCACATGACCTGGTGACCACACAACCACCACCAAATTCATAATAGCCTCTCCATATCCTTTTGATGTATGTAAGATCTGAAGTTATTTCCAGTTTTTATTCTTACTATTGACAATTTATGCCTTCTTTCCTTTGATTTGATCAATCCTGTTTAGGGTATTTTACTTCTATTTATCTTTTTCAACACAACAGCAAACTTTGTTTATTTTCTCTTTTATTTATTTCTTTTATGTATCAGTTTCTACTTTTACTTTTAAAATTTTCCTCTTCCTATTTTTTTTTTGGAATCAATTTACTGTTGTTTATTCTAGACTCCTAAGAGGCATACACAGATTTTCAATCTTTCTTCTTTTCTAAAGTATAAATTTAATGTTAATTTTCCTCTAAACATGGCTTTAACAATATCTCATGTTTTGTTGACAGTTCTTAATACTTTGCTATTAATAGTTAATATTATACTTTGTGTTAAAAATTAATATTATCATTTTTACTCAATTCAAATTATTTCCTAATTTGCATTATGATTTCTTCCTTGAATTATAGGCTACTTAGTACTTGCTTAATTTGAAAATTTGGACCCTTCCTTCCTTCTTTCTTTTTTTCCATTTGTTGGTTTTACTGACAAGTTGGGTTTTAACATGGCCAGGAATCATGATTTCCATCTTTGGACTTTTATTGAAACTTATTTAAGACCCAGCATAAGATCTTTGGTGCAATATTCTTACAGGCCAGCAAAGCCATCTGTTAACCATACTGTCTAAACTTCCAAACACTTGGTGATTTTTATCTGCATGTTTCACAAATAACTGGGAAATTTTTCTTACAGTCTTCTACTATGAATGTGTATTTATCTATTTCCTTTGTGTCATCTTTGCCTTGAGTAATCTGAGAATATGTTATTAGTCCACATGCAAAGTTGTAACACTTTATAGTGGATTTAACCTTTTTTCTTAAGAAATGATATACTCCTTCTTATATTTATTAAAATTTATTAACTTATAGTTGTTTATCTGATAGTCATTTAGCAACATTAGGCTGGTTTTTGCTAACATTTGTAGAGTATAACATTTTTCCATCTCTTTACTTTCAAGCATTTTGTATTCTATATTACAATTTTGACTCTTCTAAGGAGAATAGGACAAGGTTTTTAAAAATCTCAGTGACAGCCTTTGTGCTTTAATTGTTCTTAATGTATTACATTAGATGTAATTACTGATATATTTAAGATTAAATCTACCATTTTTTTTTAATTGCTTAACCTTCTGGACAAACCAATGGTTTTTTTGTTTTGTTTTGTTTCTCTGCTATTCTTCTTTTCCCATAATGCTATTATACCTACTTTAATCTTTGCTTAGTGATCACCATAATACAGAATACTTTAATAAATTGACACTTTTGCCACTTCTTTAAAAGAACTTAGAACTTTTAGACTTCCTTAATTTGTCTCCTGCCTTTTGGGGCTGTAACTCTAATTGTGTATATATGTTTAATCACTACAAGAAAATATTATCATGGTTTCAGTTCTATTTATTCAAATATTTAACCTGTTCTTTGTTCTTGGCTTCTTTTTTGCAATTTCATACTTTTCTAAAACTTCTCTCGGATTTTTTTTATCTAAATAACTGCCTTTGTAGTTTTATTATGGGTTTTTGTAAGCCATGACACTTGTTCACTAAAGAGGCTGGCAGAGGCAGCAGCAGCCAAAAGCACTGATATTTTGCCAAACACCATTTGTGACTTATGGGATGGAGTATGCTGCCCTACTTAGCTGATCTGAGAAAATCTGTTATATCATCAAGGACTCTCCCAAAGCAAAGAGAATCAGATTAGGGTCTTGCTCATGTAAGACTGTGAGTACACGTAATCTATCACTCTATTAGATGAAACTCCAGATGGAAATGTAGTGTAAAGGTTTCTCAAACACTTCCATGTTCAGTTCAGTTCAGTTCAGAAGCTCAGTCGTGTCTGACTCTTTGCGACCTCATGAACTGCAGCATACCAGGCCACCCTGTCCATCACCAACTCCCGGAGTTCACTCAGACTCACATCCATCGAGTCCATGATGCCATCCAGCCATCTCATCCTCTGTCATCCCCTTCTCCTCCTGCCCCCAATCCCTCCCAGCATCAGAGTCTTTTCCAATGAGTCAACTCTTTGCATGAGGTGGCCAAAGTACTGGAGCTTCAGCTTTAGCATCATTCCTTCCAAAGAAATCCCAGGGCTGATCTCCTTCAGAATGGACTGGTTGGATCTCCTTGCAGTCCAAGGGACTCTTAAGAGTCTTCTCCAACACCACAGTTCAAAAGCATCAGCTCTTCGGCACTCAGCCTTCTTCACAGTCCAACTCTTACATCCATACATGACCACTGGAGAAACCATAGCCTTGACTAGATGGACCTTTGTTGGCAAAGTAATGTCTCTGCTTTTGAATATGCTATCTAGGTTGGTCATAACGTTTCTTCCAAGGAGTAAGCGTCTTTTAATTTCATGGCTGCAGTCATCATCTGCAGTGATTTTGGAGCCCAAAAAAATTAAGTCTGACACTGTTTCCACTATTTACCCATCTATTTCCCATGAAGTGATGGGACCGGATGCCATGACCTTCGTTTCCTGAATGTTGAGCTTTAAGCCAACTTTTTCACTCTCCACTGTCACTTTCATCAAGAGGCTTTTTAATTTCTCTTCACTTTCTGCCATAAGGGTGGTGTCATCTGCATATCTGAGGTTATTGATATTTCTCCCAGCAATCTTGATTCCAGCTTGTGCTTCTTCCAGTCCAGCATTTCTCATGATGTACTCTGCATATAAGTTAAATAAGCAGGGTGACAATATACAGTGTTGACATACTCCTTTTCCTATTTGGAACCAGTCTGTTGTTCCATGTCCAGTTCTAACTGTTGCTTCCTGACCTGCATATAGGTTTCTCAAGAGGCAGGTCAGGTGGTCTGGTATTCCCATCTCTTTCAGAATTTTCCACAGTTTATTGTGATCCACAGTCAAAGGCTTTGGCATAGTCAATAAAGCAGAAATAGATGTTTTTCTGGAACTCTCTTGCTTTTTCCATGATCCAGTGGATGTTGGCAATAGACATAATGAGGTAATAGAAGTTGATCTGTCTTCAGTGTTTATTCTATCTGAAGATGGCAAAGGTTTCAGTTAACTCTGTTGCCCTTTTTTGGTTTCCCTAATTGTTTTTGGATTTCCCTAAGAACGCCTGATTAATTAGAGGCTACACATCACAGCTCTTTTTGTTGGAATCCAGTATTACATTATTAAAACCCTACTGTGGTGGTGCTAGGATGTGGGGAGGAGGGAGTATACTATAACTATGTGATAAATTTCAGTCTTACAGGGTCTATATCTCACTCAATTTTAAATAAGAAATATGTCCTCTCAAAGTATATCTTAAATATTTGTATATTCATCTATAATTTCAAGGTACAAATGACAAAAAAAAAATTGTTCTTTGATAGATATAATTTTTTCCCTAAAATTTACCCCAAACTAATTTCTAATTAGTGAGAATATGATTCACTTAACTTCAGTTGTCTCATAGCTATTGTATATTGGATGTATACAGGAAATGTTAATATCTTTTCCATGGCCACACCTCAGTCTTACAGAAGCAGAAATCACTGAACTACAGTTAGAAGCTAGATATTTCAACAGCCACCTATGAAATATCAGTAATGAGTCATATTTAGGAATAAGTGGATTAGATATCATTTGAGAATTCTTCAGTTTTTCAATGTGAGAATTTAAGATTCTAAAACTTTATATTGGCTAGCTCCAAAAAAAAGTCAGTTAACATTAAAGAGCACCTCGTTCATTGTTCAGTTGCTCAATCGTATCCAACTCTTTGTGACCCCATGAACTGCATCACAACAGGCTTCCGTGTTTTCACTGTCTTCCAGAGTTTGCTCAAACCATTGACTTGGTGATGCTATCCAACTATCTCATCTTCTGTTACCCTTTCTTCTACCCTCAATCTTTCCTGGCATCAGGGTCTTTAAAAATGAGTTGGTTCTTTGCACCAGGTAGCCAAAGTACTGGAGCTTTAGCTTCAGGATCAGTCCTTCCAATGAATATTCAGGGTTGATTTCCTTTACAATTGACTAGTTTGATCTCCTTGTCCAGGAGACCCTCAAGAGTTTTCTCCAACACCACAGTTCAAAATCATCAATTCTTTGGTGCTCAGTCTTCTTTATGGCTCAACTCTCACATCCATACACGACTACTGGAAAAACCATAGCTTTGACTATATGGACCTTTGTAGTTAAAGTGAAGGTTCTGCTTTTAATACACTATCTAGGTTTATGTGAAATGAGCACAATTGTGTGGTAGTTTGAATATTCTTTGGCATTGCCTTTCTTTGGAATTGGAATGAAAACTATCCTTTTCCAGTCTGTTGGCCACTACTGAGTTTTCTAAATTTGTTGGCATATTGAGTGTAGCACTTTAATAGCATCGCCTTTTGGGATTTTAAATAATTCAGCTGGAATTCCATCATCTTCACTAAGTTTGTTCCTAATAATGCTTTCATAACACCCACTTGACTTCATATCAGGATGTCTGACTCTAGGTGAGTCAGACACCTGGTTATCTTAGTATTAAGACTCTTATTGTACATTTCTGTTTATTCTTGCCACCTCTTCTCAATTTATTCTTCTTTGGTTAGGTCCCTGCTGTATCTGTCATTCACTGTGCCCATTTTTACATGAAATATTGTTTTATTCCATAAAGGAAGCCCAATATAAATTAGATGATTGGCCTAACATCTCAAAATAAGCTATGAATATGAAAACCAAAACAAAGTTCAGCTTGAATCCTGAGGCTTTTAGAGTTTTTGAAAACTGGAAGAGGTCAGTTTTCATTTCAATCCCAAAGAAGGGCAATGCCAAAGAATGTTCAAACTACTGCACAATTGTGCTCATTTTACGTGCTAACAAAGTAATGCTCACAATCCATCAAGATAGGTTTCAACAGTACCTGAACTGAGAATTCCAGATGTACAATCTGGATTTACAAAAGGCAGAGGATCCAGAGATCAAATTGCCAACATCCACTGGATCATAGAAAACACACGGGAATTCCAGAAGATCATCCACTCCTTCACTGACTGTGCTAAAGCCTTTGACTGTGTTTATCACAACAAACTGGAAAATTCTGAAAGAAATGGTAATAGCAGACCACCATCCTTACCTGTCTCCTGAGAAACCTGTATGCAGGTCAGGAAGCAACAGATATAACTGGACATGGAACAATTAACTGGTTCAAAATTGAGAAAGGAGTTCATCAAGGCTGTATGTTGCCACCTTGCTTATTAGTGTTCTATGCAAAGTATACCACGTGAAATGCAAGACTGGAAAAATCACAAGTTGGAATCAAGATTGCTGGGAGAAGTATCAGCAACCTCGGATATGCACATGATTCCACTCTTAATGGCAGAAAGCAAAGAGGAACTAAAGAGCCTCTTGATGAGTATGAAATAGGAGAGTGTAAAAGCTGGTTTAAAATTCAACATTCAGATTCTTAGATCCTGGCATCCTATCCCATCGCTTCATGCAAATAGATGGGGAGAAAACGCAAACAGTGACAGTTTTTCTTTTCTTGGTTCCAAAGTCACTGTGGACAGTGACTGCTGCCGTGAAATCAAAAAATGCTTCCTCCTGGTTTTAGAAAAGGCAGAGGAACCAGAGATCAAATTGCCAACATCCACTGGATCATCAAAAAAGGAAGAGAGTGCCAGAAAAACATCAACTTATGCTTTATGGACTATGCCAAAGCCTTTGACTGTGTGGATCACACAGAGAAGGCAATGGCACCCCACTCCAGTACTCTTGCCTGGAAAATCCCATGGACAGAGGAGCCTGATGGGCTGCAGTCCATGGGGTCGCTAAGAGTCGGACACGACTTAGCGACTTCACTTTCACTTTTCACTTTCATTCATTGGAGAAGGAAATGGCAACCCACTTCAATGTTCTTGCCTGGAGAATCCCAGGGACGGGGAAGCCTGGTGGCTTCCGTCTATGGGGTCACACAGAGTCAGATATGACTAAAGCGACTTAGCAATGTGGATCACAATGAACTGTGGGAAATTCTTCAAGAGATGGGAATGCCAGACCACCTGACCTGCCTCCTGAGAAATCTGTATGCATGTCAAGAAGCGACAGAACTGGACATGGAACAACAGACTGGTTCCAAATCGGGAAAGGAGTACATTAAGGCTATATATTGTCATCATGCTTATTTAACTTATATGCAGAGTACATCATGAGAAACGGTGGGCTGGATGAAACACAAACTGGAATCAAGATTGCTGGGAGAAATATCAATAACCTCAGATATGCAGATGACACCACCCTTATGGCAGAGAATGAAGAAGAACTAAAGAACCTCTTGATGAAAGTATAAGAGGAGAGTGAAAATGTTGACTTAAAGCTAAACATTCAGAAAACTAAAATCATGGCATCTGGTCCCATCACTTCATGGCAAATGATGGGAAACAGTGGCTGACTATTTTTGGGGGCTCCAAAATCACTGCAGATGGTGACTGCAGCCATGAAATTAAAAGACGCTTGCTCCTTGGAAGGAAAATTATGGCCAACCTAGACAGCATATTCAAAAGCAGAAACATTACTTTGCCAACAAAGGTCCATCTAGTCAAAGCTATGGTTTTTCCAGTGGTCATGTATGGATGTGAGAGTTGAACCATAAAGAAGACTGAGCACCAAAGAATTGATGCTTTTGAACTGAGATGTTGGAGAAGACTCTTGAGACTCCCTTGGACTGCAAGGAGGTCCAACTAGTCCATCCTAAAGGAGATCAGTCCTGAGTGTTCATTGGAAGGACTGATGCTGAAGCTGAAACTCCAATACTTTAGCCACCTGATGCGAAGAGCTGACTCATTTGAAAAGACCCTGATGTTGGGAAAGATTACAGGCAGGAGGAGAAGGGGATGACAGAGGATGAGATGGTGGATAGCATCACTGACTCAATGGACATGAGAAGTTGGTGATGGACAGGGAGGCCTGGCATGCTGAGGCCAAAAAGAGTCAGACACGACTGAGTGACTGAACTAAACTGAACTGCTCCTTAACCTAGATAGCATATTAAAAAGCAGAACCATCACTTTGCCAACTAAGAGCCATATAGTCAAAGCTATGGTTTTTCCAGTAGTCATGTATGGATGTGAGAGTTGGACTATAAAGAAGGCTGAGCATCGAAGAACTGATGCTTTCAAACTGTGGTGCTGGAGAAGACTATTGAGAGTCCCTTGAACAGCAAGGAAATCAAACCAATCAATCCTAAAGGAAATCAACCGTGGATACTCATTGGAAGGATTGATGCTGAAGCTGAAGCTCCAATACTTTGACCACCTGATGGGAAGACGCAACTCATTTGAAAGACCCTGATGCTGGGAAAGATTGAGGGCAGGAGGAGAAGGCGGCAACCAAGGATGAGATGGTTGGCTATCATCTTTGACACAATGCACATGAGTCTGAGCAAACTCCAGGAGATAGTACAGTACAAGAAGCCTGGTATGCTGCAGTCCCTGCGGTCACAGAATCAGATATGACTTAGTGCTTGAACAAAAACAGTCAAAAAAATCAGTAACAAAATTGAAATAGACTTCTTTTACTTGTTCAGTTCAGTTCAGTCGCTCAGTCATGTCCGACTCTTTGCGACCCCATGAATCGCAGCACGCCAGGCCTCCCTGTCCATCACCAACTCCCGGAGTTCACTCAAGACTCACGTCCATCGAGTCAGTGATGCCATCTGGCCATCTCATCCTCTGTCGTCCCCTTCTTCTCCAACTTTAACTCTTAAATTTTATTTTATCTCATTGTGGCTTTTGGTCTTAAATCTACTGATTGATCATTTTAACTGACCTAAGATAGTCTCCAGACATCATTCTTTACAACATTTCACAGTCATCAGATTCCCATACCGTATTGAAGTCAGTCGAAACACTATGATCAATCAAATTGATTACATATTCAAATATATTTTCCCCAGCACCAACACTGCTCTTAGAGGAAATAGTGTTCTTATCTCATTACATTTACGATTCACATAAGTAATGCATAATCCCAAAGGCCTGGTTATTTGCGTCTCAAATTTCTCACATGAGCTTCTGAAAATTTGACTTCTGAGATGCAATCTCACACACCTATGTACATTTTCAAACTTTACTTAGAGTTGGGAATATGCAACTTGTGAGCACAAGTTTTAATAGAAGCAAAGGAAAGTTATTTGTTTGAATGAGTTAGCTGAACATTCCATCTACTACAAACCGGAGCCACAGAAATCTTTTCTGTTAGGCCACTTCTGCACTTATCACTTCATATGATTACTATCTTACACCAAAGATCCATTATGAGTGTTCTTAAAAATTTGTTTAGAGCCAAGCAATCAGGCATTTATAAGAAAGTCCTAGGGTAATAACAAGATTAAATTTTTAAAGAACACAGAGGCTTCATAAAACAAATTTGCAGGGAAAAAGGAGAAAGGAAACTTTTTTTTTCTTGGAGGAGGACAGAGATTATTGTGGCCACTTGTGAAGTAGACTTTCAATTCTGTGTCATAAAAAGTCTTACAGTTCTGACTTGATCTAGGGCACTTAGGGTTAAGGATTGATATGCCTCTTAAAGTTCCTAGATTCATAAAGCTGCACATTATTATTTAATGAAGAATTTAAATTGCATATCTCTGTAGAAGAACAAAGATAGATGCAAGTATATTAGAAAAAACAGTCAGCACTTTGATTATAAAGGTATGAAGAAATGTCCTTTTAAAACTACAGACTTAGTTTAATGGATATATTATACTAAAACATGTTACTATGATACAAAATAATGATTTACAGCATAGATAAAATATTCATTTTCCTTATTTTTGCTTTCAAAATAATTAGAAAGGCAGCACAGAATAATTGAAAAACTGGGAATTCTAAAATCATATGAACCTGGATTCAATCCTGTCTTGGATATTTAATACTTATTTACATCTGTCAAATTTATTTGATATATATGAATCTGTTTTACCATGTGTGGAAAGAGAACCTAGAAGGACTGTTTTAAGACTGAGATAATATCCTCAGCTATTAGCGTAACATCTGGCTCATGACCACCTACTCATTCAATACACATTTATAAAAAGAGTCTGCAATATGATATCCATTGGTTTAGGCACTGTTTATCAAAATAATAGAAAAGATAAAATAAAGCCATTAAAAGTATAAGGTGACATTAAAAACAGTAATAATTATTAAAAAGCAAAGAAAAAACAAAACTCATTAAGTAAGTAGATTGCATGTGAAAGGGTGGTCAAGGAAGGGCTCTTGAGAGGTGCTATTTGCAAGGAAACTAGAAGGGAAAAGGGTGGTGTGCTCTGTAGATATCTGGAACAAGAGGCTTCTAGGCAAATGCAAGAGTCCATGAACAGAGTATGTACTGCATCTGTTGGACTCTGCTTGCAATGAAGGAGACCCATGTTTGATCCCTGGGTCAGGAAAATCCTCTGGAAAAGAGAATGGCTATCCACTCCAGTATTCTTGTCTGGAGAATTCCATAGACAGATGAGCCTGGCAGGCTATAATCTATGGGGTCACAAAGGGTTAGACACAACTAAGCAACTAACACTTTCACTTTTCACAGAATTCACACAGGCTCTAATATGTTCCCGGAAGGTAAACTAGGAGACAATATTACAAATAGCATACATGCAGTAAATTCAATAGCTAAGAACAAGGACAGTGGGATCAGACTATCTATATCCTATGTCATCTGGATATAACCTTCTGGAGTTAGCCTTAACTCATTTGTAAAGTGAGAACAACTATCTCCTAAAATTGTTGCAAGAATTAAATGTGCTAATAAACAATAAGGTGCTGCTGGGCGGCTGCTGCTGCTAAGTCGCTTCAGTCGTGTTTGACTCTGTGTGACCCCATAGATGGCAGCCCACCAGGCTCCTCTGTCCCTGGGATTCTCCAGGCAAGAATATTGGAGTGGGTTGCCATTTTCTTCTCCAGTGCATGAAAGTGAAAAGTGAAAGTGAAGTCGCTCAAAAGAATTCCTTTTTTTAAAATTAACAACAAACATACTAGAGTATCATGCTGCCCGTACTGGAAAATCAACTTTGATTTAATGAGAATATAGTCAGTCCAATGAGAATTCTTGGATTACCATTTTGAAATATACTTTATCTGTGTGAATCTTATGTTTTCTATTTTGAAAATATGCCTTTCCTGCTCCTCTCTAGTTTTGTTTTTAGGTTTCTTTTTTAGGTTTCTTTTAGATAGAGTGGGTATTTCATTTATTTCCAACTTTAGAAATCGTACTTAAGAGCTCTGCTATCTCATAAACATCAGTGAGCTAAACAAATATTTTGAAAATTGATGACTCACACAATTCAAAGAAGAATTTTAAAATTCAAGAACAAATAGTTTTGATGTTTTCTCTTTGAAAACTTTTGACAGCAGGGTTAAACACTGTATTGAGTTTAAGCATGACCAGAATTTTGCATTCAAATAAAATACAGATCTCATTGCCAATTATAATGCCTTCTACATTTAGACTATGAATTTGCTGCTTGCTCTTTCACTCATTTTCCTAGCCAATACTGACAACAGTACAGTGAAGCGGGTATTGTTTCCCCTACTTTAAAGAGGTTAAAAACTAAGAGTCATAGAGAGTTAACTTAAATAACTATGATGTTAAATGTTAGAGGTAGAATTCAGTCTTAGATGTCTTAAGTCAAAGATGTATTCCCTACTGTTAATGGTCGGAATATTAGTGTTCCCCAAATATTCATGCAAAAGTAGGAAGTCAAGAGATACCTGGAATAACAGGCAAATTTGGACGTGGAGTACAAAACAAAGCAGGGCAAAGGCTAACAGAGTTTTGCCAAGAAAATGCATTGGTCATAGAAAATACCCTCTTCCAACAACACAGGAGAAGATGCTACACATGGACATCACCAGATGGTCAATACCAAAAACAGATTGATTATATTCTTTGTAGCCAAAGATGGAGAAGCTTTATACAGTCAGCAAAAACAAGACTGGGAGGTGACTGTGGCTCAGATCATGAATTCCTTATTGCAACAATCAGACTAAAATTGAAGAAAGTAGAGAAAATCACTACACCATTCAGGTATGACATAAATCAAATCCCTAAAAATTATACAGTGGAAATGACAAATAGATTCAAGGGATTAGATCTGATAGACAGAGTGCCTGAAGAACCATGAATGGAGGTTTGTGACATTGTACAGGAGGCAGTGATCAAGACCATCCCCAAGAAAAAGAAATACAAAAGGCAAAATGGTTGTCTGAGGAGGCCTTACAAATAGTTGAGAAAAGAAGAGAAGCTAAAGGCAAGAGAAAAGGAAATATATACCCATTTGAATGCAGAGTTCCAGAGAATAGCAAGGAAAGATAAGAAAGCCTTCCTCAGTGATCAATGCAAAGAAATAGAGGAAAACAATAGAATGGAAAAGGCTAGAGATCTCTTCTAGAAAATTAGAGCTACTGAGGAACATCTCATGCAAAGATGGGCACAATAAAGGACAGAAACAGTATAGACCTAACAGAAGCAGAAAATATTAAGAAGAGGGGCAAGAATACATAGAACTACACAAAAAAGATCCTCATGATCCAGATAACCACGATGGTGTGATCACTCACCTAGAGCCAGACATCCTGGAATGCAAAGTCAAGTGGGCCTTAGGAAGTATCACTATGAACAAAGCTAGTGGAGATGCTGAAATTCCAGTTGAGCTATTTCAAACCCTAAAAGATGATGCTGTGAAAATGCTGCACTCAATATGCCAGCAAATTTGGAAAACTCAGCAGTGGCCACAGGACTGGAAAGGTCAGTTTTCAAAGAATGTTCAAACTACCACACAATTGCATTCATCTCACAGGCTAGCAAAGCGATGCTCAAAATTCTTCAAGTCAGGCTTCAACAGTACGTGAACCAAACTTCCAGATGTTTAAACTGGATTTAGAAAAGGCAGAAGAACCAGAGATCAAAATGCCATCTGTTGCTAAGTCACTTCAGTCGTGTCCGACTCTTTGCGACACCATAGATGGCAGCCCACCAGGCTCCCCCGTCCCTGGGATTCTCCAACATCTGTTGGATCATGGTAAAAGCAAGAGAGTTCCAGAAAAACATCAACTTCTGCTTTATTGACTATGCCAAAGCCTTTGACTGTGTGGATCACAACAAACTGTGCAAAATTCTTCAAGAGATGGGAATACCAGACCACCTGACCTGCCTCCTGAGAAATCTGTATGCAGGTCAAGAAGCAACAGTTAGAACTGGACATGGAACAACAGACTGGTTCCAAATCGCGAAAGGAGTACGTCAAGGCTGTATATTGTCACCCTGCTTAAACTTAGATGCAAAGTACATCATGCAAAATGCTGGACTGGATGAAGCACAAGCTGGAATCAAGATAGCCAGGAGAAATATCAATAATCTCAGATATGCAGATGACACCACTCTTATGGAAGATAGCAAAGAATAACTAGAGCCTCTTGATGAAAGTGAACGAGGAGAATAAAAAAGTTGGTTTAAAATTCAACATTCAGAAAACTAAGATCATGCCATCTGGTCCCATCACGTCATGGCATATAGATGGGGAAACAATGGAAACAGTGAGAGACTTTATTTTCTCGGACTCTAAAATCACTGCAGATGGTAAAACTGCAGCCATGAAATTAGAAGACACTTGCTCCTTTGAAGAATAGCCATGACCAACCTAGACAGCATATTAAAAATCAGAGACATTACTTTGCCAACAAACGTCCGTCTAGTCAAAGCTATGGTTTTTCCAGGAGTCACGTAGGGATGTGAGAGTTGGATTGTAAAGAAAGCTGAGCACAGAAGAATTGATGCTGTTGAACAGGTATTGGAGAAGACTCTTGAGAGTTCCTTGGACTGCAAGGAGATTCAACCAGTCCATCCTAAAGGAAATCAGTCCTGAGTGTTCATTGGAAGGACTGATGCTAAAGCTGAAACTGCAGTACTTTAGCCACCCTATGCAAAGAACTGACTCATTTGAAAAGACCGTGATGCTGGGAAAGAGTGAAAGTGGAAGAAGGGGAAGACAGAGGATGAGATGGTTGGTTGGCATCACCAACTCTATGGACATGAGTTTGGGTAAGCTCCAGGAGTTGGTGATGGACAGGGAAGCCTGGCATACTACAGTCCATAGGGTCACAATGAGTCAGACACGACTGAGTGACTGAACTGAACAAAATTAATATGTTTAAATCTTAAGCCTCCAAAATTATGATATTAACAAGTGGGTCATTTTGAGTATGCTTAAGTGATGAGCATAAAGCCCTCTGAATAAAGTCAGTGCTCCAGAAAGATCTCCAGTTGCTGCATCATGTCAGAATACAAGAAGTCTGGACTCAGGAAGAAGGCCCTCACCTAACCATGTTGGCTCTATAATTTTGGACTTTTAGTCTCCAGTAGTGTGAAAAATAATTTTTTTATATTTATTAGTTACCCATTCTTGGTATTATGCTATAGCAGATGTCAATCCAAAAAACATCTACTACCTTCTGTTAGTTTTGCAAGCACCCAAACTACCATAAAGCTCACACTAATAACTTCAAATCACAGTATTCTGATTTTACTAGTCATATAATATACAATGGGTTTGGGTTTTACAACTTTGTATTTAATATTATCTCTTGCAAATAATTATAAATTCCTTAAAGGAGGGACTGAATATTATAAACATATATTTTTGTATTTAATCTTCCATAGTCTATAAAATGTGTCTGATATAAAAGAGCTATTTTGAAAATCTTTGATAAACAAAGTAAAATACTTGCACTTGGGAAGATTACAGGGTTCAGAGCTGCTCTGATTTAGACTGAAAATCTCTTCCTTGTCCTTTCCTTGATCTTTGACCCTGAGCCTTATTACCTTCATCTTTAAATAAGACTAATATTTTTTTCTACCATAGTCATTATATGGATTGAATGTGTAGAAGACAAAAAATAATTTTCCCTCTTCCCTTCTGACTTTTTAGCTGATAACGCTTAGTAGAAGACAGAATAATAAGAGAAAAGCAAACAGAAGTTTATTAAGATGTATGGCACCCCACTCCAGTACTCTTGCCTGGCAAATTCCATGGACGGAGGAGCCTGGTGGGCTGCAGTCAATGGGGTCGCTACGAGTTGGACACAACTGAGTGACTTCACTTTCATTTTTCACCTTCGTGCATTGGAGAAGGCAATGGCAACCCACTCCAGTGTTCTTGCCTGGAGAATCCCAGGGACGGGGGAGCCTGATGGGCTGCCATCTATGGGGTCGCACAGAGTCAGACACGACTGAAGCGACTTAGCAGCAGCAGCAGCATACCTCATGTACATGGGAGATACCCAAAGAAAATGAATAACTTCTCCAGGTGGCTTAGAATTCTAGCTTAAATACCACAGGAATAAGGAAGGAGGGGGAGGATGTACATCTTTTAAAGGAAGAGTACAAATCTTCTCTAGGTGTGCTATCAACTTCTAATCTAGTCTCCTGTAAGAAGTGCCAATCTTCTTCTGCTAAAGAGACTCCCGGGGAGGAGCCTTAGACAACTGAGTTTGTTTGGGGGGATTTGTTTTTAGGCAGATAAGAAGAGTTCAGAGTAAACCTCTCCCCTGTTTTTCCAGAGTCTAACACTCAAATTACTGGGGTCCTGCCCTGGTGGATCCAGGGTGATTCGAAGGTGGGGGGACGGAGTCGGCGTCTTTGGAAAAATACATATTTAATCACAGATATAGAGAGATTAGAAATGGATAGTGTAGTAGGAATATTAGTGGAGAAAAAGAGGCTGAATAACTTGGATTACGTGGAATAGCATCCATGCCCCAGATGGGAATTCAGCCAGGAAAACAGGAGCAAGAAAGAAGCGACATGGGGGAATCAGTCTTTCCGGAAACTGATCCGATTTCTTTATTTTTAGGTTTGCTTATATACCTTTTGTTACACATAGGGATTAATACAGAGTCACGTGGGGGTCAGCAGTCCTGACCTTTATCATAATCAGGTGCTTCACATAAATGTATAAAAAAAGGTACATCATCTTCTGGCCATGAGTGAGACCTGCTGACATTTTATGATCCTTTCTTTCTGATAACCAAAAAACTTATTTCTTCCAAGGGTGTTTTTTCTTAAACCAGGCACCACCCTCCAAATAAAGTTACATTCCTGTGGGGTGAGGGTGTAGTGAGTTACAATCAAGAAAGGAATTTATTTAACCCAAGGTTAACATGATTAGTCTTAAAAGTTAATACTTATTTCTTCCTATATGCTTAAAGGTTAATACTTATTTCTTCCTATATGCTAGTTATATTCATTATAAGGGTAGGGAACATGGGGATTTAGCAGCAAACATCAGCCTAACAAATGAAAATCCTTTCACCAATGCTCCTCTTAAGATCTGTTTAGTCTTAAGATATGATAAAGTTACATTCTTACATAGCAAGGACACAGTGATTTATAACAAAGTACAGTGATCTATTACAAAAGAGAAAATCCATTAACTCAAAAAGTCTAGTATTGCTAACATCAAAAACTACTGTATTTCCTTTTCTATATTCCAAATACATTAATTAATATATTCCCAGGTGCCTAAGGATATAGAGGCCTGGCGGCAATCATTGACTCAACAAGAAGAAAAAGCCCTATGCTAATTAAGACTCTCCAAATACTCCAAAACTCTCTGTGCTGTTTATGGTTGAGAGGTAGTAAACAATCATGTGGCAGGAGTATGGATAATCCTGTCACACAAGCTAGTCTGTCAGCAGAGAGGTTTGACCTGAGACATCCTTGTCCCACCCAGAGCAGGGAATTAGCAGCAATTATTGACACAACAAATGAAAAACCCTTCACCAATATAATTCCTAACCAACCCATTATACTAATAATTTCTAACTCCCCAAAAGAATTTGCCTTTAGTAAGTCTAAAACATCTCGTGCCTCTCAGATTGGGAGGCTATAAACAATCACATGTGGCCGGACGAACCTATACAGGTGGGCTAAATAGCCTTCAAAAGAATCCGTAGGCTGAAACACTCTTGTCACGCCCAAGAATTTTTTATTGCCTTGGAGCTGCACGTTTACTCCTTCTCTGAGAGAAATGGTTATGGGGGAGAGCCCCCCGTAAAGTCAGAGGTGTAGGTGAGAGCATAAAACAGACTCTGGTTTTGGGGTTAGATGCTCGGGAACAGGGGGTTTCCTGAGGCTTGATCACGCCTTTGCGTATGCCAAGCCTCCTTCCCCATGACCTTTGCCATGGGCGGAGTTCCTCACGCTGGCCCCCGGCACAAAATAATCAATATATTTAAGAGACATATTTAGGGTTGACACACCCTGAACTCCTACAGTCATATTTCGGGCTGGTATATTCTGCTACCTTTCAAATGTAAATCATCTACCATGATCATGGACACATTATGGCCATTTCAAAGGTGTTGGCATTCCTATTCCCCTCAGCCCTCACATCTATCGGAGTAAACTGAACAAATATCCCATGTTACCTCTTGCAACAAAAATAAGCTCATCTTTAATCTAGTGTCCCAAAGACTCATTAATGCTCTTGGTTTATCTTTCAATATACTTAGCTTTGAAAAGATAAATATGCTTTTCACTCTTCGTAGGAGATTGTGTTCAATGTCATTTATAATTCAAATTTAGATTTTCCACTCTTCCTTTTATTTAAATAATCGTTAAAAGGATTTTATCCATGACTCTCATTCAAGTGTATGTAAGATATGGGAGAGGCATGAGGAAGTCTTTACATATAATTCCATATTATTAACAAAACTATACACTAGCAAAGTAATGCTCAAAATCCTTCATGCCAGGATTCAACAGTTTGTGAACCAAGAACTTCCAGATGTACAAGCAGGATTTAGAAAAGGCAGAGGAACCAAAGATCGAATTGACAACATCCGTTGAATCATAGAAAAAGCAAGAAAATTCCAGAAAAAAAAATCTACTTCTGCTTTACTGACTATACTAAAGCCTTCGACTTTAAAGAGATGGAAATACCAGACTAGCTTACCTGCCTCATGTGAAACCTGTATGTAGGCCAAGAAGCAACAGTTAGAACCAGGCATGGAACAGCGGATTGCTTCCAAATTGGAAAAGTAGTATGCCAAGGCTGTATGTTGTTACCCTGATTATTTAACTTCTATGCAGAGAATATCATGTGAAATGCCAGGCTGGATGAGGCACAAGCTGGAATCAAGATTAGGGGGAGAAATATCAGTAATCTCAGATATGCAGATGACACCACATTTATGGCAGAAAGTGAAGGGGAAATAAAGAGCCTCTTGATGAAGGTAAAAGAGGACAGTGAAAAGCTGGCTTAAAACTCAACATTCAAAAAAGTAAGATCATGGCATCCGGTCGCATCACTTCATGGCAAATAGATGGGAAACAATGGAAACAGTGACAGTCTATATTTTCATTTTTTATTTAAATTTATTTATTTTAATTGGAGGCTAATTACTTTACAATATTGTATTGGTTCTGCCACACATCAACATGAATCCGCCATGGGCATACACGTGTTCCCCATCCTGAATCCCCCTTCCACATCTCTCCCTGTACCACCCCTCTGGCTCATCCCAGTGCACCAGCTCCAAGCATCCTGTATCAAACCTGGACTGGCGATTAGTTTCTTATATGATAGTATACATGTTTCCATGACATTCCCCCAAATCATCCCACCCTCGCGCTCTCCCACAGAGTCCAAAAGACTGTTCAATACATCTGTGTTTCTTTTGCTGTCTCACATACAGGGTTACTGTTGCCATCTTTCTAAATTCCATATATATGCGTTAGTATACTGTATTGGTGTTTTTCTTTCTGGCTTACTTCACTCTGTATAATAGGCTCCAGTTTCATCCATCTCATTAGAACTGATTCAAATGTATTCTTTTTAATGGCTGAGTAATACTCCATTGTGTATATGTACTACAGCTTTCTTATCCATTCATCTGCTGATGGACATCTAGGTTGCTTCCATGTCCTGGCGATCATAAGCAGTGCTGCAATGAACATTGGGGTACACGTGTCTTTTTCAATTCTGGTTTCCTCGGTGTGTATGCCCAGTAGTGGGATTGCTGGGTCATAAGGCAGTTCTATTTCCAGTTTTTTAAGGAATCTCCACACTGTTCTCCATAGTGGCTGTACTAGTTTGCATTCCCACCAACAGTGTAAGAGGGTTCCCTTTTCTCCACACCCTCTCCAGCATTTATTGCTTGTAGACTTTTGGATCGCAGCCATTCTGACTGGCACGAAATGGTACTTCACTGTGGATTTGATTTGCATTTCTCTGATAATGAGTGATGTTGAGCATCTTTTCATGTGTTTGTTAGCCATCTGTATGTCTTCTTTGGAGAAATGTCTGTTTAGTTCTTTGGCCCATTTTTTAATTGGGTCATTTATTTTTCTGGAATTGAGTTGCAGGAGTTGCTTGTATATTTTTGAGATTAGTTGTTTGTCAGTTGCCTCATTTGCTATTATTTTCTCCCATTCAGAAGGCTGTCTTTTCACCTTGCTTATAGTTTCCTTTGTTGTGCAGAAGTTTTTAATTTTAATTAGGTCCCGTTTGTTCATTTTTGCTTTTATTTCCTTTACCCTGGGAGGTGGGTCATTGAGGATCCTGCTGTGATTTATGTCGGAGAGTGTTTTGCTTAGGTTATCCTCTAAGAGTTTTATAGCTTCTGGTCTTACATTTAGATCTTTAATCCATTTTGAGTTTATTTTTGTGTATGGTGTTAGAAAATGCTCTAGTTTCATTCTTTTACAAGTGGTTGACCAGTTTTCCCAGCACCACTTGTTAAAGAGATTGTCTTTTCTCCATTGTATATTCTTGCCTCCTTTGTCAAAGATAAGGTGTCCATAGGTGCATGGATTTATCTCTGGGCTTTCTCTTTTGTTCCATTGATCTATATTTCTGTCTTTGTGCCAGTACCATACTGTCTTGATGGACAGTCTTTATTTTCTTGGGCTCCAGAATCACTGTGGATGATGACTGTATCCATCGTCTTTTAGACAGTTGCTCCTTGGAAGAAAAGCAATGACAAAATTAGTGTATTTTTAAAAAAGTGACATCACCTCGCCTACAGTCAAAGCTATGGTTTTCCCAGTAGTCATGTACAGATGTGAGAGCTGGACAATTAAAAAAGCTGAGCACTGAAAAATTGATGCTTTTAAACTGTGGTGCTGGAGAAGACTCTTGAGAGTCCCTTGGACTGCAAGGAGATCAAACCAGTCAATCCTAAAGGAAATGAGTCCTAAATATTCATTGGAAGGGCTAATACTAAAGCTGAGCTCCAATACTTTAGCCAACTGATGCAAAGAACTGACTCACTGGCAAAGGCCCTGATGCTGGGAAAGACTGAAGGCAGGAGGAGAAGCGGACGACATGAGATGGTTGGATGACAGTCACCGACTCAACAGACATGAGTTTGAGCAAACTCTGAAAGATGGTGAAGGACAGAGAAGCCTGGCATGCTGCATTCCATGGGGTCACAAAGAGTTGGACGCAACTGAGTGACAGAACAACAACAAATATTCCTTAATTTATAGGGTAGATAGTGTCTGATAAGTTTCTAAATTTTCATAAAGCTTTGGAAGTCATCTTTGGCAACCACGAGAATGCAGCTTGCAGGTCCGTAACTATTGAAGGAGGAAACAGACAGAACAGGCTTGGTCTTGAAAGCAGGACTCCATCTTGGGCCGGAATGTGGGCTTTGAGCTCTATGCCCAGTATCTGCGGAAACAACATACCAACTGGAAAACCAGGCCCCCAGGAGGAAGAGCCCCAAGGTTCGTACCTAGACTCTCTTTCGCCTAAAAAATACCCTAACTATCTGTGTGACCAAATAGTCATACATTCTATTACGCTTATTAGGGTATGACCACAGGCCTATTGATAATTGTCCACTGTTAACTACCTAGGCCTAAGGCATATGAATCACAGGTTAACTTTGATTGTATCTTTCTTTTCCTTTGTTCAGACTAGTTTCAGGGAATCGGGGGAGGTGGGTTTGGGCACGTACACTTAGGGTATATAAGGTTTTCACAAAAACTGGTCCAGGTCCTTGGCCAAGAGGAGACTCTGCCTTGGGCCCGCCGGTGTAATAAACTGCACTCCACTATCTGCATTGTCCTTCTGAGTGAGTTTGTTTCCTGGAACGCGTGGCTACAACACTATAGATAGATTAACAGCCTATTGCAATCTAAAATTTGCTGCAATGTTTTTCCCAAGATCCTACTTCCCAGGAGCTGCTCCCAACCAATGATAGTGTGGCAGGGTTACTAAGGCAGACCCATGCGTGGAAGACTTGGAACTCCTTGAAGAACTCTGACCTTGTCCAATCTTTATTGAGTTGTACTGCAGTCTAAGACAAATCTATGCAAATTTCCCTCCCTTTCTGCTTGCCACAGGGTTGAATTTACAACACAATAACTGTCTCTTGTGACTGCCCTCCCTCTATTTCCTTTCAAACAGGAGCTTCCCTAATAAAATTCTTCCACATTTTATCTTGTATTCTTAAAGAAAACAGGTTAATGCACCATGCTATTGTCAAACTGAAAGGTAAACAGGAAGAACAACTAGGTGCTTGAGGAAGCTAGAATGCATAACACATAAACAATTGAGATTATTTAGGTAGGAGAAAAGGTCTGTAACATACACTTTACCAGTAAACTATCCCAAAAGCATCCTTCCAAAAAGCACACCTGAATATATTTTAAAAGTCCTTAAAAATGTCTTAAGGTCTGTCAACTAAAAAAATATTAGCCACAACCTGTTAATAGAGAGTTGTTTTATTTGGTGGGAATGTTAAGAACTCTGAGCCCCAGGAGGCAGCATCTCAATGGCCCTAAGAAAAACTGCTCCAAAGAGGCAAGAGAGGGAGTCAGGCTATATATAAGTTTGCAACAAAGGGGGCAGGCAGCTGGAACATCAAAGACTATGGTTAAGTAGTAAGGAAAATCAGATATCAAGCTAAG
This sequence comes from Capricornis sumatraensis, assembly GCF_032405125.1. Classification (NCBI taxonomy): domain Eukaryota; kingdom Metazoa; phylum Chordata; class Mammalia; order Artiodactyla; family Bovidae; genus Capricornis; species Capricornis sumatraensis. The sequence continues at coordinate 57,451,870 of NC_091084.1, read as the reverse complement.
GAATTTAGTTCTATGTATGAAAAGATGCAAGCCTAGGAACTCACTGAATTCATCTTATGCACCTCAGCTGTGCATGCGTGCCAAGTGCTCAGTTGTGTCCAACCTTTTGTGAGCTATGGACTGTGGCCCACCAGGCTCCTCTGTTCATGGGATTTTCCAGGAAAGAATACTTGAGTGGACTGCCATGCCCACCTCCAGGGACTCTTCCTGACCCAGGGATCCAACCCGGTCTCCTGTGTCTCCTGCATTGCAGGTGGATTTTTTACTACTGAGCCACCAAGGCTAAATCCTGTTTCCTATTGTCACGCGAGTGTATGTTCCTCGATTCTTTCTCTCGTCACAACAAAGATTTGGAGTGATGCTATCAACATAAGGTGTGGCAGATGTGATGGATGGCTGCTTCTTGCATCCCCCTCAAGCTCCTCTGCAATCACCTTGGTGGAGGTGGCAGCATCTGCTGGATTCCAGGCACTGTTCCCTTTTGGGAGGCCTCATTCACATTAAGGGGCCAGAAATCACTGATAGCTGTGACATTTTTAGCCCATGGATATGGCAGGAAATAGTTCATTTCACAGGTCAGTATGGTATAGGCAAAAAATGTGGACCTCAAAGTCAGCAAGATTTGATTTGAATAATAGCCCTGCCACTTATGGGCATATTCATGTAAAATTAGATGAGACACTTAACCTTTTGAGTTTCACTTCCCTTTTACATAAGAATGACAATCAATTTTACAGATGCAGCTATCACCAGTGAAAATGCTTTCACAGTACCTTGGTGTTGTTTATAACCTAAATCTTGAATCCAGTGACTCTATCCTGATTTGTTGCTCTGTACCCTCAATATACCCATCTAGAATCCGATCCATCTTCTCCCATCTTTATCTCTGTACTCTTGGACCCAATGCATAATACTGCTTCTCTTATTCTTTAAATTAAGATTTAAACTTATCCAGTATATTCTATCCCCTTCACAGATCACTGCCTTGTCATTGCAAGGAGGCTATCTAGTGTCATCCTGTTTATGTAAAGTATATGCTGAGCACATTATGAGAAATGCCAGGATGGATGAGATACAAGCTGGAATCAAGATGCGGGCAGGGGAAACATCAATAACCTCAGATATGCATATGATATCTGATACCACTTTAATGGCAGAAAGCAAGGAGGAACTAAAAAGCCTCTTGATGAGAGTGAAGGAGGAGAGTGCAAAAGCCAGCTTAAAACTAAATACTAAAAAAACTAAAATCATGGCATCTGGCCCCATTACTGCTGCTACTGCTGCTGCTAAGTCGCTTCAGTCGTGTCCGACTCTGTGCGACCCCAGAGATGGCAGCCCACCAGGCTCCCCCATCCCTGGGATTCTCCAGGCAGGAACATTGGAGTGAGCTGTCTGGCCCCATTACTTCATGACAAAGAGAAAGGGAAAAGGTGGAAGCCCTCTTCTTGGGCTCTAAAACCACTGCGGATGGTGACTGCAGCCATGAAATCAGAAGATGATTGCTTCTTGGCAGGAGAGCCATGACAAACCTAGACAGTGTGTTGAAAGGCAGAAATATCACTCTTCCAACAATAGTCTGTATAGTCAAGGCTATGGTGTTCCCAGTGGTCAAGTATGGTTGTGAGAGCTGGACCATAAAGAAGGCAGAGCGCCAAAGAACTGATGCCTTCAAACTGTAGTGCTGGAGCAAGATCAAACCAGTCAATCTTAAAGGAAATCAACCCTGAATACTCCTTGGAAGGACTGATGCTGAAGCTGAAGCTCCAGTATTCTGGTCACCTGATGTGAACAGATGACTCTTTGGAAAAGTCCCTGATGCTGGAAAAGATTGAGGGCAGAAGAAGAAGAGGGCATCACAGGATGAGATGGCTGGATGGCATTACCTATGCAATGGAACTTGGGCAAACTTTGGGAGACGGTGAGGGGCAGGGAGGACTGGTGTGCTACAGTCCACGGGTTCACAAAGAGTTGGACATGACTGGGCGACTGACCACCAGCAACAATATAGTCTATGTGCTTCTAACTGATCTAGGTAGAAAGTTTTTAAATCTATCCTTCCATTCTGGTACTCATTATGGATTAATGAGTAGTCTTTCTCTGAGGTTTGCCTGAGCTCTCAAAAGAGGGAAGAAGGAAGAGAGCAGACTGAAGACAAGGAGTAGCGTCATAGCTAGGCTCCATAACTTAGAAGAACGTGATGTGGCAAAGATTTAAAGCACTCATCAAAGTCAAGAGAGATACAGATTACATTTCTTAACCTTCGCAGGCACCTGCATTTCTTGAATATACTGTATGCCTACAGAATAAATTTCTAAATCTTTCTATTTTTCCAGGTCCTCGCAGTTAATTAATGCCTCTCATTTTGTGCTCTAAAAAGGTGAGTTGATTCCTCTTAGCTCTTGGCTTTAAACCTTCTACACATTATCTATCTTTTAAACACTTTTATTGGCTATTTCAAGAATCTAGGAGTTAATTTAGAATTGTTCTCTATTGCACATATTTTATATTATTTTCTTCACTTCAGTTCAGTTTAGTTCAGTTCAGTCACTCAGTCATGTCCGATTCTTTGCGACCCCATGAATTGCAGGACGCCAGGCCTCCCTTTCCATCACCAACTCCCGGAGTTCACTCAGACTCACATCCATCGAGTCCGTGATGCCATCCAGCCATCTCATCCTCTGTCATCCCCTTCTCCTCCAGCCCCCAATCCCTCCCAGCATCAGAGTCTTTTCCAATGAGTCAACTCTTTGCATAAGGTGTCCAAAGTACTGGAGCTTCAGCTTCAGCTTTAGCATCATTCCCTCCAAAGAAATCCCAGGGCTGATCTCCTTCAGAATGAACTGATTGGATCTCCTTGCAGTCCAAGGGACTCTTAAGAGTCTTCTCCAACACCATAGTTCAAAAGAATCAATTCTTTGGTGCTCAGCTTTCTTCACAGTCCAACTCTCACATCCATACGTGACCACTGGAAAAACCATAGCCTTGACTAGACAGACCTTTGTTGGCAGAATAATGTCTCTGCTTTTGAATATGCTATCTAGGTTGGTCACAGCTTTTCTTCCAAGGAGTAAGCGTCTTTTAATTTCATGGCTGCAGTCACCATCTGCAGTGATTTTGGAGCCCCAAAAAATAAAGTCTGACACTGTTTCCACTGTTTCCCCATCTATAAAAACTTTAATTACAAATCATATTTTTAATTACAAAAATATCTCTCTACCTACATGAAGTAACATCTCCAGCTCTCTGTAATCAAACCATATTCTCAGGATGCTTTTTTAATTTCATACAGTAGTGAGCCTATAACCTCAGTCTCCTACTGTCATTCCTTTCATTCAGAAACATTACCTTTTACTTGCAGTACTGCTTTCATCTCTTATCTGATATTTCTGCCCTCACTTTTAATTGCAATATGACTTACAATATTAAGGTATTAAATCAATATTTGGAAATATAGCAAAATGGCCACCACAATGAATCTAGTTAACATTATCACCCTATTTACATTTTTTTTCTTTTGATGAGAACTTTCAAGAGCTACTCTCTCAGCAACTTTTAATACACAGTATATTACTGTTAACTACTGCTACTGTGTTACACATTGTATCCCTATGACTTATTTTGTAACTGAAAATTTATACTTTTTGACCCCTTTAACTCATTTTGCCTACACCACTCCCCACTGCCCTTATTCCTCAATTAATTAGCCTGTCATTCAAACTTCTGATTAAACAGATTCTCTTTGGAAGTGGTTTTTAAAATTTTAGATGAATTCTTAAATATCAAAATAGTTCAAGGAAGAATAATTTTAGATACTCACATTTTTACCTTCCAGAATTAACCATCTTGAATATCTTGATAAATTGCTTTAAGAGATTGCTTTCAAATTTATAATTTTGAAAAAATCCGTTATTACTTACTAAAATAATTTCCACTGGAAATAATAGATTGTTACAGACAAATCTGATACTCTTCTTTGATCTTCACTGGTTATATCATCCCTTCACCCCATCTACTGCAGCACTTTCTAGAGTAAAATTCAGAGGACAAAGTTACTCAAACCCACAGGCCAAAATAAAGTTATTCTCATATCCATTCAAGTTCCACAGTTGTATAGAGTAGTACATTATGATCCCCTAGCCTTAAGTCCTAAGTCTAAACACTTACTGCATTTTCCATTACAGATGATACTTACATTTGAATAGTCCTATCCACCTTCTTTAATCATAAAAATCTGGCTCAATTTAAGGCACTTTTGTCTTCCTCTATTCATTAGGCAAATATAATAATTTCTCTGTCATATTCATGATTACTCTTCTATCATAAAACTTGTCATATTTCTTTGGTGTTACTAATACTTTTGATCCTAATCTGTGAAGGATTTGAGAAGCACAGGCTGTTTCATCCTCATATTTATAGCTCCTGAATGAAGCCTACTAGTGATCCTTTGTGTGGGTTCAATAAATTTTTGTTTTACATGAAAAGTTGAGGAAAGGTGATAATGGGAATGTAGGAAGAGGACCAAGAGAGAAGGAAGCTCCAACTTGACATTAATTTACTCAAATCTCATTAAAAAAAGGTTTTAGATGTAATAGTAGAAATAATATATACAATGTGGAATGAAAAGTTCAAAATATACTCATAGATGAGTAATGGTTTAAAGAATTCAATGACTTCCCTGCTATAGAAAACTTGTTTAAGAAATTAAGTTTTTAGCACAAGGGAAACATTCTGCTTGACTGAGAAGTATTGTTGAAGAAAATTTTGGAATATAAAAATATCAAATGAAGATGTATGCACAAGTCTTAAAATTTAAATCTGCCCTCAAGAGGAGAAAAAATAATTAGCAAATGATGTCTTTTTGCAAAGAGCTTTCTAGTTGATATCTTTGAAATGACGCCTTAAAATCCCAATGCAAAGAGTACTTTGTGTTTTAAGTTTCATATGACTCTAGCTGGAACTTTCAACTTTGGACTCTACAATAAGATATACTGATAGAAAATGTGTTGATAATTGATTTATGTTTATCAATCAATCTGGCAGGTATCAAAGTAGTGGTATTTGGGGCATTGTTTTTTAATATGAAAACAGAAAAGTAATTTTGCAATTACTAGCCATTATTTCCAATATTGTATTATAAAATCTAATACTGTATTATAAAATCTAGTTGCATAAATAAGATTGTATATTAATGTATCCAAATTATACTTCTGTTAGTTATTTCAAAATGATAGCTCTGAGTCATTTAATTAGCTGATGCTTTTAGATCAATTAGATCAAATGGTGAACAAGGATGAGTGGATTTCAAAGCAATAAGAATGGAGAATTTGAGAAAGGAATAAATATATAACTGTATGGATATGGTGGCTGATTATCTTTGGATTCATGAAGACCACTTCACCAAAAGTAAATTTGCCTTGCAGGATGTAAACTGACCAATCATCTATGTCTTAAATCTCAATCAAGCCAGTAGTTGCTTTGCAAAGCTGCTGAGACTACTGTAACTTCCTGGGCCTACAGCAAATAAAATGACAAGAGGACTCCTATTAATTCTTAATTATCCCTGTGAGCTCTTTCTGATAAAGTTTTTCCACATTTTAAAATTAATTCCAATTTTCCTATTGTAATATTAGTGGTTATAGACTGAATATAAGGTACCAGCAGAAAGAACCAATCTAGATAGGAAACTTAGATAAAATGTGCCTCAGAAATGGAATTATTCAGTGGCTTTAAGGTAGGAGAATTATCCAAACAGGGTATTTATTAAATTGAGAAAGGGAAAGCAACAGATTTTATTAACCAGTTTTGTTGTGTATCAAACAACTGCAAAATCCTAATGTTGATTCATTGCTCATGTGCCTGAAACACAGACTAATCTTGAGAAATAAGTGGATTCTTTTGAAGTAGTTGCAATTTAAAAAAATCATCATCTAATGTTCATGAAGATTTCACTAAAGTGACTTATATTAAAGATGTCACAAGGAGAAATCTCCAAAAACAGAAAAGAATGCTTGATATCCCAGATGAAATTCTTCATCTTTGTTTCCCATGTAACTAAGAATTAGTACATGACTGAAAACACATTCAGTCAAATGGTGGGGAAAAAATATATGTTTTCTGTATTACATTGAGCATATTCTCTAATTAATTATTAAAATATCATAACAAAGAAATATACTTCAAAAGGTTTCACATGCTTTAATCATTTTAGATCTTTTCTTCTTTGAAGTCAGTCAGAAGCCCCCCAGAACTAGCATTGCAGGATTTTTATGTAGACATTTACACTGTTAGGTGGAGTTTGATAATTCTCCAAATTGCAAGACTTACTGCACTAATTGGTCTTCCTAACAGGATTTTAAAAGCCTCTCCACTAAAATTTAGCAGCATCTATTTCACATATGAACTAATTATTAATCAACTGAGGAATGATGGCAAGTGCTAACCTTTGAGTGCTTACATGTAACATGTTTTATGACAAACAATTCAAATAAATTATCTTTTATAATCTCACAGCTATCACAAAAGGAGTGAGTATTTTTAATGTTTATAGAAAGAAAAGAAAGGTTTACAGCTAGGTTAAATAACATTGCCAATTTACTCAGGTAGTGATGAAGGTGGCAGATATTGAACTAGGTCTCTGTGACCTGAAGCTTGAACACTTAACACGACTAATGTTCAGTCTATATTTACTGCTTTAGATATTTTTGTTGTTGTTGTTGTTCAGTTGCTAAGTCATGTCTGACTTTGCAACCCCAAGGACTTCAGCACGCCAGGCTTTTCTGTCCTTCACCATCTCCCACAGTTTGCTCAAATTCATATCCACTGAGCTAGTGATGCTATCTAACCATCTCATCCTCTGCTGCCCTCTTCTCCTTTTGCCTTCAATCTTTCCCAGCATCAGGGTCTTTGCCAATGAGCTGGGTCTTTGCTAATGAGCCGGCTCTTCAGATCAGGTGGCTAAAATATTGGAGTTTCAGCTTCAGCATCAGTTCCTTCCAGTGAATATTCAGGGTTGATTTCCATTAGAATTAACTGGTTTGATCTCTTTGCAGTCCAAGGGACTCTCAGGAGTCTTCTCCAACATCACAATTTCAAAGCATCAGTTCTTCAGCTCTCAGCCTTCTTTATGGTCTAACTCTCACATCCGTACATGACCACTGGGAAAACTATAGCTTTGACTATATGGAACTTTGTAGGCAAAGTGATGGCTCTGCTTTTTAATATGCTGTCTAGGTTTGTCATAGCTTTCCTCCCAGGGAGTAAATATCTTTTAATTTCATGGCTGCAGTCACTGTCCACAGTAATTCTGGAGTCCAAAGAAAGATAATATGTCACTGCTTCCACCTTTTCTCCTTTCATTTGTCACAGAGTGATGGGACTGGATGCTATGATCTTAGTTTCCTAAATGTTGAGAACTTTAAGCCAGTTTTTTCACTCTCTTCTTTCACCCTCATGAAGAGGTTCTTTTGTTCCTTTTTGCTTTCTGCCATTAGAGTGGTATTATCTGCATATCAGAGGTTGTTAATATTTCTCCCAGCAATCTTGATTTCAGTTTGTGATTCAAGCCAGCCTGGCATTTTGCATGATGTATTCTGCATAATAAGTTAAATAAATAGGGTGATAATATACAGCCTTGTCATACTCCTTTCCCTATTTTACTTTAGATATATAAGCCTAAAACCAACATTGTGAAGTTGATGTTTAAATCACCATCTTGCAGGTGAGGAAACTGAAGCTAAATAATTTGCACAAGGCAGCGTTTTTATTTAGAACCAGGATTTGTCTTTTATGATTTCAATGCACAATTCAGCAACAATTTGATTTGGTACTTAGTCCTCATAGCTAAAAGAAGGATCTTGTAAAGAACAAGAAAAAGAAATAAAATCAAGTTCTGATCAATTAAATCCCATAGGAATGCTCAGGAACACACAGGACAAAACATGGCTATTTCTAAGATGTTAAGTGAATCTACTGAATTTGGACTGTTTCTGAACTGGCCCATCAACGACCATATTTTAGAGGTACTCATGAGCAAAAGTGAACAAAATAATTTTCCTTTATTTACTCTTCATTTCAGTTCTCAAAATTCCAAAGGTATTGAGTGAAAATGAAACAACATAACAGCACTGTTAACAGAAAGCAAGCAAACCAAAAGAAAACCACAACAAGCAAACAAAACCCACACAAACATATCAGAGTAAGAAAAACCCTTACTTCAATAGAATTGAATCTCTGAAAAGTAATGTAGTTGGCAGACAAACTTGAGTTTGAATCCTGACTCTAGGACCAATTAACTACCCGATTTATGGTATAGTCCTTTCACTTCAAATAACTACGGCTGTCTACTAAATGTAGACAATTTTAACTCACAGCATTTTTATAAAAATCAAATGGCTTCAACCTATGCAAATCACTTAAGATACTGCCAGGCATATAGCAATTATTAAATTGCTAGCTTCTTTCTCTTTCGTTCCGTGTATACACAGACACACTGCTTTGTTTAAATGAGGATTAACATTAGTTTTCCTCCTGTATCTCTTTGTGTTCTATTTGGCATGATTAATCCAACTCTGTTTTCAAATATCACATAAAATGAAAAGATACATTGGATATACTGAATATATATTACACATACAGCAAGGATAAAATACTATTTCTTAAAAGATATTTTCCATTATATATAAGAAAAAAATGTACATGTGAATACTGGATTGTGATATAAAGTAACTTCTCACTGTGGGTCACCATCAAAATCTTTGAGAAGCATGGCTTAGTACAGTTCTGAGGGCAGAGTGAGCTGCAGGTAAACATGTAGTAGAACGTTTTCATCAGATAAACATTGTGCTTGGTTAGTAAAAAAAAAAAAAGGCCTCCTTTAAATATTCAAGAGTTTTTTTCTCTTGTGTAAAACAAGTCAAAAGGCAGGCAATTCTGGGTTTAATCTAATGCTTCCTAAAATCAACAGGAACCTCGTCCATTGGTCGTTTTCATCCTTAAGGTTCCCTGCCTGTCCAAGATGAACATTGTAGCTCTAGCCGCAACATCAATACCACACTTAACAGTAAAGAAAAGAGTAACAGAGACATTCTCTCTCCCCTCCAAAGAATGAACCTTAAGTACCTCTGAGCGATTTGATTCCTGTGTCATTCACCAGAACTTAACTGTATGGCTACAGAAGCTGAAAGGCAACAATTAGCTGACATAAATTATTCAGTTGAGTTCAGCTACTAAGGAAGATGGTAAAAGTGTATTTTAGAAGCCTGTTTCCCAGAAGAGGGGTCTGTGTTTCTTTTTCCCACTTTGTTTTGCCTCATGGCAAGAAGCCAGAACTAAGTATGAGAGGAAATCAATTTTAAGAAGAGAGATTTCAATTTTCCTTAAAGATGTTCAACTCCTAGTGGTCAATGTCAGCAATAATCTAAGAAGGCCCCACACATTCACAAAGGCAATGTCCTTGTGTGTCTTAGGATGTCCAAGGATGTCCAACGGTGCCATAATAAATATATTAAATGCACGATCACAGAAAGTTGTTGTGAATAATGGATTTCAAATGTAATTTAAGAAACGGAGAGACAGGGAGGAAGTAGGAGGGAGGGAGACAGACAGACAGACAGAGGCAGATAGAAAGTGTCTTCAACCTCCCAGGGTGAACTGATTTTAAAAATTGATTAAAATGCCCTAGAATGGTTCATCTATTCCCTGATCTTAAAAGACATATATAAGGAAATTCCAAACTGTGGTTCTTAGAACACTAACTTCTTTAGATGTTAATACTGTTCTCATATGGTAGCTCTACTTTTAATTTTTTAAGGAACCACCATATTGTTCTCCATAGTGGCTGTAACAATTTACATTCCCACCAACAGTGAAGGGATTCCCTTTTCTCCAGCATTCAATGCTTGTAGATTTTTTAATGATGGCCATTCCAACCAGTCTGAGGTGATACTTCATTGTAGTTTTGATCTGAATTTCTCTAACAATTAGTTATGTTGAGTACCTTTTATGTGACTCTTGGCCATGTCTTCTTTGAAGAAATGTCTATTTAGATCTTCTACCCATTTTTTATATTGAGCTTCAAGAGCTGTTGGTATGCTGCTGGTGGTGTTCCGAAGTCGCTTCAGTCGTGTCCAACTCTGTGCAACCCCACAGAGGGCAGCCCACCAAGCTCCCCCGTCCCTGGGATTCTCCAGGCAAGAACACTGGAGTGGGTTGCCATTTCCTTCTCCAATGCATGAAAGCGAAAAGTGAAAGTGAAGTCGCTCAGTCGTGTTCGACTCCTAGCAACCCCACGGACTGCTGCCTATCAGGCTCCTCTGTCCATGGGATTTTCCAGGCAAGAGTACTGGAGTGGGGTATATTTTGGAGATTAATCCCTTGTTGGCTGGTATAGTCACTATGTGGAACAGTATGGGGGTTCCTTTTAAAAAAAAACAGAACTACCATAAAACCCAGCAATCCCACTCCTGGGCACATATCTGAAGGAAACCATAATTCAAAAAAAGATGTACACCCCATTGTTCACTGCAGCACTATTTACAATAGCCAGGACATGGAAGCAACCTACACATCCATCAACAGAGGATTGATTAAAGAAGATGTGGTATTTATATATACAATGGAATATCAGCTGTAAAAAAGAACAAAATAATGCCGTTTGTAGCAACACTGTAAAGTAACTATACTCCAATTTAAAAAATTTTTGCAAAGTTGTTCTTGTCAGTTTGAAAATAAGCACATCAAGGATATATGAAAGACTGTTAAAATATTAAAATCTCTGATTTTTTTCAGGAAGAATCAGATTAACATTAATTCAGTATTTCTCTAATATATGTATATATGTACTCGAAAAGAGAGTCACTCTTTTTCTTTTTGATTAACAGCTATTCCATACTGGAAAACAGTGTACCATAGAACGCTGTGTAAGAAAAATTAAACCGAGCTGTCACCAATATCACCAATACTCCAACTAGTAGCTAATAGGAGAAAATCACACAATAAAATGTCATTTCACTATAATTGTTTTCAAAGTTCAGACTGGTTAACATTAATACAAATTACCACAGCAGCATCCAACTTTCATGGAAGGATCAAAACAGAATCATTCCCTGGACCAGTCCATGAACTTTTCTTGTGGAAGAATTCAATAAGATAAAAATATCTGCATCTTTCCTATACACTTGTCAAGTACAAATATAATGCCACCACCAATTCTTATATTACATAGTCCTAAAAGGGTTTTATTCTCTCTCTCCCGCCACATATTATTTGCCTTAATATTTTATGCTTTGTTATTTTAAATTATGTCATTTTTCCCATGAGAATAAATCTTCCTTTCCTCTTTTTTCTCTAAAATTACACAATAACTTGTTTGAACTTCAGAAAGAATTCAAGTCCAGGAGGAAGCTGATTTGGCATTTACTTCCCATGACCATCCCTTGTTATGCTTATGCTTTTTTTTTAAATTCATTTATTTTTATTGAAGGATAATTGCTTTACAGAATTTTGCTGTTTTCTGTCAAACCTCAACATGAATCAGCCATAGGTATACATATATCCCCTCCCTTTTGGAAAACTATCCTATCTTCCTCTCCATCCCACCCCTCTAGATTGATACAGAGCCCCTGTTTGAGTTTCCTAAGCCATACAACAAATTCCCGTTGGCTATCTATTTTAAATATGGTAATGTAAGTCTCCTTGTTACTCTTTCCATACATCTCACCCTCTCCTCCCCTCTCCCCATGTCCATAAGTCTATTCTCTATGTCTGATTCTCCACTGTTGCCCTGTAAATAAATTGTTCAGTACCACTTTTCTGAATTTCATATTTGTGTTAGAATATGGTATTTATCTTTCTCTTTCTGACTCACTTCACTCTGTATAATAGGTTCCAGCTTCATTCACCTCAGCAGAAATGACTCAACTGTGTTCCTTCTTATGGCTGAGTAACATTCCATTGTGCATATATACCGCTGCTTCTCTATCCATTCATCTGTTGATGGACATCTAGGTTGCTTCCATGTTCTAGCTATTGTAAATAGTGCTGCAATGAACAATGGGATATATGTGTCTTTTTCCATTTTGGTTTCCTTAGGGTATATGCCTAGGAATGGGATTGCTGGGTCATATGGTGGTTTTATTCCTAGTTTTCTAAGGAATTTCCATACCATCTTCCATAGTCTCTGTATAAATTTACATTCCCATGAACACTGCAAGAGTGTTCCCTTTTCTCAACACCCTTTCCAGCATTCATTGTTTGTAGACTTTTTGATGAGGGCCATTCTGACCGTGTGAGGTGATATCTCAGTGTAGTTTTGATTTGCATTTCTCCAATAATGAGCGATGTTGAGCATCTTTTCATGTTTGTTGGCCATTTGTATGTCTTCTTTGGAGAAATGTCTTTAGATTTTTTGATTTTTTTTTTTCTTCTGGTATTGAGTTGTATGAGCTGCTTGTATATTCTGGAAATTAATCCTTTGTCAGTTGTTTCATTTGCTATTATTTTCTCCCATTCTGTCTTTTCACCTTGCTTATAGTTTCCTTTGCTGTGCAAAAGGTTTTAAATTTAGTCAGGTCCTACTTGTTTACTTTTGTTTTTATTTCCGCTACTCTAGGAGGTGGGTCATTGAGGATATCACTTTGGTTTATGTCATCGAGTGTTCTGCCTATGTTTTCCTCTAAGAGTTTTATAGTTTCTGGTCTTACATTTAGGTCTTTAATCCATTTTGAGTTTCTCTTTGTGTATGGTGTTCTAATTTCATTCTTTTACATGTAGCTGTCCAGTTTTCCCACACCATTTATTGAAGAGGCTGTCTTTGCCCCATTGTATATTCTTGCCTCCTTTGTCAAAATAAGGTACCCATATGTGCATGGGTTTATTTCTGGGTTTTCTATCTTGTTCCATTGGTCTGTATTTCTGTTTTGTGCCAGTACCATACTGTCTGGATGACTGTAGCTTTGTAGTATAACCTGAAATCAGGAAGTTTGATTCCTCCAGCTCCATTCTTCTTTCTCAAGACTGCTTTGGATATTCAGGGTCTTTGGTGTTCCCATATGAATTGTGAAAATTTTTGTTCTAGTTCTATGAAAAATGCCATTGGTAATTTGATAGGGATTGCATTAAATCTGTAGATTGCATTTGGTAGTATAGCATTTTCACAATATTGATTTTTTCCTATCCAGGAACATGGAATATCTCTCCATCTGTTTGTCATCTTTGATTTTTTCATTGTGTCTTATAATTTTCTATGTACAGTTCTTTTGTCTTCTTACATAAGTTCATTCCTAGATCTTTAATTCTTTTAGTTGCAATGGTGAATGGGATTGATTCCTTATCTTTTTGATTTTTCATTGTTAGTATATAAAAATGCAAGTGATTTCTGTGTATTGATTTTGTATCCTACAACTTTGCTAAATTCACTGATTAGCTCTAGTAATTTTCTGATACTATCTTTAGGCTTTTCTATGTATAGTATCATGTCATCTGCAAACAGTGAGAGCTTTACTTCTTCCTTTCTTGTCTGGATTCTTTTTATTTCTTTTTCTTCTCTGATTGCTTTAGCTAGGACTTTCAGGACTATGTTGAAAATAGTGGTGAAAGTGGACACCCTTGTGTTGTTCCTGATCTTACGAGGAATGCTCTCAGTTTTTCACCATTGAGAATAATGTTTGCTGTAAGCTTATCATATATGGCCTTTATTATGTTGAGATAGGTTCCTTCTATGCCCATTTTTTGAAGAGTTTTAATCATAAATAGGTGCTGGATTTTGTCAAAGGCTTTTTCGGCATCTATTGAGATGATCATATGGTTCTTATTTTTCAATTTGTTAATGGTGTGTCACATTGATTGATTTGTCTATATTGAAGAATCCTTGCATCCCTAGAATAATAACAAAACTTGATCATGTTTATGAGCTTTTTAATGTGTTGCTGAATTCTGTTTGCTAAAATTTTGTTGAGGATTTTTGCATCTATTTTTGTCAGTGATATTGGCCTGTAGTTTTCTTTTTTTGTGTTGCCTTTGTCTGGTTTTTTCCCCCTATCTATTTGCCATGAATTTATAATAGATGGGGAAACAGTGGAAACAGTGGCTGACTTTATTTTTCTGGGCTCCAAAATCACTGCAGATGGTGATTGCAGCCATGAAATTAAAAGACTTTCTTACTTAGACTTGCTTACTCCTTGGAAGAAAAGTTATATCCAACCTAGATAGCATATTCAAAAGCAGAGACATTACTTTGTCAACAAAGGTCCATCTAGTCAAGGCTATGGTTTTCCCAGTGGTCATGCATGGATGTGAGAGCTGGACTATGAAGAAAACTGAGCAACAAAGAATTGATGCTTTTGAACTGTGGTGTTGGAGAAGACTCTTGAGAGTTCCTTGGACTGCAAGGAGACCCAATCAATCCATCCTAAAAGCGATCAGGCCTGGGTGTTCATTGTTAGGACTAATGTTGAAGCTGAAACTCCAATACTTTGGCCACCTGATGCGAAGAGCTGACTCATTTGAAAAGACCCTGACGCTGGGAAAGATTGAGGGCAGAAGGAGAAGGGGAGGACAGAGGATGAAATGCATCACCAACTCGATGGACGTGAGTTTGAGTGAACTCCGGGAGTTGGTGATGGACAGGGAGGCCTGGCGTGCTGCGATTCATGGGGTCACAAAAAGTGGGACACGACTGAGCAACTGAACTGAACTGAACTGTTTGGTTTTGGTATCAGGGTGATGGTGGCCTCATAGAATGAGTTTGGAAGAGTTCCTTCCTCTGCAATTTCTTGAAAGAGCTTTAGAAGGATAGGCATTAGCTCTTCTCTAAATGTTTGATAGACTTCTCCTGTGAAGCCATCTGGTCCCGGTCTTTTGTTTTTTTAGAGATTTTTGATCACAACTTCAATTTCAGTGCTTGTAATTGGGTTGTTCACAATTTCTATTTCTTCCTGGTTCAGTCTTGGAAGATTGAACTTTTCTGAAAAATTGTCCATTTCTTCCAGGTTACCTATTTTATTGCCATATAGTTGTTCATAATACTCTCTTATAATCCTTTGTATTTCTGCATTTTCTTTGTAACCTCTCCTTTTTCATTTCTAATTTTGTTGATTTGATTCTTCTCTTTTTCTTGATGAGTCTAGTTAAGGGTTTGTCAATTTTGTTTATCTTCTCAAATAACCAGCTTTTAGTATTATTAGTCTTTACTACTGTTTCTTTCATTTCTTTCTACTCAGGTTTTTATGATTTCTTTCCTTCTACTAATTTTGGGGTTTTTTTCTTCTTCTTTTCCAGTTGCTTTAAGTGTAACGTTAGGTTGTCTATTCGTGTTTTTCTTGTTTCTTGAGGTAGCTTCCCTCTTAGAACTGCTTTGCTGCATCCCATAGGTTTTGAGTTGTCATGTTTTCATTGTCATTTGTTTCTAGAAATTTTTTGACTTCCCTTCTGATTTCTCCAGTAACCTGTTGGTTATTTAGAAACATGTTTAATCTCCATGTGTTTGTGTTTCTTACAGGTTTTTTTTTTTCTTGTAATTGATATCTAGTCTCATAGAATTGTGGTCGGAGAAGATGCTTGACACAATTTCAGTTTTCTTAAATTTACTGAAGTTTGATTTGTGACCCAAGATGTGGCCTATCCTGGAGAATGTTCTGTGTGCACTTGAGAAAAAGGTGTATTCTTCTGTATTTGCATGGAATGTCCTGAAGATATCAATGAGATCCATCTCATCTAATGGATCCTTTAAGACTAGTGTTTCTGTTTTGATGATCTGTCCATTGGTATGAGGTGTTTTGTTTTTGTTTTTGTTTTTGTTTTTTTTATGGTCCCTTAAGAAAAAAGAAGTTAATGGTATCTGTTTATGTACTTGTTTCACTTTCCTTATTTTTACACCATGTCTAGGTTTTGTTTCCTATTGTAGCTCATGCCACTTTTTAAAAAAAAAATCAGATAGATTTATATTTATTTTGCAAATTCCAAACATTTCTCAAAAAACCATGAAATCAAGTTAGTATGGAATGATAATAACACTTCAAAGATAATAAAACCTTTTAGAACTAGAATTCCTTGAAACAAACTAAATTGCATGCAAGCAAACAGAAAAATAGAAATGTAAAAACAACTTCAGTAAAAAAACAATCAATAATATCACCTCCCAATGAGTCCCTAAACACTTTAAAAATTTATAACTTTAATGAAAATACAGGTTACTCATGCCTTATCACATTTCTTAAAAATCTAATATGCACAGGTGACAATAAAGGGAATTATCTGAAGGAGATCAGCCCTGGGATTTCTTTGGAAGGAATGATGCTAAAGCTGAAACTCCAGTACTTTGGCCACCTCATGCGAAGACTTGACTCATTGGAAAAGACTCTGATGCTGGGAGGGATTGGGGGCAAGAGGAGAAGGGGACGACAGAGGATGAGATGGCTGGATGGCATCACGGACTCGATGGACATGAGTCTGAGTGAACTCCGGGAGATGGTGATGGACAGGGAGGCCTGGCGTGCTGCAATTCATGAGGTCACAAAGAGTCGGGCACGACTGAGCGACTGAACTGAACTGAACTGAACTGAATGGTGAAGATCTATGTTTGCTAAGTAATCAGTAACATTTACTAGCTAAGCTGCTTTTGATTCTACATAATAAAAATGCTAGTGACTTCAGCATTTCAGAAGTTATAGAGTACGCTCTCCTACATACAAACCTTCAAGTTGCAAACTTTCAAAGATGTGAATATGTTGCACGTCCAATCACATGAGTCATGTTTCTGGCCTATGCTATCACGTGCCTCCATCATCTACAAGTGGCTGTGCTTTGGTATATTTTACTGTACAGTACTGTATACAGCAGTACAGTGTCTTTATTTCAAGCACCAGGATGTCCTGAAGCTAGCATAAAAGCATTCTGAGCTGAGCACAGTATGAACTGATCTACATTCTGAAACTTTTGCTTCTACTCTTTTGGGGAAATTAAGCATAGAGGATCAAGAGCAGAAGCTGAAAAATCATCTCAGGAGATACAGTGTGACAGGTTGGAGATAGTGACTTAGTTTATTGAACCACTGGCGAAAACGATGAGTATTGGTAAAAATCAACATTTTCTTTTGAAGACACTGTAAATCCAGGAAACAAGAATATCATAGGGTAAATACACTTCAGTGGAGAGATTACCTTGAATAGTGCTATGTTATTTCACCTACTTTTTAGCTGACTAGAGAACAGACAAATGCAGTCTCTTTCTGTTGCAATGTTATACTCTAAAGTTTCCAATTTGGGGGGTGTTCAATGAATGTTAATTTCCAAACTGTAGAAGCATTAATGCTACACAATGCAACTGACACAAATTCAAATCTTTGCCTCATATAGCAGCTTAATAACTTTGGACACATTTCATAACTTCTGTGATTCAATTTTCTCATTTATAGAATCAAGATGGTAACGTATGGTAACTAGAAATTATCTTACTAAATGAAGTAAATCAGAAAGACAAAGACAAATGCCATATAATATCACTTATATATGGAATCTAAAATACAACACAAATGAACTTCTCTATGAAACAGAAACAAAACCAGGGACATAGACAGTAGACTGGTGGTTGCCAAAGGGGAAGGGGTAGGAGGTGGGTAGTGGGAGTTTGGGATTAGCAGATGCAAACTGGTGTATACAAAATGGATTAACAACAAGCTGCTACTGTATAGCACAGACAACTATATTTAATATTCTGTGATAAACTACAAAGCAAAAAATATGAAAAAGAATATATACAAATGTATAACTGACTCACTCTGTTGAACAGCAGTAATTAACACATTGTAATTCAACTATACTTTCATAAAAAATAGATTTTAAAAAAGTAACATAACAATATATTGCTTTGAGTAGTAAATGAAAATATATTTCACTAAGCACACTCTCTATCATGCATTAGGAACAACTCAACAGGTATTAACTTATTTTTTCCTGTAGTTTGCATAATTATTCTCAAGCTTTGGATGTCATGAGAAGTTTTAATTCGTGTACACTGCCAACACTTTGATATACAATTGTCCTTAAGAGAGAAAGTGGTCTTAATGACATGTCCAGTGGATCAACAATCTTCTAGCAATTGCCAGAAGCTCTTGGAATAAGACATGACTATGCCATGGAAAAGAAGAAAAAAAAAAATCTTCATGTGCTGGGAATTTGACCATTCTTGGCACAGATAATTTTCATTTGGCAAGAGGCCTGAATGTTTTCTGGCTTTTGCTTTCTATTCTCTGAAAAAAATAATTTTTCCCAGGAAAATATGAAGTTCCCATAGTTATCTATGAAGAAGAATTTGACAAGACAAACCTTATTATAATTTAACTAGGCATTCTGTGTCCTATAGCTATTATTGAATAAAATCACTATCTCCATGACTGTTTCTAAAGTGGCATATTATATCCAAATTTATGTATGATGATATATGCTTATTTGAAAAAAATTAAATGGTTGCTTCTTATTTTTATGATGGCAGTCTGTTCTAAGCTTAACTACTGCAATGTGTCTTGATGTCTATTAGTTATGTCCTTGTATCTATGAGCTGCACTATAGTTAAAACACACAAAAAAGCCAAAGAGACTCTAAAAATTCTTATCTGGTGGCTAGAAACACAAGCACAGTTTAATTCTGATAGAACGTCTACAAAGAAGTGGAAGTTCACAGGAACATAGGTGTTGACTGTTTCACTCTAGTAACTTCAGTGCTTACTTTTTCAATCAAGTACCTACTTCACTGATCCTTTTCTTGTGAAAGCCATCCCAAAGCCTACTGTATCCACACTCTTCCCATACTCTCTTTT
The DNA here is from genome assembly GCF_032405125.1 of Capricornis sumatraensis. Classification (NCBI taxonomy): domain Eukaryota; kingdom Metazoa; phylum Chordata; class Mammalia; order Artiodactyla; family Bovidae; genus Capricornis; species Capricornis sumatraensis. The sequence continues at coordinate 57,433,063 of NC_091084.1, read as the reverse complement.
GCTATTGCCCTTGATTCATTCTCGCTCAGACCTGGACTCACTTGCAGATCTGTCTCTTCAACAGTCCACTTCCTTCTCCTTCTCATCACTGTCTCTCACTCTGGACAAAACATCCTGATTCACAGATCTGATTAATTTCAGGTATCTGCTCAGGAACTCTGAGGGGTTGCTTATTTCCCACCAAATAGTTGAAAGAGAGCAGAGTTTGCTAGCATAAAATATACCTTTGGCATATTTAGGATGACTACTTTTGAGAAAGAGTGGACACAAGTTCAGAAAATCTAGTAGAAGTTTGTTAACCTTTTGTAATGTGCCAGGGTCCAGCCCCGGTGGATCCAGGGTAATTCGAAGGGTGGACGGAGTCGGCGAGGAGAGATTTATTTAATTAGAAATATAAGATTAGATTAGGAAAATATAGTGTAGTAGGAAAATTAGTGGAGAAAAAATGCTGAATAACTTGGTTTACACGGAAAACTAATAAAACCTCGAGACAAGAGGTTTGCACCATCTACGTTGGGCCACCGGTGTCCACTTGAATAGCAGAGGGTGCCCCACCTTAGGCTCCCTCTCGCGTAGATCTTAGAAGCCAGGGCAAGTAAGTAGACTTGGCGAGCCTCCATGCTCCAGATGGGAATTCAGCCGAAAAAGGGGAGAAAACAATGACACAGGGGAGCCCAGCAATGGTGCAAGACTCAAGACTTTATTTTCAAAATCAGCTTATATACCCCAAGTTGTACATAAAGAAATAATGGAACATGCAGAGTTATGCAGGGGCAGCAGTCCTGACCCTCACTGAGACCACGTTTTCTTTTTGCATACCTTCCCGTATACAAAAGGTCTCAGGTGGTTTACATTATCTTCTGGCCAAGAGGCCTGTTAACATTTTTATGGCTCTCTTCCTAGATAAATGTCTATCAGCTAGAAAACTCTTTTTCCTTAGAAGTGTTTTTTCTTTACTCTGCATCACCCTCAAAGTACTAAATAAAGTTACATTCCTGTAGAACAAAGATGCAGTGGGTTATAACCAAGAAAGTACTTAACTCAAAGATCTAATGTTGCTAATGCCAGGGCTACTATCTGTTTTTTCTATATACCAACTATATCTACCAATAAAAGATATGAAAATTTGGCAGCAAGTATTGGCTCAACAAATGAAACCTTTAATCAGTCCTATTCTAATGGTTTTGACTCCTCGGAAGCCCCTACATTCCTAGGATGTTTTAGCTTCCTGTGCCTCTTGAGGTTGGGAGGCCGCAAGCAATCACATGTAAGAGGTCCGGCAGGCAGGCTAGAAAGCCATCAGAGGGGTTTTTGGATTGAAACCCTCTTATTATGCCCAGGAGATTTATTATCTAAAAGCTCTAAATTAAATTTTTCCAGAAAAAGGTGGTGGGGGGACAGCCCCTTGTTAATGTCAGAAGAGTAGGTGGAAAGCATAACACAGTAAAGCAGGCAGACTCTGGTTTTTTGGGGTGGATGCTCAGGAAATTCCAGGGGGAATTCCTGAAGCCTGATCATGCCCTTGCGTTTTGTCAGGCTTCCTTCCTCATGACCTTTGCCACGGGCGAGATTCCTCACACTGGCTCCCAGCAGTAATGTAAACAGACATTACTTTGATAACAGCAATCACCTTACAAGAGTGTCTCCATTGGTATACCAGAAAAAAGACAACTAAATCTCCAGAACCTCTCATCAATGGAGAAGAATTGGTCTGCATAACAAATGTACCTTTGTTTACTGGGCTTTGCCTGAAAACCTCCCTGCTGGTTCATCACACACACACCGCCCCCCCACCCCCACCCCCGCACCCCACCACCACCACCTTTTGTCTTTATTTGGAAATGTACTTAAGGTAATGCTTTAGGCCATTTGGGGCAGTTACTCCATTTTCCTGGGTCTCTTCCATGCATACAGGAGGTACACGTTACTAAGTTTCTGCTTGCTTTTCTTCTGTAATCTGTCTTTTATTGTGGGAGTTGGTGGTTCTCAGCCAAGAATTTAGCAGCATAGAGAAAAAAATATATTTTTCCTTCACTACACAGTCATTTTTTAGACTGCTGTTTAAAATCTTGAGAATGTAGCTCCAATACTTCTTTCCACTGTTGTCTTCCACTCACCTACAGGGCCCTACACTTATAGCTGTAGTTCCAATTAATCAAATTCTGTTTCCAGCAAGTAAGTGGATTCTCTCTTGTTTGAACTCCACTACTATTTTCAGTTCCTTCTGGGCACCTATCTTGTTGCATCTTCTATCAGTGATCAGTTCAGTTCAGTCGCTCAGTCGTGACTGACTCTTTGCAACCCCATGAATCACAGCACGCCAGCCTCCCTGTCCATCACCAACTCCTGGAGTTCACTCAGATTCATATCCATCTAGTCAATGATGCCATCCAGCCATCTCATCCTCTGTCATCCCCTTCTCCTCCTGCCCCCAATCCCTCCCAGCATCAAAGTCTTCTTCAATGAGTCAACTCTTTGCATCAGGTGGCCAAAGTACTGGAGTTTCAGCTTTAGCATCATTCCTTCCAAAGAAATCCCAGGGATGATCTCCTTCAGAATGGACTGGTTGGATCTCCTTGCAGTCCAAGGGACTCTCAAGAGTCTTCTTCAACACCACAGTTCAAAAGCATCAATTCTTCGGCGCTCAGCCTTCTTCACAGTCCAACTCTCACATCCATACATGACTACTGGAAAAACCATAGCCTTGACTAGACAGACCTTTGTTGGCAAAGTAATGTTTCTGTTTTGAATATGCCATCTAGGTTGCTCATAACTTTTCTTCCAAGGAGTAAGTGTCTTTTAATTTCATGGCTGCAGTCACCATCTGCAGTGATTTTGTAGCCCAAAAAAATAAAGTCTGAAACTGTTTCCACTGTTTCCCCATCTATTTCCCATGAAGTGATGGGACCGGATGCCATGATCTTCGTTTTCTGAATGTTGAGCTTTAAGCCAACTTTTTCGCTCTCCTCTTTCACTTTCATCAAGAGGCTTTTTAGTTCCTCTTCACTTTCTGCCATAAGGGTGGTGTCATCTGCATATCTGAGGTTATCGATATTTCTCCCGGCAATCTTGATTCCAGCTTGTGTTTCTTCCAGTCCAGCATTTCTCATGATGTACTCTGCATATAAGTTAAATAAGCAAGGTGACAATATACAGCCTTGACATACTCTGTTTCCTATTTGGAACCAGTCTGTTGTTCCATGTCCAGTTCTAACTGTTGCTTCCTGACCTGCATACAGATTTCTCAAGAGGCAGCTTTGGTGGTCTGGTATTCCAATCTCTTTCAGAATTTTCCAGTTTATTGTGATCCACACAGTCAAAGGCTTTGGCATAGTCAATAAAGCAGAAATAGATGTTTTTCTAGAACTCTCTTGCTTTTTCCATGATCCAGCGGATGTTGGCAATTTGATCTCTGGTTCCTCTGCCTTTTCTAAAACCAGCTTGAACATCTAGAAGTTTACAGTTCACGTATTGCTGAAGCCTGGCTTGGAGAATTTTGAGCAGTACTTTACTAGCGTGTGAGATGACTGCAATTGTGCAGTAGTCTGAGCATTCTTTGGCATTGCCTTTCTTTGAGATTGGAATGAAAACTGACATTTTCCAGTCCTGTGGCCACCGCTGAGTTTTCCAATTCGCTGGCATATTGAGTGCAGCACTTTCACAGCATCATCTTTCAGGATTTGAAATAGCTCAACTGGAATTCCATCACCTCCACTAGCTTTGTTCATAGTGATGCTTTGTAAGGCCCACTTGACTTCACATTCCAGGATGTCTGGCTCTAGATGAGTGATCACACCATCGTGGTTATCTGGGTCGTGAAGATCTTTTTTGTACAGTTCTTCTGTGTATTCTTGATAAGTAGAGTATTTTGCAACTAGTACCTACTTCATTGTTGTCCCGTCACTCAGTCATGTCCAACTCTTTGCGACCCCATGGACTGTAGCACACCAGGCATCCCTGTCCTTCACTGTCTCCCAAAGCTTGCTCAAACACGTGTCCATTGACTCGGTGATGCCAACCAACCATCTCGTCCTCTGTCATCCCCTTCTCCTCCTGCCTTCAATCTTTCCCAGCATCAGGGTCTTTTCTAATGAGTTAGCTCTTCATATCAGGTGGCCAAAGTATTGGAGCTTCAGCTTCAGCATCAGTCCTTCCAATGAACATTCAGCTTGATTCTCTTTAGGATTAACTTGTTCGATCACCTTGCAGTCCAAGGGACTGCTACTACTACATATGTACCACTTCTGACATTTCTAAGGCTCTTAGCTTATCTCTGGTCTATCCCTTCCCCAGAAGAAAGTGGCAGTAGGCAGACTGCTTCTTTGTATGTATGATTAAAGGAAATACTTTTAAAGGGTCTATTTTTCTTTTCCTATTCAAAATAAACTACCATCCTGCTTCAGAATGAGGACTCTCTCAACGTGAGAATAAAAACAATTTTATCTAACTTGCTGAATTGTGAAATTGGAGATGATGAAGATGCAGGAAACAGTCATGATGATGACTGGGAGGCTTAGATACCTCCAGGATATCAGGGCCTACATTCTAAGCCTGGACATGTATTCTGGAATATTCTTAGTGGGGAAAAAATTTCCCTTAAGTCTGTTAAAAGGTTGTAGGGAGCAGGAGGTACCCCGACCTTTAGAGGAATGTGACATGGATTCTAGCAGCAGTCATTCTGATACTTAATATTACATTGCTTTTTTCTGCATTTTAACATGTTAACCCATGCATAATGGCCAATTTTTATTAACTTACTTTACACCATAAGAGTGCTGGGGTTATAGTCAGAGGCTGATTTACCAGAAAGCTAATGGAATAAAAGATTTAAGGCCTCTTACTTACATGAGGCCTCTTCTGTGCTGTACTGTGCTTAGTCGCTCAGTTGTGTCCAACTCTTTGCAATCCCCCAAACTGTAGCCCACCAGGTACCTCTTCCCATGGGATTTCCCAAGCAAGAACACTGGAGTGGGTTGCCATGCCCTCTTCCAGGTTATCTTCCCAACCCAGAGACTGAATCCACATCTCCTTTAGCCCCTTCATTGGCAAGCAGATTCTTTACCACTGAGCCACCTGGGAAGTCCCCCACTTCATAATAATTCCCATTTCATCGCTTTAGGGTGACAATTAAGATTTTTAGAATCTGATTCAAGGCAAGTTGAGTTGAGGAGGTACATTTAGTTTGGGATTAATAGAATATATATTCCAGTTGATAATCCTTTCTATGTAGATTAAGTTATAGTAGCAATCTAGGAATAGGAGTGGTGTCCAGTAATTCTCTGAATATTGACATTAGCTAATGAGTTTCTACTAAGATGATGCAGTTATTAATAGATCTAAGTAATCACCAGTCAGAGCAGGAGAAGGGCTGGGGTAAAAGTAAGACTGCAGGAGTTGTTTGTTGACAAAGACACTGTGGCAAAGTGTAAGCAGGAATTGGGAAGCAGATTCTCCTGAGAGAGTCTGTAATTTGGAGTGGCTGAAAAACAGATACATTAATAAGAGGGCACAGAAAACTGGTTGAGCAATAATTTGTTACAGTGACAGGTAATTTCATACACTACAGGTCAAAATGGCCTCATATTATGACACAAGAGTCATTCATTTGGGCAACATGTACTTTTCTTTGATGTCAGTTTCTGGCAGGTTGTACATGCATGGCATATAGCTACAATAGATTTTTCAGCTTTTATAAGCTCTTTGGTATGATAAATATTGCTAACTTTAGTGCCTTACTTTTTACTTTTACATTAATATTTTCTCTGACTCTTTCATATTCTACAACCATAGATTTGGTTGTCAAATATCCAAAAGCATCTCTTGACTAGACAGAGATCTCATTCATATGTGCCCTCTTTTTCTCCAAGTTAGCATTCAGAGCTGAACATAAGCCTGCACTTATAGACATTTCCTTTTTCAGTTCATATTCAAGTAGGGTAAATTGAAAATGACAAAGAAATGCACTTACAATAGCCTATCTGTTAGACAGCTTTCTGTGGGGTTAGAAGGCAACCTTCTCAAATATGTGACAAATTTTTAGGAATAACTATGGCATCAGAAACTGAGACTGCTTATTCCAAAGTATTCACTCCCTTATGCTATTTTATTTAAGGGAAAATACTTCTTATTGACACAGACTGCCAAATAGCCCAGTTCCATCCTGCCCTGTTTAGTTAAAGAAAATTCAATGCTTATTGGGCTAGGAGAGGGACACTAATTTCTATCATCTTTCTCCCCCAATACTCTACAACTTTACTGTAAGTGGCAGTAAAATTCAGCTGATTTTTTTTTCTAAGTTTGGTTTTCTGTGTTCTCTTGTTTGGAAAATTTTAATTCTACCCCTAAATATTTATAGCTGAATTCTCCTTGCTCATAACATCTCTTTCCCATACAATTTAAGAAATTTCCTCTTTGTGATGATCTTGTTTAAAAAAAAAAAAATCCAGTTGATGTTCAGCACTTTCCTCTGTGATGATCCTACAAACAATGGTTGATTGTATCAATCTTCAGAAGACTTCTCAAACTTAACTATAGATATATTTTAACTCATAAGACAGGGCATCAACCTCCTTTAATGCTGAAAAAACAAATAGACAAAGAACTCAGTTTTCTCAGATTCATAAAAATTTCAGGGATGAAAGTCACATGAACCTAATTCATGGAGGAGATTAGACTTAAATGTATCACCTCCTAGGTATTAAACTGGAGCAACAGGTATCATTTTCTGGAACTCACTGATAATTTTTAGATTTTGGTATTAAGTTCATCAAGTTAAGCATTCTCATTTTGAGAAATATCAGTCCAAATCATTAAAGTTAGCAAACATCAGGAGCACATCACCAAGGTAAAATTTAAGGAAATGTGTTGCTGATAATGAATTTCATAGCAAAAAAACACACAAAACCTTTCTGTTTATAAATGTTTTTCATCAGGTTACCAGGACCAAATCTGCATTTCTGTACTTTGAAATTTAGTACTGGGAATTCTTCTGAAGGCGAATAAAAAATTTCTCTGATCATTCAACTCTCTTTTCTGGACCATATTTTCATCATTGTATAAGGGTTAATTCCTAGAGTCCATCCCCTATTTGATATGTTCTCATTGGTCCTGCTTTTCTGCCTGATAGACCTGCCCATACACTACCTCTGGATGAGATCATGACCTATCTTTTCAACACAACTGGTTGAACAAGGAGAAGAAAAAAATTTAAAGAAGCAGCCCATCCATAGACAGACTCATTGAGAAAAAGATCATCTGGGCCAACTAGATAACTCTGTTGCATTTTAGATTCAGGGCACAGAGACTGTGTCCACTAACCAAAAGATTTAAAACAAGTGACTTTAGTTATAAAAGAGCCAAGACCAGTCATGGTGAAACATTTTCAAGCTGAGGGATCAGATGAGAACTCTCTAGAGAGAAAAAGAAAACTAAGAAGAGAAGAAAACAATTTCTGAGCCTGAAAGATGCATAACTGCCTTGCATTGCTGATGGCTCCACAGTTCTCAAGTCTAACCCTATGTGACTTTCTGTATTTGAGTTCTGGAAAACTTATCTAGGTTCTTGAAATAAACACCTCTCTCTCTTATGAAAGTATTATTTTTCCCATGAAACAAAAGAAAAATTGCAGTTAAATAAAACCAAATGTTTAAATTATATAGATGGAGATTAAAGCAGAGATGTGAAAATTCAGTACCTTCAGCTAAGATACTACTTTTAACATCCTATCTCATTCAGATTTCAAAGACCAGAAAGTAATTATACTTATGCCAGTAATTATTAAGACAATGACACTTTTTTAAATCTACAGTGATATTTTATTTTGTCACAAGATGGTGATTTTGTTCCAAAAGATAAAATAACAGGATTTCCTAAAAGATTGATAGTTTACTAAGTATCAGGCTCTGCACATGACATTTAAAGCAAACAGCCTCTCATCTTTTAGAATCTCTCAGTGCTTTTGGGAAAATAGACACATAAATGATAGACACATTAATGATAATCATGAACAAATGGTATGGCACTAGTGATTGAGACATATATGTAGTAAATATGGGGAGAATATGGTACTCCATCTTTTACAAAACATAAAGTTATGTTTTTCTCCAATTAGGAATAGCAGGATTTCAGGAGCACTTGCATTAATAATGCTGAGTCAGGGAAAAAGCACATTCTTCAACAATGCATATCATGTTTAAAACCTACCACAGTTCATATTTACACAATGAATCATTATAACTCCTCTGCAAACATGCTCAACTATCTTCTCTCCCTTTTGATTTTTTCATATTTCCCAGGAAAAAAACACAATCCAAGCCAAAATCTGCACCTTTGCAGATAAATATAACTGAAAAATTCTGATCTCACTCTAAATTTATGACTTCTGCCTTCAAGTGGGCCCGTAACATTGTCCACAACATACTGTAACTCCCAGCCTTTTCTAATTCCAGTTCCTCCAGGTAAGTATTTATATTCTTCCTTTTCTTTTCAAACTTTCAAAATATTTTGTCGATCCTCTCTCAGTTTATGACCTTGGTTCTTACTTAGCTAAGAAAATCAATGCAACTAGAAAAGAACTATAATTGGAAAGACAATATTTGAAAACCATTTTCTACTAGACTACAGATTTTTAAATAGACATACTTTTATTCTCATGAGCTTTTTGTTGTTTTTATTTGAAAACTCTCTAAAATGTATAGAAAGCTTGCAAGAACAGTAAAAATAGCTTATATTTTCATGAACTATTTGCCCGTAAGCTGAGAACCAACCAAATAATTTAGTATTTTAGAATTCTTGCATAAAGACAAACCACAGGAATCAGGAAATTAACACTAAGTCATTACCAATTTAATTCTCATACCCTCACATGTAAACTTTGTTCCCCAAATGTCCTTTAAAGCCCAGAAATAGCTTTCAGAATCATGCAATGCACTCAGTTATCATGTCTCGTTAGTGATTTTCAGAATGTAGCTGTTCCAGTCTTTCCTTAACTTTCATGAACTTGATACTTTTCAAAGTAATGAGGTTCAAGGCAGCCCACTTCAAAATATGTTCTTTGGCATATTGATTATTTTGAATTAAAGTTACTTAAGGAGAGATCTCCTGGAGGAGGGCATGGCAACTCACTCCAGTATTCTTGCCTGGAAAATCCTATGGACAGGGGAGCCTGGCAGGCTACATTCCATGGGGTCACAAACAGTCAGACACAACTGAAGCTACTTAGCATGTACCCATGCAAGAAACCACCGATGCAAGAATACTCTGACCCTCTTTGATTCCCCTTGAAGCAGGAAATTAATCTCTCATATGAAAGGTACCCTCTCTGTACCAGGAAGTAGCAAGATATCCTTACCACCATAGATAGAGAATTTAGAGCCTATATAAACAAACTTTGTTACTTCTTTACTAATTTATTACCTCAAGTTTCAAATTCTATTTCTTTTTTTTTTTTAATATTGATTTATTTGGCTGCAGCAGGTCTTAGTTACAGCATGTGGGATCTAGTTCCCTGCCCAGGAATCGAACCCAGGCCCCCTGCATTGGGATCTTGGGGTTCTAGCCGCTGGACCACCAGGGAAGTTGCCCCTCAAATTCTATTTCTTGTCAATTCTTCACAAATCTATTGCTTCTTTGTCTAAAAGGTATATCAGTTTCCTGCTTCAGTCACTTCCTTGGTTTCCATATCTATGGGACATCTGCATGTATGACTTTTTTTCTTCTCTTAATCTGTCTTGTGTCAACTTAATTATTAGTCCAGACAAAAGGACACAAAAGGGGTGGGGGAAAATTTCCCCGCCCAACAAAGGTTAGAGGTCAATTGTCTTGTAGAATGGTCTTCAGTGGGGTTTATCTAACGTTTTCTTAAGAGCAGATTCAGGTTATGCATCTTTGGATAGATACTGCAGAAGTTATACTACTCTTTTTTTCTTTTCTTTTTTGCAGCATATCAGGGTCACAAGATTTCAATTTGTCCCATTACCAATAATGTTTGATCTCTTGACAAGGGTGATAACTGTTAGGCATCTCTTCTCCAAAATAATATATTCTTCCCTTTATAATAGATTGGTATTTTGTGGGGAGTTGCCTTGAAATTTTATAAACATACTGTTCTTTGCAAATCTTTCAATTTATTCTCATGTCTATTTTTATTATTTTAGAGCTTCTGGTTTCCCATTTTATTCAATGCATCATAATCCATTACTGTCATGTTTATTTTTGTGCTTAAATTATCTGAGAACAAGCTGGCTACTGTGTTCTTTGAAATATTCTTTGAACATTTCCTTATTTTTTGAAATCAGCAATGTCAGGCTCATATTCAAGTGGGGTTGCCCTATGCTTGCATTCAGTCATTCTCCATCCCAGATTTCTTGGAGATGAGAATGGCATACGGAAGTCAAAATTTGTGAGGCAGAAGCATACATAATCTGAGTTTCCATTAATGACTTCAAAATTAATTAACCATCATTCTTCTTTATTCCCTTTATCTCATACCTGTAACTCCATTCTCTGATACTAGCATCTATTACCCTTAATGTATTTGTTTAACTAATATCCCCATAGCCAACACACACCCTCTTTTCACCCTACTCTAGATTGGACACGCTATGCCTAGTATCTACTACTACCCACCTGTGGAGAACTCTCCATCTTCTGCCCAGGCTCCAACACCCGTTGCCAAATCATTCCACAGCACAGAAGACTCTGTACCCACTCTGGGCTCCAGGCCCCTGCAAGGCCCTATCTGTTCTACCCCCATTTGGATCCCAGCCTCACCTCACATAGGTTCTGTATCATATATTGCAATGTCCTCCTCTTCTGCTGGGACTTCCCTTCCTCACTCCCCTTTCTCTCCAGTGTGAAGGCCTTCTTCATACCCCACGGCACTGAACCCTGCTTTGTGGAGCCATGACTCTTTTCCATTTAGTAAAGAATACTTCCCTGCTAGGCCCTACCTAATGGCCTTAAGACTGGATTGCTGACGAAAGGAAAGGCAGAGATAGCAATGGTTAAAAAAAAGAGACAAGAGAAGGTATGGAATAAGAAGAAGAGAAGGTAATTTTCATGTTTTTAACACATTGAGATTGGTTTTCTGGATCATTTGTTTCATTGGCCCTTCTCTTTTTACCTTCACTCAGATTGTCCTCCTTAAATGACTGTTATATAAAACTTAAGGACAATAGTGAGGATGATATTTCTTAAGCATAATTTTCAATTAAAATATTATTATAAAGTTTAATGACTGGGCTATTGCCTAGAAAATCATTCTCAACTATGCACTTCCTTGATTCTTTAATTAATATTGCATGGGGTGAAAAGGGACTACTTAGAAAAATTCTTAAGGAATAGTTAGCAAAACAAATCTGATACTGTGATTTCTGTTTATTTCATTGTTAAAATGTGAAGCAGGTGAATCATCCTATTCCTGTAGTTTTAACGTTCCTGCTTGCAATTCCCATGTTGCTTTTCAGTTCCTCTTTTTGTTATCCCTTATCTTCTAGGCTTTTCTGAAACCATGTTTATTTTACTAATGGTTAGGGTGGCCCTGCTCACATTAAATGCTATCTGCTTCTTTATTCTAGAACAGTGCTCTCCAACTGAGACATAAGGAAAGCCATGTATACAATTTAAATTTTTTCAGGAAAAACATAAAAAGAAACAGGTAAAGTTGAATTAAAATTATATTTTACTTAACTCAGTATACACAGGTTATTATTTTAGCATGTTAACAATATTAAACTACTATTTTGCACTCCTTTTTTCATACTAACTCTTTGAGATCCACTACGTATTTTAACATACACAACATCTTAATTTGGATGCTGGATTTCCATGTGAAATATCTGGCTTATATTTAGAGTTCATAAAATTATCATTTGAAAAATCAGATTCATACTTCCAAATTGGTTAAAACACACTTAAAAGTCTCCCGATATATGAAGTAAGTATAATTTATAAAATTATAACCAAACTAAACAAAATTATAACCACTTTATTGATTTTAAAAGTGATCAATAGATACACGTGGACAATCTCTACTATCTAAAATAGTGTAGACTTCACCACTTAGAAATAAGGAAGGACCCTGAGGGATGGGATGGGGAGGGAGGTGGGAGGGGAGTCCAGGATGGGGAACACATGTACACCCATGGCTGATTCATGTCAATGTATGGCAAAAACCACTACAATATTGTAAAGCAATTAGCCTCCAATTAAAATAAATTAAAAAAAAATTTTTTAAGAAATAAGGAAAGTCTGAGTTTCAGCATGGTGTGGTGTTAAGAAAGCAGATATGAGTAACTTTGAAGAGATGCAATCCATCTGATTTGGAGGCAGATTAGATCTGGGGCTATGAGAATTTAAGAGGAAAGTCAAGAATAACTGGCATTACTCATATAATATAGTTTTGAACAGTGTTTCTCAAACTATTTAGTGTGAAGAAATTTCCTTGGGGAGATACTTTAAAACATATATCAATTTTCCTGTTCTTTACTCCACTCCCTCAGAGATTCTAGCTTAGAACTTCTACAGTGGGGGTTAGAAAACCGCATTTTGATTCTGCTTCAGATACTTTCACATGAAACTCTGAGAAATACTGCCCTCCAGAGTTTGACTGCATTAAAACCAGTTTTCAAACCAGTATTAAAAATATTTTCTAGCATTGATTTGGTGATGCTGAGCCAGCATCAGCAGTTTTATTATTTGCCTCTTTTATTAATGACATATGTCTATGGGGTCGCACAGAGTCGGACAAGACCAAAGCGACTTAGCAGCGGCGGCGGCATGCCTGCATTTATAATGCATAGTGTCTACAATCTTGCCAGCAAGTGTGTTTAAACAGAGAGTGTTATTAGATCATTAAAAACACAGCAGATGATAAACTGTCCAAGTGACTAGCTCAAAACAATGAAGTCTACTGCTATCCCTCCCTCAGGTTGTCAATGTTCAAATTGTGGCTATGCCTCTATATAAAAATATTTTCTCTGGCCTACAATCATAGAAGATCAAGAGAAGCAGTGCTTTTAACACACTATTGAAAGATTATTCATCTGTTAAGAAAAACATTGTTAGTGTTTTGGTCATCTATATGTGATGTTACTTTCTGCTTTATATTGTTTTTCTTTCCAAAATTTTATAAACATATACCTTGAAAAATTAGACTTAAACTTGTATGATTTTTAAGTATTTATGTTTTGTAATCTTGTATCACAGTTTTAAAATGCAATCCTAATTATTTAGAAAAATACCAAGGCACTAAAGAAGGAAAAAAACTACATAAAACTTTGTTTAGGTATTTCTGCATATAGTATCATTTTATTACAGTTCTGCCAATGTTTCTAGATTATAATTTAAAGGGGAGAAATTGAGTATATGAGAACAAAATAAGTAAAAAGTGTCATCTGTGTCATGACAGTCAGTAATAGTCACTGAGAAATTTTCTGAGACTTTGAAGGTGTTAACAGGTAACTTAGTATCAGACAAATATTTGACAGCATCAACAAAACATCTGGTAACTATAATATTCTGTCATGGGCTTCCTAGATAATCAACCCTTGCTGCTGCTGCTGCTGCTAAGTCGCTTCAGTTGTGTCCAACTCTCTGCGACCCCATAGACGGCAGCCCACCAAGCTCCCCCGTCCCTGGGATTCTCCAGGCAAGAACACTGGAGTGGGTTGCCATTTCCTTCTCCAATGCAGGAAAGTGAAAACTGAAAGTGAAGTCGCTCAGTCGTGTCCGACTCTTAGCGACCCCATGGACTGCAGTCTACCAGACTCCTCCGTCCATGGGATTTTCCAGGCAAGAGTACTGAAGTGGGGTGTCATTGCCTTCTCCAAATCAAGCCTTACCTCTCATTAAAATAAAGTAGTAGTATTAAGAATAAAATGGTCTGTTTTGAAAAAAAGTCAAATAAGATGTGACAAAAAACTTCTGTAGACTACAGTGTAATTGGATAGAGATTCCATGATATCCTAATACAAGAAAGCACTGCCGTAAGAGATGCAACACAGATTTGCCAGGATCGAGACATACACCCTTGCTCAGCAGCTAGGCAGGAGAGACTGCCCCAAACAGAACCAAATCACAAGCCCACATGGCATGTCATGGCTGGAACACAAGCAAGTTCTTATGAAACACTGTTGTCAGATGGCATGGTGTTTTATGTAAAAAATCATATGGAATAAAAAATAAATAGCTTTTAGAACCAGCAAGTTTACCATGTTTAGTATATTTATAAAACAGTAAAACAAATAAAATAGGCAGACATAACATACCAGGAATTTTAAAATTCAATATTATCAAGATGAAAAGTTTTCTCAAGATAATTCTAGATTTCACTCAACCTCAGTCAAAATCCTCATAGTTTTTTTTTTTTATTTCAGTTAACTTTATTTTTTATTTTTTTTTCTTTTTTTTTTTATTAAATTTTAAAATCTTTAATTCTTACATGTGTTCCCAAACATGAAACCCCCTCCCACCTCCCTCCCCATAACATCTCTGTGGGTGATCCCCATGCACCAGCCCCAAGCATGCTGTATCCTGCGTCAGACATAGACTGGCGATTCAATTCTTACATGATAGTATACATGATAGAATGCCACAACATATTAAAAAGATCATACACCATGACCAAGTGGGCTTTATCCCAGGGATGCAAGGATTCTTCAATATCTGCAAATCAATCAATGTAATTCACCACATTAACAAATTGAAAAATAAAAACCATATGATTATCTCAATAGATGCAGAGAAGGCCTTGGACAAAATTCAACATCCATTTATGATAAAAACTCTCCAGAAAGCAGGAATAGAAGGAACATACCTCAACATAATAAAAGCTATATATGACAAACCCACAGCAAACATTATCCTTAATGGTGAAAAATTGAAAGCATTTCCCCTAAAGTCAGGAACAAGACAAGGGTGTCCACTTTCACCGCTACTATTCAACATAGTTCTGGAAGTTTTGGCCACAGCAATCAGAGCAGAAAAAGAAATAAAAGGAATCCAAATTGGAAAAGAAGAAGTAAAACTCTCACTGTTTGCAGATGACATGATCCTCTACATGGAAAACCCTAAAGACTCCACCAGAAAATTACTAGAGCTCATCAATGAATATAGTAAAGTTGCAGGATATAAAATCAACACACAGAAATCCCTTGCATTCCTATACACTAATAATGAGAAAGTAGTTTTTTTTTTAAATAGAAACTGATAAATCATAAAATTTATTTGGAAATTCAAATGGTCTAGAATAAACTATTTTGAAAAAGAAAATAGATGGGCATCTTATACTGCATAATTTCTGTGTCTAGTACATAGATGCTTTGAACTGTGGTGTTGGAGAAGACTCTTGAGAGTCCCTTGGACTGCAAGGAGATCCAACCAGTCCATTCTAAAGGAGATCAGCCCTGGGTGTTCTTTGGAAAGAATGATGCTAAAGCTGAAACTCCAGTACTTTGGCCACCTCATGCGAAGAGTTGACTCATTGGAAAAGACTCTGATGCTGGGAGGGATTGGGGGCAGGAGGAGAATGCGATGACAGAGGATGAGATGGCTGGATGGCATCACTGACTCTATGGATGTGAGTTTGAGTGAATTCCAGGAGATGGTGATGGACAGGGTGGCCTGGTGTGCTGCAATTCATGGGGTCGCAAAGAGTCAGACATGACTGAGCAACTGAACTGAACTTAACTGAGTACATAGAAGTTGCATCATATATATTTTTAAATAAATAACATGTTCCCCTACATGTAACAAAGTCTTACCATAATCAAATCTCACATTAACCTTTGGTAGGAAAAAATGAATTATGAAGATAGCAAATGATAACATCAGGTGAAGTAAAAAATAAAAATAACTAACAGATCTTAAGTTCTATTGAGTTTGATGTGGACATATCATCAGGTGTCAGATGTCTTTGCCATTTGCAGATTAAAAGCAAATTTTCCCATAGTTGAAAATTTCAACTCACCACTATACCTTTCACAGCTACTATCATGTTATTTCTCTTGTGATGTGTTCAAAATGGCAGAACATATAAGCACTTGAGCCATACAGTCATTAAAGATATTAAGACAAAAATAAATCATTCCATACTGAAACCTCTAAGCCTGAAAAATCTGTGACTCATAAAACAGTGAGTAACCTTAGGAGAAATTTATTGCTTTTCATACTGAAAACTAAACCTAACTGCCTCATAAATAACTAAGAAAAGTATGTAAGAGATAATCTAAGGCCTAAATTAAAGTTGTTAAACTGATTATGTTGAAATATACGAGTGTCCATATGAGCTTAATTTTGAGAAACACAATTTCTCCACTTTTATTTTATTTAGCAAGATTTTCACTGTGCCTATCTGCTACAAGTCTGATAATTTCAGCCAGCAGATTATTGCATATAATTTACTAGTGATTTATAAATTCTCCATGTAGCTAAAAGGATATACTTATTGTTGATCCCAGCCTACCAATGGTTCCCAATGAGGCAAACTGCTATGACTTCTAGGAGGGGTCAACAATAGGCTAAAAAGTACGTGTTCTTAAATTACCCAAGCGTGTAATCACCATTCCAAATAATATATAAAACATTTTCCTCACTCCATAAAATTCAACTTTACCCTTTAAATCGTTATTCCTACCCTTCCCCAGCCACTCACTGACTATCATCATAGACTGCTTTTGCTAGTTTACATATACCTTATGAAAATTCCATTTCACACTATGTTATGTGTATGTATGTGTGTGTCTCCATCTTCACTGTCTCTGCTACTGCATATATCTCAAGTGTATTTCTTTTTTTATCGCTGGGTACTATTTTATTGTTTGAATACATCACAACTGTGTTTATCCATTTTTCTACAGTCGGAACTTGGGTTGTTCTCTGTTCTATTTTATTTTATATTATATATAATGCTTTTATGAAATTTTTATACAAGTGTTTTTGTGGATATAACTCTAATTTATTTCCTTGGGAAATATCTAGAATAGAAATGTTAAACCATGGAGTTGATTTATGCTTAAATTTTTAAGAAATCACTATATAATTTTGAAACTTTAATAAACTGCTGCTGCTGCTGCTGCTAAGTCGGTTCACTCGTGTCTGACTCTGTGCGACCCCATAGACAGCAGCCCACCAGGCTCCCCCGTCCCTGGGATTCTCCAGGCAAGAACACTGGAGTGGGTTGCCATTTCCTTCTCCAATGCATGAAAGTGAAAAGTGAAAATGAAGTCACCCAGCCGTGCCCGACTCTTAGCGACCCCATGGACTGCAGCCCACGAGGCTCCTCCATCCATGGGATTTTCCAGGCAAGAGTACTGGAGTGGGTTGCCATTGCCTTCTCCTTTAATAAACTAGATGTAGTATTTTACCCTCACACCAGCAAATTGTAAGAATTTGTATTGTTCCACATTCTTATAAACATTTTGCATTTTTTATCTTTTTTATTTTTACTATTTTATTAGATGTAGGGTCTTATTTTGTGTGCATGTGTACATTTTGTTCTGAATGGATATTTTTCTTTCCCAAGAGAAATGAAACCAACAACTTTTAGTATTTTGTGTACTTGCACAATATGGAGAGCAGATGATACCATCACCTCAGGCAATATCCTGTCTTACCTAGAATTCTTATAGATTATGACTCAGAGATTAATCTCAAGTAGTTTTGACTAACCGAAACTTTTAAGTATTAAAAAAATACTGCAAATCCCTAATGTTTTATGTGCTTTATAATTTAGCATACTCAACTAGAACATATTCTAAAAGTGTGAAAATGTCTTTATCTTGTGCTTTTATAAAACTCAGAACGACACATGCATATAAGATGTCAGCTCATACAATTTATTCATCTTCTATAACTGCTAATTAGTTCGTATTCACTAATATTTGTCACAATCCTAAATAGTTCAGTGTTTACTAAAAAGAGTGAAATGCTTCTTCTGAAAAATATTCTCACCACCTGGAAAGGATTTTTCCCCTATTTCAAGAAGCCTAAGAAAAGAGTTCTAACAATTCAATGTGTCCCTTTTAGCACAAAATCGATACCAAATAGATGCAGTTAATATTATCTATCTTTTCCCTCTCCCTTTGCCTGATATCTGATAGAAATTTAATTTTCTGAAACAAACCAGTCATAAGCAAAATAAGAGAAGGTTGGCAAACAGACAAATGACAATAACAGCACAACAGCATCAACAACAAAAGCTAATGCTATCACCATATGAAGGAGCAAGTTAAAGCTACTTCCCTTAGAAAATACACAGACTAAAGAAAGAAGAGAGGACCTGAAAACTACATGTTTACAAGAGATCATCTGATGGTTGTGTGTACATTTATACACATAGCTACTGTATGTTAAAATAATTTTACTGTAGAAGAAGAAAGAAAGACAAGAGTAAGAACGAGGGATAAAGTAACTCAATTTTAGAAAGCTTTATAAGAAAAAAGTTGATTTTAAAAAGGCATAAAGTACAAAACAAATACAATTTTGAGGGGAAGGAACAAAGAAACTGTACCAGACTGTACTTAGTTTTACCATGGTTACCTTGGATTTAGCATATTTAATATCATACCTTTGATTCTCTAAACTCTCATCCTAATGCACAACTGACCATACCACTACATGTCTCAATCCCAGAAACAGCACCATCATCAAGATATCATCCAACCTGGAGAACACACTTATATTCGGACTCTCCTTGTATAAGTAGCAGAATCACATCACCTTCTCTATGTCTTCTGCCGTGTGATTACCAATGTTATTGCTTTAGGCCCTCTTCATCTTCCTCTTGTAACTATGTTTCTCACCTAGTTTCCCCATATTTCATTTTGACTTTCATATTGCAATCAGAATGTATTTACAAATAAAATCTAATTAAATCAGTCTTCTAAAATCATTTGATTATACACCATCACATATAAGATAGTTGATAAGATAGTTTAAAATCACAGCTTATAATTCAAGGATCTTTATGAATTAGCTTCTACCAATTTCTCTCTATATAACCATTTACATAATTATTTATATACAATAATTGGCAGTACTATTTCCTGCTAAACCTTCATTCATTCCCTAAGCTCTTGTTACACTGAGCCACTTTCACTTCCCTTTCTTGTACCTCATTGGCTTTCATATATTGTTGAATTTACTGAAAATTCTTCAAATTACTTATGCACCTTCTTTCTCCATCTACTTCTTTATGTAGCTAGGCAGCTCATAGTCATCCTCAACACCTAGTTCAAGCGTAATCTCCGGGAAGTCTTTCTTTACTGGCTTTGCCCTCCTCTGTCTTCCTATGTTCTCATACTACCTTTGAGCTATCTTATGCCACTTTCTTTGAAAGTCTAAGTCAGACACTATTTACATTCATTTAAAAAAAAAGTGTTTTAGCTGTATAGTTTAATAAGTTGAGTTATTCTGCATTCTGGCTCAGCTCAGTTCAGTTCAGTCACTCAGTCATGTCCAACTCTTTGCAACTGCATGGACTGCAGCACTCCAGACCTCCCTGTCCATCACCAACTCTTGGAGTTTATCCAAACTCATGTCCATTGAGTCAGTGATGCCAGCTAATCATCTCATCCTCCATCGTCCCCTTCTCCCACCTTCAATCTTTCCCAGCATCAGGATCTTTTCATATGAGTCAGTTCTTCGCATCAGGTGGTCAAAGTATTGGAGTTTCAGCTCCAACATCAGTTCTTCCAATGAATATTCAGGACTAATTTCCTTTAGCATGGACTGGTTGGATCTCCTTGCAGTTCAAGGGACTCTAAAGAGTCTTCTCCAACACCATAGCTTTCTGCCATAACGGTGGTGAAATCTGCATATCTGAGGTTATTGACGTTTCTCCTGACAATCTTGATTCTAGCTTGTGCTTCATCCAGGCCAGCGTTTCTCATGATGTACTCTGCATAGAAGTTAAATAAGCAGGGTGACAATATACAGCCTTGACGGACTCCTTTCTTGATTTGGAACCAATCTGTTGTTCCATGTCCAGTTCTAAATGTTGCTTCTTGACATGCATACAGATTTCCCAGGAGGCAAGTAAGGTGGTCTGGCATTCCCGTCTCTTGAAGAATTTTACACAATTTGCTGTGATCCACACAGGCAAAGGTTTTGGCATAGTCAATAAAGCAGAGAAGTAGGGCTTCCCTGATAGCTCAGTTGGTAAAGAATCCACCTGTAATGCAGGAGACCCTGGTTTGATTCCTGGGTTGGGAAGATCTGCTGGAGAAGGGATAGGCTAACCACTCCAGTATTCTTGGGCTTCCCTTGTGGCTCAGCTAGTAAAGAATCCACCTGCAATGTGGGAGACCTGGGTTTCATCCATAGGTTGGGAAGATCCCCTGGAGAAGGGAAAGGCTACTCACTCCAGTATTCTGGCCTGGAGAATTCCCTGAACTGTATAATCCATGGGGTCACAAAGAGTTGGACACGACTGAATGACTTTCACTTTCACTTCACTAAAGCAGAAGTAGATGTTTTTCTGGAACTCTTTCACTTTTTCTATGATCCAACAGATGTTGGCAATTTGATCTTTGATTCCTCTGAAGTGAAGTGAAGTGAAGTCGCTCAGTTGTATCCAACTCTTTGCGACCCCATGGACAGTAGCCTACCAGGCTCCACCGTCCATGGGATTTTCCAGGCAAGAATACTGGAATGGGTTGCCATTTCCTTCTCCAGGGGATCTTCCCTCCTCTACCTTTTCTAAATCTAGCTTGAACATCTGGAAGTTCATGGTTCATGTACTGTTGAAGTCTGGCTTGAAGAATTTTGAGCATTACTCTGCTAGTGCGTGAGATGAGAGCAACTATGCAGTAGTTTGAACATTCTTTGGCATTGCCCTTCTTTGGGAATGGAATGAAAACTGACCTTTTCCAGTCCTGTGGCCACTGCTGAGTTTTCCAAATTTGCTGGCATATTGACTGCAACACTTTCACAGCATCATCTTTTCAATATTTTAAATAGCTCAACTGGAATTCCATCACCTCCACTAGCTTTGTTCGCGGTAATGCTTCCTAAGGCCCACTTGACTTTGCATTCCAGGATGTCTGGCTCTGGGTGAGTGATCACACCATCATGGTTATCTGGGTCATGAAGATCTTTTTTGTACAGTTCTTCTGTGTATTCTTGCCACTTCTTAATAGCTTCTGCTTCTGTTAGGTCTATACTGCTTCTGTCCTTTATTGTGCCCATCTTTGCATGAAATGTTCCCGTGGTATCACTAATTTTCTTGAAGAGACCTCTAGTCTTTCCCATTCTATTGTTTTCCTCCATTTCTTTTCATTGATCACTTAGGAAGGCTTTTTTGTCTCTCTGTGCTATTCTTTGGAACTCTGCATTCAGATGCTTATATCTTTCCGTTTCTCCTTGCCTTTAGCTTCTCTTCTTTTCTCAGCTATTTGTAAGGCTTCCTCAGACAATCCATTTTGCCTTTTTGCTTTTAATTTCTGGCTAGTATATCTAAATTTCAGCCCTTCGAGTGAATGTATGGATATATCACTGTGGTTTTAGTTTACATTTCCCCAATGAATAATGAAGCTGACAACCTTCTATGTTCTTACTTTTCAACTGCCCATCGTCTCTGTTGAAGAGTCTGTTTAAAACATTTATTGTTTTGTTAAATTGTTTTGGTTTACTTTGTATTACTGAACTGTAAAATTATACAATATGAATACACATATATATATATAATCTTGCAGCTCCATTATACATACATTTATGTGTATGCATTTTCATACATATATACACATGTAGTATGTATGTGCATGTTTATATATGCATGTACAATATTCTGAATATTAGTATTTTTAATGCAACTTGTACTCCAGACTGTGGGTAGACTTCTCATTTTTAAAAAGTGCCTTCTGAAAACAAGAAGTTTTAAATTTTGACCAAATTCAATTTTAACAAATGTTTTCATCATTCACACTTTTTGCTTCCTTTCTAAGAAATCTTTGTGTAACTCAGGTTTACAAATTTTATTCCCTATGTTTCCATCTAGAAATTTTGTAGTTTTATTTCTATGATACATTTAAGGTTCAACTTTATACATTGTGATATAAACTTCATTTTTGTTTTAAATTATTAATTGTCCCATTTGTTGAAACACTATTCTTTCCCCCATCGAATTACCCTGAATCTTTGCTGAAAGTCATTAGGCCATATATCTCTGAGTGGCATGCGAGTATACTTCTGTTCCAGTTATATATTTGCATATTCTTCAACAAACAGCTTGCTCTTTTTAGTACTCCAGCATTACAGTAAATTTTGAAATGAGGTAGTGTCTTCCTACTTTTTCATTTTTAAAATTGTTTTGATCATTCTGTGTTCCTTGAATTTCCATATATATTTAATAGTTTCAGCTTGTCCATTTGCAGAAAATATAAACTTCTGAAATTTTGGCTGGGTTAAATTTCAACCTATAGATCAATTTAGAATGAAAATAATTTCTCTCAGCATATTTTGTAGGCTTCAGTGTACAAATATTGAACCTGGCTTTTTTCAAAAACAATATGCTTATATGTTATTGTTAATGATATATAATTTCAAGTGTACATTGTTTAAATATAGGAAAATAATTAAGTTCTGTATATTACTTTGAACCTGAGACTGATAATATTCTTTTATCAGATCTAATTGTTTTTACAAATATTGAGATTCCCCACACACAGAATAATGCCATCTGAAATGAAAACTATTTCTAATATATATAAATTTTATTTATTTACTTATTTGCAACTCATATAATATTTTCTATTTTACTATAAAGGATTGTATCCAACTCACCAGGCCAGGCTGATTTCTTAGTCACCACTGGACGACAAAGATCCATCTAGTCAAAGTTATGGTTTTTCCACTACTCATGTATGGATGTGAAAGTTGGACTATAAAGAAAGCTGAGCCCTAAAGAATTAATACTTTTGAACTGTGGTGATGGAGACGACTCTTGAGAGTCCCCTGGACTGCAAAGAGATCCAGCCAGTCAATTCTAAAGGAAATGGGTCCTAAATATTCATTGGAAGGACTGATGCTGAAGCTGAAACTCTAATACTTTGGCCACCTGATGCGAAGAACTAACTCGTTTGAAAAGTCCCTGATGCTGGGAAAGATTGAAGGTGGGAGGAGAAGGGGACAACAGAGGATTAGATGGTTGGATGGTATTACCAACTCAACAGGCATGCATTTGAGTAAGCTCTGGGAGTTGGGGATAGATAGGGAGGCCTGGCGTCCTGCAGTCCATGAGGTCGCAAAAAGTCAGACACGACTGAGCGACTGAACTGAACTGATTACACAGAATAACTGAACATTCCTTCCTGAACAGTTCAGGCCAAGAGCACTACTGAATGATTCTGCCCTTCCCCAAGATTAGATTTGGATTTAATAATTTGCTATTTCTGATAAATATATTCCAGTTGAACAAAGCCAGGGGTCCTCACCCTTAATAAATCCCTCTACCAGGCACGTTCCATGCCGAGATGGCCAGCCTGTCGACAGCTGGGATTTCAGAAAGGGTAGCGTGGACCACTTCAGTCCCTAAAGGTAAAATTCACCTGACCATGAGGAAGTATATCTGCTGCCGCATGGGATCCAGTTGCCCCTCAGCTCTTCTTGAGCCACTCTGACACCTCATGGTTCAGTTCCGCTCCAACTTCACGCAGATGAATGGCCATCTCGAAGAGATGAATAAATGGTTCTTGAGCTCTCTCGGCCCCGAGCACATGAGCATAAGCGGCCGCTCCGCCTTGGCCAGTCTCCTCCGCTCACTCAGGGCTAGGCTCACGTGGGCAGTTCAGTCGCTGCGTCTCTAGGCATGCTGTGAAATGAAGTCTGTGTCACGTGACCATAGTCTGAGTGGCACATGACGTGCGGAGGGTTCCTGGGAATTACACCCTGACTCGTGAGGTCTTCAAAGGCTCAGAACCAGAGGAATTCAGAGAAAAAGGTATTTCCTGGTGTTCGGATTATTTGATGCATCAATCTCCTGGATTGTTTAGTCCAACTTTTTAATTTCACATACAGCCCATTTATTGAATATGTAATCACTGTGGGCCAGATCTAGTACTTGAGGTTGAGGAATAAAGATATTTCCTGTCCTCAGGTTTACAGACACTGGAGAACACAGACAGGCGTGCAGACAGTTACAATACACCATGGGACTAAGCACTAGATGCTAAGCAAGGAAGTTCCTGGATTTAGGGGATGGGGAAAGTTTCCTGTAGGAGATATAGGGGAACAGATGGGAAGAAATCTGGAGAAACCCCTTTCCAGTCTGGCTTAGCCAGCCTGAAGCAGCAGCACGAGCAAGATCTGAGAGGAGAGAGAACTTTGAAGGAGTCATTGCTTCCAGTGTGTTGGGTAGCATTTTCGTATGATTGAACCCCAAAGAGCAGAGGTGATGGTCATGGTGGGAAGCCAGTCACTGGACAGAAGTGAGGAAGAAGAGGCAGATGCCAAGGTCACATTGGGCCTCAGACATTGTGTTAAGCGGTTTTGTCTTTATCTTAGGAAGAGTGGGAAGCTGGTGATGATTTTAAGAAGGGATATCACAGGCAGTCCATTCTAAAGGAGATCAGTCATGGTGTTCTTTGGAAGGAATGATGGCTAAAGCTGAAACTCCAATGCTTTGGCCACCTCATGTGAAGAGTTGACTCATTGGAAAAGACTCTGATGCTGGGAGGGACTGGGGACAAGAGGAGAAGGGGACGACAGAGGATGAGATGGCTGGATGGCATCATCGACTCGATGGACATGAGTTTGAGTGAACTCCGGGAGTTGGTGATGGACAGAGAGGCCTGGCGTGCTGCCATTCATGGAGTCACAGAGTTGAACACGACTGAGTGACTGAATTGAACTGATCACAGGATTAGATTTTTCTAAGATGATACACACCTTTTTAACATATCTAGATTTTATTTCGGAGAAGGCAATGGCAACCCACTCCAGTGTTCTTGCCTGGAGAATCCCAGGGACGGGGGAGCCTGGAGGGCTGCCCTCTATGGGGGTCGCTGAGGATCGGACACGACTGAAGTGACTTAGCAGCAGCAGCAGCAGCAGCAGCAGATTTTATTTTATATATTCTTAAATATTTTGTAGACTTCTTCATATAGTCTTTACTATTTCTCACAACTCATTTTAAAGTGGAGTAATACCCTCTACTCTTCACTAGACTCACCATTTTTACATTTATATGTATGTATATACTTATATATTATTTTATTTAACTACATATTAGTAGACTTTATTTTTTAAAGTGGTTTTGGGTACACCCAAAAACTGAACAGAAAGTTCCCAGATGGCCTTTAATTTCCCACACCTACATGCTGTTATTCACATCTTGCATTAGTGTGATACATTTGTTACAATTGATGTGCATTGTGTTTCCTACAGTTTTAATGAATATCATGTTATGCATCCACCATTAGAATACAGAATAGTTCTGCTCTCCTACAAACCCCTGTCTTCCACCTATTCATCCTTCTTTCCCTCCAAACCCTTGACACTTAATTTTCCCTTTTGGCTCTCACTTTCCATACAGTGTTGAATAGAGCTGATGAGTGGACCTATTTTATTTCTGACCTTAGGGCTAAAGCATTCACCTTTAATGGAAATTATATGTGATTTTGATGCTTGTGCTGAACAGATTTAGAAATTTCTCTCTGGTTCTAGTTTTATGAGAATTTTTTTGTTATGAATGGATATTGGAGTTCATTAAATGCTTTCAACATGTATTAAGATGATGTTTATTGATATGATCATATTTTTTCTCATTTATTATTTTAATGTGACCAGTTACACTGATGCATTTTTAAATTAGCAAACTGCTCTTTTAGTTCTGCTAAGACTACAGCAGTCCTAATTTATTATTCTTTTTTATATTGCTGTGTTTTATTTTCTAAGTCTTTTGTTAAGCCTGTTTTTGTGTAAATTAGTGGTGGATATCAGTATTTAGGTTTTTCTTTTTTTCCCTTGAAATATCTTTGTTTGGTTTGGGTACCATAATGCTTGCCCCATAAAATGAGTTTGGAAATGTTCCTTCCTTGTTGTTTTTCTAAAAGATTTAATGAAGGATTGCTATTTTTTCTTCCTTAAATATCTGATGGATTTGACCAATGATGCTTTCTAAAACCAAAATGTTCTTTGTGGAAAGGTTTTAAATTGCAAATATATTAAAGTGATATAGGGTTATTAAGATTTATTATGTCCTCTAGCATCAAGTTTTAAATGTGTGCTTTCAAGGAATTTTTGTAATTCACATAAGATGTCAAATTTATTTGCATATATTTATTTGATGTTATTAAGTTATGTAGTACTTGTGCTGATTACTCTTCTTTAATTCCTATTATTTGGTAATTTTGTCTTCTCTCTTTTTTATTTACTTTAATCAGTACAACCTGAGTGTTTTCTTTTTAATTTTGTAGATCATTTTAGAAAAACTGCTTTCAGTTTGAATGATTTTTCTCTGTATTCATTTCTTATTTTAATGATCTTTCTCTTTCTTATTTTTTTTTCTGTTTACCTTAGTCTTACTGTTTGTTTTCCTAACTTTTTCAGAGGTAGACATCTCAACCATTGATTTTAGACTTTTTCTTGTATTTGATATAAACATTTAAACATATAAATATCTGTGTAAGAACTGTATTTATTATGAATGCAAATGTTGGTTCTTTTTTTTCATTTTTATTTAGTTTATAATATTTTATAATTTTTCTTATGCTATCCTCCTTGACATGTGGGTTATTGAGAAGTGTATTATTTAATGCTTGTAGTGATTATCTCACACATAGGATCTGTTTTTTGTTTTTCCATACTGGAAAGTCAGTCTAGCTCAAGGTATTTCATCATGCAGAAGACGTTTTTAAATGACTTTCCAATGTTTGGAGTATTTGCCATAATTCTTTTGTGTACTATCCCTACCCTTTAGAAAGGAGCCAGAACATCAGTTTCTCAGCCTTTCTTACATCGAGAACAAAAACCTAGGTTTACTAGTCAGAGGCACCAGTGTATGACCTTGATTCAGAAGAAAGCTATCTGAAGAAGCAGATGCATGAAGAAACTGGTTTTTTCTAGTGATGTTGGTGACATAAAGCATTAACATAAAGCGTTCGAGGGGGAGTGGCTAGGGTTTTGATGTTCACGTTTCAGTTTCAGCAGTGTGGTTTTAGTGTTGTTTTAGATGGATGACCTCCGAATCTTATACTTTGCTCTTCCCTGCTCCCTGAGATTTTGAAAGATTGTTTTTAGGTAAATTGCTTTTCCATTTGAATTAATTAAGGTGGCTTCTGTTACTTTGAAAAGGAATTATGATGGACAAAGAGGTGATTGTTTTTCTATATAATTTGCAAGTAAATCAGCTTTTAATCAGAAATATGTAACACTTTTCCTGCACTTCAGGACAGACAAGAACAGTACTTGTACACAGAGCGGTTTTTGAGTAAATATAAATGAATTGATGTACATTCATGTTAGTAAAATATATAGTTGTTCTTGAGATTGTCTTTGAGTATGATAAATTGTCCTACTAAGAAATCACAATTTGTATTACATAAAATATTTTTGCTACAAGGTATTTTATCCTCCAGACCTCTCATATTTTATCTTTATTATGTTATATTACAAATATTTATGAAAATAGGCTGGAATGATATGAAAGTCTGTAGACTGTCTCTGACAATCCATTTCAAATTGCTACCCTAAAAATTTCTGGACACGACTGAGTGACTTGACTTTCGCTTTTCACTTTCATGCTTTGGAGAAGGAAATGGCAACCCACTCCAGTGTTCTTACCTGGAGAATCCCAGGGACGGGGGAGCCTGGTGGGCTGCTGTCTATGGGGTCGCACAGAGTCGGACAGAGTAATTTGCCTATTACTAGTATTACTATAGGAAAGAAAGAACAAAAAACTTTCCCTGACTAATGATTCCAAAGTGTGTTCACCCTTTACATCAACTCCGTGATGATGCATGTGAACTTGTCAGTGAGTCGAATAGTTTCCAGTTACAGATTCTTAACCTTTAATTTTCAGAATGGATATATTGAGGATTGGTAGACTTGACTATCTAAATCTGAAATTTCAGCACACTTATTCCATAGAATTGCTTTTCTGGAGAGACTGCTAGTTGTGTAGGGCACTGCTGGGTGTACAGCAGTAGGCACATGAGTGAAAACTGACTTGCACTGTATCTTCTGTTTGCTCCCTTACTTCTGTTTTACAACCCACTTGATATTGTTCTGTGCCCTAAAAGTGTGATCCTCAAGAGCTCTGCAGTTTGGAATACTTTGGGAGACACCAGGAGAAGATCAGTGCATGAAGGGAAGAGAGGTGGAGACAATTATCTACCAACTTCCTCCTTCTTGGTGTGTGGTTGACGGAGGATGAGTTTGGCTGTTGAAGGCTGCAACTTCTGTCTGGTGGTTCCACAACTAGATTTTTCTCTGTGAAAACAGCTCCCTGTTTTTGTCCCTTCAGACGTAAAAGCAGTATTATTTTACACTCTGGTTAACTCCAGGGTGCTTACCAAGGTATCTTTGTTATTTTTCTTTAACTCTGCCCCCAAATTTTGTAAATGGTCTTGTCTTTGAATTTATTTAATCACCACTTTTGAGTAGATCTGTTTTTCTGCTGATACAGTAATTAGACCAGGAATGATCCCAGGAATCAGGGCTTCCAAATGAGAATCTGGGAGTGGGTTTCTCATTTACTTAATAGCTACATGGATATCTTACTTCTGAGGAAAAAAATAAGAAAATGGTAATCCATGCTTTTCAGTGAAAGCATAGTTGCTCAAATTATTATTCGTCATGGAATTGAAAGATGGAATATAGTCAGTATCAACTCCATCAGCATACAACCAGTGCAATCATAATAAATCATATTATTTAATGCTAGATAGTCACTGTGTTGACATTCTTAATAAATTTTGTCAGTGTTTGTAAATGAAGTTCCATGGATAAAACAGCACATGTCAAAGACTTGGAGTCTCGGCTCACACCCAGTCCCGCCTCCTTCTGCCTCTCTCTACCATCATGTGACAGGTCTTGGCCACAAGCTCCTCCACCTCTGCCCAGTGACTGCTGTCCCAAGAGGGACCCCAGGTGCTGGCACAGGAAGGGCTGAGGTTTGTGTACCACTGTGTCATGAAACAGGACCCTGGATATGAGAGTCTGCATATGTACCACAACTTTCCCCATGCCTGAGCAAATGTAATACTTAATAACAAATAAAAATTCCATGACAGCTGAGAGAGAGAGATGTGGAAAAAACAAAAACTTTTTTCCGGCTTTTTCATCAGAGCCCTGCATTTTTATCTTATTCTGCTCCCTACCAATTCTTGGGCTTCCCAGATGGCACTAGTGGTAAAGAATCCACCCACCAATGGAAGATATATAAGAGACTTGCGTTTGATCCCTGGGTCGGGAAGATCCCCTGGAGAAGGGATGACAACCCACTCCAGTATTCTTACCTGGAAAATCTCATGGACAGAGGAGCCTGGCAGCCTATAGTCGATAGCGTCACAGAGTCAGACAGAACTGAAGCAATTTAGCATGCACAGCCCATGAATACATGGGATAGTGGGGAAGATAGATTTTTTTTTAATTTTTTATTTTTACTTTATTTTACTTTACAATACTGTATTGGTTTTGGCATACTTTGACATGAATCCACCACGGGTGTACATGAGCTCCCAAACATGAACCCCCCTCCCACCTCCCACCCCACATCATCCCTCCAGATCATCCCCGTTCACCAGCCCCAAGCATCCTGCATCCCGCATCGAACATAGACTGGCAATTCGTTTCTTACATGATAGTATACATGTTTCAATGCCATTCTCCCAAATCATCCCACCCTCTCCCTCTCCCTCAGAGTCCAAAAGTCCGCTCTACACATCTGTGTCTCTTTTGCTGTCTTGCATACAGGGTCATCCTTATCATCTTTCTAAATTCCATATATATGTGTTAATATACTGTATTGGTGTTTTTCTTTCTGGCTTACTTCACTCTGTATAATCGGCTCCAGTTTCATCCATCTCATTAGAACTGATTCAAATGTATTCTTTTTAATAGCTGAGTAATACTCCATTGTGTATATGTACCACAGCTTTCTTATCCATTCATCTGCTGATGGACATCTAGGTTGTTTCCATGTTCTGGCTATTATAAACAGTGCTGCCATGAACATTGGGGTGCATGCATCTCTTTCTATTCTGGTTTCCTCGGTGTTTATGCCCAGCAGTGGGATTGCTGGGTCATAAGGCAGTTCTATTTGCAATTTTTTAAGGAATCTCCACACTGTTCTCCATAGTGGCTGTACTAGTTTGCATTCCCACAAGACAGCCTTCTGAATGGGAGAAGACAGATTTTAAAACAGAAGAATAATTAGTTTGCCAATAAATGCAAATATTTCCTTTGGGAGGGAAAGACAAGAGAGGAATGTATGTGCAACATTCCAGCTGTTTGGAAGTCTGCTGGAAGGACTGTTTTCTGTGGCACAGTGTAGAGTATGGGAAAATATGGATGTATAAAATAGGTCCATTGCCTTTAAGGCAGTGCCGTTTATCTTCTCAACTACAACAGCACCTTTTAACTCATACACTTACATCCATATTGTTGTCAAGATATAGTTCCAAATCTTAGACACTGGTCTGCAAAGTCATAGTTGCTTGGCACCTGTCCACCATCCCAACACCATCAAATTGCCTAAGACACTGAACATGTTCATGAAAATAATGAGATTTCTATCTGCATCTTATCTGAGCTGGAATTTTTCTTCTTTATGTCTTTCAGTGTTGTATAAAATTCTCCATCAAAGTCATTTATTTTTAATCAATTGAAACAAAGTAAGAGAAGGAAAAAATGCATATGCCAAAAGGAATGAGGTGAATTTTAGACATCATTTTCTATTCTTAACTTGTATTCTGAAATTTGGGGACTTAGCACTTTAATGCTTTAGTCTTTTCTTTTTACTTATTTTTAAATGAATATATTTAACTGTCGCATGTTAGTAGAAATTGTTGTGATTCTAAAATAAATACTCCCTTTCTGGTGAATGGTTTTGAAGTTAAGAGCAGGAAAGTTTACCCAAACTGTTACTTAAAGTGTATATTAACCACATAAACCAAGGTTTCCACATTTAAACAGTTAAGAGATTCTTGGAAAATGTTTATCTTCCTTTATAGAAGCACCCCCTTGTGTATGTATTGTAGAAAAAGTTGTGTGAGTGTGGATATACAAAGAGATTTTCAGAGTTTATTCTACATTTAGTCAAATTAAACATGCTTTTTGAAGACTGAACCACATAAGCATGGTCTCGCCCCAAAGAGAAAATGTGGTAATAAAAATATAAAACTTACCCATCTGACTGTTCAATCTTTATAGATTCTAGGAATATAAAAGCATCTCTTTAATGCAAAAGTCATTAACAACATATTTACTTAGTATGGCATTTTTACAGTGTTCAAAGGCAAATTATAGATGAGTAAGGCTGAAAATAACTTGAGACATGAACTGGTCCAACCTAGACTATGTCCAACAACACAGGAAATGACTCTACAGGTGGACATCACCAGATGGTCAATACCATCATCAGATTAATTATATTTCTTGCAGCTGAAGATGGAGCAGCTCTATACAGTCAGCAAATACAAGACCAGGAGCTGACTATGGCTCAGATCATGAACTCCTTATTGCAACATTCAGACTTAAATTGAAGAAAGTAGGGAAAACCACTAGACCATTCAGGTATGATCTAAATCAAATCCCTTACATTATACAGTGGAAGTGAGAAATAGATTCATGGGATTAGATCTGATAGACAGAGTGCCTGATGAACTATGGACAGAGGTTCATGACATTGTACAGGAGGCAGTAAACAAAAACATCCCCACCCAAGAAAAACAAATGCAAAACGGCAAAATGGATGTCTGAGGAGGCCTTACAAACAGCTGAGAAAAGAGAAGTGAAAGGCAAAAGAGAAAAGGAAAGATAAACGCATTTGAATGCAGAGTTCCAAGGAACAGGACGGAGAGATAAGAAAGCCTTCCTGAGTGATCAATGCAAAAAAATAGAGGAAAACAATAGAATGGGAAAGACTAGAGATCTCTTCAAGAAAATTAATGATACCAAGGAAACAGTGTATGCAAAAATGAGCAAAATAAAGAACAGAAACAGTATGGACCTAACAGAACCAGACGATATTAAGAAGAAGTGGCAAGAATACACAGAAGAACTATACAAAAAAGATCTTCATGATAACAGTGATGGTGTGCTCTCTCACCTAAAGCCAGACATTCTGGAATGTGAAGTCAAGTGGGCCTTAGGAAGCATTACTGCGAACAAAGCTAGTGGAGGTGATGGAATTCCAGTTGAGCTATTTCAGATCCTAAAAGATGATGCTGTTAAAGTGTGGCATTCAATATGCCAGCAAATTTGGCAAACTCACCGTTACCATAGGACTGGAAAATGTCAGTTTTCATTCCAATCCCAAAGAGGCAATGCCAGAGACTATTCAAACTACTGCACAATTGCACTCATCTCACATGCTACCAAAGAAATGCTCAAAGTTATGCAAGCAAGGCTTCAACAGTACATGAACCAAGAACTTTGAGATATTCAATCTGGATTTAGAAAAGGCAAAGGAACCAGAGATCAAATTGCCAACATCCATTGGATCATAGAAAAAGCAAGAGAGTCCCAGAAAGACAGCTACTTCTGCTTTATAGACTTACCCCAAAGCCTTTGACTGTGTGGATCACAACAAACTGTGAAAAATTCTTCAAGAGATTGGAATACCAGACCACCTTATCTGCCTCCTGAGAAATGTGTATGCAGGCCAAGAAGAAATAGTTAGAACAGGACATGGGAAAATGTACTGGTTCCAAATCAGGAAAGGAGTCTTTCAAGGCTGTATATTGTCACCTTGCTTATTTAACTTATATGCAGAGTACATCATGCGAAATGCCAGGCTGGATGAAACTC
Source organism: Capricornis sumatraensis (assembly GCF_032405125.1). Classification (NCBI taxonomy): domain Eukaryota; kingdom Metazoa; phylum Chordata; class Mammalia; order Artiodactyla; family Bovidae; genus Capricornis; species Capricornis sumatraensis. The sequence goes on along the minus strand of NC_091084.1, from coordinate 57,400,096 downwards.
AAGCTGAAATCAAGACTGCTGGGAGAAATATCAGTAACCTCAGAAATGCAGATGATACCACCATTATGGCAGAAAGCAAAGAAGAACTAAAGAGCCTCTTGATGAAAGTGAAAGAGGAGAGTGAAAATGTTGGCTTAAAGCTCAACATTCAAAAAATGAAGACCATAGCATCTGGTCCCATCACTTCATGGCAAATAGATGGGGAAACATCTATTTCCTTGAGCTCCAAAATCACTGCAGATGGTGACTGCAGCCAGAAGTTAAAAGGCGTTTGCTCCTTGGAAGAAAGCTATGACCAACCTGAACAGCATATTAAAAGCAGAGACATTACTTTGCCAACAAAGGTCCATCTAGTCAAAGCTATGTTTTTTCCAGTAGTCATGTATGATGTGAGAGTTGGACTATAAAGAAAGCTGAACACCGAAGAACTGATGCTTTTGAACTGTGGTGTTGGAGAAGACTCCTGAGAATCCCTTGAACTGCAAGGAGATCCAACCAGTCAATCCTTAAGGAAATCAGTCCTGAATATTCCTTGGAAAGCCTGATGCTGAAGTTCCAATACTTTGGCCACCTGATGCAAAAAACTGATTCATTGGAAAAGACCCTGATGCTAGGAAAGACTGAGGAGGAGAAGGGGACAACATGGTTGGATGGCATCACCAACTCGATGGACATGAGTTTGAGCAAGCTCCAAGAATTGGTGATGGACAGGGAAGCCTGGTGTACTGCTGTCTGTGGGGTTGCAAAGATTTGGACACAACTGAGCAACCGAACTGAACTGAACCTAGACAATTCTGGAAAAATATCACAACTCTGATGGCCAAACACAATATATTTTCTTTTAATTTCCAGTCATTGGACATAGTTACATATTCATTCATTTATTTGCTTAATTATTCCCTGCTTTCTATAGGCTAAATATTGTTAAGAATCTATATCAATAAGGAAAGCAGACACACTCTCTGTACTTGTGAAGTGTACATTCTATGATGAGTCAATCCATTAAAGATAAATATAATAATAAGTAAATTCCTTGGTATATTATAAGGTAATAGATGGGAAAAAGAAAAAGTAGAAGAGTAAGGATAATAGGTGCCAATATTAATTTTTAATATTTTCTTATTTTCACATTCAGAAATGTATATAAATATTGTTTAACTGTTTACTTGATAAGGAGTTGCTTTAGTAGATAGAAAAATGTATTGTAACTTTTAAAGATCTTTCATTTATAGTTTAGAGATTATTCTTAACTGGTTTTATAAGAAGAGGTTGGCTTGGCTAAATGATCTCAGATTTTCTTACAAGTCTTAAATTTCAGTTCATATAGACCATAAGGTGGTATCCCCTCATTTATGCTGCTTCATGATTTGGGAACAAGATTTGTGAGACTTTGTGTCACAATAAATATGCAATTTGTGCAAATGGTTCTGTGATCTGAGTTCAGTACTGAGTTCTCCTTGTCTGTGTTGTTACCAAGCATTTTCCATTGTTTGTTGCTCTGTACATGTAGAGCAACACTCTCTGCCTAGAGTGCTTTCCTTAGGTTACCCTAGTCTGGCTCCTTTTTACAAACAAGATTTCAAATCTAATGCAAATTTTTCAAAAAAGACCTTTCAACACACTGTTTAAATCATCTACTCCACTCCAGCAGTTTCCATCGTATTAACTATTTTATTTTCTTTATGACACTAAAGTTAAATAATAATTTTTTATGATTTATTGCCCTCCTTTTCCACAATTTGATCTCCCTGAGAGCCCATCTCCTGTCTTTCTCTTTTCAGAGCTATAACCACAATCCCAGCAATGGGACAGTGGATACTAAGTGAAATATTTGTTGAATGAATTATGACCTTCCCTACTTGTCCACAGTTAAATCCAGAATGTATAAAGAACATTTCTCTTTAGTATTTTTACTGTAGTTAAATTATTAGTCCTACAGTAAATGTAGTTAAACAAGTTTAACTCTTGGTTCATATATAATACATTTTAGAAAGTCTAGTTTATTCTGGTAGTTAAAATAGTGGACTCTGGGGCTCAAATTTTAAATCTGATCTTGACAAACTGAAGATCTATGATCTTCAGTTCAGTCGCTCAGTCATGTCAGAGTCTTTGCAACCCCATGGACTACAGCATGCCAGGCTTCCCTGTCCATCACCAACTCCTGGAGTTTGCTCACACTCACATCTATCAAGCCGATGATGCCATCCAACCATCTCATCCTCTGTCTTCCCCTTCTTCTTCCACCTTCAATCTTTCCCAGCAGAAGGGTCTTTTCCAATGAATCAGTTTTTTGCATCAGGTGGCCAAAGTATTGGAGCTTCATTTCCAATGAATATTCAGGACTGATTTCCTTTAGGATGGACTGGTTGGATCTCCTTGCAGTCCAAGGGAGTCTCAAGAGTCTTCTCCAACACCACAGTTCAAAAGCATCAATTCTTCAATGCTCAGCTTTCTTTATAGTCTAACTCTCACATCCATACATGACTACTGGAAAAACCATAGCTTTGACTAGATGGATCTTTGTTGGCAAAGTAATGTCTCTGCTTTTTAATATGCTGTGCATGTTGATCATAGTTTTTCTTCCAAGAAGCAAGCGTCTTTAATTTCATGACTGTAGTCACCACCTGCAGTGATTTTGGAGCCCCTAAAAATAAAGTCTTTCACTGATTCCATTGTTTCCTCATCTATGTGTCATGAAGTGATGGACAGGATACCATGATCTTAGGCCCATTAAATTTATCTTTCTATGCCTCAGTATCCTTGTCTATAAAATCAGGATAATAATAGTCATGAGAGAGTGACTTTGTAAGGACACAATTCTTAGAATAATATACATAATATAAAATATGCATTCAATAATTTTTTTTAATGTGTTTGTTTCGGTTCAGTTCAGTCGCTCAGTTTTGTCTGACTCTTTGTAACCCCATGAACCACAGTATACCAGGCCTCCCTATCCATCACCAACTCCCACAGTCCATCCAAACCCATGTCCATTGAGTCTGTGATGTCATCCAACCATCTCATCCTCTGTCATCCCCTTCTCCTGCCTGCAATCTTTCCCAACATCAGGGTCTTTTCAAATGAGTCAGCTCTTCGCATCAGGTGGCCAAGGTACTGGAGTTTCAGCTTCAACATCAGTCCTTCCAATGAACACCCAGGACTGATCGCCTTTAGGATGGACTGGTTGGATCTCCTTGCAGTCCAAGGGACTCTCAAGAGTCTTCTCCAACACCACAGTTCAAAAGCATCAATTCTTCGGTACTCAGCTTTCTTTATAGTCCAACTAGGTGACTATATTGTCCAGCATTCCGGCTTTGCCTGTGCATATGAATAAAAGAGCACAAGAATTTAGCAGATACTGTGAGTCTGTGGCCAGAAACATAGGTGATAGCATTTTCAGCCAAGCCAGTTCTTCCCTTGATGGGTATCATTTTCAGAAATCCATATAGATTGTTGAATTGCAGAAGGCAATGTGTACAAAGATGGGCCATCTCAAAGTTGATGAGTATGTAACTTCTGAAATCTGTATTTGTTTCAGATTGTCCGTGGCCTATGTCCTGCCTTGTCTTCTGATATTCCTCAGTCCTGTAATGTGTATGTGGGAATATTTCTTCATTGAAATGATTCCTCAGAGATTCATTGCCAAGCATGAGACTAAGATACATTCTGTAAGTATACTTTCTCAGCTTTATTCTAGAGTTAACAAAAATGTTTTGGCTACCTGAGTAAATAGTTTGAGTCAAATATGAGCACCCTTAAAGTATGATAATAGCATCATAATTCTCCTGGCTTAGGCATTCTCTAAAGCTTATGTTAAATTGGTACTGCTTTGTGAAAGAGATATTCTTCATCACTTCTCAGTGCCTGTGAAAGATTCTTCTGGCTTCAGATGTCTCCATCAAATCTTCTCATAAAACTGGAGGTCAGACTCAATGGCATCATCCAAAGAGGGAAGCCAGAAATAAACTGCCTCAAAAGACCAATATTTTTCTTTAGAACTGAGAACAAAATATTTCATGAGGGAGGAAATGGCCTTGGGAATTGTTATTTAAGATTTTCAAATTGCAACAATATGTGTAGAAACAATCACTTCCCATATCCTGTGTTAAATTTTCTAGTCTCTAAATTTAATGTGATGATCATTTCATGATGCATGTAAGTCAAATCATTATGCTGTATACCTTAAACTTAATAAAAACTGGAAAAAAAAGAGTAAATGGACTTCAGTTAATATTAAGGTATCAGTATTTGCTTACTAATTGTGAAAAATGTACCACAGTAATATAAGATCGTAACATTAGAGGAAACTGGGTGAAGGAAATATTGGAATTTGTATTATCTTTGCAACTTTTTAATAAATATAAAGCTATTCTAAAAAGTTTGTTTAAATATAAATAAATTTTTAAAAACAAAACATGTCTCTGAAGTCTACAAATTGACAAGAGCTCTAGTTTCAACAGTGAGACAGTTTGTGTAGTGCAGGACTCAGAAAGAAAATAGCCCCACCCCTTATGCCTGTATTCTGATACTGGTGATTTATTCTGGAATCTTAATCATTGCTATGGACTTTTTTTGTCTAATTCTCTTCCCAAAAATAAACCTCACCAACCTAAACCATGTTTTCATTAATTACAGGTTACCTCTCTAGGTGATTTATCCATTTGTTATTAGACACATTTCTTACCTTGAAATAAACTGCTATATTTGTAGATTAGATATCTCATAAGGCTCTTGAATCCAGAATGTATAAAGAACTCTTAAAACTTAATGCTACAAAGATAATCCAGTTAAAAATGGACAAAGAATCTAAATAGATATTTCTCCAAGAAGATATACAGATAGTTCATAAGCAAATGAAAAAATGGTCAACATCATTGCTCATTAGAAACATATGCATCAACACCATGAGATAACACTTGTACCACTAGGATGATTGAATTTCAAGTTTTTCAAATCTCAGTATTGCCACCTAAATAACATCTGAATTCATTCAGGTGACCTTTAACATCCCGTGTCATGTGTGCACAATTTAACTTCTCATTCCTGTGTTGTATATCCCCAGTCGTGGGTTTATCACCCTGTACTCCCCTGAAATACTTGCTATTTTTCCTGCCAGCCCTGCTACTTGTAGTGCTGCAACACCTCCATTTTTAACAAGCCCCCAGGCAGTGGTATTGTAGATCATCTATGAAGAACTGTCACCTAGCTGTCTTCTTACCTGTGAAATAGCTGTGAAAATGCTACCAAGTCCAAACTCATACTGCTTGCACACAACAGGCCAATAAATCAAGAGACAAATCTTTGTTGGGACAGAGAATCGTGACATATTAAGAAAGCCCTCAGGCCTAGAAGATGGTGGACTACTATCCCAGAGAATCATCCTACGTGAGTTAGAATTCCAGCTTCTTTATATTTAAAGAGAATGGTTGGTTGTAAAGTTCTTGGTGTCAGAATCCTTTGTTCCTGCAGAAGTCCATGTAGGTCAGGTCATGATGTTACTATAACCTCCAAGACAGATGTTATTCTCTGTTCTGCAACTTTTTCTCTCTGTATGAATGGGCAAGTAGTAAACCTTTAGGGTCACAGCCTTTAAAATGGGGTATTCTGTATATTTCAGACTATAGGCCACATTCTTAACTTCTAACAAAAGCAATAACTTACAAAGGTTAAAGTAAAAGAAGCAGATCTGATAGAGAGATTTGTTCTTCCCTGTTATAAAGCTCCAGATTCCCAGGTGGCACACTGGTAAAGAATCTGCCTACCCGTGCAGGAGATGCAAAAGATGCGGGTTGGATCCCTGGGTCAAGAAGATTCTCTGGAGTAGAATATGGCAACCGACTCCAATATTCTTGCCTGGAAAATTCCATGGACAGAGGAGAACTGATGGGCTATAGTCCATGGGGTCGCAGGGTCAGACACCACTGAGCAACTAACACTTTCACTTTTTTCACATACATATGTTCTTTTTTTTAATTTACTTTTTTTATTTTACTTTACAATACTGTATTGGTTTTGCCATACACTGACATGAATCTGCCACGTGTGTACATGAGTTCCCAATCCTGAACCCCACCCCCACCTCTCTCCCCATGTCATCTCTCTGGGTCATTCCAGTGCACCAGCCCCAAGCATCCTGTATCCTGTATCAAACCTAGACTGGCAATACGTTTCTTACATGATAGTATACATGTTTCAATGCTTTTCTCCCAAATCATCCCACCCTCTTCCTCTCCCACAGAGTCCAAAAGTCTGTTCTGTACATCTGTGTTTTTGGTTTTTTTTTTTTCCAACTGAGCATACATACTCACAAACATTACAGAAACTCTTACTTGGAAAAATAGAATGCTTGTCTCTCCAGACGCTTCCAACCTGTAAGTTATTCTTTTGTTTCCTGTCTCAATGTTTCATTCTGCTTAAAAAGAGAAGAGGCACTTTTTTCTTCATACAATATCTACTCAAATTGTACTCAAATACCTTGCAAGTGTAGCATCCTTTATGCTTATCTGTTTGATTTATAAAGAACAAGGGAATTGCAGTAGTACTACCACTAATAAAAATTCTATGTGGTAGCAGTGGAGCTGAAGTTGGAGTTAGTGGTTAAAACAACAGCTTACCTGTCTTTTGTTCTTGAAAATACAATATAGGGTGACTTCTTGGGATATATAACTTTACTCAAATAAACCATACCACACTTTGTTTGACAGTAAGCTACAAAGAAGTTTAATGAGCATATAATGTCACATATTATTAATTCTGAAATCAGACTCTCATTGGGATTGAGAGATTGTTTGCTGTTACTTTGCTTTTTTGGAATTTTAAAAACAGAAATCCTGGGTATCATTCTGCAGAGTTCTACATGGTATAGTTTCTACAGAGTACAGTTGATTGCAGTTTACTAATCTAGGCACTTAATAAATAACAGACATAAAACACCTCCTCGGGTTATCTATCAGCCAGTTTTGGGAAACTGTCTACAACATGGATCTCAGATCACTAGCTTCAAAATATCCCTGAAGTGTTTTCCTAAAGCTCTGTATCCTGTACTTGCTATATCAGAATCTCAAATGTGAAACCTAGGAATCTGTACAATAAACAGATTCTACTGTAGATTCATATGTATGTATAGGAGAACAAAATGTCTCTTTGACACGTAGATTATTTTGAGCTGAAAACAATTAAAATCCAAAGCCTCACAAAGAAGTGTTGACCTCTCCTGTTAGCTACCCAAAGAATTTAGATGGAGGGCCTCTTACAGGAAAGGAATGATCACCATGGATAGCTAGTTTGAACTAGGTGTGGTTGACTAAGACCTAAGAAAGTGGAAGTGAAAGTCTCTAAGTTATGTCTGACTCTTTGCAACACCATGGACTGTATAGTCCATGGGATTGTCACTGTTATTCAGCCCGTTCTCTGAACGGTTAGGAAATATGTTTGTTTGTTTGCTTTAATTATGAGTTCATACTGACACTTGGAATTCTGATCCTAAACCACAGTCTTCTCCCTTTCCGATTTCATACTTGTATTTCCCCTTTTTCCCATAAGGAAATCTGGTGCTCGAAAACTTTTAATACATTTGTACCATTTGCTTAATGTTACAATATACAGTAGTTCAAGAGTCACTTTACAAGTACTATTACTACCAAAAAAAAAAAAAAACCCGCTATTAAAATTCAAAATTTCTCTTAGTTTCCCTTAAAATATATCTCATTGATCCATATATAGTCAGTACTACATTCAAAAGTTACCTAACTTGTTTTTCTTCTTTCCTCTGTATGCATGCCAGCATTTGTTAGCTCTTGTCTTTTTTTTGATGGTCATTCTAACATGCATGCGGTAATAATATCTCATTGTGCTTTTATTTATTTATTTATTTATTTTACTTTACTTTACAATACTGTATTGGTTTTGCCATACATTGACATGAATCCACCATGGGTGTACATGAGTTCCCAAATTTTGTATTTCTCTAATGACTAGTGATGTTGAGCATTTTCTCATGTACCTCTTGGTTATTAGTGTATCTTCTTTGAAAAAATGTTTATTCAGGTCTTTTGCCCATTTTTTTAAAAATCAGGTAATTTGAGGGTTCGATATTGACTTGTAAGAGTTCTCCATGTATTTCCAGTAGTACACAGTGTTGGGGCTCAGGGAGAACTGCCCACAAGTGTAACACAATAGCATATTGATTACTTGGAATTTAAGTTACTTTAAAAATGGCCAGTGCAAGAGGAATACTGTAAACCTCCTTTCCGGCTCCATGAAAGCAGGAAATAAATCTCTCAGGTGAAAGATGCACTCCCTGCATCTGGAGGTGAAAGGATGCCCTGATTGCCAGAGACAGGGAATTCAAGTGAGAGGCCTATTTATGCAAATCTTGTCACTTTAACATACTGCCCCAAATCCAAACTCTGTTCAGATTCTTTACTAAGTGAGCCCCCCAAACCTAAGTTTTTATGTCCTGTCAATTCCTCACAACTTATTGCTTGTCTAAAATAAAACTATAAAAGCTGCCTGCTTTGGCCATTTTTTTGGTCCTATTTCTATGAGACCTGCATGCACATAAATAAAATTTATTTCTTTTTCTCCTGATAATCTGTCTTGTGTTAATTTTATTATGAGTGCAGCTGCAAGAACTCAAGAAGGGTAGAAGGAGGAATTTTCTCCTCCCTGGCAATGGTTTGTAAATACTTTTTTCCTCCTGTTCTGTGGATTGTCTTTTCACTTTGTTGATAGTTTCTTTCTCTCTGCAGAAGCTTTTTTAGTTTGATGTAGCCTCACTTTAAAAAAAATTTGTTGCTTGTGCTTTAGGTGTGATTTCCAAAATAATTATTACCAAGACCCATGTAAGGAGATTTTTAATATTTTCTTGTAGGGGTTTCATGGTTTCAGGTTTTAGGTCTAAGTCTTTAATCCATTTTGAGTTAATTTTTGTGAGTGATGTAAATTAGGAGTCAAGTTCTATCCTTTTACATGTGAATATCCAATTTTCCCAGCACCATTTATTGAAGAGACTATCTTTTCTCCATTGTGTATTCTTGGCTCCCTCAATGATTCTTGTTTCCCTTCCTTTCTCACACAAAAGTTAGCATACCATATAAACTATTTTGCAATTTGCTTTTTCTATTCAATAGTATATATTAGAAATCACCCCAAATCAGTTACAGAGATTATCTTCATTCATTATGGTATCTGCATACAGAAACTGTAATTGTTAATGGATGTATCACAATTTATTTATTCAATTAGCATCCTATGTTTGGCAGGCTCTTATTCCCAATATTTTGTTATTAAAAATAATGCTGCAGTGAGAAAATCGATGCATATATTTTTCATATTCCTAACAATGAAACTTCAGAGTAAATTCTTAGAAGGATTGCTCTCTGTGTGTGTGTGTGTGTGTGTGTGTGTGTGTGTGTGTGTGTGTGTGCTCCATTGCTCAGTCATTGTCTCTTTGCCACCCCATGGACTGTAGCCTGCCAAGTTCCGCTATCCGTGGAATTTTCCAGGCAAGAACGAGTGAGTTGCCATTTCCTTTCTCCAGGGGATCTTCCTAACCTAGGGACTGTACTTGTGTCTCCTGCATTGGCAGGTAGATTCTTTACCTCTGAGCCACTAGGGAAGTCCATTGGCATTACGATAATTATGTAAGAAGCTGGACATCTTTTTATAAGGTTTAGAGCCATTTTGCATATGTTTTATGGACTGTCAGTTATAATATTACTCGTTTTTAAAATCATGTTTCTGATAATTTTTCCTTAAGTGGTATTAGTTCATTTTGTAGTAGGGAGATAATCTTGTCATCACTGGTAGTTTTTGGAAATGTTTCCTGTTTTCATTTATCATTTTACTTTACAATGTCTTTTCACTTTATAAATGTATTTTAATATAGTTGAATTTATTATGCACTTCTTTTACTGATTTTGAATTTTCAAGCCATAATTGGAAAAGTTTGTCTTTCTCATCCTCAGATTATGATTAATGTATGTTTTTTTCTATTATATATATGAATTCTTTTGGCTTTTTGTTTTGTTGTTTTTTGATCTCCAATCCCTTTTGACTTTATTCTTGTCTATTGTGCAAACTGTAAGTTCAGTTTTGTTTTGTTTTGTTTTCCAAATTTGTATCTAGTTGCCCACAACAAGTTATTAATATAAATCATTTTTCTTCAGTGATTTGAGATGTTTTTATACCCTGGATTTTCTTCTGTACTTAAATATATTTCTGAACTTTCTCTTTTGTCATACTGATTTATCTATCCATGTGTCAGTAACAAGAGGAGGTAGTATTTATCCATTAGTGACTATTAGTCTTGCAAGTACTTCTGTTTATTTTTATTGCTCAATTATTGAGATAGAGGCTGTTGGAAATTCTAGGAAATAACATTTATAGAAACAGTTTTTTCAGCTGAAATTAGTTAGTCTCAATCTTTTTAAATTACCATTTCTGTCTGTACTATGTCAATTTTGAAGTTAGGAAAGACTTTTTGAAAGTCAGTTGTTTAATTTAGTTAACCTGGTAACTTGTAAGGAGGTGTGTTTATTAATGTAAGCTTAAACTTACAGGCTAGTCTCTTTGAAGTTACTTTTATTTTCTTCTCCAGTGAGAATGCTATTATTTGTATATCCAGTGTCATTGACTTTGATTTATTCTTTGATATATGTAACTCAAATGAATAATGAAAAATTTAGAGAATCTGCATAAGAATTGTGTCAAATGGTGTTTCAAGAGTGAAAGAAACACAGTTTCATTCAAATGGTCTTTTCACGTGCGTCTTTATTAATCATCAGACACAAACGTTCTGTCAGAATAGATTGTTTCTGTTAAGTTTGCATTAATTTACATTGCTCTAATAATTTTAAGAAAGTAGAACATCTAACATACTATATTATTATTTCTTATTGTCTTTAAATTTCTGCTATGGTATTCAAAATAGCAGTAATATTACTTTAGGGAAAATATGATTCTGAAAACAGTTTACATTTGCTGAGTTCTCTGACATATGCTGTAATAGCAACTGTTTATCTGGCTTTTCCACACTGCACAGTGGTATGCTGACTGCAGTGATTGGTCTTGATATTTTTTATAACAATGTCTGTATGGTTTCTTTCAAAATAGAATTTTCTGAAGACAATGAAAAGGTTAATTACCAATCATTTAATTCATACTATTAAAATGAGAATTACATATTCTCCTAGGCTGTTGACTTAAAACAAAGGTTGTCAAAGCATGACCAATAAACCAAATCTGCCCATCTGCCTTGTTTTCTAAATAAAGTTTTATTGAAACACAGCCATGCCATTTGTTACTTACTCTCTGCACTGTGGTGGCAGAGGTGAATAGGTATGACAGAGGTCATATGACCCTCAAAACCTGAAATATTTACTATCAGGCCCTTTAGAAATAGTATTCGCTGATCCCTGATTTAGAATAAACCACATAAAGCAAATTGTAAAAAATACAAAGCAATATTTTATCATTTATCTATGCCATATATTATAGATTGAATATTTGTGCCCTCCCAAAATCTATATGTTGAAATCCTACATCCCGAGGGTGATGATATTAGGATGTGCTTATTGTTGTTTAGTTGCTAAGTCATGTCCAACTTTTGCGACCTCATGGACTGTAGCCTGCCAGGCTTCTCTGTTCATGGGATTTCCCTGGCAAGAACACTGGAGTGGGTTGCCATTTCCATCTCCAGGGGATCTTCCTGACTCAGGTATTAAACCCAAATCTCCTGCTTTGGGAAGGGATTCCTTACCACTGAGCCACCAGGGAAGCTTTAGTCTCCTTATAAAAGAGGTCTGCAGAGCACCCTGCACTTTGTGCCACGAGAAGATACAAAAAGTGATCAGTTTGCACATGGGGAGAGGGCTCTCTCACCTTTGCTGGTTTCTCTCGGGCTCACAATGGATTGAAGTTTGTTGGATAATAGCTTGAGCTAATAAGTCCAAAGTAGTCTCACATCTGCTAACAGACAGGTCTTGACTTTTATCCAGGAGACCTCAGTTCTCTGTATAATAGTATGGCTCCTTCCCCATACCTGGCTCAGTGTTCCAAGGGAACACTGCCTTTATAGGCAGAAACCACATGAAAGAGTGCACTGAGTATCTGTCAGTTCTGTTAGGCAGAAGTCAAGCTTCATTCATCATTATAGTACTAGTTAGCATGGTTTTGTAGAACAGAACAACAAATAGGTAAACTTATGAACAACAAAGCAGAATTGAGAGAGAATAAGCTTAACCACTGTGATCTTTGAGGGCAAATCTCTGAAATGAGTTCATAACATTCCCTGCTATGTCCTGAGCTGCATGGAGAAGATCTGTGCTAAGAACTGCTTATTTGTTTGTTCTGTCTTGTTAGGTGTTGATTACCATTGACCATGATAGTGGATTAGACCAAATATGAAGAAAGGTGAAAATATAAGCCTCGTATAAGTGTGTATGCAATGTTAACATACAGTGTTAAGACAGCTCTTCTACAGGCTGCAAATTCATGAAGGAATTTCCAACTCCAGAACTATATTTACTCCGTGGAATTCAGCTGTCTGTAAACAAATTTTAACATGCCAGACCCTAGACCTTCATAAGACTGCAATGTTTCCTTTCAGGCCAGTGACTTATGAGTGCCTGTAGTGTTTACTTGAAAGGTCTTATTAAGTTAAATTGTGCACTAAAGTAGCAATCATGTTGCTCTACTTCAGTCAATTTGAGTCAGAGAACATAAATATTTTTAAAGTAAAATATATTGCAGTACTCTGTGTATGACTGGGACACCTTGGATACATAAAAGATAAATGAACATAAGAAGGATAGAAAACAAGTCTAGAGAAATAAACTATATGTATAGACCAGATAGCCTTCATTTTAGAAAATGGCTAAGTTCAAACAAATGGCATTAACTTTTATGTCTGAAACCTTCAAATTTATAATTATTTTTAGTGTGAGAGTCAGTATTTCTCATATGGAGAGATTTTTAATAATCTTTATAAACATTAATTTAGTTGCCTTTATAAACAATGAAATTTAAGGTTAACACTGGAGGCTGGCAATACTGAGAATTCTTTTCTCAATGATGCATGTTCATGTTATGCTCATTTAAATGATTCTCCCTATACTTTCCAAATATCCACTTAACAGTGGGAAGATTTTAGCACAGAAAGATTGTTTACAAGGGACTCATACGTAATCACTGAGCAAAACTAAGATTTAACAAAAGTCCCTCATAAACTTCATACTTCCTATGTCACATTTGAAACTCACGTTTAAAATGACACAAAGGTGAGAAAGTATTAATTTTTTAATCATGATATTATTTTTGCTTAATAAGGACATATTTAGTACTAAGCATTCATAGTATAGAAACTCCATAATTCCTTTACTTACTTTGTCCTCACAATAGCAATTATAGGTAGTTCTTCATATTCCATTGTTCAGACAAAGAAGCAAGTTAAACAAAGCGATGAACTTACCCAGGGTAAGTGATAGAGCCAGAATTCAAATCCAGACCTGCCCTACCACAAAACCCATGCTGTGTACACTCCACTGTGCAATCTCTGTAATCATGTGTATTATCATTGTAATCATGTTTACTAAGCATTGTATGTTATCCTAAATGAGTTGTTGATCTGATAGTTAGATGTTTTCACCTCTTTCTAAATATCATAGAATGACTAAGTGGCTAGTCAGAGGCCTGCTGGGCCATTTGTGGTCCCACTAGAAAAAGCGGACTTCTTCAAGCTGCTGAAACCTTTTGTCATTCCAGTTCCGTGGGTATTCTTTTATCTGGCATTGTTCCCTGATCAACTTTATATTATTGTAGAATGTAGCCCCACTAAAAGAGAAATGAGCTTTAAGTACAGATAAGCTTAGATCCCAGAACCAGCCTTTCCCTTATTTAGGCAGACTGTTCTCTGAGCTTTGGAGTCTTCATTTGCAAAATAAAGATAATAATTGCATCTAACTCAACTTACTGAGTTCTGGTGAGAAATAAAGGAGCATTAGGTGTGGAATTTTGTCACCAAAAGTGATTACTCATAGCCATTTTATTGCTTTACCCTAGACATGTTAGATACTTAATTTACAATTTCTATTCTTTGTTAAATAACACTTCTTTTTGTTCCCCTTGAGTCTTAACAGAATGGTTTGTACATGCCAGGCACTAAGCTGGTATCTGGATAGAGCAGTGGACAAGGGAGGAGGAAAAGAAAGGTAAACAGGTAACTAGATATAGGAGAGGTTAAAAATATCTGAGAGGTTTCCCGTCTCAGTAACTGGGGGAAAAAATGAAACTCTTTAAAAGGAAAAGGGAAATTAGAAAAAGTAATGAAATCAGAAATGGCAACCTGCTCCAGTATTCTTGCCTGGAAAGTTCCATGGACAGGGGAGCCTCACTGTCTACTGTCCATGGGATCACAAAGAGTTGGACATGACTGAGAGACTGAGCATGTGCACACACACGCATACACACACACACACACACACACACACACACACATATACACACACTCTAAGGCAGAGAAGTAGTGTTAGTAATGTTTAGGCTGAGAGCATGATTCTGGATGGGAATTGTCCTCACTGCATTTGGAGCATTAAGAATATAAATTGAACAAGATATTTTACCTAAAACTTCAATTTTAGAATTTGTTAGATTGAGTGACAATTAAAATCCAGAGGTCACTCTATTAAAAAAAAAAAATTGAAAGGTCAGGCACAGTCCATGGGGCATGCTCTTGTTTACAAGAATAAGAACAAGAAGGAGAAGTGGTGAGGTGATGTGTTAATTAACTAGATAGGAGGAGTCTTCTCACAATGTTTATGTGTTTTATTTGTATTTTATTTGTCAATTTTACCTCTCTGGATAGGCATAGACCTCTGAGGCATGCTCTTATTTACAGGTAGGAATCACAGGAATTTCTGCATACATTTGAGAGATATAAAACATGAGAGTAAGAAAGAATTTGCAAGAGCAGAGTCTAAGAGAAGCCAGTCAGATGCTGCAGTATGCTTCTTACTTGCTATATAACTTAGATCTCTGAACTCATTTATGCTTCTACAAAATGGGAATAGTATCACATCCTTTGAATGTGTGTGTTAAGAATTAAAACACGTAAAGAAATGGGCAGGCAGGTGTGGTAGGTAGAATAAGAGTACTGGTGCTGGAGGGTGCAATTCTGTCTCTATCCCTCAATGACTCTCAACTCTAAAAAGTTGACAGCCTCAACTACTCGGGGTCTGTTCTTTTTTTCTTTCAGTTTTATTGACATACAATTGACAAATAAAAATGTAAGGCATTTAAACTGTGTTAATACATTGTGGTGATTTGCTATATTGAATACATACTTTGTCAACAAAGGTCCGTCTAGTCAAGGCTGTGGTTTTTCCAGTAATCACATATGGATGTGAGAGTTGGACTGTAAAGAAAGCTGAGCGCCGAAGAATTGATGCTTTTGAACTGTGGTGTTGGAGAAGACTCTTGAGAGTCCCTTGGACTGCAAGGAGATCCAACCAGTCCATCCTAAAGGAGATCAGTCCTGGGTGTTCATTGGAAGGACTGATGTTGAAGCTGAAACTCCAATACTTTGGCCACCTGATGCGAAGAGCTGACTCATTTGAAAAGCCTCTGATGCTGGGAAAGATTGAGGACAGGAGGAGAAGGGGATGACAGAGGATGAGATGGTTGGATGGTATCACCTACTCAGTGGACATGATTTTTTAACAAGCTCCAGGAGATGGTGAAGGACAGGAAAGTCTGGCGTGCTGTAGCCCATGGGATACAAAAAGTCTGACATGACTGAGCGAATGAACAACAACAGTTCTTTGATGCTCTGTTACTTTTTTCTTCAATCCTTTTTCCCTCTGTTCTTCTTATATTTGGGAATATCTATGGGTATTTCTTCAAATTTACTAATTCTTTCTTCTCCCAGGTTGAATCTTTCATTTAGCATCACAAGTGAGATTTTCATTTACTATGTTATGCTTCAACTTCAATATTTTCCTTGTTTTTTTTTTAAATAATGAAAACCTATATTTGTTGATTCACTATTGTTATGCTTTAATTCTTTGAACATATATATAATACCTAATTTGAAGCCTTTTAAATTAATTTTTATTGGAGTATAGTTGCTTTACCATGTTGCATTATTTTCTACTGTACGGCATAATGAATCAACCATACATATTCATATGACCCCTTCTTTTGGACTTCCTTCGCATTCAGATCAACACAGTGCCTTAAGTAGAGTTCCCTGTATTGTATAATATATTCTCGATAGTTATCTATTTTATACATAATATCAGTAGTGTATATGTGTCAATCCCAGTTTCCCAACTTCTCCCACCACCCCCTTCCCCCTTGGTATCCATATATTTGTTCTCTTTATCTTTGTCTCTCTTTCTGCTTTGCAGATAATTTCATCCGTATCATTTTTCTGGATTCCACATATATTCATTAATATACAATATTTGTTTTTCAGTTTCTGACCTTCTTCACTCTGTATGACACCCTAGGTCCATCCACTTCTCTACAGATGACCCATTTCCATTACTTTTTGTGGAAGAGTAATGTTCCATTATGTATGTGTATGTACCACGCCTTCCATACCCGTTCCTTCGTTGATGGACATTTAGATTGTTTCCATGTCCTGGAAGCAGCACTACCTAGAATGTTTAGAATAGTGCTGCTATGAATTTTGGGCTACATATCTTTTTGAATTATGCGTTTTTGGTCGTTTATGCCCTGTAGTGTGGTTGCTGGGTCACATGGTAGTTCTAGTTTTAGTTTTTTAAGGAACCTCAATATTGTTTTCCATAGTGACTGTATCAGTTTAAACTCGTACCAACAGTGCATGGGAGTTCCCTTTTCTCCACACCCTCTTCAGCATTTATTGTTTGTAGATTTTTTATGATGATCATTCTGACCAGTATGAGGTGATACCTCATTGTAGTTTTGATTTGCATTTCTCTAATAATTAGTGATGTTGAGCATGTTTAATATGCTTGTTGGCCATCTGTATGTCTTCTTTGAAGAAATGCCTATTTAGGTCTTTCACCTACTTTTTGATTGGGTTGTTTATTTCCTTGATATTGAGCTGCTTGAGCTATTTTTTTTTAATTTAAATTTATTTTAATTGGAGGCTAATTACTTTACAATATTGTATATTTTGGACATTGATCTTTTGTCAGTCCCTTTGTTTAAATTATTTTCTCCCATTCTGAGGGTTATCTTTCATCTTGTTTACGGTTTCCTTTGATGTGCAAATGCACTTAATTAGATCCTATTTTTTTTTTAATATTTCCATAACTCTAGAAGGTGGGTCAAAAAAATACCTTGCTGTTATTTATGTCAAAGCATTTTCTGCCTGTGTTTTCCTCTAACAGTTTAGATGTCTGGAGTTATATTCAGGTCCTTAATTCGTTTTGAGTTTATTGTTGTGAATGGTGTTAGAGAATGTTGTCATTTCATTATTCCACATGTGCGTGCACGCGTACCCAGTCATCTCTGACTCTTTGTGACCCTTTGGACTGTAGCCTGCCTACAGTCCATGGGATTTCCCAGGCAAGAATACTGGAGTGGGTTGCCTTTTCCTTCTCTAGGGTGTCTTCCTGACCCAGAGATTGAACCTGCATCTCCTGTGTCTCTTGCATTGCAAGAGGATTCTTTACCCACTGAACCATTTGGGAAGCCCTACTTTTTTACATGTAACTGTCCAGTTTTCCCAGCACCACTTATTGAAGAGTCTATCTTTTCTCCATAGCATATTCCTGTCTCCTTTGTCATGCATTAGTTGACCATAGGTGTGTGAGTTTATCTCTGGACATCTTATCCATTCTAAATGTAATAGTTTGCATCTGCCAACGCCAGATATCTTGAGGGATGCCATAGGGTTTTGCAGTCTGCCAAGGATATTACATAGCCCTCTTTCCTGTACCGTTATTCCTTTACCATTATTTTGGCACAGCTGATGCTAATATGGGAGGGAAAACTACCACATTTTACTTTGTATGTGCATCTAGCAACTCTTTCAGAGGCCCTTGACTCAGTGCTGTTTCCCATGGTATTTTGTGTGATATAGTTTTATCTATCTAGCAGCTTTGGACTCCCTAAATTCCCTAGGCTGCTGTCCACATCTTGTCCTTGTGTACAACATTGAGAGGTTTTTCTAGGAGAGAGCCATATCTGGGTGAGAACAGTGTGAGAAGTCAGAATAAACTGTAACAAATTTAGAATAAGGCTTTTCTTCAAGAAACTGGCCTCTTTTCCCATCTTGATTAAGGAACTAAAAAATTAAGATCTTCTGATGGCCTGAATCCTTAGATCAAAGAGAAGGATCTCCAAATCTGAGACTGTTAATTTTGTATGGGTGTGTTGGCCTGAGATGATAGTCTCTCGGTTGTGAGAGTACCCTGTTTTTACAGTGTGTGGCCAAACTCTCTGCAAATGGAAATGTTTGCAGAGTGTTGGGCATGTTAGCTCTGTCCTGCTGTCTTTGTGGTTTTTGTCCTCCCACTATGGTCCAGGTCCCTAACCAGCACTGTGTCTTGTCATGTCAGCCCCATTGGCTATCTTGTTGTACTCTGAGGTACCACTGCCTCTGCTGGATGAGTTTTATTTCCTTCAAAAAAGGAGATAAAAACATTAGAATTGGAGTATGCCTTTCTTTCTTCCTTTTCTTTTCCCTTTCTTTTCTAATTTTAAATTTCTAAATAATTTCAAACTTAAGAAAACCTAACAAAAATATATTATGACATATGTTTATTCTTCCAGAATCATTTGAGATTAAGTTGAAGAGGAGGTGTCCTTTTATCACTATGTACTTCAATGTGTATTCATTCTTCTTTTCACTTTTACTTTAAATATTAAGAGAAATGGATGGGTCCCAAATGTTTGTATATTATAAGGTGTTGATTTAAGCAGTTATGGAGTTCTGTACATAAGATCATATCATCTAAAAACAGAAGTGATTTTATTTATTCCTTTTCACTCTGTATGCATTTTATTTCCCTGTTATCTAGTTGCTATGGCTAGAATTTCCAGGACTGTTATGAACAGGGGTCCTCAAAGCAGACATCCTTGCCTATTCCTAATCTTAGAGGAAAAGTTTTCAGTCTTTTACCACTGAGTACAGTGTTCACTCTGGATTTTTCATATATGTCTTTATATTGGGGTAGTTTCCTTTTTTTTTTTTTCTTTTTAAAAATATTTATTTACGTGGCTGTATCTGAAAGAGATGGGAATACTATACCACCTGACCTGCCTCTTGAGAAACCTGTATGCAGGTCAGGAAGCAACAGTTCGAACTGGACATGGAACAACAGACTGGTTCCAAATAGGAAAAGGAGTACGTCAGGCTATATATTATCACCCTGCTTGTTTAACTTATATGCAGAGTACATCATGAGAAACACTGGGCTAGAGGAAGCACAAGCTGGAATCAAGTTTGCCAGGAGAAATATCAATAACCTCAGATATGAGATGACACCACCCTTATGGCAGAAAGTGAAGAAGAACTAAAGAGCCTGTTGATGAAAGTGAAATAGGAGAGTGGAAAAAGTTGGCTTAAAGCTCAACATTCAGAAAACTAAGATCATGACATCCGGTCCCATCACTTCATGGCAAATAGATGGGGAAACAGTGGAAACAGTGGCTGATTTTTTATTTTTCTGGGCTCCAAAATCACTGCGAATGGTGATTGCAGCCATGAAATTAAAAGACGCTTGCTCCTTGGAAGGAAAGTTATGACCAACCTAGATAGCGTATTAAAAAGCAGAGACATTATTTTGCCAACAAAGGTCCATCTAGTCAAGGCTATGGTTTTCCAGTATTCACGTGTGGATGTGAGAGTTGGACTATAAAGAAAGCTGAGTGCCGAAGAATTGATGCCTTTGAACTGTGGTGTTGGAGAAGACTCTTGAGAGTTCCTTGGACTGCAAGGAGATCCAACCAGTCCATCCTAAAGGAGATCAGTCCTGGGTGTTCATTGGTAGGACTGATGCCAAAGCTGAAACTCCAATACTTTGGCCACCTGATGCGAAGAGCTGACTCATTTGAAAAGACCCTGATGCTGGGAAAGATTGAGGGCAGGAGGAGAAGGGGACGACAGAGGATGAGATGGTTGGATGGCATCACCGACTCGATGGACCTGAGTTTGAGTGAGCTCCGGGAGTTGGTGATGGACAAGGAGGCCTGGAGTGCTGCAGTTCATGGGGTCACAAAGAGTCTGACACGACTGAGCGACTGAACTGAACCAGGTCTTAGTTGTGGCATGCAGTATCTTTGATCTTCATTGCAGCATGCAATATCCCCAGTTACCATATCCCAGATACTTTGTTGCAGCATGTGAACTCCCATTCACAGCATGCAGGATCTAGCTCCTGAACCCAGGATCAAAATCCAGCCCCCTGCATTGGGAACACAGAGTCCCAGCCACCGGACCACCAGTGAAGTCCCAGGAGTGGTTTCCTTCTATTTCTAGTCTGTTTAGTGTTTTTTATCATTAAATGGTGTAGAATTTTGTCATATGCTTTTTCTGCATCAATTGGGATGGTCATTTTTCCCCTTTATTCTATCAATGTAGTATATGATGTTGATGGATTTTGATATGTTGAACTATTCTTGCGTGTCAGAATAAATTCCACTTGGTCATGGTCTATATTCCTGTTATTATACTGCTAAATTCTATTTGCTTGTATTTTGTTGAGGAGTTTTGCATCACTGTTCCTAAGGGATATTGATCTGTAATTTCCTTTTTTGAAGTGCTTGTCTAGCTTTGGTGTCTGGGTTACCTTATTAGACTCTTCACTTTTCTGCAGTCTTTTTTTATTCTTTTCCTCAGACTCAATAACCCATATTGTCCTATTTTCAAGGTCACTGATTCTTTCTTCTGCCTGGTTTCATTTGCCTTTGAATCCTTCTAGTCAATTTTTTTATTCACTTCTTCATTTTAGGTCCAAAATTTCTTTCTGCTTTCTTTTTAGGTTTTTTGAATCTCTTTATTAATATGTCCATTTTATTCATATATAGCTTTTTAAACTTTATCTACAACTTCCTTTAGTTCTTTGAGTATCTTTAATATTTAATGTTTAGTATATCTTATATCAGCTCTTTTTCAGGGACAGTTTCTGTTGATTTACTTTTTGCCTTTTAATGGGCTGTACTTTCCTGTTTTTTGTGTCTTGTGATTTTGGAAGAATTGAAAACCTGACAGATTGTATTATAAGAATTCTTAATGTGGGTATGTGTATGTGTACTCTTATATTTATCCTTCTTTGAATATATTAATATTCTTGGATGTATTGGTGCGTAATTTTTATAAAGTTTTGGAGATTTTTTAAAAACTTTCATTTCCTCAAACTTTTTTTTTTTCCTGTTCTTCCTCTCCTCTTAGGATTCCGATCACACATATATAATTTGGATAAATTATATTCCTACATCTGCGAATTCAGTGATCATCTATAATATCTAATCTGATAATAATTTTACCCAATGAAATTTTCATTTCAGTTATTATTCAGTAGCAAAATTCAGTTATTGAATTTTTACTTCCATGAAACTTTTTCATTTCAGCTCTGGAATTTCCCCTTATTTTTTGTTTCCTACAAGTATGTCTTCATTATGTTCATATTTTCCTTTACATCTGTTTTATACATCACTTATATTTATGTTTTGTATCATTTAACATCCTTATTTATTAATTTTACCATCTCTTTCCTTTCCAGGTTTCCCATTATTGGGTAATTTCTCCTGGTTATAGGTACATTTTTCTCCTTCTTTACCTATCATATAAATTTTGTTTACATGCTGGACTTTGTGATTTTACGATGCTAGTAAATTTTCTTCTCCTTGAAAGAATTTTAGACTTTTATTAGCATGCAGTTAAGTTGATTGAAGATTCTTTGGAGGCTTGCTTTTTTTAAATATAAATTTATTTATTTTAATTGGAGGCTAATTACTTTACAATATTGTAGTGGTTTTGCCATACATTGACATGCTTTTAAGTCCTTTAGTGGAAGTTCCAAAGTCATTCTAGTTTTAAATTATCCCCGTTTCAGAAGTGCAGCCCTCTGTAGTCTCTAGAGAATGCCTGAGTTATTACTGAGATCTGTGCACTCTCACTGGATGGAATTTGATTCATTCACACACCCAGTAGAAGCTGTCCAAACTGTCTTAGAATTTTCTGGTAATTTTTCTCAAAGTTGATCTTAGCAGGTTTCAAAGAATTTTACTCCACAAGGGTATCCTTTGATATTTATTCATATATTGAAGGAAAATCTTTACATATTTCCCTAACAGTCTTCTTTTTAGCATAGCTCAATCTCCTGTGGAACTCTAATCCACAAAGTCTAACTGTCTTGACCTCTCCTTCATCTAGTTTTTTTCTCATTTCAGCATAATTTCTGGGTCCCTTTTAGGTTTTTCTTAGTACCACAGTCCAGTATTCACTTACAAGAAGAAAGCCTGGAGAATGGTAGAGGCTGTTTATTTGTTTACCTTTTCTCCAAAACCATCATGCTGTGCTAATTGTTGTCCATTGATTGAAAAAGTTATTTCCTTATTTTATCCAGTTTTCTAATTGTTTATGGGAAGGATGCTAAGTTTCAACCCTATTACTCTCTGATAGCCATTACAAAGTTCTCTTCTTAGGTATTTTAATGAGAAAAGAAGAAAGAGTCTCATAAAAACAGAGATTCTTCAAGGAAAACTTCAGAAAACAAAAGTAGGACCTTTTCTAATGATACGACCTGATGTGAAGTGTCTAGGACAAGAAGTACTCACTCATGGCAGGTGCCTGGCTGGAAAATGGGTCAGAGAAACATAGGGAGATTGTCTGGGTGCCTACTTTCTATGACTCTGAAGACCACAGAGCATTGCCCCATCCTCACCCCATTCACTTTACTCTCAAGTCACTACTCTACCTTTCTCTCCATTCTAAAAAGTTCATGGATAGAGAAGTTATTCTTTCATCATAAACATTATTATTATACACCAGAAAAGGCTGATCCCTAGGGCATTGAAATATTGACATCAACTATGAATTACTGGTACCTTGGACTGCAAGGAGATCCAACCAGTCCATTCTGAAGGAGATCAGTCCTAGGTGTTCATTGGAAGGACTGATGCTAAAGCTGAAACTCCAATACTTTGGCCACCTCATGTGAAGAGTTGACTCATTGGAAAAGACCCTCATGCTGGGAGGGATTGGGGGCAGGAGGAGAAGGGGACGACAGAGGATGTGATGGCTGGATGGCATCACCGACTCTATGGACATGAGTTTGAGTAAACTCCAGGAGTTGGTGATGGACAGGGAGGCCTGACGTGCTGTGATTCATGGGGTCACAAAGAGTCAGACACAACTGAGTGACTGAACTGGACTGAACTGAACTGAACTTGCTAAGATTCGGTAGGAGTAAGACTTGTGACCCTGATGGACTTTCTGAGACCTCTGTCTGCCAAGAGGACTGAATTCAATCTACTGACCCTTTCTCTTATTTTTCCCTTTGCATGCAGCCTGGATGAGGTGCCTTTCCTCATGCATGATTATGACCTGAGAAGAACAACCAATATCTTGGAAGTCATGCCAAATGCCTCTGACGAACAGAGTAGCTTTTTTTATTGGGATTTCCTGTCAACTCTGAATGCAGGCAAATGGTTTGCAGATTCATGGGTAAGACACATTCCCCAGGTCAAAAAATCTGTATTTACTCCCTCTTGTATAGTCATATGCTGCTCCTGGAGATAAGCACACTATGTACAGTGTAATTTTGATGCAAGTGTGAATGAATCTACTTGAGAGAGTTGGAAAGCATTTCATGCATAGGTATCATTTGAACTAAAATAAGATCATTATTAAGAGGAACCATGGGCATTGATGGATTAATGGTGGTTTGTTTCAGAGATTATAGTATACTGGAGCAAGAGGAGATATATCTCTGTGTGTGTGTGTGTGTGTGTGTGCATGAATGTGTAAGAAAGAAAGGAAGGAGAGGTAGGGAGGAGATGGGAGAAACAGACGGAGAGAATAATCAGGAAAATATGTTATGAGGAGACTAGCATTGCTTAAATAACAAGTTAGAGAGTTTAGAATTATCCTGAATATTTTAAATAGGTAAAACAAAAGGTCAAATTTGCATGTGATAAAAGTCAAGCCTGCCTTCTCAAGAAAGTTAAAACAAACTTACGTTTTCTATGTTATCATATGTCCAGAGAGAATCTACATGAATTCAGTTTTATCAATCAAATGTACTCATTTTGAGTCTTTGATTTTGACAACAAATATCTGAGCAGGGCATACAGCAAGCATTCATATTGCTAGCACCTTTGGCAGCAGAGCTAAGATAGTTGGGGGCAGCTGTAGTAATAGCTCTCTTATCAGTTAATGTGTAATTAGGAAAACAATTTTCAAGTACTTTTAGTTATGTACTAGTTGGAATGGAATTTTATTTATCTCTAATGTTAATCTAGAGGATCCATGTAATCTTTTTCATGTTAAAAGAGTGAGAAGTAAAGAGCTATGTGAGGGTAAATTTATGCACTTCAAATGTATTCTGTTAACTAGTGTTAATACAAGGAATAGCTAAAGATTGATTTGTAATGACTGTATCACCTCAGAATACTTATTATCATATGAATACATACCCTATAAGCACTATTTCCATATATGAAAGTAGTGGGATCAATCTGATAGTCCAAGTGTCTATATGTAGGCTCTGTACATGTCTCATCATACATGAATAGACACATAGAAACTAGAGATGCTTTATTAAAATGCATATATTGGCTTAGTTAGTCATAGGTGATGTTTTGTCTAATGTGTGTTCCAGATGAATAAGCTGTTATTGTATCTGTTGTGTAACATATGGCTGGTAAAAGTCTCCATGGTAAGTGGTGTGATTAGATATGTTATTGTAATAAATTTTGGTGGCTTCTTTTAGGATTAACAGTTTTTTCTTAGCATATTTAGATTATATGCTTGAAGTGCTTTGTTTTGCTGTTGCTTTAGCTACTGAGGAGTATCCTGAAACCTCAGGTTCAAATATGGTTATCTAAGCAGCTTTATTTTCAGGTTTGTTTATGTTTTCTTTACTTGCATGCTATATATTTTAAAGATTTGAATGTTTGGATAATTTTCCGAAGAAAAATTGGTTTTCTTTGTGAAAAATACTCCGGGTTTCTCTTCATTTGGATAGGTATAATTATGGATTGAAATGGTGGTGAGTTGATGATTATTTGTTAGTACATTTGTTTTTCTTGAGATTACATGTGAAAATTAAGTAGTTAATCTGATCGGTGATGAAATAAAAAAAGATACAAAAATTCTGGGAGTTGTCTCTGGAAGCTTAGCTGAGTTCCTGTTTCTCCAGTAAAACCCCTTTGTGTGGGACATCTTTATATCCTTTTGTGAAAGTATAAATCTCAAAATTACAGAGCTATAATTCTCATGCATATAGACAGTAAACAGAGTACGAGTTTTATTTAGCATATTCATGTGGGAACAAGCAGGATGACAAACCCCACTCAAAAGAAAAGTGAGAAACCTACATGCAAATACTCAGTGCAACAAAGAAATACTAAAATTGCATTGCTTAGTTGGATACAAATCTAGTGTATTGTTTTGGTTAATATACTCTGTGAAAATAAAGTTTACTTTTAGAGTTCTCTTCTCTATCAAAACTCATTTGCATCTTTACCACACAAAAATCTTTTCCTCTTTTATCAGTTTTCCAAAAGTCAACATCTAACTTTACATAGTCTGTCCCTAATTAATAATAAATAATTCAAAGAAAGATACATTCCCTTAAGAGATGACACTTAGGTACCTGGTAAGAAAAAAAATGTGCTACCATAATACTGGAGGGTTCAACAAGCCTTATTTCTGAGTTTTGAATAATTTAGTTCCCCTCTTGTGATCATAAATAAACTCTATAGACTATTTAGAGGCTGTGCTCATTGTGATTTGTGTTATTTGTCTTTATTGATTTACATCAGTGCAGTTAAAAGAGTTGGTTACTACACATAAGGTTCCTTGTTGTATAATCAGCAAAACTAGAGTCAGATTGTGTTGTACAACTACTAAGGCTATTAAATGAGGTTCTGTCTAGAGAGTACATAAGGAGTCTAGAATTTCACTTTTAATAGTCCCTGTCATTCCAGGACTCTTTTGCTCACTACTACTTTAAAAGTTAGAAGTTCACTTGAACCAGGTTTCACATCTATAGCTACAAATATGTGCCAGTTTCTCTTTCCTTTTCCTGCTAGTCATTGATCTTTCTTACCTGTAATGCTGAAACAATGTACATCTTGACTCAATGTACAAGAGTCATGCCTGACTCTTTGCAATCCAATGGACTGTACAGTCCATAGAATTTTCCAGGCCAGAATACTGAAGTGGGTAGCCTTTCCCTTCTCCAGGGGATCTTCCCAACCCAGGGGTCAAACCCAGGTCTCCTGCATGGCAGGTAGATTCTTTACCAGCTAAGCCACCAGGGAAGCCCCCGTGTACATCAGGGAACACCAGATAGTTTGCCTAGGAAGGCTCATAGGCATTGGTTCCAAATACTGATCAGATATGTGTCCTTAGTGAGGACCAGTGGCTTGTCATATTCGATTGAATGACATTTATTCTCAGATATGATCCTTCAGATATGACCTTTACAACACAATCAGTTTTTCCAGTTATATCCCAGTGTAAAGGGGCACATATTTTTATTCAGTTTATGAAAATAACTGCATTGCCCTGAAACATAGTGACTCAGTAAAGAGAATTTGTACCTAAATTCAGAGGAGTGGTGAGAACAAGTTATTAAATATTGGGTTGGCCAAACAGCTCCTTAAGCTATTAAGTAAAAATGAAGGACATTTTTTTCATTTTCACCAAGAAGTTTATTAAACAACGTATTCACCATTTTGTTCCACTACCTTCTGCCATTTTTCTGGCAACTTCATAATTCTCTCTTCAAAACGTTTTATCTTTGTGAGCAAAGAACTATTCCAGGTGCCTTGTACAATCTTTCAGGAAACTTAAATTTTTTCCACTAAGAGAATTTTTTAAAGACCAAAATCAATGGAAATCCAAAGATGCAATGTCTA
The DNA here is from genome assembly GCF_032405125.1 of Capricornis sumatraensis. NCBI lineage: Eukaryota > Metazoa > Chordata > Mammalia > Artiodactyla > Bovidae > Capricornis > Capricornis sumatraensis. Next base: position 57,373,012 of record NC_091084.1, on the reverse strand, counting down.
ATGAATATTGCAGTTGAATCAGAACTTCCCAACCAAACCATAACAGTTTTTGCCTGATCATCAAAGAAACATGCAGGCTTGCATTACCCTGATGGACGATTATTTTCTGCTGACTAATTCTGGATACTTTTCATTGAATGCTGCTTTCAGTTGGTCTGAGAGCAATACTTGTGGAATTAGTCATTTGGTCTTCCAGAATGAGCTCATAATAGAGGACTCCCAATCCCACCATATTCACATTATCAGCTTCTGTGGATGAGGACCAGGTGTGGTTGGTGGTGGTTCATTTTGCTTGCCCCACAATCACTTCTGTTCCACATTATTGTACAATATCCACTTTTCATCACCAATCACAATTTGTTTTTAAAATGAAACATTTTCATTATGTTTAAGTAGAGAATCGCATGCAGAAATTCTTTCAAGGTCTTTTTCACTTAACTTATGTGGAACCCAAACATCAAAGCAATAAACATAACCAAGCTGGTACAAATGATCTTTAACACCTGACTTGGTTATTTTGAGTATGTCGACTATCTCCCTTGTGGTATAACTTTGATTGTTCTCAATTAATGTCTCGATTTGGTCACTATCAACTTCAACTGGCCTCCAGTCTGTTTAGAAATCTCCAGCCCTGAACTTCACAAACTACTTTTGACGTGTTCTATCAGTCACAGCACCTTCTCCATACACTGCACAAATCTTTTTTTAAATTTCAGTTGTGTTTTGCCTTTCTTGAAATAATAAAGCATAATATGCTGAAAATTTTGCTATTTTATTCCATCTTCCATATTAAAATGGCTACACAATTGCTGTATGATTCAGGGAGCTCAGATTCAGTGCTCTGTAACAACCTAGAGGGATGGAATGGGGTGGGAGTGGAAGGGAAGTTCAAGAGGGAAGGGACCTATGTATACCTATGACTGACTCATGTTGCTCTACAGCAGAAATCAACATAATAAAAAATGTCATTATGAAACATTAAAGATGAAGTAAAATAGCTACATAAAAATTCACCAATTTTGATAACTTTTTAAAAAGTTTTTAAGTAGTCTAGCAATTTTTCTCATTTGAAAAGACCCTGATGCTGGAAAAGATTGAAGGTGGGAGGAGAAAGGGACGACAGAGGATGAGATGGTTGGATGGTGTCACCAGCTCAATGGACATGAGATTGAGTAAGCTGTGGGAGTTGGTAATGGACAGGGAATCCTGGCATGCTGCAGTCCATGGGATCACAAAGAGTCAGACACAACTGAGTGACTGAACTGAATTGAATGACAGCTGTCACAATAGAATCTAACAAAATTGTTTCAAATGAAGCTAGACAGCTAAGAGCTTCTAGAACCATCTTACGGAAAAAAATGAATGAACCTTTTGGCCAACTCAGTATTTATGATGTTATGTATTGTTGATGTTTAAACCCTTTTATCATTACATCGTGACTTTCTTTGTTCCTTGTTACCATTTGCTCTAAAGTTTATTGTGTTGGGCATAAGTATAACTACATTTGCTTTCTTTTGATTATAATTTGCATGGAGTATCATCTTCAGTCCCTTCATTTTGAGTCTGTGTGTATCTTTAGAACTGAAACAAGTATCCTGAAGACACCATACAGTTAAGTCTTATTTTTTAATCCATCCTGCCACTCTGTGCCTTTTGATTGGTGAGTTCAATCCATTTACATTTCAGATGATTGTTGATATGTAAGAACTTACTACTGCAAATTTATCTTTTGTTTTCTGGTTGTTCCATATCTCCATTGTTTCTTTTTTCTTGTGTTTCTGTCTTACTTTGTAAATCAGTGATTTTCTGTGATTGCTTGCTGAGTTTTCCTCTTTATGTTTACTATCTGTGTTCTAGACTTTTGTTTTCTGAGTATCCTGGGGTTTGCATAGGACATCTTTCTCATAGAATAAATAGTCTTTTTCCTGTTGATAGCAATTTTTCTTAATTTGCCGTCCTCCCTTTTTATATTTTCTCTGTAGAAATTATCTCTTTTTATTCTAGAGTTTGTTGCCACATTGTAGTAGCTATAGTTACTTACGAAGCTCCTTCCTTTAACCTTTATATGATAGTTTAATGTTTAACACTCTGTTCTAAACTAGAGTTACAGTTTTCTACATTACTGAGAGCTATGTATACTTTTATCTTTTCCTTGGAAAAGCTCCTGTCAGTATTTCTTGTGAGGCAGATCTAGTGCTGAGGAACTCCTTAATCTTTGTCTGGGAGAGCCTGAATTTCTCCTATCTAAAGAATAACTTTGTTGGATAGAGTATTCTGGACAAGCAGCTTTTATCTTTCAGTACTTTCAATATGTCATTCCACTCTTTTCTGGCCTATAGAGTTTTGCTGGTAATCTAATGGGGATTCCTTTGGGCAATACTTTTCCCTAGTTTCTTTTTATTATCATGGACCCTGACACCTTCCTTATAATGTGTCTTGGAGAAGGTCATTTTGCATTGAGATAAGGTGATCTCTTAGCTTTATGGATTTGTATGTCCAGGTTTAGGAAGTTTCCGGCTATTACTTCTTTACATAACTGCTCGGCCACCTTTTCCCTTCTCTTATTCTGGTATACCCATTACCTGTATTTTGGCTTTCTTAATGAGTCTGATACTGTGCATAGTGTTTCTTAACTATTTTAGAAATCTTAGCTCTCTCTCCTCTTCCATCTGAAGCATTGGTAGATTCCTTTCTTCCAGCTCATTTATTCTCTCTTCCATTTCTGTATTTCAAATGCTGTCTCATGCATTCTTCATCATATCTGTTGAGTTCTTAAGCTCCAGAATTTGGATTTGGGTTTTTTTTAGAATTGAAAACTTCCCAAAAGCTAAAACAAAAAACAAAACAAAACAAAACAAAAAAAAAAGCCCACACCTCTAAATAACCTATAGGAAAAAGGGGAGAAATCTCAGAGAAAATTACATATGTTTTACATTGAATCAAAAAAAAAAAAAATACAACATATTAAAATGGGCAGAGCTTCCCTGGTGATCCTGTGGCCAATGCAGGGGACAAAGGTTTGATCCCTGGTCCAAGGAGATCCCACATGCCACAGAGCAACTAAGCACAGGTACCACAACTACTGAGCCCAGCCTCCTAGAGCATATACTCAACAATGAGAAGCCACCACAGTGAGAAGCTTGCACACTGCAAAGAAGGGTAGCCCCCAGTTGCTGTAGCTAGAGAAAGCCCACACACAGTAATGAAGACTCAGCACAACCAAAAATGCATAAAAGTTTTTAAAAATTGGTAGAATGCAACTATGGCAGTGACTAGAGAAAAACTCCTGGGATTATCTGCTTATGTTAGGAAAGAAGGGTCTCAAGTCAAAAATGTAAGCTTCCTCTTTAATAAGCTAGAAAAAGAGCAAATTTAACTTGAAGTAAACAGAAGAGAAAAAAATAAAAAGCACAAATCAGTGAAATGGAAACAGAGAAATAGAAAACATCAATGAAACAAAAGTTTATTCTTTAGAGATCAACAAAATTGATAGACATCTAGTCAATTGACCAAGACAAAAAGAAAATACACAAGTTTCAAACATTAGGAATGAAAGAATGTTCATCAGTTCAGACTCTCCAGTCATTAACAAAGGTAATAATGAAAGTGAATAGTGGAGCTGGCTCATATTGGCTCATAAGAACTAAATAGATCTCAGAGCTTTCAGAACCAGTTGTTAATTCAGTTGTAAAATTAGGCATGGTTGTAGTACTTAAGTCCATGTGCATAAATCTGCCAATTTAGATGAAATGGAACAATTCTTTGTATCATGAAAATTCAATTAACAATCAAATTTTAAAAAAGAAGTTGAGCCAAACTGAAGATTATAACCAGGAGACAGACTCTCAAAAGCTCTGAGAACTGTTCTAGTAGTTGATGTTCAAGGCACAGTCATATAGGTTTTCGAGACAAAAGATCATACATCACAATGACATGCTGACCTCTCTCGTCTAGGCCGACAACATGCCATCCAGACTAAGGAATACCCAGAAACTTAGGGGCCACATGAGCCACAACCACATGGACAAACACCAAAAACACCTAGGAGGCTGAGATAATGCGGGTAGCATGCATGACCACAGGATCAACTTCGACATCTATCACCCATGATACTCTGGGAAAGTTGGTATGAGGCATTACCACTAAAAGAGGAACCAGAGTTTCTGCCCAAATATCGACCTTGATAAATTGTGGACATTGGTCAGTGAGCAGACCCAAGTAAATGCTGCCAAGAACAAGACAGGTGCTGTTCTTATTACTGATGTGGTGCAATCTAGGAGCTTTCCCTTCCCCAGAACTTTGTAGTAAATAGATTGTAGTAAATAAAGTTCTGGGGAAGGGAAAGCTCCCAAAGCAGCCTGTCATCATGAAAGCCAGATTCTTCAGCAGAAGAGCTGAGAAGATTAAGCATGTAGATGGGGCTTGTGTCCTGGTGGCTTAAAGTCACATGCTGGGAAATTAATTAAATGTTAACAAGTGCTTTTCAAAAAAAAAAAAAATGACATGCTGACATTTTACATAACATTCACCAAAGATAAACAGACCAGACAAGCACATATAAAGTGAGCAGAAAGTCACCATGAACCCTTGCAGAGTTGAGAAAGAATGCTAATCTTTTAAGACATCACATTAGTAGCATCAGAAAAAAAGTAAAAATTGATGTTTCCAGTAAAGCAGTCATTCCCATCTTTGAGATCTTGTTGATGTTCAAGGCAGAAGCACATTGCACATTGGGGGGGTGGGGTCAGGGGAAGGAGGGCCAAAGGACAGAGAAAGAGCATTTTATCCTTAAATTTTCTTGTCCTGCCTTGAAATATAAATTTTATCTTTTGAAAAACTCAATAAGAAATACATAAAGAAACTGACATTGTAGTGTAAAAACTTTCAACAGAAAATTCCAGATGCAGGTGTGCTCACTGGTGAATTCTACGATTGCACAAGAAAAAAATTATACTGATTCCACAGTCAGTGGATTCTAGAAAATCCAACAAGAGAGCATAATTCCCAGGGTAATATGATCAGCCCAGTATTTCTCTGATAACAAACAAAAGCATTTTCATAAACCTCAGGACTGATATCCCTCATGAATATAGATTGAAATAACCTCAACAAAATCCAACAACATGTAAAAAGAGCATATCTTAATCAAAGGAGTTTTATCAGGAGAATGCACTGTTGGTGCTTACAGTTTAAAAATGAGTGATTTTTTATCATGTGAACATACACGAAGAAAGTCATATAATCTCAATACACGCAGATCATTTGATATAATTCAGTTCCGTTTTTCATTTAAAAAACTCTTTGTAAACTAAAAAATAGAGACTTTCTTAACTTGATAGAGGTAATCTCTGGTATACTTATAGCTGTTATTATACTAATGGTGAAAGACTGAATTAATTCATTTTCCGTAAGACCTGGAAAAAGAAAGGATAATTATTAAAAATTCTATACCTAGACATATTGCATTCGAATTGCAGAAAATCAAAGACAAAAAATTCTTTAAAGAAGTCAGCCAGGAGGAAAAATATCCTTACCTATTGAAGAACAAAGATAAGAATTACATCAGACTCCCCATCGGTCTTGAAACCACGCATACAAGAAAAGAGTAGACTATTTATAATTGCAAAAACCATCAAAAGAAGTTCTTCAGAGAGAAGGAAAACAATATAGATGAGAAACTCAAATCTCTGTAGAAAGAGAAAGAGCATCAGAAAAGGAATATGTAACTCCTAAATAAATTTTTTTATTTAGTATAAAACTTCTAATAGAATATATGGTAGAAAATTGTGGTAACCTGGGATTACATAAAGAGTTCTTAGAACATCAAAAGCATCTTTAAAAGAAAACTGGATAAATTAGACGTCATGAAAATGAAAAGCTTTTGCTCTGTGAAAGACGTTGTTGATATTTCAAAACAAGGAAAAGGGTACGAGTGATATAGAGCATAATATATCTAATTGTATTATCCTTGCTTGTAAGTGCTACAGTCAGGTTTGCATCGTGAAAGAGACAGCTTTTGATATTTTGCTGAGGAATAGCACATAATTTGGGATGTAAAAAACTTAATTTATTTTTTCTGAATTTAGGATCCTATGTTTGGAAGGTAACATAAAAATGTTATGGTATATAGTTCATTTAATTTTGGAGAGTTAGGTAACTAAGAACAGAGAATAATTTTAGTTTTGTTATCAACCATACTGCTTAACACTTTTAAAACAAAAATAGCAGAACGTAACAATTATAAGGAAATTGAATTCCTTAAAAAGTAAAAAACATTTGTTTTTGTTATCTAAAAATAATAAAGGGCCTGCCAAAGTTAGGGCATGAAATAACGAAGCACAAGTTATTTGAGGGAAATATGGGACCTTTGCTAAGTGGACAGATGATGGCCCACAATGTTCAGTCCATATTTTAAGGAGAAGACCAAATAGTCAAAGATCCATTTGGCATTTTAACAAAGATAAAATTGAATTATAGTCATACAATAATGTAACGTTTGTCAGCAGAAATTCAAAAGCCCTTTAACTATCTTTTTAAATGAGTTACACTGAACTTTGTCCAAATTTTGATCCATTTAATTGCTTCTTACCACACATTATTTGCAGATATTACAAACCAAAGCAAATATATCAACAGTTCTCCTCCCTCAAATCTTATATAATTTATTGTACACACTCACTTGTCTTTAATTACATTTTGCTTCACATTCTAGAACAACCAAATACTTTCAGCTCTTTCACTAAACACACTGTTTAGTTCACTTGAATAGCCTTATTCTAGCATGATATGTATGTATAATGGGAAATAATACACCCAAGGAAAGAATCCTAGCATCAGGGCTGAATTTTAATCCTGCAGTTGTTCACTGTTGAGTTGAGTGATTGGACGTGTCACTTATAGTTTACCTATGAGTTGAATAATTGTACTTGTCATTTTTTAAGCTTTAGTTTTCTCATTTTTAGTATATGCTGTGATAAAATTAAATAGTGCATCTGGTGTTGGGTTTTGTTTTTTGTTGTTTGTTGTTTTTTTTTTTTTTTTTTGCAAATTGCATCTTACTGATACCATAGTCCAACTCTAAGAAGAGCCCAAAATAATTTTCAGTGACCACTGTCATGAAACATATTATGTTTTATTTGTCTGTGTATCTTACCTGCCTTACTAAACTGAATATTTTGAAAATAGAATTTGCGTTTTAGGAGCACACAGAGTATGCTTGCTGAATAAATGGTTGTCTAGTATCCAGGGCTTAGAAAGCAAATCTTACACTCCTTTCTTCTTATCAGTGTCATTGGAAATGTACAATTAATGACATTGTAAGTTAAATTTCCTGAAACACTGTGTTCCTAGTAGCATCCACTGCTGCAAAACCGGGGCAATGCAAGTCCTTTTGATTACATTTAATAAACCCCTCCCTTATCAAGCCACAGTTCAGTTCAGTGCAGTCACTCAGTCATGTCCGACTCTTTGCAGCCCCATGGACCACAGCATGCCAGGCCTCCCTGTCCATTACCAATTCCCAGATTCAAGCCACAGTTGGTCTTTAATCCAGTACAACATGAAGTGTTGGCAGTGATGCTGGTTGGACAAAAATAAATCCAGGGCTTCACTATTTTCCATAACTACTCAGGCTAAGGAATTTAAACAGTTATGGTATACACCTAAGGCTTGGGTTGTGTCTTTTATCACATCAGCCAAAGTGAAAGACACATTTTTTAAATCACTTCAATTAGTCAGTTCCTGGTAGTGGGATCCATATCCTTAGAGGGCTGTTTCCTAGGAAATATGCTATTCTTCATATGCTTTATATGCAGATGTTGTTTACTGAGAGTTTGGAGAGTCCTGCAGTTGGAGAGATCTAACTGGCCCACAGAACATCTAACCCTGCCATGGGTTACCATCAAAAAGCCTGATTTCTACATAGTTAAAGAACACAGGAGTTATACGAGAAAAATACTGTCACTATAAAAATAATCGTTATTAATAAAATTTCAAGTTGTCTACACTAGTAACATCTTGGAGGGACTTAGAGTGATGATTGTGTAGAAAAGCTTGAAAGTGAAAGTGAAGTCGTTCAGTCGTGTCTGACTCTTTGCAACCCCATGGACTGTAGCCTATCAGGCTCCTCCGTCCATGGGATTTTCCAGGCAAGAGTGCTGGAGTGGATTGCCATTTCCTTCTCCAAGGTATCTTCCCTACCCAGGAATTGAACCCAGGTCTTCCGCATTGCAGGCAGACGCTTTACCGTCTGAGCCACCAGGGTAGAAAAGCTTAGAGTTAGGCAAATTATTATTTTTAGTAAGAGAAACATGGTCGGCTAAATCAAAAGTATATAACCTTAGGACTTCCCTGGTATTCCAGTGGTTAAGAATTCACCTGCCACTAAAGGAGGAAAGGGCTTGATCCCTGGCTTGGGAAGACTCCTCATGCTGCAGGGCAACTAAACCCATGTGCCACAACTACTGAATCCACATGCTGTAACTGCTGAAGCCAGCCTCCCCTAAAGCCCATGCTCTACAAATGAGGCCATCACAATGAGAAGCTTGTGCACTGCAACTGAATAGCTCACATGCAGCCTAAATAAATAAATTCTTAACCTTAAATCAATAAAAAGAAAATATGGCCAGAAAGATATGGAATGAAAGCATTCAAAGGAGAGCCTAGCATTTAACAAGAAAATCTTTTCCCATGGCTCTTTGAGGAAAGCTGTTCTACTTCATGCAGCTGTTTGTTCATGCCAGGGATCTAGGGTCAACTCTTGACTTCCTGTGGTTCTCTAGGCAACCTGAGTTTATAATCTTTAATGAGTGTGACTTTCCAATTGTTGTCAGATGGGGATTGTAAATTTAGTTGGGAAATGTGTATCCAAGGATCAAGTCCTTCTACTTTAATAGCTCTGTTGAAGTTAAGAGTATTCGGTACAGTCCTCTCCGGTGATGTTCAATGGCAGTCTCTCTGTGAGCTGTTCTCTGTACACTGGACTTCACTGCTTCGATGGTTGGCAAGGAAAAGCAACCTGTTCTGTTAATGATTCGACTGAGATATATTGCTTTACCCCTTATAATATTTACCTAAAAGAGTTTTGGTAAATTTTAGCTGGAAAGTTTTGAAGCTAGAGTAGAGATATTTCCAAAATGTAGGCCTGCAAGTGGCCAATTGACAGAAGATAATCCAGGGTTCCATGAGACGGTGAAATACAGGGGAGACCAGCATGCTGCAGCCATGGGGTCGCAAAGAGTTGGACACAACTTACCAACTGGACATCAGTAACACCAAATCTAGGATTACCTGGTGGGAAAGAACACAAAGCCTAAGAGAAAAAAGAGTGCTCCTTAAAGGTATGGGTTGTCAAAAGTATCTGACAGTTTGGCTGATTTCAGTTTTTACATATCATGTATGCTTCCCACTTTTCTAGAGTATCTGTATGTTTAAGGACAGGAAATTTTTTTAGTATGGAGCTAAGCTTTACCTAATTCAAAATAAAACTTCCAATAAAATGTTTTCGCCTATCACTGGATAGCTCAGTTGGAATGGTAGGTACAGAACACAAATATGTAACAGTTTTTTAAGCTATTTTAAGTTGCAGTGAAATTATCTGGGACACTCCCAAAATAAACACACAATTACTAGTACAAATTCATAATGCACAGAGGGAAGAAATTGTACAGAATCTATTTGGACATTCTCAAAGGATCCTTTGGGCAAGGTGCCTTTCATATCCGACTTTATTTATAGTTTTTTCTAGGATTGTGTTGGTTATAGATGAGGGAAGAACTGCTCATATCTTCTGATGTCTTGGAAAGTTACCCCATCAATGTTCATTTAATACTGTAGTCAATTTGGACTTAGCTGGTGTCCCAGTGGTAAGAATTCTCCTACCAATTCTGGGGACGTGGGTTCAACCCCTGATGGTCTGGGAAGATTCTGTGGCAATTAAGCCCATGCACCACAACTGCTGAAGCCCAGGTGCCCCAGAACCCATGCTCCACAACAGTGGAAGCCACTGCAGTGAGAAGTCTGTGCTCTGCAACCAGAGAGTAGCCCAACTTGCTCCAGCTAGAGAAGGTTCATGCACAAAGACCCAGCACAGTCAATATAGATGTAGATACATAGATATATGTATGTATATATACACACATACTGTAGTCAGTTTATCCCGACTGTAGTGAGTTGCCTCATGGAAGATTTGAAGAAACACCTGTTTGAGTTTAATTGGTACTACCAGGTTGCCATCATAAGTCTCAAAACCTAAGCAGTTCTAGTGTTTCTTTTCGGAATTGGGAGTCAAATGCTATACATCAATGTGATGGAATTTGTGATCTCCGTAGACTGATCTGTCTTCTGTGAAAGAGGCCCTTGTCAAGGACTTTAGTCAGAGCATTCTTGTAGTTTGATGATCTGCAGAAACCTTTCCTCTAATGTCTCATCTTACTGGCTATGTGCCCAGTCACTCAGTCATGCCCGACTGTTTGTGACCCCATGGACTGGATGGAGCCTGTTAGGCTCCTCTGTCCATGGAATTCCCCAGGCAAGAATACTGGAGTGAGTGGCCATTTCCTCCTCCAGGGGTTCTTCCCAACCCAGGGACTGAACCTGTGTCTCCTGCCCTGTCAGTTGGATTCTTTACCAATTGAGCCACCTGGGAAGCCTCTTATAGGCTATGAGTAGATGATTAGTGTTGCCAAGTGTTCCATTTTTTTCCCCTGAGGCAAAGATAAAAAGCCTTACTCCTAGATCAAGGAATAGGCATTAATAAGCAATGAGTCTTTGATGTCTGTTAACTTGTTAATAGATTAGACCAAATTTAAATTTGACCTCTTGTTTTGTATACTTTTAAAGAGAAAGATTTATGGTTATCTGGAAGATCAACAAGGTGAGCAAGTTCAGCAAAGATGCACATTGAATAAATATTTTGAGATCACTGAAGGTCTTTTTGGTTTCTGTTTTTTGAGAATGGTTCTAGGATGTCTGATTAAGTCAGATCACATGGACACACTTCATAAATGCTTCCTTCTTTAATCTTAAAGAACCAGTTAATCCCAGAAATCATCTTTAGTGATTTAGTGGTTGGCCCTTGATAATTTTGAAAAATTTGCAATCTCCCATTGCATTTTGTCTCTCCTCAGCCAGTATATCATGAGGTAGATCAGGAGCTGGCAAACTACAGTCTATGGTCCAGTTCAGTTCACTAGCTGTTCTGTATGGCTTGCAAAGTAAGAATGGTTTTTGTATTTCTAAGTCATTGGAAACAATCAAAAGAGTAATATTTCAAGATGTGTAAAACTCATGTAAAACTCGTTTTGTTTTAGTTCAGTCTATAAAGTTTTATTGGAACATAGCTATGCTTATTCACTTATGATCAGTTTACAGCTGTCTTGCACTGTAATAGTTCAATAGTTGAGACAGAGCTGTGACTCACACAAAGTAAAAATAATATTTGTATCTGCTCCTTCACACATAAGTTTGCTGAACTCTGGGTAATGAACTATTATTTTATAGAGTTGTTTACCCTTAGAAGTTTTATGAATAAAATCATAGATTCAATCTTAAGAATTTCAAGATGGGTTACTGCATAGCCTTAAGATCTTGGTTTAAGACTTAAGGAGAATGAAGTGAAGTGAAGTGAAGTCGCTCAGTCGTGTCCGACTCTTTGTGACCCCATGGACAGTAGCCTACCAGGCTCCACCGTCCATGGGATTTTCCAGGCAAGACTGGAGTGGGCTGCCATTTCCTCCTCCAGGGGATCTTCCCAACCCAGGGGTCAAACCTGGGTCTCTTACATTGCAGACAGATGCTTTACCATCTGAGCCACCAAGGAAGCATCTTCAGAAAATCTGAAACATAACTTCCCAGGCAAATCGTTGATTTTGCCCTGGTCGGGGCAGGCAGTGTTGATGATCTTCATCAGATAAGCCACAACGAAAGTAAATATAGAACCAAAAGGAATACATTTGGGTTACACAAACTAGAAAATGAGGTATAATTCTTTGGTTAAGAACTCACAGACAGTGAATGAATTTATATCCTCCACTGTCTCAGTTTTGGAGTTTAAAAAAAATTAGAAAATAGATACATTGCTTGGACTAATACAAGATATAGTTAAACCTTGTTTTATCAAGTCTGTTATAGCTGAGTTAGATCTTCCTTAAATTCAGTATTAGGATTTTAGGCAAAAGTTTCAATCAAGTCATTGTGAACTCTTATGGATTTTACTCCGATTATTCTAGATCTTTTCTCCTCAGGAATTCTGCTACCATGACCATTTATTTATTTATTTATTGAATCAACATACTAGTGTCTATAGCTACAATTTGATAACGTGCAGTTGAAATTGGAAAAGGAGTACGTCAAGGCTGTACATTGTCACCCTACTTATTTAACTTACATGCAGAGTACATCATGAGAAATGCAGGGCTGGAGGAAGCACAGGCTGGAAGGAATCAAGATTGCTGGGAGAAATATCAATAACCTCAGATATGCAGGTGACACCACCCTTATGGTAGAAAGTGAAGAAGAACTAAAGAGCCTCTTGATGAAAGTGAAAGAGGAGAGTGAAAAAGTTGGCTTAAAGCTCAACATTCAGAAAACGAAGATCATGGCATCTGGTCCCATCACTTCATGGCAAATATATGGGGAAACAGTGAAAACAGTGACAGACTTTATTTTTTGGGGGGGGGGCTCCAAAATCGCTGCAGATGGTGACTGCAGCCATAAAATTAAAAGACACTTGCTCCTTGGAAGGAAAGTTATGACCAACCTAGGCAGCATATTCAAAAGCAGAGACATTACTTTGCCAACAAAGGTCCATCTAGTAAAAGCTATGGTTTTTCCAGTGGTCATGTTTGGATGTGAGAATTGGACTATAACGAAAGCTGAGCACTAAAGAATTCATGCTTTTAAACTGTGATGTTGGAGAAGACTCTTGAGAGTCTCTTGGACTGCAAGGAGATCCAACCAGTCCATCCTAAAGGAAATCAGTCCTGAATATTCATTGGAAGGACTGATACTGAAGCTGAAACTCCAAAGCTTTGACCACCTGATGCAAAGAACTAACTTGCTTGAAAAGACCCTGATGCTGGGAAAGATTGAAGGTGGGAGGAAAAGGGGACACCAGAGGATGAGATGGTTGGATGGTATCACCAACTCAATGGACATGCATTTGAGTAAACTCTAGGAGTTCGTAATGGACAGGGAAGCCTGGTGTGCTGCAGTCCATGGGGTTGCAAAGAGTCGAACATGAATGAGCAACTGAACTGAACTGACTGAGAGTAAGGAACAATCCAGGATTTGTGAAGTTTGAAGTTTATGTAATTTTTTTAAAAATAAAAATAAATAAATGGGCTTCCCTGATAGTTCAGTTGTTAAGAGTGCGCCTGCAATGCAGGAGACCCCGGTTTGATTCCTGGGTTGGGAAGATCCCCTGGAAAAGGGATAGGCTACCCACTCCAGTATTCTTGTGCTTCCCTTGTGGCTCAGCTAGTAAAGAATCTGTCTGCAATGCAGGAGACCTGGGTTTGATCCCTGGCTGGAGAAGTGAGAGACTACCTACTCAAGTAATCTGGCCTGGAGAATACCATGGGCTGTATAGTCCATGCGATCTCAAAGAATGACTGAAGTGACTGAACTGTGGAATTTTCTTCAGCTCCTGATACTAATTTGTCTGTGGTGGCTTTATTCTAACTGTTCTTTTTCAAAAAAGATTCCTAACATAAAATTTTTAGGAAAGTGCTATAGAGAAGAACCTAGATAGCATATTCAAAAGCAGAGACATTGCTTTGCTGACTAAGGTCCATCTAGTCAAGGCTATAGTTTTTCCTGTGGTCATGTATGGATGTGAGAGTTGGACTGTGAAGAAGGCTGAGCACTGAAGAATTGATGCTTTTGAACTGTGGTGTTGGAGAAGACTCTTGAGAGTCCCTTGGACTGCAAGGAGATCCAACCAATCCATTCTGAAGGAGATCAGCCCTGGGATTTCTTTGGAAGGAATGATGCTAAGGCTGAAACTCCAGTACTTTGGCCACCACATGTGAAGAGTTGACTCATTGGAAAAGACTCTGATGCTGGGAGGGATTGGGGGCAGGAGGAGAAGGGGACGACAGAGGATGAGATGGCTGGATGGCATCACTGACTCGATGGACATGTGTCTGAGTGAACTCCGGGAGTTGGTGATGGGCAGGGAGGCCTGGCGTGCTGCAATTCATGGGGTCGCAAAGAGTCGGACACGACTGAATGACTGAACTGAACTGATAGAGAAGAAACGAGTGTTATATGACAATCTTCTTAAAATAACAGTTATAGGTTGGTAAATGGAAATGGACTTAATATTGTTAGAAATTCTCTCTGCATGAATAGTTTAGTGCTCTGAGCAACCTGGTTTACTTCCGTAGTGGGATTAATAGTAAAAGTAGTGGCACCTGTTATAATAAGAAAATGATATTATTGTTCATTTAAGTTTACAGCTGGTTTTCAGAATTATCTATTGAGTGATAATCTTTCCCTCTAAGTGGCATCACTGAGAAGATTTTACATAATTGTCCTTTTTTAAAACTGAAGATTTATTGACTTAAAATATTATATTAGTTTCAACATGGTGATTTGATATTTTTATACATTACATAATGATCACTACAATAAGTCTGCTTACATCTGTCACCATACAAAGTTATCATGATATTATTGACTATATTTCCTTTGCTGTACATTATGTTTCTCTGGCTTATATATTTTATAACTGGAAGTTTGTGCCTGGTTGTTGTTTAGTTGCCCAGTCATATCTGATTCTTTGTGACCCCCCTGGACTACAGCATGCCAGGCCTCCCTGTCCCTCACCATCTCCTGAAGTTTGCCCAAGTTCATATCCATTGTATCAGTGATGTCATCCAACCATCATCCTCTGACGCCCTCTTCTCCTGCCCTCAATCTTTCCCAGCATCAGGGACTTTTGTACTTCTTAATCTTACCTGTTTTATCCATTACTTCTTCCCTTTAGCATTCACTACTTCATTCTTTGTATCTATGATATTCCATTTTGTTATATTTGTTTGTTTTGTTTTGTTTTACTTTTTTAAAATTTATTTTTTTACTGAAGGATAATTGCTTTACAGAATTTCACTGTTTTCTGCCAAACCTCAAAATGAATCAGCCATACATACATATATCCCCTCCCTTTTGAACCTCCCTCCCACCTCCTTCCTCATCCCACACCTCTAGGTTGATACAGAGCCCCTGGTTGAGTTTCCTGATCCATACAGCAAATTCCTGTTCACTATCTATTTTACATATGGTAATGTAAGTTTCCATGTTACTCTTTCCATACATCTCACCCTCTCCTCCCCTCTCGCCATGTCCATAAGTCTATTCTCTGTCTAATTCTTCAATGCTGCCCTGTAAATAAATTTGTCAGTACCATTTTTCTACATTCCATATATATGTATTAGAATACAATATTTATCTTTCTCTTTCTGACTTACTTCACTCTGTATAGTAGGTTCTAGGTTTATCCACCTCATTAGAACTGACTCAAATGCATTCCTTTTGTGGCTGAGTAATATTCCACTGTGTATATGTACCACAACTTCTTTACCCATTCATCTGTCGATGGAAATCTAGGTTGCTTCCATGTTCTAGCTATGGTAAATAGTGCTGGAATGAACAATGGGATACATTTGTCTTTTTCCATTTTGGTTTCCTTGGGGTATATACCTAGGGGTGGGATTGCTGGGTCATATGGTGGTTTTATTCCTAGTTTTTTAAGGGATCTTCATACCATCTTCCATAGTGGCTGTATCAACCTACATTCCCACTGGCAGTGCAAGAGTGTTCCCTTTTCTCCACACCTTCTCCAGCATTTATTGTTTATAAATTGATTGGCCATTCTAACCAGTGTGAGATGATATCTCATTGTAATGTTGATTTACATTTCTCTAATAATGAGCAATGTTGAGAATTTTTTCATGTGATTATTAGCCATCTGTATGTCTTCTTTATGTAATGTCTGTTTAGGTCTTTTTCCCATTTTTTCATTGGGTTGTTTGTTTTTCTGGCATTGAATTGTATGAACTTCTTGTATATTTTGGAAATTAAGGATTTTTCATTGTTAGTATATAGAAATGCAAGTGATTTCTGTGTATTGATTTTGTATCCTGGAACTTTGCCAAATTCAATGATTAGCTCTAGTAATTTTCTGATACTATCTTTAGGGTTTTCTATGTACAGTATCATGTCATCTGCAAACAGTGAGTGCTTTTCTTCTTCTTTTTGATCTGGGTTCCTTGTATTTATTTTTCTTCTCTGATTGCTGTAGCTAGGACTTCCAGAACTATGTTGAATAATAGGGGTGAAAGTGGACACCCTTGTCTTGTTCCTGATCTTTGGGGGAATGCTTTCAGTTTTTCACCACTGAGAATAATGTTTGCTATAGGCTTATATGGAATTCCAGTTGAGCTATTTCAAATCCTGAAAGATGATACTGTGAAAGTGCTGCACTCAATATACCAACAAATTTGGAAAACTCAGCAGTGGCCACAGGACTGGAAAAGGTCAGTTTTCATTCCAATCCCAAAGAAGGGCAATGCCAAAGAATGCTCAAACTACCACACAATTGTACTCATCTCACACACTAGTAAAGTAATGTTCAAAATTCTCCAAGCCAGGCTTCAGCAATACATGAACCATGAACTTCCTGATGTTCAATCTGGTTTTAGAAAAGGCAGAGGAACCAGAGATCAAATTGCCAACATCTGCTGGATCATGGAAAATGCAAGAGATTTCCAGAAAAACATCTATTTATGCTTTATTGATTATGCCAAAGCCTTTGACTATGTGGATCACAATCAACTGTGGAAAATTCTGAAAGAGATGGGAATACCAGACCACCTGACCTGCCTCTTGAGAAACCTATATGAATGTCAGGAAGCAACAGTTAGAACTGGACATGGAACAACAGATGGGTTCCAAATAGGAAAAGGAGTACATCAAGGCTGTACATTGTCACCCTGCTTATTTAACTTATATGCAGAGTACATTATGAGAAACGCTGGACTGGAAGAAGCACAAGCTGAAATCAAGATTGCCAGGAGAAATATCGAAACCTGGGATATGCAGATGACACCACCCTTATTGCAGAAAGTGAAGACGACCTAAAGAGCCTCTTGATGAAAGTGAAAGAGGAGAGTGAAAAAATTGGCTTAAATCTCAACATTCAGAAAACGAAGATCATGGCATCTGTTCCCATCACTTCATGGGAAATAGATGGGGAAACAGTGAAAACAGTGACAGACTTTACTTTGGGGGGCTCCAAAATCACTGCAGATGATGACTGCAGCCATGAAATTAAAAGACGCTTACTCCTTGGAAGGAAAGTTATGACCAACCTAGATAGCATATTGAAAAGCAGAGACATTACTTTGCCAACAAAGTTCCATCTAGCCAAGGCTATGGTTTTTCCAATGGTCATGTATGGATGTGAGAGTTGCACTGTGAAGAAAGCTGAGCACCGAAGAATTGATGCTTTTGAACTGTGGTGTTGGAGAAGACCCTTGAGAGTCCCTTGGACTCTAAGGAGATCCAGCCAATCCATCCTAAAGGAGATCAGTCCTGGGTGTTCATTGGAAGGACTGATGCTGAGGCTGAAACTCCAATACTTTGGCCACCTTATGCGAAGAGTTGACTCACTGGAAAAGACCCTGATGCTGGGAGGGATTGTGGGCAGGAGGAGAAGGGGACAACAGAGGATCAGATGACTGGATGGCATCACCAACTCGATGCACATGAGTTTCGGTGAACTCCGGGAGTTGGTGATGGACAGGGAGGCCTGGCGTGCTGCGATTCATGTGGTCTCAAAGAGTTAAACACTACTGAGCAACTGAGCTGAACTGAACTGAGCTATAATATGTTGAGGCCTTTACTATGTTGAGGTAGGTTCCTTCTATGCCAATTTTTTGAAGAGTTTTAATCATAAATGGGCTGAATTTTATTGCAGTGTTTTGGTTTTTAGATTCCACACATAAATGAAACTTGTGGAACAGCTTGAAAAGGACAGGTGTTAATTCTTCTGTAAAAATTTGGTATAATTCACCTGTGAGACTGGCTGGGATTTTGTTGTAGGGAGTTTTTTGCTTATCAGTTTCATTACTAATAATTGTCCTGTTTATGCTTTCTGTTTCTTCCATATTCATTCTTGACAGAGTGTACATTGGTAAGATGTCCAACAATTCTAAGCTGTCCATTTTGTTGCCATATTTGTCTGCAGTAATCTGATCTTTTGTACCTCTGTGGTATCAGTTGTAACTTCTCTTTCATTTCTAATTTTGTTTGGGCCCTCCATCAGTTTTCTTGATGAGTCTGGCAAAAGTTTTATGAATTTCGTTTTTCTTTTCAAAGAACCACTCCTCGCTGTGTTAAGTTGCTCAGTCATGTCTGACTCTTTGTGATCCCATGGACTGCAGCCCACTAGGCTCTTTTGTCCATGGAATTTCCCAGGCAAGAATACTGGAGTTGGCTGCCATTCCTTTCTCCAGGGGATCTTCCTGACCCAGCGATTGAACCTGGGTCTCCTGCATTGCAGGCAGATTCTTCACCATCTGAGCCACAATTATCTATCCTATAGTTTTTATCTGTGTTTTATTTATTTTTGCTCTAATCTCCATAATATCTTTCCTTCTACTAGCATTAGCTTTTGTGTCTTTTTTTTTTTTTTTGATTTCTTTAGGTTCATGATTTCAGATTTTCTTTTTTTCTGAGATAGGCTTGTATCACTATAAACATCCCTCTTAGAACTGCTTTTTCTGTATCCAGTAAATTTTGGATCTTTGTGTTTCATTTACATTTATCACCAGGTTTTTTTTTTTCAGGTTTGTTTTTTTAAAAAAAGTTTATTTTTAAATTTTAGTTACAGTTTCATTTTTGTTTTCTTAACAATTCTTCTGTTTAATCCCTCAAGATTAAAAACAATTATTAATATTCTAAAGAATTAAACAGCAAAGGAATGTCAGAGAAGGCATAACTGCCCCATTCCCTGGGGTTAAAGCTACTTCAGTTTAGCACCTACCTTCAAAACAAAATGAAATTTTATATTTTCTAAATGAAATAATGTACAACCGCTACCTTTATCTGAGTTTATTTATAACTTTCAAGCACAACGCTTCATTTTAAGCTTGGTAAAAAACTTTTAACAGGAATGATGGCCAACCTTAGTATGTATGTGTACCTTACAGGAAGTGTTCTTTTTTAATGATTATAACACAGCAGTAATGCCATTAATGAAGTCCTCAATTTAGAACTGAAACATTCTTCCATCAAGGGAGAGAAGGAAAAAATTCAGTCCAGTGAGTCTGTCTCAAGATCTTCATTTCTTGTTTGCTCCACGTGTATTCTTTTTTCAGTAACCAGATTAATGCTTGGAGCCTAAAATGAGATGTATTTTTAATTACTGAAGATTACATGTTGTTTTGATGATCAATTTCCATTTGTTCCTCCTGCTTGCATTTTCTGTCTGTTGCTTCTTTCTCATGTTGGTTGGCCTTTGAGCATATTCCTTCCATGAGCAGTCTGAAACTTTCTTTCATCTCTTTCCTCTTCAGAATCAGAGGTTGATATAACCCCTGTTTTAGCTAAATTTTTTCTTTTAAATTCAACTTCCTATTTTCCCTTTTTTATTTGGCTCTTTTCTTCCTTCTGACCCTTTTCATCCTTTTTAAGCTGCTTTTTAGGTTCTTTTTCCTCTTGCCCCCTTTTCTTACTTTTGTCTTCTTCAGTCACCCTGTCACTTTCTGAAGGACAGGGCTGTTTCACCATTTTGAGTCTGTCTCTTGGTTTTGAAATCTTGACTTCTGTAGCTACAGGTCGTCCTCTTTTAGGACTCACTTTTAGATCAACAGACGCTGTTGCTGTAGTCACTACTCCTTCCTGCTCGGTTTCTGCTTGTTTTTCTGCTTTTCTCTTTCTCCCTCTTCTGGTAGCTTTGGGTGTGGTTATGTCAGTTGCTTTAGTCACATCATCGCTGGCTTTCTCTTCATGGTCAGTATTTTCCTTTGAAACAATAGTTTCTTTTTCTTGAACTGCAACATTAGATGACACATTCTTTTTGTTTAGCTGATGCTTGTTGACTTGAAAGTTTCACTTGCGAATTGTTGTTTATCTCTTGTAAGCCTTCACTAAAGGCTTTTTGTTTATTTGGTTCGCCGTACTTTTCCTTATTTTCTGAGTAAGGAAATATGTCTTTGGGGCCTAAAAAAGCAGTCCTGCGAGTTCCAAAAAAGAAAATGGGTAGTTAGTTTTTTCTGGGTGGTTTTACAGCTCTACCAGGAACCTCATCTACGAGCTAGCCAATGAGGATAACCATTCATCTTGACAAAGATGAGGTCCCCAGGTTTGAAGTCACAAGTCATATTTCAAGGGTGAGGCCAGGGGTCCAAAGTCCAGAGGGGAAGTACAGCAGTGTGGACAAGAGGATGTGAGAGGTGGATGGGAGCCTAGGCCCCCATGGCAGCAAGAGGGAGAAGATGCATCTTCGTGTCCCAATGCACCCACCAGAAACTGAAGGCACTGAGGCTGTGGTGGCAGGCTGGCAACCTCTGCCCAAGTCCATGCAAGCCATCTGTTTCACCAGCTGCCACAGAGGTGTCTCAACAGCTCTGAATAGCAAATGCCACTGCTGCCACCGTCACTCTCAGTGAAGGCGAAGTTGCTCAGTCATGTCTGACTCTTTATGACCCCATGCCATGTTCTGTAGCCCATCAAGCTCCTTGGTCCATGAGATTTTCCAGGCATGAATACTGGAGTGGGTTGCCATTTCCTTCTCCAGGGGATCTTCCTGACCCAGGGATCAAACCCTGGTCTCCCGCATTGTAGGCAGATGTTTGACTGCCTGAGCTACCAGGTAAGCCCTGAGTACCGTCACTCTAGGTATTTTTTAAATTTCGTGTTTGTGACCTGTGGGTTACTCATTGGTTGTTCAGTTGCATGTTGTTTAGCCTCCATATGTTTGTAGATTTTGTAATTTTTTTTTGTAGTTGCATTCTAATTTCATACTTTTGTGGTTTATAAATGTACTTGATATGATTTCATCCTCACTTTATTAAGACTTGATTTGTGGCCTGGCATATAATCTATCCAAGAGAATGTTCCATGTACCCTTCAAAAGAATCATAGTCTGCTGTTTCTGAATGGAATGTTCTAAATATGTTTAGTAAGTCTATTTGTTCAGGTGTGTCATTTAAGTAGGATGTTTCCATATTAATTTTCTGTTAGGGTGATCTGTGCATCAAAGTAAGTAAGGTCCTAAAATACCCCCACCATTATTGTGTTACCCTCAGTTTCTTTATGTTCATTAATATTGCTTTATATGTTTAGTTGCTCCTACAGTGAATACACATACATTTACAATGTTAGTTAGTTCAGTCTCTCAGTCATCTCTGACTCTTTGTGACGCCATGGACCGCAGCACACCAGGCTTCACTGTCCATCACTAACTCCTGGAGCTTGCTCAAATTCATGTCCATCGAGTCGGTGATGCCATCCAGCCATCTCATCCTCTGCTGTCCCCTTCTCCTGCCTTCAATCTATTCTAGCATCAGGGTCTTTTCCAGTGAGTCAGTTCTTTGCATCAGGTGGCCGAAGTATTGGCGTTTCAGCCTCAGCATCAGTCCTTCCAATGAATATTCAGGACTGATTTCTTTTAGGATTGACTGGCTGGATCTCCTTGCAGTCCAAGGCACTCTCAAGAGTCTTCTCCAGCACCACAGTTCAAAAGCATCAATTCTTCAATGCTCAGCTTTCTTTATAGTCCAACTCTCACATCTGCACATGACTACTGGAAAAACCATAGCCTTGACTAGATGGACCTTTGTTGGCAAAGTAACATCTCTGCTTTATAATATACTGTCTAGGTTGGTCATAGCTTTTCTTCCAAGAAGCAAGCGTCTTCTAATTTCATGGCTGCAGTCACTGGAGCTGCAGTGATTTTAGAGCCCAAGAAAATAAAGCCTGTCACTGTTTTCAGTGTTTCTCCATTTTTCCATTTACAATGTTATAGCTTCTTATTGAATTCATCCCTTTACCTTTCTGTAATGTCCCTCTTTGTTTCTTGTTAAAGTCTTTGTTTCAAAGTCAATTTTGTTATGTAGTATTGCTACCCCAGCTTTTTCTTTGCATGAAATAGCTTTTTTCATTCTCTGACTCTCAGTCTGTATGTGTCTGTAGGTCTGAAGTGATTCTCTTGTTAGGTAACTTATATATACCTGTATGCATGCTTAGTCACTCAGTCGTGTTCAACTCTTTGCAACCATGTGGACTGTAGCCCAGTAGGCCCCTCTGTCTATGGGATTCAAGAATACTTGAGTGGGTAGCCATTTCCTTCTCCAGGGGATATTCCTGACCCAGGGATTGAACCCAGGTCTTCTGCATTGCAGATGGAATCTTTCCTGGCTAAGCCACCAGGGAAGCCCTAGCTTGTACATGGGTCTGGTTTTCTTGTCCACTGTTCTACTCTATGACTTTTTAGTTTATTTAGATTTAAATAAAGTATTGATAGTTATATACTTATTGCTATACATACAAGCTGTTGTAGTTATTTTTTTTTCTTCTTTTTATCTCTTCTCTGGTTATTTGATGACTACCTTAGTGTTATGTTTGAACTCATTTCTCTTTTTTGTGTATGTGTTAGAAATTTTTGGTTTGTGTTAGCATGGAATCTGTGCATATGTGTGTGATTATTTTACGTTATTGATCTCTTAAGTATATTATAGCAACCTTACATTGTTACCCCCTGCCTACTCCCTATGTTTAATGTGCTAACATATTTTACATATTTTTATTTTATGTTTCAATTAACCATTTATTGTAGATATGGATGATTTTGCAACTTTTTTCTTGTAACTTTACTACCAAGTTTGTAAAGGTCAGATCTACTACCTTTAGTTAATCTTTGCCTTTACCAGTGAGATTTTTCCTTTTGTCATTTTCATATTTCTAGGTGTGATCTTTCTTTTCCACTTAGAAAGGTCCCTTTAATTTTTCTTGTTTAGCTTTTGTCTATCTGGAAAATTCTTTATCTCACCTTCAAATCTAAGTAATAAACTTACTGGGTAGACTCTTTTTGGCTACAGATTTTGTCCTCCATCACTTCGACTATATCATGCCACTTCCTTCTGGCCTGCAAATTTCTCCTGAAATGCTAGTTGATAGTCTTATGAGAGTTCCATTGTACATAATTGGTTGCCTTTCCTTTGCTGATTTTAAGATTCTTTCTTTATCTTTACTTTTTACCATTTTAATTTTAATATGTCTTGGTGTGGATCTCTTTGGATTTGTCTTATTTGAGAATCTGTCCTTTCTGGATCTGCATATTTGTTTCCTTTCCCAGGTTAGGGAAATTTTTAGCTATCATGTCTTCAAATAAGTTTTCTGCCAATTTTAAAAGACTTGAACAGACTGTTCTTATGAATAACTGTCTTCAGAAGAAGACATACAGATGGCTAATAAACACATGAAAAAGTACTCTACATTGCCCATAATTAGAGAAATGCAAATCAAAGCTACAATGATGTATCATCTCACACTAGTCAGGATGGCAATGATTAACAAGTCTACAGACAATAAATGGTGGAAAGGGTGTGGAGAAAAGGGAACCCTCATACACTCTTGGTGGGAATGCAAACTGATACAACCACTGTGAAGAAGAATATGGAGAATCCTTAAAAAAAACTAAGAATAAAGCCATTGTACTACTCAACAGTCCCACTACTGGTACTGGGCATATACCCTGAGGAAACCATAATTGAAAAAGACACATGTACCCCACCATTCATTGCAGGTCTATTTACAATAGCTAGGACATGGAAGAAACCTAGATGTCCATCAGCAGATGAATGGATAAGAAAACTGTGATACATATACACAATGGAATATTACTCAGCTATTAAAAAGAATGCATTTGAGACAGTTCTAATGAGGTGGGTGAACCTTGAGCCTATTATACAGAGTAAAGTAAATCAGAAAGAGAAAAACAAATATTGTATATTAACACATATATATGGAATCTAGAAAAATAGTACTGATAATCCTGTGTGCAGGACAGCAGAGGAGACACAGATATAAAGAACAGACTTTTGGACTCAGTGAGACGAGGAGAGAGTGGGATGATTTGAGATGATAGCACTGAAACATATATACTACCATATTCAGTTCAGTTCAGTCACTCAGTCGTGTCGGACTCTTTGCGACCCCATGAATTGCAGCACGCCAGGCCTCCCTGTCCATCACCAACTCCTGGAGTTCACTCAGACTCACATCCATCAAGTCAGTGATGCCATCCAACCATCTCATCCTCTGTCGTCCCCTTCTCCTCCTGCTCCCAATCCCTCCCACCGGCAAAGTCTTTTCCAATGAGTCAACTCTTTGCATGAGGTGGCCAAAGTACTGGAGCTTCAGCTTTAGCATCATTCCTTCCAAAGAAATCCCAGGGCTGATCTCCTTCAAAATGGACTGGTTGGATCTCCTTGCAGTCCAAGGGACTCCCAAGAGTCTTCTCCAACACCACAGTTCAAAATTAGATAGTACCAATTAGATACCCAGTGGGAGTTTGATGTATGATGCAGGAAACTCAAAGCCACTGCTCTGTGACAGCCAGGAGGGATGGATTCAGTATATATGCCTGAGGAAGATTTATGTTGATGTATGCCAGTTCAGTTACGTTCACTTCAGTCGCCCAGTTGTTTCTGACTCTTTGAGACCCCATGAACCTCAGCATGCCAGGCCTCCCTCCTTATCACCCACTCCCGGAGTCCACCCAAACCCATGTCCATTAAGTCAGTGATGCCATCCAACCGTCTTATCCTCTGTCATCCCCTTCTCCTCCTGCCCTAATCTTTCCCAGCATCAGGGTCTTTTCAAATGAGTCAGCTCTTTGCATCAGGTGGCCAAAGTATTGGAGTTTCAGCTTCAACATCAGTCCTACCAATGAACACCCAGGACTCATCTCCTTTAGGGTGGACTGGTTGGATCTCCTTGCAGTCCAAGGGACTCTCAAGAGTCTTCTCCACCACCACAGTTCAAAAGCATCAATTCTGACCTTTTCCAGTCCTGTGGCCACTGCTGAGTTTTCCAAATTTGGTGGTATATTGAGTGCAGCACTTTCACAGCATCGTCTTTCAGAATTTGAAATAGCTCAACTGGAATTCCATCACCTCCACTAGCTTTGTTTGTAGTGGTGCTTCCTAAGGCCCACTAGGATGTCTGGCTCTAGGTGAGTGATCACACCATGTGATTATCTGGATCATGAAGATCTTTTTTGTACAGTTCTTCTGTGTATTCTTGCCACCTCTTCTTAATATCTTCTGCTTATGTTAGGTCCCTGCCATTTCTGTC
Organism: Capricornis sumatraensis; assembly: GCF_032405125.1. NCBI lineage: Eukaryota > Metazoa > Chordata > Mammalia > Artiodactyla > Bovidae > Capricornis > Capricornis sumatraensis. The sequence goes on along the minus strand of NC_091084.1, from coordinate 57,347,647 downwards.
CTTTATTGTGCCCATCTTTGCATGAATGTTCCCTGGTATGTCTAATCTTCTTGAAGAGATCTCTAGTCTTTCCCATTCTATTGTTTTCCTCTATTCCTTTGCACTGATCGCAGAGGAAGGCTTTCTTTTTTTTTTTTTTTAATCACTGCACTGTTTATTTTTTTTTACTTTACAATATTGTATTGGTTCTGCCACACATCAACATGAATCTGCCTCGGGCATACACGTGTTCCCCATCCTGAACACCCCTCCCACCTCCCTCCCCATACCATCTCTCCAGGTCATCCCAGTGCACCAGCCCCAATCGAACCTGGACTGGTGATTCATTTCTTATATGATATTATACGTGTTTCAGTGCCATTCCCCCAAATCATCCCACCCTCTCCCTCTCCCACAGAGTCCAAAAGACTGTTCTATACGTCTGTGTCTCTTTTGCTGTCTCACATACAGAGTTATCATTGCCATCTTTCTAAATTCCATATATATGCATTAATACACTTGACTTCAGGCTCTACTACAAAGCCACAGTCATCAAGACAGAATGGTACTGACACAAAGACAGAAATATAGATCAATGGAACAAATTAGAAAGCCCAGAGATAAATCCACGTACCTATGGACACCTTATCTTTGACAAAGGAGGCAAGAATATACAGTGGAGAAAAGACTATCTCTTTAACAAGTGGTGCTGGGAAAACTGGTCAACCACTTGTAAAAGAATGAAACTAGAACACTTTCTAACACCATACACAAAAATAAACTCAAAATGGATTAAAGATCTAAACGTAAGACCAGAAACTATACAACTCCTAGAGGAGAACACAGGCAAAACACTCTTCGACATAAATCACAGCAGGATCCTCTATGACCCACCTCCCAGAATATGGGAAATAAAAGCAAAAATAAACAAGTGGGACCTAATTAAAGTTAAAAACTTCTGCACAACAAAGGAAACTATTAGCAAGGTGAAAAGACAGCCTTCAGAATGGGAGAAAATAATAGCAAATGAAGCAGCTGACAAACAACTAATCTCAAAAATATACAAGCAACTCCTGCAGCTCAATTCCAGAAAAATAAATGACCCAATCAAAAAAATGGGCCAAAGAACTAAACAGACATTTCTCCAAAGAAGACATACGGATGGCTAACAAACACATGAAAAGATGCTCAACATCACTCACTATCAGAGAAATGCAAATCAAAACCACAATGAGGTACCATTTCACGCCAGTCAGAATGGCTGCTATCCAAAAGTCTACAAGCAATAAATGCTGGAGAGGGTGTGGAGAAAAGGGAACCCTCTTACACTGTTGGTGGGAATGCAAACTAGTACAGCCGCTATGGAGAACAGTGTGGAGATTCCTTAAAAAACTGGAAATAGAACTGACTTATGACCCAGCAATCCCACTGCTGGGCATACACACCTAGGAAACCAGAACTGAAAGAGACACGTGTATCCCAATGTTCACCGCAGCACTGTTTATAATAGCCAGGACATGGAAACAACCTAGATGTCCATCAGCAGATGAACGGATAAGAAAGCTGTGGCACATATACACAATGGAGTATTACTCAACCATTAAAAAGTATACATTTGAATCAGTTCCAATGAGGTAGATGAAACTGGAGCCTATTTTACAGAGGAAGGCTTTCTTATCTCTCCTTGCTATTCTTTGGAATTCTGCATTCAGATGGGTATATCTTTCCTTTTCTCCTTTGCTTTTTGCTTCCCTTCTTTTCACAGCTATTTGTAAGGCCTCCTCAGACAGCCATTTTGCTTTTTTGTATTTTTTTTCTTGGGAATGGTCTTGATTCCTGTCTCCTGTACAATGTCACGAACCTCCATCCATAGTTCTTCAGACACTCTGTCTATCAGATCCAACCCCTTGAAGCTATTTGTCAGTTTCACTGTATAATCATAAGGGATTTTATTCAGGTCATGCCTGAATGGTCTAGTGGTTTTTCCCTACTTTCTTCAATTTTAATTTCAATTTCTGAGCCACTGTCAGCTCCCGGTCTTATTTTTTCAGTAGAAGCAGTAGAGTGAGGGAACTATTGTGAATTATGTAATATTCTGTGTACCAGACATGCTCCTAAACCCAGAAAATATCTTATCATATATAATAATCAAAGAAACCATGAGAAATACACAGATCATTCCTCCCCTTTCCCATTTCATACTTTGGACAATAAAGATTTTGAGAATCTAAGTGGTTTTATCAAGGTTATAAAACAACAAGCATATGAAGCCAGAATTTTAATATGACTTCAGAAGTATACAAGTAGGTATAGAGAACAGAATTAAATGGGCATAAAAATTAAACATCTTGGGTGTTAACCACTTACTGAAATGGCAAACCACTTCAGTATTCTTGCCTTGAGAACCCCATGAACAATACAAAAAGGCAAAAAGATAAGATACTGAAAGATGAACTCCCCAGGTCAGTAGATGCCCAATATGCTCCTGGAGGAGAGTGGAGAAGTAACTCCAGAAAGAATGAAGAGATGGAGCCAAGAAAAAACAACACCCAGTTGTGGATGTGACTGGTGATGGAAGTAAAGTCCAATGCTGTAAAGAACAATATTACATAGGAACCTGGGATGTTAGGTCCATGAATCAAGGCAAATTGGAAGTGGTCAAACAGGAGATGGCAAGGGTGAACATCGACATTTTAAGAATCAATGAACTAAAATGGGCCAGAATGGGTGAATTTAACTCAGATGACCATTATATGTACTACTGTGGACAAGAATCCCTTAGAAGAGATGGAGTAGCCTTCATAGTCAACTGGTGTCCAAAATACAGTACTTGGATGCAATCTCAAAAATGACAGAATGATTTCTATTCATTTCCAAGGCAAACCATTCAATATCACAGTAATCCAAGTCTGTGCCCCAACCAGTAATGCTGAAGAAGATGAAGTTGAATGCTTCTATGAAGACCTACAAAACCTTCGAGAACTAACACCCAAAAAAGATGTTCTTTTCATCGTAGGGGACTGGAATGCAAAAATAGGAAGTCAAGAGATACTTGAAGTAACAGGCAAATTTGGCCTTTGAGTACAAGATGAAGAGAACAAAGGCTAACAGAGTTTTGCCAAGAGAACACATTGGTCATAGCAAACACCCTCTTCCAACAACACAAGGGATGACTGTACATATGGACATCACCAGATGGTTAATACCAAACTCAGACTGATTATATTCTTTGCAGCCAAAGATGGAGAAACTCTATACAGTCAGAAAAAACAAGACCGGGAGCTGACTGTGGCTCAGATCGTGAACTTTTTATTGCCAAATCAGACTGAAGTTGAAGAAAGTAGGGAAAAACCACTAGACCATTCAGGTATGACCTGAATAAAATCCCTTATGATTATACAGTGAAACTGACAAATAGATTCAAGGGATTGGATCTGATAGACAGAATGCCTCAAGAACTATGGACAGAGGTTCGTGACATTGTATAGGAGGCAGGGATCAAGACCATCCCCCAGAAAAAGAAATTCAAAAAGGCAAAATAGCTGTCTGAAGAAAGCTTACAAATGGCTGAGAAAAGAAGAGAAGCTAAAGGCAAAGCAGAAAAGAAAAGATATGCCCATTTGAATGCAGAGTTCCAAAGAATAGCAAGGAGAGATGAGAAAGCCTTCCTGAGTGATCAATGCAAAGAAATAAAGGAAAACAATAGAATGGGAAAGATTAGAGATCTCGTCAAGAAAATTAGAGATACTAAGGGAACATTTCATGCAAAGATGGGCACAACAAAGGACAGAAATGGTAGGGACCTAACAGAAGCAGAAGATATTAAGAAGAGGTGGCAAGAATACACGGAAGAACTGTACAAAAAAGATCTTCACGACCCAGATAATCACAATTGTGTGATGACTCACACTCACCTATAGCCAGATATCCTAGAATGCGAAGTCAAGTGGGCTTTCGGAAGCATCACTACAAACAAAGCTAGTAGTGGTGATGGAATTCCTGCTGAGATATTTCAAATCCTAAAAGGCAATGTTGTGAAAGTGCTGCACTCAATATACCAGCAAATTTGGAAAACTCAGCAGTGGCCACAGGACTGGAAAAGGTCAGTTTTCATTCCAATCCCAAAGAAAGGCAATGCCAAAGAATGCTCAAACTACCACACAATTGCATTCATCTCAAAAGGCTAGCAAAGTAATGCTCAAAATTCTCCAAGCCAGGCTTCAACAGTACATGAGCCATGAACTTCCACATGTTCAAGCTGGATTTAGAAAAGTCAGAGGAACCAGAGATCAAATTGCCAACATCCATGGATCATCAAGAAAGCAAGAGAGTTCCAGAAAAGCATCTACTTCTGCTTTATTGATTATGCCAAAGCTTTTGACTGTGTGGCTCACAACAAACTGGAAAATTCTTCAAGAGATGGGAATACCAGACCACCTTACCTGCTTCCTGAGAAATCTGTATGCAGGTCAGGAAACAACAGTTAGTACCAGACATGGGGAAACGGACTCGTTCCAGATCAGGAAAGGAGTATGTCAAGGTTGTGTATTGTCACCCTGTTTATATAACGTATATGCAGAGTACATCATGCGAAATGCCAGACTGGATGAAGCCCAAGCTGAAATCAAGATTGCCAGGAGAAATATAAATAACCTCAGATACACAGATGACACCACCCTTCGCAGAAAGCAAAGAGGAACTAAAGAGCCTCTTGTTGAAAGTGAAAGAGGAGAGTGAAAAAGTTGACTTAAGACTCAACATTCAACAAAATAAGATCATGGCATCCAGCCCCATCACTTCATGGCAAATAGATGGGGAACCAATGGAAACAGTGAGAGACTTTATTTTGGGGGGCTCCAAAATCACTCCAGATGGTGACTGCAGCCATGAAATTAAAAGACACTTACTCCTTGGAAGAAAAGTTATGACCAACCTAGACAGCATATTAAAAAGCAGAGACACTACTTTGCCAACAAAGGTCCATCTAGTCAAGGCTATGGTTTTTCCAGTAGTCATGCATGGATGTGAGTATTGGACTATAAAGAAAGCTGAGCACTGAAGAATTGATGCTTTTGAACTGTGGTGTTGGAGAAAACTCTTGAGTCCCTTGGGCTGCAAGGAGTTCCAACCAGTCCATCCTAAAGGAGATCAGTCCTGAATATTCATTGGAAGGACTGATGCTGAAGCTAAAACTCCAAAACTTAGGCCACCTGATGAGAAGAACTGACTCATTGAAAAAGACCCTGACGCTGACCAAGATTGAAGGCAGGAGAGGAAGGGGATGACAGAGTATGAGATGGTTGAATGACAGAGTCAGCGATGGGTATGAATTTGAGCAAGCTCCACAAGTTGGTGATGAACAGGGAAGCCTGGTGTGCTGCAGTCCACGGGGTCTCAAAGAGTTGGACATGACTGAGAGACTGAACTGAACTGAAAAATGAACCATTGGAGTTTAATGCCACCAGTCTCTTTTGTTCAGAATTACTTAAGGAAGTCTTCATGAAGGAGGTAGCATTTGAACTAAGCTTTGCAAATAGAAGAAAGGATTTTAACAGGTTAGTATGGCAAGAAAGATCCCTTGAAGGAGGAAATGGCAACCCACTCCAATATTTTTGCCAGGAAAATCCAAAGGACAGAAGAGCCTGGAGGACTGTGTTACAGTCCATGGAGTTGCAACAAGTCAGACACGGCTAAACACACTGAGTCCAATTCAGCTTGAAACTGAAGTCCTTTTTTTCACACTACACATAACTAGAACAGTGAGAGAAAATGTGGGAAACCAGTGAAACTAAAACTGAATTATATTACCTTGAGTTTAAAAAAAGGTTGAAAAGGAAGCTCAGGAGGAAAATAGGAAGGTCCTTCAGTTCAAATACAACAAATTCTGTTACAGAATAAGTCACTGAAATACCGTCACTACCTATGGAGATTACATTTCATTTCTCTTCTTGGCTACTCTTATCTCTGGACCAGTATTTCAGAAGACTTGGTGGGTTGAATAGTAGTGGACCAACATGAAGGTAGGGCTTGGTGTGCGGCTAAAAGCATGAGAATTGGAAAATACTTTTGATAGGAGCTAATGTTTTCTCTGATATACTTATTTTTAGATCAAACCATTTTTCGGTATGAAACCTCTATCAGAGGCTGATAGGGAAAGAGCAAGAAATCAGAAGATTCCAAAACTAAGTGAATTATTGGAAATTGCACGGAAGGCCAAAAAAAAGGTGATATTTGATCTTTACACTCCTCCACATTCACATCCTTCCAGATCATCGTATATCCGCCTTGTAGTAAGCGTGATCCTTGACTCTAAGATTGAGCAGCATCTGGTACGTCTTTATGGTATTTATGGTAGAGGTTGGGAAGTGGGTAGCGTAGCATTTGAACCTGAACTACCTTGTAATCTTCCCTGGAATGGTTCTACTCCCTGTAGAAAATGGAGTTGGCTGCTTATATAGCTACTGGGTTGGCCAAAAATTCCTTCAGTTTTTAAGTATAAATAAAAGACACATTTTATTTTTACCAAGAGGTTTATTGAACAACATATCCACTGTTTTGTTTCACTAAAAAAGAGGTAAAGGTGCGTGCTCAGTCGTGTCCGATTGGACTATGACCTGCTGGGTTCTTCTCTCCATGGAATTTTCCAGGCAAGAGTGCTAGAGTGGGTTGCCATTTCCTACTCCAAGGGATCTTCCCAACCAAGAGATCGAACCCATGTCTCTTGCATCTCCTGCATTGTCAGGCGGTTTCTTTACCACTGCGCCACCTGGGAGGCCTTATCTTTTGCCACTTTTCAAGCAACTTCATAATTTAATCTTCCAAAAATTTCTTATCTTTTGGGGCAGAACTGTTCCAGGTACCATTTACAGCTTTCCAGGGAAATGAAATTTTTTCCATTAAGCTGCTTCTGCTGCTAAGTCACTTCAGTCGTGTCGGACTCTGTTCGACCCCATAGATGGCAGCCCACCAGGCTCCCCTGTCCCTGGGATTCTCCAGGCAAGAACGCTGGAGCGGGTTGCCATTTCCTTCTCCAATGCATGAAAGTGGAAAGTGAAAGTGAAGTCGCTCAGTCTTGTCCAACCCTCAGCGACCCCATGGACTGCAGCCTTCCAGGCTCCTCTGTCCATGGGATTTTCCAGGCAAGAATACTGGAGTAGGGTGCCATTGCCTTCTCCATTAACAGAATTTTGTAAATACCAAAATAAATGGAAATCCAAAGATGCAATGTCTGGTGAATACAGCAGATGAATCAGAACTTCCCAGCTAAGCTGTAACAGTTTTTGCCTGGTCATCAAAGAAACATGCAATTTTGCATTATTCTGATGAAAGATTATTCATTTTCTTTTGACTAATTCTGGTTGCTTGTTGTTGAGTGCTGCTTTCAGTTGGTCTAATTGGGAGCAGTACTTGCAGAATTAATCATTTGGTTTTCTGGGAAGGAGCTCATAATAGAGAACCCCCCTGCCCCCTCCCAATCCCACCATACACATCATCACCTTCTTTGGATGAAGACTGGCCTTTGGTGTGCTTAGTGGTAATTCATTTTGCTTGCCCCATGGCATCTTCAATTCCACATTATTGTACAGTATCCAGTTTTCATCACGTGTCACAACATGTTTTAAAAACAGAACATTTTCATTATGTTTCAGTAGAGAATCGCTTGCAAAAATACCTTCAAGAAGGTTTTTTTTCCTTAATTTATGTGGAACCCAAACATCAAAGCAATTAACATAACCACAGTGGTGCAAATGATTTTCAACACTTGATTTGGATATTTTGAGTATGTTGGCTATTCCCATGTGGTATAACATTGATTGTTCTCAGTTAATACCTCAGTTTGATCACTGTCAGCTTCACCTGGTCTTTATGACCATGGAGCATCATCCAGCGAGAAATCTCCAGCATGAAACTTCACAAACCACTTTTGACATGTTCCATCATTAACAGCACCTTCTCCATACACTGCACAAATCTTTTTTTGCATTTCAGTTGTGTTTTTACTTTTCTTGAAAAACTAAAGCATAATATGTCAAAAATGTGACGTTTTTCTTTCTTCTTCAATATTGAAATGGCTACACTAAAATTCTCCAATTTTGATGTTTTTTTAATGCACACTAATATTTCAGCTGTCACATTACAATCTAATAAAATTGTCTCAAATGAAGTTAAAGACAAGTAAGTGCTGCTCAAGCCATCTTACAGGAAAAAAAAGAAAAGAACAAAATTTTTGGTCAACCCAATACATGTGACAGTCTATGAATGAGCCAGTTAAATTTGTATCAGTAGGGAAAACATTGAGGCTGTTTGCTATTCCAAACCAAATGTCACCACTGTGTTGAAAGGGAATGTGTGTAATAGCTATATGATGTGACTTGCACCATCATCAACATACGTCTCTTAGAAAAAGGGCCTTAGAGAAAGGGAACGCTAAGAGTTTCAATACCAGCTTTCATTTATGATATAGAAAGTTCTTATTTCAGCAGAAAATTTATTCATCATGTTTTCCAGAAAGCTCTGTATTTTGGCAGCCAGTCATTCCACATATCTTTAATTCTCAGAATATGGAAGAATGCCATGAATGAAACAAATATCTGTCATTTTGCAAATAGAACTCTTTCCACAGATGAGTCATAATAGCGTTTCCTATTGACAGGAAATTACTCTTCTCAAAGATGATTTGTATCATCAGCCAGAGGAGATGGTTATGATTCCGACCCCTCCTCCACACCTACCACCTACTCATCCACTTTAGCTAGTGTAGTGACAGTGAACCCTTGGCCCCACGATGTTAACTGGGAAAACTCAGCTCCAGAACAACGCTGGTGAAAGCCCCATTACAAGAGTTCACTAGACAATATTAGGCCAGGTTGACTCTTTCATCAAGGGCTAGAATCTCTGCTCCCTATAAACTGTTACTCATGCTGGAATGAGACTTCTCCCATTCTGCATGAGGCTGTTTGTACCTAGACAGCTGATTATCCACTGAAAGACTTACTGTTTCTCCTTGCAGATTATTTGGCTACCAGGTTCTGAGAGGAATTACGTCAGGAGCAAAGCTCCTGGTTTTCAGCACATTGGCCAGTTATTCACCATCGAAAGACTTACAAAAGAAAAGATCACTAGAATAAATGTTGACTACAAGAACTTGTTCTACGACGGGTTGAAGTAAGTGTTTAACCACACCTCTCTTGGTGTGTGTTGCCTTTCTTGCACAAAATCTGCATCCCACCCAAGCTACTGGGATTTCTCCTCCCATCTCAAGAATTTCTGTGTGTGACTATGTGAAATTCCCTATTTTCCTCTTCTTACCCGTCCCTCCCTATCTGCCAAAAAACGTTTAAGAGTAGACTCTGTTCCTGGAACATAGTTTTTAGCCCCTCCTCCTGTCCTCCAATCTCTCATCATTTAACCCACTTTTGTGTATTCTTGGTGTTTTTCTTTTTAAATTATGTAAGTATTTGAAAAGTCAAAACTCAAAAAGTTGTTGATATCCTCTGCCACTACCAGATAGATTCCAGTACCTTATAAATGGCTTTGTGATCCAATATCAAGATCTCTTATAGTGTAAACAAAAATTATTAAACATCAAATTTATAAATATTGTAATTAGAAATACATTTTCAGAATTAAAAGTACCTGGGAATAAAATAACTCTTTCAAATGTATTAATCACTGCTTACATTAATCCCTATACCCTTTCTGTTAAAAGTAATTTTTTTTAAATAATTCTAAATGCTTCAGAGACAAAGTTTCCTTGGAGATATAGATGTAGCTATATTTATGACTATAGATGTAGATATAATTATAGATATATATCCAAAATCTCCCCGGGCTAGTAAAAATTCCCCTAGTTACTTTTCTGTATTTCAGGCCTTGAACTACTCTGTTGTATTCACCTGGATACCAATAAAAGGTATTGCCAATTAATTACACTCTACTTGAATTAATATTATTCCACAGTATAGAGTACAGAATATTATAGTCCTTCAGTTCAGTTCAGTTCAGTCACTCAGTTGTGTCCGACTCTTTGTGACCCCATGAATCATAGCATGCCAGGCCTCCCTGTCCATCACCAACTCCCGGAGTTCACTCAGACTCACCTCCATCAAGTCGATGATGCCATCCAGCCATCTCATCCTCTGTCGTCCCCTTCTCCTCCTGCCCCCAATCCCTCCCAGCATCAGAGTCTTTTCCAGTGAGTCAACTCTTCGCATGAGGTGGCCAAAGTACTGGAGTTTCAGCTTCAGCATCATTCCTTCCAAAGAAATCCCAGGGTTGATCTCCTTCAGAATGAACTTGTTGGATCTCCTTGCAGTCCAAGGGACTCTCAAGAGTCTTCTCCAACACCACAGTTCAAAAGCATCAATTCTTCGGCACTCAGCCTTCTTCACAGTCCAACTCTCACATCCATACATAGCCTTGACTAGATGGACCTTAGTCGGCAATGTCTCTGCTTTTGAATAGGCTATCTAGGCTGGTCATAATTTTTCTTCCAAAGAGTAAGTGTCTTTTAATTTCATGGCTACTGTGGGCAGGAATCCCTCAGAAGAAATGGAGTAGCCATCATGGTCAACAAAAAGAGTCCAAAATGCAGTACTTGGATGCAATCTCAAAAATGACAGAGTGATCTCTGTTCATTTCCAAGGCAAACCATTCAATATCACAGTAATCCAAGTCTATGCCCCAACCAGTAACACTGAAGAAGCTGAAGTTGAATGGTTCTATGAAGACCTACAAGACCTTTTAGAACTAACACCCAAAAAAGATGTCCTTTTCATTACAGGGGACTGGAATGCAAAAGTAGGAAGTCAAGAAACACCTGGAGTAACAAGCAAATTTGGCCTTGGAATGCAGAATGAAGCAGGGAAAAGACTAATAGAGTTTTGCCAAGAAAATGCACTGGTCATAGCAAACACCCTCTTCCAACAACACAAGAGAAGACTCTACACATGGACATCACCAGATGGTCAACACCGAAATCAGATTGATTATATTCTTTGCATCTAAAGATGGAGAAGCTCTATACAGTCAACAAAAACAAGACCAGAAGCTGACTATGGCTCAGATCATGAACTCCATATTATTAAGTCCTTAGGAAAACATAATTCCATTTACTACCTTCTGCCATTTGTGCTATTGTTCTTATAAATGATATTTAATAATACTTTATTTTTAACCCCCAGAATATATTTTATTATATTTTTTAAAATAGTCTAGTTTCAGATTAAACTTTTTATTTTGAGATGGTTGCATGTTAACATGTAAGGAATAATAGAAAATAGTCCTGTACCTTTTACCCAGTTTACTCCAGTGGTAAAACTTGCAAAATTTTGGTATGATATCAAAACCAAGATATTGAAATTAATGCAATCCATCAATCTTATTCAAATTTCCCAAACTTATATTCATTTTTGTGTTTTTTTGTATTAATATATACAGATCTATGTGCAGTTTTATCATATGCGTGTTTGTGGATCCAACATCACAACCAAGATATAGGCTTGTTTAATCACCAGAAGTATTCCTTTTGTTGCCCTTTGATAACCACATTCCCCTTCCTTGGATATCCAACTCACCTCAAACCCTAACTTCCTCAATGAATAATCTCTTCTGCACTTCTGTAATTTTGTCATTTTAAGAAAAATATATAGAAGAATCATAGAGTGTGCAACCTGTTGTGACTGGCTTTTTTCCACTCAGTGTAATTCCTTTTGAGATTCATAAAGACTGTTTCATGTGTCAGCAGCTGGTTCTTTTTCATTGCTAAATAGCATTCCATTGTATGAATGCACTAAACTAATTATTCACCAACTGAAGGATATCTGATTGTTTCATCAATTTATGAGCTATTTTTAATAAATGTGAATGTTTATGTATAGGTTTTCATGTGAACACAACTTTTAAACTAAGAGTTAATAGCTTATTAAGACTTTCCTCTCTGTGTTTTTTATTTTTGGCTGTGCTGGGTCTTTGTTGCTGCACAGGCTTTTCTCTAGTTGCAGTGAGTGGGGGCTGCTCTGTAGTTGCAGTGTGCAGGCTTCTCATTGAGGTGGCTTCTGTTATTGCAGAGCATGGACTCTAGGGCTGTGGACTTCAGTAGTTGTGGCACATGGGCTCAGTAGTTGCAACTCCCAGACTCTAGAGCACAAGCTCAGTAGTTGTGGCACACAAGCTTAGTTGCTCCATGGCACGTGGGATCTTCCCAAACCAGGCATCAAAGCCATGTTTTGGGTTTGCCAGGTAGATTCTTTACCTCTGAGCCACCAGGGGAGCCCTTCCCTCTCTTTAAAAACTTTTAATTACGTTAAAATACACTTAAAATTTACTTTTGCGATAATTTTTAAATACACAACTTTGTGACTTTAATATGCATTCATTACATTTTTCAGCAGTCACCACCATCCACCTACTTAACACTTTTCATCTTGTAAACTCAAATTCTGTTCTCATTAAACAATGAGCTCCCATCATACTCTGCCTCCAGACTCTGGAAACCACCATTTTACTTTATATCTTTATGATTTTGATTCATATAAGTGAAATGATGTAGTATTTGTCTTTTTTTGACTGGTTTATTTCTTTTTAGATGAAGTCCTCAAGGTTCATCCATGTTGAATTCATCCACTGAAGAATATATTCCTTTTTAACTGAATAATAATTCATTGTATGTATATGCCACTATTTGCTTAGCCTTTTGTCAATAGATGGACACTTGGGTTGCTTTCACATTTCAGTTATTGTGAATAAAGCTGCTATGAAAATGGGGGTACAAGTACCTCTTCAAGACCTGCTTTCATTTCTTTTGGGTATATACTAGGAAGTGGAATTGCTGAATTATATGGTAATTCTAATTTTAATTTTTTGAGACACCACCATACTATTTTTCACAACTCTAAAAACAGAAGGACACAAATGCTCCAGTTTCTTCACATTAACACATCCTATTGATTCCTGGTTTTCTAATGTCACCATAATGGGTTCGTATTAGTTCTTCTTGAAATGTTTGATGGAATTCACCAGTGAAGTCATTGGATCCAGGGCTTTTCTTTATTGGAAGAGTTTTAGTTAATAATTCAATCTCCTTATTGATTGTAGATCTATTCACATTTTCTAATTCTTCGTGATACAGTTGTGGTAGGTTTCTTGCTTCTAGGAATTTTTCCATTTCACTTAGGCTACCAAATTTATTGGGATACAATTGCTCATATTGCTCATATCCTTTATAATCCTTTTAATTCTATAAATCTTGTAATAGTATCCTCAATTTCATTTCTGACTTCAGTAATTTGGGTCTATTAGTTCAGTTCAGTTCAGTTCAGTCACTCAGTCGTGTCCGACTCTTTGCAACCCCATGAATCACAGCACGCCAAGCCTCCCTGTCCATCACCAACTTCCGGAGTTCACTCAAACTCACTTCCATCGAGTCGGTGATGCTATCCAGCCATCTCATCCTCTGTCGTCCCCTTCTCCTCCTGCCCTCAATCCCTCCCAGCATCAGGGTCTTTTCCAGTGAGTCAACTCTTCACATGAGGTGGCCGAAGTATTGGACTTTCAGCTTCAGCATAAGTCCTTCCAAAGAACACCCAGGACTGGTCTCCTTTGGGATGGACTGGTTGGATCTCCTTAGAGTCCAAGGGACTCTCAAGAGTCTTCTCCAACACCACAGTTCAAAAGCATCAATTTTTCAGTGCTCAGCTTTCTTCACAGTCCAACTCTCCTATCCATACATGACCACTGGAAAAACCATAGCCTTGACTAGACAGACCTTTGTTGGCAAAGTAATAGCTCTGCTTTTCAATATGTTATCTAGGTTGGTCATAACTTTTCTTCCAAGGAGTAAGGGTTTTTTTAATTTCATGGCTGCAGACACCATCTGCAGTGATTTTGGAGCCCAGAAAAATAAAGTCTGACACTGTTTCCACTGTTTCCCCATCTATCTGCCATGAAGCGATAGAACCAGATGTCATGATTATAGTTTTCTGAATGTTGAGCTTTAAGTCAATTTTTTCACTCTCCTCTTTCAGTTTCATCAAGAGGCTTTTTAGTTCCTCTTCATTTTCTGCCATTAGGGTAGTGTCATCTGCATATCTGAGGTTATTGATATTTCTCCTGGCAATCTTGATTCCAGCTTGTGCTTCCTCCAGCCCAGCGTTTCTCATGATGTGCTCTGCATATAAGTTAAATAAGCAGGGTAACAATATACAGCCTTGACGTACTCCTTTTCCTATTTGGAACCAGTCTGTTGTTCCATGTCCAGTTCTAACTAGTGGAGGTGATGGAATTCCAGTTGAGCTATTTCAAATCCTGGAAGGTGGTGTGAAAGTGCTGCACTCAATATGCCAGCAAATTTGGAAAACTCAGCAGTGGCCACAGGACTGGAAAAGGTCAGTTTTCATTCCAATCCCAAAGAAAGGCAAAGCCAAAGAATGCTCAAACTGCTGCCCAATTGCACTCATCTCACACGCTAGTAAAGTAATACTCAAAATTATGCAAGCCAGGCTTCAGCAGTACGTGAACCATGAAATTCCAGATGTTCAAGCTGGTTTTAGAAAAGGCAGAGGAACCAGAGATCAAACTGCCAACATCTGCTGGATCATCGAAAAAGCAAGAGAGTTCTAGAAAAACATCTATTTCTGCTTTATTGACTATCCCAAAGCCTTTGACTGTGTGGATCACAATAAACTGGAAAATTCTGAAAGAGATGGGAATACCAGACCACCTGACCTCCCTCTTGAGAAACCTATATGCATGTCAGGAAGCAACAGTTAGAACTGGACATGGAACAACAGACTGGTTAGTATCTCTAGCTAAAAATTTACTAATTTTGTTGATATTTTCAGAGAACTAACTTTTGGTTTCTTTGTTGGTTTTCTGTTCTGTTTTTGTTTGTGCTAATCTTTATTATTTTCTTCCTTTTACTATGTTGGATCACCTTGTTCTTCTTTTTCTAGTTTCCTAAGTTGTAAAGATATGTTGTTGATATGAAATCTTTCTTGGTTTTGAAATTTTTCTTCCACTTTTTTTCAAATATACGTATAGCACTGTAAGTTTAAGGTGCACAGCATAATGCTTTATTTACAGATATCATTAAATGATTATCACAAGTTCAGTGAACATCCATCATCTCATATAGATGCATAACTGGAGAAATAGAAGTTTTTTACTCAATAACTTTCACATATAACATACAGCAGCATTAATTATATTTATCATATTGCACCTTATATCCCTAGTACTCTAATGTTTCTTTTTTAATTTTTTTAATTGAAATATGATTGGTTTACAATGTTGTGTTAGTTTCAGGTGTACAACAAATTAATTCATATATATATTTAATTTTTCCAATTCTTTTCCATTATAGTTTGTTCAGTTCAGTCCAGTCGCTCAGTCGTGTCCGATTCTTTGCGACCCCATGAATCACAGCACACCAGGCCTCCCTGTCCATCACCAACTCTCAGAGTTCACTCAAACTCATGTCCATCGAGTTGGTGATGCCATCCAGCCATCTCATCCTCTGTCATCCCCTTTTCCTCCTGCCCCCAACCCCTCCCAGCATCAGGGTCTTTTCCAATGAGTCAACTCTTCTCATGAGGTGGCCAAAGTACGAGAGTTTCAAGTTATTAAATGTAGTTTCCTGTGCTATACATAAGTTCTTTGTTTATTTTGTATTTGATATTGTTTATATTTTAATTTATACCTTAATTTATCCTTTAATTTAACTCTTAATTTATCCCTTCCTATATTTCCCCTTAGGGAACTATAAGTTTGTTTTTTTTATGTCTGAGAATCTATTTCTGTTTTGTAAAAAAAAAATATTTGTATCATTTTCTCAGATCCCATATAAGTGATATCATGATATTTGCCTTTTGCCGTCTGGCTTACTTCACTTAATAGGTTCATCCCTGTGCTGCAAATGGCATTATTTCATTCTTTTTATAGCTGAGTAATATTCCATTGTGTGTGTGCACACATGCACACATGCACACCATATCTTCATCTGTCAGTGGACATATAGGTTGCCTCCACGTGTTGGCTATTGTTAATAGTGCTGTTCTGACCATTGGGGTACATGCATCTTTTCAATTAGACTTTTCTTTGTGTATATACCCAAATGGGATTGCTGGAGCATATAGTAACTACTTTTGTTTTTCAAGGAATCTCAATACTGTTGTCCCTAGCAGTTATACCAATTTACATTCCCACTGAGAGGGCAGAAGGGTTCCCTTTTCTCCATATCTTCTCCAGCATTTATTATTTATACATTTTTTTTAATGATGGTCATTCTGACTGGTATGAAATGATGCCTCATTGTATTTTCCATTTGCATACTCTAATAATTAGTGGTGTTGAGCATCTTTTCATGTGCTTTTTGGCCACCTGTATGTCTTCTTTGGAGAAATGTCTATTTAGATCTGCTACCTATTTTTTCATTGAATTGTTTGTTTTTTTGCTATTGAGCTGCATGGGTTGTTTGTATATTTTGGAGTTTAACCCCTTGTCAGTCACTTCATTTGCAAATATTTTCACCCATTCTGTGGGTTGTCCTTTCATTTTGTTTATGGTTTCCTTTGCTGTGCAAAAGCTTTTAAGTTTTAATTAGGTCCCATTTGTTTCTATTCATTACTCCAGGAGATGGATCAAAAAAGATCTTATTGTGATTTATATCACAGTGTTCTACCTATGTATTCCTTTAAGACTTTTATAATAGCTGGTCTTACATTTAGGTCTTTAATCCGTTTTGAGTTTATTTTTGTGTATGGTGTTAGAGACTGTTCTAATTTCATTCTTTTGCATATAGCTGTCTAGTTTTTCCAGCACCGCTTTTTGAAAAGACTACCTTTTCTCCCTTGTATAGTCTTGCCTCCTTTGTTGTAAGCTAATTGACCATAAGTGTATGGGTTTATTTTTGTTCTTTCCATCCCAGTTCCATTTATCTACGTTTCTATTTCTGTGCCAGCACTATACTGTTTTGTTTGCATAGCTTTTAAGTATAGCTTGAAGTCAGAGACTATGATTCCTCCAGCCCCTTTCTTCTTTCTCAAGGTTGTTTTAGTTATTTGGGGTCTTTTGTGTTTCCATACACATTACTGACCAGGGAATTTTTGTCGAAGCCAAAACCTATGGCTGGCAACTTGTTATGTAAACAAATATTGATACATCTCCAGTCAATAACATTTGGGTAACAAAAAACTTATTAATACATCTCTGGTCAATAATTTGTTCACAATATTTCTTCTATTCCAAGAACACAGTTTACCTTTCCATCTATTTTTCATCATCTTTCATTTCTTTTATCAAAATCTTACAGTTTTCAGAGTACAGGTCTTTTGCCTCCTTAGGTAGGTTGATTCCTAGGTATTTTATTGTTTTTGATGTAATGGCAAATGGGGTTGTTTCCTTAATTTCTCTTTCTGATATTTTATTGTTATAGTATAGAAGTCCAATAGGTTTATACACATTAATTTTGCATTTTGCAACTTCACTGAATTCACTGATAAGAGAGATAGGTACTTGTTAGTAATAACAACTTGATTCATATGAATTTTCTCCTCAGTCATCTTAAATCATGCTTAGGAGGAATCTACCTATATGTTATGCAACAGCAAGGCACGCTGAGCAAGAGATGCCATTCTCGCCTTCTTGGATTTTTATTTTCTAAAGCAGATGCTCTAAATGCTTGAGAAGTCATGAACAAATAGGCAGAACTAGATGTTTGAACTTGAGCGTAAATATTATTTTCAAAGCAGAATTTTAAGACAGCCTATGGAGGCCACCCAGGAGAAGACAATGGCACCCCACTCCAGTACTCTTGCCTGGAAAATCCCATGGACAGAGGAGCCTGGTAGGCTTTAGTCCGTGGGGTCACTATAAAGAGTGAAAGTGAAGTCGCTCAGTCGGACATGACTGAGCGACTTCACTTTCACTCTTTACTTTCATGCATTGGAGAAGGAAATGGCAATCCACTCCAGTGTTCTTGCTTGGAGAATCCCAGGGACAGGCGAGCCTGGTGGGCTGCTGTCTATGGGGTCGCACAGAGTCGGACACAACTGAAGCGACTTAGCAGCAGCAGCAGTAGTTTTCTGGTAGTGTCTTTAGGATTTTCTATTTTATCATGTCATCTACAGAGACAGTTTTACTTCTTCTTTTCCTATTTGAATTCATTTTATTTCTTTTCTTCTGTGGTTTCTGTGGCTAGGACTTCCAAAACTATGTTGAATTAAAAGTGATAAGAGTGCGCCTTCTTGTCTTGTTCCTAATCTGATCTTAGATGAAGTGCTTTCAGCTTTTTAACTCTGAGTATGATCTTAGCTGTGATTTTGTCATATATATGGCCTTTATTATGCTGAATGTTCCCTGTTTGCCCACTTTCTGTAGAGTTTTTAATCATAAATGGATATTGAAATTCATCAAAAGGTTTTTCTACATCTATTGAAATGATTATATGGGTTTTATTCTTCAGTTTGTTAATGTGGTGTTTCACATTGATCAATTTGATAATACTGAAAACTCCTTGCAGTCTTGGGATAGATCCCACTTGATCATGGTATATGAGCTTTTAAATATATTGTTGGATTTGGTTTGCTCATATTTTGTTGAGGATTTTTGCCTCTATGTTCTTCTGTGACATTGATGATATTATTTGGAATGAACACTTCTGAATTCATTGTGTGAGGCCACTGTCATTCTGATACCAAAAGCAGAGATATCACAAAAACGAAAATTACAGGCCCACATTATTGATGAACATAGATGCAATAATCCTCTTATTTTTTTTAATGTAAGAATTTATAGCTATGCATTTCCCCCTTAGCATCACCTTTGGTGCATCCCATGAGTTTTTGTGTTTTCATTTTCATTCATCTCCATATATTTTTTTCATTTCCCTTGTGATTTCTTTCTTTATCCTTTAGTTACTTGAAAGTGTAATAATACTATCTTTTATACTTGCCCTTATATTTACTTTTATTGAGGTTTTTTTGTCTCCCTTAGACTTAAGTCCCACAAATATGTGAATTTTCCAATTTTCCTTTTGTTAGACTTCTGACTTCATTGTGTTCGATTGGATATAATTTGTGACATAATATATCTAAAGTGAGAGTTGTCACACATGCACTTGAGAAGAATGTGTATGTTCTTATTGGACTGAGTGTTCTGTCTCAGATATAGTTTCTTGTGTTAAGTCCTCTGTTTCCCTGCTTATTTTCTGTCTAATTGTTCCATTTATCATTGAGAATGAGATATTAAAATCTCCAGTTGTTATTATACAGCTTCAATTTTGTCAGTGTTTACTTTGTAAATTTTACTGGTCTATCATTAGGCACATAAATGTTTATAATTAATATATCTTCTTGCTATGTTGAAACTTGTATTAATATATAATATCCTCCTTTGTCACATGTAAACTTTTTTTACACAGTCCCTGTTTTATCTGATGTTAATATAGCCACCCATGCTCTTTTTAGTTACTATTTGCATGGAATAACTTTTCTGTCCTTTCGCTTGCAATCTGTCCATGCATTTGGATCTTAAATGAGTCTCTTGTGGACAGCATAAACATGGGTCATATGTTTTTATGCATTCTGACAATCTCTGATTGGAGAGTTTAATCTATTTACATTTTTTAAATTACTGAAAAGGACAAAGATTATTGTTGTTACTGCTGTCATTTTTGTAAATATTGTTTCTATCATCTGTTATTTTAATTTGCTGTTTCTATATACCTTATTGGAGAAGGCAATGGCAACCCACTCCAGTACTTTTGCCTGGAAAATTCCATGGACGGAGGAGCCTGGTAGGCTACAGTCCATGGGGTGGCGAAGAGTCGGACACAACTGAGCAACTTCACTTTCACTTTTCACTTTCATGCATTAGAGAAGGAAATGGCAACCCACTCCAGTGTTCTTGCCTGGAGAATCCCAGGAATGGGGGAGCCTGGTGGGTCGCACAGAGTCGGACACGACTGAAGCAACTTAGCAGCAGCAACAGCATATACCTTATAATTTTTCCCTTATTTTCTTCCTTACAGTTTTCTTTTGTGTTTAGTTGTTTTTCGTAGTGAAATGCTTAAATCCTTTTCTCGTTTCCTTTTTTATCTTTTTATACCTAATTTTTGTGTGTTACCATGGGAATGACACTTACCATCCTAAAGTTATGACACTGTGGTTGAATTTATACAAGCTTAAATTCAGTAACATGCAATAACTCTTCTTTATAACTCCAGTCCTTCCATTTTCACTTTTTGATGTCAGAAAATTTCATTTTTATATACTGTGTGCCTCAAAAATAAACTAATAATTCCTCTAAATGCAAGTTTCTCAAACTATGTAAAAGACAACATGTGAAGTTGATAAAGTTATACAATTATTAGCTTTTAGACTAATAATTCTGGTTTTTTCCTATAGATCTTTTGCTAAATTATGTATAAAATAAAGACTATAGTTACACACCATTGTTACAATAATACTATCTTTTATAGTTGCCCTTATGTTTACTTTTATTGATATCTTTTTGTCTCCCTTAGACTTTAAACTACTGTCTCTTTACTTTATTTCGCCTTGGAGGACGCTCTTGAGTTTTTCCTGCAGGGCTGATCTAGTGCCCATGAACTCCTTCACCTTTTGTTTACCTGGGACTATCTTAATTTCCTCCTGTGCCTGTGAATCTCCTACGAGACAAATGCTTCAAGATTCTTTATTTGCCTTTGGCTTTTGGAACTTTGATTATATAGTGTGTCATAGGGTGGATCTAAGCTGCTCTAGGAACGTGGGCACAGCTGCCTGTCATGGAGCTGGGAGTCTGGAAATGGTAACTGCTACTGTTATAGTTGCTGAACTGACTAATCTTAGCTATAGCTTACCATCTAAAACTTCCCTGAAAGTTGTAAGACTACAATAGATGCCATAGTACCAAAATATTAATAGTTACATTAGATTTTGCCAATGTTATTGTCCAGGATGGGATCAGGTTCCTGGTGCTTCTTTTTCTGCCATCTTCACAGAATTGCCTGCTGTGAATATGTTGTTACTTCTATGAGACTAATGGCTAAAACTGCAATTGCTGGAGTATGGTAGTTTTCAAAGTTTTCTAAGAAAGTTTGTAAGTTTTATTTAGTTTTATAAGAAACTTCCAAACATTTTCAGAGGGCCTGTACTGTTTTACATCCCACCAGCAATGTATGATGACCCAGGGCTCTACATCCTTGCAGTTTATGGCATTGTCATTTTTTACTGTAGCCATTCTGATAAGTGTGTAGTGATATCACACTGTGGTTTTAATTTTCATTCTCTGACAGGTAATGATACTGAAGATCTTATTATGTTCTTAGTTGCCTTGGCAAATAGATGGGAAAACAATGGAAACAGTGACAGACTATTTTCTTGGGTTCCAAAGTCACTGCAGATGATGACAGCAGTCATGAAATTAAAAGACACTTGCTCCTTGGAAGAAAAGCTATGACCAACCTAGACAGCATATTAAAAAGCAGAGACATTACTTTGCCAACTTGGCCCATATAGTGAAAGCTATGGTTTATCCTCTTCAGTAAAATGTCTTTTCTTATTATTTCTAACTGAATGGCTTGATTTTTATTGCTGAATTTTTAGAGTTACTTCTATCAGTCAGTTCAGTTCAGTGGTGCAGTCATGTCCAACTCTTTGCGCCCCAAGGACTGCAGCACTCCATGCTGTCCATCACCAACTCCTGGAGCTAGCTCAAACTCGGGGGACACGAGTTATTGATGCTGTCCAACCATCACATCCTTGTTGTCCCCTTCTCCTCCTGCTTTCAATCTTTCCCACCATCAGGGTCTTTTCTAATGAGTCGGTTCTTCCCATCAGGTAGCCCAAGTATTGGAGCTCCAGCTTCAGCATCAGCCCTTCCAATGAATATTCAGTACTGATTTCCTTCAGGATTGACTGGTTTGACCTCTTTGCAGTCCAAAGGACTCTCAAGAGTCTTCTACAGCACCACAACTCAAAAGCATCAATTCTTCTACACTCAGCTTTCTCTATGGTCCAACTCTAACATCCATACATAAGCTATGAAGCTATGTAAAAACCTGGAAAAGCCATAGCTTTCACTATATGGGCCAAGTTGGCAAAGTAATGTCTCTGCTTTTTAATATGCTGTCTAGGTTGGTCATAGCTTTTCTTCCAAGGAACGAGCGTCTTTTAATTTCACGACTGCTGTCACCACCTGCAGTGTCTTTGGAACCCAAGAAAATAGTCTGTCACTGTTTCCACTGTTTTCCCATCTATTTGCCATGAAGTGATGGGACAGGATGCCATGATCTTTGTTTTTTGAATGTTGAGTTTTAAGCCAGCTTTTTCACTCTTCTCTTTCACTTTCATCAAAAGGTTCTTAAGTTCCACTTCTCTTTCTGCCATAAAGATGGTGTCATCTGTATATCTGATGTTACTGATATTTCTCCCAGCAATCTTGATTCCAGCCTGTGCTTCACACAGCCCAGCATTTTGCATGATGCACTCTGCATATATGTTAAATAAGCAGGGTGACAATATACAGCCTTGATGTACTCCTTTCCCAACTCAGAACCAGTGCATTGTTCCATGTCCAGTTCTTGCTGTTGCTTCTTGACCTGCATACAGATTTCTCAGGAGGCAGGTCAGATAGTCTGATATTCCCATCTCTTGAAGAATTTTCCACAGTTTGTTGTGATCCACACAGTCAAAAGCTTTGGTGTAGTCAATAAAGCAAAAATAGATGGTTTTCTGGAACTCCATTGCTTTTTCTGTGATCCAATGGATGTTGGTAATTTGATCTCTGATTCCTCTGCCTTTTCTAAATCCAGCTTGAACATCTGTAAGTTCTCAGTTCATATACTGTTGAAGCCTTGCTTGAAGAATTTTGAGCCTTACTTTGCTAGCATGTGAAATGAGTGCAATTGTGCAGTAGTTTGAAAGTCTAGATGAATAGATGAATAAGTCCTCTTCCCAATATGCCAGTATTGACCCAGTGGGGAGTAAGTTTCTAATGCCTTAAGTTTGAGTAGAAGGATGTACACTCATCTTCTGCAAAAACTCCAAAATTGCAAAACCACTGAACAACCATCAACAGGAGAATGTTGGATCCCACCAAAAAAAGATACCCCATAAGAAATAAGAAACCCCAACAAGATGGTTGGAGGGGAAAAATCATGTTTAGAATCAAACCCCATACCCACCAGAGATGCTCAGAGGGCTCAAGCAAAACCTTGTGTGTATCAGGACCCAGGGACCCCAGAAGAGACTGAGCCAGACCTGCCTTTGAGTGTTAGTGTCTCCTGCAAAGGCATGGGTCAGCAGTGGCCTGCCACAGGCACAGAGGCTCTGGCTGCAGCAGACCTGGGAGACGTGGCATGTGGCATAAGTCCTCTTGGAGGACATCGCCATTAGCCCCACTTCAGAGCCACCAAGCAGGTAACCCATAAACTGGAGAACAATTATACCAAAGACGTTCTCGTACTGTTGCAAAAGTTCTAGAGCTCACAACAGATTTCCCAACCTGGGGATCCAACAAAGGTACTGAGAATTCCCAGGGAATATGACTTTGAAGGCCAGTGGGATTTGATTGAAGAACTCCCACAGGACTTGGAGGACAGACTCTTGGAGGACACAAACAAAACCTTGTGCACACCAGGACCCAGGAGAAAGGAACAGTGACCCCACAAAAAACTGAACCAGACCTGCCTGTGAGTGTCCAGGAGTCTCCAGCAGAGGCGTGGGTTTGCCACGGGCTCAGGGTCACTAAATACAATAGTCCTGGGAGCCATGCATGCTGGCATAAGCCCTTTTAAAAGAGGTTGCCATTACCCTTACCGTAGTTTGACCTCAGGCCAAACTACTGAGAGAAAACACAGCCCCACCCATCAGTAGAAAATTGGATTAAGGATTTACTGAGCATGGCCCAACCCATCAAAGCAAGACCCAGATTCCCCTCAGCCAGTCCCTTCTATCAGGAAGCTTCCACAAACCTCTTATCTTTATCCATCAGAGGGCAGACCGGATGAAAACCACCATGAAAACCTCCACAGTTACAGAAAACTAACCAAACTGAACACATGGATCACATCCTTGTCTAACTCAATGAAACTATGAGCCATGCCATCCGTATAGGGCCACCCAAGATGGACAGGTCATGGTGCAGTGTTCTGACAAAACGTGGATAGATATAATCCTTTGTTGGATGTCCTGTTTGTAAATACTTAGTCCCAGTCTATTTCTGGTCTGTAGCATCTCCTTAAGATTCTTCCACAGAACAAAAGTTCTAAATTTTTTATTAGGTCTAACATCAGTTTTCTCAATTATGTATCATGCTTTTACTGTCAAGTCTGAGAGTTCTCTGTCTAGCCCATAGGTCTCAATTTTTCCTGAAAGTTTTGTAGTTTTACATTATGTATTTGTCTGTGATCCATCTAGTCAATTTTTATATGAAGTATGCGATGTAAGTTGAGGTTTTCTGGGTTTTCTGCCTATGTATGCCTGTCCTATTGCTCTAGTACCATTTGTTGAAAAACTCTTATCCCACTGAATTGCTTTTACACCTTTGTCAAAATCATTTTGACATATTCTTATGGGTCTATTTCTGGGTTTAAAATTGTGTCCCACGGTTCCATATGTCTGTTCCTTCCCTAATACCACACTATCTTGATTACTGTAGCTATATAGTAAGATTTAATATTAAGTAGAGTGATTCTCTCTTTCAGTTCAGTTCAGTTGCCCAGTCGTGTCCGACTCTTTGAGACCCCATGAAGTGCAGCACGCCAGGCCTCCCTGTCCATCACCAACTCCCGGAGTTCACTCAAACTCACATCCATCGTGTCAGTGATGCCATCCAGCCATCTCATCCTCTGTCGTCCCCTTCTCCTCCTGCCCTCAATCTTTCCCAGCATCAGGGGCTTTTCAAATGAGTCAGCTCTTCGCATGAGGTCGCCAAAGTACTGGAGTTTCAGCTTTAGCATCAGTCCTACCAGTGAACACCCAGGACTGATCTCCTTTAGAATGGACTGGTTGGATCTCCTTGCCTCTTTAGACAGTGCACAAATACCTACTGGCATTTAGTGCATGGGGAAATTTGGGTTCCATTTCCCCTACTAAGTGCTTTAAAAAATTCTTTATATTTGAAGTATAAATATTTACCAGATCAACATTCATTTCTTTATTTCTTTAGTTAACTACTTATGAAGCAGGTACTGGATATGCAGAGACGAGTAACACAAAGTCTTTGCTTTTAATTGGCTACAGTCAGGTGAAGAAGACTGATAGGAAAGCAGATAAATGGAGTAAAGGGTGGTAAGCGCACTGATGGAAGTAAGTACATTTGCTACTTGATAGTGTACTGCAGCTGGCACATAGCAGCTTATGGGAGAAAAATTGGAGGAATATTTACACCATGAATTGAAGTCGACAAATTCTGGCAGGGCTTTCCTTTTTCCTCCTTGTCTCCCTCCCTTTCCCCCTTTTTTGTCTTAGGGCATGTAGTTTACTAAAATACTACTATTACTGTCGACATAGAAAACAAGCTTATGGTTACCAAAGGAAAAGGGAGAGGGATAAATTAGGAGTTTGGGATTAAAATAAACACACTACTATAAATAAAATAGATAACCAACAAGGACCTAGAGTGTAGCACAGGAAACTAGTCAACATCTTAAAATAATCTACAATGAAGAAGTTTCTAAAAAAGAATAGATGCAGATTTAGATAGAGGTATATATGTAAAATTGAATCGCTTTGCTATAAACCTGAAACTGACACAACATTGTAAATCAACTACATTTCAATAAAAATTTTAAAAATAAAAAAAGAATAAAATACTACTGTTGGTACAGGAGTAAAGGTATTAAGTCTACAGCTTTATCCTCATTGCAACATGAGCTAATTCAGTGTGTCATATCATAAGTTGTCACATGACCAGGTGTTTCCGGTGATTTAAGCAACAACCTTTCATGACACGGTGGCTGTTCCCCTTTTAGATGTGAGAGTGAGATTAAGTCGAAATCTCCTGTGGGTTCTTTTTCTTCCCAGAGAATATAAAGCAGCTAACATCACCATCAACATATACCTCGTCAATGAACCTTGGCTCTTCTCACTGGCCTGGTGTTACAGTATTCACTCAGTGACAACAGACAACATTCAGGTCCTGAAGGAGATCAATCACCCTTACTACTTCATGGTGAGCTGGTTGTCCAGATTGTTCTTCCAAGTCTGGTGCAATAGGAGCCTCTGTCCCCCTCCCCACCCCTACCTAACACACTGTGTAGTCTCTAGATGAGCTACTTAAGAGCAGAGACTTATGTGGCATTGAAGATGTGGCATTCCCCCTTCCCTCACCCAGCACCTTCTGTGATTTTTCAGGGAGAAATTATTATTAATGGTATAATAATCACTGTTTATTGAATCCTCACCGTGTGCCTTTCATGCATAATGTAATGCAGTGCTCTGGAGTTGAATTCAACCCACTAGGAGTATCACCATGGGGAATCTGAAACTTGAAATTAAGATCCTTGACATCATCACATGAATGCAATATTCAGAATAAGGTCAGATTCCAGAGTTTTGTTACTGCAGCCCCACCTTCCTGAAGTTACAGCAACGATGACAGTGACATGAGGTGTGGAAGAGAAACCAAGTGGAAACTGTGTATCCTGAGCAAAAATGCTTTTGAAAAGGAGACTGTGTATCCAGCTACTGCTTATGGTTAGAGGCATGGGGGCCTGAACATCTGGGTTACATTTCCGGATAAATCCCATCACTTATTATCTATGAAGGGATCCCCAGCTAACCAGTTAACTGATACAGAGCTAATTTTTCTTATCAGTGTAGAGGTAGAATGGGATGACTGAGTCAGACACAATAGCCTACAGCAGGAAACTGCTCTGTGACCTCAGTCTTTTCTTGTCCCTGAATAAGATCTCACTCAGATTCCATAGTTTCTCTATAGTTCACTCTTAGATAATTTTTAAAGTTCTTTTTAATCACCAGAAAGCTTCAATTCAACATCAAGTGTCTTGTCCAGAGTAATAACCCAAACTCTAAACTGCCTTGAATATCAAAGTTTTAGTCAGAGAAATCTAAGTGAGAAGCTTACATATTTTGGGTTGCTTTCTCCATACCCCTAGCCTCACTGGTCCTTGTTTCTGACTTGATCGGGGTCAGGAGGAGGTATGAGGTGATCAGGGCCATGGGCACAATCTCATAGAGCCAGCACTGCATTGAGGCCCTGTGGTGGAATTGTCGAACTGCTTACTCCTTCCTTGGAGCCTTGGGCAGCATTCTTCAGATTACCCTCAAGGAAACCTTGGATGACAGGTCCCTTGGCATAGGTGAAGCCTCTCTACTTGTCTGTCTCGGTAATATCCTCCATCATGTATATATTATACATTTTTCTAGCATTTTTGCTTTTAAAAATTGGTTAAACTTGTTCAGTATATAAAATTCAATCATTCTAAAATACATAAATTGGAAATCAATATACCCCCCCCATAAGCCTATCCCTCTAAACCAATAATGTCTGAAAGTTGTCCCTTTGGGTATATTAAATAAAACTTTATTAAGTAAAACTTTTCAGTTTAATATTTGAATTGATAATAAACTCATGTGATTCAAAATTCAGAGAGTGTAAAGGATGTTAAGTCAAAAGCTTGTTTCTATACCTGGCCTGGGCTTTTTTAAAGGACTCAAGGTCAGTTTGTTCAGGAAGGTAAGGTCAGTATCCCTGGGCCTGCCTAAGCAACCCACACTCTGGGTTAGAATATGCTGACTCAGATCTTGGCCCAACCCCTTACTGTGTGAACTTGGAAATGTTAGTTAACTTGTCTAGGCTTCAGTTTGTTATTTGTAAACTGGGGATTAAAAGTACTACAGTAGAAGCAATTTTTATCCAATATAATCCTGTCTGCTTAGCAGTCTGTTAACTCAAAAATTTTAGGTGAGAAATTGTGAAATAAATGATATGTGGTCTGTTAACATTTTACTATGTTGAAAAAACATATCTAATACTTAGTGGCTTAAAACTGACAAATGTTTGTCACGTCCATTATGATGGTTGAGTGCTTTCTCTGGTCCCAGCCACTTTGACTGGGCTAGGTGATCTGGGATGGCCTCACCCATATGTCTAGGATTCTACTGGGGTGACTGAGGTCTCTTCATTTAGTCACTCATCCTCAGTGAAGCCAACTTGCTCATGTTCACCTGGTGGCATTGGGTTCTCAGCAACAAGAGAGGTCAAGCCCCAATGCACATGCCTTTTCAAAGATCCCCCAAGTGTGATGTTTGCTAATGTTCCACTGGCCAAAGATGATCACATGGTCAAGTCCAGATTTAAGGAGGGGGCAGAGGAGAGACACACTTTACTTCTTGATGGAGAGGAGCAACAAAGTCATATTCCATACAGGCCTGCATTTGGTGATAAATATTGTGGTCGTTTTTATAAACAACCAACCACATACATAACTCATACATTTAAAAATACTTATTCACCTTTCGACAAAGACTCAAGGTCTTTCCTTTGAGGGAATTTCAGCTGATTGAATTATGTATTCCCTTGCTTAAATATACTCCAAAATGAACCAAGTATAATTTCTAAGTTTTGTTTCCTTTGGTTGTTATTCAGACACTAAGTCATGTCCAATTCTTAAAGTCATTGGGAGAATGAGGAATCCACCCAGATTTTTATAATAATCCCACAACCCCTAGTCTCTTACTGTTTCACTCATACCTAACTCATTTGCTGGTTTTTTTGGTTTTTTGTTGTTGTTGTTGTTGAGTGGGGGTGCGTTTGCTATGCTGGGTCTTCATTGCTTTGCAAGGGCTTTGTCTAGTTGCAGCAAGCAAGGGCCACACTTCACTGCAGTGAGAAAGAAGGCTTTTCACTTCAGTGGCTTTTCTTGTTGTGGAGCACAGCATCTAGGGCACACAGGCTCAGTATCTGCAGTTCTCGGGCCCTGGAGTGTGTGGGCTTCAGGAGCTGTGGCATGCAGGCTCAGTCATTACGGCTTGTGGGCCCTAAAGCATGCACTCAGTAGTTGGGGTGCATGGTCTTTAGTTGTCCTTCAGTATGTGAAATCTTCCCAGAGCGAGGATTGAATGCTTGTCCCCTGCACTGGCATGTGTGTGTGCTCAGTTCCCCAGTCGTGCGACCCTGTGAACTGTAGCCGGCCAGGCTCCTCTGTCCATGGGATTCTCCAGACAAGATTACTGGAGTGGGTTGCCATTTCCTCCTCCAGAAGGTCTTCTCAACCCAGGGATTGAACCCACATTTTCTGCATCTCCTGCATTGGCAGCCAAATTCTTACTGCACCACCAGGGAAATCCTGCAGTTTATTTTTTAATAACCTTTCCTTTCATCATCAAGTATTTCTAAGCATTGACTTAGTTTCCTTTAAAAATGCCATTTTTTTACTCAATTTTTACAGATCTGAGTAATGTGTAATTATATTGCACAATCATAACAAGTCCAGTTGTTGCAAAGCCATATGGACAGCAAGAACAACTGATTCTTAGTGACCGTACAGCACACCCAGTGGGCATCCTAGAACAGGCCAAGGCATTGCTCAGGTTCCCATAGGGCACTGCTGCTGCCGCTAAGTTGCCTCAGTCGTGTCCGACTCTGTGTGACCCTATGGACAGCAGCCCACCAGGCTCCTCTGTCCACAGGATTCTCTAGGAAAGAATACTGGAGTGGGTTGCCATTTTCTTCCCCACCATAGGGCATTAGGAGCCTTAGATTAGAGGAATTTGGTTAAAAGCTTCTACTGTACCTGCCTACTAGATCTATTCGAAGGATTGCTGTGCAAATACCCTTAACATGCTTATAACACTTCCTTAGCTCCTATAAATCTTCATTAATGTTAGTTGTGCTCATCATTATCACAGTCATTTGTGTTATTGTTGTTAATATTATCATTACTAATCAGTCCAAGAAAAGACCTTGTGATTGGGTGGAAAATGGAATAAGAAAAAAAAAATCATGTCAGAGCCAGTACCATCAAGCAGTACTGGAGGTGAAATAATGAAGGCAGAAAAGGAGGATCAAACCAGGGAATGTAGAAGCTCATGTAAGTGAAGCTAGAAGATGGAGCTTTGTGAAATGGGTGATTTATGCAAGGAGACTCAAGAAGTAGGCATGTTAGTCTTGGTTAAGAATTGTACTTTCAACATGCTTCTTTGAAGTACAGTGATTTAGGGGAATGATTCCTAAATTCTGGTTCACAGACTGATTACTTGTTTCTGGAGAGCAGAAATTCTAATTCCTGAGTCTCTAATGAGGCCCAGGAACCTGTATTACTAAAATCTGATGCTTAGGTAGATTTAGATGGCATGAACACAGAGAGCACTGGTCCTGGGTCCAGAATAGACTTGCTATGTGACATCTCTGGGACTCCCTCAGACTTCAGTCAAGGGTCCAGGGAGACGAAGTGTGTGGAGTGTTTGAGCCCTTGTAGAGCCCTTGGCACATGTAAGAGGGGATTGTTAGGATAGCAGCAGGTACCCTCTGTGTTTGACACCAACTCGGGCAATCATGGTTCCTCCCCCTGCTCTGCCCCTGCTCCATCCCTGGTTCAAGCAAGGGACTTGACCCACATAAGCTGCAATGCCTTCCAGCTGCAAACTCCTATAACTGTGTTTTCTGTTTTGCAGACACCAGATTTCTATAT
This sequence comes from Capricornis sumatraensis, assembly GCF_032405125.1. NCBI lineage: Eukaryota > Metazoa > Chordata > Mammalia > Artiodactyla > Bovidae > Capricornis > Capricornis sumatraensis. The sequence continues at coordinate 57,317,013 of NC_091084.1, read as the reverse complement.
GTTCATGTGGATTTTCTTGGATATTATTTCTGCAGTTTTCATTGTTGCCATATTTTATTCTATTTGGTAAGCATTTATTTGTAACTTTAAATGTTTTTTCCAAAAATATAAATGGTTGTACAGAAATTTAAGAAAAACAGTTGCTTTCTTCCTGTAACCCCACGTGGCAAATCCTCAGGGAGACAGGGTTTTATCATCCTAACCTCCCATTTCTTCTCATGCTGCCTGCAGGCCCTCACACCCCTTCTTCCTCCTCAACACAAGATCATATTCTAAGAATTAGGATTCTCACTAAAGCTTAATCAAAGCCTGTTAATACAGATCCCGTGTGGATCACCTGGGAGAGGAGAGGGGTTGAAGATTGTTCAGAACAAGTGCCTCCACCTTCCCCTCCTTCCACAAGACGGGACATAGCAAGGTGCTGTGTAAAGGGCAAGCTCACACTCCAGGAAGCCTGGGTTTTAGTCCTGGCTTTTCCTTTAGTTGCTGGGTGACTGTGGGAAAATCACTGCCCCTTTCAAAACCGTAGTCTTTTTATCTGTCAAAAAAAAAATGACATTTGAGAACTCTTGAGGGAAAATGCTACAAGATTACAAGGTTCAGGGTGGGGGAGGGGACATCTGGTAGAAGAATTTTAGCTAGAAGGGACCATGGTTCCTTAGACCTCATCATGCCCATCATTTCATTTGAGTTATCGTTTAAGGGAGGATGCTACAAACCCTCTGTCTAAGGTAGCATTTGACTGGGTAATGTTCTTTCCTGTCCACTGCCTGTTCTTATTGTCGCTTTGAAAGAGGTCTGTGAGGCTCATGAACACTCTGCTTCCTTCTAGGTTGCGAGAAAGCCAAAGTGAAAAAATCCTCCAAGGTATCACCAGTTACACAAGGTAAAGTCAGAGGCCTAGCACCCTCCCATCTCTTCATCCCTACACATTGCCTCCAGGAGGCAGGGCCTGCCTTTAATGTTCCTGACAAGAATTGAAGGAGTCTAAAAATCGGGGGGTGGGAACCAGTGAGAAGCTGGGAAAATAGGCTGGGCACAGATACTAAGGGGCCCTTAATATCCAGATTCATTGTGGACTTTCTTCTCTTAAGCAGTGAGACTCCTTGGAAGATTTTTAATGTGGTTGTTTATTTGCTCTCTTGTTCATGTATTCCTTCATGACAATTATTATTGAGCACCCACTTTGTGTCAGGCACTCTGAGAAAGACTGGAAGCTCTCTGTGGAGGGCAGCTCAAAAGAACAGAGCTCTGGCCCACAGAGAACCAGTGAGGAAGCAGGCAAAGGTATAGAAGTTGACATCTTTGGTTCAGGCATCCAGGACCAGGACAGGGAAGCTGCCACGCTCATCGGGGCTGAATGTGCTTTTTGTGGCTCCAGTTGTGATTACGTTGGAAGTTGGAGAAAATTGCTGAGATCCTGGAATTCTGGACTAGAGTCTAGGCTCTGCATATAAACAATCAGGAAATGACAAATGAGTTTCAAACAAGGGAGCAATATGCTTAAACTTCTGGGTAAAAGGATAGAATAGCATAATAACGTATTATTCAGCAAAATAACTCAGGACTGAGTGAGATAGGTCCAGTAAGGGAAGGGAAGCTAGAGTTTATTATTTAGGAGATTGTGGAGATAGTCACATAGTGAGTTACTGGTTTGGTCAGAGAGAAAACCAGTTAGGAGGCAGTTCATAATACAGTTTCCTCCCATAGCTCTTGAAGCCTTAAGTAAAGTTGGTACAGTCACAAAATCATGAATTAATTTAACTTCTTATGGACAGTGGTAAAGATCTTGAGATGCTGTGTACCAGCTGTCAGTGTTCAACACATACATTACTTAGAGTTGTAGGAATGGCTCCATAGAGACCATGAAGAGATAAATTCAGAACTTTGAAGAGCAGTGGTCTTTCCTACTATAAAGTTGAATGTTTTAACCAAAATGACTCAAATTTCTTAAGATATAGAGTGATCTCCAGTGACTCTGTTTTATGGATTTTAAAAAGATCACTCTGCTGGCTATTAAGATGACTGAAAGCTGTGTTCCAGTTGCCTTGTGATTTTTAGTAGTTTATTAGTAAACTAGGGCTTCCAAAATGAAGTACCAAGGACTGGGTGCCTTAAACAACAGAAGCTGATTTTTCTCACAGTTCTGAATTATGGTTTACCTTAGTGTATGTGAGTGTATTTACCTGCTTAAGGTTCGCTAAATTTCTTAGATCAGTAAGAAAATAAATGTTCTGTCTGTATTTTTTCAAATAATTTTCTCCCACTACTCTCTTTCTGGGATTCCTGTTATCCAGACCATTTATTTTTATTTTTAACCTATTAATTTTTTTAATTTTTTTTCTTTTGACTGCACTGGGTCATTCCTGTAGCACATGTGATCTTTAGTTATGCCTTGCAAATTCTTAGTTGTGGCATGTCAGATCTAGTTCCCTGCCCAGGGAGTGAACCTGGACCCCCTGCATTGGGAGTGGGGAGTCTTAGCCACTGGACCACCAGGGAAGTCCTTTATCCTATTTAATTTTTATGCTTCTTTTTGGATATATTCTATTACTATATGGTTAGTTTTTAATTGCTGTGTAACAAATTAACAGAAACCTAGCAGCTCAAAACAACACAAATCTATCATCTTACAGTTTATGTGGGCCAGGAGTCCAGGCATTGTTTTGTTGGGTCCTCTGCATAAGGTCTCAATAGGATAACATCAAGATGTTGGCCTGGACTGTAATCTCATCTGAGACACAGAGTCCTCTTCCAAGTTCACTGGTCATTGGCAGAATTTAGTTCTTTACAAGTATAAAGCCATCCATGTTTTCTAAATCATTCTTGAAAGAGTTTTGCTCTAAGAGCCTAGAGACTACCTTCAGTTCCCAGTTATAAGGCTTTCTCACAACATAGCATCTTACTTCTTCAAAGCCAGCAGGAGAATATCTCTTGTAACAGATGGATTGAGGAGAAAAAGAACAAAGGAAACAAAACAATACACAAAACAAATAGAAAATAAGTTGAAACATGTCATAAATTCAACCATTTTATTAATTACATAAATATAAATGAACCAAATTCTCAAAACCAGGAGTACGGAATGTCAGACTGGACAGAAGAAAGGAGGACCCAAACATATGCTGTCTACAAAAGAAATACTTAAAATATAAAAACACAAATAAAGTAAAACCAAAAGGATGGAAAATAATATGCCATGTAAAAATAAGCTTAAGAAATAATATCTGAAAAATTCAAAACATGGAACATTACTAGAAATAAAGATTTCATAATGATAAACAGTTGCTATATCAGGAAGACACTGTAGATTATATACTTAAGAGCCAGGCATCAAAACACATTAAAAAAGAAACTGAAAGAAGTCACACTCAGAGATTTTAAGATTCTTTTCCCATCACCTGAAACAACAATGCACAAAAAATAAAATCAGAAAGGATATCTGAATACTTTCAGAGAACTTGACAGAAAATATTATAATTTTTCTATTTTCTATCAGTTTTCTAATTGACAGAAAATATTATATTCAACTGCAGAATACCAACATTTTCTAATGTACATGGCATATTTGCCAAAATAGACCACACAGCAAGCCATAAAACAAATCTAGAAGAGACTGCCGATTTACCTCATACCTGGACACAGAATTAAGCAAAATGAGGGGACAGAGAAATACGTTCCAAACAAAAGAACAAGACCAAACCTCAGAAAAGGAACTAAATGAAATAGGGGTAAGCAATCTACCTGCTAAAGAGTTAAAATTAATGGTCATAAATGTGATCACTGATCTTGGGGGGAAAGATGGAAGAACAGTACAAACTTCATCAGAAAGATAAAAAGTATAAGAAAGTACCAAACAGTAGTTATAACTGAACTGAAAAATACATTAGAAGGGTTAAACAGCAGAATGGATGAGGAAGAAGAATGCATCTGTGAGCTGGAAGACAAAAAAAATGTAACTCACCCAGACAGAGCAGCAAAATGAAAAAAGAATTTTAAAAAGGGAAGATACGTGATGAGACATTGGAGACTGCATCAAGTGTAACAGTATTTACATTATAGGGCTTCTAGAAGGAGGAGAGAGAGAGAAAGAGACAGAAAAATTAAAAGAAGAAAAAGCAGATGAACACTTTTCTAATATGGGGAAGAAAGCAGATATCCAGATCCAAGAAGCCCAGAAAGTTCCAAATAAGATGAACGCAAAAAGACACACACCAAGACACATTACAGTTAAAATGGTAAGGGGAGGGGAGGGAGGGGAGACGTAATTATGACTGATTTGTGTGGTTGTATGGTAGAAACCAATACAACATTGTAAAGCAGTTATTCTCCAATTAATTTTTTAAAAAGAGGAAATAATCCAAACATTCAACCATAGTACAGTATGAGCATTCTCTTAGTTGATGAAATACAATGTATCCATTAAAAAATATTAAACTTCCACATTCATACTCATTATGAGTCTAAGGGTCAGGGTACAGAAACGTGTTTGTGTATGTATGTATGTGTGTGTATATATGATTTTACTAAATAGTCTTTTTTTAAAAAGGTAAAGATAAAGAGAAATCCTAAAAGGAGTGAGCAAAAATCAGCTTGTTATACACAAGGGAAATCCCAAAAATCTATCAGCAAATATTTTAAGCAGAAAATATACAGGACAGAAAGGACAGGCATGATATATTCAAAGTCCTGAAAAGAAAAAAAATGTCCAACCAAGAATTATCTACCCAGCAAGAGTTGAAGGGGAGAGATCAAGAATTTCCCAGATAAACAAAAGTTAGGCAAGTTTCATCACCACTATGCCAGTTTTGTAAGAAATGTTAAAGGGAGTTCTTTAAACTGAAAAGAAATAGCACTAATTGATAAGAGAGCATGCAAAAGTAAAAATCTCACTGGAAAATGTACATATATAATAAAGGTAATATATGGATCACTTATATGAAGATTAAAAAACAAAAGTAGTAAAAATTACTGAGATTACAGTAATTAGTTATGGGTGCCAAAAATAAAAATATGTTAACTGTGTCATCAGTAAATTTCAAAAGATCAAAGTCACACACTATTCTGTGACCACAAAAGAAATTAAATTACAAACAAATATCTAGATAATCCTAAATACTGAAAATTAATGTATTTCAACATTTCATTAATCAAGGAGTTAGTCACAAGGGAAATTGGAAAATATTTTTAAAGGATAATGCATATACAACAGCAAAATTTGTGGGGTACAGTTTGAAGTCTAACTTAGAGGGAAATTTGCAACTTTAAATGTTAGAAGGTAGATTGTTAAGGTAGACACTTAATCAATATTGAAACAATCTTTAAAAGTAAATTTTTCTCCAAGTGAAAGGAAGGACATAATAAAAATAGGAGCAATGAAATAGAAAAGATAAAACAATAGAGAATTTTTTTAATTTATTTTTAATCGGAGGATAATTGCTTTACAATATTGTGTTGGTTTCTGCCATACATCAACATGAATCAGCCATAGGTATACATATGTCCTCTCCCTCTTGAAACTCCCTCCCACCCCATCGCACCCCATCCCACTCCTCTAGGTTGTCACAGTTTGAGCTCCCTGTATCACACAGAAAATTCCTACCAGCGGTCTATTTAATACATATGTTTACATGCTACTCTCCATTTGCCACACCACCCTCTTCCACCACTGTGTCCACAAGTCTGCTTTCTATGTCTGAGTCTCCAAAACAATAGAGAAATGTTTTAAAAGTGAAAAGCTAGTTCTTAGGAAAGAAATAAAATTTGATTGATTCTTAGTAAAATGAATGAGGGAGAAAATTTGACTGCCTGTATGGGTGAATGATTAATGAAAGAGGGACTATCTCCAAATCCTAAAAATATAAAGGAAAATTATAGACATTTTAAGCCATTAAATTTGACAATTTAAATGAAGTAAACAAATTCCTTGAAATGTACAACTTACCAGAACTGAGAGAAGTAAAAATAAAAATTTGTAATAACCCACTGTCTATAAGAATCAAATCTGTGTATCAAAAACTTAGCCCAAAGAAAAGTCCAGACCCAACAAGTTTCACTGGTTAATCAAATGTTTAAAAATAATACCAATTTTATACCAACTCAGAAAAAGAAGGCAAAGGAACATTTCCTAACTGATTCTTTGAGGCCAGCAATAATCTTACATAAAAGATACCTAACAAAGATAGTATAAGAACTAAATTTATAGATCAGTGTCTTTCATGAACTTAGACATAAAAATCCTGGACAAAACATTAACAGATTGAATCCATCAGTATAAAAGAGGGTAAAACATCTGGAGCAAGTGAGAATTATACCAGCAGTACAAGATGAATATGTCATTTGAAAATTAATCAAATTAATCTACTATATTAACAAAAACATAACTGACAAAATTTAACAACTATTTATGATCAAAGCTCTGAGTAAGCTAGGGCTAGAATGAAACTTCCTCAATCTAATGAGAGAGATTTATTCAAAAACCTCCAGCCAATATCATTTTTAACAATGAAACAGTATTTTCCCTCTAAGGTCAGAAATAAGGCAAGGATATCTGCCATTTCTGTTTGGCATTGTACTAGAGATCCTAGCCAGTTTAGTAAGATAAACAGCAGGCATAAGGGAAGAAATAAAACTCCTGATATGATTATTTACATTAAAAAATTCTATATTGCCCTAAACCTACTAGAACCAGAAACTTAAGCAATACCTCAGGACACAAGGTCAGTGTACAAAAAAATCAACCGTACGTTGATATATTATCAGTTAAAAGTTGTAAACTTTAAAAATTGAAATAGCATCATTTAAAACAGCATAAAAACATAAATAGAAATTTTAGGAAGATACTGTAAGCCCTTGCAAAGAAGATAGATGATTGGTCACTGAAAACTACAAAAGTTTAGTGAGAAAAAGAAGACCCAGATAAATGGAGAAACAACGCATTCATGCATTTGAAAATCTAATATCAAAAAAAAGAAAGCCTAATATCATAGATATTGGATGCCATGAAATTGAATTATAAATTCAAATGCAATAAAAATCCTTTTTGCCTGTGAGGTTGACAAAAAAATGAAACTCATGCGTGCACCTGTTTCTCAAGACTGAAATTACACTCAGGGCAAAAGTAACTGAATTCTGGGCTTGCTTTTTAGGATTTTCACTCTCTCCTAGATTTCAGTTCCACTGTTCCTCATTATATAGTAAATCCCTAGATTAATTTAAGATGTGTCCTTTGTTTTGTACATTATCCAGTTTTTAATTTGTCTTTCATAAGAATCTGTTTCCTAGCTGCATTACTATAAAAAGTCTCCACTGTCTATTTTTTCTATCATTCAGTTAGAAAAAAAGCTGTATTTTGAGCAATTACTGTGTGACAGATACTCCTGAGCACTGTATAAGGGGTGACAAGCAAGACAGAGTCTCTGTCCTTAAAAAGCTCCCATTTTAATGGGGAATGTTTTCATTTTTCTATTCAAACTGCTTTGGAAGGAGTGGTTATGAAATGCACAAACTTTAAGCACATATTGATCTCTGCCTTCTGACAGCTCCCATAGAGTTAGAACCTCAGACAATAGACTTAAACTCCAGCACCTTGATGAATGGAGGACCATAGCAAAGTCTTCCCAAAGCCTGGGTAGGGAGAGAAATAGGCGAAAGGATCTGAAATGGTAAGAGAGGGGCTGACATTTTAAAGATGACTAGGATTTTGCCATGTGACCAGCAAAGGTTGGAGAAATGACTTTGGAGGAAACTGTGTTGTTTTCTATCCCACAGACACTCTAAGTGTAAGAAGTCTCCACGAAGAAGTTTTGAGAGTTGAAGAAACTCGCTAGATTTAACCAAAGGCAAAAGGGAACATCCAGGCTCTAAATCCATTATACCAGAGGCTCTCAAGGAAACCACTAAAGCAACCATGCATCCCAAGGATGATGTTAGACAACCTGTGGCCACATAGCTGGTCTCTGAACCCGTCCAAGCACCCACTTCAGAGGCCAGCAGAGAGGCCACCCTCCAAACTGCAAACTGCATTGCCTACCATGAAGGCAAATGAACTAACAGTTCCCTCCATGGAAGACCCTCCTCCTGAAACATAACCTGAACGCCACCACCCCCCATTGACTCCTCCCAATAATCCTCTTTTGTGATGGTTTCTACCACATCCAGAATGCTCTTCTCCTTTGGGCTGTCTTCAAAGAAGAATTCGCCACAACTTGCCTCCTCCTCCTTCTTCTTCCTCTCTGGGCCCAGGGTGAACTGACGGTAGAGAGAGGTCAAGAAAGAAGTGCAGAAGAGCCAGGGAGGCTCTCAGGAAAACCATTTCTGGTGTCGCCTTCCATCTCCAAGTGATGAGCAAAGGGAAAATCATGTGATCCTGGAGGTGGAGCTGGTTGCTCTCCAGGTGAGACAGGATTTGTCTCATCCCAACCCTTCACAATATTCCCCGCTAAAGCAGTGGGTGTGGTGAACATCAGCATGTAAATAAAGGCAACTTCTCAGGAACTCAGAAGGTAATTGATACACTCTTTGTACCCCTCCATGGCCACTCAGACTGACAAAGACTAGGGGATGAGTGCCAAAATGACACCATCCAGAGAAGGAGAAGGAGTGTGGGACATGAGCCAGGGGCAAAGATCTCATCCCACACACATATCCTGTCATACAGTGTCCCTGGGGTGCTTCCTCATAGCTGGTCACTGGCTGATTCCCCATTGGGGTGATGGGCATAACCCGGTGGCCTTTGGCTATCAAGGGAAACTAGAACTGAAACCCCAGTGTTAGAAACAGCAAGTCGCATTCCACCAGTGTGACCATCACCTATTCATGCTCCTTCTCCGGGCCTCATGTTCCCATGTATGCGGTGATGGGCAGAGGCAGACACCACAGTACCTTCCCTGTGGCTCTGGTTTATCCTGGGCTGACGGTGGAATCCTGTAAACATCGGTGGGGGAGGGCTGCCTTGGACGGCCGCACTGTCATCATAGAAAGCAGAGCTGTCTGGTTTGGGGCCTCCATTTCAACAACAGCCCCTCCACCTCCCACACAGGCATCTGGAGAGAAGAGTAACAGCACTTCCTGTGGAGTGGTTTGCCACCTACACGCAGGCGACCCCAGACCCTTCAGTGTTTGAGGGCAAACGAGCTGGGCTGGCCATGGCAAGGCTGGATATCAGGGGTCTAGAGGACAGATCACTAACATGCTAGTGGCAAGAGGATTCTCCCCCATCACTTCTCCAGGCTCTTATCCCAGCCACAGCCCAAAGGGATGCCCCACCCCCACATCACACCTTCCCCATCTGAAGCCCTCACCCCTAGACCTGCCCAGGTCACATCCAAACTTGATTGTTCCATCCTAGTCACAAAGTAATATTTTACAGACACCCACTGGACATAAGGATTAACCCAAGGCAGCATGGTTTCTGGGGTTCTTGGAGGTTTCTTGATGGACCAAGGAGACATTTCTGGCAGGATACAAGGGCCACTCTGGATCCATTGGCCCTAGGTAAGGCCCAGAAGCTGGTCCCCACTCTGGATCTCCAGCCAACCACAGTTAGGTCTCCACCTCCCAGGCTGACATCCGGCATTTCCCCTCAACCTACCCCAGGCCCAGCCTGTCCCTTGAAGCCCCTTTTAACACACTATGGGCTCAGGCACCCTAACCCCCAAACCCAGACAGCTTGATCCTGCACACGCAGACCACAGAGAGAGTTATATAAGCCACTACCCCACAGGGCCCTGTTGCTGGCCCCACACACTGCCCCCTCCCACTTCCCCCAGCAAAGACACTACCAGACCAGAAGATAACACAGGCTTTATGCCTGAGATCATCAGGGGAGGTTTACAGCAGCTCAGCACTCACACTGTAATATTTAGAAGCAGTCTGTCTCCCTCATCCCAGCTGAGGCTCCTGGACTTAGGGGTATTAAGCCAGTTCCTTGGGTTTCAGGATAATCTGTTTGGTTGTTCCCAGCATAGAGAACTAGGTCATCCTCTTGGTTACATTTCTGGGCTGTGACCTCAAAGAGGTCACATGGTAGGGCTAGTATGAGTTAAGAATGACATCCGAGGAGCACAGGCTTTTACAACTGGGATTGTCACAGCAAGCTAGGACTAGAACCAACCAGGTGCTTCAGGCTGGATGGAGGGGGTTCTGTACCCCGGCAAGGTCACCTTATTGGAAGAAGGGTCAGAGGCCACATTGGTGCAGTCAGTGGTGGCCAGCTGGTTCAGCCTCCCTGCCTGGATAGCCAAGGTCTTCCCCTGGATGCAGAGGTAGCTGATGGTCCTGAGCCAGCTGCTTCCTTGAGAGTAGGCACAGGGCCAGAGCAACCTTCCCACTGTTCACTTGCCACTCCTGGAGCCCCGCTGTTTGCTCATGGCCGTAAGCATCTGGCTAATATAAGAAGTCAGGAGGTCATCCATCTTGTAGCCCTGGAAAGAGCAGCAAGAAGGTAAAACAGAGCACCGAGGAGGACACAGCCACCCACTCTTACCCAGAACACAGCTCCCAGGAAGCTGCAGGGGACAGAAACCTGGACAAAGGCAAATCTGCCCCACTCTGGGCTCAGCCACACAGCTGAAGGTATGAATTCATCCAGCCAGATAGCTAGGGTTCTAAGTTACTGTGATCCCACATTAAGGCACTAGTTTGTGGGTTGCTCAAATCCCTACTAAGAATAAACAATGGATAAGAGGTTGGAATGTCATACTTCATTGTTTGGATGTGTGAAGAATGCTATTAGGACTAGGACTGAAAAGATTAGGGCTAGTACTTCTAGTTAATTAGGGATTGATGAGTTGTTCATAGGATATGCAAGTAGAAAACACCACTCTGGTTAAATGTGTGGTTGTGTATTGAGAGGATTTACCAAGGTATAATTGTTGGGATCTCCTAATAAATCAGGTGAAAATAGGACTAATACTAATTCTAGAACTAGTAAAAAAGACACCTAGGATGTCTTTAATTGTATAGTAGGAATGAAATGGGATTTTGCCTATATCAGATGATTTCTGTGGGATTATTAGCTCCTGTTTCATGAAACATTAGTAGATGGACAGCAGCTACTGCTGCAATGATAAATGGAAGAATCAAGTGGAAAGAATTGTGTAAGAGTTGCTTTATCTACTGAAAAACTGCCTCAGATCCATTGAGCAAGGTTTATACTGACATATGAGATTGCTGAGAGAAGATTGGAAATAACTGTTGCCCCCCCAAAATGATATTTGTCCTCAGGGTAGTATAAAACCTATAAATGTTGTGGTTATAACTGTAAATAACAGGATAACTCCAATGTTTTCATGTTTCTAGAAGACTGTAGAATCCATTATACAGACTGCATCCTATAGGGATAAATAGGCAGATAAAGAATATAGAAGCTCTGTTTGCATGTATGTATTGAACAATTCATCTGTAATTTACATCTCAGCAGATATGTGTAACTAATGAGAAGGCGGTTATCGTCTAATACATAGTGCATTGCTAGAAACAAACCTGTTAAGATTTGTAAAACTAAACAAATACCTTTTAGGAACCAAAATTTCATTATGATGAAATGTTTGATGGAGCTGGAAGATCAGTGAATGCATTGTTAATAATTTGTATTAATGGGCATGATTTTTCAGTGTTGGTCATTAGTGCTCTTGTAGTTGAATAATAATGATTTTTCATGTCAATGGCCATGTTTAGATTCCATGTAAGAATAATGACACCATACATTGTATTTTAAGTACTATTTTTGTAATTAGTTTTGTGGGGTTTTTTCTTCAAAACCTTCATGGTGGGTTTGAGTTGAATGTGGGTGGTAATGTTGGAATTGTGTTAATTTTCATGGATTTTGGGGGGGATTAATAGTGTTTGGATTTATTTGTGGTTCTTGTTCAGTCACCAAGTCATGTCTGACTGTTTGTAACCCCATGGACTGCAGCATGCCAGGCCTCCCTGTCCCTAACCATCTCCTGGAGGTTGCCCAAATTCATGTCCATTGAATAAGTGATGCCATCCAACCATCTCATCATCTGTTTCCCTCTTCTCCTCCTGCCCTCAGTCTTTCCCAGAATCAGGGTCTTTTCCAGTCTCTCAGCTGCTTGAATACTTTTTATACGGACTTTTGCCAGCAAAGTGATGTCTTTGCTTTTTAATACACTGTCTAGGTTTGTCATGGCTTTGGATTTATTTAGGGGAGATGTTAGTGGTGTTTGGGTGTCCCTGGTGGCTCAGACAGCAAAGAATCCACCTGTAATGCAGGAGACCTAGGTTCAGTCCCTGGATTGGGAAGATCCCCTAGAGGGAAGGGCATGGCAACCAACTCCGGTATTCTTGCCTGGAGAATCCCCATGGACAGAAGAACTTGGCAGGCTACAGTCGATGGTGTTGCAAAGAGTCAGACATGACAGAGCAACTAAGCACAGCATTAGTGGTGTTTGGTTGTACAACAGCTATGGCTTCTGAGCAGTATCCTGAAGTTTGGATCTCCAATAAGACTGTATTAGGAGCATTTTTTTCAGATTTAATAACAGAGTTTTCAGTGGTATTTTATGTTTTAAAAGATGAGAAAGTGTCGGTTATGTTTTAAGCTTAATGGTTTGGGAGATTGGGTAATTCATGATGCAGGTGATTCTGGGTTTTTTTAGTGAAGAGGCTATGGGGACTGAAACACTACATAGCTGTGGTACTTGATTAGTGATTATTACTGGCTGATCATTGCATATTGGTGTTGTGGTTATTACAGAGACTACTCGTGGTAATCAGACAGAATTGTGTTTAGGAAGAGGGTGATGAGGAATGAGGAAATATACCCTGATTAGATCCTTTTGGTCTGATACTAATGTAGAGATTTTTATCTGAATAAGGGAAGTAGTTTTTGGTAAAATATTTTCTAATCAACAGGCTGATTTCTGGTTTGTTGACAGATTTAAGTAGGGTGATAAACAGTGTATAATAATACTTTCCCTCTTAGGGAAAATACCCTAAGAGATTGGAAAGTCTGAATATATTTGAAGAGTAAATTTTAAATTCTGTGTGTTATTATTAATTTCAAGCGCTAAGGTAAAACCTAGAATGGTTATGGCGAGGGAAGTTGGTTTTAAGTAATAAGGTAAGGTTATTTGAGGGATTGTTGAGGGGGTATTGTTGAAAATAAAACCAGCTCCTAATTAATAGACGTTTGATGGAACTGACTAGGAGAGGATTATTTCCATTAATTCAAGTTAGGGTGGAAAAGCGAGGTTGTCCTAGTAGAGCAAAGATGATAAGATGAGTGCTGTAGACAGCTGTGAGGGATGTGGCAATTAGACCTAGCAGGATCAGGCGCTGGTATTGACATGTTAGCAGTTTGGATTATCAGATCTTTAAATTCAGCAAGGAAAGGCATTTCTGTTAGTGCTAGGCCAGTGGTAAAGGCAGTTGTGGTAGAGTATTGCTTTAAACAGGCCTCCTATTTTTATGGATATTTTATGGGAGCATATCAATAATATGACTTTAAAGAAAGCATATGTGCAGATAAGGAGAAATGCTAGGGAGGGTTGATTAATGCCAGTTGTTACTATTATAGGCCTAGTTGGCTTGAAGTGGAAAAAGCAGCAATATTTTTTTAACATTCTGGGTAAGAGTGCATATTGCCATAAACAGTTACTGTTTGAATAAATTTATTATCTTCTGTTAAAGGATACAAGTGGATGAGTAAGAAAATACCTGCTACCACTACTGTGCTTGAGTGGAGCAGGGCTGAGACAGGGGTAGGGCCTCCTGATGCTGAAGGACTACAGTCCTGGGTGGAGGCCAAGTTGGGCGGATTTTCCAGCTGCAGCTAGTATCAGTCCTAGTAGGGGTAGATTCGAGTGATTTAGTTGGAGCATAAAGACTTGTTGAAGATCTCATGCATTTGAGTTATCAGAAATCATGCTATTGCTATGACAAATCTGGTAGCTCCAATACGGTTAGATCGAATTGCGTGTAGAGCAACTGTACATGCATCTGTTCATCTGTATCATCACCCAATAGGCAGGACAGATCATTCCAACCCCCTCACATCCAAGGAAAAGCTGTAAAGGTTATTAGCAGTAACAAGAATTAGTATTGCGATGAAAGGAGTAAATATTTGAGGAATCCACTGACATTAGGATCTGAGTATAGGTATCATATTGAGAATTCTATGATGGATCGTGTAACAAACAATGCTACTGGTATGAATATTATTGAAAAATAGTCTAGAAGCTGAGTGATAATTTGCGAGTTTGGATAGTGATTCAGTATCAGTTTGAGATGGTCATTCATTCAGGCCAAGAGATTATTATTATTGGGATTATACTACTAATAAAACCATATGAGATAATGGATACTATCACTCTTATTGGTTGATATTTGTTATAATTGGTATTAATATAAATAATGTAACTCACGTGAAAGGAAAATTTATTACTTTTATTTGTAGTTGCACCAATTTTTTGGTTCCTAAAGACCAATGGATAACTACTATCCTTTAAAAATTTGAAAAAGTCATGTTACATGATATTTTTACCATAAATGCATGCTAGTCATGTGAAGACATTAGATCAAGAATCAGATATTGCTTGAGTTCAGTACTGAAGCGTTAAGAAATTTAGGGAGCCTGTAACATTTTGGGTATAGTGAGCGAGCTCCTACTAAGTGTATAGAATAAAACATACAGGCCTGCATTAGGGTGTTCTGTTTGATTACCTCATCAGATGATGATAAGTGTTAGGACTATTGTTGCCTCAAATAGAATGTAGAGTACAATTAATTCTACAGCAGTAAATGTTATGATTATGGTCACTGCCACAGGTAGGGATTTCTGAAGGCTATGCCAGCTGAGCTCAGTCCATGAGGCCTCATTGCTAACAGCTCTGCTGTTGACCTCAGTGGCCAAAGGTTCGATCTCTAAATATTAAAGGCACTGGGACATAGTTACTGAGTGGATGGTCTGTTTCTCATCTCTAGATTAATAAACCCATTCTCCAGACCTAATCTGACCTGGCCTTAACCCCAACCTGACCCTTGATCCTGACTGCAGACCAGACAGCACACTCCTGTTTGTTGCAGGGACTGGGAGGATGGAGGGCAGGCAGGCCTGGGGAGCACCCAGCTCTCACCAGTGACGTCTCACAGAGGAGCTTGCTCCCCCGCACCAGGTTCCCAATGGTGATGTGGAAGTAGGTGTTGCCGCTGCTCCAGTTGGAGATCTTGGTGAAGGGGTGAGTGGTCAGGATGTCCTGGGGGAGCAGAGAGAATCTGAGGCTGCACATCTGGGCCATCTGACCTCACTCCCCTCACCCACACAAAGGACCTCAGGCCCTCAGACAAGGCAAGGAGCAAGGGGGTAGAGGCCAGCTGTGCCGTGGAGCTGCTGTGGGAGGCAGGCCTTGGCTGGGACCAGCTAGTGGGACAACCAGGGAAGCCCAGGAGGTTATCACATGAGTGGGGCTGGAACTGGAGATTTTAAGAGGATGAGGACACTGAAACTGTAGTCCCAGATGAGATGATCCAGTGGAGTTGAAGGAGGGAGACAGGAAGACACAGCTTTGCGGAACACAGTGTATGCGCTGGGTGGAGAAGCAGCCCAGGGAAGTGTGAGGGAGACCTGAGAGGGAGACCCAGGGAGAGGCGAGGAAGACCAGGTGAGTGGCCCGTGGGTCCAAGCAGAAGATGCTGGTCATTGCCCCCTTCGCGCTCTCCTGTGTCAGTGGTAGGACCTGCTCAGCCCTCACGTCTGAGCATCAGTTACCCCAGCACAGCCTGCCACCTGACCAATTGTGGGCAGAGAGCATTCTGGAGGGGGGAAGGGGTTGGTAGTGTCTGATGATGCTGGAAGACCAAGCACTAAAGAGTTGAATGGATTTCATAGTGAGGACTTCGTTAGTAACTCAGAGAGCACTTTTGATGGAGAGATGAGAGGTAAGGAAGTAGACACAGCAATCATGGACAGCCTCTCAAGACATGTGGCCGGGAGGGTAGATGAAGTGAGGATATTGGTAGCTGACAGAGTGTCTTGAAGTTTGGTTCTGGTGTCCTGTGTTAGAAGTACAGACAGAAAAGCCCCCCTTACCTGCTCTTCCCTGTCACTGCTCACCTTGGTTCTGGGATCAATGAGGCTGACCCCATACTTGTTGATGGCAATTAAGAGGATCTCAGGAAAGTTTGGCTCTGTAGTTTGCTAGTCAAAAAAAAAAAAAAAAAAATCAGATGGGGAACCCAGAGCAGGAAATGTTTTGTACATCTGGGGAGAAATAAAACTGCCCCCAGCTGGGCTTAAGTCTGCCTCTCCTGCCACAGCCTCAAGTTTCTGCCTCTTTTGGGTCCTCAGCGCTACCCTGAATCCTTTCCTGGGTCCCCAGCAACTGGCAAGAGTTTCATCCCTTCTGTCCTCTTCTCTGGGAGTCCCTGAGGTCTCTCTCTCTCAGCTCTAAAGTCTCTCATCTTTAAAAGACCTCCTTGAACCCTACACTTGCCTCCAGATGCACTTGCCTACCTCTCTTTCTTGCACAGCTAAGCTGTGTCAAAGGGCCCCCATCCCAGGTGTGTAGTGTGGCCACACTCCTCTCCATTCTGACCTGTCCCCTCACACCTCATGCCCATCCCCTCGCGCCAGTCTCTTCTCCATTCTCCTGCCTCTGGTCTCATCAACCCTGTTCAAAACCCTCCAGGGCTGGGCACCACCTGCAGGAGGAAACCTACCTGCCTCTCACCACAGTCTGCTCGCCTCACACCTCATGCCCATCCACACTCACCCACTTGCACTTCCTGCCCGTGCCTGAGCTCTCACACTTGGGGGTCTTTGCTCAGGCCAGACTGTCTGCCAAGAACTCTGCCCCCGGGTCTCCCTGGAAAACTCAGGTGTTGCCTCTCCCAGGAAGCCTTCTCAGCCTTCACAGTGTGGTTGGGCCTCCCAGGCCTGCCACCTCCATGAGGGCTCCCCACTGCCATACAGCACAGGTCATCCTCTATTACTCTGACCTTTGTCCACATCTGCCTGCCCTGCCAGCCGAGGTGCTGGCTCCTCAGTGTCCTAGACTGAGCCCAGGGCCCGGTACTTAGCTGAGACACCTAGCCGGGACAAAGCTGAGGGTCATTTCCTCCTTTCAGTGCCAGGCAGGTGGCAGAGACCATTGTAGTCTCCCCGGGTCATGGGGAGGAGTCCTGGTAACATGTGGTTCCCCTCCCCCTCTCTGAGAATCACCCACCCACAGCATACCTTCACCTCAAAGAAGGCTGAGCCAAAGGTGGGCCACTTGAAGATGAGCTTCAGGAAGGCCAGCTTGGCCTCCTCCTTGGACTTCCCCGCGTGCTTGTTGAAATAGGCAACGATGGACTGCAGAGGGAGGGTGGGTCAGAGTCCTCTCCCCTGCCAGTCCTGTCCCCCTCTGCACTGTCAGCAGCTCTCAGGAGCCATGGAGGGCCAGGCAGTCTCCCACTAATACCAGTTAATAGACTCCTGACAGTGCTTCCCTCCCCAAAGCAAGCAGACCAAACAGTATCAAGGAAAACCAGGTCACCTTAGTAACCAGGACCAGACAAATTGCTGCGAAGTGACCAGCTGAATTTACAGGGGTCACAAGAGATACTTCCCTGGGCTACTGTTCAGCATCTGCCCTCTTGACCCTGGGGTGTCCAGAGACCCATTCGGAAGCGGGGCGGCCTGTTCCCACTGTCTCCCTCTGTGCTCACCCGCTTCCAGTCATCAGGCGAGACCTGCCGGATGAGGTCCTGGGGCACCAGCTCCCGGAGCAGCTTGGGGATACTGGGGAAGTAGGACTTGTCCTCCTCAAACTTGACCCTATAGATGAGCGCCCCCAGCTGCAGCACCTCTTCCCGCGTGCACTTGTGGTAGCCTCGGAGGTACTTGGGCAACTCCTGCCAGAGACAGAGAAGGTCACAGGCATGGAGGCACCTGGAGGAAGCAAGCTTCTCCCCTTAAACACCCCCACCATGAGGCTGGGTCCACCTGCTCCCCAAGGCAGGGAGGCACAGGACAAGGAAACAGCCTTATGCTGCACAGATGCAGCGCTTTACAGTTTTAAATCAGAGCCGGGGTGAATATCATCTCATTTACCCTCATGACAGTCCAGTGAGGCAAGCAGCTCCATTTCAAAGATGAAGACACTCAGAGGGACCAGCTGGGGTGCCTGAGACTATTCCATAACTCCAGCACCCCCACCAGGCCAGCCCTTTCTTGGGAAAAAGCCTCTCTGACTGGCCGCCTCCCACTGTGTTCCCTTGAGACCCACAGGCTTCCTCAGCAGCACCAGCCCCTTCCCCACCTTTCAGACCCAGAACCACAGTTGCTGAAGATGAGCTGACCGAAAGCAAAGATGAAGCCTCTAATGCTGCCCACGGGCTCCTGGAAACTTAACAACTGTCTTATCCACTCTCTGAGGAGTAGGGAACCGAGGACGCCCTGAAGACACGCTGCAGAGCAGGAGCTACCCAGCCACCTTGAGGTCTACTCAGCAGGCCTCTGCTCCCACAGTCAGCACTCAAGGCGGCAGCACAAGACAGCCCAGAGCTCCCGGGCAGCTCACCTGGTAATAGTGGAAGATGGAGTCGGCCATGGGGTCCTTCCCCGGCACGGTGGTGGTCCACAGCTTCTTCATGAAGAACACTTGGTAGGTCAGCGAGGGCACGACTCCTGCAGCAGAGGGCAGGCGGTCACCCAGAAGATGCCAGCACAGAGGGCTGTCCTGCCCAGCACCAGCCCTAGAGGAAGCCCCAGCCTGGGGCCCCACCCACATGGGCCTCAGGTGTGGCACTCAGCCAGCACCTGCCAGCCCCTGACCTCAGACAATCCCAGGACTCAGCCGCACATTACCATCCCTGACAGGCCGGGCTTTCTTTATCCAGTCCGTCAGGTGTCGTACAAAGTCGAAGAAGAAGTCATTCTCAGGCACGCTGATAACCTAGGGACACGGTTGTTCTAGTCCACTCATTTTAATTTGAGCAATACTGAGTCCTCTGATTTTCCCACCCAAGGCCTCCCCGACAACCCCTTCTCCAGAAAGATTCCTGCTTGCAGCCAGGGTGGGTGTCTGTGGATCAGCCCCATCTTGCCCCAGTTTTGCCTGCTGAGTGTCTGGCCAGTGACAGTGACTCCACTCATTCAGCAAAGAGTCACTGATCACTGCCCTAGGACCCTGGGGAAAAAAGGCTGAGATGGGGGCCCAGTCCCTGCTTTCGACGTTCTCTGGCATCCATTTCCTGAGCCACCCACAGACTCTAAGTCCCTCCTACCCAGGTCCGGGACCTCACTCAATCACTTCGGGTCACAGTGTCCGGTACAGGGTCAGACTAGTGAGGGGTCAGACTAGTGAGGAGACAGACATGAATTCACACAGAACTTTGGGTGAGCAACACGAGGAAGCGCCTGACCTGTGCAAGGGTCAGGAAAGCCCCCAAGGGAAGGGCTTTAAAGCTGGACCTTTGTCCCCCCATATTTATGTCCATGGGAGTCAATGAGGGGTGGAGGCAGGGCCCTGTGCTTCAGAGCCACACCTACCTGGATCTGAGTCCCTGCTGTGTGATCTGGGATAAGTTACTTAACCTTTCTGAGCCCAGGGACTTGTGATCTATTAGTGGGGATAGTCACCCTCTCTCTTCAAGGGCTTTTTCAGAGGTGAACTGACAGCCTGGCAGCTGAGGGACCAGTCAAATCAAATCTGGAAAGTACATGTGTCGGGGGGCAAGGTGAGGAGCCTAGTGTGTCCAGAACACAGAGTGCCATGTGGCTCCCAAGAGAGCTGTAGCCAGGCTGTGCAGTGGCTCAGAGGAGAGAGATATAGGGACAGCAGCTGCATGGAAGGGGCCACTGCAGGGATGTAAGGAGGAGGCAGAATCAGAGGCCGTGTGCAAGAGTGCCTCTTCCTCTCTCGCCCTGTCCTTCCTTCTGTCTCTCTCCCTACCCGCACTGTTCCATAAGCTCCCAGAGGCCCAGCAAATTTCCCAGTAGACAGCCCAACAGCAGGTAGATTAGCCACCAATGACCACCCATGACCCACCTTATCTGCAATTTTGACAAAGAGGCTGAATCCCTCGGAGGACTTGAGGAGCAGCCGGCCAGCGATGTTCTGGCAGAAGTCCTTGGCCTTGGTGCTAGACTCCACCTCGAAGGCCTGGTGCGGAAAGGCAATTGCTTGGCCCTGACAGGGCCTCTTGCACCCCTAATGGCTGGGCCTCAGATAGAGCCCCTTCCCATTCAAGACACCCTCCTTCTGAGGGGGGCTTCCCCAGAGCGCAGCACAATGCTTAGGTATACAAACTACTGTGTATATAATAAACAAGCTACAAGGATATACTGTACAACACAGGGAATATAGCCAATATTTTATAATAACTTCAAATGGAATACAACCTTGAAAAACTGTGATTCATGGGCTCCCCTGGTAGCTCAATGGTAAAGAATCTGCCTGCCAATGCAGAAGGCACGGGTTCAAACCCTGATCCAGGAAGATCCCACATGCCTCAGAGCAACAAAGCCTGTGAGCCACAGCTAGTGAGCCTGTGCTCTAGAGCCCAGGAACCACAAATGCCGAAGGCTGTGTCCCGAGAGCCTGTGCTCCGCACCAAGAGAAGCCACCACCGTGAGAATACTCTGCACCGCAACAAGGAGCAACCCCCGCTCGCTGCAACTAGAGACAAGTCTGCGCAGCAACCAAGACCGAGCACAGCCAAAATAATAAAATCATCTTTAAAACGGTGAATCACTGTGTTGTACAGCTGACACTCATAATATTGTACATGAACTGTACTTCCATTAAAAATAAATTTTAAAAACAAGTAAGAGCACCTTCTGTCTGGATCTTCCCAGATAGTGCCCTTCCCAACCCCCCAGGCAGTTCCAAGCCTTGGCCTCCAGGGTCCTGAGTGTGGCTGTACAAGCATGAGTGTCGGTGGAGGCCAAGGAAGCGCAGAAGAGACGGGGGCGGCGGGGGGCAGGCGGTGGAAGAAGAGAGACTGAAGGAGGGAGAAAACAAACTCCAGAAAGGTGAGCGTCACGAGGGGGAAGCCGCCCAGACGGGCTGAGAGGGATAGGCAAGTCCGGGGAGGTTTAGAAGGAGGAGGGCGGTTTGGGGGTCGGGGAGGATGTTCCATGTAACCTTCCACCAGGGACAGGAGAGGATTTTAGCAAGATTTTCTGTCCTTGTGTCTAGAATCCTATAATAGTATTTCTGAGTCTCTAGTCTCTAGACAAGTTTTTAAGCTGCTTTTCAAACCAAAAGTTTCAATGTTGGCCTTGTTTATCTGAATGAGATGCTGTGCTGGGATGGGGAAGGGGGTACAGATCAGAAGTCAGCCTGACCAAATGGGTGTGACAAGACGACAAATAAAGACCTCTGCCCAGGGGACCAAGGTAGAGGGGACTCACAAGTCAAGTGAAAAGGAGGGAAGGGGTCTGCAGGAGAGTGGACTTAGGATAACAGGGGAGGTCTGGGGCTGTGGAGCAGGCAGGCCTGTGCCCAGGAACAGAATGAGCACCGGGGAGGTGACATCAACACAGCTCAACTCGGAGGGAGAAAGACAGAGCTCACCTCGGAGGGAGAAAGCACGTTTCTGCAAGACGAGGGATGACCTTGTCAAGGAAGCTGATCCAGTTAATGGGAGGCTAGACCAGGAAGCCAAGGGCTCCTAACCCAAGGAGTCTATGGCCCCAACTCCACTGAAGGCCACGAGAATGGGGGCAAAGATAGGGGTGGTAGGGTAGAGGCATCAGGGCCGCCCCATGTCCCCAAGGGAGCCAGGTCCTTTAGGGGCCCCCACAGACAACGAAGCCAGAGCCCCTTACCTCGTCAGTGTCATCAGGAAAGTAGACCTTGTGGAAAATCTGGGTGGTTTTGTGCTGGATGGCTTCCACCTCCACCAGGTGCGGGGGGTACTTCCGGGACCCATTTCTGAAAACCAGGTGGGGGGGAGGGGCCAAGTCAGGAGGCAGCCGTGGGAAGCAGAGAACAGAGGGAACTTCGGAGTCAGGCAAACCCCAGTCCTAATCCCTGTCCACCACTTCCTACCAGGCGACAGTCACAAACTCAAGCCTTTTGTTCCTCATCTGTAAAACGAGATGATAATGGTGCCCACCAATAGGGATGCGGAGGGGACCGAACGAAGCAAAGGGTGCAAGTGAGCTTCACAGAGTATGCAGTGCAACCCAGGTGTCTGCCTCCCCAACAGACTTGACAGAAAATAGCTTTCTGAGCAACCAGACTCTCAAGCTGTCCAGAATGGTACTAGGCACTGCAACCTTTGTCTACGGGGCACTGTGGGACCCGAAAGATGAGTCCCAACCACTGATGGTGAGGTCATGACCTCAGCATCACCAAGGGACTCGTCTCCCTAGCCCATGTGGCCAGAAGCGCATCCCAGTGCCCACACTGCCTGCTGCCCCCTGTCCCTTGCAGACGGCCGTACCTCAGGGCTTTCTGGAGTCGCTGCAGGCAGTCGATGGCGAGTGGGCAGTGCTTGCGGGACTGCAGGAAGCGCTGCACGTGGGGCAGGAGGATGTTGCTGGGTGGGAAGAGCCCTGTGCACAACCAGAGCAGCTCCCAGCCCCGCTCCTCACTGTACCTGCGGGAAGAGGCTTGGTGTCCAGCAGGGCTCCTCACCAGGGAAGCACATTCCTGCCCTCACCCCCACCCCTCTCTGAGACCAACATGGACCCACCCACTCGACAGATCCAAATAGTGCTACTCAAAGTGGGGTCGACCAACCTACCCCAGGCCACACACTTCCTTGTCACTCGGAGGTAAAGTGCTTGTACCAAAATGAAAATCAGTATGTAACCAAGCACTCTGGTTCAGTTAACTTTTTGTTTTTGTTTTTTTTTAAGCAAGACTTTCCTATGAAGGAAGCAGTATGTGGTTTATTCTAGCAGGAGCTTTTTAACTCATCTGTTACTTGAAGCAGGAGACAGAGGTTCGATCCCTGGGTCAGGAAGATCTCCTGAAGGAAGAAAATGGCAACCCACTCCAGTATTCTTGCCTGGAGAATTCCATGGACAGAGGAGCCTGGCGGGCTATGGTTCAGGGGGTTGCAAAGTCAGACACAACTGAGCAGCTGAGCACAATGAGCATGATTACTTGAGTAGCACTGAGTTAGACCAGCCCCAGAGCTCCCTCAGGCACTCCTCTGAGCTCCTTGGGCTTGGGAAAAGGGAAGCTTGGAGGGCATCCAGAAGGAGGTGGCATCTGATCCAGGCTTTGAAGGATGAGGCAAATTCTAATATGCAGAGGATATGAAAGGTTTTCTTGGCTGTGGCATGTACAAAAGTTTAGCTGTGTGAAAAGATCTGACTTGTGGTCCAGTGGTGGATTTGTGTAAGAGATGGAGAGAGTGACAAGGCTGGGGAGGGAGTTGGAGGCCTAGGAGTAAGGGGAGAGGGTGGGGCTTGCCTCTGGCTCTGAGATGAGCATGTGCATGACTCCCCCTCCTGCCACGGTCTGGGCCATCAGGGAGGAGGTGACACCCTCCACGGTCCAACACCCCCAGCCCATGAGAATTTATAGCCGGAGCTTCTAACAGACAGCCTGCTCAGCCTGAGTGAGGGATGGGACAACTGCTCAGGAGAGGCACCCGCAGGCAGACAGTGGCACCTGGGCTGGAGACAGGTGTCCAGAGGAGGGCGTCCAGGCAGTGGGCAGCGGGAAATTAGGAGCAGCTGGGGCTGTTCAACTTGCGGGAGGATAGACTCCGAGGGCACAGCCACCACCTTTGGTTCTTGACCCTCCTCCATGGATCTTGAGGGAGAGCCCCGAGGACACCTTCCTGCTCCAAGTGAAGGACGATGGCTCCCAGGCAGAGCTGCTGCTGCCTCGGCAGGGAGTGAGCTCCCTGTCTTACCTTCAGCTGTTAGCCCCAGGGGTGGGGGCCTGCCCCTCACCCTCCCACCACCCCGGCTAACCTGATGTGGTTGTCAGTCAGCTGCTTCAGGATCTGCACATACACCTCGTCCTTGAGGGGCTCAGCCTTCAGGGCTCCCTCGAAGATCTGGTCGGTGAGCTCATTGACGGAGCGCATCCTCTTGGACGGGTAGTCTCCCATGTACTTGAGCACAGGTGGGGAGCCGTCAAGGAAGGCCGTGGCCAATCAGGGAGCACTGGCCCGGGAGGCAGGCGGCCACTCTCTCCAACAGGGTCTGCCCCTCCCTGACCCTGTGGCCCTGGCCTCAGGCTGCTCACCCAGGAGATGGGCATAGTGTGCCAACACTGCTCTGCATGCCCGCTGCCCACCCTCCTTCCCCAGCTCCTCTGGCCACCCTGCTCCAGGCCCCAGCCTCACAACAAGAATCCTTAGAGCAACCAGAACCAACTTTCCAAATCCCAGATCCAACTGTACCACTCCCCTTGGCCGCAGGACACAATCCGAGCTTCTTAACAACCCTGGGGAACCTTTCATCCATCGGCCCAGGCCTTTGAATTCCCTTCTTGAACTCTGCGCTCTAGCTGTGCTGAGTTAATCTGTGCCCAGGAAACAGCCAGGCTCTGTTTTCTCAGGGCCTTTATGCATGCTTCTCCCTCTGTCAGGAACATTCTTCACCCATCTTCCCTTGGATGGGCCCAGGCGGGTCTCCAGCCTAGATGTCATTTCCTCCAGGAAGCCCTCCCTGCTCTCCAAGGCCAGGTCAGGCCACTGTGCTGTCGGGCCCCATCACAGCACTGACCCTGACCGGCATGTCTCCCCTCTCAATTACGGGCACCATGAGGCCAGAGTCTGCTCACCCCTGTGTCTCCATGCCTGGCCCAGCACATGGCACAGTTTAAATCTGTCAACCAAATGACACCCTGGTAAGGGAGTCACCCCGTCAGCATCCCCCCATGTCTGCCCAGGCCCCAACAGGGCTCCTTGGAAGGAAGTAGGTGACAAAAACCCTAGAGGCTCAGCCTGGTCCCACCTTCCTCTAGGGGGCCCCTCCCTGTGGCCCCTGCCTGCCCTCCATGTCACTCCCAACCCCCTGTGGATGCGGATATCAATGAAGGCCATGCAGGCTTCCTGCGAGAGCTCCTCGCTGCCCAGGATCTTCTTGAGCAGGGCCTGCTTGAGCGGCTCCCGCGTGTGGCTCCACAGCCTGTCCTTGCCACGGGCCTTGGACACCATGACACGGCTCAGTGTGTGCTTGGGTGGGGGCCTGAGGAGCACAGACAGTCGGCACTGACGGCCAGGTTATAACTCCAGCCCCATCCCGCCCCGTGCAGGAGGCTGAGCATAGGGAACCGGCCCTGCGCTTCCCTGCTGTCCCCTGTGACCTGGGATGAGTCACCAGCTCTGCCCCAGCCTTACTTTCTCAGCTGACAAATGGATACACTAAGGCTGGCCCCGGCCAGCCCTGCCTGCCTCCCCAGGCTGCTCGCCCTGGCTTCTCTCTGCTCCCTCTGCTCAGGCCATGGCATGCCTTGCCCATGGCACTTCTCCACCCGGCAGCCCAGACACCACTTCCCCCAGGAAGCCTCCTCTCCATCTCCACCCCTACCCAGCATCTCCATCACAACACCGGGCACACAAGCCAACAGCTGCCTGGTTTCACACCTGCCTCCCCACCAGGACCGTGAGTCCATGAGGCAAGAACAGGCTCACGTCCTAAGTGCCCAGGACTCCACCTAGGGCGGCACAGTCACAGGATCTTAAAGGAAGGAAGGATAAGATGACACGACATGAGAAGGGTCACCTCGATGGACTGAAACTGCCCTCTGGCTCCCTCTGACCCGGGCCCTTCTCACAGATGGGGGCTCCACAAAGTGACCCCACTACACAGGCCAGAGAGTAGCAGAGGCCTGTAGTTCCTCGCCTGTCTCCCTTTCCCCATCACCTGAAGTAGTCGTAGGAAAACTCCTCCAGCGTGTAGGGCTTGGCGCGCACCTCGGGCTCTGCCGTTCGCAGCTGCAGGAGTCGGATAACGTCCTGCCTCTGGTCAGGGGTCATGGTGACCAGGGCCTAGAGACCAAGAGACAGGAGCTGAAGTCAGCTCTCCAACTAGGGGCCCTGGATCAACATGGTAAAGCCCAGAGCCTTCTTGACTGGGGCTGGGGTAGGCTGCCTTCATGGGGGTGGGCCCTGGGCCTGTCTGACCCGGGAGACCCTTTCCTTCTGGGGAACCTCTGACATTACCACTGCCTCCATCATGCTGGGCTTAAGAACCTTCCATCAGTGCCCTGTCTGAACGAGGTGGGGTCATCAGAAAGCCTAGACAAGGCAGGGGACACCGTGAGAGAAGTGGCTCAGGAACCACCTGGAAAGCTGGGTTCCAAGTCCTCAGTGTTCACTGAGGGGATGGGAGGAGGGGATTCCAGAGGAGCCAGGGCCTGCCTTCCCAGCTCTGACCTCACTGCCTTTTTAGACAGTGCAAGCCCCATCCCCATCCTCCCATCCCCTAGGACACTCTCCTCTGATCCCCCAGCCAGGGCTGGTCCTCATCTGAAGCAGTTTCTAGGCTCTTCTCCACCTGGTACCAGTTTAATAGTTGCCCCAACTCTTAAGTTTGTGGTCCCATGAGACCCCTGGATCATCTTCACAGAAGCTGCACAGCATGAATCTACAGTAATCCCCCACTCTTATTTTACGATGTGGGAATAAGACAAGGAGGGACCAGAGGAGCCTCCCATCCGTCTACCACCCCCCAGCCAGGCCACATACCACAATCTCCCTCGGTGGCATAGTGACAGTAGGCATGACATAAACGCAGTCAGTGGGGAAGTCCCCACGCTGCTTGGTCCTCTCGTTGATGCCGCTGGCCCAGCCCGAGTTCATCACCTGTTCGCCGGTGTCGTGGTCCAGGATGAGGAGGTCCCCCTTGGCGAAGCTGAGGAAGCCAGACTCCTCGCCAGCTGGAAGGCAGAGGTGGGCGGGGCCGCACGGGTATCGGAGGAGGGGCAGAGAGGTCAGAGGTGGGTTGGAACACCTTTATATGGGTTGATGATCTATAAGCCGCTCCTCCCCACTGGAACAACCCCCCCGCACAGACACAGTCATTGGTCGAAAGCCTTCCGTGGCTCCTCACTGTCCTAAAAGAAATTCCTCGACAGGCTCACAAGGCCTATTGCTAGCGACTGTCTTCCTGACTTCCTCTGGCTCCACCTTCTTGCCCCTTCCACCTTCCCTCCCCATTTCAGCCAAACCGATCTATCTGCAGTTCCCAGCCTCCAACCTGTGCTCTCCAGCCTCTGCTCTGTGACCCTCTCTGCCCCAAGCATTCTGCTCACACAAACGTCCTTCCTGAACCCCAGGCTGCATGGGGGCCACCCCCCTACCCAGGTTCCCATAGCCTCTGAGCTTCCCGGGTCACTGCTCTGTCACAGGGACTGTCACGGTCTCCTCCCACCCCCTCCCCGCGACGGCAGGGCTGGGGTTCTTCTCTTTCTCGAGCTCTGCCCAGAACCTCAAAAGCCTATCGGCCAGAGATACACAGTTTATAGTTGCTAATGCTGTCATCACTTGAAGATGGTATTTTGGAAACGCTGAGGAGGAACCCCTGATCTCATGTGGAGAAGGTGGCAGGTGATAAGTATTTAGGATCAGGGGGAGGAAGGTTTCCCACAGGGCACAGATCAAGAGGTGAGCTGTTGGTCCATTTGGCACAGCAGGTGTCTGGGGAAGGCAGAGTAACAGGCACTCGAGATCTTGAACATCAGGCCAAGGCCAGGGCATGCGATCTACCTAACACCCTGACCTGGGAACCAGCAGCTGGTGCCAGGAGCCACTCACCAGGGTTGGGGTTGTCCTGCAGGGCCACTACATACTTAGACCTCTTGCGGAGCCCCTCCAGGAAGGTGACCACCAGGTCACGGATGTCCTCAGCATTGCTGGAGGTGAAGGTGTACTCATCCCCCTTGATGGTGGCCAACGTGAAGCTGGGAGCCGCCAGCTTCGCTCCCCTGCAGGACCAACACGGAGAACAGGGCCCCGTCGGGGTCAGTCCAGCATAGCCCAGGTCAGAGCAGCCCAGCGAGAGCAAGACACGGCACTCCCTGAAGGAGACCAAGGCCAGCCCAGTCAGGAGTGGCGTGGCCAGAGAGAGGCTGGCCCGGCCAGGGTGACAAAGGGCCCCGGGAGCCACAGCTCAGCCTGAGTCAGCCACGGCTGGGCCAGAGTCATGCATGGTCTGGGGAGGCCTGCCTGGGGAGTTCACTTCCCTTTTGTTGTCTAATTCCTACTCACCCTTTAGGGCTCAGCCTAGATACCATTTCCTCCAGGAAGCCCTCCCACAGACCTCAGCACACTGGTCCCTACTTGAAAAATGGCTTATTTGATGTCCATCTCCCCTCTCAACTGCAGCTACAAGAGAACAAGGATTATCTTGGTACCACTGCATCCCAGGTGCTCAGTCAGAGACACAGCTCGGAGACACTCCTACAAGCCCCGGATGGGGGTGAGGCACTGCATGGACGAGCCCATTGCAGGACCCACTCCCAACGCTGCTCCCATACGCACCGTGCTTCTCTGTTTACAAAGACTCCCATCAACTGTGGCATTTATTCCTCACCACTGTTACTCTGTTATTGCAGGAAAGTTAAGACCTCCATTTGAGAGATGAGGACATGGAGGTGAGGCCTACTCAGGCCCCCAGATGTCAGGCCAGCTCTTTTTGCACATGCTCGACCATCCCTGACTGTTCTAACCACCCAAGTCCATCTCAGCACAACCAGGAATGTGCCATAAAGACCCACCCCCCACCCTATTGGGAGGAAGGTGCCTGGGGTCTGCAGGGCACAGCACATGCTCTCAATCACGTGCGAGCAGAACAGGCCACTGCATGTCTCTGCATCTTGGTGATGTCCTCTGTGAGGCGGGGGCTTCCCTCCAAGGCCCCCATGACCTGCAGGAAAGACCTCGGGGCCCTCTCGTTCCCGCTCTGTCTGACTGTGTCTCCATCTGCCCGCTTCACTTCAGAAAGTGTTGAATCAGGACCCCGCGTTTGAGTCCCACCCCTGCCACTGGCCTTTGTGCAGCTCCGGACAAGTCCCTGCCCTGCACTAAAGCGGGGTGTGAGGGGCTAAACTGACCTACTGCTGGACACAGCCATGATCTCGGGGAAGGACAGCTCCAGAAGCACCTGCTCCTGCTCATCCACGAAGTAGACACCTGTCCAGTTGACCGCCACAATGACATCGTTCTTGGGGAGGTTGGGGCCTGGGGCAGAGACAGGGGCACTGAGAGGGCGCCAGCCCAGTCCCAGGCCCAGCCCTTCCCAGTCCTCATAACCACCATGGAAATGGCCAGCGTGGGGTATACTGATGTCCATTTTACAGATGGGGAAACTGAGACTTAGAGAACACAACTTCCCCACAAGCCAAAACCCCAGGTGCGGTGGGAAGAGAGTGCTGGATTAAGGAACTGGGTTTGCACACTGTCCCTACCGTGGGTCTGTGTGACTTGGGACAAGGCCCTGAGAGCAGTGTGGTAGGATATGGAGGGGGGAGGGTCACACTAACTGAGCCCCAAGGGTTCCCTCCAACCTGATATTTGTGGTTCTGCAAAGCCAGCGCCAGCACAGGGCCTGGTATGGAGCAGGTGCCCGATGCTGATGCCCAAGGATGACTAAGCAAATGGCCCGTGTGGGTCTGTGAAGGCTGCATCCACTCTCAACTTCATGGGGTCAGCCACCCTATTCTGTACACAGTAGGTGTTTTAATGATCACAATACTCAGTTGTTCCACCCAGTGTGTGGCTGAGCACCTACTAAGTGCCACAGAGCCCTACTGGACTGCAGAGAGGGAGGACCCACTCAGCACACAGACCTGGGGACCAAGTGGCCACACGAGAAGGCTGGCTGACCGGGGAGTCTGGCCCCGGCCACTCCCCTCCCCTGGCTGTGAGCTGGAGCCCTAGAGGGAGGGACGGGAGGCAGGAGGGCTGGGGTTACCTGAGAACTTGTAGGCTTCATAAAACCTGGAGAAGAGCAAGGGCCACTTGAAGCGGGCATAGTTGACCACATCCTCTTTGACCTTCTGAGCATCAGTTCTCCTCTGGGCATAAATCCCCTGGAGGTGCATAGACAAGGACAGGGGAGAAAAGACATGGCACAAGCTCTGTCCCTGTCCCCAAAGCCAGAAGTGGGCCCTGGACCACTATGTCCTTGTATGCACCACGGCCTCACCTCACCCCACCAGCCCACAGCTACCGCATCACTCTGTCTTCCTCCGATTCCACCAAAAGCAGTGAGCCCTTGAGACACAAGGACAGCAGGCAGGAGAGGTGTTTGGGGAACAAGAACATGAGTGGCTAAGGGTGGGGGAGCGGTGCCAGACATGACCAAGAAGAGGGAGTGGGAAACAGGTGGGCAGGAGCCAGGTCATACGGAACTGTGGGTGAGGCCACCCAACACTGTGAGGCTGGGCATTTAGTGGAAACTGACAGGTGAACCTGAGAGTTAGGAAGACAGCAGCGTGGAGAATGGTTGGAGCCTGAAGGGGGCAAGCAGCTGGGGGACAATCCAACACTTCCGCAAGAAATGAACGCACCAATGTTTTATTGTCTGAAAATATCCTGCTGCATTTTAACAAGAACTTGGTGGGACTGAAGTAGGACTGAAGTGATCAGAATGAACTTACGGTTTTTATCACCTATAAATACAAGCACGGATAAAGACACATGTGTGTCAACACCTAAGCGGTTGCATTTGCATGCACTAAGAGGGCCCAGATGTGGTGCCATCCCAGGAGCTGTGACAGGACTTCCCAGGTGGTCCAGCGGTTAAGAATACACCTTGCAATGCAGGGGATTTAGGTTCGATCCCTGGTCAGGAAACTAAGATCCCACATGCCGCTGAGCAACTAACCCTACAAGCCACGACTGCTGAGCCTGTGTGCTTTGGAGCCCATGCACCACAACCACAGTCCATGCGCTGCAAGGCAAGACCCACATGACGTAACCAAGATCCCGCACGCTGCAACTAAGACCTGATGCAACCAAATAAGAAAAAAGAAAAGAAAAACCAGGAGTTGTGAGTATTCAGGAACAAGGGGCTCAGTGCCTCAAATCTGAGCTAATCTCCAATAGCTCAGAAAAAATAATGGGTATGTGTGCTGGGAAAGTCACAGCAGAAGTGGGACAGTGTTAACAACTGGTGAATCTGGGTGATGTGTATACTGTACACAGCAGGTCTAATTTATTTTAACCTGCAACTTTCTCATAAGCTTGAAATTATCTCAAAATAAAATATGTTTACCCCTCTGACCCTAATAATCACACTAATTCACATCTATCCACCATACGAGGGGTCTGGCCCAGGGCTCTGGGCCACGCAGGCCAGGGCACTACCATCCAGCAGAGACCCAGTGAGCTCAGTCATGGGCTCTGGGAGGGCAGAGAGCACACCTGTTTTGCCCACAGCTGAGTCTCCAGGGTCTGCTGCGGTGCCCAACATATCACAAGCACCCCAAACGAAAGGAATTCATGAACAGTGGCACCCAACCCAGAACAGGCCACGTGTCACATGCACCTTGGTGGTGGACACCGAGGACCTGGGGAAGGCAGAAGAGCCGAGGTGAGGATGGAGGCTGGAGCTGCTGGGGTCTTCAGCAGCTGACCAAGAGTGAGGGGTGAGGAAGAGGAGGTTGCCGATGTCAGAGAGAGAGGCGGGGGGGGGGGGGGGGGCGGGGCGGCACGGGGCGAGAACATGCATCTCTTCTGGGAGCACTGAGGACAGGAAGGTGCTTGGCGGTGAGCCAAGCCTAGAAGCAGAGGGGGTGCCGGGAGCATTCAGGTACAGGTGATACAGGTGGAGACCTGTGGGCAGCTCACCAGGGAAGGCAGAGCTCAGGGGGAGATACATGGAGCTCCTGGGTTAGGAAAGAGGCCGCATGGGAAAGGGGATGAGACACACTGATCTTGGAGCCCTTGACAGCTTGTGTGCAAAGATGATTCTGGTCTTATACAACCAGGGACTGGAGATTGGGGGGTGGCGTATGGGTCCCCTCCAACAGCCAGAGTCCCCCCACCCCAACAGGCCCCCCCTCCCCTACTTGGGGTGGGTCTGTTAGTTTAGAACAGAGCTACTCAGGGCTGGTTATGGGCCTGGGGCCTCAAATAAGAGGCAGAGGAAGGCCTGTACCTCAAATTCCCCAGGCAGGAAGTTGGGCCAGAGCTCTTCCGGGGAGAAAGGAGGTGCACCTCCTAGAAGCTTCTCTAATGTGCAACCACCCTCCTGACCCGCAGGGCCAGTAAGAGCGCAGGACTGGATTTCATCCATCTGTGTCCCTGGTGTCCAGCCCAGAGTAGAGGGCACAAAACACCAGTGAACCCATGTGCACAGTGGAGAAAGGCCACTGGGAGCCAGGAAGTCAAGGTGCCGTCTTGTCCCCCCCAGACAGATGTCGGGTAAGAGCTGTGACCCCTTTGATTTCTCAGGTCCCTACCCCTCATCCAGGTCACCATAAAGCCCTTCCTTCAAAACCCCAGCCCTCTGACCTTCTTGTGGGCTGCAATGGCCAGCTGGGCCCACTTCTCCAGCGTCCTCAGGGGCGTGATCTCGCGGTCAGGGATGTAGGTGGGCACGAGGTTCAGCAGGCGCTCCAGGATCATCTCGGAGCCATAGTCCACGAAGTACTGCTGGGAGGCCAGTTCAGCCAGGTCATCCTCCTAGGGAGGTGGAGAGCTCATCAAAACAAGCTCTGGGAAGCTGTTCCAGGCCACCAAGCCTCCTGTACTTTCAGACCCAGCCTTGGGGACTCTGTGCTCTGCCTGACTCACCAGGAGATCCCGTCTGCTTGCTGGAACCACGAGCAACCCAAGCGCAGGGTCCCCCTTGCCTGCTCCTGGATCCCCCTCTCAGCACCAGCACAGAGCTGGACTATGCCCAAGGGCACATGAGCTGACCCAGAGGGGCCAGCCAGCCCATCGGTACTGGGTCAGCCACTACATTCTCAGCCTGGTGAGAAGGGCCTGCCCTTGAGAATAGGAGGCCTGGGTATGAGACTGTCAGAAGTAGGTGGATGTATCACCGTGACTACCTCCATCACTACCACGACACTACCTGGGGATAGTCAAGGTACTGAGCAACCACTGGGCTATACAGCAGAGGCTGCGGAGTGCCAGGTGGGCACTAAGCATTTGCCCCTTTTCTGCCTAAGCCTGGTGCATGGCAGCCCCAGAGATGCCTGCCCGGGGCTCCCTTGGGCTCTGGAAGCAGAAGCGATAGAGAAAGACTCTTGGGCACCTTGAAGACAGTAGTTTTCCAACCAGCTTAAAGTATTTCAAAATTTTAGCAACTGATATGGCTATACTAATAAATTCTACTTGAATATCAGTTCACCATGGAGAAGGAAATGGCAACCCACTCCAGTACCTTTGCCTGGAA
The DNA here is from genome assembly GCF_032405125.1 of Capricornis sumatraensis. Lineage (NCBI taxonomy): Eukaryota > Metazoa > Chordata > Mammalia > Artiodactyla > Bovidae > Capricornis > Capricornis sumatraensis. Next base: position 57,283,736 of record NC_091084.1, on the reverse strand, counting down.
AATCCCATGGATGGAGGAGCCGGTAGGCTATAGTCCATGAGGTCGCAAAGAGTCTGACACAACTGAGCGACTTCACTCACTCACTTATCAGTTCACCAACACCAAAACCACCATTATTATCCCCACCACCAGCCTTACCACCACCATGACCTACACCATCACTACCTCCACCATTGCTGCCGCTGCCGCCAGCACTTCCCTTCATTTCCATCCTCATTCCTCCATCTAATCACCCAGCAGAACCATAAATGTCACAAAACCATCAAAAACAAAGCACCCACATCGATCCTGTCCTCAGAGATAAAAGGATACATGTTTGCAAACTCTGGTCTAAATGGGTGGATCTCTTACTCCTTTAGAGAAGTTTCTAGAGTAATTCAGAACAATGCAGCAGGATGCACAGAATAAGACGGTAGACCGAAAGGGCCACAGTTCACCTTCTCTCATGAAAATGCCAAAACCACTGCTAACTGCTGGAGAGTCATCAGCAAAAAAGGACAGGAACCTGCCAGAAAAGATACTCTACTTCCAAAGACAAAGAAGCCACAGTGAGACAGTAGGAAGGGTGCATTCCCCGTAAAATCCAATCCCATATATCCTGGGTGGGCAACCACAAACTGGAAAATAATTACATTGCAGAAGCTTTTCCACAGGAGAGAGAGCTCTGAGTCTCATGTCAGGCTCCCCAGCGTGGGGGTCTGACCAAGGGAGGAGGAGCCCCCAGAGCATTAGGCTTTGAAGGCCACCTGGGCTTAATTGCAGGAATTTTACAGGACTGGGAGAAACAGAGACTCCAGTCTCAGAGGGTGCAAACAAGGTTTCACATGCATGTGGACCCAGGGCAAAGTAGCAGCTCCATAGGAGCCTGCAGGTCTTGGAGGGTCTCCTGGGGAGGTAGCGAGGACAACCATGGCTCACTGTGAGGACAAGTACACTTGTAGGGGAGGGACTGGGTATTCTTTGCCATAGAGTTGTCCTGGAGGCCACCATTTTGACATCAAGATGTGGCCCCACTCAACAGCCGAAGGCGCCAATGCTGCGATGCACCAGGCCGAACAACCAAAAGGACAGGAACACAGCCTCATTCCGTCAGCAGACAGCAGCTTAAAGTCTTCCTGAGCCCACAGCCATCTCTTAAATACACCCTTAGACACAGCCTTGCCCACCAGAGGGACAAGATCCAGCTCTGGCCACCAGTGAACAGGCACCAGTCCTTCACACCAGGAGGCCTGCACAAGCCTCTTAGACTAGCCCTGTCCACCAGAGGGCAGACACCAAAAGCAAGAGGAACTATAATCTTGCAGCCTGTGGGACTGCAAACACAGAAAGACAAGTTGAGACAGCAGAAGACTATGTTCCAGATGAAGGAACAGGATAAACTCAGAAGAACAACTAAGTGAAGGGGGGACAGACAACCTACCTGAAAAAAAATTCAGAGTAATGATGGTAAAGATGATCAAAGATCTCAGAAAAAGAATGAAGGCACAGATGGAGAAGATGAAATAAATGTTTAACAAAGGGCTAGAAAATTTAAAGAAAATTAGAGGTGAACAATAACTGAAATGAAAAATACACTAGGAGGAAAGATAGAATGAAGCAGAAGAAAGGATAAGTGAGCCAGGAGACACAAAGGTGAAAATCACTGCCATAGAACAGAAAGAATAAAGGAAAAAAATGAAATGAGGACAGTTTAAGAGACCTCTAAGAAAACATTAAACACACTAACATTCACGTTATACAGGTCACAGAAGAAAAGGGAGAGAAAGGGCTGAGAATATATTTGGAGAGATAACAGGTGGAAACTTCCCAAACACAGGAAAGGAAACAGCCACCCAAGTCCAGGAAGCAAAAACTCCCATACAGGATAAATTCAAGGGAGAACATGCTGATACATATTAATATACTGACAAAAACTGAAGACAAAAAGAAAATATTAAAAGCAACAAGGGAAAAGCAGCTTAGGAATACCCATAATGTTATTAGCTGATTTTTCAGCAGAAACTCTTCAGGCCAGAAAGGAGAGGCAAAATATATTTAAAGTGATGAAATGGAAAAACCTACAAACAAGAATACCCAACAAGGCTCTCATTCAGATTCAATGGAGAAATCAAAAGCTTTACAGACAAGTAGAAGCTAGGAGAATTCAGCACCACCAGACTAACTTTGCAACAAATGCTAAAGAAACTTCTCTAGACAGAAAAGTCTACAACTAGAAACAAGAAAATAATGACTGGGAAAGCTCACTGGTAAAAGCAAACATACAGTAAATGTAGGAAATCATTTACACACAAAGATGGTATCAAGCCCAGCAATTGTGAGAAGAGGGTGCAAATGCAGGATATTAGAAATGCATTTGAAATGAAGCGACCAGCAACTTAAAACAATCATGGATACATGTAGACTGCTATATTGAAACTTCATGGTAACCACAAACCAAAAATCTACAATAGATACACAAAAAAAAAGAAAAAGGAATCCAAACACAACACTAAATATAGTCATCAAATCACAAGAGGAGAGAACAAAAAAGGAAGAGAAGAAGCAAGAATTACAAAAACAATCCCAAAACAGTTAACAAAATGGCAGTAAGAACATGCGTAAGTGAGTGCTAAGTCACTTCAGTTGTGTCCAACTCTTTGCGACACTATGGGCTGTAGCCTGCCAAGCTCCTCTGCCCATGGGATTCTTCAGGCAAGAATACTGGAATGGGTTGCCATGCTCTCCTCCAGGGGATCTTCCCAACCCAGAGACTGAGCCAGTGTCTCTTACATCTCCTGCACTGGCAGACAGGTTCTTTACCACTATCGCCACCTGGGAAGCATGCTGCTGCTGCTAAGTCGCTTCAGTCGTGTCCGACTCTGTGTGTCCCCATAGACGGCAGCCCACCAGGCTCCCCCGTCCCTGGGATTCTCCAGGCAGGAACACTGGAGTGGGTTGCCATTTCCTTCCCCAATACATGAAAGTGAAAAGTGAAAGGGAAGTCACTCAGTTGTGTCTGACTCTTAGTGACCCCATGGACTGCAGCCTACCAGGCTCCTCCATCCATGGGATTTTCCAGGCAAGAGTACTAGAGTGGGGTGCCTTTGCCTTCTCCCAATAAGAGCATACATATTGGTAATTACCTTAAATGAAAATGAATCAAATGCTACAACCAAAAGACATACACTACCTGAATGAATACAAAACCAAGACCCATGTATACTCTGTCTACGAGAAACCCACTTCAGATGTAGGGACATACACAGACTGAAAGTGAGGGGATGAAAACACACATTCCATGCAAATAGGCATCAAAAGAAAGCTGGAGTAGTAACACTCCTGTTAGACAAAATAGGCTTTAAAATAAAGACTGTTATAAAAGACAAAGGAGGACACTACATAATGACCAAGGAGTCAATCCAAGAAAAAACTACTATAAATATATATGCACCCAACATAGGGGCACCTCAGTATATAGGGCAAATGCTAACAGCCATGAAAGAATGTATTGACAGTGACACACTAATAGTGGAGGACCTTAACACCCCATTTACGTCAATGGACAGATCATCCAGACAGCAAATCAATAAAGAAACACAGGTCTTAAATGACACATTAGACCAGGTGTTCAGTTCAGTTCTCGCTCAGTCGTGTCCGACTCTTTGTGACCCCATGAATCGCAGCACGCCAGGCCTCCCTGTCCATCACCATCTCCCAGAGTTCACTCAGACTCGTGTCCATCGAGTCCGTGATGCCATCCAGCCATCTCATCCTCAGTCGTCCCCTTCTCCTCCTGCCCCCAATCCCTCCCAGCATCATAGTCTTTTCCAATGAGTCAACTCTTTGCATCAGGTGGCCAAAGTACTGGAGTTTCAGCTTTAGCATCATTCCTTCCAAAGAAATCCCAGAGTTGATCTCCTTCAGAATGGACTGGTTGGATCTCCTTGCAGTCCAAGGGACTCTCAAGAGTCTTCTCCAACACCACAGCTCAAAAGTATCAATTCTTTGGCACTCAGCCTTCTTCACAGTCCAACTCTCACATCCATACATGACCACAGGAAAAACCATAGCCTTGACTAGACGGACCTTAGTCGGCAAAGTAATGTCTCTGCTTTTGAATATGCTGTATAGGTTGGTCATACCTTTCTTTCCAAGGAGTAAGCACCTTTTAATTTCATGGCTGCACTCACCATCTGCAGTGATTTTGGAGCCCAAAAAAATAAAGTCTGACACTGTTTCTACTCTTTCCCCATCTATTTCCCATGAAGTGATGGGACTGGATGCCATGATCTTCGTTTTCTGAATGTTGAGCTTTAAGCCAACTTTTTCACTCTCCTCTTTTACTTTCATCAAGAGGCTTTTTAGCTCCTCTTCTTTAACGGATATTTATAAAGCATTTCACCCAAAAGCAGCAAATGCACATTCTTTTCCAGAGTAGATCACATGCTGGGCCATAAAGCTAGCCTTAATAAATAAAAAGTGAAATCACATCAAGCATCTTTTCTGACCATAAAACTAAGAAATTAGAAATCAGCAACAAGAAAAAAAAATGTAAAAAAAAAAAAAAACCACAGACACATGGAGGATAAACAATAGGCTACTAAATAATCAATGGAGAAATCAAAGGGGAAATCAAAAATTTCCTAGAGACAAATGAAAACAAAAACATGATAATCCAAAACCTGTGGAATGCAGCAAAACTGTTCAAAAGGGAAGTTCATACAATATAATCTTACATCACATAAGAAGAAAAATCTCAAATAAACAATCTAACATTACATCAAAAGCAACTAGAGAAAGAAGAACAGAGCCCAAAGTTAGTGGAAGGAAGAAAATCATAAATATCACAGTAGAAATAAATGAAACAGAGACGAAGAAAATAATCCCAAAGATTAATGAAACTAAAAGCTGCTTCTTCAAAAAGATAAGACTGATAAACCTTTAACCAGACTCATCAAGAAAAAAAGGGAGAGGGGGCAAATCAATAAAATTGGAAATGAAAAAAGCAGAAATTACAATACCAGTGAAATACAAAGGATTTTGAGACTACTACAAGCAACTATATGCCAATAAAATGGACAGTCTAGAGGAAGTGGACAAATTCTTAGAGATGTACAATCTTCCAGAACTGAACCTAGAAGAAATAGAAAATACAAACAGACCAATCACAAGTACTGACGTTGAAACTGTGATTTAAAAACTTCAAACAAACAAAAAAATCCAGGACCAGATGCCTTCACAGACTAATTCTATCAAATATTTAGAGAAGGACTGACATCTATATTTCTGAAACTGTTTCAAAAAATTGCAGAGGAAACAACACTCCCAAACTCATTCTATGAGGCCACCATCACCCTGATACCAAAACCAGACAAAGATATCACCAAGAAGAAGAAAATCACTGATGAACACAGACACAAAAACCCTCAACAAAATACAAGCAAACCAAATTGAACACTACAGTAAAAGGCTCATGAACCATGATCAAGTGAGATTTATCCCAGGGATGCAAAAATTCTTCAATATTGGCAAATCAATATGATCAACCTAATACATGCAGAAAACTGAGGAATAAAAACAATACGGTCAACCTCATACAAGCAGGAAAAGCTTTTGACAGAATTCAACAGCCATATGTGATCAAAACTCTCCAGAAAGTGGGCATAGAGAGAAACTAATTCAACATAACAAAGACCATATATGACAAAACCACATCTAACATCCTTCACCATGGTGAAAAACTGAAAGTATTTCCTTTAAGACCAAAAACAAGAGAAGGATGTCCACTCTTGCCCCTTTTATTCAATGTAGTTTTGGAAGTTGCAGCCATGTCAATCAGAGAAGAAACAGAAATAAAAGGAATCCAAACTGAAAAAGAAGTAAAATAGTCACTGTCTGCATATGGTATGATACTACACAGTAAGTCCCCTACATACGAACCTTCAGGTTGTGAACTTTCAAAGGTGTACACGTGTTTGCATGTCCAGGCACATAAGTCAGTTCATGCATCTGGCATACATTGTCACGTGTGTGCACCCTCTCCGAGTGGCTGTGCATCTGTGTACTTTACTGCACAGTACTGTGTAGCGTACAGTAGCACATTATCTTTATTTCAAGCTAGATTTGCAAGAGGATGACTTTGTTGAACTCCTTGCTATGCAACACAAGGAGTTTACTAATGAAGACCTGATGGAACTGGAGGCCCAGACAAAGGACAGAGACAAGAGGAAGAAGTAACCAAACAGATTCATGACACAGGGAACGGCAAGATCTTCTGGATTTGAGGAGGCACTATCAGTTTTGAGGCACAAAACCTAAGCACAGAACAGTGCACAAAGCTTGCAGCTGCTGTTTAGAATGCCATCCAGGGCTACTGTGTCATGATGATGAGAAAAAAAGAGCTTCTACCCAGACATCACTGGATCATTTTTTCAAGAGGGTAGATAGAATTGAATCCAGCAAGGAGCCAGAACCTGTGCCGTCAGTGTCAGACATGAGTGAGATTGCAGCTTGCCCTCCATCTCCTGGTGCTGGTGATCCTTCAGCTCTACCATCTCCCACCTCCTCTCCCTCCTTCTTGCCTGTTTACTCAATGCCAGCCTCTCTATGCCAGCTGTTGTACTGTACTTTGAAGGTACTACATGCAAGATTAGAAATGTTTTATTTTGTTGTCTATTATGTGTTATTTGTGTGAAAAGTACTATAAGACTATATAGTACACTACCATATAGCTGATTGTGTTAGTTGGATACCTGTCAGACATAAACAAATTAGACTCATGAATGCACTCTCAGAACAAAACTCGTTCAAATGTAGGGGACCTACTGTACATGGAAAATCCTAAAGATGCTACCAGAAAACTACTAGAGCTCATGAATGAACTTGGTAAAGTTTCAGGCTACAAAATTAATATGAAGAAATATCTTGCATTTCTATACACTAACAACAAAAATCAGAAAGAGAAATTAAGGAAACAATCCCATTTACCATCACATCTAAAACAATAAAATACCTAGAAATAGACCTATGTAAGGAGGCAAAAACCCTGTACTCTGAAAACTGTAAGATGTTGATGAAAGAAACTGAAGGTGACAAAAACAGATGGAAAGATATACCATGTTCTTAGATTAGAAGAATCAATATTGTCAAAGTGTCTATACTGTCCAAGGCAATCTATGGATTCAATGCAATCCCTCTCAAATCACCAATGGCATTTTTCACAGAACTAAAATAAAAACCTTTAAAATCTGTATAGAGACACAAAAGAACCTGAATAGCCAAAGCAATCTTGAGAAAAAAGAAAAACGGAGCTGGAGGAATCAGGCTCTCTGACTTCAGACTATTTACTACACAGCTACAGTCAAAACAGTATGGCACTGGCACACAAGTAGAAATATAGATCAATGGAACATGATAGAAAGTCCAGAAATAGACCCAGGCACCTCTGATCAATTAATGTATGACAAAGGAGGCAAAACTACACAATGGAGAAAAGACAGTCTCTTCAATAAATGGTGCTGGGAAAGCTGGACAGCTCCATGTAAAAGAATGAAATTAGAACACTCTCTAACACCATACACAAATATCAGCCCAAAATGGATTAAAGACCTAGATGTAAGACTGGATACTATAAAACTCTTGGAGGAAAAGATAGGCAGAACATTCTGTGACATAAATTGCAGCAATATTTTTTCCAATCCATCTCCTAGAGTAGTGAAAATAAAAACAAAAAGAAACACGTAGGAAACTCAAATGCTTTTGCACAGCAAAGGAAATCACCCACAAAACAAAAAGATAACAGAATGGGAGAAAATATTTGCAAACAATGCAACCAATAAGGAATTAATCTCTAATATGTACAAACAACTCATGCAACTCAGCAGCAAACAAACAACCTAATCAAAAAATGGGCAGACGATCTAAATAGACATTTCTCCAAAGACATACAGATGGTCAAAAAGCACATGAAAGATGGTCAGTATCACTAATTATATCAGAGAAACACAAATCAAAACTACAGTGAAGTATTACCTCACACCCAATCAGAAAGGCCATATTCAAAAAGTCTACAAGTAATAAATGCTGGCAAGGATATGGAGAAAAGGGAACCCTCCTACCCTGCTGATGGGAATGTAAATTTGGCATGGCTGTTGAACAACTAAGCACAGCACACTATGGAAACAGCATGACAGGTCTTTTAAAAACTAAAAATAGAACTACCATGTGATCTGACATTCTCACTCCTGGGCATATATCCAGAGAAACCCATACTTTGAAAAGATATATGTGCCCCAGTGTTCACTGCAGCGCTGTTTATAATAGCCAAGACATGCCAAGCAACCTAAATGTTCATCAACAGAGAAATGGATAAAGAATATGTCGTGAAAGCGTTAGTCGCTCAGTCATGTCTGACTCTCTACAACCCCATGGACTGTAGCCAGCCAGGCTCCTCTGTCCATGGAATTCTTCAGGCAAGAATACTGGAGTGGGTAGCCATTCCCTTTTCCAGGGGATCTTCCCAACCCAGGGATCGAACTCAGGTCTCCCACACTGCAGGCAGATTCTTTACCATCTGAGCCACCAGAGAAGCCCAAGAATATGTCATGCATATTTATATACACAAAAGAATATTGCTGTTTAGTTGCTAAGTTGTGTCCAACTCTTGCAACCCCATGGACTATAGCCCACCAGGATCCTCTGTCCATGGGATTTCCCAGGCAAGAATACTGCAGTGGATTGCCATTTCTTTCTTCAGGGGATCTTCCCAAACCAGGGATCGAACACACGTCTCCTGCTTGGCAGGTGGATTCTTTACCACTGAGCCATCTGGAAAGCCCCACAATAGATTATTCAACCATTAAAAAGAATGAAATAATGCCATTTGCAGCAACATGGATGGACCCAGAGATTATCATACCAAGTAAAGTAAGTCAATGAAAGACACATATCATATGATATCTCTTATATGTGGAATCTAAGAAAAATTATACAAATGAACTTATTTACAAAACAGAAAAAGACATGCTGACTCCAAAAATAAATTTTGGGTTACCAAAGAGGAAAAGAGTGTGGGATAAATTTGGAGGTTGGGATTAACATATATACACTACTATGTGTATTAATAAAATAGATAATTAATAAGGATCTACTATATAGCACAGGGAATTCTATCAATACTCTCTAATAAGCTATATGGGAAAAGAATCCAGAGAAGAATAAATATATGTTCATGTATAACTAAATCACTTTGCTGTAAACCTGAATCTAACACAATATTGTAAATCAAATATACTCCAATATAAATAAATAAGTAAATAAAATGATTTGGTAGAGATTTTTTAAAAAAGAACAATACAGCACGTTGTGAAGCATGTACTCTGCGCCACGCAGTCACTAGAGCAGGGCAGGAACACCTCCCACAGGCAGGATTCAGGCTATTCTTCAAAGCCCTCGCTCCAGTGTGCCATGCTCAGTCACTTCAGTCATGTCTGACCCTGTGGACTGTAGCCTGCCAGGCTTCCCTGCCCGTCACTATCTCCCTGAGTTTGCTCAGACTCACGTCCATTGAGTTCGTGATGCCATCCAGCCATCTCATCCTCTGTCGCCCCCTTCTCCTCCTGCCTTCCATCTTTCCCAGCCTACGGGGCTGGTGTTAAATCTAAGAGGAGCCTAGACGACACCCTGCCTCCGTGTGGCTAACCTTCCCACTCGCTGATGGTGAGCCAGGGATAGCAACGCTCAGCCAAACTCAGCAAACAGGCAACTAAGAAGCAAGCAAGCTCAGCCAGAAAATTAGCTCTCACTCACCTTCTCACACCTGTACTCCCCAAACTTGACCCCTCGCACCACCTGCTGGTAGATGAGGTTAGTGGCCACATTGTCTTCTGAGGGGTTGTGCCAGGGCGTGAAGACCTCCTTGCGGAAGAAGAGCCTCCACGGGGCGTTGCGCTCCTGGGCACCCTGCTCCTTGGCGTACTGTTCACACTGGGAGATAGCGTCCATGACGTGGTCGCTGCCACTGCCCAGGGAGGACACCTGCAGGCAGAGGGTTAGAGGTCACCCAGCGGAAGGGTGAGCAGGCAGGGAAGGACTGCAAGGAGCCATCAACTGCGCCAGCTGTTCTGGTTCAGATGGAAAACCAAGGCTCAGGGCAAGGAGCGGTCTGCCCAGGTCACCCAGGAGGCAGACCAGCAGAGGGGAACCCCTGGATCCCACCACGGGCACTGAGCTGGCACAGCAACCAAGAGATTCCTATTTCCTAATGGAAGCTTTTTGTGAAACTCTGATGGGCACATAGTCACTGAAGACACAGAAGTGTCTGTTGGTGAGAGAAATGGCATCAGAAAACATGTTGCCATCACTGGACCTGCTAGGATGGGGGGTGGAGGCATCTCTGCGGCCTGTGGTGATCCTGGGTGTGCGGGCAAAAGTTACCCACATCCAGACCCAGCTCAGCTTCTCTGGTAGCTCAGTGGTAAAGAATCCATCTGCCAATGCAGGAGACACAAGAGATGCAGGTTCGATCCCTGGGTCAGGAAGATCCCCTGGAGAAGGAAATGGCAGATTCCCCAGAAAAGGAAATGCAACCCACTCTAGTATTCTTGCCTTGGCAAATCCCATGGACAGAGAAGCCTGGTGGGTCATAGTCCACGGGGTCGCACAGAGTCAGTCACGACTTAGCGACGAACCAACAACAAGGCCGGGCTCAGCAGAGAAGGCTCCAGGCCCATATGTGCCCCGAGAGGCATACAGTCTAGGTCTAGGTGGTCCAAAACAAGTGCAAAGAAACTACCGTTCCTGATAAGGAATCATAAGTCTATTTGCAAACAGGAAAACTGGACCTCAGAGCCAGTGGCTCTCTCTCCACCATGCTCTTTCTCTGTCATCAGCAGAGGGTTGGATCCACCTGGGCACCTATGCGTGCAGCGAGCCCTGGGCTTCAATCTCCGTTGTGTGGTTGGGTTTCTCTTTAGGTGCTTAGGATCCCTCCATGACCCTAAGGAGCTGGGGCAGGACCAGGGTTCCCACTGGTTTACGGAGGAGGTAACTGAGGCCCTGGAAGTAACCGTGCAAGGGCGCTCGAGCCGGTAGGTGGTGGCACTGGGGTGGGAGCTGGTGGGCGGCCCTGGCGGTGCCAGGAGGAGGGGGCTTCCGGGCTGGCCTCACCTTATCAAACAGGGCGATGTAGAGGGAGAACCCGAAGCGATCCTTGAGCGAGATCTTGTCAGCCAGCGCATTGCAGAGCTCCTTGGCCGTGGTCGCCGAGTCCGTCAGCAGCGTCTTGGTGGTCCCGTCCATGAACGTCACAGGCAACATGATGGGCTTCTTGGACTTGGTGGCCTGAAAGTGACCCAGGAGAGTTTGTGGGAATCCTTTCACTTCAGAACATCTCACTCCCTCTGGGCTCCCAGCTCCCTCTGGAGATGGAGCCCTCAGACCTAAACATCCCACAGCACATTGCCTGTCCCTGGTCACAGGTGAAGCCATTGAGACACAGAGGAACACCCACCAAGTCACGTTGACTATAAAGCCAGCAGATGGAGTCATTGCCCACTGGGGGCTTTCCTGTTCCAGGGGCTTGAGACTCCAGAACTTGAGGGTGCGTGCTTGAAAGACCACAGAATCCCAAAGCAGGGAATGTTTCCAGGGCACTGGAGTGTATGGTGACACAAGCGCGCACACACACAAGCACACACGCCCGGGGGCCGCACCTGCAGCTCCAGCCAGCTGGGCGGCTGTGTTCGTGTCCCGTTGACAAAGGTCCTCCTGAGTCGCTCCTCACAGTATGGGGCGTAGCCAGGGGGTCCCCCATGGATGAAGTTCCGCAGGTACTACGGACAGAGGACCAGCTCAGGGGACCCCACTCCAGCCTCCCTTGGCCTCCCCACCTGTGAGACAGGCTGATAGGCTGGGACCTGGGACCCTTCGCCAGAGTGCTTGCACCTACACAAATATTTCCTTGAGCAACAAAATACAAAGAAACCAAAAGGGACTGAAAATAACTGCACAGGTGCAGTGGGAGCAATTATGAACAATAAGATACCAAAAAAGCCAGAAACCAACTGCCATTTCTGAGCTGCTGCGAGCAGAGGCAGGGACTTTTCCATGAGCCCTGCACACAGCACCACCACCAAGGGGGTGGGCAGACAACCCCTGATCTGCCCCACCAATCCGTCCCCACCCTCACCTCATTTAAGGAGCCAGGGAGCAAGCAGCGGCACCCGTTTCTTGTTCTTGCTCCCTTGTACCGCAGCACCAGCCTCAGTAAAGCCTTGCCTGAATTTCACGTCTGGCCTCTTATCAACTTCTATTGATTAAAAGGTTCATGGACCCAGGTCAGTAACACCTGGACCATCAGAGCAACTTTCCCAGGTCTCCTGCCTCTGGTTCCTCCACCCACAACCTGCTTCTGGGGACACCTCCATCCACGCCCCTCCTCAGCTTCCCAGGGCTCCCCACTGCCCTCTAGATCAAGTCCACGTGCCTCACACTGACAAAAAGGCTGCGACAATCCAGGCCTTTCTAGTCTTAGCCATGCCTCTGGCCTCACCCCACACACCAGCCCTGCCCTGCACCCAGCTTAACTGCTCCTCTTCCTCCAGGGTCCACCTCCCTGACCCCTCCACGCCTCATAGTGCTGACCAGCTGGGCTGATCCGGCTGTCAGCTGCTCTGCCTCTGTGTCCCCAGCACCCAGAGCCTGGCACCCAGGGTCCCAAAAGCGCCTCAGATGAACTGAAGTGCTTCAGACCAGCATGTGGAAGGTCCCGGAGATACTGCTGTCAAACTCAGCGTCTGCATAAATCAAGTGGGGCCAGGCGAGTCAGAAGTGAAGTGGTGGGTGCCTAGGAGGAGGGCCAGGAAGATGGGCCCCGCAGAGGCCGGGAGGTCTGGGAGGAGATGACCTGGGCAGGACCTCACTGCCAAGCCCCTCTGCCCTCTGAGGTGCTTCTCCGTGCTCTGCTCCTTGACACCAGAGACCGAGCCCAGTTCCCCTTCCCATCCCTGGAGGCCAAAAGCCTCCCCTACCTTAACGAACTTCTCAGAGGGGGCGAAGCAGCCCACGCAGAGGGACACGAGGATCCAGCCCCGGGCATAGCTGCTCTTGGAGGGGTTGTGAGTGAGCTGCTTGCTGACCTGGCAGTAGATCTCATCCCTAAGCAGAGTGGGACACAAGGGAGGGAGCCAGACTGTCTCAGAGGGAAAGCCTACCCTCCATCCCAGCAGCAGATGAGATGCCTGCTCCCCCACCTGAAAGGGATGACCCAGGAGGAGGGAGGTCAGTGGGACCAGGTGGGGAAGGCTGAGCCCAGGGCTCTGGGGAGGGTCTGGCTTTGGAGGAGACAGACTCATCGGACATGAAGCACGTTCATACCTGACTCCAATCCAGAGCCCAGGGCCTCCGATCCACAGGGTGGTGCACACCCTGCTCTGGGCACGGGGCCATGGTCAGTAATGACCACTCTGATGGGAAGCACAGGCTCCATCCCCCCCCTCACCCCTCACCAAGCTGCATGGCCTGGGCAGGTGAGTTCACCTCTGAGCCCCACCCACAGTCTCAGCAGCAGGTACAACTTCCACTAATGGAAACTGGCAGAGCAGGAAACGGGAAAAACATCTGGGGAGTTTCTCTGGGGGAGGAAATGAGTAGGGACTTTGATGTTCTCTTGATATGTTTCCTTATGTTTGAATATTTAAGTGGCCATGTATTACTTTTGATCCCTGGGTCAGGAAGATCCCCTGAAGGAGGAAATGGCAACCCACTCCAGTATTCTTGCCTGGAAAATTCCATGGGCAGAGGAGCCTCGCGGACTGGCAGTCCATGGGGTCGCAAAGAGTCGGACATGACTGAGCAAGTGAGCACACACGCATTACTTTTGTAGTCAGATAAAACAATGAAGGTAGTTTTTTGTTTTGTGTTGATTTCATTTTAAAGGGAAGTGATAGCACCCTCCTTATAAGATTGTTGTGAAGTAAAATGAGCCAAGGCTTATACAGCCCCTGGCACGATGCCCAGCATAGTAAACCCCCAAAGATGCCAGCCTAGCTAAACCTTAAGATGCTGCCTATCCATTCAGGGCCAAAGGCTGGCCCCACCGTGGTGCAGTAACCACCAGGGGGCACTCACTGCTTTTCTTCTCTCTTAGAAGGGCAGGTTTCTAATTCAGTGGCTCCCCAATTTTGAGAGCTCACAGACCAATACAACTTCAAAATAAATTCTGGAAGTTGCTAACTTACTAAGTTGAATAGCTTATAATTTAATTGTCATCAACTTATAATGACGAATAAGGACATTTAAAACACACCAAATACACAGCACCTGCCCACTATCTATATCACAATCATTCTATAAAACAAAGGTAATTTTAATATCCAAAAAGTAGGAAGGGCAAAACCTCAGAACAAAGAACCATGTTTTAAATAAATCAAACTTAGAAACATCCTTATTTTCCCCATCTTGTCACAGACCAGTAGCTGGAAGCCCTGACCCTGTTCACTTTCTGAGCAGGGATATGGAGGTCGAGAGAAGGGAGGGATTAGTCAGGGACCCTCAGAGAGTCTGCACCTAGGCTTCTGACTCAGTCCATGGCTCCTGGCACTGTGTTATTTAGAAGCACCACTTAAGGTCTGATGATGAGATTAATTAGGAGGTAAATTCTTGACCCTTAAACATACCTAGAGCAATTACCTTTTCTCCCCAGGGGCTGACAGCCCCAAGTGCTACATCTGGTGAGCAAGGTAGTAACTGGCCTCAAGGAGCAATGAAAGAGAGGCCAGTGACCCCTGGGCAAACCTCTTCCCTTCTCTGGACCTCCTGTCTCCTATTGGTAAAATGATGCTTGACTGCCCCACCCACCCCATCCTGCTATTCTCCCAGCCAACACACATGAGTTCGTGGTCGGCTCTCCTAACCAGACATCTGTGCAGATGGAGTTCTCAGAAAAACCGTGTTTTCAAGCAACTGATGCAGCTGAGTTGATTCCTTAATTGCTCCTGAAAAGTCACAGACCATCCCAGCTCCTCCGCAACACCCCAGGGACCCAACAAAGGCCTCTCCTTGGCCTGGGTGGGGAAGGGGGGCATGTGCTGGATGCCTTCTGACCACAGTAACCCTGAGTACAGGCCTGGGCGGGGTGCACTGAAGGTGCCGGCAGGGATGGGTTACACATCAGATAATGCTAATAGCCAACAGCTACCATCTACTGAGTGCCCACTATGGAGGTCCTAGGTCACACTTTCCATAGTTTTATCTGCCCACAAGCCTACAAGGTAGGTACTATTATCATTCCATCTTAACAGAGGAAGAAACTGAAGCTTGCAAAGATAAAATCACTCTACCAAGACTACACAACCAGCTACCAGCAGAGCTAAACCCAGGCCTGCTTGGCTTAATCAGTTGCTAAATTGGACTGCAAGGAGATCCAATCAGTCCATCCTAAAGGAGATTACTCCTGGCTGTTCATTGGAGGGACTGATGTTGAAGCTGAAGCTCCAATACTTTGGCCACCTGATGCAGAGAGCTGACTCATTTGAAAAGACTGTGAGGCTGGGAAAGATTGAGGGCAGGAGGAGAAGGGGACGACAGAGAATGAGATGGTTGGATGGCATCACCGACACAATGGACATGGGTTTGGGTGGACTCGGGGAGGGAGGCCTGGCGTGCTGTGGTTTATGAGGTTGCAAAGAGTCAGACACGACTCAGTCAGAGCGACTGAACTGAACTGAAAGTGACGGAGCCACGATTCTGCCACCCAAAGCCTTGTGGGCTGCAAGAGCGGGATGGCTCCCCCTGCCAGCTGCCCCCTCCCTGAGCCCCGGCCCTCAGGCACTGACCGCAGTGCTGGCCGCAGGATGCCGTTGCCAATGACGAAGTGCAGCTTCTCCAGGTTGGAGGTGGGCCGGTCCTCCAGCATGCTGTTGCCCTGCACTGTGGACTCGCCGTCGTGCAGCCTCTTGGTCACCTGGGACACAAGGGAGGGCGGAGGCTCAAGCAGGCTCTCCCGCGTGCCTGAGTCTGCCCACTCCCCGGGAAAGCAGAACTCTGGGAGTGGCCAGAGAGCTGGCTCCTCAGTACCATCATACCACTGGCCCTGTGCAGGACAGACGCTGGGTCGACGCCTGGCCCACACAGCCGGGGGGCGCTGGCCTGGTGCCACCCCCTTATGAGGACAAGGCTCCTCTGCAATCTCCCTGACAGTGCTCCCTGCAGGGAGGTCCCCCCAGGCAGGGTAGGGGCTGCTCCTCTGACCCCTGATGGGATCCCTAGCTCTCTAAGATGGGCCGCACACCACTCCGACAGCCAGAGTCTACCCGCCTTCCAAGCACCACCATCACCCATCATTAGTACCCTGGCCCCATGCCAACAGCCTCCGGCCTGGGTTCTTTCAAATGGACTTCTCTTCTCAGGTTCCACACAGCCCACAGCACCAGCCCCACCCTGTGCCCAGAGACATGGAGCAGGTGAGAGGGTGAATGGTGGGAGCATGCCCCTGCAGACAGGAAGGGCTCCAGAGGGCCTCGTGTCCGCTGAGCACCCACAGTCAGCATCTCAAGCCATCATCCTAGGAACCCACTAGCAGGCGTTTTTCTTCTCTGGGTGCCTTGGCTATCGAGCAGAGCTGGGATTCAAATCTGAGGCTACGAAGCTATCAGACCAGACTGGAGGGTCTGATGGGGAACAAGAGGAAGACAAAGGCAAGGCAGGCTCAAGAAGTCCCAGAGGAGCAGCCTGAGCCTGTCTTGGGAAAGGCTTCCTGGAGGAGGTGACCCCAAAGCACAGAAGAGGAAGGCAAAATTTTAAGCAGAGGGACCAGTGTGCAGAAAAGCAGAGGCTTGGAGGAGCCAGTCCCTCTGTACCATGAATGCCTTCATGTCTGTCGGCCTTCACAGCCTGGACAGTCCTGGAGCAAGGGGCCAGGACAGTGCTCAGAAAACACAAAACATAAATGAATTAATTCAAACAAACTAATAGTGCTAATGCCCCAAGGATACTCTTAACCCACAGAAATGTTTTCATCAGTTAAAAAGTCCCTGGATCAGAGGCAGTGAGTCCATGCCCTGGCAAGAAAGGTCTTCCCTCCCACCATCTGGGGAGGGCCTCTCCAGCCCTGCCCAGCTCCTATATGACCCCTCTTCCGGGAAGCCCCCCTGACCGGCCCCAGACTGAGCATAGCACCCTCTTCCTTGCATCCCGTCTGCCTGATCACACCTAACACTGTCCTGCCAGCCACCCTGGTCCCCTGAGAACAGGCAGGATCCATTCATGTCCTTGTAGGTCCCAAGCCCAGTCTAGGCCACCAAGGCTGTGCAGGGTCTGCTCTCACCTCCTCTGTCAGTTTGGACTTCTTTTTCAAGGTCAAGTGCACCAGCTTGTGCCTCACACTGCTCTTCTTTTGCCCATCAGGGAGCTGGGCCTGCAGGACAAACAAGGGTCAAGGTCAAGTGACTGGGCCATCAATAATGACAAGAGCACTTGACAGTGTAGCCAGAATTAGCTCAAGCCCACACTAACATTTACAACATATACCTTACCTTGCCGCTCCAACCCACCATCAGTCAAGTGGCAGATGGGAAAACAGACTCTGAGAAGTACAGTAACCCACAAACCACCCTCTAACAAGTCCAAATGGAAGCTGTCTCTGACTGCAAAGCCTGTTTCAAGATCTGCCCCTGCCACGTGGCCTCAACAGTGGTCAGCACTCTACAGTCTATACGACGCTCACACATTCATTCTCAGGAGTAGACAGAGCAGGGCAAGGGTCGGGGGGGAGGCAGGGGCAGTTTTTGTATGTCCTTCTGCTGAAGACCTTAAGGCTGGGGATGGCCTGGGTGGGACAGTAGCCACCGGGCACCCGGGACTCACCTCACCCTCGCCCTGCAGGGCCTGCAGCTCCCTCTTGTAGGTCTTCTTGCCCAGGGTCTCGTAAATCTTGGTCATCACGGGAATCTTCTCGCTGCCATCACTCATGGCCGTGTGGTACCTGGGCTCTGGGAGGTCCCCCATGAACCGGAGGATGGTGATCCAGACTGCCAGGGCCGCCTGGGAGGCAGAGCCATGCCACTCAGAAAGCCCGAGCACAGGATGTTACCAAAGCCATCAAAATGACCCACAGAGAGGCTAGAGAACCCCAACCCACCCTCAACCAGAGGAGGACCACTGAGCTGAGTGTCTCTTGCTGTTCTCCAGGCCTTGCCCTGTGACCTGCCCCAGGCTGGGCGCCGGGTGAAGTCAGCCCTGGTCCCTGCACACCAGGGCCCCTGCCCCTCCACACCCATGCTGCCAGCACAGATGGTCCCAGCCCTCACCAGCTGATCACCCTCGTCGTCGTGGTATAGCAGTGGCTGCTTGAGTGGCCGCCGGGTGTAGGTATGCGTGGTCGTGCCCTGGAAGTAAGTGGCAGCGAACTTGGCGAATTTATACTCAGAGAGATCTTCCTCGTCCTCGTCGGGCAGGGGCAGCGCTGCGTCCAGGTCCTCTTCCACCATCTCCCTCCTCCCGCGCTCCAGGTCCTGGAGGGAGGAGACCAGTTCCCTGCCATGTGGGCAGACCTGGGGCTGAGCTAGGGGCCCCCCGCCCGTCCCTGAAGGGCCAGCTCTTCCTCCAGGAGCATACGGGTCTGTCCATCCAGTTCATTCCCAAGACAGAGCCCAGCGCATGGTAGGTCCTCAACACACAAACGAATAAAAGTTTGTGAATAGCCTTTGAGGGGGACAGTGGCTGGCCCAAGGTCACATTGCAGGCTGGTGGCTGGACAGGGCCTGGGACCTGCGGTCCCTGTCCCAGATCAGCACAGCTGCCTTCCGCTCAGAGGGGACCAGGTGGACTTTAACACAAAGTGGCACAAGGGGAGGGAAGGCCACCACACTAGGGCCTGTCCCAGTTCTTCTCCACCCTGGTACCTCGAAGCCACTAGGCGCCTGACCCTCCTGGCCTGGCAGGCCGCCCGAAGTCCCCAGGAAGCCAAACATCTTGTCCACCATGTCCGAGTGATTGACGGGCTCGTGGCGGGCCCTCTCCATCTGCTCCAGGAGTTCCTTCTTCCTCCGAGCCTCCTCCTTCTCCTTCAGCTCCCGCTCTGCATCCTCGCGGGCCAGCTGGGCCAGGCGCTCCTGAGAGGCGGGGGTGATGCTGCGTCAGAGAGCAAGCGCCCTGTGGGCCACCCGGGGCCATGCACTCTCAGTTCTCACAGCCCAGTGAAGACAGATGCCACACCAAGTCCAGACAGAAATGCCACCAGCCCTCAGGGCTCAGCTGGGACCACCTCCTCCAGGAAGCCCACTCAGGCTTCCCCAGCCAAAAGGGACCACACCGACCCAGAAATCCCAGAGCCACTGGGCAGAGGCTACAGACCAGTGCTGTACAATAGAAATATAATGCAATCCACCCTGGGTCGCAAAGTCAGACACAACTTGGTGACTAAATGACAACAATATACAGTGGCTACATTTAAAATAGTTCTTTTAAAAAATAGATCAATTTTAATAATGTACTTCATTTAACCCAATATTTCCAAAGTATTGAAACAGAGCAGGACTCTCTGATCCCTGCCCCACCTCTACCATACCTTTCACCCGTGGAAAACTTTAGTCAAAGAATAAGTTTAATCAGAGAAATGAGAAATGCTGAAACAAAGGAAAACAGTCTAAGGAGATTAGTAACAACAGTGTCATCTTGAAGCACAGTCAAGGACCTTTAGCTCTTTCTCAAGGGCTATAGATAATATTCTGAGCAGTATCCTGTGAGCTATCTTATAGATACCAGAACACCAAGTGGAGAAGTTAACTACATAATGACCAGACTGTACCCTGGACATGAGCCTCCACAATTCTGAGAACTGACTGCAAAGAAATGGGAACAAGTGCACCCCAGAACTGAAGATTAACTATACCTAAAACAACCCAGATGATGCTGGTCAGACCACTGATGACCAGTTGAAGATGCCTGTTAGAGATGACTGTGCTGTTTCTGCATGTAACCTCCCCCTAACTCTGTCTATAAATGCTCTCACCCCCTGCTTGTTCAGGGAAGGTGGGGTGGGAGCCAGCCTTTGGACAGATGTCTGCCACCCTCCCCTGCAGCTGCCAGCATCTGAAATAAAGCAAACTTTCCTCTCCACTAATCTGGCCTGCTTATTGGGCTTTTGAGCGGCGAGCAGCCAGACCCCCGGACACATACCTTTCGGTAACAGTATTATCTCTGCATGTAATTAATATTTAAAATATCTCAGCTATTTTATATTCCCTTGTTGTTGTTTTTTTTTTTCTCTCAACCAAGTCTTCAAAATCAAGCGTGTATTTGGGAATTCCCTGCCAGTGCAATGGTTAGGACTCAGTGTTTTCACTGTTGAGGGTCCAAGTTCAATCCCTGGTCAGGGATATGACTCTGCAACTTTTTATCCAGAGTTATCTCCCAGCTGAGGGCCTGGACCCACAGCCTTCTGACCCAGCCCAGAACAGGCACTTCATAGATCATAGCCTTGTCGTGGCAAAGGGGCTTGTGTAACTCAATGATGCTATGAGCCACCCAAGACAGACAGGTCAAAGCAGAGAGTTCTGACAAAACATGATGGAGGGGGAATGGCAGACCACTCCAGTATACTAGCTGTGAGAACCTCATGAACCGTATAAAAAAGCAAAAAGATATGACACCGAAAGATGAGCCTCCCAGGTCAGAAGGTCCGATATGCTCCTGAGGAAGAACAGAGGACAACTGCTAAAAGCTCCAGAAAGAGTGAAGCAGCTGGGCCAACGCAGAGACGATGCTCAGCCCTGGGTGTGTCTGGTGACGAAAGTAAAGTCCAATGCTATGTAACGAGCAATACTGACCAGGAACCTGGAATGTCAGGTCCATAAATCTGTAAACTGGACATGGTCAAGAAAGAGATGGCAAGAGTAAACATCAACATCTTAGGAATCGGTGAAGTCAAATGGATGGGAATGGGTGAATTTAATTCAGATGACCATTGTATCTATACAGTGGGCAAGAATCCCATAGAAGAAATGGAGTAGCCTTCATAATTAACAAGAGTCCGAAACGCAGTACTTGGGTGCAACCTTAAAAATGACAGAAATATCTCGGTTTGTTTCCAAGGCAAACCATTTGCCATCACAGTAATCCAAGTCTATACTCCAAACACCAGTGCCAAAGAAGCCATAGTTGATCAGTTCCATGAAGATCTAGAAGACCTCCTAGAACTAACACCAAGAAATGATGTCCTATTCATGATAGGTGATTGGAATGCAAAAGTTGAAGTCAAGAGATACTGTGATAACAGGCAAGTTTGGCCTTGGAGTACAAAATGAAGCAGGGCAAATGCTAACAGAATTCTTTCAGGAGAATGCACTAGTCATAGCAAACACCCTTTTTCAACAATACAGGAGACGACTTTGCACATGGATATCACCAAATATCAACGCTGAAATCAGATTGATTATATTCTTTGTAGCTGAAGATGGAGAAACTCTATACAGTCAGCAAAACAATATCTGGAGATGACTGTGGCTCAGATCATCAGCTCCTCATAGCAAAATGAGGACCTTAACTTTCTTTCCTACACTAAAGAAAGTGGGGAATACCACTAGGCCAGTTAGGTATGACTTAAATCAAATCCCCTATGAATATACAATGGAGGTGATGAATAGATTCAAGGAATTAGATCTAGTAAATAAAGTGCTTAAAGAACTATGGACAGAGGTCTGTAATACTGTACAGGAGGCAAAACACAAAATCATTCCAAAGAAAAAGAGATGCAGGAAGGCAAAGCGGTTGTCTAAGGAGGCTTACAAATAGCTGAGGAAAGAAGAGAAACAAAAAGCAAGGGAGAAAGGGAAAGGTACACCCAGCTAAATGCAGAGCTCCAGAGACCAGCAAGGAGAGACAAGAAGGCCTTCTGCAACGAACAATGCAAAGAAACAGAGGCAACAACAGAAGGGGTAAGACTAAAGATATCTCTAAGAAACTTGGAAATAGCAAAGGAAAATTTCATCCAAGATTGGCACAATAAAGGACAGAAATGGTAGAGACCCAGTAGAAACAGAAGAGATCAAGAAGAGGTGGAAAGAATACACAGAACTGTACAGAAAAGATCTTAACAACCCAGATAACCACGATGGTATTGTCTCTCACTCAGAGCCAGATATTCTGGAGTGTGAAGTCAGGTGGGCCTTAGGAAGCACTGCTGCCAATAAAGCTAGTGGAAGTGATGGAATTCCAGCAGAGCTATTTAAAATCCTAAAAGATGATTCTCTTAAAAGTGCTGCACTTAATATGCCAGTAAATTTGGAAAACTCAGCAGTGGCCACAGGACTAGAAAAGGTCAATCCTCATCCCAGTTCCCAAGAAGGGCAGTACTAAATAACGTTCAAACCCCCAGACAATTTCACTCATCTCCCATGCTGGTAAGCTTATGTTCAAAATCCTCCAAGCTAGGCTTCAGCATTATGTGAACCGAGAATGTCCAGATGTTCAAGCTGGATTTAGAAAAGGCAGATGAACCAGAGATCAAATTGCCAACATTTGCTGGATCATAGAGAAATCAAGGGAATTCCAGATCATTGACTACACTAAAGCCGTCGACTGTGTGGATCATAACAAACTGTGGAAAACTCTTGAAGAGATGGGAATACCAGACCATCTTACCTGTCTCCTGAAAAACCTGTATACAGGTCAAGAAGCAAGAGTTAGACCCTGTATAGAATAACTGACTGGTTCAGGATTGAGAAAGGAGTATGGCAAAGCTGTTTATTGTCACCCTGTTTATTTATACGCAGAGCACATCACGCAAAATGCAAAGCTAGATGAGTTACAAGCTGGAATCAAGACTGCCAGGAGAAATGTCAACAACCTCAGACACGTGGATGATACCATTCTAATGGCAGAAAGTGAAGAGGAACTAAAGATACTCTTGATGAGGGTAAAGGAAGAGAGTTTAAAAAGTCAGCTTAAAACTCAATATTAAAAAAAACTAATTGCATGGCATCTGGTCCGATTACTTCATGGCAAATAGAAGGGGAAAAGGTGGAGACAGTGACAGATTTCCTCTTCTTGGGCTGTAAAATCACTGCAGATGGTGACTGCAGCTATGAAATTAGAAGACGATTGCTTCTTGGCAAGAAAGCTATGACAAACCTAGACAGTGTGTTAAAAAGCAAAGACATCACTTTTCCAACTAAGGTCCGTAGAGTCAAGACTATAGTCTTTTCAGTAGTCACGTACAGATGTGAGAGCTGGACAATAAAGAAGGCAGAGTGCCAACAAATTGATATGGTGCTGGAGAAGGCTCTTCCTTGGACTGCAAGTTGATCAAACCAGTTAATCCTAAAGGAAATCAACCCTGAATATTCATGGGAAGGACTGATGCTAAAGCTGAAGTCCCAATACTTTGGCTACCTGATAGGAACAGCTGATTCACTGGAAAAGACCCTGAGGATGGTAAAGACTGAAGGCAGGAGAAGAAGGCAACAGAGGATGAGACGGTTGGATGGCATCATCAATTCAATGGACATGAACTTGGCCAATTGCGAGAGAAGCCTGGCATGCTGCAGTGCATGGGATCGTGAAGAGTCAGACATGACTTGGAGACTGAACAACAAAATCTCCCAGCTGAGGGCACGGACCCACAACCTTCTAACCTGGCACAGAACAGGCACCCAGCGCGCAGATGAAGGAAGGTCACGTGGACAGAGGATGAGCAGATGGTTTGGCTGAAAGCCACTGAACCAGTGAATGGAAGTGCAAGGAGCTGACTCATCCCCAGCTCACCTGATGTTTGCGTTCGGCCTCCTCCTTGGCCTTCTTGGCACTCATCTCCTTCCGGAGCTTCTCCTCCTCCGCCAGCCGCATTTTCTCAGCCTCCAGCCGCCGCAGGTACTGGGGGAGGTGGGCAGCAGGATGGGCACCGTACCATGTGTGTGGCTGTCACAGTGCTCCCTGCCAGCTTGACGCCACCCCACCCCCTTTGAGTTCCAGGACTGGGGATGACTTTGCCAAATAATTTGGCAGAGGGAAACTGAGGCAGGCGAGAAACCCTCCAGGTCCCACAGTGGGTTGAGCACCTTTGATCCCAAAGCCAAAGCAGGTTCACCTTGGCCTCCCAAAGACTCACAAGAGGGACTGGGGCCCCTGCCCTACCCCAGGCTGGGAGGAGGGAAATGGGGGTCTAGTCTTGTGCATCCTTCAGAGGGAGAGCCCTTTATCACCCCCCACCCCCGCCATCTCTCCCAACAGGCTCAGGCCACATTCGGGATGATTTGTCTGCCTGAGGTGGAGCGGCACCCCTCAGAGGACCTAGAGCCAGGGGTTCTCGTGGACTGGGCCCCTCACCTCGGCCCTGAGGCGCCGGTGCAGCCTGCGGGCGATCATGCCCCGGGCGTAGGCCTGCACGGTGATCACGGCCCAGAGGCGGTGGCGGCAAGCCTTGCGTACCAGGTAGGCCCGGCAGCGGGCCTGGAACCCGATGATGCGCCGGCGGGCCAGGCAGTACTGCTGGTGCAGCTTCCGGGAGCGGTGCAGGGCCTGCAGCCGCAGGAAGCCCAGCCGCATCTGCAAGGACAGCCACCAGCTCAGAACCATGGCCCTGATGCCAGACCAGCCCTGTCCATGGAGGTCACTGCCCTGGCTCCACTCGCCAACCCACAAGCCCTGAAGGCACAGCTGGTTCCACTCAAACCAGAGTTCCCCAGGGAGTGGGCTTGGCTTCCCCCGAGGTGGGTCTCCCCACCAGGGACACCATCCGCAGACCAGGAGCCGGCCTCCTTCCTGCCTGCCTCTCCAGCCCCAAGTCCAGGCTGCAGCCCAGTTCCTTCCCAACACACCCATTCCTGGCCCTCTGTAAGGTGTTCAATAACCTGAGCCTCACAACCCACCAGGACACTCCAGAAGAAAAGCAGAAACATTGCTGACTAGCAGGGGAGAATCACAAGAAGCAGATTTGGACTTTGGGCTGGAGGAATGGTAGTGGCTGGTGGGGGCGGGGGCGGGGGCGGGAGGCCAGCCAGGCCCCGCAAACAGGTAAGTCCTGTTGCTATGACAACGGAACCAGGTTCAAAGGCCTCGCGGGTCACCAAGCAGCTCCCTCAGGAGGCTCACCAGCCCATAGTTCCTCCTGCAGTTGTGGCCCCGCCAGTGCCTCTGGATCAGTGTGGCGGCATTCTTCAGCTTCAGGAAGTTGGACCTGAAACAGCAGCGTGATGCAGAAGGATGTCTATAGGGGTCTGGGTGGGGTTTCGAATCAGGAAAGCAGGGCTGAGCCCCAGCTCTGTGTCTCCTTGGCTCCACGACCTTAGGCAAAGGCATATACCCTCTTTGTGCCTCAGTTTCCTCATCTGTAAAATGGACAGAATAATACCTGTCCTGCCTGCCTCAGACTTGTCACATAAACTCAATAAGGTAGGCATTCAGAAGGTTATTCATGAATAAATGTAGGACTTCCCTGGTGGCTCAGATGGTCAAGAATCTGCCTGCCACATAGGAGACCCGGGTTCAATCCCTGGATCAGGAAGACCCCCAGGAAAAGGAAATGGCAACCCACTCCAGCATTCGTGCCTAGAAAATCCCAAGGACAGAGGAGTCTGGTGGGCTACAGTCCATGGGGTCACAAAGAGCTGGACACGACTTAGTGACTAAACAACAAATAGTAAATAAGATAAGGATTAAACACTTGGAACACTATGAAAGTGAAAGTGAAGTTGCTCAGTCATATCCGACTCTTTGTGACTCCCTGGACTGTAGCCTACAAGCCTCCTCCATCCATGGGATTTTCCAGGCAAGAATACTGGAGTAGGTTGCCATTTCCTTCTCCAGGAGATCTTCCCAACCCAGGGACTGAACCCAGGTCTCCCTCATTGTAGGCAGACGCTTGACCATCTGAGCCACCAGGGAAGTCCTGGAACACTGTAAACGTCATTTATTACTGACTGTCTAACTCCCTCATTTTACATGCGAGGAAACTGTGATGCAGTGTGGTTGGGGCTAGAGCCCTGGTCTTCTGACTGAGCACCACGCTGTTCCCCTGCGCACACTAGGCCACTGCTACAGGCTGACAGTCATCCTTGACCTCATGAAGGACATATCAAACAGCAGGTGTCTCCTGAACATAGAAATAAGAGGAGGAGTGAAGGATGGCTACCTCAATGTGGGTGAGTCCGTGAGCCAATGCCTGGATGCTCAAACAAACGAGGGCACAGCCATGGGAAAGGACAGACAAACAGGTGAATGGGTGGACCAAGGATGGCTGGACAGGTGGGCAGATGGGAAGAGAAGGGGAGTGGCCAGATGAACTAAAAAAGGGGCAGGAAGTGCGGTTTTTGTGGAGCCTGAATCACACTCCGGAGTCAGCCCCACCCAACTGGGAGGTGATACAACTGTACACATGCCCCTCACGCGGAATACAGGACACACTTTGTAATTTACATGTATTTTACACGGAATACAGGACACACTTTGTAATTTACATGTATTTTACGTGGAATACAGGACACACTGTGCAATTTACAAACCTCATAGCATCCACATGTGTGTCTCACAAGCCCATGTGCACAGGCATGTATTACTGGGCATGCGGAATAGAGATGGGTCTGTGTGTCTTAGTGTTCATCCATGTTCACGTGATCCTGTGTGTATGCTTTGCACATGTGTGCATGTTTCTGTGTATGCACATGGGTGTTTATCTGCAGTGTCCACACGGGAGGAACCGCAGTGAGCCAAGCACATGCGCACAGGTGCATGCATGCACACACACGTCGGCAGAGGCAGAGCCCATCCAGACACAAACCTGTCTTTGAAGCCCCGGATGACTTTCTGGAGGAGGATGACTCTGTCGGTGATGGCCTTGTCCCGCTCCACCTCCAGCAGCATGTCATGGTGGTCCTGAAGGGCAGAGCCTCCTGAGCAGAGCCCCCCACCAACCCCTCCAGTCCCAGAGCAGAGGCTGCCCCAGCTGGGCCCCTCTTCCTTCACCTAGGGCTCGGCTGGGCCCTAAGGGCTTCCAGCTTTGCTCTGGCACCATGGGGCAGCCTCCCTCAACCCCAAGTACAGACAGGTACTGTCATGGCTGGTTCCCAGAGGCCTGGGTGGGACACATGGAGCAGGAGGGGCCCAACACGCACACACACTGACTCCATCCCAGTGGCCATCTCTACCCTGAGACCTGGCTATTCTAGGTGTTTCTGTCATATCAGCCACTGACCTGGGCCAGGCCACCATCGTTTCTCTCCTGGATCTTAGAAACAGTCTCCTGGCCTCTATCACACCCTCTCTGATGCCCCCTCAAGAAGGGATCTTACAGTAATAACCCATGCTTCCCAGAGTCAACTCAGGTCTTCTTCCCTGAAACCTGGGCTCTCCACCATCAGCCCTTGCCCTCTTCTCCAACCCTCTCCTTCTCATCCCCAAACCCCCAACCCTCACTCCGGTTGGACAAAACATCATGGTTCATTCAATACATGAATCAAATATCTCCAGCTGCCCACCCTGTGCTTGGTGCTGGGTGGGGCTGCAGTAAACTAGGCAAACCTGGGCCCTGCCCCAGGGAGGCTGAGTCTGGAAGGGGATTCAGACTCAGAATATCAGATAATCCATCAGACAATCACATCTTTGACTGTGTGGATCACAATAAACTGTGGAAAATTCTGAAAGAGATGGGAATACCAGACCACCTGACCTGCCTCTTGAGAAATCTGTATGCAGGTCAGGAAGCAACAGTTAGAACTGGACATGGAACAACAGACTGGTTCCAAATAGGAAAAGGAGTACATCAAGGCTGTATATTGTCACCCTGCTTATTTAACTTATATGCAGAGTACATCATGAGAAACGCTGGGCTGGAAGAAGCACAAGCTGGAATCAAGATTGCCGGAAGAAATATCAATAACCTCAGATATGCAGATGACACCACCCTTATGGCAGAAAGTGAAGAGGAACTAAAAAGCCTCTTGATGAAAGTGAAAGAGGAGAGTGAAAAAGTTGGCTTAAAGCTCAACATTCAGAAAACAAAAATCATGGCATCCGGTCCCATCACTTCATGGGAAATAGATGGGGAAACAGTGGAAACAGTGTCAGACTATTTTGGGGGGCTCCAAAATCACTGCAGATGGTGATTGCAGCCATGAAATTCAAAGACGCTTACTCCTTGGAAGAAAAGTTATGACCAACCTAGATAGTATATTCCAAAGCAGAGACATTACTTTGCCGACTAAGGTCTGTCTAGTCAAGGCTATGGTTTTTCCTGTGGTCATGTATGGATGTGAGAGTTGGACTGTGAAGAAGGCTGAGCGCCAAAGAATTGATACTTTTGAACTGTGGTGTTGGAGAAGACTCTTGAGAGTCCCTTGGACTGCCATGAGATCCAACCAGTCCATTCTGAAGGAGATCAGCCCTGGGATTTCTTTGGAAGGAATGATGCTAAAGCTGAAACTCCAGTATTTTGGCCACCTCATGAGAAGAGTTGACTCATTGGAAAAGAGTCTGATGCTGGGAGGGATTGGGGGCAGGAGGAGAAGGGGACGACCGAGGATGAGATGGCTGGATGGCATCACAGACTCGATGGACGTGAGTCTGAGTGAACTCCGGGAGATGGTGATGGACAGGGAGGCCTGGCGTGCTGCGGTTCATAGGGTCACAGAGTCAGACACGACTGAGCAACTGAACTGAAACTGAAACTGAGTCACACCTATCAAGATATCCAGGTCACATCACTTGGGGACCGGGCCTGGCACAGATGGGGGCTCAGCCAAGGCTTTCTGAATGAGTAAGTGAATGAATGAGAAGTAGATTTGGGGTCTGGAAACCACTGCCTACTTCTGAAGAGCCCAGAGAGGTGAGGATGTGGAGGACGGGGACGATGACAGCCCTCAGACATCGCTGGCACTAGATGTCATCATGCTATAAGCTTTCCCTCCCTTAATCACGTGAGCTGAGCATCAGGACTACAAGCTGGAAGCCCTGATCTCTGCTCCAGGGCAGTGCCTGACCTGGGGCACCTTGCTTCTACATGCTGCACCTCTGAAACGGGCATAATAATTCTACCTCATGGGCTGCTATGATGACTAAATGAGATGATGGACAAGAAGCACCCACTTCCACTGGGGCCTAGCACACAGAGCAATGCTTTCCAGACAGCACTTGTGAGATGCAGAGGCAGGAAACGAGGGTTCAGGGAGGTGAAGACACTGGCCCAGGCCCCTCAGCCACAGAGGCATCAGACTAGACCTCAGGACTCTCTCCAGCTGAGAGCTGGCTCCCCCTTCCCTCTCCCCGGCTGTCCTGGGCTGCCTGGGCCCCACCCTGTGCCAGAGGAAGGAGCTCTGAGCCATCACCCGGGACAGCCGGAAATCTAGAAGAGCAGAAGTGGAAATGGGGAAGCCAGGGTTCACCCTGTCCCTGCGGTAGCTGTCCCACCTCCGCCATCTCCAGCAAGCTCTCCCGGCCCAGCTTCCTGCTCCCAGCCCTGCCCCCTCCCAGCTGCCAGCCCCCAGAGTCCTGCCAGGCTGTGATGGGAGCCAGAGAGCCCTAGGTGCCAGTTTAGGGGGCAGGGGGACAGGTCCAGGGACACTAGAGAGCAAGGTGGGTGGCACACAGCCAACCACAGCCCAGCATGAACCATGCCTGGCAGGAAACCAGAGGAAAGGACCAAAGATACACTCAAGGGTACCCCACCACAAGCACATCCAACTGTACAGATGGGAAAATGAGACCCAAGAAAAGGCCAGTGAGCTGCCCAAATTCCCAGGGCAGACCACCACAGGGTCCAGACTAAATCCAGGCCTCCCTGGTGAGGCCACCCCTGGCCTTTGGTTCCTCATGACCCCACCCGCAGGCTAGGGGTCAGAGAGGCCCTCAAATACCAACTGCCCCTCCACCACCCAGGAGGCCAGACCCCACACCTGCTCAGGGCTGGAGGAGCACAGAGGCCCAGCCCTGACCCCATTCTGGGCTGCAACTCCTCTATAGGGACCCCAAGACCTGTTCCCCTGCCCCGCACCCCACGGAGTTGACAGCTCCCCCAAGGCAGACAGAGTCCGAGGCCATGCTCACCTTCAGAAAAATCTTGGTTTTGCCCATCTGCCAGTCATCATGGGTGCCTAGCACAGCTTCAGCCATGCGCTGACATGTCCCCCGAAGGTCGTCCTGGGTGGGGGCAGGCGGGGGGAGGGGTGCACAAGAGCTTGGGTGGTCCCACCAGTGGGACAGGCCACCTGGTATCCCTCCGAAGGCTGGGGGACAGAGATCTTGCTCCAGCTCTGCCCCTGACTCTGTGTGGCTCCAGCCGGGTCCCGCCTTCTCTGACCCTCACTCTTCTCCTTAGCTCCCTCTGATGACTGTAAAACCCTCGCCTACAGCCAGGGCCCGCTCAGCACACGCGTGAAGTCCATGCCAGGAGAGCATGGCAATGGAAGCTCTCAGGTGCCCTCCACTGCCTGACCCCAGTTTTCTCAGCCACACCTGAGGTGGCCAAGCTGATGTTGTGCCCAGCACAGTGTTCCAGTAAGAAAACTGGGACTTTTGCCGAGCCCAGGGCTGGTACCCTCCCTCCCAACCACCTCTGCCCCCAGCCTGCGTACCTGCTTGTAGGCCGGCTTCACGCCAGGCAGCAGCACTCGGTACCGCTCCACAAACTCCACGAAGCTGTAGCGGATGGGGTAGCCGGCTCGGCGGATGCGGATGGTCTCCATCATGCCCGAGTACCGCAGCTGGCGCACACACAGGTGCCGGTCGAACAGCTGTCGGGCAAGGAGCCAAGGGCGTCAGTGCTGAAGGCTCCCGCTGGGAGACCAGCCTTACTCTGTGTTTTCCCGGCCCCAGACAGAGGCCCTGAGAGGCCAAAGTCACACAGAGCATGAGGAGCAAAGGCGGGACCAGACCCGGATCTGCAGTCCAAACCCATTGAGCAGCACAGAACGAGACCCTCACTCAGGATGAGCTGAGTGCATTGAAAGCACAGAGGAGAGACAGCTTAACTGGGACATATTGGGGGGCTTCATGGAAGAGAAGATTAGCTTTGTTCTAATTGCTGACAAAGGTCCACGTAGTTGAAGCTATGGTTTTTCCAATAGTCATGTACAGGTGTGAGAGTTGAACCATAAAGAAGGTTGAGCACCAAAGAATTGATGCTTTTGAACTGTGGTGCTGGATAAATCTCTTGAGAGTCCCTTGGACAGCAAGGAGATCAAACCAGTCCATCCTAAAGGAAATCAACCCTGAATATTCACTGGAAGGACTGGTGCTGAAGCTGAAGCTCCAATACTTTGGCCACCTGATGCAAACAGCCAACTCACTGGAAAAGACCCTGATGTTGGGAAAGACTGAAGGCAGGAGGAGAAGGGGACAACAGAGGACAGGATGGTTGGATGACATCACTGACTCAATGGACATGAATCTGAGCAAGCTCCAGGAGATGGTGAAAGGCAGGGAAGCCTGGCATGCTACAGTCCAGGGTCACAAAGAGTCAGACACAGCTGAGCACCTGAACAACAAGCATGACAGGAGATAGTGCTGGAGCAGCAAGCACGTGCAGAGGCACAAAGTCATTTTTGTGATGGACGCTGGGTTGGTGGAGAGGCTGGGAAAGGCCTCTCCAGTCACATGGGGGGATGTGACTGGGTCAGATTTGTGTTCGAGACCCATGTCTCTCCCTGCAGTGGGGAGGGGAATGGGAGTGAGGGGTTGGGAGGCAGGAGACTCAGGGAGGAGGTCTTGTAGCCAGGTCCAGGACAGAGACGCTGAGGTCTGGGCCCAAAGAAGTTTCAGGAGGAATCTGAGAGCAGGAAAGATGGTACCCAACTATAAGGCCCTGGCCTCAATCCCCTGGACCTCCTACCTTAGAGAGCAGCTCACTGGAGCCCTCTGATTCTCACACCCCTGAAGACCGACCGGATCCTGAGCCCTAGAGGGACTGGCCAGCCCACTCTGGGGAATGTTTCCAGGCAGGGGACAGGGCCAGCAGGCGGAAAGCTGACTTCCGCCACCTGTTTCCTCTCCGTACAGGCACTTTCCCTGGCCCAGCGCTGGCCTCCTGCCTTCCGTCCCTCGCAGACCCCAACTTCCCCTGGGCCTCCCCTCCTATCTCTGGGAAGTGTCTAGTGGTAAACAACACCTCCCAGAGTTGTGGAAGGAGAGCGCTCCTAGTAAGGGGCAGTCCAGGCTCCTGGCTCTGAACCTGTAGTCCCCAACCTCCTCGAGCTTCCCGTCCCACATCTCAAATGCGTGCTTAGTCACTCAGTCGTGTCCAACTCTTTGCAACCCCATGGACTGACTGTAGCCCACCAGGCTCCTCGGTCCATGGGGATTCTCTAGGCAAGCATACTGGAGTAGGTTGCTATGCCCTCCTTTAGGGGATCTTCCCAACCCAGATCAAACCCAGGTCTCCCACATTGCAGGTGGATTCTTTACTGTATGAACCACCAAGGAAGCCCACCAAATCTCAAATACTGGGCCATAAAGGTCCCTCCCTCACTGGCTGTTGAGAAAGTTGAATGACGCTGTGGAGAGACAATCTAATCGGTTCTGTTCTGGGCACACAGAAAGGGCTCAACAGACGTTATTCAGAAAAGTCAGAAATGAAAATATTCCCAACTAGTCAGAGAAATTCAGGAAGGCTTCCAGGAGGAGGTAATCATTGGCAGAAGCAAAGGAGAGGGGACTTTCAAAGTTGGGACCACAGCAAGAACCATTTACTGAGTCCCTTCCTAGGTGCCAGGCAGTTTGCATGCATCATTGAACAGAATACTCCCAGGAGGTGGGTACAAGCAATCCTATTTCCATCTAAGAGGTATCTGAGGTATGAGAGAAAGAAGTGACTCCTCTACAGTCACCCTGTGGGAAGGTAGTGGAGTCAGGATTTGAATCAGCGTTTCACCTCATGCGAAGAGTTGACTCATTGAAAAAGACTCTGGTGCTGGGAGGGATTGGGGGCAGGAGGAGAAGGGGACGACAGAGGATGAGATGGCTGGATGGCATCACTGACTCGATGGACGTGGGTCTGAGTGAACTCTGGGAATTGGTGATGGACAGGGAGGCCTGGCATGCTGCGATTCATGGGATTGCAAAGAGTCAGACACAGCTGAGCGACTGAACTGAACTGGACTGAACAGAGTCCAGGCTCTTTTCAGGGAACTGGGCTGTCTCCGGTAAAGAGGAAGTTTGTTCTGTAAGCCCCTCAGGGGCCCTGCCATTCGCATCAGGGGACAAAGTCTCCCACAGCCCAGTCCACCCTGCTCCCTTGACCTGGCCCCTTCCACCTCCCATCCCAGCTGTCTACCCCCACCCCCCCGTCCCTGCCAGGGCTGCTCACCATGGGCTTCTTGAACTCACTGGGCTTGATGCAGCGCACGAAGAAGGGCTGGCAGGCACCCAGCGTCCGCATCAGCAGCTCCAGCGACCGCTTAAACTGGCTGCTGAGTGTGGGCGAGCGCTTCCTGGTCTCGGCGCCCTGGGGGGACGGACCACAGCGATGGGAGGGGCTGACCCTCGCCCCTCCAGCCCTCCAGAAGGGAAGCAGGAGAGGAGGTCAGCAGTCAGGGCCTGAGAGAGAGCCTCCCAGGGAAGCAGGCTGGCTGGACATGTAGGTTTTCCTATGACCACCTGGTCTGGGCTGGAACTTAGACCCCCCCCAAATACACCCCGATCTGGGAAGCCTCCCTGATTCTGAGTCCAGGAGCACTGATCAGAGAGTGAGGAGCCCTGGGGTCCCACTCTGGGCACTGAATGACTCCGGGCAAGACACATGCAGCCCCTCTCTAGTCTCTCTCCTCCCTTTGCTGTATAAACGAGTGGCCAGATCTCTGGACAATGGGGTCACCTCTAGAGGCAGGCTAGACAGACCTAACTTCAAGCTCTAGCTCACCACCTCTGAGCCCTGTGATTCTAGGCAGGTCACTAAGCAGCACTGGGCCTCAGTTTCCGAGATGGGATAGTGCCATGTATCAAGCTGGTGCCAGGTCACAGCCTGCCCACAGCACTGCGCACCTGCTCAGGCCTTGGTCTGTGTAGACACTGCTGCTCCAGGATAATGATATCTTACACAGAAACCCAGCTCCTGGACTGATCTTCAGCATGAGGGGGAAGCAGTTGTACTTGGGGATATCCTGATTTTCCACCATTAGGAAGCCCATGAGTCAACAGCCACCCAGCAAGGCGGGGGCGCTGCCCACACCCTCTGCCCTGCCTGTTGGATTAACAGGTCAGCAGCAGGCGGGCGGGGCAGACACACATAAGCCTCCTAAGAAGGCGCACAGCTGGCCTTTGGCCGCCGTCCAGCACCAAGGCCAAAGGGCCCCGTGCTCCACCAGCCGCTATCTGCAGGAACTAGCCCGCGACCCCCCGCACTTCCTGCCCTTAGGGGTCCCCCTCTCAGAACACTGTGAGATGAGGTGGGGTCCTAGGGGAGAACCTGAGCAACAAGCAGGCAGCAGACAAACAGCAGAACACTCAGACCCAGAAACTGGACGTAGAGACCAGATTCGATTCCAAAGCACCTCGACGTTACTGTTTTCCTGGCAATTTCTTTGGATGAGAATTTTTTAATAAGTGAATTTGATTGTGATTTTAAGGTTTTCTCCTTTAAATGAGTTATTGTATCTGATATCCTGTAGCACCAAACACTGGGGATGCAGATATCAATGGGTGAGGTGTGTTGGGTGAGGTGTGTTGGGTGAGGGAGAGGAACTTAACCCATGCTAGAGTGAGGTCAGATGCCCCGGGACTGAAATGAAACTTGTCAAGAAGTAGCAACTCCTTGTTATTCTGAAATTTGCTATGTTTTCCACTATAGTGTTATCTAGAATTAGGATTCTCCCAAGAGAAGCTGGAGACTATTTTGCACAGGGGTTGGGTGAATGTCAAGTCTGCGACTCCACATCTGCCCTAGCACCTAACCCAGCAGCAGCACCAGGTGACCCCCACAAGTCGGGGGGAAGCTGTCCAAGTGGGGCTGTACCCAGCCTACATTAGAGGCCTTGCCACAAGCACATGTGTGTGCACACACGGAGTGCAAACACAACAGACACATAGCACACACAGTACATATATATAGACACATACACACAAATGTACACACATATACACACAGAAACAGTACACACAGACACACACATACATACCACAGATAAACACCGCACACACCACACCTACACAGGCACACACGACACATATACACAACACACAAAGCATGAGCACATGTACAACACGCACAAACAACACACACACACACACATAGGGCACATCCTTCTCTGTTTGTGATCAGCACACTGGAAGCACTCCTCTCTGTCTTTCCCGCTGAGCTATGAGCCCCCGAGAGGACAGGTGGGTTTGCCTTGCTTACTACCATGCCCCAGGGCCTGACACAACAACAGTCAGCAACAATTTGCTGAACTGAAGTGGTGCTGAACTGGTTGCTCACATTCAAGGGTTCCTAGAAACTGTCCAGCTGCTCAGGCCACAGGTCTAGGGGCCATCCCCAACCCCTCCTTTCTCATATCCAATATGCAGCAAAACTGATTGACTTTACCTCCAAAATGGGTCCAGAATCTGACGCCCTTAACCACTTCCTCCACCGTCAGCCTGATCCAGGCTGCCTGCATGGCTCTCCTGCTGTTGCAATAACCTCCAAACTGGTCTCCCTGTTTCTGCCCCCAACACTGACCTCTACCCCACTATCAACACAGCAGCCTGAATGAGGCTGTTCAAACAGCAATCCAGTCATGTCTCCCCTCTCCCAACTGACTCAAAACCCTCAATGGCTCCCCAGTTCACTCAGCATGAATACCAAGGTCCTTTGTAAGAACCAGCACTGTCCCACAGGATCGGGTCCCAGTTATCTCCAGCCCCTCCACCACCTCACTCCCTCCCTTCCAGCCACTCCTGACTCTGTGCTCTTCCTACGATGCACCAGGCAGGTTGGGGGCTTATAAAGCACTTTGGGGCTTTGCAGTTGCTGTTCCCTCCCTGCGCTGCTTTTCCTCCAGAATGCACGTGGTTGGCTTCCTCACCTCCTCACCAGCCTCTCCGTAAGGCCTTTCCTGATCCCTCTTCACAACTGCAAAACCCCACCACTGGCTCGCCTCCCTCCATTTTTCCCATCTCATATATCACCATCTGACTTATGATAATTCACTTATTTGCTTATTAACTACATCCCCCTTCTGCTAGAGGGTAAGTCCCATGACGACAGAGGATTTCAGTTTTGTTCACTACTGTGTCCCCAGGACACAGGACAATATCTGGCATATGATGGGCACTCAACAGGTATTTCTGATGGAAGGAAGGAGTAGGTGGGGGCTATGAGCCCACTTTTGTGGCCACCTGGTTTCTGATTTGGTTTTATTTCATTGAGGGGAAAGGTCATCTTTTCCAACATTTGTTGTTTTCTGGGATAATGTGCAGATATTTAGGGATGGGGTAAAGGCAGAAGTGAGAAATCCAAAGGTCTGTGTTAAATGATTCCATGGAGGGGATGTGAGAGGCAGGTACCTGAATGTAATGTGATTGGAGCTGGGAGGTCAGTGGCAGGAGATGCCTCCTGCATGAAAAATGAATAAGTTTCCTGTGGACTCAGCTCGGCGGGGACATGTGCCTTGACTGGGGGTTAGGGGCTCCATGCCCTGGAAGAAACACCATGCTTTTGGCTTACTGCTCCCCTCCAGCAGTAATGATTGGGGTGGGGCTTCCCAGGGCACCCCAAGATCCAGACACAAGAATCAAAAGGCAGAATCCAGGCACTGGGGACCTGCACGGGACATAGGTTTTATCACTGAAAGGATGTGGACCTCCACCCTAAGGAGAGCACAGCAATCAGTATACCGTCATCCAATAAAATTTGACTCAGCATCCACACTTCACCAAGCCAATCTCCTTGTGCTTTTAACAGAGCTATCATTTTTCCAACAGAAACAAAGCATTTTCTTAAGACAACACTCTCACAGACAGCATGCTACAGTGAAAAGGAGCAGGAACTCGAAAGCCTCACTTTAGCCTTCACTTGTCCATGACCTTGGCCAAGTCCTGGCCCCTCCCTGAGATAGAAAAGTGAAAGTGTCAGTCGCTCAGTTGTGTCCAGCTCTTCATGATCCCATAGACAGTAGCCTGCCAGGATCCTCTGTCCATGGGGTTTCCAAGGCAAGAATACTAGAGTGGGTTGCCATTTTCTCCTCCAGGGGATCTTCCTGAACCATGGATGAAACCCACATCTCACACATTGGCAGATGGATTCTTTACCATCTGAGCCACCAAACCTGGATCAAATCCCTGTGTGTCACCAGCTGTGTGACCTCAAACAAGTACCTTGGCCTCTCTGTAAAGCAGGGACAATAGTAATCACTCATGAGGGAGTCACAGGGAATGAATGAGATGAGAAATATGTGTGTGTAGCTCACAGGCTGGCCCAGAAGAGCAAAAGTGATTGTTATCAAATTGATCCCTGCCATGTTCTAATCCTGTGCTCCAAAAACTCCCTTGGGGGTGGGCATTTCTGGATGCTGCCCACCCCCAAGACCTCCCCCCACCCCCGCCCCAGTCCCAGTCTTATGCTGGAACCTCTCCATGGTTCCTCTGCAAGTAGGTTCCCAGAGTCCAGGGGAAGGAGACTCAGAACAGGAAACTTCACAGGGAGGTCCCCACAGCCTCCAGGGGCTTGGAAAGAGAGGTAGGAGGACAAGTGGGTTCAGTGGACTTTGAAGACTGCCCAGGAATGCATGAGCTTGGCAGGGCAGCTGGGCCTACAAGAGGAAAGACTGAAAGAACCCAGAGTCATTCCTATCTCACTAACTCTGCGACCTGCAGTGTGTGGGCTTCGGGGTGGGGACTACCGGTGCTGGGCTTCAGGCACCTGCACCCTCAGGTGCAGTGGCCCTATGCTCCTCCCATCAGCCAGCTGGGCACAGTGTTGGCCTGGAGCCAACCCATGGCAGAGAACCTCTGTCCAGACATGACATGCCACGGGCCCTGCTCTGCAGCTGTGGCTTTGTGAATTGTGCCAGGACTCTGCCAGGCACAAGGCAGGAGGGGGATGCCAGACACTCAGGAAGGAAGGGGGATTCAGCATTAAGACTGAAAGTGAAAGGATGTCAGAGCTAAGCAGAGAGGAAATCAAAGGTAGAGAAGAGGTCAGAGCTATGCTGCTGCTAAGGTCACCCCGCATCTCTGGAGCCCAAAGCACCTTGGGAGTTACACACAGCCTGGAGCTGGTTGTCAGGACACACCAAGAATGCTGTCCAGGACCTTCGGAGGACCAGGGTAGGGGGTGGCGTCCAGTCCCGGCTCCCTCAGATGCTGTAACTTGGAGTGAACCACACACCACCTCTGAGCTTCAGTCCCCGTCTGCAAAATGCGGAAACCACCACCTGCCCCTCCTGCTTCACAAGGTTAATCAGAGGCTCTGACTGAGTCTCGGATGTAGAACCCCTTTGCAGGGCCTGATGGGAAGAGCAGGCCTTGATACCTCCAGAGACTCAAGGGAGCAGAGAACTTGGTAGACAAGGTTTTGGGTCCCAGCCTGGGCCCCGGTTCACTGGGCAAGTCTCATCTCTTTCTCTAGGACTCAGTTTCCTCCTTTAAGAAACTGAGATGCCTGCAGTCCACACAACTCAGTAAACAAAGGTCAAACCACTCCACAAACCACTCCACAAAAACACACACTCCACAAAAATAAATGAAAACCAAACAACAACAACAACGGCCCTTTCCCCAAGCCTCAGTGCCATGGGGGCCAAGGACACAGCCCAGTCCCAAGGGCCACTGAGGCCTCTCACGCCATCCTCCGTCCCCGACTGGGGTCTTTTACCTTCACAGAAGCTGCTGAGTGGCGGAGAGTGCCCGATGAATAACCACAGAGAAACTACAACAGGAACCGCAGCGCACGGTGGCGGCGAGACGGGGTGGGGGGCAAGCAGAACGTGGGGGGTCAGAAAACGAGAGGGCAAAACCCACCGGGGAGAGGGGACGAACCTTGGGGCAGCAGGGCTTCTGGGGGTGGGGCAACACAGGCAGCTGGACAGGCACGGAGAGGGCCACGGCTCTGCCCTCCGGCGAGTCCCTCCTGCGCTCTCCAGGCCGTGGGACAGGAGGAAATTAGAGAACAAAAGAGCTTACAATCCAGCAGGTAGTCCACCAGACTACCATTCCAGGGACCCCATGTGGGGGCCAGGGCTGGTGAAAATAGGCTTTTGTGCCCGTTTCTCTCAACACCCCTACACCCATCCACATCCTCAAGGGTAGACGTTCCCCCTTCACCCACATTCCGTTGGTGGCTAGAGGGTCGGAGAGGGGACCCCAAAACTGAGTCCTGATCAGGCTCTGCTCTGCCACATCTCATGTGATCCTTCTCTGGGCCTTGCACCCCACCTGCACCCCCTAATTTAGTACAAGAGGACCAGATAGGAGGATCTTGGAGGCCCCCCAGCCTGGAACCACAGCAAAGCACTGCCCCCACTGTGTGGCCAGAGGAGCTCAGCTGAAGCCACTAGACAAGGGGATGCCTAGACACAGGGGGGCCCTGCCTGCCCAATGAAAGCCACACCCCCACGTTACCATGGCGACGTCAGCCTGGAAGATCTGCTTGATGAACTTGTTCCTGGAGGAGTGCACCAGCTGGATGATGTCTCCATGCAGGGTGTCCCGGTTCTTCTCCAGGAAGCCTGGGCAGTACCACAGAGAGGTCACACACTGTAACTCCAGTGGCCTCCCCCCAACAAGACTCACCCCCTTCCCAAAACCACCATGCCTTGTCCACAAAGACCCTCAAAATCCCCCTAGTTCAACCACATCCACTTTACAGTGGGGGACTCTGGGGCCAAGAGAGGACAGCTGCTTGCCCAAGGTCACAGAGAAAGCAAGGGGCAGAGCCAGAGCTAGAACTCAGTCTCCCCAGCCACACGCTGCCCCCCTCTTCCAGGCCTGGGCAATGAGAAGGGAGGATGTCTCAGTCCCCGGGAGGGAGTGGGGCTACCTTTTCCACTGAACCACCCCAATGTCTGAAATGCTAGCTTTAGTCTTTTGAACAAACACGAGATAGGCTGGGGCACTGGGGCATGGGATCCTTTACTGGAGGGCTTGCACCTGGACAAAGCTCTCCCTGAGCAACAGAAACAAAGAAGCTACGAGACTAAAAAATAACCGCAGCGCATGTGCAGCTTGGGCAGTTATGAACAGTAAGATACAAAAAGGCTACAAACCAACTACCATTTCTGCTTCTGCTGGGAGCAAACAGCACCAAGAGTGTGAGCAGGCCACGCCAGCCACCCCTCCAGCCCGACCCATCTCACCAATCCGCCCCCACCCTCACCTCAAGGAACCAGTCTGCCCCACTCAGGGAGCCAGCAAGGGCACGTGTTTCTTGTTCGAGCTCCCTCACTCCCTCATGCTGCAGCACAAACTTTAGTAAAGCCTTGCCTGAACTTCTTGCCTGGCTTCTTATCAATTTCTATGGATTAAAGAGTCCAAGGACCCAGATTGGTAACAAAGGTGTCAAAAACTTTCCTTAAGTGGGTCCTCTAGGAGAGAATGCAAGTTCGTCTGGTACCAGCTAATAGTAAAGGAATAGTAAACGTACCTTGATTTTGGATATTGCCCTCACAGCTGTAATGCTCACAACTTCCCCTGTATATGTGGGACAGGTGGAGATTATCTTCCCCAACCCAGACAAGGAAAAAAATCAATGTGCAGAGAAGCTAAGCAAACTGTCTAACACCCACAGCAAACTGGGGGCGGAGTTAAGAGCTGAGTCCAGGAGCCCAGGCACCAGTCCAGGGAGGCTCCCTGCACCACACAGACTCCAAAGAGGGCTGCCATTCCCAGGCCTGAGGATTTAGGAGCTGGTTAATGGGGTCCTTGATAGGCTGGGGCAGAAGATGGGGTGCCTGAGGAGGAGGAACCCTGCAGAGAAGCAGCACCCTTTCCCCCAGACTCAGACTGCCCTGGCTAGTGGACAGCACAGAGACCCAGTGTGGGCTGCCCACCTGACATCTGGGGATGGGCGAGCTGCACTCAGTACCGGAGGTGGGGCTCTGAAGCTAGGATGGAATTGTAGGGCCCTAATTAAAGCATAAAGAAGGCTGAGCACCAAAGAATTGATGCTTTTGAATTATGGGGCTGGAGAAGACTCTTTAGAGTCCTCTGGACTGCAAGGAGATCAAATCAGTCAATTCTAGGGAAAATCAACCCTGAATATTCATTGAAAGGACTAATGCTGAAGCTCCAATACTTTGGCCACCTGATGCGAAGAGCAGACTCATTGGAAAAGACCTTGATGCTGGGAAAGATTGAAGGCAGGAGAAGTGGTGGCAGAGGATGAGATGGTTAGATAGCATCCCTGACTCAATAGACATGAATCCGAGCAAACTCCAGGAGATAGTAGAGGTCAGGGGAGGCCGGCGTGCTGCAGTCCATGGGGTCGCAAAGAGTTGGACGTGACTTAGTGACTGAACAACAGCAAATTAAAGCTCTATGACAGACTCACTATGGGGCCCTAGAGAGTCCAGTTCTGGCCCTTCTGTTTCTTATCTTTTGAATGAGCATGATGTATCCATGAACTCTTGCTTCTTTTTGGATCACCTAAACCACTCATGTTTTAAATAAAATGCTTAACTAAAACAGTGTTCTATGAACAGAAAATGCCGACAGAATTGTTAAAAGTAGCTCAGAAATGATTAGTGACCTTAGGCAAGTCATTTCCCTCTCGGGGCCTCAGTTTCCAAATCCATAAAAGCAGATGAGTCTTGTGTTCCCTCCAGATCTAATAATAGTCTATAATTTTATAAGTGAGTGGAGTTCACTCAATTCTCATTTTCATATCCCCAGCAACAGTATGAAGTATGAAGCCTGGCCAATGACTGTTAGTTGACCTGAACTGAAAACACCCTCTTTTACTCTAAACAGCAGATCCATTTGCTTACCCAACAGGCCGTCAAACTTAACGTTGGCTTCCTACTTTCTAATAGGAGTGTCAGATCTCACACCTGCTATTTTAAGGAAGGCTGACAGCCCTCTGATCCCATAACTACTGCGTGGCTCACTCTCTGCCTTCTGGACCAATTCAACAAGGAAGTGTGAAACCGGTGGCTCTTTGCTTGTTGAGAATTTCACTGACTTTGGCTGTGGGAGGGACCCTTCAGGACTGAGGGCAGTAGGACAGACACATCCCACAGCTGATGCCCACTCAAGGTCAGCTCTTTGCACCAGGGTGGGAGGGGTGGAGTTGGCAAGGGCAGTCTGCAGGCTTTTGACAGACCATGTAAGAATTCCCAAGGGAAAAACTTAACTATGTTCTGACCTTCTTCCTCACTTTTAGCTTTAAAAGGAGCCCAATTATATCTCCCAGGAGAAAAGAAGATGCAAGTCCTTCAAAGACCAAACTCGGTCTTGTTGCTCAAAGACTTTTGGTGGCTAACTGTGCTGGTTCTAGATCTGGCTTTGCACCCAGCAGGCTGTGGGATCTGCAAACAGTTAACTGCTCCTTCTGAGCCTCACTTTCCCCTTATGTGCAAAGGAGTGTTGAGCCCATACAAAGAACTGAAACCAGGGCTAAAGAAGATACTGTACACCCATGATCACTTGGACTGCAAGGAGATCAACCCTGAATATTCACTGGAAGGACTGACGTTGAAGCTGAATCACCAATACTTTGGCCACCTGATGCAAAGAGTCGACTCACTGGAAAAAACTCTGATGCAGGGGAAGATTGAAGGCAAAAGGAGAAGAGGGCAGCAGAGGGTGAGATGGTTGGATGGCATCACTGACTCAATGGATATGAATCTGAGCAAACTCTGGGAGATAGTGGAGGACGGTGAAGACTGGCGTGCTGCAGTCCACGGGGTCGCAAAGAGCTGGACACACTTTGGCGACTGAACAGCAATGCCATGTTCACAACAGCACTATCCATAGCAGCCAAAAGGCGGAAACAATCCAACTGTCCATCAACAGATGAATGGATAAATAAACGGTGCTGTGTATGTGTGTGTATATGTATATGTATGTGCAACAGAATATTATTGTCATAAAAAGGACCAAATTCTGACACATGCTACAACATGGATGAACCTTGAGGGTATTACGCTAAGTGAAATAAGCCAGACACAGAAGGATGAATACTGTATGTTTCGCTTATATGAGGTACTTGAATAGTTAGATACGTAGAGGCAGAGAGTAGAGTAGAGGTTATCAGGGACTGGGGCTGAGGGGAGGATGCAGAGTTACTGTTTCATGCATACAGAGCCCCTGTTTGGGGTGATGGATAGACTCTGGAGAGTGGTGACAATTGCACAATATCGTGAGTGTAGTTAATGCTACCGAATGGCAAACCTAAAAATTGTTAAAATGGTTAATTTTATATTACATATATTTTAACAAAATTTTATAAACTCTGAAAAAAAACAGCACTGAACCCAACGTTTTCTAACATCCCTTCCCTCTTCGTATTTCAGCACTCTGGTGTGTCTGTCCTGGGCTGGAGAAGGGGAAGGAAGGGAGGGAACACAGGCAAAGAGAGACAGCCAGCCCCGGGGGGCCCTCCTATACCTTGACTCTCATAGTAAACGATGCCTGCAAAGTGGTTGATCCCAAACTGGGTCTCGTGATTGTTCTTGGGGGGAATGTAGTTCGAGTTGAGCTTGTGCTGGGAGTTGAGCTTATGCAACATGGTGGTGTCCGTGCCCTGTGGGAACCGAGGAGCACCCATCAAGCTCTCCCTCTCCTCCCCACCCCACTCTCCACCAGGCCCTATTGCCTCTCCTGCCCTCTGTCTTTTCACCCCCCTTCTGTCTTTCCCAAGAGCCTCCCTCCCTTTATTTATATCCCAACACAGAAGCTCTCTGGGCCTCCGTTTCCCCATCTGTGAAGTGAGTAAATTGGAATTACAAAATCTTGAAAGTACATCCCAGTATAGGAAATCTTTTTCCCAAGATTAAAATCATGCAAGTAGCCCCTCCCCAACTCCAAGACATATTCTGTGCCTGAAGCACCTATTCTGTGCCAGTGGCATACTTGGATCTTCATTGAATGGAGGGAAGGAGTCTTGTCTGCCCTGCCCTGCCCTGCCCCAGGCCCACCTTGGGGAACTTGCTCTCCTCATCAATGAGGGAGATGATGTTCATGGGTTTGTTGGCGATCATGTCCAGGGCGTCCTGGTTGTCTGTGAACTCAATGTGCAGCCAGTCAATGCTCTCCAGGTCATACTCCTCCTGCTCCAGCTTGAACACATGCCGCACGAAGAACTGCTGCAGGTGCTCATTGGCAAAGTTGATGCAGAGCTGCTCAAAGCTGCAGGGACGGGGCAGGGGACAGGGGGGCAGCAGGGGAGGGGGAGGGGTGTTCAGGCCCTGCCTTGGCACTCAGGGGTGACCCCAGCCTCATGTTCAGTGTGCCCGTGGGATTTTCAGTCTCCAACCTCCTCCATGACAGAAGAGGGCATGAAGGCCCAGCAAGGGCACAGGACTCACCCAAGGTCACTGAGTGAGTCAGAGGAGAGTTAAGGATGGATTACCAGGCCCTGGGAAAGGGCTGGCCAATGGGCACCACACCCCTGGCAGAGCACCCAGAAGAGGAAGAGCCAAGGCACTGGGGAGGTGGGCCTCAAAGATTCAAAGCATCAGCAGATATGGGAAGGGGGCTCATGAGATCTGGCAAGCAAGGCCTTGAGGGTGACATCTCTGAGCCACCAACTCAGCATTCTCCCTGGTGACTGACACTTCGTGTGTTCTGGGTAGAGAGAGGGCTTTGAGACACCTCAACATTATAGGAATTGAAGTGACTCACCAGGGGTAACATAGCTAAAAAGTGGGGCAAGGCCAGCTGCCTCTAGCCCCAGCATTCTCCTGGGCCTGCTCCATCCATCTGCACTTCACATGGGCCCCCAAGAAGGGTGGGACATCAAGCATGGCCAAGACCCCCATCTCAAACATTGCTCAGTCTCAGCCTCACTTGCTTTGAGGCATTTTGCAACTTGGA
Source organism: Capricornis sumatraensis (assembly GCF_032405125.1). Taxonomy (NCBI): domain Eukaryota; kingdom Metazoa; phylum Chordata; class Mammalia; order Artiodactyla; family Bovidae; genus Capricornis; species Capricornis sumatraensis. The sequence continues at coordinate 57,238,829 of NC_091084.1, read as the reverse complement.
AATGGACCAATGGGCAATGGGGAATAGAGTGTCACAATGGGTAAGAGCCTTTGCCCCACCACCACACTGGCCTCTGCTGGCCCAAGGACTGGAGGGGATGGGGAGGAAGGGGAAGGGCCCCCAGGATTCTGTGTCTAGAGTCACATTTTTCAACAGCCTGGAAGAGTGTGCTTGGGTCTAGCTAAATGTAGTTTAAAAGGAGAGATGTGATCTGTAAGTCCACACTTTTAGAAGAAAATTTCCATAAGACACAGCCCCATGTGGTACCTGTTCACTGCAAAGTTCTCGAACCCAAAAATGTCCAGGAGACCGATGGACCGGCGAGAGTTCTTCACTTCCTGGGAAGGGGGCTTATAAATGGCTGCATTGATCTTGTCCACAATCCACACGAAGAGCCGCCCGTAGATGCCCTGAAGGGAGATGCGGCTGCATAAGCCACAGCTTCCCAGGGAGACTGGCCGGACACATTCCCTGGGCCTCGGAGGCCTCACTCTAGCCCCTTCCTGCTGCAGGAAACCCCCACATCTTTATTCCAGCTGTTCCCTCTGCCTGGAGCACCCTCTCCTGCCTGAAAAACGTCTGCTTGTTTTACAAAGCTCTATGGAGATATCAGCTCCACCAAGAAACCTCCCCTTCCCTCCCCAGGAAGTTTCGGCTCCCACCCCTCCAACCATGTCTCCTCCACAACTCTGACTGTCTCCAGGGTCCCAGAGCCCAGCACAGGGCCTGGCACAGGGCAAGAGCTCAATGGATGACAAAATGGCAGGACTGGGGGGCCTCCCCACCTGGCCCATTCCCTCTGTGGGGTCTTCTTTAGAAGGAGAGACCAGAGAGGGTATCCACAGGGCTGGGAATAGCACAGCAGACTGAATGGCCAGCAAATATGATTCAGCATGAAGCAGGCCAGGGTTGGAAGGCCTCAGGTCACCAGAGCTGTTCCGGCCCTTGAAGAACACAAGTCCCAGCCCCTTGTGGGATGGACGAATCGGGCTCAGGAGGAAGGCACACTCTTGTCCAGGCCCCAGAGAGCCAGTGGCTGGAGCTGGACCCAAGGGCAGAGCAGGGTCAAGGCTGACATCCCTCCAGCTCTGTGGGCTCCTCGGCTCCTGCCCATCAACAACCCAGCCTCTCATGGGGCAAGGAGAGCAGGCGGCCACTCCACCTTGACGAAGGCGTCTCGCACGTCCAGCGCCTGCTCCTTGCTGAGCGGAGTGGACACTGTCTCCCCGCGAGTGATGAGGGTACGGCTAGTCAGGCAGTTCATCAGGTCTGGGGGGTTCACCTGGTGGGGCAACATCCAGGCGCTCACGCAGCCCCCTGCCAGCCCGCCCCTCCCTCGGCCACACCTAGAACCCCTCCCGCTTTCCAGTCAGGCCTGGCCCAGCCTGCTCCCTCCACTGGGAAAGCCCTCCACAGCCCACAGCCCAATCCTCCCCAGTCATCAAAACCACCCAAATGCCTCTCTCCTCCAGCCCCTTCCCACCCCCAGGATGTCACCTGTCCCTCCAGGGCTGGCTCCACTGGCTCAGACTCTGACTTTATTCATCCCAGTTTTCCAACTCAAGGCAGAGGTGAGTATATATTTACTAAAAGACTGACTGACCCGCTCAGGGCCCCCAGACCCCCACCCTCTCCAGGGGCAGCTGTACTAGGTCTCCACTCCTCCTCTGGGGCCCGGTGCCAGCACAGATCCTGCCCACAGCTGGTTGGTTCTCAGTGCTGAACTCCCAGGATTCTCCAAGCAGAGGGCCCCAGCTCCCTGAGCCAGAAGTCAACACCGTCCCTCTGAGAGAAAGAACAGCAGGCTCTCACTGACCTCCAGCAAGGATGCGGCCGTGGCCAGGGATGGCGAGAAGAGGACCTCGCAGGCATCCAGGTTTTCAAACGTGCGGTCTGTCAGCAGCACGAGGCACAGCGTCAGGCAAGGGAGGTGGGGTGGGGAACAGCCTAGGGCAACGGGGTAGCTCTGCCCACGTTCAGGGGGACTGCCCTGTCTACGGAGAGCACCAGCACCATGATTAAATGCTTTTCTGGGCTAATAGCTGTAGACGAGTGTTGTCTCCATGAGCCATGGGCACCATGAGGGCAAGAAGCAGGAATGCCCAGCATCTGGCCCCCTGCCTGACATCCAAGTAAGCAGACCCTGGCAATCATGCCCCATGCCACCTCCCATGACCCCTACTCCAGACGCCCAGAGTAAGCAGGGACTCCTGACACAGGCCTGGTGAACTTGCCTTGCTCTGGGCATGACACCATCTGCCCTTCCCCAGATATCCCCTACTCTGTCAGGCCTAGGACCTTTGCACAGCTCTTGTTTCTGCTCAGTGCACCCATTCTCCATGTCTCTGTCTTTCAAGACTCATTAGACTGTGAGTGCCTTAGATCTGGGATCATTCATTCATTCACTGAGCAAGCTTTCCTAGGGCTCTTGCCTGGTCCAGGAACCATGCTGGACACCAGAGCAAGAGCAGAGTGGACCTGGCACCACCTCCCAGCCCGGCACACTGTCAGTGCCCTGGGAGTGCTGGACAAGAGAGCGCATTTCCTTCGCCAGTCTTCCCTCCTCCCTAGAGATGGCCGCTGGGTCCCTCACCCTCATACTGCAGGTTGCCCAGGTGCAGGACGGCAGCTAGAAGCTTCGAGATCTCCCAGTTCTCTGTGTCAGTGAACATGAGCACCTTCATGGCCGAGCGGATGTTGGCATATTCCTGGCTGTCCTCGCGGCCCTCACAGGTTACGCAGTTACCCTGGGGGGAGGAAGTTGGAAAGCGGGGAGCAGGAGGGTGTCACAGAGACCATAGGTTACCCCAGAGAGGCAGTGCCTGGGCTGGGCCAGCCTGGGTTTCTGGGCACTGACCTCACCTAGGACTCCTCCAGAAAATCTAGAAAGCTCCTAGCTGGGCTTCTCAAGAACACATCCCTGCATCAGGGGAGCCTGGACGCCCCTTCTTCCCAAGAGTGAGAGGAGCCAGGTCACTGATGCCAGGCCTGCCACTGCCACCCTGCCCTGCAGTCACAGCACCCAGGTTTTACCATGCCCCTTACCCCCTGTGGACACACACTCTCAGGGACTTGAACCCCTCACCAGGTGCAGCCTGGGGTGGAAGGGGGGGTGGTGACTGTCAACAGGCAGGGTGTCAAGGGGTCTGCCCCACTGTGTGTGCCTATGAGACGTGTGTGTGTGTGTGTCCAAGTGTGCCAGCCAGCTAAAGGAAGTGTCCAGGAAGGCCTGTCACACCTGCAACACACACACACACAACTTTGTTGTCCCATATCTCTCATGTGCTATAGCCCATATTTGTGTCCACGCGGCTGGCCAAGCTTGGGTCTAAACAACCAGGCATGGGCTCCTCCCAGGGCAAAGGAAGCCAGTGCCCCCCAGGCCAGCCTGCTATGTGCATGGCCCCTCACTGGCACTGAGTGGCAGCAAAGGCCTCTGGCCCCCTTATCCTTGGTGGCCAGACCCCAGCAAGAGGCTGGCACCAGGGCCCAGCAACCAGTTAGCACCCAAGGCTGAAGCCACAGCAGCCTGTGCTCCACAATCCTGGGGGAGCCCTGGCAGAGGTCACAGTCTCCACGACCTCAAAGACTAAAATACCACAGCACATGTGTGCAGGCAGGGCCTAGTGTGCATACACGTGGGCACATACGTGTCTATGAGTCCCTGGGTCCAGGACACCTACACATTTAGGAATGTGTGTGTCTGTGGCAGGCTTCCCAGGTGACGCTAGTGGTAAAGGGCCTGCTGCCAAGGTAAGAGGTATAAGAGACACAGGTTCGATCCCTGGGCCAGGAAGATCCCCTAGAGGAGGGCATGCCAACCCACTTCAGTATTCTTGCTTGGAGAATCCCATGAACAGAGGAGCCTGGAGGGCTACAGTCCATGGGGTCACAATGAGTCAGACACAGCTGAAGCGTTATTACTAGTATCTGCAGCGAGAATTCATCTAGATGGGTGGGGGAGCAAGTGTGTGCCCATATGGGGAACATGCTTTACGGTGGGCTGGTGCCCATCAGAGGATGAAAGAAAGCCCACAGCAAAGTTCCCACCCACCAGGCCTGGAGCTGGGGAGGGGCTGGGACAGGTGTCCCCCTCCCCGGGTGCCCACCTGGGCCTCACCATGGCCAAGTAGTTATAGTCTGTGGCCTGGCCCAGGCCCAGCTTCTTCTTCTGCTCCTCATTCATGCCTTCCAGCATGCAGTAGAACACGTGGTAATTCCTTTCATCTGGGGCCTGAAAACGTGGGCACAAGGTGTTGGGGGACGGGAGGGCAGCACAGGGCCACTGGGCAGCAGACAATCAGACTATAAACAGTTCACTGTTTTAACAAGTGTCTCATGAAAAAGGCCCCATGGGTGGGTTTCCTGATGGGATCCCAGGCCCTGAGGCAAGCAAGCAGGAACACAGGGACAAGCAAGACTATGCAAAGTGCACCCCACACTCCGCATCCCGAGTCAGGGGTTCCTGTGCAGGGGCTCAGGCCCACCTGGCGACAGACTCGTGACTTCTCCAGCAGGTACTGCTCGATCCTGGCGCCCTCGATGGCGCCCCGCTTGTTGAAGTGGATGTCAATGTACTTCCCGAAGCGGCTTGAGTTGTCGTTGCGGATGGTCTTAGCATTCCCAAACGCTGCAAGGGTAGGAGAGGGTCACGGGTCATGGGTCATAGTCATGGTCAACTCCCCCCCCGCCCCACAGCCACCCTGCTCCTCCCTGAGTGCCCCAGTCTTACCTTCCAAGATGGGAGTTGCTTCCAGCACCTGCTGCTCAATCCACGAGTGCTGCCCACTGATGGCCGCCAGGAACTGCAGGATCAGCTTCGTGCTCTCTGTCTTCCCCGCCCCCGACTCCCCACTGCAGAGGAGACACAGGCAGAGGCGGGACCTGTTACAGCTGCTGTCCCACTCCAGTCAGCTCCTCATCAGTAAAATGGGCTGAAACTAAGGACCTTTCGGGGCTTCCCTGGTAGTTCAGATGGTAAAGAATCTGCCTACATTGCAGGAGACCTGGGTTCAATCCCTGGGTTGGGAAGATCCCCAGGAGGAGGGCATGGTGACCCACTCCAGTATTCTTGCCTGGAGAATTCCATGGACAGAGGGGCCTGGTGGGCTACAGTCCATGGAGTCGCAAAGAGTCAGACATGACTAAGTGACAAACACTTTATTTTCAAGGACTTTTCAAACCTGGGGAAGGTAAAAGGAGCTCAGTTAACTTTCCTTCCCCTCCAGTTATACTGCCACACAGAATGGCATTAACTTTGTCAATGCTCTGTCAATTAAGTAAGCATGTCAATGCTTTGTCCTTTTATCCTCTGCCCAAGATAGAATGGGAACCTGAGATTGCAACTGACCATAACTTAACAGGAGCCAGCAGTAAGGTTGGCATCGAAAGCTAACATGAGCTCTGGTGACATTAATAGAGATATAAGGCCTGGGAAAGGGGAGGTGATTCTCTATATTATGAGGCATTAGCAAGAGCATAGAGCAGGAGTTCTAGGGGCTAAGCCTGGTGCTCCATGCTGGTGCTGGGTGCCCACCTGATAATGCAGCACTGGTCACGGCTGTTGCGCTTCATATTGAAGTAGCAATTGTCAGCAATGGCAAAGATGTGGGGGGGCATCTCCCCAATCTTCTTGTTGGTATACTGGCGGATGTGTTCTGGCGAGTAGATAGAGAGCAGCTGGTAGGGGTTCACAGCCACCAGGATGGAGCCCGTGTAGGTCTGTGGGCAACAAGGAACAGAGAGCTCATCCCTTCCTATGTAGGGGGGCTCTGATTCTAGAAAGCTCTCAGGCTCTGCCCTACTCTATCCCTCTGGAAGTCAGAGCACTGGCTTTGGTGCTGGAATCCTACCTCCCTATGAGGTGGGCAGTGGGGGGTGTGTAGGCAGCGGGCTTCAGGTTAGCATTGGGCCGGCTCAGAGTAGGTGCTTAGAAACATTTAATGAAAGGAGGAAGCAGGGGGCGGGGGAGGGAAGGAGGGTCTCGAAGCCTCAATTTCCTTATCTTTATCTGTAAAATGGGTATAATATAACTGTCTGTGAAGATTAAAGAAGATAGTGGACTTTAAAATTCATAGCACCCTGCAGGTAATCCTCAAAGGCTGACTCCCACCTTTGCCTCCAAACCCTGCACCTCAAACTATGGGAGTAAAATTCACAAACTGGACCTTTCCAGAGCGGAGGAGATGGGTAGGTGAGAAGGGAGTGGAACGAAGCCATCAAGAGCTAAAGGGGCTGGGTGGGCCCCCGTCTCTGCAGCACTGCCCCTGCAGTCTGGGTGCAGCCACCCTGGGTGGTGTGGGCACAGGGGCCAGACACACCTCAGAGAGCCTTCCGGGGGGTTTCCCTCCTTGAGCTCCTTGGTTAGTGCACCTGGGTGCAAAATTTCCTGCTGCGGACCCAGACCCCGCCACACAGGGGACAACAAGGCCTGGTCCTCCTGCCTCCAGGCCACAGTGAGGCTCTCGAGGGTTACTTCTCCTTCTCCGCCCCCCACCGCTCCCCACTCCAACTGTAGAAGGTCACACCCAGCCTATCATTGGTGATGGGTCTATTGACATCTGAGCCCAGATGGGCTGAAGAAAGCTGTGAGTATGCAGGGGAGGGATCAGCCCCATCCATCCCCTCCCACCTGGGGCCACGGGCATCACACCAGAGCCGCAGCCACATCCTGGCAGCCTCAGGCCCTAGGTGGCCATGCAGGGAAAGCGCTGCTGCCAGCACCGCATACCAGGCCAGTGCCCACCACAGGCCCAGCTGTGCCATGCAAAGCGGCCCTGGCCTGAGCGCCCCAGACCCAGGCTTCCTACCAGACACCGCCCTTCTGAGCCCCAGAGGACCCTCCTCTCCCCATCCTGGCTCTTCCTCTGAGTAGCCCATGCCAGAAGCAGCTGAGCCTCACCAGGCCGACCGCCTGACCATGTGCCAGAGCCTGAGCAGCAGAGACAGGGCGGGATGGGGAAGGAGGCTGGAGGGGAGCTGCCAGGCCAACCCCACCGGAGAGCGGGAACCTGCTCTGTGCTACTCACCCGCCCTCCACAGTTGGTCTGAGGTTGGAAAGTAGGGACAAAAGAGAACTCGTCAGTGGGAATGGGGTGATAAGGATCTGCTCCACCAGCAACACCCAACACAGCCCAGGTGAGTCCATTGGGCTGACTCCCCAGAGCAGGACCTGTCAACCTCTAGCCCCAGGGGGCCTCGGCCACTGTCCTCCACAGCTCAGCCCAGCCAAGCAGTGGGAATCAGCTAGATTATGGTCCCCAGGTGGGAGAGAGAGCCACAGAAACATCCCTGTGAATTTAAAATGATGGTAACAATAACCCTATATATGAGACAGCGAAACAGACACAGATGTATAGAGCAGTCTTTTGGACTCTATGGGAGAGGGCAAGGGTGGGATGATTTGGGAGAATGGTGTTGAAACATGTATAATATCATATATGAAATGAACCGCCAGTCCAGGTTCGGTGCATGAGACAGGGCGCTCAGGGCTGGTGCACTGGGATGACCCAGAGATGGGATGGGGAGGGAGGTGGGCGGGGGGGTTCAGGATGGGGAACACATGTACACCCGTGGTGGATTCATGTCAATGTATAGCAAAACCACTACAATATTGTAAAGTAATTAGCCTCCAATTAAAATAAATAAATTTATATTTTAAAAAATCTAACTTAGAAAAAAAAAATCCCTGTGGCAAATCTCTACTTCTCTAAGTCTGTCTGTTCATCTGTAAAAAGGGTATGGTTAACACCCGTCTCGCAAGGCTGCTGTAAAGACCAAAGGGCAAACCTTTGGACAGGTGCCTGGTGCAGAGTTGGCTGTCCACAAGCACCTTCCTTTGAGTATTTCCTTAACAGCAGGTATGGCTCTCAACCACTTGGCCCTTGATTGCCATGTGATCTGAGGCCTGTGTGCCTTCCCTGAGGCACAAGGGAAGGCTGAGAACCACACCCGACTGCCAGGGAGGGAGAGCCTGGGGCCAAGGGAACTCATCCCAGGCTCACAAGAGGGTGCAGGCGGGCAGAGGGCTCTCATTGGGAATCAAGCACAGAGGCGTGAAAGGACAGGACATTTGGGAAGATTGCTAGGGAAAGGTCACCCTGACAGCTGGGGAGGATAAACAGCAGTTACAGAGGCTGGAGGCAGATGCGCTATTTCAAACCCAATGAACCGGTCAACGGGGGAATCAGAGCCAGATCGAGGTGGCCCTGAGGAGAGGCTCGGTGACCAAGCACAGAGGGGCAGTGCCAGAGAGGGCAAGGGTGCACTGAGACACACGAGGAGCCTTCCCGGGGCTGGGCCTGGACCCTTTCTCCCCATTACCCTTCCGTGGCCCTCTCCTCTGCCCACAGCCCAGAGGACCCTCCCGAGCACTAGGCCCCTCAGTCCTCTGCCTCCCGGACATCCCCACTTGATGTCCGCCAGCCTGCCCAGACCACAGCCCACTCTCCCCTCCAACCCTGCTCCTGCTCTGCCTCCCAGCTCAGCCAACAGTGCCACCACTGCCCTTCACCACCATCCTTCACCAGGGCGGGATGCTGGGGGAGTCTCCCCTCCTTCCTAACAACCCACTTCTCTCTGTGGACATGGCCATGTTCCTGGCCAGGCACCTCCCCTCTGGACTCCCAGCTTTTACCATGCCCCCTACAATCTGTCCACCACTGGGAATCTGGGTCAGGAGGCCCCTGTGAGTCGTAGTTATGATGTTCCTCTGAGCCTGCAAGAAGGAGCGGGACTTGCCAAGGTCACACAGCAGATAAGTGGGGAATGGGATAATGGAGGGACCCTGGCACCAGAGCCCCAGCTCTCACCTCCTCACCTGGACTCAACCAAAGCCCACGGATTCACCTGCAAGACTGTGGGGCTGGTGGTAGGGGAGGCAGAAAAAGTGAGGGGCTTTGCCGCTGCTGACAACGAGACTCAGGCCTCTCTCTGCACCTCAGCACGTGTCCACCCCCTTAGGCTCTGGGCACTGCTCTCTGAGCCCCTCTGACCCTGTCTCTCCAAGGGTTCATGGTAAACAGAGGGTTAATGTCCACTCCCCAACACTGGCATTTTGTTAAGTCTCCAGTGATAAAGCCCACCCTGCAGGACCATGGGCTGGGGTAGGGAAGAGATAAGGATTATTCCTGAGTCAAGGACAGAGCACACAGGTCCCTGGGGGCCCCAAGTTCCAGGTGGAGATCAAGGAGCCTCCCTTGGGTCAGAGACACACCCCAGGAGATATGGTAGGAATCCACCTCCTCCTCTGGGAAACCCCTGGGCCTGCTATCCCTGGGGCCTTCCGCTTAGCAGGCCATGGAGACCAAGGTACACATACTATACCAGTGTCAGAGAGCTACCCATCCCATTGCACCAAAAGGGTGACAGAGACCAGAAATGGGGAGGGATTCTCCAAAGGCCGCCTGCCAAAACCTGGATCCCAGTCTCCCAGCTCCGAGACTGGAGCTCCAGTCCCTGCTCAGCATCAGCCCTGCAACCTGTTCCCTGAAAGACCTGGCAATGACCCCTGGCCTCTGGGCCCACCCAATGAGAGGTTGCTGCTTGCTCTTTAGTCCCTAAGTCATGTCTGACTCACTGAGACCCCATGGACTGTAGCCTACCAGGCTCCTCTGTCCATGGGATTTCCCATGCAAAAACACTGGAGTGGGTTGCCATTTCCTTCTCTAGGGGATCTTTCCAACCCAGGAATCAAACTTATATCTCCTACATTGGCATGTGGGTTCTTTACCACTGAGCCACCAGGGTAGCCCACATAAGGGGTACTATGAGGATTAAATCAGTTAATTCATGTTAAATACTTATAACAGTGCCTAGCATAAATTGACGAAGAAGGCAATGGCACCCCACTCCAGTACTCTTGCCTGGAAAATCCCATGGATGGAGGAGCCTGGTAGGCTGCAGTCCATGGGGTCGCTAAGAGTTGGACACGACTGAGCAACTTTGCTTTCACTTTTCACTTTCATGCATTGGAGAAGGAAATGGCAACCCATTCCAATGTTCTTGCCTGGAGAATCCCAGGGACGGGGGAGCCTGGTGGGCTGACGTCTATGGGGTTGCACAGAGTTGGACATGACTGAAGTGACTTAGCAGCAGCAGCAGCGTAAGTTGAAGACTCAATAAACATTATTCATGGTAGCATTCTTCTAGAGATTAAAAATGCTGCCCTATCTGTGTGCTAAGATATCGAACCCATATCTCTTAGGTCTCCTGCATTGGCAGGCGGGTTCTTTACCACTACCACCACCTGGGCGCTAAAATTACACTGAAACAAAAAGATTCATTTCTGCCATATTTCTCAGACATACACAGTAGAGATTAAGAGAAAACTGCTCTAAACCTCACTCATCATATAGTATCAATGCTATAAGCAACCAACATCTCAATCTCACAAAAAAGTTTACTAACCCAATACTAAGTACTTGTCTGACTCAACAGAAGCACACTGAGTCTTTTGGTATATCTGATGTATTCTGAGTATTTGGTATAGTGATCAAATGCAGAATCATGAAAAACATGCATATAACCCCTTCTTCAGAAGTTACTGATTCTTGATGGAACCAATGCTGCCATAGTCTGAACTCACAATCCTACTGTAAATTACTCTGCAAATTGTCTCACACTTGAAATTAACAATACTAACCATTTCCACTGCATCTTGGTCAAAGGGATTCCAGTTCACATTCTCAGGATATCGTGAAAGGACCTTAGACTTGAATGTTTGTCTCAGTGGTGTCTGCTCAAAATTTTCTCCTTCAGTTGAGAGGTTGCTAGGGGTCCTCTGAGGGCTCTGCCTCACTTAGGGTGCCTGGGGCTAACTTACGGCCCTGGGGTGCTGTCCCTCAGGCTCCTGGGGGGCAGACCAGCTGGAGCAGGCAAGCCCTAAGCAGACAGTCAGGGACAAAGCATCCTCCAGGCCCAAGGCTATGAGTGGCCGTGGTAATCTGAGGAAATCCCGGGTGCGTAGGGCTGTACCCAGGGTAACCTAAGCCATGAAGTGACCAGGGTTGCCATGGTTAGGGACAGGTATGGTTTCTGGGTGGGACAATAGCCCAGCTGCTTCTTCAAAGCCCTGGTCTAATCCTACTTCATCCACTCAGTCACAGAAGCATAGAGTCAGCAAGTCAAGGAAACCTCCTTGAGCCCTGCAGCTCTGGAGCGCAGGACCCTGCACCAGCAGACATCCTGAATCTTAGGTCCACAGACTATGCAAGCTGGGCACCTTCCAGGTGCTGTGGCTGGATTTCTGACTGTGAGTCTCTGAATGGGAAAAAGAGCTTAGACACCTCTTCTGGGCTCCATCCTCATGCCCTCCCCACCACTTCCTATCCCTCACCCTAAAATCAGTCAGAATGGTTACTAGCAAAACTTCTAATGAGGCAAATGGCACAGACCTCACGGTTTTCTGGAGAATCCATAAATCTCTGGAATTCTTTTATTTGATCCCATAGTCAACCTAGGTAAGGCCATAACGTCCAGGCTGATTTCTCTCCTGACTGCCTGCTAATCACACACAGAAGAATATTAGTCGCTCAGTCATGTCCAACTCTCTGTGACCCCATGAACTGTAGCCCACCAGGTTCCTCTGTCCATGCAATTCTCCACGCAAGAACACTGGAGTGGGTTGCCATTCCCTTCTCCAAGGGATCTTCCCAACCCAGGGATCCAACCTGGGGCTCCTGCATTGCAGGCAGACTCTTTACCATCTGAGCCACCAGGGAAGCCAGCTAATTAGTCTACTCTTAGAACTTAACAAACCAGCCACTGATCTGGGGAAACTGAACTTCCTGAACTTTTGGGCACTCCAGTGGTTAAGACTCTGTGCTTCCAATGCAGGGAGTGCAGGTTCAACCCCCAGTGGGGGAATTAAGATCTCACAGGCTGGATGGCACATCCAAAAAAAAGATTTACTTATGCCAGACTGTCTAAAATTTTTTTCTCTCTTCTCCCTTTTGAATCCTGTTTTTGCCTTTGTTCTTTGAATCAACCACTAAACTGTGTGCACAATAACCAACTACATGCCTCAGAGTTATCCTCAGACATGGTCTGCAGGGTCCCTGGTGGAGACAGCCCCCACTCAGCTCCTTCCTGTGAAGTTCCCCTCGACAGGAGACTGCGTCAGGATGCGAGCTCTGCAGCGGCCTCCCTGGGCAGGCAGGGGGACAGGCTCCTGCTCACCTCCAGACCCAAGCATCACCCTCCACCCAGGCCTGGGCTAGTGGCCACAGACAGCCCCAGGCCTCTCCTGTGTCCACCTGCTATCCAAGGAGAGGAGGGGGCAGGGAACTGCCAAGAATTGGGGTGTTGACACCAGTAGTCCCGTGGGGTTTCTCTGGCCTGGGCTCAAGTCCTAGCCCCACCCCACTGTCTAGGTGACGCTGCTCATGTCTGGAGGTGTCATCATGTCCTGCCCTCTGGATGAGGGAAGGAGTAAAAGGGGCTTTGTCACTACTAAAGGGCTCCCTGAGAAAGCTGCTGTCTCTGCCTACACAATCGACACACGTCCAGGGCCAGAGCACAGCTTGAGAGCCCAAGGCTGCAGAAGGACCCAGAGTGGGGAGGGGGCCTCCCCAGCTGCTGAGGTGCCACAATGCCAGGGCTTTGGGGGGCCCTGAGAACTCCTTGTTGTGCTTCCTCAGGCTCCCTCAGACTCTCCCGGCCCTGTCTCCCATTCACAGTCCTGACAACTCACTCGCCTGGCACGGTCCTGCCTCGGGTCTTCTGATCATGCAGTGCTCCTTCCTGAATGCCATCTCTCCTGGCATTCAGGAAGGGAACTGGGAGTGAGGCCTCACTTTCACAGACCCTGTGTGACCAGCTCTGCACTTATCACCCCACCTCCCCTGAGCATGACCAGCCTGGGGACCTGCCTCAGCGAGTTCCCTCCAGCTCTTTCTTTGTTGTACATCCACGGCTTCCTTTGCCCCTGAGCTGCTCAGGCCAGAGACAGGCAGTGACCCCAGCGCACAGCTCTACAACTCAGCCTTGTGAAGCCTCAGTTTCCCTCTCTGTAAAATGGGACTATGGGGCTAGATCAGCCGTTCTCAGAGAAGGCTGAGATCCTGGAGGATCCCCAGGATCCTTTCAGGAAGTCCATAAAGCCTTGTCTTTTCTGCCAGCATATCTGTGAGGCCAGATTTTCTTCATACACTTCAGCCAAAACAATATCAAATCAGTGTGGAGGTGTGGAAGAAAATCAGGTTGTCTTCTAATTGAACTGGCAAAAAAATTCACTTGGGTTATATGTAAGATGTTACAGAAGCAAACAAACTTTTTGGCCCACCATAATATTAAGTCAGATACTAAAGATATTTGAATTTGAAAAACTGTAAATCAGTGCCACTCTTCTCATTATTTTTTTTATACTGACAAATGTATTTTCTTTAAAATGTGCTATGATATTCTGTAATGGATTTTTGTGGTTATTTTTTAATGAATTAATAATATTAAATGTCCTGGTTATAATTTGTAATATAGTAAATATCAATAGATACAACATACATAAACAAAAGCTCTCTGAGGCCCTCAATAATATTTAAGAGCATAAGGGGCTCCTGAGGCCAAAAAGTGTGAGGCTCTCTAGACTAATGGTCTCAAGGGGACCATCCTGTCCTGATGGTCTCTAAGCTCACCTCTTGGGATCAACTCAGTCCTGGCTGAGTGAGATGCTCTTTATTTGTCCTCATGAGTTTCAAGGTGAGAAAGCGTGGCATGTGTGTATGACAGGTTCTAGTATCAAGGTTTTGGGGGATTCAGAAGCATGTTTCATCCTCCACCCCCTTCCTGAGGATACAGACCTCCAACCCATCCTCCTCTTGACCTTGGAAGACCCATGGCAGGTCCTGATCCCACCGTAAACCCAGGGAAAGCCACAGATCCCCCATCCTTGGGCAAAGCACCACGCCTGTTGCCCTCCCCTGACTGGTCTGGTCTCCTAGCAGTTTCAGCAGTCTCCCTACAGAGGCACAAGAACCTGTGGGAAAAAATTCCCATTCTGCAATCACAGACCACCCAAGAAAGTGTTAGTCGCTCAGTCGTGTCAGATTCTTTGTGACCCCATGGACTGTAGCCTGCCAGGCTCCTCTGTCCATGGGATTCCCCAGGCGAGAACACTGGAGGAGGGTGCCATCCAGACCAAAAGAGAAGATAAGCCACAGACAGAGCGGCTGTGGGCAAGGGCTGACTCCCTGATCCCCGCAGGCCAGCTGCGGAGGCGGGGTGGGGCGGGGCTACAAGTGGAGGGACGGAAGGTGGGCGGGGCGGCTGGCTGGTGTGGCAAGACTCACGTAGATGAGATGGTCTCGGTATCTAATGAGCAGGTTGCGCAGGATGCCGGCTTCATTGAGGTCCCCCAAGCGGATCATGTCCTCCACGCCGTGGACCGACGTGGGGTGCATGGGCTTGATGTGCGTGGCGTTCTGCGGGGAGATCCAGTGTTCCTGCAGAGATGCACGGTAGCTAACGTCAGCTCGTTCTCCTGGGACACAGGCTGCACTCTGCCAGGGAAGGGTCCCAGGAGGGACGGGAACCCCGGATCTCTGCGACCCCGTAAGGGCCTCGTCCTCTCCTACGGCCAAACACTATCGGTTCTAACAGGTTGACTCCCACGAGTAAAAGTGATACCACCCACCGTTAACCTCCATGAAGTGCTCTTCCTCCTCTTAGGGAATTCTCTTTGCAGACCTTAGAGGTGGGTGGGTATGGCTGGGACTTTGGCCCTACCTTGTGGCCGTCATAAAAGGGATTAGTCTCTCCAGTCAGTTTATAGGATGGAGTGAAAAGTGTAATAACTGGAGTTAGACTTGACTTCAAATCCAAACTCCAGTAAACAGTAGTACAAAAAGTTACTCAGATAGTGCAATACTACTGCACTGCCTGCTGCCACGGAGTGGCAGATGGTTGCACATCTGGGCAATCGTCTCGGCTTGTTCACAGAGCTTGCAAAGCCCTGGTTTCCTCTGACTGTTGGAATCCTCACCTCCCCTCGGAGGCCTCCAGCACCCTCTACTCACAGTCCTCACCTCTCAGAGAAATGGGAATCGCTCCTGTCTCTGTGGTATGGCTACAACCCGAGTCAAACCTCCAAAGACCTCTGGCTCCCTCTCCCTATTCCCAAATGCCAGAACCATAGGAGCCTGAGGACCAGGCAGGAGTCAGGGTTCCCACGGCTGGGTCAGGGCCTCCTCTAGGCCCCCACGCACCCCGGGTCTCCCACTGCAAGGCAGTGGTCACGCTGGGTTACCATTGTGTGAACACAGTTCTGGCCCTGACCCCTCAATTTTCCCCAAGCCTGGGTGGTTAGGTTCCATGTTTGCTATAGCCTGGTTCACAGTGCTTCAAAAAGGGGCCAGGCACAAAGACAGGGCAGAGAATCCCTGATGAACAGATGGCTGACTTCTGACTCCTAGGAACCAATTCTGAATTAAAAGCCAAGTCCTAGTCATGGAGAGACCCCACAAGTCCCCTATTCCAGCTCCCTTACTTCACATGAGAAAACAGGATCAGAAGACCAAGGCCCTCAAAGAGCTCAGGGACAGGCTAGCCACTGCCAATGACTCCAGTTTCCCTGGCATTTCAAGGCACTTGCTGGGCCAGGGGCATTGCATTCCAGGTCAGGCCCTCACACAGCCCTGACGTGAATGGGCTGGATGGTGAGATCAGAGAACCCTCCTAGACTTTCCAATCCCGGGTGGAACATTCCTCTCTTCCACCCCATTTCTTGATAAAAGTTGATCCAGTTGGAAAATTCCCTTTCCCTACTTGGTCCTAGGCCCTAGCATGGGCCAGAGGGGAGAGGCTGCCAGGCAGGCTGTCTGCCTTCCCCACTCGACCCCAGCCTCTGTTTCCATAATTCCTCCGCAGGACACTTCAGCCCAGAGTTAAGGGGTAGCTCAGCCTCCTCAAGACCCGTAGCCCTGTGCATGTCAGTTGGCTCCCTGAACCTCTGTGACCTCATCTATGAAATGGGGATGAGAATAACAATCCCCTTTTCTTAGAGATGTTGGGAGGGTTAATAGATACGACAATGGTCAACTTTTGTTTCACTCCTGCCAGGTCTAAAAAGCCCTAGTACCTGGTAACT
The DNA here is from genome assembly GCF_032405125.1 of Capricornis sumatraensis. Classification (NCBI taxonomy): domain Eukaryota; kingdom Metazoa; phylum Chordata; class Mammalia; order Artiodactyla; family Bovidae; genus Capricornis; species Capricornis sumatraensis. Next base: position 57,222,748 of record NC_091084.1, on the reverse strand, counting down.
GATCAAGCAGTCCTGGGTATTATCACTCTAACGCCTTCTAGTTTTTGTTGCAAAAGAGATGTATATTCTCATTTGTTCCTCTTAACATTGAATCATGGAATTACTGGCCCTGTTTTACAGTGAGGCTGTACACTAGAGAGGTAAAGTGCTCTGCTCAGTTAAATGGCAGAGCTGAGCCTCTCCCCACTCCTTTCCTGCATGGAGAGTCTCCCAGCCGATGTCAGCACCACTCAGGTCAATGTCCACAGACACCTACCACACAGACCAAAGTGTAACCAGGACAGAAACTGAGGCCTGGCCCTGAAGGCATACCAGTGAGAAACAGAAAGGCCTGGGGACACATTTGGGAAAGAGCTGACCTGGCAATGAATTCAGAGAGACAGGGACCGTGTGCTCTGCAGAGGAGGGGAAGAAGGGGTATGTCCGGCAATAAGAATGGCCGGGACAAAAGCAGAGTATTAGCACTTCCGTGAAGATGGGAACCATGGCCTCTCATTCATTCAGCACATCTTCATAGAGAAAATTCTCTGGGGAGAGCTTCGCTGTGCTCCAGGGAACCAGATGTGACTCACCTGGCCTCAGGTTGGGGGATTCTGTGGCAGACAGACAGGTCAAAGATGATAGCTTGGAGGTGGATCAGGGAGGGAATGGGAGTGGGAAAAGGTGGTGAAAGAAGAGGCCAGAAACCGCAGCCCCACCCCCGGGGCCCAGCGCCACTGAAGCAAACGCAGGCCCCATCCTGTTCCCAGCCGGTCAGTCTCATTCCTCCCCACTCTGCAGCCCCCATTCTCAGGGCCTCTGTGGGGGCGAGTGGGAGTGGGTCCCTGGGATCTGATGACACAGATACGGGACACCATCTGACATGCAACATGACCCAGGTGAAACTCAAGCCTGCAGGCAGAGTCCCTGGGCCCCACCCCTGGGGTTCCAGGCTGGTTCCTGGACCTATCTGTGCTGCCAGCCAAACCCGGGCCCCCCTTCCGCACCTGCTGCCTCACAGGGGCTTCCTAGAGGGCCCTGGAACTGGAGCCTCTGGGATGACACTGCAGGCACTCTGCTTCTAAAGCCCAGGGGACAAAAGTGTGGTTAACAGAACCAGAGCTCCCAAGCCGCCACTGAGATGTCAGGAGAGGAAACACACACACAGGGCCGGAGGCCCTGGATCCGGCCCCTCGCGGCAGCATCCCTAACTAGCTCGCTAGTGTGAGAGGTCCTGGGGTCACTCCCTGGACTCCAGTTTCCCACTGAGGTCACAGAGGCTGTCCTCCCTGCCTTTCACACACACTGTGAGGACTTAAAGACAGAACTTGGGTCAAAGGGCTTTGCAGACCCCAAGGCTGGTACCTCTGGAGGCTGCAGGGATAAGTAATAGTGATGCCCCAACTTTTCCATGGCCAGTACTGGGCCTCCAGGATCCAGAGCCCATCCCAACCCCCAACAGAGCTTTCTTCTCCAAGTCACAGCACCCTTTCACTTCCATCAGACTTGGAGGCTAAGACGGGACTCTCTCTATGTCCCCAGTGCCACCCAAAGCATTGGGTACAACCCAAATTATGGTGAACTGAATCTCCCTGGTCCCTCACATCTCTACCAAACCACAGCCTTATACTCCACACCACATTTACACATGCCCCCGCCACATACACACGTGCCCTGCCCATGAACACACATCCCTTCTTCCGAGCCACCCACCCATCTTCTCTAAGACGGGACCCTGACTTTAGACCTTTCCTTCCATCCCCAAGGCCCCACTCTCACTGCCTCTGAAATTTACACTTCCAGTATCCCTTTCCTTCAGAGTCACAAGAGATAAAGGGTTCAACTGTTAGACTGATTCCAGGGCAGCACTGGGGTGGACAGTGAATTCATCTGATGCTGTAGCCCCACAGAACCAGACTGGCTGTTTTCAGAGTACCTCCCCGTTTTCTGAGTCAATAACCCTGTGAGATAGTTGTTGTTATCTCCATTTTACAGAAAGGGAAACTGAGGTTCAGAAGGGAAAGAGATTTGGCCAAGGTTGCATAGCTTGGGCATCAAGTGGGCAGGATGGGATTTGAATCCAGTCTCTCTGACCCCAAAGCATCCCTGAACCTGAGGAGCACCCAGCCTAGTGCCACCTCCCTGCCCCCACCATATACACTCGCACATCCACACAGACACACATCTCTAATACCAGGCAGAATGGACCAAAGTACTTACGGAAATTAGAACAAGTATCATGGGGCAAAAGGGAGGTTCCTTCTCGTGGGGGCTATTGGGAAAGCTCCATGGAGGAAGGGAGCTCTGAGAGGCAGAAGTGGGGCCCAGGAACTGTCTCCACCCCCCTGAGGCCGGTCCCTGCTAGGTCCCTGCATCAGGTCACCGCCAGCCTGTGCCCCTGTCAAGGCATGGGGGCGGAATGGTAACAGGCTACTCACATTGCCTTCATCGTCCACCACCTGGATCTGCCCAGAATCACAGAGCTTCACCACCGCGCCGATGGGCACATCAAACTCCTGCCCGGATCTCAGGTCCATCCAGACGTAGTCGCCCTGTGGGTGCGAGAGTCCCAGGTGAGTGGAGAGGGGGCATCAGGAACGCCTTCCAAGCGGTGCCGTGCCCACCCCCACCACCAGCGGCTCTTGTGTCGACCACAGGAGGGAAGAGAAGCAGCGCTTGTGAAGGCTTGGTGCCTGGTCCTCGGCTGGGCACTTACACAGTGTCGTGCCTGTCCCCAGTGTACAGATGAATAAGCAGAGGCTCAGAGCGGAGAACAGCTGAGACCACGCAGCAGAGCAGCTTCAAACCCAGGCCTGTCCAAAGCCCGCCTCTCCCCAAGGCTCTACATCACATACAGGTACTGTAGACTCATTGAGGTTTAGGCAGAAACACCGAAGCACCCAAACCACTTCCCCTCCATCCTAAAGGAGGTGTTCCCCTAGACATTCAAACAGCCTCCATCACCTCCAAGGTCAACGCTCACAGTCACAGCTGTGACTTCCCTGCAGTGACACTGCTGGGCCCCATACCACACACGGACATCACTCAGCCACACTGTCTCCTGGCTTGTGGGGACAGCCTGATAGTGTCTCTTGGGGGCGGGCAGAGCGTCACATCTGTATCCCTTGCAGCATCCGTCACAGGGCCTGGTTCTCACTACATGCTCAGTGAGCATGCACGGAAGCCACATCTACAGCCCAGAGTCAGCGAACGGATTTAGAAGAACCACCTTTCAGCACTGGCATCAAATACGCATGTACTGAGCACCTACTAGGTACAAGGCACCGATGGATCTAAATGCTGGAGACCAAGCAGTGAGCATGGAGTCCACATTCTAGTTGGGAGGAGCCAGAAAAACACTGAGGAAGTACGTTCGGGTTGGAAGGAGGCAGAAAACAAACAACTGAGCAAGTAATGGTCACTTGGGATGGCTGTAATGTGGTGATGACGGTGATCCCAGTGCTGGAGAATGACCAGGCCAGCCAAGCAGAGATTCAGTGGCTGGGGAAGCCACTCTGTGGAGGAAACCTCTGACCTGAGACCTGAGGGCGAGAAGCAGACAGGCTAGGAAAGAGCAAGGGTGGAAATCTGGGCAGAGGAAATGACAAGGGCAAAGGCCCTGAGGCAGGAAGGAAGGCCTGATAAGAGAGGTGGGCAAGAACCAGGACTCATAGACTCTTATTCACCTGGAGGTAAAAGTTTGAATTTTATTCTAACCTTAATAAGAGTCTTCTTTTTGGGTGGTTCCCAAATTCCCTAGAGGGTAAAAGAACCTGGACATTCTAATAAAAATATCAAGCGGCAGTTAGAAATCAGCCCATGGGAATGGCCCCGTGGAAATAGCTCTGGGCTATGAGACTGGGTTTGGGGACCTGCTTGGGACCTCAGACAAGTCCCTGACCTCTTTGAACCTCAGTTTCCACATGCTGCAGTGAGGGGTGGGCTCGTTGAGTACCAAAGCCAACTTTGGTACTGTTTGGTCACTGTTTCAGCTTCCTGTTCCCATCAGAACCAGCTACTTTTCAGCCCCAGCTGACACTATGAACTTCCCTTCGTGGGAGGTCAGCACAGTTAGAAACATGCTAGCTGCAAGCCCAAGCTTTCTCCCAGAAAAACTAAGAGATTTTGGAGAGCCTTAGGGAGGAGAGGAGAACTCGTGTTTGCTGAGTGTCTACTGTTGCCCAGGCTGTATGGTTGCTTCCCATAAACTGCCCTGTTTAAGGCTCACGACTGCTTTAATCCCAAATCCAAGCTATGTTTCCTGCCACACTCCTTGCCCTCTCTAAGTGCTGACCCAGGACCACCGGACACACCCCTGCTCAGGCTGTTATGTTCCACCTCCCCACCCTCATCTTTCCACTGAGTGGACATTTATCCAAGAGCAAATAGCAACTCTTCCCAACCCCTCCTCACTGCCCCACCTCTTTGCTCCTCCTCCTCACCCCCTGAAGAGGTAGTTCAGTCATTTGGAGCACATTTGTGGAGAGCCTGCTGTGGGCCAGTTTCACTCCAGACTCTGGGGACAGAGCAGTAAAGGGAAAGCAGAGGGTCTAGTAAGGGGAGCCCCAGGTTGATGCTAGATGAGGGGGCACTCGGAGGATGTGGGCGGCGGGCACATAGGGCCCCGTGAGCCATGGACGGAAGTTGGACTTTAAGTAGGACAAGAAGCTATTGGAAGATTTTGAAGCAGGAGAGGTTGGCACGATGCATTTACGTTTTTGAAAACTTCATCCTGAGAAGAGAACCCAGGCATTCCTCCAGACTCCAGGGCCCCTGGGCTTGCCCCTTACAGCCTGCACCAGGCTGGGTCATCACTGTGTGTGCCCACTCCTCATTAGCCTGCAGCCCCCTGAAGGTGGGGCTGATCTGAGTCTTCCATCTGTGATTCCCCAGAACCAAACCAGAATGTGAGAGAGTGTGTGTGTGAGCATGGGTGTGAGTGTGTAAGAGGGAGCACATGACAGAGTTCGTGTGTGAGAGAGAGAAAAGGAGAGACTACCTGATTCCCGGAGGCTGGCAGTGGTGGGCAGTGGCACCAGTGCCAATACCCCTGCACACTCGGTACCCCTGCAGCAGGCCAGGTAGTGACTGACACGCTTCCCTGGAATTAACCAACTCATTGAACCTCATGACAATGCTTCGACAGAGGATTCCACCTCTACTTCACCTCCTCAAAGAGGTCAAGACCCATGCCCAAGGTCACACAGGTGTTCTGTGGTAGAACCAGGAATGAAGCCCAAGACTGGCAAATTCCAAATCCAGTCCTGTCTCCCAACACCCCACCCTAGGGCCCCGCCCTGAGCCCAGTTCTGTAAGCAGAACAGGAAGCACTAATAGGGATCCTGCCTAGAGACACTCATAGGATAAGATAGTGAAGTCGCTCAGTCATGTCCGACTCTTTGCGACCCCATGGACTGTAGCCCACCAGGCTCCTCTGTTCATGGGATTTTCCAGGCAATAGTACTGGAGTGGATTGCCATTTCCTTCTCCAGGGGATCGTCCCGACCCAGGGACTGAACCCGGGTCTGGAAGAGACACTTAGTGGACCCAAAATGCAAACTGGAAGCTCCAGCTAGGGGCACCAAAGCAAACAGAAGTGACTTTAGAACCCTCCTTGCCAAGGACTGTCATCAGGAGGGCAATGACTTGATTTTCTCTTCTCTTGACCTGAACTTGAGGAAAGAAGCAAAAACGGCAGCTAAGAGGCTTCCAAGAAGACTCGGGGGCCTGAGAACCTCTGAGAAGACAGTTCCCACTGTCCCATGGAAAGTACCTGGGACATGAGAATGCAGCTGGATTGTAAGGGTCCCCATTTTACAGATGAGGAAACTGAGGCACAGAGAGAGAAAGTGATTTGGCCACCGCCACTCATCAGATCAGTTACTCATGACACTGCAAACAACTGCAGGGCAGAGCCCGATCCCACAACAAGGTGGGTCAGGAAATGCTGATGGGTGAAGGAAGGAGGGGAGGAGGGAAGATATAAAAGAACACGACACTTTTTTGAGGGGCGGGAGGAGAGGAAAGGAGCACTGGACTCAGGTCTAACCCCACTGGCTTCTCCCCACAACCGGACTCCAGGCAGCCCGTGACTGCATCTGGCCCCATTCCTACAACCCTACCACCCCATTGTCTGGAGAACCCCACTGGGGAGCTTTCCCCAAATCAAAAGTTCCATTTGTGAGACTCTTGCCCCTGCCTGGCTGTGTAAACTGGAGAAAGTAACAGTGTAAACTGTGTAACAGGGTAAACTGTGTAAACTGGAGAAAGTAACAGCTTCTCTACCATCGGATGAGTGGCTCCCAGCCCCTACACAGCAGCTTCCTAGATGGATTTGCCCAAATGTCCTCAAGGGCACTTCACACCCTAGCCCACATCCACCACAAACACATGGTAAAGAGTTCAGGATTCAGGTCCCAGTTCTGCCATCAATGCTGTGTGACTTTGGCTAAGTCTTTCTGTCTCTCTGGGCCTCAGTGTTCCCCAGCCTTAAAATGGAAGGAGTCAGTGCTTGGAAAGATAAGAGACCCATGCAAAGAGGAGTTGTCCTTGATGTCCACTTGCCTTTCCCCTAGGCATGAACCCAGGATCAGATCAATGCTGACTCCCCCGCAAGGCCTTAGTCTCTTGTGTCTCCTCCCTCCCCTGCGGAAGGGTTTGAGGTTCAGTCGCTGTTTGTGAAATGAAAACGAGTCTGTTTTAGGACATGTCCCCCCTACTCCCCCCACTTAGGAGCTTCCCTGGTGCCTCAGCAGGTAAAGAATTCCCTGGTGCAATGCCGGAGACCGAGAAGAGGGTTCGATCCCTGGGTGGGGAAGATCCCCTGGAGAAGGGCATGGCAACCCACTCCAGTGTTCTTGCCTGAAGAATCCCATGGACAGAGGAGCCTCGCAGGCTACAGTCCAAGGAGTCACACAGTCAGACATGACTGAAGACACAGAGCACACAGACTGCTGCTGCTGCTACTAAGTCGCTTCAGTCGTGTCCGACTCTGTGTGACCACATAGACGGCAGCCCACCAGGCTCCCCCGTCCCTGGGATTCTCCAGGCAAGAGCACTGGAGTGGGTTGCCATTTCCTTCTGCAGTGCATGAAAGTGAAAAGTGAAAGTGAAAGTGAAGTCGCTCAGTCCTGTCCGACTCTTCTCAACCCCATGGACTGTAGCCCACCAGGCTCCTCCGTCCCTGGGATTTCCCAGGCAAGAGTACTGGAGTGGGTTGCCATTGCCTTCTCCAGAGCACGCAGGCATCCCCTCCTTTATCCTCAAAATCACTCTGGGACACTGGTGGTCTTAGCCCTGTTTTCACAGGCAGGAAAGATGGTCCAACTGACTTGCCAGCGGGGTGGGTGAGTAAGGAAGTGTTCTGTTGCTAACCTTCAGGGAAGGAGGGGACTCGCAGGCCACGCTTTCCTTCTACCAGCCAGTCAGCCAGTCCACAAATGTCCACCGAGCTGCCTCAGGGCACCTGGAGGCGCTCCCTGCTCTGGACCGGGGCAAAGGCAGGGAATCCCCTTCTGGGCACCTCCCGTTTTCCAGCTGCAGAAGCTCCCGGCTCAGAGGGGAAGCGAGGGGGCCAAGTGCACGCTAGAAGTCTGTGTGCACCCTGGGGTTTTGCGACCCTGCTGCCCGCCCGGCTTCTAAAAGGCGCGTCCTCCCCACTCCGGCCCGGAGCTCACCGGCAGGACCGCGTATGTCTTCAGCGTCTGGTTCAGGCTGCGCACCAGCGCCCACTTGCCCTTGCCCGACTGCTTGTCCCGCGCCTCTGCAGGGTCGCTGGGGTCTGCGGGGTCGGCGGGGTGGGCGGGGGGCTCCATGGCGCCGAGGACCTGGTGGCGGCCGGCTACAGTGGCAGCACGTCTCGGGCTCCCTAATTCACCTAATCCCATGCGCGCCGGGGAACCCTAAACCCAGCCATCTGCCGTGGGCCCATGGCAACGGCGGCTTAGGTGACGGCTGCGGGAGGGAAATGGGAGGGGGGCCTCGGGCCGCTTTGCCCCCTCCCACCCTGGCTGGACCCCGACCACCTGCCATCACTGGGGATTCCGGGCTGGCCTCACTGGGACCTCAGCCTGTGGCACCCAGGAACCAGGCTGCAGGGCTGGGCATAAAAGAGGCCCCTGGAACCTCACCTTGACTGCAGCTTTGAAGAAAATCAGTGTATTTTCTACAGAAAGAAACGTGGGGATGTTTTGGAATAGAACACAATACAATTAGTGAATTTTTTAAGACTAAAGGTGAGCGGCATCAAAGATCTTTCTGGCCCCATAACTGCCTCTGGGGAGTGAGGGTGGAAAGAAGTATTGAGGTTGGAGGGGGAGGGGCCTCTGCGAGGAAAGCCTGGAAGAGTCTGTCCCTGGTCCTCCCCAACCCTCCCAGGCCACCCAATGGGCGACCTCCAGCTCAAAGAGGAGGCACTGAGGCCTACAGGAGGGCAACCCCTGGTCCCCAGGACAGCTAGACACCTCTAAGGGCTCAGACTCACCCAGCAATGGGCATCAAGTCCGGCTCCTGTGTCCCGGCCAGCACACAGGCTCCGCTCCATGCTGGACTGCAAGCCACAGTGGCCACCGTCCACTGAGAAGGCGTGGGATGCCCAGGCCCTGCGACTCTCCTACACCTGCCTTCTCCGCTCTCCCTGCTTAGCTTGATCTTCCCCCTCTTTTCTCCTACACACTCTTCAAGGTCTCATTTTTGGCCCTCAGCGTTGTCTGGAATTCTGGAAGACCCAAGCTTCTGCTTTAGACAAGCAAACGAGGGTGGGGAGCAGGGGGATGGCAAGGAAAGAGGCGGCGATGCCTCACACAGAACCTGGAGCTGCCCCTCCGAACCTGACCTTCCTTCTACCCCCACCTCCTTTCCAGCCTTGAAGACCCAGCGCTCTGCCATCCAGCACATGGCTGACTGACTGCAGTGAGTCCCAGCTACTTCCTGGGCCCCCTCAGGGACCCTGCTCTCAGGGGTCCTTCCCCAACTTAAGCCCAGAACAAGCACACCTAACCTTCCCTGCCCGCCCACTCAGGGGAGTTCATGGAAACAGGAACCAGACCCTAAGACACAAAGGGAGGGCTGGGGAATGGACTTCTATCCTTCCATCTGTCCATTTAACCAACCTTCACAGGCTCAGACTAAGGCTTAGGGGATACCGTCCTCAAAGCTTCCAGCCTGGGGGATGGACAGACCCAGACACAGATAAGGATGGTACCACCAGATAAGGGACAGTTTAACCCTGGAGAGACAGGATAGCATGGCTACCAAGAGGCTGGACTCTAGAACCAACACCAGTTTAATGCCGGCAAGGCCATTCAAATGCTGTAGGACCTTGGGCAAGGTCCTCAACCTTTCTGCGCCTTTGTTTTCTCATTAGTTCAATGACAGTTTAACAATACCTCAGGAGGTGCTTGCAAGGATGAAACAGGCTGTGTAACTCAGTGCCTGTTAGAGCAAACGCTCTATGAGTATTAGTTATTATTAACTAGGCAAGTCATGTTGTTGTGGTGTTGTGATTTTTCAGGCAGACATGAAGGGGAAGAGTGTTCCCGAAGAGGGGACAGCAAAGCACAGAGAAGCAGAGGTAAGAAGGAAGAGATGGTAAAATAGGTCTGGTTGATGGAGAGAGGCCCCCTGAAAGAGAGCCAGTAGAGGACTGAGAGGCTGGCCCTCCCTGACCCAGACCCGCTGCTCGACCCCGGAGTACCCAGGCCGCTCCTGAGCTGAAGCCTGGGAGGAGGCCCCTTCCCTGCAAGTTGCATGCACTCCAGGCCTGGGAGGCAGGTCTCACGCCGCTGGGGCCCTCTCTGGTGTCACACCAGCTTCCCTCCCAGAGCCAGGGTTCCTGGCTCCCCGAGCCTTGTCTCTGGCTGCCTGGTCACACAGGACGGGGCCTCCCAGGAGTGCGGAGTGCTCCACCAGGAAAGCTTCACCTCCACCTCCCTCTTCCCACCCCACCCCAGCCACCAAGGCTCCACTTAGCCACGTGCCCCCTGGTCCCCACCCTTCCCTACCTTCTTTTCTTTACTCCTTTTGCACCTCACACATACCCACAGTGCCGCTGTCACCTCCACCATACCACCGTATGGTCCAGTTCTGACCCCCCTCCTCCCAATTTTAAATATGGGGAGACTTTGGTTCAGAAGGGGTAAAAGGGAACTAACCAAAGATGCATAGCAAGCTAGAACAAAAAAAGAAAAAACCTTTCAGGAAATACTTATGCCAATTGTCATCAGCGAGCGATGTCAGCAAAGAGTAGAGAACTCTGCCAAGAACTCTTCAGAAACACCAAAAACCAGCAAAAATTGTCAGTCAACTTTACTAGAACTCTAGAAAATATGCCAAGTTGACAGTCACCACAGGAACACTTGAGGAAGAGAAAGGTGACTGAAACCCAGCAGGAGAACTTTGTGGTACTTCAACCGACTCATCCTTCTCCCACCTCCACCTTGAGGATGGCAGCCTGTATCCCTGCTGGGGGTTACTGGGATCAGAGGGAGCAGAACAGACCTTCACATCAAAGAATTATGGTGGTTTTAAACTGTCTGGGGACTCCCTGAAGGAACAGTGCTAAAAGCTTGTCTTTATTCCCCAAGTAGGAACACCCCCAGGGTGGAGAAGTAGCTACGGAGGGCAGGGGTGCAGCAGGGGTCAAAAACATCCAAAGGCAAATGAACTATCCACTGCCTTCTAGGGGAAAAAAGAAACCAATTGGAGCAAACAATAGCTCCAAAAAAAAGCTCAAAATGCCAGGAAGAAAGACAGAATGAGATGCTTCAGAGCAAAAGGGCTTTGAAAAACATATACTAGGGAGTCTAGAAGACCATGTACACACCCAGGATTGGACAAATGTTCAGAGAAAGCATGAGATGACCATAAGCTCTCACCTCTGATTGACTTCAGGCTCCATGCAGACAGGGAATAAAGGCTAAGGCCGAGTTGTAAATGACCTGACAGGGTGTTAAAGTCACACCCAAACACACATGCACAGCCCAGCTGTAAAGATCAAGATTTTCTAGTTTTGGTTTTTTTTGACTTCTGGTGGTTTAGAGACTTCAGTGACCACACACAATAGAGAACGTAGTCATCATAAAAATAGTTCAGAAAAGTCATTAAACAAAACAACAGTTCACAAACAAACAGCAACAGCAAACCCTGAGGAGGCGGAGAATCTGAATTCCAGAGTTATCACATTGTAATAATCAAAATGTCCAGTTCTCAACAACAACAAAAAAATGAGAGTTCCAAAGAAATAATAAAATATGGCCCATTCACAGGAAAAAAAAAAGAAGTTGATAGAAAATTTCCCTGAGGAAGCCCAGACATTGGACTTAATAGACAAAGACTTTAATCAACAGTTTTAAATATGCACAAAGGACTGAAGGAAACCAGAACAACATCTCACCAAGTAGAGAATATCAGTAAAGAAACAGGAATTATAAAAAGGGATCAAATAGAATTCTGGAGTTCAAAAGTAACTAATATGAAAAATTCAGTAGAGATGTCATCAGCAGATTTGAAAAGGGAAAAAGAAAAATCAGCAAAACTGAAGATACTTGGAGATTATCCCGTCTGAGCAGCAGAAAAATAAAAAAGGATTAAGAAAAATGAGGAGATACTAAGAAACCTACAAGATACCATCAAGTGGATCAACATATGCACAATGGGAATCCCAGAAGGACAGGAGAGAGAGGCAGAAAGAATATTTGAGGATATAATGACCCCAAACTCCCCAAACTCGATGAAAGATATGAAAATCTACACATCTATAAAGGTCAATAAATTCCAGGTAGTATAAACTCAAAAAAATCCTCACTGAGACACACTGTAATCAAACTGTCAAAAGACAAGGACGAAAAGAGCATCTTAAAAACAATGAGAGAGAAATGACTCGTCATATACAAAGGATCTTCAATATGATTAGCTGCTAATTTCTCATCAGAAACCGTGGAGACCAGAAGACAGTAGGATGATATACTTAAAGTGCAAAAAGGGAAAAAAAAAAACCACACATTTCAAACAACAGTTCTGTGTGTGGCAAAAATATCCTTCAAAAGTGAAAGAGAACTTGAACTTCCTGGTGCTACAGGGGATAAGAATGCACCTGCCAGTGCAGGGGACACTGGTCCAGTCCCCGGTCTGGGATGATACCACATGCTGTGGAACAACTAAGCCCACGAGCCACCGTTCTGAGCCTGCACTCCAGAGCCTTAGAGACGCAACTGCGGAGCTCCTGTGCTGCAACTACTGAAGCCCAAGAGCCTGGAACCTGTGCTCTGCAGCAAGAGAAGCCCCCACAACGAGTTCAGGTAGCACAGCGAGGAGTGGCCCCCCACTGCCGCAGCTAGAGAAAGCCCTCACGCTGCAGTGAAGACCCAGCACAGCCAAGCTGAATAAATAAATAAATCATTGTTTAGAAAGTGAAAGTGAAACTAAGACATTCCCAGATAAACAAAAATTGAGGGAGTTTATAGCTAGTAAACCTGCTCTATAAGAAATGCCAAAAGTAATCGTTCAGGCTAAAATTAAATGGCACTAGACAGCAACTTGAGCCATACAAAGCAATAAAGAATCCAGTAAGGTAACTACAAAGGTAAATATAAAGGCCTGCCTTATTGTTATTTTTGTTTTGTAACTCTGCTTTTTTCCTATGTGATTTAAAAGACAAACGCATAAAATAACAAATCTATGTTAATGGGCTCATAGCGTATAAAGACGTAATTTCTGACAGTAACACTATAAAGAGAGAGGGCTGAAACTGTATAGGAGCAGAGCTTTTGTATACTACTGAAGCTACTTTGGTGTTAACCCCCACTAGCTTGTTATTAAATGTAAGGTGTTAATTATAAACCCCAGTAGAAAAAAATCTGTGTACTCCAGAGTAACTGCTAGAGAGAGAGAGAAATGAATGAGAAGGGAACCAAAACAGTAGAGTAGGGAAAAAAAGACAAACACAAAATAGGAGCTTGAGATTAGATACAGTAGATATGTACTACTATATATAAAACAGATAACCCAACAAGGACCTACTGTATAGCCCAGGGAATTGTATTCAATACTTTATAATAACTTATAAGGGAAAAGAACCTGAAAAAATATATGTGTATGTCTGTATCTATGTGTAACTGAAGCACTTTTCTGTGCACCTGAAACTAATGCAATATTGTAAGTCAACTATACTTCAATAAAAAATAAAATAAAATAAAAATTTTTAAGTCATCATAGAGGAGTTGGGGGGAAGATATGACATACAGAAAAATAGCAAAATGGCAGAAGTAAATCTAAATGGAAATGAATTTAACTCTGTAATTAAAAGGTAGCAGTTGGCATAATAGGCTAAAAAAATAAAACATAATCCAACGATATGCTATCATATCTATAAGAGACTCACTTTTGATCCAAAGACACAAATAGGTTGAAAGCGAAAGGATAGAAAAATATATCCAAGCAATAGTAACCAAAAAAGAGCTGGGGTGGCTATACTAATATCTGACAAGATGGACTTTAAATCAGAAACTGTTACAACAAAGAAAAACATTATATTTTAATAAAAGACTTACTCCAACTGTTACCAACAGTCCACAAATTTATCTTCAAACTTCACTCTGATCTATGAATCTAGGCTAAGTACATCTAGTCCCTCCACTGGCCTCACCATCAAGCCAGAAATCATATCTTACTTAAGCAGAGCAGCCTTCCCCGAGGTCCTCAAAGAAGCAGGTTACATGTACCACGGATCTCAGGGTTCTCACAAGCACTAGCTAGCCTTGCAACCTGGGGCAATTCCCTCTCCCTGAGACCACAGTCTCCCATCTGTAAGTGAGGGGCTACCACAATGCCTCAAAGCCTTCCCTGATGCCACCACCCCCCACCCACCCCGTATCACAGAAGCCTCCCCATCCCCAAGATCCCTTCCACCCCACTCTACCCCCGCCTCCCCCAGGACTCCTGCTATCACAGTTCTGCTTACGAGGCACCCTTGCTGTGTTTCAGAGCTGTCTCCCCCTTTGGTCTGGAAACTCCTCCAGGACAGGGAGCAGTCAGTTTATCTCTGCATCCTTTGTGCCCAGCCTGGTATAGAGAAGGGGCTGAGTGCCACTTTGCTGGGTGGGTGAGTGAGACTGTGGCTGGAGGAAGTGGCTCCTGGCACACTAGGAACCTCCAGACACTCCCCCCGCCCACCACCGCTACCACTCCCAAAGCCATCAGCATGATGGGTCTGCTCAGACTACCACAGGGTCCCTAAGAAGGAGCTCATGCTCAACAAATGTCACTCCACCCAGCAGGGCAAGTCTGAGCTCCTCCCCTGAGCCCTGTGCCCGCTCCTTGTGCCACACCCCTGTACCCTGCACAGCAGCCCGCTTGCTGCGTGCTGCCCCCCTCACCAGCGTGGCTCCCCATCCTATCTGGACCTGCCCCAGCTCATGTCTAAATTACTCTGTCTGGGCTTCAATTTCTTCACCTGTGATATTGGCACAAAGATCCTTATGTCACTGCCTTATGACAATAAAATGAAATCAAGAATGGAGAGTACCCAGCATATAGTAGGACCAATGTGGATGCTACTTAAAGAATTAGAATCCTTAGCAAATGAATAAAATTTTTTCCTTAGTGAAGAGATTTGGATTCTTAACACATCTTTATGAAGATGTTTTCGGTGCCTGGTACTTATGGGGGCTCTACACAAAGGCTGGGATGGGACACTCTACATATGGGTCAAGAATCATCATAGTCTCTGTGGTCTCCTCAAAAATTTATCCCAAATAAAGTGGAAGAGAGAAAAGAATGGAAAACCCTCATACACAGGAATGCTATTAATATGATTTTAGTAGTAGTCATTGTGGCAGTTAATCTTTTTTGAGCTGAGTCCATCACTGAGCAAGCATTGTCTAGTGTTATCATATTTCATTCTTAAATATCCCTTTGAGGCCTACCTATCATTATGCCCTAGCCCTTCAAACCAAATGAGGGTGTAACCACAATCATTCATTCATTCAGCACAGAGCTCCATCTTTGAGAGGGCTGGTACCAGGGCTGAGAGGCAGTGCGGGGCAGGATGAAGGCTGTCCCCCATTTCTGGGCTCACCAGGAGGCCCCAATAAGGTAGGGGAAGAAGGTGGAGTGTGACCAGACTCTACTGTGGGCAGGACAGGGCAGGGTCCCAAAGGCAGTGGTCACAGTGAGGCCTTAGAAGTCAGCCAGGAGATAGGAGACAAGTGCTCCGGACGGGCAAGGGGTGGCAGGAGGAGGGAGGGGGACCTGGGAGGCAGGTGAAAGAAGAAGCACTTTGACTGAACCCCTCGGGGCATTCCATTTTCTCAGCAGTCAGGCTGGCAAAGGAGGTTTTTATCCTTGTTTTGACAGATAAGGAAACTGAGGCTCAAGAAGGCTGAAGGATGCACTCAAAGTCCACTGACTTATCAATAGCGAAGCCCAAGATGAGCTCAAGGCTATGTGCTGGCTGTCTCCCAGAGCTGGGACCTCACTCAGGACCAGAGAAGTAACAGGAATGTGCTTTCTGTGTGAGGGGTGGGCAGAGCCAGGTTCAGGTGAGGTGGGCCAGGGTTTGAGGGCAGGTTGGGGGAGGGTGGCCAGCGAGACAGAGATCTCCTGAGGGAAAACGCCCTTGGGGGCTATGGGTGACCCAAGCCTTTCCTCTGGAGTCTGCAAATGTCCCCATTCACCCATCTCCGCCTGCAGCTCAGTTCCTGGCACCCAGCCAACACTCAGTGATAGTGACCTTCCCTTCTTTCGGTGGTCTTGGCCATCTCTGACAGTCCTTTGAACAGATTCTCAGGCCCAGGGGCTCTAGAGGGGGTCTCCTCCAGCCCCAGGACAGAAGTCTGTCTCTCCCAATCCTACCTTCTCACACACAAATCCACATACTCACACTCAAACACGCAGCTGCCAGATGAGGCTGCCCATTGGTCCCAGATGGTCCTGGAGGACATGAGGCCACTGGCCAAGCCCCCAAGGGCACACCCTCCCCCAGCCCGGGGGCCTGGTGCCAGGCCAACCTGGCTCAGGGCCCACATTCCTGGCTCTGGAGACCAGGAGCTCATTAGAGCTTTGGGCTGGTCACGGGGAAGGGCTGAAGGTCAGAGGCCACTGTGACCCTGGGAAAGAAGAGGGGCTGGAGGACTCAGCTAGAGGCAGCACCTCTGCTTCTTCCGCAAGTCACCCAGGGGCTGCAGCACCAGCCATGTCGCCCCCGCCTCACTGCTCCCCAGGCAGGCTCAAGGCCCTTCCGGGCCTGGCTTCAGGAGACTTGCCAACCTCCTCTTCTCTTTCCCCAAGAGTTTTCCTACATTTGGGCCTTTACTCATGCTGTTCCACTGCCTGGAATACCCAGGGATTTGGAGATAAATATAAATAATTTCTGACCAGTGCGGTGAGTCAACGAGAAAGGGAGGCCCCAACAGACATCTCAGAGGGAGAAGCTCTAGACTGGGCCTGAGAGAGTCAGGAAAAGTTTCACACCTGGACTTTGAAGCATAGATAGGAGTTTTTCTAGGGCTGTTCCTGGCATAGAAGGATGAAGGCCCGTGGGGTGAGGGGAAGCACTCACCTGTTGAAGAATCACCATTGTCCTTGGTCAAATGCTCCTGCTGCCCGCCTGGCCAGACACGATTCTGCAGAGGAAGAGACCAGAGCAAGCCTCTGAGCAGACCAGCCGTGGAAGCACTGGGCCTGCCTGGGGTCACCTGGGCTCTTCCCAAAGCCCCAGCCCCTCCTCCCTCTGGGGAACTCTCCCTGGCTTCTCTCCCTCTGGCCACAGCCCAGCCTGTGTGACCTGAGCCTCTGCCACCGTCACCAGCTCCCCTGCCCAGAGCAGCTGAGCTGGTCTCTCACTGCTGTTATTCAAAGATTCCCAAAGGGCTCCTGAGAAGTAGCAAGTGCAGCCCTGTTCACCCAGACATATGCGCAAAGGGGCCCAGAGGAGGACCAAGACTTGCCAAAGGTCACACAGCAGGGCAGGGCAAATTCAGGACTAAGACTTGGTCTCTAACCACCCAGCTCAGGGCTGCCCCAGGAGTGCAGGAGACCGGCCCAAGAGGAAGGTCAGACTGGGCATGACCTGCTCATGACAGCCCCTGCCTTCAGGATAGTGAGCCTGATCTCTTCCATTTGGCGTTTAAGGCCCAGACTGTGCCTCTCAAGCTTGCCTCTCTGCTTTCTTCCTGCCCTACCCTTGCCCTTAGGCCATCCTCAGCACTCACTCTTCCTGAAATATGCCAGCCCTTTTCATACCTCTTGGCCTTTGCATACTCTGGCCCCTCTGCCTGGAACTCAAATTCCTACCTAGGTTTCAGGGCACCTCCTCCAGGAAAACTTTCCTGACCATCCCCAGGCTGCCAAGAGCTCTGATGTTTCCCTCCGTACAGCCCTGACTAAATGCATTTGCTGTCTGGTCAGGGTCTAACCCACCTCTGCTTCCAAAGTAGGGGAGTGATCCAGGGCAGGGTGTGGGGCTCAGCTATTACCTCATACAGCCCAGGGCCAGATCCATGGCCAGCTCAGGAAGAACTTGTGGGGCTGAACTTGTGGTGATCAATGTCAACCCCAGCCCATAGGCTCTGGCATGAGGCCCCTCTGGTCCCCCACCTGCCTCCCAGGATGAGAGGATGAGCATCAATTTTTCATAAGGTCCATTCAGAGGCACTGGGGCATTTGATCCTCTGCCCATGACACTGTCTGACACCTGAGCCCTGACCCCTGCCCTGGGGCTCCAGGATACAGCAGGCACACTGTCTTTCTGGAGACTGCACTCGGCCTGGGTGCTTGGCTGGGAAGAGAATTCAACAAGGACTGCCCAGCTGTGGTGCTGGGCCTTCATGGCTTTAAGGGGGTGGAAAGGGGTTGTTGAAAGGGGGTAGAATTTAAGGGCCACATGTAAGGAAAAAGCTACAAAATAGACTTTTTTTTCCTAAAAATAAAAACTAATCCCTGTTCAAGTTAATTGCTTTTTTTAAAATATAAATTTGTTTCAATTGGAGGCTAATTACAATACTGTATTGGTTTTGCCACACATCAACATGAATCCGCCACGGGTGTACACGTGTTCCCCATCCTGAACCCCCCTCCCTAATTGCTTTTTAATTGACAACAGGGAACAGAGAACTGATTGTACATGTCCATGGAGGAGCAAGAATACTGGAGTGGGTTGCCATGCCCGCCTCCAGGGATCTTCCTGACCCAGGGATCAAACCCGCATCTCTTATGTCTCTGGTACTGGCAAGCAAGCTCTTTATAATTAGCACCACCTGGGAAGCCCTTACCTGTCCATACCTGGTGCTCAATTCTACCTGGTCCCCATAACACCCCTGCCTGGTGGGGCTTCATCTCCCATTTCACAGATGGGAAATTTAAGGCACAGACTAAGTGACTTACCCAAGGAGAGAGAGAAAGAGATAGTGGCTGAGAGAGGCCTAAAGAGACAAAGAGTCAGGGGCAGAGGACTCTCTCTGCCACTCCTTCCCCCCACCCCCTGCATGTCATTCCCAGCCTCCCTTCCCATCCCAGCTCTTGTCAGAGAGATGGCAGGGGGCCCAGACCAGGAGCAAGTGGGGGCAGTAGCTCCAGGTGGCCCAAGCCCCTGACTCCCCCCGAAATTGAGCAAACCTTTCTCCCAGTGCCCAGGAGAGTGAGCAGCCCGTCCTTACCTGGCTTCCAGCTGCCCGGCACCCGCACTGCAGCTGCCCCCTGTGAGGAGGGCTCAGGAGGCTGGGGCGGGGGGCCTGGGCCAGCCTGCAGACACACGCCCCCTCCTCTTCGGCCTCACTCTGGGCCTTGCTCTGGGGTCGCTCTGGGTTTTTCACAGCATGACTCTCTCTCTCCCAGCCTCTCCCTTTCTCTCCCGCCCAGGACAGCTCTCTGGCCAGCCCAGCTGCCCTCTCCTTCCCACTCTGGAGCCTTCCCCCGGGAGGCGGAGTCGGAGGGCCCTCGAAGGTCTGGGTGTCGTGACATCAGCCTGGGAGGCGGGCTGTGCCGCCCAGGGCCCTGGCAGGGAGGACCAGCCACCCCGCTGGGAGGCAGGGTCACCGAGGCCTTTCTCAGCTGTGTGGCTGACCAGTGTGGGGCCAGGCCCGGGGCCCCTCACCTCAACCTCAACTGCCTCCTATCATTTGCAGTAACACCGCCACCTGCTCTCAGGAAACCTCGTTCTGATCCTGACTCGGCCACTGATTTGCTGGGTCGGGGCCCTTGCCTGCTCTCTGCTACGCCTGGTTCCTTCTCTGCAAAATGGCTGTGAGAGCAAAGGACCAGCAAGCAGGGAGGGAGGTAGCGAGCCCTGCCTCCTGGCCCTTCCTCCCTGCCCCCAACACACTGCCATTGATTGCCTCAGGCCACTTCCCGAGGACTCCCCTCAGAGCTGTCCCCCTGAAGCTCATCACTTCACCACTGACCCACAGCTTGTTCTTGGCGGGTAGGGACGGGGGTGCCTGTGGTCACTCACCATCCAGGAAACTTTCTCAAACCAGCTGACTGTGCGACTCAGGCAAATTGAAGTGGAAAATGTGATTTTACAGTAGGGGAGGAGAGTGAAAAAGGAAAAAATAAAGAGTGTTCGCTATTAGCGTCAGGAAAGACAGTGACACCCAGGACTCCCCGCTGGGACCTGGCCCTTGCACTTCAGGGCCCTTAGCCTGCAGCGACCCTGGCAACCACCCCAGACAAGCAGGCCTCTCCAGGGCCGCTTTGGCCGGGATGGAGGGAGGAGCTCTTTTGATTTCTCTGTTAACTGGGATGTGCCTGAGGGAAGGCGCCACCTGGCTGCCACCCACAGGATGGTGTAGGGCACGCGGTGTGGAGGGGGAAACCAGTGGCCCAATGGCGCCCCCTGGAGAGCAGGGTTGAGCATCCAGCCTGTGCCTGGAGCAAGTGGGTGGCAACACTGGAACCCAGCCTCTGTGGGGGCTGGGCCCCCTCAACCTGCCGACCCTGACCCCCGAAGACCCCTGGCTGCAGGAGTGTATTTGACCAGGAGCCCATGATAGGAGCTGCTCCCGGACCCGATCCCCGCTGCTGGACTCCCACCTGCCATCTGGGGAGGTTCCTCTTGGTACGTAGCACCCCCCTAATCATCTCTTGCCAAGCGTCCCAGAGTGGGCGGGCAATGGGTGTCAGCCTCACACCGATGGAAAAATTGAGTCCTGGAGAGGAAATGGTGCTCCAGGCAGAGTGCAGGGATGGAGGGAAGCAGTAAGGAAGGGGATGAGGGGTCGGGCATGTGTTTCTCTCCAGACGCGGTGTAGCTACACCTCAGAACCCACTAGGGTCCAGGCACTAAGCTAAGGTGGGCACCTCATTCACCATATACTTCTCTCCGTCTTAGGGGGAAATATTGGTCTTAATTCAGTTATTTCTCTCTTGTTCCCCTCCCTCAACCCAGTCACAAAGTTCTGTCCATTCTATCTCCATAACGTACCCGGTTTCTCCTCACTGCCAGCCCTGGCTTTCTGGCTTGAGCTGCCAGCATCTTCCCCCCAACAGCCTCCACTCTGGTCCACCCCCCATCTGTGCCCCCACAAGCCCATCTTTTTGGCCTCCTTCACGCAACTGCCCCCAGCAGGCTCCCACACCACCTCGCCACTCATTCTGTGCCCCTCCTCAGTCTGTAGGCTGCCCCACAGAAGGCACTGTGGCTGTCTCCCTGCACCCCCAGTGCCCAAAACAGACGTGGAAGAAGGCCAGGGGAAGGGACAACTGAGTGATTCCTATGACAGCAACCCCAAGTCCCCCCTGGGTAGCGAGGGAGAGCAGGGCCCAGCCTCAGCTGCAACTACCTCATGCGACTCTCAGCCCAGAGGACAGTCCCCCAGGCCCAGGCAACGTCCCCTTCACTGTCATTCCAGGAACAAAGACACAGGCAGGCCTCTCTGGAATTGTGGTAACATTTATTCTGAGAACAGAACAGGTCTCCACTCACCTGACCCTGAGCTCGGCCCTGAGGGGTGAGTCAGGGTGGCACGGAAGTCACCCAGGTGGCACCCAAGTCAGGGTGGCACAGAGCAGGGGCCCCACCCATCTTCAAATGGGGACTTGAGGCCCCCGGGAGCTGCAGGGTGCACCAAGCAAGCAGAGCAGCTGCTCTCCCCACCCAACCTCCAGCCCCAGCCTGAAAGACCTCCATCTTCACATACCCAGGCCCCAGGACCTTCTGGGACCCAGATTATCACACAGCCAGGAGCCAGCCTGGCCCACCCAGAAGGGTGGGAGCAAGGGCAGGACTGCTGAGCCAGTTGTTTGAGAAGGGGGCAGGGGACAGTGCCCAGCCCCCAGGCAGAAGTCCATGCAGACCACCCAGGTGGCCCTGGGTTCCCCCGTGGCCCAGGTGCACGTGGCTGAGCAAAGACCCACGTGTGGGCCCCGGAATTCCCAGGCTGGCTTGACTGGCCCTCACCTCTCTATCCGACTCTCAAATCTTCCTTTCCAATAGACATTGAGAAGTGGCGATTACATGACCGTGTATAGTGCATACGCATACAGAGATACACAGAGAAAGGGTACTGTTTTGCCCTTATTCAGCACTTGTTAGGAAGAGTGCTGACAAATGAGAATTATTGGCCCCACTTTGCAGAAGGGGGAAATCGAGGCACAGGAGGTTTAAGCAACTTGCTCCTGGTCACACACAAAGTCCTCACCCTAGGCTCAGGTTCAGGAAAAGGAATCCTCTTGTTCTCCTGGTCCTTCAGTTCCCGGCCCCTCCCATGTCCCAGGACCAGGACACAGGGGCAGAGTGGGCCGGAGTAAGGAGGCAAAGTCAAGCATCCAACAGATCCAGCCAGGACAATGCACCGAAGAGCCAGATCTGGAGCCAAAAAGTCAGGTTTCCCTGAAGGAATTCCCAGCAAGGCCACAGGAACTCCCCATCTTGAATCAACTGGACTTTTTCATTTATATCACCTGGTCTGGAGCCCAAAAAGAACACAGAAGAGACCCAAAACTGGCCACAGCCCTAACACTCTAAGAACACAGCTGACGCCGGTTGGCAAAACATCCCAGTACAAACCCCTGTCTTCTTCATCCACCTCCAGACCTCCTCTGAGAAGGTATGACCTCGCCCACGTCCCTCCCTAAGCAGATCAAAATAAAATCAGAGGATCACAGGAAGTGGAGTTTAAGAAGAAAAAAGGGGTCAGGCTTTCAGTTTTCCTTTAAAAACCCCTGGTTAAAATTGAGAGTTAAAACGGAAAGAATATAAAACATTGAGGACTAAAAGGAGCATTTTGGTCCAGGCAGCAAGAGGGTTATGGCTCCTCAGCCGCGTTTTTGGGGGGAATGCTGGCGGAGGTGCCTCTGGTCAGGAAGTGGATTTACCATCTCCTGCCAAGCGTGATGGGTGACCTGAGCCCTGCAGGATGGAGACCACCACCCCAGAGCCTCTGCCCCGAGGAAAAGCCCAGGTCTTGCAGCAGAGTGTGCCCTGGGAACATGTGCCCCACGCCCCCTCCACCTGCTGGCCCACTACACCAGACACACTCCTTCCCACATCAGGGCGGTGGGGGCAGGACACCCTTCCTCGACACCACGGCCACCGCCTCTCCAGGGACCCTAAGCCAGAGGCTGGGAAGGAGATGGAACCTAGGAGAAGGCGACGGCAGCCCCCCCGGGCATCTGCCTCCGAGAGGACCTGAGAGCGGGCGGACAGGCCCAGGACGGCCTCCAGGCCTCGCGGGGCTGTGGGGAGGGCCTGGCTCCGTCCAGGGCCGCACGGACGCTGTTTACTTATTTGGCAAATCCCCTTTGAATGAATGAACGACAGGCAGGTGCGTGGGTAGGACTGGAGATCAGACAGATGTCACCTGCACACTTCTCCAATTCCAGCCTGAGCAGGAACCCAAGAGCCAAGCAGCCTTTCATGGTGGCTAGAAGGTGACAGAGACAGCAAGTCTGGGACACAGGGGCAGGCCCTGGGGACACGTGGGACAAGGGTGGGCCTGTGGGGATGTGGCAGTTCGTGTGTAAACAAGTGACATCTTGGCACTCCGTTGGCAGACAGCAGGGCCTTGGGAAAAGGTTTTCAATGGACAGAGTCCCTTAGCCATGGTGGCAGTTGGGGTAGGGGGCGCTATTTTAAGTCTCAGGCAAGAAGACTCCTCCATGAGAAGGGAATGCTTTGGGGTCCTTGGGACACTAAGGCCCAGAGAGGGGCAGAGACCTCCCAAGGTCACACAGCAGGTCAGTGCAAAGGTGGGAAAAGGACCCCGGTGTCCTGCTCCCAGGCTGGTCCCTGGCCAGGTTGGGGACATGCAGAAGGTGATGAGAGCTGCAGGTGCAGGTAGGTTTTCGGGTATCAGACGGCCGTGAGGGAGGCACTGCTGAGCACGCGCACGGCAACGGTGCCCGGCAGGTCGCTGGGCTGCCGGCTGTTGCGGTCCCGGAGGTGGAGGGTGTGCAGGGCCTGGAGGTCGTCCGCGTTGGCTTTCAGGTGCACCTGGCCCAGGAACTCGTCTTTCAAGACTCGGTGGTTCCAGATCTGGAAAGAGACAGAGGATGGTGCAGGGTCATCGCTGAGGAGAGGAGTATGAGTCTGTGTGGGTGCAGCAACAGCGGCAGAGCCTTGAGTCTCCTTCCTGCAGCGCAAGATGGGCCAAGGAAAAGGAGGCCTGCACTGCCTCTGCCTCACCAGGGACCCTGGGCAGGGCTGCGCCCCTTCCGGAGCCTCTGGCTTCCTCCCATCCATCAAAGCTCCCTTCCATGTATAAAGTCTGTCACTATTAGCTCTGCTGATGACCTTGGGTGACCTTGGACAAATGATACACCCCCTGCTCTGGTTTCCCCATCTTTAGTATGAAGGTTGGATCAGTGGCCCCTACGGGTCCTTTCAACCCCAACATCTATGGGTCTGTGATTAGATCCAGTGGGACCCAGTGCAGTAGCTTCCCCAGGGTCCCCAGGCATTTGTGTACAGCTGGTTTCTCACCCAGAGAGATGCTGGCCTGGGTCTTGGGGACAGGGCTTCCTGTCAATGAGCTCAGAATCATGGCCACCTTGGCCTGAGAGGGTAAGGAAGCACACGTCCAGAACCCTGGCTTTCTTTTTTTATTTTTTAATTTTGTCATTTACTTATTTTTGGTTGTGCTGGGTCTTCATTGCTGCACGGGTTTTTCTCTAGCTGCAGCGAGCGGGGACTACTCTCTAGTTATGCCGTGCAGGCTTCTCTTTGCAGTGCCTTCTCTTGTTGTGGAACACAGGCTCTAGGGTGCTCAGGTTTCCGCAAGTCTCAGCCCCCAGGCTCTAGAGCACAGGCTCAGCAGTTGCGGCACACAGGCTTAGTTGCTCCACAGCATGTGGGATCTTCCTGGACCAGAGACTGAACCTGTCTCCTGCTTTGGCAAGCAGATTCTTTACCACTGGACCACCAGGAAGCCCCAAGACGCTGGCTTTCTGATCCTCTGCTCTCAGGCAACAGCCACCCCCTCCATCTGCCACCTGGGGAATTTAAGGAACAACTCCCAAGGCTTTGGGGCAAGGTGGGCAGAGATGACCACTGTCTGTGGCTGGGAGACTGACCCTGCTGTGTCCCACAATCACTCCAGCTTATCCACCCCATTCACCCAGCCCACGGAGGGGACTCCAGGGCTCCAGGAGGGACAGGCAGGAGAATTCTCAAGGCCACACCAGGTCAGGCACAGAGCAGGAACAAGAACCCAGCGTTCCTGGGTCCCTGTGGTCCCTGCCACACTGAGCTCAGCCATTCTGAGCGGGGAAACATGAGGCCAGGAGCCCAGGAGGGACACCAGACAGGATGGCTCACCTGCACAGTGATGGGCTGGCTTGGCTTCTTGCGGTAGAAGACGCCTTTCACATCATACTCAGGTGTCGAGGTGCCCTTCTGCACGGCCGAGCGGACTTTGTCCCCCTCACACTTGATGATCACGTAAGAGTTAGCCCCTGTAAGAGGGAGTGGGCAATGGGGTGAGGGTAGGGGCTGGGGCAGGGCCCGGATGAGACAGAACTCTGGAATCAGAAGCCTGGGCTCATATTTTCAGAAGGGAGACCAGAGCCTGGCCAACTCCCTAACTTCCAGAGATAAGAAGGGGTACACTGGTTATCTCTGGCCTCCATACCTTTACCAAGACTGTTCCCCCTTCCCAGAGCACCAGGTTTCATACCTTAACATCTCCACGACCTGTAGAAAGGCCACTTCCTCTAGGAAGCCTTCCCTGAACCCTCCCTCCCAGCTGCCTGATCCTACATCTGACTGCCCCGCACACTGAAGACTGCCCACGGGCAGGTGGCAGAGCCTGCTCCGCTCAATGTGCCCAGCTTCATCCCAAGGCTGGGCCCAAAGTGGATGTCAGGAAAGCTTTCTCATTCAGTAAGAGCAGGAGAGCTATGGAGGTTGTCTGTGGCTGGGGAACAAGGGCTGGGGGCTTTCTGCAAGCTCACCTGTCGGGGAGTCTTTGAGACCTGCGGCCCCCAAGACGTGTACCTGGGTCACCTGCTGGGGATAGCCACACAGGGAGCTCCAGCAGGTGCGGGGAGGCTCGTCCAGGCGCAGCTCCCTGGTGTGGAGCAGAGAAGAGGTGGGAGGTGATGGAGAGGAACCAGGAAGGCAGAAAGTCAGGGGATTCGAGAGGGCGAGGCAAGGGCAGGAGCAGTGCTGAGTCCACGCAATGCTGGACTCAGGCAAACAAACCCCTGTCAGCTTCCTGCGGCTGCATCCTGACCCAGGGGTATCCCCTCCTCCCCCAGGGAAAAGCAGTGTGCTATGCGTTACACAGTGCCAAGCACTCCGCTGGGATGGAGCAGGTATTGTTTCTAATCCTCACAAAGCCCTGAGAGCTAGGTAACTATTAGGCCCATTTTACACACTAGGAAGCATCAGGCTCACTGGGCTTCCCTGGTGAATCAGATGGTAAATAATCTGGCTGCAAATACAGGAGATTGGGATTTGACCCCTGGACTGGGAAGATCTCCTGGAGAAAGGAATGACTACACACTCTAATAATATTCTTGCCTGGAAAAGTCCCATGGACAGAGAAGCCTGGCAGGCTACAGTCCACGGGGTCTCACAGAGTCAGACACAACTGAGTGACTAACATTTACTTACTTAGGCTCACTGGGGAAAAGGGCTTGCCCACACAGCACAGACTGGCCGGACCGAGGTCCACTCATTCCACAGGCTGCCTCCCCAGTCTGGGATGTGGGACTCTGGGCTGCCTACTAGGTGCGAGGGCAGTGCGGGGACGCACAGGGATGCACCGAGGCAAGCTTAGGGGTGGTTTCAGGGTCTACCTAGTAGGACTCTTCCACTAGCTGCATGACCTTAGAAACCCACCCCCAACCTCAATCCCCCATTCTGATCTGTAAAATGGAGGGGTCAGACCTCCCACCCAGGGTTCAGGAAAAGCAAACAACATGAGTGAAAGCTTCTTTGTAAACTGTGAAGAGCTGTGCACACGTGAGCAGCTGTTCCTTCACGTGGATGAGAGAGGCTGGGATAGGGAGGAGAGAAAGGCAAAAGAGATGGGTGCTGAGGTCAGCCCAGGGAGGCTGGAGGCCCAGGCTTCATGCCTGGGACGACACTGAACATGTCTGGGCTGCATATGGTGGGTCAGCCTGGAGTGGCCCTGGGCCTGGCCAACCCTGGCCCCCGGCTGGCCCCCACGCACCGGCAGTTGGAGGGCACGTCAGTGAAGACTCGGAGCAGGAACTCGCCAGTGTGGCCTGGCTCGAAGGTGGTGGGGATGATGACGTAGCGGCCCTCGGGCTGCTCCGTGCGCAGGAAGACGCTGCGGGAGTTGATGTAGATGGAGCTGGCGGCCCGGTGCTGCAGGCTGTGCATACGGTACTGGCGGTTCTCCTCCACCTGCCAGGGGTGGAAGCACTAAGTCTCAAAGAGCCCCCCTCTCATCCCACCCTGCATCTCTCATCTCCGCCCCCCTTGATGACCAGAATAGGCAAAATCTACAGTCAGAAGTAGACCAGCCTCTGCCTAGGGCTGGGGGGCCGGTGGGGGGGCCAGGTGGATAACACTGGGTAATGTCGACTAAAGGGCCTGAGGTTTTTTTTGCAGGTGATGAAAGTGTCTTAAAGTTGATTGTGGTGATGGCTGCCCAACTTTATGAATACACTTTAAATAAGTGAATCATGTGGTCTGTGAATTATATCTCATGAAGCTGTTGGGGTGGGAGGCAGTGGCAATGGGAATCCCCCTGGTGACAATGTCCGTGGGGTTTCTGGCATCATAACAGAACCAAGTAGCACTGTCTGTCTAGGTCACAGCATGTGTCCAGAAATGACATCACCAGCTTATAGGATATGCTAGACCATTTCATTCCTGGAATAAGCACCATGATAAGCTACAGTCACATCAGCAAAGGTCATGCCACGTCAAAGTCACAATATTAGCACACAGGGAGTGTCCCAACACACTGACATGTCATAATACGACCCAGCATACCAAAGGCCAGGGCCTCAACTCAGGCCATGGATTTAACAGGTACACATAATTTCACTGGGTTCTTGGTGTCTGGCAGGCCCACACTGTCCGTCTATGCTGAGTGTCATCACACACGGGGCATCACAACATGTGGAAGGTCTCGGGGCCCGGGCCAGGGAGAGGTCGGTGGGAACCCTACCTGGCTCTGCCCAGGATGCCTCCTCCCAGTGCCCAGCAAGGCCTCCGACTCAGAGGGCCCAGAGCCCTGAGGGAAGGAGCAATGTGGGGCCTCCCAGAGCCTAGCCCCAGCTGCCAGCAATCCTCCCCTTTCCTGTCCAGACAGCCTGTGGTTCTGGGGCAGGAAGAGGTCAGGCTGCAAGTTCCCATGGGGCCAATGCAAGGCAGGCTGGGCATCTGTGGGGACCGAGACAGGACCCGTGTCACAGCATACCCAGGGCATCAGCCAACGTGTCCAGGGTGACACGGTGAGGTCAGAGGCCAAAGTGTTCCAGAAAGTTCTCCCCCAGGCCCAGGTAGCTCAGACTCTCCTCACCCAAAGCAGGGGTGCAGCTGGCCTCACCTTGTAGATGTCGAAGCCAATGGCCAGATTTTCACCCTTGCCATCCCGGCGGGTGGACTGTTTTGGCCGCTGCTGGATGCAAATCAGCACTTCATCTTCTGGCTTTTTGACATCAAAGATGTACTGTGGGTGGGGCAGAGAAAGAAGGACATGTAGTGAGACCTTACCCAGGAAGATGGGCTAGCTGGCTCCAGAAGCTGTGTGTGCTTGGGCGAGTCACATCACCTCTCTGAGCCTCAGTCCCTCATCTGTGAGACGGGCTGACAATGCCCAACCCTGCATGCGGGGTGGGAGGACTTGGGGAAATGATGGATGCTCAGCGTCAAGACTTTAAGACTTCATTGAGCAGTTGGTGCTCAACGAAGGCACACCAGGAGTGAGGACTAGGTGGGTTCCAGGGTCATGACCAGGGGGGCTGCAGAGGAGGGTCCCTGTGGGGAGTCAGCCTGGCTGAGTTCCCCCGGAAGGAGCAGCACTGTGTGTGGAAACGAGGGATCTGAGCCTGAGCTCAGCCTCTAAGTAAAATGTCCCTGTAGCTCTTGTCAGGACACTCATTAGTCCTCCGGGCCTGTTTCCTCGTCTTGACCATATGCAGGTCAGATCATGAGGTTGGGGGTGACAGGACCACCCAGACATGCCCATCCAACCCCACTGTACAAACGGATGTGCTGAGATCCACAGAGGGACAGGGATGTACCCAGGGTCACACAGGAGGCCATGGCAGGACTTTGGCGGGGGCCCCACAGCTGCTCGAGGGGCAGTGGGTGGGGGTCCCCAGGGAGGCCCACCTGCGGGTTCTGGAAGAAGGTGTCCTTGTGGTTGATGCAGCCCCCACTTCGGTTCTGCAGTGGGTCCTCGTGCCGCGTCCAGGCGCCACGCAGCCGGGCCTCCTCCCACGTCTTGTGGATGCTCAGGTAAGATGTGTTGATCAGACGGCACTTGATGATATCCGTGAAGTAGCGGCACAAGTCCTCAAAGGTCATCCTGGGTGTGGCAAGGGGCTGAGCCGGCCGGGCCCCTCCCCGCCAGCTACCCACCCGCCCCACACCCTCTGGACCATGGCCCACACAGCAAGCGCAGATGTGGCTTCACAGGGACCCTTCACGTCTCCTGTGGCCTCAGTCTCCTGCTTTGTAAAATGGGCATCAATCTAACAGCAGCTGCCTACTTCACAGAGTTTGCACAGGAACTAAGCGATGCAATAAAAACATGTAGTACAACTTCTGGCAGAAAGGAGTTGGCCAAGGCTGGCTGTTACAATCATTACTAATACGAATGACTGATATGTACAGCCCTCTACGGTTTCTAAAGCATATTTCCATCCATTATAGTCCACAGCTAGTGGTATGAACCCTTGCCAGGTGAGCTGCAGTGACCAGGATGCTGCCACCCCTCCAGGAGCCTGGGTGGGAGGAGGGGAAGGGCCCACCCCCCTTCAAGTGTGCACATACTTGAGAATATGCACATATATGCATCAAGGGTGAAGATATATAAGAAAGGCCTTATGAAAAATTCTTTCCATTCCCAATGAGGGTTTTCTACTGCTGTTTTAATTCAACTGGCCCCTGAGCCAGACTGGGCGAAGTGGATCTCGTCCACAGGAGCCCAGACCAGAGGACCTAGCGGGGCCCCCTGCAGCAGCTCTCCTGACACCTGCAAGAGGGGACCTCACTAGGGTGCCAGGATCACTGCCATCTACCTCTGGGTCTGCCTGGAGCCCTCATAGCATCTCCCACACACAGGGTACCCTGTACCCCTCCAGGAAGTGGCTCTATCTCCAAATAAAGTGTCCTGCTGAAGACAGACACTGAGCCTAGAATACAGCCAGGGCTAAACGTAGAATTAATGAATGCAACGGTGAATGAATACAGGAATCATGAATATGCTCTTTAACCCAGGCTGTTATGATCTTCCCAGCCCACCTGCCTTGCCTTCCTGAACTCACTCTCCCCAAACCCAAGCATCCTCTGTTGCCTCTGGGCTGGGTCTCCACAAGGCTCCTTTGCACCCTGAGTCTTAGCTCCTCTGTGAGGCCTCTCCTCTTCCTACCTGCTCTTGGCATCAGGCAGCCATGTGCCCTACGTCCTCTGGTCAATTGCCCACTAGTACCTGGTCCAGGACCCTGGTCTACTTGCTGAGGGCTCCACCTGGGTACCAGAGCAGCCCAGGGTCCCCTGAGGTGGGAAGCGGGGAACTATGGGGACAAAATGGTCCATTCTGCCCAATTCACTTCACAGAGGCAGAAACAGGCCCACAGAGATGCCGTGACATGTCCAAGGTCACACAACAAGTTAACCATGAGGCGTTGGCTAGAGCCCTGACTCCTGCCATCCTGTCCAGTGCTCCCTGCCTGGCACACAGGAGGGTCCCCTCTCAACCCTGGACACCTACCCTGGGCAAGGGCACACTCACCAGAACTCGCCGTCATCCTGCACGGTCACACCCAACTTCTCCCGCTCACTCTTGCTCACCTTCTGCCACTCCTCTGAGCTGGGATGTGAGCACAGGGAGGCAAGAGGGGAGAGGATCAGAGGAGGAACCCCAGCAGAGCCACCTTGGCAAGGGACAGGAGGCATGAGGGATGGCTCAGCAATGCTTCCATCAGTGTGGATGGTCGGGGGCACAGGGCCATGCCCAGTCCCTCTCCAAGAAGCCTTCTCTGCCCACTCTTGCAGGTAACTGTGGGCTGCCAGGACCTGGGGGGTCTGGGAGCCAAGCTTCAGGCTCAGGGAGAAGGGGGAGCTGACTCTCAATGAAGGGAGCTCCTTCAGTGGGGGTCTGGGCTCCACTCCTCTCCTGGCCTCACCAGGGCCATGAGCCAAGCACAGGGCAGTCACTCCCATTCCCGCCCCTGGTGGCCTCCCTTCCTGCTTTCCTCACTCTTGCACCAGAGGGGTCTCTACATCCCCTAAGGAATCAGCTCCTCCCCACCTGCAGACCTCCACCCACACTGAATCCACCCCCAGCCCCCTCCAAAGACAGTCTTCTCCTAATGTCATCTTCCCCCACATCCTTCAAGGCCCCAGCCCTGGCGCCACCTCCTCCAGGAGGCCCACCCTGGCCTTGCCCAAGCCCCCGGCCCTCGGCCCACCCACCTGGGGCCTGCCCTGTGCGTCCCCTCCCACCGCCCCACCCACTCCCCGCCCCGGGCCTCACGTGTCACTCCAGGGCCCGTTCCACTCCCGCTCGCCCCAGGGGTTGCGCAGGCGGATCATGTCCAGCTTCTCCGACTTGAAGAAGGCCAGCAGGCCGTGGCCCAGGCGCACCTTGCGCACATCCGTGATGGCGTACGCGTGGCCCTTCACCAGGCCACACGCCAGCCGGGCCTCCATGTCTGCCGCTGTCACTGCCTGTGGGACACAGCAGCTCAGAGGCGGGGCCTGTCGGGCTCCAGCGGGAGCAGGGGGCACACCGCCCCCTACAGGACGGGGCGGGAATGGCAGCGCCGACGACCTTCCTCTGCGGTTAGGGACTGACCTGGCATTCACAGCCCTTTACAAAGCCTGGGACCTGCAGTGGGATAGGCCCACAGCTGTGCTGGAGTCCACTAGCACTGATGCAATTCTGCAACCTGGCTGTTAAAACATTAGCTCGACATCAGCCATGGTGGGAGTATTTACACCACAGAAGTCAGCCAATCAGGGCTTTTTAATTTTCCAGATAGTCGTTTTATCAATACACCGCTTGGTCGGCCAAACATGGGTTCAAATTCTGCTTGAGACCCCGCTTTCCCACCCAAAATACGAGCAGTCAGTGAAATAAGACGATCCTCTCGCAGCTCCCGGGCCTGTGCCAGCAGGCGGAAAGGGCTCCCTCCCCTCTTCCAGCCGCCTCATGGCTTGATTGTTTCAAAGCTTGGCTGAGGGACCCTCGAGTGTATAGACACCCATCTCTCCAATACGAGAGGGCCAGAATGGGGTGCTGGTTGAACAGTGTGGACAAGGCCTTAGGGCAGGGGGGACCTGAGGCTTGTGCTGTCCAGCCCTGGGGAGGGGCTGCACCCTCTAACTGCTCCCCTCCTCCCATGAGGCTGAGGGTCTGATTTATAAGCCAGCCTGGGTAGGGGTTCTGCCTGGGAAGCCATAGTCACCCCCAACCCCAATCAGGTCGATGAAGGGTTGTGGGGGTATCCTCTGGGGCTTGTTTCTGTGTGCTCACCTTGATGGAGGCACTGATGAGGCCTCCCCGGCTGTGCACTTTCAGCACACGCTCAAAGAGCTGGTTCCTCTTGGCCTCGTCATTGGCAAAGTCACCCTCAGTCAAGTCAATGGGCTCAGAAACCCCACCTGTGAAGTCCACCAACGCATCCGCCGTGTTGCCTCCATCCAGGGCCTGGTAACAGCCTGCCAGCCTGGAAGAAATGTGGAAAGAACTCCTAGCTCACATTCCCCAGCCTTATAGGGGAGATTTCTGAGACTCAGAGAGGTCAAGAGAACCACTAAGATCACACAGCAGGTCACAACAGAGCCAATACCAAAACTCAGGTCTCCAGCTCTGAGGCCAACATCCATCCCATGAACCATACCATTTTGTCACTCAAATTCCCCTTTGCCTTCACAGCCTCATCTTCAAAAACAGGCTGTCTAGAAATCCAGCAATTCTTTTCAAAATTGTTAAAAGTTCATATGTCTTTTTACATATCATTTCTGGATGACTAACATTATTAATAACAATGTAAAACTGGAAATCATCTAAATGTCTAACAACATTGGGAATTGATTTTAAAAACTAATGCTGCATCTCAACTCTGGAACATTAAGCAGCCATTAAGCAAAATGCTAAAGGAATTCTTACTGCAGGGAAAATGCTAGTGCTTTCTTGTAACATTCAAAAAAACAATACAGTCATATTCCAATTATGTCTAAAACGTATACAATAATTCATTTCAAAAAGATTAAGCATCTACTCCAGGTGGCACAGTGGAAAGAAACTGTCTGCCAATATATGAGATGCAAGTTCTATCCCCGGAGTCAAGAAGATCTCCTGGAGTAGGAAATGGCAACCCACTCCGGTATCTTGGCCTGGAGAATGGACAGAGGAGCCTGGCGAGCTACTGTCCCTGGGGTTGCAAAGAGCTGGACACGACTGAGCAACTGAGCACAATACCACATGGGCAACATGTCAGATGCTAGAGACACACCTGTGGCTCCTTTAGGGTCAAGGTCTTAAAGGCAGAATACTGAATGTGAATGTGAGAAGCAAAATGGGATATATGGCAAAACGTCCTTCCATATACCCACAGAACACCAGCAGAGGTTTTGCAAAGTAACCAACAAACCAAAGAGGCATCAAAGATTTTAGATGAGCTGCCAGTGGTGGAGGAGGGGGTGGGGAGAGGGAAGGGAGGAAATGGAGACATGCAGAGGGGGTGGGCCTTGAGGGGATGATGTCATGCTGTCCCGAGCAGAGGAGCTGCCTCATTTGTTAATCCAGATGGCCCAGAACTGGGAAGGGGAGAGCAGCGGCCTAGGAGACCATGTAGGAATATGGGAGAGTTTTATTATCCCCTGCATGGCTTTCTATATTTTTTGGATTTGCTGTAACAGATACATATTCATTTTATAATTTAAAAAGTAAACAAACTTTAAAAAGAAAACAAGCATAAATTGTACAGCCCTCTGTGGAAAACAAGTTGGCCGTTACTCAAAAGTGTAAACACAGGGACTTTCCTGGTGGTCCAGTGGGTAAGACTCCAGCTCCCAATGCGGGGGGCATGGGTTCAACCCCTGGTCAGGGAACTAAGAGCCTGCATGCTGCATGGCACAACCAAAATTAATGAACAAATAAATAAAAATACTCTGCAAATTTTTTTTTAATGTAAACACAGAACTACAATATGACTCAGGAATTCACGTCTAGATACTGGATTGGCCAAAAAGATCATTCAGGTTTTTCTATAACATCTTACTGAAAAAACCCAAATGAGCTTTTTGGCCAACCCAATACACATTACATAGACCTGAAAGCAAACACTCGAACAGATATTTGCACACCAGTGTTCACAGCAACACTATTCATAATACTAAGCATGTGGAGACAACTCAAGTGTCTATCAACAAACAGATAAACAAAACATAGCACACACATACGACAGAATACTGCTCAGCCATAGAGAGGAGCAGAGTTTAGATATATGCTACAACACAGATGGACCCAGAAAACATTATGCTAATTGAAATAAGGCAGACACAGGAGGACAAGTATTCCACTTATATGAGCTACCTGGAATAGGAAAATTCATTGAGAAAAAAAGCAGAATGGAGGTTCCCAAGGTTGGGAGAAGGGATAAAAAGGGAGTTATTGTGTAGTGGGTAACAGAGTTTATGTTGAGGATGATGAAAAACCATCACCGTCTATACTGGCTACAGACAGTGATGATGGGTACAAAGCATTGTGACTAACTGATGCCACTGAACTGTACATTTATACATGGTCAAAATGATAAATATTCTATTTTGGAAAATTTTTTTAAATAATAAAATCTTTTTAAAAAATAATAAAACTTTTATTTAAAAAAAAAAGAGCAAGCTTACCAAGTCACTGAGTGAGTCTCCCAGAATGGGAGGAGAGGAGCTTGCACCTAGGAACCTGGTGACCACCAGGGGGCGGGTTTGCTTTCTTAAGATTAAAAATGGAAGCTTCCTTAATGGGTTTGTTTTTGATGATGGAGTTTTTGTTTTTTCCCTTTACATTTACACACACACTGTGTGTGTCCCAGGAGAGGGACAAATGCATCTGGAAGGAGGAACCAGGGAGAGGCTCCTGGTTCCAGAGCCAGCAACTGGTCTCTGACTCTGCTGCCCATACTGCCCCAGGCCTGCACCTGTCCTGCAGGGCCTGGGCAGGTCACTCCGCCCCAAAGCCTTCCACAGCTCAGCAAACCTTTGCTCAAGCCCATGCTGGCAACACAGGGCCTGGGACAGAGCAGAAGGAGGGTTCAGCAAAGCTCAAATGGCTGGACAGTCTGGTAGACAGACCGATGGGTGGAGGAAGGGGGGGCCCAGGGAGCAGGGGTTTGGCCCAACCTCCTCGACCAGCCTGGCTTGGAGACAGCACAGCCCCAACAAGGCCTCCAAGGAGGACTTGGCAACTCGGATCTTTGGAAACGAACCGTCGACCGAAATGGAGCTGCTGGCTCTGCCCCCCACTACCTGCAGGACACCTGCCTGGGCCTCCGTCTTCCCAGGTAGAAGCAAGTAACTATATGAGGACCTAACACGAGGTGCCCAGGGGCCCTTCAGTCCAGGCCTCCACCACACCTGGCGAAGGTTCAGCTGGCTGTGCTCTGGGTACCGGGCTCTGAACTTGCTGTGTCTGCACCTGCCCCTCACCTCTGTGTGTGTGTGTGGCTGCAGCGAGATGAAGACCCCCAGAGCCCAAGAACAGCGCCACCCCAGCCTGGCTGCCCACCCACCCCCACTGGCACCTACTTGGCGTAGGCCTTCTCCACCAGGGCACACCAGAACTCATTGCGGGAGCTGGAGTGGCAGTAGATGAGCTGGTTGTTGACCGTGGGCAGCCGGTCATCGATGACCACATCCACCCACTCCCCGAAGCGCCAGAAGTGGAAGTGGAAGATGCCCGCATAGGCGTTGGGCTTCTCGGGGTCCCACTCCTGCTCCTTCCAGTCTGGGATGACCTGGATCGGGAGAGAGGCATGATGGGGACACAGTGAGGGTCAGAGCCAGCTTCCTGAGGAAATGGGAATCAAATGGAAAGGAATACTGGGTTCACTCCCCATGGCTGCCATGAGCCAATGCCGAGTCCTTCTTATCTCCGGGCCTCTGTGTCCCCACCCTTGCAGGGGCTGGAGGCTCCCTAAGATTCTATGAGCTTCCCCCTCCCTCCCATCTGCATCCTCCCCTCAGAAATATAGCACATTCATCTCAGTCCTGCCTGGTCAGTGGTACCACCAGAAACTCCCTCCTTGCATCCTGCCCGAGCCAGAAGCCGGCAGTCACACCAGCCTCCCCTCTTTCCCTTTCTCCATCCAATCTGAGCACCCACATTCTTTGAAAATGCGTCTCCTCCTCTCCATCCCTCGGCACTGCCCTGGCCCAGTCCTCCATATCCTCACCCTAGGGCAGGGTAACAGCATCAGTAGCCACACCCACCCCTGCACCGCACAGCAGCAGAGAGAGCTGTCTGATCAGGTCACTTCCCTGGAAAATAAGGTCCAAACCCTTCATGTGCTCTGTCCCTACCCCACCTCCCCAGGCTCATTTCTCTGCCCTCATCCACCCCAGTCCCCACCCGCTGTGCCCTGCTCCAGGCTTTGCTTAGAAACTCTGCATCTGCTCTTCCTCCAGCTGACTCTCACTGGTCCTTTAGGGCCTACCCTCCTCCTCCAGGAAGCCCTCCTTGACTCTTCAGACTAGGCCAGCACACCTGTCTATCCATCTCATGGCCCCTGGCACTTCTCCTCTGAGACACTTTCCCCAGTTATAATTACACAAGTGTGTGTTGTTGTGTTCAGAGCTGATACTGTCACTGGAATGTCACCTATCTTAGGCAGAGACACGTCAGTCTTGGTCACTGCTATCCACCCAGCACCTGGTCCAGAGAGGGTCCTTAATAAACGTGGTGAAGTGAAAGTCGCTCAGTCGTGTCTGACTCTTTGCAACACCCTGGACTATACAGTCCATGGAATTCTCCCGGCCAGAATACTGGAGTGGGTAGCCTTTCCCTTCTCCAGGGGATCTTCCCAACTCAGGGACCGAACCCAGGTCTCCTGCATTGCAGGTGGATTCTTTACCAGGTGAGCCACAAGGGAAGCCCAATAAACGCGGTAACTGAATGTCTAAGTCCAAAGGCATTCACTGGGACTCTTAATAATATTATTTATGTAGCATCTTAGAATTCCATAAATAATCCATGGAGTTTACCAAGTCTCTGACCACCACCGAGTATCTCAGTTTAATTCACACTACCACCCCCATGAACAGATTACTATTATAACCATCCTTACTTTACAGATGAGAAAATCAAGGCTCAGAGAGGGGAAGCAACTTGTCTGGGGTCACATAACTAGAAAATACACACATTCCTTGGAGGCAGGCAGACCTGGGTTTGAAGCCAAGATTCAACCCAGGTCTGTCTGTTTCCAAATACTGAGTTATGTCTCAGCGTGCACCACTCTGCACCCAGAGGCATGCTGGCACCAAGGACCCAGGTGATTCAGACATGGTCCCTGCCCTTGGCAGGCTCCCAGTCTGGAAGGAAAGGCAGGCATGCAGGCAAGTGCTGAGGCTGACATGGAGTACATGGTGGGCCATGGAGAAAAGACAGAGGTGGGGCCAATCCTGGAGGACCAGCAGCAGCTTCTGAGCAGCTGTCCTGAGAGCTGACTCCTCCTAAGCAGACGCAGACAAACAGAGGCAACCTGGGGCAGCAGAAAGTGGAAGGCAGGGAAAAACTTCACCCTGCCGAGTCAAGGGGATCTGCTGGCCCTTCTGGACACAGGACGCAGAAGAGCCAAACCCCATCAAGACAATAAGGAGGTTCCTTCTAGAAGAAAATCACTCCCAGGTATGGGGTCAGGAACGCAGGCATCGGGGCTGAGAAACCCGAGATGTATTGGGAGGCTATAAACCCCAAGACACAGACCAGCCTGAACACAGAGATGGAGTCCAAAATCTATTCCCAACCGCCACCCTCGTTAAGGATGCTTTTGTTTACATGCCTCTTACCATCAACAGGGATGTTGGCAAAGAGAAACACTCCCTAGTGGGACACTCGAGACCAAGAAAATGAAAATGCTAAGCACAGTGACAGGTGCCCCAGGCACCAATGGAGCCCTGCCAAGGGCCACAGTGCCCAGAACACTGGGGCTGTCTCCCGAGGGGGGGCAGGAAGTCGCAGGCAGAGGCCACCCACAGACACAGGCAGGATTCACACTCAGGGCTCCGGAGCCTGACACAGCGTCTAGAACCCAGCAGGGACTCGAGACGAGCCGGTCCCTTTGCAGCCACTTCTGCGTCCCTTCTCAATGAAAACTCCCAGGCTGGCCTCTGTCCTGATCCCTGGCACGCTTCCCCACACTTGATTTCAGGACAGAAAAGTGTACCATAAATGGGTCCATGCAGGGGCCCAGAGCAATGGGGAGCCATAAGCTGAGAACACTGGCCTGGCCGCTGCACCCTCCTCCACTCCCCCGCACTCTGAAAGCTCTGGACTGCATGGGATGGGGTTGGGAGAGGTAGGAAGAGGAGCTCTCACAGGAGCTGAGAGGTACCACTGGGGCCACAAGAGGATCATTAGACAAACCCAGGGCTTGACTCTGAACTCTCTGTGACTCAAGAGGCAGCTAATGAGGCTCCAAGGCCTGTGATGTCAGGGATCCCGGTGGGCTTCAATTTCCTCCCCACATCACAACCCTTGACCCCCAGGCCAGTCTTCTCACCCTCCAGCCCCTCCCTCTGCCAGCCAGGGTACCGAATGAGAGGAATGTGAGCTGCCACGGGCACACAAACCAAACACCCACTAGACCAGGGGTTCCTGACTCCCTGACCATGGACCAGTGCCATGGCCTATTGAGAACCGGGCCACACATCAGGAGTGGCAGGCCAGCAAGAGACGTGTCCATCTGTATTGACAAGCCACTCATGAAGGCCTCCCTGATGGCTCAGCAGTAAAGAATCCACCTGCAATGCAGGAGATGCGGGTTCGATCCCTGAGTGGGGAAGATCCCTGGTGGATGAAATGGCAACCTACTCCAGTATTCTTGCTTGGAAGAAAATTTCCATGGACAGAGCAGGCTGGTGGGCTGCAGTCCATGGGGTCGCAAAGTCAGACACGACTCAGTGATTAAGCACGGCAGCATCCACCGCTTGCGTTACCACCTGAGCTCCGCCTCCTGTCAGATCACGGGCGGCATTAGATTCTCAGAGGAGTGAGAACCCTGCTGTAACGAACCTGAATCACTCTGTAACCATCTCCCCTCCACCCCATCCATGGAACAATTGTCTTCCATGAAACAGATCCTGGTGCCGAAAAGATTGGGGATTGCTGCTCTAGATCACATCCGGTCATGCAAAAAATCAAGGAGGCAATCAAAATATTCAGGACCAATCTGAAGAAGCTCCTACTAGCCATAGACGGGCCAAGCTGAGCAGCCGTAAGGACAATGACTGCGATGAGTGAAAACACATCCAATATGTTCAAATTCATGAGATCATGATGATACTAACACAAACAAATAATTAGTCACTAGTAGAGGGTGGCAAGGAATCAACTGATCTTTTTGAAACTGGAAAGTGAAGGGGGAAAACAAAATCCTGACTTTTCTATAAAGTGTTATAAAGTAACCAGTATTAACCAACAGTGTTATAAAGATGAAGGGAGGCCTTTGCTAAGTCGCTTCAGTCGTGTCCGACTCTGTGTGACCTCATAGATGGCAGCCCACCAGGCTCCCCCGTCCCTGGGATTCTCCAGGCAAGAACACTGGAGTGGGTTGCCATTTCCTTCTCCAATGCATGAAACTGAAAAGTGAAAGTGAAGTCACTCAGTCGTGTCGGACTCCTAGCGACCCCATGGACTGCAGCCCACCAGGCTTCTCCGTCCATGGGATTTTCCAGGCAAGAGTACCGGAGGGAGGCCTTTATCTGGTGATGAATCCCAGCTAAGAAAAGAGGAAGAAATTAAGAATATCACCCTCCTACTCTCTTGCAACCACTGACAAATGATGGATTTAGGCAATCATGGCTTCTAACCTCCACTTAGGAATGTGGATGGTTTCCATGTCACAGAAGAGACAACCAGAGATGATGTACCTGCTGAGAGAACTTCACTCACGAAGCAGTTGTGCCAAAAACCTTGTGCCTGAACCTTATCATGCCCCCAGAGGTAAGTCCCACCTCACAGGAAATGCAGAGCACAAACATTAGTCAACACCCTGAAAACAAAGCCTGCAAAATCTAGATGGTTCAAAGCCCCACAGGATAAGTGAGATTTCTTCAGCAAATAAATTGCAAGGAAAAAAAACATGAAAAGATGAAGGAGAACCACCAGACTGAAGTAATGGACCTTTATTTGGATTTGATTCAAACTGTAAAACATCCATGCAACCATTTATGACACAAACTGGAAATCAGAATATTTGCCGGATATTTGATGGTGGTAAGGAATTACTGTAAAATTATTTCAGCTATGTTACAGTGTTATGATTACAGGTTTTTGCTTTGTTTCGAACAAGTCATTATCTTTCAGAGATGCATCCAGAAACATTTACAGAGGAAATGATATGCTGCCTCAGGAGAGAGGGTTGTGGTGGCTCAGACAGTAAAGAATCCGCCTGCAATACAAGAGACCAGGGTTTAATCTGGGTTGGGAAGATTTTGTGGAGCAGGGAATGGCAACCCACTCCAGTCTTCTTGCCTGGAGAATTCCATGGTCAGAGGAGCCTGACGGGCTACAGTCCATGGGGTCACAAAGAATCAGACACAACTGAGCCGCTAATACTCTAGGGGAGAGAGGGCTGCAGAGGAAACAAAGATCAACCATGAGTTAGCAATTGCTGAGACGGAGCGATGGACACAGGGCTCACTAGGCTGCCTCCCTGCTCTAGAGTGTCTACAGCTGAAAAGCTCATCGCCATGGACACCAGGTCCCTGGCCCAGCATTCAAAGCCCTGCAGGCAGCTCTCAGCTTCACCCCTCAACACTGCCTCCCTCAGGCCCCACAGGAATCTATACCCTGGGATGTAGATTCCAGGGTGTAGATTCAGGACACCTCAGCTTGGAACAGGTGGCTCCCTCTACTGGCCACACCCCAGACCCCGTCCCTCAGGGGGCAGCTGACCAGCAGCAGGCAGGGGCCTCCTGACTGACCCCACCTTCCCCTTGGGCGGCCTCAGGCAGCCCCTCCTCCAAGCTCCTTCCCACGTGGCTAGGCCCAACTCCACAGCTGGCTGTCTTCCCAGGAGGAAAATCCGTTTAAGTGCTGGCCGCAGAGAGGCCTTGGCCAGCTGGGGAGTTTGTACGCGCTAGTGGTATGAAGGAAAAATGAAAATGGAGTTGGTTTTCCTAAGAACTCTCTCTAAAATGGGGCTGGGAGGCCACTGAGCAAGTGTGACTTATGCCTGCCTCTGCCCACATGGAATCTGAACTTTGACCACTTCTTGTTTTAACGCAGCCATCCAGAACGTCTGCCCAGTGTTCCAGAAACTCAAGATATTCATTGGATCCTTTACCCTGAAACAGCTCATGACAGTCTAGCCCTTGAGAACAAATACCTCCTTTAACAATCTTACGGCTTTTGCCTGTGCAAGCCCCTGACTCTCTCTTCCCTGGAACACTCTTCCAGTTCTGTCTAACTCTGTATCTCCCAAGCAGTCCAAGACTATTTGTGAGCACCAAGACGCATCAACTGTGGAGGGCTGTGCACACATGAGAGGTCATCCCTGCTGGTGTGTGGCGTACATGATGTGCGCAACCTTGGGGTGACCTGGTCAACCTCCCTCCCAAGAGGAGAAAGGAAAACCTTGACAACAGCCCACTGGGCAGATGGGAAAAACAAGGCCTGAGCTACCTCCTTGGGCTGACAAGGCAGTGAGGCAAGAGCTCAGTGGGATTGCAAGCAACCTCACACATAGGTGGCCCTACTGGTAAATAATCCTCCTGCCAATCCAAGAGACATAAGAGACATGGGTTCGACCCCTGGGTCAGAAAGATCCCCTGGAGGAGGGCACGGCAGCCCACTCCAGGATTTTTGTCTGGAGAATCCCATGGATGGAGGAGCCTAGCGGGGCTACAGTCCATAGGATCGCAAAGAGTCAGAAACTACTGGAGCGACTCTGCATGCACACCCATTCAGCCACCCACTGCAGAATCACCCAGAAACTTCAAAGCCTCACTGATGGGTGTGCCCCAGTGCCCCTTGGTGCCCTGGCACCTGGGCTCCTACCCCTTTCCTTACTGGGGCTTTTCCTGAGGGACTCCCACCCAGACCCAAGTGGCTGGGTTCAAATCCTGCTGGACTCTGGGCCAGTGAGTGAATGCCCACGTGTGTGTACACAGAAGCATGTATGTGTATGTGAAAGTCAGTATGTGCATCAGTGTGCTTCCATGCAAGTGTGTGTGCGTGTGTGTGTGCGTCTGCTCATGTGGCAGAGAGGGGACATCCCACAGATTTCTGCCTGAGACCCCAGCCAAGGTGGGGCTGCGGGTCACAGGTCTGCAGTGGGGTTTCTTTCCTGCATTCATTACCCAACTTGGGTGAGGTGAGCCACAGGCCTCTTCGACTCTTCAAGACGGAAGAGTCCCTGGTTCTTCTGAGCATCTGAAGTTTCTCAATTCTCAGCTTCTGATTTCAAGAGTCTCAAACTCCTGAGTTTCAGATGCCATGACAAGAAGAGGCCAGGAAGATGGGTAACCCCCACCCCTAGCCCCTTGGGAGGAGAGCCCTGTGGCTCAGCACCCAGACAGCAGGGCACTGACACAACAGCAGGGGGCACTGGGGATCCCTGTTCACAAGAGTGGGCCCAGCCAGATACTCAGAGAAAGCCGGGGGCAGCCCCCTCCCGCAGGGCTCCCAGGCTAGACTGTGAGAGTGGGAGGTCCCCTCCACTGGGCCCTTCCGAGCCCGGTGACGTGAAGAGACCCCTCCACCAAGACCACTCTGCCCAACCAGAGCAGGCCTGAACCCTGCCCGAGCCGCCACCTCTCTGTGCTGCCACCAGAAGCACCGGCTGCTGTGCTGCCTCAGGCAATGCACGTCACCTCTCTGCAGTGCGCTCTTCGTCCTAAACGTTCCTCTCACTCTCCTCTCAGAATCCCTGTGAAAAGTGAGGACCCCGTGTCTACAGTGACTGAGAAAGTATTTACAACGAGCAGACCCAGACAGGAAGCCCGTGGGCCACTCAGGAAGCTCAGCACTTCACTAACTCATTTCTTCTTCACGATGACCCTACACGGAAGGTACCATTATAAGCTCCCACAGAACGGCAGATGAGAAAACAGACTCAAAAAGGCCTCCTGGGGTTGCAGAGGTGGTGGCTGGTGGCAGGGCCAGGCAGAGCTTCTCACAGCACCTCACCCTGGCTCAGGGGGAGGCACGAGCTCAGGAAAGGGCAGGTCTGCTGGGGCTTTCTCACGGGTCCCACGGAAAGCGCGTCCTCACTTCACAGTCCCTGCCCTCCTCCCAGTCCAGTCTCAGGAACAGACCCCGGCCTTTACTGCTGCCCTTGGCGAGCGGGATGGTTGGTTTCCTCTCTCGGTTCCCCCACACACACACACCTCGCAGAAGCATCTTCAGGAGTGGATGGAGGCTGCGGCTGGACGTTGGGCTCGGGGAAGAGAATCAGGGCAGCAGTGGCTGCTCTGGGCAGGGCTCTGGGGTGGAGGAAGATGGGGCTGCGAGACCTGACTGGGGGTTGTTCTGAAGTAAAACCCGAAGAGTGGCCTCTGAACCGAGGCCTGACCTTGTCTCTGGGGAGAAACCAGCCTTGCCTGGGGCCTGAGCCCTCCGGTGAGATGGGGGCATTGCCCCTGCCCATTCCAGGGGGCCAGGGTCATGGGGTCAAAGGTCCACAGATCCAGAGCTTGGTTCGCATATACACCCTCCCCGCCCCCCATGTCCGCTGTGACTTTGGGCAGGCAGCTTCCTCCCTGGGCTTCTGTTGTCACCGTCCAAACACTCAGAGTGAGGCTCGGGCTCAGTTGGGGCACTAAGGCGACACGGTGACATGGAAGGTACCATGGAGTTTGAAACCAGGTGCCCTTATCCGGTCAGCAGGGCAGGAATACAAGGGCTTCACAGAAGCAGGCTGTTCCCTTTAGCAAGTCTGAGGCTGGGGGAGAGGCAGCAAATTAGTGACCGAGGCCAGATGAAACCTGGGCACAGGCCTGACCCTACCTACCCCTGAGCCGTCTGACACTCTCCTGTCCCTTCTGCCCCCTACCCAGCCACCCTTCAAGGGAGACTCAAGGTGGAGCCTGACTTGGTGAGTTCTCCCCATCCCCTCTCGGCGCCCTCTGCCTTCCTGAGGCCTCACCTGGAGGCTGGTATGGGAACCACTGGAGAAAAAACTGTCAGAGGTGTTGGTTCCTGGCTGGGTGTCAGGGCACCTGGTTTCAAACTCCATCCTGACATGTGATCTTGGGCCGGTCACCTGCCTGCTCGGGGACTCATCCCTGAAAGCAGCGGCAGGAGGAGAGGGCAGGGGTGGAGAGGGCCCAGGGAGGGGGTGACTCCTGACAAGAGAATGCACACCACGAGACGGGGCACACAGGCTTTATTGGGGACGCATAGTGGCCACGGCAGAGGCACTCATGCCTGAACGGGGCAGACGTGGTAGCAGGTGGGAGTACAAGCAGGCTGCACCAAGAGGGTCCCCAGAGCTGCAGGGAGAGGTCAAGCAAAGACAGAAGGGCTGGGCCATCTGCCGGGGTCTGGCCTCCAGGCTGTCTCGGAGTCAGCAGAGAGCAAGCAGGAATTCTACCATGTCCCGGAATAGAGCCCTGAGCTTTGAGTTATGTTGGACCATTGCTCACATCACAGTCAAACCTCCCAATGAAGAGTCCTACTCCAGCTGCTTCCATCTGCCTGCCTCTGAAGGAGGGGCCTGCCCTCCCAGCAGCGCCGATCACTGGGGTTGGCTCTCACCCTCCATCTCTCGCTGCCTCTGTTCCTAGGGCCCTCCAACCCCTCGATAGCTCTGCTTCTCGAGCAAACTGTCACAGGCACATCCCTGACAAAAAAAGAAAGCGGGGGTGGGGGGGGGTGGCGGCTGGCCGGCCTGGAGGCACTTTCTGAGGCGCCCCTGGCTGATGCCAGAACTCTGGGCCTGTGTAGTGTGAACGGGAGTGAGGTTTGCGGGCTGGAACTGAATCTGCTGGCAACTGTGCCTCAATTTCCCTCTCTGGTGAGTGGGTTGCCCCCAGCAACCTCTGAGGCCAGTGTTTCACC
Organism: Capricornis sumatraensis; assembly: GCF_032405125.1. Taxonomy (NCBI): domain Eukaryota; kingdom Metazoa; phylum Chordata; class Mammalia; order Artiodactyla; family Bovidae; genus Capricornis; species Capricornis sumatraensis. The sequence goes on along the minus strand of NC_091084.1, from coordinate 57,177,905 downwards.
GTCACACCACACTGCCAACCCCAACCCATTTCTGACCATCAGCTGTCACAACTGCTCTCCCCGGCCATGTCCATCCCCACCCTTCGACTCCACCAAAGATGCCGCTCCGGGACGACACACTCACCGTCTCCCAACAGTCACCCAGGAAGAGCCTGACATCCCAGCAGGCCCCAGAGATGCTCCTGCCTCCAGCTCTAGGGCTCTGGGTCTCCTCTATCCAGCTTCCCCGCCTCCCCAGGCAGAGGGATATCTGCTTACTATACCGCTCCCCACTTCACTGCATGAACCTCCAAGTCTCCCAGCTCAGAAGCACCTCATCCCCAGTGTCACCCTGATCAAGCTCCTGCTAAAGGCCACCAGGCAACCAGCTGGGTGATTATATGATAGGTCATCTAAAGTCAGACTTGTTCACAGGGCAGGTACAGAATACATCCAAATGAACGTAGCATGATCCCTCTTGATATACATGTATACGTATGGATAGACAGACTTCCCCTTCACTTCTCCCCTCCTGAAGTCATTCTCAGAAGAACGAGAGTTGGTCTGCACAGCCCCCAGCATGCCAGTCACTCCCCATGCCCAAATCAGCTCCCACAGCACCCTGGCCGAATGTGTTAAGGGTAAGGTGTCGTGGGACCACACAAGGTACTCAGAGAAGCACCTTCCTGGGCTCTCGGGCTGGGTGTTCACCTCCGGACACGGACTCCAGGGAAAGGCTTTGTGGCCAGGAGGGCAGCAAATGCCTGTTTGCCAGACTCTCCAAGGAGGCTGCTCAGTTGTCTCTGCCTCCCTGTCTCTGGAGGAAGCCGGATGGCTGGTTCTTTAGATGAGTCTCTCTCTGCCTGTTGCTGTCTGTATCTTGGTCTCTCTCAGTCTCTCCCAGCGATGGAGCAGAGAGAAGGCAATGTCCCATGGCCTCTCGTCTTCCCACACTGGCCCCGACCAGGCCACCACGGTCCAGGGCAGAAGCAGCGGCAGCCGGCTCAGCTTCTAGACTACGAAGAGTTTGCATCTTCCTCCCGGGAGCAGGGAGCGTCCGCACCAGGGAAAGGAGAGGAGGAAGGACGCAGGCTCAGGTCCCTCCAAGCCAAGTACAGGCCAGCAGCTAGAAGATAATGTCCCCAAACACACCTGGGGTGGGGGAGGGGGGCAGGGGGCAGGCAAGTGGGCAAGGGGAGGGGGCGGCAACCAGCAGCTGCCATCAGAGCTGGTTAAAGACCACGGAAGCCTTGAGGTTGGCGGGCTCGAGGCCCTCGCTGAAGGAGATGAGGAAGTACATGACCTTGCGGATCTTGGCCAGGTCGGCCAGGCGCTCCCCGAACTCCAGGGCGTCGGCCTCATTCCAGTCCATGGCTTCCGAGTCCTCCTTGCGCCAGAAGATGGCCGCGGGGTCGAGCAGCTGCCGCGTCATGAGGTTGGTGAGGTCGGGCGTCCAGTTCTGGGAGGTGCCCGTGATGGTGACCTTGCCCGGCTGGTCCAGCACGACATCCCAGCGCTCAAACTGCAGCCTGTGCTGCTGGATGAAGTCAATGCGGTACACGGACTCGGCCGGCCGCAGCAGCTTCTCGCCATCCTGGCGCTTCTGCCCGCGCTGCTTCAGGCTCTCCACGCGCAGCCGCATCTGCTTGGTCAGGTCCCGGTCCAGGACTAAGGGCATGCTGAGCTGCGAAGGCTTCGGCTCGTCCTCCGCCATGGCCCACTTGCTGCTGCTGCTGCTGCTGCCGCCTCCACCGTCTGGGAGCCGAGTGGACTTGGGGCTCACCACGGAGGCAAGAGGCCTCCGAAGAGGGGCCCCGCCTCCCTACTGACCCTCCCCTTGCCCCGCCCCCTTTAGCACTGGCTCGTCCCCGCCCCACCCAGTCTTCAAAACGGGGTGCCTAGGAGGGCGGGATGCCCAATGCCATCTCCTCTGCTCGTCGCAGAAGTGGTAACGGAGGCACTGCAGGCAGGCAGGACAGGGGCAGGCTCCTTGGGGACCAACTGCTGATGTCAATTGCTGTGGCAACCGCCCTGGCTACCACGGATGGGCCAGGAGCTGACTTGTTGTGAAGAGGGAGTATTGCTTACAGGCAGTAAGAGGACCAGAGGTCGGGGGCAAGTGCTCACGGTGGGGAGAGGCTGAAGAACCCCTGGCAGGAGTTAGGGGGTAGGGAACAAGTACCAGAGGGGCCCACCAATTTGAGATTTGACAACCCATTCCAGTATCCTTGCCTTTAGAATTCCACGGACGGAGGAGCCTGATGGGCTACAGCCCGTGGGATCACAAAGAGTAGACATGATTGAGTGACTAACACTTTCACACTTTTCACTTCACTAAGCCACATCTCGGAGCCCTCCTCAACACGGCCTCACCTTTACCCCTCCATACCCATTGCCAAGGCCTGTCGGTTACCCTGAAAGCTCTCCTCCCCAGCCCAGGCACCGTCTCTCACCTAAATCCATGTTCTCAAAGTCTAGGGAACATCACAGTCACCCGCAGGACTTAAAACACAGTTTGCTGGGCCCCACCCCAGAGTTTCAGATTTAACCTATCTCTCATGAGGTCTGAGAATCTGCATTTCATCCCAGGTGATGCTGATGCTGCTAGTCCAGGAACTGTGTTCTGAGAATCACTGACCCAGTCTACAGCCATACCACCCTGAATGCACCTGATCTCATCTGATCTCAGAAGCTAAGCAGAGTCGGGCCTGGTTAGTACTTGGATGGGAGAATCACTAACCCAGATGATTCCTGCCTGCTGGCCCTGCCTCAGCCCTGTACCGCATGGCAGCCGCATGCCCAGGAATCTCCTCTCACTAAAATCCCACCACTTATTACACCTGTATCGAGCCTCAAGATTCCCCCAGGAGACTTCAGGCCGTGGAAGAATCTGAGAAATGTTTATATACTCAGTACTTGAAGGAGAACCAGGAGCTCCACTATTATATGTGGGCAAAGGAAAGAAATGGAGTATATGAGTGTAGCTGGGGGTGGGGTGATGGAAAAGGGAAGCTGCCATGACATGCCACACACACAGAGAGGACAGAAGCACAGGCCAAAGTACAATAACCGAAAACAATCGAGGGTCTAGTGGACCATGTGTGTGTTCAGTTGCTATAGTTGTGTCTGACTCACTGCGACCCCAGAGACTAGCCCACCAGGCTCCTCTGTCCATGGGATTCTCCAAGCAAGAATACTGGGCTGGGTTGCCATGCCCTCTTCCAGGGGACCTTCCCGACCCCGGGGTCGAGCCTGGGTCTCCTGAATCACAGGCAGATTCTTCACCACTGAGCCACCAGGGAGGCCCCTAGTGGACCACAAGCATTTTGTTGTTTAGCCACTCAGTCATGTCCAGCTCTTTTTGACACCATGGACTGGCAGCATGCCAGGCCTGCTTGTCCCTCACCATCTCCTGGAGCTTGCTCAAACTCACGTCCATTGAGTCAGTGATGCCATCCAACCATCTCATCCTCTGTCATCCCCTTCTCCCGCCTTCAGTCTTTCCCAGCATCAGGGTCTTTTCTAAAGAATCAGTTCTTCACATCAGGTGGCCAAAGTATTGGACCTTCAGCCTCAGCATCAGGCCCTCCAATGAATATTCAGGATTGATTTCCTTTAGGATTGACTGGGTTGATCTCTTTAAGTCCAAGGGACTCTCAACAGTGTTCTCCAACACCACAGTTCAAAAGCATCAATTCTTTGGCGCTTAGCCTTTTTTATGGTCCAACTCTCACATGACTACTGGAGAAACCATAGCTTTGACTAGATGGATCTTTGTTGGCAAAGTCATGTCTCTGCTTTTTAATATGCTGTCTAGGTTGGTCATAGCTTTTTTTCCAAGGAGCAAGTGTCTGAATTTCATGGCTGCAGTCGCTTCAGTCATGTCCGACTCTGTGCGACCTCATAGACGGCAGCCCACCAGGCTCCCCCGTCCCTGGGATTCTCCAGGCAAGAACACTGGAGTGGGTTGCCATTTCCTTCTCCAATGCATGAAAGTGAAAAGTGAAAGGGAAGTCGCTCAGTCATGTCTGACTCTTAGCAACCCCATGGACTGAAGCCCACCAGGCTCCTCCATCCATGGGATTTTCCAGGCAAGAATACTGGAGTGGGGTGCCATTGCACAGCACAAAAGACTGCTCGGCCCTGCCCCCAGGTGCCTCCCCCAGGCCCTGGCCCAGGATGCCCAGCTCCCACCACTCACTCTCAGACACCCAGGCACCCACTGAGTTTCTCCTCCTGCTCTACTCCAGCCAGGGGGGCAACTGACCCCTCCCGGGCACCCTGTGGCTCAGTGCAGGGATCAAACCTGCCCCCGCACCCAAGCCAGGCTCCTGGGCAGGTGAACTCACCTGGCGTGGGCCAGGCCAGGCTAATGGCAAATGCCCCACCCCACTCTCACATCCTGACTTCTGGTCCACAAAACCTGGTCACCTGAAGTCCACTGCCCTGCCCTCAGGGAACACAGTCATGTTGTGGAGGCAATAATGCCCCCACTGAGGATCCCATGGGGTGGGGGGTGCTGCTGTCAAGAAGTGTCCAGCAGAACAGGGAAACAGGTGGGAGCCCAGAGGAGGGGCACCGGACGGGGTGGGCATTTAATGCACACAGGCTGCCGCTAAATGCCATGGGCTTACCCCCACTCCCAGCCCATGAGTTCCTCTAACCCCGCCCCCACCCTGGGGATGGGAAAGATCAGCTTTACACAGAGGTCATGCACAGGAATGTGACCTGCCCCAGGTCACACAACTCGAAAGAAAGCCAACCAGAATCACACCCAGGTTTGGCCAGTTCAAATCCTGTGCCTGCTGGCCCCAGGCTCTGTCCAATACTCGAGGTAAAGGGGTGGCTCCCTGGAGAAGGGGGCATGTGTGTCAAGGGCGTGATGTGCCCGTGTCTGAGGCTCAGCACCCCCAGAGTGTGAGGCAGGAGGGGGAGCAAGGGTGCACCCTGCCCCATTCCATGAAGAAAACAGGGCGGGTCAGGGGAGGCTCTGCAGGGCAACAGGCCCAGCAAGTGCGGGGTGACAACAGACAGGGCCCAGTCAGCAGGGACAGGACGGGAGGCAAACAGTAATGAGCTCCCCGGGGCCTCGTGCCTCCTGCCAGGGCCCAGGGGTTCTCACCACAGCAGCACCAGAAGGCAGAGCGCAATTAGTCCGGTGCAGCCCGCCCTGCCCCAACCTCCCGGGGACCCAAGCTCCTGGAGGTTCCACCCCCGAAGCCTGCAGACCAGTCAGGTGGGTGCCCTGAAACACCCCGCAGGAAGAACCTGCTGCCCAGAGCTAAACACAGGCCTGCCCGCGGTCACACAGCATCAGTGACAGGCCTCTTGTCTGCGGGTCCAGGGCCCCCTTTTCTGCTTACTAGGTGGGGAGCTTCACCAGCGGCCAGGCCCAGGGCAGGCCCATAGCGAGCTGGGGCTTCTCTCTACAAATAACCAGACAGCCCATTCCCCAGGAAGGACACAGAGGGCCAGGCTCTGGCCCCACTGAAAGCCCCCAGGAAGCCTGAGACAGCAAGGCCCGCTGTGGGGCTGCTTGCCAGTCATGAGGTCCAACAGTTTGGGGAAGGGCTGGGTTCTCAAAACTTTCTTGAGCTCTCTCCGTGCCAGGCTCCTGCTGGGCTCAGAGAGAAGATATAAGTTAGACCAGCTCTGCCCCTGGGGAGCTCACCTCAAGAGGGGAGATCAAAGATAAACAGGCAATTACAGGGCAGAGGAGAGGCGTGGGGCCAGCCCCACAGGTTCCCAAGCGCTACTACCAGCCCCAGACTGAGCCCTCCCTGACTTGGAGGCTGCACACCTTGCTCTGGGTTCAGAGCAGGGGCCTGGAGCCTGGACGGGGAGGGCAACTCTCACCCCAGAGAACAGCACAGGGCCCCCACCCTCTCTGGGCCATGAGGCTCTCGGAGGCCCTCCCAGCTCGGATGCCCCTTGACTGCCCACGTCAACGGGTTCAGCAGTGGCCTCTGCTGAGGTCCCTAGGGCAAAAAGCTCCCCGTATCCCACAGGACCACTGGGGCCAGGTCCCAGGCATGCCTGCTTAGGGTGGCTGTGAGAGGTCACACCCCTGTTCAGAAGACGTGACAAGAGGTCACCTACGACAGTCCCAGCCTGAGGCGAGGGCACGGCGCCCTCTAGAGGCTGAGAGACGATTTGCGACAAGAACAAACTCACCTGCTCCTTGCACCCTGCTTGCACCCAGGATGGGAATCTGAATTATCACAGCACTGGCTCCCGCAGGCGCAACTCCCCCAGCACCGCACTGTGCAAGGCCCTTTAAGGGCAATGCCTCCTTCTACCCTCACAGCTGCCCGAGAGGGAACTACTCTGATACCCTAGCTTTTTGGATGAGTAACCTGAGGCTAATTATAAAGCTAAGAAATGGCGAGGCTGGGACTCCCACCTGAGCCCAGAAGCCTCAGGTGCCCAGTGCTCTTAAGCCCTGCTCTACAGAAAAAGCAGGAAGGATAGGAATGAGAAAGGGGCAATGACTTGTATTTGCTGGGGTGGGAACCCAGGAGGCAGTCCCTGTCAATGATTGTTTAGCAGTCACAACTCCAGCTTCCCAGCCTCCCCACCTCCCCAGGAGGGAACGCTGTTGGATTTAAGAGCTGCACCACCAAATGCATCCACAAGAGGGTGAAGTGTCGGGCCCTGGAGCCCATTCTTTGCACCAGAAAACCCGATCATCCTGGTCCAGAACACTGGCTGCTTGGATCCATGAATCACAACACGGGATGGTCTTCTGATCACTCCCGCTGAACAAGTGAGAAGAGTGAGGCCCCAAGAAGGACAAGGACTGGCCAAGGTACACAGCAGATCCTGACAGGGTCTCCTGAGCCCCAGGTAGTGGTGGCTCCACACGGCACAATTCAGGCAGCTCCCACATTTCACAGGTGCCTATTGTACCAAGTGGCTCCAGGGACACCGTGGGCCCCCCAAGAGTCACAAGGGAATGTGTCAGAATTGGGAGCTGTAGATTCCCAGCACCCACCCCTGAGTGGCAAGGGAGGGGAAGGCAATTCTGAGGTTCAGCCAATACTGGGGAGCCCCAGCATCACCCCACCCCCGCCCAAGCTGTCATCAAGTCTCACCTACTCATTCAGGCCCCACCTCCCCCATCTGGTGGTGAGGGCGCCAGGCTGATTAAGTCTCCCCAGCACCCCCACCCTACCCAGGCCTCACCTTTTGCCACAGTGACTCACGGGAAGCGAGGGATGAGCAGGCCGCCACAAACCAGCAGTTGCCCACCTGGCCCTGGTGCAGGTCGTGGGAGCTGATGCCGTCCACAAAGAGGCGGGGGTCCTCACAGATGTCCTGCGGAGAAGCCGAGAGGGGACCTCACTGTCTGAGTGGGAGATCCGCTGCCTGCCCTGGGCAACTGGGGCCCTGTGTCAAGTCTCTCCAAACCCAGCTTCCCCTAGGGCCGCTCTGAAAGCCCTTCTCCCGTCCCCTGGCTCTGTTCCTCTGCCAGAGTCTGGATGATGAGCAAATGCTGTGGAAGGACTTCGGGGGGCTGGACCGGGGCCACCACCTTCCTCCTGCCCGCTGTGGTCTTCCCTGACCAGCAAGGACTCAGTGTCCATCATCTGCCAGCACCAGCAGCCCTGTGGGCCCATCCCTGCCAGCTTTCAGGGGCCCATGATCACCAGGTGGGGCAAGGTACAGGGCAGAAACATACCAAAATGACACATGATGAGTGCAAAGGGCGGGGAGAAGCGGGGAGACAGACGACCGTGCCAGAGCCCATCTGGGCGCATCCTCAGACTGTCTCATCTGACCTTCACCCCATCCAAGCAGTGCAGCCCTGGTTTTTTTTTCATTTTATTTCTTTTTTATGTTTTCTTTTTTTTTATTGTGATAAAAGTGACATAATATAAAACACAGCATTTTAACAATATTTAACTGTATGGTTCAGAGGCATTAAGTACATTCACACTGCTGGGCAACTTTCACTATCATCCATCTCCCAGATTTTTCACCTTCCTAAACTGAAATTCTAGCCTCATTAAACACTTAACTCCCCCACCTCCCCTCCCCATCACCCCACCTGGCCCCTGGGGCATCTACCAATGTACTTTCTGACTCTATGAATTTGACTCTTCTAGATATCTCCTATAAATGTGGCCTTCCTATTCCATTTTATGGATAAGGAATGGAGATTCAGAGAGAGGCAGTGACTTTCAAGGGCACACAGCAAGCCAATGCCAAGCAGAACTAAGCAGATACCCCCAGAGGGCCTCCCCAGACCCCTCCTCCTCACCCATCAGCTTCTTCACTCTACAGCTCACTCTCCAAGGGGGGGAGGGGAGGGGCGACAATGGGGGTGGGGAGGTAAACACTGGGGAAAGCCTTCCTTCCTGCTGGCACCGTGATCTATCCTCACCACGCATGGTCCTGAGAAGTGGGCACTGTGCTCATTTTACAGACGAGGAAACTGAGGCCCAGAGAGGTTGAACAACATGTTACAGCCACACAGCACAAGCCTGCTTCCACTTCAGCGGCTGCGTCCACAAAGCTACTGAGGTCCTACCGCAAGCAGCCAGCAGAGGGTAGCAGAGTCAGGAAGACAGACTTCAAATTCCTGCTGTGCAACTTTGAGCCAGTGGCTCAACCTCTCTGAGCCTCCCGTTTCCTGCCCAGTGCAAAGGAGGCAGACTATTATGCTTGCAGGGCTTTGTAAGGACTCCACAGGTCACAGAGGCAGGGGGACAGTGAAAGTGAAAGTGTTCGTCACTCATCCAACTCTTTGTGACCCCATGGACTGTAGCCCACCATGCGCCTCTGTCCATGAAAATTCTCCAGGCAAGAATACTGGAGTGGGCTGAGGCAGGGGAACACGGGGCAAAGAGCTATCAGCTCTTCTAAGGTGTTCAGGACTCCTGCTGCCACCTCTGCCTGGGAAAATCAAGAGTTTGGCAGGGCCAGACTGGGGACACAAGCACTCCAGATGGGATTTCAGGGTGACCCAGGGCCAAGCTGCAAGGCAGCTCCCCCAGAGTACAGACCGTGGACTGCGGGGTGCAACAGATCTGAGTAACACTGCCCCAGGTCATGGAAACCCATTGAGGCTGGAAACACAGTGAGCTCTCCAGAAGCTCTCCTTATCTTATCTCCCAGGCCCAACCAGAGGAAGCCATGACTCAGCATCTGCCTCCCAAGGTCAGCAGGACAAGTGTGGAGGGAGGCTTCATACCTGGAGGACCCAGTCATACCCCCACCATGGGAAGAGACAGCTGCTGCCTGGCATCCCAGGAAGTGATCTCCAAGGCACCCCTCCCCCTGCTGGGCCCTGCCCAGAGACTGGACCACCCGTTCCACAGACGAGGATGCCAAGGTCAGGCAGCGGGTGGTGACGTGCAGGGTCACGGGGCAAGTGGACCGATGAGACAGAGCCCAGCCCTTGGGACAGAGCTCTCCTCCTCACTAAGCCGCGCTGCCAAGGCAGCCTGTGGGCAGGCCCAGCCATCCCTGCCTGGCCCTCCCGCCCCAGAACAGAGCTCTGGCCCCTGGGAGAGTCTGAGCTTGGGGGGTGAGGAGTCCTGGCTCCAGTCTCAGCCCTGCCCTGTGAGGGAGCACAGCTGGGGGCAAACCCTCCAGTCCGGGAGGGAGCAGAGAGGAGGAGGTGGTCTAGGGTGTGTTCCTGTTACCAGGAGAGGCATGGGTCTGCCAGCTTAAGACAGAGAAACGACTAGAGGTTGGAGGCACCCGGGGCCACCATGGGACACCCTGAACGGAACAATCAGAAACAGCCTGCAATGACTGGGCACCAGTTGTGTGCCTAGCTGTGCAGAACAATCCTGTCAGATAGGTATCTCCAGTTTACAGATGAGGAAACCAAGGCACAGAGAGATTAAGTCATCTTGAAAGGCCATGGAGAAAGAGGTGAACTGGGATTCCAGCCCAGACAGTTAGCTCCAGAGCCTCCATCTGGACCAGGGCTTGTGAGTGACAAAGCCACTGTCCCTTCCCCATCCCCCTGCACCTGTCCTCAGCCCAGTGTGGGGGCCTCAGCCCGTGTCACTATGGGGCCTGACTTCTCAAGACCCACGTCTGTCCTCTGACCTGTCCTGGGCCATCAGGTAGGGACAGAGCACAGAGCCAGTCAGAAAACCCCCAGCCCACAGGCAGGGCCCTGGAGGAGAAGTCTGAGGGTAACCCTCCACATGAGCCCAGCAGTGACAGCAGGAACACGGGGAGAGATCAGAGAAGACTGCCTGGAGGTGGTGACGCCGGCAGAGCAAGCATGGAGGGGACTGAGGGCAGGGAGGCTCCAGAGGGGAACATCAGCCCCCTGTGCTCCCTCCCATCGCTGCCCACACTGAGGTTCACCTTGGCAGTCTCCCCACCAGCCTGCGAGCTCCAGGGCCGGGTCCAGGCCTGGCTCTGCCCACCGCCAGTGTCAGGGGAGGGCTTGGCAGGTTCTGGGCCAGGCCACCCCTAGGGCTGGGATGACCGCTCCTCTGTGGTCAATGGACCCCTCTCTGAGGCCCGGCCCCCTGCTCCTGTGGCCACCTCTCACCCCTCGGTCCCTCCCAGCCTATTAGACCACCTCCACAGGCCACAGGTCACAGCCCATAACCACCTCCTCCCTGAACCTGAACTTCAGGTTTCCAGGCCTGGTGTAGAAAGAGCGGGGCAGCTAGTCAGCAGGTGCGGGGCACCTTCGGCCCCTCTGCCCTCACCCCTTCTCATCGTCCATCCACCTTCACCCCGGTCACCTCCCTCTCGGAATCTAAGATCATAACCGGAATCAATTAGACAACCGGGGAAACTGAGGCCCAGGAAGAAAGTGGGACCTCTGCCTGGGATGGAAAGCAGGGCAGAGGTTACAGCTGGTGCCCTGTTGCCTCTGCCACAGACCTGCCTCCCCAGCAATCCCCTCCTCAAAGGCCACCCCACAAGCGCCCCAGAGGGGTCGTTCCCAGGCAGGGCAGAGGCCCCGGTGGCTGGACTCAGCACAAACTGCTCATCTCACGCCATAAAGGAGCCTACTGCTCAGCACAGCCGGGGAGCAGGGGCTCCTCCAGGTGCTGGTGTGAGTCTGAGCCCCAGACACAGGGCTGGAGACCACCAGGCCACCACGCGAGAATCTGGGAGGTTCCAAAACTGACGTCTGTTTGTGGGACCCGGAGTTGTCCCTTTCTTGATTCCAAAGGACCTGAGATTGGGGTCCTTATCTCTTACCCCCAGAGACTGGGGAAGGTAGAGTATGGGGGGACATACCCCACAGGGTGGAGAAGCGGCCGTACTAAGGCCTTGGGCCTGAGAAAAGAGGGAGCCCCCCTCCATCTACCCATCCCCTTGGGATTCCCCGAGTCACAGGCCTTCTGCTCCAGTCTCTTATCTCCTCTTATCTCCCTGGTTAGGTCCCTGAAGGAGGCGCCCAGCAAATGTTTATTGAATGGTAAAGAACCAAGGAACACTGGAGCAGGGAGGAGGTGTGGGCCGAGGCAGGTGCCTTGGGTGGGACTGAATCGGACCAGAGAGCCCACAAGAGGTGGGGCTTCCGAGCAGGACCAACTCTGGGTCCCCAGCCCCAGGCTCGCTGGAGCAGGTGGTCGAGGGCAGGAAGTTTGTCATCTGCCTCTGGTGTGTCTAATAGCACAAGTACCTCAAGACTCTCAACCTCCAGACACCAGGGGAAGGAAGAACTCCTCCCCATTCACAGAGCAGGAAGCTGAGGCCCCGGGAGGAAAGTGACTCGTTCAAGGTCACACCTCCTGGAGTGTAGGGCTGAGGCCATCTGGCTCCACGGCCAGCTTCCTCATTCCATTTCGGGGGAAAGAGGAGGGAGGCTGGCAGGCAGGGCGGCTGACTGAGGAGATCCCCCAAGAGCAGAAAGGCCACAATACCACACTAAGGATACCAGACTCACACCAAGAGAAGGAGCTGGGGGTGTGACGGGAGTGAAAACAGCTTTCCCCGGGCCTTCCAGAAAGTTGGGTTTTTGCTCTATTTGTAAACAGTCAGGTCACAGGACCCAGGAAGTGGAACTGCACAGAAACGTGGCGGCTTTGGGCCAAAGTTCCATCTCACTGGCCCAGGGCCAAACAGCTGCGAGTTAGTCACCCCACCAGGCTGGCCCGGCCACACCCACCCGGGACAAGGGCACGGCTTCCAGCTGCACCAACCCCATGTCCTGCGTCCTGTGCGTGGAGCAGGGCTGCGTACACACGCCCATCCCTCACACCCGGGTCCACACCGTCTCACCCCCTCATTGCATACCACTCAGCAGTGCCTTCCAAACCAGAACTGACCCCCCCTCAACTGCCCCTGGCCCCCACTCTGTCACCTCCTTCTCAATACCAACTGCCACACGCTGCCTGTCACCCGCCTCCACATCCAGCCCTCGACAGGCAGGGCAGCCCTGTTCCTCCCCTTTGCATGTCTGTGGAGGACTGGGCACCAAGCCCGATGAGGAGGGCAGTGCAGGAGATCGTGCAAGGCAGGACTCCCGAACTGGCAGGCAGAGAGCCCAGAGAAGGCAGGTGACTCCACCAGGCTCACACAGCAAGAGGCGGCAGAGCCCAGGCAGCCTGGCGTTTCCCCTTCTCACTGTATCAAGCCCAACCATCTCGGCCGTGCCTCAGCAGCTTCCTTCCAGAGCCACGGGATCTAAAATGCCTGGGCGATGGCCAGAGGGCAGGAGAGGACCAGCAGGCGGGCCGCGGGGGAGTGGGGTCAGAGGAGGGCAGGGGCTCCAGTGTCTCCCCTCCACCGAGAGCCTCACAAAGGCCTTGTGAGGCCGGCCTCCTTCCCGCCCACCAAACAAAGAGGAGGGAGGAGGCATGGGGCTTGGGGTGCGCCAAGGACAGGAGTCCCACGCCAACCAGGAGGTGGCTGGGAGCTCAGAGAACTTCAAGGCAGTGCAGCTCATGGTGTGGAAGTCCCTGGGACACTAAGGAGGCTCTCTCTGGAACTGGGCAGGTGGGCCAGGGGAAGCAGGACTGCTGGTCCCTGGCTGGCTCTGCTCCCGGCTCCCTGAGTGATCGAAGCAGGTGCCCACCTTTCTTGGACTCAGCTTCCCGACCTCGTAAGTATCCTAGTCCAAGAAAACAGGATTTTCTGCCTTGGAAGGGACTTGAGAGCCTAGCCTATGAGACGAACATTAAAAACTAAACTTCACTTTCCCCAAACGTCCAGGGGGTTGGAGGGAACTTCGTAAAGTGCAAATCTGCCGTGAAAACGCTGTTGAGAATCTGGCCTGTGAGTCCCGCTGCCTCAGAGCACAGCTGGCCTGGCTCAGCTCCATCAAGCCCAGGACCCCAGACCTCCTCTCCCCTTACTCCCAAATAAGCCTGAGGACGTTCAAGCTCAGGTCTTTCTCACACCATACCCTCTCACCCTTCAGCTCTGCGATGCCTCCTGTGAGTACCTCTGAGTACCGGACAGGGGGGTCTCCCTGGCTCCAGGCACCCAGGTCCATCACTGTCTCCGGCACTGAGTCCCTCTGGTGTGAATAACTCTGTGTCACCAGCACGGCTGCGGGCACTGGAGGGAGGATGCTTGTGGTGCAGCACAGAGAGGGGACCTGGGGCAGTGGCCTTCAGCAACCTCTCGGTCGTCACCCAGGCCCCTGGGGCACCCACTCTCACACTCAGGAATCATGGTTAAAGAGGATGAGATCACGCCATGAGGCCAGATACTTCTGTTCAACGCATTCCAGCCTCAGCGACCCAGGCCAAGACAGAGGGAGCCGCCAGCCAGATGCTCCATAATTCACCGATTCCAACAGTAATGATGACAGCTGTCTTATGGGTGCCAGGCCCCATGCCAGACTTTCATGCATCATCTCTTTAAACGCTCACAAGTCTATGCAGTACTTTTATTTTTTACTACTACTATTATTACTAATTAACCATCATAATAAAATCCTTTCCATGTACAGCAAGTAACTATTTCAAAATCACTACGAAAATCACTGACAATAATCAGCAAAGTAAATTTCTTCTACTTAAATGTCACTCTAATTGTACTAGAAAAACATCACATTCACATCACCTCATTTTTATCCCAAAAACAACCCTGGGTGGCAGAACAGAGGGCCCCACCTCCCTCATAATGAAGCTGAGTTCCAGGGAGGAGGTGAGGTCCTGGCTGGGCAGTGGTGGCTACAGAAATGAGGGCCATTCTCCTGGCTCCCTTAAATTAAAAGACACTTGCTCCTTGGAAGGAAAGATGTGACAAACCTAGATAGCGTACTAAAAAGCAGAGCCATCACTTTACTGACAAAAGTCCTTATAGTCAAAGCTATGCTTTTTCCAGTAGTCATGCCCGGATGTGAGAGTCAGACCATAAAGACGGCTGAGCACCAAAGAATCAATGCTTTCAAACTGTAGTGCTAGAGAAGGCTCTTGAGAGTCCTCTGGACAGCAAGGAGATCAAATCAATCAATACTAAAGGAAATCAACCCTGAATATTCATTAGAAGGACTAATGCTGAAGCTGAAGCTCTAATACTTTGGCCACCTGATGCAAAGAGTCAACTCATTGGAAAAGATCCTGATGCTGGGAAAACTTGAAGGCAGGAGGAGAGGAGGGCGACAGAGGATAAGATGGTTGGATGGCATCACTGACTCAATGGACATGAATTTGAGCAAACTAGGAGACAGTGAAGGACAGGGCAGCCTGGCATGCTGCAGTCCATGGGGTTGCAAAGAGTTGGACGTGACTGAGCAACGGAACAACTCCTGGCTCCCTATCCAGATGCAATCTGACAGCAGGGAGGCCCTGCGTCAGCCCGTCTACTTTCTCTGTCACCTGGGGCCTCGGAGTGACCCCTCCCAGTCATCCACTGTCCCTTGCAGACTAGGTGGGTCTAGGACTGCCTGTCTCAGCTCCAGTTCAGACCAGACACTGACCTTGGGCCGCTTCCACCTAACGGTGGGCCCTGGGCTGCCCTTATAGTAGAGCGAGTCGTCGGTGGCGGGGAAGTTGGGGTCCTCAAAGAGCACCTTCCTACGCAGACAGGCCCGTTTCAGGGCCGAGTAGTTCTGGTCCTCATAGGGCTTCACACAGGAGAACATGGTGAATGCTGCCCCAGGAGGCGAGGCTGAGACGAGGCAGCAGAGGGCAGCTTCCGAGCACCTGGAAGGACAGAAGATCAGATCATCACTTCCTGAGAACTTGAGGCCCACAGGCCCCTGAAGGAGGTGGTCCCCGAGTACTCCCTCCCCTCCACCCTGGAAAGTGGGCATCTTCATCCCCATTGTGCGGGCCACAGTTGAGGCTCAGAGAGGCGAAGAGACCTGCCCGAGGTCACACAGCTGCTAGAAGCAAAGCAGAAGAGCAATGACTGGCCTGACTCCACAGCCTGAATTTCCTTATTTGTGATGCTCAGCGGTGAAGCCAGGCCCACAGGCCAACAGCATGTAAACACAATGCCGATCAGGCCTGCCTGGACGCACCCATCTCCTCCCTTTCTTTGTTCCACCAGCCTTTCTAGACCCCCCGGGCAGAGTCAGACTAGCGGTGATCCAGCAGCCCCCTGGCTGGTGGCACACCCTCAGGAAGTGTTGTTAGTCGCTCAGTTGTGTGTGACTCTGCGACCCCACGAACTGAATGTCGCCTGCCAGGGTCCTCTGTCCATGCAATCCTCCAGGAAAGAATACCAGAGTAGGTTACCATTTTCTTCTCCAGGAGGTCTTCCTGACCCAGGAATCGAATGCGGGTCTCCCGTATTGACAGGCAGATTCTTTACGTCTGTTGGGCGAGTGTCTACCCCTTGGTTCTGTCTCATCACTACAAAGATCTGGGGTGACGGACATTAAAGCCCTTGGCATGTCACAGCTCTCGGGTCTTGGATAGGCCGTGTCATAGCTCTCAGGTCTCGAACGGACCGTGTTATAGCTCTTAGACAAATCAGTGTTACAGCTCCACGTTACAGCTCTATTTTATTTAGATAATAACAGGAAAATCCATCCTGGAGGCGTGAGGGCCTGTCGACCCAAAGACGGAAGAGCAGAGCGCCCCAGCTTGCGGGGATTGGGGGGGCGGGGCAGAGTCCCAGCCCTTTGGCTCCGCTTTTTATTTGTCTTTTCCCCGCCCCCGGGCCTGCCCTATGTAAATTGGGTTAGCCAGGAGTGTTGTTTGTTCTACCTGAGGTCCAACCTTCCTTTGTTCTATTTTCGAGGGCTTTTCTCTTTTAGCCACCACTATTCTGGACTCCTTTTCCCGGTTCTAACTACTTAACACGTCTGAGCCACAGGGAAGCCCCCAGAATCACGAGATCATCTCTGTCCTGTGTGGAAAACCCTCGGCCCTGGAGACCCCGCCAGCCGTCAATCAGTCACTAGCCTCCTCCCTCCAGGGCTCTCTGCCTTCTTAATCGCACTGCTGGAATAAAGGTTTCCAGTCCCGCAGGGAGCGCTCTCCTTAATCCTGGTGACCTTACCTCCCCTGATGACCCTCAATCTCACCTTGTGACCTTCCAATTCCAAAGCCAGACTCCCACACAGTCTCCCAGACCCTGTAGCACCTCACACATCTGAAGAGTCAGTCTCCTTTTCTGGAATTCGAGGGTGTCTAGCACTGGTCCTGACCCATCTCCCTCTCTGACCTCCCCTCCCTCTCAAAGAAAGTGTTAAGTCATCAGTCGTGTCTGACTCTTTGCAACACCATGGACTGTAGCCTGCCAGTCTCCTCTGTCCAAGGAATTCTCCAGACAAGAGGGTTGCCATGCCCTCCCTCCAGGGGATCTTCCCGACCCAGGGATTGGACTTGGGTCTCCCGCATTGCAGGCAGATTCTTTACTGTCTGAGCCACCATGGAAGCCCCCTCAGGGGGTTCCCTAAGGGCTACACCAAGCCCAGGGCTACACCATGCTCACCCCCTCTGGCTAATGACCCTGATATCCCTGTGTTTAGCTTAGACCCTTCACCTAGGCCCCACTAGATGAGGACCAGCGGGTCCATTTCTTATGAGGGCCAAATCCCACAGCAGAGTCTGGGCTTGAGGCCACATGCGGCCCCAACGCAGAGGACACTGCACCACGAGCATCCTCCCTTCAGCGCCCGCAGTCCAGCACCCTAACCTTGCAGCCGTGTGCTGACCAAACACAGGAGACAGAGACTGGACTGACATGGCCAGGAAAGGGCTCCAGGAGGGGAGGGAGCAGCAGCAAGTGCCCTGACAGATGCTGAGACAGCCAGGTGCCTAGACGGACAACCCCATCTCCGCCCATGTAGCTCAGACCCCATCTGGCAGCTCCACGGCCCCTGGAACCTACTTACCAGGCAGCCTGCTCAGGGCAGCACTGTAAGCCCCACTCCCCAAAGACACAGGCCCCGACTTCCCAGCACGGCTGAGGGAGGCCGAGGCGAGGCAGGCTGGCTTCTAGGGCATGAGTTCGAGAGCACGACTGATGTGGGTGTCAGTCCCAGCTGTACCCTTCACCCACCGTGAGGCCTTGAACAAGTCACTCAGCCTCTCTGATTCCCCATTTTCTCACCTCCATATTAGGAACAATATTGCCTCAGTAACTGGAAGATGCCAGTATAATTCACCAAAGGCTGAGGAGACTGATTAGCAGGCCAGAGAGAAGAGGAAGAAGGAGACAAGCCCCCTCTCATTCTCAGGAGAGACCCTCGTGTCTCTGGCACCTGCCCTGTGCAAAGCACCTGGCTAGAGGTCTACGTTTAAGATCCGCTGGGTAGGCCTTTCACTGTTGCCATCTTTCAGAAAAGAGAACTAAGGCTCAGTGCAGGGAGGCGACGTGCCCAAGTTCCACAGCAGAGTCTGGACTTGAACCCCTATCCTCTGACTTTGGAGCCTCCACCTTAGCTTGGTGATCCCAAAGTGCAGGAGAAAGGGGGTGAGTGCCGGGCCAGGCAGGGCTCACCCCACACATACTCTGGCTTAGCCAGGCCCGTGGGAAGGGAAAGATGAGGGGATTCAATGGAGAGGAGAGACAGGAAAGGAAGGAGGTGAGACTGGGCAGTGAGGGCGGAACACAGGTGGGCAGGGAGAGCAGGGCTGATGGTCCCTGCTGCCGAGGGTCGAGGGCTGTCTCGTCTTCTGCTCTGGACCCGCAGCCACTTCATCTTCCGCCCGTACATCGTACTAGGCCCGCTTGTCCCACTGCTGTGTGACCTCAGGCCAACCTCTCGCCCTCTCTGGCCATTCCTCTACCCTGCCCCTTCTCACCCACCCTCCCAGCGTCGGAGGCCTGCAGGAAAGAGACGTGAGCCTGGAGAGCCAGCCCCTGGGCTCTGGCACACAGCCACCAGGAGCGCCATTAGCATCCCAGTTTCCGGTAGGACCTGCTCAGGAAGCAATTTAAGCTGCAAGAATTAGATCAAAGAAGCTGAAAGCAGGAGGAGCCCAGAAATCAGCTCCAGCAATTCCAGTGTTCACAGCCCAGAGAACCCAGGGAGGAGGAGCGAGCTGGCCGAGGTCACACAGCCGGGCGGTGGAGAGTGAGGGTTCTGGCCGCCCTCCAGGCCTCGCAGCGGCCAACACGCTGGGAAGGTTTGCTCCTGAGGATAGAAGGGAGGTGCAGGCCGAGAGGAGGAAAGCTCGGCCGGGCCCAGGGCCAGAAGATCAGGGGCCAGGCCTGGCTGGCAGAGGGTCTGACCCAGTTCAGCCATCTCTCCAGCCTCACCCCTGCCCGCCAGGCTGACCCTGGCCTCCTTAGGCCAGCCTCTCTGGCCCTGGCCTCCGCACAGGCCACACTTCCAGCCGACTGCCCTCCTGCACCCTTCACCTGCCCCAGGGTCACCTCCCACTCCATCCACTGGGTCAACACCCCAAGCCTCTGAGCTGTGCGCTTTGCTTCCTCCCTGTAGTTCGAGGCATAACCACTGATGGCACAGATAAACCAGCCACCAGGAAAACGAGCTTCCAAACCCCGGCCTCTGCTCTCTGGGTCTGAGCCGGGGGCACGTCCTGTCTTCTGCACTATTACACTGTGTTGGAGGCACTACCCAGACAGCCTGAGCCTCCTAGCTGCCTGCTAGCCTGCCCTCTTCCCTCTGCCCCTGCCCGTCTCCCCGAGCCCTGCCCCTCCCAGTTCTCCACTTGGAGCCTAAGCTCCCACAAGCTCCTCGCAGACCACTCAGGGCCTCTGGACACACTGTTCCATCCACACGGGCACACCTGGAGAGCTCCTGGTTGCCTGTCAAGACTTGGCCCAAGTGCCTCCCACATGCCTGACACTGTCCCTCCTTCCACCTCCACAGTCCTGGGACCCCCGTGACAGCACCTGCTGCCTACCCCATCTGCACATGACTTATCTGCCTCCCAGCCTGCAGCCCTCCAGGACACAGCCCACGTCCAGCTCCTCTCTGTGTCCCTAACGTCCAACCTTAGGGAGCAGGTTCAGTGAATTTGGGCTGAATGCGCCAACACAGGTGATGCAGGAGGAATTCCTTCGCAGATGGGAAAAACAGGTTCAAAGAGGGGCCAGGACTCCCAAGGGAGACCAGCTTGCCACTTCAGAGCTGCACCAGCTCTAGGTCTCCTGAAGGCCAAGGTTCACTAGATGGGGCCTCTATCTCTCTCTCTCCCCTCCTGCTCCTGACTGTCCGGGGAAGATATGGCTAAAGCCCTGGTGCTCTTGGCTGGTCCCCCTAAGCTGTGAAAGCTGGACAAGCCATGTCGCCTCTCTGGTCTTCATGGCCCTTGTCTGGGAGGAAGAGATAACGCACCAAGGCCTCTGGGAGGATCAAATGAGACAGGGCCGCATGAAACAGGAACATCACTTTCTGTCCATTGTGTGCTGTGCCCCCAGGGGTGTCAGCATGGCTGTCTGTGGCTCTTATACTACGTGCCTCCCCAGACAGGAAGGTCACAACAGTTCAGGGTTCCTGTCCCCACGGAATGTCATGGTCTAGTGCAGCCCACAGACACAGGCAGAATAGAATATGCGTCATTTCAGAGGTTCCAGCAAGAGGAACACAAAGAGGCCTTCACAAGGCCTGGGCCCAGAAGTCAGCTGTGCTTCGGGAGAGAAAGGCCACTCCAGGCAGAGGGAACCGCTCAAGCGAAGTCTCAGAGGCAGAGAAGTACCAGGCAACTCAGATGCAGCCTGGCACAGTGGAGTCCTGTGGATGGAGACCAGGGGCGCTGACCTGGGTCAGAACAAGGGCACGGGACCACCTGCCAGGGAGCTCAGAGCACACAGTCTTCCAGTAGGTCATTTATCCGGCAGCCACTCCTGAGTTTGAATCCCAGCTGCACGACTTAGCTCTGTGTATCCTTGGGCAAGTTGCTAACCCCTCTGAGCTGCTGCTGTCAGTCCTTCCTGGTTCCAGTCTCTAGGGTGGCATCGGCCCTCCAGGAGCTCTGTCTAGCTTCACCTTGGAAACAGTGTGTACTACCTTCCGGGAGGGCTGGCAAGATCTGCTGTCCCTGGGCCTGCTGGAGGTGGTGGGGACAGGCCAGCGGTACTTGGGCAGAGTAAGGGCTCATCTTGCAGCAGGCCACACAGAGCCAGCTGGGGGCGGGGACCCAATACCACTGAGCCTTCCCTGGACAGTTCAGCCACTGCAGCCAGGGGAGAAACAGGAGAGTTTTAGTCTCATTTTTTAGATGAGGACATCAAGGAGCATGTACAAAACCTGCAGCCCGTCAGCTGGACCCCAAGCCTCCAGCCTTTCCCCAAGCACGCGCTGGCTTAGCACTGGGATCATTTCAGGGGGCGCTCTAAAATGCTTTGTGCTGTGCTTACTCACTCAACTGTGTCTGACTCTGAGACCCCATGGACTGCAGCCCGCCAGGCTCCTCTATCCATGGGGATTCTCCAGGCAAGAATTCCCTGGAGTGGGTTGCCATTCCCTCCTCCAGGGGAATCTTCCCAACCCAGGGGTCAAACCCAGTCTCCCGCATTGCAGGCACATTCTTTACCATCTGAGACACCAGGGAAGCCCATGTGGCAATAACTGTCAGTAAGAAAGTCATTCCCTGCAAGGAGAACTCAGTTTGGTCCAGCGAATCTTGATTCCCTCACAGCCCTTGCTCATTTACTTAAAAGAGGAGCCAGGCCCAGGCTCAGAGCAACAAACAGCACCAGGCTGGAACTGAAAGGATTTTTCTGTTGTTTTAATTTATTTGTTAAGATCCTTCCAGTTACCTTGTATTTATGGAGAATAATACTGACTTTCCATTTACAGTAAACACACGGTTTCCTTTAAAGAGTATCAAGGAAGAAGGAAATTGATTTTAAGAAATCTAAGTTCCCGGTGGTGTAGGTGGGAACCTCAGAATTACACCACGCCTGGAGACTGCATTCCAGAGCTGTGTGGCAGGGGAAAGTCACACTACCTCTCTGAGCCGTGGGGCTTCCTCTGAGAGGTGGGATAACAGAGCCAGCACTCGGAGGGCCAAGGCCATTTGGAGAAGAGCAAGCTGGAGGACCCACAGTCACGGTTAACAAGACCTTTCAAAAGCTCTAGCAACTGACACAGGCTGGCACCAAGAGAACAGACTAGAAAGTTCCTCTGATTTTGACAAAAGGTGACATCACAGGGCCTTAGTGAAAGGATGATCTTTTCAACTCATCATGCTCAGTAGACTAGCTATCCTTGTGGAAAAAGCTTCATTGTGACCCCAACCTCACACCATACACAAAAGCAATTTTACACAGACTGCAAATCTGACTGAAAGGTGAAACAACAAAGCTTTTTGAAGAAAACATTAGAAAAAGCATATCCACACGGTGAACAGACAAAAAGGAAAGTGCTCAACTTCACTAATCGTCAAGGAAAAACAAATTAAAAGCACAGGAAGATACCATTATACCCTGACCAGAACGGCTGCAGGAAGGGACATACACCTATACATACGCTCTCTCTCCCAAGTCCAGCTCATCCACATTGCTGGTGCGAGTATCAGCTGGTAAAACCACTTTGCAAAACCGTTTGACCATATTAATTAAGGCTGAACAAATGCATACTTAATCACTCAGTAATTCTACTCATAAGTATACACTGAACAGAAACACATGCACATATTCACCAGCAACAAAAAAGAAAAGAATGTTTAGCGCAGAAGTATTTCTTATAGTCGAAAATTAGAAACAACTCAAATGCCTATCACCAGAAGAAAGAATGAACGTGGTGCTTAATGGAATATAACACACAGTGAAAGCGGGCAAATTATTAAGCAATGCTGTGATTCCACTGATGGAAAATTGGAAAGTAGCCCTAAGTCACCTATGGTGAGTATAAGGCAGGATGGCGGCTGCCTTTAGGGGTAGTGACTGGAAGCGGCAAGAGGGGGCTTCTGGGATTCCAGTAACACTGCTCCTTGATCTGGGTGGTGGCCACGTGGAAGGGTCACAGAGCTGTATGTCTATGACTTATGCATCGTTCTGTAGGTCCGTTGTGATTTAATAAAAATCATAAACAGAAAAATTCAGCACAATACCCCAGGAAGAAGGGCTCGCTGAATCTAGTGACCCAGATCTCACCAGTTCTGGGTCCCTTGCAGCCCAGCCTGACAGACTGGACATTACATATGTGTAGGGTCCTGCCTGGCACCCAAGATGACCCAGGGGGTATGGAGAAGGGAAAGAGCCCAGGCTGGGTCAGAGTCCCGGCCTCTGGCCTTTTCATGCACAGGCTGTGACCTCCTGTGAGCCTTCTTCTCCATCTCACAGGTCACTTGTGGCTTTGACCCTTGGAGTGCTCAACCCTAAGAGAGGACCCAGAAGGTGGGGGTGGCAGCGCCACACCCCACTGGACACACAACTCCAAAGCTCCCTCTCTGAGAAGGGGGCACCAGCCAGCCAGGCACCGTGCTCAGGAGCTGCTCTGGGCCCCGAGGGCAGGCACTGAGCTGAGGCAGAGCGCCAGTGGGGGTGTGGGAGGAGACCACAGGCGAGGCTGCTCAGGATCCCAGCCAGAGGTCCTAGAAGAGGATCGGGCTTCATCCAGAGCTGATGGAGAGCTGGGAAGGGTGCTGAGCAGGGGAGGGACTTGAGATCCACCTGCTGCCACAAGGAGAAGGCACTGGGGAAGGACGAGACTGGGGCAGAAAAACCAGAAAGCAGGTCAGAGAGCTTGTGTGCTCATGTGTGAATGAGAGCAGACACGTTCCAGAGCTGGGTGGGAGGCAGACCCACTCGTCCTTGGGGACCAGCCAGTTGTGGGAGTGAAAGGGAGACTGCAAGAGGGCTCTCGGGGGCGGGGGAAGGCGTCCCTCCTCTGGGCCCCCATCCCCACACCCGTCTGTGGGTGCCCATGCTGCAGCGTGGCTCAGCAGAACAGGAGTGATCCAGGGCCAGCTGAAGGAGCCAAGGATGCCCAACAGGCTAAGCACACCCACCCTTCCTCAACCTCCCACCACATCCCACTCCAGGACCCAGAGCCCCGGACCCTTTGCCATCTGACCAGGGAAGGGCCAAAGAGCTGCGTCTTACAATTCCGGGGACAGTCAATGAATGTTCTCATCTTCACTGGCATCCTGCTGGGCTGGTCCTGAGCTCACAAGTGAAGTGAAGTTGCTCAGTCGTGTCCAACTCTTTGCAACCCTGTGGACTGTAGCCTGCCAGGCTCCTCTGTCCATGGGATTCTCCAGGCAAGAATACTGGAGTGGGTTGCCATTTCCTTCTCCAGGGGATCTTCCCAACCCAGGGATCGAACCCGGGTCTCCTGCATTGCAGGCAGACGCTTTATCCTCCTGAGCTCACAGGAGGGGATCAGATCCCCCAGATACTCCAGTCCCCAGCAGGAGGGGCACAAGGGACAGACGTAGACCAAGACTAAGCAGGAAACACTGTGGTCAGGGCACCCAGGAGTCATGCAGTAGGGGAGGGAAGGATGGTGGTGTCTCTGGGCTGGAAGGCTAGGCAGGGATGGGCAGGGGAGAGGGGCAGGATACACTCCAGGTAGAGGGAGGGCAGAAGAGCCCCAGGTAACAGCCAGAAGGGGGTGGGGGTGGGGGGCGTTGCGGAAGCAGATCCTCAAAGTGGGGAAAACTAGCAGGACCAGCTCTGCAGGACATGAGCCTTCTCTGGGAAAGCCAAGGGGGCGTGGAGGGGAGATATTGAGCATCAGATGCTGAAGCAGTAATGCGAGCCAGGGAGAGACTCTTGGGAGCCAGGGTGGGGAAGGCCAGCAGCCAGGGAGGGGGCCAGGAGCCCCAGAGCCTGTTGACTGCCTGGCTCTTGGCATGGATTGGGTTTTATCAACTGTTCACACCCATTTATCCGACAGCCACTCCTGTTTCCCTTCTGCCCCACAAGCCACCATCAACACATCCCTCCGTCCTACTGTGATTGAACTTGGCCTCCAGGATCGCCTCCCTCCCTTCACCACGGGCCGAGGAACAATGGCAGGGCAGCGGGGAGAGCCCAGGAGGAGGGTGAGCCGGGCTTCGGCAGCAGAGCCGGGTGCGGGGAGGGGGCCAGGTTCCATGAGTCACTCCAGCCAAGGCTAGCTGAGCAGGCGGCATTGGGGCTGGGAAATCCTGTCTTTCTTCTCCACTGCCCTCCCCTTATCGTGTCTCTGTCTAATCCAGTCTCCACCCAACTGCAGTGATCTTTCTAATACATAAACCGAACCAAATGCCCTGTGCTAAGGGATGAGATGGCCTGGAGGGCAGGGCCAGGCATGCTGGGGGCACAGAACCTCTCGCGCTGGTCCTGGAGGACAGTGGTCCTGGGGCACTGACGTCCTCTGCAGTACATCTGGGGGGAAAGTCAGCCTCGGGGCTGGCTCGCTGTGTGGCTCTGGCTGAGCCCCTGGGCCTCTGACCCTGGGCAGTCCCACTGAGACCCGGGTGTTGTGCAGACAGGGCTGGGAAGCCTCGGCAAGCAGGTTGAGATCCAGCTGGATCTGCCGGGCGTGGGCAGGGCCAGGACGAGCTGGAAACCTTCCCGGGCAGCAGGTGGGCCAAGGTTCAGCCTCTGGCAGGGCAAGCAGCTGGTTTGGGTGCTTAAAGTCACTGGGTCTGAAACCCAGGCCACCACCACATCCTGGCGAGAAGATGCTGGGGAGGGGGGGTGGGGGGGGGGTGCAGCTGAGCACCTGCGCTGCTGCCCTTCCTTCTCTCTTCTACTGGAGAAAGGAGGTGGGGTCGGGAGACCCCTGGGGCTGCAGGTCACAGGTGCTGCTCACTCCACACGAGGTAGCAACCTGACAATAATGAGACTTGATCGGGTCACTGAAGCTGCCTCAGCTCTCCAGCACTGTGTGACCTCAGGTCAGCCCTGCCCTCGCTGGCCTGCAGGCTCTCACTGTTGAATGGGGGAGAGGGGACGCTTCTTGCTTTTCT
This sequence comes from Capricornis sumatraensis, assembly GCF_032405125.1. Lineage (NCBI taxonomy): Eukaryota > Metazoa > Chordata > Mammalia > Artiodactyla > Bovidae > Capricornis > Capricornis sumatraensis. Next base: position 57,152,709 of record NC_091084.1, on the reverse strand, counting down.
CCAATGAGCTATGTTGTCTGTCACCAGAGCAGCCTCTTTTCCTGCTTCCTGCTTCCTGCATAGGCAGTCTCAGCCCCTGGCACCACCTGCCTCCAAAGCTCAAGGCTGGAAACCCGGTGGGGATGGTGCCCATTTCTCAGACAGGGAAACTGAGGCTCAGTTCCTGAGTCAAGCTCCTGCACACCCTCAGAAATGAGCTCTACTCTTCTCATCACACAGATGAGCTCCAAGACAGAAGAAATGCATTCAGGACAGTCAGGGGCCCGTCTCACACCAGAGCTCTGCTTTGCCTGGCCCAGCACCCCCTCCTTCAAGCAAAGACAGTGACCCACTCATCAGCTCCAGGGAGTCCCAGTCAGCTGCGTGCCCCCATTCACCCTTCACACATCTGCTCTGCTCTGGCCAAGGCGGCAGGGAGGAGTCAGACAAGGCTCCGTCTGGGAAGTCAGCCTGGTGGCAGACAGTGACCCCAGCACTCAGGGGAGACAGCTCTCTAAGAGGACAGTGGTTGGCATTGTAACATGTATACTATCATGTAAGAATCGAATCGCCAGTCTATGTCCGACGCAGGATACAGCATGCTTGGGGCTGGTGCACGGTGATGACCCAGAGAGACGTTATGGGGAGGGAGGTGGGTGGGGGGTTCATGTTTGGGAACGCATGTACACCCGTGGTGGATTCATGTCAATGTATGGCAAAACCAATACAGTATTGTAAAGTAAAATAAAGTAAAAAAAAATAAGAGGACAGTGGTTCATTCAGATGGGGCTAGAAAGCCTCAGGAAGGAGGCAGCAGCAAAGCAGGAGTTCCAAGGGTGGGCTGCCATTTTTCCAGACAGAAGTGGAAGGTTTGGAGGAAGATGGAATCTTCTGGGAGGAGACAAACCTTTAGGCAAGGCTGGAGGACAGGGCGTGGGGGAAAGGAAGAAAGAAGGGGCTTGCAGGCCACACTGCCACAGCAGGGTCGTGGGGGCCCTGAAAGACCAGCAAGGGTGCCAGGAAGCAATTTACAAGACGGCTGGATGGAAAGGAGGCCAGGAGGCAGGCAGGGAGACCGGGCTTCAGAAACAGCCCCCAGAGCACGGCCTTGGCTGGAGAGACCAAACGGAGACCCACCACGGGGGCAGGGTCCACAGCACACAGCCAGGCACTCTCTGGGAGGCTGGCTGCGAGTCCTTCCTTGGAGGCACCAGGAGGCTGCCCACCTCCCAGATGACAAACTCATCTCCTTCCGGGGCGAGGAAACTGTTGGCGGCACCTCTGGGCTCCACGTTCTGCTCTGCCCCACGTCACATTCTCGCCCAAGGCAGCCTTGAACCCAATGCTAGCGCCTCCTCCTCCCTGTGCCCAAAGGGATAATCAGAGCCTCAGAATGTCCCGTCCGCATGCTCATCCTCAGATGGGGAGACAGAGACCCGGGGGTGGGGACAATGGTCACCTTCCTTGTGCCTCAGGGCTCTCGTTCATCTGTAACATGCAATCTCCTGCTCCCCGGCCCAACCTGCCCTGACTCCGGCTCCCCTCACGCCTCTCTCCTGTAAGCAGGACTTAGCCCCAGCCGCACTCATCTGCAAAATGAGCTCCCAGCCTGGCCCTGCCGGTGATGATGGGGGTCAAGTGACCCTCACAACACTAGGGTTAGTGAATGAATGTCTGAGATACTCTCCACCCTGGAAGGGGCTTCCCAGGGCATGCCAGCAGTAAAGAACCTGTCTGCCGACGTAGGAGACGTAAGAGACGCGGGCTTGATCCCTGGGTCAGGAAGATTTCCTGGAGGAGGGCATGGCAACCCACTCCAGTGCTCCTGCCTGGAGAATCCCATGGACCAAGGAGCTTGGGGGACTACAGTCCATAGGGTCGCACAGAGTGCAGCGACTCAGCACACAAGCAATCATGCTGGAAGGCTTAAACTGCTGGTATGTTAAGGATCCCAGGATGGGGCCTGGTCACTGGGGCAACCCCTGGGGACACACCAGCACACTGCCCCAGAGGTGCTGCAGCCCAGGCTCTGCCAGCTGAAGCCTCTAGGCTGAGGGGGTGACAGACGCTGAGGGTGACCCCCAGGGGGAACCTAGTGGCTATGGGTGCCCAGGAAGGGGATCTCTGAGAGTGGGACCTGCAAAGACACTGCAGATGGCTCCTGTGGTAGGATGAATGACAGGTCCCCCAAATACTGACTCCATAATCCCTGGAACCTGCAAATGTTACCTTCTATGGCAGAAAAGATTCTGCAGATGTGATTAAAGAACTTGAGATGGAGAGATTATCCTGGATTATCTGGGGAGATCCTAAATGTAATCACAGGTGTCCTTAAGAAGAGGGCAGAGGGAGATTTGACTCCAAAAGTGGAAAAGGCAATGGGACTAGGGAAGTAGAGAGATGGGGTGACGGGGTCAAGAGGAACACAGACAGCCACAAGGAACAGAGGCAGCCCTGGGGCCTCCAGAAGGAACTAGCCTGACACCTTGACTTTAGCCTCTAAGACTCTTTTCAGACATTTCACCTCCAAAACAGTAAGAGAATAAATCTGTGTTGTTTTAAGCCACTGTGTGTATGTGTGTGTGTCTCAGTCATGTCCGACTCCTTGCGACCCCATGGACTGTCAGCCACCAGGCTCCTCTGTCCATGGGGTTTTCCAGGCAACCCACTGGAGTGGGTTGCCATTTCCTACTCCATTTAAGCCACTAAACTTGTGTTAATTTATCACAGCAGTGACAGGCAATGAATACGATGAATACAGCTCCTATAGGTATGCAGCCTCATACCTCTCTCCTGCTGGAGGAACTGAGTGAGGATGAAGCTGTTACTCCTTGAACTGCTCCCATGGAAAATAAATTCACCCCAAACTTCAGTATCTTAGTTACTATTATTAGTAACAAACCAGTTGATTGCCACCACCTCACCCTGTTGGCAGAAGTACCCAGCAGGGGGCTCTGAGGCTAGGGCTGGCTGATCAGGCCAGCAGACAGTCTGCCTTTTGTCCCCTGGGCTGCAAGGTCCTGAGGTCTTCGGGGCACACCCTGACAGTGCTGGCCAGCTGGGTACCAATGGATGGGCTCGGTCTGCTCTGGCCACCAGCCCCCTTGTCCCAGAGCTGACTACAGCCACCACTGTGGCAAAAAACCACAGTCCACACCCATAGGCCACCATGCCTCAGCCAGTGGCGCCCTCCCTCACACCCACAGCCTCGGGAAAGCCAGAGCCCTTGGAAACACATCCCTGAGCAATTAGAACGGGGAGCAGGAACTCAGGCCATTACAGGCAAGCAAACACTCACATTGCGCAATTTCCTACATCCAAGCCTGAAGGCTGGCTTCCTAAAACATCCTGGATTAGAACCCCAAAGGGACTTGGCCCATTTGCAGTTAGCAGGGAAAGGCAAGGGCTGAGGCCAAAGCAAGTGAGGCAATCCCAAGGCATCACCATCAACCCAGGGAGGAGGAGATGCTACAGAGTGGGGGGCCCTGAAGATAAGGCCCGGAGGGTAGGGGGGAGGCTACTGCCAGTCAAGGAATGTTTTGAGTAGAAAGGGAAGGCATGAAGGGGCAGAAGAGGTCTCTGGAGGGGCTAGAGGAGTGGAGTAGAGGGGTTTTTAAAGGCACTCAGAACACTAGAGTACATGGGAGGGCAGAGGAAGGCCGGGGTGAGGCGAGAAGATGAGCAGCAGACAGACCTCCCGCCTGCCTGGCCCTGGAGAGCGAGCCCACCTGCGGGAGTGGGGTGAGAGGGCCACAGTTTCCAACCACAGAAGCCAAGAGGGGCTTCCTCTTTCCTTTCACCCTTCTCCCAAAGTTGGCCCCTCCTTCCTCTGGGCTGTTCCTGCCCCAGGGAAGAAAGGACTAAGTGATGTGGTTAGTTATTATTAGTTATAATGACGACTAAACACCATGTACTTTGTAATGCACTTTCAGTGATACAAATTAACTTCATCATCAACCCCTGAATCCCTGTTTAGGCAGCATTTATCCCCATTTCACTCATGAAGAAACTGAGACTCACAGGGGAAGTTCCCTGCCTCAAGGTCACATGCAGAGCCAGTCTTGGCCCAGAGGAATACTGACACAGTGTCAGGCCCTGCAGGTAGGAGAGGTCACGGAGGCAGGTTTTGCAGTACCCGCTGGGGGCTCCAAGAGGTCCTCCCATTCAGGGACCAGGGCTTCAGGGCTGTCCTGGGAGCCTGCAGGGAAGTCAAGGGCAGAAGCAGCCAGAGACAACACTGCTCTGGGATCAGTGTTCTGGACGTCACCCCCCCACACCCCCCAAAACCCACAGGCCTCTCACACCTCATCAACTTCTCCAAACCTGCTCCACCCCAGTGGTGGCCCCAATTCAGAAAGGGCTTCCCCAGACACCCTTCCCCATGCTCCACCCTCTTCCATGGGAAGCCCTATCAGATCCCCTCCCTGGGTGCCAAGCCAAGCCTAGGTGGGGAGCTGGGAAGGGGAGAGGCAAGGGGAAAGAGAAGGGGGCTTCTCCTTGCTCTGGCCCTCTGCTCACTGGCCTCCAGAGCAACTCACCCACCACAGAGCCACACATCTGATGATCTAATGCCCTTTTTTGTCGTTTTCAGTCCCTAACTCATGTCCAATTCTTTGAGACCCCATCCACTGCGGCACGCCACGCTTTGCTGTCATTCCTGCCCCTACCCTTGGACCACATGCAGCGGCATGCTTCCAGGCCTTCACTCATCTATCCCCAGGCCTGCAGTGCCCTGCCCTTTCTTTTCTGCTTGGTGAACTTTTCATCCTTCAGCACCCAGCCCTGATGTATCCTTCACAGTGAAACCTTGCCCAGCTCCTGGGCAGGGGCTGGCTCCCAGCACTGGGTATAACTCTGGGCAGGGGCTTCCGGGTCATCAGTCAGAAGAGAGGTTCCTCAGGGTAATGACCCCGCCTAAGCACCTCAATGTCCTGGCTTCCAGCTCTGGCCTGAAGCAGCAACAGCTGGGTCCACCATGCCCCGCCCTCAGCAGTGAAAGCAGCCAAGCCTCCCCACCCCCACCCCAGGAGTCCAGACAGCAGCAAAGGCCAGGCCCAAAGACCCTGGATAGGAGGGTCTCAATCCTTGCAGCAGAACAATAGTTCCCTCAGGGGTCCTCACACAAGTATGGGTAGGCTGAGCCCACTCTCAAACTCCCTCTTCCAGGAAGTCTGCCCAGATTTCTCCCTCCCTAGAATCCTAAAAATAATTGCCCTGGCACTTCTCTCTAGCTGCCGGTGCAGGGAAAGGATTCTGATTTGAGAGCCAGGCCAACTCAGGTACAAAATTCTGGTTTAGCAGTCCTGAGAGCAAGAGTAGCCTCCACCCTCTGAGCCCCACTCTCCTCAACCCCGTGGGGTCTGGGTTGACTCCCACCACAGGAAATGAAGCCTGGAGAGAACTTGGCACCTGTTAATCATCCATCCTGCTTCACCTCTGGAACCCTGGTGGGTCTCCTCCGACTCCTAACCCTGAAGGAGGGAGGCATGATCGGAGAAGCGCAAGACCCATTCTCCCCCAGTTCTGCCTGCCTCCCTGGCCCCTCACACATACACCCAAGCCCTGCAGCCCAGGGAAAAGGCCCCTATTCAACCTGACAAGAGGGTCAGGAAGGGAACCGGCTTTGGCCTTGCCCCTTTTCCCAAGCCGCCAGGGACGGGGGATGTGGAGGCACCCCGGAGGGGTGGTCGAGTTGAAAGGGTGGAGGTCTGGGAAGGCACAGGAAAGGGGAATTCTGAGGAAGAGGAGGGGAAGAGCCAGTCAAGCCCCGGGAGCTAACCCCTTAGCCGGTATGAACTAGGAAAACAGCTCCGGAACACCCAGGTGGAGTGGGAAGACGCCCCTCGCCGCGGGTGGGGGTGGGGAGAGCCCCGGGGGCCGGGGCGGATCCAGGCGGTCCTCGCCCCCCGTCCCGGGGCCTCAAAGCCAGCGCTCACCTCTTTTCTTCCCGGCGGCGGGGTGTGCACCCGCACACCCACCGATTCGTGCTCACAGGGCTCGCGGTGCCCCGCAATGCACCCGCATACACACACCCCCGAAACACACACGAACACCCGCGCGCTCGCACACGCCTCCTTCTGCGCAGCGTCTCCTACCTGCCGCGCCGCCGCGGGTCCAGCGGATTCGGGGATGCAGCGCTCGGCGCCGGCACCGGAACAGGGGCTGGACCTCCCCCCACTTACTGGCCTCCGGGTCGGGCCGGCGATCGGCTGGGGCTGGCCTGGGGCGGGGGCTCGAGCTAGGACTCCCCGGGCGGCCCGCCCCGCCCCGCGGCCTCCGCCCAGCTGGGGACGGGGGCGTGGTTTCCAGCGAAGCTGGAGGGACAGGATTGATGCGCATGCGAACTGGTGCTGAGCACCGAGGCGACCCGGGCGTGAGGTGGCTGCAGAGTTCCCGCTGGAAAGTAGGAGAGGATTTGGGGGCCCGCGCGGCTCAACCCGGCCCCTGACCGCTTGATCGGGCCCGTGTTCTCCCGTCCCTTCCTCCCTACATCTCCAGGAGTCCGCCAGGGCCCAGCCGAGGCTGGCACTGAGGCAGGGGGCTGGGAAAAGGACACGAAGAGGCGAGCACCCATCTCTTCCCCAGCTCCATGTCCGTGTTTGTGTGTGTGTTAGTCACTCGGTCGTGTCCCACCTCTTTCGACCTCACGGACTGTAGCCGGCCAGGCTCCTCTGTCCACGTTTTTCTCCAGGCAAGACTGCTGGAGTTGGTTGCCATTTCCTCCTCCAGGGGATCTTCCAGACCCAGGTAACCAGCCTGGGTCTCCTGCATTGCAGACAGATTTTTTCCCAGTGGGAGCCACCAGGAAAGCCCCTTTTCATGTCCATATCCATCCCCAAAATTCGGGATGGAGGAGCCAGACCCAGACCCCTGGAGGTGCAAAGAGGGCTCTTGTCAAATGGGGTAAGCTGGAAACTTCCAGACCCATATCGAGTATTTATTTACTTGTGCAATGATGGGAGGACAGAAGGAGTGGCATATTTCCCGAATAAAATAGAGAAGGTTTGTGAGTGACCAGTCCTGGTACACAGTAGGGACTCTGGGATGGCAGGACAGACGTGTTTGTTATGCTCATCGGAGGCCTAGGTCAGCCCACTTTGAAGATGGAGAAGTGTTCCCCTCCTGTGTTCCCCTGCACACTGAGTCGTTTCAGTGGTGTAGGACCCTGCGACTCTATGGACTGTAGCCCACCAGGCTCCTCTGTCCGTGGGAGTCTCCAGGCAAGAATACTGGAATGGGTTGCCATTTCCTTCTCCAGGGGATCTCCCCAACCCGGGGATTAAAACCTGCATCTCTTACATCTACCTGCATTGGCAGGTGGGTTCTTTACCACTAGCACCACCTGGGAAGCCCAGTGTTCCCAGTCTTGGGTAATGTCATCTACCTCTAAGTCACTCTAACCCAGCCTCTTCATAGCCTCTGTCCCAGGCCTCCCAGACATCCCCCCGCTCCGAGGTGTAGCTCCATTCCTTTACAGAGCCTTGCAAATGTGTAGCCATGACCCACTGCCACAGAACATGTTCCAGGATTATGCCCTTGCCTGACTGTCCCAGGCAGATCCCACTCCACTGCCCCTGCCCTGGGATGCAGCCTCCCCAGGTCCTCCGTGCCCCTCTCAAGGGTTCCCAGTGCCCTTCTCAAGGGCTCCCAGCTTCCCTACACTCAGACCTTGTCTAATGGGGACCTGCACAGTCTAAAAGGCTCTTCCTTGCCTCTGTACACGGCACATCTTGGTATCAGGCTTGGCCCTAATGCCATGTCTCCACCACAAAGCCCTACCCCCATCTTCAGCATCCCCACCTGGCCACTTGTGTCTCTTCCAGGGGCCTAAACTCATGCTGCCTCTCTAGGGTTAGTGGTGGAGTCTTCAGGCAGGTGAGGCTGAGGCTTGTTCTAGGAAAGACAGTACTTGGTGAAGCCAGGGAGCTCTGGGCTCGGGTCCTCACTCTTCCAGTTACTGACTGTGTGATCCAAACAAGTCCACCATCCTTTCAGAGCCTCATTTTTCTGTCTGTAAAATGGGCTTCTAGCAGAAGTGAGTGATGATCAGGTATAGGTAAGAGGTGGGCCCCTCATGCAGGGTGTTGAGCAGCACTGCCTCTGGGCTGGGCAACTCCTACATGTTCATAAGTGAAGCTGGGGTCCTGGCTGAGAAAATGTGGCTGCTTCAGCCCTCACAAGGGTAGAGTTCGCAGGATGCTTAGCCTCCCTTATGTATTTCATGGTGTTAGAGCCACAACACTCTGAAATACAAAGTTCCGTGGTGGTTGCAAGAATGTGTTCTGGACTCACCGCCTGGGTTCATGTTAGCTGTGTGATCTTGGGCAAGTGACCCACACTCTCTGTGCCCCAGTCACCTCTATAAAATGATGATAGTAGCACCACCCCCCGGGGTTGCTGTGGAGATTAAATGGACTAAGTCACATAAAGCTCCTAGAGTGGGCCCTGGCTGAGAGTTAGCGTTCAGCAGGGCTTAACTGATACTATTTTCATCTAGCCCAGACCCCTCATTTTGTGAAGACACTGGGTCCCCAGGAGCAGAGACATGTACACATGGCTACTCAGAAGCCCAGGCATCCTGGGATGTTAGAACTGGAAGGACCCGCCCCAGAGCCCATCTCTGGCAGCTCCCACCTTCTCTAGCAGATGAGGAAAGAGACCTAGAGAGAGACAGTGACCTGTCCAGGGCACCCAGTCTGGTGGAGTGGGAGAGGCATTGGCCTTGCTCTTGTTGGGGGTTGGGAGGGAGGTTTCCAGACAAGCCAGGAAGAGCCTGGTCTCCCCAAAAAAGTGGGAGGATGATGATGGGCTCTGATGATGCTCTGGCTCCAGGTCCCTGCTGGTTGGTTGTTAGAAACTGATTCACCAAGTGGTGCCATCACGGGGCCTGCAGTGTAGGCGCTTTTCCCATTTAATTCTCACAACCACCCTTGGCAGAAGCTCTCATCAGCCCCATTTTACAGATGACAGAACTGAGCCTCAGGGAGATGCCCCAGTCACACAATTAGGAAATGGCAGACCTGGGATCCTATGCTCCCTGTCTGACTCCACTCTTGTGCCCTTCCCCTCCTCTTCTCTCTGCCCTCCTCTTCACCTCCGATGGCTCTCTGACTGACTGCCCCACCTCTGCTACATCCTCCCGTAAATGGGCACCTCACTCCCTCCCAAGGCAGCCCTTTCCACTTCTCTTGAGAGAGTGTCTGTCACCCAGAGCTGAGCTCGTTCCCTCCTCCTAGTTCTGCAGGACTTCATAGCCTCCTCCCCACCAGAGCCCTGGAGAGAAGCTTTTGTACTGCAGGACAGCAGACCCCTATCTTCACTGCTCCTGTATGTAACACAGTTTCCCAAGTGAAATTTCTCCTTCATGTTAATACTTATTTAGCTGTGCCGGTCTTATCTGCGGCATGCTAGACCCTCGACCTTCATTGCAGCATGCGTGGTTTTTTAGTTGTGGTGTGAGGGATCTACTCCCTGACCAGGGGTTGAACCCCAGCCCCCTGCATTGGGAGAGTGAAATTTTAGCCACTGGACCACCAGGGAGGTCCCCCAAGTGAAATTCTTATAAACAGTAATTTCTTTTAAAGATCCCATGGGCTTCCCTGGTGGCTCAGATGGTAAACAATCTGCCTGCAATGTGGGAGATCCAGGTTCAATCCCCGAGTCAGGAAGATCCCTTGGAGAAGGGAATGGCTAGCCACTCAAGTATTCTTGCCTGGAGAATTCCATGGACAGAGGAGCCTGGTGGGCTACCACCCACTGGGTTGCAAAGAGTCAGAGACGGAACAACTAACGTTTTTACTTTCAAAGCAAACCTGCTGGCAAGGGGAATGGCTCGATAGGGAGCTTGGTGTCTTAGGGTGGAGTACGCAGGCAACCTCATTAACCAGTCCCCCCACGCCCATCTAGCCAAGGAGATGGGGTCTCGAGAGAGAGGAGTGGAGCTGGACACACAGAACTAACAGTATCCTCCTGAGAGCTCAGGAAATGGGAGAGCCATGTTGAACTCGGGGGGAGAGCAGACACCATGGAAAACAGGAATATGAAGGACAGACACGAACTCTGACTTGTTCTCAATTCCATGCTGCTCTGAAACACTATTTATATTTGGTTAGTATCCTGGATATTATTAGGAGCCAGCCAAAACCAAGTGGGATTGTTTTGTTTCCAGGAATATGAAGTTGGTTTAACATTAGGAAATCCATTAATAGCATATGTTTGCTAGGACTGCCGTAACAAACCACCACAAGCTGGGCAGCTTAAACACAGAAATTTACTGTCTCACAGATCTGGAGGCTAGATGTCCAAGAGCAATGTGTCATCAGGGCTGGGTCCTTCTGAGGGTTGTGAGGGAGAATCTGCCTTGCGCCTTTCTCCTTAGCTTCAGGTGGTTTGCTGGCAATCTTTGACATTCCTTGGCTTATAACAACACCATGATCCACACCTTTGTGTTCATATGTGTTCTCCCTATGTATCTATCTCATGTCCAAAGTTCCCATTTATAAGGACACCAGTCATGTTGGATTAGGGTCTACCTAATGACCCCTCTGAAAAGAACTTATTTCCAAATTTCATTATGAGGCACTAGGAGTTAGACTTCAACTTCTTTGGGGGGTGGACACAATTCAACCCATAACAAGCATGCACCATACTAATGAACCTAAGGGGAAAATAATGACTTTGGGGGGAGGGGGCATGCTCTGTAGTTGTGGCATGCAGGCTTAGTTGCCCCGTGGCGTGTGGGATCTTAACTCTCCAACCAGGGATCAAATCCATGCCCCCTGCAGTGGAAGCATGGAGTCTTAACCACTGGACCACCAGGGACAACCAATGATATTTTTCTATAGATGCCAAGATAGTCTTTAACAAAATTCAACACCAATTCATAATAAAATCTCTCAGTGAAATAGGAAGTGAGGGATATGTTCTCAACATGGTAAAAGGTAGCCCTAAAGCCAACATCTTATTTAACCAAGAAACACTGGAAGATCGGGAACAGGGCAAAAATAGACTGTCTACACCACTATTCTACATTGTGCCAGAGATATTAGCCAATACAACTAGACAAATAAATCAGTTTAAGGCCTGAGACTGAGTAAAGAAGAAATACATATATCTATTTGCAGATCACATAATGTTATACCTGAAAACAAACAAACAAACCAACCCAGAGAACCAGTGATAAAACTAATTCAAATAGTAAGAGAGTTCGCCGAAATAGCAGGATACAAAATTAAAATACAAAACTCAATGGCCTTCATCAGTTCAGTTCAGTTCAGTTCAGTCGCTCAGTCATGTCCGACTCTTTGCGACCCCATGAATCACAGCACGCCAGGCCTCCCTGTCCATCACCAACTCCCGGAGTTCACTCAGATTCACGTCCATCGAGTCAGGGATGCCATCCAGCCATCTCATCCTCTGTCGTCCCCTTCTCCTCCTATCCCCAATCCCTCCCAGCATCAAAGTCTTTTCCAATGAGTCAACTCTGCATGAGGTGGCCAAAGTACTGGAGTTTCAGCTTTAGCATCATTCCTTCCAAAGAAATCCCAGGGCTTCAAAATGGACTGATCTTCAGAATGGACTGGTTGGATCTCCTTGTAGTCCAAGGGACTCTCAAGAGTCTTCTCCAACACCACAGCTCAAAAGCATCAATTCTTCGGCGCTCAGCCTTCTTCACAGTCCAACTCTCACACCCATACATGACCACAGGAAAAATCATAGCCTTGACTAGACGGACCTTAGTCGGCAAAGTAATGTCCCTGTTTTTGAATATGCTATATATACAAACAATAAAGAGAGGTCAGAAAGGTGGAGAAAAGCCTTTTCACAATTAAAAAAAATTAAATGTTTAGGAACAAATTTAACGAGAAATGCATAAAACTACATGAGGAAAATTTTAAAACCTTCTTGAAAGACACTAAGAACAAATAGAAAGACATCTCCTATTCTTGGACAGGATAAGTCAACATTACAAAGATGTCAGTTCTCCCTAACTTAATTTGAAAATTCAATACAATCCAAATAAAAATACCAGCAAGCTGTTTTATGAAGATATATGAGCTGAAAAGTCCATCTGGAAAGATAAACATGAAAGAACAGGTAGGAAAACACTGGAAAAGAAAAACTATGAGGAGGAAATAGCTTTAGCAGAGATTAAAAAACTGAAAGCTTCTGTCATTAGAAATGGGTGGCACTGGGACATAAATAGACAAATTGCAATAGACCAGAAATTTAGAAACAGACACAAATACATCTTTACTCCAGTGATTTGAGATGCCATCTTTGATGCATTCTAAAAATGGACTTTGTTATAAATGGTACTGGGGACAATTGGGTAGCCATTTGGAAAAAGATAAAATTAAATCCATATGTCATACCCAGCAAAAGAATAAACGACATGAATTAGGGCTCTAAGTGTAAAAGCTAAAACAACACAAAGACCAGAAGAAAACATGGGGGACTTCCTCTTTAACTCTGATGTTGGGTAAGGCTTTCTAACTATGACTCAAAACCCAGAGGATGTAAAGAAAAGACCAGTAAATCTGACCATGTGAAAATTTATCCCTGGTGGCTCAGACAGTAAAGAATATGTCTGCAATGCAGGAGACCTGAGTTCAAGCTCTGGGTTGGGAAAATTCCCTGGAGAAGAGAATGGCTACCCACTCCAGCAGTCTTGCCTGGAGAATTCCATGGACAGAAGAGCCTGGCGGACTACAGCCTATGGGATCACAAAGAGTCAGACATGACTAAACAACTAATACACACACATGAAAATTTTAAAACTTTGCATGACACATAAAGTCCACAGGTAACTGACAAACTGAAAGAAAATAGTCTCAACATAATACCACAAAGGGCAGATATCCCTAATATATAAGTAACTCTTAAAAACTGAAAACAAAACTAAAAATTCCAGTAATAAAATAAGAGTAAAGGCATGAATAGAAAGTTTACCAGAAAAGATAGAAAAATGGTCCTCAAACATATGGGGAAAAAATGCTCAAGGACACAATTAGAGAAAGGCAACTGAAAATAATGCTGAGATAGGTACCATTTCTCACCTATTCAGACTGGCAAAAAAAAAAAAAATCACAACACATTCTGCTGTCCAGGTTGAAGGGAAACAGGTGCTGGAATACATGGCTGATGGGAATGCAAATTGGTGCAATTCTCTCCAGGAAAATTTGTTAATACCGAATGAAATTAAATACATGCTCACCCTTGAACCCAGCAACTCCACTTCTAGGAATTTATCCTGAAGCTAGACCTCCAACAATGTGAAAATACATATGCAAAAGGTTTTTCACTGAAGCATTACTTCTTAATTGCAAAATACTGGGAACAATATGGGCTTCCCAGGTAGCTCAGTGGTAAAGTATCTACCTGCCAATGTAGGAGACAAGGCGTGATCTGTGATCTGAGAAGATCCCACATACCAAGGAGCAACCAAGTCCCTGCACCACAACTATTGAGCCTGTGCTCTAGAGCCCGGGAGCCATGACTGCTGAGCCCACACGCTGAAACTACTGAAGCCCACGCCCTAGAGCCCATGCTCTGCAACAAGAGAAGCCACCACAGCAAGAAGCCTCTGCCTCAGAACTAGAGAGTAGCCCCTGCTCACCGCAACTAGAGGAAAGCCCACACAGCAGCAAAGACCTAGCACAGCCAAAAATAATACTGGGAACAATGTACTCCTACATGGAGAGTGGCTAGATAAACTATAGCATATCTCGGAGAAGGCAATGGCACCCCACTCCAGTACTCTTGCCTGGAGAATCCCCGGGATGGGGGAGCCTGGTTGGCTTCCATCTATGGGACCGCACAGAGTCGGACACGACTGAAGCAACTTAGCAGCAGCAGCGTAGCGTATCTAGACGAAGGAGCATTACACAGCTGTAAAAAAAAAAGGGGGGGGGTGGAGAAAGAGAATGAGCAAGATCTCTGGATTTGCACGGCATGAATTTCAGCAGGGACTATTAAGTGAAAAAAAGCAAAAGCCAAGATCATCTATACACTATGCTCCTCTTCATATAAGAGCCTGCTGCTGCTGCTGCTAAGTTGCTTCAGTCGTGTCCGATTCTGTGCAACCCCATAGACAACAGCCCACCAGGCTCCCCCGTCCCTGGGATTCTCCAGGCAAGAACACTGGAGCGGGTTGCCATTTCCTTCTCCAATGCATGAAAGTGAAAAGTGAAAGTGAAGTCGCTCAGTCGTGTCAGACTCTTAGTGACCCCATGGACTGCAGCCCACCAGGCTCCTCCATCCATGGGATTTTCCAGGCAAGAGTACTGGAGTGGATTGCCATTGCCTTCTCCAAAGGAGGAGCCTGTAAGAATATATATAATTTTCGCTCTTGTGTACAAAGGAAATGGGACGGGAACAGACGAGACAGTGGCGTGATGGAAGCAGGCTAGAAGGCTGAGGGGGTGGAAAGGTGCAGCAACAGGGCAGGGAGGGGAGGAAGGAGTGTCTGTCTTCTGACTGTATCTTTTAAAATGCTATTATGGAGATGATTTATATACCACAAAAAGTCACCATCTTAAAGTACCAAACTCAGTGGATTTTAGTTTATTCACGAAGTTGTGGGTAAGATTCTGCGCTTCCACTGCAGGGGCCGCTGCATTCGACCCCTGGTCCGGAAACTAAGATCCTACATGTAGAGCGACCAAAAAAAAATAGAAAAGAAATCCACTCATCTGCTTTCTATCCTTATGGATTTGACTATCTAGACATTTCATATAAATAGAATCCAGCTTCTTTCACCTAGCATACTGTTTTCATGGTTTATTGACATGGTAGCATGAATCAGAATCCCATGGACGGAGGAGCCTGGTAGGCGGCAGTCCATGGGGTCGCTAAGAGTCGGCCACGACTGAGCGACTCCATTTTCACTTTTCACTTTCATGCAGTGGAGAAGGAAATGGCCACCCGCTCCAGTGTTCTTGCCTGGAGAATCCCAGGGACGGGGGAGCTTCGTGGGCTGCTGTCTATGGAGTCGCACAGAGTCGGACGCGACTGAAGCGACTTAGCAGCAGCAGCATGAATCAGCACTTCATTTCTTTTCATGGCTGGATCATGTTGCTCTGTATTTACCACGTTTTGCTTATCTCTTCATCCTTTGATGGACATTTGGAATTTTTCCGCCTTGGGCCTATTCTGGATAATGCTGTTAGGAACATTCTACTGCAAGCTTTTGTGTGACACATGTTCTTAATTCTCTTGCGTAAACACCTAGGAATGGAATTACTGGGTCATGGAGTAAAGCCACATGAAACTACGAGTTTTCCAGAGCGCAGTGCACACGCACGAGGCTCTCAATCCTCCCACATCGAGCCCTGCGAATGGCAGATCCTGGAGCTCGTCTTGGTGGGAATACCCTGCCCACGGCCTCAGCAGACGGATGCTGCTGAAGTGGCTCTGGTGCCCAAAGCCCCTGCCAAGGAGGGGCAGCTGGATCCAGTGGTTCCTGGACTCTCCAGTGTCCTGCCTAGGCCAGTACCGGTGGGTGGGGTCGGGGAATAAAGATGTGTGGGTCTTTCCTGGACCATCTGGGACCCAGAGGAGGTGGCACCTGCCCTTGGCCCTCCCTGGGGCAGAATGTGGACTCCCAAAGTGGCTCTAGGCTTCCAGCTCAGCACTGAGGCTGGGAGGGGGAGGTGAGGAATAGGGAGGGCTATACTGCTGAACTGGGTGCCCAGAGGGTCCTGGTTGGGGCTTAAGAGACACTGAGGTCCAGAGGGCAGCCAGGAAAAGGTGGTTTCCCCTGGGGCAGCTGGGGACAGGCGCTCATTTGCTTAGGAAGTTTCCAGATTTCGTTGAAGGTTTTGGGTACTCTGGCACCTGGGAGGGCCCTGAGGGGTGAGAGGGAGCATGTGCCCCACTGTGGCAGGCCTCCTGGACGCCCATGTGAGCCAGGAATGGGTGGGGGGGGGCTGTGTCAGGAGTCTCAGACCATGCAGGTAGCTGTCTCCCATCTCTGAGAGTTTGGGGGGCTCCCTTCTCCCCACTGTGCAGAGCCCGGCACTGCTCACGCAGGGGTGGGGTGGAGTCCTTCAGAAGCCGTCAGCTGGGTCCTGCCCTGTGGCAGAGCCTCCAGCCCTCACGTGGCTGCCGTGGAGAGGGTCAGGGGCAAGGTTGGTGAGGTGCAGGGGAGTGGAGCTGACACCCAGTGTGGAACATTCTGAAGACACTCGGGGCTTCCTGTCCTCTGCTGTGTGCTGGGGAGCTGTGGGGTGAGTGAGGGAGGGCCCCAGGCGGTTGGTGTGTGGTGTGAGGGGCCCTGCATGCCCCCTAGACTCCCAGGACAACTCACTCTCCACGGGCAGTGCCCACAGAGCTTTTCCATGCTGGACCCCTCCGTGCCCCGTCACCCTACCCAAAGGGCCAGGCCTGAGCCAGCCTTCCTGTCAGTCCTGACAAGCATGCCCCTCCCTTCCCACAGCCCCTGCCTGAGTTCACGCCCTGCCCATTCCATCTCCCCAGACCTCTGGACTCCCCCCACTTTTTCTTCTCTCCCAGACCCCTTACTCATCACCTCCTCACTCCCCCCAGGACCCCTCCTGCCCCTCAGATCCCTTGTCCCACAGCCAAATGAGCTTTCTAGAACACACATCCAATCTCTTACCTGTAGCTCCAAACACTTGACACCAGGAATAAAGGAAAAACAAAAAAACAAAATGACATTTTAAAAACTGACATCGTTTCTGTGTTCTTGGGAGCATGAGAACTAACCTTCTGGACAGACTGCTCTTCTACTGGGAAAACAGGTCAGTGGGCCTGTTTGTTACTCCAGGCCAGGCTGAGTCTGGCTGGAGGGGAGAAGACGGTCATCATCACTACAGAACCATCCTGTAAATGACCCGGCCCAGGGTGGAGACAGGCCAGCTTTAAAAATTGTCATAACTGATCCAAGGCTAAGAGATTGGTAGCCCCCAAACCCCTCTCGCCCCCCTCACCCCACCGCGCCCCCCCCCCCCCACGGGCCCCTCCCCACCTCCACCCCTCCTCAAGGCAGGGAAGCGGAACGCCGCCTGGTGAGCAGCAGGCGGCCCCTTCAAAGCCCTTGGTTCTCCTCTCCTGGCTCCACGCTCCGCGCAGAGCCCAGCCTTCAGGGGCGGAGTCTTCACTCCGCTAAGGCAGCGAGGGGAGGGGCTCCCCTTAGGGCCCAGGGCAGACAAAGGGCACCTACGGTGCAGACCGCAGGGCGTCCCTGCCGCAGGACTGAACTGACTCTGAGCTGGGACTGGGCCTGGAGCCCTCACCACCTCAGACCTGCTGAGCGATGCTGCAGCCACTGCTCCTTCCCAGTCCCTTTCCTTCCCACTGGGGGTGGGGGCAGGGAGGGCTCTCAGGCTCGGACTCCTTTCTCCCCCGAATCACTGTTTGCTCTTTTCTTCCAGGTTTGAGGGATGGGGCAGGTGTGGCATTGGGTGGGGAAAACTGAGGTGGGGCCTTCCCTTTGAGTTCAACCTTCACCTCCTGTTCCCAAGTGCAGCAGAGATGGGTAAGGCTGAGGAGATTTTACACGAATGATGTTATAGTTGTGGCAGGGTGAGGGGACGGTGGTGCTGTTTGCCTCTTTAGGCAACTGCTTCAGCTCTGAGTTTGGTGGCTGTCCAGCATGGTGCCTGTGGCAGTAGTCAGGGCCCAGCAGACTTAGTGACTTTGGGCAGGATATTCATTTACCTGGGCCTCAGTCTCCACATCTGCCCAATGGGAATGATAATAATCCCTGTTCCCTGGACGGGGTGAAGATACAAGGAATTCAGGGGCTTGGAGGTGCTTTGTAACATGCTATCTCTGTATGTTAATTAAGATGTTTAGGACTTACCTGGTGGATAAGAATCTGCCTGCTAATGCAGGGGACATGGGTTTGATCCCAGGTCTGGGAAGATTCCACATGGCAAGAAGCAACTAGGCTCTTGTGCCCCAACTACTGAGCCCACATTCTGCAACTACTGAAGCTTGTGCCTAGAGTCTATGCTCCGCAACAAAACAAGCCATCACAACAAGAAACTCATGCAAAGCAATGAAGAGTAGCCCTTGCTCTCTGCAACTAGAGAAAGCCCTCTCGCAGCAAAGAAGACCTAGTGCAACCAAAAATAAATAAATAAATTCAGGCAGTTCATTTCAGTCGCTCAGTCGGGTCTGACTCTTTGCGACCCCATGGACTGCAGCACGCCAGGCTTCCCTCTCCATCACCAGCTCCCGGAGCTCGCTCAAACTCTTTTCCATCAAGTTAGTATCAAGTCAGTGATGCCATCCAACCATTTCATCCTCTTTCTTCCCCTTCTCTTCCTGCCTTCAATCTTTCCCAGCATCAGGGTCTTTTCAGATGAGTCAGTTCTTCCAATCAGGTAGCCAAAGCATTGGAGTTTCAGCTTCAGTATCAGTCCTTCCAATGAATATTCAAGACTGATTTTCTTTAGGATTGACTGATTTGATCTTCTTGCTGTCCAAGGGACTCTTCAAGAGTCTTCTCCAACACCACAGTTTGAAAGCATCAATTCTTCTGCACTCAGCTTTCTTTATAATCCAACTCTCACATGCTTACATGACTACTGCAAAAATCATAGCTTTGACTAGATGGACATTTGTTGGCAAAGTAATGTCTCTGCTTTTTAATATGCTATCTAGGTTGGTCATAGCTTTTGTTCCCAGGAGCAAGCGTCTTTTAATTTCATGGCTGTAGCCACCATCTGCAGTGATTTTGGAGCCCAAGAAAATGAAGCCTCACTGTTTCCATTGTTCCCCTGTCTATTAGCCAGGGACCAGATGCCATGATTTTTTGAATATTGAGTTTTAAGCCAGCTTTTTCACTCTCCTCTTTCACCTTAATTAAGAGACTCTCTAGTTCCTCTTCACTTTCAGCCATAAGTGTGATGTCATCTGCATATCTGAGGTTATTGATATTTCTCAGGGCAATCTTGATTCCATCTTGTGTTTCATCCAGCCCGGCATTTTGCATGATGTACTCTGCATATAAGTTAAGTAAGCAGGGTGACAGTATACAGCCTTGACATATATATTTTAAAAATATCCTAACAGCATCAATTTTAGATTCAGTCCTAGGTATATTTTTATTTTTACTATAAATGGTACTTTTACAAAATGACTTTTCCTGATTGCTTATTGGGGCTTCCCTTGTGGCTCAGCTGGTAAATAATACATCTGCAATGTGGGAGATCTGGGTTCCATCCCTGGGTTGGGAAGATCCCTTGGAGAAGGGAAAGGCTACGCACTCAAGTATTCTGGCCTGGAGATTCCATGGACAGTCCATGGGGTCGCAAAGAGCTGGATATGGCTGGGTGACTTTCACTTTCACTTTCGTATTTTTATTTCTACTATAAATGGCACTTTTACAAAATGAATTTCCCTGATTGCTTGTTACTATATAGAAATTAAATTGATTTTTGTACATTGATTTTGTACTGGAACAATTGCCACATTTGAAAATTATTTTAATCTATTAACTATAGGATTTGTGTGTTTTGATGTGTTTTCTCAATGAGGTGTACTGCCCCCTAGAGGGAGATTGGAAAATTTGTAAGGGAATTGTTGTGACCAATAATTTATACATCATAATACATATTATTTAGTTTATTAACATTTTATATTACAATGAAAGAATTATATTCATTTTTTGAAAATATTATAAAAGAATTTCATTTCAGGATAGGATGTACAGCATTAATTTTATGGGGAAATGGGAGATCTAACAGGGTTACAAACCTCTGAAGTTTTGATACATTTTTTTCAAGTCATTATCATTAAAAAAAAATTTTTTTTGGTCCACTCCTCTGCAGTGAAAGGACAGAAGCCTAATCAGTGGACCGCCAGGGAATTACCTCATTATCATTTTAAGCCTTTACCTTAGCTTGCTGTGCTCTCAAGCCTTGGACAGTTGAACAGTGGTGATGATGGGCACATGCAGTCTTTTCAGACTCAAAGGAAATGCTTCCACCTTTCACTAAGATTTTCTTTAAATCACAAAAGGATGCTGAATTTTATCAAAAAATCCCCCCTACCCTCCCAACATCTGAGAGATTACTATTAATCTTGATGTGATGTACCACATTGATGGATATTCCTTTTTTATCCATATATTCTGATTCCTTTTCTAATGCTAGGCCCACCTCACATTTCTGGGATAAATCCGTCTAGGTGCTATGTCATCCGTTTTACCTATTGCCACACTGTGTACTAGCATTTCGTGTAGAATTTTGCATCTGTGTTTGTTAGTGAGGCAGGGGTATCATTTTCCTTACTCGCGGGGTTCTTGTCAGCTAGGCTAGCCTAGTGAAGGGAGGTGGGAACGCGGTCTCCCGGGGCTCAGAGTTACCCGATCCAAGGACCAGCCGCCACCACCGCGAGGAAATCGTGTGCAGGGCGCGCCCCCTGGCGGCTGCGGATCTCAAAAGAGCCCTATGAGCCAGGCAGGCTTTGCGGGGACAGGGTGATCAGGGCCGGGTGAGGGGAGGGAACCAGGTGACATCAAGAGGTACCAGGGCTGTGTGTGCCCTGGGCCTTCGCTGGGCCTGGTGTGTGAGCAGCTCAGCTTCCGAGAGGGGGTGACCAAGACCCAGAGTGACAAAGTAGGCCTATAAATGAGGCGTTCTGATCCTTCTGACCTGTGAGGTCCTGGACTCTTAATCTCTATCCATCAAGTGGAGATAATCAATCTGACTGTCAGGGAAATGGGAGGAAGTTGTCAAAGCACAGAATTCAGACTTTTCCAAAGATGCAGATGTGTCCTCTCCTGGCCTCAGGATTCTTTTTTTTTTTTTTTTTCTAGTCTGTTAAAGAGCCTCTTGATGAAAGTGAAAGAGGAGAGTGAAAAAGTTGGCTTAAAGCTCAACATTCAGAAAATTAAATCATGGCATCCGGTCCCATCACTTCATGGCAAATAGATGGGGAAACAGTGGAAACAGTGGCTGACCGACTGACTGATGGCTCCAAAATCACTGCAGATGGTGATCGCAGCCATGAAATTAAAAGACACTTACCCCTTGGAAGGAAAGTTATGACCAACCTAGACAGCATAATGAAAAGCAGAGACATTACTTTGTCAACAAAGGTCCATCTATGGTTTTTCCAGTGGTCATGTACGGATGTAAGAGTTGGACTATAAAGAAAGTTGAGCACAGAAGAATTGATGCTTTTGAATTGTGGTGTTGGAGAAGACCTTTGAGAGTCCCTTGGACTGCAAGAAGATCCAACCAACCCATCCTAAAGGAAATCAGTCCTGGCTGTTCATTGGAAGGATTGATGTTGAAGCTGAAGCTCCAATACTCTGGCCACCTGATACGAAGAACTGACTCACTGGAAAAGACCCTGATGCTGGGAAAGATTGAGGGCAGGAGGAGAAGGGGCCGACAGAGGATGAGATGGTGGATAACATCACCGACTCAATGGACATGGGTTTGGGTGGACTCTGAGAGTTGGTGATGGTCAGGAAGGCCTGGCATGCTGCAGGTCAAGGGGTTGCAAAGAGTTGGACACAACTGAGCAACTGAACTAAACCGAACTGAAAGCACTTGATAAGTGGGAAGAGAATTCAGTGTTAATGATACTCAACTGACCAGAATGAGAGTTCATATTAGGGAGGTCTGTGTGAAGGAAGCATATTTGTTAACTTATTAATTTTTGTTCATTATTTCATCATTGTTCATTTTTTCAACAAATATTTATTGGACACCATGATAAGTGACAACCTCAGCTATGCAGATGACACAACCTTTATGGCAGAAAGTGAAGAAGAACTAAAGAGCCTCTTGATGAAAGTAAGAGGAGAGTGAAAAAAGTTGGCTTAAAACTCAACATTCAGAAAACTAAGATCATGGCATCTGGTCCCATCACTTCCTGGAAAATAAATGGGGAAACAGTAGAAACAGTGACAGACTTTATTTGGGGGGGGAGTCCTCCAAAATCACTGCAGATGGTGGCTGCAGCCATGAAATTAAAAGACGCTTGCTCCTTGGAAGAAAAGTTATGACCAACCTAGATAGCATATTAAAAAGCAGAGACATTACTTTGTCAACAAAGGTCTGTCTAGTCAAGGCTATGGTTTCTCCAGTAGTCATGTATGGATGTGAGAGTTGGACTATAAAGAAAGCTAAGCACTGAAGAATTGGTGCTTTTCAACTGTGGTGTTGGAGAAGACTCTTGAGAGTCCCTTGGACTGCAAGGGAATCCAACTAATCCATCCTCAAGGAAATCAGTTCTGAATATTCATTGGAAGGACTGATGCTGAAACTGAAACTCCAATACTTTGGCCACCTGATTGGAAGAACTGACTCATCTGAAAAGACCCTGATGCCGGGAAAGATTGAAGGCAGGAGAAGAAGGGGCTGACAGAGGATGAAATGGTTGGATGGCATCACCGACTCAATGGACAGGAGTTTGAGTAAACTCTGGGAGTTGGTGTTGGACAGGGAGGCCTGGCGTCCTGCAGTCCTTGGGGTCGCAAAGAGTCAGACACGACTGAGCAACTGAACTGACCGACTGACTGACTGATGGTAAGTGAAATAATGTCCCTGCCAAAAAAAATGTCTAGGCCCTAATCCCTGAAACCTATGGATATGTTAGGTTATATGGAAAAAAAGGAATTAATGAAGGTTGCTGATTGGTGGACTTTAAGACAGAAAGATAATTTTGGATTATCCAGGCAGACCCAGTGTGATCACAAGAGTCCTTATAAATGAAAGGGGAGGCAGGAGAGTCAGAGGACATGGGTGCAAGGCAAGCAGAGTGATGTGACTGCTGCCTCTGGAGATGGAAGGAAGCCCCAAACCAAGGAATGTGGGCAGTCTCTAGAAGTTGGAAGAGGCAGGGGAACAAATTCTGCCCTGGAACCTTCCAGAAGGAATGCAGGCCTGACACCTTGACTTTTAGCCCAGCAAGACTCATTTTGGGTTTCTGATATGTAGGACTATAAGATAATAACTATGTGTGTATCTTTAAGCCCCCACATCCATGGCAATTTGTTACAGCCATGATAGGAAACTAATACACTGTCCCAATGGATACAGTTCATACCATTGGGACAGATGGGTACCATCCATTCATTTTTTCACCCCTAAAGCATTTAGGAAGTACTTACTATGAGCCAGACCCTGCTGAGGAGCAAGCTGGCAAGGGACACGTGGCTCCTGGGGATCCATGTCCAGGACTGCAGAAAGGCTGCTTGGATGGTGCCTCTTTCTCCTGCTCCTTCCACCTCCCAAGCTAAGAGTGAGCCTGCAGGATGCCAGGCCTCCCTCCATTGGTTATCACCAGACATGATTCTGACATGGTCCCTCCCTCTGGGGGCAGCCAGTCTGGTTGGGTAGAAACAGGAATCAGAGAGGACACATTACCAAGGTTGCCCTAACAAAGTGTCAACAAAACCCAGGAGGCTCAGAAAACATAAAAGTTTCTTTAGTTCATCTCAGCAGTTTGAGGTGAGTATTCCAGGTTAGTCCACAAGCAGCCCTGCTCCCTGCAGTGAATTGGGAAGCCCTCTTGTTTCCCTGCCTTCCTCTAGGTCAGCGGTTCACACTAGAGGTGATTTTGCTCACCACGGTGAAAGTGAAAGTCGCTCAGCCATGTCCAGTTCTTTGCAACCCCATGGACTGTAGCCTGCCAGGCTCCCCTGTCCATGGAAATCTCCAGGCCAGAATACTGGAGTGGGTAGCCATTTCCTTCTCCAGAGGATCTTCCCATCCCAAGGATTGAACACAGACATTGCAGGCAGATACTTTACCATCTGAGCCACCAGAGAAGCCCCACTCACCAGGGTACATGTGGCAAAATTCAGAGATATTTTTGGTTGTTATAACTTGGGGTATGATGCTGGCATCTAGTAGGCAGAGGACAGAGATATGACTAAATGTTCTCCAATGCACAGTACAGCCCTTTACAGCAAATAACTCAAAATGGCAATTGTGCCAAGGTTGAGGGACCCACGCATCTGCAAGGTTATAGGCTCATCCATGTGCCAATCCGGGGGAAGGAGAAAGTGAGCAGAGGTTAGGCCAGGGTTCAGGGGGCATCTTCTTCACAACTATACACAGCCATGAAGACAGGCTGGTCACATGCCCACAACTCACTTCAAGGGAGTCTGGGAAGTATAGTCTAGGTGTGTGCCCAGGAGGAAGGGGTAACAGAGTTTGGTGGACAGCTCCACCGCCCCTTCCAGGCCTCCTCATCCATACAAGAGACCTGGACAGTGATGGCTGGTGGACATTTCCAGTAAAGGGATCAAAGCTTGCAAAGATGCAGGGCCAGGAGAGGGTGCAACCACCTGACAAAGTACATGGTTATGCCAGGGGAAGTCCACCAGCAGGGAAGACTGGACCGCCTCCAGAGGGCAGGGAAGGCATCAGGTCAGGCTCCTGGCTTCTCATCCAGGCTTTCTTCCTTGAAGCTCAGCCCTTCTTGTTCATCTTACATAGTTGGGACCTTGACAGCACACATTTCTGCCTCATTCTCAAGCTGTTTTCTTGATTTTTGTACTTGGCCAACAACTGGCAGCTCCTGGAAGTCAGGACCACAGCCTGATCCTCAGAGTCTGGTTGCTGACCCGCACCCACCCATACCCCCCACCCCCCCATGGAGGTTCGGTTCACAACGGACTCTAGTTGCCCTTGTGTGCCTGTGTGTGACTTCAGTCGTGTTCGATTCTTTGCGACTGTATAGACCATGACCCACCAGGCTCCTTAGTCCATGGGATTCTCTAGGCAAGAATACTGAAGTAGGTTGCCATGTCCTCCTCCAGGGGATCCTCCCGACCCAGGAATGGAACCCGGGTCTGTACCAGGTCACTCCCTAATCACTGTCCTTCAGGCTTACTAATCAGACGCCCCATCCCCCAAACACAGCCCCTTAACATTGACCTTCCAAAGGCTGTCTCAATACTGTCTTCCCAGATTCCCCCGTCACTGCCTTTCCTAGTTTCCTCATGACTGACCCCCACGGCACCCCCACACTGACCTCCCAGCCTCAAGAGACCCTGTGGCCCCGGTGACAGCTCAGCCCTGGGTTGTGCAGCGCCTTCCACATGAGCAGCATCTCATAGGGCGCGAACCGGTGCACCAGCAGCAGCTCGCGGTACATGCAGGGGTCGAAGGAGGGCTGCCGGGCGCCGGGCAGCTGCACGCCAAAAGGCCGGATGCCCTCGTGGCCGCTGGGCTTCAGGCCGACTCGCTCCAGACACATGCCCATGAAGGCGTCGTCGATGGGGAAGAGCGGGGTGTGGCGGGCGGCCTGGCGCAGGGCCTGGACCGTGTGGCGGGACAGGAGGAAGCCGCCGCCGCTGCAGTACACCGGGTAGACCGACCCGGAGAAGAGCTGTGGGGGCACGAAGTACTTGCTCCACCTCTCGCGGATGGGCAAGGAGCCGCTCATGAGCTGCCCGGCGAAGAGATGGCGGTCGGGGGACTTGGCCTCCAGGAAGCGGAGCACGTTGGCCGTGTGCACGAAGACGTCGTCGTCGCCGCTGAGAAGGAAGCTCGCGTGTGGGCAGCGGGCCTCCAGCCAGTCGAGCAGGTGCACGTGCTTGAGCGTGAGGTTGAGGAAGGTGTCAGTGAAGGCCCACTGCAGCACGTCGCCGTGCTCGCGCGCCTCCAGCGCGGCCAGCTCCGCCAGCTGCTCTGCGCGCTCCGCGTCCTCGGGTGCGGGGGTGCCCAGCAGGAAGAGGCGGCGCACCTGCCGCCCGCCGTAGCTGCGCTCCTGCCCCCACGTGCGGCGGATGAGCTCGCGCCGCTCGAAGTTGGCCGGCGCCGACTTCACGGCCAGCAGCAGGAAGGGCCCGCGGCTGCCCCTACACTTGGCCGGCGCGTCCCAGAGCAGCGGGAAGTGGCGGCAGTGGCGGTACCGCAGGAAGTCTTGGATGCGCGCAGGCAGCTTCTCGAAGTCTGCCGTGGCGTTCGCTGAGGCGTTGGCCACGCACGGAGGCCCTGGGCTGGACGGCGACGTGGCAGCAGGGGCCACGTGGGTCACCTGCAGGGACCCATCCGACCTCTGCGTCTGTTGAAACCTGAGGTCTCCGAGGAACCAGTGATGCAGGATCGAGAAACTCAAACCCGCTAGAAGGCAGGTCAGGATCTTGGGTTTCAGGGACCTGCGGCAGGGAAAAGCCATCTGTGGGGGGAACCGAGTCAAAGTGAGCCTGGAGTCGTCTTTGAATCAGCAGAATGATACCCTTCCCCTGTCACATCTCTCCCAGAACCCCAGCCCCTTCTCAACTTTGTTGTTAAGAACCCACAGCCTAGAGTTTTCTGACGTTCAAATCTGGGTATCTTTTTACCTCCTGACATCTACCTCTGGTTGTCACTCGTGTGGGCCCGGCGGACTCATCAAGTCGTCAAAGCCTTTGTCTTCCCCATGAATCCGCTTCAGTCACTGGAACCTCTTTCTGTTCAGTTGCTCCAACTAAATACCCTGAGTGTCTTCCCCACCCTCAGCTTACAGCTACTTTTCACACCTTGTTCACACTGCATCCAGATCTCTCCAGGCCTAGCCCCTCCTCTCTACCGTTGTTGAGCCCTGACCCTCAGTGATCTATTTCCCTCCTTGCCACCAGAGTCAAGGAGGCATGAGGTGACAGTCCTGGACTCAGACTCAGGTTAGAATTCAGTCATTACCACCTACATGTATCATCTTGAACAAGTCATTTCAGATCTCTAGCGCTGAGTGTTCTGCTCTCTAGCAAAGGGCTGGTAGCTCCTCCCTTGCAGGGTAATTTAGAGCCTTATGTGAGCATGAAATAGCCAGTCAGTGAGTGGCACCTATTCTTTGCCCTCTTCAGCCTCCGGCTCCACCTCTTTCTATTTCTACCTGCTGGTGTTATTTTCTTTACCCCACACATGCCAGGTCAGGCCCTCTCCTCTGTGTATCCAAATCCCCTGCCCTGCCTGAGTGAACCTCAACCCCTGCCTTCATGGGGACACCTCAGGACAAATCCCAGATCACAACAGCCTTACCTGTATTTGAAGTGAAGTGAAGTCGCTCAGTCATGTTCGACTCTTTGCAACCCCATGGACTGTAGCCCACCAGGCCCCTCTCTCCATGGGATTTTCCAGGCAAGAATACTGGAGTGGGTTGCCATTTCCTTCTCCAGGGGATCTTCCCGACCCAGGGACCGAACCTGGGTCTCTGGCATTCTAGGCAGACACTTTACCATCTGAGCTACCAGGGAAGCCCCATCAGGATGGTAATAAAAAAGAATGGAAAAGCAGGACAAATATAAATGACACTAGGAGAGAATAACTTAAAAATCATTGGTGCCAAAAGTTTTCGAGTTTGAGCTCCTGGTAGAAAAGAAGAAACAGAGAAAAAAGTTCAAGAGAGTCAACCTGAGAAAATAACAGGAAGAATTTGATTTGAAGCAAATCTCAAGATGCTGGAAGGACAATCAGGTATGACATTTATAAGGCAATGTTGAAGGAAGATTTAGAAACCATGCAAAAGTAAACCAAATTTCTCAAAGTAGATGAAAAATTCGCAGACACTTCATAAAAGAAAATGCCAGCACAATATTTAAGAAATACACTCTTGTAAGGAACAGGATGAGGAAAAGATAACAGTGAAGAAATGAAAGATCAGTGAAGTATAAGATAATAACCAGAGGTCATCTATATAGTGGTATTTGTATCTTTGTATTTTTGTGCTCAGTCGTGTCTGACTCTGCTCCTCTGTTTATGGAATTTTGCAGGCAAGAATACCTGTGTTTACTGCCTGCTAACTTCAGTTGCACCAGGTCCTGCCCTTGTTGAACACACCGCTCAGTATTTCGGGATCACCGCTCTCCTGGCTTTCCCCTCCCTCTTTAAGCGTGTCTCTCAGTTGTCTTGGCTCCTTTCTTCCTTTCTATATCTTTCAATGGTGTGGGGCTGGGGGGACTCCTCCAGGGCTCTGTCCTAGACACTCTTTTCACCTTTGTGCAAGGTGATTTCCTTTGCTTTTAGCACCTCCAAGCTCCAGAACCATATGTCCAACCAACCACCTATTACTTACCAGCTCCGTATGGTGGTCCACAGCCACCTTAGATGCAACCTGAACTCTAGTTTTCCTTCCCAGAGTTCCACCCCCACTGAGTTGTTCAAGCCCCAAATTGTAATTTATCCCCATCCTTTTGCTCACCTTGCCCCTACCCCTCTAAGCCTGGTAAATCCTAACTCCCAAATATTTGATCAGTCTGTCCCCTTCCATTCCCACTATCAACAGGCTAACCTAAGCTAGCATCTGCTGCTCAGATGAACCTTCTGCTTGGTCTCGCCACACACTTGCTTGCTCTCAGTTGATCTGTCCTCTAGAGCAGCTGGGATAACTCTGAACAATGTATGTTTACAGGCCACTCCTCATGCTCTTTTCTACAGCTTCCCACTGTCATCCACCTGCCCTGGCTGTAGTCGAGTCACAGCTTGGGACTGCCATCCTCTTTCTACCTTGGAGCTTTCCCTCATGCTGTTCCACTGCTGGGATGGACCTCCCTTCCTCTCCTTCACCTGTTTAATGGCCTCTTCACCCTCTACTTCCACTTGAATAGATATGTCCTTGGGGGAGGTTATTTGTTTAAAGTTTATTTTTTTCTCCTAGTCTGTAAGCATCCTGAGGGCAGGGATGGCATCTGTGTCGTTCACTACTGTCTCCCTCATGCCCTGCCCAGGGTGGGAGTTTGACAGTATACTGATGGAAAATACTGGCTGCCTGGTTCAAATTCTGCCTCTGCCACTTTCTTTTTTTTTTTTTAATTTAAAAAAAAATTTTTATTTTTACTTTATTTTACTTTAAAATACTGTATTGGTTCCTCTGCCACTTTCTAACTGCATGTGCTGAGCCAGTTGATTTAAGCTGTCAAATTGCTACCTCTTAAGGCAATGGCACCCCACTCCAGTACTCTTGCCTGGAAAATCCACGGACGGAGGAGCCTGGTAGGTTGCATGCAGAACATGGGGTCACTAACAGTCAGACACGACTGAACAACTTCACATTCACTTTTTATTTTCATGCATTGGAGAAGGAAATGGAAACCCATTCCAGTGTTCTTGCCTGGAGAATCCCAGGGACAGGAAAGCCTGGTGGGCTGCCATCTATGGGGTCACACAGAGTCGGACAGGGCTGAAGCGACTTAGCAGCAGCAGCAGCACCAGCACGAGTTACTGGGACTGCCCTGTTGGTCCAGTGGTTAAGACTGGAAGTGGAAAACTCTGTGCTTCCATTGCAGGGGTTTGGGTTCAGTCCCTGGTCGGGGAACTAGATCCTATGTGCTGCAATGAAGATTGAAGATCCCACATGCCCCAACTAAGACCCAATGCGACCAAATAAAAATAAATATTTTAAAAATTATTGAGATATTTAATTGATAATGTCTGTGAAGCACTTAGCATAGTACTTGGCAGATAGTAAGTGTTCAGTTGCTGCTGCTGCTGCTAAGTCACTTCAGTCATGTCCGACTCTGTGTGACCCCAGAGACGGCAGCCCACCAGGCTCCCCTGTCCCTGGGATTCTCCAGGCAAGAACACTGGAGTGGGTTGCCATTTCCTTCTCCAATGCATGCTTGCATGCTAAGTTGCTTCAGTCATGTCTGACTCTGTGTGATGCTATGGACAGCAGCCCACCAGGCTCCTCCGTCCACAGGATTCAAGTATTCAGTAAATATTAGCTATAATGATTATCAGAGGTACCAGTAAATATTGTTGAATAGATACTTTGCCCAGATAATGTGCTCAGTAAATATTTTCAGATTGAGTTGTTTGCACATAGTAGATGTTACTGGATCAAAGTGGAGTCTCATGCCTGGTTGTTACAGTCCCTACACAATGTCCAGCCCAAGATGGGCACAAAGCAGGTGTTCCATGAAATAGTGGCACGAGTTAGCTACAGATAAAAGCAGGAGAACCTTGAAGAAACTGTAATCACTGACTCTCATGAGAAATACTAGATGTAGTTCCCTCTTAATGGATTCCTACTTCAGTGTTTAATGCACTGAAAAAAGAGAAACAGAAAATAAGCTATTTTATCATGAAAATGCACTCAGTGCCTAGTCCTGTACTTGGCATATTTGGGGCATGCAATACATTTTCCCCCAATGAACAAAAGAGTAAAAGAATGAATGAGGATAGAATTTGGAGTCTGAATAACTTGGGTGTGAATCCCAGCTTTCATTAGCTACGTGACTTTGTATGAATGTGTTAACCTTCTAGGTTTCAGTTTTCTCCTCTGAAAAATTAAAGAGTTAACATTCATCTCTCAGTAAAATTTAGAGCAAGAAAATAATACTGTCAGTGCTAGAGTACCATACAAATGTGTTTTAGAAAATAATTAAAAAGCATTCTCTATCTCCTCTTCCTGTCCACAGTTGTTTCTAGAATGAGGATAGTCTCACATAGTAGACTATGAACAGTAATTCTTGGCTCACTTAACCTGCATTTACTTTGATAAAGTTGATTCAGGAACCTGGATCTCAGCCACTTTTTGATGAGAAACTAGGGAAAAGATTGAGCCGGTTCCTGTTCCTAAGGGTGGCCCTGGTTTACTGAGCTCTGCCCTTGGATACTGACATTGTGAAGCTCCGGGGATGTTCTCTGTGATTCTTTTTCCTGCATTCCTCCTTACTCCCTATCCACTTTTCTAGGCACCATGAAGTCCCCACACTTTAAGCTGTCATAGCCTCTGCCGGCCCTGATCCCTTGTCCTTCAAATACCACCTCCTGCAGGAAGCCTCCTGGTAAGTCTATCTCAACAGAACCTATATCACAGTTTTTTAGGTGTTGTTCTTTCATTTTTAAATTTTCTGGCCTTGCCATGAGGCATGTGGGATCTTAGTTTCCCAACCAGGAATTGAAGCTGCACCCCTGCATTGGAAGTGCAGAGTCTTAACTACTGAACCGCCAGGGCAGTCCTATCAATGTTGATAGATACCGCAGATTCTGAGTAGCAGAGCTGGTCGAAGAGGACAGACCTGCCACTTAGCTGAAATTTTTGAACCTCAGGTTCCTCGTTTGGGGACTTTGGGCAAGTTGTTTGTCACAGAAGATATAAGAGATATAAATCCTCCCAGGGTATTATGAGTTGATTGGTGTAAGGCACTTAGAACCATACCTGGCATGTAGTGAGTACCCTAGGAATGTCAGCAGTTGGCTAACACAGGAATGTTTATGGGGCAAAGCAGGTTATCTTTTGTGAATTAGGTCCAGCCTTCTCATGCAGGACTGTATAGCATTCCTTTGTGAGCCTCTTTCTGTGCTCCTTTCTCACTCCACTTATCGCTCCACACGTTTAATTCTCTTCATTCCACCTGGGATTCTCTCCCCTCCACCTGGGATTCTCTCCCATATTTTCCCAGGAACAAGAAAAGTTTCTGTTGGTTTTTCCCTCTTCTGGGATTCTCTGCCTTACTTTCCCGGGAACAGGAAAAGTTCCTTTTGGTTTTTCTCTCTTCTGGTTTGATGCCAAGTGACAGATGGCTGGAACATAGATTCCTTCAGCCCCCTACCCCAAGGTATTCCCGAATACGGACCACAGATATAACAGGTGAACACACCTTTTATTACTTTTGGCCCCAGCACCCAACATGGAGCCCTAACCCTGGGGCTTTGCCCTGGTTCCTGTTCCCTTGGTCCCCCTCTGGTTAGCATTCTAAGGAGAGTGGGGTGGGGGAGGCGGGGGAGAAAATGCACCTCCTTGTTAATAGGAAAAAGTCCAAGTCCCCATCTTACCTTGAATGTCTGAGAGAGAAGAAATAGACAGGAGTCATCCCCAGACTGGGACCTACCTTAAACCCCGTTTTTTCATTCACAAGCTGAGGCCCCACCCCCCGGATTGTGTTTGTGAACCTGACCAATCCATGCATCCCTCCTCCTTTGGATAAGGTGGGTAGAGGGTGGGGACATGCCTACAAGCTTCCTTCCAACAGTAATAGCTTGCTTACCCTTTATGATGAGGCTAAACGTCATTTCTTCTAGAGGTTTTCTTGACGCCCCCACACACCAGTGGCCTTGTACACTCCCAGCAATACACTTGCCTGCAACACTTCAAAGCTGTATTATAATGAGCAGTTTTCCTGCTAGACTGAGAGGAATTCCAGGGCCTAGGACCTGTTCTGTTAATATAGGATGTGCTTTAAAAATCTTTGTTGAGTAATTTGCATGTAAAATCAGAGAAGTCAGTGGCACCCCACTCCAGTACCCTTGCCTGGAAAATCCCATGGACGGAGGAGCCTGGTAGGTTGCAGTCCATGGGTTCACTAATAGTCAGACACGACTAAGCAACTTCACTTCCACGCATTGGAGAAGGAAATGGCACCCCACTCCAGTGTTCTTGCATGGCGAATCCCAGGGAAGGGGGAGCCTGGTGGGCTGCCGTCTATGGGGTCGCCCAGAGTTGGACACGACTGAAGTGATTTAGCAGCAGCAGCAGCAGCATGTAAAATGTTCATCTAGGCATATCTTGTAGACACATTCATCTGAGAGTACTGAGCTTGGCACCATGAGTGGTTAGGAGGGAGGTTGGGTCAGATTTGGACCTCATCCTCAGAGCTCAGTGTATCTGGGGAGAGCCAGATAGTGAATGACTATAAAGTGATGTGACCTGTAGAAAACACACTGGGACACTTGAAGAGGTCCTTGACTGGGAAACTTGACAGAGGTTACTTCACATTAGGACTGCATTGTATCTGTTTTTGTATCTACTGCTAGGTAACAAATTATCCCAAGCATTAAACAAATGCTTAAAACAACCAGTATTTTTATTTCTCAAGATTCTGTGCATTACCTGGGAGGTTCTTTTGTTGGACCCACCTGGGCTGTCTTTCACATGTCTCTGTTCAGCTAACGTGTAAGCTGGAAACTGGGGCACTGGGCCTTGCTCTCCTGCACTCTTTTGTCCTGGGCATTGTCATGGCACGTTGGTCTCGGGGTTCCAAGATGGTCACAGTGGAAGCTACAGGCCTCCTGAGGCCTGGGCATCAGAACTTGCATCATGTCATTTTCACCACACTCTGTTGGTCAAAGCAAGTCACAACACCAGCCCAGATGTAAGTTCCAAAAGTGTGTGACCATATTTAACCTACCACATGGGTTTTGGGGTGATAAGGAGTTTTTCCAGCAGATAAGGAGCAGTGGAGAGGGAGAGGGCAGTCTGGGCAGAGGTACAGAGGTGGGGATAAACAGGACATGGCTGAGGAACATTCCAAGTTTAATGTGGTTGGCTTTGCATCCTGGAGCTGAGGATGCAAAGATAAATTAGAGATTCCTGAGATGGGGCCTTGAACCTCAAGTTTTAACTTGATCCTTTGGAAGTTTTAACAAGTGCATACCTGTTTTCAAGAGTCCATTGCAGCAGCCCCGTGTGATATGGATGCTGGAGAGGGTAGCAGTGGAGGAGGGGAACCCAGAGATGGGGTACAGTGATCCATGAGAGAGAGGTGAGACCCAGGTCTGAACTGGGCAGGGATGTATCTTCATAGGTTGGTGACTTACTGGCCATCTAGGTTGGCCCAATGACTTAGTTTTAACTCATTTTCTCCAAGCTCCCTAAAAACTCATCTTTTCTCTCTAGCAGAAATGTCCTTTGAGAAGTTTGGAGACGAATTGCAGTGGGGAGAAAGTTAAATGAGGGTAAGTTTATTGGAATAAAGTGGACAGACTTTAGGACAGGCAGTGATGACCTTTCTAGGAAGGTTCTCCAGGGGCCAGGGAGGAACTTCATGACAGACATGTACTGGGCGTGGTGGCAGAGTGGTTTCTGAGAGGAGTATTGTTCAGAGGTAGAATTAAAGCAATCTGAACTCCTTTTCAGCTCTCACTTTTACAATGGGTGGTTGTTTTCATCTAGGATAACAGGTCTTGGTCCATTGCTTGTTCTGCCACACCTAGTCTGAAAAACTGAGGTGGCATAAGGCACCCACCTCCAAGACAAACAGGTTCTCCGGGCCAGATGACCAGGAAGGGGAGGAAAGTTGGATGATCCCTTGTTCCACGTTGAACTGGCCAGTGGGAGAGGGATCCAGAAGAGAGGTTAACTCCTCAGGTCTGTCCAGAAGCTTTAAGGTACCCCTGGCAGGCCTGGGCCAGGCACTCTTACAGGAATGATCCTATTAAGGAAATCCAATATAATTAAGATTCATACTACAGCATGGTCCTAATCCTTAAGACAGTCCTACATTTTACAGATGTATAATCCAACATTTAGTTTTAAGTGACTTGGACACAATCAGACATCTTTTCAGTGGAGGACTGGGATCCTAAGCTAGGCTGTTAGACACCAACAAGGGCATGAAATATGTAACAGCACTCCGTGGGGACTAATGCCAATGGGCTTCAATAGGGAGCCTGCTGCCTCAGTGCAGTGCTGGGTCAGTTACTTCACTCCACTCCCCAGGAAGGACCACATCGCCAGCCCTGCCAACAGCCACAGCTGAACCCAGCCCAGCTGCTGGGAACCATAGACGCTTACCCTAGGCTTCCTTTTCAGGTGACTGATTATTCTCTTTGGTTGGAGGTGACTTTGTTGTTCAAAATTCCTCTAACTAGTCCTTAAATAGGTTGGTTTCTAGGACTCAGTCAGAGACCCTCTTCCATGAGTAATCCACTCACATAGCTTCAAATACCATGTATAGTAGGATTCCCTGGTGGCACAGTGAATAAGAATCCACCTGCCAGTGCAGGGGACATGGGCTCAATCCCTGGTCCAGGAAGATTCCACATGCTGTGGAGCAGCTAAAGCCGGTGTGCCACAGCTGCTGAGCCTGCGTGCTGCAACTACTGTATATGAGAGAGGTGAGACCCAGGTCTGAACTGGGCAGGGATGTGTCTTCATAGGTTGGTGACATAGGAAACTGCAACTACTGTAACTTGTACGCCTAAGCCCATGCTCTGCAAAAAGGAGTAGCCCTCACTCACCACAATTTGAGAAAGCCTACGCACAGCAGTGAAGACCCAGAGCAACCAAAAAACAACAACAAAATGCCATGTGCGCTTTTGATTCTCAAATTCATGTCTTCATCCCAAATCTCTCAGCTGAGCTCCAGATCCACATTTTTCACCATCCTTAAGTTCCTTCACATATGGATGTGAGAGTTGAACTGGGAAGAAAGCTGAGCGCCGAAGAATTGATGCTTTTGAACTGTGGTGTTGGAGAAGACTCTTGAGAGTCCCTTGGACTGCAAGGAGATCCAACCAGTCCATTCTAAAGGAGATCAGCCCTGGGATTTCTTTGGAAGGAATGATGCTGAAGCTGAAACTCCAATACTTTGGCCACCTCATGCAAAGAGTTGACTCATTGGAAAAGACTCTGATGCTGGGAGGGATTGGAGGCAGGAGGAGAAGGGGATGACAGAGGATGAGATGGCTGGATAGCATCACCGACTTGATGGACATGAGTCTGAGTGAACTCCGGGAGTTGGCGATGGACAGGGAGGCCTGGTGTGCTGCGATTCATGGGGTCGCAAAGAGTCGGACATGACTGAGTAACTGAACTGACTGACTGACTGACTGAAGCTCTCCAACAGGATATGCATCTCACATGGACTTCAAACTCAACACATCGGAAACTTACTTGATGGTAACTGCCCCCAAATCTGCTTCTTTCTGTATGATGCAGATATATTTGATTTTTTTCTATCTCTAGCACCCCACCCACCATTATCTCTGGCTCAGACTGCTACATTCTCTTTCTACCTGGTGCCCCTTCATCCACAATGGCTCCCTTTAGTCCATTCTCCACCCTTTCTTCAGGGAAGTCTTCCCTTCTCCAGTTTCCTAGGGCACACTCCCAGAGCTCTCTATACCCTTCCTCTGTGACACTCATCCCAAATATGACTGGCACGATTATTTATTAGACACTAGATCGTAAGTGTCATAGGGCAAGGTGTCTGTTTTATTCACTGTACTCCTAGCACCTAACATGACACAGCTTTTCAAAGTTTGTTGACTGGGTTGCACAGGGTCATATGGTCCCCACATAGTAGGGCTCAAGAAGCAAATCATCAGGGAATTCCTTGGTGGTCCAATGGTAAAGAATCTGCCTGCCAACGCAGGGGACACGGGTTTGATCCCTGGTCTGGGAAGATTCCACATGCCACAGGGCAGCTAAGCCCATGCACCCTAGAGACTGTGCCCTGCAGTACGAGAAGCCACTGCAGCTAGAAAGTAGCCCCTGTTCACCCCACAACTAGAGAGCCCACTTGCAGCAATGAAGAACCAGTGCCGCCAAAAAAAAAAAAAAAAAAAAAAATCCACCATCCAGTGCAGGGAATTCTGGTTTGGTCCCTGCTCAGGGAACTAAGATCCTGCGTGCCTCGGGGGGACTAAGCTTGCACACAACTGGAGAGAAGCCCATATGCTGCAACTAAGACCCAACACAGCCAAAAATAAATATGAAAAAAATAATCTATAAAAAAAGAAATGAATCCTTTTTCTCTTTTTATGCTTTCTCCACATTTTCCTTTGAGAATCAAGCCTTATTTTGGGACTAGGTCACCCAACCAGTTAGGCTGGTTCTGACTTCTCTGTCATTCAAATAGATCCATTCTGTATCTTAGTCAAGGGTTGAAGCAAAAAAAAAAAAAAGTGGAAAAAAAATCTCAAACATCCCAGAACTGAGCCCAGAGTAAGTGTAATAAGAATCCAGTAAATCAAATGACGATGCATCTGTGTAGGGGGTGTGTGTGGCCAGGTGGCTGTAGAAAAGCATGTACTCTTCAGAGGTGGGATTGAAGCAATCTTAATTCCTTTTCCATCATCCTTTTACAAAGTACAGTCCAAATTGTGTTCTGGCAGGTAAGGGTCCTGGTTTGCCTCTGGCCAGCATCTGTCTGTTGATCCAGGCAAGGCTGCCCCTTCCTGACACACTAGATGGGACTACCTGAAGAACACCCTATGGTCAGCAGCAACTGAAACTATCAATTCATGCATACTTGGCTAGGAAAGCCTATTTTGAAAAGCTGTGATTTGGAACACTAGGTGAGTTATAGGAAATTCTAATTTGTTTTATATCTTATAAGGTACTTTGGTCATTGCCAAAGATAGGACCCTAGACATATGTATGTCCCCCTACATTGTGTGAAGCTGGAAGGTTCATGCGTTTACTCTAGAGCTCCTAAAGTTAAGAAAGCTGTGTATTTATGGATCATGAGTGTTTAATTGAAAAGCAGGGACTTTCCTGGTGGTCCAGTGTTAGGAATCCACCTTGCAATGCAGGGGATATGGGTTTGGTCCCTGGTTGGGGAGCGATGATCCCACATGCCATGGGGCAACTAAGCCCCCACGCCACCACTATTGAGCCCATGCTCCCCAACCCGAGAGCCCGTGTGCTGTAACAGAAGATCCCATGTGATGCAACAAAGATCCCACGCACCACAACTGGAACCTGAAGAAGCCAAGGAAGTAGATAAAAATAGATTCTTGAAAAAAGAAAAGAAAAACTATTAGCTTTTACGCTTGTAAACTACCCAGATTTGGAGTAGGAATTTACTGCACTATCATTTAAGACTAATGACAAAAGAAGTCCCAGCTTTGCTAAACTTCCTTCTCATGAACAGGATTTCTGCTGACCTATACAGCCCCTTTCACTCAGAAATTGGAAAAAAATGTGTTGTGAGAGATGCAACCCTTCTAAGGCAATACAGTGACAGGCTGAGGCTGTACTAACCTCCTCCCCAACTGGGTATCATTGTGCAGTGCACAAACCGTACAACTAAACGTGTGGGCCTGCTTTTATATAAATGTATGGTGGTGGGTGGCGGTTTAGTCGCTAAGTCATCTCCGACTCTTGTGACCCCATGGACTGTAGCCTGCCAGGCTCCTCTGTCCATGGGATTCTCCAGGCAAGAATACTGGAGTGGGTTGCCATTTCCTTCTCCAGGGGAGCTTCCCAACCAACAGATCAAACCCGGGTCTCCTGCATTGCAGGCAGACGCTTTAACCTCTGAGCAACCAGGGAAGCCCCATATAAATGTATAGATACCTTAAACATAAACCAGGGATAAAATGTCACCAGAAGTCTTATTCAAAACTGTATCATTTAATACTTTCACCTATGTGTGCGTGCCTGCTTAGTTGCTCAGTTGTATCCAACTCTTTGTGACCCCCATGGACTGTAGCCTGCCAGGTTCCTCTGTTTATGGGATTTCCCAGGCAAGAATACTGGAGTGGGTAGCCATTATCTTTTCTAAAAGATCTTCCCAATCTGGGGATTGAACCTGGGCTTGCTGCATTGCATGCAGATTCTTTACCATCTGAGCCATCAAGGAAGCCCAACCAACACTGAAATACAGCCTAGATTATAGCAGATTAGATACAAATATACATCTCCTAAAAAAATAACTGGCTTTGACAAATCAAATAGAAAAAGTGAGTAAGGAAGTCTGAGATCACTTGAAAATGGTGAGCTCCTCATATAGATTCACAACCTATGTTTATTAAATAATTGCTAGTAGAACAAATATCTGTACCAAGATGAAACTAGGAAACCATATATTAGCTTGGAAAGTTTACCTAATGGTCACACTGATGAATGAATGGTCACACTGAAATACCTGAAGTATGGAAATGCTTGATAGTAAACAGTGCCTTCAGTTCAGTTCAGTTCAGTTGCTCAGTCGTGTCCAACTCTTTGTGACCCCGTGAATCTCAGCACGCCAGGCCTCCCTATCCATCACCAACTCCCAGAGTGTACCCAAACACATGTCCATCAAGTCAGTGATGCCATCCAGCCATCTCATCCTTGGCCGTCCCCTTCTCCTCCTGCCCCCAATCCCTCCCAGCATCAGGGTCTTTTCCAATGAGTCAACTCTTCCCATGAAGTGGCCAAGTATTGGACTTTCAGCTTCAGTATCAGCCCTTCCAATGAACACCCAGAACTGATCTCCTTTAGGATTGACTGGTTTAATCTCCTTGCAGTCCAAGGGACTCTCAAGAGTCTTCTCCAACACCACAGTTCAAAAGCATCAATTCTTTGGCGCTCAGCTTTCTTCACAGTCCAACTTTCACATCCATACATGACCACTGGAAAAACCATAGCCTTGACTAGATGGACCTTTGTTGGCAAAGTAATGTCTCAGCTTTTTAATATGCTGTCTAGGTTGGTCATAACTTTCCTTCCAAGGAGTAAGTGTCTTTTAATTTCATGGCTGCAATCACCATCTGCAGTGATTTTGGAGCCCCAAAAAATAAAGTCTTACACTGTTTCCACTGTTTCCCCATCTATTTCCCAAGAAGTGATGGGACCGGATGTCATGATCTTAGTTTTCTGAGTGTTGAGCTTTAAGCCAACTTTTTCACTCTCCTCTTTCATTTTCATTGAGAGGCTTTTTAGTTCCTCTTCACTTTCTGCCATAAGGGTGGTATATCATCTGCATATTTGAGGTTATTGATATTTCTCCCGGCAATCTTGATTCCAGCTTGTGCTTCATCCAGCCCAGCGTTTCTCATGATGTGCTCTGCATAGAAGTTAAATAAGCAGGATGACAATATACAGCCTTGACGTACTCCTTTTCTTATTTGGAACCAGTCTGTTGTTCCATGTCCAGTTCTAACTGTTGCTTCCTGACCTGCATACAGATTTCTCAAGAGGCAGGTCAGGTGGTCTGGTATTCCCATCTCTTTCATAATTTTCCACAGTTTATTGTGATCCACACAGTCAAAGGCTTTGGCATAGTCAATAAAGCAGTTCAGTTCAGTCGCTCAGTCGTGTCTGACTCTTTGTGACCCCATGAATCGCAGCACACCATGCCTACCTGTCCATCACCAACTCCCGGAGTTCACTCAGACTCATGTCCATCGAGTCAGTGATTCCATCCAGCCATCTCATCCTCTGTCGTCCCCTTCTCCTCCTGCCCCCAATCCCTCCCAGCATCAGAGTCTTTCCCAATGAGTCAACTCTTCACATGAGGTGGCCAAAGTACTGGAGTTTTAGCTTTAGCATCATTCCTTCCAAATAAAGCAGAAATAGATGTTTTTCTGGAACTCTTTTGCTTTTTCAGTGATTCAGAGGATGTTGGCAATTTGATCTTTGTTTCCTCTGCCTTTTCTAAATCCAGCTTGAACATCTAGAAGTTCATGGTTCATGTATTGCTGAAGCCTGGCTTGGTGAATTTTGAGCATTACCTTACTAGTGTGTGAGATGAGTGCAATTGTGTGGTAGTTTAAGCATTCTTTAGCATTGCCTTTCTTTGGGATTGGAATGAAAACTGACCTTTTCCAGTCCTGTGGCCACTGCTGAGTTTTCCAAATTTGCTGGCATATTGAATGCAGCACTTTCACAGCATCATCTTTCAGGGTTTGAAATAGCTCAACTGGATTTCTATCACCTCCACTAGCTTTGTTCGTAGTGATGCTTTCTAAGGCCCACTTGACTTCACATCCCAGGATGTCTGGCTCTAGGTGAGTGATCACACCATTGTGATTATCTGGGCCGTGAAGATCTTTTTTGTACAGTTCTTCTTTGTATTCTTGCCACCTCTTCTTAATATCTTCTGCTTCTGTTAGGTCCATACCATTTCTGTCCTTTATCGAGCCCATCTTTGCATGAAATGTTCCCTTAGTATCTCTAATTTTCTTGAAGAGATCGCTAGTCTTTCCCTTTCTGTTGTTTTCCTCTATTTCCTTCCATTGATCACTGAGGAAGCCTTTCTTATCTCTCCTTGCTATTCTTTGGAACTCTTATAATACATTAAATAGAATTTATTGATACTGTTAGGTTGGTGCAAAAGTAATTACGGTTTTGCATTGTTCAACTTTGCCATTTGCTATTGGAATACATTCTTAAATAAATGTTATGTTATATGTCATTTTAATGTTCATTTCTTCCTTTTTTTTTGCTGATGACTTATTGCTGGGTATTTTTTAGATTAGGAAAATGATAGATGAAAAGCAAATTCAAACAATTTTCTTATTCAAGTTCAAAATGGGTTGTAAATCAGCAGAGACAACTTGCAACACCAACAAGGCATTTGGCCTAGGAACTGCTCGTGAACATACAGTACAGTGGTGGTTCAAGAAGTTTTGCAAAGGAGATGAGAACCTTGAAGATGAGGAATGAAGTGGCCAGCCATTGGAAGTTGACGATCAGTTGAGGGCAGTGAAGCTGCCTTTTACAGCTGAAGCTGATCCTTTTACAACTACACGAGAAGTTGCCCAAGAACTCAGTGTCAACCATTCTATGGTTGTTTGGCATTTGAAGCAAATTGGAAAGTTGAAAGAGCTGGGTGCCTAATGAGCTGACCGCAAATCAAAAAAATCATCATTTTGAAGTGGCATCTTCTCTTATTCTACACAACAAATTGTTTCTCAATTGGATTGTGACATGTCACAAAAAGTGACTTTTATATGACAGCTGGCAATGACCAGCTCAGTGGTTGGACTGAGATGCAGCTCTGAAGCACTTCCCAAAGCCAAACTTGCACCAAAAAAGGTCATGGTCACTATCTGATGGTCTCCTGCTAGTCTGATCCACGACAGCTTTCTGAATCCTGATGAAACCATTACATCTGAGAAGTATGCTCAGCAAATCAATAAGATGCACTGAGAACTGCCATGCATGCAACTGGTGCTGGTCAACAGAAAAGGCCCAATTCTCTGTGACAATGCCTGACTACATATCACACAACTAACGCTTCAAAAGTTAAACACATTGGGCACAAGGTTGTGCCTCATCTGCCATATTCACCTGTGTCAAGGAATGTTTAATTTTAAGGAATCCTACATGTTGTTTTCTGTTTCTCAAGGGCCCTCTGTTCCTTATCAGTTCCTGGAAAACAGGAATGAGCAGAGCTGCACGCAGTTCTCA
This sequence comes from Capricornis sumatraensis, assembly GCF_032405125.1. Taxonomy (NCBI): domain Eukaryota; kingdom Metazoa; phylum Chordata; class Mammalia; order Artiodactyla; family Bovidae; genus Capricornis; species Capricornis sumatraensis. The sequence continues at coordinate 57,110,964 of NC_091084.1, read as the reverse complement.
GGACTGAGGTCATGAGGGAGAATGCATACATGGATTCCTTTCAGTAATCTTTTACTTTTCTGTAAAACTACTTAGTCATGTTCCTATTTCCAATACATGGATTGTCTTCTGGCCCTGTGACGATTGTTATTCCCCTAGTTACTGTTGTCATGGCCCTGTGACTATTGTTATTCCCTTAGTTACTGTTGTTATGCTTCTGTTTTCAGTGTTTTTTACTTTATTTTTTGCCTAAAGCTTCCTTGTGTTACAATATATAAGCACACACTGCCATGAATAAAGCACCCTTTTTCCACTAGAGACTTGGGTCCCCTGTGTCCTTCTTTTCTTCGCCTTCTTTTCCTCGACTCCTGTCCCCAGGTTCTAGTCTGTCAAGAAGACCATATCAAGTGGCATCCAAACAGGGACCTGGAGTACGCCCTTGGCAAGCAGACAGAGTGACTGTGGACCTACTGAGGTCGGTAAGTGCAGGGTTATGGGACAAACGGCAGGAAAGCCCCATCACTTTTCTACTTTGCTTCATCGTTTATTTAAGGTTCAAGGACTTTCGGTTTCACGTCAGCGATTAGAGGCTTGTCTCCAAATGGTAATTGAACATAATCCCTGGTTCCTTGATGAAAGCAATTTTGATTTAAAGATTTGGAACCAAGTTAGAAAGAATGTTAAATGAACCACAAGATGGGGAAAAAATATTCCAATAGATTTCTGGCCCTTATGGGCCCTCACTGAAGCCATGATTTTGCCATTTCAAGAAAATTCTAGCTGCCCCCCCGCCCCCGATATTCAACAACAGGCAGAACACTTGTTACATGAATATAAATTAGATGATAATACTTTATAAAAGGCCCAATTAAAACAACATAAAATATTTCAAAATTATCCCACCAGGCCCACTCCGGCTGCCCCAAGTGCTCCTCCTCCTCTTACAACGGACGCCAAACCGGAAGTCCTCTCAACTCAAAGACAGAATGACTCTAACAATGACTCTTCAAAGATAACAATACTTTCCTTAATGACAATGATAAGACTTTAACACATACTCATATTTATGAGAAAGCACTATCTACTCAATCTCCTTCATGAGGAAGGCTTTCTAGATTACTAGACTGGGACATAAAAAACGAGTCCTTTCTAGCCTTTACTATGTCACACCTGCCCTTAGCCGAACAAAACCTTGCCAGATATAAACTCCAAATAGTTGAGCCATCCGACCCTAATAAAGATGGTCCAGATTTTGAGCCCAACATATGGATATGGGTAAACCCCAACCTTGTGTTCCCCTGCTGGAAAGCTAGAAGTCAGTGAAACCTAAAGATAGCTACACAGAAATACTTCAAGGACCTAATGAAGCCTATGCTGATTTTTTAGCTAGATTCAAAGTTGCTATTTCCATAATGTTATCAGAGAAGAGGCCAAAATACAGCTAGAAAAACTGCTTGCTTATAAAAATGCAAACCAAAAATGTTAAAGAGTGAGGTTGAGACTCTTATTGATTATTTAAAGGCTTATCACAATTTAGGATCAGAAACTGAAAAAATACATATGTTAACTGAAACAATGGTTGCTACCTTTTAAAAAGGGATATGAAAGATGTTTCACATATGGGGATAAAACTCATGTAAAAAAGGATTCTGCTAAAAAGCACACAGAAAAAATTAAAACTGTTAAAAAACCTCCAAAAATTTGCCCTCATTGCCATAAGAGGATACACTGGGCCAGAGAATGTCAATCTAAATATATTATAGGAAAGCCTATTTTGGGAAACTCCAAGCTGGGGACTCCCCATGCCCCTATCAAAAAAAACCAGGGGCAAACTCCATCTTTTCCCTCAAACCCTCAACATCTGGCAATGCTACTGTCGACATGCCAGCCCTAAATGATTTTCTCCTTTTTCCCTTCTAAAATACCTACCAGACTTTTTTGGACCCCTACCCCCACAAAACTTCAGTCTTTTATTTGGCCAATACTGTTCACCCTAGAGTAATTGATTCAAATTATAAGAGAGAAATTCCAATTATGATGTCATCTCAGATATTATGGCAATTCAAAAAGGGAAACAATATTGCTCAATTAATTCCTTTATCTTACATTTCTATTAACTCCTCTAATGATGTACAGACAGATGTATTTGACAATTCAGATAAAAAACAATCCTTATGGACATCAATAATATCTGAATATACCCAACCAAATATAAATATCAAAATTAATGGCAAAATTTTTTCTGGCCTCCTTGATACTAGATCTGATATTACTATTATTTACAAACATCTATGGCCCAAATCTTGGCCTATACAGAAAATTTCTTGCCAAATTGCAGGAGTTTCTCAAACCAAAATATAAGAGGTTTATCAAAATGTCCAAATATATCCATACGAGGGACCAGAAGGCCAGCCTACAACATTACGACCCTACATGATAGATGCACCTCTTAATGTAATAAAAGATTTCCTTATGCAATGACAAACTCAAATATGTATTCAACATTTTTCCGAGGGGCCACTGTACTGCTCACTTAACAAACAATGCAATTATTAAAATAACTTGAAAAGATGACAAGCCTATTTGGACAGAACAATGGCCCCTTACAAAATAAAAACTAGAGGCTACTAAAAAAACTTATCAATACACATTTGAAATTAAAACATATTAAAGAATCTTGTTCTCCTTGAAATTCTCCCATTTTTGTAAAAAAAAAAATCTGACACTGGCATCTTTTAACAAACCTTCAAAAAGTTAATATATCTATAAAACCTATGGGTACATTGCAACCAAAAATTCCATCACCTACCATTATTCCTAAAAACTGACATATTATTATTATAGATTTATAAAATTGATTTTATACTATACCTTTACACCCTCTAGACCGAGAAAGATTTGCCATCTCTCTTCCTTTTCCTAATCATGTTGGGCCTCATAATCGATATCAATAGACTGTATTGCCTCAAAAATGATAAATTCTCCCACCATATGTCAATATTATGTGGCCAAAGCCTTTGAACCTGTGAGAAAACAATTTCCTGACTTTCCTGTTATTCATTATATAGATCATATATTGTCTTTGGCTCCATCTGTTTTAAAAACTCAAGAAATGTTGACATAGCTCAACAATGCTTAAAAGACTCTAGATTAATCATTGCCCCTGAAAAGAATCAAACATCTAGACCTTACCATTACTTAGGGGCTTCCCTGGTGGCTCAGAGGTTAAAGCGTCTGCCTGCAATGTGGAAGACCCAGGTTCGATCCCTGGATCGGGAAGATCCCCTGAAGAAGGAAACAGCAACCCACTCCAGTACTCTTGCCTGGAAAATGCCACGGACAGAGGAGCCTGGTAGGCTGCAGTCCATGGGGTTGCTAGGAGTCGGACATGACTGAGCGACTTCCTGGTAGGCTGCAGTCCATGGGGTCGCTAGGAGTCGGACACGACTGAGCGACTTCACTTTCACTTTTCATTTTCCTGCATTGGAGAAGGAAATGGCAACCCACTCCAGTGTTCTTGCCTGGAGAATCCCAGGGATGGAGGAGCCTGGTGGGCTGCCGTCTATGGGGTCGCACAGAGTCAGACACGACTGACGTGACTTAGCAGCAGCAGGAGCAAATATTGCAAATTATCAACTGACTAATCTATTTAATACTTTAAAAGGAGATTCTGATTTAAATAGCCCTCATTCATTTTCACAAGAGACACACACACAAAAGACTCTGTTAAATACAAAACGAATTATATAAAAACAATTTCTTACTCATATTAGACTTGAATTGCCTTTAGAGTTGTTTATACTCCCCTCTCTCCATTCTCCCACAAGACTTCTTGCCCAACAAGAACACCCAATAAAATGGATATATACCCATTTTAAAGAGACAAAGTCCCTTCCACACTATCTTGATCTGATCGCTCTTATAATTATCAATAAAAAAACTAAGACTTTAATTGGCTCTGATCCTCACCAAATTATATTGCCTATTAATAAAGCTCAATTTGAAAATGCATTACAAACTTCTACCGATTTCCAAATAGCCTTCTCAGACTATTTTAGAGAAATTTCATTATCCAGCTAATAAACTTTAAAATTTCTTTAAAAATACTGAATTTATTATCTCAACTGAAAAATATTGAATTTATTGTTATATCACAACCTATACCTCAAGCTGATGTTTTCTATATAGATGGGACAAAAACACCAAAGCCTCATTTTGGTGTCTCAAAGAATATAAAGTCTTTTATACTAAATTTCATTCTGTTCAACAAAATGAATTATATGCTCTTATTCAGGTTATTCACCTACATCCTTACCCTATCAATATAATTTCTAACTCCTCATATTCAGTTTTTGTATTAAAAAATATAAAAACTTCTACCATAAATTCTAATCAATCTATTATTCAACAACTTTTTCTTGAATTACAATCTATTATTAGGGACCACACTTCCCCCATTTCACACACTGAAACTACAAATAAAAAAATTTAAAAAGGAGGAATACACAGGAACAATTCTATCTTCTCTATCCAGAGCAAACTTTACTAGATTCCAAATGCAAGATATTCTTTAATCCTATAACTATTGTTAATACAGCTTTATTTGTTATGAATTTTTAAAAACTTACCACAAGGAGTTATCTTGACATAAGCAGAAAAACATTTCTAAGAATTGAAAGACATTTCTCTTCCTCTGCCCATTTGGTATCAAGACAGGCTAACTAAACATTGGAAATCTAGGAAATTAATCTTACAGGGAAAGGGGTATGCTTGTATTTCTCCAGAGAGATCCAATGAAATCAACTGGCTTCCTCTTTGAAAGATCCACCTCAGGGGAGCATCGGATGTTCAAAATAGAAAAAAAAAAAAAAGGCCAAATTCCCAGGAAGAAAAAATTCCAATACAATCCATGGCGATTCTAAAAATCTCCAAGAAACACCGCCCTCAACGTCATCGACCTTATGATCTCCTTACCTAGGGATAAACAAAAACCCTTTCTAATCAAGCTAAAAATCTGGTTTCTCAACAGGGAATGCCTTGGAATCTGGAAAATATTTTTATTGCTATGCTTGCTTTGCTTGCTTCCCACCCATCCCCACCCCCCACCCCCCACCCCCCCCCCCGACCCCGCTCAAGCTGAATTAATTAATCATACTTATTGGACCTATATACATAACCCCCTTTTTACTACAGGTATTTTAGACAATAGACTGATGGAACTCATCCTTATTATAAAAATGTCTCAGAGCAACTGAGAGCTGGTGGTTGACTTTCTCTTACAAGCTTTCCCAGAAAGGATACAACTGGAGTCAATTTAATGATGTGGAAGAGAACAGAACTGAGAGCTCAGGAGGGACAATATCAGATATGGAAACCCCAAATACCATCAATGACAACCCATCTTGGCACCTGGCAGATGGCCTGTGGTGAGTGGAGCCACTGGCCACAGCAGAAGCTTGGACGCCTGGAAAGTGATCCCCATGACAACAGTAAAGCAAATCCTGAGGGAGACAGACAATGAGTTCAAACTGAGGTACCAACAGACATTCAGCGACCTGACGTCCCAGCTCCACATCACCCCAGGGACAGCATATCAGAGCTTTGAACAGGTAATGTATGAACTCTTCTGGGATGGGGTGAACTGGGACTCATGGCCTTTTTTTCTTTCGGTGGGACACTGCATAGAAAGCATAGACAAGGAGATGCAGGTATTGGTGAGTCAGATCACAACTTGGATGGCCACTTACCTAAATGACCACCTAGAGCCTTGGATCCAGGAGAACGGCGGCTGGGACACTTTTGTGAAACTCTATGGAAACAATACAGCAGCCACGAGCCAAAAGGGCCAGGGGCGCTTCAACCGCTGGTCCCTGATGGGCATGACTTTGGCTGGTATAGCTCTGCTGGGCTCGCTCTTCAGCTCATAGTAACTATTCCTTTCATTATAATCGTTCATATTTTATACAAGCTTGTGTTCCTCTTCCTTTTGTTATAGCTATAGAGAACTTACAATTTAATAAGACTCTACGTTTTGTGACTTGTATAGATTACAAAATGTATACTCGTCTTAATTCCTCTGTTTCTTTGAAAAATGAATCCCTGGAAAGAAGGTCCCATGGCAGGACTTGCCTCTCGGCTACTCACTAAATTACTCCAGTGATTTAAACGATTCATTGGATGGTTAATTCTTGGCATTTTGGGATTAATAGCCATTTGCACTACTGCTGCTGTCCCAGGCACTGTTTTACCAACCTAAATTCAAACACAAAATTTTATTCAAAATTGGGCCAAAGATGCTCATATTATATGGGCCAATCAGGCTCAGATGAGGAAATTCAAGATAAAATACAGGAACTAAAAACAGCCATCCAATGAGTCAGAGATCAATTAATAGAGTTACAAAAACAAGTAATAATAAAATGTGATTGGAATTCTACATAATTTTGTATCACTCCTGTTCAGTTCAACTATAGTGCTTATAATTGAGAACAAATTAAATTTCACTTACAAGACATACATGATAATGCTTCCCTAATTGTACAATTATTGCAAAAGAAAATCTTTGAAACCTTCTCTAAAAGTCTGCTCTCTTCCAATAGTTTGGAAACTTTAGCTGAAGAGCTACCTGATCAATTATCTGGGCTAGATCCTCAAAGATGGTTCCAAAGTATTACTCATAGTATTGGGTCTGATGCTGTAACATTGGTACTTGTCCTGGTAATTATATTTGTTGTATACCAATGCCTTTCAACATAAATTGTTCACAGTAAACAAACTGGTCAATTGGTCAGGGCCTTTTTCATAAAAATAATAAAAAGGGAGAATTGTCAGGGAACTTTTAATTTTAAGAAATCCTATATATTGTTTTCTGTTTCTCAAAGGCCCTCTGTTCCTTATCAGTTTTTGGAAAACAGGAACGAGCAGAGCTGCACGCATTTCTCAGGACTGAGGTCATGAGGCAGAACGCATACATGGATTCCTTTCAGTAACCTTTTACTTTTCTGTAAAACTACTTACCTTCTGGCCATGTGACGATTATTCCCCTAGTTACTGTTGTTATGGCCCTACGCAATGCCAAAGAATGCTCAAACTACTGCACAATCGCACTCATCTCACATGCTAGTAAAGTAATGCTCAAAATTCTCCAAGCCAGGCTTCAGCAATACGTGAACCATGAACTCCAGATGTTCAAGCTGGATTTAGAAAAGGCAGAAGAAACAGAGATCAAATGGCCAACATCCTCTGGATCATCAAAAAAGCAAGAGAGTTCCAGAAAAATATCTATTTCTGCCTTACTGACTATGCCAAAGCCTTTGACTGTGTGGATCACATAAACTGTGGAAAATTCTGAAAGAGATGGGAATACCAGACCACCTGACCTGCCTCTTGAGAAATCTGTATGCAGGTCAGGAAGCAAAGTTAGAACTGGACATGGAACAACAGACTGGTTCCAAATAGGAAAAGGAGTACGTCAAGGCTGTATATTGTCACCCTGCTTATTTAACTTATATGCAGAGTACATCATGAGAAACGCTGGACTGGAAGAAACACAAGCTGGAATCAAGACTGTCGGGAGAAATATCAGTAAACTCAGATATGCAGATGACACCACTCTTATGGCAGAAAGTGAAGAGGAACTAAAAAGCCTCTTGGTGAAAGTGAAAGAAGAGAGTGAAAAAGTTGGCTTAAAGCTGAAGATCATGGCATCCAGTCCCATCACTTCTTGGGAAATAGATGGAGAAACAGTGGAAACAGTGTCAGACTTTATTTTTTTGGGCTCCAAAATCACTGCAGATGGTGATTGCAGCCATGAAATTAAAAGACGCTTATTCCTTGGAAGAAAAGTTATGAGCAAACTAGATAGCATATTCAAAAGCAGAGACATTACTTTGCCAACAAAGGTCTGTCTAGTCAAAGCTATGGTTTCTCCAGTAGTCATGTATGGATGTGAGAGTTGGACTATAAAGAAAGTTGAGTGCAGAAGAATTGATGCTTTTGAACTGTGATTTTGGAGAAGACTCTTGAGAGTCCCTGGGACTGCAAGGAGATCTAACCAGTCCATCCTAAAGGAAATCAGTCCTGGGTGTTCATTGGAAGGACTGATGTTGAAGCTGAAGATACTTTGGCCACCTGATGCAAAGAGCTGACTCATTGGTAAAGACCTTGATGTTGGGAAAGATTGAGGGCAGGAGAAGGGGACGACAAAGGATGAGATGGTTGGATGGCATCACCGACTCAATGGACATGAGTTTGGCTAAACTCCGAGAGTTGGTGATGGGCAGGGAGACCTGGCATGCTGCAGTTCATGGGGGCATAAAGAGTTGGACAAAACTGAGCCACTGAACTGAACTGACCCCAGTACTGGTCCACTGGCAATGGGATATAATCTATATCACTGTCAAAATGGGAAATAAGCCTAGCTTCCCTTTAGACACCCCGCTGGGTCGTCTTTTGACTCAGTGGGAGAGATACCAACTGGAAGGACTAAAAAGGAAAAAACTTATCAAATACTGTACTCAATACTGGCCTACTTACTCCCTGGGAGAAGGGGAAAAATGTTCCCTGTCTGGGTCACTTGGATTCAACACCATTTTGCAGCTCAGTCTATACTGCAAATGTGAGAATAAATACAAGGAGGTTCCCTATGTCCAGGCCTTGATGGCCCTCTACCAGAACTCTGAGAAAAGGAGAAAATGTAAGCTTGAAGACCCTAATAAATGCTCTTGCAAATTCCTTTTGGCAAGGTCTGAAGCAGAAGATCTCCTTGACCTTCTCTTGACCCCCTCAGCTTGGGCAGAGAGGACATGGGGAAAGGAAGTTCAGACAAGGCCAGAAGTCACAGAACCTGAAAGAAAGTCACTTACAGTTGCCTCAGCTCCACCTCCATATGTAGCTTCCCCCGTGGAATTATGATCAGGAAGTAAGCTTTGTCCTCTACAGAAGGAAAGGTCACCCTCAGGCAAAATCTGCCCCCTCTGCCTTTCCTTTAGGACGGACTGGTTAGATCTCCTTGCAGTCCCAGGGACTCTCAAGAGTCTTCTCCAAAATCACAGTTCAAAAGCATCAGTTCTTCTGTGCTCAGCTTTCTTTATAGTCCAACTCTCACATCCATACATGACTACTGGAGAAACCATAGCTTTGACTAGACAGACCTTCATTGGCAAAGTAATGTCTCTGCTTTTTAATATGCTTTCTAGGTTGGTCATAACTTTCCTTCCAAGGAATAAGCATTTTTTAATTTCATGGCTGCAGCCACCATCTGCAGAGAGGTACCAGATAGGGAGGGGAGAACTATGCATGTTCATGTTCCTTTTTCTATGCAAGACATTACCCAATGTAGGAAACAATTGGGTTCATATTGTGAGAACCCCCAAAGGCTTAAGATGAATTTGAGCATCTTAGCCTTAACTTCTCCCTCACCTGGAAGGATATAATGGTCATCCTCACCCAGTGTTGTAATAACGAGGAAAAAGCTAGAATCCTAAATCAGGCTAGAAATGTGTCTGATTAAACAGCAGGTGGTCAATCTGGCCCCCTGCAGAAGAGGCAGTTCCCTTTGCAGAGCCAAATTTGGATCTCAATACAAGGACAGGAAAGGAATTCTTAAGACACCTCACTACTTGCCTACTATAGGGAAGGACCTGGGGTGTCCCGAAGGTCATTAATTATAATAAGATACAAGAGGTTATACAGGGAGAGAATGAAAATCCAGCTCTTTTTTTGGGAAGACTCACAGAGGCCTTTAAAAACTTTATCCGGGCAGATCTAAAAAGTATGGAAGGAAGAGTTCTGTTGGCCCATTCCTTCATAACCCAGGCAGTCCCAGACATAAGGGCAAAATTGCAAAAACTAGGAAAATGACCAGAGACCTCAATCTGATTTGGTGGAGGAGGCAAATAGGGTGTTTTTGAATAGAGACTGGGAGGAGGAAATCAAAAGGGAGCAAAAGGAAGCCTGAAAGGCTAGCAGGATAGAGAGGCAGACCCAAACCTTGGCCTGACAACAGGCTAAAATCTTGGCTTTGATTCATCCTACCACTATGTGAGAGCCACAGGGAGAGCAATGAAGAAAAAAGGATCTTAGAAATCCACTGCGGCTGAGACGTACCCAGTGTGCCTACTGCAGAGAGGATGGGGATTGGAAAGGGGAGTGTCCATATTGCCCTAAGGGAAGGCGTATGAAGACCCCTACACCTGCTCCCTTTGTGTTAGTCCTGGGTGACTGGGACTGATGATGCCTAGAAGCTCAAGAAACCTCCATGAATGGTGAGATCCAAATCACTTCTCTTGACCCTTGGGTGACTCTATAAATAGGAGGTAAGGATGTGAACTTTCTCTTGAACATGGGGGGCTGCCTTCTCTGTCCTCTCTTTCTGATTAGGACCTTTAGACTCCCTGACTAAAATGGTGACAGGGGTAGATGGAAAACCCCAAAGCAAAAATTTTACTAAGCCCCTCCATTGTAAGGTGGTCAACTGGCAAGGGATCCACTTTTTTTTTTTTTTAATTTTTATTTTTACTTTATTTTACTTTACAATACTGTTTGGTTTTGCCATACATTGACATGACTCCACCACGGGTGTACATGCAATCCCAAACATGAACCCCCCTCCCACCTCCCTCCCCACAACATCCCTCTGGGTCATCCCCGTGCACCAGCCCCAAGCATGCTGTATCCTGCATCGGACATTATGCATCCCCGGTTGCCCCGCTTCCCTACTGGGGAGAGACCTTCTTTGCCGCCTCCAGACAAGAGTGACTTGGGGAAAGCTAGAAACTGATAGTTTCCTTTGTCTGGTATCTGAATATATGCAGTCAGACACAGAAAAGGAGGAGTCCTTTCCTTTCTTAGATGAGGTCATTCCCCAGGTGTGGGATATCTCCAGCCCTGGTCTAGCCATAAATGTTCCACCAGTGAAGATTCTCCTGAGGCCAAATGCTCCCTACCCCTGGAAAAGACAATATCCCTTAAAACCAGAAGCTCTTGAGGGTCTTAGACCATTAGTTAACAAATACCGGAATACTGGAATTCTAATCACCTGTGAGTCTCCCTGCAACACTCCAATCTTGCCTGTTAAGAAACTGGATGGATCTCATCGATTCGTCCAGGATCTAAGAGTGGTTAACGAAGCTGTGGTCCCCATCCACCCCATAGTCCTGAACCCGTATACCCTCCTATCCCAAGTCCCAGGAAATGCTAAGTACTTCTCAGTCTTGGATCTTAAGAATGCTTTTTTTTTTTTTTTTGCATCCCTCTCCATTCCAAATCCCAAAAGCCCTTTGCCTTTGAGTGGCGGGGCCTGGGAACAAGGGAGGTCATACAACTTTGCTGGACTCGACTACCACAAGGGTTTAGGGACAGCCCTCATATTTTGGGGACTTCCCTGGGGAGAGAACTAAGAGAATTAACCTTAACAAACAGTAATCTAATACAGTATGTAGATGACTTTCTCATAGCTAGCCCAGATTTTACCAGCTCTCAAATGGATACTATTAAAACTTTAAATTTCCTCTGTGAAAAGGGTTATTGAGTATCCCCCAAAAAGCTCAATTAGTTTGACACAAGTAAGATAACTTGGATTTATAATTACAGAAGAGGGGAAAAGAATGGTCAACCCCCAGAGGAAATCCCTCATCATAAATATCCCATAACCCGAAACAAAAAACAGCTTAGGGGATTTTTAGGAATGACTGGGTTTTGTCAGATCTGGATTCCTGGTTATGGGAATCTGGCCCGACCTCTATATGAAAAATTAAGAGGGAAAGAGGAAGAGCCGCTTGACTGGGATGAGACCTGCAAGGTTGCCTTTAATGCCCTGAAAGAATCTATCACACTGGCCTAAACCCAGCTTTAGGCCTCTTGAACCTGGAAAAGCCTTTCAGGTTGTATGTCTCTGAAAGGGTAGGAACTACTCTTGGGATGTTAGGGCAAATGATGGGGGCTGTATTACAACCCATGGCTTACCTCTCAAAACAACTAGACAAGGCCTCCAGGCAGTAGCGGCCACAGCTCTCATGGTTAAAGAGGCATCAAAGCTGACCCTGGGTCAGCCCACCACAGTGTATATGCAAGGTCACCAGGTGCAAGCAGTCTTGGAAACTAAAGGGGATAGATGGATGACAGGGGGAAGGATCCCTCAATACCAAGCCCTCCTCCTTGACACTACAGAAATAAAATTAAGGGTCTGTCAGACTTTAAATTCGGCCACTTTAATGCCAGATCCCCAGGCTTCCCCCTTGATTACCAATGCATGCAAATCATAGACAATTTATACTCTTCTCGCCCTGACCTATCTGAGACATCTTTATCTGACCCAGAGGAAGAATGGTACACAGAGGGCGGCAGTTTTGTAGAAAAATGAGAGAGGTAAGCAGGATATGTTGTAGTGAGCCTAGAAGAAACTAGAGAAAATAAGTCTTTTCCCCCAGGCACCTCAGCTCAGAAAGCTTAACTTTTTGCCCTGACAAGAGCTTTGGAATTAGGGGAAGGAAACAGGATTAATGTGTGTACAGACTCTAAGTATGCTTTCCTCATCCTGCATGCCCATGCAGCAATTTGGAAGGAAAGAGGGATGCTCAGTACTCAAAACTCTATTAAACACAAAGAGCTCATTCTTAGGCTCCAGGAGGTGGGCAAACTTCCTGCTACATTAGCTGTCATCCACTACAAGGGTCCCCAAAAGGGACAAGAAAAGGAGGCCCAGGTAAACAGGAAAGCTGATCAGGAGGCAAAATGAGCCACTAGGGAAGCTACCCGTCACTGCTATCTGCCCCTTTTCCCCGAAGGAAACCCTGACTCCAAATTATACCCAAGAGGAACATTCCCAATATCCTGAGTGGGGCTGGGAGCTTTGGTCACATGGGTGGTTCCAGACTGATCAGGCCCAATAATACTCCCTGATTCTCAGGTTTGGAAAATTACTAACTGCCTACATAAAAGTACCCATTTTGGAAGAGATAACCTGGAAACCTTGCTCAAGCTCATTCTCTACCACCCTCAGTTGGCTAAAGTTGTTCAGCATGTCACACAGAATCGTGATACCTGCCTAAGAAATAATCCCAAAACCAGATCCTTGCCACCCTCTCTAAATAAACTTGTCCAACATCGGGGATCATACGCAGGGGAGGACTGGCAGGTGGATTTCACATCCATGCCAAAGACCCCCGGGTTCTCTTACTTGCTAGTCTTTGTTGACACACTCACAGGATGGACTGAAGTATTCCCTACTAGGACACAGAGATCTACCGAAGGCTGTAAAGCTCTGCTGAAGGAGATAGTACCTAGGTTTGGGCTGCCTCAATCACTTCAGAGAAACAATGGGCCCTCATTTATAGCCATGATATCCCAGAACCTGGCCACAGGCTTAGGAATCAAATACCACCTCCACTCATCCTGGTGGCCTCAAGCCTCAAGGAAGGTGGAGAGAGCCAACCAGACTCTTAATAGGGCTCTGGCCAAACTATGTCAAGAAACACTTATAAATGGATCCATATGCTACCCATTGCTCTCATGAGGTTACAGGAAGCCCCCAAATGACCACTATTATTGAGCCCTTATGAAATATGTACGTCCATTCTTAACTTCTGATTTTTTGGACATCAATGCACTCCTAAAGCATATAATTGACCTGGGAAGGTTTCAACAAGAACTCCGATGATATGGAGAACAGATCCTCCCTAGACCACAGGAGGACTTGAAAAACCCCCAAGCAGAGCCAGGGGACCAAGTATTAGTAAAGACTTGGCAAGAGAAAGGGAGTCCAAGCAAGCTGTCTGAGAAATGGACAGGACCATATCAGGTTGTTCTAGTAACCTCAACTGCTATAAAAGTAAAGGGTCTATCTGCCTGGGTCCACAATTCTAGAATAAAACCCTATGGCTTACAGGAGGGGGAAATGGGGACTGAGACTCTAAAACCAGAGGACAACTATTCCTGTGAACCTGCTGAAGACCTCAGACTCTTGTTCAGGCAGAACCCATCAAATCTCCCTCAGATAAGTAAATCATCCTATGATGTTCCTCCTCTTCCTGATCATGCCTCCCTGCACAGCTATTAATCCCTCCCTTAAAGATGCTTATATGCTTGGAAACCACACTGCTTCTTAATCAACCTAACCACCCCTTGCTGGATCTGCCTTAGCAGCAGAAGTTGGGGACTATGTGCAATGTGCAATGGCCCACCCTTCCAGCCCAGCTACATGCTATCACCCAATGCACTGCATCAGGTCATGGTTTGGCCCTTTGGGTAAAAGGGTAAGAAAACGTCATGTTTTGGTATCAGCAACAGCTGTGTGTATTTACTCCCATGATAACGTCTGCAATCCCAGCCAAGCCCTTATTTTCTCTCTTGACTAACAACCCCCAAGCGACCTTCCCTATCTGTCTCAAAAGTGACTCCTGAACAGGGGTGTCTATGAGAAATCTAGACAACTCTTGATGTGGGGTAACCTTCACTGTTAGAACTGATGGAGAAAACCTGGATCTAGAAATTGCTCTGGGGTATTACGATTTAGCCCAAAATCTGGGAACTAGAAGTTCTGGCAGAACTGACATGCTATACCTATCCCTGAGCATGAGGCTCTCTTCGAATGCTGTTAACCAGTTTGGAAAATCCATGTTCTGTTCTGGATGACCAAAAAACCACATCTGATCATCCTAGTTTCTAAACTGGACAAGCAACTCTGACCTCTGTTATTCCGTTGCAGGGATCCCCACCCCTGAAAACCTAACCTATGGTGGGAAACTGAACAAAATGCCCTCATTGCTGCTGGTTTTGCAGCAAGTGGGGTGATGATCTCTTCCCAGCTGCTGAAGGACTGCCCCTGTTCCATTATACCATGTTCCACTTGTAAGGCAGATGGATATCCTGTTCCACTTTGGCAAACTCATTTTATTTGTTATCCCTGTCACCTTTTTGATCAGGAACTTGCTCCCTAGGGTAGGTCATGCCTCACATAGATCTGGTCTGGAGTAACACTTCCTTGCCCTTACCAGTATCATCCCACCAGAGGATATGTCATGTGGTAGTACTTACCCCCATTTCTCTGGCATTAGGAATGACAGCTGGTTTGATAGGCACTGCACTGAGGGAACTTCTTTCCATAAATCTCAGCAGCTTTTGACCAACACTACTGTATCCATAGAAAAAACTGTGAGGACCCTCCAATGTCTATAATCCCAGTTAGACTCCCTAGCTGCAACGGTCCTACAAAATGGTCAGGCCCTAGATTTACTGACTGCAGGGCAGGGGGGGTGGGACATGCCTTTCCCCATGATGAGTGAGGAACTAAGGATTGAATAAAACCAAGAAACAGGATGCTGGCCCCAGATAAGTGAGCTACATATGAAAGAAATGATTTCAGTAATAAGCCCAGAAGCTTGCATCTTCCCATACACAGAAAAGCACTAAATTCCTTAGGATATAGGGTTTTCCTTTAGTTCAGTTCAGTTGCTCAGTTGTCTCTGACTCTTTACAACTCCAAGCTGCACACCCGGCCTCCCTGTCCATCACCAACACCTGGAGCTTGCCCAAACCCATGTCCATCGAGTCAGTGCCATCCAACCATTCCATCCTCTCTTGTTCCTTTCTCCTCCTGTGTTCAATCTTTCCCAGCATCAGGGACTTTTCCAAGGAGTCAGTTCTTCACATCAAGGTACTAGAGCTTCAGCTTCAGCATCAGTCCTTCCAATGAATATTTTCAGGACTGATTTCCTTTAGGTTTGACTGGTTTGATCTCTTTTCAGTGGAAGGAACTCTCAAGAGTCTTCTTCAACACCATGGTTTGAAAGCATCAATTCTTTGGCACTCAGCTTTCTTTATGGTCCAACTCTCACATCTATACATAACTATTGGAAAAACCATAGCTTTGACTAGATGGACCTTTTGTCAGTAATGTCTTAACTTTTTAATACACTGTCTAGGTTTGTAATTCTCTCAAGGAGCAAGAATCTTTTAATTTTATGGGTGCAGTCACCATCTGCAGTGATTTTGGAGCCCAAGAAAATATAAATATAATATATATATATAAATATAAAAATATATATAAAGTCCCTCACTGTTTCCATTGTTTACCCGTTTATTTGCCATGAAGTGATGCGACTAGATGCCATATCTTAGTTACTGTTATTTCTCCCTGCAATCTTGACTGCATCTTGTGCTTCATCCAGTCTGGCATTTCGCATGATGTATTCTGCAAAAAAGTTAAATAAGTAGGGTGACAATATACAGCCTTGACGTACTACTTTCCTAATTTGGAACCAGCCCATTGTTCCATGTCTGGTTGCAACTGTTGCTTCTTGACTTGCATACAGATTTCTCAAGAGGCAGGTCAAGTGGTCTGGTATTCCCATCTCTTGAAGAATTTTCCACAGTTTGTTGTGATCCATGCAGTCAAAGACTTTGACATAGTCAATGAAGCAGATGTTCTTCTGGAATTCTCTTGCTTTTTCTATGGTCCAACAGATGTTGTTAATTTGATCTCTGGTTCCTCTGCCTTTCCAAAATCTAGCTTGAACATCGGGAGGTTCTTGGTTAATGTCCTGTTGAAGCCTGGCTTGGAGAATTTTGAGCATTACTTTACTGGTGTGTGAGATGAGTGCAATTCTGCAGTAGTTTGAACATTCTTTGGCATTGCCTTTCTTTGGGATTGGAATGAAAACTGACCTTTTCCAGTCCTGTGACCACCGATGAGTTTTCCAAATTTGCTGGCATATTGAGTGCAGCACTTTCACAGCATCATCTTTCAGGATTTGAAATAGCTCAGCTGGAATGCCATCACCTCCACTAGCTTTGTTCATAGTGATGCTTCCTAAGGCCCACTTGACTTCGTACTCCAGGATGTCTGGCTCTAGGGGAGTGACCACACCATCATGGTTATCTGGGTCATTAAGATCTTTTTTGTATAGCTCTTCTGTGTATTCTTGCCATCTTTTCTTCTTATCTGCTGCTTCTGTTTCCCCATACATAGAAAAGCACTAAATTCCTTGAGATATCTGGTTTTCCTTAATCAACAATAATCTTTCATGTTCAGACCACCTGCTCCCCTCCCCTTTGTTGCAAACTTCTAAATAACCTGACTCCTTCCCTTGCCTCCTCAGGGCAGTTTCTCTAATCAAGATGCTCTCTCCCAGGCTTGAAGTCCTGAACATTCCCACTGAATAAAACAACTCTCTACTTTCAGGTATATTTCAGGTAAGTATATTTCTTAAGTTCACACACACACACACACACACACACACACACACACACAGACTTCCATAGTGTATAAATGTAAAACTAGAGGTTGAAATTCCCTCCCTGTTAAAAAGACAAAGTTTCCTAGATTATCGGTCTGTATTGAATGAGACAATATAATTACTGTCACTTTGGTCACATGGTTAAGTAATTTTTCACAGTGACCTATTTAATTAAACATTTAAAACTTTTAACAACTTCTTCAAATCAAATTCTAAATTAAGTCTTCTTGACCTCTGACTCAGATTTCCCAGAGGGCTCCTGGAAACTCTTAAAAGGATTTATTCTCTCACCTTGTAAAATGAGAAGTATTAAACTAATTAGATTTATTTGATATGTTAAATAAATGCTTTGCATGGCAAGCATTAGCAAATAAGTGATAATGCTTTCTAGATTATACTTTCCCTAGATTATAATTCTATGGCTATGTGTTATTAATATAAGAATTTTGGCAACTGTACAAATTTTCTAGAAATTTGTTAATGTCATAGCTATCCATGTTATGTCCTATCATAACTCCACTTATCTTAAAATATTCAATGTCACAGAGACAGCCAAATTTCCTTCTCAAATGCATTATAATGAACTTTTATCAGACTTTCAACCACAGCCATTTTAAACCTTTTGTCAGTCACAGATACTGTTTTACTCTGATGCCTTCCTAAAAACACTGGTAATCAGCTATAGGACTCACTTTCAACAATACCTTCTCAGAAATCTGTGGAAAAAGACTATAACAGGTACTCTGGCTTATATAACTTTATATACAGGGTTATATTACTTTAAGATCATACCACTGTACTGAATAAAGATTTCCAGAACTAATGGGGAAGCTCATGGGTTCATGAAATTGCTAACAGAAATCAAGGAAGACCGAATTTATCACATGGAACTAAATAGACTGATGAAGAATGATTCCTTCTATGACTTTTGCTTAGAATATTACTGGTTATTTAATGTTCTATCTTCTAGATTTAAGGGACCCCTTTTCTCTTGAGCTATCTAGAGTTTAAAGCAATTTAGTAGATTATATCTTTGTAAGCAGAAATAAAACATTTCTCTTTTCTCTCTGACTGAATCCTCAGAAATTTGGAGAAAATGCTTATTGAATACTTATTTTCATGGTAATATAGTTATTTGAATAAATTCAACAAGAATTTGTTCTCCTTGTAACAGGACACAATTAGAAACACTAATTATATTACCAAGGTTTTGACTGGAATGTCATATTTGAGGATGGTGTACATAAATATGACTAGTTTTAAGGAACTAAGGTTGACTTCAAGTAGCCAGTGCTTCTTGGAAAACTGGCCCAGGACCTGGTTTACAGGAGTCTCAGCTTTACAGGTGAAAACAGAAAGCCACTTCCTGGCAGGCCGTGGAAGCTTAGGATATTCGAGGTACCTGAAGAAGGAGGTATTCATCTACATGTGCAGATATGCAAGAGAAGTCTAATAGCAAGTTCTTACCTTGGATTTCATCTCAAGGCTTCCAAAAGTCCCAGCTGGGATTTCTAACAAAAGTTCAAAAGGTCTATGTCTTCAATTACCATTCCTTATACACTTCTATAAATAATCAGGCCAAGTTTGATAAGGCTAGACTCATCCTGCAAACAAAAACAGTCTTACCTTGATTATCTATGATAGAAATGGGGGGATTATAGAATTAAATCGTGTATTCCTGTAATTGCTGACTTTCAAAGCTCCCTGAAAGGAGCTCAGGGTGGAGAACAGAAATGAGGGACTCTGTGCTCTGGGAAAAACTGGCAGAGCAGATCTTCAGATAGTTAGATATTTTCAGGAGCCAATTTTATGCGCCCAATTCTTGTATTCCTCATATCTAGAAAAGCACTAAAATCCTTCATGGTGACATCTGCTTCTTGTGAGTAGCAGAAACCTAGGAGGGTGGAAAGTGCTTGGTTCCAAGTGTTAGGACCAAACTGAAGCCAGGACAGGATCTAAGGGGCGGGCTAGGCCTGAGAAAAGCTGAGGCTCTGCGAATTCCCGCAGGCAGTGTAGCTCGACCAATCAGAAAAAATCCCCGTAGCCCCCCGCCCGTGCCAGACCTGAGCCAATCCGGATAGGGATGTGAGGTTTAAAAGTCCCGCACGCGCCTACGGTTTAACCAATCAGCTATGCTGTTACAGAAACAAAGAACCATGTGTATAAAAGTATATGTGATGAACACTGTTTATAATAGCCAGGACATGGAAACAACCTAGATGTCCATCAGCAGATGAATGGATAAGAAAGCTGTGGTACATGTACACAATGGAGTATTACTCAGCCGTTAAAAAGAATTCATTTGAATCAGTTCTGATGAGATGGGTGAAACTGGAGCCGATTATACAGAGTGAAGTAAGCCAGAAAGAAAAACACCAATACAGTATATTAACACATATATATGGAATTTAGAAAGATAGCAATGATGACCCTGTATGCAAGACAGGAAAAAAGACACAGCGGTGTGTAACGGACTTTTGGACTCAGAGGGAGAGGGAGAGGGTGGGATGATTTGGGAGAATGGCATTCTATCATGTATACTATTATGTAAGAATTGAATCACCAGTCTATGTCTGACGCAGGATACAGCATGCTTGGGGCTGGTGCATGGGGATGACCCACAGAGATGTTATGGGGAGGGAGGTGGGAGGGGGGTTCATGTTTGGGAACACATGTAAGAATTAAAGATTTTAAAATTAAATAAAAAAAAATTAAAAAAAAAAAGTATATGTGATTCAGAGCTCAGGGCCTTTGTCTGATTCCACTGTGCTGGATGAAACATGGGTCCTGGCTTGAGCTGGTAATAAACCCCTTTATGCTTTTTCATTGCTGTGGACGTCTTATTCTCTCAGTTTTGGGGACTCAGACTCTGGGCATAACACAAGTACTCTCCCTTCACCAAAATCACACATATACTGACCTTCCCCTCCATCTCTTTGGACTAGTTTCTCAGAGCTATCTAAAATGCTGTCTCCTAGGCTGTAGTCCTCATTTTGCCCCCAGTAAAACTTAACACAATTCTTAAATCCTCTCCTGGGAGTTTCAGTGCCACATCTAAAACCACATTGTCATAGAACTAGCATATCTCCCATCTATTCTCCCAAGGGCCTATTTATCTTTCCCTAAACATCATTTGTTTTCTCCTAAGTGCCCTTTTCTGCAGTACCCTTCTCTTATTAAGACGGTAAATTGCAAATTCTTCAAGACATATTTTACTCTGAACCCCAATTTACATATGTAAAACTTGCCATTTCTCTTGCTAATCAGTCCTTTGTCAGTTTAAAGCATCTGCCTGCAACGCGAGAGACCTGGGTTCGATCCCAGGGTTGGGAAGATCCCCTGGAGAAGGAAATGGCAACCCACTCCAGTATTCTTGCCTGGAGAATCCCATGGATGGAGGAGCCTGGTGGGCTACAGACCACGGGGTCGCAAAGAGTCAGACATGACTGAGTGACTTCAATTTCAATTTCAATACCAACTGAATCTAAGAGGGTAGACAGAGGAGAGGCTTTCCCTCACTACTGGAGAAACCAAGTCCAGGGGTATGCTCTCATAAACCTCATCAATACTGGCAGCTTCTCCCTATCTAGTAACTACAATTAGACATAAGTTTCCTTAAAGAGAGTGCAGCTGTTTCAAAAATAGCATTGAAGTTTTCATTCAGGTGGGTTTTGACTGTTCACTTCTAGCCCTCTCCACAATGGACTTCTAGCCAATTTTTAGTCATTATTTCCAAATATTTAGGGGCTTCCCTGGTGGCTCAGAGGTTAAAGCATCTGCCTGCAATGTGGGAGACCGGGGTTCGATCCCTGGGTTGGTAAGATTCCCCTGGAGAAGGAAATGGCAACCTACTCCAGTATTCTTGCTTGGAGAATCCCATGGATGGAGGAGCGTGGTGGGCTACAGTCCACGGGGTTGCAAAGAGTTGGACATGACTGAGTGACTTCACTTCACTTCCAAATATTTACAGCATGATGAATAAGCTGAAATTTTAGACCATGAAAAATAAGACAAAGTGTGGAGCCCTATACCAAGGTGACAGCTGTGGAGCCCTGTACCAAGGTCACGGAATAAAAATCTCTGGAACTGATCAAGCCCCCATAGCAACTATTGCCATGGGTGTCCAGATCTAAATCAGCCAGCTCCCTGACTTCATATTCCCTATAGCATCCTAACCAATCACCTAATGCCACCGTTCCAGTAGGAATTCTGTCTTGAGGTTATAAAAATTTGGCCACTAGCATGCAAAAGGGCTCTCTTGAGCTGACCCACTGTTCTAACAGCATCTTGCACTCTAATAAACTTTATTCTCCTCTCATTCTGCCTCATGTCTGGAAATTCTTTTCCAACCCATGCACCTGCCACGACACAAAGTGATCAAACATGGTACTGATATGAAGTGAGCTTCCCTGACAGCTCAGTTGGTAAAGAATCCACCTGCAATGCAGGAGCCCCAGGTTCAATTTCTGGGTTGGGAAGATCACCTGAAGAAGGGATAGGCTACCCACTCCAGTATTCTTGGGCTTAACCTTGTGGCTCAGCTGGTAAAGAATCCACCTGCAATGCAGGAGACCTGGGTTCGATCCCTGGGTTGGGAAGATCCCCTGGAGAAGGGAAAGGCTACCCACTCTAGTATTCTGGCCTGCAGCATTCATGGACTGTATAGTCTATGGGGTCGCAAAGAGTCGGACAGGACTGACAGACTTTCACTTTCACTGATATGAAGCAACTTGAAGACAGAGGTAGATCAGCAAATTGGTACTTAATTGCAAATTCCATTTAGAACTGGTGCTTTTTGAAACATCAGTTTTACATAAATGCTTGTCCAGTAGCACATCATAAACCACAGGGCTAGAATAATTTGTTTCTCTCCTGTAAATGTGGAGTTGAGAGCTAAAACTGTTAAACTTAGCAACAGATGATTTTTTCAAGAGCAAAATAATACGCAACCCATAGGACTCATAAGAAAAACTTAATTACCCACCTCTCAAAGCAGAGGCATCACTTTGCTGACAAAGGTCCATATAGTCAAAGCTATGGTTTTTCCAGTAGTCATGTACAGATGTGAAAGCTGGACCATAAAGAAGACTGAGCACTGAAGAACTGATGCTTTCGAACTGTGGTGCAGAAGACTTGAGAGTCCCCTGGACTGTAAGGAGATCAAACCAGTCAATTCTAAAAGAAATCAACTCTTAAGTATTCATTGGAAGGACTGATGCTGAAGCTCCAATACTTTGGCCACCTCATGCAAAGAGCTGACTCACTGGAAAAGACCCTAATGCTGGGAAAGACTGAGGGCAGGAGAAGGAGACGACAGAGGATGAGATGGTTGGATGGCATCACCGACTCAATGGACATGGATTTGGGTAAACTCTGGAAGTTGGTGATGGACAGGGAGGCCTGGCATACTGCGGTTCATGGGGTCACAAAGAGTCGGAGAAGACTGAGCGACTGAACTGAACTGAAAGGACTCATTTTTCTAAAATACAATTTGCTGTAGGGCTCATAGATGAGCACCTTTCACATTAAGTGATATATTCACAAAACATTCTTTACTCAGAAGAAAACAGGTCTCTTTTGGCACTCCCTAGTTAACAGGAAAGGGAATAGGAAATGAACAGACAATGTTAATAAAGGGAAGAGAAGTAGTAATATCCCAACCCTGTAATAATATAACCCAAAGTCCTAGAAGGGATAAAAAAAATTAAGCCACATTGAAATAAAGATGATTCAGCAGTATCACAAAGGTCATCAGTATTTTTGTAATACTGATACTTGGGCACAGATACAAAGTTTTGTGTGCTAATACACAGATTGCTAAAAAGGGAGCCAGGTGTGAGACAAAAACTAACTTAGAAAATTAAAGAGCCTGATTTAGTCTCTGCTTTCTGTCCAACCCTTCTAAAATGTCTTCTGCTGAGCTTTCATGCTATTGTTTTCACAGCAGAAACAAGGGTGTTTGAAAAACTGGCCACAGTGTTATAGTCTCCAAGCTGCTGGACAACTTTATTCAACAAGAAATTATACGTGGCTGTGGTTGAAACAAAACAAGCTGCTCAAAAGGACCTCAGTGTCAGGGTAAGTTCTCTGTACCCTTAATCTGACCTTAATACTGTAGAACCTTAGTCTCACAGTGTCTTCCTGACACAAACAAGACAATGATATGAAACAAATTACTTATTCAAAAAATGTCAGATGGCTGACAGCCTAGGTAGTTGCACGTGAAATGCAGCCAGACGCCAGAATCTTGAGGCAGAAGAAAGAACAGTCTTACAGGCTTGTGTTGGTTCTGTTTAGTTTCCATTTTCCTAAGGCACAACCAAAGTTCTTTTAGATTTATACTCTGGTAAGTGTTTTTCTTGCTGGAGGATCATAAAAGCAGGTGGAAGTAACAGCCAATTGGCATGCTAAAGTAAGGAAAACAGGACTTGGACTAAAACTAAGGTCAGCAGGTGAAAAAAAACAACAAAATTTGTATTGGTTTTAAATTAGTACCGAAGTTTCCTACTGAAGAACAGAAAAACAACAGAAGTGTCTTACACCTTTGCATAAGAAAAAAATGACTTTCCTTTGGAAGCTGTAGCTCAGAATTTAATCTGGGGTAATGATAACGTAATAAAAACAATATGGATTTTACAATAATGTATAAGCACAGAAAAGTTGTAAAAATGCTAACGTACAGAGCTACAAATATGGTGATATATGAGCAAAGGGGTCAAATCAAGTTTTCACTCTAGGTAGGTGTTGTGTTTATGACAAGTGACTCAATTTGTTATACATTCAACTCCAATAGAATTAGCTGCCTTACAATGAGATTTCACTGCCGTATCGTAGCATTTTAATTTTTGGTAGTTCTGTTACAAGTTCAAGTAAGTTAGAGCTGTTTTCAACCCTTATGTCTATTTCCTTCTAAAAACATGAAGGAGCAGGTATTCTAATAAGCTTTATGTAAATAGAATCCTGATCATTTTAGCTCTAATTAACTCCATGCATTTCCCTGGGCATAACTATTGACTCTCTGAAAACTGGAAAATATTGCATAATTTTAAAGTCAGAGTACAACAACATTTACTGGTAACCTCAAATAAGTTATTCTAGGAGGATGAAATGTGAGTAGGTGAGTCCACCAATCATGTTTGCCTAGCCATGAAAACAGTCACAACTTAAAGATCTGCAAAGATCAAAGGAAACAGGGCAACAACCTTTAACTGGCTGGAGGTGGGACATTCTACAGGTGTCCTGGCAGCCTTCATAAAGGGTAGAAGATGACTGACTCACCCACTCCACTGGGCTGTGACCACAGAGAGACACTCCAGTGCCCACCATAAGTCTGGAATGTGACAAGTATAGAACCCAGAGGCAGGTCTGAGCTTGCTTACAACACTCTGACCATCACAGAGGCAGATAATGACAAAAATATAAATCAAGGCTGATGCAGCTAAGTGCTGGCTCATAGCAGGCCAACTGGGTATGGGGTTTTGCTAGTCCTTAGCTGACTGTTTTCATTATTCAATCAAATATTAAGAAAAGTTCATATGCAAGCCTTGGCAAACAAAAGTTAACTTCCTATGATCAGCATAAACTGTTAACGTGTTAAGAGAAGCCCAATACTTCTAGCATTCGGGTATATACATACACATCATGTCTGTTTCTTTTTAAACATCTTAGAGTGAAGGTGAGGAGAAGGAAGACAAATGAGATAAAGACACAAGCTAAACATCCAACAAGTCCCATTCCTCATTCTCTGTGTGGCTGGCAGCATGTCACAAAGTCACTCCTTCGCTGTGATGGTCGTAATACATCTGAACATGTAGATCTTTATTTCCTTGTTCGTTTGGCTAGGCCTAGGGTACGTGTTATTTTATTTTCTTGGTGTAACAATTCATCACTGCTTCCTGAGAGGCTCAAACAGGATCACTGGCCAGATTCCGAAGAGAAACTGTTTGGAAACAAGTTAGGACAAAATGAAAGAAGATAAAATTGTTCCATGTTATCCCTGAAAAAGAAGTCATAGGCTATGTCTACAGTGGTTTGTTATTGGTTGCCCTGGTATTAATAATCAGAGCACAGCATATTCTTTCCAGGTCTGTACCATATCTCAGAAACAATTTTTATTTATTTAAATATATTAAGCATCTACTTTTTCAAGCATGGAGCTGGGCATTTAAATTCTCTCAGATGCTTAAACAGCTCTTCAACTTAGCTATTAACAGCTCCATTTTATTGCTGAAGAAACTAAGGCTTGAAGAAAGGAGACTTGCCTAGGGTCATAAAGCAGTAAGTCAAAGACAGAAGATTCAAGAGCATCTGGTTCCAAAGCCTGTACTCTTTCCATCCCATCCCCTTCTTCTACCTCCATCCCATTTTCCCATTACCTCCTCCTCCAACACACACATACACACAACTCCCTAGGAAGGAGACTTACCTTCACCTTTGGCCTGTATCTCAAATAAAGTGTTCTTGTATATAAACTGAAAGAAAAGGCGAGAGGGAAGAGCTTTTCAGACAATTTTTTTTCTTTTAAATTATAGTTGACTTACAGTATTGTATTAACTTCAGGTGCACAGCAAAGGGATTATATGTATATATGTATGTATATACACATACACATATATATGTATTCTTTTTCAGATTACTTTCCATTAAAGGTTATTACAAGATATTGAATATAGTTCCCTGTGCTATATAGTAGATCCTTGCTGTTTATTTTATATATAGTAGTGTGTATCTGTTAACGCCAAAGCTCTAATTTATCCCTCCTTCCCCACCCCCTTTTCCCTTTGGCAACCATAAATTTGCTTTCTATGTCTGTGAGTCTATGTCTGTTTTGTAAATAAGTTCAGATAAATTTTTAATTCATGTAAACTGGCTAATTGACATATTCAACCACACTGCCTCTGTATATACAAAGAAAAAGTAGCATTGATAAATGAACTTTAGTAACCATTTTTGAGAATCTACTCTGTGCAGAATACTTGGCAAAGTACTAAGAAAGATGGAGAAATGAACAACTCTTGCACTGGACACTCAGGATATTTGTAGTAGGGAGCATTCCACTCATGCTTGCTTTTATTCATGTCATGATTGCCAGTTTCATCCCTGAAGTTATATGGTAGTAAGAATTAAGACAGAGTATTCCTAGAACATTTTAGAAATGGTTATATCAACTCTATAAGGATTATAATATAGGTGTGAAATAACCAGAAAGGTATCACTTCTTCAGAGAATTCTTTAAAATGAATCACCTCTAAAGATAAGATTTTAATATCAGTCCATACAGCAAAAAGTTAAATTTATTCCTGAAAAATTTATTAAACTATATATAACTTACAACATACAGTTTATGTACACTATTTAATTGTATTTGAATAGTAATATACAGCATGAGTACATATGTAAAACATAATTTTGTAGTATGAAAAATGTCCTACTTTAAATAAGAGAATGAAAAAGAGCATGGTAACTTTGTGTGGCTATACCATCCTACTGTATCTCAAACTGGAATTGTGAAGAGAGGCATCATATACTAAAACTACTGCACTATCTTAGAATATAACCTTTGTTGTTATTCAGTCAATAAGTTGTGTCCAACTCTCTGCAGCCCCTTGGACTGCTGCACACCAGGCTTCCTTGTCCTTCACTCTCTCCCTAAGTTTGCTCAAACTCATGTCCATTGAGTCAGTGATGCAATCCAACCATCTCGTCCTCTGTTGCCCGCTTCTCTTGCACTCAGTCTTTCCCAGCATCAGAGTCTTTTCCAAAGAGTAGGCTCTTTGCATGAGGTGGGCGAAGTGTTGGAGCTTCAGCTTCAGTATCGGTCCTTCTGAAGAATATTCAGGGTTGATTTCCTTTAGAATCGACTGGTTTGATCTCCTTGCTGTCCAAGATTATGATAAAATAAACTTACTCTGACAGTTTTTCAGATGTTAATCTCTAAAATGAAGCTACCATATTCTCTCTTCTCTTTAGTGAAGAGTCCTGGACTGGGGCAGAGAAGCCCTGGATTCCAGTCCATGCTGTTCCCTCTACCACTCTCAACTATTTATTAAGTACCTACAACATGTGGGCAAGCACTGGACCCAGAGTTTTATATACACTTCATTCTTAAATTACCCTACTAGATAGGTATTATTCTTGTTTTGCATATGAGAAAGTCTCAAAAAAGGTCAAATATTTCATTCAAGGTGGTATAGCTATTAAATGCTAGAAGCAAGATTTGAAGTCAGCTGCCATCTAATGATTATCCAGTATGTTGTCCTGGAACTGGCCAGTGATCAAGTCACTTCTCTCTGGGCCCCAGTTTTGTTCACCATCAAATGAGGAAGTTATATTAGGTTATTTCTAAGGTCTTGATTGGTAGATGGCTGTAAATTTGTGTGAGTAAAGTCTGATGGCTACTTCTGTGAAACATTCCTCTCTCCTAACTTACTATTTTTTTTTCCTCTGCTCAGTTTCAAAGCAACTTACTTTTTAGTCTTTTGGGGGTGGAGTATAGAGTGAGCTTCTGATTCATCCAACTTGATGCAGAAAAGTCTTCCATTAGACTCCCTTCTTTGGACCGGCTCCTTTTCTTTGGTTAGCTCTAGGTCTTGACTTCTGTCTCCTTTGTTCCATGAGGCCACAGAATCAGAGCTTAGAATTGATGGACTGACAAAAATTCTTCCAGCCCAAAGCAGCTGTGGTGCTCATTTTTAGGTACCTGTTTTCTTTTAGACTGTAATATTTATTTTAATATTGCCAACATTTGATGCTTTAAATATTTTATCCGACACTCTTCGTTGTTTTAGCAGGAAATCTGTCTGAATATCCTAGGCTGGCATCATTGCAAATCAAAGTCCTGGTCAATTTAAACATTTCAACAATCTATGGAATAAAAGACTATTCTCCTTATTTTAACAGATCAGGAAATGGAGACTTAGTGCTAAGTAAATAACTTGGCACAAGATTGTTACCCAGTTATGAAGTAAAGGAGTAAAGATCTGAACTCAGATATGTTTTACTCTACTGTGTTACTCTTTGTTTCAAACATCTGTACAGGACCTAAGTTTTAGAGTACATCATGTTA
Organism: Capricornis sumatraensis; assembly: GCF_032405125.1. Classification (NCBI taxonomy): domain Eukaryota; kingdom Metazoa; phylum Chordata; class Mammalia; order Artiodactyla; family Bovidae; genus Capricornis; species Capricornis sumatraensis. The sequence goes on along the minus strand of NC_091084.1, from coordinate 57,082,686 downwards.
CTAAATTCTCAAACTGTCCCTCTGAAATATCGGTATTCACATGTTCCCTTCAATGAGGGACCTACAGAATCAAAATTTCCATATAATTAAAACTTTTAACATTGAAGTTTCTTTTATTTCAGTTATTTAGGGTGAAATATATCTAAAATATATTCTATTCTTCCCTGTCTCCTTAAAAAAAAGGAAGACATTTTAACATTACTAGAAAACAATAAAATTAACTCAAAATCACCACCAAATCTCATCAAAATGCTTCAATTTTTGTATATTTACTTTAAACTGTGTCACCATTCAAATAAATTTTTACACTGGTTTAATAATTTTATATATATGACTTTGATTCACTTAAAAATAAAAATGTCTATGTTGCCATAAAATTTTCATATTTATAATTTTAAATGGCTGAATAAAGGAGATACTATGGTTTATGATTTTTTCCCTAACTGTTGGATATTTTCTTTTTCTTTTTATTAATATAAATTTATTTGTTTTAATTGGAGGCTAATTACTTTACAATATTGTATTGGTTTTGCCATATATCAACACGAATCCGCCACAGGTGTACACATGTTCCCCATCCTGAACCCCCCTCCCACCTCCCTCCCCATACCATCCCTCTGGGTCATCCCAGTGCACCAGCCCCAAGCATGCTATATCATGCATTGAACCTGGACTGGCGATTCATTTCATATATGATATTATACATGTTTCAATGCCACTCTCCCAAATAACCCCACCCTCTCCCTCTCCCACAGAGTCCAAAAGTCTGTTCTATATATCTGTGTCTCTTTTGCTGTCTCGCATACAGGGTTATCGTTACCATCTTTCTAAATTCCATATATATGTGTTTCTGGCTTACTTCACTGTGTATAATAGGCTCCAGTTTCATCCACCTCATTAGAGCTGATTCAAATGAATTCTTTTTAATGGCTGAGTAATACTCCATTGTATATATGTACCACAGCTTTCTTATCCGTTCATCTGCTGATGGACATCTAGGGATTATTGTTTTTCTTTTGCTAAATTAAATAACAGTGATAAAACTTTCTGTGTCTACACACATTTTCATTTTTCAAGGTTTTTTTCTTTAGGATAAATTGTGAGAAAGCTAATAATTGTGATAAAAATATAAACATTTCAGTTTCATCAACATATGTAGCATCAAATTTCTTTCCAAATGGATTGTACCAATTTACACTGACAAGTAATGTATGATAATACCATCTTCACTATAACTAAAGAATAAAGAAGAGAGTTTACAAATACTACTGTAGCTCACTTAAGGGTTTTATAAACTATCCCACTGTTTTATTTCTAAATTATTTTTTGAAAGGCTAATACAAGCATTTGGTTAAAAATTCAAACAGTATGAAAAGGTATACAGGAAAAAGAAGGTCTGTCTCCTATTCCTAACCCTCAGCTCAGAGCTAACTGCTGTTGTTTAACAGCTTATGTGTAACCTTACAAAGAGTTTTCACATTTCTCAGCATATATGTGTACTCAGCCTCCTCTTCACAAAAATAGGCCTGGCCTTCCTCTCTCTCTCTCTTTTTTTTAAATTTAATATCAGTTTGAAACTTACAGAAAGGTTGCAAGATTAAGAATTCTTGTATCCCCTTATTCCAGATCCCCAATTGTTACCATTGAACCACATCTGTTTTATATTTATACCCATACACAAAAACACATAATGTATGTGTATGTGTATGTCTATTTATCTGTTTCCTACAGGGTCATTTAATGACATGATGGCCATCATCCCTAAATACTTCATTGTGTATCACCACAAAACAAGAACACTCTCCTAAATTATTATAATATAACTGTTCCAACCAGAAAATTAGTATTAATAAAGTACTCCATCCAAGTTAAAACAATTCAAATTTTGCTGAATGTCCCAACAATTTCTCTTCTCCATCCTGATTCAGGGTCTTATCCAGAAACATGCACTGCATTTAGTTTCCAGGTCATGTCTTAACCATTATTTCCTAACTCAATAATTCTTCAGCTCTGTCTCCCATAACCTGATGGTCTTACAAGACTTTCACTCTGTGGAAATACCTTCAGCATGATTTCATCAATGTTTTCACAGCCAGATACAGGCCTTGCAACTCTGGCAGGAATACCACAGAAAGGATGATGAACTCATTCCAGTGCACTGTATCAGGAGTCACACTATAGTGACCAGCCCCATCATGGGCAATGCCAACCTTAGATGCAGGAAACTTGGTTGCTACTAGTTTTCCTTACTGTAAATTCACCATTTTCCCCTCTGTATTAGTGTTTTAGTAGGGGAGACTCAAGGGAGTATTTCATAATACTCAAGAGAGTGTTCAGTAATTCTCAATTATGTCAATCTGTGTTCCTCATCAAACTTCTACCTATCAGCCAGAGATCAACTGTTAACTAATATCTATCATATATCCAATAGATAGTTCTCAAATGGTAATTATTTGTTTCTACTCTTCCTTCTGCATTTATCAGTCGGCATTCTTTTGTAAGGAAGAGCTTTCTCTTCTCATTTATTTATATTAGTATGCAGTCACAGATTCTTATTTTATTCAATAGATTGCAATTTGAATACACCTAATGTGTCCTATATCTGAGTGTATGTACATATGTAAGTGTGTGTGTGTGTGTCACACATTCTTGAGTGTGTTTTTGGGGATTTTGGCAGCATCACTGTACAGCTTGTGGGACCTTAGTTCTCCAACGAGGGACTGAACCTGGGACACAGCAATGAAGGTGCAGAGTCCTAACAAGTGAACCATCAGGGAATGCCCTATACAAAACCTTTCAATTCCAATCTAACCCCCTCAGAGTTCCTTCTATCTTTCCCTCTTTCCATATTTTTAAATCCCTTGTACTACAGCAGAGTAATCAGGCTCTTGTTAACCTCTCAATATATTTACTTATTGTTTAATCAGTTAATTTATTTGTCCAATGTAACCTATTTCCCAACTCCAGCTACCTCCTCCATCCATCCCTTCCTCTCACCATCCTGTTTCCAGTCCCACACAGAAGCCCCATCCTCATCACCTTGATTTTCTTAGAGTAATTCAGCAAGCTACTACCACTGACCCCTTTTCCTCACTCCCTATTCCTTGGACATTGAATGCTGGTACCTCTGCACAGCACTTCTTCTCCCTCACTGCCTTATTTCCTTGAAAGGTTTCCACACCAGGAAGACAGAAAAGTGCAAAAAAAAAAAAAGATAGGAAAATGTAGCAAAAGGGAGGTGGGAGTGGGAAACCCTCAGTTCAGTTCAGTTCAGTCGCTCAGTCGTGTCCAACTCTTTGCGACACCATGAATTGCAGCACGCCAGGCCTCCCTGTCCATCACCAACTCCCAGAGTTCACTCAAACTCACGTTCATCGAGTCGGTGATGCCATTCAGCCATCTCATCCTCTGTCATCCCCTTTTCCTCCTCCCTCCAATCCCTCCCAGCATCAGAGTCTTTTCCAATGAGTCAACTCTCTGCATGAGGTGGCCAACGTACTGGAGTTTCAGCTTTAGCATCATTCCTTCCAAAGAACACCCAGGGATGATCTCCTTTAGAATGGACTGGTTGGACTCCTTGCAGTCCAAGGGACTCTCAAGAGTCTTCTCCAACACCACAGTTCAAAAGCATCCCTAGTCTTTCAAAATAGGATATATTGAGTATAAGTTCATCCCTTTGAGTACTTACTAGAAAAATTCATTGGTATATTATATTACACTGCAGTAATGTACTTGGGGTTTCTTGGGGAGTGTTACAGAACCAAGTTTTTAATTCTTGGGTCTGTTCTAGTTACTTTTGGTTCTCCTTTTCTATCATTTGCCAGTTTTCCCGAACATTTCCTGCCATAACCTTTCTTCTTAAATAGACATTTCTAATATGATATGGGCTAAGAATCCAAACAATTAATTCAGTAAGAGTAGCAAACTAGAATAAGTATACATACAGCCAGAGTTTTTAAAGCTCTTCCATATTTAATAACCTTGAGCTCTTCAAGGTATGAATTCACTGATTCTTATTTAGCTGCCCAGAAGTTCTTTTTATGTAATTCTCAAGTAGTTAAATTTTAGATAATTCAGGTTGCCTAAATAGATTATCTCCAGATAGGTGGGATGCAAATGTTATTTTGAGATGGTACTCTAAAATTTCATTTGAATAAATTTTCACATTGGTTCAAAGGAAAATTTTCTTCCCCTTTCTACAAATATTTAAGCTCTCCCAATTCTTGAGATGAATTTGAGATTAAACATTAGAGATACCAAGGGAACATTTCATGTAAAGATGGGCACAATAAAGGATAGAAATGGTATGGACCTAACAGAAGCAGAAGATATTAAGAAGAGGTGGCAAGAATATACAGAAGAATTATACAAAAAAGATCTTCAAGATCCAGATAACCACGATGGTGGTGATCACTCATCTAGAGCCAGACATTCTGGAATGTGAAGTCAAGAGGGCCTTAGGAAGCATCACTACAAACAAAGCTAGTGGAGCTGATGGCATTCCAGTTGAGCTATTTCAAATCCTAAAAGATGATGCTGTGAAAGTGCTGCACTCAATATGCCAGCAAATTTGGAAAACTCAACAGTGGCCACAGGACTGGGAAAGGTCAGTTTTCATTCCAATCCCAAGGAAAGGCAATGTCAAAGAATGTTCAAACTACCACACAATTGCACTCATCTCACACACTAGAAAGTAATGCTCCAAATTCTCCAAGCCAGGCTTCAACAGTATATGAACCATGAACTTCCAGATGTTCAAGCTGGTTTTAGAAAAGGCACAGGAACCAGAGATCAAATTGCCAGCATTCACTGGATCATCAAAAAAGCAATAGAGTTCCAGAAAAACATCTACTTCTGCTTTATTGACTATGCCAAAGTCTTTGACTATGTGGATCACAACAAATTGTGGAAAATTCTGAAAGAGATGCGAATACCAGACCACCTGACTTGCCTCCTGAGAAATCTGTATGCAGGTCAAGAAGCAACAGTTAGAACTGGACATGGAACAGCAGACTTCTTCCAAATTGGGAAATGAGTACGTCAAGGCTGTACACTGTCAGCCTGCTTATTTAACTTATATGCAGAGTACATCATGAGAAATGACAGACTGGATGAAGCATAATCTGGAATCAAGATTGCCAAGATAAATATTAATAACCTCCACTCTTATGGTAGAAAGCGAAGAACTAAAGAGCCTCTTGATGAAAGTCAAAGAGGAGAGTGAAAAAGTTGGCTTAAAACTCAACATTCAGAAAACATCATGGCATCCGGTCCCATCACTTTGTGGCAAATAGATGGGGAAACAGTGGAAACAGTGAGAGGCTTTATTTTCTTGGGCTCCAAAATCAGTGCAGATGGTGACTGCAGCCATGAAATTAAAAGACGCTTGCTCCTTGGAAGAAAAGCTATGACCAACCTAGACAGCATATTCAAAAGGAAAGGCATTAATTTCTTGACAAAGGTCCGTCTAGTCAAGGCTATGGTTTTTCCAGTAGTCATGTATGGATGTGAGAGTTGGACCATAAAGAAAGCTAAGCACCAAAGAATTGATGCATTTGAACTGTGGTGTTGAAGAATACTCTTGGGAGTCTCGTGGACTGCAAGGAGATCCAACCAGTCCATTCTAAAGAAAATCGGTCCTGAACATTCATTGGAAGGACTGATGCTGAAGGTGAAACTCCAATACTTTGGCTACCTTATGTGAAGAACTGACTCATCTGAAAGACCCTGATGCTGGGAAAGATTGAAAGAGGGAGAAGGTAATGACAGAGGATGAGATGGCTGGATGGCATCACTGACTCAAGGGACATGAGTTTGAGTAAGCTCCAGGAGTTGGTGATGGACAGGGAAACCTGGCGTGCTGCAGTCCATGGGGTTGCAAAGAGTCAGACACAACTAAGCAACTGAACATCCTCTGGTAAAGAGATCATTATGATAACATTTATTCATTAAATCATTTAGCAACATATACTGAGTTCTTACTATGTGACAGGCACTATTTTAAGCACTTGGGAGAGTAGCAGTGACTAAAATAAAGCCCTTGGTCTCAAGGAACTTACAGTCTAGTTGAGGAAGGTAAACCAGTAAACCCTTATATAACTGTTTGTAAATGGCTGTGAAGAAAAATAAATTCTGGTAAGGGGAGAGAGAGTGATACAGACATATTATGTGAGTAGGATGAACAGAGACAATTCTGGTTCCATTTTTGCTGTAAGTGGCTGACCTCTTTATAAGGGAAACAGTGGCAACCAATTTGTTTCAGGGAAGGAGACAAAGTAAGTTGGTGACTTCAGATATGTACTTATGCTTTCTCAGTCGCTGCTCAGGGGATCTGGCTGCTTTTTCCCTCTTAAATTTGTTCTCTATAAACAAAGATATGCTGTTCAACAAGAATTGGAAATGTTTATATCCTACTGCACTAAAAAAGGAGATGAATGATCTACTTAAAATGTAGATCATGTGCCAGAGGTCAGTTATACAGCTGTCACCCTTTCAGGATGAGAAAACAGCTTCAGGGAGAGGAAGGGACTTGCTTAAGATCACTCTGATTCGGTCTCTGACGTTTCATATTTACACATTCTATTTGAAGAGTAAAGAAAGAAACACTCCAATAGTAGGATTAAAGTCTCTATTTCCTACCTGAAAAGGATGTGAAGATAAGAACCAAGGCCAGTTAAAATATGCCACCAGGCATGAAACTGTGTGGTAACCCCTATGACAGGTGGTACCTTCTTTCGAAAGTTCCTGTGTGAAGGGGGGGAAAATAAGCATTAAATTATTTTTCATATTTAACAATTAATGTTGATAGTATCAAAGCATTTTGAAACATTATTCTCAAACATGGCAATTATTTCATTTCCTTTTGTCTGCTGTATTGTTTTCCAAAGTATATTTTGAGGAACAGTATTCCTAATAGACGTTCCATGAAGAAATGACTCTGTGGTCAAGATAAATGTAGGAAACAGTACATAGTTTGTTGCCCTTTTGGAGATTTGTAATGCATATTAACAGATTAACAGCTGTAAAAAGTCCTACCATAACTAAACAGTTTATCATCAGTTTTTTCAGGTAAACTACTAGTCCATGGAACCCTTCTTTCAGGTAATATTTATTAACATCTTATGGACCAAGTATTTCCTGCAAAGTCTCACTTCATAGTGAGTCTTTGAGGTGGTTGTTAAAAGCTGTGCTTTGCAGATTAGCAGCCTAAAATTCAGAGATTACTGAGTTGCCCAAGTACTCAGCTAGGGGCACAGCTGAGCCTCAAATTCTAGACCTTGTGATTAAGTGTGTATTATATTAATATTCTCATCTATCAGAGCAGAGAAATTCAGTGTGAAACACAAGATGTATTATTTGTGTGCATTTAAAGTCTACATTTCAAACGTGCAAAAATAGGCAAAATAATAATGTACTCATTACCCAGCTTCAACAATTATAAATTATTTATTTTTAACAATTATAATTTATGGCCAATCTCGTATCATCTAAGCTCTCATCTACTTCTTTCCTCCCATATTATTTATTTTGAAGCAAATCCCAGATAGTGTATCATTTTATCTCTAAATATCTCAGTATATATCTCTAATCCCTTAATTTAATCAGACATTCAATTACTAATCATATTTGATATTCAATTACCGATCATAAAAATCACACAGATTTTTTAAAACACAAGTCTGTTTCAATCAAGATCCAAAAAAAGTAATTACATTACTTTGGAGTTTGGTTGATATATCTCTTACGTCTCTTTTATTTTATTTTTTCATTTCGTGGCTGCATCAGGTGGCATGTGGAATCTTAATTCCCAAACCAGGGATAGAAGCCTGTGCACGTACATTGAAAACAGAGAGTCTAAATGCTGGATCACCAGGGAAGCCACAAGTCTCTCTCTCTTTTTAAAAAAAGTTATTTATTTATGGCTGCACTGGGTCTTTGTTGCTGTGCTTGGGGTTTTTCTAGCTGCAGCGAGCAGGGGCTACTCTCTAGTTGTGGTGCACAGGCTTCTCATTGTGGTGGCTTCTCTTCTTGCAGAGCACAGGCTCTAGGGTGCGCAGGCGAGTGCTGACTCAGTAGTTGTGGGTATGGGCTTACTAACCCCATGGCACACGGGATCTTCCTGGACTAGGGATTGAATCCATGTTCCCTACATTGGCAGGTGGATTCTTAACCATTGGACCACCAGGGAAGTCTCCAAGTCTCTTTTAATCTATACACTCCTCCTCCATTTCCCCACTCCTCCTTCCTGCAATTTATTTACTTAAGAGGCTAAGTTATTCATTCTATAGATTTCCCAGTTTGAATTTTGCTGATTGCCTCTCTGTGTTGTTATTCAATATTACACAATACCATTAAATCAGCTAATTTTGAGTTGGAAGGAAACTAGTTTAACCTACTTAACATGTTCATTTTATGAAAATTGAGGTCCAGACAGAAGGTGTCTAAGGTGACAACTAGAGTCCAAGACCTATGACTCAAATTTCAGTAAATATTTATTCAATAAAGCAGATTAGGCAGATTTTAAAGACCTAGACAGAGAAGCCTGGCAGGCTACAGTCCATGGGGTTGAAAGGTCAGATATGACTAAAGCAACTGAGCACAGCCAATATTAATATTTGATTAACTGTATACTACTGTGATATATGCACAAAAATCCCTATAGATGTTATGGAATATTTTTAGGTTCAAATTTTTAGGTAATTTAAACAAGTGTCCCCATAATTTAACTTTATTGTGCTATTAGTTGAGTTCAGTTCAGTCGCTCAGTCATGTCCCACTCTGCGACCCCATGGAATGCAGCACACCAGGCCTCCCTGTCCATCACCAACTCCCGGAGTTTACCCAAACTCATCTCCATTAAATCGGTGATGCCATCCAACCATCTCATCTTCTGTCAACACCTTCTCCTCCTGCCTTCAATCTTTCCCAGTATCAGCATCTTTTTCAATGAGTCAGCTCTTCGCATTAGGTGGCCAAAGTACTGGAGTTTCAGCTTCAATATCAGTCCTTTCAATGAACACTCACGACTGATCTCCTTTAGGATGGACTGGTTGGATCTCCTTGCAGTCCAAGGGATTCTTAAGAGTCTTCTCCAACACCACAGTTCAAAAGCATCAATTCTTCGGTGCTTAGCTTTCTTTATAGTCCAACTCTCACATCCATACATGACTACTGGAAAAACCATAACCTTGACTAGACAGACCTTTGTTGGTAAAGTAACGTCTCTGCTTTTGAATATGCTGTCTAGGTTGGTCATAGCTTTTCTTCCAAGAAGCAAATGTCTTAATTTCAGGCTTCAGTCACCATCTGCAGTGATTTTGGAGCCCCCAAAAATAAAGTCTGACACTGTTTCCATTGTTTCCCCATCTATTTGCCATGAAGTGATGGGACTGGATGCCATGATCTTAGTTTTCTGAATGTTGAGCTTTAAGCCAACTTTTTCATTCTCCTCTTTCACTTTCATCAAGAGGCTCTTTAGTTCCTCTTCACTTTCTGCCATAAGGGTGGTATCATCTGCATATCTGAGGTTATTGATATTTCTCCCGACAATCTTGATTCCAGCTTGTGCTTCATCCAGCCCAGTGTTTCTCATGATGTACTCTGCATATAAGTTAAATAAGCAGAGTGACAATATACAGCCGTGACGTACTCCTTTTCCTATTTGGAACCAGTCTGTTGTTCCATGTCCAGTTCTAACTGTTGCTTCCTGACCTGCATACAGATTTCTCAAGAGGCAGGTCAGGTGGTCTGGTATGCCCATCTCTTTCAGAATTTTCCACAGTTTTTTGTGATCCACATAGTCAAAGGCTTTGGTATAGTCAATAAAGCAGAAATAGATGTTTTTCTGGAACTCTCTTGCTTTTTTGATGATCCAGTGAATGCTGGCAATTTGATCTCTGGTTCCTGTGCCTTTTCTAAAACCAGCTTGAACATCTGGAAGTTCATGGTTCATATACTGTTGAAGCCTGGCTTGGAGAATTTGGAGCATTACTTTCTAGTGTGTGAGATGAGTGCAATTGTTTGGTAGTTTGAGCATTCTTTGGCACTGCCTTCTTTTGGGATTGGAATGAAAACTGACCTTTCCCAGTCCTGTGACCACTGTTGAGTTTTCCAAATTTGCTGGCTTACTGAGTGCAGCACTTTCACAGCATCATCTTTCAGGATTTGAAATAGCTCAACTGGAATTCCATCAGCTCCACTAGCTTTGTTCATAGTGATGCTTCCTAAGGCCCACTTGACTTCACATTCCAGGATGTCTGGCTCTAGGTGAGTGATCACACCATTGTGATTATCTGGGTCATGAAGATCTTTTTTCTATAGTTCTTCTGTGTATCCTTGTCACCTCTTCTTAATATCTTCTGCTTCTGTTTGGTCCATACCATTTCTGTCCTTTATTGTGCCTATTTTTACATGAAACATTCCCTTGATATCTCTAATTTTCTTGAAGTGATCTCTGCTGCTAAGTCGCTTCAGTCGTGTCCGACTCTGTGCGACCCCACAGACGGCCTCCTACTAGGCTCCTCTGTCCCTGGGATTCTCCAGGCAAGAACACTGGAGTGGGTTGCCATTTCCTTCTCCAGTGCATGAAAGTGAAAAGTGAAAGTGAAGTCGCTCAGTCATGTCCCACTCTTAGCGACTTCATGGACTGCAGCCTACCAGGCTCCTCTGTCCATGGAATTTTCCAGTCAAGAGTACTGGAGTGGGGTGCCACTGTCTTCTCCGAAGTGATCTCTAGTCTTTCCCATTCTATTATTTTCCTCTATTTCTTTGCACTGATCATTGAGGAAGGCTTTCTTGTCTCTCCTTGCTATTCTTTGGAACTCTGCATTCAAATGGGTATATCTTTCCTTTTCTCTTTTGATTTTTGCTTCTCTTCTTTTCACAGCTATTTGTGAGGCCTCCTCCAACAGCCATTTTGCTTTTTTGCATTTCTTTTTCTTGGGGACAGTCTTGTTCCCTCTCTCCTGTACAATGTCACGAACCTCCGTCCACAGTTCATCAGGCAAGATCAGTCCCTTAAATCTATTTCTCACTTCCACTGTATAATCATAAGGGATTTGATTTAGGTCATACCTGAATGGTCTAGTAGTTTTCCCTACTTTCTTCAATTTAAATGTCTGAGTTTGGCAATAAGGAGTTCATGATCTGAGCCACAGTCAGCTCCCGGTCTTGTTTTTGTTGACTGTACAGAGCTTCTCCATCTTTGGCTGCAAAGAATATAATCAGTCTAATTTCAGTGTTGACCATCTGGTGATGTCCATGTGTAGAGTGTTCTCTTGTGTTTTTGGAAGAGGGTGTTTGCTATGACAAATGCATTCTCTTGGCAAAATTCTATTAGCCTTTGCCCTGCTTCATTCTGCTATACACATCTTTGTAATTTCAATGATGGGAAAAATTCACTTCAGTGCACTAATAATTCTATATGCCTATGAAATGCTCTGCTTAACAAATTCCAAAAATACTTTTTAAATATTGAAAATATATCTTACCTCAGTGAATCACAAAAGATGTTATCTATGTTCCAGAATAAAAATCCTAATAAAAATACACCCAAGGATGTGTAACCCAGCCCTCTAAGCCATGGATAAACCCTGTGTGGAGGAAAAAAAAGAGCAAAATGAAATTTTGTCAAGTCATGTCATGAGAGGGAAATGTTTTCATAAGTATTAAAAACAAACCTAACTATTAAATTCTCTAATACATCTGCCTATTACATTTAGCCATTAACAGTTACTGAGGAAGAAAAGTGCCACTAAGAGTTTGCTAAATGTATCAAGAAGGTAATCTGAAAGCACCCAGTAACTTTATCAGCTCCTTGGAAAAGGTAGAGGGCAGGTGGAATAGAAAAAACACTAATGGAGTCACCAGTTCTGTGTCAGGCACTACAGTATATTAGATACATACAATATATATAAATAAACACACATATATGAATATAACTTTCAAATAAACATACACATATGAACACAATCTTCAAATAAACACTTCTTTAACTTTGCTGATGAGGAAACTGAAATTTGGTGAGTTATCCAAAACAACAGGTGTAGCTAATGTAGTTTTTTTTTTATAGCTTTACCCTTTACCTCCAAAAACTTATATATATTTTAGAATGTTATATAAATGGAACAGTATATTCTCTTTGTTATATGGCTTCTTTCAGTTGCCATAATTATTCTGAAATTCATCCTTGCTGTTGTATACCAATACTCATTTCCTCTTACTGTTGAGTAGTACTCCACTATATGGATATACCATGGTTTATCTGTTCAAATGTTGTTGGATACTTCTGTTGTTTTCCAAGTTTTTTTGCTCTAACAAATAAAAGAAGCTATGAACATTCATAAATAAGTCTTTGTATGGATATATGCTTTCATTTCTCTTGGGTAAAAAAGATAGGAGAATAGTTAAATTGTCTGGCAGGTAAATGTTACTTTTTAAGACAGCTAAACTGTTTAATCAGTACTAAGGGGTTCTACCATTTTACATTCCCATCAGCAGGGTAGAAGAGTTTTTTGTTCTACAACCTCACCAACACTTGCTATAAGTCTTCTTCATTTTAGTTGCCCTATAGGTATACAGAGGTATCTCACTGTGGTTTTAATTTTTATTTGTCAATGATAAATGGGGATCATTTCTTGTACTTATTTGCCATTCCTATATCTTCTTTGATAGTTTGTTTTGAATCCTGCCCATTAAAAAAAACTGTTACTTATTATTAAGTTTCAAGAGTTCTTTATATATTCTAAATATAAGTTCTTTGTTGGATATATATTTTGCAAACATTTTCTCCAAGTTTGTGAGTTGCCTTTCACGTCCTTTTTTTTTTTTTTAATTCTTAAAAAAAATTTTTTTTAATTGAAATACAGCTGATGTACATGTTCTGTTAGTTTCTGGTGTATAGCAAAGTGATTCAGTTACATACATATATTCTTTTCCATTACAGTTTATTGCAGGATATTGAATATAGTTCCCTGTGCTTTACAGTAGGACCTGTAATTCATTCTGTATATAATGGCTTGCATTTGCTAACCCCAAACTCTCAATCCATTCCCCACCCTAATCTTGCCTTTGGCAACCACAAGTCTGTTCTCTCCATCTGTGAGTCTGTTTCTGTTCTGTCGATAAGCCTCTCTGTTGTTCTTTTTTAAAACTGTTTTGGCCCTTTTAGATCCTTTGCAGTCCCATGTAAATTTCAGAAACTGTTTCCCAATTTTTACCAAAAAGCCTGCAGAGATTTTGTTGTGACTGCCTTGAACCTATAGATCAATTTGGAGAGAACTGACATCTTAATAACATTGAAGTTTTCTAATCTATGAAAATGATACATCTATTTACTTAGGTCTTCTTTAATTTGGCTCAGCAAAAACTTATTCACCACAGTTTCCAATATATACAGCTTGCATATATTTGCTAAATTTAATGCTTAAATATTTGATGTTTTTCAATGCTACTGTAAACTATACTTTCAAAAATTTCACTTACTACTATGCACTTGTTTGGTGCTAGTACATAGAAATAAGATTTTTGAATAAGGACTTGAACCTCATGACCTTGCTGAATTCCACTTATTGCTTCTAGTGATCTTGCGGTACACACCTTGTGGTATTTTCTGTATGTGATTGTGTCATCTGCAAACACTACATTGGATAGGACTTCCACCAATACAGTGTTGAATAGAAGTGGTGACGATGTATATCCTTGTTTTAGTCTTGATTTTAAAGGTAACTTTTTAAAACATTTTATGGAAATGTGGTAGATGCTGTAGTTTACAGGTTAAGAAACTTTCCTTCTATTGAGTTTGTAAAGGGTTTTGTTTTGTTTGTTTTGGATCATAAACAGCTGAATGGTACGGAATGCTTTATCTGAGTGCATTGCTATCATCATGTAGTTTTTCTCCTTTATTTTTTAACATGGTGAATGACGAGAATAGATTTTCTGAAATATTGTGTTATTTATTTGTGCTTAGTTGCTCAGTTGTGTCCCACTCTTTGCGAGTCCATGGACTGGGATCGCTTCTGTTCATGTGATTCTCCAGGCAAGAATACTGGAATGGGTTGCCATGCCCTCCTCCAGGGTTTGCATATAAACAAATGAATTGTGTTATTAACTTAAAAATCATCAAGGACTTCCCTGGTGGTCCAGTAGTTAAGAATCTGCCTGCCATGCAGGAGACACGGATTTCATTCCTGGTCCAGGAAGATTCCACATGCTGTGGAGCAACTAAGCCCACACACTGCAACTAGCGAAAGTCCGCGCATAGCAACAAAGACCCAGTGCGGCCAAAAGAAAAAAAAAAATCATCAGAAAAACACAAATCTCGTTGCGCATGGAAGGGACATTATTGCCATAGTTTGATGAAGATTCTTGGAAAAGATGAGTTTAAAAGAGTCATAGTATGCCTTCAGCTTTTCAGAGTTTATCACCCTCCCATTTGAGGGAAGTAAGAATGAGTCCTAGAAAGCACAGAGTAAAGGCATTTGGCAGAACTGCAGGATGGGCCAGGTGCTGAGATATGACAAGAAAGTGACCACTAGGGGTGAGATACTCTCTATTTTCTGCTTCTAAGCTTACTTACCAGGGCCAATCTTCAGCTCTCAGAAGTAATTCAAAGCAAAATTCTTCTGTGGGGTGAAATGAATGTCTCTGGTTATCCAGGTAGCAGGGCACGTAAGAGAGAGCAAGAACTTCATCAGCACATGGTCCAGGCAAGCTAAGTACAGGTAAGATTCTGAGGACAGACTACTTGTATATTATCAGGTCGAGTGTGTAACACAGAAGACCCTCAACATCTGTATCTGGAGTCACACTGCTTCACTCTAGACTGGTTGCCTGTCTAGTGGACAGCCATTCTCTGAAAAATCCCTTCCCTTTGCCTTCACTTTGGGAAATGCCTTCACCTCTTTGTGTTGAATTTTCTATGTCTTGTTTCCTATGTCTTGCTCCTTTTTGGTTTTCTCATTTTGGTCAAACACATCTTTCCACAGGTTTCTGAGCACTAATTTATGTTATATAAGTTTTTTCTTTTTCTTTTTTTTTGAGAACGTGAATGTATGAAAATGTATTCTGTCACCATATTTTATCAATAGTTTGGCTAGGTATTATCCTACAACTGGCTTCCAGTTTTCCTTTGGCAAGTCCAAAACCATTCTGATCCCTGATCCTTTCTATGTAGCGTATCTACCTCCTGATTCTAAACTTGTAGAACTGCCCTTATCTAGAATTCTGAAACTGGCATGGGTCTATTTCTACCCACTGTGCTATTAACTCTTATTTTTCAATTACCGGATATTTTCTTAAATTGTTTTGGCGATAGTTTCCTCCGTTCCCTTTCCTCTACACAGTACTGGTAGAGGAAATATGCATTTTTATATGCTAGTCCTGAAATCAGAACACCTATTGAGTTCCTTCTATTCTCCATTTCTTTCACACCGTTCTGATGGAACCCAGGGACCATGGACTTGAGGAAACACTTGCTATTTGTCCATAGCAGTGGTTGTGAGTGGGTCCAAGGGTCCTGAGGCCAAGAGGCCCCATGTTGTCCTGTTCACTCTAGACCATAACATGAGCTCAGTGCCTCTCCTGTGGTAGATGCTTGTTGATGAATGGGTATGGGGGCTCATGGACCATAAAACAATCACAATGTGTGTTCAGGAGAAAGAATTCCAATGTCTTCGTTAACTGTATCTTTCAAAATATTCATTTCAGCTTTTTACTACATTTTTAACGTCCATTTTTTGGGGATTCTCTGAATGTTCTTTTTTATAGCATTGCACTCTTGATTCATAGATATTACTCCTAAGAATATTAATGAATTATAATATTTGTTGTCATTTTGTTGTTTTTAAAGTTTCTTCATGTATAAGTTGTTTATAATAAGCTGATTTTTTCCTCTCTTATTTGTTTTGGCCTCTTTCATATTGAATGTATTCATCATACATCTGGCACTGTCTCCTCATTCTTAAGAGTAAGAAATTAAAAAGGTGGTCCCAAGCAAGTATTCAGTTGCTAACCTTTACTGTAGGGCTATTCTCCCTAGTTAGTAACCTTTATTGTAGGGCTATTTTCCTGGGTCAATTGTTAGGGAACCCTCAATACCAATAACAATAAGGCCTTTTAGGCTACTCATATACTCAATAGGAAGATTCTTTCAATATTCTGTCTAGACTTTTTTGCATTTAGCATTCATAAAGCACAAGGTCACCTAACTTATCTGCTTTCAGGATGGTATTTGTATGCTCAACTGTGCCTGACAAAACCCAGTGTAGACACACTGTTCACCCTTTCCAGAGATTAAATCTGTAGACTTCTGCAGTTACTTCATGGCATGAAGTTGGGTGAGGGAACCTACGCATATAACCACTTCTTAAAGCTTTTAATCAATGCCCTTTACTTTAGACTCCTCCTCTATCTCCTTCACCAAACTGTCTGTTGCTGCTACGGCTTGATACTTGAGAAAATTCTCTGATGTAAACTGGTGCTTCTTGGCTTAGAATTTGGCTTTCTTGGGTTAGTTACGGCAATTAGCAGTAATCCATTTACTTTCTAGCTTCTAAAATTTTATTGAGTCAACTTGTGGGTTTATGTTTTATAAATAAATTCTTTTGTTATAGTTTTAGTAGTGTTTCAGAAAGGAACAAAATTAGATACCTACTGATCTTCAATATAGTAGCTTTTTTCCCTCCATTAATTTCTTTTATCAGTATCATTCTTCATTTCTCTTTGGGTTTATTCTATAGATCTATTTTCTAATTACTCAAATACTAGCTCATTATTCTTCACACTCCCTGTTTCTAATGTAAATACTTAATGTAAACATGTCCTTCTAAGAACCACTTTAGCTACATCCTATTTTGGTTTATAGTATTTTCATTTTGATTACATCCTAAGTATTTCAATATTTTATGATTTTTTAAACTCAGATTTACAAGTGTACTTATAAGTTTCCAAATATATGTGCTATTTTGACTAATTCTGTTTTGTTTTAACTAATTGTCAGAGAACATGCTATGCATGACGATTCTTTATAATCTATTGAACTTTGCTTTAATGCTAGTATTAATAGATTTAATAATTACTCCATGAATGAAAAGATCATGCATCCTTTACTTGTTGAGTATATAAAATCATTTTGCAATGTTACTCAAATTTTGCCTATTCATATTTTTTGGTCTAAGAACTGGGCTAAAATATCTCATCATGGTAGAATGGTTACCTATTTCTCCTTTGTAATCCTGCCAATTTTTGTTCAAAATTTTCCATACGAGTTTAGAGTTGCCACTTTTTGGAATGTGGTAAATAGGACCTTTTAATAACAGTGTAATGAACACATCTGTTGTGAATAATGCTTTAAATTTCTTTGTTGTTAAAATAGCTAGTCCCGGCTTCTTTTAGTCAATATTGGTATGGTATGTATTTTTTATATCCTTTCCTTTCAAAATTACTATGTATTTATGTTTAACCAAATTTCTTATGAATAGCAGATACCTGGATTTTTCCCTGTTTTGGAGTCTTTGTCTTTTAATTGTTTAGCTCTGTCCATTTATATTTACTGGGATTATTGATATATTTTAAATTATTTCTACCCCTTCATTTTCTGCTTTGTATTTTTCCTCACTTTTCTCTGCTTCCCTTTTTCCCCTTCTCATTTTCTTTGGATTCAGTTTTTATAATCCCATTTACTCCTTCATCCTTTTGTAACTGAAATTATGAAATCAATTACTGTTTTTAGTAGTTACCAAGAAAGGACATGTAAAATCCAAAATTAATCACTGGCTGTATTGTATCCTCAAATAAAGACCTTGGGAACTATGTGACTAAGAGTATTCTCCTGTATCTCACATGTTATTTTATCATCATTTTAATTCCTTTTAAAAAATCTTTCAAACTAGATATCACTAAAGTCACAATATTTTGTTTAGATAGTCCCATATATTTTTCACTTTTTCTTCTTCACTGTTCTTTCTTGTATCTCAGCTCTTCCTTCTAAAAAGCATCTTTAAGAAGGTATACTAGTAAAATTTCTTCCTTTCTATCTATCTCAAAATGTTTTTATATTACCCTGGTTCTTGAAAGATATCTGGATTTACAATTCTAACTTGATGGTTAATTTCTCTCAACTCTTTGAAGATAATAGTCTACCATGTGTATTGCTGTTGATAAGTCTACTGCAGACTATACGTTATTCCTTTACTGGTAATGTTTTCTATCTCTGGATTTTTTTTAGGATCTTTGTCACTGCATTTCAGTATTTATAGCATGCTTTTAAAAAACAGGTATCCATCAGGGTTCAACTGCAGATAATACCTCTATCTAAAGCAGAAAATATATTGTTTCAATTCCAAAAGAAATACTGAATAGATTTAGACACTCCAGAAATGACTTCTGAACACTACTACAGAATTATTTTGCCAAAGGAATTTTTTTTTCTTTTTCACATTTACAAACCTGGAGAATTGGAAAGCCTCTGGACCAACCGTTTCATCCAGCATCACACCACCTTAGCTATAAATCACAGCTCAGGAAGTTGCTTTCACACATTTGCTCCAGAGCTACAATGCACAACCTAGATTCATATAAGTAAATGGATTCCTTACATACTACTACATCTCCTCCCTGTTTAACTTGGTTCTGAATTCAAGTCTCGTGTGAATACATGTGATTAGCAAAATCTAAAAGTACTTGAAAACTTACCTATAAAGGAAATATGAAAGATATACATTTTAGCTTTTTAGCATCTACATTACAGGAAAGCTCACTTGATGGAGGCTGAAACAATATTGAATGAACTAATCTATTATACCTGCTTTACCTGATAAAGACTTTCTTTCATTTATCTTGCTTGGGAATTATTGTTTTTGAAGCTGAGGAGTCATCTTTTAAGGATACTAGAAAATCCTCACCTATTATCTCTTTGAATATCTCTTCCTTCTCCATTTTTTCTATTCTCTCCCTTTGGAACTGCAGTTAGACATGTTATTTCTCTGTGATGCTTTCTGGCTTATTTCTTTAGATGTGTCTTTCCACTTAATTAGTTCTCTCTTCAAATGTCTAATTTATTTTTAACTTATCCATTGAGTTTATTTCAATAGTTTTGTTTTTTTTTAATTAATTTTTATTGAAGTATATTTGCTACAATATTGTGTTAAGTTTCTACTGTACCACAAAGTGAATCAGCTATATACATACATATGTCCCCTCTTTTTTGGATTTCTCTCCCATTTAGATCACCTCAGAGCACTGAGTAGTTTCCTGAGCCATACAGTCGGTTCTCATTAGTTGTCTATTTTATACCATAGTGTATATACGTCAATAGTATATACATGGTCAATCCCTACCTTCCAATTCATCCCACCCAATCCTTCCCCTCTTTATAGACATGTGTCTATATGCTTGTTCTCTAGGTCTGTGTCTCTTTCTGTTTTGCAATAAGATCATGTATACCATTTAAATGCTGCTGTGGTAAGTTACATGTGTTTTCTTTCTGCCTCAGACACTTGAGAGTTGAACTGAAGAAGCTAGCAAGCCATGAATACCACTAGGCACAATAAAACAACAGACTGCTCTGTCTCCAAAGAAACAAGAAAAAGGCAATCTAGCAAGATAGAAAGCTTACAATAATCACTATTCTACAGCCTAACACCACAGAAAAAACGATAGCCTCACCCTCCATTCATCCTCAAAGCCTGAATGGGAAGCCTAGACTTCATTTCTAATCAGGCCCAAAGAAGGTACCCCAATCTCCTGCTATACTAATAGGAAGCAGTGAGGGGCTGGAACTTTCCCCACTGAGAAGTAACAAGCTCTCCATTTCCTGCAGTATCAGTTGAGACCATGTGGGGAGCCTGGACTTCCATCTTCATGTGGTAAAACCAGGTGCTCTCTCTCCTCACTGTGGTAGTATCAGAGTAGACCTACAGGGGTGTCAGAATTTCTGCCAATGGCCAGAGGTAACAAGGTCATATCAACAACCTCAGATATGCAAATGATACCTCCCTTACTGCAGAAAGCAAACAGCAACTTAAGAGCCTCTTGATGAAGGTAAAAGAGGAGTATGAAAGAGCTGGCTTAAAACTCAACATTCAAAAGACTAAGAACACGGCATCTGGCCCATCACTTCATGGTAAACAGATGGGGAAAAAATGGAAACTGTGGCAGATTTTATTTTCTTGGGCTCAAAATCACTGTGGACGGTGACTGCAGACATGAAATTAAAAGATGCTTGCTCCTTGGAAGAAAAGCTATGAACAACCTAGTTCAGTTCAGTCTCTCAGTCGTGTCCGACTCTTTGCGACCCCATGAATCGCAGCACGCCAGGCTTCCCTGTCTAGCACCAACTCCCGGAGTTCACTCAGATTCACATCCATTGAGTTAGTGATGCCATCCAGCCATCTCATCCTCTGTCGTCCCCTTCTCCTCCTGCCCCCAATCCCTCCCAGCATCAAAGTCTTTTCCAATGAGTCAACAACCTAGACAGCATATTTAAAAGTAGAGACATCACTTTGCTGACAAAGGTCTGTCTAGTCAAAGTTTTATTGTTTTTCCAGTAGTCATGTATGGATGTGAGAATTGGACCATACAGAAAGCTGAGCACCCAAGAATTGATGCTTTTGAACAGTGTGTTGGAGAAGACTCTTGAGAGTCCCTTGGACAGCAAGGAGATCAAACCAATCAATCCTAAAGGAAATCAACATTCACTGGAAAGACTGATGCTGAAGCTACAACACTTTGGCCACCTAATGTAAAGAGCTGACTTATTGGAAAAGATCCTTATGCTAGGAAAGACTGAGGGCAGGAGAGAATGAGATGGTATGGATGGCATCACGAATCAATGGACATGAGTTTGAGCAAACTTCATGAGATAATGAAGGACAGGGAAGCAGTCCATGGGGTTGCAAAGAGTT
Organism: Capricornis sumatraensis; assembly: GCF_032405125.1. Lineage (NCBI taxonomy): Eukaryota > Metazoa > Chordata > Mammalia > Artiodactyla > Bovidae > Capricornis > Capricornis sumatraensis. The sequence continues at coordinate 57,061,786 of NC_091084.1, read as the reverse complement.
GGACATGACTTAGTGACTTAACAACAATTAAATCGTGTCAGTAGTCAGAAATCTGTATGCAAATATGACATTGCTAGAATGTTTACCACACATTAAAATAAATTGCAGTCTTACAAATTCTCATAGTGAATAGAAAAAGAGACACTCTCCAACTGATATATGAGGCAACTATAGTTTACTGTAAGATACTGAATATAGTTTCCTGTGCTATAAAGTAGGACCTTGCTGTTTATCTATTTTATATATAGTAGTTTATATCTGCTAATCCCAAACTTCTAATTTATCCTTCTTCCCCCCTTGTTTGGCAACCACAAATTTGCTTTCTATGTTTGTGTGTCTGTTTCTGTTTTGTAAATAAGTCCTTTTTTATTTATGTCCTATTTTAGACTCCATATATAAGTAATACCATGTATTTGTCTTTCTCTTTCTGACTTACTTCACTCAGTGTGATAATCTCTAGGTCTATACATGTTATGGAAAATGGCATTATTTCATTTTTTATATACTTGTTTAATATTCCTCTCTCTTTGTATATACATATATATGTAGTAGAATATTATATATATGTGTGTGTGTGCATATATATATATATATATCACATCTTTATCCATTCATCTGTTGATGGACATTCAGGTAGCTTTCATGCCTTGGCTACTGTAAACCGTGTTGCCATGAAAATCAAAGGGCATGTAGCTTTTGGAATTAAGAGTCTTCTCTAGATATATGCCCAGACATGGGATTGCTGGATCCTATGGTAACTCAATTTTTAGTTTTTTAAGGAACCTCCATACTGTTTTCCATAGTGGCTGTACCAATTTACATTCCTACCAACAGTGTGAGAGGGTTCTCTTTTTAGGGTTCTCTTTTCTCCAAATCTTCTCCAGAATTTATTATTTCTAGACTTTATAATGATGGCCATTCTGTCAGATGTGAGGTGATATACCTCATTGTAGTTTTCATCTGGGCTTCTCTAAAAATTAGCAATATGTATTTCTGCTTTATTGACTCTACCAAAGGCTTTGACTGTGTGGATCACAATAAACTGTGGAAAATTCTGAAAGAGATGGGAATACCAGACCACCTGACCTGCCTCTTGAGAAACCTATATGCAAGACAGGAAGCAACAGTTAACAACAGACTGGTTCCAAATAGGAAAAGGAGTACATCAAGGCTGTATATTGTCACCCTGCTTATTTAACTTATGTGCAGAGTACATCATGAGAAACGCTGGGATGGAAGAAGCACAAGCTGGAATCAAGATTGCCGGGAGAAATATCAATAACCTCAGATATGCAGATGACACCACCCTTATGGCAGAAAGTGAAGAGGAACTAAAAAGCCTCTTGATGAAAGTGAAAGAGGAGAGTGAAAAAGTTGGCTTAAAGCTCAACATTCAGAAAACAAAGATCATGGCATCCGGTCCCATCACTTCATGGGAAATAGATGGGGAAATGGTGGAAACAGTGTCAAACTTTATTTTGGGAGGCTCCAAAATCACGGCAGATGGTGATTGCAGCCATGAAATTAAAAGACGCTTACTTCTTGGAAGAAAAGTTATGACCAACCTAGATAGCATATTCAAAAGCAGAGACATTGCTTTGCCAACAAAGGTCCGTCTAGTCAAGGGTAGGGTTTTTCCTGTGGTCATGTATGGATGTGAGAGTTGGACTGTGAAGAAAGCTGAGCGCCGAAGAATTGATGCTTTTGAACTGTGGTGTTGGAGAAGACTCTTGAGAGTCCCTTGGACTGCAAGGAGATCCAACCAGTCCATTCTGAAGGAGATCAGCCCTTGGTGTTCTTTGGAAGGAATGATGCTAAAGCTGAAACTCCAGTACTTTGGCCACCTCATGCAAAGAGTTGACTCATTGGAAAAGACTCTGATGCTGGGAGGGATTGGAGGCAGGAGGAGAAGGGGACGACAGAGGATGAGATGACTGGATGGCATCACCGACTCGATGGACCTGAGTTTGAGTGAACTCTGGGAGTTGGTGATGGACAGAGAGGCCTGGCGTGCTGCGATTCATGGTGTCGCAGAGTCAGACACGACTGAGTGACTGAACTGAACTGAACCATCTTTTCATATCTTACTGGCCATCTGGATGTCTTCTTTAGAGAAATATCTATTTAGGTCCTCTGCTCATGTTCTGAATGGGTTGTTTGTTTTTTTGTTATTTAAATGTATAAGCTGCTTGTAGATTTTAGAAATTAAGCCTGTTGGTTGCATTGTTTGCAAATATTTCTCCTAGTCCACAGGTTGTATTTTCACTTTGTTTATGGTTTCCTTTGCTGTGCAAAAGCTTATGAGTTTGATTAAGTCCCATTTACTTGTCTTTATTTGTACTGACCTGAAAGACTGACCTAAGAAAATATTGGCATGATTTATGTCAGAGAATGTTTTGCCTATCTTGTTTTCTAGGTGTTTCATGGTGTCATGTCTTATAAAGTCATGTCTATAATCCATTTTGAGTTTATTTTTGGGTATGGTGTGAGGAGTACTCTAACTTCACTGATTTACATGTGTGTGTCCAGTTTTCCTAGCATCACTTGCCAAAGGGACTATCTTTCCTCCATTGTGTCTTCTTGCCTCATTTCTCAAAGATTAATTGATCATAGGTGCATGGGCTTATTTCTCAGCTCTCTCTTCTGTTCTACTGATCCATAGGTCTGTTTTGGGCCAACATCATGCTGCTTCGATTACTGTACCTTTGAGGCATTGTCTAAAGTCGAAAAGGGCTATGCCTCCAGCTCTGTTTCCTCAAAACTGCTCTAGCAATTCTGGGTCTTTTATCTTTCCACATAAATTTCAGGATTATTTGTTCTAGTTCTGGGGAAATTTTCATGGGTAGTTTGATAGGAATCACATTAAATTTGTAAATTGCTTTGGGTAATAGGGTCATTTTAACAATATCAATTCTTCCAAAGTGAGATCATGGGATGTATTCCATTTCTTTGAATCATCTTCAGTTCCCTTTAACTACATTTTATAGTTCTCAGCATATAAAGTCTCTGACCCTCTTCATCAGGTTTATTCCTAAGTATTTGATTTTTCAATGTGCTTGTAAAAGAGACCGCTATTTTACTTTCCCTTTCTAATAATTCATTGTTAGTGTAAAGAAATGCAACAGATCTACGTATGTTAGTCTTGTAGTCTGCTACTAAATCTTGCTTGTTTATCAATTTGTGTGAAGTCTTTAGCTTTTCTATATATAATATCAACCCTGAATCTTCAATGGAAAGACTGATGCTGAAGCTGAAGTTCCAATACTTTGGCCACCTGATGTGAAGAGCCAACTCATCGGAAAAGACAGAAGGCAGAAGGGGACGACAGAGGATGAGATGGTTGATTGGCATCACCAACTCAATGGACATGAGTTTGGGCAAGCTCCAGGGGATGGTGAAGGACAGGGAAGCCTGGCAAGCTGCAGTCCATGGGGTTGCAAGGAGTCAGACATGACTGAGCAACTGAACAACAATATATAATACCAATCATCTGCATATAATAACAGTTTAACCTCTTCTGTTCCAATTTGGATACCTTTATTTCCTTTTTCCCATTTGATTGCTGTGGTGAGGACTTCCAATACTATGTTGAATAGAAGTGGTACGAATGGTCATCCTTCTCTTGTTCCAGATTTTAACAGGAAAGCTTTCAGCTTTTTATCAGAGTATTATATTGGCTGTACATCTGTCATAACTAACTTCTATTCTGTTCAGGTATGTTCCCTCTATACCCACTTTCATGAGAAATTTTATCATGAATGGATGTTGAATTTTATCAAATGCTTCTTCTGCATCTATTGAGGTGAGTTCTGTCTTTTGATGTGGTGTATCACATTGATTGATTTGCCTATATTGAACCATCCTTGTAACCTGGGATGAAATCCAGTTTTATAATGGTGTCTGATCTTTTTTGGATTCTGTTAGATTCCATTTGTTAATATTTTGTTCAGGATTTCTGTGCTGCTGTTAATTAGTGATGTTGGCCTATAACTTTCTTTTTTGGTAGTGTCCTTGTCTGGTTTTGGTATTAGGGTGGTGGTGGCTTCAAAGACTGACTTTAGGTGTCTTCTTTCTTCTTCACTGTTTTGGAAGACTTTGAGACATACTAGTACAAGTTTGTCTTTGTATGCTTGGTCCTAGAATTCCCTAGTGAAGCCATCCAGTCCTGAATTTCTGTTTGCAGGGAAGTATATATTTTTTGTTTTACAGATTCTATTTCACTTCGAGTAGTAAGTCTATTCAAATTATCTATTCCTTCTTGATTCAGTTTTAGTGGGTTGCATGATTCTAGGAATTTATCCATTTCTTCTAGGTTGTCCAATTTGCTGGCATGTAATGTTCATAGTATTCTCTTATGTTTTTTTGTATTTCTGTGGTAGTATGAGATATAATTTCTCCTTTTTCATTTTTTATTTTGTTTCTTTGGAAATCTCTTCTTTTCAGTGAACTGGCTAGAGGTTTGTCAATTGTGTTTATCCTTTCAAAAAAACAGCTCATGGTTTTACAGATTTTTTTCTATTGTTTTTGAATCTCCATTTCCTCTCATCTTTACTAGGTTTTACTGATTTTTTTCTATTGTTTTTTAATATCTATTTATTTCCTCTCTTACCTTTACTATTTCCTTCCTTCACTAACTTTAGGTTTCTTCACCTAATTCTTTTCAACGATAGGTTAGGTTGTTTGAGATTTTTCTTTTCTTTTTTGAAGAAGGCCTATATTGCTATAAACTTCCTCTTAAGACTGATTTTTGCTGCATCCCATTTTTAATTTTGTATGGTTGTGTTTTCACTGACATTGGTCTCAAGGTATTTTTAAATTTCCTCTTCAAGTTGACCTACTGGTTTTTTTAGCAACATGTTCCTTAGTAACTTCCCCCCCCTTGTTTCTCTATCTAAGGCTGATTTCTAGTTTCATGCTGCTGAGATCAGAAAAAAATGCTTGACGTAATTTCTATCCTCTTAAATTTGGTGAGACTTGTTCTGTGTCCTAGTATGTGGTCTATCCTAGATCATGTTCCATGTGCACTTGAAAAGAATGTGTAATCCTGGTTTTTTTTTTTTTTTTGGGGGGGGGGGTGTTGTTTTTGTGTCATGTCACCATATCAAGATGTACCAAATTTAAAAAACCAATTAAGTCTAACTGCTCTATTGTGCCATTTAGGATCTTTGTTGCCTTACTGAGTTTCTGTCTGAAAGACATGCCCACTGATGTCAGTGGGGTGTTAAATCCTACTATTATAGTATTCTCATCAATTTCTCCTTTTTTGTCTGTTAGTATTTGGGTTCTTCTATAGTAAATACATAAAAGTATAAAATCCTCTTCCCTTGTTGATCCTTTTAACATTAGTGTCCTTCCTTATCTTTCTTTCTAGCCTTTGACTTAAAGTTTATTTTGTCTGATATTGAGTATTGCAATTCCCACTTTCTTGTCATTTCTGAGTGCATATTTTTTTCATTCCCTCACTTTTCAATCTATGTGTGTCCTTCACGCTACAAAGGGTCTCTTGTAGGCAGCATATATATTGTAGGCTCTTGTTTTTTTTATCCAATCTGCTGCTTCATGTATTTGATTGGAGTCTTTAGTCCATTGACATTTAAGGTAATTATTGATATGTATGTATTTATTGCCATTTAAAACCTTGCTTCCCAGTAGATTTTGTATTTCTTCTTTATTCCTTTTTTCCCTTTTCCTTTTGTAGTTTGATGACATTCTTTTGTATCATGCTTGAGTTCTTTTTATTGTTTGTGTATCAACTATGTTTTTTACTTGTGGTTACTCTGTTTTTCAAGTATATTAACCCATTAATGTATCTACCTGCCTAAGACTGGAAGTCATATGAGCTTTAAAAAAAAATCCTATGTTTTCTTACTCCCCTCTCCCACATTTTATGATTTTGATGTCTTCTCTAACATCTTAATGTTTATTCTTTTGCTGTTCAGTGCAGTTATCACTATTCTCACAAAGTTTTGTTTTGTTTGTTTTTTTAAACTCTGTACTGCCTTATTTGAGCAATTTTCCAATCATGATTTTCTCTTTCCTATAGATTGTTGCTTCTTTTCTATGTATGTATGTATTTAATTATGCCATGCTGCATGGCTTGCAGGATCTTAGTTCCACAACCAGGAATTGACGCTGGGACCGGCCCTGAAAGTGTTGAGTCCTAACCACTGGACTGCTAGGGAATTCCCTATTTCTTTTCTATTTACAGACAACCTTTCAATATTTCTTTTAGGTTAGGTTTAGGAGAAGGCAATGGCACCCCACTCCAGTACTCCTGCCTGGAAAATCCCATGGATGGAGGAGCCTGGTAGGCTGAAGTCCATGGAGTCGCTAGGAGTCAGATAAGACTGAGCGACTTCACTTTCACTTTTCACTTTCATGCATTGGAGAAGGAAATGGCAACCCATTCCAGTGTTCTTGCCTGGAGAATTCCAGGGACAGGGGAGCCTGGTGGGCTGCCGTCTCTAGGGTTGCACAGAGTCGGACATGACTGAAGCAACTTAGCAGCAGCAGCAGCAACAGCAGTACTACTATATTCCTTTAGGTTTTGTTTGTCTGAGAAATTCTTTATCCTTCTATTCTGAATGATAATCTTGGTGTGTAGAGTATCTCAGATTGCAGGCTTTCATTTTCAGAACTTTGAATATATATTGCCACTCCCTTCTGACTGGAATGTTTCTGTAGAGAAATCAGCTGAGAGCCTTATGGGGATTCCCTTATAACTAACTCTTTGTTTTTCTCTAGCTGCCTTTAAAATCTTCATAATCTTTAATCTTCACCATTTTAATTATACCATGTCTTGGTGTAGGTTTGTTTGGGTTCTCCTTATCTGGGCTTCCTGTGCCTGGCTATCTGTTTCCTTCTTGAAGTTTGGGAAGTTTTCAGGCATAATTTCTTCAACTATAATTTCAACCCTCTTTCCTTTGTCTGCTTCTAGGATCCCTATTCCACAGACTGGCTCACTTCATATTATCCAAAAGGTCTTATATATTGATTTTGTGTGTGTGTCTTTCTGTCTGCTGTTTTGATTGGGTAATTTCCATTATTCTATCTTCCAGATCACTTATTTGATCTTCTGCATTATTTAGTTTGCTATTCACTGCCTTCAGCTTGGCTTCCATCTTCAGCAAATGAGTTTTCTAGTTTTAATTGATTCCCCTTAATAGTTTCTAGTTCCATGTCACAGTGATGTACATTTCTGTTGATAGCCTTTCTTAATTCCTTCAGTATTTTTACTACCTCCTTTTTGAACTCTGGATCTAGTAGACAGGAGAGGTCTGTTTTATTGTTCTTTCAGGGGACTTCTCTCGCTCTTTTAATTGGCAGTGTTTCCTCTGCTCCTTTTTACCTCTATTTCTCTATGAATTTAGGAGGAGCAGTTATCTACTGTAGTCTTTAAGGGCTGTTTTTATGTGGAACATTCCTGTGGAGGGGCTTCCCTGATAGCTAGGTTGGTAAAGAATCAACCCGCAATGCAGGAGACTCTGATTTGATTCCTGGGTTGGGAAGATCCACTGAAGAAGGGATAGGCTACTCACTCCAGTATTCTTGGGCTTCCCTTGTGGCTCAGCTGGTCAAGAATCCATCTGCAATGCAGAAGACCTGGGTTCAAACCCTGGGTTGGGAAGATCCCCTGGACAAGGGAAAGGCTACCCACTCCAGTATTCTGGTTTGGAGAATTCCATAGACTATATAGTCCATGGGGTCACAAAGAGTCACACACAACTGAGCAACTTTCACACTCCTGTGGAGCCTGTATGAGACTAATATTTTTGTTGCAAAGTTTGTTTTTTAGTATGGATGCCAGCCATGTCTTTCCTCAGTATATGCTGGCTCTTATTCCCTTCATAGGGGTTGGTGCTGTGATGACCAGAGCCTGCACTGTATGTTGACTGGGGCCTCCTCTTTACTCTGTGGCTGTCACAGCCCTGTCAAGGACAGGATCTGCTTCCCAGTTGTTGCAGTAGAAACCTCCAGATCCAATCCAAAACTCAGTGTGGGGTACATGGAACTGGCATGCTTCTGCTGGGAGAGGAACCACTGAGTATTCTTCCGCAGGAGCTGTCCACCAGAATGTGAGCTCTGTGGTGTCATCTGCCACTCACTGTGTGGGCTCACAAAGTACTCCATTGTTGGCAGTACCCTCGGCCCCCCTTCAGTCATGGGAATGCAGGCAATCAGTATGAATGTCCCTCAGCTGCTGTGCTCAAAAGCCACTGGCCCAGATCTGCCAAAGTCAGGCACTGGGACTTGCCGTAATGCTCCCCTGGAACTGCCATGGGAGCTATGGAATCCGTGTAGATCCTGGCCCATCTCTGCATTTACATGCCCGCAAAGCCAATAGCTACTAAATCTGGACCCACTCCAGGCTCAGGAGCACAAGTAATCCACTGAGATGTCCAGCAGGCACTGAACTTACAAAGGCACCAGTGTTGTAAATCCATCAGTCACAAAGCTGCAAGCCCAGATTTCAGCCCTGACTCAGTGTATGGCCAACTGCCAGGGCTTGCAAGCTCCCAGAGCTCATAGAAGGGGAGCTGTGACTGCTGTGAGCAAGGAGGAAAATAAGTTTTCTATGGCAGGGCCCCTCCCCTCTGTTTGTGTGTGCATTAACAATGGGGCTTCTATGGTGGACATGGGCTCCATCTTGTACACACCCCCAGTCCAGTCCTCTCCCCAGGTTTGTCTGCTGAAGCCCGAATTTCAGCACTCAGCCCCTGCATGTAACAGCAGATGCATGACTCAGGCTAGGGAGTGCAGCACGGTGGTCAGATCTTCTGTACTGGTCTCTCTCTGCTTTGCCTGCCACAAGCCAATTGTTGTACACTCCTTTGAAGCTCTGATGCTCCCTTTCTGTCCTGACTGATCTCCCAGCTGATGAAGGGCATTCCCAGGATGAGGGAATCTTTCCTATTTCATAGTTCCCTCCCAGGGTGTAGGTCAAAGCCCAATTCTGTATTTTTTTTTCTTTTGTTTTATGCAGTTACATGGTGAACTTTCTTGCAGCTGTTGTATGAGATCTTTTGCAGTGTTCAGTAGTCATTATGAGAACTGTTCTGTGAGATGTATCTATGGGAGGAGGTGAGCTCCATGTCCTTCTATTCTGCCATCTTGATCTCTCTGGTACTATTATTAATATGCTGCATTTATACATAATAAATGTTTGGACAGTAACATTTTAAAATACAATACCATTGTTAAAAAAAAAATCAAAACTCCAAAATGCTGATGGAAGAAATCAAAGATTATCCAAATAAATGAAGAGACACATAAGATACATAGTGTTCATAGACTGGAAGACGCAACATAGTAAAGATGTCAGTTCTTCATAAATTGATATGATGGTTTAATGCAATATGCAATTCCTATCAAAATCCCAATAAGATTTTAAATATAGACATTATTATTCTATAACTTGTATGTAAAGGCAAAGAAATCCAAATAGCAAAAACAATTTTGAAAGAAAAGTGAGAGATATCAATATATGATTTGAAGAGTTATTCTACAGGTACAGTAATCAATAGAGTGTAGGATTGGTAGAAGAATAGACACCAAAATCAGTAGAATAGAATTTAAAAACTCAGAAATACATCCACATAAATATATTCAAATAATTTTTGAGGAAGGTGCAAAAGCAATTCATTGAAAAAATGGCCATTTCAACCAGTGGTCCTGGAGTAGTTGGATATCTAAAGGCTAAAAAATGGACCTCAACCTAATCCTTACCCTTATATAAAAATTAACTCAAAATAAATATAAAGTAACATGTAAAATGTAAAACCATACAAAACTTTTAGCAAAAGACAAGGGAAAACCTAGGGTTAGGCATAGAGTCCTTAGACTGGACACCCAAGTGTCATATATAAAAGGAAAATTGATAAACTGACTTCATAAAAATTAAAAACTTTTGCTCTGTGAAAGACCACGTGAAGAGCATGGAAAGAGTAAGTACAGATTGTGAGAAAATATTTGTGAGCCACATATTTGAGGAAGGATTAGTATCTACAATATACAAAGAATGCTCAAAACTCAACTGGAAAAAGAGAGAAACAATCTCATTAGAAAATAGACAAAGACATGAACAGACATTTCACCAAAAAGGATATATAGATGGCAAGTAGGCACATGAAAATATGTTCAACATCAATACCCACTAAGGAAATGAAAATTAAAACCACAATAAGATATCAGTACGTATCTATAAGAATGGCTAAAATTAAAAATAGTGACAATACCAAACGTTGGCAAGGATGCAGAGAAAATGGGTCACACATACAGTGCTGGTGGGAATGCAAAATGGAACAGCCACTCTGGAAAACAGTCTGGGAGGTTTAAAAAGAATTAAATATACAACTATCATACAACCAAGTAATTGCATTCTGGGCATTTATTCCAGAGAAATGAAAACTTATCTGTAAACAAGTTTTCATAGCAGACTTATTTGTAATAGTAAGAGACTAGAAATAAAAAACTATAAACTCAGATGTCATTCAACAGGTGAATGATTAACCTGTGGTACACCCATATCATGAAATATTATCCACAATAAAAAGGGACGAACTACTGATATATTCAATCACTTGTATCAATCTCCAGTGAATTATGCTGAATGCAAAAGGTCAATTCCACTGGTTATATATACTATATGATTCCATTTATATAACACTCTTAAAATGAAAAAATTAGAGAAACGAAGGGCAGATTAGTGGTTGCTAGAGGTTTAAGGATAGGTAGTGAGGGGATGGGGTAGGAGCAAAAGTGGATGTGGCTACAGAAAGACAACACCAGGTGATAGAATTGTTCTGTATCTTGACTCTGTCAACATCAAATCCTGTTATGATATTGCAGAATAGTTTTGTAAGACATTATCACTTGAGGAAATTGGTAAAGAGTATAGATGATCTCTATTTAATTTCTTATAAATGCATTTGTTTCTACAATTATCTCAAAATTAAAAGTTTAAATAAAAGAGAGAAAAAAAACCCCCATAAACCATATACTATTTACTTACTGAGCATCTGCTATATGGTGAGGCCCTATGTCAGGTACTCACATGAGATATTTATTTTTCACAAACTCTATAAAGTTTATGCCTACTTCCTAAATGATCATTCTGGAACACTGTTTCTCTGTGACACAGCCTTTCTTGAGACATATTCTGCAAAAAAGGTTTCTTAGTTAAATAGTTTGAGAAACATAAAAACAATTATTTTCCTTTCTACTGTAGGAGTTTTCAAGGCTTTTAATATACTCATGTACATTATAAATAGTCAAAAGGAGGCCATCATACACAGCTTTCCTCGAATTTCTTTAATTTAAAATTCTTGTTTTCACATGATGCCTATTAACAACTTGCTTAAAGAATTAGTATTCCTTGCAATATACCATAATAAATGTTGGGTTATAATTTTTCTATCAATATCCCTTCTGGAGTTGGATTTTATGAGTTATTTCAATTTAGGCTATAGATTTACCACCTAAGTATATACTCTTTTGATGATCCAAACTACTTACCATGTAACAATATAAATAGATCGAACCACTAAAGTGAAGACCAACATTCCATACATAACCTGAAGAAGAAAGGAAAAATGAAGTTCGTAAGATCCTTATTCTTTGGTAATGGAAGTATATTTTGCCTACAAAAACAGCCCTCCCAGTTAAATGTAAACATTATCTTTCATTACATTTTAAAGAACTTATGTATTAATATAATTAAATAATTAAGAGTCATTCTAACCTTTGCGGAAAGATCCTGCTTGTGAATAACCAACATCAGAAGTCCTGCATTAATTTTAATTCTGAATGGTTTAATTTTAATTCTGAATGAAATTTTAAATATCTGCTGAAACCTGAGCAAATGCTGTATTTCTGCTTCATACTCCCTTGATGCCCCTCCCTTTTTGTTAGGTTCACTTTTAGCAAATGCTTCTGTTTCCTATCTAATGTATCTGAACTCTTTTAAACTCTCCTCCTAAGTGCTTCTGCATCCTCTCCCTGTATTCTTTCTCCCATTCCTAGTTTTCAAAGAAAGAGATGCCCATTTCTTCTTGACTGAGGTTAGTCCACTTCCCTGTATTCTTTACTCTATATGTTCCCACATCTTCTCAGACTTGGCTCCAACAACTAACCTTTCTCTTCTACGCTGAGCACTGGATAGGTATTACCAACTAGAAACCTGAAACTAGTGGGAAAATTTAACTTTTAAAAGTGTGAATTATTAAATACAAGAAAACTTTATAGATGGGTACCATTCAGGTCAAGACATATGTTGTATCTTCCCAGTCCAACTCTCTCCCCTACTCCTTAGAGAAAACCACTCTGACTTTTTAAATAAACATTTTCCTGCTTTTCCTTACATATTTACTAAATTAAACTGGTCTCCTAAATATGCACTCCTAAATAATAGGTTTTTAAATTTTTAATTTTAATTTACAGTTGAATAACATTACATACCTTTGTTTTTGTCTTTTAAGATAAAGTTATATGTTGCCATGGTTCAATCACTTTTGACATTACATAAATAAATATCACAACTTATTTACCCATTGCTGTGCTGATGGACATTTTTGGGTTATTTCTAGTTTTCAACGCTACGAATATTCTTATTCACACATTCTACTGCACACATACAAAAATTTCTCCAGAGTATGTACCTAGGGATGTAGTTGCTGGATCAGAGGGCATATTATTATCAAAATTACTGTAAGTGTCAAACTGTTTTCCATTGATTCAATTCAATTCCAATTTCTAGGATTTCTTTGATCCATGTTATTTAAAACTATATTACTTAAATTCTAATATAACTGCTTTTGTTAAGACTTACTGTATGAGCAAGTATATGGTCAATTTCTGTAAATGTGGAACAAAAAGTGTTTCTGCAATTGTTGGGTGCAATATTTTATATTTGCTCTATAGGTCAAATTTTTTAATCATATTGTCTTCTGTATCTTCTATAAGGTACTGATAATTGTGTACTAAAGTAACCTAAGATTATAGATTTCTCTAGTTTTTCTTCTAGTTTAGTCCATTTTTTCATTATATATTTTGAGGTATTACACATATTAAAGGTACATACAAATTTTAAATTATAGTTTTCCAAATTGAACACTTTTACTACTACAAAGTAATCCTTTTCTATCAACAGAAATATTTTCCCCTCTTAAAGCCTGTTTTGTCTGATATTATAACTATATGATATTCTTTTGCTTAGCATTTGCATGATATATATTTTCCACTTTCACTTTCAACCTTTCTATTTTGGACTCTCTTATAAGGCCCTGCTATGATTCTTGCCTATTAGTTGTGTTTTACTACATAGAATCCAACTGTATCTACTGAGCATTGCACTAGTCCCTGGGGAGATAATGGTATGAGTCAAGGGTTAATAAACAGTCTGGGATGGTGTGGGCTTGGTTGAGAATGACCTCAAGTCTCCCAGCCTTGAAAACAACAGGTAAGATAAATGAGGAGTGTTGTGTCTGCTTTTGTCGTTGTCAAGGACTGCACATGTTGCAGGCTTGGTGCCTACACGAGAACAGTATAAAAGATGCCCCTGATAAAGAATGGTGGGGGTGGGGGAAGAAAGAAAAAAGCGGCTGTTGCTTCTACACATTACAGTGACTTCCATTACTCTTAGCTTTCAAACCTGGCAGATGTACACACATACATGAATGAGAGGGCAAAGTGTGTATCTTATACACAACGTATGTGTATAAGGCTAGCTCTGAATTTCTTGATAAGATGAAAATGTTATACTTGTTGTATCCTCTACCATGTATTTTACAATAAAAATAAATAAACACAGTATTAGATTAAAGTCTATTACAGACTGATTCCTGGGCTTCCCTGACAGCTCAGTAGGTAAAGAATCTGCCTGCAATGCAGGAGACCCCAGTTCAATTCTTCGGTCGGGAAGATCTTCTGGAGAAGGGATAGGCTACCTGCTCCGTGTTCTTGGGCTTTCCTTGTGGCTCAGCTGGTAAAGAATCTGCCTGCAATGTGGGAGACTTGGGTTTGATCCCTGGGTTGGGAAGATCCCCTGGAGAAGGGAAAGGCTACCCATTCCAGTATTCTGGCCTGGAGAATTCCATGGACTGTATATGGGGTTGCAAAGAGTTGGACACGACTGAGCAACTTTCACTTCTTTTCATTTCAGAGACTGATTGCCCACCTGAATCAGTAATTGCAGCTATGCTGCTATAACAGTGAATAGAAAAGTCATGATCCCTGAAATTACAACCTGGTGAGGAGAGGGATAAGTAACCATGCAGTTAAAATGTAGTATTTTAACTCTGTGACAGGGGCTGAACAGAGCATTTTGTAAGCACATAGGAAGGCCACCTAATCTAAACTTATGCAGATCAAAGATTCTTCCATGGACTAGGGATGTAATGTATAACATGAGATGTAATTAACATTGCTATATGTTATATATAAAAGTTGGTAAGAGTAAATTCTAAGAATTCTTATCACAAGGAAAAATGATTTTAATTTCATTAATATACTGTATCTCTATGAGATGATAGATGTTCATTAAACCTACTGTCACAATCATTTCATGATGTAAGTCAAATCATTATGTTATACACTTTAAAATTATACAGTGTTGTATGTAATTTATGTCTCAATAAAACTGAAAGAAAAGAAAGACTTTTTGGAGGATACTATGTTTACTTTTATAACAGAAGTATTAGTAAGATAAGAATTATTAGTAATCACAAACATTATTTTAAAAAGGTGGAAGAGAGTAAATGGCATAGCTTACACTGTGGGGACTAGAAAAAAGTAATACTGTCTAGGACATACTTATTGGAGAGAAGAGCAAGGAAAATGAAGTCAGAAGGTAAGCAGAAATCAAATCTGTTTTACAAGTCATGTTAAGGAGTTGGGACTTTATGTAAAGAAGAATGCAAAGTCAATAAAAGTTTCAGCAGTAGCTCAGTATGATCACTCATGTATTAGAAAGATGTCCCTGTCATGTTAGACAGAGAATGAATTAGGAGGTGAGACTAATGGAAAACTGACCATTGACAAGATATTGTAGTGGCCTAGGTGAGACACGGGGCCTGAATTAGGGTAGTATCAATGGGAAAGGAAAAAAAATGGATAGATTAGGGAGATAAATAAGGTTTAGAACAACTTTAAGGTATGGTATAAATTGTTTAAGGTTTATCAAAATTACTAAAAGTGTCAAACTGACTGATAATCAATTTGATATGGGAGTAAGTAAAAGTTGGGAACATCTATGATGGCCTGGTTTATGACTTGGGCAGTTGAGTGCACAGTTAAACTGTTTATTGGGTTAAAGAATAATATGAAAACAAAGACAAGGGATGAAAATGTTTATTTTATTTTTGTGTTATGTTCAGACTTTGAGGCGTCAGTTAGATAGCC
Source organism: Capricornis sumatraensis (assembly GCF_032405125.1). Taxonomy (NCBI): domain Eukaryota; kingdom Metazoa; phylum Chordata; class Mammalia; order Artiodactyla; family Bovidae; genus Capricornis; species Capricornis sumatraensis. Next base: position 57,046,390 of record NC_091084.1, on the reverse strand, counting down.
AAGTGGAGATCTGTAACAGGAGTTGGATATTTGGATCTAAACCTTAGAAGAAAAAACTGAGCATAATTAACAGATTTACAAATCATTAGCATAGAGAAGTCAAAAGAAATGGATTATTCAGAGAGCATGTTAAACATATCTAATGGTGGATAAAAACCCATACCCTGGAAATACAATGGGGATTTTCCAAATAAATTTTCTTTTCTTCACAAACATCTCTATCCTATATACATAATTTTAATTTATTTATTTTAGTTGGAGGCTAATTACTTTACAATATTGTAGTGGTTTTTGCCATACACTGACATGAATCAGCCATGGGTGTACATGTGTTTCCCACTCTGAACCCCTCCCCACCTCCCTCCTCATTCCATTCCTCAGGGTCATCCCGGTGCACCAGCTCTGAGCACCCTGTCTCATGCATCGAACCTGGACTGGTGATCTATTTCACATATGATAATATACATGATTCAGTGCTATTCTCTCAAATCATCCTACCCTTGCCTTCACCCACAGAGTCCAAAAGTCTGTTCTTTACCTCTGTCTCTTTCGCTGTCTCGCATATAGGGTCATCATTACCATCTTTCTAAATTCCATATATATGTGTTAATATACTGCATTGGTGTTTTTCTTTCTGACTTACTTCACTCTGTATAATAGGCTCCAGTTTCATCCATCTCATTAGAACTGATTCAAATGCATTCTTTTTAATAGCTGAGTAATACTCCATTGTGTATATGTACCACAGCTTTCTTATCCATTCATCTGCAGATGGACATCTAGGTTGCTTCCATGGCCTGGCTATCCTATATATTTTTATTCTCCCCTAGGAACCTGAGGCAGACCCTGAAGTGGCCTACTCAGTACCTACTGCTGCCTCTGTCTTTATAAAAGACTGATTTTATTAGGATGGTTATATGTCCAGCTATAAAAGCTTGATTTCCTAGGCTTTCCTAGAGCTAGGAGTGTCCACATAACGTTTCTTTTTATGCATATTCAAAGACTGTTGTTGTTGTTCAGTTACTAAGTCATGTCTGACTCTTTGCAACCCCATGACCTGCAGCACGCCAGGCTTCCCTATCCTTCACTTATCTCCCAGAGTTTGCTCAAACTCATGTCCATTGAGTCAGGGATGTTATCCAACCATCTCAACCTCTGTCAACCCATTCTCCTCTTGCCCTCAATTTTCCCCAGCATCAGGCTCTTTCCCAATGAGTTGGCTCTTTGCATCAGGTGACCAAAGTATTGGAGCTGCAGCTCTAGCCACAGTCCTTCCAATGAATAGTCAGGGTTGACTTCCTTTAGGATTGACTGGCTTGATCTCCTTGCTGTCCAAGGGACTCTCAAGAGTCTTCTAAAATTATTCATTTTTAAATAAAAAGATAACAGAACATAATTCTCCATTCTCTACAATATTCTTTTAAAAAGATTTCTATAAGGAATTTTCATATCTCTCCATATTTAATAATTTTTTCAATCTCCAAACTCCAAAGAATATAATAAAAATAATATTTCCATTTTCTCACTGCTAAAGCATCATAGAAATATACTGTGTGTAAGCTGAGACCTGGTACTTATCCCTAAGAAGCCTAGGAAAAAAGCATGTTGTGATTTTGCTTATCAGTAAAAAGAAAGATTTCTTGAGCAAGGCAGAAAAACAATTTTTTTCTTCTGTGATTTGGCATTAAGATGCCTATGTGGAAAGATTTGAAGACAGATGAAACAGAGAGGTAAAAGAGGGCAAATTAAGTAGGCTGAGGCTGTAGTGTGGGACCTTAAAAACTGTGAAGTGAAGTGAAATGAAGTGAAGTTACTCAGTCATGTCTGACTCTTTGTGACCCTGTAGACTGTAGCCTACCAGGCTCCTCCATCCATGGGATTTTCCAAGCATGAGTACTGGAGTGGGTTGCCATTTACTTCTCCAGGGGATCTTTCCAACTCAGGGATTGAACCCAGGTCCCCACAATGCAGGCAGATGCTTTACCATCTGAGCCACCAGGGAAGTAAAAAACTGTAGTTATACAGTAATTAGTTTGATAATGAGGGAGACTGACTTTCAATATTTCTTCAGAGCTACATTCTCCATGACTTATTCATGATGGTCTATTCCGTGGATCAAGCAAAAACATGGAGAGGAGTTCCAAATAACTGGCCACTTTATTTTCTACCAAGTACTTACTGAATGAGAATTCTGAGTGACTCAGCAGTAAAGAAACTGCCTGGGATGCAAGAGACACAGGTTTTACTCCTGGGTCAGGAAGATCTCCTGAAGAAGGAACTGGCAACCCACTCCAGTATTCTTGCCTGTGAAATCCCATGGACAGAGGAGCCTGGTGAGCTATAGTCCACAAAAGAATCAGACACAACTGAGCAACTAAACAACCACAAGTTATTGAACACAGACTGTGACAGACATTGGACTAGGCATTCATCATTCAAAGATGGAAAGATACCCTATTTCCGACCTCAAACAGCTCAGTCTAATAAGAGGAGAGACATATGTAACCACATATCTAGCACTTGGATCTGGTTTCTAAATTCCATTCTCCAATAAAAGAAACCAAGGCTCCATGGAGATCAGGCCTGGAGCAGGGAAAGAACAAGATGAGTCAAGAACATCTTCTTGTGCCAAAAAGTAAAACATATTCAAAGAGTGACGGCAACAGGTCAAAAGGACACAGATACCAGCCTGAAAGTGCTCCACTGGTGAAATCTGAGACAATTTGTATACCAAAATATGTGATAGTTCAGTTCAGTCTGGTTGCTCAGTCGTGTCTGACTCTTTGCAACCCCATGGACTGCAGCACACCAGGCTTCCCTGTCCATCGCCAACTCCTGGAGCTGGCTCAAACTCATGTCCATCAAGTCAATGATGCCATCCAACCATCTCATCCTCTGTCTTACCTTTCTCCTCCTGCCTTCAATCTTTCCCAACATCAGGGTCTTTTCCAATGAGTCAGTTCTTCGCATCAGGTGGCCCAAAGTATTAGAGATTCAGCTTCAGCATCAGTCCTTCGAGTGAATATTCAGGACTGACTTCCTTTAGGATGGACTGATTGGATCTCTTTGCAGTTCAAGGGACTCTCAAGAGTCTTCTCCAAAAACACAGTTCAAAAGCATCAATTCTTCAGAGCTTAGCTTTCTTTATAGCCCAACTTTCACATCTATATATGACTACTAGAAAAACCACAGCTTTGACTAGAGGGACCTTGTCTCTGCTTTTTAATAGGCTGTCTAGGTTGGTCAGAGCTTTTCTTCCAAGGAGCAAGCATCTTTTAATTTCAAGGCTGCAGTCACCATCTTCAGTGATTTTGGAGCCCCCCAAAATAAAGTCTGCTACTGTTTCCATTGTTACCCCATCTATTTGCCATGGAATGATGGGACTGGATGTCATGATCTTAGTTTTCTGAATGTTGAGTTTTTAGCCAGCCTTTCACTCTACTGTTTTACTTTCATCAAGAGGTTCTTTAGTTCTTCTTAGCTTTTTGCCATAAAGGTGGTGTCATCTGCATATCTCAGATTATTGATATTTCTCCCAGCAATCTTGATTCCAGCTTGTTTCATCCAGTCTGGTATTTCACATACTGTACTCTATATATAAGCTAAATAAGCAAGGTGACAATATACAGCCTTGACATACTCCTTTCCCAATTTGGTACCAGTCTATTGTTTCATGTCCAGTTCTCACTGTTGCTTCCTGACCTGCTTACAGATTTCTCAGGAGGCAAGTCAGGTGACCTGGTATTCCCATCTCTTTCAGAATTTTCCACCGATTGTTGTGATCCCCACCATCAAAGGCTTTGGCATAGTCAATAAAGTAGAAGTAGTTGTTTTTCTGGAACTCTCTTGCTTTTTTGATGATCCAGCGGATGTTGGCAATTTGGTCTCTGGTTCCTCTGCCCTTTCTAAATCCAGCTTGAACACCTGGAAGTTCACAGTTCACATACTGTTGAAGCCTGGATTGGAGAATTTTGAGCATTGCTTTGCTAGCGTGTGAGATGAGTGCAATTGTGTGATAGTTTGAACATTCTTTGGCATTGCCCTTCTTTGGGACTAGAATGAAAACTGACCTTTTCCAGTCCTGTGGCCACTGCTGAATTTTCCAAATTTGCTGGTATATTGAGTACAGCACTTTCACAGCATCATCTTTTAGGATTTGAAATAGCTCAACTGGAACGCCATCACCTCCACTAGCTTTGTTTGTAGTGATGCTTCCTAAGGCCCACTTGACTTCGTACTCCAGGATGTCTGGCTCTAGGTGAGTGATCACACCATCATGATTATCTGGATCATGAAGATCTTTTTTGTACATTTTTTCTGTGTATCCTTGCCACCTTTTCTTCATATCAAAGAAATCATGATATACCAAAATAAATCATGATAGTTACAAATCAGTGAATACTGCATAAAGTAGGAATATAGAGTCCAAACAGATAAAAATAAATAAATTCAAAGTTTAATAATTAAGAGTATTTTCATAAATCTCAAAGTACTCTACTACCAAGTTCTTATTAATTATGAAAGGACAGAGAACAATTACACAATGGAGATATCTAGTAGACACTATCATAAGTCATCATGTTCCAACGTGTTGACAATAAACTTTCAACATGGTTTGGGGAAAAAGTTCTTTTTATCTTCCTTGCAGCTTTTCTGTAATTCTGATATTGCTTAAAAGTAAAAGACATTTAGACAATAAAGAATTCCATACTAACCCACTGGAATAATGAACACATTATCACATTAAATGCCCAGAGTGGGTTCAAGTCTTTCACTCTCGGAGAAAGGCATTCAGCTCATCTGTGGTCAAGAAACATTTATAAGGGTGGGAGATCAGTAGGGATTTGTGGATAAAGTACCAGTGAGTGGGAACAGATGGTGGTAACAGGTAATGGGATTTAGGCATTTGCAGTTTGTAATGAACTCACTCAATTGCCCAAACACAGTAAAGAGAACCTCTAACAGAAAAAGCCAAGGGCTACAGTGAGGGGAATCCAGATTTTTCTACCACCTGATTACTGTTTCAATACGTAAGTCACTTGAATAAGTCAGTTCACCCATCTTACTCTTGGATTCCCATTTGTAAAATGAAGACACTGAACTAGGTGACTGTTGTTTCATATTTTTATAATCATAGTCAAAATACTGATGTAAGAGGCATTTTATTTTGGGAGTTAATAGTATAAATTATTCTCTGGCGTGTTGCAGTTCATGAGGTTGCAAAGAGTAGGACATGACTTAGTGACTGAACAACAATTCTCATATGATAAGGCTAAAAGGCTGGTGCTTCCTACATAATTAGATGATAGTTTAAATAGTAGAAAGCTAAATGCAGATGCTACTTTTTAATTGTAACATAATTTCATAAGACTCATAAGGCAATGAGACTTTGTAAAAACATAGTTTTTGTAGGTATTCAGAACTAGTTTAAAATCTTAATTCTGCCCAAACTATACAGCCTTCTAATCCAGCCTACATACAACTGCCAGAATTATCTGAAACAGATCTTATAATGTTATGTCTCTGTTAATGGCAAAGTAAGTTCTAAACTCTAGCATGACAGTCAATGATTCACAATTCGGTTCCATTCTTCTTTCTCTTCTCATGTTCTACATGATCTTGTATTTAGCGTAAGATTTCCCAAATAAGACCCCAGAATACCACTGTGCTGAGGGATATTAAGAGATATTCAATAAAAAGAAAAAAAAAAGAGTTCTATGGTCAAATAAATCCTCCTCAAATGTCATTTCCTGTGTGAAGTCTTCCTAATATCCTTCTATAAAAATTACTTAATCTCTTTTTATTCCCAAAGTACTTCACTTATATTTGACTTTGAGCAGTTTTTTATATTGATAACTAAACTGAGGCTTAAAGTAAAGCACAGTTATCATAAGTTTTATATATTTGGTCTTCACATTCTTCCAAGTTCACTATTGCACAAAAATGTAAATAGTACTTTTCATTCTTTTGAAAAACAGATCTTTTGGATAATAGATTCCAAAGTAATTAGCTATAGGGACGTATCATAAAAGTAATATGGGTTTTGGGGAAAAAAAGGATCTGGGTTCAATTTCCAGTTCTGCAAGCAACGAGTTGAACACTGGGCAAATTATTTAACCTTTCTGACTCTCGGTTATCTCATCTATAAAATGAAGATAATCCCAATTCCTAAACAGATTTGCTGATATTTTAATAAGATAATGAGTGAGTCAATCTATATAAACTATATGAAAGAATATATAATATTTAGCACAATATTTAGTAGACACTAAAAAAGTCAGCTTCTTTTCCAGTGTGCTTATATATCCTTCTACTCTAATTTGTAATAAAATGGTACAAACTAAACATGATAGAATAAAAATTTTTAAGTGTTAAAAATCCAAGTTTTTGTTTTTCAAATTGTTTACATAGTGTGTCCTTTCCTGCAAACCTTGAGTGTCAAATTAGAAGGCACAGTAATAAAATACTGATATGCCATGTCTAGAAACAATCTTTAGGAGACATCTACTTTGGCAAGATTTTAAGCAACAGTACTCTTTGAGACATTAGATGAGATCTCATCTGAGATACTCAACTACTGATTGTTCAATTAGCTTCTTTAATAGGGTTAAATTATTTCTTAAATGTCCATTTAATCTATTCTCATGTATGCTTTTGTTTTTGTTTTCCTGCTTAAGACCTGTTGGTGTTTCTATTCAATGTGACAGCTATGTGATTTGAATATTATCTTTTGCAAGGCCATCAAGTTAAATAAATAGCATTTGGCTCCCTTTCAGATGTCTGGATCATCTTGGACTCAATAAAGTAGAACTGTTATCAGTATATTCTTCCTCAGGGAAGCTAATCTGGTTAGCAAGACAATCATCCTTGTTGTGACAGGTACTTTTAATTCTACTATCACTACTCTAGGGGCTTCCCTTGTAACTCAGTAGGTAATGAATCTGCCTGCAATGCAGGAGACCTGGGTTTGATTCCTGGGTCAGGGAAATCCCCTGGAGAGGGAAATGGCAACCCACCCCAGGATTCTTGGCTGGAGAATCCCATGGACAGAAGAGCCTAGTGGGCTACAGTCTATGGGGTCGTAAGAGTCGGACACGACTGAGCGAATAAGGAAACACACATCACTACTATCATTACTTCTTCTCTAGCTCAACTCAAATATCTCTTTCAGAAGCTTTCCATGATCATCATAGGCAGAAATTTATGCATGTTGTCTTACACCTTAATAAGTAATTTTAGCATTACACAGTATTATTATGCTTATTGCCTTGTGCTTTGCATTATCTTATATTAATTATTTTTATATAATCTTTATAAAATAGTACATATCCTTGTTTTGAACATTTTACAGATAAAGATATTGGAGAATACAATATTGGAGAGTACAGCAAGAAATTTGTTGATGGATAATAAAATAGCAAGATACTGAGACTCTGAACTTTAAGAAATCAAAGCGGTAAGAAATAAAGATTCCAGCCTTAAGTCAGAGTTCCTTTAGATTAAACCACATTGCTCTGCTTTCCTTTTTCATTATTTTTAAGATTTTGAAAAATCTTGTCACAAACTCCAAAACAATTTTTCCACTTACAAATTCCAAAGCAATTTTTCTAAGTTTCTACAAATAAAAACATCAACAGTTATACAAAAGAAAAATACTCTAAACTTTGACAATTAGAAGATTCTCAGAATAAGGTCTCTTTTCTTAAAAATGATACTCAGAAGATAATTAGGGATAGGTTTTTTTTTTAAGCCATAAATAGAAAGTATCAATTATAATTACTTAACAGATCAGCATAGGATACTCTAGATCAGACATCTAAGGCTAAATTCTCTTTAAATAAAACTTAACAAAGTAGCAAGGAATACTACTGTATCAAAACAGTGAGCCATTTTCCTTACTATTGCTCTTCTGTACCAAAGAAAGCAATTATTCAGCTACATACAATAAGTATATTTTTAATTGCATTTTGAGTCATCTAGGTAGATAGACTGTGTCCTTGCCTGCACTAGTACTTCTTTTAGATGTTTATTATAAAATGCATATACTACAAATACATTTTTACAAGTTAATCATCCTGATCAGATAGTGAGTTCTGAGACCAACAGCCATGTAGTATATTAATAATAGTTAACATTTACTCTGGACTTCCCTTGTGGCTCAGACAGTAAAGCGTCTCTCTACAATCTGAGAGACTTGGGTTCGATCCCTGGGTTGGGAAGATTCCCTGGAGAAGGAAACGGCAACCCACTCCAGTACTCTTGTCTTCAAAATCCCATGGACGGAGGAGCTTGGTGCAGGCTACTATCCATGGGATCGCAAAGGGTCGGGCACGACTGAATGACTTCACTTTCTTTTACTTTCTTTACATGCTAGGTTTAAATGCATTATTTCATTTAAACTTAGACAACTTTAGGAGATTATTACACCAACTTTAAAGATGCAGTCTATTGAGCTCTATAAGAGCAGAGACCTCATTATTTCACTCACTAGTATATCTCTGCTTTTCTTGGGGAGAGTGGTAAGAACACTGGAGTGGGTTGCCATTCCCTTTTCCAGGAGATCTTCCCAACCCAGGGATTGAACCTGGGTCTCCCATATTGTAGGCAGACGCTTTACGCAGAGTACATCATGAGAAACGCTGGGCTTGAAGAAGCACAAGCTGGAATCAAGATCACCGGGAGAAATATCAATAACCTCAGATATGCAGGTGACACCACCCTTATGGCAGAAAGTGAAGAGGAACTAAAAAGCCTCTTGATGAAAGTGAAAGAGGAGACTGAAAAAGTTGGCTTAAAGCTCAACATTCAGAAAATGAAGATCATGGCCGCTGGCCCCATCACTTCATGGGAAATAGATGGGGAAACAGTGTCAGACTTTATTTTTGGGGGCTCCAAAATCACGGCAGATGGTGACTGCAGCCATGAAATTAAAAGATGCTTACTCCTTGGAGGAAAAGTTATGACCAACCTAGATATTATATTCAAAAGCAGAGACATTACTTTGCCAACAAAGGTCTGTCTAGTCAAGACTGGTTTTTCCAGTGGTCATGTATGGATGTGAGATTTGGACTGTGAAGAAGGCTGAGCACTGAAGAATTGATGCTTTTGAACCGTGGTGTTGGAGAATATTCTTGAGAGTCCCTTGGATTGCAAGGAGGTCCAACCAGTCCATCCTAAAGGAGATCAGTCCTGGGTGTTCATTGGAAGGACTGATGCTAAAGCTGAAACTCTAATACTTTGGCCACCTGATGTGAAGAGTTAACTCATTCGAAAAGACGCTGATGCTGGGAGGGATTGGGGGCAGGAGGAAAAGGGGACGACAGAGGGTGAGATGGCTGGATGGCATCACCGACTCGAGGGACATGAGTGTGAGTGAACTCCAGGAGCTGGTGATGGACAGGGAGGCCTGGCATGCTGTGATTCATGGGGTCGCAGAGAGTCAGACACAACTGAGCGACTGAACTGAACTGAATTGAGTATATCTCCTGTGCCTAGTACAGGACCTGGTATACTAAAGGTACTTTTAAAAGTGTTTGTTGAATAATAAGGAAACCAAAGCTCAAAAAAGTAACTTATACAGTAAGTGGAAAGACTAGCTTGAATTCAGTTATGCCTGACTTTAGATCTTAAGTCTGTGCTCTATTGCCTCTTTATTTTCAACATCAGGCTCAGAATTTGGTACTTAGAAAGTATACAGCAAACATCTAACAAATAAACGAATGAACAAATCCCTACCTTCAGATTGCTTATCCACTTCATCTAGCATTCCTCTACTTCTTCATTTCCCTATCCTGACTTTTAATCTCTAAGCCTAGATGCAAAGAGCTGACTCTTTTGAAAAGACCCTGATGCTGGGAAAGATTGAGGGCAGGAGAAGAAGTGGACGACAGAGGGTGAGATGGTTGGATGGCATCACCGACTTGATGGACATGGGTTTGGGTGGACTCCGGGAGTTGGTGATGGACAGGGAGGCCTGGCGTGCTGCAGTTCATGGGATCGCAAAGAGTTGGACACGACTGAGCAACTGAACTGAACTGAAGCCTAGGATATTAGTAATAATTATAAGTTTTCATCCCCCCTATCAGCATACACAGATATCTATTTATCTTCCCTATACACAGAGAAGAAAATATTATTGGAAAAACGCAGGAAATTACAGCATGGAAAGTGACATGAATAGTTTGTACCTTTTATTACAAAACACAGTACCAAATAAGTAAAAAACACAAAAGAGAAAACTGAGTGGTCATAAACTTAGAAAAATCCACTCAAATTTTTCAAGTAAGAAGTTTATAAAAACTGAAGTATTCTTCACATAAACTTACTTTATTTTTATACTGTGTTAATAAATATTTCTAATAAAAGGATAAATACACAATGACATCACTTCAAGTTATAACAAACAGGAAAGTGAGAATGCCCCCTCCCAATAGTCTCTATGTTATTTAGTACATCTACTTTCAGCTGGCCTATGGAAAAAACCTAGGCACAATAATGTGGATATGGAATTTATTTCTTTAAAAAACATATTTCAGATGATTATTGTCTAGTTTTAGTTTAAAAGGCTACAGGAACATTTACTTTTTAATATAAACACAAAATATTCTAAGAGTATAAGACCTCTAATCCTCCTGGAATATGTGTTTCCTCGCTTATGTATGTATTTCTATCTATCCTGCTTTGTTAAAAGAACAGTGACAAGGAGTCAAACAAATTTAGTTAGAATCCTGGCTCTGCCCCTTAATAACTGTGTAACCATGGGCCAAATTACCTAATATCTCTGAGCTCATTTCCCTTAAAATGTAGACAATAATCCATAATTTTTAGGACTGCTGTGGAGATTAAAGTCTATGTAGTAATGAGCATAGTGACAGGCACATCACACCACTCAAAAAACAATAGCTCTCTTTATTAAGGGTCTCATATTCATTTTACTCTAGTTTCTTTCTAGGATGCACATAAGTTACTATTTCTTATACCAAAGTTTCTTATGTTTGTTTCTTTTGATATATATAACCTCCCAACTCATATATGTTACACTGAAAATTTCTTGAGTATTTTCCCTATATCTTTTTAAAAAGATAATGTCATAAAAAAGACTGTTTACATGTACATGTGAATAATATGTCCTGTTTTTTTGCACTTATAAGAGCAATGCTGCACCTGCATAATTGTCTACCAACAGCTAGTAGACCCTTGGCATTGAATGTTCTTGGTATTTCTGTTTTGCTTACACCTCCTATAGGAACTTGTCTGCAATCTGTCTTAAATGCTGTTCTTTCCTAGAGCATCCACCATTTCATTTTCATAAGTTGTATATGCATAAAATATACTAGAAAAGGAAAATACAAAGCAGGTTAAGTAATAAAATGTGTAATAATTTTCAAAAATTACCTGATGGAATATAGGCTCCTTTACCTTAAGGTAAACCTAAAAAAGATTAAAAGAAATAGATGTGAAAGAAGTGCCTTATGAAGGGGGAAGAAAACCTATACCTGCTGCTGCAGCTGCTGCTGCGTTGCTTCAGTTGTGTCCGACTCTGTGCAACCCCATAGACGGCAGTCCACCAGGCTCCGCCGTCCCTGGGATTCTCCAGGCAAGAACACTGGAGTGGGTTGCCATTTCCTTCTCCAATGCATGAAAGTGAAAGTGAAGTCGTTAGCGACCCTGTGGACTTCAGCCTACCAGGCTCCTCCAGCCATGGGATTTTCCAGGCAAGAGTACTGGAGTGGGGTGCCACTGCCTTCTCCAAAACCTATACTTACTACCTTGCAAATCTCATAGGTCTCCAGCTTCCCTCATCTTGCTTCCTAGAACTGACTCCAGCCATGTAAAACCAATCAGATTACATGGCTTGCCACAAAAGGGCTACTACCTAAGGTGTGTCTGCGCCAGTGCTAGCTTCATCATGTTGTTGTCATTTAGTTGCTAAGTTGTGTCTGACTGTTGCGACCCCAGGAACTGTAGCCTGCCAGGCTCCTCTGTCTATGAGATTTCTCAGGCAAGAATACTGGAGTGGGTTGCCATTTCCTTCTCCAAGGGATCTTTCCGACTCAGGGACTGAACCTATGTCTCCTGCACCTCAGGCAGATTCTTTACTGCTGAGTCACTAGGGAAGACCGAGCTTCTTCAAGGTAAACTAAATGTTTCACAGCTGTTGTGGATTACCCTGGCCTCTTGGCCTCTCCTTGATGCATGAGCATCAGGGAGAAGCACAGATGCGTGAATACTCATCAGAGCTGAAGAGGTTACGCTGACAATCCCTGCAGCAGATCTGTTTCACAATAGCAAGAACACTGGGCTTAGCAGTAAAATTTCAAACTGCCACTTACTTGCTACATGTCTGAGCAAGTCATTTAACCAAAAGACTCATTTTTCCTTATCTGGATAATGGGAATAATAATAGTTAGCAATAATTAGCCAAAATATGCGCAAGTCTCTAGCACATAATGTATGCTAATAAGTGAAAACATTTAAAATAAATTTCTTGTTCTTTCTTCTGCTTCCAAAAATCTCTAATGCATTCACTGAGAAACATTTTCAGTTACACAAACTCTAGTTTCAGGCTCCAATGTCATGTGGGTGATTAAGTTCAATGCCCACTTATTACATGCATTTATTGCCCTGAAAGAGTATACCTTTAAAAAGACATGGTAGAGAGGAGTCAAAAGTTAAATCACAAATCTGAAATGACTTCTATCACTTACAAGACAAAGTCCAAATTTCAAAGCCTTCCCATGACATTGCTCTAGCCTTTCTGTTTGGCCTTATTCGTATCTTCCTGTCTCTCATCCTAGGCTCCAAAAAGTATACTGCTACCCCAAAGAGGCTAGTTTCATGCTTCTGTATCTTTAAACATGCCATGCTTCACTATGTTAGCAAATGCCCCTGCTGGTAAACACTCATCTTTTAAGATTCAGCTCAAAATATACTTCTTTCTTGAAGTCTTTTCTGAGGTTTTTTTCCTGCTTAGCAGAATTCACCACTTCCTCTTTCTACCAGACTGTCAATGTATAAACGTTATGGCATTTATTAATTTGCTTCTCTCCCCTCCAAGGCAATTATCTTTTCGGCAGAAAGGACCATTTTCATACATCTCTATAGCCTCATTTAGTGAATTTTAAAATTTGCTACAGAACTTCTTATTCCTGGAGGAAGTTCCTGCATTACAAGAGTAGATCATTTCCTTCAAGCAACCAGAAAGCTTTAATAGTAAGATGTATACGAAATATTTATATATGTATAACTCTAAATTCAATAAGGCAGAATGTTTTTAAACTCCAAAATTTGCTATTTCAAAATACTAATTTCCCTTTACCTAATTTGCTAGTTAACAGAAGAAATACAGAAGGGCAAGGCTCTTAAAAGGCTTTTTTTTTTTTTTTTTAAGGCAAAAGAATTATGGAGTCCTTACTGTGTACCAGGGATTAATTTTTACAACTAATATTAAATGTATGTTTACTACTATTTTCATTTTACGAATGAGGAAATTTCAAGAGGTTAAGTAACTTGCCCAAAGTCCCATAGTTATTAAGTAACAGAGTATTTAGTAGGTCCTTAACCAAGACAAGCAACTTAGAGCATAAGCAGATTTTGTAGGAAAGATAATGAGTAGGTTTGTATCACAGGGCAGGGGTAAATAAGTTCAACTTGGAATGTGCTGAGATTGAGGTTCCTGATATTAGTGATATTGAAGGCTTAAGATGCGGATTTGGTAGTTGTCAGGTCATAGGTAGTACTAGAAATGTGGGAACAAATGAACTGGCACACAGAAGTGATCAGCTATCTCAACCTATTTGGAAAAGTTTAGGCATTAAAATAGTCACAGGAGGCCCTAAAGATTAGAGCCAATTTCTTTTTTTAACAAATAGGAGGTAATATGTTCATCCATGAGGAAAAGTTAATCGTTAATTGCTTTCTTTTGCTACTGAGTATCTGCCTTTTGACTTTTTCCACTTCCTGTTTAAAAAAAAAAAAACAGGTTTAAAAAAATTGTTTTAACTTTTTGCAGAGAAATAACACCTAAATAGAAAACAAAGAAGCAATATCTATAAGGGAGTTTCCTTTAGAAATATTTCAGTTTCAACAGCATGAAGCAAACACTAGAAGCAAAATGTACCAAACTCCATAAATGGCAGTTCACATGCTTAATTTGTTAGAAATAAAATATGACTTACCATGGTTACTATTAAACTGAAAAGAACTAAGGTAAAAAGCAGATGGTAGTTTACAGAGTTCTTCATCTTAAAACATTCAAACCTTAAAAAGAAAAAAAAAAAAGAGAGAAACTTGTTTTAGAATATAAAACTAGGAAAACAAACAATGCTGTTTTGCCATGTGTATACATGCCCTGTATACACCAGTGCCCATCATTTCCTTGCAACCACACACTCATCTTAGAAAACCCACACTGCTGACAGCCTTCAGCAGGCTGTGGGGATCAGGAGTAGATACCTGATTTCAAATAAGGGAAGAAAGCAGTCATCTTAAGCTCTCCCTTTCTTACAGTACTTCATCTGGATACTTTAAATTATCTGCTCTCAACTTTGTCTCACGCAGGTACAGTTGTATCAGGATATTAGTTTTATCAATGCTCACTGTTACTTTTTCTTTCAATAAATATATTTTTGACAGAAAATATAGATCAACAAACAATGTCAAGGAGGGCACAGACCCTAGTCTCAATCTTAAGAATAGGTTTCAGAAAACAGTAGCTAGAATTTCCTTGTTTTTGATCTTAGGTTTTCTAAGTGCCCAAATCTGCACTGTCACAGATGGGCTATTTTTCTAGATTGGGGTTCAGTTCAGTTGCTCAGTTGTGTCTGACTCTTTGCAACCCCATGAACTGCAGCACACCAGGCCTCCCTGTCCATCACCAGCTCCTGGAGTTCACTCAAACTCATGTCCATCGAGTCCGTGATGCCATCCAGCCATCTCATGGTCTGTCGTCCCCTTCTCCTCCTGCCCTCAACCCCTTTCAGCATCAGAGTCTTTTCCAAGGAGTCAACTCTTCGCATGAGGTGGCCAAAGTACTGGAGTTTCAGCTTCAGCATCAGTCCTTCCAATGAACAGGACTGATCTCTTTTAGAACAGACTGGTTGGATCTCCTTGCAGTCCAAGGGACTCTCAAGAGTCTTCTCCAACACCACAGTTCAAAAGCATCAATTCTTCGGCGCTCAGCTTTCTTCCCAGTCCAACTCTCACATCCATACATGACCACTGGAAAACCATAGCCTTGACTAGACGGACCTTTGTTGGCAAAGTAATGTCTCTGCTTTTGAATATGCTATCTAGGTTGGTCATAACTTTCCTTCCAAGGAGTAAGCATCTTTTAATTTCATGGCTGCAATCACCATCTGCAGTGATTTTGGAGCCCCCCAAAATAGTCAGCCACTGTTTCCCCATCTATTTCCCATGAAGTGATGGGACTAGAGGCCATGATCTTCGTTTTCTGAATGTTGAGCTTTAAGCCAACTTTTTCACTCTCTGCTTTCATTTTCATCACTTCTGTGTTCCTCTTCACTTTCTGCCATAAGGGTGGTGTCATCTGCATATCTAAGGTTATTGATATTTAAGCCACAGCACAAAAACCAGTTTCTCAACCTAAGCCTGACTTTGTAAATAAAATGTACTGGAACACTGTCACACCCATTGGTTTATAGCTTATCTGTGGCTGCTTTTATGCTATAATAGCAGAGGAGAAGGCAATGGCACCCCACTCCAGTACTCTTACCTGGAAAATCCCATGGACGGAGGAGCCTAGTGGGCTGCAGTCCATGGGGTCATGAAGAGTTGGACACAACTGAGCAACTTCACTTTCACTTTTCACTTTCATGCACTGGAGAAAGAAATGGCAACCTGCTCCAGTGTTCTTGCCTGGAGAATCCCAGGGACAGGGGAGCCTGGTGGGCTGCCTTCTATGGGGTCACACAGAGTCGGACACGACTGAAGCGACTTAGCAGCAGCAGCAGGAGCAACAGAGGCTGAAGACTTGCAACAGAGACCACAGGCCCAGAGAGCCTAAAATAATTACTTCTGGTTATTTACAGAAACAGTTTCTGATGAGTTCTTTCTAATAATATATTTTTTCAAATTATTTTTAATTTTTTTAAAAGTTATTTATTTTTTCAGTTCATTTCAGTCACTCAGTCATGTCCGACTCTTTGTGACCCCATTGACTGCAACACGCCAGGCTTCCCTGTCCATCACCAAGTCCTGGAGCTGGCTCAAACTCATGTCCATCAAGTCAGTGATGCCATCCAGCCATCTCATCCTCTGTTGTTCCCTTCTTCCCCTGCCTTCAATCTTTCCCAGCATCAGGGTCTTTTCCAATGAGTCAGTTCTTCACATCAGGTGGCCAAAGTATTGGCGCTTCAGCTTTAGCATCAGTCCTTCCAGTGAATATTCAGGGCTGATTCCCTTTAGGATTGACTGGCTGGATCTCCTTGCAATCCAAGTGATGCTCAAGAGTCTTTTCCAACACCACAGTTCAAAAGCATCAGTTCCTCGTGCTCAGCTTTCTTTACAGTCCAACTCTCACATCCATACATGACTACTGGAAAAACCATAGCTTTGACTAGACAGACCTTTGTCAGCAAAGTCATGTCTGTGCTTTTTAATATGCTGTCTAGGTTGGTCATAGTTGCTTTACAGAATTTTGCTGTATTCTGTCAAATGTCAACATGAATTAACCATAGTATACATATGAAAACTCTTTTTATTTTTATATATCTTTAGAAGAAGATATTCTTGAGCTAGCAATGATGATCTGGTTGAAAAGAATCAGATAACCATCACATAAGAAGTTCAGACAAGTTTGAAGTATTAATACTAGGGAACAGAAGGTATAGTTTAAAAGTTAAGTTTATTAAACTTGTAGGTTATTAACTGTATGACCTTAAGCAAGTCATCTCAGCATAAGCTCTGCTTGTATTCTTAGATAAAATGGGGACAATATCCATTTATCTTGTACAACTGTGAAAATTTAGAGATGACTTGCTGCCCTGCATAATTCAAGGTACAAAGTAGAAAAATGTTATGGATTTTGGATAATATATTTGAGATCACACAAATTCATAAACATTGTTAGTATAACTTCCAAAAGATTATACTCTGTATTAAAATCACAAAAGTTACAATCTTCTACACTGTTTTAATCTCCCACTACTATAACTGCATTAGTTAATTCCCTATGAAACACGAATTTTAAAATATATCAAGTAAATGAATTTTAAATGTAAATACTTACATGCAGTATACAAATATACAACAGCTGTAGATCATTGGGAGTTCATCCAATAGCTAAAAGAAACAGACAGGTAATAGGACTTGAATACTGTAGAGCTGCAATTATTATTCAAATCCAAAAAAAAAATCAGAATGACTAAGAGTGTCACCTCTTATTATCTAATACATTTTACTAATTCTCATATATATATATCATCTAATTTATTCTCAGTGTGTATATTTAGATTATTGTTTTTGAACAATGAACTTTTCTAGCCATCTATCTGTCTTAATGTACATATTTAAGTAGGATGCCTGACTCACTGCTCAGCTTGGATCATTCAGCATCATAAACTATGATAACATGCCTCCATCAAGGAATGATGTCCACTGTATATAGGCAATAGGTCCTATTAGTATTCTTTTGCATTTTTTTCTTCATCCTATAGCACCTAAGATAAATAAAATGGTTGGATGGCATCACTGACTCAATGGATATGAGTTTGAGCAAGCTCCAGGAGATGGTGAAGGACAGGGAAGCCTGGTGTACTACAGTCCACAGTGTTGCAAAGAGTCAGACAAGACTGAGCAACTGAACAACCACTCATATATATAAGAAGAGATAGTAATAGCTGGGGAAGTCAGTTAATGTAAGTGATGTCAAAGTATGTCTCTGAAAAATAATATTATTATTAGCAATAATAACAACTATAGCTACTATATATTAAACGACAAGCTGGACAGTGTCCAGCTAAGTGTTATGATAGTTATTTCTTTTTTTGGGGGGGACGGTATATTTCTAATCCTTAAACCAATCCTATAGAGTTTATTCACTAGATATGCATTTAATGAATTCTTTAATAATATTATATGCTAGGCAACATGTTAGGAGCTGAGGATATGAAGAAAACAAGACATAATCACACAATTGCCCTCAGGGAATTCAGTCTATTGAGGTAGAGGGAATGAAAAATAAGTGATTAAATACACAGCAAGTATTCCCAAAAAAGAAGCAAAAGAAGCCAGAAAAGGTAGTGGCAGGAAATGAAGTGAGATGGCAAAGAAAGGCATTCTAGGGAGAAGGAAGAGAATTTATGCAAAGCGATATAGTCTAGTAAATTACTGGAATAATGAAAATGACAGCATTCGTGCAAGGTATTATGATTAAATGTTTCACATTCATTATCTCATTTAATCTGCACAATCCTAAGGTAGGAACTATTATCTACATTCCAAGATAAAAACACTGAAGCTTAGATGGTTTAAGTAACATTTCGAAGATCACAATGCTAATAAGTAACAGAGCCAGATTGTGAAGGGACTCTTTTATATTATGTTGCCTCCAAAACCTTTCACTTGAGTCACCTTTAAATGTTCAAAACCACTGGTATAACACAACGACAAGCTGCAGGTAAATCAACCACCAGTTTTATGAAGATTCCTTTATTTAAAGTTTTGTACCAGGATCTACTGACTTTACATTAAACATCTAAATGGGTCTTTTGTATTTCCATTTAAAATGTTAAACTTTTCATTCCAAGTCTGTGAAAAATGTATTATTAGGGATTGCACTGAATATATAGGTCACCTTGGGCAGTATGGTCATTTTAACAATACTGTTTCTTCCAATCTAAGAACATGACATATTTTTCTACATGCTTGAGTCATCTTCAGTTTCTTTCATCATGGTTTTATAGTTTTCGAGTACAGGTCTTTTGCCTCTGTGAAGTCAAGTGAAAGTCACTCGGTCGTGTCCGACTCTTTGCAACCCCACGGACTATATGGTCCATAGAGTCCTCCAGGCCAGAACACTGGAGTGGGTAACCATTCCCTTCTCTAGAGGATCTCCCCAACCCAGGGATCGAACCCAGGTCTCCAGCATTGCAGGCAGATTCTTTACCAGCTGAGTCACCAGGGAAGCTTTGCCTCCATAGGTAGGTTTATTCCTAGGTATTTTATTCTTTTTGTTGTGATAGTAAATGGGATTATCTCAATTTCTCTTTCTGGTATTTCTTTGTTAGTGCACAGAAATGCAGCAGACTTATATATATTAATTCTGTATCCTGCAACTTTATCAGACTCATTGATGAGCTCTGAGAGTTTCCTGATGTTGCTTTAGGATTTTCTATGTAAGTATCCTATTATCTGCAAACAGTCAACATGTGATTTTTAAGGGGACACAATTCAGTTCACAGCACTGTAGTAGTATGTTTTGTAATATAAATTTTAATATTATTCAGCTATGGTGAAGCCAATAGATCAGGAGATGACTGCCAGTGAAAAGGAATTCCCTGGTGGTCCACTGGTTACGACTCTGCACTACCAGTGCTGGGGCCCGAGTTAACTCCCTGGTTGGGGAGCTAAGATTCTGCAAGCTCTGTGGCAAGGTCAAAAACAAGCAAACAAACAAAATAGGAGGTGAAAATTAAGGGGGAACTTTCCCCCTTCAAAAAGAAAAAGAAGGAAAAGATAGTTTGCTATTCACAGTTCCCAAGGAAGAACTTGCCATGCAGAACAGCACAGGAAAGCACCAGGGTCAGTCAGGAGGCAGAAAGAGCAAGAGGAAGGTATGGGCAAGAGCCTTTATAGCTGTTTCCCTAAGAAATGCAAGGCAAGGGAAGGTAAGCAGGTTTAGAATTGACTAATTTGAATAACTTCAAGGGGCTCTAGGATATAGGCGTTATCTCTAATTATCTGGTTGTTGCTACTACTGTTCAAGCGCCTAGTCCAACTCTTTCCAACACCAAGGACTGCAGCATACCAGGCCTCCCTGTACCTCACCATCTACCAGAGTTTGCCCAAGTTCATGTTCATTACATCAGTGATATCATCCAGCCATCTCATCCTCTGACACCCTCTTCTCCTTCTGCCCTCAATCTTTCCCAGCATCAGGGACTTTTCCAATGAGTCGGCTGTGTGCCCAGATAACCAAAATACTGGAGCTTCAGCTTCAGCATCAGTCCTTCCAGTGAATATTCAGGGTTGATCTCCCTTAAGATTGACTGGTTTGATCTCCCTGCTGTCCAAGGGACTTTCAGGAGTCTTCTCCCACACCAGTTGGAAGGCATCAATTCTTTGGTGTTCTGCCTTCCTTACAGTCCAGCTCTCACAACCGTATGCAACCACTGTAAAGACTACATGGACCTTTCTCAGCAGAGTAATGTCTCTGCTTTTCAACACAATGTCTAGGTTTGTCATCACTTTCCTGCCAAGAAGCAACTGTCTTCTGATTTCATGGCTGGGACTACCAGGTATCTGGCACTAAAATGATTAGGGCAGAGAAATACAGCCTCCTGGAGTGTAAGAGGTAGTTTAGAGAATGGGTTCTGAATTGGTTAGTTTACATATAAAAGGCACAGTTCAGGCTGAGTAGTGTTGCTATATCTAAGAACTGGCTATCCCTCATATATTTATGTGCCAGAGCGTCAAGAATTCAGAAGATAATAGAGTTGTTACAAACTGAATGTTTGTGTCAAACACAAATTCATATGCTGAAGGTCTAACCTCCAATCTGATGGTATTTGGAGATGAGTCTTTTGGGAGGTAATCAGGTTGAGATGAGGTCATGAGGGCAGGGCCCTCATGATGGAATTAATGCCATTCTAAGAAGAGACACTAGAAAACTAGCAAGAAGGTGGCTGACTCCAAGCCAGCAAGAAAGCTGTCTCACCAGATCTGATAATGGTGATACCCTGATAAAAATCGATTGTTTAAACCATCTAGTCTATGGTATTTTGTAATGGCAGCCTGAGATGACTCAGTCCAGTTCAGTCGCTCAGTTGTGTCCGACTCTCTGCGACCCCATGAATTGCAGCACGCCAGGCCTCCCTGTCCATCACCAACTCCCAGAGTTCACTCAAACTCATGTCCATCGAGTCGGTGACACCATCCAGCCATCTCATCCTCTGTCATCCCCTTCTCCTCCTGCCCCCAATCCCTCCCAGCATCAGAGTCTTTTCCAATGAGTCAACTCTTCGCGTCAGGTAGGCAAAGTATTGGAGTTTCAGCTTTAGCATCAGTCCTTCCAATGAACACCAGGGACTGATCTCCTTTAGGATGGACTGGTTGGATCTCCTTGCAGTCCAAGGGACTCTCAAGAGTCTTCTCCAACACCACAGTTCAAAAGCATCAATTCTTCAGCACTCAGCCTTCTTCACAGTCCAACTCTCACATCCATACATGACCACTGGAAAAACCCTAGCCTTGACTAGACGGACCTTTGTTGGCAAAGTAATGTCTCTGCTTTTGAATATGATATCTATGTTGGTCATAACTTTCCTTCCAAAGAGTAAGTGTCTTTTAATTTCATGGCTGCAATCACCATCTGCAGTGATTCTGGAGCCCCAAAAAATAAAGTCAGCCAGTGTTTCCACTGTTTCCCCATCTATTTCCCATGAAGTGATGGGACCAGAGGCCATGATCTTCATTTTCTGAATGTTGAGCTTTAAGCCAACTTTTTCGCTCTCCTCTTTCACTTTCATCAAGAGGCTTTTTAGTTCCTCTTCACTTTCTGCCATAAGGGTGGTGTCATGTGCATATCTGAGGTTATTGATATTTCTCCCGGCAATCTTGATTCCAGCTTATGCTTCTTCCAGCCCAGCGTTTCTCATGATGTTCTCTGCATAGAAGTTAAATAAGCAGGGTGACAATATACAGCCTGAGATGCCTAGTACAGTAGTAAATATGTGGTGTCCGGTCAGATATGTGTGGAGAATGCTCTGAAGGGAAAAAGATAAGAGTAGTTCTATTTCAGTGACAAAAGGCTGATGGGGGAGGCAGGGACATCAGTTAGGAACCAGTTATAGGAGTCTGGGTTGGAGATAATGTATTAAGGCAGAGGCAGATGGAGAGCGCCAGAGGTAGATGCACTCAAGAGTTATTATACAGAAGTTCAATCAAGAGGTTTTAGAGTTTCTAGAAGTGAGAAAAGCAGGAAAAATTAGAAATGGATCACAGGTTTTGGTTTGGGTTTTGGATGTAAGGTGGTTTCATTCACTGAGATAGGGAGCAAAGGAGAAATAAGGGTAGTATTTATTTATAACCAGAACATCTGCTGTTGACATTATAAAGTCTGATATTGCTTATATTACTACCTAACATTTAAGCTATTTTTATTTTTGTATTATAAACAAAGTTATAAGTGAACAAACATTTTTCTTTGGTTTTAGTTTCTAGGATAAATATAATTATTTTTACTTAGTTGAAATACATGAATATTCTTTTACTAGCATTTTTCCACTAACATCAAACATATTTCATTCTCATTACAGAATACATAGAAATAGCAGAAGAACACAAAGAAAAAAAATTTCTTCAATTTTTACCCTCCCAGGATTATCAGTAACTGTATATATCAGTTAGTGAATGCATAAAAGAATGAACTGAATGAGTGAATAGATGAAAAGAAAATCTGGGCGAAGTCTCCTAAAAACTTAAAGCTCCTATAATCATCAATGCAAGATAAAGTCCTAAAATGAAACAAAACAAAACAAATGTGCATCCTAATCTTGTCCCTAACCTCCAGTCAGATAACTTTCCCTCTCTTGGGCTATTCTTCCATTTCTAAAATTTACTAATTTGGACTAAATTTTAAAAATCTCTTTTAATATTAAGGTTCTATGATTCTAAATTGTCCTTTGGTTGGTACTTTTCACCCCTTATGTGAAGGCCATCTGCCCACACCAATTATCTCTATAATGCTGTGTCCTTAATCCTACTCCCAAATGTACTGCTCCTGACTGGCTGCCACAAAAACGTGACACAATGATCACGAGGAAGGAGTCAGGAAAAGCCTCCATAAGGGCACACACAACTCAATACTATTTACAGGAATGAATCACTAACCATGGATCAGTAATGGTGGTTCAAACATTCTGACTGACTGAAGAAAAAGGAAGGAAATTAACATTTATTAGACACTTAATTAACAGATCCTATGATGGTCCTTTCATATATCAATCAACTGATCCTCATAATACTCCTACAGGTATTATTAGACTTATTAGATAAATGAAAAAATTAAGGCTCAGCAAGATTAAGTGGCATGACTACGCTTAAATAGCCAATAAAATGGTTGAATCAGAACTGGAACTCATGTAGCAGCTACCTAGGAACAATAAATCTAAAGAAAATATCACTGTAGCTCTGCTGCTGCTGCTGCTAAGTCACTTCAGTCGTGTCCGACCCTGTGCGACCCCACAGACGGCAGCCCATCAGGCTCCCCCATCCCTGGGATTCTTCAGGCAAGAACACTGGAGCGGGTTGCCATTTCCTTCTCCAATGCATGAAAGTGAAAAGTGAAAGTGAAGTCGCTCAGTCGTGTCTGACTCTTAGCAACCCCATGGACTGCAGCCTAGCAGGGTTCTCCGTCCATGGGATTTTCCAGGCAAGAGTACTGGAGTGGGGTGCCATTGCCTTCTCTGCACTCTAGCTCTAAATCATTCTTAATACAGAACAGTCAATAATTGCTTGTGCTCAGTGTGGGCAGGAAAAAAAACAGGCCTCCACTTTCTCTATAGCTACAACAAACTAAGTTCAGGCTGGTGAAATGGTTTGCTGACCACCAGAGGCAGATATGTGGCAACTCTGCCATTTTTCACTTTGCTTCAGCGATTGTGCCTAACAAATAACAGCCTATCACTGTGGAGCCAAATTTATCCTGGAAGGAGACAAGACAGGGAGAACTTGCAGTGAATATTTATGATCATTTTATGTTTACATTAAGAAAATGGAGAAGCTATTAAAACAAATCCTTCAATATTGATGACTCCTCCTTCCTCCTCAATCATTGGTAAAATGGGTCATATTTCATTTCTGTCCAGTTACACAAGCACATAAAATCACAATAGTGTAGAAAAAGGGAAAATGAAATAAGGCATATGTAAAATGTGTCCACAAAGTTGATAAAACAGTACAATAATAATGACAAAAACATAGTGCCAAAGATCTCAGGATCAAAGGCCATTTTGTCCATCCAAATGTGATGTTATCTTGGTGACAATCTTGCTAACAACTAAGTTTATCAGCAAATCAAAGTGTGTCCCACCTCTACTCAAAATGCAAGTTAAAATAATGGCTCAAAGAGGATAAAGTCCCTGAGGCTTTAACGGGCCTGTGGTTAGTTCCCTAAACCACATCTCCTTCCACTTCGTTCAATGCCTGCTCTGAGCAGGTGCTCAATAATGTAACAAATGCTAGCTGTTATTACTGGTAGCGCTGTCACCGTTGTCACCACATCCATCCTCCCGCTGTACAGCTACAACCATAATGTATCAGTACTGCTGTC
This sequence comes from Capricornis sumatraensis, assembly GCF_032405125.1. Lineage (NCBI taxonomy): Eukaryota > Metazoa > Chordata > Mammalia > Artiodactyla > Bovidae > Capricornis > Capricornis sumatraensis. The sequence goes on along the minus strand of NC_091084.1, from coordinate 57,021,879 downwards.
AGTGCCCCAAGAGGCCAAACCTACCTACTCACAAATGTGGGTTCCAGTTGGCCAGGCAAATTCCTGTTCATCTTTGACAATTTAACTCAAACAAATGTGAATTTGTGTGAAATCCCTTTTCTGACCTCCCTACCCTAACAATTGCTTTCTATAGCACTCTGTATATACCTCCATCATTGAATTCACTAGCATATTATCTTCAATCCTAGAACACAGATTTCTTGAAAGAGGGATTATATATAATCTTTACCTGTGCATACCTATTAGCTAGGTATCAAAAAAAATTTTTTTAACTAATGAAAATATCTGTCCAGCCTATGCTTGAGAACCTCTAAAGACAGAGGACTCAAGATCTTCTAAGGTAGCCCTTACTATCTACTGGCTAAGAAAATTCTTCCTTATGTTGAGCAAGATGGCTCAATCTTTAACCCCACTAGAACCACGTAGAATAAACCTGGTCCTCCTGGTGTCAACCTTAAATACTGATTTGTAAAACATTTATGTTGTGGTACATGCAAGACCCAAGGGATAAGTATACCAAGGTCAACTAGACAATCCTTGGTCCTCGGTAACTCACATTCTGATACAGAAGTCAGACACATAAATATAAATAAAATAACATGGATAAGGGCAATAATACAGATGCATAAAGCGTGTTATGAAAGAACATATGAGGGGTACAAATCTCACCCTGAGGCCATGGAAGGCTTCCTAGAGGAGCTACCACTTCACCTGAGAGTTTAAAAGACAAACTGGAATAGTCCACAAGAGAGAGGCCAGACATAAACAAATGCAAAGAGAAAGCCTGGTGCATACAGCTGAGAGGGGGTAACTGAGCATATCTTCTCTTCTTCAGGCTAAACATTCCCAGTTCCTTCCTCAGGCATCATGACTAGATTTTCAGTTCGTTCACCATTCTGAGGTCTCTCATTTGAATACACAGCCAGGTTGCAGCTGGGGAGCCTCTACATCACCACCCCAGCTCAAATACCTAGTCCTGTCTGATATCCTGTCTAAGCACACTGGCCCAGTTTCCTCATGTGTGGAAGACACACACACTAACTTCCAGGGTAAACATTTTAGGAACAGTGGACAGCAGGAATGATCCTTGAAATTTTAAAAGTTATCTAAGTCTTAGAAAACATGTGTTAAGGAAATGTCAGAGAATACTGCATGCAAAGATTTAGACTCTAAGTTTTTACATTGTTCTGGTCATATGTCACTGTATTAAAAAAACACCTCAAAACTCAGCAGCTTAAAATAGCAGTGTTTACTTTGCTCATTCATACCCATTGAAAGCAGAGTTGAGAGAGGACAGTCCATCTCTACTTCACTCAGTGTGAGCTGGGATAGCCGAAAGGCTGGGAGCTGGAATCACCCAAAGACTTGCTCACTCAATTTTCTGGCAGTTAATGTGGGCTAAAGTCTGGGGATTACGCGTGAGGTACAGCAAAGACATCTATGTTTGGCCCTTGCAAGTGGTTTCTTTACAATATGATGCTGGTTTCTAAGAGTAAGCATCCCAGGAAGACTAGGCAGAAGCTGTATTGCTTTCTGTGATTCAGATTTGGATGTCACACAGCTTTGAATCTGCTATAGCCACAGTCTTGCCCAGTATTCAAGGGCAACAAATATTCCATCTCTTGAGGAGAGTCAATGTTACCTTGCAAGAAAAGCAGGTGGGATGGGATATGTGGGTGTGAACATCCTTAGAAAATATGATAATCTTACCACGTAAATAAAACTCAATGCTGAGTTAAATATCCCTAATATTAGGAGGCAGTCTGCTTTAGGATGAAAGGTATTCTGACTGGTTTGTTAGTTTTATTATTCCACCAAAGCACCTCTGGCGTCTTTAAAGTCTCTTCTTTAAAACAAACATAAACATGAATTTTTCTTATCACAAAAGTACTTCATATTTACTGCAGGAAATTTGCTAAATGCAGAAATGCAGAAAGAAATATAGCTGCATGTAAACCCACAGACCAGGAGTTTCTATAATTTAATATTTCAATATAACTCTTTTATCATTCACTTGTGTGATTAACTAAATGGGATGGTGATTTCTTAAACTAAGGTAGAAGCAGTAAAACAGGGAGAGTAGGTAGACCTAGATATATGTTAAAAATAAAATCAGAAGGACAAATTAAATATGAGGGATTAGGAAAAGAAAGAAATCAGGGATGGCTCCAGGTTTTTGGATGTTTCCATTCCCATTTCCATTCAGCAGATGGGTGGGTGAGGGCATCACAGGGGAACACCAGGGAGGAACAGTTATGGGAAAAGAAATAAAGAATTATGTATTGCTCATGTTAAAGGTTGAAATAACTATGATATGTCAAACATGCTTGGATACACAAATCTATAGCTAAGAGGTAAGATCAAAACTGAATAGAGATGTTTTGAATCATCACTGTATAGGTCACATTCAAAGTTATGAGATTATATAAGATCACCTAGGAGGGAATACAGAGAAGATTGCTGCTGTTCAGTTGCTGAGTAATGTCCAACTCTTTGTGACCCCATAGACTGTAGCATTCCAGACTCCTCTGTCCATGGGATTTACCAGGCAAGAATGCTGGACTGGGTTGCTATTTCCTTCTCCTGGGCATTTTTCCAAACCAGGGATCGAACCCACGTCTCCTGCATTGCAGGCAGATTCTTTAATTCTGAAACACCAGGGAAGCCCACAGAGAACGTTCAGTTCAGTTCAGTAGCTCAGTCGTGTCCAACTCTTTGTGACCCCATGAATCGCAGCACACCAACTTCCCTGTCCATCACCAACTCCTGGAGTTCACTCAGACTCACCTCCATCGAGTCAGTGATGCCATCCAGCCATCTCATCCTTGGTCGTCCCCTTCTCCTCCTGCCCACAATCCCTCCCAGCATCAGAGTCTTTTCCAATGAGTCAACTCTTTGCATGAGGTGGCCCAAGTACTAGAGTTTCAGCTTCAGCATCATTCCCTCCAAAGAAATCCCAGGGCTGATCTCCTTCAGAATGGATTGGTTGGATCTCCTTGCAGTCCAAGGGACTCTCAAGAGTCTTCTCCAACACCACAGTTCAAAAGCATCAATTCTTTGGCGCTCAGCCTTTTTCACAGTCCAACTCTCACACCCATACATGACCACAGGAAAAACCCTAGCCTTGACTAGACGGACCTTAGTCGGCAAAGTGGCTCTGGGCAAAAGAGTGGCCAGTAGAGTAAGGAAGAAACCTGGGTGAATTTCATTTTCCATTAGACAAGGAAAACCAGGAAGTCAAGATAACTGTTTCACGAAGAAAAAGTAAACACTGTATGGAATGCTCAGTTCAGTTCAGTTCAGCCGCTCAGTCGTATCTGACTCGCACTGCAACACCGTGGACTGCAGCACGCTAGGCTTCCCTGTCGGTCACCAACTCCCAGAGCTTGCTCAAATTCATGTCCATTGAGTCAGTGATGCCATCCAACCATCTCATCCTCTGTCGCCCCTTCTCCTCCTACCTTCAATTTTCCCCAGCATCAGGGTCTTTTCCAATGAGCCAGTACTTCCCACGAGGTGGCCAAAGTATTGGAGCTTCAGCATCAGTCCTTCCAATGATTTCCTTTAGGACTGACTGGTTTGATCTCCTTGCTGTCCAAGGGATGCTCAAGAGTCTTCTCCACACAGTTCAAAAGGATCAGTTCTTTGGCACTCAGCTTTCTTTACAGTCCAGCTCTCACATTCATACGTGACTACTGGAAAAACTATAGCTTTGACTAGATGGACCTCTGTAGGCAAAGTAATGTCTCTGCTTTTTCGTATGCTGTCTAGGTTTGTCATAGCTTTTCTACCAAGGAGCAAGTGTCTTTTAATTTCATGGCTGCAGTCACCATCTGCAGTGATTTTGGAGCCCAAGGAAAGAAAGTCTGTCACTGTTTCCATTGTTTCCCCATCTATTTGCCATCAAGTGATGGGACCGGATGACATGATCTGTTTTTTGAATGTTAAGCTTTAAGCCAACTTTTCCACTCTACTCCTTCACTCTCATCAAGAGGCTCTTTAGTTCCTCTTCTCTTTCTGCCATAAGGGTAGTGTCATCTGTATATCTGAGGTTATTGATATTTCCTCCTGTAATCTTGATTCCAGCTTGTGTTTCATCCAGTCTGGCATTTCACATGATGTACTCTACATTTAAGTTAAATAAGCAGGGTGAGAATATACAGCCTTGATGGACTCCTTTCCCGATTTGGAACCAGTCCGTTATTCCACGTCCGGTTCTAACTGTGGCTTCTTGACCTGCATACAGATTTCTCAGGAGGCAGGTAAGGTGGTCTGGTATTCCCATCTCTTGAAGAATTTTCCACAGTTTGTTGTGATCCACACAGTCAAAGGCTTTAGAGTAGTTAATGAAACAGAAGTAGATGTTTTTCAGGAACTCTCTTGCTTTTTTGATGATCCAACGGATGATGGGAATTTGATCTCTGGTTCCTCTCCCCTTTCTAAATCTAGCTTGAACATCTGAAAGTTCTCAGTTCACATGCTGTTGAAGCCTAGTTTGGAGAATTTTGAACAATACTTTGTTAGCATGTGAGATGAGTGCAATTGTGTAGTAGTTTGAACAATCTTTGGCATTGCCTTTCCTTGGGATCAGAATGAAAACTGATCTTTTCCAGTCCTGTGGCCACTGCTGAGTTTTCCAAATTTGCTGGCATACTAAGTGCAGTACTTTCATAGCATAATCTTTTAGGATTTGAAATAGCTCAGCTGGAATTCCATCACCTCCGCTGGCTTTGTTCATAGTGATGATTCCTAAGGCCCACTTGCCTTCACACTCCAGCATGTCTGGCTCTAAGTGAGTGATCACACCATTGTGGTTATCTGGGTCATGAAGATCATTTTTGTATGGTTCTTCTGTATATTCTTGCCACCTCTACTTAATATCTTCTGCTTCTGTTAGGTGCATACCATTTCTGTCCTTTATTGTACCAATCTTTGCATGAAATGTTCCCTTGGTATCTCTAATTTCCTTGAAGAGATCTCTAGGCTTTCCCATTCTATCGTTGTTTTCTTTGCACTGATCACTGAAGAAGGCTTTCTTACCTCTCCATGCTATTCTCTGGAACTCTGCACTCAGATGGGTATATCTTTACTTTTCTCCTTTGCCTTTAGCTTCTTCTCTTTCCTCAGCTATTTGTGTGGCCTCCTCAAACAACAATTTTGCTCTTTTGCATTTCTTCTTCTTGGGGATGGCTTTGATTACCATCTCCTGTATAGAATGCTACTGAGAGGTCAAATAAGGTGATAAAAATGTATATTGAATCTGGCAAGATGAAGGTCATTGTTGACCTTGGCAACAGCAATTTCTGTGAAGTGAAGGGAAGAGATGCCTAACTGGGATGGGAGGGAAATAGAGAGAGGTGAGTAGAGAGAAAAAAAGATCCTGATGCTGGGGAAATTTGAAGGCAGGAGAAGAGGATGACAGAGGATGAGATGGTTTGATGGCATCACTGACTTGATGGACATGAGTTTGCCTAAACTCTGGGAGTTGGTGATGGAGAGGGAAGCCTGGTTTGCTGCAGTCCATGGGGTCGCAAAGAGTCAGACATGACTGAGCGACTGAACTGAACTGAGTAGACAGAGGAGAAAATCAAGTGGTGTTGATGTGATAAGGAACTGAACACTGACTCAGTAGCTAAAATCTTGAGTTTTACACACGGTCAATGGAGGAGTAATTTTTAAAAACACAGGAACTATTTGAGCATGTTTGATGCAGATGGCAGTGACTGAATGTAGTGACTTTCTAAAGACTGTGGCAGAGCAAGAGACTGGGGTAGGGTATGGAACTACAGGAGTGAAGTCTTTGAGTGGGAGGGGATAAATTCAGAGCCCCAGGAAGGTGACACTGGCCTTTAACAGGTTTGGTATAGTTCTTCCATAGTAATAGGAGGAAGAAGGTGATGATAGAAAGATGAGGGAATTCTTGACTGATTCTGTCTATATTCTCAATGAAATACTGAAGAAGATATCAGCAAGGAGCACAGGGTATGAGGCCAAAAGAGATATAAAAAGAAATCTGAAAAAAGAAACAGGTGTAAAATAATGGTTCTGGGAAGTGAAATTATGAGGGAAATGTAATTGCACTGCTTTGTGGCATTCAGTGCTTATTTGCAATTTCTGTTTAATAACTTAAAAGTGAGGTCACTCAACAAAGGGATGTGACTTCTATGAGAAATACTTAGCTACTCAGTTCAGGCACATAGTAGGCAGGTAACTGAGCTTGATCTGGGCTAAATATTACTCAAAAAGCAACAGGTAAGGGCTTTAAGGGTATCTATATGGATGGGTGAGAATTATTATAATTGAGGACCACAGTTTATAAACTTTGTAAAAAGGGGAAAGAAGAGAGGCAAAATGTACTTCCTCCTAGTCTTTTCATTATTATTTATAAAATTGATATCATATTACACAAAGTTTTACATCTTTATAATATTTTCCCATGTAAACAGTCTTCAAAAATATTACTTTAGTTTAGGTATATCACAGCATATTTAGCAACTGTTAAATTGTTGTTTTCTTTTTGTTTGGCTACATCTCATAGCCTGCGGGGTCTTAGTTCCCCAACCAGGGATTAACCCAGGTGTCAGCAGTGAAAGTGCTGAGCCCTATAACCACTGGGCCGCCAGGGAATTCCAAAAAATCTTCCTACTGTTAAACATTTAGATCATTTAAAATTCTTTATCACACATGATGCTGTGATAAATATCTTTGTGAAACATCTTTTCTGTATCTCTGATTACTTTCTTAGGAAGCAATCCTAGGAATGCAATTACTGGATCAAAGTATATGTCCATTGTTTTTCTGTTTAAAGTACAATAAAAGTAATTTTCTTCTCCCTGAACCATTTGAGTCAGCCAGTGACATGAGGTTCCAGAACTCCAAAGTAGTTTAGTGCACATTTCCTACAAGGATATTCACTCAAGATTATATGCCTTGATTAAGTGAAATTTAGCACAGGAATGCAAGGTTGGTTAGATATGTGAAAATAAATCAACATACTAGACCATACTAATATAATAAAGAAGAAAAACCACACAATTATTTCAAGAGATACAGAAAAAAATCTGAAAATTCCAACACTTTTTCTTGATAAAAAGACACAAACGAGGAATAGAAGGGAACTTTGTCAGCCTAATAAAGTTAATACTATAATTAGTGGTGAAAACCTGAAAGCTTTCTTCTTAAGATCAGGAAGAAAACAAGGATGTCTGTTCTCTCCACTTCTATTCAACAGTGTCTAGGATACAAATGAATATATACGCAAAACAGAAACATATTCGCAAATACAGAAAACAAACTTGTGGTTACCAAAGAGAAGAGGAAGAGGGGAAGGACAATTAGAGTGTGGAATTAATAGATACAAATTACTACATATAAAATAGATAAGCAACAAAGATACATAGCATACCACAGCCATTATCTTGTAGTAATTTATAATGGAATATAATCTGTAAAAATATGGAAATCATTATGTTGTACATTTGAAACTAATACAATAATGTAAATTAACTATATTTCAATCAAAAATAAAACACTGTGCAAGAAGTCCTAGTCAGGGCAGTTAGGCAAGAAAAATAAGTGAAAGGCATTTAATTGCTAAAGAAGAGGTAAAAGGATCTCTATTTACATATGACATGATCTTATACATACAAAAAACCCTAACGAATCCATATACATACACACATAAAACTATAAGAGGTAAAAACAAGTTCAAGAAGGCTGCAGGAATAGGAGCAATAGGCAAAAATAATTTTATTTCTATACAATAGGGATCAGAAATCAGAAAATGAAATTAAGAAAACAATTTCATTTATAGCATCAAAAAGAATATAATACCTATACAAAAGAAGTCAAGACTTGCACATAAACTATGAAACATCGTTGAAAGAAATTTAAAAGACTTAAACAATTGGGAAGACATCCTGTGTTCAAATACTGGAAGCCCTAATATAGAGATGGCAATACTTTCCAAAGTATGGATTTAATGCAATCTCTTTCAAAATCCCTTTTCATACTGTTCATGGGGTTCTCTAGGCAAGAATACTGAAGTGGTTTGCCATTCCCTTCTCCAGTGGACCACGTTTTGTCAGAACTCTCCACCATGACCCGTCCATCTTGGGTGGCCCTACATGGCATGGTGCATAGTTTCATTGAATTAGACAAGGCTGTGGTCCATGTGATCAGATTGGTTAGTTTTCTGTGATTGTGGTTTTCAGTCTGTCTGTCCTCTGATGGAGAAGGATAAGAGGCTTATGGAAGCTTCCTGATGGGAGAGACTGACTGAGAGGGATACTGGGTCTTGTTCTGATGGCCCCCATGCTCAGTAAATCTTTAATCCAATTTTCTGTTGATAGGTGGGGCTGTGTTCCCTCCCTGTTATTTACCTGGGGCCAAACTATGGTGGAGGTAAAGAAGATAATGGCAACCTCCTTCAAAAGGTCCCATGCACATACTGCTACACTCAGTGCCCCCAACAAAGCAGGAGGCCATCAACAACCCACACCTCCACCAGAGACAGTGAAGAAGAACTAAAGAGCCTCTTGATGAAAGTCAAAGAGGAGAATGAAAAAGTTGGCTTAAAATTCAGCATTCAGAAAACTAAGATCATGGCATCCAGTCCTATCACTTCATGGCAAATAGATGGGGAAACAGTGGAAACAGTGACAGACTTTATTTTGGGGGGCTCCAAAATCATTGCAGATGGTGACTGCAGCCATGTAATTAAAAGACACTTGCTCCTTGGAAGAAAAGCTATGAGCAATCTAGACAGCATATTAAAAACCAGAGACATTACTTTGCCAACAAAGGTCCATCTAGTCAAAGCTATGGTTTTTCTAGTAGTCATGTATGGATGTGAGAGTTGCACTATAAAGAAAGCTGAGTGCAGAAGAATTGATGCTTTTGAACTGTGGTGTTGGAGAAGACCTTTGAGAGTCCCCTGGACTGCAAGGAGATCCAACCAGTCCATCCTAAAGGAAATCAGTCCTGAATATTCATTGGAAGGACTGATGCTAAAGCTGAAACTCCAATACTTTGGCAACTTGATGCTAAGAACTGACTCATTGAAAAAGACCCTAACGCTGGGAAACATTGAGGACAACAGGAGAAGGGAACAACAGAGGATGAGATGGTTGGATGGCATTACTGACTCAATGGACATGAGTTTGAGTAAACTCTGGGAGTTAGTGACAAGACAGGGAGGCTTGGTGTGCTGCAGTCCATGGGGTTGCAAAGAGTCAGACACGACTGAACGACTGAACTGACTGACTGACTTTCAAGATCCCAACTAACGTTGCAGAAATTGATAAATGCCAGGGACTCAAAATAGATTAAACAATTTTTAAAAAGAAGAATAAATTTGGAGGATTCACAGCTCCCAATTTCAAAATTTACTACAAACCTACCTGAATCAAGGTACATAGAGGTCAGTGGAATTGAATCAAGAGTTGAATCAAGAGTCAAGAAATAAACTCATAAATTTATAATTGATTGATTTCTATAGAGGTACCATGATATTTCGGTGGGGAAAGAACCTACATATCCACAATACCACCAACAAAATCAAGAAATTAACATAGATTAATTACTACTACATAATCCTCCGACCCCATTAAATTTTTCTAAGTGTCCCAATAATATCATAAGTATAAGCACATGCACACACACACATACATGCACACACATATACATTCACAGGACCCAGTCCAGAATTATACAGTGTATTTACTTCTCATGTCTTTTTAGTCTCCTTCAATCTTGAACAGTTCCTTGGTCTTTTCACTTTATGATCATGGACACTTTTGAAGATTACAGGCCACTTGTTTTATAGAATGTCACTCTTACATTTTAATATAGCTGTAACTTATAATTCATAGACTGTTATATAAACAGATCCTTCCAGATTAGCGCTATCCAATACAGTAGGCACTAGGCGTATGTGGTTATTGAGCATTTGGAGTAATCTAAACTGAAATACACGGCAAGTGTGAAATATATACCCAATTTTAGGCTGTGAGACATTTCATTTATAGATTTTTATATTTATATGTTGAAATAATAGCAATACTTTGGATATACTGAGTTAAAATATATTATTAAAATTAATTACACCTATTTCTTTTTAATGTGGCTTTTTAAAATGTGACTACTGGAGACTACTGGAAATTATACAAGTAGTTCACATTATATTTTTTTTCAAATCTATTTTTTAATTGAAGGATAATTGCTTTACAGAATTGTTTTGTTTTCTGTCAAACCTCAACACGAACCTCAACATTATATTTCTATCGGACGGTGTCATTCTAGAAGATTCTGGGTTAGAAATGGGGAACAAAGAGGTTAAAAGATTCAGGACAACCTATATGACCCCCTTAGAGCAAGGACAGTAAATATAAATCCTAGCATAGCTCTAAAACCCTGCTAGTTAAAGGAACCAGACCATTCAACTGGACACCATAAAAGAGACATAAAGGAATATAGCAGCTAAGAATAAGAATACATTGTTTCGGTGAACTGATTTTATCTTACCAGGATGTCTGTATGGCATTTCACTTTCTAATCCTGCTCTAAAGCCATACATGCCTTAAGAGAGGTGGTCAAAAACTCATACTGCTCTTGTTTAGTTTCTCTCTGGACCACTTCTTTGCTTGCCTCTTTACTTCACTTATTCAACCTGAATCCTTTGGCCTGAAGTAAAAACTCCAGGGATTATAGATCTCATCTTTTTTCTCTTGTCTCAATATCAGCCTCTAGAAATTTGCTCTTTCCTCAAATATGAAGCGTCTCTGGATTAAGAGAAATAAGCATTTAGTAAATTTTGTCATTACTGACCTGCATTTCATATTTCAGAGTCATGTGGAAGCACCAGGATCCCATTCCTACCACTGAAATTAAAACAAAAAAACAAACAAAAAAAAACAATTAGCATGAAATTCTTTGTAGGGGGCCAGAGTGATTTGAAAAAACAATAAGACATTTTAAAAGCACTGAGTTTTAAGAACAAATTTGTGAAATTGTGGCAAGATATACCAGACCCTGCCTAAGCTCTATCTATAATTGATGAAATTTTGGAACAGAAAAAAAAAAAGCATAAATTCTCGTAAATTCCCTCCACTAAGTGATTTACTAGATTAATCAATATTCTCCATTTTTTTGCATAAAATGTATTATGGATGCTAGGGGTAAGCTTTAATGCTCAGAGCTGGCTAGCTACTCTTCAGTACTTCTTTGTGTTTCTAATCCAAATAGTTGAAGTATATGCTTAATAAGAACCAATCAGTTATGTTTGTTTGTTCCCAAAGTTGTTAATGCCACTGCATTTAGTTAACAGAAATATGACTGCAAAAAGACAGCTACTGTTTCTATAAAAACTACTTAAAATATTTCAAGAAATGTTTAAAACACACTTAATAAAATTGAGTTGCTAATAAAAATTGCTCTTGATATCTGTATATATATGTTACAAATTAGGGAAAATTCTGTATTCATGTCTTGAAGTTCTTTCCAAGTGCTTCTATTTTAAATAAATCGTTTTTATTCTAAGGTTTAAAATTTTCTGTTTGTTTTTCAATGCAAAAAAGACTAATCAGAACTATAATTAGGGTACTATATTCAAAGGCCATGCTCTGCATCAAATCATTGTCAAAGATTATACCACTATGCTTCAATTAAAATAAAACTTAAAGATGGCTATATATATTTTTCAATAATTATAGCTTTGACTCTTTAAAAATTAACAGAATAAATATCACTCCCAATCACATCTGATAATACAGCTTCTACTGTGATGAAGCTCAGTTCAATAAGCCTTTATTGAGTACTTCCTATTTGCCAAATTTAACTACAGATGCTGAGGTACAAAGATAAGATCCAGTCATTGGCCTTTATGAAGCATACAGACTAATCGAAGAGACAGGCCAATAAACAGAAGATACCAGTACATGGAGAAACGGGGAGAAAAAAAAAGATATGCATAGAGTGAACTTCCTTGGTGGTTCTGCTAGTAAAGAACCCGCCTCTTGATGCAGGAGACATGGATTTGATCCCTGGGTAGGGAAGATCCCCTTAAGATAGAAAAGGCAACCTGCTCCAGTATTCTTGCCTGGAAAATTTCACTGACAGAGGAGCTACAGTCCATGGGAGTGGACATGACCGAGAGCGCACGCATGCACATGCACACACACACTACACACACACTACCATAGAAGCACAGCCCTTGGGAAGAGTTGGACACGACTGAGAGCAACACACACACAGACAGACACACACACACACACACACTACAGACACACACACACACTACACACTACCATAGGAGCACGGTCCTTGGGAAGAGTTGGACACGACTGAGAGCAACAAACACACACACACACACACACACACACACACACACTACACACTACCATAGAAGCACAGTCCTTGGGAAGAGTTGGACATGACTGAGAACAACACACACGCTACACACTACCGTAGAAACACGGTCCTTGGGAAGAGTTGGACATGACTGAGAGCAACACACACACATACAGACACACACACACACACACACACTACACACTACCATAGGAGCACGGTCCTTGGGAAGAGTTGGACACGACTGAGAGCAACACACATACACATACACACACACACTACACACTACCATAGGAGCACGGTCCTTGGGAATAGTTGGACATGACTGAGAGCAACACACACACGACACTACTGTAGAAGCACGGTCCTTGGGAAGAGTTGGACACAACTGAGAGCAACACACACACTACACTACTGTAGAAGCACGGTCCTTGGGAAGAGTTGGACACAACTGAGAGCAACACACATACACACACACACTACACACTACCATAGGAGCACGGTCCTTGGGAATAGCTGGACATGACTGAGAGCAACACACACACACACACACACACTACACACTGCCATAGGAGCACAGTCCTTGGGAAGAGTCGGACATGACTGAGAGCAATACACACACTACACACTGCCATAGGAGCACAGTCCTTGGGAAGAGTTGGACACGACTGAGAGTAACACACACACACACACACACACACACACACTCTACCATAGGAGCACAGAAGATGAGACTTACGAAGGAAGCCAGAGAAGGCAAGAATGATGCCAGAGGAGTCTGTCTCAAGGATATAACAGTTAGCCCAACAAACACAGTAAATGTGGATGTTATCAAATCATTTGAACAAAGCCATGAGAGAAAGATTTCAAACCCTTTGTTACTCTTGGTTAAAAAAAAATCAGTACTGATATTATCACATTTTTTTAGTGCTCAAAAGAAGATGAGAGAAGTAAAGAGTTACTGAACTCATCTTACTAAGGAAATGAGGAAGTGGGATGGTGGCTGTCCTTTTTCAAAGGAGAAACCAGAAAATTAGATAAATTAATGGCAGGAGAAAAAAACCAAACCTTGTGAGCTATTTAAACTCATACAATATATTATAAAGTAAAAAGATAAAAATGAGGTGAATGACTGTTTATCCTGAAAGGCAGACTGGCCACTTAATCTATGTCTCACTCAAGGGCTGTTTTTATCCAAACGTTTCCAAATATTCTCTTGTCACTGTTTACTATATCACATTAAAGCCTGATCTTTTAAAAAACTGCTACAGTTTATTCCCTTTCGAAACTCCATTTAGAGTGCAAAGAAATAGAATATCACCTTTCTCCTTACAATATTTTGTATTTTGCCACTATAAAGCAAACCACCAATTTTTGCTAAAATGTATTGGCTTTATTGAGATGCAATTCACATGTGTGTGTGCATGCTCAGTCATGTCTGACTCTTTGCAACCCCATGGACTATAGTCCGCCAGGCCCCTCTGCCCATGGGTCTCTCCAGGCAAGAGATCTTTCTACTGATCTCTACTCCACTGATCTCTCTACTGTCTACAGTTTTGCCTTTTCCAAACTGTCATACAGTTGGACTCATACAGTAAGTAGCCTTTTCAGACTGGCTTTTCACTTAGTAATATGCATTTATGGTTCTTCCATGGCTGTCCATGGCCTTATTTATATAGCACAGTTCTTTCTAGCGCTGAATAATATTCCATTGTCTGGAGGTCCCGCAGTTTATTTCTCCATTCACCTATTAAAGGGCAGATTAGCTCCTTTCAGGTATGGCTTTATGAATAAACCTGCTATCTGTGTGCAGGTTTCTGTGTAAACAACAGTTTTCATCTCTATCGGGTAAATGCCAGGGAAAATTCGATTATATGGTGAGAGTATTTCTTGTGAGAAACTGCCAAACTGCTTCAAAGTGGCTGTGCCATTCTGCATCCCTACCAGCAATGAATGAAAGTTCCCGTTGCTTCAAAACCTCAGTTCCTTTTCAACAAATATTTACTGGGCACTTAATGTTCCATGGATCACAGCCTTATCTAACTCAGTGAAACTAGGTGCCATGCTGGTAGGGCCAGCCAAAATGAATGGGTCACGGTGGAGAGTTCTGACAAAACGTGGGCCACTGGAGAAGGGAATGGCAAACCACTTCAGTATTCTTGCCTTGAGAACCCCATGAACAGCATCAAAAGGCAAAAAGATAGGACACTGAAAAATGAACTTCCCAGGTCGGTAGGTGCCCAATATGCTCCTGGAGATCAGTGGAGAAATAACTCCAGAAAAAATAAAGAGATGGAGCCAAAGTGAAAACAACACCCAGATGTGGATGTGACTGGTAATGGAAGTAAAGTCCAATGTTGTAAAGAACAATATTGTATAGGAACCTGGAATGTTAGGTCCATGAGTCAAGGTAAATTGGAAGTGGTCAAAAAGGAGATGGCAAGAGTGAACATTGATATTTTAGGAATCAATGAACTAAAATGGACCAGAATGGGCATATTTAATTCAGATGACCATTATATTTACTACTGTAGGCAAGAATCCCTTAGAAGAAATGGAGTAGCCCTCATAGTCAACAAAACAGTCCGAAATGCAGTTCTTGGGTGCAATCTCAAAAATAACAGAATGATCTCTGTTTGTTTCCAAGGCAAACCATTCAATATCACAGTAATCCAAGTGTATGCCCCAACCACTAATGCCAAAGAAGCTGACGTGGAACAGTTCTACAAGACCTTCCAGAACACCAAAAAAGATATCCTGACATAAGGGGGCTGGAATGCAAAAGTAGGAAGTCAAGAGGTACCTGGAATAACAGGCAAGTTTAGCCTTGGAGTACAAAAGGAAGCAGGGCAAAGGCTAACAGATTTTTGCCAAGAGAACACACTGGTCATAGCAAACACCCTTTCTCAACAACACAAGAGACAACTCTACATATAGACATCACCAGATGGACAATACCAAAATCAGACATCTTGGAGTGCAAAATCAGTGGGTCTTAGGAAGCATCACTACGACCAAAGCTAGTAGAGGAGATGTGAATACCAGACCACCTTACCTGCCTCCTGAGAAATCTGTATGCAGGTCAAGAAGCAACAATTAGAACAGGACATGGAACAATGGACTGGTTCCAAACTGGGAAAGGAGTAGCACATCAAGGCTGTATATTGTCACCCTGCTTATTTAACTTATATGCAGAGTACATCATGTGAAATGCCAGGGCTAGATGAAGCACAAGTTGGAATCAAGATTGCCAGGAGAAATATCAATAACTTCATATATGCAGATGACACCACCCTTATGGCAGAAAATGAAGAGGAACTAAAGAGCCTCTTGATGAAAGTAAAAGCGGAGAGTAAAAAAGTTGGCTTAAATCTCAGAAAATTCAGAAAACTAAGATCATGGCATCTGGCCCTAGCACTTCATGGCAAATAGATGGGGAAACAGTTGAAACAATGACAGACTTTCTTTTCTTGGGCTCCAAAATCACTGAAGATGGTGACTGCAACCATGAAATTAAAAGACATTTGCTCCTTGGAAGAAAAGTTATGACCAACCTAGAGACCATACGAAAAAGCAGAGACATTACTTTGCCAACACAGGTCCATCCAGTCAAAGCTATGGTTTTTCCAATAGTCATGTATGGATGTGAGAGTTGGAACATTAAGAAAGCTGAGAGCTGAAGAACTGATTTTGAACTGTGGTGTTGGAGAAGACTCTTGAGAGTCCCTTGCAAGGAGATCAAACCAGTCAATCCTAAAGGAAATCAACCCTGAATATTCACTGAAAGGACGGATGCTGAAGCTGAAGCTCCATACGTTGGCCACCTGATGGGAAGAACTGACTCACTGGAAAAGACCCTAATGCTGGGAAAGATTGAAGGCAGGCGGAGAAGGGGACAAGAGGATGAGATGGCTGGATGGCACCACTGACTCAATGGACATGAGTTTCAGCAAGCTCTGGCAGTTGGTGATGGACAGGGAAAGCCTGGCATATTGCAGCCCATGGGGTCACAAAGGGTCGGACATGAATGAGCGACTGAACTCAATTAAACTGAACTACCAACATTCAATGGCAGTTGTAGCTCAGTTAGTAAAGAAATCTGCCTGCAGTGCAGGAGACCTGGGTTCGATCCCTGGGTTGGGAAGATCCCCTGGAGAAGGAGATGGCAACCCACTCCAGTATCCTTGCCTGGAAAATCTCATGGACAGAGCAGCCTGGTGGGCTGCAGTCCATGGGGTCACAAAGAGTTGGGCACGACTGAGCAACTAACACTTACCAACATACCAAGCATTTCCATTGGGATAAAGGAGTGAATAAGAGATATATGTTTCCTGTCCTAAGAACTGTTAGGAAGCCACTAAAAATATGAGAGAGGCCATTTCAAAGCTAAGGGAGTCTACGCAGGGGGTTACTACCTTGTCTAGTGAGTCAGAAGAGGGATACCAGGGGAAGTAACACATGGAGTTAAATAGGTGAAAAGAACTTTTTAAAATGAGATCATTCTATGTAGAAGGATCATTCAACATAAAGGAATGACAATGCACTTAAAGAAGTAAAAGAGCTTGGCTTCAACTATAAACATTGTTGCATCAAGTGAGAAGATTGCCATGATTTGCAGGCAGTAAACTGAGAAGAGCTTTTAAAGTCATGCTATGATTTGAACTTCATTCTAAACACAAAGTTGTTGAAAAACTACATTCACATACATGAATACATAAGTACACACAGATTAACAGGACTAACTTTTGTATTAAAAAAATATCACTGTGGTTACAAGGCAGGAAAATGTTTACAGGAGTAGTTTCCTAACTTTGATAGCAAAAAAAATTGTTTAGGAACTCCATATATGTGTATTTATTTATAAATTGTATACACACTGCTATGTTAAGATACTCAGTTCAGTTCAGTTGCTCAGTCGTGTCCAACTCTTTGCAACCCCATGAATCGCAGCACGCCAGGCCTCCCTGTCCATCACCATCTCCCAGAGTTCACTCAGACTCACGTCCATCAAGTCAATGATGCCATCCAGCCATCTCATCCTCTGTCATCCCCTTCTCCTCCTGCCCCTAATCCCTCCCAGCATCAGAGTCTTTTCCAATGAGTCGCCTCTTCGCATGAGGTGGCCAAAGTACTGGAGTTTCAGCTTTAGCATCATTCCTTCCAAAGAAATCCCAGGGCTGATCTCCTTCAGAATGGACTGGTTGGATCTCCTTGCAGTTCAAGGGACTCTCAAGAGTCTTCTCCAACACCACAGTTCAAAAGCATCAATTCTTCGGCGCTCAGCTTTCTTCACAGTCCAACTCTCACATCCATACATGACCACTGGAAAAACCATAGCCTTGACTAGACGGACCTTAGTCGGCAAAGTAATGTCTCTGTGGTGGACCTTAGTTGGCAAAGTAATGTCTCTGCTTTTGAATATGCTATCTAGCTGGGTCATAACTTTCCTTCCAAGGAGTAAGCATCTTTTAATTTCATGGCTGCAGTCACCATCTGCAGTGATTTTGGAGCCCAGAAAAATAAAGTCTGACACTGTTTCCAGTTTCCCCATCTATTTCCCATGAAGTGATGGGACTGGATCCCATGATCTTCGTTTTCTGAATGTTGAGCTTTAAGCCAACTTTTTCACTCTCCTCTTTCACTTTCATCAAGAGGCTTTTTAGTTCCTCTTCACTTTCTGCCATAAGGGTGGTGTCATCTGCATATCTGAGGTTATTGACATTTCTCCCGGCAATCTTGATACCAGCTTGTGTTTCTTCCAGTCCAGCATTTCTCATGATGTATTCTGCATATAAGTTAAATAAGCAGGGTGACAATATACAGCCTTGACGTACTCCTTTTCCTATTTGAAACCAGTCTGTTGTTCCATGTCCAGTTCTAACTGTTGCTTCCTGACCTGCACACAGATTTCTCAAGAGGCAGGTCAGGCGGTCTGGTATTCCCACATCTTTCAGAATTTTCCACAGTTTATGTGATCCACACAGTCAAAGGCTTTGGCATAGTCAATAAAGCCATAAGATCTATTTTATTGGTTATGCTCTTTAGGTCTTCCAGATATTGGTTGATATATTTTGTTCACCCCATTTGTCTTGTACCTAATTGCGGCATATTAAAATCTTCTGTTATTCTATTTAACTAGACCATATAATGTCCATACACTATTCTTCAGTCCTTATCCTATCATTGTTTTAATCTTAGATTTATAGTTAAATGTATTAAAAGTTCATTATCAGACATTTGCCCAAGTCTGCCTAGTTTTCTCCTAGTTGAATGAACATAATTCTCCAGACAATGCAGTCAGTAGAGCTTTCTGTACTGAAGGTGATGTTCTATGTCTGCACTGCCCAACGTGGCAGCCATAAGCCACATTTGGGTACTGAGCACTTGAAACATGGCTAATGTGATGGAGGAACTGAAATTTACATTTTATTTAACTTTCATTTATTTAAATTTAAACTGCCACATGTGGCTAGCAGCTACTAAATTAGACAGAGCAATACTCATGGATTCATCTGGAAGGAGTCACGTGTGTAGTTTTCAATGAGTACTTGTATGTTTAAAACTGTTTTTCCACAACCTGGATATCTGAAAAACAATTTGGTTAGAATATAAAATCCTTGGTTTGCCCTAAAAATGCAGTCACACTGATGCTTTTCTTTTTTATGTTGCTGAGGTCTAGTGCCAGCCTAATTTTCTTGCCCTTATGAGTAATCTGGTCTTTTTCCCTAGAGCTGTGAGAATTATTTTTTTTTTTTCATTTTTAAAATCCAGTAATTTTACTAGTCTTTTTCAGAGTGACCATTCCGAGTCAGTTTTACAATACAAAAATGCACCTTTCAAAATCTAGAGTCAGGTCTTCTTCCATTTTCAAAAAGTCATTTTTCTAATTAATTTTAAAACTATAGTTTTAAATATAAGATCTGTATCATTGTTTTATTTTCCTTTTTCAGGAACTTTAATTACAATTATATTGAATCTTCTTTGCCTGTCTTCCATTTCAATCACTTTTTCTCTCACTCTTTATTTCTTTATCTCATTTTCATTCTCTTGCTGTGTGTCTCTTTCTTTTTCCTTTCTTAAACAGTCTTTATTAAATACTCAACACATTGTAATTCAGGATTCATTTCTTTCCTAAGTTTAATCAATTTAATTTTATTTCTTTTGGGAGGAGAGGAAGCTATTTCTGTTAATATTTTTTAATTAATTTTTATTGGTGTTATTAGTTTTTAAATTTTTATCTATTTTTTGGTTTGAGGCTAATTCAGTTAGGAATATTGTGCTGCAGTTTCTTTCTGCTTTATAATTAGTACGGCACCCCACTCCGGTACTCTTGCCTGGAAAATCCCATGGACGGAGGAGCCTAGTAGACTGCAGTCCATGGGGTCGCTGAGAGTTGGACACGACTGAGCGACTTTCCTTTCACTTTTCACTTTCATGCATTGGAGAAGGAAATGGGAACCCATTCCAGTGTTCTTGCCTGGAGAATCCCAGGGGCGGCGGAGCCTGGTGGGCTGCCGTCTATGGGGTCGCACAGAGTCGGACACAACTGAAGTGACTTAGCAGCAGCAGCAGCAGCAGCAGTGGGAAAAGAATAACCACGAATCAAAAGATATTGATTCTCATTTCCTGTTTTCTTATTACAGTAACTGCATAGATGCAGACTGACTTTGGTGGGGTCTATTTTGTGGAAAGAGTGAAGGTTTGGGGTGGCTTAAAAGATTCCTAGTTTGAGACTGCCCCCTTCTGAATAAAGAAGGTTACATTCCCTTTCCATATATATTTGTTTGTTTTGGGGGCAGGGGGGGAGGGCCAAGCAGGGAGAAGGGTCTACTATATTTTAGCTGTTTTGTTTCAGTAGGATCTTAATTCCTGCCTCTAACTTCATTCTTTTCCAACACATCTCCAAAGGCTATCTTCCCTCTTTCTAGTTACTTCTTTCCCAGAAGCAATACCTTTTCAAAACTGCCACATGAGACCTTGCATACTTTCAAGTCTTTTACTGTGTACTTGCCACTACTATGATTTACCAGGTCTTAGAATGTTTTCAGAAGTTTTGCATTTATCATGAAGCTTTCCCTTTCTCTTGGTGTTTTGTCAGATTAAGTCCTCAACTCTTCTCTCCTCTTTTCCACATAGTTTTTCAAACCTCCCAAAGTCTAAAACATTAAAGACAGTTCTGTTAGAATTTGATATTTATTTCTTGTTTAAAAATTATTTGAAGCTCATAGTATTCTTTGGCACCCCACTCCAGTACTCTTGCCTGGAAAATCCCATGGGCAGAGGAGCCTGGTAGGCTGCAGTCCATGGGGTCACGGAGTGTCAGACACAACTGAGTGACTTCACTTTCACTTTTCAATTTCACGTATTGGAGAAGGAAATGGCAACCCACTCTAGTGTTCTTGCCTGGAGAATCACAGGGATGGGGGAGCCTGGTAGGCTGCTGTCTATGGGGTCGCACAGAGTTGGACATGACTGAAGTGACTTAGCAGTAGGAAGACTGAAAGTGTGAGCTGCTGCTGCTGCTAAGTCACTTCTTTAGTCATGTCTGACTCCGTGCGACCCCATAGATGGCAGCCCACCAGGCTCTGCCGTCCCTGGGATTCTCCAGGGAAGAACACTGGAATGGGTTGCCATTTCCTTCTCCAATGCGTGAAAGTGAAGTCACTGAGTCATGTCCAACTCTCAGCGACCCCAAGGACTGCAGCCTACCAGGCTCCTCTGTCCATGGGATTTTCCAGGCAAGAGTACTGGAGTAGGGTGCCATTGCCTTCTCCGAAAGTGTGAGCTAAGAGTGGCTTATTTACTTTCCTTCTTAATCTGTATAGTTGTCTACAAGGATGAGAGGACAAATTCTGAGAAGGTCAGTATTATTCTAGGGCAACTTGGAAGTCCCTCAAATCTTTTTATTCTGTTATTACCGATTGTGATTTGTCAGTATTTTACAAACATTCTTAAAACACCCCAGGAAATAAAGCAAAGGGTTAAGTTTGTGAATAAGTCTTCCTACTGAAGATCAATCAAGTAACTTTCTCAAAACACCACATATATGAGATACAAAAATTAAACTCTCTCATCAGTTCAGTTCAGTTGCTCAGTTGTGTCCACTCTTTGTGACCCCATGGACTGCAGCACACCAGGATTCCCTGTCCATCACCAACTCCAGGAGTTTACCCAAATTCATGTCCATTGAGTTGATGATGCCATCCAACTGTCTCATCCTCTGTCATCCCCTTCTCCCACCTTCAATCTTTCCCAGCATCAGGGTCTTTTCCAATGAGTCAGTTCTTCTCATGAGGTGGCCAAAGTATTGGAATTTCAGCTTCAGCATCAGTCCTTCCAGTGAAAAGTCAGGACTGATTTCCTTTAGGATGGACTGGTTGGATCTTCTTGCAGTCCAAGGGACTCTCAAGAGTCTTCTCCCAACACCACAATTCAAAAGCATCGATTCTTCGGCTCTCAGCTTTCTTTAAAGTCCATCTCTCACATCCATACATGACTATTGGAAAAACTCTCTCATACACAGTGACAAATATAATTATATAGAATCAGATATGATACACTATATCTTACAGTTTTGTGGTAATTAGATAAATATTATTGTGTAAATAACATCCACCTTGAATTAAAACAAAAGAAACTGTTTAGCTTAGAAAGTTATATAAAAAACAGACTAGAACCTACTTTCTTTGCTAGTTTTGTTTTTATGATGATAATGCAACAACATGAAAGAATGATTTTCCCATCTTAGACTCTGATAAAGTTGACTTATCTTCCATGTCACATTTATTGAGGACCACTAACTTGCCAGACAATCAGTATACAAATATAATTAAGATGCAGTCCCTGTCTCATAGACAAGTAGAAGAACAGCAATAAGCTGTAAAAAGTTAGATACAATAGAATAGTCTTTAGAAAAAGTTTTATAACTCTAGCAGGGTGAGCAGGGAGGAAGACGGGAATAAAATCAGGCAGGAGTACAAACGGAGCATTAACTCTGTAAGTTTATTTCTTTAAAAAGGAAAAAGTAAAATCTGAAACAAATATTGCAAAATATTAAGATCTGACAAAGCAGGATGGTAGGATACATAGGTATATTTGCTATATTATCCTTGTTCTTTTCTGGATGCTTGAAATATCTTGTCATTTTTTTTTTAATTTACTCAAAATATAGTTCAAATACTGGCAAGATTTGTGTAATTTAATTCAGAACTTTCAGAATATCCTCAGGTTGTATAATAAACAACACAAAATCAAGAAACAATTTTAGGAATGAATAAGAAAAACCGACTGTCTGAATACTGTACATTTTTTTACATCATTCTTAGATGAAGTGTTGTACATACCTGTGAGTGCTAAATAGGAAGCAGTGTACCGCTTTTCCAGTCCACTTCTAACACTCTGCATCGCACCAAAAATTGGAGGTAAAATCATAATCAGGTTACTCACTGTATTCCCTATAGGAAAAGAAAAGCACAAGAAGATAATGAGATTAATCAATATTAATTTAAATTAAAAGGAGGTGGCTCAGTGCTACAGATTTTGCCTGCCAATGCAGAAGACGCAAGAGACATGGGTTCGGTCCCTCGGTTGGGAAGATCCTCTGGAGAAGGAAATGGCAAGTCACTGCAGTACCCTTGTTTAGAAACTCCCAGGGGCAGAGGAGCCCGGTGGGCTACAGTCGGTGGGGTCACAAAGAGCTGGACACCACTGAGTGAGCAAGCACAGACATGCACTTAAAGATACACAGTTAGCCTTTAGCAAAAATAAAGCAGGTGACTTCTTAGAAAGATGATGGAGAGATACTTAAAAGGTGCTAAAGGAAAATAATTTTCTCAACAAAAAATTCTTACAGAAATTGAAGCAAAATAAAGATACTTTCAAACAAATGAAACTAAGAAATTTTCAACCAGAACATCCACTAGAGGATCTAAATTCTCAAGGTAAAAAGCAAAAGTACCTCAGAATAAACCTCAAAGATAACAGCAAAAATTGAGTTGGAAAAAGCAGCTTATACCAATGCTTCTGAAAGAGTGCTCCATTTGCCTTTATAAAAAAAAACATTTTACTTGTTTAGATTTCATCATTCATCTTCATGAAGTTTCTTCAAGGATTTATAGGTACTGTATTCCTTGACTTCCTAAGTGCTTGAGAATATTGTCTTTTGCCTTTATACTCAAAAGATAACTTAGTTATAAACTTTTGGGGTCTTTTTTTCAAAAGTTGGAAGTACTATTATACTGTCTTCCAGACTGAATATTACTATGAAGAAGTTTAAAGCTAGTCTGAATTTTTTCTATGTGACTTCCTTTTTTGTCTGTACTCCTGATGAATTCTTTCTTTCTACTTGACTGTGTATTTGAGTACAACTGGGCATCCAGTATTCTTGCCTTGAGAACCCCATGAACAGTATGAAAAGGCAAAACGATAGGATACTGAAAGAGGAGTTCCCCAGGTCAGTAGGTGCCCAATATGCTACTGGAGATCAGTGGAGAAATAACTCCAGAAAGAATGAAGGGATGGAGCCAAAGCAAAAACAATACCCAGCTGTGGATGTGACTGGTGATAGAAGCAAGATCCGATGCTGTAAAGAGCAATATTGCACAGGAACCTGGAATGTCAGGTCCATGAATCAAGGCAAATTGGAAGTGGTCAAACAAGAGATGGCAAGAGTGAACGTCGACATTCTAGGAATCAGAGAACTAAAATGGACTGGAATGGGTGAATTTAACTCAGATGACCATTATATCTACTACTGCGGGCAGGAATCCCTCAGAAGAAATGGAGTAGCCATCATGGTCAACAAAAGAGTCCAAAATGCAGTACTTGGATGCAATCTCAAAAATGACAGAATGATCTCTGTTCGTCTCCAAGGCAAACCATTCAATATCACAGTTATCCAAGTCTATGCCCCAACCAGTAACGCTGAAGAAACTGAAGTTGAACGGTTTTATGAAGACCTACAAGACCTTTTAGAACTAACACCCAAAAAAGATGTCCTTTTCATTATAGAGGACTGGAATGCAAAAGTAGGAAGTCAAGAAACACCTGGAGTAACAGGCAAACTTGGCCTTGGAATGCGGAATGAAGCAGGGCAAAGACTAATACAGAGTTTTGCCAACAAAATGCACTGGTCAGAGCAAACACCTTCCAACAACACAAGAGAAGACTCTACACATGGATGGTCAACACCGAAATCAGATTGATTATATTCTTTGCAGCCAAAGATGGAGAAGCTCTATACAGTCAACAAAAACAAGACCAGGAGCTGACTGTGGCTCAGATCATGAACTCCTTACTGCCAAAATCAGACTCAAATTGAAGAAAGTAGGGAAAACCGCTAGACCATTCAGGTATGACCTAAATCAAATCCCTTATGATTATACAGTGGAAGTGAGAAATAGGTTTAAGGGACTAGATCTGATAGATAGAGTGGCTGATGAACTATGGAATGAGGTTCGTGACACTGTACGGGAGACAGGGATCAAGACCATCCCCATGGAAAAGAAATGCAAAAAAGCAAAATGGCTGTCTGGGGAGGCCTTACAAATAGCTGTGAAAAGAAGAGAGGTGAAAAGCAAAGGAGAAAAGGAAAGGTATAAGCATCTGAATGCAGAGTTCCAAAGAATAGCAAGAAGAGATAAGAAAGCCTTCAGCGATCAATGCAAAGAGATAGAGGAAAAGAACAGAATGGGAAAGACTAGAGATCTCTTCAAGAAAATTAGAGATACCAAGGGAACATTTCATGCAAAGATGGGCTCAATAAAGGACAGAAATGGTCTGGACCTAACAGAAGCAGAAGATATTAAGAAGAGATGGCAAGAATACATGGAAGAACTGTACAAAAAAGATCTTCACGACACAGATAATCATGATGGTGTGATCACTAATCTAGAGCCAGACATCCTGGAATGTGAAGTCAAGTGGGCCTTAGGAAGCATCACTATGAACAAAGCTAGTGGAGGTGATGGAATTCCAGTTGAGCTATTTCAAATCCTGAAAGATGATGCTGTGAAAGTGCTGCACTCAATATGCCAGCAAATTTGGAAGACTCAGCAGTGGCCACAGGACTGGAAAAGGTCAGTTTTCATTCCAATTTCAAAGAAAGGCAATGCCAAAGAATGCTCAAACTACTGCACAATTGCACTCATCTCACATGCTAGTAAAGTAATGCTCAAAATTCTCCAAGCCAGGCTTCAGCAATACGTGAACCGTGAACTCCCTGACGTTCAAGTTGGTTTTAGAAAAGGCAGAGGAACCAATTGCCAACATCCGCTGGATCATGGAAAAAGCAAGAGAGTTCCAGAAAAACATCTATTTCTGCTTTATTGACTATGCCAAAGCCTTTGACTGTGTGGATCACAATAAACTGTGGAGAATTCTTCAAGAGATGGGAATACCAGACCACCTAACCTGCCTCTTAAGAAATCTGTATGCAGGTCAGGAAGAAGCAGTTAGAACTGGACATGGAACAAGAGACTGGTTCCAATTAGGAAAAGGAGTACGTCAAGGCTGTACATTGTCACCCTGCTTATTTAACTTATATGCAGAGTACATCATGAGAAATGCTGGACTGGAAGAAACACAAGCTGGTATCAAGATTGCCGGGAGAAATATCAATAACCTCAGATATGCAGATGACACCACCCTTATGGCAGAAAGTGAAGAGGAACTAAAAAGCCTCTTGATGAAAGTGAAAGTGGACAGTGAAAAAGTTGGCCTAAATGTCAACATTCAGAAAACGGAGATCATGGCATCCGGTCCCATCACTTCATGGGAAATAGATGGGGAAACAGTGGAAACAGTGTCAGACTTTATTTTTCTGGGCTCCAAAATCACTGCAGATGGTGAGTGCAGCCATGAAATTAAAAGACGCTTACCCCTTGGAAGAAAAGTTATGACCAACCTAGATAGCATATTCAAAAGCAGAGGCATTACTTTGCCGACTAAGGTCCGTCTAGTCAAGGCTATGGTTTTTCCTGTGGTCATGTATGGATGTGAGAGTTGGACTGTGAAGAAGGCTGAGCGCCGAAGAATTGATGCTTTTGAACTGTGTTGTTGGAGAAGACTCTTGAGAGTCCCTTGAACTGCAAGGAGATCCAACCAGTCCATTCTGAAGGAAATCAGCAGATCAGCAGATTTCTTTGGAAGGAATGATGCTAAAGCTGAAACTCCAGTACTTTGGCCACCTCATGTGAAGAGGTGACTCATTGGAAAAGACTCTGATGCTGGGAGGGACTGGGGGCAGGAGGAGAAGGGGACGACTGAGGATGATATGGCTGGATGGCATCACTGACTTGATGGAGGTGAGTCTGAGTGAACTCTGGGAGTTGGTGATGGACAGGGAGGCCTGACATGCTGCTATTCATGGGGTTGCAAAGAGTTGGACACAACTGAGCGACTGAACCGAACAGGGCATCTAGAGAAGACAGATTTTATACCTACCCTATCTCTATATACAGCTAAGTAAATACAGTATTAAAGACATTGTTGACTCTAGTTAGACTGACAATCTAACTACAGCTGTGGTGCTACAGATATAACTTACAATAACCTCAGCACATGTCATATACCTAGGTACAAATCTAACAAAAGGTGTGCAAGATATAATACTAACAAAACTCCCAGCAGGTTTTCTGGGGACAAATTGATAACCTGATTCTAAACTTTATATGAAAATTTAAAAGGCCAAAAAGAGTCAAGACATCTTGTGTACCAACAAAACTAAAATATTTATACAACTAGATATCAAGGCCTATTAAGAAGAAGATAAAGAAGTAGAACAAATAAGATTCTAAGAACAAACTAACATTTAGCCACTTGATTTATGACAAACACGACCCTGAATACAGTATGAAAAAGACAGTCTTTTCAATAAAGGTAAATGGATCAACTGGATATTTAATCTATGGGAAAAAAAATGAACCTTGACCCCAACCTCACACTTCTTATACAAAAAATAAATTCCAGATGTACTGCAGATCTAAATGTGAAAGGCAGAACAGTATAATTTTTAGAAGAAAACATAGGAGAACATCTCATGACCTTGGAGTAGCGAAGAGTTTTTCAATAGGACACAAAAACAATTAACCACAAAACCAAAAAGATTAAACAGTCAAGAAGCTAAGACTTTAAATAAAGAATAAAAGATTGCTTTTAAAAAGATAATTTAAAAAATAAGAGATATGAAATGACTTTGTAAACAAGAGGATAAATACATACTAGCTAATTTAAATTTACTGAACAAAAAGAATGTTCAAAAACTTATCTCAGGCTGCAAATGTTTGGTTAAAAATGCTATTAGTCTGGGTCCAATCAGGAGAGACAAGTCACAATTATTTGAATAGGAAAAGTTTACTATAAAGAGTCATTAACTATAAGAGGGAATTGTAGTAATGAGAGATATACTAAGTACTAAGTCACTTCAGTCATCCGACTCTTTGCAATGCTATGGAATGTAGCCCACCAGGATCCTCTGTCCATGGGATTCTCTAGGCCAAGAATATTGAAGCGGGTTGCCATGCAGTTCTCCAGGGGATCTTCCTGACCCAGGGATTGAGCCTGTGTTTCTTGCATCAGCAAGCAGGTTCTTTACCACTAGTCCCACCTGAGAAGCCCAAAAGATTGGCTCAGTTCAGTTCAATCACTCAGCTGTGTCCAGCTCTTTGCGACCCCATGGACTACAGCATGCCAGACTTCCCTGTCCATCAGCAACTCCTGGAGCTTTCTCAAATTCATGTCCATTGAGTCAGTGATGCCATTCAACCATCTCATCCTCTATCATTCCCTTTTCCTCCTGCCTTCAATCTTTTCCAGCATCAAGGTCTTCCCTAATGAGTCAGCTCTTTGCATCAGGTGGCCAAAGATTCAGCTTCAGCATCAATCCTTCCAGTGAATATTCAGGATTGATTTTCTTTAGGATTGACTGGTTTGATCTCCTTGCAGTCCAAGGGATGCTTAAGAGTCATCTCCAACACCACAGTTCAAAAGCATCAATTATTCAACACTCAGCTTTCTTTACAGTCCAACTCTCAAATCCATACACAACTACTGGAAAAACCATAGCTTTGACTAGATGGACCTTGGTCAGCAAAGTAATATCTATGCTTTTTAATATGCTGTCTAGGTTGGTTATAGCTTTTCTTCCAAGGAGCAACCGTCTTTTAATTTCATGGCTGCAGTCACCAACTGCAGTGATTTTGGAGCTCCAAAAAAATAAAGTCTGTCACTGTTTCCATTGTTTACCCATCTATTCGCCACAAAGTGATGGGACCAGATGCTGTGATCTGTGCTTTTTGAATGTTGAGTTTTAAACCAGCTTTTTCACTCTCTGCTTTCACTTTCATCAGGAGACTCTTCAGTTGCTCTTCACTTTCTGCTGTAAGGGCAATGCCATCTCCATATCTGAGGTTATTGATATTTCTCCCAACAATCTTGATCCCAGCTTGTGCTTCATCCAGCCCAGGATTCTGCATGATGCACTCTACATGTAAGTTAACATGGTGACAATATACGCCTTAATATACTCCTTTCCCAGTTTGGAACCAGTTTGCTGTTCCATGTCTGGTTCTGCTACTTCTTGACCTGCAATACAAGTTTCTCAGAAGGCAGGTAAGGTGGTCTGGTATTCCCCATCTCTTGAAGAATTTTCCACAGTCTGTTGTGATCCATACAATCAAAGGCTTTAGTGTAGCCAATAAAGCAGAAGTAGATGTTTTTCCACAACTCTCTTCCTTTTTCAATGATTCAATGGACGTTAGCAATCTGACCTCTGGTTCCTCTGCCTTTTCTAAATCTAGCTTGAACATCTGGAGGTTCTTGGTTAACGTACTGTTGAAGCCTAGCTTGGAGAATTTTGAGCATTACTTAACTAGAGTGTGAGATGAATGCAACTGTGCAGCAGTTTGAGCTTTCTTTGACATTGCCTTTCTTTGGGATTGGAATGAAAACGGACCTTTTCCAGTCCTGTGGCCACTGCTGAGTTTTCCAAATTTGCTGGCATATTGAGTGCAGCACTTTCACAGCATCATCTTTTAGGATTTGAAATAGCTCAACTGGAATTCTATCACCTCCACTAGCTTTGTTCATAGTGATGCTTCCTAAGGCCCACTTGACTTCACATTCCAGGATGTCTGGCTCTAGGTGAGTGATCACATTGTAGTTATCTGGGTCATTAAGATCTTTTTTTGTATTGTTCTTCTGTATATTCTTGCCAACTCTTCTTAATATCTTCTGCTTCTGTTAGGTCCATACCATTTCTGTCCTTTATCATGCCTATCTTTTTTCCTTGGTATCTCTAATTATCTTGAAGAGATCTCTAGTCTTTCCCATTCTATTGTTTTCCTCTATTTCTTTGCACTGATCACTTAGGAAGGCCTTCTTATCTCTCCTTGCTATTCTTCAGATGGATATATCTTTCTTTTTCTCCTTTGTCTTTCACTTCTCTTCTTTTCTCAGCTATTTGTAAGGCCTCCTGAGACAACCATTTTGCCTTTTTGCATATCTTCTTCTTGGGGATGGTTCTGATCACAACCTCCTATACAATGTTAGGAACCTCTATCCATAGTTCTTCAGGCACTTTGTCTATCAGATCTAATCCTCTGATTCTGTCACTTCTACTGTATAATAGTAAGGGATTTGATTTCGGTCACACCTAAATGGTCTAGTGGTTTTCCCTCCTTTCCTCAATTTAAGTCTGAATTTTGCATAGGAAACTGGAATGTTAGGGCCATGAATCAAGGTAAATTGGAAGTGGTCAAACAGGAGATGGCAAGAGTAAATATCAAACACCCTTAGGAACTTGTCCTTAATCTGCCCTCTAGGATGCCAGGGAAAAGTGATCACCTGGAGTGGGAAACTAATGGCCACTGGAGCTGCTGACTGCAGTAGTGAATGAGCTGGCACTGGAGAAGCCACGGAAGCTTCAGGATCTGGGCACTGCACGGATGAACACTTACACTGCAAGGGTCAGGCACTTCAGAAGCCACCAAGCCAGCACACCAGAACCAGGAAGGGAAACTCTTCCTCTTGCAATATCTCTCCAGCGCCCTCTACTGACAAAATTTAACATCTGGCTAGTCGGCAAAGGAAACAAATTTAAACAGCACAGGTCCATTTCCACAGAGCACGCAATGAATGATGAATTTAGATCTAAGAGGTAATATACTGATAATTATTATTGATAACAATTATAAAACTATGTTTTTACCGAAACATATGTTTATTATTGCTGGGCCAAACTATGCTTGGTGATGGTTCCCCAAGCACCAAAGTAAGAGAGTTTTAAGATAGTAAAGCAATGTTTTTTTTTTTTTTTCTACAATGTGGTTATCCTGTTTTTATAATTTAAAATTAAAATATTAATAATATAAATAAATGATAGAAAATAAAGACTAAATTTCTTCTACTAAGAGTTTAATTGAGCTTGAGCTGCTTCCAGAAAATTCAATTAAAACAGGGTTTTTCCCCCAGAAATAAAAACAGAGATTCATTCATATACCACACAATAGTGTACTAAAACATTAAAGTAAGAAAAATCTTTTTTTTTCTAGAGGGAATCCTGTTTGGATATGGACAAAAGGGATTTTTTAAACTCTAAAACTATGGTATTTTTATACTCTGAAACACAGTATCTTTGAATTCTCCTCTCAATACAAATTATGGGTGAGGCTGACAACATTTCAGTAATTTCAAAATTTATTAATTGGTAAAGTCATCTTTTAGCAAATGATAAGAAAACTCAAGTATCTAAAGCATAAGAAAGAAGGTCAGGGGAAATAGGAAATGTGCGAAAGAGTTAAGTTTGGAATAATGCTGAACAAAGATGCAGTAGCTTCAGCATGACCGCAGGTGGAGCCTGCAGTGTGCTCAGCAGTCTTAAAACGGCTCCTAAACTGGGCAAAAGACATGAGTCCTGGGACAACAGAGTAGACAATTTAGAGCTCAGCTTTATTTACAATTGTATAACCACCACCCAGAGCTAAGGGTGAAAAAATAGAACCATTAAAACCTGGTGAAGCTGAAAAAGTGATCTATACTGCTTCACTGCCACTGCCAAGGAGCCCTCCCAAGCAGTCAGCAAATGAGCTAGATGAAATCAGGTACCGGTTTGAGCCTGAAAGCAACCTGGTACCTTCCTCAAAGCAAGTTCATTTTGTCAAATATTTTACTGCCTATCCAAGTGTTCAAATAATATTAAAGACTCTCAGAGCTTCAGAGTCTTTGGAGCTGGGAAAGGGGAGATCAACTCATTTAATCTCAATTAAGGAAGGCAACATTCTGTTCATACTTATTACCACTTTCTGTGTGAACTTGGCAATTTATTTATGCTTAAGTCTTAGTTTCTTGACCTATAAAACACAGGAAAATACTATTTAAATAATTAAAATAATGAAAATAAATACAGCCAAATAACACATTATAAAGATTATTTCTGATATGAGAAAGATCCATGGAACATTATGTAGGATCTTCTACAATCTTGCTGTGCTAAAAATTAAGTGCTGCCTGGGAATTGTCTTAGTACTTAACTCAGCTCCAGAACAGTTGTCACAAGGGAGAAAGTCTGTCTTCCAATCCAGACAAGGAAAGTTGAGTACTCTGATTCACCAAGTTTAAAATATACATATATGTATATGTGTGTGTGTGTGTGTGTGTGTGTTACAGGTACTCCTTAGCAGCTTTTTTTTTTTTAAGTCTTTGCTAAATTTGTTACAGTACTGCTTCTGTTTTATGTTTTGGTTTTTTGGCCACAAGGTATATGGGATCTTAGCTCCCTGACCAGGGATAGAACCTGTACCTCCTGCATTGGAAGGTGAAGTCTTAACCACTGGAGCACCAGAAGTCCCTCCTTAGCAGCTTTTAATTAAGACAAATATCAGAATAAAAACAAAAAACCAATACAGGTCTGTCTTACTTTAAAAAGTGATAAACACAAAGCAAGTTCAATTTGACAAACATTCACTAAGAATTTTTTATGGGCAAAGCACTGAATCAGGAGATAGGAAGAAAGGTTAACAACCCTGGTTCCTGTCCTGAGAAAATGTATATATATATATACACACACACACATACATATACATACACACACAATTTAGTAGGAAAGACAAACAGATAAGCAACCAATAACGGAGAACGGCAGGATGAAACAGCACAAACAGTATACAGAGGGAACCCAAGAAGGGCTTCAGTAAGGAGGTAGCACTTGACCTGTCTTGAAACAAGGAAAGGTAAGTATCTATCACTATCAATACAAGAAGCACCTTATTTTCTCTGCAGCACATACAATAGCTTCAAAACATTATTTAATTTATGAAAACTGTTTTTTCACATTATTTTTTAAAAACATCTCAGTTACACTTTCACTTTACTGCATTTAAGTTATAACAAAAATATTTTAAAATTACATATCGTAAAAATGGAAATAATCACATTAAATTCAAGAAGAAGTACATTTTAGATTTGGGAAGAAAGGCCAAAAACATAGGGGTAAAGACATGAGAGAACTGGGGAGCTCCTATCAATTATAGCTCAGGTAAACTCTTGCCTAACAAGACAGAGGTAGTAGGGTGGGAAAGAATAGCAAAAGGAGCACTGGTGGTAGTTTAGTCGGCAAGTTGTGCTCAACTCTTGTGACCCCATGGACTGTCACCCACTATACTCCTCTGTCCATGGGATTTCCCAAACAAAAACACTCGAGTGGGTTGCCATTTCCTTCTGCAGGGGCTCTTCAAACTCAGGGATTGAACCCATGTCCCCTGCACTGCAAGCAGATTTTTTACCACTAAGCCACCGTGAGTGCATACTAAATTGCTTCAGTCTCTCTGACTCTTTGTGACGCTATAGACTATATATAGCCCACCAGGCTGCTCTGTCCATGGGATTCTCCAAGTATGAATACTAGAGTGGGTTGCCGTGTCCTCCTCCAGGGGAATCTTCCCGGCCCAAGGATCAAAACTGTGTCTCTTACGTCTCTTGTATTGGCAGGTGGGTTCTTTACCATTAGCACCACCTGGGAAGCCCACTAAGCCATGAGGGAAGCTCAAAAAGAGGCTTACCTGTATATAATAACTGCTTTCAAGAAGGATCAAAGATGAGAGCCAAACAGTGAGAATTAATAGTTAACAGATAAGCATGGTGGAGAAGAAGAGAGTCAGGAAAACAAGGGAAATAAGACAGTCTTAAACTCATTGGAGAAACATTTGATGAAATCAAGATTTTTTATAATCCCCACTTCCTCTCCATTTTGATTAAAAGTTTCTTTGCAGGGCTCAACTCAATAGAGTCGGTTTTGCCTACCTAATCATCCTACTGAAAATGATCGTTCTCTTCTTACAGCACTTACTGTTCTAATCTCTCATCTGGCACTTAGCATAGACTGTCTTCCACAGATAGCTCTTTTCACTAAATCAGAATACAGATATTTATGTATTATCTCTTTAAGTTAAATTTCTTAAGAGCAGTTGCCTTACATTTACCCATTCATTCAATAGCAAATACTTACTGAGCATCTACTCTGAAAGGCACTGTAAGAGAATACAAAGGAAAACCAGATAGACTGCCCTCACACAGATCAAACTAGTAACAAATTCACAAAATAGTAAAGGTGCTTAAAACCAAAGTGACATTATTTTAGATGCAATTCAATTATGATATAATGGAGCCATTCTTTACCCGCAAATTAATTTAACATTCATTCTTCATGGCTAATTTCACTATAATTTTTCATTTACTTAGAGTTGAAATGCATCTCTTAAAAATCATGAATGTACAAGTCCTATAAAATGCAATTAAAACTTTAGACTAACTTAATTAAAATGCAAGCTACTTATTACTATTAAAATCTCACCAAGGACACCCATCCATATTTTATGATTTATTTTCATTAAATTTTTTACAATGGTATAAAAATTTCCTAAGCTGACTTAAAACATGCAAACAATTGTTTTTAAAATAACTTATTCTCATTTATATTAGGCACAAGGGGAAAAAATGGCTGTTACACTACCTCCAAGTTACTCTGAACAAGACTCAGGGATTTCTTCCACCAAATTTGAGTGATTAGGGTTCTATAACCTTTTTCTTTAACTGCCCTAAAGGAAAGTGATAAAGGCCATATATGATTAGCCCACAGCTAACATCTTACTTAAGGGTGAAAATCTGAAAGCATTTCCTTTGAGATCAAGAACAAGACAAGGATGCCCACTCTCACCATTTTTATTCAACATAGTTTTTAAAGTCCTAACCACAGCAATCAAGACAAGAAAAGGAAATAAAAAGAATCAAAGCTGAAAAAGAAGAAGTAAAACTGTCACTGTTAGCAAATGACATAATACCATACACAAAATCCTAATGACAGCACCAGAAAACTACTGGAATTCATTAATGAATTTGATAAAGTTGTAGGATACAAACTTAATAAATAGAAATTTGTTGCATTTCTATACACTAACAATGAACTACCAGAAAGTTAAATTAAGAAAACAATCTCATTTACAACCAGATCAAAAAGAATAAAATACCTGGGAATAAATCTAACTAAGGAAGAACTGTACTTGGAAAACTATAAGATACTGATGAAAGAAATTAAAGACAACATAGATGGAAAGATACACCATGCTCATGGGTTGGAAGAATTAATATTGTTAAAGTAACCATTCTGCTTAAGGCAATCTACAGATGTAGGGCAACACCCATCAAAATAATAATGGCATCTGTCGCAAAGCTAGAACACATAATTCTAAAATTTGTATGGAAACACAAAAACTCTGAATAGCCAAAACAATCTTCAGAAAGAAGAACAAAGCTGGAACTATCATGCTCCCTGATTTAAACTATATTACAAAGCTACAGTAATCAAGTCAGCATGGTACTAGCACAAAAACAGGCACATAGACCAACGGGACAGAACAGAGCCCAGAAATGAATCCTTACTTATGTAGACAACCCATCTATGACAAGGAGGCAAAACTATATAATGGGGAAAAGACAGCCTCTCAAATGGTATTGGGGAAAACTGGACTGCTATTAATACATGCAAAACAATCAAACCATATAAAAATAAACTCAAAATGGATTAAAGACTTAAATGTAAGATCTGAAACCATAAAACTTCTAGAAAAAATGATAGGCAGCACGCTCTTTACTCTTTGACATTAGTCTTAGCAATATTTTTTGGATGTGTCTCTTCAGGCAAGGATAACAAAAAGAAAAAAAATAAACAAATGGGACAATATCAAACTAAAAAGCTTTTGCACAGTGAAATAAATCATCAACAAAAGAAAGGGGCACCTACCAAATGGAAGAAGATATTAACACACAATATGACTGATAAAGGGTTAACACAAAAAATACGTAAACAGTTCATACAACTCAACATAAGAAACAAACAGGGAATTCCATGGTGGTCCAGTGGTTAAGAATATGCCTTTCAATACAGAGGAAGTGGGTTCAAGCCTTGGTTAGGGAACTAAGATCCTACACACCATAGGGCAACTAAGCCAGTGAGCCACAGCTACTGAGCCCAAGAACTCTGGAGCCTAGCACTGCAAAGAAAGATTCTGCATGCTGCAACAAAGATCTTACATGCCACAACTAACACCAAATGTAGTCAAAAAAATAAATAAAATATTAAAAACCAAAAAACCCATTTAAAAGGTGGAAAGACGACCTGATCAGACATTTATCCAAGGAAAACATACAGATGCCAATAGGCACAGAAAAAGATGCTGAACATCCTTAATCATCAGAGAAGTGCAAATTAAAACCAACAAAAAGGAGATATCACCCCACACCAGCAGAATGGCTACAATTATTAAAAACACACACACACAAAAAAAAAACAAATGTTATCAAGGATGTGGAAAAAAGGTAACCCCCATACACTGTTGGTGGAAATGTAAATCGGTGCAGCCACTGTGGAAAACATTATGGTGGTTCTTCAAAAAACTAAAAATAGAACCCACCTTATGACCCAGCAATTCCACTCCTGGGTATATATCTGAAAAAATGAAACACTAATTCAAAAAGATACAGGCACCCCAGTGTTCATAGAAGCCTTATTTACAACAGAAAAGATATGGAAACAACCTGAGTGTCTATCAACAAATGAATAAAAAGATGTGGGAGTTCTCTGGTGGCTGGTGGTTAAGATTCTTGGCTCTGACTTTTGTAGCCCAGGTTCAGTCTCTGGGTGGAGAACTGAGATCCTGGCAAGCTGAATGATGTGGCCAAAATAAATAAAAGTTAAAAAAAAAAGAAAAAGACGTGAAATACACATATGCTCGCATACACAAAAACACAATGAACTGCTACACAGTAATTAAGAACTGCAATTTTGACATGTGCAACAAGGATGGACTTGGAGGGTACTATGCTAAGTGAAATATGTCAGAGAGAGAAAGACAAATACTATATGATTTCACTTATATGTGGAATCTGAAAAAACAAAACAAATGAATAAACATAACGGAACAAAAACAGACTCATAGATAAAAGAACAGTTGGTTGGCAGAAGGAATAAGGATGGGGCAGGGTGGGGAGTGGATAGGTGAGGGAGATCAAGAGGTCCAAAGTTCCAGTTACAAAATAAATAGGTGACAGGTATGAAATGTACAGTGTGGTGATTATTATAGCCAGTAATTACTTAATATCTTTGTATGGTAACAGATGGTAACTAGATTTATCATTTTGAAATGTCTAGAAGTAATCAAATCACTATGTTGTTCGTATACCAGGAACTAACACAGCATTGTAGATCAATTATAGTTTAAAAATAAATTAATGGAAAAATAAATAAAAATAAATTAATGGAAAAGGTACAAACTTCATTATAAGATGACTGTTCTACAATGTGTGTGCTAAGTTGCTTCAGTCATCTCCAATGCTGTGAGAACCCATGGACTGTAGCCCACCAGGCTCCTCTGTCCATGGGATGCTCCAGGCAAGAATACTGGAGTCGGTTGCCCTGCCCTTCTCCAGGGGATCTTCCCAGCCCAGGGAATCAACCTGAGTCTCTTACGTCTCTTGCGTTGGCAGGCAGGTTCTTTACCACTAGCACGAGATCATATAGGAACATAATATATATATGATAAACATAATTAGCACTGTTGTATGTTATATATGTTGTTAACAGAGTAAATCCAAGCCGCTTTCCAGAATGACTGGAACAAGTATTCTCCTATTAGTAGTATGTAAGGATGAGTGATCACACTATAACCCTAAAACTGAACAATACAATGTCTTATTTAAGAGATGAAAAACTATATATCATTTATTTCTTTGGATTACTGAACTATTTTTGTGTATACATTTTTCTTTTTGTTTATTAATAGTATATTTTATGAAAAGCTTATTCAGGCCATCTAACAACCTTAAGGCTTAATCTCCTCATATGTACATTAGGCATAATACCTATCGTTATGATAAAATGCTGCAAAAATACACTGAGTTGGTACACAACAAATGTTACCTCTTCTCCTAAGATTTTATTTTATAATAAGATATAACAGTTTTATTCTAATAATGTGAAAAAATTTAGAAAAATATACACCTATAATCATTTCTTAGAAAAAACAGTAATAGATTCCTTGGAATCTATATATAATCTTTAAAAAAAAAAGAATAAGAAATGGTTATTCTAATATTTATTGCAAAAATTATAGTTGGTATATCATGGTTAAAGGCTTCCTTGATGATGCATGATAAAGAATCTGCCTGCCAATGCAGAGACACAAGAGACTCGGGTTCAATCCCTGGGTCAGGAAGATCCCCTGGAAAAGGAAATGGCAACCCACTCCAGTCTTCCTGCCTGGGAAATCCCATGATCAGAGGAGCCTGGTGGGCTACAGTCCATGAGGTTACAAAACAGTTGGACTTTGTTACTAAACAACAACAGTATCATGACAAGCAACAATAATTTCATAAACCTGGACACTGTTGGCTTATTTTCTTTGAAAATAGTCTTGTAAATCTGAACAGTTAAAAAGGAAGAAGGAAAAAAAAACATGAAAGCACTCAAAGTCACCACATGAGATTGTTATCCTTGTTGCCAACAATATGAAAGACGTAACCACAGAAACAGATAAAATCATACCAGCAGCAAGTCCACTAAGAACAAGTTAGATAAATACCTGGAGAAGGAAATGGCAACCCACTCCAGTATTCTTGCCTGGAGAATCCCAGGGACAGAGGAGCCTGGTGGGCTGCCGTCTATGGGGTTGCACAGAGTCAGATACAACTGACGCGACAACAGCAGATGCACACACGGGCTGCTTCTGTCAATTTCTCAGACTTTAAGAGTGAACTTTTTAACTTGCATATCATTAGGTCACTCCTTTACCCTATGTATTAGATCCTAAAAGTTCACCCGCACCTCATTGTGTTAAACCAACAACTCTGTGCCTCTTTCTCCGAGAAGGCAATGGCAACCCCACTCCAGTACTCTTGCCTGGAAAATCCCATGGACGGAGGAGCCTGGTAGGCTGCAGTCCATGGGGTCGCACAGAGTCGGACACGACTGAAGCGACTTAGCAGTAGCAGCAGCAGATAAATACCACAGGTTTCACAATAGATTCATTTGAAATCATATCTGGTGAGTTGTAGTTTATAGAAGACTTTCAAATGCAGAAGCAATCACTGGGTAAAAGCATAAAAATTGCTAAACAGCAAGTACTGGTATTTCTTATAAGAACTGGTTCCTGGCCCAATCTATATCATAAAAAACATTATTACTGATCCACTCCTTCTCTAGGGATGGGTGAAGAAAAGGAGTCATGCTACACAACATGAACTTTAATTTCAGAAACTTTAAAATGTAGAAAAAAGAATAATGGCACCAACACATCTACTGCCTAGAGCTGATCGCTGCTCATATTTTGTCTTGAATGCCTCAAGGTTTTTATTTTAATAAAGGGGATAAACTATTAATATTACAGATAAAGTCAAAGTCACCCATCTCTCCAGTTCAATTTCCCTTTACAGACTTCCAGAGGTAATGACTGGTCTTACTTTGGTATGCATTATTGAAATTCATTTTAAAATTATTTTACATGTGTCCATAAACATACAGTTTAGCTTTGTGTTTTTGACATTTACCTAAATAGAATAACTCTGTATATATCATTCCACCAATAGCTTTTGTTTTGCTTTACACAGTTTTTAGTTAGTCCGTTATTTCTGGCTGCGCTGGGTCTTTGCTGCTGACGGGCTTTACTCTACTGTGGTGAGCAGAGGCTGCTCTCCAGTTGCAGCGTGTGGGCTTCTCACTGTAGCGCTCCTCTCGATGCAGAGCACGGGCTCTAGAGCACAGGCTCAGGAGTTGTGTTGCTCTGCTGCATGTGGGATCTTCCTGGATCAGAGGTCAAACCAGTGTCTCCTGTATTGGCAGCAGATTTTTTACTGCTGAAGCAACAGGGAAGCCTCCCACCAATAGTTTTTATTAATAAAAATTATAATTGAGAGATCCATTAGATAGTTTGAAGGATGCTCTAGTTCATTTCTTTAAATTACTGTATAGTATGCTATTGTAGGAATATACTAAATTTTACATAGCTATTCTCATTTTAAGGGACATTCTAGGCTGTTTCTTATTTTTTCTATTAAACAGTGTTTCAGTGAAATCCTTATTTATGTACATGTATACAGGTGTTCAAGCTGGTTTTAGAAAAGGCAGAGGAACCAGAGATCAAATTGCCAACATCTGCTGGATCATGGAAAAAGCAAGAGAGTTCCAGAAAAACATCTATTTCTGCTTTAATGACTATGCTAAAGCCTTTGACTGTGTTGATCACAATAAACTGAAAAATTCTTCAAGAGTTGGGAATACCAGACCACCTGACCTGCCTCTTGAGAAATCTGTATGCAGGTCAGGAAGCAACAGTTAGAACTGGACATGGAACAACAGACTGGTTCCAAATAGGAAAAGGAGTACGTCAAGGCTGTATACTGTCACCCTGCTTATTTAACTTATATGCAGAGTACATCATGAGAAACGCTGAACTGGAAGAAACACAAGCTGGCATCAAGATTGCTGGGAGAAATATCAATAACCTCAGATAAGCAGATGACACCACCCTTATGGCAGAAAGTGAAGAGGAACTAAAAAGCCTTGATGAAAGTGAAAGTGGAGAGTGAAAAAGTTGGCCTAAAGGTCAACATTCAGAAAACGAAGATCATGGCATCTGGTCCCATCACTTCATGGGAAATAGATGGGGAAACAGTGGAAACAATGTCAGACTTTATTTTGGGGGGCTCCAAAATCACTGCAAATAGTGAGTGCAGCCATGAAATTAAAAGACGCTTACTCCTTGGAAGAAAAGTTATGACCAACCTAGATAGCATATTCAAGAGCAGAGACATTACTTTGCCAACTAAGCTCCGTCTAGTCAAGGCTATGGTTTTTCCTGTGGTCATGTATGGGTGTGAGAGTTGGACTGTGAAGAAGGCTGAACGCCAAAGAATTGATGCTTTTGAACTGTGGTGTTCGAGAAGACTCTTGAGAGTCCCTTGGACTGCAAGGAGATCCAACCAGTCCATTCTGAAGGAGATCAGCCCTGGAATTTCTTTGGAAGGAATGATGCTGAAACTGAAACTCCAGTACTTTGGCCACCTCATGCGAAGAGTTGACTCATTGGAAAAGACTCTGATGCTGGGAGGGATTGTGGGCAGGAGGAGAAGGGGACAACAGTGGATGAGATGGCTGGATGGCATCACTGACTCGATGGACGTGAGTCTGAGTGAACTCTGGGAGTTGGTGATGGACAGGGAGGCCTGGCGTGCTGCGATTCATGGGGTCGCAAAGAGTTGGACACGACTGAGCAACTGAACTGAACTGAACTGATACAGGTGTTTGTATACATGCTTCATATATATAAAAGAGTCTTTCTAGTTGGGGTAGAAGGAAAGGAAAAGATGAAAGGGGTGGAGAAGCATCCTAGCTATCACAGAAGCAGAAGGCCAATGGACAAAGAATGGGAATGCTCACTGGAGTACAGTTCCCTTACATCCATCCTCACTATCACTGCCAGATTTCAGGCTCTTACCTTGACTTGTATGATTAAAAGTATATTAAGTGAAAAGTTAAAGAGCAATGCATGCTGAGAGTATTATTTCACAAGCTGCTGCTAAGTTGCTTCGGTTGTGTCCAACTCTGTGCAACCCTATAGATGGCAGCCCTCCAGGCTCCCCCGTCCCTGGGATTCTCCAGGCAAGAACACTAGAGTGGGTTACCATTTCCTTCTCCAATTTCATAAGCAGTAAGTCAATAGATACTGTTTCACTTTTGATAGAGAAATGCAGGTTCAACATTTTTTTTTAATTTAAAGGTAAGCTCCTATAGAATGAGAAAAGTGTATCTTCTAAATTACTTTTTAAAGACATGTAAGTGTCCAGCTATGGTTTTTCCAGTAGTCATGCGCAGATATGAGAGTTAGACCATAAAGAAGGCTGAGTGTCGAAGAACTGATGCTTTCTAACTGTGGTGTTGAAGACTCTTGAGAGTCCCTTGGACTGCAAGGAGATCCAACCAGTCAATCCTAAAGGAAATCAATCCTGTATATTCATTGGAAGGACTGATGCTGAAGCTGAAGCTCCAATACTTCAGCCACCAGATGTGAAGAGCCAACTCATCAGAAAAGACCCTGATGCTGGGAAGGACTGAAGGCAGGAGAAGGGGATGACAAAGGATCAGATGGTTGGATGGCATCACCGACTCAATGGACACAAGTTTGAACAAACTCCAGGAGACAGTGAAGGACAGGGAAGCCTGCTGTGTTACAATCCACGGGGTCACAAAGATTCGGACACGACTGAGCGATGACAAGAAGTATTCAATAAATTCGTTAAGTGAGATAATCACATCAAAAATATTACATCATGTATATTCACATTTTTATTTTTAAAATGTGTACATATATATATATATATATATATATATGCACACACATACAGAAATAGAACAGTCTGGAGAATATATAACGAATAATTGACTGGTCTTAAACTTTCTCTAAGGCCACAGGTATGGGGTGAGGGTGATGTGGGGAAGCAGCAGGAGCTAGTACCATGGAATGTAAGCCACCTGCTTGTGCAGTGAAATTGTGCATCATAGACCTGCTTGAGTAAGGTCTCATTTTTACCAATTTCTTTTTTTTTTTTAATTAATTTATCTGGCTGTGCCTGGTCTTACTTAGTTATGGCATGCAGAATCTTTAGTTGCAGCATGTGGGCTCTTAGTTGCAGCAGAATTTATCAGTTCCCTGACCAGCAATTAAATCCAGGCCCACTGCATTGGGAGCAGGAGCAGGGATGCTCAACCACTGAACCACCAGAAAAGCCCTGAATTGCATTTTATAACATGATGCTGGTTACAATGATTACTGGTGCTTTTCATTTTCTTTTTTCAGCTTCTTTGTATTTTATTTTTTCCTTCACAATATTTTGAAGAGTTAATGTGTTTGAATACTTCCCCATGTCTACTATGAGCTCCACAAAGACTTTACCACTGCTGGGAGCTTCTCTGGTGGTTCACTGGCTAAGACTCCGAGCTCCCAATGCAGGGGCCCAGATGCAATCTCGGTCAGGGAACTAGATCCCACATGTTGCAACTAAGAGTTTGCATGCTGCAACCAAAGATCCCATATACTGTAATGAAGATCGAAGACCCCAAGTGTGACAACTAAGACCCAACACAAATAAATAAATAAGTAAATAATTTTTAAAAAAGACTTTACTATTGTTTCTCTCAGGCTTAGCATTGTGTAGGGCATATTGAAAGTAATCAATTAATATCTACTGACCTATTAAAAATGTTCTCAGTTCAATTCAGTCACTCAGTTGTGTCCGACTCTTTGCAATCCCATGAAATGCAGCATACCAGGCCTCCCTGTCCATCACCAACTCCCAGAGTTCACTCAGACTCACGTCCATCAAGTCGGTGAGTCCATCCAGCCATCTCATCCTCTGTCGTCCCCTTCTTCTCCTGCCCCCAATCCCTCCCAGCATCAGAGTCTTTTCCAATGAGTCAACTCTTCACATGAGGTGGCCAAAGTACTGGAGTTTCAGTTTCAGCATCATTCCCTCCAAAGAAATCCCAGGGTCGATCTCCTTCAGAATGGACTGGTTGGATCTCCTTGCAGTCCAAGGGACTCTCA
This sequence comes from Capricornis sumatraensis, assembly GCF_032405125.1. Taxonomy (NCBI): domain Eukaryota; kingdom Metazoa; phylum Chordata; class Mammalia; order Artiodactyla; family Bovidae; genus Capricornis; species Capricornis sumatraensis. Next base: position 56,978,368 of record NC_091084.1, on the reverse strand, counting down.
AGAGTCTTCTATAACACCACAATTCAAAAGCATCAATTCTTCGGCACTCAGCTTTCTTCACAGTCCAACTCTCACATCCATACATGACCACTGGAAAAACCATAGCCTTGACTAGATGGACCTTTGTTGGCAAAGTAAAATAGGAAAATAATTTCTTCTAATAAGAAAAACAAGAAAAGTTGTTTTCATAAAGAAAATTCATATGAACAAAGCATCAATTTTTAAAATGTAACATACCATAATGGAGGTTGATAAGAATGCTATCACTTAAACCTTGACCTGGTATAATTGATGAAAAATTCAAGGAAGAAACATTTGAGTGTGCCTTAAAGGGTGAATAAGAGTTAGACACATGCAGAAAACAGTATTCAGGGCAGAAATATAGGGATGTGCAAAAGGAAGAAAGAACACAGTACGTCTACGAAACCATGAAAAATAACTTATGTTCAGGGAGCAAGTTGGGTAAGGAGAAAAAGCTACTAGGACGGCATGGCAACCCACTCCAGTATTCTTGCCTGGAGAATCCCCATGGACAGAGGAGCCTGGCGGGCTGCAGTCCATGGGGTCGCAAAGAATCAGACATGACTGAGTGACTAAGCACAGCATAATATAAACACAGGTAACATGTTTGTGATCTCTGTATAGAACTGTTAAAAATTTGAACTGTATCCCAGAGGGGGCAAATGGAGAACAAATGATGAAGAAGAATGACAAAAAGACAAGTAAGTTTAAGAGACGCCTGACAGACTGGAAGGGGACAAAGAGGACACTTTAGCAATAGTCTAAATAAGTGATCATGAATGTTTTCATAATACTGAGAGTTATTTACTTTATTCACTGTATTGACATTTGCACTGATGGCACAAAGGCAATGCTTGGTACACCTGCTGGCACCTTTGCTCAATTCAGGGCAGTAGCAACCAAACTATATGTTCTTCCCAACCACATATGTATTCTTTCCCACCACTGAACATTCAGTTTTGCAAAACAGGCAGTTTCATGTGAAGTAATGACTGTGTTAATTAACTTGACCACAGTAACCATTTCACAATATACATGGGAATCAAATCATCATGTTGAACTTTAAATATATGTGTGCATGCTCAGTCATGTCTGACTCTTCGCAATCCCATGGACTGTAGCCCACCAGGCTCCTCTGTTCATGGGATTTCCTAGGCAAGAATACAGGAGCGGGTTGCCATTTCCTTCTCCTGCGGATCTTCCCAACCCAGGGATCCAACCCATGTTTCCTGGGTCTCCTACATTAGCAGGGGAATTCTTTACCACTGAGCCATCTGGGAAGGCCAAAAGTAGGCAACGGGGAACCCAGATTTGAATCAGGAACTTCTTTAAATATATACAATCTGTCGAGTATACCTCAATAAATCAGGGGGGTGAGTGTTAAAAAAGCAGTTTCAATCAGCAATGTCTTTGATGAAGACTTTCATTTAGATGAAGACTTTAATGCTTTTTACTTTGATAAAAATAAGAAAAATTACTAATTGCATTAAATCTAACATGCAATTTTTAATATTCTCTGTAGTGAAATGGGAATCTGCATAAAGAACTAAAGATTTTAAAGCATGATGGTCATTTCAAGAAAAAATATGTGTCACTATTTTGAGTTGTGATATTAATTTTTCCATGAAACGTCTATTTATAAGAACTGACAGGTTCGCCAGTCTATGTCTGATGCAGGATACAGCATGCTTGGGGCTGGTGCACGGTGATGACCCAGAGAGATGTTATGGGGAGGGAGGTGGGAGGGGGGTTCATGTTTGGGAACGCATGTACACCCGTGGTGGATTCATCTCAATGTATGGCAAAACCAATACAGCATTGTAAAGTAAAATAAAGTAAAAATTAAAAAAAAAAAAAAGAACTGACAGGTAAACTATGATTATTCATTTTTGGGTAAAAAATCCTATTCATCATTTAAAACTATCTAAATTGTTATTTCCTTTGTGAAGCCTTCAATACATCTTCACCAGACACCCTAACAGCATCAGCTGCTTGTTCCTCTAAATGCCAGTATCACTTTGTTGATTTTTTTGTTTCCTTCACTAATCTCTGACCTCTCTAGTCGTCTTACTCTTCCTGGTGCGCCAAAGCGTATGCCTTGTGCACAGTAGGTGCTCCAACATAACTGTGTAGGGCAGAGTCATTTATAGCAGGACTAGGAAAGCTCTGTCCTTATCGCTGGAAACACCTGGATGTTTGGATCTTGGACAAGGTAAGATCAGTTGGATTTAATGATGTGCTGCTTAGAGTCTAAAACTGCCCTGGTGGCCTCTGAATCAGTGTTCACTGATGGTTTTTACCTGATAGAACTCATTAGTCTGCCTACCTTGACTATATGATCAGAGTGACATAAAAATATCCCACTGGGATCTTCTACCTTGAGTGCTCCTGAACCCAAAACTTATCACACAGATCTTGGTGGTTCAATCCAGAGATGAAATAGACATGTGTATAAATCAGGATCTTGAGTTTTCCTTTGATATTCCCTACATCTTCAGTGCTTGTCTGCTGTCTTTCTCTTGCTGCACCATATCCATTGCCTTTAAATAAAAGCCTTAGGTAAATATGCTCTATGGAGGCCTGTGACCCCTTCAGCTATCCAAACTTGTGAAATTCTGCAATAATACTTTCTACACACTTTTGTGTATATAAAAACAAGCCACAGGACCCAGCTTATATCCATGTCAACATATTATAAAACAAAAATTTCTACATTTTATAAATACTTTCACATCCACTAACACTAAATTCCCAAAGAGACCCTATAGAGGTGTGGATCAGCCCTGAGATTTCTTTGGAGGGAATGATGCTAAAGCTGAAACTCCAGTATTTTGGCCACCTCATGCAAAGAATTGACTCATTGGAAAAGACTCTGATGCTGGGAGGGGTTGGGGGCAGGAGGAGAAGGGGATGACAGAGGATAAGATGGCTGGATAGCATCACTGACTCGATGGACATGAGTCTGAGTGAACTCCGGGAGTTGGTGATGGACAGGGAGGCTTGATGTGCTGCGATTCATGGGGTCGCAAAGAGTTGGACAAAACTGAGTGACTGAACTGAACAGTATTATATAATGCATGGTCATTTGAATCTGTGGATGAGGAACTCTGCATAAGGAGGGTCACATGTAAAGTTATACAGGGATTTTCAACTATGCTGGGCTCAGCAGCCCTAACCCCTATGTTGTTCAAGGGTCAATTGTACATGAATGATGCTGTAACTTGAGGATTTAAGGTAATATCTCTGTATCCTGATAAAAGTTTCCTGAAACAAGTCACAAAGACATCAGCATTAATTTATTAAAGAGGCTAATAGTAACAAACAATGTTGATAACAAGAAGTTGAACATATTTACCCCTTCATTCCATAAATATATGAGCACCTATTATAGGGCTTAGGCACTGTGTTAGGTAGAGTTTACAGTTTTAGTGAAAAAGTGACACATTTTAAAGGAGAGAAATGAATACTTTTTCAGTTCATGGATTAAAAGAAAGCTTGAATAAGTGCATAATTTGATATTCTAAATTCTTAAGAAAGCCATTAAACAGTGTTTAAATAGTACTTTAGCATGTATAAAGTCATTTATTACTTTGCCTAATCTGATCCTCAAAACAAAGTTATGAGATATTCGTAATTCAGTTTGACAGCTAGTTAAGTTCAGTCGCTCAGTTGTGTCCAGCTCTTTGCAATCCCACGAACCGCACCACGCCAGGCCTCCCTATCCATCACCAACTCCCGGAGTTCACCCAAACTCATGTCCATCAAGTCAGTGATGCCATCCAGCCATCTCATCCTCTGTCATCCCCTTCTCCTCCTGCCCCCAATCCCTCCCAGTATCAGGGTCTTTTCCAATGAATCAACTCTCCGCATGAGGTGGCCAAAGTATTGGAGTTTCAGCCTCAGCATCAGTCCTTCCAATGAACACCCAGGACTGATCTCCTTTAGGATGGACTGGTTGGACCTCCTTGCAGTTCAAGGGACTCTCAAGAGTCTTCTCCAACAACACAGTTCAAAAGCATCAATTCTTCGACACTCAGCTTTCTTTACAGTCCAACTCTCACATCCATACACGACCACTGGAAAAACCATAGCCTTGACTAGATGGACCTTTGTTGGCAAAGTAATGTCTCTGCTTTTGAATATGCTATCTAGGTTGGTCATAACTTTCCTTCCAAGGTATAAGCGTCTTTTAATTTCATGGCTGCAGTCACCATCTGCAGTGATTTTGGAGCCCCAAAAAGTAAAGTCTGACACTGTTTCCCCATCTATTTGCCATGAAGTGATGGGGCCAGATGCCACGATCTTCGTTTTCTGAATGTTGAGCTTTAAGCCAACTTTTTCAGTCTCCTCTTTCACTTTCATCAAGAGGCTTTTTAGTTCCTCTTCACTTTCTGCCATAAGGTTGGTGTCACCTGCATATCTGAGGTTATTGATATTTCTCCCCACAATCTTGATTCCAGCTTAGGAAAGTAAAAATTTTAATTAAGTAATTTGTCCTAATATGTGTATAAAATCATGCAGCTTGTATAATAAGGCAGTCAGTACTAAATGCAAGGGTACTAGTAACTTATTTTCTTTCTACTTTATATTTTTCTTATTCTTATATTGATTTGGATTTACACATGCTATTTCACCTTTTGTTTTAAAAATCCACAAGATGAAAATCATTACATAAAGGTATCATAATAATTATTTGATATTTGGGTATCATAATAATTATTTGGGTATCATAATAATTATTAATAATTATCACTTAAAGTAAAATAATTTAAATGTCCTAGGTTTTGTCTTTTCTCCCTCTCTCTTTTTAAAATTGAAATATAGTTGATCTACTTCTCTTCCTAACTGATGGTTATAAATAAATATTCTTAAATATTTATTGAATGACATATCTTTAACCTCTGGGTAATTTTAAACAGTTTTTGGGCAAATGAAACAAAAATCATTCATTTCTTTCAGTCAGCTTGTGGATCAATATAATGGAAACAAGTAATTAAACTTAGTATTTTCTAAACATGAAAAGCTATCTGAGTTGTGGAATTTTTTGAAAATGTATAATTAGTTGTTAATGTTTCACAGCATCTCAATCACGAACAGTGTAACAAACTTTTTTTTCCCCCAAAAGAATACAGTACGTAGGGCTTCCCTGGTGGCTCAGTGATAAGGAATCTACCTGCCAATGGAGGAGACACAGGTTGCTTCCTGGATCTCTGATCCAGGAAGATCTCACATGCCTGGCGTAATTAAGCTCCTGCAACACAACTATTGAGCCTGCGCTCTAGAGCCCAAGGAGCCACAACTACTGAGCCCATGTAGCACAACAACTGCAGAGAAGGCAATGGCACCCCACTCCAGCACTCTTGCCTGGAAAATCCCATGGGCGGAGGAGCCTGGTGGGCTGCAGTCCATGGGGTCGCTAAGAGTCTGACACGACTGAGCAACTCCACTTTCACTTTTCACTTTCATGCATTGGAGAAGGAAATGGCAACCTACTCCAGTATTCTTGCCTGGAGAATCCCAGGGACGGGGAGCCTGGTGAGCTGCCGTCTATGGGGTCGCACAGAGTCGGATACGACTGAAGCGACTTAGCAGCAGCAGCACCAGCACAACTACTGAAGTCCAACGCCCTAGAGCCTGTGCATGCATGCACGTTCAGTCACTCAGCAATGTTCGACTCTTTGCGACTCCATGGACTATAGCCCACCGGGCTCCTCTGTCCGTGCGATTTTTCTGGCAAGAATACTGGAGTGGGTTGCCATTTCCTCCTCCAGGGGACCTAGAGCTTGTCTCTGCAACAAAAAGAAGCAATGAGAAGCCTGCACATCACAACTAGAGAGTAGCCCTCGCCTGCTGCAACTAGAGAAAAGCCCAAGCAGCAACAAAGACCCAGCACAGCCAAAAATAAATAAAATACAAATTTTTAAAGAATACATTAAAAGTGTAAGTTTATGAATTCAATTCATTTAACTTAAATTCTCAGTGTTTGAGCTAAATTCCTAAGCAGTAAGGAAAAAATTATAAACACTGTAAAACACAACTTTCAAAACTTTTTTAAATCCCAAATCTCGCAAATGAACTGTTCTAGTTCTATCTGAATCCTTTGGGCCAAGTTCCACTGAAACTAGACTTTTTTCCAGGGTATTCACTGCCCAAGTGTCAGCTTTTAAAGGTCTGAAAAAACCTGCTTTAAAGAAAACCAGAGAAAATGAGATAGGTCAGCCAAGACAAGTGTGCCATGTAGCAAATAGAGGTTTCTCTGTGATCCAACTAAAATAGCAGTGCTGTTATACCCATACACACATATAACTGTAATATTTCTAAGGTTTTTCCCAATAACCTTTAATCTAAACACTAATTTTTTTAAACTTGGTTTTGATTTTATATGAAAAAAAGATAATGAAATAGTGAAAAAAATTCACACAAATTAGGTAATAAAAGAAAAAGAATAAAACAGCGTACCAAAATCTATTGAACTTGTATGTCCAGAATTATCCTGGTGATTTTACATAATCTCTTTTAATATAAACTATCACCTTGTGAGCTGGGTGTTATCATTCTTATTTTACATATCAGAAAACTGCGACACAGTAAGAATAAGAACTCGCCCAGTGTATTCCTAAATAGGAATATCTAGATTAAATCTCCTGGCATTTCTCTTTAACAAAAGCTGTTTCTCCTACCACATCATGCAAAAAGAAAAAGAGAAGGAAAAAGATTTAAATAAGACACAATCATGAGCACTGGTCTACTCGAACAATTTTTAAGAGGGAAGCAAACCACATTAATTCTGGCAACTATCTTAGATTCATCTGAACCTGTATAGAATTTATTCATTTGTACTCCATAAAAATAAAGAAATGATGCTATCTTAAAAACAATTCCTTCACTGGTGTAACGAATCATTTATCTTTTTTGCTATTTATCTTTTCACATTTTAAAACTTATATTCTAGCTAACACATAACCTATTGGGAAAAAAATCCATCATATGACATTGCAAAGAAATACACATATAGTAGGTACTTAGTAAATATTTGTTGGTTGAATACTTGTATATTCATAATGCCTTGAAATCAGTAAGTATCTGAATAGCTGATGATATGTTTAGCCGTCAGTGACTCTGGTCTTAAAGTTCCGGTTTTGCAATTCAGTTTGAAAAAGGGTTCTATCTTAATTGATCATGACACATTACTGGTTATCTGACTTGATTTATCATTTCTCTAGTATTCTTCATTTTATCAAAATGGCTTCAGAATGACAACCGGGCAAAGCAAATCTTTTTTATTCTGTAGATTACAATGGGCAGAATATGCCAAACAATTCCATACTTGTTTAATAAACATTTACTGCAGATTTAATCTATATTAGACACTATGTTAAGTGCTGTGGATACAAGGTTAGAGTTAAAAAACTTTTTAACCTGAGGCATTATCAAAACAGAAGAGGATATAGACATATAAATAAATAATCACAATACTGTGTGAAGTGTACACACATAATTCAATAAATATTTATTGAAAACCTCATACAACAAACATTGTAACAAGGCCTGGGATACAGCAATGAACAAGGTTATAGGGTCCCTGCTCTCACAAACTTTATAACTTAACATGGCTTCAAAGACTTCCCAAGTCTCCAGAAAAATAAACTCATAGTCAAATATCACAAGAACACATGAAGGAATGTACCCATAAAGAAATCAATGAGTAAAAGAAGAAGCAACAAAAACAAATAAGCAGAGATGAAAGATACTGAAATTAATGGACATAGAATATTTAATAAGTACATTTAGTATGTTTAGAGAAATAAAAGCAACAAAAAGAACCAAGGGGAAAAAAATCATCAAAAATTGCCACACAGATTTGAAAAAGAAATAAGAGAACCTTTAAAAATGAAAATATATAGCAATTAAAAATATTAAAGAAAAAAAGTGAATTTAGAAGAAAAAAAAATAAGGCTGAATTAACCAAGTAAAGAGAGATGAGAGGGATAAAGCAGGACATTCCAGACAGAAAAGACAGTGTATGCAAAAACATGAAACCATGAAGCTGAATTCTGTGTTTGAGGAAATAAAAGCTGAATTATATTGCTGAAGCATAATGTGCAAGTGTTTAAAAAGGCAAGAGATTACATCAGAAAAGTCATCCAGGGCTAGACTGTGAAAGTCTTCATGCTCTATATTTCTCAGCTCTATAGTCTATGTGTGCCTGTACTGATACCTGAAGTTCTTATTTTATATACAAATTTATATGCATATACAGTAAATAATATTTCCAGTTTTTAAATATATAAATCCTTAGTTAAAAGAAAATAAATAGCTATTAGGCAATTTGGCAGACAACCCCAAAATTTTACAAACACCTAGATAGGCTGAATAATATTTAATAGGGGTATTTTTAAATGCACAGCTGAGCTCCCAAGAGATAAAAAGATAATTCAGAGAGGAGGAAAAATGAGAATAAATTGAAAATCAATATGGTATTTGGGTATGACTCTCCTACCAAGGGAAAAAGGTAAGGCAGTGAAATGCCTGACTCATACCATAGGAGGCTGAATTTAATGATCACACAGGAATAAAAGATGAAGCACTGGACCACACACGTGTGGGAACTGGATCTGAGATCATCTGCGTAAAGCTGAGATGCTTGAGAGACAATCCACACAGTAGCTAAGTGAAGTAGAAAATTAACTACCCACTATCATAGAGAAACAAGAAAGCTCTTCTACGTAGAAAAAAGATAAATAAAACAATAAAAAGAATTACCACACTTGGAAATATAAAAACAAGATGTGTGACAATCACTTGAAACTCAGTCCCATGATCCTCACCCCTGGCATACATACCCTGTGTAACCCTGCAAGTGGACAGAAACTGTGAACTGCTTTTAACCAACAGAATACAGTAAGGTGACAAGATAGATGTGATTATGTATATGTGATAACACTGTATAAGATTGTAGCACCCATTTTGCTAGAGGCTCTCTTTCCCTTGCTGCTTTTGAAGAAGCAAGCTACTATACTATTTAGGGGGTTGCTTATCTTAAGGGGTCCCATGTGGTGCTGGAGAAGACTCTTAAGACAGCAAGGAGATAAAACCAGTCAATCATAAAGGAAATCAACCCTGAATATTCACTGAAAGGAGTGATGCTGAAGCTCCAATACTTTAGCCACCTGATGTGAAGAACCAACTCACTGGAAAAGACTTTGATGCTGGGAAAGATTGAAGACAGGAGGAAAAAGGGACAGCAGAGGATGAGATGGTTGGATGGCATCATTGACTCAATGGACACGAGTTTGAGCAAACTCTGAGAGATGGTGAAGGACAGGGAAGCCTGGCATGCTGCATTCCATGGAGTCTCAAACAGATGGACATGACTTAGCAATTGAACAACAACAATCTGACAAATTACTGAGGATGGCCTCTAGGAGCTAAGGGTAGCCACTATTCAAAATCCAGTAAGAAACTGATACTTCATTTCTAAAACCACAGGGAGCGGATTATTCTAAATGGAGTCCTCCCTATTCAAGCCTCAGGTGAGACTACAGCCCCAACTAACCTAGAGCAACTGTGAGATGATAAACATGCGTTTGTTTAAGCTACTAACTTGTGGGTAATTTGTTATGCAGCAAAGAAGACTAATACAAAGTGGAGCTAAATACTGCAAGACAACAGACTATAAGTTAAGAGGAGCATATTGAAAGTGAAAGGAGGTTCTCTGAAAAGAAGAGATAAGTTTGCCTTTAAGTCAAATATGCATTAAAACAAACTTCCCGCATAGCTCAGTTGGTAAAGAATCTGCCTGCAATGCTGGAGACCTGGTTCAGGAAGATTCCCTGGAGAAGGAAATGGCAACCCACTCCAGTATTCATGCCTGGAGAAACCCTCTTGGACAGAGGAGCCTGGCAGGTTACACTCCATAGGGCTGCAAGAGTCAGACATGACTTAGTGCTATTGTTCTTTCTTTCTTTTCAGAATAGAACTAGGACAAACCATTAACTCTCAAAACAGTAGAGGGAAGAAGGGAATAATAATTTTTTTTTAAAAGCCTATCAATGCCAAGATAAGTTTAAAAATATAGGGAAGAAAAAATTCTTATAAATGTAGGATAAATAAACAGCATTAAAATGGTGAAAATAAAAAAATGTATCAGTAATCAGAGTAAATACAGTAGGAAAAGAATGAGACTGAATTTTTAAAATAACAGAAATAGTTACCTGCTATTTACATTACAAACACCTAAAACACACAGAACAGCTGAAAGTAAAAACCTGGGGGAAAAATATGCCAGGCAAAAGAAACTCTCTCTCTCTCTCTCTAAAGCATAAATTCAATATACAGCTTAAGTTTCAAGTCATCTCTTGAATTAGTACCCTTTTGATCTTACCTCTTAAAGAAACAAACCACTGTACCAATCTCACAGCTGATATAGTAAAATTTCATGAAAATACCACCTACACAGCATGCTTACCATATAATTAAGAAAGACCATTCTAACAGAAGACACTAACAAGCAAGACAGGCAGTATACATGACAGGGATGGAACCTGAGCCCCCTGCAGAGGAAGCACTGGGTCCTAACCATTGGACGACCAGGAAATTCCCTTCATGAAAGTTAGTGAAGAGTAATGACTCGGAATGCTTAAAAAGTGACTCAAAATCCCATTAACTAATTCTTTCTTTTTCTTAAGTGTGCAACTAATCAAAAGGTTTCAACCCTTTAAAAAGCTTTTGAGACAAGACACAGAGGATTTCATATAAGGAGGATTTATTCTTATGCTTACTGTCATGCCTTTGAATTTGCTTATTACTTTTCTCTTAGTCTTTAAAGGCACTGAGTAGAATATCTTTTCCTAGAAATAGCTTAATCTGAAATACATGTGGCCATCTGTATCCTAAAAATCATTTCTTTTACTGAAATTTAATTTTAAGAAACCAACAAAAACACATACTGCCTATAGAATGTGAAATATTTAAAAATGCAATGTTGGCAACCAATTATATGACTTTTTATGATTTTCTTGATGCATCTAATACAAGGAATATAAATTTATTTCAAGCTACCTTTGTACCTCAGTTTGAGTTTTCCTTTGCTTTCTCATCACCTACTCATAATGTTTATACTTTCTTAAAACTAATTTAGCTTTAGTCCTCCAATCTCTTACTGAAAATATTTCAAAGAAAGTTGAGGACAATGACCTTCTCTGACTTTTATAGCTATTTTATATCTCCTTTCTCTCATTGTTTATTCTGACTGTTCTTAAAATTTAAACTTTATCTGTATATTGTTCTTGACAACAAGTCTTATGTTTAAAAAGTGGGGGTACCACAGCACATAGGCCTGCTTTGTTGGATTCTTCTCCTTTCTAATTTCATCCTCATTCTTCACCAATCTTAGTCTCCCCTCCATAATCGATATTCTCTTTAGAAGGTAACTGTTTCATGAAAACCTTCCCAACTTAATAACATCTTCACTTTTAATCACGTAACTGTAACATGTTAATATATCTCCCACACGTCACACTGTCATTGTCATGGTACTGCACAGATTTGCTCTGAATTGAGTGTAGAAAGATTTACTTCTCTGGCTAAAACCTTCTGAAGGGTTTTGATCACAAATAGAATAAAAGCTGAACACCTTACTGTGGACTACAAAGTCAGCAGTACAAAGTCAAAACCCTGCCTACCTCTTCTAATTATTCTTCTTGCCCATCTGTTCCAACAACACTAGCCTTCCTAATGCTTCCTAGCTTCCAAAACAAACCAAGTCTATTATTCCAGTCTCAGGGCCATAAACAAAACTGCCTTGAACATCACTACCCCAGACAACCTCACATTCCTTCTTATTCTTTAGGTATTATGTCCAATATTACCAACACAGGGAACCCTTCCTTAATAACCCTCTCTAAAGAAGTCCTCTAGCCATTCTCTGTCATACTGTTGTTCAGTCGCTCAGTTGTGTCCAACTCTGCGACCCCATGGACTGCAGCATGCCTATCACCTTGTTTTATTTCTTAATAGCATTTATCACCATTAGAAACCATTTATTAAAATATACTCATTTATGTATTTGTCATCTTCCCTCATTAGAACACATTAGTACTTGTAATAGCCATGTTTTCTGGGTTTTGTAATTTCTGCTTTGATATGTGGGGTTTTGCTGACCTTGGTAGGACTGTTCTTCCCAGGGCTAGCTGCTGCTGCTGCTGCTAAGTCACTTCAGTCGTGTCTGACTCTGTGCGACCCCATAGACGGCAGCCCACCAGGTTCCCCCGTCCCTGGGATTCTCCAGGCAAGAACACTGAAGTGGGTTGCCATTTCCTTCTCCAACTCATGAAAGTGAAAAGTAAAAGTGGAGTCGCTCAGTCGTGTCTGACTCAGCAACCCCATGGACTGCAGCCCACCAGGCTCCTCCGTCCATGGGATTTTCCAGGCAAGAGTACTGGAGTAGGTTGCCATTGCCTTCTCCACAGGGCTAGCTAGTTGGCACACTATTTGCCTGTAAGCATACCTTTTATATGAAAAGCAAACAATCCAGAGCCCATAACCCCAACTACCTTCTTTATCAGACTCCAGGCCACTGTTCCCCAGCCTTAATCGCTTCAGGGCCATGTACCAGACAACTAAAAACAGTCCCTAAGTCCCAGAGCCTATTGAAATTATTCAAACCTACCTATCCCAGACCTGCTTACCCTACCTTGCCTGCTCCTTTCCACAATATTCCAACAAAATTAAACCACAATAAAGGCTCTCACCCACACCCCTCCTCCACAACCTCCCTTGCCCTGACTGACCCTGGTGCTTCCCCATGTGGTACTGCACAATGTGTTATGTCTTCAGCTTCTAGGCGACTGTGAGTAATAAAAAAAAATCCCTCCTTCTTGGCAATCATTTTCATGTTTGTGTCTTATAATACCTTATTTGTGCTTAGTTGCTCAGTTGTGTCTAACTCTGCGACTCCACGGACTGTAGCCTGCTAGGCTTTTCTGTCCATGGAATTCTCCAGGCAGAATACTGGAGTGGGTTTCCATTTCCTTCTCCAGGGGATCTTCCCAGCCCAGGGATCAAACCCACGTCTCCTACATTACAGGCAGATTCTTTACCATCTGAGCTACCAGGGAAGCCCTAATTAAATAAATGTGTACCTTTAAATAATCTGACATGAAGTACATGCTCGACAAATATTTGTTGAATGTATCACCTTAAGAATAAATTCCTTTGTTTCCCTTCAGTTCCTAGCATGACCGAGTTTACTCACATCATTCTTTAATACGCTTTAACAATTGAATCATTTATAAAACATGTATTCTTTGCCCAATAAAAGATAGGTATCATGTTAAGTACTAAAGATACAGGGATGAATAAAAATCAGGTATGCTCTGTCCATAAGAGTTTCAAATAAGAATGCAGAAAAGTTGATAAATAAAAGGATGAAAAAGATAATTTATAACTACTACAGGGAAAGAAAAAGCTGGTATTGCTATCATAATATCAGACAAATAGAACTTTAAAATAAAAAGTACTATAAAAATAGGGATCCAGTATACCAGAAAGATATCATAACCCTAATCACATATGTGTCTAATTTAACTGCATAGCTTCAAAACACTTAAAACAAAAACTAACAGAATAATATAGGGGAAATTATCAAACCCATCAACCTACCCATCTCAATGTTCGAAAAATAAAACAATTTTTCTCATCCTACTCTCCACACCACCCTCACCCCCCAAATCAGCAGGGTTCCAGAACATTTTAATACCACAAGTGGTTTAAACAAGTAAACATTAGCACTAACTGATGTAAGGACACGACAATAATTTGAGGGTCTGTCACATCTAGCCATTATAGAGTAACTGGGACTGGACTTTCTCTTGCTGTCAACAACTAGAAAAGAGGTCAGAAGATAGGAAAAAAACTCTTTCAGTCACTGAACAACAAGGTAGTGCAGAAATGTGACCTTTGAGAAAAGAGAAGCAAATGAGGTGAGTGATAAGCTTACCCCAATGTTTTGGAGGACACACTTTCCACAACATGGTGTAAGAAAAGGAAATTCAAGCACAGTACAGCCATCTCATTAAACTGAGGAGACAGAGATTAGACTTTAGAAAGACAGAGACATTAAGATTTAGAGGACAGAATACCAGAGGAGAGAGGTAACTCTGCAGAGCAAGAGGTCCAAAACTCTACAAGGGATCCTCTTGAGTCTACTGTTGAATACTACGCAGCACATGCACACAGTGAGACTCCACTAGGCAGAGGAAAGAACAACTGGGGGAAAACTACTATAGAGCTGTAAAGAACAGCTAACAAAGCAGACAGACCGAAGAGAGATCACAGCAGGCATTCAATCCCTAAGGCATGTGACAGGGATCCCAGAAATGTCCTGCTTTCAGTGAGGAAGCAAAACTAGCAAAAGAGTAAAGACAACAGCTCTAAACCCACCCCAAAACATGTTTTAAAACAAGCCATGAAAGGACAAGCTGACCAGAAATTTAATCACTGGCCAAAAAGAAGCCAAACACCCTTTTAAAGAAGACAACAAAAACAGTCTAGTTGTTCAACATCACATTACAATTCCAATATCCAAAAAAAAATTGCTATTTAAGTTTAAAAAGCAAGAAAATCAGTCAAAAGAAACTACCTAGAAATGACAGTGATAACGAAAGTGGCAAAGATTTTTTTTTTTAATATTTATTTATATTTGGCTGCATCAGGTCACATAGGAATTTCTGTCACGGCACATGAGCTTGAGTTACGGACTCTAGAGCAGACAGGGTCAGTAGCTTCAGTGCACAGGAGGAGCTGCCCCATGGCATATGGGATTTTAGTTCCCCCACCAGGGATCATCCAACTCAATGCACATGCGGTTGAGCAAGCTCCGTGAGTTGGTGATGGACAGCGAAGCCTGGTGTGCTGCAGTCCATGGGGTTGCAAAGAGTCAGACATGACCGAGCGACTGAACTGAATTGAACCAGGGACCAAACCCACGTCCCCTACAATGCAAGGTGGATTCTTAACCATTGGGCCACCAGAGAAGTCCCTTGAAACTGGCAAAAAGTTTGCACCAGCTATTATAACTATGTTCAAGAACCTATAGAAAAACACGAAAATAAAGAGGAGAGAAATGTAATAACAAGTTTGTTTTCAGTAATGACAAAGTAAGATCTTACTGTCTAATTCTTCTTCATAAAAATGGCACAATCTGGAATAATACTAAGAGAGACTTTACATGAAAGCACTGGAGAGTATAAGAGAAGCAGACTCTAATGGAGACTATATACTTGAAGAAGGGGAGTTGTACAAAGCCAGTTCCTATTTACCCAGCTTTCGGCCTTGGGCAAAGTACACCACACAAAGAGCAGTAGAATACAACACTACAGGCTTCCTAGCCTGGGAAACCAAGAAACTGAAGTCAGAAGAAACATGACCACTAAGAGAATGGAGAAATCCTTAAAGGCAACAACACTAAGAAGGCTATCTCCAAATTCTGTCTGCTTATATTTGTACCATTAGAGAACCCCACATGTGCGTGACAGATTGAAAGAAGCTCAGCTAAAGGCAAAAGAGACAATGGCCCCAAAATGAGAACTTACAGTTCAACTCAAGTCAGTCAGGATAACTGTCAATTAAAACCAAAGAAACAACACTCACCAGGAAAAAAACCAACAAAAAAACCAGAATCTCCACAGTTTAACATTCTTACTATCCAAAATAAAATCTAAAATTATTTAACATAGGAAGAACCAGGAAAATGAAACCCATTCTTAAGAGAAAAGAGTATCAACTGATGAATCCCCAGATCACCCAGGCAGACAATGGCTTTAAAGCAGACCTAATACCAATCTTCAATAAATTAAACCAATGACAAGACAAAATATGCTAACAACAATAAAAAGAGGGAATTCATGGAGAAAAATAGAAATGATTTTAAAAAGCACTAAATGGAAGTTCTAAAACTGAAAAAATGCAGTATGTGAAATAAATTATTCACTGAAAAAATGACAGGAAAAAAAGTGAACCTGAAGACAGATTAATCAAAATTATCCAATCTGCACATGCATAGAGAGACAAAAATACTTTTTTTACAATATTTTTTGTAAAATGAACTCACCTTGAAAGGCCTGTTAGATGACATCAAACAGTCCAACATACTTGAACTAGAAACAAATGGTAGGAGAGAGAGACTGAGGCAGAAGAGAATATGTAAAGACTGACCAAACTTTTCTAAAATATGCTTAAAGATAGAAGCTTATAGGCATAAGATGCTAGACTTGCTGAAGGGAAATGATACCAGAAGGAAATACAGATCCTCAGACAGGAAAGAAAAACATTAGAAACGGTAAACCCCTAGCTAAGTACAAAAGTTAATATTATGCCTTTTTCTTTCAATTTACTTGTAACTTTCTTACTATTACCATATAGTT
Source organism: Capricornis sumatraensis (assembly GCF_032405125.1). Lineage (NCBI taxonomy): Eukaryota > Metazoa > Chordata > Mammalia > Artiodactyla > Bovidae > Capricornis > Capricornis sumatraensis. The sequence continues at coordinate 56,961,923 of NC_091084.1, read as the reverse complement.
GTTGTGACGTTCATAACACACGTGAAAGTGAAAGTCGTTCAGTCGTGTCTGACTCTTTGTGACCCTATGGACTACACAGTCCATGGAATTCCCCAAGCCAGAATATTGGAGTGGGCAGCCTTTCCCTTCTCCAGTGGATCTTCCCAACCCAGGGGTCAAACCCAGGTCTCCCACATAGAAGGCGGATTCTTTACCAGCTGAGCCACAAGCAAAGCCCATAATACAACAGATATTTAAAAAAAAAAAACCTGCAGCATAAAAACAAGGAAAGTAGGATATGGACCTATACAACTGTTTATTCTATACATTTCTAAATTATTCATGAAGTGGGCAGTGAAAAGTTAAGGATATACACTGCATCCCTCAGTTCAGTTCAGTCTCTCAGTCATATCTGACTCTTTGCAACCCCATGAATCGCAGCACGCCAGGCCTCCCTGTCCATCACCAACTCCCAGAGTTCACTCAGACTCACCTCCATCGAGTCAGGGATGCCATCCAGCCATCTCATCCTCTGTTGTCCCCTTCTCCTCCTGCCCCCAATCCCTCCCAGCATCAAAGTCTTTTCCAATGAGTCAACTCTTCGCATGAGGTAGTCAAAGTACTAGAGCTTCAGCTTTAGCATCATTCCTTCCAAAGAAATCCCAGGGCTGATCTCCTTCAGAATGGACTGGTTGGATCTCCTTGCAGTCCAAGGGACTCTCAAGAGTCTTCTCCAACACCACAGTTCAAAAGCATCAATTCTTCAGCGCTCAGCCTTCTTTACAGTCCAACTCTCACATCCATACATGACTACTGGAAAAACCATAGCCTTGACTAGACGGACCTTAGTCAGCAAAGTAATGTCTCTGCTCTTGAATATGCTATCTAGGTTGGTCATAACTTTTCTTCCAAGGAGTAAGCGTCTTTTAATTTCATGGCTGCAATCACTATCTGCAGTGATTTTGGAGCCCAAAAAATAAAGTCTGACACGGTTTCCACTGTTTCTCCATCTATTTCCCACGGAGTGATGGGACCAGATGCCATGATCTTCGTTTTCAGAATGTTGAGCTTTAAGCCAACTTTTTTTGTTGTTTTTTTTAAGCCAACTTTTTCAGTCTCCTCTTTCACTTTCATCAAGAGGCTTTTTAGTTCCTCTTTACTTTCTGCCTTAAGGGTGGTGTCATCTGCATATCTGAGCTTATTGATATTTCTCCTGGCAATCTTGATGCCAGCTTGTGTTTCTTCCAGTCCAGCGTTTCTCATGATGTACTCTGCATATAAGTTAAATAAGCAGGGTGACAATATACAGCCTTTACATACTCCTTTTCCTATTTGGAACCAGTCTGTTGTTCCATGTCCAGTTCTAACTGTTGCTTCCTGGCCTGCATACAGGTTTCTCAAGAGGCCAGTCAGGTGGTCTGGTATTCCCATCTCTTTCAGAATTTTCCACAGTTTATTGTGATCCACACAGTCAAAGGCTTTGGCATAGTCAATAAAGCAGAAATAGATGCTTTTCTGGAACTCTCTTGCTTTTTCCATGATCCAGCGGATGTTGGCAATTTGATCTCTGGTTCTTCTGCCTTTTCTAAAATCAGCTTGAACATCTGGAAGTTCACGGTTCATGTATCCCTCAAGAAACCACTAAATAAATACTACAGATGAAATGCCAACAGGAAATGGAAAGTTATAATAAAATTCTCAAAAAGTAAAGAAAAAAAAAACTAAAATAAGAAAGAACAGAGAAAACTAACATAAAAATAATAAAACGGTAGACCCATAACCAACCATCAGAGATAAACCTGCTGGTCTGCTGTCCTGTTGATAATATTTTTTGTTACTTGTTCAGAGTATTGTTTTTAAAAGAGAAATACTTGCGATATTTCTCTGTTAGAAGAGCTTTGGGATTCTCCTTCTCCCTTCACACTTAAAAGTAAAACTGATTTCTAATGGATTTCTTACTTAAAAAGTTTTGAGGGTTGCTGTTTTTTAATTCAACAATTAGTGTTTAGATCAACCAATATGAGAGCAGCAACTGAAGAATAATAATGGCTCAAGGTGGGACTGAGATAACAGCAAGCAGAGAAAGGTAAAAATGACCTTCACCAGGGTCCCTCTGAGGAGCCTGCCTGTTTCTACACTGTTCAGAACTATGTAATTCAAACTGTTTATACTGAGAGAATCTTCAGGTTATTAGAAGGCATGCAAGACAACTGTATAACAGAACTGTAAGGATTTCTTTCCTCTTGCAGTTACTCTGAGGTTCTATTGATTATTAAGATGCATAGTATGTGTGCTGAGTTAATTTCTACCTAGAATTCAAGGGTTCTGGTTTTGAGAGTCTGATCAGGTGAAAATCTTAACCTGATCTGCGGAAAGTTTTTTCCTTTGCAAGAATTGCAACTATGCTGGTGAGGGGAGGTGTTCTTAGACTGTAAGCAAATTAGCAAACATTCTATAAGGAAACTGGTATATCATCTTTAAAAGTAAAAAAACTTCAGAAACTATTCCAGACAGAATGAAACTAAATAGATGTGAGATCTAAATGTAACATGTGATTCTGGACTAGATACTCTTGCTAGTAAGGGTGTTTTTGGGAAAACTAAAAATAAAAGTTAAATGGGATTATAGGATTAGATGGCAATAATACATCAATGTTCACTGTCTGATTGTAATGGCTGTATTATGGTTATTGTAGCACAACATCCTCCTTTGAAGGAAATATTCAATAAAGTATGAGGGGTAACAGAGGATTATGTTGGTGACATACCTTCAAATGGCTCAAAAAAAAGTTATTTGCACGGTATTTGAAACTATTCTTTACATTGGAGATTGCTCTCAAGGTATTTTTTTTTCCCTAAGCAGATACAGCTATAGATTAACATATTTATATAATTATTTTTCATGCAAAGAATCAGGAAAATGTGACCCAACACCGGGGGGAAAACATCAGACCTAGAAATAATGAACAGTGGAACTAGTAAATGAGGATTTAAAACACCTATTATGAATGTGTTCAAGGATTAAAAAAAAACAAACAAACATGAATACAACAAAGAGAAATACATAAACTATTTTAAAAATTAAATGGAACTTTTATAGCTGAAAAATGCAGTATCTGAAATTTTAAAATTCATTGTATGAGCTTAACAGAAGGATGAGTGAACCTGAAACTGAGGAAATAGAACCTATACAAATTGAAGCACAAAGAGAAACAGGCAAGAAAAAAAAAAGAATCAAAGGACAAGTAAGATAATAACTATTTAACACGTGTATAGGACTTGCCTGTTGGTCCAGTACCACACTCCCAACCCAGGGGGGCCTGGGTACAATCCCATGTGCCACAACCAGAGATCCTGCATGCTGCAAGTAAGACCCAGTGCAGCCAAATAAATAAATTAAAATATTTAAATAAATAAATTTGTAAAAGATTACTAAAAAACACACGTATAATTGAAGTACTAGAAAAAGGAGAAAACAGAAAACAAAGTAGGAAAATATTAAAGCTATACTGACTTAAAATACGCCAAATTTTATTTTTTAAAAAATCAATCCACAGGCCTAAGAAGATAAACTTCAAGCAAGATTACCCCACACAAACCACCATTAACATCACCACATTATCACTAAGGAACATAACAATAAACTACTGAGATCAAAGAAAAAAGAGAAAACTCCAAAAGCAGATAAAGAAAAATGGCAAAGGGAATAAAGATAGTAATAAATGATGACTCCCTAAACAAACAAATAAATAAAAGCCAAACTAGAAGACAATCTAACAAGTTGTTAGCTGCTGAAAGAAAGTAACTATTCAACAAGAATTCTACACCCAGCAAAAATGTTTCAAATAGGAAGGTGGAAAAAAGACATTTTCAGACAAATGTAAACTGACAAAATTTATGACCAAGAGAAGTGTACTACTATATGACAAGTTAAAGTATACAATTTAAGGTTATCACATTCTACATTCAGTTCAGGTCAGTTGCTCAGCCGTGTCCAACTCTTTGCAACCCAGTAAACTGCAGCATGCCAGGCCTCCCTGTCCATCACCAACTCTTGGAGTTTACTCAAACTCATGTCCATTGAGTCAGTGATGCCATCCAACCATCTCATCCCCTGTTATCCCCTTCTCCTCCCGCCCTCAATCTTTCCCAGCATCAGGGTCTTTTACAATGAGTCAGTTCTTCACATCAGGTGGCCAAAGTATTGCAGTTTCAGCTTCAGCATCAGTCCTTCCAATGAATATCCAGGACTGGTCTCCTTTAGGATGGACTAGTTGGATCTCCTTGCAGTCCAAAGGACTCTCAAGAGTCTTCTTCAACACCACAGTTCAAAGACATCAATTCTTCGGTGCTCAGCTTTCTTTATAGTCTAACTCTCTCAGCCATACATGACTACTGGAAAAACTATAGCCTTGACTAGATGGACCATTGTTGGCAAAGTAATGTCTCTGCTTTTTATTTTATTTTATTTTGTCTCTGCTTTTTAATAAGCTGTCTAGGTTGGTCATAGCTTTTCTTCCAAGGAGTAAGCATCTTTTAATTTCACGGCTGCAGTCACCATCTGCAGTGATTTTGTAGCCCAAAAAAATAAAGTCTGTCACTGTTTCCACTGTTTCCCCATCTATTTGCCATGAAGTGATGGGACCAGATGCCATGATCTTAGTTTTCTGAATGCTGAGTTTTAAGCCAACTCATACATTACAACAGAGAAGGCAATGGCAACCCATTCCAGTACTCTTGCCTGGAAAATCCCATGGACAGAGGAACCTGGTAGGCTGCTGTCTATGGGGTCGCTAGGAGTCGGACACGACTGAAACGACTTAGCAGCAGCAGCAGCATACATTACATTATACATTAAGTGGTATATTATTTGAGGGTAAACTATAATAAAGATATATACTGTAAACTCCACAGCAAACTGCAATGAAATTAAGGAGAGAAGTAGCAGAGAAGCTAGCAATCAGGATGAAATAAAACAACTAAACACACACACTCCCCTAAGTTAATTTAAAAGAAGTCAGGTAAAGTGTGAGGGAAAACAAGTCCCAAAACAGAGATGAAAAAATACAAAATAAATAGCAAGATGTTAACTTAATCACAGTGATGATTACATTAAATGTCAGTTAACTATATGAACTAATTAAGAAACAGAAATCATCAGAGTTTCCTGGTGGCCTAATGGTTAGAGTTCAGCCCCCCCGATTGGTGGAAAAAACTGAGATTTTGCAAGCTGCACAGCATGTCCCCCTCCCCTGCCCTGGCAAACAAACAAACAAAAACATCAGACTAGACAAAAAAAAAAAAAAGGAGAGAGGGAGAGAGCCAACTATAAGTGACTATAAGCAAAGCACTTTAGGGGACTTCCCTAGTGGTCCAGTGGTTAAGAATCCACCTGCCAATACAAGAACATGTGTTGGATCCCTGATCCAGGAAGTTTCCACCTGCTATGAGGGAACTAAGCCTGTGGGCCACAACTACTGAGCACCTAGAGCCCATGTTCCACAATAAAAGAAGCCACTGTAATTAGAAGCCCAACTGCAACTAGAAAGTAGCTCCCACTTACCACAACTAGAGAAAGTCTGAGCACAGCAACAAAGACCCAGCATAGCCACATTAATTAATTAAAGTAAATAGATAGAGAGGATAAAATTAAAAGGATAGAAAAGTACCATACCAATACAAGTTATAAGAAAGATAAATGGCTACATTAATATTAGACAAATAGACTTCAGAATATTAGAATATTCCCAGAGAAAAAAGAGTACATTACATAATGATAAAAGGTGAGTACACCTCAAGATATACATTCTGAAGTGTATATGCCTAAAAATGTAGCATCAAAGCATATAAGAACAGAAAGGAGATATAGGAAAATACACTACTATAGTTGTAGTATAGTACTTGTGATTCTTAATAATTAATAGAGGTACACAGATATATCAGTAAATATACAGGAAATCAGTCCTGAATATTCACTGGAAGGACTGATGCTGAAGCTGAATCTCCAATACTCTGGCCACCTGATGTGAAGAACTGACTCATTAGGAAAGACCCTGATGCTGGGAAAGATTGAGGGCAGAAGGAGAAGGAGATGACAGAGGATGAGATGGTTGGATGGCATCACCAACTCAATGGACATGAGTTTGAGTAAGCTCCAGGAGTTGGTGATGGACAAGGAGGCCTGGTGTGCTGCAGTTCATGAGGTCACAAAGAGTCAGACACGACTGAGAGACTGAACTGAACTGAACTCATACAGAAGACTTAAACAACACTATCAACCAATTTGACCTGACATTTATAGAATTACTACATGCATAAAGAGCTGAATATAAATTATTTTCAAATTCATGTGGAACATTCACCAAGTATACAATATGAAGAGCCAGTGCTGCTGCTGCTGCTGCTGCTAAGTCGCTTCAGTCATGTCCGACTCTGTGCGACCCCACAGATGGCAGCCCACCAGGCTCCGCCACCCCTGGGATTCTCCAGGCAAGAACACTGGAGTGGGCTATGAAGAGCCATAAAACAAGCCAAAAAGTTTAGAATAATTTAATAATGTTTTCTGAACATAATGAAATTAAACCAGAAATCAGTAACAAAAAAAAAAACTTGCAAATTTCAAATATTCAGAAATTAGACAAAATAATCAATAGTTTATTTCTACATCCCATGTGATTTCTTCTTTAACCTATGAGTCACTTAAAACAAATCATAGGAAGAATAGAAAAGAAGCATATAAAAATGTGTTATATACAGTTACAGTATACTAAGAAAAATTTGTAACTATAAATGATTCTGTTTTGAAAAATAAGGTCGACAATTAGTATTCTAAGCTTATATCTCATGAAACTAAAAAAAAAAAAAAACCACTGAATAAGAAAGAAGAAGGCAAAAAGAGAACAGAATTTAAAAATGGAGAAAATTAACATATTAGTAGCAAGAGGTTGTATATCTGCCATGATAAACAACATTTAATAAACCACTAGGATAATTAATCAACAAGAAAGAGAGGATATACAGGTTACCAATATGAAGAATGAAAGAGCAGAGATCACCTTATATTCTACAGACATTAAAAGAGCAATGAGAATACCAGAAAATTCAACAATTTACATAAACTTAATTTCTTGAAAAATACAATCTACAAAAAACTGACAAAAGAAGCATAACAAAAAACAAAATTATACACCATTATCTCTCACAAAGCCATAAAATCCTTACCAAAAACACAGCTGATCATTGAACAACACAGGGTTAGGGGCACCAACCCTCCAAGCAGTCAAAAATCTGAGAACTTTACAGTCACACTCCACTGATGGGCTCTGTGCCCATGGATTCCATATTGGCAGATTCAACCAACCACAGGCCATGCAGTACTGTAACACATATTCACTGGAAAAAAAATCCCCATAAAAGTAGACCCACACAGTTCAAATCCATGTTGTTTAAGGGGCAACTGTACTGGCAAATCAAACTCAGACATAGATGTAGATGATAATACATCATATCCAAATGGGCCAGAGATGCAAAGTTGGTCCATCAGTGAAAAAAAAAATCAATTTCATTCATCATCATAAAGGACAAAATCACTTCAATAGATATAGAATACTATTTGACAAAATTCAAAACCCACTCATGATAAAACTCAAGCAAGCAAGTCAGGAAAAGAAAAGAATTTCCTCAACAAGAGGTCTAAAAAAAAACCTAGAGTTTATCTAATAATAACAACAACAACAAAAAACCCATCATATCTAATAATGAAACATTTAAGGCTTTCCTCCTTAAAGGAGGAAAGACAAAGCTTTCTGCTCATGTCACTTCTACTCAACAATGTCCTGGAAGGACCTAGCCCATGTAATAAGGCAAGAAAAAAATGCAAAAAGATTGAAAAGAAGGAAGTGAAACTTTCTATTCACAGATTACATGATTGTTTACTTAGTGACAAATAATTAATAAGCAAGTTCAGCAAGGTAGAAGATAGAAGGATGATAAACAAAAATCAATTTTAAGTCTTTATGCCAGCAACAAACAATGAGAAACATAAAATCTCAAAAATATAATTTATAAGAACATCAAAAAATATAAAACACTTAGAAATAAATTTAACAAGATGTTTAAGACCTCCACAATGTAAACTATTGAGAGAAATTAAAGGAGACCTACATACATGAAGAAATAAAAGATGGTGGATTATAAGACTCACATTTTTAAGATGTCTGTTTTCCCCAAACTGATTTATAGATATAACACAATTCCAGTAGGGTTTTAAAATAAAAACTGATGCATTATCTATTTTATTTAACAGATTACCTCAAAACTAAGCAGCTTAAAACATCAAACAATTTTACATCACATAATTTGCTTCAAAAATATGGAAGCAGTTCAGACTCAGGATCTTTCCTGGGGGCACAGTCAAAATGCTGGCCAGCTCCAAAGTCTTCTGAAGGCCTAAATGGACATGGAAGATCAACTTTCAAGACAGTTAATTCTCCTGGCTATTGGCTGGAGGCCTCAGCTCCTCACTACATAGACTTTTCAAGACATGAGGGCTTGCTTCCCCCAGAATGAGTGATCCAAGAAAGAGAACAAAAGGGAAGTAGTCATGCCTTTTATAATCTAGTATGCAAAGTTTCATCACATTACTTCTAATTTATTTAGAAACAAGGCACTAAATTTGGCCCACACTCAGGAGAAGGTATTATAATTAAATTTTATCTCTTAAACAGAGAAGTAGTCAAGGATTTGTGCACATACAGTGAAATTCTAAACAATAGCTAAGAGAAAAATCAACTAACTTCCAATGTAAGTAATTCTCAGGAACATGGATGATACTAAGGACCACAATTTGAGTGAAAAAAAAAGTTGCAGAAGAACATATATAAAAGCAAAATTTCACTCACATAAAAAGTAAAACAAGCAAACAAACTGTTTTTTAGGAATGCATGAGTGGTAAAAGGCTAGGAAATGAAACACTGAATTAAGATAGTGGTTACTTCTGAAGAAAAAGAAGACAAGCTGAGGGAAGGGCAAAAAAGGGCCAAATGTTTACCTAATTATGGCTGCTCTTAACCAAAGAATAGTCATCCTTTATCAAGGTCATAATTCTCTTCAACTGGCAAGCTCTAAATTGGGCATTCCTACAGTAGCGAGATGGGGAAACAGTGGAAACAGTGTCAGACTTATTTGGGGGGGGCTCCAAAATCACTGCAGATGGTGACTGAAGCCATGAAATTAAAAGACGCTTATTCCTTGGAAGGAAAGTTATGACCAACCTAGACAGCATATTGAAAAGCAGAGACATTACTTTGTCAACAAAGGTCTGTCTAGTCAAGGCTATGGTTTTTCCAGTGGTCATGTATGGATGTGAGAGTTGGACTGTGAAGAAAGCTGAGCGCCGAAGAATTGATGCTTTTGAACTGTGGTGTTGGAGAAGACTCTTGAGAGGCCCTTGGACTGTAAGGAGATCCAACCAGTCCATTCTAAAGGAGATCAGCCCTGGGTGTTCATTGGAAGGACTGATGCTGAGGCTGAAACTCCAATACTTTGGCCACCTGATGCAAAGAGTTGACTCATTGGAAAAGACTCCGATGCTGGGAGGGATTGGGGCAGGAGGAGAAGGGGACGACAGAGGATGAGATGGGTGGATGGCATCGCCGACTCGATGCACATGAGTTTGGGTAAACTCCAGGAGTTGGTGATGGACAGGGAGGCCTGGCGTGCTGCGATTCATGGGGTCGCAAAGAGTTGGACACGACTGAGTGACTGAACTGAACTGAACTGTACAATAAGATATTCTGAGAGACCACAGTCACATAACTTTTATTACAGTATATTGTCATAAGTGTTCTATTATTAGCTGTTATTCATCTCTTATTGAGCTTAATTTATAAATTAGATTTTATCTTAAGTGTGTATAAGAAAAAACAGTACATACAGTTGACCCTTGAACAAAAACAGGCTAGAATGGTGCAAATCCACTATATGTGGATTTTTTCCAATAAATACATACTACAATACTACACATTTCACAGTTGGCTGAAACCACAGATGCAGAACCAGGGATATAGAGGGCTAACTGTAAATCAGTATGTGGATTTTCAACTATATAGAGGACTGCGGTTGTTCAAGGGTCTACCATATACGGCTATTTCAGGCATTACTTGAGGGTCTTGGAACATACGGAAGGTCTACTATATTACAACTAATTACTAAATATAGTTGTCGTCCAGTGCCTAAGTTGTATCCAACTTTTTGAGACCCTGTGGACTGTAGCACACCAGGTTCTTCTGTCTTCCACTATTGCCCAGAGTTTGCTCAAATTCATGTTCACTGAGTTGGTGATGCTATCTATCTATCTCATCCTCTGCCATCCCCTTCTGCTTTTGCCTTCAATCTTTCCCAACATTAGAATCTTTCCCAATAAGTTGGCTCTTTGCATCACATAGCCACCGTATTGGAGCTTCAGCTTCAGCAACAATCCTTCCAATGAATATACCAGTTGATTTCCTTTAGGAATGACTGGTTTGATCTCCTTGCTGTCCAAGGGACTCAAGAGTCTTCTCCAGCACCGCACTTCAAAAGTATTAATTCTTTGGCATTCAGCCTTCTCTATGGTCCAATTTTCACATCCATACAAGACTACTAGAAATACCTTAGCTTTGACTATACAGACCTGTGTCAGCAAAGTGATATCTTTGCTTTTTAATACTTTGTCTAGGTTTGTCATAGCTTTCCTTCCAAGCAGCAAGCATCTTTTAATTTCATGGCTGCAGTCACTGTCCACAGTGATTTTAGAGCCCAAGAAAATAAATTCTGTCACTGTTTCCACTTTCTCCCCTTCTATTTTGCCATGAAGTGATAGAACCAGATGCCATGATTTCAGTTTTTTGAATGTTGAGTTTCAAGCCAGCTTTTTCACTCTCCTCTTTCACTCTCATCAAGAGGATCTTTAGTTCCTCTTCACTTTCTGCCATTAGAGTGGTATCATCTGTGTATCTGAGGTTGTTGCCATTCTTCAGCAGTCTTGATTCCAGCTTGTGATTCATCCAACGTGACATTTCACATGACATGCCCCACATATGAGCTTCCTTTGTAGCTCAGTTGGTAAAAATCTGCCTGCAATGCAGGAGACCTGGGTTCAATCCCTGGGTTGGGAAGATCCCCTGAAGAAGGAAATGGCAACCCACTCCAGTATTCTTGCCTAGAGAATCCCATAGACAGAGGAGCCTGGCAGGCTACAGTCAACAGGGTCGCAAGAGTCAGATATGACTTAGCGACTAAACCACCACCACTCCACATATAAGTTAAATAAGCAGGGTGACAATATACAGCCTTGTCATACTCCTTTCCCAATTTGGAACAGTCAGTTGTTCCATGAGTGGTTCTAACTGCTGCTTTTTGACCTGCATATAGGTTTCTCAAGAGTCAAGTAAGGTGGTCTGGTACTTTCACCTCTTAAGAATTTTCCACAGTTTGTTGTGATCCATACAGTCAAAGGTTTTCACCCGGTCAATGGAGTGGAAGTAGATGATTTTCTAGAATTCCCTTGCTTTCTCCATGATACAACAAATGTTGGCAATTTGATCTCTGGTACCTCTGCCTCTTCAAAACCTAGCTTGTACTGGGAATTTCTTGGAATTTCTCTGGAATTTCTTGGATCACCTAACTGCTGAAGCCTAGCTTGAAGGATTTTGAGCATAACCTTAATAGTTTGTGAAATGAGAATAGCTGTATGGTAGTTTGAACATTCTTTGGCATCATCTTTCTTTGGAATTGGAATGAAAACTGACCTTTCCAAGTCCAGTGGCCACTGTTGAGTTTTCCAACTTGCTGGCATATTGACTGCAGCACTTTAATAGCATCATCTTTTAGGATTTGAAATAGCTCAGTTGGAATTCCATCACCTCCACTAGCTTTGTTCGTAGTAACGCTTCCTAAGGCCCACTTGACTTCACACTCCAGGATGTTTGTCTCTAGGTGAGTGACCACATCATCATGGTTATCTGGGTCATTAAGACTTTTTTTTATATTGTTCTTCTGTGTATTCTTGCCACCTCGTCTTAATCTCTACTGTTTCTGTTAGGTCCTTACCATTTATTTCTGTCTTTATTGTGCCCATCCTTGCATGAAGCATTTCCTTGGTATCTTCAATTTTCTTGAAGAGATTTCTAGTCTTTCTCATTCTGTTGTTTTCCTCTATTTCTTTGCATTGTTCATTTAAGAAGGCTTTCTAAATATAGACCAAAGTCTAAAAGATAGTTTGGCTTGAGCTTGGCTTAGGTATCAGAAACAAATGAAAATTGTTTCCAAAATGAAAATGTAATACGTTCAATTTTAAATTCAATTTGGCTCATGACCCAGGGCAATCATTTTCAAACTTTTCTTCACATGCAGTGTTTTTGGCCTGTTACTCCTTGGGGTAGGGTTGCGGAAGAGGGTGGTGAGCAATACCTAACTTGATTTTCAAGTTAGAATCCTAGATTCCAGTACCACCCCTATGATCCTGAACAAGTCATTTGTCCTTTTGAACTTGATTTCTTACCTACAAACAGGGATAACACTTACATCCCATAGGAAAAAAAAAAAAATTAATAGTGCTTTGTGAACTATAAAGTCTTGCTTCTCCAAGTATAATCTCCAGACTTGATAGCTTATAAGACTTGATAGTAATGACTTGATAGCTTATAAGAGATGCAGAATCTAAGGCTACATTCCAGACTTACTGCACTGGAATATGCATTTTAACAAGACCTTTAGGTAATTCACACGCACATGAAAATCTGAGCAGCACTACTGTAAAGCACTCTATAGTTGTTAGGTATTTTCACCACAAAAAAATAGTTCATTAGGCATGCTTTTTGTTCTGAGGAAGTCCTATGACCTGGTAACTCATTAACAAGATGACGTCAACAAGATATGACATCATCCTCCTCAGCTCTACCATTTCCCATGCTGAGAAACAACTGAATGTGGATTCTGGTCTAGGTTTCATAACTAATTTGCAATATAATCTTGGGCAAATCATGTTAACTCTCAAGGTTCTTCTCTTTATATGTAAAATGAGGTTAGACCACTAGTTATGAACCTGAGGTCCCTGGACTCACTGGAGTCTTTCAAAGTAGTAGTGGAAGAGGCAAGATAGTATGAGTTAAGAGGATAGCTTTAGAATTAGATGGCCCTCGGGTCACTTAAGCTCTGCCATTTAATAGTCTGTGACCTAGGGCAAGTTACTTAACCTTCCTAAACTTTAAAAGAGTTAGAAGGATTATAATAATCATTCTTATAAGATAATAAACACACAGAGTTTTGCATATTAAGTGTCCTACAATGTTCAGTTCAGTTCAGTTCAGTTCAGTCGCTTAGTCGTGTCCGACTCTTTGCGACCCCATGAATCGCAGCACGCCAGGCCTCCCTGTCCATCACCAATTCCCAGAGTTCACTCAGACTCGTGTCCATCGAGTCAGTAATGCCATCCAGCCATCTCATCCTCGGTCGTCCTCTTCTCCTCCTGCCCCCAATCCCTCCCAGCATCAAAGTCTTTTCCAATGAGTCAACTCTTTGCATGAGGTGGCCAAAGTACTGGAGTTTCAGCTTTAGCATCATTCCTGTTAGCTTTTATTATTTCTATTGGCTATTTTTCAATATCTCAAAAGTCAAATTTATCTGAAATAATGCTGCAAAGAAAATATTATGCTGCTTTTCTTTGGACTAGAATTATATCAATACATTAAGATAATATATTATCTTACATATCTCATATGAATCAATACAGTGTAGTAACATATCGACAGTCACATGTGCTTTTGATTATTTTAAATAGGGATAAAGTATATTAATAATTATAATTTCTGTAGAATATTAAGTTATAATTTATATAAGAAAAATAATAAATTGCCCAAAAAAGAAAATAATAAAATATAAAATGCTTTTTTCCTAATGAAAAGGTTAAAATAGCTGCAATATCACCATATGAACCAGAAATTCCACTTTTGAGTCAAAGAGATATTTGTACACCCATGTCACAGCTTCACTATTCACTAGAGCCAAGAGGTGGAAGTAACCCATGTGTCCATCAGTAGATGAATGGATAAGCAAAATGCAGTGTATACATATAATGAAATACTATTTAGCCTTTGGAAAGAAGGAAATTCTAATACATGGTACAAAATGCTACATAAGGGCATTATGCTAAATGAAATAAGCCAATAGCAAAAAAAAAAAAAAAAAAACCCACTGCTGATCCCACTTATATAAATTCATAAAGACAGAAAGCAGTAGACTGGTTGCCAGGGTCTAGGGGTAGGGAGGAAGGAGAGAAATGGAGTTGTTAAATGGATTTGGAGTTTCAGTTCTGCAAGATGAAAAGAGTTACAGAGATTGGTTGTGCAATGATGTCAATGTACTTAACACTACAGAACTGTACAGTGAAAAATGGTTACAATGGTAAATTTTATGTTATGTGTGTTTTTCCACAATGATTAATAAATAAGTATACAAATAGCTAGCTGTTCTTCCAGCACTAACACTGTAAAGCCCTTATGCATTAAGTTTTTAATAAGTACCCCCCTTCCTTGTATTCCAATGTATGCATATACTCATCACAGCAACTGAAACAATTTACTGGCCATCTCTGACTTGTATACATTAAATCCAAACCCTTTGGTACCATGAATTTGGCCTTCCATTTGGCCTTCATTCTTCAGTGGTATTTCTGAGCCATGAGTCAGAGGCAATGCTGTTTGTGTGTCAGTAACTCTCAGAAAAAAGACTGTCTTCCTTAAGGTGACAGGGATACCACCTCCACCAAGCCCACAGAACCCCAGGGCCAAAAGAAGCCTGAAGTATGCTCAATTCCTAGAGGCCACTATTCAGAGAAGACAGTAGGAAAGGGCCTGGAAAAAGGAAGGAAAAGTGTGCAATAAGACACAAGTAGCACATGTGTATGGCAGAGGTAGCTGGTTAAAGCCTCTCTAGTCTCCTGCTGCACTGGCAACAAAGGATAGTTTATTCCTTTATCCGATCTAAGAGAATCCCATCATAACAGTGAAAGACTTGAGGGTTGCCCTGCTTCCCTTCTGCCCAACTCCTGTGAACAGGATGGGGAGAGGGGAGCAAATCTGTAAGAAGAGCCAACACCTATCTAGCTTGAACAATCCTAGCCCAAGGCAAAGTCTGTTGGTGTTTAGTCACTGCACATCTGCCAAGAGTCTTGGACATGACTGAGCGACTGAACTGAACTGAAACAGGATGAGATGGTTGGATGGCATCAATAACTTAATAGACATGAGTTTGGGCAAACTCTGGGAGATAGTAAAGGACAGGGAAGCCTTGCGTGCTGCAGTCCATGAGGCCATGGGATCGCAAACAGTTGGACACAATTTAGTGACTGAAAAAAAAGTATGTTTTAACATTTTTAAATTTTTTCATATATTTATGACTAACAATGAGGATTTACAATGTTTGACAAAAACATGTAAAACTCACAGAACACTCATAACTTTTCTCATTGAGTATTAAGACTGATTAGCTAGGTTTTAACTTGCATAGTCATTTGTATTGTCCCACCCTACTAAGCAAAGTGAGGACTGTCTGTACTTGTATGTTCCAACACATCAAGGTATTTAGTATTTCACAACTAAAGAGAAACCATCAAAGAGACTTCCTTAGTGGTCCAGTGGCTAAGATTCTGCACTCCCAATGTGGGGGGCCTGGGTCTGCTCCCAGGTCAGGGAACTAGATTCCACATGCTTCAACTAAGAGTTCACATACAGCAACTAAGACCCAGCCCTCCCAAATTAATCCACTTAAAAAAAAAACTATTAAAAAAAAAAGAGAAAGAAACTACCTTTTCCTTTGTTTGTTAAAATCTGCTTAAACAAAAAAGGAATATGAACTCAAATTGGATGATGTTAAGAAGACTGTGTTTAAGGTTTATGGTGACTGAGAACTGCTGCCATCTTTACATGCAATTCCCCAAAAGTGTTTTTAAATTACCCAAAATACACACACCCAATGCTGAGAGACAGGCTTCCTGAAGAGTTATTTAATTTGTCATCTGTGATAGTATACTACTTCATGCTTGTCCTCATCCCTTGCATGCTGGGCAAAACAATGAACACGTGATAGAAATAATATGGTATAGTAACTTTAGAGTCAGACCGCAACTTGAATATTATCTTTACCCGACTCTTCTGCAACCTTAAATTACTTATTAGGGTTTCAATTTCTTAATCTGTGAAATAAGGATAATAATGCCTTCTTTTTGGAATTACAGTAAATGTCAAAAAAGATAAGATATGAAGTGCTTAGCAAACTGTGATACATAGTAAGCACTTACATATAGCTATTATCACCATTATCATTATCCTTAATATTTCTATCATTATTGTAAATCTTTTAATCATGATAAAGTTGCTTTGCTTTAAGCACATTATTGTGCACGCATGCTAGTTGCTTCAGTCATGTCCACCTCTTTCCTAACCCATGGACTGTAGCCCACCAGGCTCCTCTGTCCATGGGATTCTCAGGGCAAGACTACTGAAGTGGGTTGCTATTTCCTACTCCATGGGATCTTCCTAATCCCAGGGATCAAAACTCATGTCTCCTGCATTGGCACGCAGATTCTTTACCACTGCACCACCTGGGGAGCCCAAACACATTATTAATTTGCCTATTTTTCAAAAATAAAGTCTCATATTCAGATATGAATAGACACACACTACTTACTGGGTAAGAAGGCTGCCCTTAAATTCTTTTTCTACCATGGAAGATCATTTTCTTCCACGGTACATGTGCCAAGGGCAGCCAACACTCACTCATCCTCTTCTTGCACTCCCTGATACCTAGTCTGCTCAGAGTTTCCTCTTCTGAGGACATTAAGAACCAAAGCCATTTCCCATTTCTCAGAGCTATCTGTCAGAACAATAGTATCTTGCTCTCTCATATCTCACATGACTTAACTGTCAGTTTTCTCTTTTGATTCTAATCCTTGACTCTAAACTAACAGTCATTATTACCTATATTGACCCATAAAGCTGCAAAGGACCTAAAGTCCAACTGAAGCCATCCCTTTTCTCGATCAAACAATCGTTTAGTTGCTAAGTCATGTCTGACTCTTCTGTGGCCCCATGGACTGTAGCCCACCAGGCTCCTCTGTCCATGGAATTTTCCAGGCAAGAAAGTGGAGTGTGCTGCCAGTTTCTCCTCCCTAGATCTTCCTGACCCATAGACCAAACCCAGGTCTCCTGCACTGGCAGGCAAATTCTTTACCACTGAGCCACCAGCAAAGCCCACCAAACAATTAATTCCCTCTAAACTATTCTATGTGAGTTAGCCTAGCAAGGTCTGCTTTAACACTTTTAGTGACAGAAAGCCCTCTACCTCTCGAATCAATCCATTCAATGATTATAACTTTTTAATTTTCCTTACGTTAAACCAAAATCTCTCCCCTTACAAGTAGTTTCCACCCATAGGCTCTAATTTCGCATTCTAGAAAAACACAGTTTATCTATTCTATACTACAGCCCAATCAACATTTGAAGATTCCTGAGCTTCACTTTTCCACATTACACATTTCTAGTTCAGAAAGCACAATTTTAAGCCCCTTCTCTCATGGACCTCCTCTGGACCTTTGTATGGGCTTGTCAAAGTGATCTAACAACAAACATGTAAAGCACTTCCTTTTCCAACATTTGAGCTGCCAAATAATTACACTACAAATATCCCTTTGTCCATATCCATCCATTACTATGTAAAAATTATTAATTTAACTAGTTGTTCAGAAAAAGTAACTCTCAGCCTAAATCACAGTTTAAAGAAAATGGTACTAAGTAATTAATCTCTAATTAAAATAATTTATATTTTAAAAAATTTAAAAAAAAATGGTACTAAAAGTCTTGAAAACAACCAGTTTTTGTTGGGTTGTTTTTTTTTTAAATCCTAGTCAATTACCGGGGAACACAATAAAGGAGGATCAGCAGGCATGAAAGTCTTGTCTCTTTCGCACAAAACCAAACACAGGTCTGAGGGAAAAAGACCCAACAATGGGAAGGTTAGCTAAAAAAGGGTTTTGCTTCCTGTCCTGAGAAAGTTGAGCCAATTTAAAGAAGGCAGTAATAGTGAGCCAAAAAATATCCTCTGTACCTTGCCAGAAGCAGGTACCTGAAGGATCAAATATTGTGCTCTTAAAACTTGACCAAAGTAAACTACAAAAAAGAAGTGGCAGGTTTTTCCTGAGCTCTCCTCGCCTGGCAAGAACGTCCATCTGGGGAAATACACACGCAGAGCCCCAAGGGACCAGTCAGAGGCAGCAACTGGAAGAGGCTTCTTCCCCAAGTCCTCACTAGGTGCAGTCAGTGCAAGTACTGTCCTCAGAAGAACCTCTACCTTTGTCAGGTAGTCGGAGAGGAGGCAGGGTGGAGTAGGGACTGGAACCCTTGTGCCCTGAGGCCTGGCACGAGCCGGAAGGTACTGACTAGATGCTGCCGTCTACCTTCGGACGCAAAGACACAGCCGAACGATCGTACTCCGAGAGAAGGTGATCTCTGGTACCCGAAGATATCCCGGGTGGGAGGGGGCTGGGGGTACGGACAGGGGTAGGGATCTGACACTGGGAAAACCGTTCCCTGTAAAGTGACCGAAGAGGTCTCACAGGAACAGAGAAAGAGGAAGGGAAAGACCGTATTTTCACGTATTTGGGGGAAGACTGAGCCAGGACCTGTTCCCTTCTCCTGCGCCCTTATGACGAAGGTGGTGACAGCAACAGTGGGAGCAGGTGTCCCGGGCCCTCATTCAAACGAGCAGAGTCCCCACTGTCCCGAGCTCTTCTCAGGCTGCCCCCACTCGCCCCTCAGGCAGCGGAATCCCATTCCCAACCCTGCCCCTCGGGCTTTCCCCTTGGGTCCAGCAGGGGCTCTCCACTTCTCTTCCGCCCCCCAATCTAAAGGCCCCCCTCAACGCGTCCAGACTGGCCCTCCTCACTCGCCACCTTGGATCGCTCTAGCTGCTGCCTTCCTCCGCAACATTCCCATTCCAGTCCCCTGGCCCGGGCTCCCCTACGCCACCTTCCTCGGCCAGGCCCGGTGCCTCCCCCGGCGGCCAGGTCCGCCCTCTGCCTTCCTCACGCGGCGTCTCGCCCTCAGACCGGCGCCCGCCCTCCCTCCCTCGCTCCCGCCTCAGGCCGGCACCCGCACTCACAGAACTCTGCGATGTACCAGGTCACCGCGTAGTTCTCCTCGCACCAGTCCAGCGTGGAGGTCGTTGGACCCCAGTAGCCCTCGCGGTCCCCGGCGGGAGCCATCGCGCGCGCCGCCGCTGCCCAAGCGCTCCACTGGCTGCGATCGGCTCAGCGGGCTCCCAGGCCGGCTCTGGCCCTGCTGGCGCGCTAGTCTAGCGTCCCGCCCGCCCTCCGTCCCCGAGGGGCGGGGCCCGGCGCCGTCAGCGACCCGCCGGGCCAGAGACCCCGCCCACCGCGGCCGGCGCAGAGCCCAGGCCGAGGGCCGGGGACCGCCCTGCCCCCTCCTTCCTCGGGAAGGGGTGTGACCTGGGCCGCCGGCCCCGCCTAGACACGCCCTTGGCTGTGGGTTAGACGTTCCTGACATCCCCGAGGCAGTTTTCTATCTGAACCTCTGAGTTTCTGTAGGAGGGGCGGTTAATTTTATTGAGGCGGGGGTGGGATGAAGGCTGCAATCAAGCCCTGGCTTGATAAAACCTGTGCACGGATGCGCCTCAGTTTTTACTTGGTCACAGGCCTCCAGACAAGCCCAGAAACCGACTACTCCAGCCCCGCCGGGAACTCCTGGGAAACAAACAATAATTTTCTGATAAAGGTATAAGTGTCAGTTCAGTCGCTCAGTTGTGTCCGACGCTTTGCGACCCCATGGACTGTCGCCCGCCAGATTCCTCTGTCCATGGGATTTCCCAGGCAAGAATACTGGAGTGGGTTTCCATTTCCTCCTCCAGGGTATCTTCCCCACCCAGGAATCGAACCCAGGTCTCTTGCATCTCAGGCAGATTCTTTACCATTTGAGCCACTGCGGAACAACAAATCCTGGTCCGAGAAAAAAGAAGGGGGAGAGGGCATTTTGAGAGCCTAAAACAACAGTGCAGTCAGAACGCTAAAGCCTGCTTCCCTTTGGGCTTCCAAGCCGAGAAGTTTCCACCGTCTCAGTTCAGTTCAGTTGCTCAGCCGTGTCCGACTCTTTGCGACCCCATGAATCGCTGCACGCCAGGCCTCCCTGTCCACCACCAACTCCTGGAGTTCACTCAGACTCCTGTCCATCGAGTCAGTGATGCCATCCAGCCATCTCATCCTCTGTCGTCCCTTTCTCCTCTTGCCCCCAATCCCTTCTAGCATCAGAGTCTTTTCCAATGAGTCAACTCTTCGCATGAGGTGGCCAAAGTACTGGAGTTTCAGCTTTAGCATCATTCCTTCCAAAGAAATCCCAGGGCTGATCTCCTTCAGAATGGACTGGTTGGATCTCCTTGCACTCCAAGGGACTCTCAAGAGTCTTCTCCAACAACACAGTTCAAAAGCATCAATTCTTCAGCACTCAGCCTTCTTTACAGTCCAACTCTCACACCCATACATGACTACTGGAAAAACCATAGCCTTGACTAGACGGACCTTAGTCGGCAAAGTAATGTCTCTGCTCTTGAATATGCTATCTAGGTTGGTCATAACTTTTCTTCCAAGGAGTAAGCTAATTTCATGGCTGCAGTCACCATCTGCAGTGATTTTGGAGCCCAAAACGATAAAGTCTGACCCTGTTTCCACTGTTTCCCCATCTGTTTCCCATGAAGTGATGGGACCAGATGCCATAATCTTCGTTTTCTGAATGTTGAGCTTTACCCCAACTTTTTCACTCTCCACTTTCACTTTCATCAAGAGGCTTTTTAGTTCCTTCTTCACTTTCTGCCATAAGAGTGGTGTCATCTGCATATCTGAGGTTATTGATATTTCTCCCAGCAATATTGATTCCAGATTGTGTTTCTTCCAGTCCAGCGTTTCTCATGATGTACTCTGCATATAAGTTAAATAAGCAGGGTGACAATATACAGCCTTGATGTACTCCTTTTCCTATTTGGAACCAGTCTGTTGTTCCATGTCCAATTCTAACTGTTGCTTCCTGATCTGCATACAGATTTCTCAGGAGGTAGGTCAGGTGGTCTGGTGTTCCCATCTCTTTCAGAATTTTTCACAGTTTATTGTGATCCACACAGTCAAAGGCTTTGGCATAGTCAATAAAGCAGAAATCAATGTTTTTCTGGAACTCTTGCTTTTTCCATGATCCAGCAGATGTTGGCAATTTGATCTCTGGTTCCTCTGCCTTTTCTAAAACCGTCTAGCAATCTATAATTGTGCCCTGTTCTTCAGGCAACCCACAGCCTCCCCTACTACCAGCTTCAAGACCTTAATACTTCACAGAGCTGTTGGAGGGATCTTTTAAAAACACAAATGCATGCCCCCTGCCCCTAGAGTCTGATCAGCTACATCAAACTCTTCCCTAGCGCAGAATGTACAGGGTCCATTCCCATCTTCCTGCCTTTGCACCTGCCTTTCAGCTGGGACTGCTGGCCTTCCTCTCTTCTCCATTGACTAATTTCCACTGGTCCTTTAGAATCTGGCTTCCTGAAACCCTCCTGACTCTTACCCCGAGTAGCTCTTTTGACCTTTGTTCATATCCTCCAGTGAAAGATACATCCTGATCTGAAAGTCTCATTTCCATCTTTATCTCCTAACATCCAGGATTCTGCCTGACCATGCACTTTGCAACACAGAGTATAGTTAAGGATGACACAACTGCAATTTAATATTTTCTAAAGAAATAAGTCAGGTAAGATGTAATAAAAGGTAAAAGAGAAAACAAGGAGAGATGAGCCAACCCACAGCCTCTCTACAAAATATCTATAGCAGATAGTAGATGCAGAACCTTTATTGGCAGTGTACAAACCTAGGAATAGAGGCTGAGTGTTTACTAGAAATAGTAGGATATCAAAAGTTTTCTTTTGAACAGCAGACATTGAGCTGCTATGTACTCAACCTTTGGCTGAATGCTAGGAACACATGGGAACTTCCCTCCTGGCTCAATGTTAAAGAATCTGCCTGCCAATGCAGGAGTCGCAGGTTTGATCCCTGGGTCAGGAAGATTTCCCCGAGGAGGAAATGGCAACTCACTCCAGTATTCTTGCCTGGGAAATACCACGGATAGAGGAGCCACATAGACTACAGTCCATGGAGTTGTAAAGAGTCGGACAGGACTTAACAACAGCAGGAACACATGGAGATAAATAGAAGACATCCAAGATGGCAGTCTCTAAAGAGAGAAATAATACTGAAGAGTGGGAAAACTTTTATTTCTAGTCATGTTTTATCTTGTCCTTTAAAATTTCTGTCTCAGGTATGTTCTTAATATATATAATAATCATAAGTATATATAATTTATAAATGAATATATATTTGTATATTCAAAATGAATATGCAAAAATACATACTACAAGTGATTTGTTGATGAGATTTCAATAAAAACTGTAGAGACCACAACTGTAGACTGTGATAATACTTGTTGCTAGAAGTAAGGCGAAAATTAGGGTGTTGTGGGAGCCATTAAGTGGAAAGAATCTCTAACTCAGCCAAGTGACCCAAAGCAGAAGATGAGGGCTTGGCTACATCAATACCTAGCACATTAACAGTTGCGGGCAGAGGGGACCTACAATGATCAGGATAAAACTTCGGAGAGAAAAATCAATTAAGAGAATTATTTGTTGTTGTTGCTATTTAGTCAATAAATCCTGCCCAACTCTTTTGCAGCCCAATGGACTGTAGCCCACCAGGCTCCTCTGTCCATGGAATTTCCCAGGCAAGAATACTAGTTTGCCATTTCCTTCTCCAGGGGATCTTCTAGACCCAGGGATTGAACCCATGTTTCCTGCATTGCAGAATTCTTTACCGCTGAGCCACCAGGGAACCCCAAAAGAAATATTAACTAATCAATAAAGAGAAAAGGTAAACTACAGTAGTATCACTGAGAAAACACAAAGTGGATTTCATAGGTCCTTCAGCAATATCTGTCTTCCTTTCTCTCTTTTCTAAAAAACTTTACCCCCAACCCAGTATTAATGCAATGCATGAAAATATAAGGAAGCAGAGCAACCAAAACGATCTCGAAAAAGAAGAAGGAGGATTTACACTTCCCGATTTCAACACTTACTACAAACCTACGCCAATCAAAACAGTGTAGTACTGTAATATGGATAAACCTGTAGATCAGTGGAACAGAATTGAGACTCCAGAAATAAACTATAAATTTATGGTCAGTTGATTTTCACAAGGATGCTAAGGGAAGGAATAGTCTTTTCAACTGGTGTTGTAACAACTGGATGTTGTTGCTTGGTCCTAAGTTGTGTCCAACTTTTTTGTGACCCCATGGACTGTAGCCCACCAAGCTGCTCTGTCCATGGGATTTCCTAGGCAAGAATACTGGAGTAGGTTACCTTTTCCTCCACCCAGGAATTGAATCCATGTCTCCTGCATTGGCAGGCGGACTCTTTACCCCTGAGCCACCAGAGAAGCCCAGCAACTGGATATCCATATGCAAAAGAATGAAATGAGATTCCTTCTAATTCCTTCTAAATGAAATGAGGTTCCTTCTTAAAAATCCTTTTTTATAGATGCCCTTAAAAATTAATTTAAATGGATCACAGACTTACATGTAAGAGCTAAAACTATAAATGGATTATCAATTCTCCAGGCCAGAATACTGGAGTGGGTAGCCATTCCCTTCTCCAAGGGATCTTCCCAACCCAGGGATCGAACTGAGGTCTGCGGATTCTTAACCAGCTGAGCCACAAGAGAAAGGTCCATCTGGTCAAAGCTGTGGTTTTTCCAGTAGTCATGTATGAATGTGAGAGCTGGACTATAAAAAAAAGCTGAGCACCAAAGAATTGATGCTTTTAAACTGTGGTGTTGAAGAAGACTCTTGAGGGTCCCTTGGACTGCAAGGAGATCCAACCAGTCCATTCTAAAGGAAATCAGTCCTGGATATTCATTGGAAGCACTGATGCTGAAGCTGAAACTGCAATAGTTTGGGCACATGATGTGAAAAACTGACTCATTGGAAAAGACTCTGATACTGAGAAAGATTAAAGGCAGGAGAAAAGGACAACAGAGGATGAGATGGCTGGATGGCATCACTGACTCTGTGGACATGAGTTTGAGCAAGCTCTGGGAATTGGTGATAGAAAAGAAGCCTGGCACGCTGCAGACCATGCGGTCGCAAAGAGTCAGGCATGACTGAGCGACTGAACTGAACTGAAAATGATAAACTCTTAGGAATATACATAAAAGTAAATCTTTGTTGTGACTTCCCTGGTGGCCCAATGGATTAGAATCCCCTTGCCAATGCAGGGGATGCAGATTTGATCCCTGGTCCAGGAAGATCCCACACGCTACAGAGCAACCATGTCTGTGCACTGAAAGTACAAGTGGCCAATAGTCACATGTATAGATGTTCATGTTTGCCATACTAGAAATGCAAATAAAAAAACCACAATCAGATACTACTTTACACACACTAAGAAAACCAATATTAAAGAAAGATGTAGAGAAACTGGAACCGTCATGCATTGCTGCTATGTAAAATAATGCAGCCACTTTGAAAAAAAGTTCCTTAAAATGCTAAGCAGAGTTACCATATGAACCTAACAATTCTACTTCTAGGTATATATCAAGAGAATTGAAAACACATGTCCAAAAAATGTACAAAGATGTTCATAGCAGCATTATTCACAATAACCAAAAAGTAGGAACAAAGCAAGTTCCATTAACTGGTGAATAAAATAATAAAGTGTTGACTACCCATATGTGTGTCAGTCACTCAGTCGTGACCAACTCTGCGATCCTATGGACCGTAGCCCACCAGGCTCCTCTGTCCATGAGATTCTCCAAGCAAAAATATTGGAGTGGGTTGCCATTTCCTCCTCCAGTGTCAGCCAACTTAGTATAGTCTAAAGTCTTAGCATGCGCTCGCTTGAGTCCTTCAAAAATACATCTGGCAAAGTGTCTCTGTTGTGGGAACTGTTTGGCTCTCAGTAGGGAGGAGGGCTATTTCACGTTCCCTCTTTCCCCTTGTCTCACGTTCAAGCCATTCATCTCTAAAGAGTTTTCGAGTCAGGAGTCAGCGTCTGTCCAAAGATGTACATTACATCTCTCCAAGTAAGGTCATAAAGGAAAGTTAGTCCCATAAAGGCTTCATGTACTTTTTGGATCCTCTAAATAGTCTCAACTGCAATCAGTACTGTTTGAATTTCTACCAAGACTGAGGCAACCCCTCCTGGAAGGGTGCTCTGACTCAGCCTATTCAGTTGGGAGCCCCAGATACAGGAGCAAAGTAAGAGGACAGGAGGGAACTGAAGGTTTCACACCCAGATCTGCACCCTTAGGACACAAGTCTGGCCTGTCTCACATAGAGACAACAAGCAACATATATGGCACATCTACCCATTTCTCTTGTTTTCTACAGATTGAACTTGAAGGGATGGTTCTTGGAACTGCTAGCTATCCTATGGGTACAGAATACCCATATAATGGAATATTATTCCATATAGTGGAATATTATTTGTCAATGAAAAGAAATGAAACACTAATACGTGATACAATGTGGATGAGCCTTGAAAACACACTGCACCAAAGAAGTCAAACACTAAAGGGTCCATATTGTATGATTCTGTTCATACAAAACATCCAGGGTAAGCAAATCTATTAGTGATAGAAAATAAATTAGTTGTTGGCAGAGAGTGGGTCGGAATGCAGAGTAACTGCTAGCGGTACACATTGGTTTTCTTTGGGGATGATGAAAGTGTCCTAAAATTAGTTTGTGGTAATGGTTGCACGACTCAGTAAATATGCAAAAAAAAACCAGCGTTGAGTTGTATATTTTAAATTGCACACTAAATTTTCAAGTAGCTGAACTGTGTGATATGTGAGTTATATGTTAATACACCTTTCTGTAAAATACATTCTAATGTTGAAAAATTTAGAAACTATACAAAAAAAGTGTTAAAAAAAGGAAATCATTATAATCTCATAAACTAGCAATAACCATTGTCAACATTGAAGTATATTTTCTTTAAGCATTTTATGTATGGATTTTTTTCACTTGGTGCTAACAATGACTTTATACATCATATTTTTTTCAAAAGCATTTCTCATGCCACTAAAACCCTTGTAAATGTTATGATCATTCAGTCGCTAAATCCTGTGTGTCTCTTTTGAGACCCCATGGACTCTAGCCTGCCAAGCTCTTCTGTCCATGGGATTTGCCAGGCAAGAATAATGGAGTGGACTGCCATTTCCTTCATCAAATATAAAAGTTATATTCAATTTCATTGATATACCACAATTTACTTAATTATTAAATACCCATGTTACTAGTCCCTTACTACTGGGTATTTAGGTTATTTCCAATGCCTATATTTATTTTTCAACTAGCAAATGAGAATCCTAATTTTGAAAGCTTTAACCAGATTCCTACTAGAAACCTTTATACTAGTTCCTAAGACAAAGAAATCTCAACTGTAATCCATTTTTTCCACATGAGATACAACTTGTGCCATAACTTCATAACTGCAAAGGAAAATTTGAATCTACAAAGACTGAGTGTATAGGCTCACCAGATTAAGTGATCTTATGACCTACAAGTTACCCCTTAGCCTCTCTTACAGTGAGGTGCAGGCATGGCTGTCTACCAACACTTCCTAGCCCCCATCTCTAGGGGATATTAGAGCATTGCCCAGGTGCAACAAACCACAACCTGGGGACACAGCCCTAGGCTTCCCTGGGAAGAGTCCCCAGACACCCAGCCTGGGTTGGGTCCTCTATATTCCTGCAGCCCCTGGGTTTCCTTCCACCATAGCTCTTCTCACACTTCAGGGTAGTCTGCTTAGGAGCTGATCTTCCAGACAGAACCTGTCTCATTCTATTTCTGTGTCTCCAATTTCTCACTTGGGCCTGATACAAAATTGATGTTCAGGGAATATTTATAGTAATATCATAACAATAATAAAGCATAAGAACTATAATAATAAGGTAACATTTATTAAACATTTACATGGGCCAGGTTCTGTTGAGTCCTTATATATATTAACTTAGTTAAAGACTGAGCTGAACTGAAACCTTACAACAACCCTGTGATGCTATGATACAACTCTAGATACTATTCTCTCCCTCATTTCTTAGTTAGGGAAATTGAAGTATAAGAAAGTTGAATTACTTGCCTGAATATACATGACTAGTGGGTAGCAGAAATAAAATTTAAAAAAAATTTTAAAGTCTTCTCTTATATGACAGTAACACAGTGAATTTATCCATTTTCCTGAGATGAATATAAGTTGTTTCCTATTTTGGCTATTATAATCAATTCTACCCTGAACATTCATTTTTCTAAATCTGACACGTGTGCAAAAATTTCTTTAATATATTACCTATGAATGGAAGTGTCTTTGCATCTTCAAATTTCTCAGATAACACCAAATAGTTTACCAAAGTGGTTGTACCAATGTACATTTCTACAATAAAATTATGTTTAATAATATAAAATGTTTTTATACAAATACAAATAAAATCCACAATAAAAATGGTAAATAACAAAAAATATAAAGAATCACTTGAAATTTCATCACTTAGTAGCAACCACTAATAATATTTTAGTATATAAATGACCAAACATTTTCCTCTGTGTGGCCATGTGTGTATATGTTTTATTACACCACAGACATATATATATTTTGTCAAAATAGAATTTTAAAATGCAGATAACTTTGGAGCTTCCTGTTGTCAGTTACAATACATGATAAGAGTTAAAGAATAAATGCTTTATGTACATGCTGATGCTTATGCTTCCAGGAGCATCATTACTGTAATCATCACACCCAATCCTAGACACTGAGACTTAACTGACACTTTTGTGGGAACCCCAGGCCCCACTCTTCAGGCAAAGTTAGTGCTTCCCTTGCTTTCTGCCTTCTGGTGCATTTCCCACACTTGATCTCTTTGCCTATTGATTGGTTAGTACCCACAAGGCAGTTGTGAGTTCCCTGGGCTTCCCAGGTGGCTCAGTGGGAAAGAATCCACCTGCAATGCAGGAGACAT
The DNA here is from genome assembly GCF_032405125.1 of Capricornis sumatraensis. Classification (NCBI taxonomy): domain Eukaryota; kingdom Metazoa; phylum Chordata; class Mammalia; order Artiodactyla; family Bovidae; genus Capricornis; species Capricornis sumatraensis. The sequence goes on along the minus strand of NC_091084.1, from coordinate 56,933,801 downwards.
GGGTCCAATCTCTGGGTTGGGATGATACCCTGGAAGAGGAAATGGCAACCCACTCCAGTATTCTGGCCTGGGAAGTCCCATGGACAGAGGAGCCTGGCAGGCTACAGTCCATGGGGTTGCAAAAGAGTCAGACATGATTTAGCGACTAAACAAAGGAAAGAAAGGATCATTTATATTCAACTTAGGTTCCCAGTGCCCATTACTGGGCCATCAGTTCAGTTCAGTCACTCAGTCATGTCAGCTCTTTGTGACCCCAGGACTGCAGCACACCAGGCTTTCCTGTCTATCACCAACTCCTGGAGCTTGCTCAAACTCATGTCCATTGAGTCGGTGATGCCATCCAATCATCTCATCCTCTGTCATCCCCTTCTCCTCCAGCCTCAATCTTTCCCAGCATCAGGGTCTTTTCAAATGAGTCAGTTCTTCTCATCAGGTGCCCAAACTATTGCTGTTTCAGCTTCAGCGTCAGTTCTTCCAATTAATATTCAGGACTGATTTCCTTTAGGATTGGCAGGTTGGATCTCCTTGCAGTCCAAGGGATTCTCAATTACTGGGCCTAGCATGTGAGCAAATTTGTAGATGTGTCTCAGATTAAGTAAAAAATCCACTTTTATGAAGCAATCTGGCATAGCTGTCAAGGATATTGGTTCTGCAACGTGGCAAACATGATTTTGTATCTCAAACTCATCTCTTAAAAAGCTGTGATTTTGGTCCTATTAACCCTCTAAGCCTCAGTTTCCTCATCTATCAAATGGAGAGGCAATAGTACCCACTTCACATTTAGATTAAATTCAAAAAATAGTTGTTAAATACAGTATCCGGAAATGGAATGAGATCAATACATCTCAGCGTATTACTCTGAAGGGTGGGAGACGCCTCCTTGGTGAAGCACAGTATAGTGCCCACCATGCACAGGGGAGATGGGAACATTTGGGCTCAATTTCCCCATAACACTAAAACAAAACTTGGATTACAGTGGACAAAAAGTCAGTTTCATACTCCTTGAGTAGCTAAACTCCCTTGGCCCCTAATCTCCCAGTATTTCCTCTCACAGTCTGTCGCCTGCTCCCATACCCTAGCCACAGCCATCTGCTGCCCTATCTCCTGCACTATTCCAGACAACAGAAGAGGACAAAACAGACACATTTAAAGCATCAAAATGAAGTGTAACAGTTATAATAGTTAACACGTATAAGGTTTATTCTCTCCCTGACACTGTTCTGAGTACTTTTCAGTATTACCTTCTAAAATCTAACAACCCCATGAATGAAAACTTTTAGTTCTCATTCACCAGTAATGAAATGGACACTGTCTTCAAATCCTACTGATTCCATCCCCTAAACATCTGTGACTTCTATCCCCTAAACATCTGAAAATTTTGTTTCACCCAAGGTCACCCAGCTATATCACCTGAGGAAAGGCTGGGATCTAGACACTCTGGTGCCAGAGGCCATGTTCTTAAATATCATGCCAGGCTGGTCCTGCAGGTGCTCAGCAGAGAGGGGTATGGGCCAACACTGGATTTGAATTCTCTCTGCTCCTGGAATGTAGAAAATGAGGATTGAGAGTTCTCTAGGGATGATTTCCTTAGTGACCAAGAAGGTTTTAAGGAAGACATCAACATGAGTAAATGTGCAAAGGGGAGGATGGATTGATTGACTTGGGAAAGACTGAAGACACCGAGGCTCCTAAGAGATTTACAGTGATTTGGTTAGTAGCAGGAGTGATAGAGAAGAGAGGACAAATTTACAGATGTTTAGGGGATAGAATCAACAGGATTTGAAGAGCAGCTGGGGCTGGGGAGGAGGCATAGAGGGAGAAGTAGGAAGTAGCCTGCTCCTGGGTTTCCGGCCATTTGTGGCTGCTGAAAGACCAGCAAATTATTCTGGTTACAGTGAGTATGTGTGGGAGATGGAGTGCAGGAGATGGAGAAAGCATTATTGGGCAAGAAAATAGCCTGCCAAGGCTTGAAAGGGCAAGAGGAATGTGGGCAGAATGTGACATTCATGGTGGCTGCCCATGTGTGCAGAGATGGAGGAATGGTGGAAGCAATTATCATGGACTGAAGAAGGAGAGATTGGAGTTTACTACGAGGCTGCAGTCCATGGGGTCGCAAAGAGTCAGACACAACTGAGTGACTTCACTTTCACTTTTCACTTTCATGCATTGGAGAAGGAAATGGCAACCCACTCCAGTGTTCTTGCCTGGAGAATCCCAGGGATGGGGGAGCCTGGTGGGCTGCCATCTATGGGGTCGCACAGAGCCGGACACGACTGAAGCGACTTAGCAGCAGCAGCAGCAGCATGCTGTGATAAGACATTCAGGCTTTATTCTAGAGACCATAAAAGTATTCAAGAGAGAGAATAACATGTTTGCATGTATTAGGGAGAATAGATTTTTGGTTTGGGGATTTTGCTGTTGCTGTTTGGGGCAGGGTGGGGAGAAGAGAGAAATCAGGAAATTAACCTGTTTGGCCTCAAAATCAATTAGGAGGCTGTGGCAAATAATCTTGACCAAAGATAGGACAATCCAGTTAAATTGCAACACAGCCCCTGGGCCAGCCATCCTCGCTCCAACCTTCCCAGAAGGAATTCCAGGGGGACTTGCTCCAGGGAAAACAGGACAATGGAGGTTTCTTGTATCTACCCAAGTCCATTCCTGAGCCCCAAACATGCCACTCCCAGGGAAGGAAGTCACCACACTTATGACCAGCGTCATCAGCCTTTGCTTAAGCACCTTGAAAGTTGTTACAGAATAGAATTTCTTAATACTATTATTGAGTGAGTGAGTGAAGTGAGTGAAGTTGCTCAGTCGTGTCCAACTCTTTGCAACCCCATGGACTAGTAGCCTACCAGGCTCCTCCCTTCATGGGATTCTCCAGGCAAGAGTACTGGAGTGGGTTGCCATTTCCTTCTCCAGGGGATCTTCCTGACCCAGGGATCAAACCTGGGTCTCCCGCATTCCAGGCAGACACTTTAACCTCTGAGCCATCAGGAAGTATTGATAATACTTAGTAGTTGGATTGAGAAGAATTGAATAGCCCTAAATTGATTGTTTTGTTTTGAATGAGGGTATGAACTGTGAACAGGAATGCCTCCTTTCAACATTGCCCACAAACTGAGCTCTCTCAGTCCTTTAACTTATAAGAATCTCTTTTACATTTGTGCCTACCTGGGCGCCTAATTTTCTTGTATCTACCCAAATACTGTCAGTTACCATCCAGATGCTGACCCAGATCTATCTCCAGAGCCTTAGTCCTTGAATCATATTAAGATTCATGTTTTGCTGCAGGTGACAAAAAACCAATCCTGGGGGCTTAACTAAGTTAGGGTTTATTTTTCTCAGATGGTATACAGCCCAGGGCCATACAATAGCTCTACAAAGTCCAAACCCTCCTGTCTTTCTCCTCTGTCTCCCTTAGCACAGAGCCTTCATCACCGTGGTCACAAAGTGGTTGTATCTTGTCCAAGCATCACAGTCGGTTTAGGCAGGGAGAAGGAAGGACGAGGGTGAAAGGCAAATATCAGCTTGGCCCATACACTGTTATCAAGAAAACAATAGTTTTTCCAGAACCTTCACTCAACAATGTTCACTTAGAGCTTTTTGGTCAAACCTGAATCACATGACCAACCATAAAGAGTCTAGGAAGACTAGCAAGAGTCTAGGAGGGTGGATGTTTTAACTGGGCACTTCACTGTCCCAAACAAAGCTGGCTTTTGTTAGGAGAGAAGAAGGAGAGGAGGATATTGAGTGAGTAACTAGCAGGATTTTCACCTATTTTCTGGACGATTTCATAAGGATCTCAAAATCGTTATGTGCTGAAGCCATCTTGTCATTTTCCCTCCACACTGGTTTCTTTTCTTGTCGTCGTTTCTTTTTCTTTGGTGAAATTCACAACCATTGACCCAGTTTGCTAAAGAAAGTCTTAACTCTTTCCTAACCCTTAGTGAAAGTGAAAGAATGTGAAGTTGCTCAGTCGTGTCCGACTCTTTGCAACCCCGTGGACTGCAGCCCACCAGGCTCCTCCATCAATGGGATCCTCCAGGCAAGAATACCGGAGTGGGTTGCCATTTCCTTCTCCAGGGAATCTTCCCGACCCAGGGATCGAACCCAGGTCTCCCACATTGTAGGCAGACGCTTTAACCTCTGAGCCACAAGGGAAGCCCTTCCTAACCCTTAACTCCTTCTTAACCCCATCCAGACATATCAAATCTTGTTTTGATGGATTGACAGAAGAATATGGATTCTTCTGTCTGTCCACTTCCCACCTTCTCTCCCTGCCATTATTTCAGTCCTAGTTATTACTGCCTGTGCCTTTCCTGATTGCCCTGAGCAAAGTCTTGCTCTGTTCCAGTCCCACAGCCTATTCTTTACACGGTGTCTGCCATAGGGTTCTTTCTTAAATTCAAAACTATGGATGCCCTCTCCTTAAAAAATAAATTTCCCATTACCTGTAGGGTAATATCTAAACTCCCTGATGTGACCAACAAGGTTTTTTGTGACCTTTGGGGCTGTTCTACCCATTTCTGCAGCCTCATTGCTTCATTATGAACCCCACTCACACTAAAATACTTTAAATGAGCTGGTAAAGAATCTGCCTGTAATGCAGGAGACACTGGTTTGTTCCTGGGTCGGGAATATCCCTTGGAGAAGGGATGGACTACCCACTCCAGTATTCTTGAGCTTGCCTGGTGGCTCAGAGGTAAAGAATGCACCTGCAATGTGGGAGACGTGGGTTCAGTCCCTGGGTTGGGAAGATCCCCCGGAGGGGGGCATAGCAACCCAATCCAGTATTCTTGCCTGAAGAATCCCCATGGACAGAGAAGCCTGGCGGGCTATAGTCCATGGGGTGGCAAAGAGTAGGACATGACAAAGCACAGCATACAGCACTCTTTAAGAGAGCCACTTCTCTCATTTTCCTTTCAGCTTGAATCTCCCCTTTCGTTTCTGCCCATGACTAAATTTTTCTTATCTAAGAGATCTCAGCTTAGATCAAACTTCCTCCAGAAAATCTTGCAGGATCTCCCTTTTTAACTATTATTTTTCTATATTGTAGCCATTTATTACTTGTCTTTTTCACTAGCAAGATCAGTGGCTCTCAAACTCACAAGAAAGTCAGAATTCTTTGCTCATAATGCTCTTCCAGAAACTTAGAGAATCAAAATTTCTGAGGAGGAGAGAGCTGGGAATATGCATGTTGAAGAAGCAGCAAGCATTATTGTTAGACAAATGGTCCAGAAACCAAATCTTAAGAAACACTGAACCACATTCCAGGCAACCTCAAGTAAAGTGCATCCCTAGTGCCGAGCATGGGGCCAGGAACAAAGCAGGTCACCTCACTCCAACCTTTTCTCCTTTGTCTCCCCTACATTGACTTACGGATATAATGTACGCATGTGTTAGTCACGTTGCTCAGTCTTATCTGACTCTTTGCAACCCCCTGGACTACAGCCCACCAGGCTCCTCTGTCCATGGAATTCTCTAGGCAAGAATACTGGAGTGGGTAGCCATGCCCTCCTCCAGGGGATCTTCCCTACCCAGGGATTGAACCCAGGTCTCTTGTATTGCAGGCAGATTCTTTATCATCTGAATGACCAGGGAAGCCATAATAATAATAATAGCAACTACTATTTACAGGGTAGCACAAACTGCTGTCAGGCAAATGAATGAATGATTCCCCTTCAGTGATTCTCAGCAGTGCCTCTTACTATCTCTGTGATTTTGAGATATTTGCTTTAACTATATACGCTTTGGCTCCCTCACTTGAAAAACTATGCTAGTACTTATACCAACCTCATATGGTTGCTATTACAAGTAATTGAGATAATGAACTTCAAGCACTTAGGACAATGCCTGATTCATAGCAAGAACTCAATACAAATTTACCATATATTATTATTACTACTACTGTTCTTTGCAGAGTACCTATCAAATTTTAGCCAGGCATTTGAGTATGCATTTTTTAATTCAGTCCTCCTACTCATTATAACAAGATGAGTATCATTATCCTCATTTTACAGATAAGAAAATCCAGGCTTAGAGAGGCAAAATAATTCATACTAGGTGTATTGAGAGAAAATGGAATAGGTGAAATTTGAACCTGGTTAAAAAAAAGAAACTTTTTAAGACTTTATTAAAATAAATCAAGTTTGGCAACCACATAGAACAATATGAACTTTACATTGCTAGTTCAGTTCAGTTGCTAGTAAGAATGTAAAATGATTTATTACCACTTTGGAGAGTATGGTAGAGCAAAAGTGAAGCTGTGCATACACCATGATTCAGCAAATGCACTGCTAGGACTATATCCTAAAAAATTAGCACACCTGGGTATTAGGAGGCATATTCAAGAATGTTCATTGTGTGATTGTTTATTGAACAGAAGGATATTTAAATGAATTGGAATATTATCACAAAATGAAATATTATACATGAGTCCTACTGAATGAATCTCAAAGCATAAAATTGAAGGGGGAAAATCGGAAATTCAGGAATAGTTACAGGAAAATACCATTTATATAAAGCTTAAAACATGCAAAACAAGCCATCTGTTTTTGTGGATAAATACATATGTACTAGAAGTGTAAAAACACACATTGAGCTGATAAATTGGTGAGTCTCAAATTCAAGATGGCAGTGACCTGTTGGGAGAGAAGAGAATGGAATCAGGCAGGATTGAACAGAGACATTTAGCTATATATATTATTGCTTCATTGCCTAAAGAACAAGACAGCTGAAACAAATGCAGGAAAGTTCTAAGCTGTGACTGGTACTTGGTTATATGATTCTATTTTTGTGAGTGCCTTGTTTTACAATATTTTTTAAAGGTTTCATCAAGAACACGGAGAATAGAGACCGTGGGGTCCAAAACATCCTAACTGTCCCCTTGGATCAATCCACCACCTTCACTGATGAGGGCTGCCTCCCCAGGCCTCTTGGTAAGCCTCGGGGCCTCAGCGTCAAAGTGACTAACCTACGCCATGGGCGCCCGACGTCTGAAGTCTAGCAAGCTCTGGTCACTCTTGGGATAGTCTTGCAACTCTCCCAAGTGGGGACACCTGCCTGCTGGTGCCACGGAGTTTAGAGCCAGAGGAGAACCAAAATTCCCCACCAGGTACCCGTCCAAGCCACGAACCGCCGAAGCTCTAGCCATGCCAGACTGCTGGTGGTAGGGAGACCAGAGGACACCAACGCCTCCCCGGCCCAGGCCCAGCCTCGGGCCCGCCTCCGGCACGGGGCTCTCCCCTGGCCTCTAGGTTCCCAGCGCCCGCAGCCCAGGGCCCAGCATGTGCTGCAGTGAGCCCTTCACTGTCGCTGCCTCCCGCTGTGACAGGATGCTGCAGATCCTAGTTCAGGAAAGTTCATCTCAGCATTCTCCAAATATAAAGGGCTTGGAAACCATCTGAGCTTCAAACAGTATTATCAGAGCTATATTCATAGACATGAAAAGTAATGTGTCCTAAGATTGTAATATGAGAAAAAGAGCACGTTACAAAAATGGTCTGTGTAAATAAAAGCCCATTCTTAGACTGTGGGTCAGGGGAGGTGGGGCGGGGAAGGCAGATACAAGTATCTGTGTAAAGTGGGATTAGAAATGATTTTTATGACTGGCTATATTTTCTAAATGTTCCACTATGTTCCCTGGTTGCTCGATGGCAAAGAATCCGCCTGCAATCCAGGAGACCTGGGTTCAATCCCTGGGTCAGGAAGATTCCCTGGAGAAAGAAGGAAATGGCAACCCACTCCAGTATTCTTGCCTGGAGAATTCTGTGGACAGAGGAGCCTGGAGGGCTACACCCCATGGATGTAGCAAAGAGTTGGACATGACTGAACAATTAACACCCGTTTTGATTGGTTTAAAAAACTGGTGTAGGGGAGGAAAAATAAATTTCCTTCTATCCTTCTAGGTTCTTGGCTGAGAACCCCACAATAAAAAGGCAGATTAATGGAATAAAAACAAATGTTTGCAAATATATGGGACTCAAAGGCAGTTAGGCAATTGAGGTATATCCACCATCCTGAGCTAAGGAAAGGGACAGGAATCTGGGTCTTCAAAGAAGTGGTGGTGGGGGCAGGTAGAAGCAATTCACAGAGGTAAGGAGAGCAAATATTTAACAAACAAATGCTTGCTTTACCATGCAGATATGTCTTGTAGATGAAATACTTGTCTCTGATAATAGCTCTCTTCTTAGTACATGCCTGCTTTCTAAAGGGTTTTATGCAGGTAAGGGAGAGGTGAAAAGCTTTTCTTAAGTGCTGGGTCTTGATTGCCTTCAGTTTAAAACAACCCATAGCCAAAATGCCACCAGGGAAACACCCAGAAGTAATTTTTATAATCAAAACCAAAGGGACATTTGCAATGAATGAGGTGCTTGTTTCTGAGTTTCTAAGAGACTTGGGAGATTCTTCAGGCTGGGAAAGAACTCTGAGCTTCAAAATCAAACAAGGTTTTGAACCATAGTTCTGCAACTAGTGCAGTCTTGAGCAGGTCACCAAGGCTTTATAACCCTTGGTTTTCTCATCTTTGAAATGGAGTAACTACCCATCCAACATTTTATCAAGATTAGATGAGATCACGTGTATAAAGCACTTAGTGCCATTGCATACATATAAATGCCTAGTCTGCCAACCTCACTCATTATACTCATTATTTCTGGTGTGTGGTACATGAACTGGCACTTAGATAAAGTCTTCAGAAATGGACTGATGCAGGGAATAATTTCTGAGATGAAAAGCAGCTGCAAAATAAATCCCCTGAAGGTGATGTGGGCTTCAAGGAACCACAGACTCCTTTGTAGCTTGGTAGCTGGTGGGTGGGGTGAAGTATTCATTATAGGAGGAGGAATGCTAAGACTGTGCACTGTAGCAAAACCACAATGCATAAAGCCGTGGGCAAACCCAAACGTGTATGCTCTCAAAAGTCTCAAAAGGCAACCAACCAACCAGAAGAACATAAAGAGCTGGACCTAAGGGTGAGGAAGTTAATATGCACTTGTCCTTTGTGTTGAACTCAGTGTCCCCATCTTCTGTGGGTGAGCAGTCATACTAAAGACCTCAGAACTTGGAGTATTGGCTCACTTGTCACAGAGACTGGGGGAAGGGCCGGGTAAGGGACTAAGGTTTACTGAGCCTGGCTACATGTAAGCCAATTTATACACATTTTTTTTCACTGAATCCTTGTAATTTTGTGAGGTAGGTGCTACTGCCCCATTTGCAGATGATGCAGTCAGAATTAGGGAGGTTGGTGACTTGATTAAGATTACACAGTTACTAAATGATGGAAAAGTGAAAGTGGCCTCAGTCATGTCCAGCTCTTTGTGACCTCACGGACTGTAAGTCCATGGAATTCTCCAGTCAGAATACTGGAGTGAGTAGCTGGTCCCTCCTCCAGGGGATCTTCCCAACCCAGGTATCCAACCCAGATCTCCTGCATTGCAGGGAGATTCTTTACCAGCTGAGCCACCAAGGGAACTCAAACGCAAACTCAAACTCGAAGGCTGACCTACCCCACGCTGGCATCTTTTCCATCACACCTCTCCATCATGTCAACTTTCCATTGCCTCGATGAAGGTTTCATAGCAAAGATGGCTAAATATAGTGGAAAGGCAAGGGCTCTCAAGTTAGAAAAACTGGATTCAATTCTGGAGACTTTCTGTGTGGACCAGGATGAGTCACTTGATATTTCTTAACTTTGGTTTTCTTATCTGCAAAATGGAGATCATGAAACCTGTAGCGCTGAATGGCTGAGCAGACCAAATGGGGCTGACAGGGCTGCTTAAACTTGAAAAAGTTGTGGGAATGTTAGTGCTTTTGGTTAGAGGCTGGAATTTTAGGATGGGCTTTCTAGGTGGCTCAGCTGGTAAAGGATCCACCTGCAAAGCAGGAGATGTGAGTTTGATCCCTGGATCAGGAAGATCCCTTGGAAAAGGAAATGGCAACACTCCAGGATTCTTGCCTGGGAAATCCCATGGACAGAGGAACCTGGTTGGATATAGTCCATGGTGTTGCAAGAGAGTCAGGCCTTAGCAACTAATCAACAACAAAGAATTTGAGGATATCTCAGAGGAGACTGTTCCCAGCAAGGCAGGGTTGATACAGATGCAGGGTAGGAACTTCTGCTTGAGCCTGGAAAGATGAGATGAAGAGAATGGCTCGACTCACCCAGAGCAGGAGGGCTTTGCACAGCATTTGGTACTTTAAAACGGGTCGGTAAACATTAACTGAAATTAATCCAGGCAGTGCACAGGAAGTGCTTTGAGTGAAAATCAATCCTTTCATTAAATATTTGTTTCTCACTCTGTACAAGGTCCAGAGAAGATAAAGTAGAATAAAACAGGTCCTTAGTAACATGAAGTGAAGTCCTTCAGTCGTGTCCGACTCTTTGAGACCCCATGGACTGTAGCCTACCAGGCTCCTCTGCCCATGGGATTTTCCAGGCAAGAGGACTGGAGTGGGTTGCCATTTCCTTCTCCAGGGGGTCTTTCCGACCCAGGGATCGAACCTGGGCCTCCCACATTTTAGGCAGACTCTTTACCGTCTGAGCCACCAGGGAAACCCTAGTAACATGAAATAGAAGGTGCTAAATAAACATCGCTCAGAGAAATCCTCTGGAGGTGCTGTGGAAATAGACATGAAAGACCCAGGCCCTTACTCAAAGAGCTCCATCTGGTAGAGGAATCTGCTGCATCCTAGGCCGGGTATTCAGGGTTCTCAGAGTAGGGCAGAGGTGCGGGTGGTCAGAACGGGAGGGGAGATGCCTGCTTGGGGGCAAGAGGCAGAGAGATAGGGAAGGTGGGAAGAGTAGGTGGGAAATAAGGTCCTTGGCTCTTGTTTCTAATTCAGGGGATGGTCAGCATCAGTTTGAAACCTGGACTGTAGTGGGGAGGACAGGAAGGGGACAAGGAGGAATGAGGCTGGGAGGGAGGGACTGATTGGATACTGTGAGGAAAGGGGTGGGGGTGGGGGGAAGGGGCAGGGAGTAGAAGCTGACCAGAGAGGAGCTCTTTGCTAAGGAAATGGGAGGTTGGGTTTCTCCTCTCAGAGACAGGAGGGTCACCATGTACAAGCCTCGAACCTCTTATTAGAGCCCTATCTTTAGTCATTTAAATTTTCTGAACCTCAATGACTTTATAAAATGAGGCTAATTATACATGCCTTGTAAGATTGTGTAAAGAATGAACTCCATCAATTCCACAGCATACGTGCCCTAGGAGACACACCCAAGGATGTTCCTAGCAGCATTGTGTGTATCGGGAAAACATTGGAACCATCTTAAGTATCCTTCAATGCACTGGATACATACATTATAATGTATTCAGAAAACAGAATGCGACATAGCCAAGAAAATGATGAGTTAGAACTCTATGGATCAATAAGCATGAATCTCAGGAACATAATATTGAATGAAAAAAGTCACAGGAAAACATATGCACCCTAATTCCTTTTATATAAAGTTAAAAAAACACACAAAAAAACTGAGAAAGAAAACTCTTAAAAATACAATTATGTAGTTAGTTGTAAAGAAAAGCAAGGGAGAAAGGCAGAACATTCGGGGATGTGATTATCTCTGGATGAAAGGGAAGGTGGTGGGATGAGGCACTCAGGGGGTTGTTCATTTTTTTACATAAAAATTGTTTTTGGTAGCGTTCATTTTTAAAAACTGCTTTTGAGTGTAGAAGTTTTGTTGTATCATTTTTGAAGACCTTTTGCATATTTTATAAGTATTTTTTTCCTTAATACAAACAAAAAGTGTATCCCACCTAATACTAACTGATATAAATAGGGCTACAAAAAAAACTATAAATAGTTTTTAAAAACTATAAATAGGGCTATAAAAACTACAAATAGTTTTTAAAAGAAGCCAGGAAATTTAGAGAATTAACTTTGAACGACCCAGCTTTTGATGAATTAATTTGTTGGCTTGTTAGCCATGTGGCAGCGAGATGGTTTGGTGATTTGTGATCTGCTTGTAAAATTGACCTGGAGTCTGGTGTTGCCTAAGATTGGGACTATCAGCAGGAAGTAAGGCATGGGCCAGCTGGAGGGGGCGGCCCCTAACCCTCCTAGAGGAAGAGGGGAGCTTTGTTGGAGGCCATGGCTGAGTCCTGATAATGAGTAAGTGCTAACCAGTCCCCCCCCCTTAACAGCTCTCAGGTGTGCCCCCTTCTCCCCACCCTGACAGCCACCCCCAGGACCAACAGTGTGGGCCTCCTGATGGGTCTCTTGATATCTACTCTGACATCTACTCTTGATATCTACCTCCGCTTCAGTGCTCCAAAGCAGATCCAGAGAGCAATGTCTCATATATAGATCTGATCTCTTTGCCCTGTTAGACACCCTGGCTCCACGGGCTCACAGGATAATCATCACAGTGATTAAAGTGGTTGAGACAATTAAAGGAGTTACTGCATGTAGCCCTGGACTGTAGCCTCCAGGCTTCCCTGTCCATAGCATTTCCCAGGCAGGAGTGCTGAGTGGGTTGCCATTTCCTTCTCCAGCAAAACCTGCCCGACCCTGGGATCTAACCCACTTCTCCTGCATTGGCAGGCGAATTCTTTAACCCTGAGCCACCAGAGCTGTTATTATGCTTAAAAGGCTGTGCCCCTCCCCTTACCTCCACCTTGCATGGCCTCTCCAGGTTCACCTTGGGATCTTGTAAATAATCTCCAAGTACTTCCCACTTGTCTTCTCAGTTCCTGAAGTGCACCAGACTCCTTCTTCCTTTAGGAACCTGTTCTTTGGGTCTTAGGCACATGTTCTTGTTCTGGGAACTGTCTCAGAGCCCACTACCTTTACCCTAGACAAGCCACTTTTCCTGGGCAGGAACCAACTAATTTCTCTTTCCTCAGTGCCAAGCACAAAGCGGGTACTGGCAAGCTTTGTTAAAGAGAAGAAGGGCACACTGAGGGTCTGAACAGTTGACAGCAGGGCCAGCACTGACTGACTTCCTGCCACTCTGATGATGACAAAGCTGCATGTTGCGTGCGCTGGGCGGTCAGCAGCCTGGAGGACCTGTTCATTAGCCCAGCATTTGGGGGGGCTGCAGGGAGTTTCCTGAGGACTTTCCCACTGAGAACCACTCGCTCAAAGCCTGAGCAGGAGCCCCAGGATAACCAAAGCTGAAACATCTCTTGCTGTTAACCAGCAGGACCTTGGACTCTGAAATATGATGCAAGAGGCTCTGGCAGCCTTGGGTCGGCCCTTCACGCTTGTCCGGCCCTATTTCTCACTTGACTTCTCCCCTGCACACAGCACAGCTTATTTACAGGGCTCCCACGTGTGAGCACGGGAGAAGGGGCACTCAGTGATGACAATCAGCAGCAGCCCAGGCCTTGGGGGGTCTGGGCTAGGAGACGAGGAAGGTATGTACACAGTGCATGTCAACAGTGGTGACTGAAACCTCAGGAATCTGGCTGGGGCAGCAGCTGCCTAGAGGGAGTTTCTGGTGCTCAGTGAATGCCCAGTATTGTGGGGTGGATGTATGGCTAGTATGGGGAGTGTTCATTCAGTCAGCCATCTCCTCCCTCACAGAGAAGGTGTTCGTCAGCACTGGGTTTTGAGGCATGGCACTTTCACTCTTCACCTTCATTCATTGGAGAAGGACATGGCAACCCACTCCAGTGTTCTTGCCTGGAGAATCCCAGGGACAGAGGAGCCTGGTGGGCTGCCGTCTATGAGGTCGCACAGAGTCGGACATGACTGAAGCGACTTAGCAGCAGCAGCAGCAGCAGCTGTTTCTCAGATGTTGGGGGATTATTTGAAGAAGAGGAAATAGCATAGGTCCGGACACACAGACCTGAAATGACACAGGATTGCGGTGGTATTACAGTAGTTCTGGAGTAGAGCAAGGAAGTGTAGACGTTTCGGAGGAACAGGCATGGGAGCAGAAGATTAGGCTGAAGAGAAAGGTGACTGAGGCTTTGTCCTGTGGCACTGGGGGGGCTAAAGCAAGATGTTTACCAGGGGAAAGGCATGATGAAATTGCTGTTTGCAAAAGATTACTCTGATAGTCTGTGCAAGGGCTAGAAGGCAAGAGGAGAGACTTCTAGAGCCTATTGTAACAATCCAAGTGAAAGATGGTGTGGTCTGACTGAAGGCCGGCAGCAGACTGAAGAGCAAGAGACCGATTCAAGACATCCTTTCTCATCAGAATGGTAAGGGCAGGTGGCTCCTCTATTAAATATACATTATACTCCGGCTGTGTTCAGGAAAACATGTACGCGTGTGAGAGGGGAGAAGTGCAGAGATGAAGAAGACACTTCTCTCCCCTTACAGAGGGGAGGCCAACCCACATTAATCCATCACATTGACTGAGGGCCTGCTTAGCCCAGGACCAGAAGTATACACCATACACCGTCTGCAGTGGCAAGTGGGCGAGGAGCCAGACCCTGAAGCCCTGCGGGAACTTAGGTGCCAGAGAGTCACTTCTAGCTCATGCAGATGCGTGGGGTCAGGTGAAGAGGAGGCCGTAGAGTAGGACCTTGGGACATAGGGGTTTGATGCTTTGGGAAGCCACTCTGGGCAGGGGGCACAATGTGAGCAAAGCACAGTGATGCCGAGGTCCAAGGATGATTCAGTCTGGTGTGTGTGTGTGTGTGTGTGTGTGGCTACAGGGAAAGAGACAGGACATGGCAAGGCCAGCCGGGGGTGGTCCATGGTGAGCGCTAAACACCAGCCTAAGGAGCAGGGGTGGGTGGAGCAACTCTGGAGGCCACAGAGGCTTCTGTGCAAGACTAGGGACGTGGTCTGGGCTTAAGAAAGAAGGACAAATCTGGGGCTTCCCTGGTGGCTCAGTGGAGAAAAATCCACCTGCCAATGTAGGAGGCGTGAGTTTGATCCCTGGTCTGGGAAGATCCCACACACTGCAGAGCTACTGAGTCCATGTGCCACAACCACTGAGCTTGTGCTCTAGAGCTGCAAACTGCAACTCCTGAGCCCACATGCCCTAGAGCCCGTGCTCTGCACCAAGAGAAGCCACCGCAATGAGGAGCCCGCGCCCCACAAGTAGAGAGTAGTCCCCACTCGCGGCAACTAGAGAAAAGCCCTCGCAGCAATGAAGACCCAGAAGAGCCAAAAATAAATAAATTAATAAAAGTGTAAGATGACAAATTTGGTACCATGTTCACTAAGCTGGAGGGACAAGCCCTTCCCTGAATGGGGAGATCAGTAGGCGGTTGTTGGCATAGCCACCGTGAGGTTCTCTGGACCAGATTTCTGGCAGAAATAGTGAAACTGAGGGGACAGATGTGTGAAGGAGGCAAAGGCAGCCTACTCAGGATTCCACAAGTATTAACTCTCTTCTTACTGCTTATTCTCAGTTCACAAGGCCAGACTTTGTGCTAGGCATGAGGGTGTGGGCAGTTATTCAAGCACAGTTAACAAGGAACCCGTGGTTGGCGAGCTCACAGGCCAAGGGGAGAGAAGAGAGAAGGGAAACAGTCATTGTCTTGCAATTAGGAGCCAGGTGCTGTGCCAGGAACTTGATATACATAATCTCAAAACGATAGCAGGAGTAAGATTATCTCCATTTTTTTTTTCCAGATGCGGAAACAGATTCTGAAATATGAAGTGACTTGTCCCAGGTTGCAGAAGCAAATTAGGAGAAACTTCCAAAGACAGCACCTTGTCTCCCATACTGGGAGCTTCCACTGAAGCCATCCAGACCTCTCTGGTGTACATGTCCTTCACTGCATATGGAGATAACAGCGATGATATAGATGACTAATAGTTGAGAGGGACCAAGAATTGTTTCTCATGTATATCAACAAATTTAATACTTGCAGTAGTGCTGTGAGTGGGATACTATTATTATCCCCTTGAGATAGACAAGGATTCTTAAAACTCAAAGAGGTTGATGATTTATCCAAGGTCAAACCACTGGTAAATGGAAGAGATAGGATTTGAACCTAGGGGGTCCAGTTCAAAGCCCATGCTCTTAATCAATGTGTTATCCATAAGTAATAACCAGCTAGATTCTCCTATGTAGACGTAAATTAAATTACCTAGTGTGCTTGTTTTCAGATTTTATTTATTTATTTATTTTTGACTGTACTGGGTCTCCGTTACTGCAGAGGCTTTCTCTAGTTTCAGTGAGCGGGGGCTACTCTTTGTTGTGGTGCCTGGACTTCTTATTGTGGTAACTTGTCCTGTTGAAAGCACGGGCTCTCAGAGCTCAGGCTTCAGTAGTTGCAGCACTCAGGTTCAGCAGTTGTGACACAAGGGCTCAGCAGTGTGGCTTGCAGGCCCTAGGGCAACAGCCTCAGTAGTTGTGGCGAAGGGCTTAGTTGCTGCTGCTGCTGCTAAGTCGCTTCAGTCGTGTCCGACTCTGTGTGACCCCAGAGATGGCAGCCCATCAGGCTCCCCCGTCCCTGGGATCCTCCAGGCAAGAGTACTTGCTCTGAGGTATATGGAATCCTCCCCGACCAGGGACTGAACCCCTGCATTGACTAGCAGATTCCCATCCACTGTACCACCAGGGAAGCCCATTTGCAGATTTTATATTTACACGTTTATTTATTCATTCAAAGAGCCTATGCGGAGAGCCAACTCATTGGGAAAGACCCCGATGCTGGGAAGGATTGAAAGCAGGAGGAGAAGGGGATGACAGAGGATGAGATGATTGGATGGCATCACCAATTCAGTGGACATGAGTTTGAACAAACTCCAGGAGACAGTGAAGGACAGGGAAGCCTGGCGTGCTGCAATCCACACCAGGCTTTGCAGTGAGAAGCACTGAGCTAGGGCCAAGTGAGACTCCCTGAGGAACAGAAAGGAAGCTGGTGGGGCTGGATTAGATTAATGATAGGGAAAGTGGCAGAAAATGACGTGGGAGGGTGATGGGATCATATGGGGGGCCATGGCATGGAGTTTAGACATCTAGAGAAAGTAAGGTAAGCAGGGTGGTGATATTTAGCCTTAGGGATGACAGGAATGGTAGAGTCATTCTGTTGGTAACCATTCATTTGCAACCACACCAGGGGTTGCAAAGAGTAGGACATGACTGAGTAGCTGAACAACAATAACAATTTATTCATTCAGCAGTTATTGAGTGCCTTTTATCTGCCAGGTCCTCTCTCCAGTACACCAAGGAAATCCAAGGATATTTAAGACCAGGGCCTGCTCTCAGGGCTGGCAGAGAGACAAGTGAACAGGTACAGTGAGGAACAGGGAAGATGTCAGAGGGATTGGGCAGAGGTAAGACACTATCTAAAGTAAGGTGTACCATGTTCATTCTGCCTGTTTTGTAGACAACAAGCGCTAGGAGGGTAAGGATGAGAGTCAGAAGACAGTGAAGACTGGTGCAATTGATCAAGAGAAAGACACATTGGTGGCCTGGGCCAGGATGGTGGCTGGGCAGTTGTGTTATAGCCTGGGTGTCAGTGGCCTGGCTGAGAGCTCTGCTTGAATGAAATCTCCCACCAACTCCTGGCTCCACCACTGAGGACCCTGGTGGTCTCTGAACAGGTCTCTTCCTCTGGACCAATGTGAGGTTAGGTGCTTGGGTCAGAATGACTCTACTATTCCTGCCATTCCTAAGGCTAAATATCACCACCCTGCTTACCTTACTTTCTCTAGATGTCTAAACTCCATGCCATGGCCCCATATGATCCCATCACCCTCCCATGTCATTTTCTGCCACTTTCCCTATCATTAATCTAATCCAGCCCCACCGGCTTCTTTTCTGTTCCTCAGGGAGTCTCGCTTGGCCCTACCTCAGTGCTTCTCACCTGCTGTCCCTCAGCCTAGGAAGCACTTTCTCTAGATCATTATCTGGCTAGGTCTTTCGCAACCTGATCTCAGCTCAAAGTTCATCTCCTCAAAGAGACTATTTCCATCTTAAATTAGATGGAATCCCAGTTTACCATATCAATTCTCCTAGATTACATTTCGGGAGAAGGCGATGGCACCCCACTCCAGTACTCTTGCCTGGAAAATCCCATGGACAGAGGAGCCTGGTGGGCTGCGGTCCATGGGGTCACGGACTGGTGGACACGACTGAGCGACTTCACTTTCACTTTTCACTTTCATGCACTGGAGAAGGAAATGGCAACCCACTCCAGTGTTCTTGCCTGGAGAATCCCAGGGATGGGGGAGCCTGGTGCGCTGCCATCTATGGGGTCACACAGAGTCGGACACAACTGAAGTGACTTAGCAGCAGTAGCAGTAGCAGATTACATTTCTCCTAGAACTTAGTACAAACCAAAATCATCTTCCTTAATTGTTTTCATCTTTGTCATCTGTCTTCTCAATACAAAATCGGTTCCCTGAGAACAGAGACCTAGTCTGTCTTTGCTCATTAGGATATATCCAGTGCTTAGAACAGCACATATTTGGCACATAGTAAACAATTGGTAAGTATTTGTTGAATGACTGAGTGAATGAATGAATGAGCCATCTTTCAGCTTTCTGTAACGAATATTCTAAAACATGATATTATCCATTTCCTGAATCAGAAAAGTTTTTTTTTTTGAATTAAAAAATTAAAAGTCTGGATTTGAAGAAGGAAGTGAATATGCATTCTCCTGAATTGGTTTTTTTAAATCGTGGTATCATAGACTGTTCAAATTGGGTGGAAACTATCTTGATCTTTAGAGTCAGGCAGTGAAAGTGAATGTGTTAGTCGCTAGTTGTGTCTGACTCTTTGAGACTCCATGGACTGTGGCCCATCAGGCTGCTCTGTCCATGGGATTCTCCAGGCAAGAATGCTGGTGTGGTTTTGCATATCCTCCTCCAAAGGATCTTCCTGACCTAGGGATTGAACCCAAGTCTCCTGCACTGGCAGGCGATTCTTTACCATCTGAGCCACCAGGGGAGCCCAGGAAGACCTGGGTTCAAATGCCAGATCTGTTGTTTGCTAGCACACACGTGTCACTTAACCTCCTGAGCCTCAGTCTCCCCAGCTATAAAATGGGGGTAATAATGCCTACCTTAGAGGGGGCATTCAATTAGACATTAGATATAAAGTGCCGAGGACATAGCTGGTGCTCAGTAAGTCGTTAATTCCTCCTACCTCCATGGAGACCCTGTGGGCATAAGCCCATCTCACTCTGCAGGATGTGACCTCCAAGGGCAGTCTTATCTTCAATATCTCCTCTGTGCGTCTGTGCAGGTCCTAAAGACTTGTATAGATTGTGCAATAGTGGAACCTCATTCCACAGAGGAGGAAACTATAGCCCAGTGAGGCAGAGTGACTGTCACACAGGGTATGAACGGCAGAGAGTGGCTGAGAGCCCGGCTTAACTTAGAGCCCAATGCTTTTTTATTCCCCCCTTCCTCCATTCTCCACTGCTCTGGTTTTATTCATTGTTCACACGCAACATTCTGGGGCCTGTCCTGGGTTTTGTATGCATCCACATAGCTCTCTGCAGCCCAGGGGGCTATTTAGGCTCAGAGGAAGCCTGTGCCAGAGCTGGTGAACAAAATGGAAATACTTCACAAGCTTTATAAAAAGTGTTCCAATAGGATTGCAGTGGTAAACTCTGAAATAAATTCTCAGTGACCGTAAGTACAGGTAGAGTCACACAGTAATGTTCACCAGCCCTCAGCTGTGATTCTCTGTCATTCTGCTCAATTCATAATGCTTCCTGATCACCCCATAGGCTGGCCTCATGCTGAGCCCTGGAAGACCAATGACATCAGATCAAGGGGTGGGAACAGGCGTGGACGTAGGCACTGACCTCACGATGTACTCTGAGCAGAGACAGAAAAATACAGGAAGCTGGGGGAGCCCAGAGGAGGAGTCCCTAGACCAACTTGGTAGATAGGAAGGGCTTCCTGGAGGAGGTGACATCTCAGCTTCACTTTTTTCTCTGGGAAGAATGTTCTCTTGCCCTAGTAACATGGCTTTCCTCAAACCTGGAAAATGTATGGTTGAGGAGAAATGAATTACCCCTGAAACACTTTAGTTTTTGCTTCTTGGAGGTTTAAATAATTCTGATTTGCTGATTGGATCCTGATGTGAACATTTTTGCCATAATGCCTGAAACAAAACAAAGTAAAACATAATCCTTTTGCAAAGTCACATGGTGTAAACACAATAGTTTGGGGCAGATCATTTAAATCTGTGGATCTTTGTAAGTGGAGCACTAACGAAAACAGTACTGGTCCCAATAAAACATCAGCAGGGCTAATCACCACCAGCATTTGCACCCACTCATGGTCACTTTGGGCTTCCCTGATGGCTCAGACGATATGGTAAAGAACCTGTGCACCAGTGCAGGAGATGTGAGAGACATGGGTTTGATCCCTGGGTCAGGAAGATCCGCTGGAGAAAGAAATGGCAAACCACTCCAGTATTCTTGCCTGGGAAATCCCTTGGATAGTGGGGCCTGGAGGTCTACAGTCTGTAGGGTCACAAAGAGTTGGACACGACTGAGCGACTAACACACTTTTCATGGTCACTTCATCCTAGCAGCCTTGAACCTCAGGTTTTGTGTTTCCCCCGGAGGTAGGATCTTTATGGCATTTGTCTCTGACAGAGACTAGGATCACCAGAGTGAAAAATCTAACGTTTTGATTTTTTTCAAAAGGAATACTATTTTTTTTTCCTTAGATACCACAGGAAGTATCAGCACTCTCCACTTCCCCAGAGAGTCTCACATTGGAAAGGATGGTATTTCCCGGAGCCACTAAACCGGTGATGATGTGCACCAGAACAAAGCACTTCTGCAGGGTTTTCCGCATTTTTGTAAGGTCTTCACAAAACGTTACAGCTTCCTCTTTAGTGGTGAGAAGGCCTGCTCCTAACTGCTTCAAAACAAGCATGTGCTGGAATATACTGCATGGGAATCAGTATAAGTTCCACATAGTATGGACAGTGTTCCCCACTGCCATCAATCATGTTTACGGGTGTGCGCTCTTCCTATAAAAGAAACACATTTCAGCAGAACAGACTGGTTTTTTGCTTTGTTTTATTTCTGCCACACTGGCGTTCAGGATGAACCCGCGCCCCCTGCATTGAAAGTGCGAAGTCTTAACCACTGGACCACCAGGGAAGTCCCTAAGAACAGACAGTTTTGAATCTTCCTTGAGGGATGACATTTAAAGTGGTTTCTTCTTTAGGAAGGTTTCAAAGACCCTCTGGGCCTCTGAGCCCACTCATCCTTTACAATGCCTGCGACCCTTTATAACGTACACTGTTTTCTTTAAAAGTCACAACAGTTTCATGGATTAAGACACATAGGTGACACACACCACACCCACTGCTCCCTCTCAGTGGGAAGGGCGATGGAATTATCCACTGCTGAGGGCCCGCAGGCTACAAGCCTTGTGCCAGACACCTGCCATATGCCACCTAATTTCGTCCTTATGGCAGCCCAGTGAGGCCAAGGAGAGTTTACTTCCAAGACAGTTCGAAGTCATCTTCACTTTCCAGGGGAAGAACCTGGAGTCTGGGTATATTAAGGTCATCCATCTGAGAAGTGACAGGGCAGAATGGGAACCAGGTCTTGTATGAAGATAACCCCTGTGGTCTTTCCCTACCATCTCAGGGAGCCAAACTAGCAACTGGCAGCAAAACGGATGAGGTTATCCCCGCTGCAGGTCTGATCCCTGGGTCCGGAAGATCCCCTGGAGGAGGAAATTTGCCATTTCCAGTATTCTTGCCTGAAAAATCCCACGGACAGAGGAGCCTGATTGGGTACAGTCCGTAGAGCTGCAAAGAGTTGGACATGACTGAGCGCACACACATACATACCTACCCCCGCTGCAGAGCAGCTCTTGAAAGCCTGAGTGCCTCCCAGGCTGAGAGCAGGAAGCTCACGTCTCAGCAGGACTGTGTGAATATCGACTCCTATTTAAGTGAGCATTTCTCAGAAGCCAGGCTCTGTGCAAAATGCCTTGCAATATACTTTGCCTAAACATCTCCCAAGCCCTGTGAACTAAGGATTTCTAAAACCCAATTCTCAAGTGAGGAACTTGAAGCCAGGAGTTAAGCAATTTGCCTGAAAGGCTTGTTGAGGAAGGGGCTGGGATCTGAATCCATATTCTACTGGCTACGGGTGAATCTAAGTGCTGATGGAATCAATGGAGCCTCACAGGGCTGAGAGCTTCCTGTGTCTGGAAGAATCTCTGGAGGCACCAACGACCATAGGCAAGACAACCTACATGGGACAAGCTGAGAGATAAAATCCTCACCTTGAAGATACAGGGAAGCTGAGACTTTGATCGAAAAAGAAGGTTTCATTGGAGAGTGGACAGTTTTGTTCCTCTCCATCCCCGCCTGTACAGACCCCCATGTGAGAAGGGTAAAAAGGAGCTTCTTCCTTTCTTAAACCAACTGAGGGAAGCTTCCAGGGAACCACCCAGAGAATGTTTTGTGTGTGTGTGTCTTGACATTTCATGGGTGTAGAACCACACCTGAACATGTATATGGGTGACAGCCTTGGCTAGAGCGCCCACTGGTGGCCGAGTCATGACATGGCATGCTTTGGGATGCAGGGTGTTTCTCACAGCCAGGTGTGTCTCCATGGAGAGGAGCGGGGTTAAGAGGACCCTCTAGAAGGGCAAGTGACCCCCAGAGGGCCTGAATGGGAGCTGAACTGAGGGAAAATACATAGATTTCAGGCAAAAGAGGCAAAACCATGTCAAGGTGCCGAAGGTGGGAGATCCCTAGGGATGGGGAAGGGCCATGAGGCACTCAGGCACCCTTCCACAAGGCAAATGCCAGTGATCACACAGCTACCTTCAAGAAGAGTCCAGTGTTATGTCTGCACCTGTAAATTCAGACTTCGGCTGTTCTGATCTCAACTCCCCTCCACTTCCACCTAAGGGGGGGTTGGAATGTGTCCGGGAGGGTTGGGGTGAACAGCAGCCAGAACAGCTGGGTGTGGAGATACCCAGCCCACCAAGGGCACCGACTTAGAGACCATTGGATTCAGTCATTTCCTTCTGAAGCCAAAGGGATAATCATTCAAGATAGTTCATTTCCTTGTAGTGATGAAATATTCCACATCTGGAATAAATCACCATTTTCTTTTTTAGTATCCCTTTAAACACTGCCACTCCTTTGCCCTGGAATAGGAGTGGGAAGTGTCTGCTGCTTTCTTTGGAGGGGCTGCACTGCAGCATGTGGGATCTAAGTTCCCCGACCAGGGATCCAGGGATCAAACCTGTGCCCCCTGCAATGGAGGTACGTGGTCTTAACCACTGGACCACCAGGGAAGTCCCACCTGTTGCTTTTAAAAAATTATTATCATTATTTTTGTGCCTGTTCTTTTAAATTGACATCTGGCTACACTGTGGCCGCTCAGTTCCATCTCTTACCTTCTGTAAGCAAAGATGTTTCTGAAGGAAAAGGCCTGCTCTGGACAGGAATTCCACATGCCATAGATGGGAGGAGTTCCAG
This sequence comes from Capricornis sumatraensis, assembly GCF_032405125.1. Lineage (NCBI taxonomy): Eukaryota > Metazoa > Chordata > Mammalia > Artiodactyla > Bovidae > Capricornis > Capricornis sumatraensis. The sequence continues at coordinate 56,910,457 of NC_091084.1, read as the reverse complement.
GATATGGTGGAACCCAGTACTGAGCTGCTACTTTGTACCAGGAACTTCCTCAGTGCTTCCGGGGAGATAACTGAGGATCGTTGTTTGTGTAAAAACATGGAGGGGCTTCCCTGGTGGTCCAGTGGCTATGACTCTGTGTTCCCAGTGCTGGGAACCTGGGTTCAATCCCTGGTTGGGTAACTAGATCCCACATGCTCCAACTAAGACCTGGTGAAGCCAAATAAACATAAATAGATAAAAAAATTTTTTTAAAGACATGAAGGTAAATGTCTGTCCCCCAGGGAGACTGTGCCAAGCTAACCAAGCCCAAAACAATCATCACTAACTTTGGAGTGAGTGGCAGGCATTTTACTCTTATTATAAGAAGATAGATATTATTTTTTCTGTTTCATATATGTATTCAGTTATTAACAGACATTTTATTATGAACTAGGCACTGTGCTCCATTCTGTGTATAACTCCCAGATTTAATCAGAACCTTTAAGGAAAACAAGAAACATCACTTCACTAAATGTACATACAAATTTTCAGACACATCACGAATTAAAAAAACAATCCAAGGAGAATAAGGCATGTCTTGGAGGTGAGGAGCTACAGCAAGACTCTTGGATGGGACTGCTTTGGGCCATCCTGACTCTCACCAGGCCTCTCTCCAGAGCCTGCACCTTCTTCCCCAACCCTGGCCTGAATCCAGCTCCAAAGCTGCCAGGAACCCTGGGACTCACTCAGGACCCTGCCAAGGCCCTACGACGCCATCTGGGCAAACCCTGGATGACAGAACAGGGCAGGGCCGTGTTTCCAGATGGCGCCTAGGAACAGCTTGGTTTTTGAAAACAGTTGATCAGCTCTCACTGACACATCAGGCTGGGAGAGCAGGGTACACAAAGGATTTAATGGGACTAAGAGATTCAAGATGGATGACAATGAAATAGAGTGAATTTCTTAAAAACACTTCCCATGGGGCACTAGCAGTAAAGAACTCACCTGCCAAAGTAGGAGATGTAAGACATATGGGTTTGATCCCTGGGTTGGGAAGATCTCCTGGAAGAGGACACGGCAACTCACTCCAGTATTATTGCCTGGAGAATCCCACGGACAGAGGAGCCTGGTGGGCTACAGTCCACAGGGTTGCAAAGAGTCAGGGACAGCTTAAGTGACTTAGCACATTATTACATAATAAGCTTTTCCTTGTTGAAAATTTGAAAAATACAGAGGAGGCAAAAGAAAAATAGCTATCATGACCCACTTTTATCATTTTGGTGTGTAGTGTGGAAAACTGACCCACCTTCCCCCGGCTTGCCTGCTGCCCTCAACACACACGCATCACACTCACGTATATCACACTCACATATCCACCTTCTCACACACCTCCACAACACACACATGCATGCACATCACACATACATGCTCACTGCACGTACATCAAGAAGAGAACTAAAGCATTTGATAAAAATCCTTATTAGAATGGTCAGTCTGGGGACTTCCCTAGTGGTCCAGTGGTTCAGAAGGCAATGCGGGGGAGGCAGGCTCGATCCCTCGGCAGGGAACTAAGTTCCCACAGGCCATGGGGTAGCTGAGCTCTCGTGCCTCAACTACTAAGCCCACGCACCACAACCAGAGTCTGTGCACTGCAACAAAAAACCCCACATGATGCAACTAAGATCCAACACAGCTAAATCAATGTTTAAAAAGGGAATGATCAATCTGAACACCTCCTTCATCTGAGGGAGAGAACCAAGGGGCAGAAGTTGCAAGCCTCGATGGGTCTGAAAACTACCCAGAGACACGTTGAAGGCACAGATTTCTGGTCTCACCCCCAGGATTCTGATTCTGCACATCTCGGGTCAGGGTGGGCTGAGTGGGTAGATCCAAACAGTGAGACCTCCCTCCTGTGGTGGGCACTGGATTTCTGTGGGACTGGAATGGAAGCAGATGAGAGGCTTGTGACGAGGCTTTTGGAGAAAGAGAGGTGTGGATCTCAGAGCAAGTGTGTTAGTTGTTCAGTCATGTCCCACTCTTTGTGACCCTGTGGACTGTAGCCTGCCAGGCTCCTCTGTCCATGGCAAGAATACTGGAGTGGGTTGCCAGCAAGTGAGGGGAGGTTAGAAACGGGTATGCTGTGTGGGGACCTCTCCTTTTATGAAAAATCCTAAGGGTTTCCCTTCCATATGCTGGGAAATGTCAAGAGAGGGAGAGCCTTAGCCTTCCCCTTGGATACTGTAGCACCTTTTAGAATTGTCCAATTCTTCTATGCAGAAAGGTTTATTCTGCATAAACCTTTCTCTCTGCAGAGAGAATGAAGGGGCAGGGAAGTGGGGGAAAAAGGGGCCTTGTTCCTTTCCATCTCCCCCAGGACTTCTATGGAGAAAGGTGTTCACATCTCACTTAGGGGCTACAGCCCAGGTCCCAGTGGATAGTGGCCCAAACTGCCAAGAGTGCTCCAGAGTGGACAGTTTAAGAGAGGCAAGAAGACTGAAGTGCTTCTGACCCCTGCTTGTTAGAAATGGTTTCATTTTTGAAAGGAGAAAGAAAAATACCATGAGTATTGGACCACCTGTAGCCCACTTGGTACCTCTGTGCAAATTAGAAAAAAGGCCCTCCCTCAGGACCCTCAACTTCCATCTGACAAACCGACATAATATTATGAGGGAGCAAGCACTAGACTGCTATCTACTGGAAAACTGTTGCAATAAACATGCACCTCTCAGTGGGGAAGGGCACCCTGACGTGCCCCATGATTGCATGGGTCAGACTTGCCTAAGGGGTCTAAGAATTGTACAGAATAAGAAGCTGAGCTGAGAGAGGATGAATAGGTAATTTGACCAGGGTCACATGGCTGGTTAGAGATGGATTCAAACCCAGCTAGTCTGACTCCAGTGCCCAGGCTCTGCACCATCAGGCCACTGTTTCTACTGGAAATACATGTTACTCCCTCATCTCCTTGAAAATACCTTAACTATTATCCTTAAAAATGTCAATTTTTACATTTCAAGTACCACTTCCCTTTAGGCAGCCTTCTTTGACCTCACCATGTCCAGTTGGCCATTCAGTCCTCTGATCCCTGCTCTTGGACTTTATCTGTCTGTCTACTGAAGCCTCATCATACTGAGTGAATTCGGTGAGTTTACTGTCTGTCTTTCCTCTGAGACTGTGAGCAAACTCTTCAAGGGCTGTTGGGGAGACTGAGAAGTGCCAGCTCTGAGCCCCCAGAGCCTGGCACTGAGCCCAGGGCAGAGGAGCAGCTCGGTGATGATAAATGAAAAGAACTGAAATGAGCTCTCCTGCGAGGGGATTGGACACCGTGCCCTCCCAGGACCACTGCAGCTCTGACCTTCACAAGCGCTTGACTGAGTGTTTGATTCTAAACCTCTGCCAACACTGGGAGCCAGAAATCACAGCCATGCAGAGCAGAGGGAGGCAGGATAAAGAGTAATTGCCAGGAAACGGCAATTACATCTGCTTAGAAGATGCTAGAGTGATTAGACGGAAGTGGGTCTAGAAATCATGAAGCTTCTTAGGAGGCTCACAGGAAATACCACTGAATGCCTGAGGCCTCCCCAGGCAGGGTGGTCGGAGAAGCTGTCAAGGTCATCACCAACTCTGAAATCCTCACGCTCCTCCATGAATAGGTTTTCAGGAAAGGAAGAAAAACACAATGGGCTGTCATTCTAATCAGAGAACATTGATAATGCTTTTACTAGAAAAAGGTCAGGGGCTTTTTGTCAATTTCAGCCAAGTATCCAAGGACATCCTGGGCATGTAGAAATTTGGGGGGAATAGTGAGAGATTAGTGAGCTCCGGGGCGTGACAAGACACAGCTAGTGAGACCGCCCCCCCCCCCCCACCAGCCGGTTCTACCCGCTTCTCTGCACTTAGTGGAATGAAACTGAACCCCATGTGGGCTGGGCCCCACCATTAGAGAAGAACAGGCCTTCTCACTCCAGAACTCAGGGGGATCTTGAGGGCTCAGGGGTGTCTCTCACCTTTAGATTTTACTAGCACTGAGCTCTACTAATCTGGGGCAGCTAACATATAGTGACTTGTATTTGGTGATTTAATCTCTTTATAATTCTGTTTAATTCACTCATCAATTGATAAAAAGAATTTCCAATGTATCCAAAAGATTCACAAAGTTGCTCTCGCCCCTTCATCAATTCATTCAATGTGGTTTTCTTGCATGTCTGTTATGAACTTGTGGGCCAGCCCAACAGCATCTTACCCCTGTCCTCCTCATCCACTTGGAAAGAACACCCCCAGCACCCTCTTAAGCCAGAGATCCTGATGCAATTCATTAGTGGCTTCTGTCCCACCTAGACTAGGGTCTAAACTCCAGAAGGATTGCATCATTCACAACCCAGAGAAGTAGCCGCCCAGCTGCTGCCTGGGCCCAAGGGGCTGCTTTTCCATGTGACAAAACACGCAGGGTGTGGGGCAGAAGCACCTTCAGACCCTTTGGCATGGCTCTAAGGGACTGTCAGTTCAGACTCTGTTTCTTTACAGCAGAGGACATGGATTAGTAACCTTTGATTTTGTTCCTAGAGAAGGAATGAGGGAAATACATAAAGATGGTAAAAATCCCCTGTGACTCATCATTAAGAGATAATTGTTTTTAATATTTTGATGTTTACTATTTCAATTGTTTTTTAAATTCATACATAAACACTAACAGTAGTTTTACAAAAACAGAATTACTCTGTAACACTTTTTTATAACTCCCTTCCAAAGCATAAATTATTGCGACTATTTCCTCATATTTCATATTTCATAATATTGCTTAGTATGGATATAACAGTTTATTTAACTTCCTCTCTATTGACATCTAAGTTATTTACAGTGTTTTTCCTACTGGGCAAAAAATAAATTTTTTAAAGAGATGATGGGCATTTCTTATTATTAATAACTCACTATGCATCCCTCTCCCTTGGTTTTTCCTTCTGTTTCCTCCACCAGCTTGTCAGCCAAGCCAGAACTCTGGAATCAATCCTATCCCCTCCCTGCCTCTCACCCCCACCCCCCCACCGCCCCGCATCCAATTAGTCACCAGAAGAGACTGTTGGGCCTCAGCCCTAGCTCAGACCTTGTCCGTTCTTTCTGGAGTTATCACAAAGTTCTGGTCTCCTGGAGACACCCCTCAATTCCTCCTCCTCCCCACTCTGAATCATTTTGGAACCAGGGTGATATTCAGTTTGCTCATCTAATGTCATTGGGGGCAGAGAATGCAGCCAAAAGCTCCTAGTCTTGGCAGAAGAGAACTGTGTTTAATGGGGATAGCCATACTCATGTTTTGAGGATGCCAGCCTCCAGGGGACAGGGGAGAAATTGGTGAAGGGGTGTCAGAAGGAGACAGTTCTGAATCTCTGGTATCTCTGGGGTCAGTCAGGGTGCTGGCTGGGAGCTCAACCTTGGGCCGCTGGCTGGAGCCCTTCTGGGCCCTTCCCCTCTGCTTTCATAAGTCCTCACTCTGGCAGGAGCGCCCAGCCCCTCCTTGGAGAAGCTAAGGGGAAGCCAAAACTCAATTCTGGGAAGATGAAGGCCCTCCGGGCAGGAGAGACTGTGCGTGTTGAAGGCTGGCTGCTGCGGGATACAGATCCCACTGGGAGTTGGGTAATCCTGTAACTTTGGCTCCAGACACTTCTTTAGTCCAGAGACATGACACTGCCTCTTGGGTGCAGAGGGAAAATAACCTTATGTTCTCCTTTTAATCAGGGTCAACTTGGAATCTCAGACTTTAGAAAAACATGAAAGGCCTTTTATTCCAGCCTCTCTGTCGCCTACTAATGTTGTCTCCCCAGAGTATTCCAAACACAGCCAGCTCCTTCCAGGCCCTTCCTTCCAAGGAAGGAAGGCTTTTCAGTCTTCACATGGATCTTTAGAAAGCTCTTCTTGGACCACGACGGGGAGGCCCTTTCTCACGTCCTTGCCTTTGCTTTGTAAGTTGGCTCTGTCCTTTCCCATCTTGTTCACCAGGGCAAACTCCCATTCCTTCTTCAAATCCTAACCTAAGGTCACTTCCACCTTCCTTGTATCTCACAGACTGAGTTCTTTCTCTGGATTCTCTCACAGTTCCCCGAGTGTCTGGTTATCATTGGCAATTGTTAGTTTACTCTTCTACATTCATCCCTGTTCTCCCCTAGCCCCTCCTGCCACCATGGACACTTCTGAGGGTGGTACCCTGGCTGATTCATTTATCACCAGTGCCTGGCCCAGGGCTTGGCCAAGAAAGAAGGCCTGAATGAGTGGATGAAAAGGGAAGAAAGGAGGGTCCCAGAACTCTAAACAGCAAGAGCTCCTGGATCACCTTTGTTATCCCAGGTCCCTGATTGTTTTTGTTCTTGTAAGTCGTGTCTGACTCTTTGTGACCCCATGGACTGCAGCACATCAGGCTTCCCTGTCCTTCACTATCTGCCAGAGTTTGCTCAAATTCATATCTACTGAGTCACTGATGCCATCCAACCATCTCATCCTCTGCAGCCCTCTTTTCCTTTTGCCTTCAGTCTTTCCCAGCATCAGGGTATTTCCAATGAGTCGACTCTTCACATTGGGTGGCCAAAGTATTGAAGTTTTAGCTTCAACATCAGTCCTTCCAATGAATATTCAGGGTTGATTTCCTTTAAGATTGGCTGGTTTGATCTCCTTGCAGTCCAAGGGACTCCCTCCCTTATTCCTGGTCTTACTGGATCCTCACGGCAGCCCTGAAGTGGTTGATGGTGTCCTGGTTGGCAAACAAGGAAGCTGAGGTCCAAGGGGAGAAGTGACTGTTCAAGGTCACTTCAGAATGCCTTGCGGGAGACCAGGAACTGCTTCCTTCCTTCCTCACCTTCTTTTCCTCAGCTTCTCTCACCTGATTCCGGTCCCTCAGGACTGCTAGAGCAGAGCCGGGTTCCGTGAGACCTGAGGGATTTCAAAGGCCTGGAAGTAGTTCCGGGCAGTGAAGTGTGTGGATGGCGTGCATGCAGGCTCCCCGGGGTGTTTGTGGGGGAAGGGTGATGCTGGCTCCCACAGGACCCCAGATGAGGTCTGGCACCAAGATATCTCCCAGGTCCCCTTTCTACCCCCTGCTCCTCAAAGGGGAATCCCAGATGGCCCCCCAGTGTCCAGAGAGCTCCAGCCATGTCAGTTGAGTCAACAGAATGCTGTGCCATGACAGCCACTGATTAATCACCTATCAAAATTGCTGTGTGACCTTCAGCAAGTCACCCAGTGTCTCTGGGCCTCAGAGTCTGGATCTAGAATATTTAGAAGCTTGGAGCCTTGTCCTCAGGAAATAGGGACAGGGACAGATTGTCATCTCCCAAATTCTATAGGACTGCACAAGGAAAGGGGATCGTGCTTCTTCGTACAGCCCAAGGGGCAGGATGAAGGTGGATGAAGGAAAGTGGAGGAGTGGGTGTAGATTTGGGGTTAGTGGAAACACTAGGTGATTCACTGGGCACTAGAGCAGCTCTAGAATGGAAGCAGCCCCCCTGACTGGAGGTAGGCAAGTAGGGACCAGGTGGGAATTTGGGGACACGATGTAGAGGATGGTAGTACCGGACTGAATGACACGTGAGGTCTGACTCAGAGAGCTCTGATTTCAGTCTCCCTAGGAAGTCCCCTTTGTGCCCAGCATAGTCTTTCACCCATGTCAGCAGGGTAGTGAAAGTGAAAGCTCAGGATCAACGCTGGCAGACTAAAGCTAGTCTTCATTCAGATTTGTAAATGTCTGCAGACTTTGGATAAGTGACTCCTCTGCCCTGCACTACAACTGCTTAATCTCTTTACAGTTTTACTTTTCTCAAATTAATTAATGAATTAATGAATTTTTAGGTATGCGGGGTCTTTGTTTCAGTGCACAGGCTTCTCACTGGGGTGGCTTCTCTTGTTGCGGAGCGCAGATTCTAGGCCCACAGGCTTCAGTTGTTGCATCATGCAGGCTCAGGAGTTGTGGCTCCAGGGCTTAGAGGCACGTGGACTCTTCCTGGACCAGTGATCCAACCTGTGTCCTTCACACTGGCAGGTGGATTCGTACCCATTGTACCACCAGGAAAGTCCCTGCCTGATCTTAAACCAGAATAACGCAAGAACATGGTTATTAACAATAATACTTGCAAGCTAAGAAATTCCATACAAATATCAAAGATTAGCATATAAAACAACTTTTTGTGTGTGTTTTTTCAAAAGTAAAACATGTTTATCACGGCAAATATGGATAACACCAATGAAGAAAATTTAGAATTAGTCATTATTCCACCATCCAGAGACTACCAATGTGAACATTTGGACATGTCTTCCTTTATTCACTTTTCTCTGTGTGTATATATTCATATAATTTTTAAACTAAATATCATATCAAATAATAGATACTATTTTGTCCTCTGCTTTTATTTCTACTTAAGATAGCTATATACACATGAATATTTTCTCACATCCTTAAATATTCTTCTGTAGGTTTAACTTTTAAGGAAACACTTTATTGAAGTATAATATAGATACAGAAAAGTTCATGGATTATAAATGTACAGCTCTTTGAATTTTCACAAGCCAAACTCATCTGTGTATCCAGCACCCAGATCAAGAGAACAGAATATTACCAGCTCCCCAGGGGGTTCCCTCAGGCTCCCTGCCAGCCACCACCTCTCACTCCTGGGGTTGTAACTTCATACAACATTTTTATTTTGAAATAATTATAGATTCAGAGGAAGTTGGCAGAAGAGATGTACAGGGAGGTCCAGTGAATCTTTCACCCAATTTCCTCCAACGGCAATATTTTTGCACAACTATAGCACAATTGGAGAAGGAAATGGCAACCCACTCCAGTGTTCTTGCCTGGAGAATCTCATGGATGGGGGAGCCTGGTGGGCTGCCATCTATGGGGTTGCAGAGTCGGACACGATTGAAGCGACTTAGCAGCAACATAGCACAATATCCAAAAAGGCAATGGCAACCCACTCCAGTATGCTTGCCTGGAAAATCCCACGTGCAGGAGCCTGGTAGGCTGCAGTCCATGGGGTTGCTAGAAGTCGGACACGACTGAGCAACTTCACTTTCACTTTTCACTTTCATACATTGGAGAAGGAAATGGCAACCCACTCCAGTATTCTTGCCTGGAGAATCCCAGGGACAGGGAAGTCTGGTGGGCAGCCGTCTATGGGGTCGCACAGAGTCAGACACGACTGAAGTGATTTAGCAGCAGCAGCATAGCACAATATCAAAACCAAGACATAGACATTGGTATCATCTACTGAGTACTCACATTTCACCAGTTTTATATGCCCTCATTCTTTGTGTTTACTTCTATGCAATGTTGTCACTGGTACAGATTCATGTAACCATCATTACAATAAAAATACATAATTGTCTCATTTCCACAAGGCTCCCTCCTGCTCTCCCCATTATAACCATATCCACTCCCCTATTCCTAAACCCTGGCAACTGCTCATGTGTCCTCCATTAATTTTGTTACTTCAAGAATATTAAATAAATAGAATCATACAGCACATAACCTTTGGGATTACCTTTTATAACACAGCATTGTGCATGAGTGCTAAATTGCTTGAGTCCTGTCTGACTTTTTGCAACCCTATGGACCAAAGCCCACCAGGCTCCTCTGTCCATGGGATTCTCCAGCCAAGAATACTGGAGTGGGTTGCCATGCCCTCCTCCGGGGGATCTTCCTGACCCAGGGACTGAACCCAAGTCTCCTGCAGCTCCTGTATAGCAGGTGAATTCTTTCACTGCTGAGCCAACCAGGGAAGCCCATAACATAGCACAATTCCCTTGAAATCCATCCAAGTTGTTGCATATACCAATAGTTCATTCCTTTATATTGCTATGCAGTATTCCATAGTGTGGATATATCACATTTGTTTAACCATTTATCTGTTGAAGAACATCTGTTCCCATTTCTTTCCTTTTTTTTTTTTAAATACTGAATGTTCCAACCCAAAGTGTGAGATTTCTACGTGTGTATTTATTTATTTAGCTGCATCTCAAGGCATGCAGGATCTTAGTTCCCCAACCAGGGATTGAACCTGTGTCCCTTACAGTGGTTAAGACCAATGGACAGCCCGGAAAACTTGTTTCCCTTTCTCGACTATTGTGAATCACCTTTATGAATATTTGTGTGTGAACGTGAGCATTCATCTGTCTGGGATAAATGCAGAAGAGAGTGATTGCTGGGGCACATGGTGAGTGTGTTGTTTAGTTTTATAACAAACTGTTTTCCAGAATGACCATTCCCTTTGCATTCCCACCAGCAATGCACAAGTGATCCGATTTCTCTACATCGTTGTCAGTATTTGGTATCATCACTATTTTTTAATTTTAGCTATTCTGAGAGGTGTGTTGAGGTATCTGACTGTGGTTTTAATCTACATTTTACTGATGACCAATGAAGTTGAACATCTTTTCACATTTATTTACCATCTGTACATCATCTTCAGTGCAATCTCTGTTCTTGTTTTTTTGCCCATTTTCTACTTGGGGTGTTCTTTTGCTGTTGAGATTTGAGATTTTTTTTGGTATTCTTAATACAAGTCCTTTGTCAGATATGTGGTGTCCAGCTATTTTCTCCCAATCTATAATTTATCTTCTTGTCCTCTTCATGGGGTCTTTCATGGAGCAAAAAATTAAAATTCTAATGAGGTTTAAATTATCCATTTTTATTTTATGGATTATGCTTTTGTTATCAAGTCTAAAAATCTTTTTGGCTAGATCTTAGGCTTGAAGCTTTTCTCTTCCCCACCCCCCTGAAGTTTGCATATGTTTATGTTTTTCATTTAGGCCTGTGATCCATTTTGAATTAATATTGTATAAAGTATGAAATTTGGATTAGGGTTGACTTTTCGGGTTTGTCTATGCACAGCTTAATTTTCATTGAGTGGACAATGTTCTATCCTTAGACATAAGTTACTTACACAGCCACCCTGTGGATGAATCTTCAGATTGTTTTCAGTATTTTTGCCATTATCAGTAGGTGATGAATATCCTTGTAGCTAAATTGTATACTTCTCCATGATTGTTTTCTAAGAACATTTTTAAAGTGGCATCACCCAGGCAATTTTTAGGGTATTGGGTGCATACTACCAAATTGCTCTTCAGCAAAGTTGGTGCCAATATGCTGTCTCTTTCGAGTATGGCATGAGACAGCCTACTCTTCCTGCCACCTCCTTTCTCCCAAGAGGGCCCACCTCCTGGAAACAAACCAAAACTTCACATGAGCTCTCCACTGTGTTTTTTTTTTTTTTTTCCACTGCGTTTTAGTTTGTAATTCTTTCATGACTAAAGGCAACCTGGGAGGCAGACATAGGGGATTCTGAGCTCCCGTGTTGCTTCCTTCTTCCTTGTCTTTCTACGTACGTGTTCTCAGCAGGTCGGGGGACCAGTACTGGAGTTTTCTCTCCTATCATTGGATATATGGCCTGGACAAACCCCATTCTCTTCTCTGACCGTTGGTCTCCTCTTTTGTAAAGGGAGCTCACAATGCCATCCTAGCTCCTCACAGATTTTTGTTAAGATCAACATACGTCATGGACATGCAATGGCTTTGAAATGTTACGTGCTGTTCAGGCTGTAGGGCATTACTCATTTTACTGTTCCTTTTAGTTCTTCTTTCTGAGTATTTTCTGGCTAAACTTTGCATTAGTGTCATTTGTTTTATCCGTGCCCCCAATTGAGTAGTCAATGAGATAATGACCCAATCCTCACTTTCCAGATTAGACCTAACGATGTAAGGACAGCAGCAGAAGAGAGTCACAGGATGTATCTACTCAACATGGCACTAGTCAAAACCGACGTGGGGCCCTGTCCTGGGATATTCACCCTGAACCTCAGCCTTGGGAAGGAGAGGAAGGAGATGATGCTACCTAAGTCCCTCAGTGGGTCAGGCATGTGATGGGGCTCTGAGCGTGGTGAGAATGGGCTGTAAACACTGTTAAGGTCACCACTTTCCTGCCAGGTAACTGGAGCTCAGAGGGTAAAATGCCTTGGCTGGGGTGATGCAACTAGAAAAGTGGCAGGAGAAACTGGGATGCAAGGTGCCCACAGCTTTCTCTGCCACTCTGAGTTTTTAAAAATATCAATTATTTTATCTGGCTGCTCTGGGTCATAGCTGTAGCACATGGGATCTTCAATCGTCAGTTGTGCATGTGGGACCTCTGAGTTGCAGCACGTGGAATCTTTAGCTGCGGCATGCCAGCTCTTAGTTGTGGCATTTGGGATCTGGTTCCCTGACCAGGGATTGAACCTGGGCCCTCTGCATTGGGAACATGGAGTCTTAGCCATCTGAACACCATGGAAGTTCCCCCTGCCAGCCTAATTTGAGACGCAAAACATTTCCTTCCCCCGTTGACCTACCTTAGTGTCTGAGAATCCTCACATAACCAAATATTTTTAGCAAATCTCTAAAGTCCCTATTAGAAAGCCATGGACTAGGACAGAGACTAGGCCGTGTCCTCATCTGCCATGAGCAGTGGCCCACGAGACGTTTTTGGGCTTACGCTGTGCTGAGCAGGGCCCTGTGAGTGAAAGGGAGGACCCGCCTGGATAGGAAGGTCAGAGGACTCAGGTTCAAATCCATGACCACATGGCTGACCAGCTTTGAGAAGGTTACCTAAGGAGGGGAAGAATGCAAACTGAGGAGCCTCCCAGAGTAACTGCCCTTGGCCAGGAAAACACCACCCAGCAGTGAGCAGATGCTGCTTCCGATTGACACTGCTTAGAGGCTGTAGCATTGGGCTGGAGCCTGGATCAAAGCAGATGGATCACTGGCCTGCAGGACCCAGAGTCCCTTCTGAAGTCCCCACCAAGCCCATCTTGGCTTTTGTTAAGGAAAGAGCCAAGGAGACTGACTCTCTGGGATCCTCTGTTCCTGATTATGTAAGGTTAGTATTCTAGTTTTGCATTTTATGCACTTATTTTATTTCTGGGCTCCAGAATCAGAGATATTTACTTTTAAAATCTGTAATCCGTCACTTTCTTGCTGTGTGACCTTGGGTAAATTATTTAACCTCTTTGAGCTTCAGTGTTTTCAACTCTCAAACACCTTTTTTGCATGATGTGTATATGTGTGTGGTCAGTGGTGGCCAGCTCTTTGTGACCCCATGGACCATAGCCCACCAGGCTCCTCTGTCCCTGGGATTTTCCAGGCAAGAATACTGGAGTGGTTTGCCATTTCCTTCTCCAGGGGATCTTCCTGACCCAGGGATTGAACCCGCATCTCTTATGTCTCCTGCATTGGCAGGTAGGTTCTTTACCACTGAGTCACCCAGGAAGCCCATTTTGTATAGTAAGAATAAAATAAGTCAATGTATAAGCATTGGTTTAGTTGCTAAGTTGTGTCCAACTCTTGCGACCCCATGCACTGTAGCCCAACAGGCTCCTCTGTCCATGGAATTCTCCCGGCAAGAATACTGGAGTGGGTTGCCATTTCCTTCTCCAGGGGATCTTCCCCACCCAGAGACAGAACTCATGTCTCCTGTACTGCAAGCAGTCTCCTGCACTGCAGGCGGATTCTTATATAAATAGTTAATATAAACATCAACTATTTGTTAAATTGGAAAAATAAATAAATAACCCCCCCCGAATACATGTTCGTTTTAAAATTCTGGAAAACACAAGGCTGGAAGTTATTTCATCCAGGGGAAGACGTGAAGGTAATGGAGTCCTTGCAGACTGCCAAAAACCACTGTTCCTTTCAATTTCTGCTGTCCGTACTCAGCTTCCCTCTAGGAATGCCCCTACTCCCTTTCCAGCCTAGGCCTGGGCAACAGCAACTCCAGGAAAAAAGGCGCGGAGAAAGGGCGGGGGAGAGTCCCAGGCAGCGCCCTCTGGTGGCGGATCAGAGAACTGGACTCAGCCCGGAGCTCGGCCGGCAGCTCAGTTCTGGCCGGGACCAGAGGGGTGGGCAGATCTCCCTAGATGGGAATGCACATTCCAGCCCCGCCTATTTAGTCACTTGCCACCTTGTATTGCAGTCGACAGGGATCCCCCGGGACCAGGGCTGGGTTTGGTCCGCCTCTGGGTGCCCTGTGGCCAGGACTGTGGTTTCTTTCTAACAAACGCTGGCTTGAAAGTGCGCGTGGGCGGATTCTGAGCTCTGAGGCCTGGGGCTCAACCCTTGGGCTGCCCTAATCGTTTGAGTCAGTTTCTCAGCATCCTGTTGCCTTTGTCCCCGAGTTTTATTATTCCTGTCATCTCTCACTCCCACCTCCTAGAGAATGGGCTTCCTACCAAATGATTTAGCTCTCTGCCAGGGCTCAGCAAGCTATTTGGGCAGGTCTATCAAGTAATTCTTCTTTCTTTTTTTTTTTTCCTTTTTCTTTCTTTCTTTTTTGTTTGAACCAGAATCACTCTGGTTCAATCACTCCGGAGAAGTGGGAGGAGAGTTTGGAACAGGTCTTTTGACTTTAAGTTCCAGATTCTGCCACCCACTCTCTGGGCATCATTTTCCCCACCTGTGAAGTGGGTTCCTGATAGACTTTCCTCACGAGAAGGTTGTGAAGAGGACACGAGGTATGGGTGTGAGAGGAAAGTTTTGTGTAAACTTTAAAGTGTTGCCTAGACCTGATTATGCAGTAGAATCCTCTGGATTTTTTGTTTGTTTGTTTTTAAACCTTGAAAACTACCATCACACACACACAATATATATATATAGTGAACGTTAGAAACTTATGTAAAATACTAAAGTAAAACTGTGGAACCTTCCCTGCTGGCTCAGCTAGTAAAGAGACCCAGGTTCAATCCCCTTCCAGGTCATGAAGATCCCCTGGAGAAGGAAATGGCAAACTACTCCAGTATTCTTGCCTGGAGAAATTCCGAAGACAGAGGAGCCTGGAGGGCTATAGTCCATGGGGTCTCAGAGAGTAGGACACGAGTGAAAGACTTTCTCTTCACTTCAAAACTCTGGTATGTTTGAAAAAAACAAGATTTCTGGGGCTTTTTGGTGCTTGGTGAAGGTTTGTGCCTGATGCCACACAGAAAGCTGGCCAGCTAGCCTTCTTCAGCCTCTTTCCTACAGGTTCCCAGACCCTCAGTTAGAAGGAGCCTCCAGATCTCCGACTCACGTTTCTGCTGGGAAAGCAGGCTCAGAGAGGTGGGACTTGCCCTCCCATAGCCAGTGGGGCTGCTGTTGGGGTGGGTGAGGCAGGGCACAGACTTAGCCACCCGGTGGAAGTCAGGTGTGTCCCTGTCAGGGTGCCGGAGAGGAAGAGGTGGATCCTCACTGTGGACTCCTGCCCGTTCAGGCCTACCAGTGCACACACCTGCCACTTGAGGGATGGGGAGGGAAGCAGGGGGAGGGAGGGTCCTGTTTCACAACTGAAAGACTCAAGAGTTGGTTTCTTGCTGAATTTGTTGTGCAGCCTTAGGGAAAAAAATCCCTTAACCTCTCTGAGCCTCCACTTAACCATCAATAAAATGGACATATTTTTTATTTTTTGAATATGTGTTGGTAACAAGTTATGTGCCAGGCACCCAGCTTAGGTGCTAGGGACCCTTTGGAGAGCAAATGTAGGCACAGTTCTTGCCCTCAGTGTAAAGTGGAAGCTGGAAAAATAAACAGAAAATCAACGCGCTGAGTGTCACTCTGGAGGGAAGATGGGGTGAGCATGGAGGAGGTGCACCTAACCTTACCTAGAGTGGGATGGCGAGGTGGCCAAGGGAGGCATCCCAGAGGAGGCGGCAGGGACCCTGAGAGGGGAAGGATAGGGGGAGGAAATCGGGCTGACAGGTGTGAAAGCAGGGGAGCATTCAAGCCCCTTCCCCTGTTCCTTCAGGCATCGTCTTCCTGTAGAACATGTAGGCAAAGGGAAGTTCTCCATAGTCACTCCTGAGGAGTCTGTTCCAAACCTAAACCACACTCCTCCAAGCACTGCCCTTGGTCTCCACGCCCTACGTGTCTGCACAGACGCAGATTTTACCGGCAGGTGGGGCCAGTCAGGAGAATTACAGTGTTTGTGTGTGGGGAGACTATTTTTAAAGCTTGAGCTAAGTATACTTTGTCCACAGCCTGCGGGAAGCGCTAAAAAGCTTCGCCTTTCCCAGGCCCCCTGTGTTCCAGACTGGGTTCTCCCTTGCCTGTTCTCATCAGACTGCTCTCACCTGTCCCCACCCAGTGCCTGTCCGCCCCCCAGCCTCCTCAGTCCCCTGCTTGTAAGCCCCTGGGTCTGGAGGAAAGGCCCTGAGGGAAGGAGATGGTCCCTTTGCAGGAGGGTGGGTCTAGGTCTTTACGTCCCAGTTCCCAGCTGCAGCTGTGGAGAGATGAGGGTGAGCGGTAGGTCTGTCTGGGGACCTGCAGGTCACTTGTATGGGCTCTGAGGGGAGTGCAAGGCCGAGGGGAGACAGGCCAAGCCTGCTGGGTGGCTGTGAGGCAAAAATATAACAAGAGATGATGAGCTCATGTGCAGGCCTCATGAACTTTAAAATAGGGGGCACACGTGTTTCCTTTCAGCTGTGCCTCTCTGCCTGGTCCCTAAAGGAGGCTCTGGATGTCTGGCTTTGTCATTCGGTGTCTTTGCCTCTTCGGTTGCTCAGGTACCATGGCTAGGTTAGCCATTCTTCCACTAGGAATGCCAGAGGGGTGGAGGAGGGACCACAGGGCTGGTGTGTGTGTGTATGTGTGGCGGGGGGTGGGGGGCGGTGCGGTGGAACCCAGCCTGTGACTTGCTTGTTTTGGTTATCTACTGCCATGTAGGGCTTCCCTGGAAGCTCAGCTGGTAAAGACTCTGCCTGCAATGCAGGAGACCCTGGTTTGATTCCTGGGTTGGGAAGATTCCCTGGAGAAGGGATAGGCTACCCACTCCAATATTCTTGGTTTTCCCTGGTGGCTCAGCTGGTAAAGAATCTGCCTGCAATGCAGGAGATCTGGGTTCAATCCCTGGGTAGGGAAGATCCCCTGGAGAAGGGAATGGCAACCCACTCCAGTATTCTGGCCTGGAGAATTCCATGCACTGTATAGTTCATGGGGTGGCAAAGAGTCAAACATGACTGAGCGACTTTCACTTTCCCTGCCATGTAAGAAACCACTCCAGAGTATAATGGCTCAGCACAGCAGTCAATTGCATTTCATATCACTTATTATATGGAACTTATTATATGCCAGACACTATTCTAAGTATTCTATGTACATTGACTGACTTATTTCCCATATCAACCCTTTGAGGTGACTACTATCTCCATTTTATGGAAATATGGGAAATGTGGAAACTGAGGCTCAGAGAGAAGCTGAGTGGCTTGATCCAGCTCACTTAGCTGTACATAACAGAGCCGTCCTTGATCGCAGGCAGCCTCTTTTTAGAGCCTGTGCCGTAACCACTTGTTATGCTGCCCAAAGGAACACTTGCGCCACTGACTTAACTTCATTTGAGATCTTAGCTTTTTTCAGCCCAAAGTAGGGCTCTGTGTCCTTCTTTGCCAGAGCAAGGGGGCTGATGTCTGGAATTATTAACTCCGTTTTGGAAAAGTTGCTGCCTCTAAGAATCAAATAATTAGAAAATTTTTCTTGTCTTGACACTTCTGTCCTTAAAGCAGTTTCTCTTTTTCTGTCCTTCTGTACCCTTCCTATATTTAATAACTATATATATATGTTACATATACGAATGTGTATGCATCAAGAAACATAAATGTATGCTTGCATTCCTAATTCAAAATATGTTGACTGATGGGTATGCCAAATAAAATAATAAATAGCTTCTGGAATTATATTGTAAACACAGGAAGAACTTCCCACCCAGCTCAGTAAACACAATAATCTCCATAAATACAACCACTGGGACTTAAATAAATAGAAGAATAAACACAGGGCATGTGACTTAACCAGATGGCTATTTGCTGTTGCCAGATGTTGAGCTATGGACCGACATGAGGTACTGACATGCAGAGCAATGATCAATGCAGTGAGCTACCTGTGAGCACTGACACTGGGTATATTGGGCAGTAGTGGGCATTTGCCCTTTGTGAATATCAGCCACTGGTGAGGGCTGTCATGGATGAACATTAGGTGCTGATAAATGTCAGTTATCAACCGGACATTTGCCCCCTGGTGAAATTAGCTGTCATAGAACATTGAGCATCAGTGGGCAAGACCTTGTTAGCCTATGATGATGTCTAATGTCTTGGTGGACATTAGGAACAAGCAGAGGTAGGTCTCTGCTCCCCACATGCCTGGCACTCTCGTCCAGAGACACATCCTATGAGCTGGTTTGGAGGCAGTTGACAGGTGATGGTATCTCCATACCCTCTCTGAGGGGTCAACCGCTTGGCCATGACAATTTGGGGAAATCAGGTGGTGGTATGATAACACTCATGGAGGGAAATTACTGGATTTTCAAGATCTAAGCACAGCAGGACTGGCTTCAATGGGCAACGGGAACTTAGAAGGGCCCCATGCTTGGTTTAAGACTCTGCTCTTGCCATCTTGAATTCTTAATAATTTTGAACACAAGACCCTACATTTTCATTTTACCCTAGGTTTCACCAAGTATGGAGAAGGCAATGGCAACCCACTCCAGTACTCTTGCCTGGAAAATCCCATGGATGGAGGAGCCTGATAGGCTGCAATCCATGGGGTCACGACGAGTTGGACATGACTGAGCGACTTCACTTTCACTTTTCACTTTCATGCATTGGAGGAGGAAATGGCAACCCACTCCAGTGTTCTTGCCTGGAGAATCCCAGAGATGGGGGAGCCTGGTGGGCTGCCATTTATGGGGTCGCACAGAGTCAGACACGACTGAAAGCAACTTAGCAGCAGCAGCAGCCACCAAGTATATAGCCAGTCCTGAAGCACAGAATTCTGGCCAGGTGGCCCTGTCACCTGTCATGTAACCTTGGGCTGCTCCTCTCTGAGCCTCCATTTTCTATCTGTAAAATGGGGCCAGGAGGGGAAGGATTTTATCTTTTGCTTTTCATGCTCTGCAGTGCAGGAGACCCAAGTTCAATATCTAGGTCGGGAAGATTCCCTGGATAAGAGCATGGCTACCCACTCCAGTATTCTTGCCTAGAGAATCCCATGGACATAGGAGGCCGGTGGGCTACAGTCCATGAGGTCGCAAAGAGTTGGAGTGACTAACATTTTCATGCTCTAGAGTCCATGGTCTGATTGGAGATACTTAGAGTTGCATAACTCCACCCCCTCTTTTTCTTCTAGCAGAAAAAAAAATGGAGTCCTAGTGTTTATTGGTTTCTCAGAACACCTCTGCCCTCTCTGACACGTGTGACCTGCACAGTTGACCTGGACACTGAGGGGGGACAGCCAGGAATGCCAGACTCACCATCTGACAGATGAAGCCAGGAACAGGATAGTTTCCTCAGCTGTGTATGGTGACAGTAAGGCCCAGGGCAGTTATGAGGAGGAAAGGATCGCATGTACACCATGTCCCAGGACGCGTGCCCAGTAAATCACAGCTGAATTATTAATGAAGTGCAGTGAAATGTTTGTGGCCTGTGCTATGATGACAAACTGTGCTCAGCTGTTTCCCCACCTCTGCAACTCAGCTGGCATGTGTGTTGAGGGTCTATTCTGCCTAGGTGCACAGAGCAAAAGTCCTGTGGGCCACACTATGGCTCTGCAGGTCTACCATCCTAAAGCTTTATGAAATCCTTCAGTTCTAAATCAGATATCAAAATATGAGTCTACGACCACGTGGTTCTACAATCTAATTCATGATTCTATGGTTGAATGAGAAAACAAGCATTTCTGGAGTCTGTATTTTCTGCCAGGCACTGCACCTGATTGTTTACAAATGTTACTTCCTTTCCTCTTCATACAGTCCTGTGCAGGGAGATATTTTCATCCCCATTTTCCAGGCTCAGAGAAGAAAAGAGACTTGGCCGAAATCACACAGTTTTAACCCTTTTTGGGGAACTCCAAAACAGAATGTTTGCACTAATCTCTATGACTCTGTAAGGTTCCAATGACCTCGTTCTCTGCCCCAGGATTCCAAGAGGGCTGGGTGTGGCGGGATGACAGCAGTAGGGATGACTGCGCAAACTGCACTGGGCTACTTTGGCCTTCAGCGGCTCTATGCCTTGCTTGGCGACCCCTCGGATCTGGGTTGTCTGGCCATGCGCCACCGGAGTGGTCGTGGGAACGCCTGGTTCTGTGAGGCCACGCAGGCGCTGGAGGTGTGCAAGGAGATGCCCCCACTGGGAAGGAGGAGCCCACCCTCCTGCCGGTGCTTCCCTCCCCGCCCCATTTTGCAGATGTAGAAGCTGCAGCTCAGGGCCAGGTGACTAGCAGGATCCCCGGCTACCTTTCCTCCAATTTCAGCGCCACTAACTATAAGACCCCTTTGTTCCATAGCCCTCCCCCAAGAACGCTTTCTTCAAATGGGGCTTTGGGTGAAAGTCTTAGGGATCCCTCCCTCCACCCCTGTATTTGAGGTCTCTCCTGCCCCAAGGAATGTGGGAGGATGAAGTACCAGTCAGGACTGTGAAGGCTGCGGTCTCACTCAGATCCTTTCCTGTCCCCCTCGCTTCAGGCCTTTCCCATGTTGGTGGTGGCCAGCCTCTGGCTCAGGGAGTCCAAGCCCTGGGGGCTTAAGCCTCATGATGGGCAAGCACCCCAACCATACACACAGCGTGAATGTCCGGGGAGTCTGTGCCGCTGCTCACCGACGGCCCTTCCTGAGTGCCAGCTCCCTGTCCAGGTCCGCTTGTTCATGACTCCACGGGTGAGCCTCCTCCAGGAAGCCTCCCTGACCCCACCCCAGGGCCTGCGCAGCTCCCGGTGCTGCTCTTCGGTGTGCCCTGTCCCCTCCCGTCCCAGGAACTTGAGTCCCAGAACAGACAGGGCGAGCTTGGTGGTGGCGGCGACCGTTACGGATACATTGCTGCAGATCTTGGCCAGTCAGAAGGAACTTGCTGACAGCAGTGCCATTCAGATGAGCTGGAAGTGGGTTCCCTGTCACAGGATGTGTGTGAGCAGGAGAGGGTACCACAGCATTCAGACGCCAAGAAGGAACACAGTACTGCTGGGGCTTAGAGGGAGGTGGCGGGAGGGGTGGTGGAGACCTTGGGGAAAGCTTCTACGGAGACGAGGCAGAAACTGGGTCTATTAGGCCGGGAAGGAGCAGAGAAGCTGGGGTGGGGGTGGCAAGGGCCCGGTCCTAGAGTAACACCCTGAGCAAAGGCAGAGGCCTGCAAGGGCCTGACAGCTGGGGCTGGGGAGGCAGGGAGAGAGGAGGTAAGGAAGGTCGACAGAGGGTAAGTTGCACTGAACGGTTCCACCCCAAGGAACTCCCTCCCTCACTCCGCTAATCCTAGGAGGTTATTGGGCTTTTCAGAGGGAACAAGCTTGGCTTGATTCATCCTTGTGGCCCCAGAGACCCATCTGGGGAATGTCAATGGATGCTGGTCAAATGATGGCAAGAGGAAGACTCTTTGTACTGTTTATTAAACCAAGGTGTTGGGTGTGGCTCGTGGGGGAGGACAGAGCTCTCATTGTCCTGTGGGCGTCTCTGAGGACCGGCCCCACGGATGCCCACATGGCGACGTACGGCTTGACTTCTACCCAACGCCTCTTCTCCCAGCTCATCCTCAGGACACAGTGTTACAAAAGTGAACAAATGCAATGTCTTCCTTCTTTAAAAATGACATATTTCCAATCCCCTGCCAGCAGGGACCTGGATGGGGGGGGGGGGTGCTAAGTGACAGTCCATTAAAAAGGCAACAACTTTTATGAAACTGATACTAAGAGCCCAGGGCTGGGAAGCTGAGATGCCACCCTGGTGGTGAAGCATAAACATGGGTGGGGGCTACCCTGCCTCCTTGGCTGCGTTCACAGTAGGCTGAGCTGGGCTGTCGGGCACAAGGCCAGTAGGGGCTGACTCCAGGAGGCCCCTTGGAGCTGGTGGGGCTCCAGGACTGCATCAGCTCCTGGGGAACCAGCTAGAGGCAGGACCTCAGGGGTCAAGGAGCACATTTCCATTCTGGATGCTGGGGGATGCCACCCGAGTGGGAAACTGGGACTGGCACCCCTGAGGCTTCCAGAGGCTCCGAGGTGAACTGACTTAGCTTGTGCCACAGCTAGTTACTGGGCCCAGAGCGCCACCCTCGAGGCCCTGGCCTGCCCTCCTGGGGATGACAGGGAAAGGGCGCAAATGGGAGGATGTGAGTCTTGGAAGCAAGGGGGAGCCCGGAAAGGGGAGGGGGGACATGATTTAGAGAAGAGAGAAAAGCGCAAACGGGCCCTGTGGGCAGGCAGGCAAGACACTGATTCACTCATGCCTCTGCTGCTGGAAGACCTCTGAACACCATCTTTCCTTCTCTAGGCCTCAGTTTCCCCATCTGTCACATGAGGAAGTGGGCTTGACATTTTTCTCCCATCCTTTCTATAACTGAAGTCCTATCCAGAGTTCTAGGGGACTAAAAAAGAATGAGGTAGGCCTCACATGGCCAGAACAGAGAGAGATTTATGTCACAGAAGAACCCACGTCCGAGTGGCTGGACCTCCCTCCCGCCCCTCTCCTGTCACAGGTCAGGTTGGTCCAGGCCTCAGGGAAGGCACTTTGGGGACAAGTGGGGAAGGACAGCAGGGGGCTGCTGTCTGGTTTGGCATCGAAGACCCTCCGCTTATGGTCTGGGGAGCAACATAGACAGACGGGCAAAACTTTGCTCCTGGGTGTGGGTCCCAGGTTCAAAGCCTCTTTTTTTTTTTTTTAAAAAAAAAAAAAAGCCTCTCTTTCAATGATGCTGCCACACAGGAACGGAGAGTCCCTGTGGGCATTGGCACATTAGAATATAAATTACCCAGGACCTGAGGAAACCCACGGCACAGTCTGTTACACGGCCCCAGGCCACACTATTCGTCACAAGGTATTGGAGCCCCTGGCACCTAACTCCTGGGTGTCTATGCAGTGCAGGGCCACCTTGGGGGTGAAGCCAGGCTGCCGTGGGTAGGTGCCCTCCCGCACCAGGCGCCGGCACTGTACGCCCTGGCCCACGCTGATGCTCTGCAGTGCAGGGAGGTGGACGAGCAGCTTCTCGGGCAGGGGCACCAGGCCCGTGCCCGACAGGTCCAGCTCCTGCAGGGAGCCCAGGCCTGAGAACACCTCAGGCCCTGCCCACTGGAGCCTGGGGTTGCTGGACAAGTCCAGGACCTGCAGGCCCTGCAGCTCGTGGAAGCCGTGGGGCGCCAGCCTGGGGAGACCCTGCAGGCTGCCCAGCGACAGGTGAGTGAGGCCCGCCAGCCCCTCAAAGGCGCCGGGGCCGATGGCTGCCAGCGGGTTCCCATCCAGGCTCAGGTAGCGCAGGGGCAGGCCCCGGAGGTCGGGCACAGCGCGGAGCCGGTTCCAGGCCAGGTTGAGGCTCTGAATGGTGGGCGCCGGCCGGCCAGCCTGTGAGGAATGGGGCAGCAGGAGGTGGAGGAGGTTGTGGGAGAGGTCCACGTGCAGCGCCCTGCCCTGGCTGTGGGTGGCGAAGGCAGACACGGAGACCTCGCGGAGCCGGTTGTGGCTCAGGTTCACGTCGCTCAGGGGTGAGCTGGTGAAGCTCTCGGCGGGCAGGGCGGCCAGGCCGTTGTGGCTGAGGTCAAGCGACTCCAGGTAGCGGAGGCGGGAGAAGGCCGTGGGCGAGAGGCTGGTGAGCAGGTTGTGGCTGAGATCCAGGCCAGACAGCGTGGTGTAGCCCGGCCCTGCCAACACGGACTCGTTCACCGTCTCCAGCCGATTTGAGGACAGGTCCAGGTGGGCTGTGTCCAGGGGGATGGGCACGGGCACGATACGGGGGCCCAGGCCGCTGCAATCCACCCGTGTCAGGCTGAAGCTGTCAAAGAGGCCGAAGGTCTCCACCTCGCACTGGCACCCAGGGAAGCAGGGCCGGGTGGTCTGGGCCCCGCTTGCAGCCAGCAGCAGCAGCAGCAGCAGGAGCGGCAGCAGGGGCCACGGCATGGTGGGGCTGGAAAGAGAGCCACAGGTGAGGGTCAGCAGTGGGTACCCCGTTCCGGGGGCTTCCCAGGCAGCATTAGTGGTGAAGAACCTGCCTGTTAATGCAGGAGACGTAAGAGATTCAGGAGCAATCCCTGGGTGGGGAATCCCCTGGAGAAGGGCATGGCAACCAACTCCACTATTCTTGCCTGGAGAATCCCATGGACAGAGGAGCCTGGAGGCTTACAGTCCAAAGCGTCACAAGGAATCGGACACCACTGAACTGACTATAAGCATGCACGCACACACCGCATTCCAGATGATTCTCGCCCACCCTGGAAGACACCAGCCAATGAGTGTAGGCACAGCTGAAAATAGCCACATGCCCCTCAGTGCCCCTAGACGCTTTCCCTGAATACCCCTTCCTCAAATAATTCCTAGTCCCTGTTCCTCTCTGGCCTCAGTCTCCCCATCTGTATGATATGGCGAGTTAGGCTAGATGGCTGGGTTTTAAACTGCAAGTGTGCGAACCCTTTCTTGAATAAGACTGCAGGTGACAGTGGGCCTATTCTGGGGTGAAGGTGGGAGCCTGAGTCTTCCGTGCGTGTTCACTGTCCTGCCGTGGGATGTGAAGGGCAGGTGCTTTGGGGGAGTGCTCCCCTCACCTCTGCGGAGCCTGTGCTACGGGCTTGGTGCTGTGCTCGCCAGCTCCCTGCACAGCCTCACTCAGCCCTCACAGCCACAGAAGCCGCACGGCAGCAATCTTGTCAGCACTTCACGAAGAGGGAACTGACTCAGGTTCAGAAAGCCATGCACAGCCACGCGTGAGTGGGAGCGGATCTGAACGGTGCTCAAAGGGCCTGGCTCACTGTTGTGCTGAGCTGTGCCTGAGACCCCTGCTCCAGCTTCCCCGACCGAGGCCTCTCCTGCAAGGGGGGCCTGCTGCGACTGTCCCCTCCTCACTCCTTTTGTGGGTAACAATGGCTGGGTTCACAGTCATAAGCCCTCTCCCCTGGCCTGGCCTCTAGGGACAAGATCCTTCATTCCAACAGGGGACCCTGCGTCTAGACTTCCAGATGGGCCCTGGGGACCACTCTGCTGAGTCCCTTCCCCTTGCCCACCTTGACCCCCAAGCTGTTAGAGTGATTACACTTCTCTGGCCCTTCCTTTAACCCACGGCAGGCAGCTGGGCTGTGCCCCCTATTATACAGATAAATAAATAGAGGCTCAGAGACAAAAAGGGTTTTACCTAAAACCCATACATAAAAAGCAGGGCAGGATTAGAACCCAGGCCTGCTCAGTCCTAATTCTACTTTCCTCTGCTGCCTCCAGGACTGGCAGGAGAGATGCGATCCAAGAGGGCCTCTTCCCACCGACGGGGGCTACAGTGCAAGCCACTGCCCCTCCCCTGGCTTCATCGTCTCTCCCTGGATAACAGCAGCTGCCATTGATGCCAAGCACCACCTGTACACTGCCACCTTCAACACTCATCCCCACACACATCTGTAGCTCCTGGAGGGTGAGAGAGAAGGCTGAGCAGTGAAAGAAAGCTTCTAACTGGACAGTCTGCGATCACCCTCTCCCCCTAGAAGAGCAACTACTCAGCCCAGAGACAGAAGACACCAAGCCTCACGCCAGCAGATCCTTCAGCTGGAGTGGCCCAGCTCCCCGCTCTGCACCCCTGCCCCACCGTCCCCCCACCTTCCTCCCCCTGGCCTTTAGGGAGGGTGGATGGGGGAGCAGCAGGATCACATTACCAGTTCTACATGAAACTTTAAAGGGGCAGCCACTTGATCTGCACTTGGGCTCTTCTCCCTGGGCCTCCCTCTGCAGGCCCCTCCTCTCCCACCCCTTTCTTTCGTAGAGTCCAATTTGAGGATTAAACCCAGCCCAGGTGCATCCTGGGCTCGGGCCCAATTGAGGCTGGACAGAGTGTTCCAATGTCTGGAACCAAAAGGAAAATATTAAGTTGCTTCACACCCCTTTTGTTCCCCGGGTGAGCTTCTCACAGCAGGAGTTCATTACTACCTAGGGCCTCACCTTCCCTGCTAAGCTGATCTGCTCACACCCACCCCTTCCTGGGGTTTAAACAAACACCAAATGCACACAAAAAGGCCTAAGATTACCCTTCATTCCCAAAGGTGATTATACAATGTGCCTCTCAAGTGCCAAAAGGCCCCTCATGAGCTCCTGCTTATGTAACTCAGCTCAGGGCTCCCCTACCCACCCTCCCCTGCCACGAGGGGCCTCTCCAGCCCTCAGCTTTGTCCTCTGTACCACAAGGCAGTAATTTCTGCCCACCTCATACACACTGATGCAAGTCACATACAGTGCAATGCAAACTGTGAAGCACTGTGCACATGTGCTGGGTGGTCATCACTGGGCCACAGAGGAGCAGGAGTGTGCATGGAGACCCGCCTGGAAAACTACTTGTGATGCTCCCAGGACACCCCAACAAGGTCCCTGCTGAGCCTGCACTGTGGACACCTCTCCGTGGGCCCCTGTTCTGGGCCAGGCCTGGACATTGAGTGGAAAGTGCTGACAGTAACTTAGCCTGTCCTCACTACGTGCCAGTCACATGTCCCCTTAGGTCATTCTCGGTCGCTCCAGGTCAGTCTTATGTCCGTGTTACAGTGGAGGAAACTGAGGATGGCAAAGGAAGGTGCCAGGTGCCAGAGACCAGCATGTGAACTCAGGCCTTTGTAACCTTGTAACTGGCTAGGTTCAGGTGGAACATGCACTTCTGTGTGTTGCTGGGGAAAGAGCTAAGCGTCCAGGGTCCCACGGCCAGACTCCAGCTCCTGTTGGCCGCTGTGACCGTCAGTGCCCAGCTTCCTAATACTCAGTGGTTCTTGGGTGTTCCTGAGGTCACAGCAGAGCCCAGAGGTCTCACAGGGTTGTCCCACACGGCTGGGACTGGGAAGCCCTGGGCCTGGAATCAGAAGGTCAGAGCCTGAGGATCAGCTGCTATCACCTCACTGGGGACCCAGGGACAAGATGAAGTATCTCAGCTTTCTCATCTGGAAAGTGAGGGATTACACCCCAGGCTCTGCAGCCCTCACAAGGTCAAATAAGCAAAGGTCTTTTGGAAAACATCAAGGGCTGTGCCCTTGGTAGGGGTTTTCCTTATCTTTTCCTAGGAGAAGAAAAAAAGAAGAGAGAAATTTATGGAAGGTCTCTCAACTTTGGAGCCAGCAGGGGGCAAAGGTAGAGATGTGGGCTAGTGGTCTTTGAGGGTTGGTACCCCTGCTCTGCTCAGAGGTCATGTCCCCTTTTGGGTAACGTAAGGAGGAGTGCCTTTGTGTGAGTGACTCAGAGATGCTGAGGTCTGGTTTTGCTGCTTGGAGCAAAAGGCCCAGGAGCCAAAGGCAGGGCAGAACTTTCCCAGGAGGAAACTGAGGAAAGATAAGGAAAACCCCTGCCAAGGGCACAGCCCTTGATATTTTCCAAAAGACTTTTGCTTATTTGAGCTGTGAGGGCTGCAGAGCAGGGCGTGCAATCCCTCACTTTCTAGATGAGAAAGCTGAGGTCCCTCATCTTGTCCCTGGGTCCCAGTGAGGTGACGGCAGCGGATGCTCAGGCTCTGCCCTTCTGACTCCAGGCCCAGCACTTCCCAGTCCCCTCAAGATGCCTGTGGAACTCTCCTAGGGATCTTATGGAGTCAATAAAAATAGTGCTCAGAAGAGTCTGCAACCTCATGTAGGAGGGGGCTGATGCCATAATGCTAAGGATCATGAGGGTAAATTTCATGCTAAGAAAACTATACAATAAAAAAAAAAAAAAAAAAACCAACCTAAATCATAATTTTAGAAAGTCTAGAAGAAAATCTGTCAACCCGGTAACGGTCTTCCTTTAGATGGCAGAACTTCGGGTGGTTTCACCATGTCTTAATCTCCTTTTCCCCCTCTTATTTCCTCTCTTATAACTATATATATATATATATAACAGACTGAGTAATGAAGACTCATAGAACTGTCTCATGGCCATCTCTGCTTTCTCTGACCTTGGCTAGCCACAATCTCCAAGCCTCAGCCTCCTCATGTGTCAAATACAGGTGTTAATAGCCATCTCACAGGCCTGTCAAGAGGATGAAACGGACTTGTGGCGGGGGGGGGGCACCTGAGCATGGTTCCCCGCACGGGGGAGGGTACAGTGGGGGCTCCCCTGCCCTCCTCCACAGACAGGGAGTGGCTGGGGTGGGGATTTCTCTTCCTTCAGCAGACACTATCCAACACGACAAAGGTCTTACTACTGCCCTCCAGGAAAGCAGTTCTCCCCGGGAAGCCAAGCTAGGCTGTTTCTCAACAGGGCTGCTGGGCCTGGGAAGGGATGACTAACGTGAGTCCCTCTTCACAAAGCCCGCTAGCCTCAGCTCATACGGAGAGGAAAGGCCTGCACAGGGACTGAGAAGGCTCTCGACATCAACTTGCAGTAGGGCTGAGCAAGTCACAGCCTCTCTGGACCAGTTCCTTCAGCTGTGATTCTGGGGTACTAATGATGGTTCCATCAGCCGCAGAGAAGATGGCTGTGAAGATGAGACTCAGAAGACCAACATCCCTATAGAGAAATGGGGCCCCAAGGGGGTGGAAGCCATATAATTGAAAGACTGTGTCTTTTCATTCCACCTCTACCCATATCCACTGCAGACACAATCAACCACAGCACTAAATTGCAGAGGGCAAGGCAGTCTGTTAGGCCCTGTGAGGTGCATGCCGGGGTCAGGGCGGGAGATCCCAGGGCCTCTGTCCCCATGAGGCTTACAAACCAGCAACCCAGTTGGGGACAGGAGACCAACTCGTATCAAGATCACTAGCACCTGCCTTAGATCCAGGAGACCAGGACTCTAGTCCCAGCCCTGCTACTAACTGTGTGAACTTTAGAGTTTTCTTTCTTGGAGCCTCAGTTTTCTTGTCTTGTGGAACTTATTCTGCCTCCTTCCTTCTCTCGAGACCCTGTGATCTACACTCGGGAGAAAGGGAAAGGCAGGCAGGTATTCACCATGGAAGGCGAATAGAGGATACCTCACCTACTCTCCAAACCCTAACCTGCAGATCAAAGTAATCTGATGATCCAGGTTACAGAACATAACGGCAGCCGGACAAAGGCTTAGCGGCATGAGGTCCGCTGGGCAGGGGCCATGAGTGATTCCTTGATGGGTCCGTCGGGACTCTAAGGATAGTTACAGTGTCAGTGGTGGGACCCTAAGAGGTCCCCAGGCAGGTCTCCCCACTGCAACACCCCAGACCCTGCTAGGAGAGCCTCTCAAGCAGCTCTGGCTAGATCATGCCCCTTCTTGGAAACCTCCTGACTTCCACTTTACTTACAGAAACCAAGTTCTCTCTGGCACACAGGTATCTGCACCTTTGTGCAGATCTGCCCCCATGGTCCTCCCTCCTTGGGTTGAAAGTCCCATCTTGATCTGAACCTATGGTGGTGGCCTCAAAACAAGTCTCAGCCTTAGCGCACACTTCCCCAAACTCAAGAGGATTCCAGGGCTGGAAGAACTGGAAGGCCCCTCCGAGATCACGGTAACTGAGGCCCAGAGAGGGACTGTGATGGCAAGGAAACCTGGGACCTGGGTCTGGATGCCTCACACCACTGCCAGGACAGCCGAATCCCCCTGGCCTGCCCCAGCCCTGCCAGTGCAACAAAGCCCGTTCTGTCCACTCAGGCCCCTGGGCCACTCCCCCTCCTCTCCTGGCTTCCCGGGGCCTCTCACTCCACTCCGTACTGTCAACACACCTTCAGACACACACTAGGTAAATTCTCTGCCTTTATTGACCTGCCTGTTTCCTGACTTGAAGTGTGAAGCATCTTGGGGCGGTGACCCTGCCTTCTTCACCTGTTAACCCTTCCCCCACCTGGGGCCGGAGCCAGGCCTGGCAGGCATGGCAAACTTGCTGGATGAATGGAAGGCCCAGTCAACTGCAGGACACAGAGCTGGTTGTGAATTCAGCTCTGTACCTATTGGCCTAGGGCACGTCTCAACCTTGCTGAGGCTCAGTGTCCTCAACACGGGTGACAACACAGGGTTGGTGGAAGCATTAGGGGACAGTGAGTGAAACATTTGGTGTGACCGCTACAAGCTGAGTACTGAATGCATAGTAGACAAGGACGGGGATGATTTATTAAGCTTTCTGAAAGCCACGACCATGTTATTTGTTGTTCTTTTCCTCTCCTCCCAGCTGCCCTAAGAGGGGCCAGGCACCCGGCAGGGCTTTGACTACTTGTGCTAACAGCCTGTGGTCACTGCGCTGGTGTCTGCTGGCAAGGCCCCCATCTCCTTTCTCCTCTGAGGCCTATCCGGGGCCAGGGGTTCCAGTTCGTGTCCTCCTGGTCCCAGTCACCGGCACCCCAGCATCTCTGGCCCACAGATTCGCCAGCTCCTCACCACGTCTTTTAACGGGGAGCCTCTTTAAAGGGACGAGCTGGGCATGGGGCTGAGCATCCACCCAAGATGGGTTTGGTCTCCACTGGCTGCTCAGTGCTGAGTCACGTCCCACCCTTCATCGTGACCTCACACAAGTTGACACTAGTGAAATCCCCAGGTGGAAATTCCATCAGTGTCCTGGCCCCCAACTGCTTAAGTCAGTTCTGGAAACACAAGGCAAAAAGAATGCCTAGGGCCAAACTCCCAGAGCCTTGAGGGTTGTCTCTCCCAAAAGAGGCACTAATGCCACTGCTGCTGCTGCTAAGTCGCTTCAGTTGTGTCCGACTCTGTGCAACCACACAGACAGCAGCCCACCAGGCTACCCCATCTCTGGGATTCTCCAGGCAAGAACACTGGAGTGGGTTGCCATTTCCTTCTCCAATGCACGAAAGTGAAAAGTGAAAGTGAAGTTGCTCAGTCGTGTCCGACTCTTAGTGACCCCATGGACTGCAGCCTACCAAGCTTCTCCCATGGGATTTTCCAGGCAAGAGTACTGGAGTGGGGTGCCATTGCCTTCTCCACTAATGCCACACATCTGTGCAAACACATCAGCTCACCACGCACTTCTACAGCAGTGGCTTGTTTCTGCCTCCCCACCACCCTTGACCATGGGGACTACTGTCCCTGTTCTACAGACAGGAAGACTGACATTGAGTGGGGCAGAACAGGAACCAGTCTCAAACTAAATCCAATGGTCCTTATACGACTGTGCCTCAACTTACAAATGGGCACATGTGGATTGTGC
The DNA here is from genome assembly GCF_032405125.1 of Capricornis sumatraensis. Lineage (NCBI taxonomy): Eukaryota > Metazoa > Chordata > Mammalia > Artiodactyla > Bovidae > Capricornis > Capricornis sumatraensis. Next base: position 56,879,442 of record NC_091084.1, on the reverse strand, counting down.
TGGACTATAATTACATTTACCTATCTCTGCTCCTGTGGGCAGGCATGGGGTTAGATTCACTTTTCAGTCTTGGAAGCTGATTGCTAGGCCTGGCACAGAGTAGGTACTATATGAAGATACACCAGGCATTTAGAATATTGCTGCCTCACCAAAGGACACCTCTCAGTCTTTCCACTGCCTCCTCAACTCTCATCTGCTCGGTCACCCTACAAGATCAGCAGGTTGGATGGCATGGTATCTACTGTACACCTGCCTAGAGACCCAGAAAAGTGCGGTGATCTGCCCAGAGTCACAGAGCCAGTGAGGTCAGAGGCTGGACTCAGCATCCAGGTGTTCTGACACCTGGTGCCTACGCTCCTCCATGACGTCATCCCTGGAGAAAAATCTACAGAGAAATGGACAAGGCTCCCAATACTATTTTCTCCATTCTGAAGCTTGGCAAGTTCCCTTTGGTCTGAGCCATGTGCAGGCACACGGGCAGGCAGTATGGGGTGGAGGAAACGGCTTTTGCAGTCAGGCACACTGGGCTCCACCCCACCGAACCTCACCTGCTAGGAGGCCTGTGTGTGTCCTCTCCCTGCCAAGTCTTCATCTGCAACCTGGTGAGAAACCTGGTGCTCTTCCCACAAGGTCCCTGATGATCACATGAAGTAAAGGGAAGACTCAGCTCCAGGCCTGGCACACACTGGTGCTCACTGCATGTGGGTTCCTGCCCCACCCCCTGACCAGCGGGTGATTTCAGAGACCAGGAAAGAAAAAGGGACAGTGATACCAGCAGATCTGAAAGCAAGGCAGGGGCAGAGGACAGAGAAGACTCCAACATGGACTCTTCCTGGATTCTCAGTGCACCCTCTGGGGCTTCACTTGGGCTACAGGTGCTCTGCCAGCGAGTTGATAAGGGAGTGTGGAAATATCACAGAGGCTGAAGGAGGCTGAAGCAGGTGTGTCACTGGTGACAGAATGAGGACCTGAGACTTAGCAGCTACTCCTGCGTGGGTGGCTCACTGTCTTCTCCTCCCTCTCCCTTTGGCCTTGCCCCGGTCAGGTTCAGGAGGCCTCCTGGCCAGGACTGCTGCAACAGCCTCATTCCTGGCCCTCTGCCTCCAACTGCCAGCCTTGCTGGGCACCAGAATGCCATCCAGACAGATCAGGACCGCACCACCACTCCTGCTTTAAAACCTCTCCTGCCAAGAGAGCTTGCCTGTTTAGGGGCCTGTCTTTCTCCTTGGGCTCCACGTCTTTGCACTTCAGTGAAGATGATAGAGACACCCTTTTCTTTGTCCTCCATACAAATTCTCACTCATTGGATTAAAAAGTCACCTCCTCTGTGAGGTTTTCCCAGTCTAACTCGCCCTTCATCCAGTAAAGGTCACTCTCCTCCTGGGCCACCCCTGTCAAGGTTCAACACACTTTGTGATATGTGGCTACCTCCAAATCTGATGGTCCAGCTCCTCTCCTGCGTGGACCTGGCCATGTGAAGTGGATAAGCCAGATGGGAGAAATGCCCTGAACAAAAAGCTTCCCTCTGCTAGGAGGGTACCAGTTGGTCCAAGCTTGCAGGATACTGAGGGCTTTTGCCAGGTGGTGAACTAAGGTTTAGGACCCATAGTAGATACTGGCTCTGCCTTCTATTGTTAGTGCAGTTCAACAGATGTCTGCACAATGTAATACAGGCCACAAACTTCTTCTCATTGTATTAGCACAGGTAGTTTGTCATCATATTTAACATCCGTTACAGTCAGTGAGACCAGAATTACTATCATTTGAAAGATGAGGAGACTGAGAATCAGAGAGGTAGTCACTTGCCCAGGGTCACAGAGCTAGGAAGCAATGAAACAAGTGAAAACCTCCTTCTGATTCTAAGAGGCTGGAGCACTCAAACCTCCAGACTGGCTTCCCAGGCTCCAGCACCACCCACGAGCCAGAGGACAGTTTCTGAGAATTACCAACTCCACCCTATCATGCCAGCTTAAAAAACCCTCCAGCAGCTCTCCACTGCCTAGATCTCCGCTCCTAGGTATGGCATTCAAGGCCCTCATCTGTGGCCCCTGCAATCCCTCCCAGCCTCAGGTTGAATTCCATCCCTTCTTCCCCAATCTTGCATCTGGCAGTCCACAATGCTGACCACCCCTGTGCTGTTTCGGGACACGCAGAGTCATGCAGTACAGTTCCCTAGGGGGGAGGCACTTTCTGCCTCTTTTCCCAGTGTATTCCCCCCACTTCCCCACTGTGCTGCTTTTCAGCCTTCCTGGACTTCAGGGACTCCAGGAAGGCCTTAATCTCTACATAACTTCACAGCCATCTCCCCTCTCCCTCTTCAAAAGCGTAAATTAGTGCCAAGTCAGAATGGAAGTTAAATATCAAAGTGTTTCCAGGTTCTAGGGTCTCAACCAGTCAGCCACAATAGGAAGGGAAGAACGAGGCTGTCAGCAACCCCTTTTCCAGCGGGGAAACTGAGGCCCAAAGAGGGAAAGGAAAGCGCCCACAGTTGCCTCCTTCCAAGGTGAGTGGCTTGTACCCACCCTTCACATCTGCAGGACCTAGCAAAATTCTAGGTTAAAGACTGGCAAGGGGTAGGGGAGGGAGGGGGGTTGTTGGGTTTATCTTTGCCACCCAGGATCAAAGAGCAGGCTCCCGGCAGCCTGAGCCCTCCCTCTCAGATCAGACCTGAACTCTGCAAGTCTGGACTTATCGAAGGGTAGAGCAGGCAGGAGGATCAGAAGCTCCTGAGTCACCTCCTCCGCCAGGCAAGTGTGGGTGGGCACTGCACTCTGGCCGGCCCCGGCTGCGCTGCTCATCCCCACCGCAGGCTCTCCCTCGCCAGACAGTTTTCACCCCATCCAGGACAGGGTGACTGCGACTCAGAAAGCTTAAGCAACTTGCCTAGCGCCATACTGTGGGCCAGTGGATGTCCCATTTGAAACTAGAGTGTGCAAGGTTCCTACTGCCAGCAGCCCAGCTGGAGGTCCCGGGAGCCCTCATCACCTTTCCACCTTTGGGATTGGAGGGTTCAACCCCCTCACCCCAAGGGCGGGATGCAAACCGAGTGCGGATCTCAAAGAGGAGGGGGGGAGGGACGGGGGTACCCAGGGGCTGGCCTCTCCGCGGAACAGACAAGTCTCTCTCGGTCACATACACTCTCTCCGAGAAGCGTGGGGCGGGGCACACCGGTGCCCGTTCCTCTCCTCTCTTCAGCCCCCAAGTCAGGGGGCCAGGACCCGCTGTTACCTCTCTTCTCTCAGCCGCTTCGCCTGGGGTGTCCGGCACGCTCTGCCCAGCCTTGGCTCGGGTCGGTCTTCAGGCGCTGCCGATCCCCCCACCCACCAATCCTATTCCATCCCCTCTCGGCTCTAAAGACCCCTGAGGTGTAGGAAGGGAGGACTGCCAGCGCCCCCTCGCCCCCCGGCCCGGGATGCAGCGGGGAGGAGGAACGCAGAGAAAAGTTTGAAGCTAAGTCGGCCCGGGTGGACGGAGGGGAGCGAGGAGTTGGGGCGGTGTCTGGCTCTCGGCGCGCACATACTCCGCGGACACCCAACCCAGACACGTCGACAGGCACAGACCACGTACGCGGACAAAACGATGCGCCCACCCACATCCACAAGCAAACGCGGGCCCCCATCCCGGGTCCTTGCCCCCTTCCCCAAATCACGGACACACAAAGGCACGGGCAGATGCATGTCCCCGGACCAAATTCACAAAGACCCACAAACGCACGTGTCCGCACAAAGACCCCAGAGGCGCCGGCCGACGCCCACGGCCCCGGGTCAGAGCCTTTGTCTCCTGGAAGCCCCCCTTCTAGGTCCGGGTTCCTCACTCTGGCGGAGCCCCGCGCGTCAGGCGGCCGCTGCCGACGCCCTGGGTCCGGGAAAAGTTGAGGGGCCCCGGCCCCGCCCCTGCGTCCAGCGCGGCTCGCCCGCCGGATGGAGCGGCGAGGCTGGGGTAGGGGCCTCCGGTCCTCCGCCCGCAGCGCGAACTCCCGCTCTGCCCGGAGACCCGTACCCACCTGGAAGCCTGCGCCGCAGCCGCCTCGGCACGCTCACCCAGGCGGCCCGGCCGCGGGCCCTCGGGCCGGCGCTTTTCTCGGCGCGGCGCGGCCCGCCCCCCGGTCCCCGCCCGCCGTAGGGCGCTCCCCCGCCCGCCCGGCGCCCAGTGGCGGCTCCGGCCGGCCGCCCAGCGACTTAGGGAGCGTCGCTAAAGTGCTGGCCTTTCCCGGAGCGCTCCCCACTCCGCGCCCACGCCCGCCGGCGGAGCCCGTGCCTAGCCCGGGTTCCACCCTAGGGAGCGTCTCAAAAGTGCCCATGCCGCTCCCACCCACTCTAGTCGGCCTTGCTCCTAGCTTTCTGCATCCCGGGGTTCCTTCCCGCTTCCTCGGAGCGCCTGAACCTTAGCAGATGGCCGCACGGTCGGGAACATCGCCGGTGTGTGTGTGTGTGTGTGTGTGTGTGTGTGTGTGTGTGTGTGTGTGTGTGTAAGACGAATCGACAGAGAGACAGTCAGGCTTAGGCAGAAAAGCTGGCAAGAGAGGAGAGAGAGAGGGAAACAGAATTTTTTTTTTCTTTTCCTGGAGGGAATCATCGACTTCTGGTTAGATTTCTAAGAAGGGAAACGTAGCAGTTTAAATCTATTCCTCCCTCTGCAGCCCATCTTCTCTCACCCTTCCTTATGGTGAAGAGTGCAGAAAAGCATCCAAGAAACCTTTTTCACTTGAGAGTTAGGGGGAAGAAATTGCCTATTGCGTGCATTCCCTACAAGGAGTGTATGTGTTTGGTTGGGGGTCTTGAATTTGAGTCTCCCTGCACACCCAGACACTATGGGGTTGAAGGAGGTGTTAGTTCTCAGGCACCCCAGAAGTATATGGCCTGGGGACTGGGGGAGGTTTTGGCCTTGAACCCTGGACCTCCCAGGAGCTTTCCTACTGTGTAGAGATTGGGCAGTGTTCCCTTTACAGTAGCCCAGACTTGCACACCCAGTCTTTTTGTTCCTTTTATTACTTTTTTTTTTTTAATTAAAAAAAAAATTTGCTTGGGCTTCTGAGTCTGTGTCTGCTTGTCTGCCTGGGGAAGGAGAGAGACAAGTAAGGAGACGGGGAGGGAGGAGTAGAGGCCACTACCCCGGGCCTCAGAGCAGCAAAAACAGATCGGCTTCCCTGAGGACAAAGTGCTCTTGCAGGCCCTCACTGGCACTAGCCTGTGTGGTTGCGTGGTGGTGGTGGTGCTGGTGGCGACTCTGCTCCCCTGGGATGGCGAAGCCTGGGGCCCCTGGCAGTTAGGGAGGTGCAGGGAGAAGGCTGGGAGCCTAGTCCTACCATTCTGGGACAGGGAAAGTTCCCCTCCCTCCTTTCTGCCTCTCACTGTCCTCCCCTCCTTAGAATCCCAGCTTTCTGGAACTGGGAGGCCACCAGCTCAGACGTCTCATCACACTGTCTTTGAAATTGTACCATAGGCCTCTTTGCACCCAGTCTCCTCACAGTCGTGCTTAATAAGGATGCTGTTGACATTCAACCGTGCATCCCCTAGTGGTTCTCTGTGCTTCCTGGGGCCGTCAAGAAGGGTCAGACCTTCCTGCTCCTACTTCTTCCTGGCCTGGAGGTGGGAGAGACCTGCCAGTTCGTGCCTGGTGAGGGCCCCCAGCTTGAACAGGGTTCAGGTTCCAGCCCTGGCATTTACCAGCTCTGGGTTATTTTAGGGAAGTTACCTAAACTCCCTGAGTTTCTGCAGCTATAATAGAGCTGTTGTGAGGAGTAAACAGTAACTTAGTAAGGCTTTAGGCTAGCTGATAGGAAGTGCCATTGTGGATTATTACCATTATTAGTAAACCAAGTTGTCTCTGATCAGGAATGGTGTGTGTAATCTGGAAAGATGAGCTGGCTTTGGAGGGGAGAAGCCAGGGGAATGGTCACCTGACCCTCTGCTCAGCTAGCCCACCCGCTGGCCATGGGGGAGGAGAGGGAGCATCTTTCAAAGGACCCCTCCCCCTCAACCTTTGTGCTGGAGAACTTGTATCCTCCCCTCCCTTAAGGTGGAGTTCTGGGGTGAGGCTCCTGCTCAGCATCTGACAATGGAGATAAACACTAACTCGAACTCCCACTGTCCTTCGTCTGCAGGCTCTAACCACAGAGGCTGGAGGCTCTACGCCCTCCAAAGGGCCTCTCACTTAACAGCAGCATAACAAACCACCTTTCACACCTTGGCCGGCAGCTGGTGGCAGTTTCAGTGTACTGCTACATTCATCATTTCCCTTGCTTGATCTTTTCTCAGTGGGAGGTGGCCTCTGGAGACTTTGGATTGGGCATCTCCATCAGCTCTCCCCCCTTCCCCCACAATGGTCCTTTGGCCTCCAGGCTCCTCCTCCTGTCTGCTGTTCACGCTGCAGTAAAAATGACCTTTTTAAACTGCAAATCTGCAAAATGGATCAGAATGCTTGCTCCTTTAAAATCTTACAATGGCAAAAGTCAAACTCCTTGGCTTCACATTCAAGGCTCATGTACTATGCTCCCCTGGATCCTAGCTTTTCACTTCTGGTCACTCCCCTTTTACACATCCCAAGCTCCAGTCCTCTAAGTCACATGAAACTAGAGGGAGAGAGGGAAGGGAAGGAAGGGCCTCTGAATTCTTCAAATCTCTGTCCAAATTTCCCTCCCCCAGAAACCCAATGCCTGGTGAATTTGGTCCCTCCTTCTATACCCTTTGCACATATGCACTATCACTTTCCCCATTCTCTTCCCCTTCTTGTGGTCACATTGTTGCCAAAATCTTGACCCGCTGTCACCCAGGGCTGAATAAAAAATGTGTACAGAGTTTGGAAGAAATAGATAAATGGCTTCATCTGGCAAAGGGGAGTACACAGCAGGCTAGTGCCTCAAGACCTGTGCCCTGCTTCTATGGGGAACAGGGAGAGATTTTATATCCTCACCAAAGTCTTGTAGATGATTTTTTTTTCCTGCAAGTTTACAGCCAAAAGCTGGCATCAGGTAGCTCAACCACCTGCTCTGGTGTCCCTGAAGTAATTGACTGTGAGCTTCTTCCTTTGGAGGTGCAGAATCCTACAAGGGAGTATAGGGGGAGAAGAGTGCCAGCTGTAGAGTATAATTTATAAAGAGTCAGAGAGTAATTAGTTTTGTGAAGGACAAGTCCAGCTACAAGTGTTTGTTAGTAGTAACAGCTAAAGAATAACCTAGACTCTTTAACTCTTGCAGTTCTGTTTGGCTGGTATGTACAAAAGGCTGTTCACTCATTACCGTTTTTGCTGCAACAGTCTTGTCTGTTATCCCATGCCAGGGACTGTGCTGGATACTTTTACGGTTATTACATCATTTAATCCCTGTAACAACTGCCCTAGATTGATAGTGATGAGGCCCAGAGAGGATAAGAGATCTGTCTTGGGTTACACAGTATGTTTTCTGCAGAGCTGGAACAATATTTAGGACTCTAGTGTTCTTTCTACTACCTTACAATCAACACAAGAAGCAGGATGTGGTATGGTAGAGAGGCCTTGGCACCTAAGAGTCCCATGTGGAAACCATTGCTCTGTTCCCGGCTACCTATTGACCCTGGGCTAGTCACTCTTTCCCCCTGAGCCTCAGATTCCTAACCTGTAAGATGAGAATAAATAAGAAACCATACCTCACAGGAACTAAAGTGCCTCTTGATGAGGGTGAAAGAGGAGAGTGAAAAAGCTGGCTTAAAACTCAACGTTCAGAAAGCAAAGATCACGGCAGCTGGTCCCATCACTTCATGGCAAATAGATGGGGAAATAGTGGAAACAATGACACTTTATTTTCTTAGGCTCCAAAATTACTGCAGAAGGTGACTGCAGCTATGAAATTAAAAGACTTCCTCCTTAGAAGAAAAGCTTTGACAAACCTAGACAGAGTATTAAAAAGCAGAGACATTACTTTGCCAACAAAGTCAAAACTGTGGTTTTTCTAGTAGTCATGTATGGATGTGAGAGTTGGACTATAAAGAAGGCTGAGCACTGAAGAATTGATGCTTTTGAACTGTGGTTGGAGAAGACTCTTGAGAGTCCCTTGGACTTCAAGGAGATCAAACCGATTAATCTTAAAGGAAATCAACCCTGAATATTCACTGGAAGGACTGATGCTGAAGTTGAAGCTTCGATACTTTGGCCACCTGATGCAAAGAGCCAACTCATTAGAAAAGACTCTAGGCAGGAGGAGAAAGGGATGACAGAGGATGAGATGGTTGGATGGCATCACCGACTCAATGGACATGAGTTTGAGCAATCTCCAGGAGATGGTGAAGCACAGGGAAGCCTGGCATGCTGCAGTTCATGGGGTCACAAAGAGTCAAACACGACTGAGCGACTGAACAACAACCTTACAGAGATATGGAGTGGATCAAATGGATTAATACATATATAAATATGTTGTAAGTTGTAGGGTTTTGTGTATTTTTCTTGACCAGACGTACTTCAATTGGGGTGTTGGCTGAGGATCTCTTTTCTCTCAGAACTCTCCAGATTAGAGATCAAAGGCCCCGTTAGCCCCTTTGGCTACCTTGCTTATTTCCACATTTTGAGAATGCTGAAAGGTCTTTCTTTTTTTCTCTTTTATCAAATTTGTCAAGCCCTGACCAGAAAAACCATCCAAATCCGATATATTTCCATGAAGCTCCTGTGCCTAGTGCTTAGTCGCTCAGTTGTGTTCGACTCTTTGCAACCCCATGGACTGCAGCACACCAGGCTCCTCTGTCCTTGGGATTTTCCAGGCAAGAATACTGGAGTGAGCTGCCATTTTCTTCTCCAAGGGATCTTCCCAACCTAGGGATCGAACCCATGTCTCCCGCGTTGCAGGTGGATTCTTTACCAACTAAGCCACCAGAGAAGCCCATGAAGCTCCAGGATCTCTGGCTATTCTTCTTGCTGTGTTTTCTTCTTTGCAGTTGTCAGAAGCTGGCAGATCGAAAGTTAACGGAGCACCAAGACCTTGTGAAGAAACAATGGAAAAGAAGAGCTGGAAGAAAAATAATGCCAGTTCAACCTCCTGATTCTGTAGCTCTGGGTTAGTCTGTTGTATGTTGTGTTTTTTAAAACGAATTCATTCATTTATTTTTAATTTTTGACTGCGCTGGGTCTTTGATGCGCAGGAGCTTTCTCTCGGAGAAGGCAATGGCACCCCAATCTAGTACTCTTGCCTGGAGAATCCCAGGGACGGGGGAGCCTGGTGGGCTGCACAGAGTCGGACACGACTGAAGTGACTTAGCAGAAGCAGCAGCAGCAGTAGGGGCTTTCTCTAGTTGCGGAGAGCAGGGGCCACTCCTCCTTGCGGTGTGCAGGCTTCTCATCATGCTGGTTTCTCTTGTTGCAGAGCGCGGGCACGTGGGCTCCGGGGCACCAGCTCAGTAGTTGTGGTGTGCGGGCTTAGCTGCCCTGTGGCATGTGGGGTCTTCCCAGAGCAGGAAATCAAACCTGTGTCCCCTGCATTGATAGGCAATTCATGACCACTGGACCACCTGGGAAGTTCCATACACTGTGTTTTTTAAAAGCACCTATGGTGGCTCAGTATAGGGATTGGGGGACATGGCAGAGTGCCTTAGGGTTTATAATGTCTTTTCACAGTCTCATTTTGAAACCTCCTAGAAAAATTTTGAATAGTCTCGTATCACCTCCATCTTACAGATGTGGAAACTGAGACTCTGAAGTGACTCATCCAGGGTCACACAGATAGGACCTACAAGTGGCTCTTTAAAACAACTCCAGCCATTCCTCCATGGGGCCAGATTCGGTGCATGGGCTTTGTCGGTGTTCAGCAGTCACTGTACGACGAACATTCCTCCCCTCCTGCCAGATCAGAAGCTTCCCTAAATATTTCTCTCCCACTCTCCCACCTCCATACTTTGTCCCCTGCCTGGAATGACTTTCTCAGCCCATCTACCAGCTGCAGTCTTCGCTAGCTTCCAAGCTCTGCTGCCTCCTCCACAGAGACATTTCCATTTCCCACAGTTTCTTTCCTTTGAGCCTGGAAGCACTTGGTTTGTGCCTCTGTGCAGCCCCGCTTGCTAGCCCTGCCTCTTGCTGCGACTTGATGCCCTAGCATCTTTAGCTGTTGTGGTTCTCTGCATTCTCTCAGTTCCTTGCTGCCTTCATGTCTTTGCCCCACCTTTGGAAGTGCCCCCTTGCCCTATCCCTGTCTCTTTCTTATCATCCAAAATTCATCTCAGGTGATCATTTCCTCCAGGAAGCCTCCTCTGATCTTCCCAACCCTTAACTTTGCCATTGGAGGCCCTTCCTCTGTGCTTCCACAGTACAGTGAGGATACCTCTGTCGTGAACAGGATTGTTCATTTATTCATTAATTCGTTCATTCTAGCAAGGCACAGATTTTGGAGCCAAACTGCTTAGTATGCATCCCAGCTTCAGACTGGGCAAATTCTTAAAACTTCTCTCTGCCTTATTTTTCTTATCTGTAAAATAGTCCCTAGCTCAAAGGTTGTTGCAAACATTAAGTGAATTAATCCGTGTCGAATAGTGGCTGACTCTAGTGAGCACTGGATGACTGTGGGTAACTAATATTATGATCTATTAATTCATAAGAAAAACACATGTAAAACTGGACAAGGAAACTGAGGCAGGAGCCTGATTGCATGGCCTAGGAGAACACAGTGGGAGGTGTAGGAAGCTTGGCAGGTACAATGGTTTTTTCTCCCACTGCAGAGAAAAAAATGGGAGGAGGCTTTGACCTTGAGTGAAGAGAGGGGACACAGTAGAGAAGGAGGCTCCCTCAACTGGAGCCCTGGGTCTCTGGTTAATCCTCTGGGCAGGGAGACCATGGCTTGCAAAGAGCAGATGGCTATGGGTCAAGTCTGCCAAGTCCTCAGCCTCCAAATTGCTGTTTGGTGGTGGTGGTGGTAGCAGGTCAGGAACAAATTGTTTATGATTTGCTGCCAGAGGTGGTCTTGTGGCAAGAGGCTGGGTCCACACCTCAGATGCTGCCCCTTTGTATCATGGCTTCCAGGCTTCTTCTGACCCCAGAACCTTGGCCCCCATCCCTGTATCCAGGAGCTGAGTGGACCTGAGTGTTCAGACAGAATGCGATGCATCTGCCACCATGGAGCCAGCAAGCCAGCTGGAGGGCCCTTGGGGATCAGTTATCAGGCATCGTGCCCTGTCACCTCTGTCATGGTACAGGCAGGAGACTGAGGTCCAGAGAGGTGGAGTGACTTGTCCCAGGTCACAGAGCTAATGAACAACAAGGCTTCTAGACTCCCAGTTAAGAGTTCCTTTAACCTCTTTGCAACTGCGTGCTTCCTCTTCTCCCAGACCATCCTTCCAGTCATCTTTCCTAAGGTTTTTACTCTCCACCCATCCACCCATCATCCATCTAACAAATCTTCACCTCTTGAACCTCTGACATATGTCAGATCTGGCGCTGGGCTCTGGGAGCTCACATTTGGAGTGGGTCCCAAAGACGTGTCTGAGGTCCTAAAGAGTTTTGGGTGCCGGTAGAAACCTGTGCAGAGCATTCAAAACAGAGAGGCCAGGCTCTAGTCCGAGCAATGAGGAAACATGTCATCAGGAAGGTGATGCTTGAGAGAACCCTGCTGAGTTTAGAGAGATCAGGAATATGGGATTAGGGAGCAAGGTAAGGGCATTTCCCTTGTGGGAGCAGAGGCCAGAGGGAAGAGTATAGAACAAGCGGTTCAGTACTGTTGGGTTACAGCACCTGAGGGGGCCTGGCCAGGGACAGTTCTGAGAGAAGGGGAGCAAGTTGCAGGGCATGGGACCCTATGGGTTGGCCGAGGTGACAATCCTTGGGGCCAAAGCTTCCAGAGACCTTCCGTCCCTCCCCATCCCCCCACGTCATTCCCCTCTTCCCCCTTCCCTCCTCTGGCCCTGTCTCTCTCTCTTTTTAGCCTGTCAGTCCTATCCATCATCTGGGCCCTCCCCACCTTTCCCCTTTGTCCAGTCTTCCTGACAAGAAACAGACTGTCTCTTACCACCACACTCTGCAGGCAAAGAACCTCGGACTGGAGGTCAGGACGTGGGATTCCAGGCCTGGCTTTGTCACTAGCTGACCTGGGCAAGAACAGCTCGGTAACAATGTATCTGCCGGGCCATTTCCCCCTGATAAAGTCGGAGGACTGTTGTCTCCTTGACCCCCTTGTCACAGCGCCCTCTACAGGGGAAGAGGGCTCATCTACACCACCATTCAGCAGCCTTTCTGGCTAGTCTAGTCCTTGAGGGCCAGTGAACTCTGGGGAACTTGTTATCAGGCTTGCATTACATAATTACGTTATTGCGTGCAAAGGAGTGTGTGCTCAATTTATTACCATCTGTCCCAGGACAAACAGAGCTGCAGAATTCTACCCCCACAGAAACTGACTCTCAGAAAACCTTAGCATCTTTCTAATCCATAAGCAAACAAGTTCTTTGAAGAGGCTTTCAGATTTTTCTCTTTCTTTTCCTATCCTTTCTTTCCTCTCTCCTTCCCTCCCTTCCTTCCTTTCTGTGTATCTATTGATTAAAAACAAAATCTGGAGAAGGAAATGGCAACCCACTCCAGTAATCTTGCCTGGAAAATCCCATGGACGGAGGAGCCTGGTAGGCTGCAGTCCATGGGGTCACTAAGAGTTGGGCATGACTGAGCGACTTCACTTTCACTTCTCATTTTCATGTATTGGAGAAGGAAATGGCAACCCACTCCGGTGTTCTTGCCTGGAGAATCCCAGGGACCGAGGAGCCTAGCGGGCTGCCGTCTGTGGGGTCGCACAGAGTCGGACACGACTGAAGCGACTTAGCAGCAGCAGCAGCATGATATAAAGAATCCTGGGTAATCTGACCCCAGCTTACCTCTCCTGCCTCACATTTCTCCGGTGTCTTCGTGTTCCAGACGTAGCAACCACCTTTGGTTCCTTGGCCAAGGTGCCCCTACCCCTGTTCCAAACTTTGTACCTCCTGTTCTCTAGAACTAGAACTCTGGTTAATGTGCACCGCTGGCTCCGTGTGCAGCTTAGCTGGGCAGCTCTTCAGGAGGCCTTCTCTGAGCTGCTCTAAGAGGGTCTGCAGTACCCTCTGCCTCTTCCATCACGCTTCTCACCTCACAGGCTCATAATGGGCTCATGCTTCTCCTCTCTGCCTCCAGATGGTAAGCTCTGTGAGTCTAGGGACTCCGCTGTGTTGGTTGCTATGCCTCTGGCATAACATAGACACTCCATGAGAATTTGTAAAAGAATGCATTTTTTGAGTGAATGAATGTTGGAACCACAGTGTTAGGGACAGTAACCAACATTTGGGACAGAAACTGTTACAGAGTCGGAGGATGTTGGAATCATGGACATATAGTGTCCATATAGTGTCCATATAGGCTTATAGTATACAGATTTGTGGGACCAAAGGATATTCAGTTCCACCGCTTCCCAGTTGCAATATTAAGCAAGTTGATGAAGCCCTTTCTCTGATTTTTGGTTTCATTTTTTATAAAGTGCTGATAAGAGTCCCTGCCAGTCCAGTCTGTGGGTTTTAAGCCGTGAAACCATGAACGTGACTATGAGTGTGCACATATTGCTCCCTCTAATCTGATTGAGTTTCTTTGCAATCAAACAGCTGTCCTGGGCTTTTCACGGGGAGACCTGGTTGGATTATTTTACCTAAACTCTCTGTGCTTTGGGGCTTATTTTCCCGGGGACTCAGGACAATCCCTGCCTTTGACTGGCTTGCATCAGAACCCAGCGTTAGGCCCTGGGGGAGAGGACAAACATCCTTCAGGAGCAATTCTCTATAATCAAGTCAGGCTGAACTGCCTTCGAAGTCTGGATTTTACAGATGAGGAAACTGAAGCTCAGAGAGGGTGGGAACTTGTCCAGGGTCACACAGCATGTTAGAGCAGGGCCACAGCTAGAAGCTACTCCTTTGGGCTCTGAGTCATCAGGGAATGTCCTTCTTAGATTCCCAGTCTCTAGTTCTAGACTATCTGGAGGCATTCCCTTTGGTCTAGAACAATAGGAACCATGCTTAGGGTTTCTGCAGATGGCAGTGTTCCAGGTTCATTCTTCAGATGGTTCCAGATCATTACATTCTGGGTCTGCCAGCTGAGCAGAGAGTTCTGGTTAATTATTCCTTCCGTGACCGCAGTAAGGTCATGTGCACAAAATGGTTCTCACCCCTGTGTGAGATGGAGAGAAGGAAAGGGGCATTTAGTTTAGGCTCTGGGCTGAGTGCACACGTCCATTACATCATCTTACCTCTGTTGTTTGAATGAGGAAACTGAGGCTTAGAGAGTTAAAACAGCTTGTCACTCAGCTCACAGATGGAAGAGCCAGAACTCCAGCCGGATTCTCTGATTCTGAGGCCCGCACTGTTTCAGCTGCATCACGCTGCCTCCCTTAGGCACTCACTGCCTCCTGCCCTGGGAAGTGGACTGAGCAGGGTGGCTGCTGGGAAAACGATGGACCACAGAGTTCAGTGGGAACAGCCAGAAAAAGTGGGGAAGAGCGCAACTCTTAGACATACAGACCTGGGATGGAATTTGGGCTCTGCTGCTTCCTTTTAGCCCTTAAAGTCTCCACTTCCTTTTCTGTAAAGTAAAGGAAATTATTACCTTGCAAGGTAGTGGAAGGGATCCAATGGATTCACTTATGTAAAGTGGTTCACATGATTCCGGACATATAATATTGCTCAGTGCATTGGAGAAGGAAATGGCAACCCACTCCAGTGTTCTTGCCTGGAGAATCCCAGGGACGGGGGAGCGTGCTGGGCTGCCATCTCTGGGGTCACACAGAGTCGGCCACGACTGAAGCGACTTAGCAGCAGCAGCAGCAGGAAGTGTTTATTGCGTGTTGTGTGTCTGTGCTCCGTCACATCCAGCTCTTTGTGACCCCGTGGACTGTAGCCTGCCAGGCTCCTCTGTCCATGGAATTTTCCAAGCAAGAATACTGGCATGGGTTGCCATTTCCTACTCCAGGGGATCTTCCCAGCCCAGGGATTGAAGCTGTGTCTCTTGTGTATTCTGCGTTGGGAGGTGAATTGTTTACCACTGTGCCATCTGGGAAGACCAAGTGTTTATTATGGTCAATAAAATAATCATCTCTTACAATAAACATTTTAGAGGGAGGTGGTTGGTAAAGTCTTGTTGATTAATTTGGGGTGCTCAGATCACATACCTGCCTGCAGAGCTTAGAGCAGAGGGTAAAGGAGTGGAGGGCAAGGGAGGGGACTTATATGTATGAAACTCCTGCTGTGTGTCAGGCACTGGGCTAAACGTCATGATTGCCCCATCACCTCTGTGAACATGCACAACAAAGTAGGTGTGATCGTTCATTCGAGTTTAGAGCTGGGAAAACTGAGGCTTAGAAAAAGGGAGGGGTTGGATGGCTTGCGAGTGGCTAGATGGAGATTTAAACCTCAGGCTGGGGACTTGCAAGCCTGGAGCACTCAGCCACACCCCTCCAGGCTCACACCTGCCAGAACCTCCCTCAGAGCAGGTGAGTCAGCTCTAGCTCACCTGCTGAGAGGTGCCCTGTGCACGCCCCACGCACGGCCACCACACTGGACCCTCTGAGGGGGCTCTGGTTCCAGGGAAGCGCACACTGATCATTAGGGCTTTGCCCCATCACCTCTGCTCCCCTCAGTCTCTCAGTGTTCTTGGGAGGTCAAGAGGGGTGCTCTGCCTGCCCATCCAGGCTCCTTCCCACTGCACGTCTGCCCACCCACATACACAGATGATCGTCACCTGCGCCAGACACAGGCCCCCAGACGCTGCAGTGCTTTCCATCCTCCAAAGGTCTGCTCTGGCTGTTTCCTCTATTGTTAGTAACCTCTCCCCTTAAACCTGAAGATGAAATTCTGAATGTCTGTCATAAAGGCCTAGGAGCTGGGAGGTCCAGGTCTATCCATAAAACCAGGGCTTGAGTAGGGAAGCAGGATGATCTGAGTGTGAGGAGGCAGGAAGCAGAGAAGAGGTGAAGGAAGAGAGAGGGTTGGGAGAGAAGAGGGTGAAAGGGCAGGGCAGGACCCAGGGTGCTCTTACATAATGGTGCGTGCCCATGGCCAATGCATGACTGAACTCAGGCACCTTCCTGGGCAGGTGAAGAGAGTTCATCAGCGGCAGGCTCTGTGCTTCCAGAGCAAATATCCAGGAAACAATTGCACAAGAGAGGAATGCTTCGGCCTTTGGTGAGCAGCCAGGATCAGTGACTTGTCCATGGCAGAGATGGGGTCCTCCTCCCCATCCCAACAGGCTCCAAGTCCTATTCTTTGGAGCTTCAGGGTGAGTCCCCTACCCAAACACTAAAAGGATATTTGTCTGTTAACATGTTTTCATTTTCATTACTGGGGGTAGTCACAGGAATTAAACATCCGTAGACTATTTCTTAGGTTACTCAGTGGTAAAGAATCCTGCCAATGCAGGAGACACAGGAGACACAGGTTTGATCCCTAGGTCAGGAAGATCCCCTGGAGGAGGAAATGGCAACCTGCTCCAGTATTCTTGCCTGGGAATTCCATGAACAGAGGAGCCTGGCAGGCTACAGTCCATAGGGTCGCAAAAGAGTCGGACACGACTGAGTGACTGACCACGCACGCATGCAGACTGTTGCCAGGTTCCCTGGTGTGGTTACCTTTGATGCTCATGGGGACCCTGGAAAGTGGGACTCAAGCCCTTGCTTTACAGACTGGGGCTCAGAGAGGTTGTCCATGGCCGTGCTGTGAGAAAGAGGCAGAGCTGCGATTTAAAGTTAGTTTTTGTGCTGTTGGTGCCTGTGTTGGTGGCTCTGCTAAATGAAACTTAGACTTAACAACTTACTGAGACTTCCAATGGGCAAGATACAGATCTTAACTCATTTAATCCTCGCAACTCTATGAGGAAGGCACTAATGTTATCATTCCTATTTTACAGAAAGGGAAACTGAGGCACGTTGTTGTTTAGTTACTAAGTCATGCCTGACTCTTTTGTGACCTCATGGACTGTAACCCTGCCAGTCTCCTTTGTCCATGGGATTTTCCAGGTAGTGATACTGGAGTGGGTTACTATTTCCTTCTCCAGGGGATCTTCCCGACCCAGGAGTCGAGTGCAGGCCTCCTGCATCGGCAGGTGGATTCTTTACCACTGGGCCACCGGATAAGTCCACCTGAGACATACAAAAGTTAAATAACTTGTTTGATTCACAGACTTAGTAAGTCGTAGAGCCAGACTTAAATTCAGGCCCTCTGGTTCCACATTCCATGTTCTTGACCACTGCACTTATGTGGGGGTTCAGGGTGGAGGAAGTTCCACATGTGCCCTGAGGCCCCTGCCCTCTCACTCGTGGATAGGGGCTCATTGAGCCCCCAAGTTCAACAGCATGGTCAGCTGGCCTGGCCTGGGACAGGCAAGTGGATGAGGCACGTCTTCTAGGGATGGTTGCCAGGCTTACTTAGCTCAGCTTGGGTCAGGGCAGGTTATGACACTGCAGGAACTCTGGTGCCCTGTTCTAGGTTTCTTATCTCTGGTGGAAACCAGCAGATAAGAGGCTGTTGAACTTACATGCAGCTCCCATGGGTTGAGGTCATGGGTGGGTGTGGAAAGCTGGTTCTAGAGGGGTCAGGGCACTTGGGCACATGTGATCAGGAAAGCTGGAGATTGGGGTGCCAGCCCTGCCTCTAGCCCAGTTCACTGCACATACTAGGCAGATCCTTGTCCCTGGCACCAGTCTCCCATCTGCCCAGTAAGGGCCTTGGATGGTGCAACTTCTCAGGCCCCTTCCATCCAGGTCCCTTCCAGCCCTGGACCCTCTTCTCTGAGCTATGACTCCTTACATATGGCTTTTGTTTTCAAAGGAAGGAAACTCCTTCTTGTCAAGCACCTTCTAGGTCAGGAGGAATTCCAGGCAGTTTTCCACCTTGATTTTTAGTGATGGTCCTAACCAAAGCCAAAGAATGTTCAAACTACTGCACAATTGCACTCATCTCACACGCTAGTGAAGTAATGCTTGAAATCCTCCAAGCCAGCCTTCAACAGTACATGAAACATGAACTTCCAGATGTTCAAGCTGGATTTAGAAAAGGCAGAGGAACCAGAGATCAAATTGCCAACATCCTCTGGATCATCAAAAAAGCAAGAGAGTTCCAGAAAAACATCTACTTCTGCTTTATTGGCTATGCCAAAACTTTTGACTGTGTGGATGACAACAAACTGTGGAAAATTCTGAAAGAGATGGGAATACCAGACCACCTGACTTGCCTCCTGAGAAATCTGTATGCAGGTCAAGAAGCAACAGTTAGAACTGGAGATGGAACAACAGACTGGTTCCAAATCGGGAAAGGAGTACGTCAAGGCTGTATATTGTCACCCCGCCTATTTAATTTATATGCAGGGGACATCATGGGAAATGCCTTGCTGGATGATGCACAAGCTGGAATCAAGATTGCCGGGGGAAGTACCAATAAACTCAGATATGCAGATGACACCACTCTTATGGCAGAAAGCAAAGAACTAAAGAGCCTCTTGATGAAAGTGAAAGAGAAGAGTGAAAAAGTTGGCTTAAAACTCAACATTCAGAAAACTAAGATCATGGCATCCAGTCCAATCACTTCATGGCAAATGGGGAAACAATAGAAACAGTGTGAGACTTAATTTATTTTGGCTCTAAAATCACTGCAGATGGTGACTGCAGCCATGAAATTAAAAGACGCTTGCTCCTTGGAAGAAAAGCTATGACCAACCTAGACAGCATATTAAAAAGCAGAAATATTACTTTGCCAACAAATGACCATCTAGTCAAAGCTATGGTTTTTCCAGTAGTCATGTATGGATGTGAGAGTTGGACTATAAAGAAAGCTGAGCACCAAAGAATTGATGCTTTTGAACTGTGGTGTTGGAGAAGACTCTTGAGAGTCCCTTGGACTACAAGGAGATCCAACTAGTCCATCCTAAAGGAAATCAGTCCTGAATATTCTTTGGAAGGACTGATGCTGATGCTGAAACTCCAATACTTTGGCCACCTGATGCAAAGAACTGACTCAACGGAAAAGACTCTGATGCTGGAAAGGATTGAAGGCGGGAGGAGAAGGGGACAACAGAGGATGGGATGGTTGGATGGTGTCACCACCTCAGTGAACATGAGTTTGAATAAGCTCCAGGAGTTGTTGATGGACAGGGAAGCCTGGTATGCTGCAGTCCATGGGATCACAAAGAGCTGGACACAACTGAGTGACTGAACTGAACTGAACTAACCAAAGGAATGACTGATGGTAGAGAATAGGCCTGGCCTTCAGATTGTGTGCATTGGGACTGTTTCAATGACTGTGAAAAGATGGATATACTTCTATTTGCTTTGTAAATAGCCATTTCCCTTCATTTCTTCTAGTGCTCCCTAGTCTGCCGGACACTCCAACAACTCAGTGGTTAGTGCCTGGCAGCCCCTGTCCTAGCCAGGAGTGCCAACCTCCACTTATCCATGCTGCCATATTGCTCTGTGGCCATACAGTGGTCAAGCAGTGTGACTATTGCCCCAGGTGAGCAGCAGTGTGGTGGGGTAGAGCAGGTCAGACACAAGAGTTCATGCCCTGCCTCAGCCATGAACTGTCTGAGTGCCATCAAGCCACTTCTGTTCTCTCAGCTTCAGTTTCTCCAAGGTGCCCACCTCACAGCATTGTATTAAATGCAGTCAAGGGAGCAAAGCACTCAGACACTGAGAGCGCGCTGGCTCGCCTTTTGGCAGACTGATGAGGAATCAACCTCGGATTCGGGAGAGAGGAAGAAGGATAATGTGGTATGATAGAAAGAGGTGGATTTTCAAGCCAGAAAGACCCAAATTCAGTCTGGTTCTGTCACTTATCCATCATTACAGGCTGAAATGAGTTCCCCTTCAATCCGTACATTCAAGTCCTAACTCCCAGTACCTCTGAATGCCTGTATTCAGAGATATGGTCTTTAGAGAAGTAATTAAATTAAAATGAGGTCACTAGGGCAAATTCATTTCCAACATGACTGGTGCCCTTCTTAGAAGAGGAAATTTGGACACAGACACATATAGAAGAGGAGCGCCATGTGGACATGAAGATGGTCACCTACAAACCAAGGAGAAGAGTGCCCAAGAACCAACCCTGCCCACACCTTGACCTCAGACTTCTAGCCTGCAGGACCGTGAGAAAGCAAATTTCTATGGTTTAAACCATTCAGTCTGTGTGCTTTGTCAGCGCAGCTATAGCAAATGAATACACTCACTACGCAACATTGAGCTATTCTGTGCTTCAGTCGTACATTGAATTAGGTACTGCCTGAGAAAGCCCAAGCACATAGTAGGCTTTAAGCAGGTGCTACCTTTGCCTCCCCTCAGTGCATGGGAAGGGTAGCTGGCTCTTTCAGGAGAGGGGGTGGCGATGTTCCTGAGTCATCCTACTTCAGCATGAACCTGCAGGACACCTGACTCTTGACTTGGCCCTTACCTGACCGCAGACTAGCAGTCCTGCTCTCAGCCCCACCCCTGGCCTTGACACTGGCCTTCTGGCTGCCAGGCTATGAGGTGATCAGAGTTCATAGAGGTTTTTGCCCCTGGCCAGGTTCAGCTGCAAACCTGCTGTGTGTTGTTGGCCAGTTTGGTTTAGGCCCTACCCAACACCAGGGCAGGGTTGGAGGGGTAGGGAAGGTGGCCTGGGGGTGTTCTCAGGGTGAAGGAGCTGACTGTTGTGTTGCATTGCCTTTCCCCAAATACTTGCATATTGTATTTCATCTGCTGTTCATAGCAACCCCTTCAGGTGGGCTGGGCTAATGGCTCCTCTTGACACAAAGAGAAACTGAGGCCCAGAAGTGTTAAGGGGTCCTTCCCAACTCAACAAACCCTTGTTGGGATTAGGACCTTGGAATCCAGACTCAACCCCTGGCTCCTTGCACCATGGGGACCACTCGCTTGCCCTCCAAGCCTTTGGGGGTCTGTGGGGTGTGTGGGAAACACATGACCCAGAAGTCACGGCCCAGGGCTCAGATCCTGGCCAGGTCCGGAACCAGCACTGTGACCCTGGACAAGGGTCCACCTCACCAGTGCGCCGAGAGGCTTCGTGAGAGAGGGCGGCTAGCTCTGCCCCTGGAGCTCTCACAATAAATGATGGCTATTGTGACTTTTTCATAACTAACTGCTCAGTAACTGTGGCTGAATTGAATTCCTGGAGAGCCAGGAAATGTGTCTGTGGGTGGGAGAGACGTCTGGCACTTCCAGGGGGGCCCAAGCCTTCCTTCCTACATGCCTCCTCCCCGCAGCCCCTAGCAGCGCTGGAGAGGGAGTGTAATGGGGTGGGGTGGGGTGTGGGGTCTTACAGCTGGGTGGGTCTGGAATTTACCTCCCCCAGCCCACTGTACCTGTCTGGAACTCCTGTCTCCATATCTGCAGTTCCCCATCAATAAACACTTTTACTTTCTTTATAACGGGCTTCCCTGCTGGCTCAGACAATAAAGAATCTGCCTCCAACGCAGGTGACTTGAATTTGATCCCTGGGTTGGGAAGATACCCTGAAGAAGGGAATGGCTGCCCACTCCAGTATTCTTGCCTGGAGAGTTCCACGGACCACGGAGCCTGGTGAGCTTCATAACACCTACCACCACCCGGGCTTCTTTGGACTATGATATTTTCACTGTCGCCTGCCCCTCCCCCTCCCCACCCCTCATAGAATGATAGTCACCCAGCAGGGATTTTGTCTCTGTTGTTCCCTGCTCTATCTCCCGCACCTAAAACAGTGCCTGGCGCATAGTGTTCACTCATTATGTGTGGAAGGAATGAATGAGGTGATCATTTGTGGTCAGCTCTTTTCTGCATTTGTGGAGGTTGCTCCAGTCAGAGCCCCAATCTGTTTTCTAGAGGCTTCCAGCCTTAATGGGGAGGCGGACACAGGCTGTGACCAGGGTGTGACTTGCACTTCCAGGAGGTGCCTGGGCTGGGAGAAGCTGGAGCAGGGGACATCGATCCACTTCAGGGGGAAGGAAGGGCCACATAGGAGGACGTGGGTAGGCTCTCAGAGCAGCCTCTGTTAAAGAAATAAGACAGTCAGAGTTAGAGAGACAAGGAGGGAACAGCCTTCCAGGCAATAACAGCACGCGCAAAGACACAAAGGCAAGAGAGGTCACATGGAGTTAGAGGCATCTGGTGTGGAGACAGGCAAGGCAGAGGAGCACTGGGACCCTGGATGCTGGGGGCAGGGAGGGGCACCCGAGGAAACAGCGGAGTCTGTTGGGAGCACAGCAGTTGTTGTTCAGTTGCTAAGTCTTTTCCGATTCTTTTCAACCCCATGGACTGCAGCACACCAGTCTTCTCTGTCCTTCACTGTCTCACAGAGTTTGCTCAAACTCATGTCCATTGAATCGGTGATGCCATCCAACCATCTCATCCTCTGTCGCCCCCTTTTCTTCCTGCCCTCAACCTTCCCAGCATCAGGGTCTTTTCCAATGAGTCAGCTCTTCGCATCAGGTGGCCAAAGTATTGGAGCTTCAGCATCAGTCCTTCCAAAGAATACTCAGGATTGATTTCCTTTAGGATTGACTGGTTGATCTCCTTGCTGTCCAAGGGACTCCCAAGAGTCTTCTCTAGTACCACAGTTTGAAAGCACAGCTGGGGGATGTGTAAATCCAAGCTGTTTCTCCTCCCAGTTCTCAAGGCTTCCTTCCCACCTATTGCAAGGTAGGGCTGCCACTGCTAACCAAGGAGTTGTGGCTGTTTCCTCCCTACTGCCTGACTTCCAGGTAAGCACATTCTCCCCGCTGAGCTGGTGTCTGTCTCAGCCTCTCTCTGTCTCTCTCTTGAGAAAGAATAGGCTTGGGGTCAAGGCTTGCCCATCAAGGACAGGCGGTGTGTGGGGGTGGGGTGGGGTGGGCTGGTGGTGGGGTCTTGGAACAGCTGCTCCCCTTTCTGAGCCCAGTTTCCTGCTCAAATTCACAGTGGATGGATAATAAGTGCTTTCCAGGCCTCCCTCCCTGGAGTTTTGGATTTTGACAGATGGAGCAGGGTTGGGGACAATGTGGTGGCTTTTCCAGTCAGGAGACCTCCTCAGTGGCCCCAGGAAGCGTGACTCATTTCAGTCTCGCTAGGGGTGGGGATCAGGCTCCTAACTCCTGCTCTCCAGAGAAGCCTCTGGGCATAGCCAGTCCTGGGGGAGCCCGGAAGCCAGAGAGATGATCTATCACAGACTTTCTTGGTGACCCCAGCAAGTTTCTCCCTCTTTTTAGACCTTGGTCTCCTCTTTTGTCCCTGGAGAAGGAAATGGCATCCCACTCAAGTATTCTTGCTGGGAAAATCCCATGGACAGAGGTGCCTGGCCTGGTGTTGTCCGTGGGGACATAGGTGAGCAACTGAGTGGGAACATAAACTCATCTTTTGTGAGACAGGTTATAACAGTGAGACAGGTTATAACAGTTATAACAGGCTGGAGACCTACCCCTCCTCATCCTGGATTTGGTGCCAGCCCACCTTGGGCAAGTCTGCTCCCTTTGGGGGCCTCAGTCTTCTCATCTGTATGCTGAGGGGATCGGTCATCAGGGGAGAGGGTTTCCTGCGCAGGCATCCTCCCGAGGCTCATAGATTCTCTGGATCAGTTGGTTCTTAGCTATCGCACCACTGGCATATACTCGCCCAAGTGCGCTGGAGTGCTTCCCTGAGTCACCACATCTGCGGCTTCCTTCTGCCTCGGACAGTTCTAGCAGAAGGGCCCTCCTCATACTCTTTATCTCCCTTTCGGCATCACCCAAACACTGGGATCAGTCCTACCTCTGGAGGCTGCGAAACTCCATACAATTCAACAGACTAGGCCCTGGGCACCTGACCAGGCCTTGTGCTGGATTCCAGAGACATGGAGGAATTGGAAATGCTCATGGTCCTCTAGGCTGTCATTGTCAAGCTGGGGAGACAGACCAGTAAACTTGTAATTTCAGTAAAAGCTTAGGGCATGAAAGAGAATGCTGGGACCACTGGAGAAAAGCACCAGTGAGTGAGAAGTGAAAAGGCAGGCTGGGTGTCTCAGGTACCAGGCCAAGAAACTTCTCTGTTTCTCCAGCAAGGACTGCAGAGATACAGATCCATCAGCTCTGTTCAGCCCCAGGTTCAATAATAATCCTGGCTGCCATCTACATCTCCTGGGTACCAGGCCTCAGTGCCTTATCAACCACCCTCAGTAACTAGCTCATCGAATCATCACAACAATGCTGACAGGTGGTAATGCTTATTCCCATTTCATAGATAGGAAAACTGAGACCCAGAGCAACCAGGTATCTTCCCTAAAAGTTCACACGGTCAGTATACTTTGAGCCTGATTAGAATGAATCTGGCTAAAAGCCTCTTTCTAGGCTTTGCTGCCTCTTATTTGTCCATCTGTGCCTGTTATGACCGAGTTTGGGGTCTGTTAGAACCAGAATCAGACCCTGGCTGCTAGTTCATTTTCTAAGGAAAGGGAGTGGGGTGGGAGGCTCCCAGCTGGCATGGAGATTTTGGACCTGAGTGGAGAGTCAGGGGGCTCATCACGGTGGAGGAATTCTAGGTATTGCCTGCAGCCTTAGGAGGTACACATTTGTGTGGGTGAGTAGGGGCTCTCTCTTGTCCTCTTAAATTCCCCGTTAAAAGTGGCCTTTGTTGCAGTAGCCTGATAGGGCTCTGGTCTGGGAGCCTTGAGTCAGTCCAGGCTATATCCTGGCTGGCCCCTGGCACACAGAGTGACCTTGGATGGGACTCTTCCCCTTCAGGGCTTCAGATTCCGTGTTCACAGACAGGAGGAGGGGAACAAGCTCTCTAAGCAACACTCATAACTGCAGCTGAATCAAATGCTGTCTTGGTCTGATCTAGAAGGGGCCCACGTGATTCTGAATGTGTTCCCCCAGCCCCTCCCAAGACCCCTCCCAAGTCTCTAGGGGCGACAGCTGGGCCTACCCTATGGCTGTCTTCTCAGTGGGACGTCCGTTCATATAGGGAAGGAGTTTCCGCAGACAGTGGTTAGATGGGAGGGGCAGGAAAGAATGAGGTCAGTGTGGTCAGCAGCTTGCTGGTGAGACGAATAATGTCCTAGGGTCAGACAGGCCATTAACCAGCTGGGTGACCTTGGGCAGAACCCTTAACTTTCCTGAACTTCAATTTCCATATCTGTAAAGTATGATAATAATAGTATCTACTACTGGGGGTTATTAATAGTGAGGATACAATAAGGATTAAAGAAAAATGCGTCTGAAAAACACTTGGCTCAGAGCCTGGTATGTTGTAAGTGCTCAACCGTGTGGCCTTGATGACAGCATGATAATAGTGATGGTGGTGGTGAAGGGGAGAATGACACGGTTACGTTGGGCAGTGTGAGACGCTGCGGGGCCCTCTCTCAACACGCTGCTACTTTTCTCTTCCCTCTTCCAAGGCTTGGCACTTACTGGCTGCCATTCCCAGAGACTCTCCTACTCGGGTGCCAAAATGCATCTGGAATAACTGAGGGCTCTGGTGGTACCTGGCCCTGTGGGTCTGACCTTGGACCAAGATCTCATGCAAATCCGTGTCTGACTCCTGCACCCTGGGCACACCGGGGGCATGAGGTTTGGAGGAAGTAGAAGTTTTCTTGGGAAGGCAGAGTTTCACCAGTCTCAATGGAGGAGTAGGGATGGGCTGGAAGGAGAGAAAAAGATTTCTTTTTCTACTTCAAGGCATTCCAGGCAAATGGAATACCATGTGCAAAAGCAGAGAGGTGTGAAATAGCATGTTGAGCTTGGGAAACTGCAAGAAGCACAGTATGGTTAGAAGGTGGGAGCAAGTGGGGAGGGGTGAGAAAAGAGAGTGGGGTGGAAAGGATGTCAGGAGCAGACCATGAAGAGCCTAGTGTCCTAAATAGACATCCCAAATTCGTCCTGAAGGCAGCAGAGGGTAATTCTTTCCATCGTGTATAAAAGCATTCCTGAGGATCTACTTGACTCAGTGCACCTTTGTAGGGGGTGCTGTGTTGCACTCCCCAAATGCTGGCACCTTCCCCCTCAGACTGGAGTATTCACTCATCCTTCTGATGGCTGACAGCTCGCCCCCGAGACTGAGACTCCCGTTTCCACCCTCATGTTAGGCTGATGAAACCCTCCTTATCTAATGTCACTCCCCTTCCCAGGACCAGCCTGTATCCAATGACTGGTCCATTTGGAGGTTTAAAGGGCTCCTGGCCCCAATTTGGCACACCTGTGAAAAATCATTCCGGCTCCAAAGCTCCTGAGAGTGGGCTGAGACATTCATGGGGTCTGAATAACAGTCTAACTTGTCCCTCTGCTCAGTTCTGCTTCATTTACAACGCCCCTTCCCCCGATAGGTATTGATCTGGACGTCAATCCTCAATAAACCTCCTGCTAGCCAATATACAGCTCAGAACCTCTTCCCCTGGAACCCTGTCCAGGACAGCCGTCAGTGAGGGAGGTCAGTGACAGCGGACATCTTGTCTAGGGGTCAAAGAGAGACCCCTGCTTTTGGAAGTGGCTCTGGTCAGTGTGAGAATGAAAGGGAGGGAGACGTCAGAGTCCAGAGGCCAGTGCGGAGGTTGTGCCAACTTCACAGAGGAATGATGAGGGGTTGATCAGGGGAGTCAGACAGTTGCCAGATTGGAGACAAACTGGGTATGGAGGCTGCCTGGAGCATCTGGGCAGAGGTGGAGCCAATTCCTGGGATGGATTTAATAGGACTCAGCTCAGGCTGGGAGTGGGGAGCATGCCTTGCCCATAAGACATCTGTGGATTAACCAGCATCTGGCAGTTTACAAAGCATTTACTCACACCCATTAGTTTAACATGGGCATCAACCAATTAGAAGGGTCACCAGGGCCCTGGAGACTCTCTAGTGGGCCAGATGTTAATCCTTTAGTTGCTGAATCATGGGGACAGTGGTTGATGATGTGCTGGGTGGGAGGGGCACTCAGGGGACTCTGAGTAGCAGCTGTTTACCAAGCAGTAAGTTAGAATCTTTGCAGGTCAGCTGAATATCAGCCCTACTGGCTCCTCATATAATCCTCATAGGAATCTGCTGAGGCAGATACTATAATCCCTTCTTAAAAAGAGGAAACCAGGGCTCAGGGAGGTGAATGACTTGCCAAAAATATGACAGCTCCTAAACAGTAGAGCTAGAGTCAAAAACAGGTCTGTCTGATCTTGCAGCCCATGCCTGTGATTGCTCAAGTGGGAACCAGAAACTGCAGATCTTGGCTCTTGGGTCAGGGTCCTATCGCCTTGTTTATATGGCCACTTCCTGTACTGAATTCCAGAACTTGTGTTCAGAAGCCAAGATCTCCTTCCAAGAAATGGTGCTGAGAATGTCCAGACTCGTGGGGAGGGAGGGTGGAACAAGAAAGCCCAGAGCCAGGCACCAGGGAATTTCCAGACCCGGGGATCCCCCAGCAACTGGTTTGGAGCCCAGGCGTGTGTGGGAAGGCTCGTGGCCTCTCCAATAGATGGTGCCTCCCCAGAGGCAGAAGGAGGGCCAGCTGTTCACCACCTCCAACCTGTTCCTCCAGGGACATGGGTTCCCTGTGAAGCAGTGAGCATCTTGTTCTGTGGAGCATGCTGCTGCTAAGTCGCTTTAGTCGTGTCCGACTCTGCAACCCCATAGACGGCAGCCCACCAGGCTCCCTTGTCCCTGGGATTCTCCAGACAAGAACACTGGAGTGGGTTGCCATTTCCTTCTCCAATGCATGAAAGTGAAAAGTGAAAGTGAAGTCACTCAGTCGTGTCCGACTCTTAGCAACCCCATGGACTGCAGCCTACCAGGCTCCTCCATCCATGGGATTTTCCAGGCAAGAGTACTGGAGTGGGGTGCCATTGCCTTCTCCACCTGTGGAACATAGCTATTCATTTATTCACTTATCCATTCATTAAACATTGAACCATTGGTGGCTCAGATGGTAAAGAATCAATCTGCCATGTGGGAAATGTGGGTTTGATCCCCAGGCTGGGAAGATCCCCTGGAGAAGGGAGTGGCAACCTACTCCAGCATTCTTGCCTAGAGAATACCATGGACAGAGGAGCCTGGTGGGCTACAGTCCATGGGGTCGCCAAGAGTCAGACATGACTGAGTGACTAACAATTTCACAATCCCAGGCTTACCTGGGTCCAGCCTCATCTGGGATCAGACTGGTGGGGAGGCTGATGCTAAACAGTCCAGTGAGACAAATGGGGAGTGTCCAGGGGCCATTCTGTTTGTACCTGGGTCCCGTTTGCCAGCACATATGAAGCCAACCAGTGGCGCTGTCAGGAGCTGTGGTTAATGGGTCATGGAAGCAAGCGCTGGCTATGACGGGACAAACGGAAGGAGCTCCTGGCTGGCCTGAGAGTCTTGCAGGGGCTTTAGAAGAGGGGGAGCATCTGCATCCTGGGAGAACACCAGCCTTTGCCCTCAGAGTGCAGAGTGCGACAGCTACGCCTGTCGAGGCGGGAGGCTGGACTCAGAGACGCCGGGACCTTCTCAATCTGGAATCTTCAATTCTGCTGGATCCAAGTGGCATCCAGCTGCCAAAAGGACATTTTGGTTGTTTGCTCAGCTGTGACCTAGAACACAGTGAACTGACTTTCTGGCTAAATCCTCCTCGGGGAGGCTGGGAGAGGGTTGGGCTGAGGGAGAAGAGGAGAGAGAAGCTCCAGCCACAGAGCTCTGATCTCCTGTCCCCAAGGCCATCATAACTTGGTAGGTTGTGTGGTGCCACTTTTTAAAAATGACCTGGTGTGTGTGTTTCTTGTTTTGTTTTAACTGCTTAAACTTTTCTGAGAAGATGATTTTAGATCTTGACTCTCCTCCCATGTCGCAGTCACAGCTTCATCCTTAGCCCCATGGGACTATATACTCAGAAAGGAGGACAGCTTCCTGTGTAGCCTCCCACGAAAGAAGTAACTGCATGAAGAGGGGAAGGAGAGGGAGAAAATTTTAATGAGCGCCTACTGTGTGCCAGGTTTCAACAGCCTGGTATGTCATGTCAGATTTTTGGTGGAGAGGAAGCCGAGAGATAAAATAACCTGTACAAGATGCACAGAGTTGATGATGCCAATACTAACAAAATGATAATTATGAGGTGAAACTCTTACTTGAAAAACTGGCAATTTCTTACAGTTCCACCTAAGACATTATTCCGGCACAACCTGGGATGTTCTTTCTATAGTCTCATGGGAATCCTCTGCAAGGAAGGAGTTATTATCCTGATTTCAAAGCTGAGGAAATTGAAACTGAGAGAGATTAGGCGACCCGATAACACGGCCCAGCAAATCAGTAGTGGGGCCAGGCCTTGAACTCAGGTCAGTTTCTAAAGCCCTTCAATTTCCTGACCTCGAGCCACAAACCACTTTGTTTCCTTCCCTGCAACTCATACTGACTCAAGAGGTGGAAAGACACTGGCCTGGTGGTTGGGAAACCCAGCTGCAACAGGCCCTGCTCCCAAGTGCTGGGTGGCAGGGCCCTCCCTCTCTGGGACTCTGTCCACATCTCTGAAGGGAGGGCTGGAATGCACCCATTTCGGCTGTGACCGCCTCTGGATGTGTGCTGTGTGCAGGGCGGGCTGGGACCACGCCTGCCTCTTCTGCCCTCCCCATGCCTGGGGTGCCTTGGCTCAGAGGGGACCGCCGTGAACTTTCGCTGACTGTTGGGGTGGGAGGAAGCATGTGTGGGCGCTCTGTGGGTGGGCATTGCAGTCTCCAAGTGAGTGGGAAGGGGTTCCAGAACTATTCCTCTCGGGTAGGAGTCTCCCTGATGGGGAAGAGTGCTCCCTGCTTCAGGCAGGCCTTGCTCTGGGGACCCCTGTCAGCCTCACTGGGGGACTCGTACCCTGGGGTGCTCCTTAACAGAAAGACCTGCAGCTGTTGACCTTTCTTGGGCCTCCTGAAGGTGGGAGTGGGAAGCTTGCAAGGGACTGCAGTGTCCAGAGGCTTCCTCTGAACTGCCATAGTCATTAATGTCACTGAGGACTCAGCCATGCTCCCAACTCCAGAGGAAGAAGACCAAGTCATGGGCACACCTGGAAAAGACAGCTGTCTGCCCACCCAGCTCTGAGGGCAGAAGGGAGAACCGAGTTAGGAGTGCCCACAGCCAGCCAGGGAGAGAACTCACAGGTGCTGTACACCAAAACCTGCCTTGACCTTGTTCGTGAACTTCAGGTGGCTCAAGCCGAGGGCAGCGTATGAGCCCTCTTCTTACCACCTGACCCGCCAACCATGGTAGCAAGAGTGACCATTTATTGAGCACCGACTATGTGCCAAGCAAGATGCTCAGCTCTCTGCATTTATTATCACATTCAAACCTCACAACAGCCCTGTAAGTGACTGCTTTTATTCCTACTCTGCAGCTGAGTAAACAAAATCTTAGAGCTATTATATAACTTGTCCAAGTTCAGACATCTAGTAAATGGTTGAGTTAGGATACAAATCCAGGCTATAAGACTTGGACTTTGAAAAAGAAAATTATTTATTTGATTTTTGGCTGCGCTGGGTCTTCATTGCTGCACACAGGCTTTCTTTAGTTTTGGCGAGCAGGGGCTGCTCTCTCGGTGAGGCCAGTGGGCTCCTCATTATGGTAGTTTCTCTTGTTGGGGAGCACAGGCTCCAGGCCATGTGAGCTTCAGTCACTGTAGCACACGGGTTTAGTTGCTCCGAGGCATGTGGCATCTTCCTGGACCCTTGGGATTGAACCCGTATCCCCTGCATTGGCAGGTGGATTCTTAACCATTGGACTACCAGGGAAATCCAAGACTTGGGCTTTTAATGACTACATTATACTAGTTCCATCCATCCATCTATTCATCCATCGATCCATCCAATCATCTCCCCAGTTACCCATTTGTATCAGACAAGGTGCCAGTAGAAAAGAGATTCACATGTAAAGCCAGGATCATTCAAGGTGGGCTTCATAAAGGGACTATTTATAAAGATGGAGTGAAGGGAAAGTATGCAGGACCCTGTCGTGCCTGAGAGTTAGGAACAGTGGGATGGTTAGTGTCGGAGCCTGAGGAGATGTGGGATGAAATGTTAGTGGGACCTGGGAAGAGGGGACCTGATAGAAGCCACGCCCTTTGTCAAGAGATGTACCGGCCCATCTGAGGCTCCTGCAGTGAGGAGTAAGGCCCCCAGCAGCTGCCTCCCTTGCTCTTCCTCCCCCTCCTGCTGGGCTCCCCATCAGCTGGCCCAACTGGAAGCCATAGGACACTGGAGCTGCTCATGCAGTCCCTTCAGGTCTGGGGCCCAGGGCAGGGTGCTCGGAAAGGTGGAAAACAGAGCTGGAGGGTCGAAGGGAGGACACCCTGCACACCATCCAACTCTCTGTCCTGCACGTCTCTCCTGGCATCATGCCCTGCCACACAGGAGAAGATTATTCCAGGCAAAAGAGACGTGATTCATTCATTCACCAAGCGCTGTGTAGGCCTCTGTGAGAAGCTCCACGCTGGATATTAGAACACAGGGAGGAGAGGAACCCAGATCCTGCCCTTGAATGGATCACAAACTGCGATGTGACCTGGGCTGCCTGCTCTCTTGTGTGGGTCAGGGGATACGGGGAGATGGGTCAGGTGAGATGGACGGAGAGGAACCAGCAGGAAGCGTATGTGGTGGACTCGCTAGTTTGACCAAGTGTTCTTAAGACTGTACTCGTCTTTTGCGGATGGGGGCTGCAGTCAGAAATGAAGGGCCTTGCTTAGGACCGAGACTCAGCCTCCTTAACATTGCTATGCTATGATGAAGAAACAAAGCCCGGCCACAGGGGAGCAAGTCACTGCCTAGAACTTCTAGGGCTCTTATGGTGCTTGGGGACTCCAGCTCAACTGTGTGCTCTTGAAGGAGTGAAGCTTCTCCCTGGACCTGCCTTCCCAGCTATACAGAGGCTGATGGGACCTCCAGCTCTGAGTTTTGGTGAGTCTGGGAAGAAGCTGGGGTTCCTGTCCCCTTCCCCTTGCTGTCCCTGGAGCTCTGGCCAGGCCCCATGTGAATGCCTCTGTACTTCTGTTTCCCCTCAAGACCTTGAAGCTGCCACCCCACTTCCTTGCACTCAATTACCATCTCTCCCATTGGTCCTGATTTAATTACCACATCAAAGCCCCTCTGAGGGGTACTCAGGCTTGCTGTGAAGTTAATGGTGCCAGTAGTGCTGATCCAGGGGGTCCAGGCATGCTGGAGGCAAACTGAGAGTCCACCAGGGTATGTGAGAGTGGGAGGAGGGGTCTGCCTCTCCTTCTCTCTGACACAGGAATGCTTGACGCTCACCCAGTGATGCATTTGTGGCCCTGGGACCTGGCCTGCCAGGGATGGGGGCAGTTTGTCTCTTACTTCCATGTCTGGTCTTTTTGTTTGCTCAGTTAGCAGGGTTCCAAAATCATTTCTTACCAGACTAGACATTCTGCATTTTGATCTCTGTGATACGCAGGAGGCTCTAGAGTGCACGACCCAGGCAGGAGACCCTTTCGCCCAGATTTACGATGGTCGTTGTTCAGATGGGAATGTGGACCCTTCAGCGGATGCCAGTGGGGAGAGGCGCTGGTGACCAGAGCCACTAGTGAAAATGAGGGGCTGCGGGGACTGCTACTGTGGAACGAAAGTGACCAAGGACAGGTGCCCTTATCCTTGCATGTCACTATGAATCCTACTCACTTCCAGAACTCTAGTGCCCTGGTAGAGGGGGAAGGGGAAAGCCCTCAAGTGTCTGTGAGAACCCGGAACTGACCCGAGTTGTGTCCACCCACAGCAGAATTTCTGCTTCTACACGTCTGCACACGTGAGCATGGCTGAGGTAGGCCATCCCTCTCTCCAGCTCAAGCCTGTATCATTGAGGTTTTCTCCTCTGTATTGGCTCAAAGCCCTTTCCAGCTAAAAGCATCTCACCCTTTTTGGAGTGAGGGCTGAAATTCTTCATCCTTGCCCACCGCTGTGACAGCAATCACCCCCTCCTGCCACTGCTCAATTGGTAGTAGGCGACTCCTTGGCAAAGAGTATGTGTGACTGTAGGCTTGACCGTGTGTGTTAAGAGTGTGAACGAGGCTTCTGTGTGAGAATGTGTGCCCACATGAGAAACCTCCTTAAATTGAACAAGAGAACATTGAAAAAAGACCCAGCAAGTGCTACTGGCCCATCAGCCTTCAAGTCAAGGTGTGCGTTTCAGATGAAGAGCCCAGCAGTTAGCCTGGAGTTGACTAAGAGACTCCAGCCCTATTTATTTATTTTTTTTTTTGCAGGTTCCATCAGCATCTTGGGGTGAGGGTCTCCTCAGGCTGAAAGGTTAGGGAGAGTCAAATGTCAGGAGCCAAGGAGACATTCTGTGTCTCGCAAAGCAAACATGAATCCTTGCTCAGACCTCACAGAAAGACCATCACAGGATAGATTCATGCAGAGGACCAGCCCTGTGGCAGGGAATGGTTGAGGGAAGGCCAAGTAATGGAAACTGGAGGAAAGAAGGAATGGAACTCTCTGGGATGAGAGACGTCTTCATGTACAACTCAGTTCCTCGTCACCATGGTCCGAGCAGGTTAGATTATTACGCCTACTTTATAGAAGCAAAAGTGATTGCCCCGGAGGGAGAATGACTTCCCCAAGGTCATGCAGCCAGTAAAAAAATCTCCATTCTATCATGTTGCCACATTGTTCCCTAAGCACAACAGAACCTCTGCCTCAAGAAGTAGGGAGGAAAGGGGTCAGGCCTGGGCTTGCCCCAAGGACAGAGCAGGCAGTTAACATGACTCCAAGATTCGAAGAGCCTGGTTTAGGGGAGCCTGACCAGGTGGAATTTAGAAGCACACAGAGGTTTTGGAGTTAGTGTCTGCAGCCTCCTGGCTGGGTGATCTTCGGCTCATCATTTCACTTCCCAGAGTCTCAGTTTTCCCACCTGTAGAATGGGGGTACTGATACCCTTTACTCTCTTCATCAGATTGTTATGGGGGTTAACAGAGCTACTGTGAGAGAAGCATTTGGGCCTGACCCAATGTTCTTTTGTGGCTGTCATCATTGGTGTTGGGAAGGAGGTCCCATCTCTGCAGGGTTGGCATGAGGGTGCCACATCTGGGGAAAGCAAAGAGGAGAGTGTCCCCAGGTAAGAGAGAACCTGGACATTGACCAAAGTTGCTCTGTGTCAGGAACAACACATAGGGAATTCTTTGTTCTCGTTCTTTCCCCGTGAAGCTATTCCCACTTCTATACCTTCTAATAACCTTTAACTTTCAGATAAAGAGTGGAATTGTTCGGAGAATTGCCTGGCCCTTCAGATTTTTCATCTCGAGTCATCACCTTCTACTCCATACCCTTCCTCCACAAAGCTGGCCGTGAGAAACCCTATTAGTTGGAGCAGCAGGGCAGCTCCCACTGACCCTGGGGATTGAGAGGGTGCTGGGGAGAGGGGAGGACAGAGGGAGAAGCAAGATGGCTTCCGCTTCTCGCAGGAGGTGGGGCCCGGCCTGCAGGTGGGTGGACTTCAGTAGGACCAGTCTCATGCTTACAGAGGCAGAGCCGAGTGCTTTTACTGTCCCTGATCTCTCCCCGGCTTTGTCCTGGTGCAGTCTAGCACACACACCACGCCACAGACCATGCTCTCCACAGGTTCCCCGTGAGCTCCTTGCCAAATACCTCTCACTCGGCCTTGGCCGGCCGGCCCTCTTATCTTCTTGAGTGCTCTAGACACAGCCTGCTTCTTCAGACACCCCACCTGATGCCAGTGATCGGCTTCCCTCACCTAGCTGCCTCTTCCCTCTTCCCTAGGCTCCGTCTTCTCATTGCCTCTGAGGGCTCCTCCTTCTCAAGGGTCCCCCACCTGTGTCCAGCTGACTGTGTCCAGTGACAGGTACAAGCCCTTCCCGCTCCACATGCCCTCTGTCCTCCTTTCTCTGACTCCTCCCGGCTCCCCCTCTCCAGCCCCAGGAGCAGTCTCCCTCGGTTCAAAATGAATGCTGACCTGGAAATTCATTTTCACCTATAAAAGTGACAAATTTTTAAAAATATTGATGATATCCAAAGTTAATGAGAGTTGTTGGCAGTGTAAGCTGGTGTAGCCTTTCTGGAGCCCAGCAGACAGACTCTATCAGACTATAAAAGTACACCATCTTGGTGTATTGGACCCAATGCTTCACTCTTGCAATCTACCCCAGTGAAACACCAGCACGTGTGCACAGAGAGGACGGCACAAAGATATTTATTATAGCGTTGTTCATAATAGTGAAAAATTGAAGGGAAATGCACAAGGATAGGAGATGGTGCATTCATTCTATGCAATAGCAGCAACAGGCACGTGCACTCGTAAACTTGAACTTAGAGTACGGCTTGAACATGTGCTTCCCCGGGCTGTCCTGAACTCCAAGGGACCTGGAGACTGAATTAAGACCCAGTGAACTAAAAGGCCTGGAAGGATAGAGTACCAGGCAGGGGGCTAGAGGGAGAACAAGGCAGAGACTGTGGTTCTGCAGGTACCACAAGCCAAGGTGGAGCCAGATGAGGCAGGGCCACCAGTGGGCGCGTGACCTGGGCTGGAGACCTCCCTTAAGGAACCCAGCTTTGCCCTGGAGAAGCAGGCAGTACTGATGGTGACTGCCTCTTCCTGACAATCCTATAGCTGCCTGGTTGCTCCCATTGAGTCCGCCTCCTCACCACATGGGCTTCCCCGGCGGCCCAGCAGTAAAGTAAATCCACCTGCAATGCAGGAGCCGCAGGAGACACAGGTTTGATCCCTGGATGGGGAAGATTCCCTGGAGGAGGGCATGGCAACCCACTGCAGTAATCTTGCCTGGGAAATTCTGTGGGACAGAGGAGCCTGGAGGGCTACAGTCCATAGGATTGCAAAGAGTCGGACATGACTGAAGCGACTTAGCCTGCACACCCATACCTCCCCACACAGCTGGGGTGGCAGGTAGAGGTGAAAGCTACCTGAGGGATAGAATGTTTTCATACAAGGCAGACTGAATATTACCAAAAAGAGACTGTTTAATGATCAGATCAGACTGAACTTGAAGTCACATTAGATGACATTATGTAATGTTTTCCCACTGACCAAGGCAGGAGTGGTTTGGGAGGAAAGTCGGATTAGTAACAAACAAAATAATTACAGCTTCCTTGTGCACTGGAGCGCATAGGGAGCTGAGCTTGTGACCCTGGTGCATCTGTACTTTTTTCGCTCAGTTTCCTATGCCTGGCACACTCTCCCTCCTCTCTCCTTGTGGATGGCTCCTACTCACCTCTCAGTATGCCCTGATAGGCCCCCACAGGGAGCTGCCCTTGGATCCCCAGACCGGCTTGCACACCACACAGCTTCCCTTTATCCCAGCATCTAGCCCACTGTGTTGTCAGGCTTGCTTCCCCCTTCAGACTGTGAGCTCTGGGGAGCAGAAATTCAAGTGTTAGTCGCTCAGTTGCTCAGACTCTTGATGACCCCTTGGACCATAGCCCACCAGGCCCCTCTGTCTATGAAATTCTCCAGGAAAGAATACTGGAGTTGGGTTGTCATTTCCTTCTCCACGGGATCTTCCCAACCCAGGGACTGACCTCGGGCCTCCCATATTGCAGGCAGGCTCTTTACTGTCTGAGCCACCAGGGAAGCCTGAGGGGCAGGGGCCTCTGCTAATCATCAGAGAATTCCAGGACCAGGCACAGTACATCTTAGCCCACAGCAGGTGTTCAGTTAATGCCTGCTGAATCATGAATGGCTACATGGATGAATGAGGGAGAGGGGCTGCCTGTATAGAAGACCTGGAAATTCTGTGACCTCAGGCCAGATGTTCCCAGCCCCCACCCTCCACCCTGGGCCTGTTTTCCTTCCACAAAGAGGCGGGGCGGGCTTCTCTCTGACAACCGGACCCACCCAGTCCTCCTGCAGAGCCCAAGACAGATGGGATGGATGGGGCGGGACCTCTGTCCTCTCTGCCCACCGAGAAATCCCAGACCAGAGAATCCAGTCTGTGTAACTTCCCTGCCCACTGCCAACTCAGCCTTTGCAAAATTCTGCTGCTTTCTTTTTCCAGATGTGGCTCATGTCTGACTCCCTCCCCACACCCTCCTTCTGGAGGGACCCTGAGTGCTTCCAGATGCAGGCTTTCCTGCCTCCTTCCTGGAGTCCAGTTGGCTAGCTCCAGCTGAGGAGCTGCCGAGGCCTCTCCCTGCCCCCACACTTGGGGGCTGGGGGGAATCCCTCTTGCTCAGGCAGCTCTCTCTCTCTCTCTGTGTGCTCTTCTCCCTTCCATCACTGTATCCCTCTCCCGTTTCCCTCTCCGTGGCCATCTTTTGGCCTCTGTGCCTCTGGCTTTGTCTTTTTTTCTCCTTCTGCCTTTCTCTCTGTCTCTGCTTGCTCTTCGGAGAAGGCAATGGCACCCCACTCCAGTACTTTTGCCTGGAAAATCCCATGGATGGAGCCTGGTAGGCTGCAGTCCATAGGGTCGCTAGAGTCAGACACGACTGAGCGACTTCACTTTCACTTTTCACTTTCATGCATTGGAGAAGGAAATGGCAACCCACTCCAGCGTTCTGCCTGGAGAATCCCAGGGACGGGGAAGCCTAGTGGGCTGCCGTCTGTGGGGTCGCACAGAGTCGGACACGACTGAAGCGACTTAGCAGCAGCAGCAGCAGCTGCTTGCTCTTTGCATCTATGTTTCCCTTTCTCTTCCTCGCTCCTTGCTTTTTCTGCATTCTCCTCTCCAGCTTCTTCTCTCCAGACCCCTTTCCCATCCGAGAGGCTCCTCGCCTTCCACAGTCCCCTTAACCCTGCTGAGGGGTGGTCTCAGTTCAGTTCAGTTCAGTTCAGTCGCTCAGTCATGTCCAACTCTGCGACCCCATGAACTGCAGCACGCCAGGCCTCCCTGTCCATCACCACTCAAATTCACATCCATCGAGTCGGTGATGCCATCCAACCATCTCATCCTCTGTCGTCCCCTTCTCCTCCTGACCCCAATCCCTCCCAGCATCAGAGTCTTTTCCAGTGAGTCAACTCTTTGCATGAGGTGGCCAAAGTTCTGGAGTTTCAGCTTTAGCGTCATTCCTTCCAAAGAAATCCCAGGGCTGATCTCCTTCAGAATGGACTGGTTGGATCTCCTTACTGTCCAAGGGACTCTCAAGAGTCTTCTCCAACACCACAGTTTAAAAGCATCAATTCTTTGGTGCTCAGCTTTCTTCACAGACCAACTCTCACATCCATACATGACCACTGGAAAAACCATAGCCGTGACTAGACAGACCTTAGTTGGCAAAGTAATGTCTCTGCTTTTGAATATGCTGTCTAGGTTGGTCATAACTTTCCTTCCAAGGAGTGAGTGTCTTTTAATTTCATGGCTGCAATCACCATCTGCAGTGATTTTGGAGCTCCAAAAAATAAAGTCTGACACTGTTTCCATTGTTTCCCCGTCTATTTCCCCATGGACCAGATGCCATGATCTTCGTTTTCTGAATGTAGAGCTTTAAGCCAACTTTTTCACTCTCCTCTTTCACTTTCATCAAGAGGCTTTTTAGTTCCTCTTCACTTTCTGCCATAAGGGTAGTGTCATCTGCATATCTGAGGTTATTGATATTTCTCTTGGCAATCTTGATTCCAGCTTGTGTTTCTTCCAGCCCAGCATTTCTCATGATGTACTCTGCATAGAAGTTAAATAAGCAAGGTGATAATATACAGCCTTGACGTACTCCTTTTCCTATTTGGAACCGGTCTGTTGTTCCATGTCCAGTTCTAACTGTTGCTTCCTGACCTGCATACAGATTTCTCAAGAGGCAGGTCAGGTTAGGGGTGGTCTCAGTTTCTCCCAAAACCTTGGCCAGCCTGAGTTCCCACACTGCCCCTCTGTCTGGCAGTCACTCCAGCACAGTAGGGAGAGCATGTTGGGCCCACAGCATCCTAGCACCGTCTTCCTGAGGGGAAGCAGGAGAGGGCATGACCATGACCCATGGGGAGGACTGCTCATGCCTTTTCCAGCCTGGAGACACCTCACCCCGACCCTGTGTGAGGCACCCGGGGCCCCCTCCTCTCCCTGATGCCTGGGGTGCCCTGACCAGGGAGCAGCCCCCAAACAAGGGCTGCACTCATGGCTTCCCCAAGGGGGCCGCTTTTCTCTGCTAGCGTCCTCCCGCAGAGCCTGCTGGGAGCTGGGCTATTGGATCTCAGGGCTGCTTCAGTTGAGAGGGATCAGACCCCAGGACCTAGCCAGAGGGATGTGAGGGAACCAGGAGCATATGTGAGGCTGGAATGTGAACCCTGAGGTGGGAATTGAACCTGTGAGATTCTGCCCGTTGGATCCTGGGCTCTGCCCGTCACAGTGGGGTAGTCAGACACAAACCACTTCCCCTTTGTAAGCCTCTGTTTTCTTTCTTGTAAAATGGGACAAAAGGTTCCCTCCTGCACTCTTATAAGAATTGAATGCTAAGCCATGGGTAAAACCCAACACTGAAGGCTCACAATAAACTGCTAGAGGTGGACTCTGAATGCCTGATAAAAAAAATCAGATCTGTGTCAAATGCCACCTATACTTTCTCAGACTGACATAGGCTGGGAGCAGGGTTGGGGGTGGGGAGCAGGATGAGATGCTCAAAATGAGTTAAAGAGTAAATAAATGAAAAGGTGAGGGAGTGAATGATTCAATCTCAGGCACTGATCAATAGTGGCTTTGCATAAATCACGGGTCCTCAGGAAAAGGGAGGGGTAATTCCTATCTTGTAAGGTTATTATGAGAATAAAATTAAATAAGGAATTTATTTATTTAATTTATTTTTTGAAAATTAATTTAGTTATTTTAATAGGAGGCTAATTACTTTACAATATTGTAGTGGTTTTTGCCAGACATCGACATGAATCAGCCATGGGCACATATGTGTTCCCCATCCAGAACCCCCTCCCACCTCCTTCTAAATAAGGAATTTAAAAGTGCATAGTTAGTGCTTGATAAATCTTAGCTCTTATATAAATTATAACAATCACAGCACAAGAATTAAAAGAAAAAAATCAAGGACTTCCTTGGTGGTCCAGTGGTTAAGAATCCACTTCCCAACGCAGGGGGTCACAGGTTTGATTCCTAGTCCCAGAAGAGTCCACATGCTTCGGGGCAACTAGCCCCAAGTGCCGCACCTTGTGAAGCGCTTGCTCTGGAGCCCACAAGCCACAGCTACTGAGCCCCAGGGCCCCAGAGCCTGTGCTCTGCAGTAAGAGAAGCCATCTCAACGAGAAGCCTGTGCACTGCAACTACAGTAGCCCTTGGTCGCTGCAGCTTGAGAAAGCACAAGGGCAGTAACAAAGACCCAGCACAGCCATAAATTCACAAAATTAATAAATTTTAAAATTCAATATAGAAGGATCAATTCTTATCATTACATATGTGGCCAGTTGCCCTATTTAAGCCTAAACGGCTAAGAAGCCTGGGCAAAGGACCCAGTGGACATCAGGCTCAAAGCAGATTGAGTGAAGGGGCCTGGAAGTTGCTTTTACAGGCTCTTGGCCAAGTGGCCGAGGTGGCTACCGAGGAGCCAGAACGCCAAACCAAGGGAAGCTGCAATGGAGAGCAGACCCAAGGGGGCCGGGGTCAGGGAGCCAGTGCTGGCCATGAGGACTGAGTCCAGGGGAGAGGCTGTTTCCGTGACTACACGCTTCACCCCAGCTTGATAGTGGGCCTGGCACACCCTATCTCCAGGTGGGTCCCTGAACCCTTGCTCCACTTAAGCATGGGCCAGCATGGCAAGCCAGACATAACAGCCCCTACCTAATTCTGGCTGCCCACACCCCCAGGCCACCACCCTAGGATATGCAGTCCAGTCTTTTCTTTCTATTATCCCACTCTACCCTTCAGCTGGAGCCTCTGCTACAACCCTCCAAGATCTCCCAGAGTCCAAATGATTCACTCACTAAGCTGACTTCAGGCAGGTTACCTGACTCATGGAGCCTCAGTTTATTCATATGTAAAGCAAGGCTGTTCATACTTGGCTCTGGGTCTTACGAGCATTTAGTGAGAAAACTCACATGAAAATTCTCCCTTATCTTGACATTTTAAAACATTTATCTTGCTCTTCCCCTTATGCTATTGGCACATGTTCCGCATCAGAATGGCAAGTCCCTGAGGACCACGTTATTCCCATCCGCAGTGCCTGACCCAACACAACACATGTAGGAAGTGGCCGCACCCCTGACCCCCCCAAGACAGAGCCACACTCTCTGAGCACTTACTATGTGCCGAGCAACGTGAGGAGCATTCGCTTGAGTACCAACAAGTGGTTGGCTTCTACTGTCGGTAGCACTAAGGAACACCAGTTAACTAAAGTCACAGATCCTGTCCTTGCAGAGCTTGCCTTCTAGCAGAGGGAGCAGGTGACAAAGAGCAAGTGTAGTGAGTGTTCGATGGTAACAAGCACTATGGATAAACATTGTGCAGTGCAAGGGGGCATGTGGGGTGCGAGGAGGGGAATGGGTTACAATTTTAAATTGGGTGGTTAATGTAGGACTCCTTAGAGGAGGACATTTGAGCCAGTGCCTGAAGGAGGTGAGAGAGCTGGCCATATAGATAATTCCATGGGCGGTGTGTTCCTGGCCAGGGGAACAGCTGGGGCAAAGGCCATAAGGCAGGGCCTTACCTGGCTAGAAGGGGTGGAGAAGGCGAACAGGAATATGAGGGCAGGGCAGTTCCTGGGCTACTTTGCTAAGGCTTAAGAGGCCATTGTGAGGACTTTGTTTGCTCTGAATGAGTTAAGGAGCCCTTGGAGGGACTTCCCTGGTGACCCAATGGTTAAGATTTCTCCAGGGCCAGCCTGGTGGCTCAGTGGTAAAGAATCTGCCTGCCAATGAAGAAGACACAGGTTCAACCCCTGATCTGGGAGGGGCCCACATGCCTTGGAGCAGCTAAGCCCATGCACTGCAACTACTGAGCCTGTGCTGCAACTACTGAAGCCTGTATGCCCTGGGGCCTGAGCTCGGCAATAAGAGAAACCACCGCAATGAGAAGCCTGCACATCTTAACTACAGAGTAGCCCCTGCTTGCCACAACTAGAGAAAGTCTGTACACAGCAACAAAGACCCAGCACAG
Organism: Capricornis sumatraensis; assembly: GCF_032405125.1. NCBI lineage: Eukaryota > Metazoa > Chordata > Mammalia > Artiodactyla > Bovidae > Capricornis > Capricornis sumatraensis. The sequence goes on along the minus strand of NC_091084.1, from coordinate 56,837,557 downwards.
CCAAACATACATAAATACATACAATTATTGAAAAAAAATCAGACTTTGCCTTCCAGTGCAGAGGGTGTGGGTTTGACCTCTGGTCGGGGAGCTAAGATCTCACAAGCCTCATGACCAAAAAACCCCAAAGCATAAGGCAGAAGCAATATTGTAACAAATTCAATGGTTCACATCAAAAAAAAAAAAAAAAAAAGGAGCCCTTGGAGGTGTTGAGCCTAAGAATGACACAATTTGATGTGGTTTATCTTATTGAGATATAATTGACATATGACACTGTATTAGTTGTAACTGTACAATGTAATGACTTGACATACTATATATTGCAAAATAAATGATAATCACAATAAGTTTTTAGGTAACAATAAGTTTTGTTTTTTTCTTATGATGAGAACTTTTAAGATTTACTCTCTTAGCAACTTTCAAATTTGCAATACAGCAGTAAAGAATCCACCTGTCTATGCAGGACATGCAGGTTCAGTCTCTGGGTTGGGAAGATCCTCTGGAGAAGGAAATGGCCACTCACTCCAGTATTCTTGCCTGGAAAAATCTTATGGACAGAGGAGCCTGGCAGGGTTCCATGGGATTGCAAAAGAGGGGGACACTGATTATTAGCAAGTGACTAAACAGCAACAAGGAGAAGGCAATGGCATCCCACTCCAGTACTCTTGCCTGGAAAATCCCATGGACGGAGGAGCCTGGAAGGCTGCAGTCCATGGGGTCGCTGAGGGTCAGACACAACTGAGCCACTTCCCTTTCAATTTTCACATTCATGCATTGGAGAAGAAAATGGCAACCCACTCCAGTGTTCTTGCCTGGAGAATCCCAGGGTCGGGGGAGGCTGGTGGGCTGCCATCTATGGGGTCAGACACGACTGAAGCGACTTAGCCAGCAGTAGCAGCAAACAGCAACAACAAATTATTAACTATATTCACCATTCTGTAACATTATGTCCCCAGGACTTTTCATCCTGTAGCTGGAAGTTTGTAGCTTTTGACCTCCTTCTCCTATGGCTCACGTTTTAGAAGGCTCACTTTGCCGGGTTCTCCTATGAGTTCAAATCCCAGCTCCGCCTCTTTGTAGCCGCATCACTGGGCCAGACATCTTGCCACTCAGTTTCAGTTCCCTCTCTGTATAAAAGCAGATGAAGAGTATGTGTCTAACAGATCTTGGCAGAAATGCCTGTCTGCTTTTAGGCCTAAGAATAGCAGTCCTTCTGAGCAGTTGGTCTGTTTCAATCTCATGGGCTTCTCACACTCCCTGGCTGCTGGGAAGCAGAAAGCAAAGCTCGTGCCCTGCCCAGAGCAAACTCGTCCATCTTTAGATACTTGCAGCTTTATTCCTGTGCTTGGTTCTTCCCACACCTACTTTAAAAGTTTTTTTAAAATGTTATGCCCTTTAAATAATTTCTTCAGAATAAGTTTTTCATCGATTACAAAAAATTTACCTGTTAATGTTAGATATTTTAGGAAGCAGACATATAAAGCACCATAAAAAAATACATATGACCCAAAGATAATAATTTTTAATCTTTTTTGGTAGTATCTCTTTCAGATTATATATAAAAATATACATTTAAAATATATCTTAAATATATATTAAAATATATTTTATATTATATAACAGGTGAAAGGAGATGGGGGTGGTATGTTTGGGTGAAATGACTGAGATTAAGTTTCCACCTCACATAATGGGAGTTCATAATAGAAATTAAATTTAGTCCAAAAAAAAGTTATCACCTTTTTGGTAAATCTGAGTGGTCTGCAGTTGAAATCCACTATATATACACCCATGCACATACTCCCACAGTTAGCACTCATCTATAAGTACTCTTATGGGCTGATTTTTTTAGCTTAATAAAATGCTGGGAACATCTTTCCATGGCATTAAATATTCTATATCACCATTTTTACAACTGCCTTTAACATCCCATTGGTGTTCAATACTATAGACACACCCACATGTATTTTTATAATATTCTATAGTTAAAGTGAAAGTCGCTCAGCTGTGTCCAACTCTTTGTGACCCCATGGACTGTACAGTCCATGGAATTCTCCAGGCCAGAATACTGAAGTGGGTACCCTATCCTTTCTCCATGGATCTTCCTGACCCAGGAATTGAACCAGGGTCTCCTGCATTGCAGGTGGATTCTTTACCAACTGAGCTGTCAGGGAAGCCCAGACATCTTAAATCCTTTTTTTACTTATGACATTATAGGAAATCAATATATTTATGAATATCTTACAAGGGTGGTACGAGGATTAGCTATAATATATGTAAAATTTGAAATTATAATATGTTCAAACCTTTCTTTCCCAAATTTACTTCTTCATCATTTCTTATCACAGTAAAGGTGATGATTGAATTAGAAATTTGGATGCCACTCTTGCCTCCTCCCTTTTGCCAACCCAGTCCTCAGTTGCCAGGTCTCATTCATTCTATCTTTAAAACACGTCTGGGACCAGTGAGTTTTCTGCATTCTCAAAGCTCCTCTCCTTAGTTAGGCCTTTATCTCTCCCCTGCACAACTGCACCGGTGTACTCCTAGGATCTCTTCTTTGGAGTCCCTGCAAAAGCAGATCCTGGTATAAGAACTTGGATACACACAATTTTTGGAATGTGGTTGTTATTGTCGTTGTTGTTGTTCCATCGTTAAGTCATGTCTGATTGTTTGCAGCTCCATGGACTGAAGCACTCTGGGCTCCTCTGTCCTCCACTATCTCCTGGAAGTTGCTCAAGTTCATGTCTGTTGAGTTGGTGATGCTATCTAACCATCTCATCCTCTACCGCCCCCTTCTCCTCCTGCCTTCAATCTTTCCCAGCATCGGGGTCTTTTCCAATGAGTCAGCTCTTCAAATCAAGTGGCCAAAGAATTGGAGCTTCAGCTTCAGCATCAGTCCTTCCAATGATTATTCAGGGTTAACTTCCTTTAAGATTGACTGGTTTGATCTCCTTGCAGTCCAAGGGACTTGTAAGTATCTTCTCTAGCAGCACAATTTGAAAGCATCAGTTCTTCTGTGCTCAGCCTTTTATATGGTCCAACTCTCATATCCATACATGACTATGGGAAAAAATCATAGCTTTTACTTCAAGGACCTTTGTCGGCAAAGTGATGTCTCTGCATTTTAATACACTGTCTAGGTTTGTTATAGCCTCTTTTAATTGCAGTGCTTTTGGAGGGTGATCCTAGAAGTAAATTAGGCAATGGGGAAGTGAGGAGAAAAACCAATAGAACTCAGTCTCCTTGGGGCCTTTGAGGTGTCTGTAAGGCAGAGCAGGCTCCTGGGAAAGTCTTTTTCCTGGGCAGAAAATAGAGGATGTCTCTTGGAGTAGGAAACTGTCAGCAGGTATGGGAATGGTGTCTTGTGCCTAGAACTTGGGGGGTGGACCAAGGGATCTGGGGCCAGACATCACAGCAACTGAGACACTGGTCTTTGGCCTTAGTCTGTCTTTCTCTGGTTCATCTATAGCCACAGGGGTCTTTCTGAAACACAGAGTCCCAGGATAAAGTGTATGAGAATGAGGAAGCAGGCAGAGAGATGCTGGGACAGACTGGCTCCCACAATGGGGCTCGTTCAGGGGCTGCAGCTTACTTCATGGGCTGCCTTGTGTCTAAGTTCAGTTCAAGTTGAGCTGGACTGAGCTGGGCTGGACTAAGCAAGCCTCAAGACACCAGATTTCTTTTGGTTCAGGTTAAATAAAAAGACTGAGTCCTTAGCATCAGATGAGGGGGGCAGGTGGCTCCCGAGGCCCAGGCAAGACCCCTGGGAATCCACACTTGCCGTGGACAATCCACATGCAGGAACTGAGAGCTTACCCTGTGCATTTTGACTAAGGCATGAAAAGTGCACAGATGCATTTAAATCAGCACTGATAATAACTAATATTCTCATCAGTCAGTTCAGTTCAGTTGCTCAGTGGTGTCCGACTCTTTGAGACCCCATGAATTGCAACACGCCAGGCCTCCCTGTCCATTACCATCTCCCAGAGTTCACTCAAACTCACATCCATCGAGTCGGTGATGCCATCCAGCCATCTCATCCTCTGTCGTCCCTTTTCCTCCTGCCCTCAATCTCTCCCAGTATCAGAGTCTTTTCCAATGAGTCAACTCTTCGCATGAGGTGGCCAAAGTCCTGGAGTTTCAGCTTTAGCTTCATTCCTCCCAAAGATCTCCTTGCAGTCCAAGGGCCTCTCAAGAGTCTTCTCCAACACCACAGTTCAAAAGCATCAATTCTTTGGTGCTCAGCTTTCTTTATAGTCCAACTCTCACATCCATACATGACTACTGGAAAAAGCCTTGACGTAGTCCTTTTCCTATTTGGAACCAGTCTGTTGTTCCATGTCCAGTTCTAACTATTGCTTCCTGACCTGCATATAGGTTTCTCAAGAGGCAGGTCAAGCCTTGACTAGACGGACCTTTGTTGGCAAAGTAATGTCTCTGCTTTCCAATATGCTATCAGGTTGGTCATAACTTTTCTTCTAAGGAGTAAGTGTCTTTCAATTTCATGGCTGCAGTCACCATCTGCAGTGATTTTGGAGCCCCCCAAAATAAAGTCTGATACTATTTCCACTGTTTTCCCATCTATTTCCCATGAAGTGATGGGACCAGATGCCATGATCTTCGTTTTCTGAATGTTGAGCTTTAAGTCAACTTTTTCACTCTCCTCTTTCACTTTCATCAAGAGGTTTTTTAATTCCTCTTCACTTTCTGCCATAAGGGTGGTGTCATCTGCATATCTGAGGTTATTGATATTTCTCCTGGCAATCTTGATTCCAGCTTGTGCTTCTTCCAGCCCAGCCCTTCTCATGATGTACTCTGCATGGAAGTTAAATAAGCAAGGTGACAATATACAGCCGTGACGTACTCCTTTTCCTATTTGGAACCAGTCTGTTGTTCCATGTCCAGTTCTAACTGTTGCTTCCTGACCTGCATATAGGTTTCTCAAGAGGCAGGTCAAGTGGTCTGGTATTCCCATCTCTTTCAGAATTTTCCACAGTTTATTGTGATCCACACAGTCAAAGGCTTTGGCATAGTCAATAAAGCAGAAATAGATGTTTTTCTGTAACTCTCTTGCTTTTTCCATGATCCAGAGGATGTTGGCAATTTGATCTCTGGCTCCTCTGCCTTTTCTAAAACCAGCTTGAACATCTGGAAGTTCACGGTTCACATATTGCTGAAGCCTGGCTTGGAGAATTTTGAGCATTACTTTGCTAGCGTATGAGATGAGTGCAATCGTGCAGTAGTTTGAGCATTCTTTGGCATTGTCTTTCTTTGGGATTGGAATGAAAACTGACCTTTTCCAGTCCTGTGGCCACTGCTGAGTTTTCCAAATTTGCTGGTATATTGAGTGCAGCACTTTCACAGCATCATCTTTCAGGATTTGAAATAGCTCAACTGGAATGCCATCATCTCCACTAGCTTTGTTCGTAGTGATGCTTTCTTCACATTACAGGATGTCTGGCTCGAGGTGAGTGATCATACCATCGTGATTATCTGGGTCGTGAAGATCTTTTCTGTACAGTTTTTCCGTGTATTCTTGGCACCTCTTCTTAATATCTTCTGCTTCTGTTAGTTCCATACCATTTCTGTCCTTTATCGAGCCCATTTTTGCATGAAATGTTCCCTTGGTATCTCTAATTTTCTTGAAGAGATCTCTAGTCTTTCCCATTCTGTTGTTTTCCTCTATTTCTTTGTATTGATTGCTGAGGAAGGCTTTCTTATCTCTTCTTGCTATTCTTTGGAACACTGCATTCAGATGCTTATATCTTTCCTTTTCTCCTTTGCTTTTCACTTCTCTTCTTTTCACAGCTATTTGTAAGGCCTCCCTGAACAGCCATTTTGCTTTTTTGCATTTCTTTTCCATGGGGATGGTCTTGATCCCTGTCTCCTGTACAATGTCACGAACCTCCGGCCATAGTTCATCAGCCACTCTATCTATCAGATCTAGTCCCTTAAATCTATTTCTCATTTCCACTGTATAATCATAAGGGATTTGATTTAGGTCATACCTGAATGGTCTAGCGGTTTTCCCTACTTTCTTCAATTTAAGTCTGAATTTGGCAATAAGGAGTTCATGATCTGAGCCACAGTCAGCTCCTGGTCTTGTTTTTGTTGACTGTATAGAGCTTCTCCATCTTTGGCTGCGAAGAATAGAATCAATCTGATTTTGGTGTTGACCATCTGGTGATGTCCATGTGTATAGTTTTCTCTTGTGTTGTTGGAAGAGGGTGTTTGCTATGACCAGTGCATTTTCTTGGCAAAACTCTATTACCTTTGTCCTGCTTCATTCCATATTCCAAGGCCAAATTTGCCTGTTACTCCAGGTGTTTCTTGATTTCCTACTTTTGCATTCCAGTCCCCTATAATGAAAAGGACATCTCTTTTGGGTGTTAGTTCTAAACGGTCTTGTAGGTCTTCATAAAACTGTTCAACTTCAGCTTCTTCAGCGTTACTGGTTGGGGCATAGACTTGGATTATTTTGATATTGAATGGTTTGCCTTGGAAATGAACAGATATCGTTCTGTCGTTTTTGAGATTGCATCCAAGTACTGCATTTCGGCCTCTTTTGTTGACCATGATGGCTACTCCATTTCTTCTAAGGGATTCCTGACCGCAGTAGTAGATATAATGGTCATCTGAGTTAAATTCACCCATTCTAGTCCATTTTAGTTCGCTGATTCCTGCTATATCAATGTTCACTCTTGCCATCTCCTGTTTGACCACTTCCAATTTGCCTTGATTCATGGACCTAACATTCCAGGTTCCTATGCAATATTGCTCTTTACAGCATCCAGCCTTGCTTCTATCACCAGTCACATCCACAGCTGGGTATTGTTTTTGCTTTGGCTCCATCCCTTCATTCTTTCTGGAGTTATTTCTCCACTGATCTCCAGTAGCATATTGGGCACCTACCGACCTGGGGAGTTCCTCTTTCAGTATCCTATCATTTGCATTTTCATACTGTTCATGGGGTTCTCAAGGCAAGAATACTGAAGTGGCTTGCCATTCCCTTCTCCAGTGGACCACATTCTGTCAAACCTCTCCACCATGACCTGCCCGTCTTGGGTGGCCCCACAGAGCATGGCTTAGTTTCATTGAGTTAGACCAGGCTGTGGTCCTAGTGTGATTAGATTGACTAGTTTTCTGTGATTATGGTTTCAGTGTGTGTGCCCCCTGATGCCCTCTTGCAACACCTGCTGTCTTACTTGGGTTTCTCTTACCTTGGAAGTGGGGTATCTCTTCACGGCTGCTCCAGCAAAGCGCAGCCACTGCTCCTCACCTTGGATGAGGGGTATCTCCTCACTGGCCGCCCCTTCTGACCTTGAACGTGGAGTAGCTCTTCTAGGCCCTCCTGCGCCCGCACAGCCACCGCTGTTATATTCTCATATAAGAGGATAAATTTATCTGTTGCTCTTACTTGAAAAAAAAGTATGGCACTACTGGAATATTGCCAGTGCTGGAAAATGAAAGACTCATGTGTATCATGAGATCAACTGAGAAAACAGCTGTCTGGAAGCTTAGGACTTTCCCCAATAGCCTGGTGACTGCCGTCACTCACAGGAATCTCAAAGCCTGGGGGCTCGCTTCTCAGTCTGGCTGGTAAAGCAAGCTGAGTGGCTGGCAGCCAGAGCAGACCCCTCTGGGTCCTCTTTAAGGAACAAATTTCATCATGTGTTGATTAAATAATTAGTTCAGCGGCCATTTCCTGATACCTGTTTGTGCCAGGCCCTGGGACTCAGAGGTGGTTCAGACATGATTTCTATTTTCTGCCCAGGAAAAAGACTTTCCCAGTAGCCTGCTAGCCTGCTCTGCCTTACGGACACTTCAGGGGCCCCAGGGAGACTGAGCTTTATTAATTTTTCTCCTCACTTTCCCCACTGCCTGATTTACTCCTAGGATCACCCTTCAAAAGCACTACAGCCACGCAATTAAAAGAGGCTTGCTCCTTGGAAGGAAAGCTATGACAGACTTAGACAGCATATTAAAATGCAGAGGCTCACAGGAGTAGCTGAGATAGGAGACAGAATTCCATACTGTGATGGAGGGAAGTGTGGAAAGCCCCGGGGAGCTTTTTGAGTCACCGGGGAGACACTTCTGCAAGGGTGATAAGTGAGACGGGTCTTGATGAATGAGTAGAAGTTTTCTGTGTAGGAAATATGCTGGCATCAGAGCAAGAGGCTGTTCCTTCAACTCCGTTTATGGAGCATGTGCTCCATATGTTAGGCCCCCTGTTAGTTATTGTATGCGTGAAAACAACAAAGAGAGGAAACTTGGTGTTAAGACGACTTGACATGTACAGAGTCACATAGCACATCAGGGGGAGAGATAAGACTGAACTCTCTAAGTCTCAACCTTTTCCACCCTTACTGGGCATGACTCCAGAGGATAGTGCCAGGCAGTGGTGGGGACATGGCTGCTCGCTCTGAGTGTTCTCATGTGTGCGTACTCCAGCTCATCCCTCTCACCCCCATTCCTCAGCACAAGTGGAGGTTGGATATGCCTTTGACTTCTGTTTTCTGTGCTTCTCTCCACGTCTCGAGATGGAGACTGTGAAAGTATACACCCACAGTAAGGCCTAGGCCTGGGGCTGCTGGGGGAGGCTCTTGCTGGGACAGCTGGAGAAACCAAGCCCAGGGAAACATCAGCATATCAGATATGGTGAAGGCTGGGTCTGAAGCAAAAAGCAACAATGTGTCACCTGAAAAGCACAGGTGGGGAGTCGGGGAGGAGGCCAGAAGCAGGGGATGGAGGTCAACATATACTGTGTTTCTATGACCTAGACCCGGAAGTCAACACATCTTCACTTTGTGCCCTATTGGTCAAGGCAGTTACAAACACCTGTTAGATCCAAGGGCAGAGCACATGGACTCTGCTTCTTAACGACAGGAGACAGCATTGCAGTCATCTTTGGAAAATAAAATTTGCCACACCACTTTGCAACTTATGTTTTCACTTTCTTTTTTCTTTTTTCCACTTTCTTTCTGGTATCTTTTGAGGAGCATAAGTTCTAAATTCCATAGCAATAAAATTGATTGCACTTTTCCATTTATGTTTGCATTTTTAACATCTTATTTAAAAAGTCCTTCTCTCAAGTTCATAAAGCAATGTTCCTATATGTTTTCCAAAAAATTAACGGAAAAGTTGGCACTCAAATTTAGGTTCTTAATCCATCTGGAATTCATCTCGGTGTATGGTGTGAGGTGCAGCTCACACTTCCTTTTTTGCAGAAAGTTAACCAGCAGTATCGACACCACTCTGTGAATAGTCCTTTCTTTGTCTGCAATGCAGCTGTCATAGCTCAAGTTTCTGTGTTTCCAAGGACCTATTTCTGGGGTCTCTATTCTTTTTCATTGCTCTAGTTGTTTACCACCTGTGTCAATACCCACACTTTCTTAATTTCTATGGTTTAATGATGTCTTAATAGCCAGTAGAGCAGGCTCCTCATCTGATTTTATTTTGCTGGGGTGGGAGGTGGTGGAGTATTTTGGCTTACCTATTAAAAAAAAACACAATGAAATCAACTTGCAAAATTCTCCGAAAGGTCTGCTGGAATTTTGATAGGAATGATATGGAATCTATGAATTAATTTGGAGATAATTGACACTGATAATTAATGATGATTTTTTATCCATGATTCTTCACTATCCCTTATGTTTAAAAAGTCTTTTAAAATGTTTTTCAACAAAAGTTTTCAATAAAATATTTCTTCACAAAAGAGCTTGACATCTTCTGTTAAATTTATTTCAAAGTACACATAAAATTTTGTTTTGTTGTTTATAAATGCATCTTTTAGAAAAATTACATTTTTGAGTTTTATGTTGCCAGTATATAAAACTGCAGTTACTTGTAATGTATTTATCTTATATTCTCTCATTTGTTAAACTATATTAATTATGTTTCAGGATTGTTTGTAGATTCCATGTAGAAAGTAACAATAAACAATAAGTAAACAATGAGAATTTTATTTTTTCCCTCCTCTCTTTATTTTTTTGGCTGCACTACACAGCTTGTGGGATCTTAGTTGCCCAACCAGGGATGGAACCAGAGCCCTCAGCAGTGAGAATGCAGAGTCCTAAGTACTGAACCACCAGGGAATTCCCTACTTTCTTCCTCTCATAACTTTACACTTCTCATCTCTTCTCTTTCTGTATTGCCTTGCCTTGGAGCTCCAGAACTGGATTCAATAGAAATTGTGACAGCAGGAATCCTTGTTCTGTTCCTAATTTTAAAGAGGATGTCTTAAAAAACAATTCACTGCTGACTATAGTATTTGCTTGTGTGGGTTGTATGGTGTGAAGTCGCTCAGTCGTGTCCAACTCTTTGCGACCCCATGGACTTTAGCCTACCAAGCTCCTCTGTCCATGGGATTTTCCAGGCAATAGTACTGGAGTGGATTGCCGTTTCCTTCTCCAGGGGATCTTCTCGACCCAGGGATCGAACCTGGGTCTCCCGCATTGTAGACAGACGCTTTACCATCTGAGTTGTATAGGTGTTCTTTATTAGCTTTAGGAGGTTTTTTGTCTGAGTCAGCTTTAAGTTTTTTTTAAAAAACTATGAACAAACATTGACTTTTACTTAATCCTTTTTCTTTAAGTCTACCTAATGAAAATATGACTTTTCTCCTTTAATCTGCTATTTATTGCTCACTATTAGTTAAGATTTAACTGTAAATGACAGAAACCCCCAAATAATAGCATCGTAAACATAAGAGGCGTTCATGTCTTTCTCATATACCAATCTGGAGTAGCCAATCCAGGGGTAGTTTGGCCACCTGCTCTGGGAAAGTCCTCAATGGCCTAGGCTGCATCATCTCTCAAAGGGGTCTCCTGCCTCTTAGGGAGTGGAGGACCCACCAGGGAGGGGCATGGGGTCGGACAGTTGGCTTTCAAGAAAGGCCCTGGAGTCTGTTGCCTTAGATTTAGCTTGTATTTTTTATTTGGGATTTTTACATACGTGTTTGTATATTCTATAAGCTTACAATTTTCCTTTATCACATCAACTTTGATTTTGGTATGGAAGTATTGAATTTATTCGGGGTTATTTATTCCTTGAAAATTTGGCATTGTTCATATGAAAAACCCTTTATTTGGGAGTTTCATTGTAGGAAGATTTTTTAAAAACTTGTAAACAACCTCACACTTACAGGAAAGTTGATAGTACCCATAATTTATTTTCTCTTGAAATAATATTTCATGTTTCTTATAAATAAGGCCATTTTTCTACATAACCACTATAAGACCATCAAAATCAGGAAATGAACATGTATGCATTACTGTACTCCTTAGACCTGATTCATCTTTCTCTAATTGTCCCAGTAATGTCCTTTATTTTATTTTTTACATTTAACTTTTATTTATTTACGTGTTTTTGGCTGTGTAGGATCTTGGTTGCTGCACTCGGGCTTTCTCTAGCTTCAGGATCAGGGGCGACTCTCTGGTTGCCGTCGCTGGCTTCTTGTTGCGGTGGCTTCTCTCATTGTGGTGTACAGGCTCTAGGGCACGAGGGTCTAGTTGCAGCGTGTGGGCTTAGTTGCCCCCTGCCCCCCTCCCTCTCCAGCATGTGGAATCCTCCGGACCAGGGGCTGAATCTGTGTCCCCTGCATCGGCAGGCAGATTCTTAACCACTGGACTACAAGGTAAGTCCTAATTGTACCAATCATGTCCTTTAGAGCCAAAGGATCCAGTTCCAACTCCTGTGTTGTGCCATGCCTCTTTGTCTCCTTCAGGCTTAAATGGACCCCCAGCCCTTCCTTGACTTTCATGATCTTGATATTCTGAGAATTACAGGCCAGTTATTCCATAGGATGGATGCCATTCAACTTGGGTTCATCTGATCCTCCCTCATGATTAGAATTTTGAGCAGGAACATCACAGAAGTGACGCTGTGTTCTTCGCAGTGCCTTCCATCAGGTGGATTTCATTTGCTCCATTACTGGTGATGTTCACTTTGATCACTCTGATGGTGCTTGCCAAGTTTCTCTACAAGAAAATTACTGCAGAAAATGATCCCTTCTCCATTTGTGATGAAAAAGTATTTTGTGGGGAAGTATTGCGAGACTCGACATCAAATTCTCTCTCCCTTCCCTCCTTTCCCTCCCTCCCTGACCGGACTTCTGGTTTCTTATTTTATTCAACGAATTATAGTCTGTTATTCTTATGACTTATTTTGACACACAGAATATTCCAGATTTGACCAGTGACTTCTGTGTCCTTTTGATATATCCCCATCATTCTTTGAGCACATCCCTACTTTCCAAAATAACAAGCTGTTCTGGGCTCATCTTGCTCCTTCCTTGTCCCAGGCTTGGAATCAGCCTTTTCTACAGGGAGCCCCGGTTCCTTTTAGAAGCTAAGTGTTAAGGCTGTTCTCATTGCTATTGAAATGTTACTGCTCCCATCTCCTCTCAGTGGAGAGAGCTAGAGAGCATTATCTATCCGGAAAACCATGTGTTCATCTCACGACCTCAAATTCCGCTACAATATCACACAGAAAATTCTATTTCTCTCTTTCCATAGTTGTAACTCCCTCATCCCACAGTGAGAAAACTGGCTTTCATTGTGCTGAAGTTGATCATATATAACCAGTCTCTCATCACAGGCGCTGCCCTGCTGCTTCATGTGGGTAACTTCCTAACCCTTTCTGTCCTATGATACCCTATGCTAGGCCAGCCTCCATGTGGGCTCCAGGCCTGACAAAGCGGAGGTAAAGTCAACACTTGTTTGGCTGACCCACTCAATGGTCAGCCCTTAACACTGACCAATAAATTCAAATCTTATTCTATGAAAACCTCTTTTAACTTTGAATTGTCGCTGAAAAGGAAATCATTTGCTTTTGTAACTGGGAAGATAATTTTAAAAATAATGTCAAGTAAGGGAAAGACTGAGGGAAGAAGGAGAAGAGGGCATGCCAGAGGGTGGGATGGCGGGATGGCATCATCAATGCAATGGGCATGAACTCGGGCAAACTTCGGGGGATGGGGAAGGACAGGGAGGCCTGGCGTGCTGCAGTCCATGGGTTGCAAAGAGTCTGACACGACTGGGTGACTGAACAACAGCGACAAGGAAAACACATGGTTAACTTCTCAGAGAATTCTTGTACCCTCAGAATTCATTGCTGGACCACGGATCTGAGACCATTTTTGTGAAATGTGTGTTATGCTTCTGCACCTTTGTAAGCAGCATTCACTAGTGTGGTTACACAATCATGAAAACTATGGTTCACTGTTAAGCACCCTCAGTGTTACTGTTCTTACGCTCCTGCTCTGCCTGGTCCCTGGCTGAGAAAAGGTGACCTCTGGCGTCTATTGTTCACGATCATCCCACGTCCTTCTTGGTTGTCAGCTGACGTTCCGTAGGCCTGCCCATGTGCCCACCCGCAGGGCGCTTCCTTCAGATTTCTTGGTTTAATCTGAAGAGGTCTGAAGAGCCAAGTCACTGGGCTAGATGAGGATGTGTGGACGCGGATTCACCATGTTAGTGTTTGTTCAGCCCGCACCACCCCCACCACGTGTCTCTGCCTTCAGCTGCGACCTGGATCAGGTAGGAAGGCCCTGGGTCTGTGGGCCCATGCCAGCCCCCCAGCTGAAGGAGAGGCCAGGTATTCACTGCTTTGGTGCCCAGGTCCACCCAGGCACCAGACCCTCTCCCCTTCTCTTTTTGATCCTCTCTCTTTGGGGCTTTCTGCAGGGCTCTCCACTTTTCTTTAGGTTTCTTTCCCCTTTCACTATCTCTGTCACCTATATATTTGAAACCTGATTCTGCCACTGATGTGCTGGGCCTCAGTTTTCTCATCTGGAAATAGGGTGAGGGTTGAATGCGGTAGGTCTGAAGGTCCCTCCCAGCTCTCCCCCTCCTTACCCCGTCTCTGGCACACATTGTTCCATTTGCCACCGCTCTTTGCTCCTTGTTTATTCGTCACAACTATTTCCCTATTTGCCTCTGATTCTCTTAGTTTAAGTGTTTCCTCTTTCTATGACTTTATTTCCATCTCTGAACATCTACTTCCTACCTTAATTTTTCTTTCTTGAATTTCTTTTTCTTTCTCCCTCTCTCCCTTTCTCTGTTTCTATTGCTTCCAACGCTGTGGTCTCCATTCCCTCTCGCCCTTCTCCCTGGCTTTCTACCTCTTCCCTGTCCATGACAACTTTGTTCTGAACTGTTTCTCCTTCTTACCCCATCGCTGCTTGATCACCGCTCCATAACTCCCTGACCAGCGTTGTTTTCTCAGCCTATCCCTAGACCAGTGTTTCTGGGTCCACCTCCCCTCCTGTCTCTGCCCAGAATCCCTTTTCCCATTCATGCCCTGGCCTGGGGCTGGGACCTCAAGCTGATGCCACGAGGTCCCTACTGGAGCCAGGCTCCTCCCTGTAATGGAAGCAGCAGCTGTGAGGCTGGCTCCAGCAGGCACATTGGGTCCAGTTGGCTGCCTCTGTTTGAAGGGAGGCTCCCAAAATCAGGCACAGCGCTCAGATGGGGTGTCAGGTCCTGCCACAGCCCAAACCTGGAGAGGAGGCATTGGCTGCACAAGCAATCCCATCTCATGTTTATGCAAGTGCATGCACACGCATGCATACTCACACACACACCTGGGGCATAAGCACAGGCAGTCATCTCTCACTGAGTGGGCATTCAGGTTTGCCGAAAGAGTGTCCCTCTCCTTGGAGTCTACTCTTGATAGGGATAGAGGTGGATAATCAATAGCTCAGAAACCCCATTTAGGGGACTGTAAATGGAGAGGGAACTTTAGTGGGCATTGGGAGACCACAGTAAGTTAAAGATCACTTGAGAAAGCAGGTTTGCTTAACCACAAAACCAAGCAGGCTTGCTTAGCAACAAAACCACGCAGCAGAAGTAGGAGCTATGCCTCAAAACAATAAAATAATGGTGGTGTGAGGCCCACATCCTGCCCAGTGAGCTCAGCAAGTTAATGACCCCAAGACGTGCTCTCTGCACACATAAGAAACAGTAATTTACGGAAAGGTGAAATTTTAAAGACTTTCATTTTACTGAGACCTAAAGTAACTTTTCCATAGTGCTGATAGTCCTGACAAGGAACTGATGATGGAAATGTGATGTCTACTAAAAAATGAGGAAGAAGGCGGTCTTTCCCCCCTCCCCACTTTTCCTTTGATTATAAAACTGTAGCCCATAAGTTCTCAGGATGTGGTACCCACTTGTCTGCCCATTTATAAGCCTCACAAGCATCTTATTCTAATCAATCACTTCTTATCTATCACTTTGCCTCTTGTTGAATTCTTATCAGAAAGGACAAGAGCTCCTCGGAGCCCCCAAAACACCTCCTAGCAGTTTCACTCTGGCCTTATGTGCAAGTTTTCAACCCTTGGAATGTTCCGCATAGAGACACAGATCAAGGATCTGTAGGGAGGGAGAGTTCTGATCCATCCAGGGGTTAGGATCTGGCTTCCATCCTATCAGACCCACAGGTTCTGCACCTTACAGTCTGGCCCCATGCTTTCCAGAAATCCCTACCTAACAGACATTTGCTGAACACCTCCCACCTCCCAACCCTTGCTAGGCACACCGGTCACCCCACACAAGCCTCACAGCAACCTTGAGGGGCAGGCACAATTGTCCTTCATTCCATAGATGGGGAGACTGGTTGCCAAGATCGCAGGTCAGTTCAGAGGCAGAGTTTTAAGCCCAGCATGAATCTGACCTGTCTACAGTGTCTTCCACCCACTGTAAGAACCCGATGATGAAAATTTGACAGTGGGAGGAGGAGCTGAAAGATCCTGCCGGAGCAGACCACTAGCAGCTGGTTCCAGCTCTGGAAAAGGCACAAGAGTTTCAGATCTTCTGTCCCAGGAGGTGTCATATTATAGCCAGATTTCTGACCAAAGGCTTGATGTCTGCATTTTGGTGGGGAGGGCGCATGGCAGAAAGAGTTGAGGGTTAGGCCATATTGATAGCACAATTTTAAAGGAAACAAGATGTCCCCACAGGGTGGCCTCAGATATCAGAGTCGGAAGTGGCAGGCTGCCTGTTTGGAGGTGCTGGCTGGTGGTCTGATAGCACAGGGAGGGGCTGTCTCCTCCCCCGACTCACTGCCAGGACTCTTGGCATGGAGGCAGCCTCCACGGCCTGGTGTCAGCCCTGTGCATTCAGCCCCACTCTCAGAATGTGACTAGCTCTGCAGTCATGGCACTCGGCTGGCCCTGTCTGGGGTCTTGGGGCCATGCCGAAGACTTTGACAGCACTTCAGACAGCAAACTCTCAGGGTGCTTGCTGCCAGGGCATCTAACAAGCGTGGCTCAGTTTTTCATCAGGCTGCTGCTCACGTTTTCTGGCTTCTCCCATCTACTCTCTACTATTTGCTGCTGGTTCTTCACCAGTTGACGCTTCTCTGCCAACCCGCCCTCTGTTGCCTCTGTGCTGCTCAAGCATTTTGCTGGAGATTGGGGTCAACCTGCACACGTGCGACGAAGGGAGGGGGTGAGATTCACCAGACCATAGGATCCATACCAGAGAGGGTTGTTTCCATCTCCTTTTGTGCCTCCACTTGTTACCAAACACAAGTTTGTGAGCCTGAAGCACAGTGAGGCCAAACAACCCAAAACATCAGAGTGTGGAGGAGGGAAAAGTATATTGCAAGGCCATGCAAGGAGAACGGCTGGGTCACACCCCCAAGACCCTGAACTCCTTGAAAGGTTTCAGCAAAGCGCTTTTAAAGGCAAGGTAAGGGAGGGGCTTGGTTGGTTGTTGCAAACGTCTTGGTGCCAGAATTCTTTGTCTGCAGCTGTCCGCGTAGGTCAGGTCATGATGTTCCTGTAAACCACAAGACAAATGTCATTCTCTGCACTTCAGCTTTCTGTTTCTACATGAATGGGAGAGCGTTCTACCTTTAAGGGTCAGAGCCTTGACAGTGGGCTGTCCTGCTTATTTCAGGCTATACTCATTTGAAGCAAGAGCAATGGAATACAAGGCTCAAGTCAAAGAAACAGATCTAATATGGAGTCAGATTTGTTCTTCCCTACGACACATCCTTCACATGCATGCACGCTCAGTTGCTTCAGTCGTCTCTGACTCTGTGGGACCCCATGGACTGTGGCCCACCAGGCTCCTCTGCCCATGGGATTCTCCAGGCAAGAGTAATGGAGTGGGTTGCCGTACCCATCTCCACACACACCCTCCACTAGGTTGCAAACCTCTGCCTCTCCCACTAGGTTACAGCAAGGGCCCTGACTTAGTAGCCTAGTTCCCCCTGGTACCAAGGACAGAGCTGACACAGAGTAGGGGCTCAGGAAAAGTTGAACTCACAGATAGATGAAGGGTTGAATCCGAACAAGATGGATTCATGAATGGGAGGAGCTTTATCAAGGACAAATGCAAAGATCCTGCACGAGCCAGGAAGAGGAGTGGGGCCCTGAGCTGCTGGTGGAAGAGGCAGACCCTCGGGTGGCAGGGCCTGTCACTCATCCTGGGAGCAGCTATGGAGGCTGCAGAAGTGGGTTCAGACCAGGGTGGGTATTGACAGCTTACAGCGAATGATGTTGGGTGGGATCTTCAAAGAAGATTTAGCTTCGGGACTAGGGAACAGTCTTGATCACTCAAGAGCTTTTGTGTAGCAGAGTTTTATTAAAGTAAAATAGGACAGAGAAAGTTTCTGACGTAGACATCAGAAGGGGGACGGAGAGTGCCCCCGTTGCTAAGTCTTAGCAAGGACTTTATATACTTTTTTCAATTGGTTATTACAGTAAATCAAAAGAATGTCTCAAGGTTGTAAAGGTCTCTTCAGACCCACTCCCACAATTTACATTTTAAGATAATGGGATTAGAACTAACAATAGATAGATCTTACCAGACTCATTCCCACAATTTACATTTTAAGATGATAGGATTAGTCAGAAGGGTCTTAAGAAGAAACATGTCCTCAAGCAAGATACATTGCTATATTGGCTAAGACAAAGCAATGTAGAAACAAACATTTTCTCTTCCTTAAGAATTCCAGACCCTTCTTTCCTTCTTGGGACTCCGGACTTCTTATCAACCTACCTAGGAGCTGACTTTCTCAGTATGGCCCCACTCAAGTCTACACTGGCCTGCGGCACCTTGGCAGGTTCTAGATACTGCCTTATGGGAACAGTTCAGTTCAGTTCAGTCGCTCAGTCGTTTCTGACTCTTTGCGACCCCATGAATCGCAGCACGCCAGGCCTCCCTGTTCATCACCATCTCCTGGAGTTCACTCAGACTCACGTCCATCGAGTCCGTGATGCCATCCAGCCATCTTATCCTCGGTTGTCCCCTTCTCCTCCTGCCCCGAATCTCTCCCAGCATCAGAGTCTTTTCCAATGAGTCAACTCTTCTCATGAAGTGGCCAAAGTACTGGAGTTTCAGCTTTAGCATCGTTCCTTCCAAAGAAATACCAGGGCTGATCTCCTTCAGAATGGACTGGTTGGATCTCCTTACTGTCCAAGGGACTCTCCAACACCACAGTTCAAAAGCATCAATTCTTCGGTGCTCAGCTTTCTTCACAGTCCAACTCTCACATCCATACATGACCACTGGAAAAAGCATAGCCTTGACTAGACGGACCTTAGTCGGCAAAGTAATGTCTCTGCTTTTGAATATAATATCTAGGTTGGTCATAACTTTTCTTCCAAGCAGTAAGCGTCTTTTAATTTCATGGCTGCAGTCACCATCTGCAGTGATTTTGGAGCCCCAAAAATAAAGTCTGACACTGTTTCTACTGTTTCCCATGAAGTGATGGGACCAGATGCCATGATCTTTGTTTTCTGAATGTTGAGCTTTAAGCCAACTTTTTCACTCTCCTCTTTCACTTTCATCAAGAGGCTTTTTATCTCCTCTTCACTTTCTGCCATAAGGGTGGTGTCATCTGCATATCTGAGGCTACTGAGGTTTCTCCTGGCAATCTTGATTCCAGCTTGTGCTTCTTCCAGCCCAGCGTTTCTCATGAGGTACTCTGCATGGAAGTTAAATAAGCAAGGTGACAATATACAGCCTTGACGTACTCCTTTTCCTATTTGGAACCAGTCTGTTGTTTCATGTCCAGTTCTAACTGTTGCTTCCTGACCTGCATACAGATTTCTCAAGAGGCTGGTTAGGTGGTTTGGTATTCCCATCTCTTTCAGAATTTTCCACAGTTTATTGTGATCCACACAGTCAAAGGCTTTGGCATAGTCAATAAAGCAGAAATAGATGTTTTTTTGGAACTCTCTTGCTTTTTCCATGATCCAGAGGATGTTGGCAATTTGATCTCTGGCTCCTCTGCCTTTTCTAAAATCAGCTTGAACATCAGGGAGTTCACGGTTCACATGTTGCTGAAGCCTGGCTTGGAGACTTTTGAGCATTACTTTACTAGCATGTGAGATGAGTGCAATTGTGCAGTAGTTTGAGCATTCTTTGGCATTGCCTTTCTTTGGGATTGGGATGAAAACTGACCTTTTCCAGTCCTGTGGCCACTGCTGAGTTTTCCAAATTTGCTGGCATATTGAGTGCAGTACTTTCACAGCATCATCTTTCAGGGTTTGAAACAGCTCAACTGGAATGCCATCATCTCCACTAGCTTTGTTCATAGTGATGCTTTCTAAGGCCCACTTAACTTCACTTTCCAAGATGTCTGGCTCTAGATTAGTGATCACATCATCATGATTATCTGGGTCATGAAGATCTTTTTTGTACAGTTTTTCCGTGTATTCTTGCCACCTCTTCTTAATATGTTCTGCTTCTGTTAGGTCCATACCATTTCTGTCCTTTATCGAGCCCATTTTTGCATGAAATGTTCCCTTGGTATCTCTAATTTTCTTGAAGAGATCTCTAGTCTTTCCCATTCTGTTGTTTTCCTCTATTTCTTTGCACTGATCGCTGAAGAAGGCTTTCTTATCTCTTCTTGCTATTCTTTGGAACTCTGCATTCAGATGCTTATATCTTTCCTTTTCTCCTTTGCTTTTCACCTCTCTTCTTTTCACATCTATTTGTAAGGCAAAATGATAGGATACCAAAAGAGGAACTCCCCAGGTCATTAGGTGCCCAATATGCTACTCGAGATCAGTGGAGAAATAACTCCAGAAAGAATGAAGGGATGGAGCCAAAGCAAAAACAATACACAGCTGTGGATGTGACTGGTGATAGAAGCAAGATCCGATGCTGTAAAGAGCAATATTGCATAGGAACCTGGAATGTTAGGTCCATGAATCAAGGCAAATTGGAAGTGGTCAAACAAGAGATGGCGAGGGTGAACGTCGACATTCTAAGAATCAGCGAACTAAAATGGACTAGAATGGGTGAATTTAACTCAGATGACCATTATATCTACTACTGTGGGCAGGAATCCCTCAGAAGAAATAGAGTAGCCATCATGGTCAACAAAAGAGGCCGAAATGCAGTACTTGGATGCAATCTCAAAAACGACAGAATGATCTCTGTTCGTCTCCAAGGCAAACCATTCAATATCACAGTTATCCAAGTCTATGCCCCAACCAGTAATGCTGAAGAAGCTGAAGTTGAATGGTTTTATGAACACCTACAAGACCTTTTAGAACTAACACCCAAAAAAGATGTCCTTTTCATTATAGGGGACTGGAATGCAAAGTAGGAAGTCAAGAAACACCTGGAGTAACAGGCAAATTTGGCCTTGGAATGCAGAATGAAGCAGGGCAAAGACTAATAGAGTTTTGCCAAGAAAATGCACTGGTCATAGCAAACACCCTCTTCCAACAACACAAGAGAAGACTCTACACATGGACATCACCAGATGGTCAACACCGAAATCAGATTGATTATATTCTTTGCAGCCAAAGATGGAGAAGCTCTATACAGTCAACAAAAACAAGACCAGGAGCTGACTGTGGCTCAGATCATGAACTCCTTATTGCCAAATTCAGACTTAAATTGAAGAAAGTAGGGAAAACCGCTAGACCATTCAGGTATGACCTAAATCAAATCCCTTATGATTATACAGGGGAAGTGAGTAATAGATTTAAGGGACTAGATCTGATAGATAGAGTGGCTGATGAACTATGGCCGGAGGTTCGTGACATTGTACAGGAGACAGGGATCAAGACCATCCCCATGGAAAAGAAATGCAAAAAAGCAAAATGGCTGTCCGGGTAGGCCTTACAAATAGCCTTATGGGAAGGAAAAGGGCAAATAAAGCATCCCCTCTTCTCCTTGGGGTCCTCACCCAGTCTCAAGGAAGCCCCACGCTTTACAAGTCACTTTCTAAACAGGAGCACTGCTTTAGACCTTCCTCCTCAGGATCAGGGTCAGGGGGCCAGTTCATGATCAAAGACCTCTCACTCTTTTGTGCTCCATGGAGGACTCTCCACTTGATCCAGCGAAACACGACATTGGTTTTCTGTTCATTTTTTGGAAGCTCTTGGCTTTCTGCAGGTTGCCGCCAGCTGACAAGCTCATTCCAGGGTAATTCAAGCCAGGCCTGGTCCCTGTGATAAATCCCTGGCAAGGATCACAAATGACAACAATACATAAAATAAATGCCTAGGGAAAAAGTCAGCCTTCTGAAACAGATGGCACATTTACACCCAGCAGCCTGAGGAGATGCAAGTCAAGTTCCACATTAAAATGTTAATTTCCTACATTCCAGAGGTGCACCAGGAGTTCCTGGGCAGGCGGGTAAGTGGTTATTTGGTATCCACCCCAGGTGGCAGTATGAGTTCACTTAACTCAGCCCTTGTCTCTAAGAATACTTCCTCAGCTTCAGAGCAGCTTCTGCCTTCAAGACTTTCACTCTCAACTAGAACTGTCTCCATCCTCCAGAACCACATTGATCCTAACAGAAATTTCCCTAGTCACATCAGGGTCCTTGGTGTTAGTTGCTCAGTTGTATCAGACTCTTTGTGACCCCGTGGACTGTAGCCGGCCAGGCTCCTCTGTCCGTGGGATTCTCAGGCCAAGAATACTGGAGTGGGTTGCCATGTCCTCCTCCAGGGGATCTTCCTGACCCAGGATTGAATCTGGGTCTCTTGCACTGCAGGCAAAGTCTTTACTCTCTTAGCCACCAGGGAAGCCCAAGGTCCTTAAAGATCATGTTTGTTTCCCATTTTGTACTTGCTGGGTGGCCTTGAGTAAGTGAAACAACCATTCTGGGCAGTGAACACATTCTTTGTAAGTGTTGAGGGCGTCCAGCATACTGAGCACTCTCTGCTATACCTCATTTAATCCTCATGACACAACTAAAAGGTACTCTTATTTCCTAGTTTCACAAAAGGCAACTGGGCTCTTGTGTGTGAAGTGTTCTCCCCAAGGCCCACTATTACTGGATGCAGGTGTGAGGGTTTGTCTCTAAGCCTGTGCGCTTAGCGCCTCACCCTGAACCCCATGGTCTCTGACCTGGTCTTCTGTTCTTTCACCTGCCAGAGCTGCCAAGATACACAGACCACGACCAGGGCTGGCTACAGTCCGCACCCGCCCTGACCCCACAAGAGGTTTTTATTGCCAGGAAGCTTTCAATTCAGTTCAGTTCAGTTGCTCAGTCATGTCTGACTCTTTGCGACCCCATGGACCCCATGGAGTGCAGCATGCCAGGCTTCCCTGTCCGTCACCAACTCCTGGAGCTTGCTCAAACTCATGTCCATGGAGTTGGTGATGTCATCCAACCATCTCATCCTCTGTCGTCCCCTTCTCTTGCCTTCAATCTTTCCCAGCATCAGGGTCTTTTCCAGTTAGTTCTTTGCATCACGTGGCCAAAGTATTGCCTAGGCCAATTATTGGAGCCTTGGTGCCCTCTGCTGGATAAAGACTGGAAGACCAGTCTGAGTCCACACTGTTAAATTAACATCTTTTCCAAAATGGCATTTATTTTTTTCATTCACCCATCCACCCATCTTCTACCCATCCACCCATGCACTCACCCCCAACCATCTCAGTTTCACCAATGTCTGGAAGCATCACCCTCAGAAGGTATATTAAGCTTTATGAACTTCAATTCCTTCTCTGTAAAGTTAACTCACCCAACTGATATTCAATGTGCATATGGTCTGTGACAGTCTTGGCTTTGGGGCTGCAACAATGAATCGGACTGAAGAGGCATCTGCCCCTTCAAGCTTTACACTGTGAAGTTATAAAGAGGCTTAAATGAGGTGAGAATATACCACAATGCCACCTAAGTGCCCTTTATGTCATTTCA
This sequence comes from Capricornis sumatraensis, assembly GCF_032405125.1. Taxonomy (NCBI): domain Eukaryota; kingdom Metazoa; phylum Chordata; class Mammalia; order Artiodactyla; family Bovidae; genus Capricornis; species Capricornis sumatraensis. The sequence continues at coordinate 56,814,436 of NC_091084.1, read as the reverse complement.
TGTCATTGCCTATGGGAGAAATGTGAAAGGATTTGGAGATGCTTTCTTGGGAAAAGTAAAGATGAGGAAATCCTTGACATTATATTAAAAAAAAAAAAGCTGCACATAATGGGGTTGAGGGCATAGGGTCTGGAGCTTCATCACTAGGTTCTAAATCCCAGCTCTGTCCCTTTGAGCTTTGTGACCTGAAGCAGCAAAATGGAGATAGTAATACAACACATACTTATTATATGTCTAATAAGTGCCAGGGAGGGTCTTAAGGACTCAGAAATGAACAAGACAGGGAAGGCCTGTCCTATTTCATAGGAACGTGATGATGCAATGAATCGTTATATGCCAGACACCTATAATGGTCCTGAGCATAACGTGCTTGCTATTAGGACTATCTCGAGTTGTTGCAAAGACTTTGTGGATGATATTTACCAGTATTTTGTGTTTGATGATGCCCCTTGACTGTCTCCAGGAGATAGTGAAGGACAAGGAAGCCTGGCATGCTGCAGTCCAAGGGGTCACAAAGAGTCAGACAGAACTTATCTACTGAACAACTTGACTGTCTGGGTTTGATGACCACCAGAGGGGGCAGGCTTGCCCTGTTGGCAGAAAGTGTAGAACACAGAAGTGGAAGTCAGAGGGGCATGGGTTTCTCAGTGCAACAGGACAGGAGATTTAGCAGCTGAGTGGCTCACAGCAGGGCAGCGGCCCAGAGAGCAGTGAGTGGCCAGTAATGAGTGGAGGTGTGCAGACGTGGTTGGAGGTACGTGGAGTTCCTGTCCTGTCTGAGAGGTGGCACGGAAGCAACTTAAGTTCCTTCTTCACTAAGAGCTTCTGTTTCTCTGGGGGGCAGAGAAACATCCAGCATCCCTGGAGAGAGCCTGGATTCCGGTTGGGTTTGGCCCATGAGAAACCCTAGCAGCAGTCAGAGAATAAGACATGTGGGCTGGGGTTTCTACTGCCCTGGATTCCTCCCTCTAGGGATGCCATAGTCTGGATGTGTCCTTTCACCTTTCAAGACAGCCAGCTGCCTTCTGGGCTCCAGAATACTCTTTTCTTCATCTCTTTGGGCCTGGGGAGACAATGGTTCTGCTATCATTGTTCTCAAGTTGCTGCAATAGTCTTTAGATACCCCTGCTCCCACCTTAGGACAGGCCTTTGTAAACAACCACCCCAAACCCCCAAGCAACCCCTCACCCCCACCCCGGGATTGCCGTAATTTGAGTCTGCCCTCGCTTTCCTGCTGGGACTCTGGTGCCAGGAGTGGCCTTTAGGAACCTGATCCTCCAAATAGGATTCTTCAATTGAGTTGGTCCTGTATTTGAGCAGGGCTTCCCTGGTGGCTCAGACGGTCAAGTGTCTGCCTGCAAGGTGCGAGACCTGGGTTCGATCCCTGGGTTGGGAAGATATCCTGGAGAAGGAAATGGCAACCCACTCCAGTACTCTTGCCTGGAAAATTTCCATGGACTGAGGAGCCTGGTAGGCTACAGTCCATGGGGATCGCAGAGTCGGACACGACTGAGCGACTCCACTTTCCCTGTATTTGAACAACATAGGGATAATCTCCTGCCGGGGGAAACAGGATGCAAGTAATCCATGGCACTAGCAGCAGCCCAGTCGGCACAGTAACTCGGTTCATCAGCGGGTAGTAGCAGGGGAGGCAGTGCAGGTTGGAAGGCCATTCTCTGGCGCATCAGATGGCTGTGGTGCTTTGCTCGGTGGCAACAGTCCTGGTTATAAAGACAGTGGAGGCACTTGGCTTCTTCCTATAGCCTGTGAGAGAGAGAGAGAGAAGGAGAATGTATATGCAATCAATTAAAATTATGATCATAAAATTGAAAACGTGTGTGAACAACAGAAGATGTTCACAAGAACCTGAAGGAGTCCCTCCTGTCCTGTGAGTACTAAGGTCTAACTGAGAACCAAACTTGGGGTCTGATGGCAAAAGTTGCAAGGTTGCTGAATCTCTGCCCCAAATCTCTTATATTGAAGGAGGGACACTAATAGGGAAGGACTGGGACTCCAAGACAGAAGGTGGAGACGAGGAGACATGGGTGGGGCTGGGAATTTTGATCTGCTGACTCCCCTAAACCTCCTTCATGAGCAGAGGCAGCCCCTCTCTACCTAAACTCCCTCTTCTCCATGAAAGCCTTTCAGCGGTCACCCTGGGAGCAGTTTCTTAATAAATCACTTCATGGGAAATAGATGGGGAAACAGTGTCAGACTTTACTTTTGGGGGCTCCAAAATCACTGCAGATGGTGATTGCAGCCATGAAATTAAAAGACGCTTACTTCTTGGAAGGAAAGTTATGACCAACCTAGACAGCATATTGAAAACCAGAGACATTACTTTGCCAACAAATGTCCGTCAAGTCAAGGCTATGGCTTTTCTAGTGGTCATGTATGGATGTGAGAGTTGGACTGTGAAGAAAGCTGAGCACCGAAGAATTGATGCTTTTGAACTGTGGTGTTGGAGAAGACTCTTGAGAGTCCCTTGGACTACAAGGAGATCCAACCAGTCCATTCTGAAGAAGATCAGCCCTGGGATTTCTTTGGAAGGAATGATGCTAAAGCTGAAACTCCAGTACTTTGGCGACCTCATGTGAAGAATTGACTCATTGGAAAAGACTCTGATGCTGGGAGAGATTGGGGACAGGAGAAGGGGACGACAGAGGATGAGATGGCTGGATGGCATCACTGAATCTGAAAGTGAAAAGAAAGTGAAAGTGAAGTCGCTCAGTCGTGTCTGACTCTTTGCGACCCCGTGGACTGTAGCCTATCAAGCTTCTCCGTCCATGGGATTTTCCAGGCAAGAGTGCTGGAATGGATTGCCATTTCCTTCTCCAGGGGATCTTCCTGACCCAGAAATCGAACCCGGGTCTCCCACATTGCAGGCAGACGCTTTACCGTCTGAGCCACCAGGGAAGCTATTTGGAGATTCTCAAGGATTTCTCTGATAGCTCACTTGGTAAAGAATCTCCACATAAGGTCCACATTAAAAGAGAAGATAGAAAAACCTCTATTATAATTCCCAAAGAATCCAGGTGTTATGATGAGCAGAAACCTGGACCCATAGGCAGCCTTACCACTTACGAGCTCTGTGCCCTTGGTCAAATTACTTAAACTCTCCAGGCTGTCCTTTCCTTATACATAAAGTAGGAATAGTAATGATAATACCTGTCTCAGTGCGTTGTACAAATAGTGCCCAGCACGGGGCTTGGCACGTGGTGGATGCTCAGTAAGACCAGTTTCTGTAGTGCTTGCCCATCCTTTTTCCCTCCTGGGAGTCCCGGCCAGGTGTGGAGCTGTCCGGAGTGCTGAAGACATCCTCCCTACCTCCTTGCCTCCCTCCCTGCCTCCCTCCCTCAGGTCCTCTCTCCTGCATTCCCTCCTTCCTTTCTGTGCTTGGCTCCCCAGAGCCCTAGGGTCTGAACAGATCGAATTTTCCAAGTGACTTCTTCAAGCCCCTGAGGGGGACAGGAAGGAATGAACCATATATGAGACCCTCTCCACTGGCAGAAGTCTTGGAAAGATGACAGGAAGGAAGCAAGAGTGGTGACTGTGTGACCGTGCAGGCCAAGGTCGGAATGGAGGGGATTCGGGGGGCTGAGGGGTGGGGGTGGGGTGGTGTCCTAGGACAGCCTGCATGGACAGCTTGACATCTGAAGGCCTCATTCAAGAGCCTTAGGGTCTGCAAAGAGACAGTGAGTCATGCCCAACAGCACAGCATGGCAGGTGGGTCTTTGGGGAAGTTTCCCTGAATAAAGGCAAGAAAGACCAGGTTGGAGGCAGGAGGGTGACCTTTGGATACTGGGGTCTAAGAAGCCCCGGCTCTGACAGGAATCACCCACCCCTCTTCCCTGGAATATGTTGGCCACTTGTCTGTTAATGGAGCTAAAGGTATCTTTATCTTTTTAGGTTACGGTAGTATGGAGTTTACTAGCTTCATATACTTGGCTCTATGAGCCACACTGTGGCTAATCCTTGGTGTCCACTTCCTTGAGACTAAAGCTACAAATGACATTCCCCTAGGAGGATGGCACATGAACCTATTGTTAGAGGTGGGTGCACTGGCAGCTCACACATCCCTGGGGGAAGCTTGGAGAGGGGATGCGGCCGCCTTCAGAGATGAAAGTCACCTGTTTCCTGGTGTCTACTGACAACTAAAACATTGGCGATGAAGGATCTTTGGAGACCTAAATATCTGACTAAGCCCTCCCTGTACAGATGGTACAGAAAAGGATGTGAATACTGTCTCATGAGTCAGGGGCGGAGCTGGGGCTAAAGTCAGCTTCTGCCTTGGCCAGAGGCTCGCCTCACTAAGGACCTAAGCCTTCAGTGACCCCTGCAGGCCACTGGCTGCAGGATTTCCATGACACTGAGCAGGGCCAGCAGGGCCGAACAGCCAGGGGAGCCTGCAGCTGCTCTGTGGGATGGAGAAGTCCACACCCCTTCTGTACCCGGTTCCCTGTCTGTGCACAGAGGAGTTGCTTCAGATGCTTAGATCTCTAGGATTCTTGAGCTCTGATGTTCTAAGTGTTCGATAAAAGAGATGATTTTTGTCTTTGACTGGGAGGTGGGAGCCTGGCTCCAGTCTCAACTCAGCCTTAAGTTTTGATGAGAACTTGGGCAAGTCGCTGCCCTGCCCAGAGTCAGTCCCCCACCCCCACCCAAAAGGAGGATAAGTGATCTCTCCTCAGTGCCTGTAGAAGTATCAGGCAAAACAGTGGATCGCAGGTGCTTTGGGAGGTAGAGACTGAAGGCAGAGGTGCCTGTCATCAGTACTGGAAGCATATGTCTATGTTTCCACCCGGAAATGATTCACTGTTTGTGAGCCCAGGACAAGCTAGCTGCTCCGATGGGTTCATCCTTGGGGCAGGATGCTAGGAGAGAGACCACTTAGAGCATCACAGAGGAGGGAGTGTACAGAGGGTCCCTCAGAGACTGGTAGATGAGCAGCCCTCCCCGAGTCACCAGCCTCTGAGATGGGAGAAATGTAGCATCACAAGCCAGAAGGGCTCAGAGCTGGCCAGCCTGGCAAACTGTCTTCTTCTACAGATGGGGAGGCTGAGGTTTTGAATGGGGCAGGGGCAGGACTGAAACTCAGGCCTTCACTCACTTGTCCAACTCTCTCTACCCCATACATTTGCCTCCCCTCAGAGATCCAATGATGGTGATGATAGTGGTGGTGATAATGATAACTATTCCATTTAATAAATGCCTACTCACTTACCCACTCACTGCAATGACCATCCCCACTGTAGCCCCTCGAGCCACAAACACACAATGGGGATGCTACCCAGACCCAGGCGCTGCTTGTGCTGTGGGGCCCTCGGAGTCCTGCAGAGTTAAGTGCTATGGATGGGTTTGAGAGGTAAGAGGCAGGGGAGGTTCAGACAGAGAACTTGGCCCACTTTGGAGGATGAGTGAAGGAAGAAATAATAATAGGTTGAAAGAGGTAAGATTTATTGAACGTATAAGTACCAGGGACTGTGCTAAGTGCCTCACCTTGCGTCATTTAATCATCACAATAACTCCACAAGGTAGGTTTCATTATCTGAATTCTACAGAAGAGAAAAATGAAGCTCAGGAACTTCAGAGATTGGCCTAGGGCCACAAGGATGGGAAACAGTGACTGGGTCTGGCCGGCTCTGACTCCGGAGTCCACCCTCCAGTCTAGGACTAAGTGTGAGCCTTGCAGGCTGTGAGCCAGTTCTGGGAAGGAGGTTTAGGTCCCCAGATCTGGGGGTCTTTGGGCATCAAGGATCTGAATCCCTCATTTTTACCAATGAAGAGGCTGATGTTCTGGGGGCAGGAGGGCTGTCTGCCTCAAAGCCATGCAGGAAACACTGGCAGAGAATGCTGGAAAGCATGCCTTGACCTTACCCCTCTTTCCCAGGACTGTGGGACAGCTTTATCCTGAAGATCAGTCTCGGATGCTGCTGCATGGAAAGGCTCTCCAGCCCTGTGGGGGGCCACTCTCAGCCTTCCGAGCACAGTCCCTTCCCTGCCACTTCTCTCTGTGCTGCTTTGGGATGCTCTCCGGTGGGCTGGCTCCCTCCCTGATCGGGCCTGGGGGACAGAGACCTTCACTCTGGGGGTGCTGGGTCCCTGGGACTGTGACCTCATCTTTGCCCAGGCCCTCCCCAGTGTGGCTGCCCAGCTGGCTGTGGACTGGCCAACCAGGACCGCTCACTGATGCTGGGCTCACGCCTGGCTTCCATGGTTCTTCCCATGGGCTGGGACAGCCCTAGTGCCCTGGCCACATTCCTGGCCCACAAGAACACCATGGCTGCTTTCGTGGGTCCTGTCAGTCCTGGTTACTGTCCAGCTGCAGCTCTGCTGGCCCTAGGCTGGGGCAAGACCCTCTTCTCCTGGGCGTGTGGGGATGCAGGGGGAGGAGGTGAGCTGGTGCCCACCTTGCCTTTGGCTGTCCACGTGCTGCTCTCTGTCATGAGACACTTTGGCTGGGCTCACGTGCCCATCGTGTCCTCCCATCAGGACATCTGGCTGGCTACTGCTCGGCAGGTGGCCATGACTCAGGACACACGGGCTGCCTGTGGGGCTGGTGACCTCTCTGGGACCCGGGGAGCAGGGGGCCACGGAGGTCCCGAAGCAGCTTTGCAGTGTGGATGGCCTGAAAAGTAAGTGTATGTGGGTGCCTTCCTCCTACCCTAGCCCAGACTTCACATGGCTGGTGATGGGGAGTTTTCTTGTGTCAGACAGTAGGCTGAGCCCTTGACAACAGGCCTACATTTCACCCCAGAGCAGCCCTGTGAGCTATTAACAGTTCTGCCGTGGTTTGCACTTTGCAGCTCAGGAAAGGTATGTAACAGACCCAAGTCACACAGCTGGCAAGCAGCACAGCTGGATTCTGAGCCCCAGTGTACGTGTCAATTGTGGAGTGGGGGCCAAGGGCTTTCTTGGTTCTTCCCTGGTAGAGTGAAGAAAAAGAGAGTGCAGTAGGACCTGAGCCCCAGGAAGGGTGTTAGAGCCATTCTTAGTTTCTTGAAGTTAGAGTCAGAACCTTCATGGATTTGTTGACTGATGGAAGACTTCCTGCATTCATCAAGTCCCTGCTCTGCTGGGAGCTGGGCTGCCTGGTGACCGGGATAGACAGTGCCTTCTCTAGGAGACAACAGAGTGATGGAGACACAGGTGTATAAGCAGGAGATTATGACAGAGGTCACGGTCACCCCAGGGAGTGGAGGCCTGGAGAACAACAGGAGTATGCGGCTGGGCCCTGGGGGAATCTGAGGAGGCTTCTTGGAGGAGGTGGCATTTGGCCTGTCTTTAAGGAAGTAGCTGGGCATGGAGAGTCACGGTGGGGTGGGGTATAGGGGAGTGGCAGCCTCTGGAAGACAGAAGATGCTTAGTGTTCATCTGAACTAGAGCTTTTTCAAACTGTGGGTCATGGCCTATTTGGTCAAGAAACCAATTTAGTGAATCAAGCCTAGCACTGCAGACTTCCCTGGTGGTCCAGTGATTAAGAATTGTGCTTCCAATGCAGGGGATGCGAGTTTGATCCCTAGTCCCACAGGCCATGTGGCATCACAAAAAAATTTAAAAATAATTTTAAAAAATATAATAAAAGTGAATCTAATAGAAATTAATTAAAATCTAAAAAAAAAGATAAAATTACACACACACACACAAAGAGGAAGCGACTGAAATAGAAAGAGAGGGACAAGAACGGAACTGACTAGGATAGGATAAATGTGGTGAAGGTGAGAATGGAGGGCAGACAGCTGGGGAAAGTGTCACTCTGCGAAACTTCCAGTTTCCTGGGCTACTCCTTTGCTATACCCAGCTTTCAGAGCACACCAAGCTAAAATGCGCTTCTTACTGTGGCACTGGCAACAGTTTGAGAGCCACAAAGACCAAGCGCTGTGTTCTGTCTGTTTGGAATGTGAGGCCAGTGCCAGTGAGGAGGGCCAGGGTGGGCAGCCTCTGAGCTCGTGAGGCCTGTAGTGAATTAGAGATGAGTGGAGGGGGAGGCCTGGCCTAGATGTGCCCACCGCCCCTCAAGACAGGCTTCTCTGAGCCCAGTTTGGCAGGAGGGGAAATGGGCTAATGAGACCTAGTTCACAGGCTCGAGTGCTCTGTATCCACTTCATTCCTACACGGTCACGGAGCATGATCCTTGCTAGGCTCTGGGGACACAGAGAGGAACTGGCCAGGCACCAGCAGGGCGAGCCGAGTCTGGCGGGAGACAGATGTGGATACGGGAACAGAGGAACCCAGAGCCTGGGGGGAATGATCTGCAGGGGTGTGGGCAGGGCTTCCCAGAGGAGGTGACACCAGGGGAGGGCCTGAAATGGAAGCTGATGGCAGAGGAACTGCTGACAGAGAGGCCAGCTAGGGCAGAGTAATGGAGGTAGCCTGGTAGCAGGGTTAAGAGGATGAGCAAGTTCTCTTCTGTGTGGCTGGAGCATGGCAGAGGTGGATGGGGGAAACCTCAGTGGACTCTTGCTGCACCCCTGTTGTAGGGGTTGAGTTCCAGCCACGCTGGTAACCAGGAGGCAGAGTACTTAGGTGCACATTCTCTGAAATCAGATTACTCAGATCCCTTTCCTAGACCCATTTCCTACCAGCTGCATGACCTCAGGCAAGCCACTAAACCTCTCTGTGCTGTGGTTTCCTTGTCAGTGACATGACTTTAATGAAAGCCCTTACTTCTTGGGGTTGTGAAGATAAGATGGACTATTGCAGATAAAGGGCTTGACTGTAATCAACATGGACTTAGATTTTTTTAACCTCCCCTGTTGTGTGGATTAGGTCCCCCTTGTGGCCAAAATGAAGAAAAGCGCCTCAAGAGAAAGGAGACGCTGAAATAGAAGCACGGCAGAGGGGAGGGGACCAAGATAGTCCCGGTTTTGTTTCCATTCAGTCCTGGTGGATCTTTCTCCCAGGGCCCTACCCACTATTTGAGGGGCAGAGAAGGGTGGCTCGAGGCCATAGCCCGCATATTATGGCCACCCAGGAGTCAGCAGAGTCCAGGGTTCCTGGTCTGTCTTCTCTACGAAGGCCCCCCGATTCCTGGATAGGAATCCCTCCTCAGCATGGAGACTCTTGGTCTTCTTTGATGGCTCCATATTCCTGGATTTTTCTGGAGAAGCAATTTCAGTAGGAACCTGGCCCCAGCCAAAACAAGTGGTGGCCCTTTTTTGGCAGGGATTGCAACTTTTGTCAGGAATCCAAGATGCAAAAACCTTTACTTGAGCAGTTACGTGGGGCCCTTATTTTGGTCAGGATTCTCTTCTGTTGGGTGCTTGGGAATGGAATTGCCTGCTTTATGATCATGGGCTTTGTTTCTGTTACATAGGCCAAGGGGAATGTATTCATGTCTGCTCAGACCTCGAGGATGCCTCTCAGAGCCACAGTTGAGATTACAAGCCAGTGATAAATGGATAAACAAAATGCTTATACAATGGAATATTGTGCAGCAGTAAAAATGAATGAGGTACTGATACAGGCTATTACATGGGTGAGCCTGGAAAACATTATGCTAACTGAAAGAGGCCAGACATAAAAGGCTGCATATAGTACAATTCTATTTACACGAAATGTCCAGAAGAGGCATATTCATAGACAGAGAAAGATTAGTGGTTTCCTGGGGTTAGGAGGAAAGAGAAATAGGGAGTGACCAGTATTGGGTATAGGATTTCTTTCTGGGGTGATGAAAACATTCTAGGATTAAATAGTGCTAGTGGTTTCATAACCTTGTATATAAAACTACTGAGTTATACCCTTTTTAAAAGGTGAATTTTATGATATATGAATTATCTAACATTTTAGAAAATGTTAAAATATAGAAAGATTACAAGTTGGGAGCCAGCCTTCCTGAGTTCCAGTACTGGTTCTATCACCCTGGTGGCTGTGTATCCTGGGGAAACTCCTTAACCTCTCTGTGCCTTGGTTTGCTCATCTGAAAGTAGAGATAATGATGAACATACTTCTTTTTTTAATATTTATTTTTATTTATTTATTTGGCTGTGCTGGGTCTTAGTTGTGGTGTGTGGGATCTTTAGTTGTGGCCTATGAGGACCTGGGCCGCCTGAACTGGGATCACGGCGTCTTAGGCACTGGACCACCAGGGAGTCCTGAACATACTTCTTCATATTGTTGTTAACTGAACGAGTAAATGTTTTTTAAAGTACTTTAGGACAACACATAATAAGATGTCAATAAATATTAGCAATTTTCAGAGCCAGTGGCAGAGGGAGGGTGAAAATTTGGTCAGAATTACTCGGTGGGAAGATTGGAAGGTACACATTAATATAAATTTATCCTCAGCTGAAGGGCTTTTTTTCACCAGATTAAACCTGGGTTTATCAACCTTAGCTGTTATTGTTGCGGGGGCATCAGATAAAGGGGAAATTCCTCTTTCGCCCAGACTGAGGCTCCCCTGGTGGCTTAGACGGTAAAGAATCCGCCTGCAATATGAGAGACCTGGGTTCGATTCCTGGGTTGGGAAGATTCCCCTGGAGGAGGGCACAGCAACCCACTGCAGTATTGTTGCCTGGAGAATCCCCATGGACAGAGGAGCCTGGCAGGCTACAGTCCATAAGGTCGCAGAGTCGGACATGACTGAGCAACTAAGCACCAGAGTGAGGGAGTGGGAGGAAGAGACGGACAGCAAGGGGGGCCGGCTGGACCTGCGCGTCGCCGTTGCTCGGCAGGGCCACAGAAGCTTGGGGAAGGCCTGGAGGGTGAGCCCCGGCCTCTCCCCCGGTTGTGGTGCTGTGCATGCTCTCAGCGCTCCTGGCGGCTCCAAGCAGACCGCCCTGCTGAGCAGGCCATGGGCCCGGGGCCTGACAGACGGGAGGCTGGCCTTCCTGCCCTACGACACGCTGCTCTTCACCTTGCCCTCCCGTGACCGCTCCTATCGGGCCCTGGGCGCTGGCGGGCCCCTGCAGGAGGCATGCGATGCTGCGCTGCCCATCAGCTTGGAGTCTAGCCTCAGAGACAAGGCCTTTGAAGCTTCTGGGGCAGATGGAGAGGCGGCTGGGCACCTGGAGCCAGAGCAGGTGCGTCGGCACAGAGCCTCACAGGGCCCAAGGGGCAAGGGTGCAGGCCAGCGCGAACGTCCCTCACCCGCCTGGCCAACCAGTTCTTTCTCCGCTGTGGGCACATCGCCTGTCCCTTATCTGACAAAGTGTCTCGCTCTGTCTGTCTCGTTCTCTTATAGGTGTGAGTGTGTGAGCGTGTGTGTGTGTAAGCATGTGTGTGTGTGTAAGCATGTGTGTGAGCATGTGTGTGTGAGCATGTGTGTGTGTGAGCATGTGTGTGTGAGTGTGTGAGCATGTGTGTATGTGAGCATGTGTGTGTGAGCGTGTGTGTGTGAGCATGTGTGTGTGTGAGCATGTGTGTGAGTGTGTGTGAGCATGTGTGTGAGCGTGTGTGTGTGAGCATGTGTGTGAGTGTGTGAGCGTGTGTGTGTATGTGTGTGAGCATGTGTGTGTGAGCATGTGTATGAACATGTGTGTGTGTGTATGTGAGCATGTGTGTGAGTGTGTGAGCATGTGTGTGTGTGAGCGTGTGTGTGTGTGTGAGCATGTGTGTGAGTGTGTGAGCATGTGTGAGTGTGTGAGTGTGTGAGCGTGTGAGCGTGTGTGTGTGAGTGTGTGTTTGTGTGTATGTGAGCATGTGTGTGTGTGTGTGTCCATCTCATTCTTTCTCATCTCTCTCTCTCTCGGCCACTTTGTTGATTCTCCTTCTCTTGTGTCTCTCTTGCCCCCATTTTTCTGTCTTCATCTCAGTTCCTCTGATTCCCATCTCCAGTCCATCTGCTCTTTCTCACACACGTCTTCCTCCCCTTCCCCACACTTCTTTAACACACTGTGGACGTCAGAAAGAGAGAGTGATGAAAGTATGGGAGAGCGGAAAGGTTTTCTGAAGTCACTGCTGTGGATCTGAAGAGTATGAATGGTTGGGGATGCGGCTGCCGGGCTAGTTTTGATTCACAGGACTCAGCTGCCTGAGTCTCTCCCAGGATGGCTGCTTCCTGGTGATAAGAAGCCAGTAGTGCCTGGAGGTGGTGATGGGAATGCGGATGGTGAGGGAGGGTCATTCAACCAGTCATTCATCTGACAAATGTGGGTTGAGTCCCTTTCACATGGTCTGTGCCAGGCATCAAGGATGTGAGGATGGGTAGACAGCCTTGGCCTTCAAGAAGTTTCCATTCTGTTAGGGTGAGACTGACAATAACCAAGCAACTTAATAAACAAATTCAAGTAGTGACTGTGTCATCAAGAAAGTAAAACAGGATAAAGTGACAGAGAGTAACTGGGATGGAGTAGTGTCAACAAGACACAGGACAGGCAGAGAAGCTCACGTGGAGGAGGCGGCACTTGAGCTGAGTTTTGAATGATAGGAGACAGCCTGGTGAAGATCTGCATGGCAAGCAACCAAGCAGGGGAAACAGCAAGTGCAAAGGCCCAGAGGCAGAGTGAGCAACAGTGGCCAGGGAAACAGCTGTGGGAGTGTGGCGTGGGGGGACTGTCATGAGTGATGGGGAGAGGGCTCCGGGGTGGGCTTGGGGCCCAGTCATGTGAGGCTTTGTAACGTGGGTAAGGCATCTGAAGTTATCATGAGTGAAATGGGAGACAACCAACAAGGTTTAAGTAAGAAATGATTTATGTTTTTTTAAAAAAACATGGTTTGCTTGCTTTGTGGCGAGTGGTCTGAAGAGGGCTGGGTGAAGCAGAGAGGCCCTTGGGAGGCTCCTGTGTCATTCAGGTAAACAGTGAAGGGGGTTTGGATCCAGCTGGCTGGAGTAGACGTGGTGAAAAGTCAGTTAGATTGGGAACAAATTCTGATATAAACCTAAAAAGATTCGATGACAAACTGAAGAGAAAGAGAGAGAGGAACTGGGAATCAAGCCTAGGCTTGCAAAACTGGACAGGTGGTAGTTCCAGTTCTCCAAATTTGGGAGGAATGGGGTTTGGTGCAGCAGAGCCACGAAGAACCTTGCAGACCTGGGAGTTTGTTTTAGAAGCATCAGGTAAGTGGCGAGGGTGGTGGTGGTGGCGGTGGAGATGGTGAGGCTTCTGAGTGGGGACTGAGGTCATGGGACTAAAGAGAGAGGACTGTGTTGTGGATGGGAAGGGGGTGGCGATTCAAACAATTACTGAGGGCAGGAGAGCCAGGACTCAGAACGTCTGGGAGCCTATGCCGGGGGTTATGGAGCTGAAAGGCCCTCTTCCTCAGGTGTCCCCATTCTTTGGAACCATCTGGGATGCTGTTGTCCTGCTGGCCCACGCCCTGAGCCACTCTGAGAGCCATGGGGCAGGACTCTCAGGGGCCCACTTGGGGGACCACACAGGGCCTGTGGATGTGGCTGGCTTTAGCCAGAGGATCTGAACAGATGAGAAGGGGAGGAGGCTGGCTCAGTACGTCATTTTGGACCCAGGTGGTCGGGGAAGCCAGCTGGTTCCCACCCACATCCTGGACACAGACCCATGGCAAGTGAAGCCCCTGAACAGAGCTATCCACTTTCCAGGAGGAGCCCCTCCAGCTTGCAACTCCAGCTGCTGGTTTGACCCTAATACACTATGCAAAGAGGTAATTCATCATTTACCTATCCACCCATCCACCCATCCACCCATCTGTCCATCTGTCCATCCATTCATCCATTTCTCCATAATCTGTCTATCCATCATTCATTCACTCATCCATCCATCCATCATTCATCAAGGCTCTCCATGTGGACAGTCATGTGAGGAGCAGGAGCAAGGAAGAGACTTGACCTGCCACTGAAAAGACTGAACCAGGTGTTGTGAAGCTCCAGGGAAGCCTAGCAAGGCCACCCCTCAGCCCAGCAAGCTAAAGCATTCATAGAGCACGTTCCCACCTCTCAGCTCTCCTAAACTTCACCACAGTTTTGTGACAAGGACACTATCCTCTAAGGGCCCCAGTGGAGAACTGAAGCTCAGAAAGTTTAGGTAACTTGCCTAAGGTTACCCGGGGGGCCCCAAGTCTATCAACTCCAAGGGCAAGATTCCCTTTAGCTTATGACCACTGGGGCGTGTGAGACATGAGACCCACACATTCTCATTTCTCACATTCATCCACCCAGGCTTTGATCTCTGATGAAATTACACTGACACACAAATGTACAGGTGGAGATGAGCACACTCCTACATGTATACCAAATGCACCCACATTTCCTTATGCACACTTAGTTGCGGTGACTGCTGTTGGGGGGTAAGTTCAGGTCAACCAGGCTTGCTTACATCCCTGTCTGCCCCAAACCTTCAGCAGCCACCCCCCTACCCCATAACCCAGACCCTGCTGTCCTTCCTGCCCCATCTCCTGACACTGTTCCTCTTTGTCTTTCCCCCAAAACACATGACACCCTTTCCAGCCTCCCTGAGCATGTGTGTTTTCCTCATCCTGGAATGCTCTGGCCTTGCCTGGCTAAATCCTTGTTTTCCTTCCAGAATAACTCTCCAGTCTGAGCCATGGGGCAGGGGGGCAGGGGGTGCGGTGTGTGTGCAACCACTGTGCTCCCCACAGTTCCTGGGGGCATAGCTTCCTAGGGTGTGTGTCCCGTGTTGGGGAGACCAGTACCATCTGTCCCCAAACTAATCATAGGAGGTCACACAAAGAAACTTTCACCCAGTTGTTTCTTTGCCTCTCTTTTCTTCTACAAATATTGACTGAGGATTTACTGGGCATCAGGCACGGTGCTCAGCCCCAGGGAAGGAGGAATGAATGAAACATTGTCCCTGCACTGGCTTAGAGCACCTGCCCTCCACCCCCAGGACACGGTAAGCTCCATCACGGTGCTGGCAGTGACTCTGGATCTTATCCGCTGTTGTATCTTCAGTTCTTGGCACTGAACGCAGCACACAGCACTCTAGAAATGTTTGCTGAGGGATTGATTCATTGAATGAATGAGAAAACTCCTGGCAGAGGGTAAAGTCTGTGAGCCAGGGCTGGTGGAGGTGTTTATGAAGATCGCCATCAGCCTCTGGCTGCCCCTGTCAAAGTTTTGGCCACATTGTATGGTGTTATCTCTGCTGTCCTTGTCTCTGCCACCAGACGGAAGTCCCCGGAGAGTGTAGCCTGGGGCTGGTCTTCAAGAACACCAGCTCTAGGAGGGCAGGGATGATGCTTCATTCAGGTTTCTGCTACCGCTCAGCAGCCCCTCTTGCCTGGATGCCTAGACGGCGTCTTCCACTTGACATTGTCTGAAACTGAACTCCGGATCTGCCCCCAGCCTCCTCCCATTTTCCTCCCCAGCATTTCCCACTGCAGGTGACGGCAACCCCATCCTCCCTAAGGCTCAGGTACCCTCATCTCCCCACCCCCAGGCCCAGCCTAGCAGAACACCCTGGGGGCTCCATCTTTAGGATTTGCCCAGAAGCAGAGCCCTGCTCACCACTCCCCTGCCTCCTCCCTGGTCCAGACCCCATCATCTCTTGCTGGATTACCACAGCAGCCTCCCAACAGGCCTCTGTGCTTCTGCCCTTGTCTCTGGACCTCACAATGGCAGTTGGAGGATCTTTGGAAAATATTTTAATAGATCTGGCTTTCCCCTGCTCAGAGCCTGCAGAGGCTCGCCTCGCCTAGAGTATGGCCAGAACCCTTGCCACCCTCGGCTCCCTGCCCTCCATCTTCCTCCCATTGAACACACCAGCCACGCTCCTGTTTCTTTGTGTTTGCTTCTCCCTAGACCTGGAAGGCTTTCCTGTCTATGCTTCCTCTCTTACCTCCTCCAGATCAGGAGTCAAGCCTCCTTCCTGGGTGAGGGGCAGGACGGATGGTGGTTGGGAACCTAGGCTCTGCCACTCAGAGACAGTTGCCTGTCTTTCTATTTCCTCTTCCATGGAATTGTGATCATGACCATACATACTGCCAGAGGTCACTGTGCAGAATAACTGAGTTGAAATATGTGACATCCTTAGAACAGGTGTTTAGCGCAGTATAATACACAGGAGTATAATAAATGGGCTTCCCTGGTGGCTCAGTGGTAAAGAATCCACCTGTAAATACTAGAGATGCAGGTTCAGTCCCTGGGTCAGGAAGATTCCCCTGGACAAAGAAATGGAAACCCACTTCAGTATTCTTGCCTGGAGAATCCCATGAACAGAAGAGCCTGACAGGCTACAGTCCATGGGGTCGCAAAAGTGTTGGACAAAACTTAGCAACTAGACAACAGAATAATAAGTGCTACAAGCTATTTGCTGCTGTTATTATTATCAGGACTAAAACTGGAGGAGGCTCATCTCATCAGAGGGCATACGGACAGTGCTGTCCTTCAGCAAAAGGAAGGAAGGGAGGGAGGCAAGGAAGGAAGAAGAGATAGTCCCCCACTTATGTGACAGTGGAGATCATTATCCTCTCTCCAGAACAGGGCCTGGCATTTTGCCACCTTGCCAGCCCAAGCTGATGCTGGAGTTGCCCAAGTGGGCCTCCCCACCCTGCCCAGCAGTCCCAAGAAGACTTTACACACCCAATCCTGATATGAGAGCTAGAGAGATTAAGATTCAGTGTAAGATTCAGGCTCTTCTAAAAGTCAAAGTGAATGACACTGAACATGGCTGCTGAAATAGGTAATGAGCAGCGCATGGTGGGGGTTATGTAAGAAGCAGAGTAATCATTGATAGGGATCTACCATTTTTATTCAGTATCTTGCCTGTCTAGCCCCTGTGTAAAGTGCCCAGGGGCCCCAAGTTGAATAAGAAACAGGCCTTGCTGTCCAGCTGCTCTGTCTAGTGGGAAGAGCCCAGCATCCTGGCAGATGAGGGTCAGAGTGTAGGACAGTCATGGGGTCTGTGCAGGGTCTGTGGGGCCCCTGCGGCCAGGAGCCTGAAGTGAGAACCCTAAGAGCAGTGCTGGGAATCAACTGCGTGTGTGATGGCCAGGCCACAGTCCAGGGCCATTCTCTGCCTTCCCCTGGAGGGCTGGCACTGGACAGGAGTGTGTCCCCATGCGCCAGTAGGTGCAGGAGCTGAGTGAAGCGGCTGAGCGCCTGTGTGGTTGTTAATTACTGTTGGGACTCATGCCGCCCCTGCTTCCCGCACAGGTGAGCAGCCCGCCGGAGGCCTCCTTGTACTGGCCCTGGCCTGTGTCCTGGGGCTGGCCGGCAGGGCCCAGGTAAGATCCTGGTCTCCTGAGCCTTGCTCTGCCCTCTGTGCCCCCAACCCTGCTGGGCCTCCCGGCTGTGTATACAGCCCTGGCATCTGCAGGGAGCTTCATCCCAATCTTCATCCCGACCTCAGGACAACCCACCCTCCTGTCCATCTTAGAGCCTCGGTCAGGGCCCTGTCAAAGTTGGCATGCCTCTTGGGATTTAGAAAGACCTGAGGAAGAAGCCTGGGGCCTTGGACAAGACTCCATCCTTCCTGAAGTTTGGGCTACACACCTATGTATTGAGGGCTTGGTCAGGATGACCCCAGAATTCTTCAGCTTTGAAAACGATCATCTGCGTCTGAAGTCCTCTGTGCTCCCTGAGCCTCAGCTACATCCAAGAGGGACAGCCCTCTGCCCCCAGGCGGGTTGGAAACACCGAGGCTGGGGACCAGAAGACACATCAGGCCTGGGGTCCATCCAGCTCAGAGCCAGACTGAGGGGCTCCGAGGGGTAGTGCTCAGTGGTTGCCCTCTCAGCCCAGTAGGGACTGATGGGGGGGACAGGCAGGGAAATGGGGAGGACCAGGAGGGCTCTGGGTCAGAGACAGCTCTGAGGAGCCAGATGGGGGGAGTGACGACAGCTCCATCTTCTCTGTGCTACACTTTGCTTACCTCCAGATGGAGCATCTGGCAGCTGCAGCTGGTGCAGGGCCCCCACCGGGAGGCCTTGCACTTTCATCCAGCAGCCCCTGAGCAGACAGGTGGGTAGGCAGGCACCAGGCTGCCGCAGCAGGCACCAAGCTTGGGGGGGGGGGGGCGCTAGGAACCAGGCTGGGGGGGCCAGGCACCGGTCTTGGTTGAGGGGCAGGCACCAGGCTGGGGGGGTGGGCAGGGCATGGACAGAGCTGCTCTAGCTGTTGACCACACCTATCGCCTCCAGAGGCTGCAGATGGACAGTGTGAGTGAATCAAGAAATATGGCAGATGGCGGGAGTCTGAGGTATGTGGCTCAGTGGTCAGCAAGGAGCCTACCGGCCCTCCAGGAGCCTGCCAACATGGCTCTGTACCAGGTGAGGGCCTCTGCCACCCCCAGGCCCAGGTTTTGAGAGCTCTTGTCAGTTTGGAAGAAGCTGAGGGAACCCAGCATCTCTGTATGCCCCACTCCTGCTATGACATAGGAAACTGAGGCTGAGGGACAGACAGTGACTTTTCTGGGTCTCACAGCAAGTCCGCGGCAGCGCTAGAAGTGGGAAGCAGGCTCCCAACTCCCAGTTACCCATGTTTTGTGACCTGACCTTGGGAAACAACCAGTCCCCGGCCACTTGGACCCGGGCATTGCTGGTGTGAGTCTGGCCCGGGACCTCTCTCAGCACTGGGCCAACTGGGCTTTGGAAAGGGGTGGTGCGGTCCGGGGTCCCCTAGGCCTTGAGTGTGGGGCAGCACCCGGGCCCAGGACAGCCTCTGGACAGAGCCTGGGTCACCAGCTGACAGGACAGAGGTGAGACCAATCAGATACTAAAGTTGCTGAGGACACTGATTTCTCCAGAGCTGGCTTCTCAAATCCAGCGATTAACTGATCTCTGACTCTCCTGTTCTCTGTCTCACGGTGGATGAAGCGGGTTAATAGTTTCTACAGGAAGCCACATGAGGCTCGTGCTCCTTCTTTCCAGCTTCTCCCTTGGAGAATCCCATCTTTTTTCTCTTCTGCTGAAAGGAGGCTTTCAGGATGTACAAAACATGTGTGGACTGCTCCACGGAAAGCACTTCGGGCCAGGCTGAGGAGGCAGGAATCCACCAGTGATGAGAGGAGAGAGGGCGGAGGTTACAGAAAGTTCTGGGCGAGGACTGAGCCCCAGCCTGAGGGGCTCTGCCTCTCTCACCCTCCCCTCTTCCCCTAGGGTCTCTGGGTCACAGAGCCCCCCTCGCTTCGCTGGGTTTGGAATGTTGCAGGTGCCCAAGGCCAGGAGCTAACATGTTTTCTCTCCACAATCTTGTTAGCCTTCTTCATGTAGGTGAAAATATCATCCTGGCTTTACAGAACTGGAACATGAGGCTCAGAGAACTGAAGTCCCTTGTCCAAGGTCACAGAGCTAGAGAGTGGTGGAGTAAGGACTGGATCTCGGGTCTGTCAGCCGAAGGAGACAAAGTCTGACTTTTTGTTTCTGATGCCCAGGCTCTTCCTGGCTTGGAGCACACAGAAAGCGCACACGTATGGGGAAGAAGCTGAGGCTGAGAGAGGTGGAGGAGTTGACTCCAGCTGGGAACCAGCAGTGGATAAACTTTTGCTGTCTTTTCTTAAACCGGGAGAGTGGGTGCGGCTGAAGAGATTTGAAGGTGAAACAGCCCCTGAGCTGCAGCCAAGCTGCCTTAGGGTCCTGAGAAAGGTAGGGCAGAGGGCATGGAGGGTGGGCTGCAGAGGGGTGCTGTCAGGAGACCCCTACCAATGTGGATTGGTCCCTACTCAATGCAGAAGCTTCTAGCCTCCAAAAAGGAAGGGCTTACTATTATCATGATCACTGGCCCGTTGTCATGACAGATATGCACCATCACTTCAGCATCCCACACCAGCATCCCCCATGTCATACCCCCACCCCATATGATCATCACCGTGACTACCAGGGGCACAGACATCTCCACCGCTATCATCACAGGGTACGATCAGCACTGCTGAAGGACCTCATCTTGTACCTTTCATCCCTCCATGCATCCGTTCATCCGTCCACTGTTTTTTGAGCACCTTCTATGCTCTGGGCTTTGGGGACACAGCAGTGGAGAAGAGAGACAGGATCCCTTCCCTCGGGGAACTTCCAGCCACTTGTCATCACTACTCACATAAGCCCCTTCACCTCTGAGATTATCACCATCCTGAGAAGCACTGTGGGATGGAGGGCAGAGCATGATATTTGAGTCAGGAAGATCCCAGATGGGATTCTGCCTCCCTAGGACACTTAGTTTTCCTGTAAAATGGAGCTAATGAAATGGGAGTTAGGAGGGCTTCCCTGGTGGTTCAGACAGTAAAAAATGCAGGAGTCCTAGGTTCAATCCCTGGGTCAAGAAGATCCCCTAGAGAAGGGAATGGCAACCCACTCCAATATTCTTGCCTGGAGAATCCATGGACAGTGGAGCCTGGCAGGCTACAGTCCTTGGGGTCACAAAGAGTCAGATACAACTGAAGCGACTTAGCACACAGAGAGAAAGTATATAGAATAACCTAGAACTGTCTCTGGCAAGAAGAGTGCCTTTAGTAAATGGTGAATTTTATTATTATTTCCAACATCATGTCATCTGAAATCAGATTCAGAGAGATTAAGTGATTAGAGATTAGGTTAGACATTCCCCAGTGGGTATCTTACAACTGAGACATGTAGATGCTTCTTAAAAGAGAAGGTCCTATATGTGGTCAAATGAGTTTAGAAATTGCTTGGCTTAGGCACAGGACTTCTCAGAACATTTAATAAGTCTGTTTTGGTTATCTATGACTGTGTAACAACTTATCCCAAAATTAGTGGCTTAAAACATCAACCATTTTATAATATCTTACAATTTTGTGGTAGGAAATTTGAGCAGGGCTCAACCAAGCTGTTCTTCTGTTCCACTTGGCCTTGACTGGGGGTTACTCAGTGGGTTCTTGATGCCTAGGCTGGATGGTTAGAAAAGTGTACTCAACAGAACTTGCTTCTCCACTCAGTATAGTCTCAGGGCCTCTCCATATGATCTCACCAGTGGGGTGACTTGGGATGGAGGGACTTCTTGTGAACACTCAGTCCTCCAACAAAGAGGGCTCCAAGAAACAGGAAATGGAAGCTGTCAGTCTCTTAAGACCCGGACCCAAAACACACAAGTTCACTTCCACCATATTCTAGTGGCCAACGCAGATTCAAAGGGAGGGGTCAGAGGCCCAACCTCTTGATGGCAGCAGGGTTAAAGGATTTGAAGCCATTCTTACCTCACCACATATACTAGTCAGCATGCAAACCTCTAGGGAGGTAGGGAGAGCATTCAGGTTCCCTCACTTAGCTGACTCCTGAACTGTATCTGAGAGGAAAGCCATGCCAGACAGTGTTTCCCTCTTTCCTGCTTGGGCAAATGCTAGCCTAGCTGGCGGGGCTCGAGTTCTCTGACCTGCTGGGCTGCTTTCTGCTTGTTCCTGATCCCTTCGGTTCTTCTCCTCATCTGTCTCTGAGTCTTGGGGGGAGATTTTACAGTTTTACGGGCCATGATGTCACTCAGGTGGAGAATAGGCCTAGATCCATATTCTGTGGTGTATTGAGTTATTCATCCATGATGCTTCCATGCCCTCATTTCACTGGCTCATCCATCTGTCCATCCATCATCCACCCATCCATCCACTCATCCTTTATCTACCCCATCCATTCATCCATCCGTCCACCCATCACTTCCATCCAACATTTCTGAGGCCTCTCTGTGTTCAGCCCTGTGCTGGGTTCTAAGTACAGGGGCCAGATGTCCACCCTTTGAGAGTCCCCAGGGGCTGCTAAGGTGCTCTTGTGCTGGAAGATGCGGGAGCTGCGGCATGAGAACATCACCACCTTCCGGGGCTTCTTCATGGCCGCTGGGTTAGAGCTCTGGTGTTGGAGCACTGCGCTCAGGGCAACCTGGAGGACCCGCTGAGGAATGAGGCTCTGTGGCTGGACTGGACCTTCAAGGCCTCCCTGCTGCTGGATTTGATCCATGTGAGAACCCTTCCCAGGCCTGGAGCTGTGGGGGCAACAGGGATGGAAGGGAGACAAGAGAGGCTCATTTCCCAGGCTTCATTTTCCACTTAGTCTTATTGAGAAAAATCTGAACAGTGTGGCAAAGGGTGAAGGGACGCAGGAAGATTTCCTGGGAATTCTGAAAGAAGCAGGAGTCCTTCTCATTCACCACAGGCCTAAGGGACCCTCATGATTCCGCTCTACTAGGGGGAGCGGTATCTACACCATCAGCATTTCCCTCATGGCCGCCTCAAGTCCCGAAACTGCGTGGTGGATGGGCACTTTGTGCTGAAGGTCACTGACCACGGTTATGCGGAGCTCCTGGAGGCTCAGAGGGCTCCCCGCCCCAGCCAGCCCCAGAGGGTCAGCTCACCGGTGGGCAGGGGGCTGCCAGTAGGTGCTGAGGCCTCTGTTTAAGCCAGGCGCTTGGAGGGAAGGGGAGAGGGGGAGATGCCTGGTCCTCCAGCACTTCCTGTGGTGTGACCTGGGGTGGATGGCTTTTTCTCTCTGAGCCTCAGGACCCTTACCTGTGAATGGGGGAGGGCAGAAGCACCTCCCTCCTCTGGGACTGTTGGGACAGGGCAATGACACAACTTTATGAAGCACCCAGCCAGCTTGGCCAGCTTGGTGGCCCTGCCTTGTGGTTGCAGAGCTGCTGTGGATGGCTCCAGAGCTGCTGCAGGGGCCCGGAGCACCCAGGCGGGGCACCTTCAGAGGAGGCGCCTTCAGCAACGGCATTACCCGGCAGGAGGCGCTGACTCGAGGCCCGCCTTACGGTTCCTCGGGGCTCCCAGCAGAACGTACACCATCCTTCTCCTCCTTCCTCAGCCTGTCTCTGGGAGAGTCCTCACATAGTTGAGTAGCTTTGTGAGCATCAGGAAATCAGGGCCTGAAAATAACCACAGAGACACACATGCCTGATTTGATGAGAAATGGGTTTCTTTGGCTTAAGCCAAGCAGCCTTTAGCAACTACCAAAATGGCAGCTCACCATCGCTAGAACTAAAAACATTGGTTTCTGGGTAAAAGCCCAACCCCTTTCTTCCTCTCCCAATGTTATTGCCATGTCCAGAGGTCGTTATGCCCTAACCATCCGGCTGCCCAGCACAGACTTTGTGTCTAAGGAAACCTCAGTTCTTCCCCTGGATCAGTTACTGCATGACCTTACACTAGTTACTTACCTTCTCTCAGCCCCAGTTTTCCTATCTTTAGAGTGGGGATCAATTTTAAAATGTGTCAGGCATCCAATCCTTGTCTGATGTCACCAGTCTGCTGGGTGTTTGGAGACTTGGTCTTCTGCTTGAGTGGGGAAGCTCAGAGTCTGAAAGAGGTTTACTCAGAGTCATGAGGTGAATTGGTATAGAGCTGGGCTCAAGTCCATGTCCCCCAAAGGCTGTGCTCTGGACATTTCACTCTCTGAGACCAGGAAAAGTGCAGCCAGGAAGCAGCAGGTCCGGGATTGACAGCCCAATGCAGGGGTGACCCTGGGGTCCCCGAAGTCTGAAGAGCACCGTCCTGAAGGGCCCTGCATGGCAGCATGACTCACAGACCCCATCTGGCTGTTCACCTTCCCACCCCCTCAGCACATATCTTTGTGCTTCTGGGGTAATCACTCACACCTTCCCCGTCATCACCTGGTCTTGCACATTCCTTCCTCTTCAGACCCCAGTGCCAGGGCCCAACTTCAGAAACGCTGCGTCTGTACTCCCTCTCAGGGCTCCCTGGGCTCTGTGCTGCTCTTTCAGTAGCCTGCGGCACCCCCTCCACCCCAGCTGCTTCGGTCCAGTCCCGGGGACCTGGCCCACGGATACCCTGCATTTCAGCCCGCAGCACAGGCAGTGATGGAGTGATGGAGCCCACTTTCCTCCCACCCCAGATGGAGAATCTACCTCACAGGGACGCCTGGCCTCACTTCTTTTCTCCACGGAAGTATTGCTCCATGAATCATGAGCATTCCGGGTCCCAAATTTATGGGGTGGAGGAGTGGGAAGGGGAAGGGCTTGATCACACCATTTGTTCAGCTCTCCTTGGCTGCTCCGCCCCCACCAACTCGCTGACATCTGCCTGCTGAGGGGGTGGGAAGGTGAACAGCCAGATGGGGTCTGTGAGTCATGCTGCCATGCAGGGCACTTCAGGCCAGTGCTCTTCAGACTTCGGGGACCCCAGGGTCACCCCTGCATTGGGCTGTCAATCCCGGACCTGCTGCTTCCTGGCTGCACTTTTCCTGGTCTCAGAGAGTGAAATGTCCAGAGCACAGCTTCTGGGGGACATGGACGTGAACCCAGCTCTACACCAATTCACCTCATGACTCTGAGTAAATCTCTTTCAGACTCTGAGCTTCAGTCTTTTTCATTTGTAAAATAGGGACCATGATGCCTAGCTCCAAGAGTATTTGTGAGGATTCAGTGAAATGCTTTAGACAAGAGCCTGGCACATGCTAGACCCTGGGTGGTTTTAGGGGTATGCGAGTGAGGAAGAGCCCAGGTTCTTTCCACTCTCCTACTGAGAAGCGGACCTCCTTGCTCTAAGAAATAGCATCTTTGAAAAAAAATGATTAATTAATTTTTATTTATATATTTTTGGCTGTGCTGGGTCTTCGTTGCTGTGAGTGGGCTTGTCTCTAGCTGCAGTGAGTGGGGGACTACTCTTTGTTGGGGTGCTCAGTAATTGTGACTCACGGGCTCTAGAGCTTGGGCTCAGCAGTCGTGGTGCTTGGGCTTAACTGTTCTGCAGCATGTGGTATCTTCCCTGACCAGGGATGGAACCCCTGTCCTCTGCAATGGCTAGCAGATTCTTAACCACCAGACCACCAAGGAAGTCCCAGAAATAGCATCTTTTTAAGATTCTGTGGCGGGGGTGGACACTTGTGGTTTCCTAAGCACTGTCATTTGTGTTATGCCAATGGACAATGCTGTGAGGTGGTAAGTGCACTCTTTTCAGAGATGAAAGCAGTGAGGTTCAGAGAGGGGCAAGACTCCCCAGCAGGAAGCTGTGGGTCTGGATCCCAGTGCACTCAGTGTTGCCCTAAAATCTCCTGGAGTCATCCAGAAAGCATCTTTTCCACGGAGGATATACAGCCTCTTGTCAGCAGGACTGATCCATCCCAGTGATGGGTTGGATGTGGACAGTGGGCTCAGCATGGGGAGGGAAAAAAGAGATCTGGCCTGGCTTGGCCTATGGGTTCCCAACATGACCACCTGTGAGAACTCCACTTTAATGACAAAAAAGTTTGGAGCCTCACATGCTACTATCTGACTTTTAGTATCTGGTGACTGAGAAAATACCCAGAAACAAAAATCTGCTCTGAAATATGCAACACTTTGAAATGGATCTGTATTTTATTCATCACAACACCATTAGAATGCTTTTGAAAAAGAGCTGGACATGTGTGTGTGTGTGTGTGTGTGTGATATTATGGGTTCCATCTGTGCACACTCCTTTATAAGCACATACAGCTTCTTAGATCCTCTACTGAGAGGCCCTCAGGGTCTGACGCCTGCAGACTGGGAGCCTCTGGGCAGAGAAAAAAGTGCAGGCCGGGAGGCTATCAGGCCCAGTACTAGCATCTACTTTTTACTGGCCCTATGGCTCAGTTGACCGATGTTACCACCTCCTCGGAACCTCAGTTTCCCTGTCTGTAAAATGGGACAGTGAATCATGGTCTTCCCCCAACAAGGAGGTTGGCAAAGGGAAATTCAGAGAAAAGCTTCTCTTCACTCTCCAAGGAACTTTCTCTCCAAGGAACTCACCTCTTTGCCTCCTCTGAGGAGGGTCCCAGCCCTCCTCAGAGGTCACCCTGTTCCACCCCTAATGGCCTGTGAGGTCTGTCCTATTATCATTAGGTGAGGAGATTGAGGTTCAGAGATATGGCTTAGCTTGCACAGGATTAGAAGGATAATCTTGACATCTCCTCCTGTGCTGCTGAAGGCCTGAGCTTTGTACCCAGCCTCTCCTCCTCCCGGTGTGCCCATGAATCTCTCAGCTCCCTGAGGCACCCTTAGGGCTGCCCGAGGTGGGAAAACCAAGGCACAGAGTGACAGCAAGTGACAGAGACAGAGCTGGATCGCTGATCCATCAGATCGCGACTCAGTCTGCGGTCTTTATCATGTGGGATGGGCACGGGAAGAGCCACAGCAGGGATTGTCCTGGGGAAAGAGTCATGATGATGGCGAACATGCAGGGCAGAGAGTCTTGCCTCACAGTCGTGCAGAGTCCACCCCAGCTGGCCTCCGGGTGGTGGGACTGCCAGACAGACGTGCAGTGCCCAGGTCGGGACCATTCTCGGACATTGCTGGCATCAGAGCAGCAGCAAGTCGTGCAGGGTTCACGGGCTGGGGTGAACTTCGCACCCCAATATCTAGCACCTGTCATTTCCTTCCTTAGCACTCATCTCACGAAGGCAGTTTGTTAAGCTCACTCCATAGATGGGGAGAGCAAGGCTCAGAGAGATGGCTGTGTTGTTCACCATCTCATGGAGAGGTGGTGGTGGATCCAGAATTCAAGCCCCGGTCTCCAGGCTCCGAGCTGAGACCCTCTCCCCCGCCACACTGTGGAATGGGCCCAGGAAAACAGCAATCCTGGACCGCTGGCCAGCATGCCCTAGAGCAGAGAACAAGCGGCTAAGGAACACTCTCACAGCCTGATACCCACACCCCACAGGCCCACCCTGCCCTCCATCTCAGGATCCCAGGCCAGTGCCTTACCACCAGCCGTCCTGGGGACCTCAGCCCCACTGGCCGGTCTGTGTTTATTGCAGAAATCATCAGGAAGGTGGTATCTCCCCGTCCCCTGTGCCAGCCCCTGATGTCCCCTGGCCACGGGCCACCTGAGTGCATCCAGCTAATGGAGCAGTGCTGGGAGGAGGCTCCAGAGGACAGACCCAGTCTGGACCAGATCTATAGCCAGGTCAGTGCCACCAGAGGAGCTGGCTACTCACAAGAAACAGCCAATCAGTTCACCTCACTTTGCCCAGTGAGGGCCCCCCTATCCCGGGGCCTGGAAACCCTGTGCATAGAGCGGGCAATGGGCCAGCATCATCACTCCTGAGGGTGGAACCCGAGGTCTACCATCTGAGGGAATCTTTCTCAGAACTCCGGGTTCATAAACACTCCCTTCCTGAGTCCCAAGCTCCATGCTAAGTCCTGTGTTTATATTTTATACCCCCCTGATAGCCCTCCAAAGAAGCATTGCTATTATCTGGGGTCTACAAGAGAGAAACTGAGGCATGGCAAGGTGATGGGACTTGCCAAAGGTAACCAAGGAAGTGAAAGGTGGGGCTGGAACATAGACCCACGTTTGTCTCTGCAGCACTGATGCTAGGAACCCCGACCCCATGCCAGGCCTCCTGGCACCAGAGCAGAGGGGCCATTTTCAGCCACGGAGGCAGCACTGGTTCCTGCATCAGGGAGTGGAAGGTGTGGTGGGGGGTGCCCCTTCTACCCCTGACCTGCCTTGGGGACTGCACCGGGAGGGGTGAGGCAAGCCTGGAGTTTGCTGGGTGGACATGGTGTGTGTGGACCTGACTGAGTGGCTAATGGCTCTCACAGGGCCAACTCATCAAGCCTGCAGTGACAGCTTTTGTGCCTCCTATTTCCTGCCCTCTGCTCCCCAGCCACAGTGGAATTTTGCCAAGGAGGGGTTCAATGAGCCGGAGGGGCATCCAGACAGGTGATAAGGGAGCAAGAGATAGGAAGCCAGGAGAAGCGCACAGGCATCCTATGGGAAATCTGGACCTCAGAGTGAATGGGCTCTCAGTGGCCCCTGTGAGGGTGGGTGGCAGACCTATTCCAAAAGCACAGTTCTCAAAACACCAGCCTAGAATCTTTCCAGGGTTAGAGATTGCCGTGGCTAGTGAGGTGGGGAAGAAGGCTCTTACCCTGAGAGGGGCGACTGTGGGGAAAGCCCGCCTCAGGTTCAGCGGCAGAGAAGGCAGAGACTGGTATAGGATGTACTCCACACGCAGAAGATGAGAACCATACCACACTGTGGGGAGGCGAGAGCCTGCATTCAGATCTGTGCTTCCACTTATCTACTACTTGACCTTGGCCAAATCAATTCCACCGTTGAGCCTCAGATCTCCTTAGGTGACGTCTAAAAGGACTAACTCTGATCCAACTGGACACACTGGTGGGGCCATCAAGTGAAATAACTAAGAAATTTTAAAAATGTATTTTTTCTGAGGAGAGAATGAGGAGAAAGAGCACTGACCTGGGAGTTGAAAGACTTAAACCGTGTTCATAGAAGAGTGTTCTGGGAGTATCAGCCAATGTAACTAAGCAAGAAAATGAACGTCGTAAAGGAAGAAGAAAATGGGCTTCCTCGTGGTTTAGTGGTAAAGAATCTGCCTGCCAATGCAGGAAACTCGGGTTCGATCCCTGGGTCAGGAAGATCCCTTGGAGAAGGAAATGGCAACCCCCTTGCCTGGGAAGTCCCATGGACAGGGGAGCCTGGCGGGTTACAGTCCATGGGATTACAAGAACCTGACGTGACTGAGAAGCTAAACAACAACAACAAAGAAAAAAATAACTGTGTTTGCATATCCTATGATTTTGTTCCTGGGCAATGCAAGGGAAACAATGGAAAACACACTCCAAAGGATAAAATAATTCAGTGGGGTGGCTGGTGATAAAATTGATATATAACAGACCTCTGTTTGAAACTCAGTTCCACCATTATGTTGTTCTCAGCAAGTTGTACTTCTCAGATCCTTTGTTTCTTCATTATAAAATGGGAGCCCCCCTTGCAGAGTTGATCTTACAGTCAGCTTCTTGTCCATGTTGCTGTCTCAGGGTCAGCAGCTGTCACACCCATGGCAAGCGGCCTAAAGCTTGTGCCTCTGCTTCTAGTGGCCAGTACAAAATATGTGCTTTTCAGGGGCTGCTGACACTCCCCACCTTACAGACATTTGCCTGAGAAAAGCAGTATTAATGAAGGCTGGAATAAACACCTACACACACACACACACACACACACACACACACACACACGTCAAGATGCTGGATTTAGACAGGAATAAACTCTTCCACTTTGATTATCATTAATTTGATTTTCCTACTGATTGCACTTTGGTAAGGTACAAACCACACTAGGGAAAGTTGTAGTAAGTCTCCTTAGGAAACAAAGTTTCCTCTAAAGTTGTTGTTGAAGGTACAGTTTATAACATCATCCTACAAAGACCTAGGAGAGGTACTTATCTTTGCTCAGCACCAGCAGTTATTCTGTTCCTTCTGGGAAACTAGTTTAATGCGCCGTTGTCTCATGGACTCCATATATTATGTAATCGCTGTTTCCCTCTTTTCTTTGCTGCTGCTGCTAAGTCACTTCAGTCGTGTCCGACTCTGTGCGACCCCATAGGCGGCAGCCCACCAGGCTCCCCCGTCCCTGGGATTCTCCAGGCAAGAATAATGGAGTGGGTCGCCATTTCCTTCTCCACTGCATGAAAGTGAAAGGGGAAATTGAAGTCGCTCAGTCATACCTGACTCTTAGTGACCCCATGGACTGCAGCCCACCAGGCTCCTCCGTCCATGGAATTTTCCAGGCAAGAGCACTGGAGTGGGGTGCCACTGCCTTCTCCTTTCTTTGTTGCTAGGGAGCTTATATCCAAAATTGTGACCAAATGAGAGCCTGCATTTTACATATAGACCTCACTCCTGGATTGACTTCTTTAGCTTTTGCTTTCCTTTGGTCTCAGTGCCCCTACATATTTATAATTTTGTTTTGTAAAAAAAATTTTTTAACAAAGACAGAAATAAAGAGGTAGAAATAGATTATATACATGAACAACCTACAATAACGTTTCTATGTATCTACCCATCTATCTATTCACCCAACCAACTTATCTTTGAGATAAAGAATGCCTATTCCACAGTGTTTCTGTAAGAACCAAAGTGTTTGTTAATGGTGATACAATGCTGGGCACGGGTTCCTTTGCAAAGTCCTCTCCATGCCTGTCTGCCTCACAGAGAACTAGCCCATTTTCCCTCCCTGCTGTCTCTGCTTTCCCTTGTCAGAGCTGCCACTCTTTGCCTATTACCTACCTGCTCCCCACCATCCAACTCTTCCAGGAAGGGGCTATATCTGGTTCACTCCTGTGGCCTAGATTCTCAACCTGAGGGCCAAGTGCTCTGCTGATCTTCATGGATAAATTGGGATTTTCTTTCTTTTTTTTTTTATTAAATTTTAAAATCTTTAATTCTTACATGTGTTCCCAAACATGAAACCCCCTCCCACCTCCCTCCCCATAACATCTCTGTGGGTGATCCCCATGCACCAGCCCCAAGCATGCTGTATCCTGCGTCAGACATAGACTGGCGATTCAATTCTTACATGATAGTATACATGATAGAATGCCAGTCTCCCAAATCATCCCGCCCTCTCCCTCTCTCTCTGAGTCCAAAAGTCCGTTATACACAGCTGTGTCTTTTTTCCTGTCTTGCATACAGGGTCGTCATTGCCATCTTTCTAAATTCCATATATATGTGTTAGTATACTGTATTGGTGTTTTTCTTTCTGGCTTACTTCACTCTGTATAATCGGCTCCAGTTTCATCCATCTCATCAGAACTGATTCAAATGAATTCTTTTTAACGGCTGAGTAATACTCCATTGTGTACATGTACCAAAGCTTTCTTATCCATTCATCTGCTGATGGACATCTAGGTTGTTTCCATGTCCTGGCTATTATAAACAGTGCTGCGATGAACATTGGGGTACATGTGTCTCTTTCAATTCTGGTTTCCTCGGTGTGTATACCCAGCAGTGGGATTGCTGGGTCATAAGGTAGTTCTATTTGCAATTTTTTAAGGAATCTCCACACTGTTCTCCATAGTGGCTGTACTAGTTTGCATTCCCACCAACAGTGTAGGAGGGTTCCCTTTTCTCCACACCCTCTCCAGCATTTATTGCTTGCAGATTTTTGGATCGCAGCCATTCTGACTGGTGTGAAGTGGTACCTCATTGTGGTTTTGATTTGCATTTCTCTGATAATGAGTGATGTTGAGCATCTTTTCATGTGTTTGTTAGCCATCCGTATGTCTTCTTTGGAGAAATGTCTATTTAGTTCTTTGGCCCATTTTTTGATTGGGTCGTTTATTTTTCTGGAATTGAGCTGCGTAAGTTGCTTGTATATTTTTGAGATTAGTTGTTTGTCAGTTGCTTCATTTGCTATTATTTTCTCCCATTCAGAAGGCTGTCTTTTCACCTTGCGTATATTTTCCTTTGTTGTGCAGAAGCTTTTAAAAAATATGGAACGCTTCACGAATTTGCGTGTCATCCTTGCGCAGGGGCCATGCTAATCTTCTCTGTATCGTTCCAATTTTAGTATATGTGCTGCCGAAGCGAGCACTAAATTGGGATTTTCATTCCATTTTCAGTTCATAAGCATCAACCA
This sequence comes from Capricornis sumatraensis, assembly GCF_032405125.1. Taxonomy (NCBI): domain Eukaryota; kingdom Metazoa; phylum Chordata; class Mammalia; order Artiodactyla; family Bovidae; genus Capricornis; species Capricornis sumatraensis. The sequence goes on along the minus strand of NC_091084.1, from coordinate 56,783,264 downwards.
AGGCAAGAAGACCAGTGTTGCTGACCCTATGCTGCAGATGCTGGAGAAGTATTCCTAAAGCCTGGAGGACCTGATCCGGGAGCGGACTGAGGAGCTGGAGCTGGAGAGAGAGAGGATAGAAAGGTTGCTCTCTCGGATGCTGCCCCTGTGAGTGGACTTGATTGTGCCTCTAGCCTCAGTGCCTCTGAGCATGGGACCTGGGGAGCTGGGACACAGCAGGTACCCAGTAAAGCTGGGTTCCATGAATAGATTCAGTTCATTTGTTGTTTATTTACCCATCATATTTTCATAGAGCCCTTGCATGCATTGGGCACTGTGCTGTGCACATGAGTGTTGAACTTCTGCTGCCTCTTTCCTTTGGGAACAAGGACGAAGTGCAGTGTCCCCCATCTGACTTCAGAGGAAGTAATGTCCAGAGAGGGGCAGGGGAGCCAGCACACAGCAGACCTGTCCCAGACCCCCTGACACTCATCCCAGGACTTTCCCACAGATATCCCTCCCTCACTTCCAACTGTGGAAAGAGGGTCCTCCCACCTTGTGACTCTGGCCCTTTCTATCCCTTCAAGTCTGTGACTGAAGCCCTGAAGATGGGGGCAGCTGTGGAGCCAGAGTCCTTTGATCAGGTTACCATATACTTCAGTGACGTGGGCTTTACCACCATCGCATCCCTGAGTGAGCCCGTTGAGGTGGTGGGCTTGCTCAATGACCTCTACACACTGTTTGATGAGGTTCTGGGCAACCATGACGTGTATAAAGTAAGAGGACTGTGAGGCAGGCATTCCATCTCTTTCTCTCTTCTACACTGTGTTTGCATCGTACCTATATTTCCAGTCATTTACTTATGCATCTTTTATCAATAAGCTATTGCTGTGTAACTAACAACCCCCAAACCCAATAGTGTAAAACAGTACGCATCTATTCTTGCCCACAAGTCTATAGGTCCAGCTAGAAAATTCTCTGGATTCGGCTGGGCTCACTCATACATCCACATCTGTGGTCAGTGTGGGTGAGAGGCAGCTCTGCTGATTTTGGCTGGACTCTGGGTGCCTTGGCTGAGACAACTCAGTTCTGGTCCATATGGTACCTCACCCTCCAACAGGCGAGTTGGTATTATTTAAAAGGTGTGGCAGAGTTCTGAGAGAGAAGGCAGAAGTCCAGAAGTCTCTTGAAGTCTAAGCTGAAATTGGGTACATTATTTCTGACATATTCTATTGGTCAAGGTAAGTCAAAAGGCCAGCCCAGATTCAAGAAGTAGGAAAATAAATTCTACTTGTTCCAGGTGAGGGTCGACAGATGAATCAGCTTCTGTGCCTGCCCACAGGGAGCTCTCAGTGCTGTCGGTAAAAGAGGAAGACAACCCACTATGAAATTGATGATCTGGGGAGGCAGAGGAGGCTGAGAGGGTCTCTAATCCAGCTAGGAGTAGATGTTTAGAGTAAAGGAAGGCAAGGAAGGCTTCCTGGAAGAGGTGCTGTCTTCCTAGCATTGTCCATCCTGGGTGTGGTTGCTCAGGGCAAGCAATGGGTAATAATGTACTAAATTTTGAGGCTTGAGAGGGTGGCCCTAGTAAGTGTGAGAAACGCTAAATGGGCTTTGATGGCCGGACATGAAGTGGGCTATCAGTGGAAGTGGGTGGGAGACCCTGGAGGGGGCAGCAGGGGCCTTGGCAGAGTCATCAACCTCCTCCAAGATCTAGTCATCTCTCAGTCCTGGGTTTGAGACACCAGCTTCTGTGTCACTTTGGTGACACAGGGACTTTCCCCTCTCTGGGCTTCTGTTTGCTTATCTATTAATATAAAACAGGAATAATGGTTCATGTCCCAGGGGGTTCATAGACGATGGGCAGATTGTCTCCCCCTGGTAGAAATTCTGTGTAAAGCTGTGAGCCTGTGAAAGTGAATAGCCTTCTGTCCTCTCTGCCCGCCACGAGGGCCTTCCCAACCCAACCCTGCCGCTATTCGGATCCCATTGTTTGGGGTCCCAGATCAGCCTCAGACATGGTGGAGGAGGTGGGGGGGAGCTCCCAGGAGACAGCCATACCCTGGATCCCAGTCCTTCGCCTTCATTTGTGACCTGTCAGCCCCCTTCCTGCCACAGCCCTCCAGGAAGACTGGGGCTGGAGAGGGGCAGGCCCTGGGCTGAGCTGAAGCCAGGAAGGGAAGCATGCATGGGTGGGAAGTTTCAGAGGTGAGAACTCACTCTTCGAGGTGCCAGGTAACCTGCTGATAGCATTACACACAGTATCCAGGCAGCGGTAGTCACCAGTATTTACTGAGTGCTTACTGTATACCACACACTGGTATGCAGTCTAGATGCCTTATATGTATTGTACCATTTGATCATCATAACAACATAACAAGCTGTGAGGTAGGTACTAGCACCCCTAATTTACAGATGAAGAAACAAGGGGTTGAGCAGCTGTTCTCAGCAGGACGTGAAGCTGAGACTTGAACTTGGACATTCTGGTCCTGAAAACTAGCTTCCTCAGGGCTCATGGTCCTCCCAGGACCCAGACCTCCTCAGGATAAAGCCACAGGGTCACAGGTGGCCCTCCAGGCATGGGCCCCGCCTCCCTCCCCAGCGACTCTCTCTCTGCCTCTGTGCCCTCTGCATTCCTCACCCAGGCTTTGCTCTCTTGCTCTCTCTAGCCACGAGGTCTTCACACATGCTGTTCCCTCCTCCTGGAACCCTGCTCACTCTCCCCTTCTGCTCCCTCCTGGTGTCAGGTTAGCTTTCCTGCCCTCGCACACATGGTTAGGAGCACTTGTGTGAGGCTCGCAGAACAACCCCTGGACGTGTCGGTTCCAACCTAAACCACTGTGTCCCCAGTGTTTGGCAATGTCCAACATGTGGTGGGTCCTCAGAAAATATGTGTTGACTAAATGAGGAGCTCACTAAGGCCCAGAGAGGGAAGCGACTTGCCCGAGATCACACAGCTGATAGGTGACAGAGCCCGGACAGGAGCCTGCCAAGTCCACCTCCACTGCCCAGATCTGTCCACTGCCCCACACTGGCCAGCGGAGACCTGAGCTGCTGACATTCCTAGCACACAGCTTCCCTCCCATTTCCTATTCAGGACTCCACGTTCCTGCCCCAGCCCAGAGCCTGAGGCATTCTCTGTCATGCTGGCTGTGTTCCCTGCTTGCCTCCAGAGCCTAGGAAAAGATTCCTCATCCCGTCTTGCGGGGCCCTGCAGCTTTGATGTGCCCTGAGTCACCCCTGGCCTTGTCTCTTCCTCTCCTGCTAGTCTTTTCTCACACATGCGTCCCTCTCAGCTCTGAATCACGCTTACTGATCTGCTCTGAACTCTGGCCAGGAGGTCTGCATCTTTCTGGCAGAGCGGAATGAAATAAAACAAGGCCTGCACACCCGTCCAGATGTGGGGAAATGGGAGGCCAGGTCCTTCCCAAGTGCAGGCGCCTCTCTCATCGCTCACTCAGCTGCCTTGGATTCCCCTCCATTCCAGCAGGATCTGGTTACTGCTCTTTAATCCGGTCTGGGCTGGGAGGCAGCCAGGGGATCATTTCCTGGTTCCCCAGGGGTCTGCGATTCCCTCCCAGCAGATACTGAAAGAGCACTTTCATGGACAGAACTCCACAGCAGGGCCCTGTGGGCTGCCGGGTTGGGGGTGGGGTGGCTGGGGGGTGGCGGGGGGTTCCACGCGGAGGTATGGAGGGAGAGTGGGGAGGAAAGGGCTTTTACTCCAGTCCTCAGCTTTTACCTTCGCCCAGAGGGTAAGCCTAGCCCCGCCCACATGGCTGAGTCACTCTGAGCACATCACTTCACCTCTCTGAGCCTCAAGCTTCCATTTGTAAAGGAGAGGTGAAAGTGACTCTGGCTTAGGGTGGCCCTGCAGATCGAGCAGAATGTGAGAGAAGGTGCTCGTTCACGCCAACACGATGACGAGCACAGCATGTTCTGGCATTGAGGCCTCCTCCTGAAAGCACAGAATAGGGGGAGGTGGCGCCAGTGGCGAAGAATCTGCCTGCCAGTGCAGGGCATGCAGGAGATGCGGGTTCTATCCCTGGATTGGGAAGCTCTTGTGGAGGAGGGCAGGGCAACCCACTCCAGTATTCTTGCCTGGAGAATCCCATGGGCAGAGGAGATTGGTGAACTATAATCCATGGAGTCGCAAAGAGTCAGACGTGACTGAGCAACTGAACTCACACAGACGCACAAGTTAAGCATCAACAGAGGACTGACCTGGCCTAGGGATTGTCACAGGATATCTCATTTAATCCTCGCAGTGCCCCTCAGAGGGATGGATTATTATCCCTACTGTACAGATAAGGATACAGGCTCAGAGAGGTAGGTGACTCACCCAAGGTCACACAGCAGTTCAGGTCTGTGTCTGTTGGTATGGAAGCCTCTCCTCTGGCTGTATTCTGTCCGCTGCTAAAGGACCACACCTGGGTACAAGGAGCTGCAGCTCTCAGTTGCAGCTGAGTGCCCCCAGCAACAGAAGTCTCTGGTGATCGTCTTTGGGAGTCTGAGCTTCTAGAGAGCAGAGCCTGTGCCTGGTCACCTTTCTGCTGCTGGAGTTGTACGATGGTTATTAATTACATCAAACTCTCCCTTCTCGCTCAGGTAGCAGGCAGGTGGAGGGCTAGAATTCAGCTTAGCAGCTTGGAGAATGTAGGCTGGATGTGCGGCCACCTCGGGGCTTTCTCCTGCTCCTCCGCGCCAGTTTGGACCTTGGGTCACCCATCTGAGGCAGCGCTGGGTACCTAGAGCGAGTGTACTGTTCCTGAACTGCCCCGGCACACCTGGTGAGCTGGGAGTGGGGCCAGCGAGCAGTAGGACTCTTGGGCTGCCTCGGGGAGGCAGGACTTGGCCCAGACATCCGTGCTAACCATGTGCAGGGCAGGAAAGAGGGAACCCCGCATAGCAGGCAGATTCTCCCCGCAAGAGAGAGAGAGAAAGGGCCCAAGCCATGTGCATCAAGAGGCAGCATAGAACATGGGCTCTGGATTTGCACTGCACACGCTCACATCTGTGCCGTGTGATGGTGGCAAGTGACTTAACCTCTCTGGCCCAGTTTTCTGTTTGCAAAATGGCACTAGTACCTGCCTCACAGAATTTTTGTGAAGATCAAAAGCATTAATATTTGTAAAGGGTTTGGAATTGTGTCTGGCATGTAATGACTGCTGTATAAGTATTTAAAGGAGCACTTACTTAGTGCTTCTTCCCATCTTGCCAGTCAGATAATGCGCTCGTCCTCCTGTGAGGAAGAAGAGTGTGGGCAGAGGGAAAGCCAGGGCTTGCTCATATTCTTCCCTATGGGCTGTGAGGTGGGAGGGCTCTCCTCTGTGGAAATGTACACAGTAGGGGGGCAGCTGTGTCCTGTCCCTGCCGCATTCATGCCAGCCCACAAGTAAGTGCTGGGCGACAGTGAATGATGGAAGGGAGATGGAGGGCACAGCCCCAAGGAAGGAAACATGTTTCCCAGCTGATGATGAGGAAGACTTTATGGTCTCAATATGATGTGAACTGGGCTGATGGAGGGCCCAGATCTCAACAGATAGAGATCTCAGCAGATAGAGAACATTTCGGGGGCGATCAGGGCCTGGAGGTGAGCAAGCGCTGAGTGTTTTTGCGGAGAGCAGAAAGGTTCCCATTTGGCTGAAGCATGGAAAACCAGTAGCAATTGTTGGGAGTAAGTCAGGGAATTCCACAAATCATGGGAATCCCTGCTCGCTAGCTCCATGGGGAGTGAATTTTAAGCCATTGGCTGTAGGGAGCAAATTTAAGTATCTGAGCTCAATAGGGCGTGATTAGGGCAGATCACTTCTGGGTACCGGGGCAGAGATATCCCAAGTGAGGGAGAGGGAAAGTTGGGGGACAGAGCTAGGAGGGCACTGCTGCTGCTGCTGCTGTCGCTTCAGTCGTGTCTGATTCTATGCAACCCCATAGACGGAAGCCAACCAGGCTCCCCCATCCCTGGGATTCTCCAGGCAAGAACACTGGAGTGGGTTGCCATTTCCTTCTCCAATGCATGAAAGTGAAAAGTGAAAGTGAAGTTGCTCAGTCGTGTCCGACTCTTAGCGACCCCATGGACTGCAGCCTACCAGGTTCCTCTGTCCATGGGATTTTCCAGGCAACAGTACTGGAGTGGGTCCACGGCTAATGATGGGGAAGGAGATGTACTGAGTTACAGCACCCCCTGTGGGCATGAGAAGCATCATCATTATTATCACTGTCTCAGTTCGGTTCAGTTCAGTCGCTCAGGTGTGTCCGACTCTTTGTGACCCCATGGACTGCAGCACACTAGGCCTCCCCATACATCACCAACTCCCGGAGTCCACCAAAACCCATGTCCATCGAGCCAATGATGCCATCCAACCATCTCATCCTCTGTCATCCCCTTCTCCTCCTGCCCTCAATCTTTCCTAGCATCAGGGTCTTTTCCACTGAGTCAGCTCTTCACATCAGGTGGCCAAAGTATTGGAGTTTCAGCTTTAGCATCAGTCCTTCCAGAGAATATTCAGGACTGATTTCCTTTAGGATGGACTGGTTGGATCTCTTTGCAGTCCAAGGGACTCTCAAGAGTCTTCTCCAACATCACAGCTCAAAAGCATCAATTCTTTGGTGCTTAGCTTTCTTTATAGTCCAACTCTCATATCCATACATGACTATTGGAGAAACCATAGCTTTGATTAGATGGACTTTTGTTGGCAAAGGAACATCTCTGCTTTTTAATATGCTATCTAGGTTGGTCATAATTTTTCTTCCAAGGAGCAAGCGTCTTTTAATTTCACAGCTGCAGCCACCATTTGCAGTGATTTTGGAGCCCCCAAAAGTAAAGCCTCTCACTGTTTCCATTGTTTCCCCACCTATTTGCCATGAAGTGATGGGACTGGATGCTATGATCTCAGTTTTCTGAATGTTGAGTTTTAAGCCAGCTTTTTCACTCTCCTCTTTGACTTTTATCAAGTGGCTCTTTAGTTCTTCTTTACTTTCTGCCATAAGGGTGGTGTCATGAGCATATCTGAGGTCATTGATATTTCTGCCGGCAATCTTGACTCCAGCTTGTGCTTCATCCAGCCCAGTGTTTCACATGATGTACTCTGCATATAAGTTAAATAAGCCTGGCGACAATGTACAGCCTTGATGTACTCCTTTCCTGATTTGGAACCAGTCTGTTATTCCATGTTCCAGGTGTTAAGGGAGAGTGCACGTGCTTGACTGGAGAGAAGGCTCTGCTCTTCAGGTCCCGTGATGCTGGCAGGTGCCCGCTGAAGGAGGGGCAGTGCAGGAGCGGGGCTCTTTAACTTGCAAATGGGAAGATTCAAGAAGTAGAGTGGCTACCTTCAAGCTTGGCTGGCCTGGCCTGTGACAGGGGAGAAGGCCATGGCACACATCTGTGTGCCATGTGAACTGAAACGATATCTTCAGAATAGAGAAGGAGCTTGAGAATAGGAAAGGTTTGTGGCTTGAGTTCCGAAGGTAGAGCTGGAGCCAGCAGGGGAAAGGTAGTTGCCATTCAACTCAACTTTTGTAAATTAGAGTTGCGCCGTCTATGGGGTCGCACAGAGTTGGACTCGACTGAAGCGACTTAGCAGCAGCAGCAGCAGAAGGAGAAGCAGCCACCTCAAGAAGGAGATGTGAACAGGCCCAGACAGCCACTGGGGAGGCAGATGGGTGGCCTTTTAAAGCCCCTCCTGGTTCCAAGACTCTGGGATTCTGTTGTCTCCAAAACTGTTAGTGCAGGAGATGATGGTGGTGGTGATGGTGATGGTGGTGATGGTGATGATGGTAAAGACTGAAGTCTCTGCTTATTGAACATCTATGATGAAACTGCCCCCTTACTACTTTATCTTTAATATGCATTTCCTATAAGAGGAACAGAGGCTCACACAAGTGAAGCGGCCAGACTCAGGTAAATGGCAGACCCAGGGTGTATATCCATCTATTGGATTTCAAACTCCACATTCTTGGAGTACACCTTGGAAGATCAAGGGTTGGGGAAGGAGGCTATGTAGCCAATATACGTGCGCTTCTCTCCAGATGAAGCCCTGGTCTGCTGCTGCAGCATTGTGCAGTTGGGACACCCAGCTCTGCTGCCAAGATGCTCATGGCCTGGGCTCAAAGAAGATGAGACAGGCATGGTTACCTTCAATTCAGACAAAGGTGATCTTAAACATGCAGATTTAATCATTGCCAGAGAGGCTGGGAAAGATGCCACTGTGGGCCAGAGACTCGAGGGGTGGGCCAGGGGTTCCCGAGAGGCGGCCTTGTGTGGCACATGGATCAGTCCAGGGAGGGGAGTGCTTGTACTGGAGCATGAAGGCTGTGACTTCCAGGTGGAGACCATCGGGGATGCTTACGTGGTGGCCTTGGGACTGTCCAGGTGCAACGGGAGCCGGCACGCGGCTGAGATCGCCAACATGGCCCTGGACACCCTCAGCTCTGTGGGTGACTTCCTGATGAGGCGTGTGCCAACTGTGCTGATTTGCATCAGGGCTGGCCCTCACTCAGGTAAGGGCTTGGGGCTGTGGGAGCCTCCCAGCCCTGCCTGAGGCACTGGCTGGGGCAACCCAATGGGTTATGAAATTCTGAGATTCTAAAACTCCATAATATAATTTTTTAAAATAATTTTCTTCTATTATTTTAAGCTTCTAAGATATTATAAATCAAAGAATCTGTTTTGCTTAGATTCACTTTTTTTTTTTTCGGTCTCAGCATCTGTCAAGGGCATCTAAGTCCCTGGTGAGAAGCTGATAGAAGAGGCAGGACAGAGACCTTCTGTGGTCAAGCAGACAACTAAATATCTGTGGGGTGGGGACTAGGAGATGCCTCAGGGTCTTTACTATAGTATATCCTTTTCATGCCCCTACCCCATAAAGTCCAAACTCTCCACACAGCCTCCAAGACCCTTGCTAATCTCTGCAGCCTCATGTCCCACTTGGTATTCCATCTATACTCAGCCACTTGCAATTTCCCACAGGCATGTGGGCTCTCTGCTTCTGTGGCTTTGCACCTGCTGTTCCCTGCCCACTCATTTTCTTATCCTTCAAGACTCAGTTGATATACCTCCTCCTCCAGGAAGTCTTCAGGGTTGGGTCAGAGTCCCCTTTCTGGACTGGCACAGCTCTGGTGCTTCGCTCTTCATGACATTGGTTATAGTTTACACATCTCCCCCTGCCAGGCTGAGGGCTCCCTAAGAGCAGAGCCTAGATTCTTCTGTGTCCTCTTACCCCCAGCCCAGAGCCAGGCACAGATGTCACCTCTTCTCTTGGTGTTGCTGGAGACGCCACACAGCTTCATCCTCACCCTGTAGCTGGGGCCCAAAATGTAGGCTGGGGACAGCAGTTTAGGGGGAAGGGTGAGAAGGACTACACTGTTGCAGGGACTTCTCTTGGGTCTAGGAGCTCACTGGGCACATTTGAGTTTCAGGGCCCTGCGTGGCAGGGGTCGTGGGTGTCACCATGCCTCGGTATTGCCTCTTTGAGGACACTCTTAACACCACATCCCGGATGGAGTCTACAGGGCTGCGTGAGTGTCTCATACTTCTATTCTGTCCAGGGAGGAACTCTCTCAATAACCGCTGCTTCTGCTGCTAAGTCGCTTCAGTCGTGTCCGACTCTGTGTGACCCCAGAGACGGAAGCCCACCAGGCTCCCCCGTCCCTGGGATTCTCCAGGCAAGAACACTGGAGTGGGTTGCCATTTCCCTCTCCAATGCATGAAAGTGAAAAGTGAAATTGAAGTTGCTCAGTCGTGTCCGACTCTTAGCGACCCCATGGACTGCAGCCTACTAGGCTCCTCCATCCATGGGATTTTCCAGGCAAGAGTACTGGAGTGGGGTGCCATTGCCTTCTCCAGCTACAGCCTGGCTGTTTGAACCAGTGCTTAGTAACCAACCCACCACCGGATGGCAGCGTACCCTAGTTACCAGTAAAGCCACTATGGTATAAGGAGATGATGTATGTCGCTTACTTTTTTTTTTTTTAAACTTAGCACAGGGCTTTTGTGATGATCTCATGAGAGAATTAGCAGGGAAAATAATGACGTGAGGGGCAGGAAACCTGGGTCCTCCGCTGGACCCAGCATGCACAGTGTCCTTGATCCAAAATGCTCTTCCTCTAGGTCTTGGTTTCCCCATCTTTAAAATGAATGGGCTTCCCAGGTGGCTCAGTGGTAAAGAATCTGCCTGCACTGCAGGAGATGTGGGTTAGATCCAGGGATCAAGAAGATCCCCTGGAGAAGGAAATGGCAACCCACTCCAGTATTCTTACCTGGAAAATCCCACGGACAGGGGAGCCAGGAGGGTACAGCCCATAGCGTCGCGTAGAGTCAGAAACCACACACACACACACACACACACACACACACACACACGCAGTGAGTGGACCCCTTTCGATTTTTTGAGATGCCATTTTAGCCGCTTCTGGCATCAGGAGCCACTCTGATGGCTGATTATACCAGTGAAAAAGCCCAGCCTCTGCTCTGGCCGCATAGACTGTGTGCGCTCTGATGTCGTTCCATACGCATCTCGCTTAACCAGATGTGGTGGCCTTAGTAGGGAGTCCTGCCCTTAAAAGTGAAATAACTGCTTATCTGCACTGTTCAGCCTTCAAAGACTTCCCTACAAGAAGAGATTATGTCCCGACTTCAGCTTGTGTTTTGACTTCAGCTTGTGTTCTTCTTAACCTCAATGCACGTAATTTGCTTTTCCATGAGACTGCTGCTTTAGTGCCCAACAATCTACTGGGGGACAAGAGGGCCAGGCAAAGGGCATTGCATGAATCAGAACTGTGTGCTTTGCTGGCTGGAACTGGGGGCCGTTACAGGCGCTCGGTGATTTTACCAAACTCTAGGTATGCTCTCACCAGGTAGTAACTTGACTATTACCTTTCTCCTCTGCATACAGAATTCATGTCAGCAGAAGCACCTTCGAGGCACTGCTCAGCCTTGATGAAGGCTACAAAATTGACATCAGAGGGCAGACTGAGATAAAGATGAGAGACTTTCTTTCCTGGGATTGATTGGAAATGTCTCTAGAGGTCCAGTTTCTGTGGGCAGTGGGAGAGATTCTCACCTGACTGATGTCGCTGAAGCAAGGCCAGCCTGGGAGCTGATCGCCTTCCGTGTCCTTCTGACTCCCCTAGTTCTGCGGAAACGTTTCTTCCTGGGAGCCACCCTCATGTGGCTCCTCATGAGGAGAAGTGCCAGGGCAGAGAAGTTACTTCTACTGATGGCCTACCTGGGCAGCATACTGATGCCCAACAGATATTAACATATTTATTACCACAGGAATGATGAAAGAAGGATCCATGTCCCTACTGTATAGTTGAGGAAATTAAATTAGAGATGCAAAGAGATTTGTCCAAAGTCACAGAGTTGATCTTAGATCTGGTGGCTCCAAAGCCTGTGCCTTCTCCATAGCACTGTTGGGCTCCTACTCATCCTTCAGAACCTGAGCACAGACCTCAGCTCTCACTGAAGCCTGCCCTGACCGAGGAATACTCTTCTTCTTCCTTTCCCCCAACAATAACTATCCTGTCTTCTCTGTGCGCCCACCAGTCCCCGGCTGACCCTCTGATGTTGTAGAGTGATGCTGGGTTGTCCCTGCCCATCAGCTCTGAAAAGGCAGGGATTGGTCTGTCACCTCTGTATTCTTTTTTTTTTAATATTCACATTCAATAATGGTACCACCCTGTGAATGACTTTTCTTCCTACCCTATCCCCTTTCATTTCCCCAGTTCGTCAGGTAGAGCCGGGCCTACTGAGTGACTGAAGCAGCCAAGGCCTTTAAAGGCTGAGGGCTGAGACTGGGCCCCAGCAATTGGGTGCCCCATGGGACTGACTTCATTACACAGTGAGATGTCAGAGCAGGAGAGGGCAGCTCAGAGATGAACAGTAACTTGCCCTGGGTCACGTAGCCTGAGAGGGCCAGTGTGAGTGGAACACTTTGCTCTGGAGGCTGAGGTTATGAGACAGTGAGCTGGAGTAAGGGCAGGCATGTCTTGTTCAGGGGAGTGGGTGCTAGAAGTCCTGAGGAGCGGAGGATTCTGATGACAGGAGGGGACACAGAGTGGGACTGGGGAGGGCAGCATGCCAACCTCAGGTTCTGCGGCCTGACCTGAGGGATCCAGGGGTCTATACCCATCCCTGGGCCAGGCGGGATATGAAACTTCTAGGACAGCCAGCCCTGATCCCTGTACCCCTCATGGCCCCTCCACTCCTAACCTCCAGGCAGCTGCACCCCCACCCCAGGGAAGATCACCGGAAACTTTGGCTGTTCGAGAGACTCATAGATCACAGAATCCTGGGATCTTAGCATTCCATGTCTGCTGGTTATAGAATTCAAATTTCATGATTTATTTACTTATCTAGTGGATAAACATAAATTCATTGAATCCTCACAACAACTCTGTAAAGTATTTAGGAAATGGAGGCACAAAGAGGTGAGTGTAAGTTGGTCAAAGTCACACAGCTAGCAGGTGACAGAGCTAGGATTTGGACCCAGACAGTCTGCCTCCAGGCTCTAGGCTGCTCTCCCAGCAGTGGGAATCACGCCTCTGCCCTTGCTCTCTGCTTGAGGAGGTCTGCTAAGCTTCTTTCCTCTCTCTTCCAGGGGAAGGGCTGGTGGGGCAGGCGGGCTTCCCCAGACCCTCCCCACACCTCTGGACATCAAACCAGGGTGAGTAAGAGGAATTTCCCCCCAAAGCTTGGCCTCTTTTGTTTGAAATTTGACACTTGTTATTTTTCTAATTATAAAGGTATTACCTGCCTAGTGTGGAAAACTTGGAAAATACAGGATTGTTTCATGACTAAATAATCTCCGTCTTTCCACTCCTGAGAGACAGCTGCTGTTAGTACTTCAGTGTGGTTCCTGCCAGCCTGTTTCTGGGAGGTTTTTCATGAATGAGATCATTCTGTCTCCATAACTTCTCATTCTGGTCTGTGTTCTCTGCTCAGCGTCCTGAGCGCCCTACTGTATTATTCAGAGCACTTTACATACACACTCATTCTTATAGCATCGGGATTGCAGCATGTGGGCACCACGATTGGCTCAACCTCCCTCTTGTCACCAAGCATGGAGACTCTTCCCATTCTGAGCCGGTTAGAGGTGAAGTGAAAGTGTTAGTCGCTCAGTGTCCCACTCTTTGCGACCCCATGGACTGTAGCTGGCCAGGCTCCTCTGCCACCGAATTCTCCAGGCAAGAATACTGGAGTGGGTTGTTGCCATGCCCTCTGTTGCCATTTCCTTCTCCAGGGTATCTTCCCCACCCAGGGGTCAAACCTAGGTCTCCTGCATTGCAGGCAGACTCTTTACCATCTGAGCTGCCAAGGAAGCCCAAGGTGATAGGTTGATAAATATCACTGGGTGTTTGTCACCAGTCAGACTATTTCTGCAGATGAGGAATTTACACATCGCATTTTAGGAGGTCAAAAGAAGCAAATTCTTGGAGAGCTGGTGCCTGCCTTGCAGTTGGGCTCTTCCCTTTGTCCTCTGTCCTCCGCGATCCCACAGCCTTCTCTGAGGGCAACGCAGGTGAGGTAGGAGGGTGCTGTGCTGTGCTCAGTCGCTTCAGTCATGTCCAACTCTTTGCAACGCTATGGACTGCACCAGGCTCCCCTGTGCATGGGATTCTCCAGGCAAGAATACTGGAGTGGGTTGCCATGCCCTCCTCCAGGGGATCTTTCCCACCCAAGGATTGAACCTGGGTTTCCTGCATTGTAGACAGATTCTTCACCATCTGAGCCACCAGGGAATAATAGTGAGTGGGTGATAAGTCACTTCAGTCATGTCCGACTCTTTGCAACCCCATGGACTATAGCCCGCTAGGCTCCTCTGTCCATAGCATTCTCCAGGCAAGAATACTGGAGTGGGTTACCATGCCCTCCTCCAGGGGATCTTCTCGACCCAGGGACTGAACCTGGATCTCTTCAGTCTCCTGCACTGAGGCAGGTTCTTTACTGCTGAGCCATCGGGGATGCCTGGTAAGGGGCAGCAAGTACATTGTACTGTAACGTGCTGCTCCTCACTCCCTTCCACTGGAGCCACAGGCATTCTGCAGAGGCCAGAGGGCACAGGTGCTGCCTCTTGTTGAGAATTAGTTTCCTAGAAATGAGGAGGACCTAGGGACCACAGGGGCCCATGGGCTCACTCCACCAGAGGGCGGCTGGCCTGGGGATGGACAGAGCCCCATCAGGGGCCCACAGCACAACCACATCAGAGCTTCCTGAGCAGGGCCTTTCCTTCATTAGAACTTACAACTGGCTCCTCTCAGCATTTCCAGGACAGGCCCCATCCCACACTGCCCCCCTGCTATCTCTCAAAGATGAGAAACCCCATGTGGGGCAGACACGGGCTTCCTGGGAAAAGACCAGTGCTGAAGCAGCCTCGGCAGCACATCCTCCGTGTGGAAGGACTGGTGTGGACAGGGGCTGAGGGCAGATAGAGTGGCCATTCCCTACCCCCGCTGCTGGGGTGCCCCAGGCCTTAGGACCCCAGGGAGCCCAGGCAGAGCCATGCCTGGGGGCAGGCAGTGCCCTATTCATCTCCATCCCTGGGGTCCAGCGAGGAAGGAAGAGGGGGACACACACACTGGCATATGGAGAAGCCCCCAGGGTGCAGAACACACAGGTGCACCCTTTAAAAAAAAATAATAAGGACACTCCAGACTGCTGGGTGCAAAACCAGCTTGTGTTCACAGAAGCCTCCACAGAGCCTTGGGTCCTTCAACTTGGCAGAAGGCTTGCTGGGTAAGGACCAGGCTCCAGCTGGGCTCTGTGACCTGGAGTAGGCTCTTGACCTCCCAGGGCCTTCCCCTAGGCAAGTGGCTGCAGCCCCCTGGCCCTGCTCAGTCCCTCCAGGTCCTGTACTCCAGCCGCCTTTCCAGCCCCCAAGAGCCACTGTCCTCTGACCTTACTATCCTCAGCAGCGGCCCGCTTCTGCTTCCACGTGCAGACACTTTTCTCAGAAGGCCCATCTGCTGACGCTGACCTCACTTCCTCATCACCCACTCCCGCCCGGCCCCCGCAGCCTGACTTCCACCCTCACCCACCCAGAAGGCTCTGTGAGGTCACTGGTGACCTGAACCCATGTCACCAGCGCCATGGGCAGTTCTAGTTCCCAACCTGACTGCGCAGTAGCATTTCCCCCGCCTCCCTCTTCCTAGAAAGGCCCCCCAAGGCCTCCGAGGCACCCCGCCTGTGCACCCCGATCTCCATCTCCTCCTCCCCCGGCTCCCTGCCGCTCCTCTCCTCTCCCCAGGCCTTCCACGCTGGGGCTGCACAGAGCTCCTCCACGAGGCGGCCCTTCCTCTCCTGACACTGATGACACCCCCCTCCCCTCCGGGTCTCGGCCCCCAACCTGCCCTGATCTCCAGGCCTGTGGAGCTTTCGCTGCCCCCTCAACAGTTTCTTCTGGAGCTGTCACAGGACCTCAGACTCGCCAGGTCCACCAGATGCCTGGCCTCCCCCAGAGTTCTCTTCTCATGGGTGGCCTCGCCATCCACAATCAGAAAGCCACACATTGTCCCGGAGACGTCAGCCAGTTCCGCCGCCCTGCCTCCATCGCAGCCCCAAGCTGACAGCTCCTCCATCACCTCCTCTCTCCTGGCCGCCGCAGGAGCTTCTCAGCTTTCACCCTTATCCATCTTTGCTCAGTAGCCAGAGTGATCGTTAAATAACGACACACACGTGACTCACATGGCAGTTCCCTGTTTAACACCCTCTGGGTCTTCCTACCTGAACTCTTTCATGTTGCCTCTGAGGCCCTGCTCTGTCGGGCCTGGGCCTGCCCTGTGGGCTCAGTTTTCTAGCACCTTGTACTGTGAGTTACCACCTCGGGGCCTCCCTCATGCCCTTTAGGACGCACTGACTGAGCTTCCCACCTCAGGGCCTTCACTCTCTCTGTGCCCTGCGCCTGGTCCCTTCTGGTCCTGCAGGTCTCAGCTTTGTTGCTGCCTCCTTTGCGAAGAGGCTCTCACCACACACTCTAATCAGAGTCCTGCCGCCGTCCCACCCCCATCTCCCAGCCGTGTGTTCCTGCAGCTCTTGTTACTCCTTGATTTTCCTTGCTGATGTATTTACGGAATTTACGGAACTTCCCCCAGGAGGGTCTGGCTGGCTGGCCGATCCGCCTGCAGGTCTGCAGGTGACAGACTCCCAGGGAGGTGAGCTCTCATCTTCTCTCTCTCCCGACTCCCCTGCCTCATCCTGGGAGTGGGAGCCAGCAGGTCTGGCAGCTATGTGTCACCCCAAGCTCTCTCAGCTGATGACTTTTCCACTCCAGGCCAGAAACTTTAGAAAGTGCCAGCAACGTTTTCATCTTCTTGGCTTAGGGAGGAAAGAAAGCAGAGATTAGGCCCAGCGAGCTCGACCTGACCTGGGAGCCTCCCAGGCCTCTCAGAAGCAGAGAAGAATCGCACATCCACTTAGGCCCACGGACTTAGACACAGCAGGTGGGGGACGGGAGTCCAAGCACACCCGACCGTGCACACACACCCTGCACCCTGCATGAGCATCAGATACATGTGCACATGGAAACACCACCACGTGCCCCTCCGTTTACTGGGGGGTGAGATCACAGACAGACAGACAGACCCATAGGCCCACGGAGAGATGCTTAGACAGCCACACAGAATCTCTGCAGGAAGGACCAGCTGGGTGGGAACTTGCCTTGGACTTTTGTTTATGAGGCAGTTACCAAATCTTTGCTTGAACTGTATGCTAAAACTTGGTTTTTTTAAAAATAGTTTGATTTTTAAGTCAAGTTTTCTAACAATGCTTCTATCCTGACTTTCTGTATTTGCCGTATCTGCTGAAGTCACTTACCTTTATTTTGAGGGCTGTTTGGGGAAGCTGGGTGAGATCAGGGGATGGGGAACCCCCTACCTCGTGATTTGATATAGCCGTGACCAAGGCAGCAGAGCTCACAGAAGGGCCTCCCGTCACCTGTCACAGAGACACTCCACACTGGGACCTGTTTTCCGCTCTGCCCTTGACAACTGTGCTCAGAAGTAGCTCTGCCAGGCTACTGTGAGGCCCTGGCTGTCACCCACCGCCTTGCTCCCTTCTCCGTGCACAGGCAATAACACCATTCCACACTCCTCTGGGCATATGTGGGAAGCAGGTGAGAAAATGAAAGTGTGCGCAGGCTGGGGAGCCAGTGTCCCCGCTCTGACTTGTGTTAAAACCCCAGAGCCACAGAGCTCCTCACCCCAGAGCATTGGGGCACAGAGCTGGGGCTAGCTGCCCAACTCCTGGGAGGCCTCTGGACCCACGTGTAAAGGAGTGAGCAGCTCTTCACCTCCCTGGGCCCCGTCCCCTACAGATGGAAGTGTGGACGGCAGTGGTGTGTGCCCGTGGCTGGGCAGCTGCGGGAATCAGGAGACGCCAAGGACAGTGAGGGGGCTCCTTGTAATCAGCTGTGGGCTCTGAATGCCCACCACTGTTGTTCTGAGTGGTGGATTTATTATTCTTGTGTATCCTTTTCCCCTAGGGCTGCCTGGCAGGAGCTCATAAACCAAGAGATCAAGGTGGCCTTTGCCAAAGCCCTCCAGAGCGCAGCGGGACCCTGGGGTGCGGGGAGGGCCTTGGCCAGGCCCTGAGGAGCAGGATGGAGTGTGGCAGGGGCCAGCACCAGCCCAGAGACTCCTGTACTTGGACACCCCCAATCTCTCTCCCTCCTCCACCCCCTGCAACAAACTCCCTTGCTGAGTTCTCCAGCAGCCAACCGGCTTCCATTAACATGTGCCCTAAGGCAATAGTCACTGATGGCTTGCCTCTGTGAATCCTACGGGTAAACTTGCCTCTTGACACAGATACAATAAAAAGAAACAGAAATAGTCCCTTCCTTTCATGTTGTGCTTTGTTCTTGACAAACAGTTCTGACTGTCAGAGCTCATTATAGAGCTCACTATTCCTTCCATCGAGAACGCTGTCCCCATTGTACAGTCATAGTGCCCAGGCCCAGAGAGAGGAGGTCATCCTGTTCCTGTCACATCACTTCTCAGAGCCTCTGTTTTGTCATCTCTAAAATGGGTTTGGAGAGGGCCCACACGAGGCTTGTTCCTAACACAGGGCTCTGTCCACAGCAAATGTTCAGAGCGAGCTGCCTCCTTCCCCACCTCTCCTCCCTAGCTGGCCTAAGCTCCGTGAGCACTGTGTTGGGAGTCCAGGTCTTGGGCTCCCAAGATCTCAGGGAAGGGTAAGGAGGGGAGTGATAATTCCTGGGCTCTTAGGAAAATGAGACTTCTGTCTTACAGGAAAAAAAAAAAAAAAAAAAAACAAACCACAACTAGCTCATTAAACTGGCTTCCAACATCAAAGGGTTACTTTCCAAACCCCCGAGGCTGATTTCAGAGCAGCCGGACCAGGCACACATGGAATTCATTTCCTTGACTGAGGGGAGATGGTGCGGGCCAGGGGACAGGTTAAGCCCTGAACAAACTCGTCCTTCTTCAAGAGACCCCTGGGGAGGGCGGAGCTGGTACTAAACTGAACTGGGAGTAGTGTGGAGAATGTTCTACTGGGGGCTGTGCCAAGTGTGTGTGTGTGTGTGTGTGTGTGTGTAGATGTGAGAGGGATGTGAGTGACGTGTGTGGAGCCATGAGCTGCTGTGTCGTGGAAAGTGTTAGACTCCACTTTGGGAGATGCCCCTGCCATCCTGACCTGCACAGCTTTGGGCCTCATCTTTTTACTCTGCAGTTTCTTCAAATGCCAAGTGGGATGGGTCACCCTTACCTCCCATGTTGTTGTGAGAATTCATGGAAAGGACTGGAAACACCACAAATGGGCCCCAGCAAGCCTATGGTGTCCATGTTGAGAAGGGAGGGTGTCCACGTGCCCATCCTGGGATGCACCTGGGGCTCTGTGCATGACTGTGTCTCCACGTGCCCCTGTGGCCTGGCCAGAAGCATGTCCCTGGTTCCTCCACTGAACTCTCCACAGCTCACAGAAGGCCTGTGGGTTTTCTCTCCAGGCCTCAGCCTCTTCATCTGTAAAAACTTCTGGTCTAATTGCCACAAGGCCCCTGGCGTGAGCCTCTGTGCGTACCCATGGGCACACAAGAGGTTAGTGGAGAGCTAGCAGCGGGCAGACACAAGACCAGAATTCAAACCAGGATTCCATTCCACTTTCCTCCCAGGAGCTGGCCTGTGGGCACCTCTATGCCCCTAGCGCCTCACTGCACACTGGGGATCAGCCCGTGGCCCCATGTGCCTTACAGGGCCGCTGAAGGTCACAGGAGCCAGCAGTGAAAGCTTGGTGTCCCTGGGAGGGTGCTGCCACCGTGACTCAGGGTGCACATGTGCAAACAGACCCAGTGGCTTCGTGTACGTCGTGTGGATGTCAGCACTTGGGGCCCTAAGCAGGCAGGTGACCGTGTTTCCGTGCACGTGACTGTGTCTGCATGTGTGTGCTTGTCTACAGATGTCTGTGTGTGTGCTGTGCATCTGTGTACATGTGAACTGATATGTGTGTGCACCTTGGTGTGTCTGCACGTATGCTGCCTTAGCTGTGTACATCATGTGTCTGTGTCTCTCTGGGCACCAAAGTCTGGGAATAGCAGCCAAGCTTCCAATATTTGTGTCCATGCCCACAGTGTGGGTCTGCAGGTGTGGTGTGTGTTGCCTTGTGTGTATGTGGGTGTGTGTCCGGGGGTGTCTGGATCCGGCCGTGGGTGGGTGTCCTTGCTCTGCCCTCCAGGATGGTAGTGTGGAAGAGCAGAGCTGCCCGTGCTGAGAAGGGCTAAGGCGGGTCTGTTCTCGGAGGCCTCTACTCAGACCCTCCAGGGTAGAACCTGGGGGCTCCAGGGAGAAACTCTGGTGCTAAAGCCAACACACTGCCTATGAATAGACCCCGAGACGCTGGGGTCCTCATCTCTCCCCAGCCTCCCCCCATGAGTAGAGGAGGCGGTCACCCAGGGGGACAGGCAGCGCCCGCCTGGCTCCTGCACTGTGGTCCCTCCTGGGCTGGGCCGGTTGCCTCTGTCCCAGAGGCTTTGGGGCTTATTCACTTTACAGTCACGAGCTGCCTGCTGTGGGCCAGCCCCTGTGCCTGGAGCTTCCACACATTATCTTAACCACAGCCACTCTCGGGACAGGAGGTGTTTACCCACTCTCTTGAAGTGAAAACAGAGGCTCAGAGGAGTGAAAGGACCTGTCCATGCCACCGCTGTCTCCTGATGCAAGGTGGCTGCACAGCTGCTACAGAAGCCAGGAGAGAACATTCAGAAGGGGTGGCCTCAGGGGCGAGCAACTGTCTTCTCCCTGAAGGAGTTGAGGCTGAGGAGGCGCTCGGAGCTGGCCCTCCCCTCTTAAGGAGCTGGCCTAGCATTTGCATGGGGCTTCCGTGCATAAGCTCAGATGGAACCCCAGAGATGGGGCCCCAAGTCATGACTTTCATGATGAATCAGTGCCAGCTGGTCCCCATGAAGTCCCCTACTCTCCTCCACCAGCCTGGGGCCATCCTCCTGTCCCTCAGGGTCGGTTCCCAGCAATGGGACATCCCTGGCCTCTCTGGGGACTGGGGTTCTCGATATGACAGATGGGGCCACGGGGCTCTGGAAGGTCCTTGCGGGGCCTGGTCTGGAGTGGTTCAGTTCATGGTCCTTCAGGCCGGCACAGTTTGGGATGGTCTCCTTGGAAACAACAAATGCTTTAGCCTGGCATTCAACGCTCTCCTCACGCTGTCTTTAGCTCATCAGCTCCCTGTCCTCTGACATTCTGGCCACGTCAGGCCTCTTACTCCCTTCATGATGCCACTGCTTGCTGTTTTCACTACCTAAATGACCTTATCTCTTTTTCAACATTTGGTGAACACATCCTTCAGTGTCCACCTAAAAAGCTATCTCCTGGGAATTCCCAAGCTGTCCAGTTGCTAGGAATCCATGCTCTCACTGTTGAGGGCCCAGGTTCAATCCCTGGTGGGGGAACTAAGATTCCACAGCCTGCATGCCTGGCAAAAAAAAGCTAGAAGGTTTTCCTACCTTCCCTCTGTATGTAATTAGTAGTTGCCTTGCCTGACCTTCACATCAGTAGGAACTTTGTCTAGTTCATTGCTTTCCTCTAGTGCCCAGACAGAGGTGTGCATTGGGAGACTGAATTGATGAATGATGAATTGATAACTGATGAACTAGTTAGCCCAGAGGTTTCAATGAATAATCTCCTCTCCTGCAATACCAGCTCCTGAGTCTCCTGCCTAGTCTCTCCTCTGCTGTATCTGTATCTGGGCTTGCTGAGTTTAAAGCTTAGGCAGGATCCTCCCCACCAGGTAGGTACGGGCAGTGTGTCAGCCTGTGGCTTCCCTGGCTGCCCTGCCCTGTCTCGCTTCCCCACTTCCAGCCTCTGCTCTGGCCTGGGTGCTCTTCCCCAGCCCCTCTGCTTGCCACCCCTTCTGGCCAGCTCCTCCGCACCCTCCATGCCTCTGCTTCTCTGCCACTTCCTCCAGGAAGCCTTCCCTGAAACCCTCCCTTCCACCCCTGCGTACTGTAGGATGGGCCCCTCCTCTGCCCTCTTAGCACCCCCCAAGTCACCCTGTCCAGCCCTGTCCTTGCATACGGGGGGTTTCCTGTGGGCAGGGCTGGGTTGAAACCCTCTTTCTGTGACTTCAGTGGAAGAAGAAATATAACAAGGCAGAGGAGGTAAAGAAGGCCACAGTGATGGTGGGTGAGCCTTGCTTTAAGGAAACAAACCTGCCTGCAAATTCATACTCATTCAAAGACTAGAGATGAGTCTACACACTTACAAGGGGGTGGGGGATGAAGTAACGAGAGCGGCGGGAAGGCCCTCGCGTGTTCTCAGCCTGTTGTGTGCACTGTGTCAGGGAGCTGTCCTCGCAGCCCTAGCAAACGGGTGCCTTCACCACAGTGGCTCTGGAGTTCATCTGGGGCTGCGGGAT
Organism: Capricornis sumatraensis; assembly: GCF_032405125.1. Lineage (NCBI taxonomy): Eukaryota > Metazoa > Chordata > Mammalia > Artiodactyla > Bovidae > Capricornis > Capricornis sumatraensis. The sequence continues at coordinate 56,761,408 of NC_091084.1, read as the reverse complement.
GACAAAGCCCGGGTGCTTACTGGGGAGCCGGCCATGCTGCCTCTTGTCCTGGCTCTGCCTCCAGACTTGCTTGTAGAAGCCACTCCTACTTAGGGCTCCAGTCTCCCGGTCAAGACATGAACGGGTGGACTCCTTTCCCAGAAGTTTCCCTGAGTCCTCAAGACTCTTCATAAGTCCACTAGGGGGCAGGCAAGCTGTTCCCAAAAGAACCAGAGCCCCTGCTGCAACCCCAAGATTTCTAGCCCTTCCCCAAGCCCTCAGGGTCCCTGGGCTCAGCCCTCCAGCCCAGGAGGGAGTGATGGGCGGGACCCCACCACGCCGAGGAGCCGTGCTTGAGGATCTCCCTGATGACAGATGGACAGGACAACAGATCTCAGCATCTGTCACCATCAGAAAGGCCTGGCCCAAGTTGGCATGTGCCAGAGGTTTGTCTGGTCTCTAGCCATTTGCATTTCTTGTTAAATAACACAAAGTTGATGCTAACCTCATCCAGGGCTCTTTTGGACACGGCCTAGCACGCCCTCAGATGAGAGTGAGTGGCAATTCTGGCAGTTCTCTTCCACTGCTGACTTAGGCCTTCCTACTGGGCTCCAGCTTAGTGCCTGGCCACCTGTCGGGCATCTGCCCAGTGAGCCGCAGATCACCTTGACTGCACCCTTTCCTGTTCCCTGCCCAGGACCACAGGTGACCACCCTCGCTTCCCTGTCCTTCCCATGACCCTTTGCTTCACCTCCCATAATCAATCCTCAAGTCCCACCTACCATGATGAAGTCTGCCTTAGTCTAGGCTCCATCATCTGGGTCCTTGGCAACTGCCCCAGCCTCCCCGTCACCCTCTGGCCTCCATTCCCACTAGCCTATGCTGGCCCCAGTTGACCCCCCGGGCAGCCCTCGCCGTGTCGCTTTCCTACTTAGCATGCCCCCCACTGCTGATGACCAGGGCCCTTCCTAGAACTCCTACCAGAGGACCCTCCCACCATCTCCCCCAACGCCCAGACTTTCCCACCCCCATGTCCAGTCCTGTCTTATCCCCTTAAACTGCTCAGATCCCCAGTTTCAACCTAGAGGATCTTTACTGTAAACGCATTCCTATTAGTCATTATAATAATGCCCCTAAGACCGGGGAGCAATAGTCTGGAGACTGTGTAACCTTGCCCTGTCACCACTGTGTCCAGGGGCAAAACCCTTGCAGTCTGAGGAACATCACAATAACCACTTGGCCCGTTTCCAGACTTGTCTTTAGGTGCCTGGCCTGGGTGGAGCTAGATCATGACACAGGTTCTGTTCTCATGCTTGTCCACCTTGAGCCCACACTCAGTACTTGATACAGCCCTAAAATCAGGCCCAGCCTCCCAGTGCAGCAGTGAGACATGCGGAGTTTGCTGGAGATTTCCTGGGAGCCAGAGAAGAGAGTATGTCCTCACCCTTCATGCAGCCAAGCTTCATGACCTCTGAACCTCAGTTCTCTCTCCCAGGCCCCTCCCTGGCAGCTGCCTGCTCTTCCCGCTGTCCCTCCCTGTCACCCTCTGTTGCTCCCAGTCAACCAGCACCTCGTCTCAGCCTCCTGCTCCATTGGTAGTTACCCAAAGAGCAACTGCAGGATTGATCAAAGGACCAGAGCCTGGAGCCTTTTTGAAGGGCTGATTTAAGCCTTCTAAACACTGGGCAGGTCTTCAAGGCTTCCCCGGCAGGCAGCCCATAGGAGGGTCTTTCAGTTCAGTTCAGTTCAGTCGCTCATTGTCCAAATGTTTGTGACCCCATGGACTGCAGCACACCAGGCTTCCCTGTCCATCACCAACTCCCAGAGCTTGCTCAAACTCATGTCCATTGAGTTGGTGATGCCATCGAACCATCTCATCCTCTGTTGTCCCCTTCTCCTCCCGCCTTCAATCATTCCCAGCATCAGGGTCTTTTCCAATGAGTCAGTTCTTCGCATCAGGTGGCCAGAGTATTGGAGTTTCAGCTTCAGCATCAGTCCTTCCAATGAGTATTCAGGACTGATTTCCTTCAGAATGGACTGGTTGGATCTCCTTACTGTCCAAGGGACACTCAAGAGTCTTCTCTAACACCATAGTTCAAAAGCATCAATTCTTCAGCGCTTAGCTTTCTTTATAGTCCAACTCTCACATCCATACATGACTACTGGAAAAAAACATAGCTTTGACTAGACGGACCTTTGTTGGCAAAGTAATGTCTCTGCTTTTTAATATGCTGTACTTCACTGTAAAGAAGGACCTGAGTCAGTCATGCAAGGTAGACACGTTCCCCTCGTATTTTCGATGAAGCTACTGAACTCAGCTCAAGGTCGCCCAGCAAGTCAGTGGTTCCAAAGCCCCTGGAACACATGCCATCCTGGTTTCCTTGTCAGCCACAGCCACACGCTACACGGAAAAAAGTGACGCACACTCAGTGATAGCTTCAGTCACCAGCCGCGGGGTGAGACCAACCAAAGGAAGTGGCGTGAGTCCAGGGGTGAGGTCCGGAGGGGCAGGTAGCTGAGGCTGGGGACCCGGGTGAAGCCAAGACCAACAGCCAGGGGCCTGGATGGTGGATGGAGGAGCTGCGTGTTTTGTGGACAGAGGTCAAGGTTGGAACCTGCAGTGTGAGTGGGGCAGCGGGAGAGTGAATTAACTCTGACCATCCAGAAACCTTTTAAAGAGCCAGTTTGGACACTGGCCAGGATGTCTTCAAGGCTCCCCTTGAGCAGCCCAAGGGAGCACGGGTGTCTCGTGTCTACAGCCACAGTATCTCTTCTCTTGGCCCCTGGCCTTGTATTTCATGGACATGATGCACCCTTTCAGTCGGAAGGCTTAGCTTTTTTCCTTCCCCTTTTCTTTTTGCATCCATGTGTGCATGCTCATTCATGTCTGACTCTTTGTGACGCCATGCGCCGCAGCCCACCAGTCTCCTCTGTCCATGGAATTTCCAGGCAAGAATACTGGAGTGGGTTGGCATTTCCTGCTCCAGGGGATCTTCCTGGTCTCCTTTGCTGACAGGCAGATTCTTGACCACTGTCCCCCTGGGAAGCCCCTTCTTTCTGTATGGGAGCCCCTTAGCTAGTTCTTACAGTCCTCCCGTCTGCCAGCTCTTTAATGGAGACAGAGACAGAGGGGAGAGATGGAAGCGGCAGGGAGAAGGGAGAAGAGAGAGGCGAGGATAGGGAGTTTGACAGATGACTGCACAGAGTTGGGAAAACCGGAAAGGAGAGAGGGGACAATGGAGGATGTATGTGGCCGCTTGATAGGGACTCTGGCCTCACGAGTAGTGAAAGAGACAGGAAAACGGGAAGTGTGACATATGCTTGGACCCCCAGGGCTATCAAAGAGTTTTAAGCAGCAGAGTGACCTGGTCAAACCTGTGTTTTAGAGAGACTCCATCTGGCCACCATGTGGCGGGTGAATGGCTGGCTGGCTGAACAGGAAAAGGAGACCCTGCGGCAGGAAGTTCTCCTGAGAGAAGGGTGAGAAGAGAAATGAGCAAGGCCAAGGAGGAGGGAGACCCATTCAAAGACCAGGAGGAGGAAGGGGTGGGGGTGAGTTGCCACAAAAGGATACAGGAGGTGGTGATGGAGAGGCGGGGAAGAGGACAACGAGAGGGTGTTACAAGGAGCCACTCTAGCAGGCAGCAGAGAAGAATGCAGCCAAGTGACCAAAGGCGCTGGGCACGGAAGAGCGTCTGTCCGTATCAGTTCCAGATGTGGAGGCTGGGTGGAATGATAGGGCTGGAGACAGTGGAGGAGCAGCGAGGTGAGTGGGGGAAATGGAGGTCACAAGAGCAGACAACAGCCTTGATAGGTTCAGCCAGGAGGAGACTAGAGGAAGGGCGGGCAGTGGCTGGCGGGAATCTGGGAGGCCTGTAGTTGTTGTTTAGTTGCTAAGTTGAGTCCGACTCTACCATCCCATGAACTGCAGCATGCCAGGCTTCCCTGTCCTTCACTATCCACTGGAGTTTGCTCAAACTCGTGTCCACTGAGTCGATGATGCCATCCAACCATCTCATCCTCCGTAGTCCCCTTCACCTCCTGCCTTCAATCTTTCCCAGCATCAGAGTCTTTTCTAATGAGTCTGTTCTTTGCATCAAGTGGCCAAAATAGTGGAGATTCAGCTTCATCACCAGTCCTTCCAATGAATATTCAGGGTTTGATTTCCTTTAGTATGGACTGGTTTGATCTCTTTGCTCTCTAAGGGACTCTCAAGAGTCTTCGCCAACACCACAGTTCAAAAGCATCAACCTTCTTTGTGGTCCAACTCTCACATGCATACATGACGACTGGAAAAAAACAAAACTTTGACTATATGGACCTTTGTCAGCAAAGTGATGTCTCTGCTTTTTAATATTCTGTCTAGGTTTGTCATAACTTTTCTTCCAAGGAGCAAGCGTCTTTTAACTGCATAGCCACAGTCACTGTTTGCAGTGATTTTGGAGCCCAAGAAAATAAAATCTGTCACTGTTTCCACTTTTTCCGCTTCTATTTGCCCTGAAGTGATAGGACTGGATGCCATGATCTTAGGTTTTCGAATGCTGAGTTTTAAACCAGCTTTTTTCTCACTCCTCTTTCCCCTCATCAAGACACTCTTTAGTTCCTCTTTTCTTTCTGCCACTAGAGTGGCATCATTTGCATATCAGAGGTTGTTGATATTTCTCCCGGCAATCTTGATTCCAGCTTGTGATTCATCCGGCCTGGCATCTTGCATGATGTACTGTACATATCAGTTAAATAAGCAAGGTGACAATATACAGCCTTGATGTACTCTTTTCCCAATTTTGAACCAGTCTGTTGTCCCATGTCCAGTTCTAACTATTGCTTCTTGACCTGCATACAGGTTTCTCAGGAGAGAGATAAGATGGTCTGGTATTCCCATTTCTTTAAGAATTTTCCACAGTGCCTTGTGATCCACACAGTCAAAGGCTTTAGCATTTGAAGCAGATGTTTTTCCAGAATTCCCTTGCTTTCTCTATGATCCAACAGTTGTTGGCAATTTGACCTCTGGTTCCTCTGCCTTTTCTAAATCCAGCTAATACATCTGGAAGTTCTCTGTTCATGTACTGCTGAAGCCTAGCTTGAAGGATTTTGAGCATTACCTTGCTAGGATATGAAATAAGCGCAATTATATATGGTAGTTTGAACATTCTTTGGCATTGCCCCTCTTTTGGATTGGAACAGGGAGTTGTGAAATAAGGGGGTGTCCATGCTGATGGGAGAACCTGCAGGGAGAGGGGCTGTTCAGATTTCCCAAGAGGCAGCCTCTGCCAGCAGAGAGCACAGACCATCCCCCAGGAGGCCATGTGGGCCCTGATGCAGGAGAGGTGAGGTTGATTTTTAGGGTCTAGTTCAGGTCTCAAACCTAATTCTCCTACCCCCTTGGGTAGAGATGGCGAGCGGGAAGAAGCCACACAGCCCAGAGAAAGGCCAGAGAGCAGGAGTCTATAAGGCTGAACACCCATTCCTAAGTTTCCAGACCCAGAGAGAGGGGCTGGCTTTGGAAACAAGGCATTCCCTCCTCAGGAGACAGGATCCAGCCCTCTGCACGCTGGAGCCCCAGCCCAGCCTCCAAGTTCCTAGAGTCCTGAGGCCACAGCATCCCACAGGGATGAATCACAGGATCCCTGGGGCGCCACGGCAGTCTCACTGTGCCCTTTCTCCTTCTTCCCTTTCACACCCCCGGGAATTGGCACTCTTGGGAGCCACTCGACTTGTGTGTGGTCTGCTTCTGAGAAAATCAGTGTCGTGAGCAACGTGAGCTCACAGTCTTGCTCCATGAGTGTGTGCACACATGGGAGCTTGGGTCCGTGTGAGGGCACCTGCACACACACATATGGTGTTTATCTGTGCACTATGTCCTGTGTGTGTGCGCAATGAGTTTGGGAATCTGGGTATTCCAAGTCTTTGCTGTATACTTGGGATTTGAAGTATGTGTGTGGAGTGTTTGTGACTGGTGTTTGTACGGGAGATATATGTACTGTGTACGCATCGTGGATGTTTAATGTGCAGGCTTGTGATGTGGCATGCATGGTAGATATCTGAGTGTTGAATTTGTGGGGGGTTGTGCCTGCGTGTGGTGGCTGTGTGACTTTTGAGGGTGTCTCTGAAATGTTTGAAATATTTGTGTCCGTGTGACATTTTTCTGTGAGGTGGATGCACGCTTCCTGTTTTCAGGAGTTGTGGCCCTGTGTATCCGTGTTGTCTTTGAGGGTATTTATGAAGGTTGTGTGTGTGTGTGGAAGGGAGAGTGTGCTTTTGCAGGTGTTTGTGTCTATGGAGGGAGCGTGTGTGAGGAGGGATGTCACGGGGGGAGATGTGACAGCCCCACACAGCAGAAGGGGCAGAGTTCCAGCACTCAGTTCACCATCTCCTGGTTGGGTGACCTGAGCTAGCTACTGCCCCCTCCAGCCTAAGATTCCCACTAAAGACTAGTACCTGGTGAATTCTAGGAAAGCCCTATGGTCTGGAGGAGGAAGGCAATGTGAGCAGGACAAGAAGGGATCGCCGAGAGCTACACTGAGGAGAAGGAGGACATTCCCCGTGACAGCCCAGGATGTGGCCAGGCCTCCACCCGCTTGCCCAGCCCCCGGGGGCCCCACCTGTGCCCTGGCAGGACGTGACTGCCGCCTCCTCTCACTGCCCCAGAGGGGCAGCCACAGCCGCGTTTTAGGCAGGTCTCCTCCTCACATCCCTCGAGCACAGATTGGAGAAGCTTCCTGAACCACTTGACTCCCGCCCTGAACTAAACTTGTGTGAAGAAAATAGAGCTGCTGCCCTCAGTGGAAAACAATGCCTGGTTACGAACCACAAGCAGTTCCACAGACGGGCTAGTGCCATGGGCGGGAGGGCACTTGACACCAAGGGTCCCTCTCTCCCAACAGCCCTAGTTGTCCACCCACGTTTGCTCCAATTTAGACATGGAATGGGTTCACAGCGGTGAAGCCACGCGCCCAAAGTCCCACAGCCGTGCGTGCGCAGAACAGTGAGGACAGGACCCCCGGTTTCAAGTCCCTCTCTGAAACCCGGGCTGCTTCTCTTCCTCAGTTCTGTTCTCTTCACGTCCCTCCTTGCCCCACCCAAGAGGAAGGAATATACAACTCGACACATATGGGGGATGTCATGATAAATTTTAAAAATTCTAAATGACATGCTCTTTTGGCTAATAAATGCTCCACTAGTGACAATACAACGGAGTATTAAGTGGGTGGACCCTACAGCCCCACTGAGTGGACTCATCCAAAACCGGCTGTGCAAATTAGAGTTAATTACCTAACCTCTCTGGGTTTTCTCATATGTTGTCTGTAAAATGGAGGTAATAATAATAATAACCATATCTACCTCACTGAGTGTTGTAGGATTAAATGGGTTACAATATGAAAGTTTCCTGAGAAAGCTGCCTGGGCCAGCCCATCCCCTTCTCAAAAGTACAGAGGCATCACACCCATCTCAGAATTTCACTCCTGGTGAGAAAGCATCAAAATCCTGTTAACCATAACCTTTATATTCCAGCCCTTCATTTCTGCAACTCAGTGGGGAGGGGCTGGTGTTACCTTCATTTCACAGAGAGGCGAAGGTAGCACCACAGTGAGGGGACAGCCCGCCTGCCCCATGCCCACTCAGGGCTTTTCAAAGGGCGCCTGCACCCTGGCAGCATCGGCACTCCTGGGAGGTGGATGTAGGTTCCAGGCCCCAGCTCAGACCTACTGAAGCAGACTCTTAGGGGCAATCTGTCCTCACAAGCCCTCAGAGATGATTCTGATACTTTAAGAGGAACTGGGCAAGGCCTCTGAAAAGATTGCTGAACCAGAAATACCTCACGTGAGGCAAGTGAAGGAAAGTGGAGGGGGGAGGGGAATCACCCCCTCAGCTCACGTGTGACCTCAGCCCACATCCTCACACTCTCTGGGCCTAGAATCTGCTCTCCTTCCAGGAGTGATAGTACAGGAGGCAAGCAGGATTCTCTGAAACTTCGGGAGGTGACCGTTATCTGTGGGAATCGTCAGGGTCCAGGTGAGCCAGTGTCTGAGTTCTGCCAGGCCCTGGGGCTTCGACCACCTAGAAGAAGACGAGAGTCCACAGCCTGCAGGGGTTTAGCACAGTGGGGAACCCAAAGTCTGAGAGGACTGCGAATCTGGAAAGGGACCTCCAGAGAACCCCGAGAAGCAGGGTCCCCCCACTATGGCTTGTCCTATCCTGGCCACAGTGGGTCAGGGTCAGGGTTGGGGCACACCTGGGGGTCGGGACACACCTCTGCCTGGGTCCTGAGCCCACAGTGCCGTGGTCCCTCTGACGCAGGCCCTCCCCGTCATTGCCTCCCACCACTGGGTGCTCCATCTGTCCACAGGTCCTTTCAATCTTCCACAGACTTTTATGTGAGGAAGACCATGTCGGTCACATTGACCCAGCCCCCATTCCATGGGTTTCTACAAGTCATCCTCTCAACACCCCGTTGAAGTGAGCATAATGACTGTCCCCATTTGACAGATGAGAAATCGAGACTGCCAAGAGAGAATGACTGCCCAGCTCCCGTGTTGGGTGAGGGGGCTGCCCCACAGCAGCCTTGCCAATTATTAATGCTGACTTCAAGACGCTCATGTGCTTGCAGCTGTCTCACCCGGGCTTGGTTCTGTTGCTGATGTGTTAACTTGGACATGACACTTTACGACATCATGGACCCTAACCAAGGCCTGTCCCGGTAACTCGGATCCTCAAGAAAAGGGTTCGTGTGGTTTAACCTCCAAATGGTTAAAACAGACGAAAAAGCTGTGAGGCTCAAAGGGACAAACCCTCAGGTTCCCAGCAGCCAGAGGCTTGCAGAAAGCTGTGGTTTCATGGTCCACAGAGCAGCACAGTCAAGCTGTGGAGACGCTTCTGATCCTGCCCTGCCAGCTTCACTCACTCTCAAATTTTCTCACCTAACGTCCCCCCCTCTTCCTCCGGGGCTCTGGGAGCCTCCAGATCCTCAGCCGCGGTTCTCGGCTCCTGTGCGGTGGCCGCGGGGTAGACAGGGAGCTCCCAGCACCTGGTTCCTCTGCATGGACGGCTCCAAGCAGATGAGCAGCCAAGCTGGCCACGCAAGGGGTCCCTGGAGTCTGAGGACCAGATGGGAAGGGCTACCATGCCCTGCCCCACCAGCGGTGTGACCATGGGCAAGTCACAGAACCTCTCTGAGCCTCGGTCTCTCTTCTGTCAAAAGGGAGAAACCATTGTCCTCCTTTTGTCAGGTGGCTGTGAGGAGGAGATGACCCGAGTCAAGTACCTGGCGCCACGCCCGGCCCTGCAAGCCCTCGTTTTTCCCGTTAAACACGTAGGCTAGTTTTCAGAGGAAGGGACACTCCAGCTGTCTCTTTATCAGGATTTGTTTCCGAAGCACCCCACGTTGTCTTTTGGCTCACAAACTCCCGACAGCTGACACCCGCCAGGATTTTCTCTCCTATGCTACTGTACCTCTGCAGGGCGGCCCATGGCTGGTATGCTCTAAGCCTAGCTGCCTTAGGAAGCAAGGAGGGTAGGCAAAGAAGAACTGGGGAACCCAGGGTTTTCCCACAGAAAGCAAGGCCCCAAAAGGGGCTGATGAGGGAACTCCCTGACTCCCCAGGGCCCACAGAGGTGCTGGGCAGGCCAGAGAGTGAGCAGAGCCACACTCTTGCACTGAAATCTGGTCTGGGAGTCTGGAGATCCAGGTTCAATTCCTGGCTCCCAAGCTGTGTGACTTGGGCCAGTTATTTAACCTCTCTGAGCCTCAGTTTCCAAGTCAGTAGTTGAGACTAAAGATACCTGAGGCTGTCTGTGGTTATCTTTACCCCCATTTGCCACAGGAGGTGAAGGACCGGCCTGCAGTGGGTGTCAGTGAAAAAGGCAGCAGAAACTAAGTTGGGGGTCCAGGGTGCCACAGTCCTTCCCATCCCATTTCTATGGTTAGATGAGGCCAGAAAGGCTCAGAGAGGTTTAGCAACTTGTCTGAGGTCACATAGTTTGTGCACATCATTGCCTTCCTGGGCCACTCATTCCTACTTGGGATCCTCGGGTATCAGCTTGGTCTCAGAAACCCTCCCAGGGAACTTTGAGCCTGCCTTGTTGCCTGGGAGGGTTTTCTCATCTCAGAGTGATAGTCCTAGAGACACAAGAAAAGACGTGTCTCCTGTCTTCGCTGAAAGATTCTTGGGGGAATAGAAGCATTTCCACAAAAAAACCAACACACTGAAGTTGAGCCTCCCATGGCAGGGCTGTCTGGGAGAATTGCTGGAGGGGTGCAAGTAGGCACTAAGCAACGTTGGATGGAATGTTAGTTTTGGTGGCCTTTAAAAGAAAGCCACGCTCCACGTGGCTGCCATGAAAATCCGAGCCTGCTCAGTCCTGCCCTATCCTTCCCATTCAGATCCAGTTTTGACTCCTGGACTTGGCCTGTGAGTCTTCTGGACTCCATCATCCTACATTCTCATTTGCCTCCCATCTGGTCTGGGGGCTCTACAAGGGTAGGTCCTGGACATTTTGATGCCGGGACCTGCCACAGAAGGAAGGTTATGCTTCCTGGGCAAGGATCACAGGCCAGGCCCCCATCAGATGTTTACACATGTTTCTGCGATTTAGTCTTCACAAGAAGCCGGAACATCAGGTGTTACTATTATTCTCACTTTGTAGATCAGTAAACTGAGGTCAGAAAGATCAAGCAATATGCCAAAAGTCACACAGCAATGTGATCGCTGAAGACGTGAAGAGATGAAGGAAGGGGCGCTGAGCACATGGGGTTCCCGCTTTCAGGCCCTGGTCCCCAGAGGCATCTGCAGCGGGTAGGCTCGCTTGATTGCCCATCTGTCTCCAACTCCTGGGGAGCCCCATCTAGGCACTGAGTGAGGTGGACCCCTGTGAACTGACTAACCACAACCACAGTCTTCGGAGGTGTGTGGGAGGAGGAGAGTGGCTCTCCCCCAGCCCGCCATAGCCCCAGCCCCGCCCTGCCCCAGCCCCAGCCAAAGCTCTGTGCCAGCCCAGCAGTTTCTGCTTGGCAGCAGCTCAGAGGAGTGAAGTGGCGCTGGATGTGGGGGGAGCAGGTTGGGTGGGAGAGCCTGAGAACTGTCTGATTCCAGCTCAGCCATGTTCTGCCAACGCTGCAGGGCTGCTGTGAGGCACTTCCCGGGCATTTGGCCCCTTGGACAAGGATCTGGAAAAGGAAGCGCACGGGGAGTGGCAGAAGCATCATTAATCAGTACAATAGACAGCCAGAAGTTGCCTAACAACCACTGGGTGCAGGCCCCAGGCTGGGTCCGTTATTCTTAGTTTAGGCACCAACCTGAGAAGAAGCTACTATCTTTCTCACTCTACTGATGGGGAAACTGAGGTTCCATTGGATGAGATGAGGACTAGAGCTGGGGGTAGGTGGGGGGAATATTAGTGATGACCAGCAGGGCCCTCCGTCAGCATAGATCTGAGGTTCCTGGTGGCGAGGAAGGAGAAGAAGGTGTAGACACCCTTCCCATGTCTTGTGACCTTTCCTACCCATGCTCTCCTAGCAGCTCAGGTCCCCTCTTAGCAAAGCTTTGCGATCTCCTCCTCTGAGTCTACGTTAGGCCCTGCCCCATCCCCACCCTGTTCCCCTAGTGCTCGCAGATTGTCATCTCTGAGCTGTCCCCATCTGCCCAGGCCTGTACCCACAGTGAGCCAGACGGGAGGAAGGAAAGGCAGATGCCATTGAGAATTCAAGGAACTCAGCTTGTTAAGTCCAGCTTCACCCTGATTTCCCACAAGGCTGTGGGTGGTCCCTTCCCCGTCTGTAAAATGGGGCACTGTGCTACTCTCAGGGCTGGTGAGCATCAGGGAAGAGAAGCGCTGTGGAAGAGGAATTCTCTACCACCCTTGGAACCGGGGTCTGGAGGATAGCTGTGACCCTCTTCCGCTTGGCACCCCTCCCTCGGGTCCACCCTCAGCAGGGCAGGGCAGCTGCGATTTGGCAGAGTCGAGGCATCTAGAAGAGGAGGTGGCTTTGGGGAAGATGTGTTAGAGACAGTGATACCACTGTGCTGCTTTTTGAATAGCACTTGAAGACAACCTGAGTAAGATGGTGCTGGAAATGGGGATCCAGTTTGGCCAGGGTTGGGGTGATCCCCTGGAGGAGAGCATGGCAACCCACTCCAGTATTCTTGCCTGGAGGATCCCATGGACAGAGGAGCCTGGCGGGCTACAATCCATGGGGTCACAAAGACAGGCCATGGATGAGCGACTAAGCACAGCACAGCTAGCTTTTTGTGAAGACTGGGCTGAAATCCCTATCTCTTATAGTCAGTGTGACTTTGGATGTGCCGCTTAACCTGAGACAGTTTCCCCAAATGGGGACCTTACTAGTCCCAGACAGGTGATTTTTATTTATACTCGACGACCTCATCCCTAACTTGTTTCTCCACCTGAATCCTGGAGACTTAGATGGTACCTTTCCACAGCTGCTTGAGGGTCCAGGAGACGCTGGAGGAGGCTCTGAACACTACAGCCCAATCCAGAGAGGGGACTGTGGACCCACCAGAGGGGATGGCTGCGGTGTGGGGAACCCCCTTGTAGCCGCCCCGGGGCCAGTGAAGGGTCATTTCCTTCCGTGTTCAGCCCCGCCGTCACCTCTCCCGTTTGCCTCCCCTAAGTGCGTCGGCGCCAACAGCGGGAGAAATCGGGGGCAGGCCGGATTTCCTCTGCGGACCTGCTAGAGCCACCCGCCCCTCCGGACCCCGCGGGGCCACGAACTGCACGTGCAGCGGCGGCCTCGGTGGCACAGCGCTTCCTTAGGGACCCCTCTCCTTCCCCGTCCTTTCATCCTGTCCTCTTCGACCCGCCCCTCCCCAGCCTCGCAGTTTCGGCCGCGAGAAAATGCTTCCTCCCCTCGCGGGTTCCGGATAAACCGAGTCACGCGGGGGCGCGCCGGCCGGGCGCTAGGACCCCGCGGCCGGGCCGAGGGGGGGCGTGGTGGGGCGGGTCGGCGGGAGAGGTATTTAAATTGGAGCCCCGGTCGCCCTCTCGTGGATCGGGCTCCCGTGGGGCGGTGGAGCGGCTGTGCGCCTCCTCGGGCCGTGACCCCGGGGTCTGGCGCGGGGTGGGACGGGGAGGGCAGGTTTGCGCAAAATGTGCCGGGGCTGCCCGGGAGAGGAGCGGCGGCCGCGCTGAGCCAGGTAGGAGCCGCCCAGCGGGCGAGGCTGGCCGGCCCCTCGGGGAACTGGCGGTCCCGAGCCCCTCTCGAGCACCCGGCGCGGAGCTGGGCTGGGGCTGGTTCATCGAGACACTGATCCTCAACAATCGCCCCCCCCCCCACTACCAATACTTTGTGCGTGGGGCCAGGGTTGACCCTGCCTCGGCTCCAGGCTCCTAGCTCAGCGGATCTTTCCCGCGAAGGGCAGGGCGAGGCCGGCGTTCCCATTTGACAGATGGGAAAACAACCGCAGAAAGGCCAGCACTTGCCCAGGGAACACACAAGCTAGTCAAGGGCAGTTCAGGATTTGTCTCTGGTCTCCTTCTGCCCTCTAACCCTGGCGGGGGGGGGGTGAGGGGGAGGGGGCTGGGGGCGGGTATGTGGGTCTTCCCATTCCACCGCACCAGATAGCCTGCCCATCTCTAGGGGTGCAGAGGGTGAGGCACCCACCTCTCTCCTAGGGTTTCCGCAGCCAGCCCTCTTCATGGGTGGTAGGACGTGAGGGACCCCCACCCCCACTCTCAGCTGCCTGAAATTCCGCCATCACAGACACATTCCTTTGGGTTAAGGTCTAATTCCCCCGTGGGCTGCACATGTCTCCAGAACGGGGCTTGCCCTTAGTGATTCACTGCTGGCTGGGAACATCCACAGCAGCTCTCCCAGGACCCGACTCTGCCCGTGATCCAGGCTGAGAGGAGGGAGAGGAGCACCCAGGAGCAGCCCGAAGCCCGGCACTGTGAGCCTGTCTGCTGCTGTGTGTGGTGGGGGTTGGGGGATGTGTGGAGTGAGTTAGAAAGGAGATCTTGGCCTGGTGTTGTGGAAACACTTGCTTTAGGAGGCAGACAGACTGGATTCTGGTCCTGACTCTGCCATTAACTGCCTATGTGACCTTGGGTAAGTCATCTCCCTGAGCCTAGTTTTCCTCGTAGGCAGATTCTCTAGGAGGCAGGCAGCTCAGCACCTGCTGGAAAAAACACAACACACAGATCTGGGCTAAATCCCAAAATATTTATGAGCTGGGTAACTCTGGGGTAAGTCACTTCACCTTTCTGAGTCTCAGTGTTCTCATATGTAAAATGGAAATTATAGTAACTGCTTCACTGGGCTGTTGTGAGAATTAAATGAAATGATACGTGTCAAGTGCTAAGAAGAGTATCTAACATCCTTAAACACTAGAGATGGGCTTAATATTTGTAGTGCCCCTCCACCTCATTTCTCTCTATCCCTCTCTCTCTCACACACACACTTTCACACACACCTACACATTTTATTGGCACTTCTCCCAGAGTCCTAAGATGTTTCTTGCCTCCTCTTCCCTGGGCCACTTGTCTGGCCAGAGGCCTTCCTCTTGAGCACTCCTCGCCTCACCTGGGCTGCTCAGCCCTGCAAGTTTGTTCCCTCTGGGAAAGACAGTATGTGTCCAGGATACCCTCACAGCCATCTCTGCTTGATCATCACAACCACTGGGGGCAAACAGTGGCAAAACAGGAACCAGGCTACATGCTTTACAGATGGGACATGGAGACCCTGAAAGGTGAAGGGACATCCCCCAGGGCACAGGGCTGGTGAGCAGTAGAGTCAGGATGGGAGCCTGGGTCTCAGTGATCCCAGTCCTCCCTTTTGAGAGCGAGTAGCCCTCAAATTCTACACACTGTCTGGGTACTGCTGAAGGGTGCCCACCATCAAGGGGCCCCTCTCCTTTGGATGGCAGGGCAGAGTTCCACATGCTGCAGGGAAGGGCCCCCCTGGATGTTCAGCTGCCCACCTGGGAGATAAGATGGGATTTGGCAGGGGAACAGGAAACAAGAGCCCCTTTAGAAGGTTCAGAACGAACCCACGTCCTCTCTTATCCTTACCTTATCCTTACTCACCACTCGGCCCTTTGCAGTGGACTGCTACCCCTCACTTTTCTGTTTATTCAATAGATCTTTAGTGAGCACTGCTTATTAGACCCCTGTTCTCAGAATAAGAAATAAGCTATTAGGAAACAACCAAAACGAGGAAAACAGTAAAACATATGCAGATCTGGGGAGGTGGAGGGAGCAAGCAGGGCAAAGGCCCTGAGGCAGGAGGGCACTTGCTTGAGGAATGGAGAGAAAGCTAGGACTCGGTGAAGGGAGGGCAAATGGTAGATGGAGTTAGAGAGGAGGTTGTGTACATCTGGATTTTATGGGAGGCTTTCAAGCAGTGAGATTCATGGTCTGATACATGATTTAAAGACATCACTCAGGCTACTATGCTTAGGGCAGACTGGAAGAGATCAGGGTGAAAACAAGGTGTTGCTGGGATTGAGGCCCAGGGTCATGGTGGTGCCTCAGTCTGTGGGGTGATGGGCAGATCCAGAATCTGGTTTTTTAGGAAGAGCAGACAGAACCTGCTGATGAGGGGAGGGAGTGTGGCAGGGAGGTAAAGGGAGGGTCCAGGAAAGAAACTGCTTTCTCCAGTGTCACCATGTCACCGAGGCGCCGTGTGCCGATTCTCACTGCCTTCCTGGACCTGTGCAGTGTGAGATGGGGCCCAGTGGAGAGTAAGGCCCCTCTGCCCTGGGGAGGCACCCCATGGTGATGGGGGAGGGGTGAAGGGAAGGGAACCAGGGGCTGATGGGATGCTTGGCGCCAATATATAGCCCAGACTCGGAGAACCAGAGAAGGCTTCTTGGAGGAGGTAACATCTAGGCTGAGACCCAAAGAATGAGGAGATATTCAGCACAATAGAGGGGAGGAAGTGAAGGTTAGGGGCAGTGAAAAATGCTTAGAGAACTGAAGGGAATTCGAGGCTTCCAGAACACAGAATAGGAGAAGGGACAGTGAGAAATGAAGCTGGAGGGAAGAGCTGGTGAGGCAGGCACACTCCTCAAGGCCCTCGAAGGCCCTGCTGAGGGGTTTCCACTCAATTCTGAGTATACTGGTTTTCAAAAGGGTGGTGATGTTCTGCTTTTTAAACAGCAGAACAGAATTTCCTGTAAGAGCCCAACCTGTAACGCAGGTGAGAGGAAGAACAGCTGTGGGGCAGGGGGCCCATGGCCCCGGGGGAACCCAGGGAACAGGGCTTAAAAGACACCACTGCGTTCTTTGCCTATCTGAACAAGGAAGGACCTCAGAGCACCCATCTTCATTTACAAATCATAGCAAGGATGTTTATGGGTTCTAACAGTAAAGACGCAGCCCATAAAGGTTCTATACATGCATCTTCTAAAGCATCCCTCAGATTCACAATTCAGCACTTACTTATTGAGCACCTGCAGGAGACCTTATAGCATAGAGGTTAAGGGCACAGATCCAGAAACCCAACTTCCTGCGTCTGTCACTTGTTATTTGTGTGACCTTGGGCATGTTGCTTAATTTCTCTGAGCCTCCATTTTCCTGTCTGAACAGTGGGAATGGTGATCATAAAACCAAGTCATTGAATTATTGGAGAGAGTAAATGAGTTCATAGCTGTAAAGTGTCGAAAAGAGTGCCTAGCGCATGAGAGATCTATGTGTGACACTTTCATAGAATACGTCTCATTTGATCTTTAACAAAACTTGGCAAGGTTGGCGTTAGCCTCAGAAGAGGAAACTGAGGCTCGAGAGGTGAAGCGACTTGTACAAAGTCACATAGCAGGTAAGTGGAGGAGACAGAGGAAGCAGTCTGGTGTGGGTGACTCTGAGTCCAGTGCTCTTGGAGAGCATTATATGTCTCTTCTTGTTAATGTTTTGTATGTATTTATATTATGGTCACTTCTGGGCCTTTATCTGTGTCCCCAGTTCCCAGTACACAGCCAGACATGAAGAGGCATTCAGTAAAGATGTGGGTGAATGAATGAATGAATGAATGAAATTGACGGACTGAGCTGTGTGTTGCTAGCACTTGACCCAAGTTCTCAGTGAATGAGCCCCTAGCAGCACTGGGATGCTACCCATCTGGGGGCTTTGTGGTGCCCCTCAACCTCAACCAGGCTGCTCATAGAGAGAAGGGCTGGCCCAGCAGGCCTGGGTGTCCCACTGTGCAGGCAGTGGCTTCAGTGAAAGTTAAGGGCCTGGCAGCCTGTTCCTGGGGAAGTCCACAGGCCACAGTGCTGGGGGCAGGGCAGGCCTCCTGGCGGGGCTTCCTGTCAAGGCTCCAGGCTCAGCCTTCAAACAATGGCAGGGACTCGGGGATCAGAAAATCAAAAGAGAAAGGGCAAAATAAAGTTCTGCGGGTGGGGGGATTGAGGAATTCCGTTTGGAACTTGAGCTCAGATGGGGGGCCTGCTTGTGGCCTGTGTGGACCTGGAGTCAGAGGCCCAGCCCTGAGCTTGGCCCAGGGCAGCCTTCAGGCCTGTCTGCCTCCTGCTCGGCTCCTCCATGCTGTTTCTGCCTGATGGGGCCTTTCGAAACCCAAATCTGACCTTGTCACTCACTGCTTAAAAACTCCTGTCCAAGGTAATGGCTTAGCCCCTCCATCTGGCACTGAAGGACCTTTGTGATGGGCTGCAGCGCTGTTTCCCACCACCTTCACAAGGGGCCCCATTCACAGCACCTTCAGTCCAGCTCCCGCTGTGGTCTGGGGTTCCCTGAGAGCAGCTGCAGACAGAAGGGGGCGGTGGGAGCCCGCGGTGGGAAGGAGCCTGCTGTCTCACCATCTCCCCCTTTCCTTCCACCCTGTGCAGAGCCATGAGCCACCAGATTCTGCTGCTTCTGGCCGTGCTGACCCTGGGCCTGGCTACCTCCCAACACCGAGACAAGGTGCCCTGTAGGAAGGTAAGACGCTCTGCCTCGTAAGGGAGAGCTCCTCATATCCCCTGCCCCCGGGGGTCCTACTGCCCCGGAAGCCAGAGGCTAGAGGGCTCAGAAGAGGAAAGGGGATCCACTTAATGCCATTAAAGCTCACATTTAATGAGCACCTACTAGAATGTCCAAATGCCCTGTTTACTATTAATCCTGCCAGGTAAGTATAATCATTCCAGTTTCAGAGAATTGGAAACCCGCTTGGAGAAGCTAGCCAACTTGTCCGAGGTCATTCACTTCTGGCTTTAGGGACTATTTCCTCAAGCTGCCCCCACAGGGCAGTGGGTCCAGCTGGCTGCTGAAGAATATGTGTGTGTGCGTGCTAAGTCACTTCAGTCGTGTCCGACGTTTTGTGACCCCATGGACTGTAGCCCACCAGGCTCCTCTGTCCATGGGGATTCTCCAGGCAAGAATGCTAGAGTGGGTTGCCATCCCCTCCTCCTGGAGATCTTCCCGACCCAGGGATCGAACCCACATCTCTTACATCTCCTGCACTGCCAGCCAGGTTCTTTACAATTGGTGCCACATGTGAAGCTCTGAAGAATATGTATATGTGTGGGGAACCTGGGGTGGGCAGCTGGGAAAGGCTCTTCTGTCCTGGGCAAATCCCCTCCCTAACTGGGCTCCTTAACTTGAGCCCAACTGCCGTATTCCTGTGTGATGCCTCTCACTTATTACTGCCCAGATCAAATGCCGCCTTCTCCAAGAAGCTTTCCCTGACCCCTCCCAGGCCATCTATTTTCTGGGCTCCCACAGTCCTAAGCCTCCCTCCCTCTCAACACTGAGCACATGGGGTAGTTGGTAAATGGGTCCACGCCTGACTCAGCTACCAGACCAAGAGGTTCTCAAGGGCAGTGACAAGGTTGGATCTGTTTTGTCCCATTTTCCTGGAGTCAGGGAAACTAGCTCTGAGGTTACTGTGACCCTGTGGGATACAGAGAAAAGAGATTATCTAGCCTAACTGGAAGGCTGGACAGTCACTGAGCTCAAGGCCAGAGCTCGGGCTGGGGAAGGGACAGGCCCTCCAGTAGCCTCATTTGGACCTGGGACTGGAAGCTCGTGACACAGAGTTGGTGTTGTTTTAGTCACCCAGTCGTGTCTGACTCTTTTGTGACCCCATGGATTGGGATTTTTCCAGGCAAAGGAGTGGGCTGCCACTTCCTTTCTCCAGGGGATCTTCCCAACCAAGGGACTGAACTTGCATCTCCTGCATTGCAGGCAGATTCTTTACTGCTGAGCCACTGGAGAAGCCCTAGAGACACAGGGTGGGCAGCTGCTTCGGGAGGTGCCTGTGCTAGCAGCCAGGGCCAGCAGCCCTTCCCTGGGGTCTGCAGTGTCTGCCGTCGCCACCTCACTCGTGCTCCTTGGAGCCCTTCCAGGGTTCCCAGAATCCAGAGTAATGGGCAGAGAAGGACTGACATCACCACATGCAGCCCCACATCCTACCTGGGGCAGAAGGCTCAGAGGGAGGAAGGGCCTGGGCCACCCAACAGGCGGAAGGGAACTGGGTGAACTTTGGATTTGGGGCAGAGGAGATAACAGACAGGAAAGGACTTTCTGAACTCCTACGGAAGGCACTATGATGCTTTTTAGTGTTAAAAAGAAATGGCCACATGCCGAGGGCTAGCAAGGGGCCTACTCTACACTAAGGACTATCTCTCATTTTGTCCTGCCCAGAACTCCTCTTTTCAGCTGAGGAAACTAAGGCTGAGAGAAGAGACGGGACCCCCAAGGTCATACAGACAGGAAGTGACAGAGCCAGGATTCGGACCCCTCCCTCCCAAGTTCATGCTGTCCACTGCCGGGAGATTCTCCCTGCCCTGCTTCCCTCTGTGTGCAGATAGTATGATGGGGTTGAGTGGCACCCTCTTCCCTCCTTAAACAAAAAAGAAGCTGGGAAATGGCATCCTGGCACATCAGAGAGAGTGGATAGGGGGTCATCGGGGGAAGCTCAGAACCAGACTAAGGGTGGATGCTCCCAAGATCCCTCCCCACATGTCACTCATGCTGGGGGCTCGGCAATCAGGGAGCAGTGGGTGCCCCACAGACGGTGTCCTGAGAGCTGCCCTGGCCTTCAAGCTCCTTCCTGGAGTGAACTGGAGAGCTGAGCAGTCCTGCCTCGTGGCAGCCCCCTCTGGGCCTTTGTGACAGGGGTTCTGGGCACTGGGCAGAAAGCAGGATTGGGTGCTAGACTGGGCCAGCTTTGTGTCCTGGCTCAACTCTCAGGGGCTGGTGCCCCAGGGGACCTTTGAGTATCCAGAGGTGAAATGGGGCTGGGTGTATACATGGGGTAAGCGCTCCCCACCCCACACAACACACGTTATGTCTGTTCATTTTGTTGTTTCTTCTTTAATCAGGATGGTTCAGGGAGCTGAGAACATGGATGAGGAGTCTATGCCCAGTAGCCCCAGCTGGCAGAGAGGTTGTGAGGGAGGAGGAAGCAAGGAGCTAGGCAGGTATGGCAAGGTGGCTAGAGTATGAGGATTCTAGTTTGCACTGGCGCCCAGTGGCAGGGGTTGTCCGTGGGCCTCTGAGTAATGCTGCTCACTGTGCCGTGTGGACTTGGAAGAGTCGCACATGCCTGATGGAAGACAGCCCGTTCCTCCCCCCGTCCCTCCCCCTACCTTGGGCTCTTGGGAGGAAGCTGAGAGCTGGGCCAGGCAGGGAACACCCAGGCTGTATTCCTACCCTGTCGGCCTGGCTGCTGACCTGTGACCTCATTCAGGTTACTGCCATCTTTAGGCTTGGTCTCCCCATCTGGGGAGAGGGTGGGCTGAACCCTTTGCGCTCTAATCGTCTTTGACTTTAGTCTGAATAAATGGATCGTGTGTCCTAAGCTGCTTCAGTTGTGTCCGACTCTTGCGACCACATGGACTGTAACCTGCCAGCCTCCTCTGTTCATGGGATTCCCCAGGCAAGAATACTGAAATGGGTTGCCATTTCCTCCTGCAGGAGATCTTCCCAATCCAGGGATCAAACCCTATCTCCTGCATTGGCAGGAGGGTTGATTACCACTAGCGCCTCCTGGGAAACCCTGAATGAATGGATCATCCCTTTTCTTTTATCATTCAGAAAGGTGACTGAGTCAGTCCCTCAGACCTGTATTAAGCTGATGATGTCTTTCATCTACTGAAAAATGTACTGAGCACTTTCTGGTGCTCAGAAAGGCCAGGTCCAAATATCCACTCAATCAAACCCTTTGCCCGGAGCTCACTTTCTAGCTGGTCCACACACAGATAGTCACAGGGAGAAACAAAGGGAAGCACAGGGACTGTGAGAGCCCAGAGGAGGCCCCGACCTGCCCGGCATTTAGGGAGGTCTCCTGGGTGGAGGAGACCCTGGTGCTCAGCACGCAGAGTTCACGATCCTGCTCTGGTTGGGCAGAGCACAGCCGGCACATGGAGCAGCAGGAAGGAGGCTGAGAGGTGGGTGTGGGAGGGTGCAGTGGGCCGTAGTCAGGTGTGGGCTGGGCTAGGGTGGGTTAGGAGAAGATCAGCAGGGACCACAAACGTTGAACCCTGCCGAGGGTCCTGGCTCTGCCTGGAAGGGGTTTAAGTCAAGGGCAACATGGTCAGTGTGGACTTTCTGACAGTTGCCAGGCATTTGGTTGGCAGACCCGTCAGAAGGGGTCAGGGGAGACAGGCTGGGGTGGAGTGGGCCTGAGCTGGGTGCTTATGGAAGTCAGAGCCTTTGCTGGGAAAGGCTGGGGTTCCTGGTGTGCCGGAAATGACAGAGGGAGACTGCATTCACATGGAAAGAATTCTGGCCCCTGAAGGCACATGTGGTGGAGGACAAAAGTGGGGTCTTCGGTTGTTAAGAGACTGGGGTTCAAAAGCTACTAGCTCTGTTCCTTACCAGCTGGGTGATCCTAGACCCTCTCTTCCCCTCTGTGAGTTTGGGTTTCTTAAAGAGGGGTGATCATGTTTGATGGGCAGGCTACCGTGACAATCCAATGAGACCATGGGTCTGAAAATGTGTAATAAAATATAAAATGCTGAGTAGGCATTGGGGAAGGATGAGTTACATTCTGGATCAGAACCAGATGGAGCTCACACAGCAAAATCAGCTCTTGTCAACAAAGAATATGGGTTGGGACTCTGGTCATCTTTTTCCCTGCCCCAACCCCATCTCTGGGGGCCCATCTGGACTGGACCATGAGAACTGAAGCCACTGAGGGGGTGAGGGTGGGGTGGGGTAGATGGGGCAGCCGGAAAGAGGTCACATCTAGGGAGTTTCAGCAAGGAAGGCAGGCTTTGGAACCAGAGCTGTGCCCCATGGAGTGAGGGTTTGAATGAGATCTGAGATTGCGAGACCAGAATTAAAACGGAAGACTAGAGTGGAAAGAGCATTTTTCCTTTTTGGAAACATTTCTCCTAAAGTGGTTTCTAATCTAACATCAGCTGGGTAAATTTAACTCTCTGCGTCCATAGAAGGAACTTGGGATGTGGAACCAGGAGGCCTGGGTCCCAGCATGGCCCTGCTCCTCACTGGCTCTGGCTCATTCTAAATGATATGTGGCTTAGTTTCCTGTAAAATGGGATAATAATCAGTACAGAATTTTTTTTGTTTTTACATTTTTCGTTCTGTCTATCGTCTGTATGGTCTACCCATGAAAGCTTCCTTGAGTCCCTCCCTGATGCCAGCCCTGCTGTACTGCGGACCAAAGACAGCGGCAGGGAGGGGTAGGGATCATGCAGACCTAGGGGGATTAGGCTGAATCATGCTGGGAGGACAGAAGAGAGGCCGAGCCAAGCCTGGTAGGGGCTCAAGTCATCCTTCCTAGAGGCGAGTGTCGGGTTCTACTTCCTACCGCATGCACTAATGCCCACTGCTCTCCCTGCCCTCCCACCCTCCCCAGGTGGACAAGGAGGTCTGGTGCCAGGGCCGTGGCCTGCTCCAGGTCCCCTCGGTGCTCTCACGGGACATCGAGGTCCTCAACTTATCTGGGAACCAGCTGCGGAGCATCCTGGCCTTGCCCCTGGGCTTCTACACGGCACTTCGTCACCTGGACCTGAGCGCCAACGAGATCAGCTTCCTCCAGCCAGGGGTCTTCCAGGCCCTGCCCCACCTGGAGCACCTCAACCTGGCCCACAACCGCCTGGCGGTGGGCACGGCGCTGAATACTGGGGGACTGGGCCCCCTGCCGCACCTGACCTCCCTGGACCTGTCGGGGAACAGCCTGTACAGCGGCCTGGCGGAGCAGCTGCTGGGGGAGGCGCCTGCCCTGCGCACACTCTCACTGGCGGAGAACAGCCTGACGCGCCTGGGCCGCCGCACCTTCTCGGGCACACCCGCGCTGGAGCGGCTGGACCTTCACAGCAACGTGCTGATGGACATCGAGGACGGCGCCTTTGAGGCCTTGCCCCGCCTGGTGCACCTCAACCTCTCCAGGAACTCCCTCACCTGCATCTCAGATTTCAGCCTCCAGCAGCTGCGCGTCCTGGATCTGAGCTGCAACAGTATCGAGGCCTTTCAGACGGCCCCGGAGCCGCGGGCCGAGTACCAGCTGGCCTGGCTCGACCTGCGGGAGAACAAACTGCTCCACTTTCCCGACCTGAGCGCACTCCCGAGACTCATTTACCTGAACGCGTCCAACAACCTCATCCGGCTCCCTGCGGAGCCACCCCGGGGTGGAGGCGAGGGCCTCCATGCGCCTTCCGAGGGCTGGTCATCCTTGCCCCTCTCCAACCCCAGTCGCAATGCCAGCATCCAACCCCTCTCCCAGCTCTTGAATCTGGATTTGAGCTACAATGAGATTGAGCTCATCCCGGAGGGCTTTCTTGAGCCCCTGACCTCCCTGCGCTCCCTGAACCTCAGCCGGAACTGCTTGCAGACCTTTGAGGCCCGGCCCGGCTCCCTGCCCTGCCTGACGCTCCTGGACGTCAGCCACAATGCGCTGGAGACACTGGATCTGGGCTCCAGGGCCCTGGGGTCCCTGAGGACGCTGCTTTTACAGGACAATGCCCTGTGGGACCTGCCCCCGTACACCTTCACCAGCCTGGCCAGTCTGCAGAGGCTTAACCTGCAGGGGAACCGGCTCAGCCCCTGCGGGGGCCCCGCTGAGCCTGGACCCTCAGGTTGTGTGGCCTTCTCTGGCATCTCCTCCCTCCGTGTCCTGAACCTGGCAGACAATGAGATGGAGATACTGCGGGCAGGTGCCTTCCTCCACACACCACTGGCCGAGCTGGACCTCTCCTCTAACCCTGGGCTGGATGTGGCCCCAGGGGCCTTGGCGGGCCTGGAGGGCTCCTTGGAGGTCCTGGCCCTGCAGGGCAATGGGCTGGCCGTCCTGCAGGTGGACCTGCCCTGCTTCAGCTGCCTCAAGCGGCTCAATCTGGCCGAGAACCGCCTGAGCCGCCTGCCTGCCTGGACACAGGCTGTGTCCCTGGAGGTGCTGGACCTGAGGAACAACAGCTTCAGCCTCCTTCCGGGCAGTGCCATGGGCGGCCTGGAAAACAGCCTGCGGCGCCTCTACCTGCAGGGGAACCCCCTCAGCTGCTGCGGCAATGGCTGGCTGGCGGCCCAGCTGCACCAGGGCCGTGTGGACGTGGATGCCACCCAGGACCTGATCTGCCGCTTTGGCTCTCAGGAGGAGGTGTCCCTGAGTCACGTGCGTCCCGAGGACTGTGAGAAGGGGGGTCTCAAGAATGTCAACCTCATCATCATTCTCACCTTTGCAGTGGTGTCTGCCATCCTGCTCACCACGCTGGCCACCTGCTGCTGTGTGCGCCGGCAGAAGTTCAGCCAACAGTACAAAGCCTAGAGAGTTTGGAGGCCACACACGGGCTCTGTCGGGAGACCCTGCTGGGGCAGTGAGGGAGCCAGAGGCACGGAGAAGGGTGGGGACTGACCCACGATCACATAGTAAGGCAGGGTCCAAGACCCTCGGTCTCTCAGTTCCAGCCCAGGGCTCCTTTCCCCGTGTCCTGCTGCACCAGTAGGTGACCCACTTCTCAGGCCGCACATCATGTGGTCCAGCTGTGGAAGCCGGAAGTTGGGCAGTTTCAGGAGTGACAGAGTGTAAGGCTGACCCCATCAGATCTACAGATCTTTGCCAAGCATCTGTTTTGTGCCACACCCTGCCCTGGGCACTGGGGGCGCCGGGGAATGAGACACATCCCTGCCCTCAGCGTTGCCCAGTCTGAGTGGGCAGGTGGTCGCAGAGTGTGTGGGCACCACGTGGAGTGTGAAAGCCAGGGCTCCAAAGTTCTGCAGCCCCAGCTGGCTGTGGATAGTCCTGCCCTGGCCGGGCCAGGGCACGAAAGGGGCAAGACCAAGAGGATTTGTCTGAGACATTTCCAAGCAGACTGTTTGTCACATCTTCTGATAATGACTTTCAGCTTCTCTG
Organism: Capricornis sumatraensis; assembly: GCF_032405125.1. Lineage (NCBI taxonomy): Eukaryota > Metazoa > Chordata > Mammalia > Artiodactyla > Bovidae > Capricornis > Capricornis sumatraensis. The sequence continues at coordinate 56,736,165 of NC_091084.1, read as the reverse complement.
GAACATGAAGAGCTTGTGACCGGAAGAGAGCTGCAGCCACTTGATTTGAGTAAGGCTTGGATCCAGTGCTGTTAGGCAGGCTGTGGCAGCTCTGGCAGGGTCAGTTAAGAGGCAGTCTCCCTGGGCTCTGGCCCAGCACTGGACTGGTCTGTTTCCTGCTCTGAACAGGTGCTTTACTACCTGGCACCCTCAGGTTGCACACATGGGTCCAGATAACTGCCCTAGCCGCACCCCGCCACCCGCCATTCCCTGCCCAGGTCCTGCTCAAGCCTGCTGCTCCAGCTCAGCCCCACCCTGGCCAGTGAGCCAGGAGTGAGACCCTTAGGTTTCTGGTTCTATTTTACACCACACTTGGCAGCAGTGACAAACCCAAGCCTGCATTTGCCTCTTTATGACAACCCTCTGAGGTTGGTATATTATCCCATTTAACTAGAGGCTCTGAAAGTCTCCCTCCAGGGATCTCCAGCTAAGAAATGCCAGAACTGAGCTCTAGGCTCACATCCTCCTGTGTCCAGAGCCTGAGCTTGGCCACTGCAGGGGCTGCAGGCAGTAAGATGGACAGGAAATGGCCCCATATGGCTGGAAAGGGGCCAGGGAGCATCTGGGCACACCCCTTCTCCTTCCTCTCTCCCAGGCGGGCAGAGAGAAGACGGGCAGCCACAGGCCCATTCCTCCTTCTGTGCCTCTGTTTCTCTTATTCCATCCTTTGCTGACTGGGTGGGCTCTCCTATTCTCATCTAGCCCTTCCCTCCCTCCTTCTTCCTCTGTTGAGCATAGCCTGGAATTTGAGACCATGGAGTCCAGCCTCCCTGGTACATAGGTAGAACAGCTGAGACTTAGGAAGAGAATGAGGCTTGCTCAGAGCTGCTCAAGTCAGGACAGAGCCTGTGGAAACAGCTGGATTCAGACCTCACTGAGGGAGTCAGGGTTGGGGGGCTTGGGGGTTGGACCTGGGCAGTTTCCTTCTCTCTCTCAGCTGTCACATCACAAGACGATGCTGGCTCCAACCTCCCTTTCTGGTCCTCGTCATGCAGGGAATTTTTCCCCCTAGAAAAACGCATAGAAAAATCCCATGCAGATATAACCCATGGAATCGTGGTCTGTCTGGGGACAAAGGAAGCCCTGGGATGAACCCAGGACTCTGTATCATTGTCTTCACCTTCTTACTGTGCTTGGCCAAGCTCAGGCTCACGATGGTGCTCGGTAAAGTATGAGATGATGAAAATGGCCCTCTGTCCACCCCATTTTACAGATGAGAAAACTGAGGCTGAGAGAGGGTCAAAGACTCAGGGAGTCCATGGCAGAGCAGGGCCAGAAGCTGGCCTGGTGGCCTGGGCCCAGCCGGGGGCCCTCGTGGTGAATGGGGCAGCTGGTGGGTCCAGCCCTGTTCGGGATCATGACCACAGGTGCTCACTGCACACAAACACTCTTCCTCAGGCCTGAGGGCATGGCGTGGGCCCCTTCATGCCTGATCTTTGAAAACACTACAGGATGCTGCTTTCACCTCCCGGGAGCCAGGCCACAACCCAGGCCTCAGGACCCACTCTTTGTGTAACCCACATGAATGTATTAAAAAATAATTTTGGAGAAATGGTGCAGCCTGCCGGCCTCCTCCTTGCTGCTGGGAATCTTTGCATCCACTTGAACCCTACCCTCCTCTACTTCCCTTCCACCCTTTGAAGCCTCATGGCAGACCCCTGGGGCGACAAGCTGGGGACCACTGGGTGGGAGACTGAGGCCCTGGGTCTTACCATCTTGACCCTTGGTGCCTCAGCCACCATCATGCCTCCTGCCACACCTCTGTCTCCTCACACTCGGCAAACCCCGTTCCCCACCTGGGAAGAAAACGGTGACTTCCAGCAGGAACCTGTTAGTGCTTTTCTCTCTCTGCTTTCTCTGTACCCGCTCCCCACCCTGTTCAGAGGCAGCACTGGGCATGTCCTGTCCTCTCTCACTCATTTATTTTCTCACTTTGCTCTCCCTTCAGCCTCTCCTCTCTGCTTCTGTCTTCCTCGCAGATTTCAGCTGTGCTCAAGTCTTGCCCATCTTAAAAACAGTACAAAGACCCTTAAACCACTTTCCCCCTTCCTTTCCCGACATCATGGATAAACTTCTCAGTAAAGTAGCTTCCTCCCCCTCCCCTCCATCCTAATCTATTCCAGACCGCTTCCAGCTGTCCCCAGCAATCTCCCCACCCTAGGGCTGGGTCACCAAGGTTGTACTTTTCAGACCACGCCTCCCTGACCCCTCCACTGTGGGGCCTGCCTCTATCCCCCTATCACCCGCACCCTCCCCTTGGGACACTCCCCTGACATCTAGGACCCTAGATGCCTCTCCTTTTGGGGCTTAGCTGTGTGCTCATCTTCCTCAAGCCATCAGAATGGCAATCAGCAGGACTCTTCTCCCAGGAACATCATCATCCTCACTGATGTGGCTGCCCCATCGCTCTGATGAGGCCCACATCTCTGTCTCCAGCCCCAGGCCTTCCTGAGCATCCAGCCCTGCTACCCTGACCCCCAAAGGCCTCCCCAGCTAGAGTTAAAGACCTCCCAGGGGCTGGAGGATTGAGAGTGAGCAGCCAGGCTGCTCAAGGTTGAACTTGGAAGAATCAGGAGGGGTCAGAAGAAGAGCATTCATGGTTCCTAGAAGGGAGTTGGAGGGTGAGAGTGTGGGCTGTGGGGTCTAGGGGAAGCAACAAGAGCCACCTCACCTGGGGTGGGGGTGGGAGTCCGATGAGGGGCACTGAAGCCAACAAGTCTAGAGCGCAGAGAGTGGGCCCGCGGCCTCTCCCACTTTGCAGCCCCCTGTGCTTATCTTCATGTGGTCCCATCACCCCTTCTCAGCTGCCTGACAGTGAGACACCACCCCCTCTGCAGGTGCCCACCTTCTCTTCTCCACGTTCTCTCCCACAGGCTCCGGCTCTGCCTCCCCCATCCCCCAAGTACCCTGGAGATTTCTCCAGCCCAGCTTCTTCTCTGGCCTGTGGCCTCTCACCTCTCTGAGGTTTCTGCTCCCAGCTCCTACTCTCCAAAGGAAAAATTGAAATGCCTATTTCATGGATGGGGCTGGGGGGGTGAGCATTTATGTGACTCAATGCCCTGGCACACAAGAGATGCTCCTTGATGGCCCACAGGAGGACAGTAGCATGGACTGAGCTCAGTCCAGGGCTCTGCGGGAGCCTCCAGGCCCCTAACCTCTTTTCCTGGCAAACAGAGGCATGTGCTCACCTGGCCAAGACCCCCAGCAAGGCAGAAATTCCTGTTTTCAGCTGAACATGGACGCAGCTGCCAACTAGGTCATCAGAGCATCCGGCAAGTTCCAGAGAGAGAGACGAGGCCAGTGCACAGGCCCTGTCACAGACAGACTGCAGTGCCAGGTCACCAGGCTCACTTGATCCAGTGAGCTGTTGCGGCACTCCACCAGGGCCAGGGCCCAGCAGGAGCTAGGCTTGCAGGCCAGGTGGGCGGGTGGGAGGCTAGCAGCCCTGGCCCACCAGCTGCTGCACCCTGTTGGTTCCCTATGCTGGCTCAATCCGCTTCCCTGGAATCCAAGATCCACTGTCTGCTCTCTGCACCCTTGCTGTTTAGTAGCTCACAGGTCCTGCAGCCCTCCAGCTCCATCTCTCTCTGGCTGCCTCCCACCTCTTATTCCAAGCTGACCCTTAATTAGCACCTCCAGGTTGGGGCCTGCACTGAACACTTGACATACATGGCCGAAGATAATTCTAACACACTTTAAAACCATTTCTGTAATTGTCATCCTCACTTTAGAGACACCGAGACTCAAGATCCCACAGCTATCAAGTGCCAGAGCTGAGACTGAACCCAGGTTCACCCTGCTTCTCTCTGGAGCCAGTGGTCTTAACCATTAGGCAGCACTGCCTCCTGACCCTCTCAGCTCCCAGCTCTCTCCCACCTCCTCTGCTCAAAATGTCTCACCCACCCTGACCCCTTTGCCAAACCCCTCCTTTTCAGCCCTTGTCAGTATCACCTCCTCTGAGAAGACCATCCTGATTTCCCTCCTCCAGCCACTGACAGCTCTGGCTGCCCTGGGCCGCAACATCAGGGTGTCGGCCTGACCTGCCACTAGACTAGGAGCTCCTGGAGGGAGGTTCTACCCAGAGTCCCTCCTGTATCCCCGGGGTCCGTGAGCCAGCACAGAGGCAAGTTCAAAGAAAAGGCTTCCTGAATGGATGACCCTGCCCTCTAGGACCTAAAGTCTTGTGGGGATTAAGATCAAACCAGGAATGGGTGACCGGCTTCTCAGACAGACCCCGGAGACCCAGTGGGACTGCTTTGGGGAAGAGGAATCTTCTTTCACCATCCTCGTTCCCCTCGGTTCCTCTTGCCTCTAGGACCCTGGCTTCTCTTCTCCATCCCCCATTTGCCCCCCACTCTCCTCTTCTCCTTCCCCTCCCTCAGTCATCTCCCCTCTACCCTCATCTCCCTGGGATCAGCTGGGGCTGTGGTGCTGAGAACATGGAGGGGAGGGAGGCCCAAGCTGTTTATAGGAACTGGAGCAGCTCCATCCATCAGCTCTGTTTGGAGCTGGAGACCAAGCATAATAAATACCTTGGCTCCTCCCCAGTTGTGCTTTCCCTGAACTTGGCCATTCGAACTCCAAATCTCTCTGGCCTGCTGGTTCTCAGGACCCAGCTCCCACCCCACCGCACCCTACCCCCACCTCCCATCAAGCTGCCCTGGAAAGAGCCCTGCCGCTGGGACCAGATATGCAAGCTGAGCCTAGGCTGTGCTGCAGCTTTGCTTTGGAAGCAAATCATGCCCTGCATCTGTGCCTCCATTTCCCCATCTGTAAAATGGGGTCATTATCACTGCCCTCTGAACACACAATGCTGCTCACACATTAGGCTTGAGCATCCACTTGGTGCTGGGCCCTGGGCCCCTTGAGATCCCTGGGAACAGGCAGGCAGAGCCTCTGCCTATTGGGCAGAGGGAGGGGCCGCACCATAGCACAAGCAGGAAGTGGTCAGCACCACGAGGGAGGTCCAGACTTTGGAAGTTTGTTTGCAGCAGGGAGCGGCCCTTCCAGCTGGAGGAGTCAAGGAAGACTTCGAGGACATCTGGTCTGGCCCTGTGAGGAAGGGGAGGATTTCAACATGCAGAGATGGGGAGAGCCTCTGCCTGGCAGACCAGATGCTGGGCAGTGGGAAGATGTGGGCCTGAGGGTGGCGGGGGCAGAGAGAAATCTCCATCTGCCCAGCTTCCACCCTATCACTCCCAACTTTGTCCTCTTCTCTGATCCTCCAGCACCTTATGCTTTTTGAAATCTTTCCTGCTTCCCTAGAGAGCTTTACATTCACCCAGCTCTCCCAAGTTGTAGATGCATTCCCGGAATTCTGCAGTCCTGTCCCCACTCCCAGCCTCCCCTTCTCCCCAAAGTCATCCTAGAAAGTGGAAGATTCAGATCAGGGGAAAAGTCATTGGCCAATAGAACATGTTTCTGGAATGAATAAGGGAATAAATGAATAAAGGAATGAATAAAAGAGTGAGTCAATAAAAAAGAATAAGTGAGTAGGAAATTGTTTAATTCAATTGACATACTATGCTGTACATACAAGCTCCCTCCCCTGGTGGTGCTGTTTTTTGGGGGGATGGGTGGGAACAGGCAATAAACACATGCTCACGTGCACACACACACACACACACACACACACACACACAAATAAAGAGGAAATAATAAACGTCTCCTGCATTGGCAGGTGGGTTCTTTACCAGCAGCGCAACCTGGGAAGCCCATATATATGATACATAATTTTAATAAAGCTACTTTTCAAAAAAACAATGATGTTTCATGTTTCTACAATCAACTTGTGAGATAATCTTTTCCTATGCTTCCTGCCAGAAATGCGGGTAATAGCTACAGATATAAAGTAGTCACTCATTGTTACTTTACATTGCATTTCCCTGCTACTGAATCTGAGCGGTTTTTCATTTGTTTGTTGCTTGTTTGGATCTATTCTTCCATGAATTGCCTGTTTTTGTCCTATGTTCACTTCTGTTGAGTTATTGGTTCCTTATCAGCTTGTTAAACCTCACTATGCATTGCAGTTTTTAACTTCATCTAACATTTTTATAACATACATTTTCCAAATCTCTCATCTGTCTGTTGACTCTGCTTATGTATCTTTGTTCTAAATTGCTTTTTGGAGCCTCATTTTTCTTTCATAGCTTCTCAATTTGAGTATTTCACTCAGATTGTTCATATAGTCTAAATGTTCTTTTCTCTTTTTTTACATTTAAATCTTTAAATAATCTGAAATTATTATGAAGATGGAAAAATTACTTGCTTCTGGATGTACTATTTCCTTTCCTGAAGGAAATGAGTCTTGAATATTCATTGGAAGGACTGATGCTGAAGCTCCCATACTTTGACCACCTGATGCAAAAAACTGACTCATTGGAAAAGACCCTGATGCTGGGAAAGGTTGAAGGCAGGAGAAGAAGGGAACGACAGAGGATGAGATGGTTGGATGGAATCACCAACTTGATGGTCATGGGTTTGAGTAAGCTCTGGGAGTTGGTGATGAACAAGGAAGCCTGGCGTGCTGCAGTCCATGGGGTCTTGAAGAGTTGGACATGACTGAGTGACTGAACTGAATTGAATGTACTGTAATTGTGAGAGCATCATGTATTAAATAATCAAAAGCTCACTCTGTCAAATGCTAAATTCTGATATATATTTGGTATCTATTTCTGTATTTCCTGTTCTGTATATTTCATTGATCTACTTCTCTATTCCTATAATAGAGAAGTTTGTTGTTTGTTCTGATACAAAATAATGCAAGTTCTTTTGCACTGTTATTATTTTCCATAACTTTTTGGCTATTTCCAGGTATTTACTCTTCCATATAAACATTTCACTCTATTTGGAACTGACCTGGAGAGTTTTGACATTTCTATGATATTAAGTCTTCCCATCCAGGAGTATTGGTACTTCTTCCCATATATATTCAGTTCTCATGTTCAGTCCTTCCACAAGACTGTATAGCTTTCTTCATATAGGCCCTAGGTTTTTCTTGTTAAATCTATTCCTAACCTATTTTGGATTTTTTGCCAAGATTATAAATGGAATATTTTTCCTATTTTCATTTTTATGTGTTTATTGTCAGAATAGAAAAAAGTACAGAATTGGTTTTTGCATATTTATCTTGTACCCTAAAATTGATGTAGCCCATCAGTTTTTCTTAGTTCAAATAGGGTTATTTTGTTTGTTCATTTTGGTCTTGTTTTTTGCTTCTCTGCTAGAGGCTCTTGGGTTTTCTGGGTATACAATCACTTAATCGACCTCGTTGTTCCCATAGCTCCCTTGATGCCCTCATCACTGTAGCATCTGTCTCCAGCCACCTCTCCTCACCTGGATGGCAGCCAGGTTGCAGCGACCCCCACCTCCACCATAACCCACCATGGAGCTCCTTCTCCTGTGTTTTTTCTCTTTCCAAGACCAGGGCTCCAATCCCGTCTCTGATTTGCAGGAGTAGAGTGGAGGTGTTACATGGCAGGGCAGGGTGGACACTCAGAATCCCAGCCGATTTGTTCCACAGAATGATTCGTTCCACACTAACTGAAATTCTGTTCTCCTCCTAGAGCAAAGGTTGAAAAGTGGTGGCCTTTGAGCCAGATTTAGCCCTCAGACATGCTTTATTTGGCCCACACAGTGGTTTATAAAAATCTGGATTGGTTGCCAACATTTAAAACTTGAAAGAGTTGTTTTATATGGGACCATATAAAAAAAGATCTAGATTTCTGATTTATTTTTTTTTAATCATGGAGAATCTGAGAACCTGGGTCCCCAGCCCACAGGACAGTGAGTGGCAGAAGCTGTGAAACTGTATCTCCCATCGAGACTGTGAGCGCCTCAAGGGCAAGCGGCCATCCAGCCCTTCCTGTATCCCAGCACCCGACACAGAGCCTGACTCCAGGCTGGGGTCATGAAAGTTTAATTCCTTTCCTTTTGTATCATGCACAAGTTTCAAGAACAAGTGAGTCAGGAGGCCCATACAGGAAGGGCTCTGACCATGGCTGTGCATAAACACTTAGGCAGTCTGATGACCCTGTGGACCCCTTTTCAGAACAAGGTTTTCTAATTCATAAAACAAAAAAAATACGTGATTGCAAAGGAAATCAATCCTACTGAACGCAGCTTTCAAACTACTAAAAAATAATTGTGATTGGATGATACATGCTTTTTATTAACATGTGAAAATAACAAAACCTAGTTGCAGATATGATAATTACTATAATTTTGAAGTGGTGTTGAGCATGAGTTCAACAGCTGACATGAAAACATCTGTGATTTCTGTAGGTAGTGGGGCTGCTAACCTCCCATTACCTCCCATTACCTCCTGGTAATGGTTCAGGGATTTGTGGCCCACGTTCAGGATGGAAAGATCTACTACATTTTACCTAGAGGCTAGTGATGAAAAGGAAGATGTAAATTTTTCTCATCTGAGTTCACCGCCCCAGGAATTCTACCCTTGTGTCCCAAGGATCTCAGGTCAAGACTCCTGTTTTGGGAAAAGGCGCTAATGGCAGCTATGACCAAATCAGTAACAGGGAAACAGTCCCATAGAAACCACCGCAATCTTGGGCATTCTCGTCCAGGGCAGGGTTGGGATGTAAATTAGGTCACTTTTTCTGGAGGGCTTCTTGACAATATGTTCCAAGAATCCTAAAAATGTGCATCTGCTTTAACCCAGCACTTCTGTTTCTAGGAGTTTATCCTAAGGAAATAAAAATGTAGCCAAAAGAAAATTGACTGTGAGGATGTTTATCATAGCCAAGGGCACATCCAGCTTTTGTGGGGCCTGACGCTTATACAATTTAGAGGGCCCTTTTCTCAAAAAGAAGACAAAATATTGTTAAGCTCCTCTCCTGGGCGTGTAAAAAAGTTCTGTGCAAAGTGGGGTTGTTGTTCAGTCGCTAAGCTGTGTCTGACACTTTGGGACCCCATGGTCTGCAGCACGCCACTCTCCCCTGTCCTTCACTGTCTCCTGGAGTTTGCTCAGATTCACATCCATTGAGTCGGTGATGCTATCTAACCGTCTCATCCTTGACCACCCCATTCTCTTTTTGCCTTCAACCTTTCCCAGAATCAGGGTCTTTTCCAATGAGTCGGTTCTTCACATCAGGTGGCCAAAGTAAGTGAGGACCCTACAGTTAAAGTGCCATCAACTAGACCTAAATTGGCCCAATCATAGCATTGTTAATGAAATCTAAAATTAGAAACACACTGCCAACAATCAAGTAAGTCACAATGTATCTATACAAGGGAAAACTGATCAGCTGTTTTAAACAGTATGAATGTAGACATGTTTATTGACATGAAGAGATGCTCCAAACAGTGTGAAGTGGAAAAGCAGATTATAAAACATGGGTGAGATCCCAGTTTTGTTAAACTGCATGCTAGTTTTGTGTAATAGGATGCTAAATGGGACTTTTCCTGTCTCAGAATTACTGCAGGACTCAGCAAGAGATTGCAATATCCTCATGCCATCACCTGCCTCCAGACTCACGCTGACCCGGGAGAGGAGAACAGCTGCTGAGACTTTCCACCAAGGGATAGTCCAAGTGTTGTGCTTCACCCCACGTGGCTCAAGCCACCAGGACTTCCTTAGAGCTCAGAGGACCCAGTGCCTGAGCTCACCTCTCACACAGAAAAGTCTGAAGATGAGGGGACCATGGGAGCTGTCCCTGGGGAGGGTGGGTTTGGGGGATGCGCCTTCCAGAGTTTGGCAACAAAAGAGAGGACTGTCTCCCAAGGGACCTACGGGACACAGTGCAGGGTACTAGGCATGAGTCATCCCCAAGTATCCTTTTGCAACAAGTCTGCTCTCCAGGGCAGGGGAACTAGAGAAGGACCCCCTCAGCAAGATTGGAGGGGGGCAAGAGTGGAAAGGGCAGGTGGTCAGCCAGGGAATGTGTCACAAGCCCAGGGCCCAGTGAGGGGAGACCACAGAGGGAGCTCCATATAACCACAAAATTGTTTACTCTGTGACAGCAAGAACTAGCGTTTGGGCATCTGCTGCTTAGAGGGATCTAACTACAGTTTACAAAGTCTCCCTTCCAAGCAGACTTGGCACTTTCCTTGACCTCCCCGACTCCCACTCAACCCTGAGCCCAATCTGAAGATGCAGAGGAGAAAGAGATAAGATTCCCTTTCCCCACCGCAGGTTTCTGAGGTGTGTCTGCCTGGGAGCTGTAGGGGAGGAGAGAAGCTTTGAGAAATTCTTTTCATTTGTCTTTTTGTATAACTGAGATATAATCTAGTCATGGTAAGCTATGTTAGCCACTCAGTCCTGTCTGACTCTTTGCAACCCTATAGACTATAGCCTGCCAGTTTCCTCTGTCCATAGGATTTTCCAGGCAAGAATACTGGAGTAGTTTTCCATTCCCTTCTCCAGGGGATCTTCCTGACGCAGGAATCGAACCCGGGTCTCCTGCATTGCAGGCAGCTTTCTTTACCATCACCCTTAATACACAATCCTGTGAGTTTTGACAAATTCATACTGTTGAGTAACTACCACCACACCCACAATGTAAAACATTCCCATCACCCTAAAAAGTTCCCTTGCACCCCTCTATTATCAACTCCTTCCTCCATGCCCAGCCCCTAGAAATCACTGATCTATTTCTTGTTGTCATTTTGCTTTTTCCAGAATAAATGAAACCACACAGTCTGTAGCCTTTTGAGTGTGGAATCTTTCACTTAGTACAACCCACTTGAGTGTCATCTGTATTGCTGAATCAAGTTTCCTTCTCATTACTGAGTAGTATTCCACTGAGTAATACATGACCCTTTGTCCAGCCATTTACCTATTGAAGAACATTTGAGTTGTTTCTAGTTTGGGGATAGAATTATAAATACAACTGGTATAAACATTCATATATAGGATTTCTGTGTGAACATAAGTTTTCCTTTCTTTTGACTAATAGCTAGCTAGGAGTGGGAGTGTTGGGTTCCATGGCAGGTGTGTATTTAATTTTCAAAGACACTGAAAAACTGGTTTTCCAAAGAAACTGTACAGCGTTCACTTCCCAGCAGCCATGAATGAGTTCCAGTTGCTATTCATCTTCAGCAACAGTTTGATATTGTTGTTGCTCTTTTTAATCCATCTAATAGGAGTATAGTAGGAGACTAAAATTTTGTTTTAATAGATTTTTTAAAGCGCAGTTTTAGGTTCACAGCAAAGTTGAGCAGAGAGTACAAAGGGTTCTCACACATTCCCTGTCTCCCAAAAAGCACAACTTCTCCCCACTGACACCCCCACCACAACAGTACATTTGTTATAACTGATGAACTTACACTGACCCAGCATTATCACCCAGAGCCCATAGTTTACGCTAAAGTTCACTCTTGGTGTTTGACATTCTTGGTGTTCTCAGTGTTCGAATTTGGACAAATGTACAATGACATGTATCCTGCATTGTAACATCATACAGAAGAGTTTCACTGCCCCCAAACTCCTCCATGCTCTGCCTATTCATCCCCTCTCCCTGCATCCTCTGGCAACCACTGATCTTTTTACTGTGTCCATGGTTTTGCATTTTCCAGAATGTCATATAGTTGGAATCATACAGTATGTAGCCACTTCAGATTGGTTTCTTTCACTCACTAATATGTTTATAAAGTTCTTCCATGTCTTCATGGTTTGATAGTTCATTCCTATTTAGCTCTGAATAATAGTCCATTGTCTGAATGGGCCACAATTTATTTGTCCATTCACCTATTGAAGGACATCTTGGTTGATTCCAAGTTTTAGCAATTATGAATAAAGCTGCTATAAACATCTGTGTGCAGGTTTTTGCATGAACATAAAATTTTAACTCATTAGGGTAAACACCAAGGAGTGCAATTGCTGGATCATATGGTAAAAGTATGTGTAATTTTGTAAGAAGCTGTCAAACTCTCTTCCAAAGGGGCTGTGCGTGCCTGCTCAGTTGCTCAGTCGTGTCCGACTCTTTGTGACCCCATGGATTGTAGCCCACCAGGCTTCTCTGTCCATGGGATTTTTCAGACAAGAATACCATTTTGTATTCCCACCAGCAATGAGTAAGAGTTTCTATTTTTCCACATCCTCACCAACATCTGGTGTTGTCAGTGTTTTGGATTTTGGATAGTCAAACAGCTCTGTAGTGATATCTCATTGTTGTTTTAACTTGCAATTTCCTGATAACATATGATTTTCATGCTTATTTGCAACTGATATATCTTCCTTAGTGAGTTGTCTGTTCAGGTATTTTGCACATTTAATAAACTGCATTGTTTGTTTTCTTAGTGTTGAGTTTTAAGAGTTCTTTCTATAATAGTCTTTTACTGGATATATCTTTTCAAATATTTTCTTCCAGAGACCGAAGTTTTAATTTTAACTGGACTGGACTTTTTTTACCTTTTAGTTTTGAAACATATTCAAACTTGCAGAAGAATGCAAGAATAGTACAAATAACTTCCAAATATACTTCACTCAGGTTCACCAGTTGTTAGTAATTGTCAGCATTTTGCTTTGTCATGTTCTATCTCTCTCTATACACACTTTCCCCAAGCTATTTGAGAATAAGTTGTATATATTGTTACCCAAATCTTTAAACATCTTTTTCCTAAGAAAAAGACATTCATTTCCTCTGAGAAAAAAGACTTTCTTTTTACTAAAGAAGAGTTCAGTTCAGTTCAGTTCAGTCGCTCAGTCGTGTCCGACTCTTTGCGACCCCATGAACTGCAGCACGCCAGGCCTCCCTGTCCATCACCAACTCCCGGAGTTCACTCAAACTCATGTCCGTTGAGTCGGTGATGCCATCCAGCCATCTCATCCTCTGTCGTCCCCTTCTCCTCCTGCCCTCAATCCCTCCCAGCATCAGAGTCTTTTCCAATGAGTCAACTCTTCGCATCAGGTGGCCAAAGTAGTGGAGTTTCAGCTTTAGCATCAGTCCTTTCGAAGAACACCCAGGACTGATCTCCTTTAGAATGGACTGGTTGGATCTCCTTACAGTCCAAGGGCCTCTCAAGAGTCTTCTCCAACACCACAGTTCAAAAGCATCAATTCTTCGGCACTCAGCCTTCTTCACAGTCCAACTCTCACATCCATACATGACCACTGGAAAAACCATAGCCTTGACTAGACGGACCTTTGTTGGCAAAGTAATGTCTCTGCTTTTGAACATGCTATCTAGGTTGCAGTTATAAAATTCAGGAAATTTAACATTGCCATAATACCACTATCTAATCCAATTCACTAAGTGCTCCAATAATGTCCTTTTTAAAATTAAAATTTACTTCTTTTTAACTGGAGGATAATCACTTTACATTAATGTGTTTCTTTTTGCCAAAGGTCAACGTGAATCAGCCATAGGTACACATATATCCTCTCTCTCTTGAGACTCCCTCCCACCCTCCACCCCATTCTACCCCTCTAGGTTGTCACGGAGCACTGGATTTGAGCTCTCTACATCATACAGCAAATTTCCACTGGCTATCTAATTTTACATGTGGTAACGTATATATTTCAGGGCTACTCTCTCAGTTCATCTCACCCTCTCCTTCCCACTGTATCCACCAGTCTCTTCTCTGTCTGCATCTTCATTGCTGCCCTGCAGATAGGTTCATCAGTACCGTCTTTTTAGATTCCATGTATATGTGTTGATATATGATATTTGTTTTTCTCTTTCTGACTTACTTCACTCTGTGTAATAGGCTCGAGATTCATCCATCCTGTTAGAACTGAGTCATACGTGTTCAGTTTTATGGCTGAGTAATATTCCACTATGTATACGTACCACAACTTCTTTACCCATTCATCTGTCGATAGACATTTAGGTTGCTTTCATGTCCTAGTTCTTGTAAGTATTGTAAACATTGCTGCGATGAACATTGAGGTACATGAGTCTTTTTCAATTATGGTTTCCTCAGGGTATATGACCAGTAGTGGGATTGTTGGGTCATATGGTAGTTTGATTCCTAGTTGCTCTTTTTTTTTTTTTTTTTTAAGGAATCTCCATACTGGTTTCCATAATGGCTGGATCAATTTGCATTCTTACCAACAGTGCAAGAGGGTTCCCTTTTCTCCACATCCTCTCCAACATTGATTCCTTTGCAGCAATTTCCTCTCTCGCCCAAGATGAAATCCAGAATCATGCATTCTGTTTGGTCGCCATCTCATCTCCACTAATCTGAAGCAGTTAGCCTTTCACTGTCTTTTTCACTTTACGACGCTGACACTTTGGATGAGTCTGGACAAATAATCTTATAGACTGGTTCTCAGTTTGGGTTAGTCTGATGTTTCCTCTGTCAGGTTCTGCCTTTTTGGCAGGAATACCACAGACATGAGGTGTCTTTCTCAGTCACCACATCAAGAGGCACTTTAGACTCCACTGAATATAGCTTTTAAAATGCATTAGGGGAAAAAGAAAAAAGAATGGAAAGATGATATTCACCAAAAAATGAGTAACATTTCAGGTGATTTTTATTTTCTTATTTGACTTATCCATATAATGGACTCATACCCAGCAAACATTTAATCTATCTACCCACCACCTCCAAACAGCCCTTTCACCCACTTCAAACTAGATCTTGGTCCTTGATGCTCCATGGAAAAAGAGGTCACAGTCAAAGGGTTGTTATACAACATAACCTTTGTCTTCTGAATTTCTAATATCCCAGGTCCTTCCACTTAAGGGATTACCCAAGGTTGTTTTTATCAAAAACAGTTTTCACCTTACACTCATAAGAACTAATGCTACTATCCTTTCAGACATTTTTTTTTTAAATACAGTTAACTTACATTAGTCATGAATGAAAAGAAAAAATGTTTATATATGTTTTTTAAAAAGGTGAAAAATCACTTGCTTCCATGACATTTTGAATACTGGACCAGAAACCTCAGCAGCCTGAGGTGGGAGTTACTCATCCCTCTGCTCCATCCCCAAGACTGACAGCTGCCACAGAGGTCACAGGGGTGGGGTGATTTATACGTCACTGCCTACATCATGGAAATTCTCAGCGTGGCATCTTCAGAAGGAGGAAGAGCTTGGAGACAGGCACCTCAAAGGGGAAGATATCTCTAAATTAGTCATCGGGCACACATTTCTTTCTCCGAAATGTCTTTCATCTTCTTTTCATCCTCATGTCCCTGAGGGTTCAGGCCTCTGTGATCTTTCACCTGGATGGTGGCCCCAGCCACTGACCTCCCTGGCCTCCCTGTCTTTGGACTCTTCTGTAGCTAAATAATCTTCCCAGAGCCCCTCTGTTGTTCCCTCTCTTATCCATGATTCTCCACCACTCCATTGCCTTCTCAGTTAAATACATTCCCAAACCCTGAAACTCTGATGCCCGCTTTTCCCAACCCTCTATCTCACCCTGCCTCCATCTCTCCCAGAATCCCGAACCCCATTGTCCAAGCAACAGTGAGTTACTCACTCACTCCTTTAGTGTGTATCCTGCCTCTGAATTTCGCTAGCACCATTGTCATCCCTCTAATGCCTTCTCCGGATGGCTCTGCCTGTCCAAAGGGCCACACTTCAAGGGCAAGCATCAGAGTTACCTCTTTCAAAAAATCTCCAGCAAACCTTAATTAATGACTCCTGTGGGCCAGGCTCTACGCCAGGCCTTGAAGATACAACAAGGAGAATGACATTTAGCCTGCCTCCAAGGGATTCACAGTCCAACTGGGAGTCCAGAAAGATAAACACGAACAGAGAAACCAAGGGATAATATGGGGACAGGAATATTGTTCATTTATGAATAAATATTAAATAATAAAAAAGAAAAGAGGGCTAGAAACATGATATATGACACAGAAAATAAGTTGCCTTTTTAGGTGGTATGTCAGTTTGCTCAGGCTGCTGGAACAAGGCACCAAAAACTGGGAAGCTTAAAACAAAAGGAATACATTGTCTCCCAGTTCTGGAGGCTGGAAGTTCAAGATCAAGGTATTGGCAAGGCCGTGTTCCTCTGAAGGCACTAGGAAAGGAACTGTTCCAGGCCACTCTCCTGGCATCCTGGTGGGTCCCTGGCATGCACAGCACAATTCTGGTCTTCACAGGAGGGTCTTTCTGTGTATGTGTCTCTGTCCAAATTTTGCCTCTTCCTTAGGGTACCTGTCACATTGGGTTAGGGGCCCACCCTACTCTATTTTGATCTCATCTTAATAATGAATGTCTGCATCAACCCTATTTCCAAATATGGTCACATTCTGAGATGCTGAGAGTTAGGACTTTAACATATGAAATTGTCGGGGGGGAGGCACAATTCAACCCATAACAGGTGAACAGAGACCAGAGGCCAAAGTGGAGGGCTGAGCATGGAGGAGCAGTTTCGGAAGTTTCGGTTCAAGCTAAATTCACCCATGTGAGAAAGGCAGCTGGGCCAGAAGAGGGGTTGGGGGGAAAGACAGAAACGGTTCATGGAAACTTAGAAGAGTGTTATTGCTGTGTGGCACGCATTGACGTCTCTTCCATGTTCCACAAAAGCTGCTTCAGCTCTGTACCCTGGAGTTGGGGAGGGGATTGCAGCTATGCTGACCCCAAAGCCAGGCCAGGAGGCCAGGGTTCCTGGTAACACAGGCTACATCTACAGCATGGAGGAGCTGGGGTGCTCTTGGCTGAGGGAGCAGAGTAAGGAAGAGCCTACAGCACCAGCTCTATGAGGGAAGAAAGAAACAAACACAACCAGCTCTGTGTGGCATCAGACTTTGCCATATGCACTCATTTCTGATGGCATGGTTGATTCCCATAAACACCTTATAATGGTAGAATTTATTGTCCCTATTTTATCAACATGGTGGCTCCAGTGTGGTGTGGCCCACTAGAAGACCTACTGCAGGCGCCAAAGTTTGAACCCAGGAAATAAAACAGCAAAGCCCAAACTCCTTCCAGAGGTACACTCTGACCACAGCATCCTCTTCAGCAACTTGGGGGCACCTCATGTGCACTGAGCCCCAACAAGCCAGGCCAGGAGGATATAGTCACAGCCCTTGGCTCACTTCTGATTTCAGACAAAGGTCACCTCCCACAGCCAGCATCTTACCCCAAGCTTGTGCTGCGCATCTCCGCATTGGCTGCAGGCTCTTCAGCACCTGACTAGCTGGGGCAGGCTATGCAGACAAGGGGTGTAAAGGCCCTTACCCAGTGGAGTGAGTGTCCGGAGCAACTTTCTGCAGGTAGACGATTTCTGGGAGGTGTTCCGTAGGCTCCACAGGGTCCTGGTGCAGCGCAGCCCCATCGCACAGTGCACAGATGATAGAATACACGAGGGTGGACTTTTCTCCCTTCCCTGTCACATTCTTCACACCCCTTTCCTCCCGCTTCTCAGAATCACTTCCCTATAAACTGCTTACACTGGGACCTTGAGTCATGTGTTTGGAGGAACTCAGACTACGACAACAGTGTTGATGCTGGTGGGAATGAGGAGGAACCCTTTCCAAGGGGCCCCTCTGAAACAGACTCAGAGGCACGCATGAAGAAGCCTGCAGAGGCTCATGGATCACAGACCATCGAATAGGGTTTTGCTTCCAAGGCAAAGATGGAGAGGGAGGCCTGAGTGTATCACAGAGGTTAGAAACCCAGGGCTCCTTCTAAGCATGGAAGAGACATGCTTAACTAGATTTGTACTTCTGAAAGATCAGGCTAGCTGCTCAACAGAGGATGGATGGGAGGTAGCAAGACTGGGACCAGTGAGAGAAATGAGGAGGCCGTTGTTGCAACTGAGTGTAGATAATGAAGCCTGGACTAGGGAAGTGGAGATGGCCAGGGGAGGAGAGGGCAGGGTCCAGAGCAGGTTAGCAAGTCAGACTGTTGGACTCATGAGAACCCGTATAAGGTCAGAGGTTGAGGATGGAGAGAGACTGTCAGAGATGACTCCTGGCTTCTGGTGTCTTCCCTGATGGAGGGGACGTGGGGGGAGGGGAGTGTGTTGGGTGTCAGTGATCCTGGGTTAGGTAGGTCCCTGGGGCACTTGGAGGCCTGTGTGTGGCACTCAGGGGACAGCCTGGGTGTGAAGCAGACACAGGGGGCATCCACCTAGTGTGTGCATCACTCGCGGGCCTGTTCCTGCTGCTGAAACCAAGAGGGGTCACCCTGCAGCTCCTGCTAAGTTGCTTCAGTCGTGTCCAACGCTGTGCAACCCCATAGATGGCAGCCCACCAGGCTCCCCCGTCCCTGGGATTCTCCAGGCAAGAACACTGGAGTGGGTTGTCATTTCCTTCGCCAATGCATGAAAGTGAAAAGTGAAAGTGAAGTCCTCAGTCATGTCTGACTTCGCGACTCCATGGACTGCAGCCTACCAGGCTCCTCTGTCCATGGGATTTTCCAGGCAAGAGTACTGGAGTAGGGTGCCATTGCCTTCTCCAAAGGGTCACCCTAGGTCACTCCTAAGTGTCCTGCAGCTTGTGGGGAGAACCTCTGCCGCTTCTTCTTCCTTGTGTCCCCCAGCTGGAGGAGGAGGAGACAAAACCTAGTTTCAGACCCCACCCCCAACCTGGGGACACTCTGCTTCTTCTAGGTGGAAGCCCAGGAGACCCAGCATGTCCCAGGAGATGAGGGCTCCAGAGGAACTCAGTCCCAGCCCCTGGAAACCCGTTTCATTGTTTTCACAGCGGCACCAGCCCAGAAAGGCAGGAGGTGCTGGAGACTCGACGGGGAGGCAGGAGACTCAACGGGGAGGCAGACTTTGCCAAGTCACCCTCCTGTCTCAGGTGGGTGGGGATGGGGCTGTGGCGAGCATCCCAGTGGAGATGGGGAACGTGGTAGTAAGGCGGGAGAAGGTCCAGCTTGGTCTCAGCTGGGATCCCAGCAGGAGATTGGGCCGTTCAAGGTGAGGGGCTGAAGAGAGATGAATGACATGATGGGCAGATGAAGGGAACCGACAGAGGGTGAGGAGCGGCGTCCAGACCAGCAACGGAGGGGCGGGAAGCAGTTCCCCACTTGCAGCAATGGTGTTCCCAGAGCCAGCAGAGCCTGCACTGTGGCCAGGCGGGAGGAGCAGAGAGACTGAATGCTTTGCCCTCTCTCTTCTCCCTCCCTGGCCTCCCGCCATAGCTTCTTCTTGGCTGAACCTAACAGAAGGGTGAAGCCTCCACAGAAGTCAGCCCCCCGGGACACAGGGCAGAACGGAGGACAGAGCTGGGGCGTTTGGAGAGTGACCAGTGCGGCATGGATTCTGGTCAAAGTGCCAGCTGCTCTGCTTTCCAGATGTTCAAGGAGGCTTTTCACCTCTTCATTTTCCTCATTCGTAGAGAGACAACTGGCAAGATGCCTGCCGCATAGAGAGCACTCAATGTTTCCTTTCCACGGTCCAATCTCTCCCACAGTTCTACTCAGCAAAAAGCTCCCTACTCCATGTACACATGGGCACTCCCACTGCACCTCCAATCCTGTTTATCTCCACGTCAGACGAGATGTTCTTTGAAGCATCTTGCTGTGCAAGGCTTGGGGTCTGAAGACTTGGGTCAAGGCCATGGCTCCATCCCCTACCTTAAGAAAGTCCCTTGACATGTCTGAATCTTGACTTTTCTCATCTACTAGAATAGTCACCATAAACAGTGCATTTTTATTATTTTAGCTCATACCCTTGGTACACCTTCCCATGTCCTCTGAGATTTTCCTTCAGGAGGAAGCTGTGGGCACTAATTCACATGAGTGTGTAAATGACTGACAACTCGCTCAGAGCTCTTGCAAGGGCCTGGGAGGACAAATAAGTGCCTCAGTCATCGAGATTATAGGGTGTCTCTTGTTCATATCTGCATCACTGGTACCTCACACAGTGTCTTCCTCATGGGCAGAGGGTAATGGTTTGTAGAAAGGCTACATTCTCCTCTGATGTACCTCTGTGTTCTGGATACCCAGCTGGAACCTGGCCCACAAGGTGCTCATGGGGATTCTCCAGGCAAGAATACTGGAGTGGGTTGCCATGCCCTCCTCCAGGGGATCTTCCCAAACCAGGGATCAAACCCGGGTCTCCAGCATTGCAGGCAGATTCTTTACCACCTGAGCCACCAGGGAAGTCCATGTGATTGGTATGTGAAGGGATTGCTGAGTTCAATGGGGCCCCAAAGACCATGTGTGAGTGTGGGGTTCCTGGCTGCCACAGTTGGGGGCGGACAGGATCACACCTCTCTGCATGCAAGAAGTCAACGCCTTGGCAACAGCTGCAGCCAGCTGGCACTAGGTCCCGGCAAGAGTCATTGTTTGGCCAAAACAGGAAGCCACCAGAGGGGAAGTGTGGCCTCGCCTCAGTGAACCCCTGAAGAATGGCCCCTGAGAAACCTGGGGACGTGCTGGCAGGCACGGACCACACTGCAGCTGTATCACCACCACCTCAGGCTGGGCAGCAGACCTCACCTGACCTGTGCGACTTGGTGCAGGAGAACAGGGCTGAGAGCCAGGGTCTAGGTTCTAGTCCTCTGTGACCTTGGGCAGTTACTGCCCCTCTCTGAACAGATTTCCTCATCTATCGAGTGATGCATTGAACTACACATTTCACCAAATGGATCCATGTCTGGCGATCTCATTGGCAATCCCTCTGGCTGCCTGTTTCCTGTTGCCTTTTAGAACAGACCAGGCCCATGGAATGACCACTTCCCACCAGGAGAGGGGAGGCATGATGGTTCAGATGCACTTCACGATTAGGGAAACACCATCTCCTCATTTCATTACATTCTCCTGACAATTATGCCAAGAAGAGAAGGTGGGGTTAGCCCTCCCATCGCACAGAGGAAGACACAGAAGCTCCAAGTCAGGATTTGAACCCCCAGCCCTGCCCTTGGGTCCCAGAGCTCCTGGGAAGCCTTGCGTCGCGAGTGAGTGCATACTCAGGCTTGAGAGGCAGGTGGCCTTCCACACCGCATGATGGGCTCTGACCCTGAGCCACTGGGGCCAGGTGCTGTGGATACCCAGAGGAGCTTGACTCAGGCTCGCAGCTGGAGGTCTGCTGTTTGCTTGCTGTGTATTTTTCTCAGTTCAGGCTATGCCACTTACCCACTTGTGTGACACAAACAAGGCACCCCACCTACCCTCTGCCTCAGTGACCTCAGCGGTCACCTGGAGAGGATGCCCATCCTGCTGACCCCCAGGCTGAATGGGGGTTGGATGAGCCAAGGGTTGACAGAGGCTTATCATCCTGTAGACGTGTTGGTTGCCCATCCAGCCTCTACTGCAGTCTGCCTGCCTTACTTACAGGACCTCAATTCTGCTCAACCTCTCAACCTGAAAGTTTAACACTGCGCGTGCTTAGTCACTTCAGTCATGTCCAACTGTTTGTCATTCTATGGACCATAGCCCGCCAGGCACCTCTCTCCATGAAATTCTCCAGGCAAGAACACTGGAATGGGTTACTGCGCCCTCCTCCAGGGAATCTTTCTAACCCAGGGATCAAATCTGCATCTCTTACGTCTCCTGCATTGGCAGGCAGGTTCTTTACCACTAGTGCCACATAGGAAGCCCAATTAATCTAAGCCAATTGATCTAAACCAACCAGCACAGGCATTCCCTGAGAGACTATCACCAGCTGGAAACATGACCCAGGTTGTCCTATTCAAACTAAAGAAAAGGACTTTAGTCCAGAGTTGGGAGAGAAGTCCTTTCTTGCACTTTCCTGCTGGACATTTCACACGGAAATGTGTAGCCTCTGTTGTCACTGATAGCTGTCATGGGGCCACAAAGAGAACCAGCCAAGGACAAGGAAGAAATAGAAAAGCTTATGTTCTTGATTATACAAGGAATTGCTGCTGGAGCCAGAACCACCCACTGAGGGCTTGTAGTGGTGAGAGGTGATACATTTCCTTGTTATATTTAGACGCTAGAGACAGTTTTCTCTTACTTGCAGCCAAAGGCATCTTCAGTGCCCCTCGTTATCGAGCAGGTTCTGGTGCACAGCAGGAGAATGAGCTGCCTTCCCGTGTTGGGTCCCTCATGTTATTCAAGCCTTTGGACGGTTGTGAGGATGGTTGCAAAACCTCTGGGCACCCAGCCAGAGCTGATGACTTGTTCACAGCTTTTTGGAAGCTCTGCATTCTTTCCTCTCTGTTCCTCGAGCCAGAGACAATTCCTCCCTCCCTGCAGCTGGCCTCTGGCCTCGGCCCAGCCACCCCACTGACATGAATGCTGCAAGATTAATGGGAGCAAAGAGACTGTGAGCCTAGGCCCCGAGACCCCAGCCCTGGCTGCTCTTTCTGCTCAGCCTCTGTTTTTCTCTCTCCTCTTCCCTCCAGGGACCTCAGCCTCTTCCCAACTTAGGATCAAAGAATTTTCAGAATATAAGAGCCCCTAAAAACGACCTGGTACAAGCTCTTTGATGTACAAAAGTGGAAATTGGGGCCCAGATGGAGATGAGAAACTTGCTCCAGATCATATGGATCTGGGACTAGAACCCAGGTCCCTTGATTTCCAGTCCAAGACTCTTTCCCATAGGCTATAGAAACGTCATAATTTGACATAACTTTTTCTTTTTTGAATATTGACGGTAGAGCTGGCATCACTTACCCCAGTGCTCCTTTTCTGTCCCTGTGACCGCTGCTCTGATTTGGGCTTCCCAACCTCTTGCCTGATGTTGGTTTCATTTTAAGTCTGTCCCGTTCCCATCTACAATTCTACCATCCACACAGCAGCCAGAGGGATTGTCCTTAACACAGATCTGATTCTCATCTCCCCACTTCACTGCATAGGCCGTGTGACCCAGAATCTATAATCTGGTTTACAGATCCCCTCAGGACTGGTCACTGCCCAACCTCATCTTCCAGGTAAGATCTATATTCCCCACTAAGAAACTTGATTGATGCCTCCTCCAGGCAGCCCTCCCACATCCCTCTGTAGTGAACAGTACTGTATTAGAGTCTATCACAGAGCTCTTCTCAGGGTGGGAGGCTCTGACCCCAGATGTCTGCTCCCTGGATGGTGAGTGCTTCCAAAGCAGAGGCTGCATCTGCTCAGTGTCCCTGCCCGCCTGCCCTCTCCACCAGATTTGACCTTGCCCTGTACTCTCCATCAGGCTCGAACTTGCCCATGTGCGGTTTCATCCTGTTGGTTCCAGTAATCTGTCAATCGTCCTGGGAAGGCAAGGAGCTCAAGGGCGAATGGCAGGAGATTCTGATTCCTCCTCCTGAATGGGCTCCGTCCTTCCCATCTTGGACTCTCCTCAGAACTGACTTGGGTGTGAGTACGTCTCTGCTCCAGAGCATAGACATTAGACACTAGCCTGGGGCTATAGGAAGTCACAGGGGCAAAGCTTAGCAGACAGTGTCCTCTGAGCATAGCCAAAAAAACCCTGAACTTGGAACTTAGTGCTGGGATTCTAGGAGCTCCATTTCCAGGAATCAAATCCTAAGGGAGAAAATTTCAGAATGTGAAAAAAGATGGACATGGGAAATTTATAATAGCAAAAATCTGGAAACAATCTAGAAGTCTAGCAATAATTAAAAGGTTAAACATATGCTCTGATGGTGAAATATTGTACCGTCATTATTATGTTTGCAAAGAGTTGTTATTAACATGGAAAAGAATTAAGTGAAAAAGAACAGAATATAAAACCATATATGTAGTATGACCATAACTGGAAAAAAAATACATAAAGACTGGGAGGAAATAGACTGAACACTAAAAGTGGTTGACTTGGGGTAGAAAGATTAAATTTTTCCTTGGCAACAAAGGTCTGCCTAGTCAAAACTATGGTTTTTCCAGTAGTCATGTATGGATGTGAGAGTTGGACTATAAAGAAAGCTGAGTGTCAAAGAACTGATGCTTTTGAACTGTGGTGTTGGAGAAGACTCTCAAGAGTCCCTTTGACAGCAAGGAGATCCAACCAGTCCATTCTAAAGGAGATCAGTCCTGAATATTCACTGGAAGAACTGATGCTGAAGCTGAAACTTCAATACTCTGGCCACCTGATGCGAAGAACTGACTCACTGGAAAAGACCCTGATGCTGGGAAAGATTGAAGGCGGGAGGAGAAGAGGACAACAGAGGATGAGATGGTTGGATGGCATCACCGACTCAACGGACATGAGTTCGAGTAAGATCTGGGAGTTGGTGATGGACAGGGAAGCCTGGCATGCTGCATTCCATGGGGTCGCAAAGAGTTGGACACAACTGAGCAACTGAACTGAACTGAACTGAAACTTTCCTGTGCTTTCCAAAGTTTCTACTGTAAACTCATATTCATTTCATAGTCAGAAAACTTCTACTATAAACTTCTATTCATTTTATAGTCAGAAAAACAAATTAGACAAGGAAAAAAGATCAGTTCTAGTTCTAACTTTGGTGATAATCAGACACATGACTTCGGGCAAGTCAACCACCCTCTGTGATTTGACTTCATCTGTTTGTTCACCTGTTCCTTCCTTTTTTCATTCTAGGAATCTCTCCAAAAGGCCTCACCTGTGCCAGCTGGGTACTAAGGACCCAAAATTGAATCAGAACATAGATATGTGAAAAGATAGTTAACCTTGTTCATAATGAGAGAAATATAAATTAAGCCAAGGGTTATGTTTAAGTTTATCAGATTGGCAAAGCCTCAGAAGTTTGACAACATACACTTTTGGCAAGACTGTGGGTAATGACATTCTCTCATACTGTATGTGGTGGCTATACAAAAAGGGGCAAGCTCTCTATAGAGGGGATTTGGTAATTTCCAGAAAAAATTTCATATGTGCTTCTTTTTGAACATTATTTGTCACTGCCTTTCTTTGGGATTGGAATGAAAAAAGACCATCTCCTGTCCTGTGGGCACTGCCGTGGTTTCCGAATTTGCTGGCATATTGAGTGCAGCACTTTCACAGCATCATCGTTTAGGATTTTAAAGTCTTAGGTTTTATTTAAAATACCAATATGAACTCTTGGTGTGAATTTTGTTAAGCCGCAAGTATTTCCCAGCTCTGCACCCTGAAATAACTGGACATAATGACAGCCAAATAGCATGGAGCACTCCTCGTACCCAGGTTTGTGGCCTCTCATGTCACTTCTCCTTTAAGAAACCAGAACTTCTTGGATAGATGGCTGATTCCAGATCTGGGCCAGAAATGCACAAGAAAAATCTGGACATCTTGTCCTACCAGAAAGTCAGGAAGCTACTAAACACTACTTAGGATTCAGATCAAAAGGACTCAGAAGTCAATTAAAGAGATCCCTACTGGCCAAAAATGGGATGATTTGATAATAACTGTAATAGAGTAAAACATATCAAATGCACTAAAACTATAAGATAGGAATGATACAAAAACCCAAAACAAGCAAAACCCTGTTGGTCACCTTTAGAGAATATTAGAGACTCAACTCCTTATTCTGAAAGCTGATAAATAAGAGGAAAACATCAAGCATTTTTCTTACAAATCATGAATAGATTGTACCTCAGAGAAACCAGAGTTGATGACAGAAGTTTCTCTCTATAGAAATATTCCAGTTAATAAATGAAGAAGAAAGTAAAATATTGTTTTGAAAATCTCAAAAGTAGTGGATCTAGGCAATGATCTTCAAAGTCTTTTGGTGCTGGTTTAGTCACTAAGTCATGTCTGACTCTTGCGATACCATGGACAGGGGAGCCTGGCAGGCTACAGTCCATGGGATTCTCCAGGCAAGAATACTGGAGTGGGTTGCCATTTCCTTCGCCACGAGATCTTCCCAACCCAGGAATCGAACCCGGGTCTCCTGCATTGTAGGTGGATTCTTTACCAACTGAGCTACAAGGGAAGCCCCTCAAAGTCTTTTAGAAGCCCCCCAAAGAAAAGATAGATAATGAAATATTACGTGCCTTTTAAGGAAAGCCCAGTAGTCTCCCCTCTTATGCATGATTTCACTTTCCACACTTTCCAATACCTGCTGTCGACTGTGGTCCAAAAATATTAAATGGAAAATTCCAGAAATAATTCATAAGTTTTAAATTGTGCACTGTTCGAAGTAGCAGGAGGAAAGCTCACATCATCCCTCGTTGTTTTGCCCGGATGTGAATCATTCAGTCCACTTGTCACTGAGCAGCCACCGGTGTTATCAGATCGACTGTCACAAGTAGCACGGTGTTTATGGCCAAGTGATTCTGATTTTACTCAATAATGGCCCCAAAGTGCAAGAGTAGTGATGCTGGCACTTCAGATATTCTCTTTCTGTGCCTAATTTATATTATACATTAAAATTCATCATAGGTATGTATACCTAGGAAAACATATAGTATATATAGGGTTTGGTACTATCTGAAGTTTCAGGCATCCACCAGGGGTCTTGGAACATACTCCCCGTGGATAAAGGGAGGCTGCTGTACACACACCTCCTATGAAGAATTCTTTCTAAAACTTTAAATATGAATGTAATTAAGTCTTTAGATCTGTCCATTTATAGAGAAGGCAGGGGACTGAAGAATATGTTAAACAACACCATGGGGGATGCCGCGGG
The DNA here is from genome assembly GCF_032405125.1 of Capricornis sumatraensis. Taxonomy (NCBI): domain Eukaryota; kingdom Metazoa; phylum Chordata; class Mammalia; order Artiodactyla; family Bovidae; genus Capricornis; species Capricornis sumatraensis. Next base: position 56,709,788 of record NC_091084.1, on the reverse strand, counting down.
AAAAAGTCCAGAATGTGAAAGACTACCGGCACAAACAACATGGTTTATTCCACAAACGAGGGAAAAAATAACAGAAGAGGGAGAAACCTACAGACTGGAGGAACACAGAAGACCCAACAAACAAGCGACGTGTATGGACCTTGCTGGATCCTAGTCTAGAGCAAATCGATTTTAAAAGACCATTTATGAGACAATTGGGAAAATTTAAACCTGACTGGATATTTGATAATCATTTTTAAATATTATGAAAATGTATGTATTATAATGGTATTCTGGTCATGCCATTATAATTTAGAAATACATACTGCAATATCTAGGGATAAAATAATTTGATATTTTGGATTTGCTCCAAATAATAAATCCAGTGGGGGAGGCCTTGGGGGGTAGAAATGAAGCCAAGAGTGGCCTTGTACACAGGGTTCTTTGTACGGTTCTATTTTTGGGTATGCTTAAAATTTTCCACAATAAAATGTCTTTGCAGCTCTCACGGAGGTGGGGAGGAAGACTCAGAGACATCAACCAAGGAGGTCAGTTTCCTCTGAGGCAATGGCGGGGGCAGATACCGGAGCACGGCATCTCCCTCCGCAGTGAACAAGCAGGAATGGGCATGCAGAGGGAGGGGCTCCCACAGAGGGAACAGCAGGAGCCTGGGCAAGAGGGTTCCCTGATCTGGGACATAAGGAGAGTGGCTAAGACAGAGATGGGGGGAGGGCCTTGAAGGCCCCCTGCAAAGCCATGGAGGGCCTTGAAGGCCCAGCCAGGAGGCCCAGGAAGGGTTTATGCTGGTGAGTAACCGTGGGCTGTGTTTCAGCCATGTCACCCAAGCAATCGGACAGGCTGGGGGAAGAAGCCTGAATGGGTGTGGGGAGATCCGAGCAGAGGCTGGGCAGGGGTCCTTGAAAGACTCCAGGAGGCCTGAGCTGAGGTGGCCAGGGGACAGGCTGGAGCAGCTGCGTGGCTACATGGAGGAGGTACTTGAGCAGTTTCTGGCTGGGGCAACTTAGTGGATGTTGGTGCTATTATTAAAATGGGGCAATGTGGGGAGCAGTTTAGGTGCCCCCATCTAGAGCCCTGGCTGAGAGGCAGGGGTCTGGGTTCTGGCCCTAGCTCTGCTGTGTGGCTGTGGCCCTCAGGGCATATCTCTACTCCTTTCTGGCCCAGGGGTCCCCATCTCTGAAGCCTCAGAGCAGAGGTTCTCCAATTCCCCTTGGCCTGTGCGTGCATCCTTCTTGCCTGCAGAGTTGATGAGTCCTCATCTTGCCTCACTGAAAATCCAGTTGTGTGATGTCAATGGCATTTCCCTTCAGAAAAAGGAAATGAGGTTAGTGAGTGTGTTACCAGGAAAGGAAAGTGAGGTGGGCCCCTTCGGCAGCCCCATGTGCCCCACCTCACCCCCACCCTGGGCATGCTAGGCCCCTCTGCCCAGAGCTGGGGACCGGACACAGAAATGTCAGTCATGCTTCAGACAGAGACATTGATACAACATGGGTGAGTATTGACTATGACAACTTTGATTTCCAAGCAGGGCTGGGCTACCCCCAACAGAGTCAGCATCTTGTCTGGTACCCACAGCCCTAACCCCAGCCACATTGGGCAATGGGGGGGTCACAGGAGGCTCCAGGGTCTCCTTAAATATCAGCAGGGCCCTAATGATGAGTTCTTTGTACGTGAAGAGGCAGAGGCCCAAAGAGGAAAAGGGACATGGCCAAGATCACAGGGCATGTCAGAGAACACAGGTATGTGTTACATGACACCAACAGGGTTAGTTGGTCCCGGTCAGCCTGTCATGTCATGCCACAGAACTCCCAGAATGTCCTGCTCCTGATGGATGTCCCCAGAAAGTCCTTCTCTGGTTACAAATATTAAGTGTTTATTAAACTGCACCACTCCCAACCCTAAGCTTTTGACCATCTGGACATTCTTTAAAAGTCTGTCATAAAGACAAGATAAAAAACAAATTCTAATCCTTCCAATAAAATTGCTGTGTACATTTGAACTGAAAAAAAGAGCCCTGAAATTAACAAATTGATAACTTGGTATGTTCAGCAAATCAGTCTTCTGTAAGGTTGATCCCTTGGCAAATGGATCTTTAAGTGGATACACTTCAAGGGACTTGATCTTGAGCCTCCCACTGATTCCACCTATCACCCCACCTCCCGACTGTGAGCCCCGCAGGCAGGGCCCAGTCCAGCTGTCCTCTCTCTGCCTTCAACCGCCGGCCCAGCACCTAGCACACGGGGCGCGGGGGGGCAGGTGTTGGTGAGTTAATTATTGAGTTAGCTAAGGAGACAGAGTTCTGAGGTTGGACCTGGCTGTCCTCAAGGGTTGAGGGGCTCCTTGGAGGGGGTTAGCAATGGTGTCCCTGGTCACTCCCAGCACAGTGAGGTAACAGGGTGGAAAAAACCCTCACTCTTGCTCTTTGCAAAAGTCACCTTGGGTCATACTTTCCACTGTGCCCCCTCCAGGGAGGGCGTCTGGTTCACCCTCCCACACACCCAGGGGCTGGGGGTTTTCAGGTGAAGTGGAACTAGGTGCTTATGTCTCTGTGCCTTTGCAGACTCACTCAGCAACAAGGGAGCCAGACAAGGCAGTGTGTATGTACACTGCTGTGTGACACTGGTGAGCTTGTATGTGTGTGTATGTGCAAGGGTGTGTGTGTGTGTTTGCACATGCACGTGTGGATGGCTGTGATGTGTGGTTTTGTTCTGTGTATACTGATGCTCATAATCTGTGTTTATTGTTTCTGTGTATGCATATGTGTCAATGAAATGTATATACTCATCCAGGTTTGTATGAGTCTCTTTGTGTTTGTGGGCGCATTCATTCAAATACCAGCTTTCACAGTGTGAGTATACTGAGTCTCGGTACTTGTCTGTCCATGGAAGTGTATGATGACTGTGTGTGTGTGTACTTTTTGCATAAATTCATCACTTGTGTTAATCCATGTGTGTACGAGACATGCATGTGTGTTTTGGGTAAGGTGTGTTTGTACTCCATAGGTGCACCTTAATGTAGGGCTATGGATAAGTGTGATTCCCACATATGGGTGCCTTTGGGAATAGGTGTTTTGTGTGTGCCTGTGTGAACATGTGTGTGTGAAGATCTAAAAATATGTGGGCACAGGTGAATTTGTGCATGAAGCGGGCTTGTGCAGTGCATGTGGTGTGTGTGAGTGCAGGTGTGTGCACACATGAACATAGCCTCACTGCCCTTTGTTTCCTCCTGGGAAATACAGAGCTTCTGAGCTCTAAACATGGCGGGTGACTCTTCCAGGAGCAATGTTTCCTGAACCTGAAAAGTGAGACCACCAGAGGTCCTATGTGAATGAGGAAGAGGCATGGACCCGAGGCTTGAACTCCTCTAAGCTGGGAGGTGGCCCCCAGGGCCACAGCTGTGGGTCAGGCTGGCGAATGGCAGGGACACCTGGGACCTCAGCCCTCCCTCTGAGCCCTGGGGAGCATCACTGCCACCTCCTGTGGCAGTTCACCCCTCAGTGGCTTTCAAAAATTTTTAGGGGTCATAGGGGGAAATAAAATCTTACAAGGATCCCCATGTGTGGAAAATAGATGAGGACGTGGGAATGCTGTGGCTGAAGGCTGGAGTTGGGGAGGGGTGGGAAGGGGTCTCCATGGAACTGAGCCTAGGCTGTCTCTGGGCCTGTTGGTTTACAGTTTAGAGTCTAGTTTACAGTTTAAAAAACATACTGATATCCATGATCTCAGCTAATCCTCCTGAACTTCTTCCAGCTGTTTGAGGAGGCTGGGAGCAGAGTGGTAAAAAGCCCTAGTTCTACTCTGGCCCCTCTTCTATCTGAGCAATTTCTGTGACCCAGACCCCCTCATAGCAAGAACCATGTGAGATCTGTATTTGGCACTTAGTAAGCAGTGCGGAAATGTGGGCTCCTGTGTTTATGGCTATCCTCATTTTACAGATGAGGAAACTGAGACCTGGGGAGACTGACTTGATCTCACGTCAGCCCGGAAGTGCTGGGAAGCACTCAGGTCCTTGCTGACCTCAGATATTCACCCTCTGTCATCAGAAGTGTTTTCTTGTTCTTCTGGGCTTGGCCAGGCGGTGGTAAACCCCACATGTGGTTCTGTGGTTGCCCACACAGGCCTAAAAATAGCCAGCAGGAGCCCGGGGCTCCCCCTTGGTGAATGGCAGAAGGCTTATGCTCCAGACAGCTTAGCTCTGCCCACAGATGAACAGGTCCACTCTAGAGAGGGCTGGGTGGTCTGAGTACCCTGCATGACATGCCAGAGGCTTTGCCAAACAGAGATTATTGCATTCCACTGACTTGTTTTGTAAAGTCTGTGATATCCCATTGGACAGATATGAAAACTGAGCCTAAGAGGGATGAAGCGATCCACCCAAGGTCCAAGGAGCTTCAGTGAGAACCAAAGTAGCTCTGATCTAAGGCCCATATTCTTACTGCTTCACCTTATCACCCGTTCCTTATCTTGAACCTGGGACAGCTGGCGCAGGGCAAGAGCAGGACCTTTGGAGTCACACAGACCCAACTTCAGGTCCCAGGCTCACTGATGACTCCGTGTGCCCTGGGTAAGTCCTCACCTCTCTCAGCCTCAGTCTCCTCACCTACAGAACAGGGAGCCATGTGGCCCACCATGTGGAATCACGGTACGGATGGAATGTAGTAAAGCATGGAAGTCCCCAGGGTAGGGCCTGGCATATGTGCTCAGTAAACAGCCATTCATACTCTCTCCCCATCACACCACTGAGGACCAAGCTTTCGTAGTTGGGATGAGAGGAGCAATGTCTGCTGAGCCTCTGAAAGTGTCTTGCTGGTTACTGAGGAGAGGTCAGGAGAGGAAGTCCCTGTGAAGGGCGTATTTTCCGAAAATGGACTCAGGAGTATTTTCAGATCCTCATACTGAAAACCTGCCATTCTCCATCAAGAAATGGAGTGCATTGCCCCTCCCCTTGAAATTAAGCAGAAGCCTGTGACTGTGTCAGTGAAGAGAATGTGGCAGACATGACGTTACATAAGTTGCCAGGCTAAAATCTACAAAAGTAATTCAGCTTCCACCCATCTGTCTGAATGCCTCTCTGTCACTGTTTCTCTCTCTCTGAGATCCAGAAACCATATTGTGAGGAAGCCCAAGCCACATGGAGAGGCCACTCCAAGTGTTCTGGCTAACCCAGTTAATCTCTTGGCCAGTGGCCAGCTTCAACCACTGGACTTACCCATGAGTGACTCTTCAAATGATTCCAGCTCGCAGACTGCCAACCATCCCAGGTAATGCTGAGTGGAACAGAGATGAACTATCCCCTCTGAAAGTGAAAGGAAAGTGAAAGTGAAGTTGCTCAGTCGTGTGTGACTCTTTGCAACCCCATGGACTGTAGCCCACCAGGCTCCTCTGTCCATGGGATTCTCCAGGCAAGAATACTGGAGTGGGTTGCCATTTCCTTTTCCAGGGAATCTTCCTGACCCAGGGATCGAACCCAGGTCTCCCACACTGCAGGCAGACGCTTTAACCTCTGAGCCACCAGGGAAGCCCTGAGCCCTGACCAAATGATTTGAGGACAAAATAAATGTCATTGTTTTAAGCACTAGGCTTGGGGTACACAGCATTAGGTGACAGGTACACCTCTTTCCTCTTTCCCCTGCAGCCCTCTGCGTTCCCCCAGCCAGACAGAAGTAAGCTCCTTCCCGTGCCCCACTTCCGCTCCAGCAGGTACAACTTGGAGTCTGTCTTCTGCCCATTGTTGAGCCCTCCAAGCGAGGCTGGACAGCCCTGGCTCAGAGGCCAGCTCTGTTGCTTCCAGTTGTGTGCCCTTGGGCAAGTCATCATCCATCTAGGATGTGACAACTGGGCAAAGTTGGGCAAGTCGTCAACCATCTAGGATGCTTTATTTTTTGTGCTGATGGTAATCAGGATAGCACCTCTTGCGAGTCTGGTGTGCATCATCAGTCGCTCAGTCGTGTACGACTCTTTGCGACCCCATGGACTGTAGCCTGCCAGGCTCCTCTCTTCATGGGATTCTCCAGGCAAGAGTACTCGAGTGGGTTGCTACTTCCTCCTCCAGGGGATTCTTCCCAACCCAGGGATCAAATCCGTGAGTCCTGCATTTCCTGCATTGGCAGGTGGATTCTTTACCACTGAGTCACCTGGGAAGCCCCAAGGAGTCTGGGGGACTCATTAAACAAAGTGCCCAGGCACATAGTGAGTGCTTCTTAGAAGGATATGGGCATGTAAGGCTGGTGAGAAAGGACGTAGTCAAAGATGTAACTCCAGCCTCTGCCTTAGTCCAGAGAGAGGGGAGGAGTGGGTCCAGGGAGCCTGAAGAGCCATGAGTTCTGGCGGATGTCTAGCGTGAGAGGCCCAGCCCTGTGCAGGCAGGATGGGTCCCAGGTGATGCTGCCCTCAGGTGGCTCCCAGATTAACTGAGCTATAGCAGCCAGAGGAATGGTGCTGGGTGGGCCTGGCAGGATCCTGTCACGGGTGAATGAGGCCGGGGAGTGGAGTGCAGCAGGCAGCAACAGGAGAGGGAGGGATGGGGGGTTGGGTAGTCTGCACCAGAACCACACGGGCTCAGCCACCCTTGAGCATCGCACTGTGAAACTTCTCAGAAGCCCAGAGGCACTCTTCCTCTCCAGCCAGAGCTAGCCAGGCCCCATCTAGAGATAAAGTCACTGCAGGGGTTCCCAGGCCAGAGACATCCTTATCAGTCACGGTTGTCTGGGATACTTGGGAATGTAAACACGCCTGATGAGATGGGCCAGCCCTGGGAAGACACAAAACAGATGCTCAGGGAGACATCCCCTCTCCCCATCACCCCATTCCCCCCCTGCAACCCTGAAAGCAGGAGGAGAGGGAGCCCCAGCCTCACACAGAGCTTGAGGGGTCCTCTACTCCCAACACTGGGGATGTGTTCTTGAACTTCCGGTCACACTCAGATTTGAAGAGGCCACAAGGAGCCCACTCTGTTAAGGCCATGCTGACCAATGTCACAGCATGGTGCTACCCAGCGAGGACAACTGGAGGTCAAAGGCACACAGGCTGAAGTGCCTTCACACGCCACTCGGGCTCTCCAACTTGCACAAACTTTGGGCCAGGCACGGGAATGGGTACTGTTGTGAAGTGGGACCCAGAAAACACAGCCCTCCAGATTCAGTGTCTAGTGGGCATGCGTGCTAAGTCACTTCAGTCGTGTCTGACTCTTTGTGACCCTATGGACTGCAGCCTGCCAGGCTGCTCTGTCCATGGGATTCTCCAGGCAAAAATACTGAAGTGGGTTGCCATGCCCTCCTCCAGGGGACCTTCCCAGGGATCGAACCTGAGTCTGATATGTCTCATGCATTGGCAGGCGGGTTCTTTCCCACTAGCATCACCTGGGAAGACTTGTCTAGTGGGCAAAATGGCCAAAAAATAATAATAATGAGCTTGTTGTTGGCCACTGACTGCATCAGGCACTGTTCTAAGTGATGTACAGGGATGAACTTTTTAATTCACACACAGCCCTATAGTATAAGATGGTAAATATATCTATTTCACAGAGCAGGAAGCCTAGACCAAGGGAGGTGGCAGCATGTGCACAAGATCCCAGCGCTGGGATTCAAGACACAGAAGCCTGGCCCCAGGGACAGAGTGGTGAGGGCTGAATGGGGCTCCAACTGTAGTTTCTCCTGGCTCAGCCAGTGAGCTGAGAAGACACAGGGGTGGGGTCAGCAAACAGTAGATGCCCCTCCAGGCTCAGACCCTGAGCTCTTCTTCATAGCCCATCCCTACTTACTCTACCTGGGCTCCAATCCTTCCTTCTCATGATGCTCAGGCCCGCTCAGGCCTGTGACTCGGGACTCCCAGTCCTGGTGAGGACCTTTCACAACCACATGCTCCTGGGATCCAGAGATGCCAACATCAGACAGTGAGAGCGGAGAAAGAGCACCAGGTTTGGGGTGGGACAGAGTTTACATCCTGGCTCTGCATCTCTGGGCCTCATTTGTTGTGTCTGATTCTTTGCAACTCCATGGATTATAACCTGCCAGGCTCCTCTGTCCATGGGATTCTCCAGGCAAGAATCCTGGAGTGGGTTGCCATTTCCTCCTCCAGCGGATCTTCCTGACCCAGGGATTGAACCAGTGTCTCCTGTGCCTCCTGCATTGCAGGTGGATTTGTCACTGCTGAGCCACCGGGGAAGCCCCACCTGTAAAATGAGGTATAGTCTAAATGACTTGCCAGGGCCTCAGGCTCCACTGACATTTCAAGACAGTGTCAAGGCAAGTAACTGTGACTGCATCTGCAGAGATGCAAGCAAGGAACCTAAGCGGCCAAGACAAGGAGATTCTGCTGTCTGGAGGCCTTCCTGGGGGAGGAGTCATTGAGCAAGCACCTGAAAATAAATTTCTTCTTTTCTCTTCCTTCTCTGCCTACTTTTTACCCTTTTCCCTGACAGACTCCCAGGCTGAGCATGGGCTGTATGCTTGGTATCACCGAGGCTTAGATCAAGGTCTGTACAGGGTACAGTCGGGGAGGGAGCATAGAGTGAGGGAGGAGTCAGGGTCACCGTGTGGGGCAATCTTTGGGCGGCTTGATCCTTGAAGAATGGGTGGGTATTTTCCAGGCAGACCAGAGGGAAGAGGAGGAAGGAGCTGCGGGCAGACAGAGCTGGGACTAGGGCAGGAAGCCTCGGAGGCTGTCTGGTGCATGGATGGCCGAGCTTGGGGACTCCTGAGGGCAGCAGAAGCTAGGGGAGCAGGAAGCAGGGCCTGAGCTGAAAGCTGAGGAGCTGAGCTTTCCCCTGAGGATGCTGGGGAGCCATGGATGGGTTTTGAGGAGAGGAGGGGTGTGATCTGACCAGTGTGTCCAAAATATGTCTCTGGCTACTGTGAGGAAATTGAACTGGAGCAGAGGGGTGGGTGGGAGGCTGGGAGGCCACTGGGATACAAGTCTGAAAAGTGAAAGTGAAAGTCGCTCAGTTGTGTCCGACTCTTTGCAACCCCATGGACTAGTCCATGGGATTCTCCAGGCCAGAATACTGGAGTGGGTAGCCTATCCCTTCTCCAGAGAATCTTCCCAACCCAGAAATCGAACCGGGGTCTCCTGAATTGCAGGTGGATTCTTCACCAGCTGAGCTATCAGGGAAGCCAACCAGGGAAGCAAGTGTGGGGCTACATTCAAAGGCAGTGGGCAGAGAGGCTCTATATGAGAGCTGAAGAGGTGGCCCTGGAATATGAAGGCTTGTCAGAAGAAGGAAGGGGAGGCAGGTGACTTCAGGGATCTGGCTAGTTGTATGGTGGCTGGACCCTGGGCTGAGCCCTCACCTGGGGTCAGGCTCCAGGTCAAAATGGGAGGCAGGGGTGGAGAGAGGGTGGGAAAGGCTGTTACAGGGGAGTGAAGGGTGGGGTGACTAGGACAAGGAATGGGACTTTGGGAAGATGCCCATGGTGTCTTCCTCTTGAGGGTCCAGAGAGGCCTCAGGGCTCAGGATAATAGCATCCTCTCGCGGGTGGTGTGGGTCACTCGGCCCGTCCTTCTCTCTGCAGGCTGGTCTGCACTCATAACTGTGGGTGATTTGAGCTTTACAGAGTGTTGTTCTGTGTGTGCAGTGTGAGGCTGGGACCAGAAAACCTCCAAGCCCCTTCCCTTTCTTACCATTCCCGGCTTCTTTGTTTCCCTCCGCCCTGTTGACCAGGCGGCTTTGTGTCAGGCTTTCCCCACTCCAGGCCTCAGCTGCCTCCTCTAATCCAGAGCCTGTGTTAAGCTGAAATGATCTCGAAGGTTCCACAGAAGGCCTCCGTGTTTTTTCAGAGAGCAAGTGAACAGATTCCAGCTGCCAAGGCCCCAGATTTCATTCCTCTCCAAGGAGTCCATGCTCAGTTCTGCCTCTCTGGCCAGTCAGTCTGCCCCCCAGCTCTGCCCTCAATTAGTCGGCTCCTAGGGCAGGGACACAGCCTGTCTGCTCCCAGCCCTCCCACTCCCTGAGGCCCCCAAGCGTCCTGGAGCTGGGGAGGTGCAACCTGCAGGCCTAAGGCTTTCCCGCCAATCTCAGTAAAGCCCTGTGCTTCCAGGGAGTGGGTGCAGCAGTCCTGCCGGCTCTCAGCCGACCCTGGAGTTCAGAAAAAAGGCAGCTGGTGGCAGATAGATAATAGCCTCTGTCTGGATTTTTTAAACTTTCTTTAAAAGCGCTGGACGTCATCGCACTCACCCCCCACCCCCGCTCTCCCCCCCAACTCCACCCACCACCCAGCACTGAGAGGAAGGTGGAGCAAGGAGAGCCGAGACTTTGCAGATGGAGAAACCAGGGCTCAGAGAGAGAGGAGGAAGTGACGTGCCCAGAGTCACGCAGCAAGCAGCAGAGCTGGGAATTAAACCTCGGCCCTGCCGCCAAGCCTGTTTTCAGAAAAGACTTCTGATTCCAGTAATTCCTTAGGTTCCTCCAGAACTCGCATCCTATCCTAGGGTTTTCCCAGGCAGATGAGAGAGGTCAGGAAGAGGGGAGGGGCAGGCCAGCCTGAGTGTGTGTGAGAGCCTGACCCTCCTAGCCCTGCCTCCTCATGAACCTGGTACCGTGCCATAGCCCTCGAGTTCCTGGGCACTCCGACCCTCCAGCCTCTTCTCTCTCCCCTTCTTTGCCCTATGAGCTCCTGCCACATGGTTTTCTTTGCTTTCTTGAACATACCAGGCTCCCAGCCACAGGGCCTTTGCACATGCAGCTCCCTTAGCTTAGAAGGCACACCCCAAGCCCCGGCCCCTTCCAGGCTCACATAACGCCTCTTCATCCTTCTATCCTTATTAAATACCAGTCTTATTGAGTTATAATTCATATATCATACAATTCTCCCATGTACAATATATAATTCATTGGTTTTTCAGGATAGTCACAGATTTGGGTAACTGTTACCACATTCAATTTTAGAACATTTGGATCTTCCCCCACAAAATTGCCATACTTAATCATCACTGCCTCCCTCCCCCCAATTTCACAACCACTAATCTAATTTGTGTTATCTGTGGATTTGCCTGTTTTGGACATTTCATATAAACGGAACCATACAATATACGGTCTTCTGAGATTGGCTTCTCTCCCTTAGCATAATGTTTCCAAGATTCTTCTGTTGCTACCTATTTTATCACTTCATTTATTTTTGTTGCTGAGCAATATTTCATCATATAGATGATACCACATTTTATTTATACATTCATCAGTTGATGAACATTTGGATTGTTCCCACTTTTTAACTATTATAACTAATACTGCTATGACCATCCTCTTGAGGACATATGTTTTCATTAACCTTGTATATATTCCTAGGAGTGGAATTGCTGGATTATGTGGTAACTCAATGTTTGACCTTTTGAGGAACTGCAAGACTATATTCCTTAGAGGCTACATCAATTACCAATTTCTCCACATCCTCATCAACACTTTTTATTGTCATATATATCATATCTCCATCATAATGAGCATGAAATAGTATTTCATTGTGGCTTTGAGTTGAATTTCTCTGATGACTAATGATGTCAGAGCATCTTTTCATGAGCTTATTGGACATCTGTACATTTTCTTTGGAGAAATGTCTGTCTAGATTCTTTGCCCATTTTATTTTTTTTTCTTTCTTTTTTTTTTTCTTTGCCCATTTTAAATTGGGTTCTTAGTCTTTTTCTATTATTGAGTTGTAAGAGTTCTTAATTATATTCTAGATTCAAATCCCTTATCAGATGTAAGGCTTTGTAAAAATTTTTCCTATTCTTGGTGGTGTTCTTTGAAACATGCAAGTTTTTTGTTTTGATGATATCCAGTGTTACTAATTTTCTTTTAGTTGCTTATACTTTTGGTGTCATACCCGTCACTACCTAATCCAAGGTCACAAAGATTTACAAATTTTTTTTCTTCGAAGAGTCTTACAGGTTTAGTTTTAGATCTTTGATCCATTTTGAGTTCACTTTTTTGTGTGTTATTAGATAGGAGATCAACTTCATTCTTTGGCATGTAGACACCCAGTTGTCCGAGCACCATTTGTTAAGAAGACTACTCTTTCTCTCATGGAGTGGTCTTGGCAACATTATCAAAAATTGATTGCCTTATCTTAACTTGAGCATCATTTCCTCAGAGAAGCCTTTGCTGACATCCCTTCCCAACCTAATCTCAGCTTAGCCATGTTCTCTGTAATATAAATGTGCCTGTATGTGTTGGTCATTCAGTCGTATCCAACTGTTTGCAACCCCGTGGACTGTAGTCTGCCAGGCTCTTCTGTCCATGGAATTCTCCAGGCAAGAATACTGGAATGGGTAGACATTTTCTTCTCCAGGGGATCTTTCCAACCCAGGGATCGAACCCGGGTGTCCTGCATTGCAGGCAGATTCTTTACCATCTGAGCCAGCAGGAGGTGGGATAGGTTATGAATTGTATTTATCTGTTTCATGTTGCAGTCATGAGCACACACACTCTGTAGCCAGACAGCTGAGTTTCCACTCCCAGTTCTGCCACTTCCTGGCTGCCTGATATATTGTTTCACCTCCCGCACCTCAGATTCCTCACCTGTAATAGGGGATTTACTCACCTCATATTGTTGTCACGAGAGCTGATGTGTGTAAAGTACACGGCAGGTGGCAATAACATTGAATGTATGAGCTCTCATTAATCGGTGTCATCTCCTTAGGTGTTACACTCCTTGAGGATGGGAATCCTGTCTGCTTTGGCTTTTATGAAATTCTTGTGGGCATCATCGGGAGGGCTCAGGGAAGGGCTTCAATGCGGGCTTCTTGAATTAATTAGTGGGCGAAAGCGCATACACATGCATGACTGAATGAGCCTGGCAGACGGGGTTCTAATCCCACTCTCACTGTCTGGCTGTCTGGCTTCAGAAAAGCCAGACCCTTGGAAACTCTCGTGGTTTACTCCCTTTCTCTGCATGGGTGCAGAACTCTCTCTTCACTTCAAATAAGGGGAACCTAATATATAACTCAGATAAAGGGGGCTGTTGTGAGAGAAGCCATACTGGGGCCCAGGGATCCCTCCTCCTGGGCACCCCCGAGGACCCACAGAGTCTTCCAGACAGTAAGTGTGAAGATGTGATCCCATGTCCTCTCCAGGCTCAAGCAGCCTGTGATTCAGAGGCAGCTGACGTCTGACGCTCTTAATTCAGCCCAAATGCTGAAGGTCTGTGTCTTGCGGCATGGAGGAGGTGGAGGGGCACATTCCAAGGGAGAAAGCTCTTCCTGCCTTCTGCCCATGGAGGGGAGCCGTGTGCCCTGAACTTATGGACACGTCCTGGCTCTCATACCCTCCTTTCCTTCCTGCTTGGTTTCTCGACCCACACCTGGGATGGCCTGGTCTCTTGGACCAAACTTCCTCCTGCCTGCCCTCCTCCACCCTGACCTCACACCCAGCTCACTTCCAGGGAGGCCCACTGTGATCCTGCTCATGCCACCCTCCACGCCCTCATTTCATCTAGGAGACAATTCTTTGGAGGCTTAGGGAGGTGAGTGACTAATCCAAGGTCATGGTGCAGCAAATAAGTGGCAAAGCAAAGAGTCGAACCCCAGGCTCCCAACTCCAAGTCTGGACCCTTTCTTCAATAGCTGCCTCCATTACAAGAAGAGGGAACCACCATCCACATGACCTCAGGGACAGGGCCAGAGCAGGAGGTACGGGAGCTCAGCCAAGCTCTGTGATCCCCGAGACAGCTCCTCTGGCAAAGGGAGCTGCTTAATGCTTTGCCCTGGCAGAGGACCCCTGGCCACAGTGGGAGGGGTTGCCCTGGGAAACAAAGGGAGGGGAGGTCCCCACTTGGTAGGGTACCGACATGAACTTAAGGGCTAGGCAGATCTGTTCAGGTTCCTGACAACCTCTCTGAGCCTCAGTCTCCCCTGACCCCATGCCATGAGGATAATAGTACCCACAGAGCTAGGTTGCTATGAGCATAAATTAAGCGTGAACATACTGCCCTTGGTGCTGGGGAAGCTGGGCTCTACAGGAGTAGCCTGGAGTCCTCAGCAGGAGGCAGATCCAGGCTCATAAGGAGGAGACAAGTGGTTCCCAGATCCCTCCCAGATCTTTGAATTCCCCGAGAATGTTTTTAGGAACCATGTCTCTACCGGAAAAAGAGGCTTGTAGTGCTAACTGTCCAAAGGAACGAGTCTGGGAGAGTCACCGGATAACTGGGGAGTTTATTTGGGTTAATTAACTCAGATTTCCTTCAGGACATTTGTCCACTGAAGACAAGCAAGTCTGAGACAGTCATCTGCGGGGGGTTGCTGCTCTGTTGCTTCGCTTTGGAGCCCAGCTCTGCCTCTCCGAGCCTCAGTGTCTTCATTCGTAAAATAGAGGGAAAAGGGAGAGTCCCATACGAAGGCTGCAGCCCTTGCTCCTGCTGCAGTGAGATGCTGGAGCTCCAACTGGGGGCCTTTAAAGTGGGGCCTACAAGGTGCTGAGTAAAAGATCCCTTCCAGGCGGGGGAATCTGGGTGCACTTCCTGGGGGCAATGGCTCAGAAGAAAGCAAGCAGTCCAGGTAGAGGGAACAGCTTGCGCAAGGGTAGATCAGTGGGAAATGAGAGGGCCTGCAGAGATGGTTGTGACAGGGATGTGAGATTCAGGAGGGAAGGCCGAGGGGGAGGTGGGGGTGAGGATCATGCGGAGCTCAGGTGACCGGCAGGGGCGGGATTCTGACTGAGCCTTGGAGCAGCTTCTGGGAAGGGCTCCTGGATCTATTCTCAGAGTTCCCCAAGGGGCAGGGGAGGGCCGAGTGATTCAGGTCTGCTCTGCTGTTGACACAGCTTCCTGACAGGCACGTTGGTTGAGAGGCAGGTTTTTCCCGGAGGGCGTGACTTCCCACCCTCCACACCCCACCCCACCCCACCGCAGCCCTGGACCCACTGGAGGGTCAAGGGAAGTGAGGCCCAACCCACGCCTGAATTATTCACCAAACAGCCCAAAAAAGCCAACAAGAGACGCCCACGTTCATAATAAAAATAACAATTCCTTAAATGTGATCAGAAGTGTGGGAGCTCACTCCGTAGGGGCGCCTCCCTGTGAGGTCACTCTCATTACCCTCCTGACTGACATACACAGAACAAACTGGGGAGGGAAGTGGCTCCAGGGAGGCCAGTCCTTAGGAGACTGTACTCCTGAGGGCATCTGTGTGTGCACGGTGGGGCCAGGGGGCTGGGCACAGCAGGGAAGGGACCTCTGCCTGGGGACAGTAACTCAGTGGGTTCCCTGTCTTAGGAGGGGTGAAGAGGGGTGTTGCTGGGCCCAGGGTCTCTCATCACTTTCCCCGCAGCAGGAGTAGCAAACTGGAGGAGCAGCAAGGGAGCTCAGCAACTTGGCAGAGAGACCTGATGCGGGGAGGGTGGAAGAGGGATAGGGCTGGGGCTGGGGTGACGAGGACGGGGCTGGGGTGGATGGGGCCTTCTCTGGTGGCCCAGTGGTCAAGACTTCCATTGCTGGTTGGATCCCTGCTTGGGGACCTAATATCCCTCAGGTGTCCACTGTGAAATGCTGCCAAGAAATTTAACCAAAAAGTGAAAAAACAATTTTTGGATGTAGATGGAGTGGGGGCTGGCAGGAACCAGGTGAGGGAGGTGGGCTTTCTGACTGGGGAGATAGGGCAAGTGTCTTGGCAGCACGCTGGCACCCCATGGGAAGACTGAGGCCCAGGGACAAGGGGACTGTGTATCCCAGGCTTTGTTGTTGTTGTTATTCAGTTGCTCAGTCGTATCCAACTCTTTGCGACCCCATGGACTGCAGCACGCCAGGCTTCCCTGTCCTTCACCATCTCCCAGAGCTTGCTCAAACTCATGTCCATTGAGTTGGTGATGCCAACCAACCATATCATCCTCTGTTGTCCCCTTCTCTTCCCACCTTCAATCTTTCCCAGCATCAGGGTCTTTATCAATGAGTCAGCTCTTTGAATCAGGTGGCCAAAGTGTTGGAGCTTCAGCTTCAGCATCAGTTCTTCCAGTGAAAATTCAGGACTGGTTTCCTTTAGGATTCACTGATTTGATCTTGCAGTCCAAGGGACTCTCAAGAGTTTTCTCCAACACCACAGGCTAGATTAGAACATATCAGTTCAGGTCTGAAGTGAGCTGCCTTTCCCCTGAAGCCATCCCCATGGGGGATCCTGAAGTGTGAGCCTCCCAGTCACGCCACTGCTGTAAACGCAATGAGCTCCCCCGGGGACTCTGCAGGGAGTAAGCGTACTTGGAAGGATGTGTCTTAGTTGTGCTGCTATCCCATCTCACTCGAAAGATGGGGCGCTCCTCCCCAACACCAAGGGCAGGGCTTGGCTTGCCTGCTATCTGAGCACAGTTTGTGAATGGACTGACTGACTTTCAAACCCCAATCCCCTTTGACCAACTGCTCTTCTCTTGGCCTGGCAGCCAGGGCCAGGCCAGACAATGGTTGGTTGTTGGACCACTCCCAAGCATGTCCAGATTTGGCCTGCCAGAACTTCCAGGGCCAGAGGGGACCTTCCTGCATGGCTCTGACTAACAGGCCCCTGGTTCTGTGTAGCATCACAACAGAGTCTGTTGCCAGGGTAACCTCAGACCCAGTAGCCTGGGACCTGGGGCTCTGGCCACCCCACACTGGCTGCTAGCATGAGCACTTCTGGTGCAGGCCTCCCGGCTCAGCTGGGCTGTGCAGGACAACAAGGCAGGAGGAGGCCCTCCCTGGGCCCTGGAGCTGAGCCAGCCTGCAGGGAGAGCAGACTCTCCCAGGGCCTTGGTCGTCTCCTCTATCAAGGACCCCACCTCATTACCTCAATGGACCAAGGCAACAGCGTGGGTGCCTCTGGAGCTCTCTCACCCCCTCATCCCATCTATTGCCGCAGGCATTCTCCACTCCCCACTCCACCCTCCCTTCAGCTCCAGGGCCAGCTCAGGCCCCTTCCTAAATCCAGTCGAGATCACAGCCCAGTCTCCTGTCTAGACACTGGGCCTCACGTGCCCAAAGTGGCCTTGATGGATCCAGCCTTTCCCTCCAGAATTCCTCCCTAACTTCCCCATCACTCCTGGACACAGATGAACCTCACCCTCCCATCAGAAAAAGCAAAGTTTGTGCAATCTAACCAATATATGTATACATTTATTTGTAAATTATATACATATGCCACCATACAAATATACTAGATAAATGATAAAACATATACCAAAAAATAGAAACTGAAAAAAGAATGAAAGGTAAATCAGTTATTTTATGTTTTATTTTCTTTTTCTTTAATGGTCTAAAAAATCTTTCTCTGGTTAAATATACTATTGCTAAAAATTGTACTTAATTAAATGTGGTTCATTTTTCATAGAGAGCAGACTTGTGGTTGCCAACGGGGGAGGGGAGGTTGAGGGGATGGACTGGAATTTTGGGGTTAGTAGATGCAAGCTATTACATAGAATGGATGGACAACAAGGTCCTACTGTATAGCACAGAGAACTGTATTTGATGTCCTGGGATAAATCATAGTGGAAAGAGTATAAAAAGAGCGTATAACCAAGTCACTTTGCTCTACAGCAGAAATTAACACAACATTAGAAATCAACTATACTTTAATTTAAAAAAATGTGGTTCATTTAAAATAAAACCTTGGTTTCACGATGTGGTGCACTCATTGACTGAGAGTTTGGTACCAAACTCCATTTATATTTTCACTTGGTTTAATTTCTGTTGTGGTTGAAAAGTATACATACCTCATAAAGAACAGATGCTCCGTGTGGAAGAAGAATGTTCCTGGTTGTGCTTACTAAATCACATGGTGTGAACTTTTTATTTTATTTTTTTCTTTTCTTTTTTTAAAATTCATTTATTTTAGTTGGAGGCTAATTACTCTACAATATTGTGGTGGTTTTTGCCATACACTGATATGAATCAGCCATGGGTGTACATGTGTTTCCCATCCCTCCTCCCACCTCCCTCCACATCCCATCCCTCTGGGTCATCCCAGTGCACCAGCCCTGAGCACCCTGTCTCATGCATCAAACCTGGACTGGTGATCTGTTTTATATATGATATTATACATGTTTCTATGCTATTCTCTCAGATCATCCCACCCTCACCCTCTCCCAAAGTCCAAAAGACTGCTCTATACATCTGTGTCTCTTTTGCTGTCTTGCATATAGGGTTATTGTTACCATCTTTCTAAATTCCATATATATGTGTTAGTATACTGTACTGGTGTTTTTCTTTCTGGCTTACTTCACTCTGTATAATAGGATAGTGTGAACTTTTTAATTCCATGCAGAGGTTTTTGTTGTAATGTGATTTAAATGATATCAATCTCTTGTTGGAAACTAATCAGAAGATGTTACTGTAAAAATATTTTTGACAAAAAAAGAGTTCAAAACCAACTGAAACTCTTCAGTCAGAAGATTTTAAAATTCTTTTAAATATTATATTGTATTTCAAATGTGCAGATGCAACAGACAAACAATACTCAGTAACAAAATCATTCCAAAACATATATCTGTAAAGTATTCTGTCTGTAGTGCGAGTTTCCTTCCCAAAGTGGTTCCTTTCTTTTAATCTTAAAACATCTTTACCTACGTCATTCATTTGTTTTAGCATCTACTGGATAGTATTTCCTTGTCATCACAGAGAAAGCTGGCACATTTGGATGGTCTGTCTTTTTGTAAAACAAAACAGAAAAAACTCATGTTTTAAGGTGGCAACTCTTGGGCTCTTCTGGTGGCTCAAGGGTGAAGAGTTTGCCTGACAGTGTAGGAGACACCAGTTCAATCCGGGAAGATCCCACATGCTGTGAAGCAACTAAGCCTGAGGGCCACAGCTACTGAGCCTGTGCTGTACAACCCGGGAGTTGCAAACACTGAAACCTGTGGTCCACAGTAAGAGAAGCCACCATGATGAGAAGCCTGCACACCGCAAGGAAGAGTTGCCCCTGCTTACTGCAACCAGAGAAAACACCCCAAGCAGCAACAAAAACCCAGCACAGCTCCCCAGAATGGTGGCAACTCTTTTAATGATTTTGCTATGAAACAACCAGCAAATTTCTCTATGGTGCAAAAGATTTTTATGGCCCCTGCCTTTGTCAATAATATGTTTGGTAAAGATTCAATGATTTAAAGACTTTGTTTTTATAAAATCAAGTGCCTGAATGAATCCTGTGACAGGTTAACTGAAGTCATCACCAGGGGAGTGGGGACGCCGTTGTCAGCCAAGCCTGCATGGTGGACCCCATTCAAGCTTCCTCAGGAGACCTGGGATATGGGACATATGACCTAGTGTATTTGGTTAATGTTAGCAGTGCTTAAATTTTTCTTCTTTTTTTTTTTTTAAGGTAAAGACAAGGATAAATAAATGTTCTAGAATGTTCTGTCTACATGAATGGGTCACTTTGTGCACACCATTCTGGACACCTCTGGGCTACACAACAGGGTCCTTGGCCATCTTCACAGCCTCTTGGGATCTGTTCCAATATTCCTCCCACCTTGGCTCCCAGATAAAACTAAATTCAGTGTTCCTGAGTATATCATATATTTCCTGTCTCTTCAATGGAAGATATTCCCATCCCCAGTGGACTGGTTCAAAATTTTATCCTTCCTTCAAGAGCCACAGACTGCTGCACCATAAAGACCATTCTGATTCTCTGGGCAGAGTCACATATTCAGTTATCCAACAAATATTTATTGAGTACCTGTTGAATAAAATATTTATTTATCCAACAAATATATATTGAGTCAAATATATGACTGATCTAGGGGCTACTGAGCATATAACAGGGAACCAAACAGACAAAACCCCCTGCCTCTCGGAGCTCGCATTCTAGCGGGATACACAGTGATGTTCAAGGCTCGGTCCTCATGCCATTTACCCACAGGTCATTGGCCATTTACAAGTTTGTCTACGAGCAGGGATTTCCGAACCTGAGCTCTAAGTCCAAATAGATATGGTTGGCATTAATAAATAAGACAGGGGATAATCAATGCGATGACACTAGCCATAGACGAGCATCTGACACGAAATCTAGATGGAGGTCTTCCAAGCCCTTGAACCCAGCACACGCTGTCTCATAAATGCTGTTCCCAAGAGCCTCCTCCCAGCTTCGGGGGTGAAGGAACTGGATGGCCCCCTGCAGCCGGCAGGAACCACTTCCACCTCTGAATGTCCCTATATTTAGCTGCGTGCTGTGACCCTGCAGCCCTCTCTCTTCTCCATGGCCAGAGGGAATTGCCCAGGCAGCTTTGATGGCATGTTTTCCCAGGCCCTGCTCCTGCTTCCCAGACCTTCAGCATCCCTGCAGGAGGTGGGGGCCTTAGCCCAGTCTCCAAGCAACTGGCAGGTTCCGCATCCCAAAATAGCATTGGCCCTTGGCAAAGGAGAGATGGCCACTTGTAGGGACAGTGCTGCCTTGGGGAGGGGAGGCAGGGCAGGGTCAGGCAGGGTTAGGGGAGAGATCATGAGAACTGAGGTGGGGATGGGTAGCACACTCCTGTGGTTCCTGAACTCTTCCTAGCATTAAGTCCTTGACCCTTAATTCTTCCACTTGGCCTAAGGCTAACTGCTGACAACCAAGACAAAATCTTGAGCTTGCCCTCTCACCACTACACACCCAATCTGGATACTAGCCACACTGTTCCTCATAGGTCCTCACCTCTGAAACTAAGCTTAACTAAATCTCCCTCAATCCCAGCTCCACCCCCAGGAACAAAGAGTCAGTTCAAATGCCACCCGGGTGCTGGAGATCCCCCGGTTCACTAGGATGGGCTCAGTGGCTATGCGTCAGTGCGCTCTGCCCCTGCTGCCCCTGGCCTGCCCTGTAACTTCTTCTTGGTCCAAAACCCCTACAATGGTGGCTGCAAGATACAGGTTCTAAACTCACCTCAATATGTTACTCTGGGGGTGTTGCTCCTCGGTCTGGCTCTCAGTTTCCTTGCTTGTGAAATGGTGGAGTTTTACTCTTTAATCTCTAAGAAATTCCCAGCATTCTGAGCCTGCGATTCAGCACCTCGGAGAACAAGATCAATTTGATAGAGAGAACTTGCTCTGATCCTCAGACTATTGGAGGTATGGCCTCTTCCTCCCCCACTGCCCCCATCCCCATCCTTCCCCACAAAGCCAGATGTGGGCTCCTGAAAGGGCTTCTCTGGCTGCCACTATTGGGATGGGGCATGGTGGCGAGGCTTCCGCCCATGCTAGGAGGCCCCCCTCTCCCATCCATCTGGTTCAGGTTTCAGCTGGTACACTCTACCCATAAGTCTTGTCAACTGGAGTGAGACATCCCAACATTTCCAAGTTGTTTGCTTCAGCTGGGCACAGGCCCAGGGGTTCTGCACAGACCACCAGGATCTCTGTGGACAATAGGAAGTCCCAGCTGAGCTGCTCCAGTAGGGGCCAGGGAGCCAGTTCTCCCTGGAATTCCAGTGAGGCAGCAATGATTCCAAAGGATGCCCGGGTCTTATGGGCTGGGGAACCCCCTTGAATTCTCAGGTGCGTCCCCTCTCCTTTCAGTGGAGAATAAAAGCAGCTTCCAGGAAATGTAAGAGGTCTTCTAAACAAAATTGGATGTCCCATCAGGGCAAAGACGGTAATGATTCAATGGAATGTATTCAGTAAATGTCTACTGTGTGCCAAGCACTATTCTAAACATGGGGGTACAACAGTGAGTAAAACTGACAAAATCCTTGCCTTTATGAAACTGACATTCTAGTGGAGAGAAGTAGACAAATAAATATATACTATTCCAGGTAAATGGAAAGAAGTGCTCTGAAGGAAAATAGAATGAGGCAAGGGGACTACAGGGTGGCCACTCTCTGGAAGATGACATCTGAGACCTGGAAGAAGTAAGAGGGAGCCATGGGGACTCTGGAGTAGGAATGTCCAGTCAGAACAGCCAGCGTGAAGGCCCTGAGGCAAGAGTGATGCAGGAACAATGAGAAAGTCAGTGAGGCTGCGGCAGAGTCAGGGAGAAAGAGAGGAGATAAAGTACGCAGATAACAGGGGCTGGGGAGCAGGCCACACTGAGCAGTCTTTTGTTTTTGATTATAGCCCACAGTAAGAAATATTTCAATTCAGTATAAACACTCTGGGTGCAGCTTTGGGCTTCCCTAGTGGCTCAGCTGGTAAAGAATCCGCCTGCAATGAGGGAGACCTGGGTTTGATCCCTGTATTGGGGAGATCCCTTAGAGAAGGGAAAGGTACCCACTCCAGTATTCTGGCCTGGAGAATTCCACGGACTGTACAGTCCATAGGGTGGCAAAGAATCAGACATAACTGAACAACTTTCAACCCATGGATGGAGGAGCCTGACAGGCTATAGGCCATAGGGTCACAAAGAGTCGGACATGATTGAGCGACTTCACTTCAAAGGTCAGTATAAACACACATATACAAAAATAACACTGAAGTCAACATTTCATAAAACATACCTTTACTATATACATGCACTCCTATATTTCATTTCATTCTACTTCACTAAGAAAAGAATGCTGGTCACGATCCTCAAATTGATTTCCCCTCCTGTACTAAAAAGCCATGGCCCACAGTTTGAAAAACACTGATACTGGGCCTTACAAACAATTGCAAAGAGTAAGCTAGGAGCCACTGGACAGATTTGCACAGATGTGAATAATGTGGTTGGATTTGCCTTCCTGTTCCAATTTTTAAATTAAGGCATAATTTACATACAGTAAGATATACCTTTTCTCTTGGCACCGCCTCCCGTGCCTCCCACGGGGAGCAGCCCAAGAGGAGGTTTGGCAGCCACGGGACTGTGGAGCTTTGCTCTTCGGCTGGTGTGGCCCCCCCTGGGGCCCCAAGCCCTTTAAAAGTGGTTGGTTTCTTGAGGAATCTGTCACCATCTGGTCCCCATGTAATGCCTGTGGGTCTTTCTGGAGCACTGGAAGATTCCACTCCAGCCAGGGTAATTGTCACCAGAGATGGGCATGGCTGGGCTTGGGGAGGGGTGGCACTGCCCAGAGCAGGGCCTTTGATGACTTGAAAAGAGGGAGTATGAGACAGAGACAGAAAATCAGGACTGGAGGTGACAAGAGAAAGACAGAGGGAAACACCAAGACGGAACCGAGCAAGAGAGAGGATGCGTTCAAGCAGATGGGAACTTAGGCGGACGTGACAGCAGGAGCCAGTCGGATGGCGTGATAAGGACAGAGAGCAAGAGAACGAAGAAAGGCAGAGACCAGGGAGAGACCAACATCCAAGGAGAGACAACAGAGAGGAAGCAGAGACCAGGAAGGAGAGAGTGGGTAGAGGGGGAGAGAGGAGATGGCAGCCGGGGGCAAAAGAACAGGCTGAGAAAACGCTAGACGCCAGAGCTGGTGAGACAGCTGGCTCCAGGGAGGGGGCTTTCTGAGCTACCGGAGCCCCCAGGTCCAAGGGGTGCCCACGCCCCCCGGTCCCAGGACAGCTGTGGTCACATCAGGAGAGGTCAACTGTTGCTCACTGGCCTCTCCGAACCTGGTCCCCACCTTGCACCACCCATCTAAGGGCCGCCCCCTCCTGCCTCCCTCCTGGGCCCTGGCCCAACACCAAAGTCACCTTCCCACTGGACTCTAGGAAACCACTTCTCCAACCGTGGTCTTGGGAAGCAGGAAGAGCCTTGGCCCACGAGCCTTGGTCCTGTCCCTGCCTCTATTCACTGCACAACCTCCTGTGTCCTCCTCCCCTCTCTGTGTCTCAGGGGTTTTGTCTGTCGAAAGGGCCGGGCTTGTCCGTCTAGCACTTTGTTCTGACCCAGCAGCAAAATTGGGCTCCATAGGTGGTAGACTGTTCACCACACATGGCCTCATCTCGGCCTCGCCTCATACTCACTCAGTCACTTGTTCACTCATTCTTTCATTCACTCATCCCCTCTGCCAGTCTCTCTACTTTAGCACTGCTATCTTTTCCTTCCTTCCTCCTTTCTTCCCTTCATCCTTTCCTCTTTTTTTTTTAAATTTTATTTTTTGGCTGCACGCAGCATGTAGGATATTAGTTGCCTGACAGGGATCCCCCTGCCTTGGAAGCTCAGAGTCTTAACCACTGGACCGCCAGTGGTGGTGAAATCCCAATCCCTCTCATTTAGTCTATCTTTGTCTTCCTCCCTCCCTGCCTCCCTTTCTCTTTCTTTTCTCTGCCTCCTTTGTGCCAACCCTGGGGTGGGCACTGATGCCTCAGAAGTGGGTCCTACAGGGTCCCTGGGTCTGGTGGACTCAGCCCAGGACTGAGGCATAAGGTGTGGAGCCAGTAGGGGTAGATCTGACTCCAGGCATAAACCCCCCTGCCCCAGACCAGGGGGCTCCCTCTCGTGCCACTAGCCCCAGCCCCCACGTCTACACAGCTCTGCTTTGGGCAGTTTAGCTCTGGACACGGACCCCAGGATGCACAGAGGGTAACACTGGCATAATCAAACACTTCCCACGTTAGAATCAGGGATGGCCATAGAGCCCAGAGAGAGGCAGGGACTTGCCCAAGGTAATACAGCTACTCATAGCCTGACTTACTTCCTACTTTGTCTTGGTTCATCCTGGGGGACTTCTACAGATCACACACCCAGGCCAGGGAAAATCTAGCCATGGCCAGTCAGAGTGAGGTCACTGATGGGATCCATGTGTTTAGGCCTTGTTCCCCCCTACAGCCCTCCCCACCCAGCCCCAGGAGGCCTTGGGAGGTAATGGCAGTTGGGGGGGTGCGGGTTGCGATGTGTCAGTCAGGCACTTAGCCCAGGGATGATGACTGCTGAGGCCAAGTCTGAAAAACAGGAGAGAAAGTGATCCCCACCCGCCACCTTACATCTTCAGATAGGAGGAGGGTAAGGGGGTGGGGCATGGGAAAGATCAAGCCTCAGGCTGCAGTGGCATCGGCATGATGATGCCGGATGCCTGTAGGCTCCATGGCTTCAGGTAAGCCTAGACTCTGAGTCCTTCAAACTTGCTTATCAGTCCCCAAGCTCTACAAGCCAGTTCCTGGCACTAACCTCATAATGCATCTCCTACAGGTTCTACTTCCCTAACAGGGCCCTGATCGATGCACCCTCCATGGCACAGACCATGTGCAGGTGCCTTTTTGATGTAACATTCTTTCCCGAAGGATTTTCCCTGTTGCTTCCGTCTTCATTTTTGGCTGCAGAATATTTTATCTTGTGAATACATCATAATTTACTCAGTCCCCTTTTGCTGGACATCTGTCACTGTTGTTCAGTTGCCAAGTTGTGTCCAACTCTTTGCTGGACATTTAGGTTACTTCTAAATATCTCTATGAGGCTTCCCTGTTGGCTCACTGGTTAAGAATCCACCTGCTATTGCAGAAGATATGGGCTCAATCCCTGGGTCGGGAAGATCCCCTGGAGAAGGAAATGGCAACCCACTCCAGCTTTGTTGCCTGGGAAATTCCATGGTCAGAGGAGCCTGGCAGGCTACAATCCATGGAGTAACAACAGAGTCAGACGCAACTGAGTGACTAAGAAACAACAACAAATATCTCTCTATATATCTATATAAATATGTGTATATCTAAACATTCTATCATCTATCATTTTTTAAGCTTTCATGAACATCATTGTAGTTCGAAAGTTTTTGTCAAGAGGAATCTCCAGGCATAGGGCTCTGGCACATGGACTACCTGCCCATATCAGTCTAGCTTCCATCTCTCTTTCTCTCTCTCTCTCTCTACCTGAGGGCTTCCTCCAGTGCCAAGGGAGACCGTGCAGGGAAATGCCAGAGATTCCATACACCCATGGGCACACTTCAATTGTGAGGGGCGGGAGCTGGACCAACACTGAGCCTTTAGCTCCCCATTTGAAAATTGTGGTGTGTGTTCTGTTCAGTTCAGTTCAGTCACTCAGTCGTGTCCGACTCTTTGCAACCCCATGGATTGCAGCATGCCAGGCCTCCCTGTCCATCACCAACTTCTGGAGTTTACCCAAACTCATGCCATCCAACCATCTCATCCTTTGTCTTTCCCTTCTCCTCCCACCTTCAATCTTTCCCAGCTATCAGGATATTTTCAAATGAGTCAGCTCTTTGCATCAGATGGCCAAGGTATTGGAGTTTCAGCTTCAACATCAGTTCTTCCAATGAACACTCAGGATTGATCTCCTTTAGGATGGACTGGTTGGATCTCCTTGCAATCCAAGGGTCTCTCAAGAGTCTTCTCCAACACCACAGTTCAAAAGCACCAATTCTTTGGTGCTCAGCTTTCTATAAAGAAAGTCCAACTCTCACATCCATACATGACTACTGGAAAAACCATAGCTTTGACTAGACAGACCTTAGTTGGCAAGTAATGTATCTGCTTTTTAATATGCTATCTAGGTTGGTCATAACTTTCCTTCCAAGGAGTAAGAGTCTTTTAATTTCATGGCTGCAATCACCATCTGCAGTGATTTTGGAGCCCGAAAAAATAAAGTCTGACACTGTTTCCACTGTTTCCCCATCTATTTCCCATGAAGTGATGGGACGGGATGCCATGATCTTAGCTTTCTGAATGTTGAGCTTTAAGCTAACATTTTCACTCTCCTCTTTCACTTTCATCAAGAGGCTCTTTAGTTCTTCTTCACTTTCTGCCATAAGGGTGGTGTCATCTGCATATCTCAGTTTATTGATATTTCTCCCAGCAATCTTGATTCCAGCTTGTGCTAACTCCAGCCCAGCGTTTCTCATGATGTACTCTGCATAAAAGTTAAATAAGCAGGGTGACAAATAGGAGCCTTGACATACTCTTTTTCCTATTTGAAACCAGTCTGTTGTTCCATGTCCAGTTCTAGCTGTTGCTTCCTGACCTGCATACAGATTTCTCAAGAGGCAGGTCAGGTGGTCTGGTATTCCCATCTCTCTCAGAATTTTCCACAGTTTACTGTGATCCACACAGTCAAAGGCTTTGGCATAATCAATAAAGAAGAAATAGATGTTTTTCTGGAACTCTCTTGCTTTTTTGATGATCCAGAGGATGTTGGCAACATGATCTCTGGTTCCTCTGCCTTTTCTAAAACCAGCTTGAACATCTGGAAGTTCACAGTTCACATATTGTTGAAGCCTGTATGTTCTGTATACCCACTCAAAGGGCGCCCAATGGGGTTGAGCTCAGGTGCCCACAGTGGTGTCCTGTTCATCAGATCCATTTTCTTGGGCTCTCTGCCTCCCAGGTCTCACTTCTCTGCCCCCCACTGTGTTTCCTGGCATTACCTCCTACCTAGAGGAACTACCTGTACCTGACTTCTTGGCTTAAGGTCTGCTGGGGGAACCCAGTTTAGGACAGGAGTTGTGGAAAATGTCTTTAAAAGACTTGACATCACAAGTGTGAAGGGGGTGATCTCAGCTCAACTTTCCTCTCAAATGATCTTGAATCCACTTCCACCATCCTCAGACCTCAGGATGCAGTGTAAGAGAAACAGCAGGGGTTTCAGAGCCAGGCAGCCCCATCACTGAGCAGGTCACTTCACCTCTGTGAGCCTCAATTTCCTCTTCTGAAAATGGGCCAGAAGGGCTGTATATTTGGCTACCTATAGCCCAAAGCCTAAAGGGAACTATAGGCCCACCACCTCCTTCCCAACCCTGGCCCTGTCTCCTCTTTCAGTCTGGCTGAGTGAGGTTGTGGCCAAAAGCCATTTCCCTAACCCTTTCCTGTCCTTAAATAACTACCACTTATGATAACCCAGGCACTGTGCCAGGGCCACACATTGCCAATGTCATTTAAACCCCGAAACCCCATAGGGCAGGTACAATGATTGTGCCCATTTCATAAATGAGAAAACTTAGATGTAGAGTAGAGGAGATTTCCCCAGACATTCAGCTGTCTTGATTCCCATCCAGATCTCTCTGAGTCCATAGTCTCGAGCGTCATGTAGCTGGCCTCTCACTCTCAGAACCCTCTGGAGAGGAGAGAGGATTCCTTGGAGCTGACTCAGGGCCTGAGACAAGGAAGCCACCTCTCTGGTGGCTGCAGGGAGGGAGAAAGTTACGCAGGGGAAATTCCCACACAGAGTCGAGGTTCTAAGCAGTCAGAATTTGGAGGAAGGGTCTGTGGGGTTTGTCACCACACTCAGGTCCTTGGAGGGGTCAGAGCTGCCTGGGTGGCTGCATGATATATGGGGAACTGGGGAGAAGTGAGTGAGGCCACCCCGAGTGGTTTCTGGAACCCAGGCGCTGTCTGGGAAGCAAACATTCTTCAGTGGCTGAGGTTGAGTGGAATTCAGTGGGAATTCCAAAGGCTGCTTTTCCGGGGAGCCACCAGGAAGATGCCCTGGAAGTGGCCTTTCCAACTTCTAGAGTGGGGTCACCCAATAAAATATAATGCAAGCCACATATGTGATTAAATTTCTTTAATAGTCACACTGTGAAAGTAAAAAGAAACAAGTGAGGTTAATTTTAATAATATATTTTAGTTAATCTAATATATCCAAACTATTCATCACTTCAGCATGTAATTAATATAATTAAAGTAAAAATCATTTCTGATATATTTACATTCTCTTTGCATATTATCTTTGAAATTCTGTGTGAAATAATAATGACATAATAAAACACAGTACATCTTGACTCAGACAAACCATCGCCTCAGACACTGAATAGCTGCATGTGGCTAGTGACTATGAGGTGGAGAGCAGTTATAGAGCCCAGAGGATGGACCCACAGTTATAGAGCATCTGAGGATGCTAGTTTTCCAAGTAGGACTGAAGAGGGCCAACCACGGTGCCAGGTGCCGTCCAGGTTGGAGACCCAGAGCTAATGATAAGGATTGGGTTCTCTTGAGTCCCTTGGACAGCAAGGAGATCAAAGGAGTCAATCCCGAGGGAAATCAGTCCTGAATATTCATTGGAAGGGCTGGTGCTGAAACTGAAGCTCCAATATTTTGGCCACCTGATGGGAAGAACTGACTCATTGGAAAATACCCTGATGCTAGGAAAAATTGAGAGCAAGAGGAGAATGGGGGGACAGAGGATGAGATGGTTGGATGGTATCACTGACTTTGAGCGACATGAATTTGAGCGAACTCAGGGAGATAGTGAAGGACAGGGAATCCTGGAGTGCTGCAGTTCATGGGGTCACAAAGAGTCAGACACAACTTAGCAACTGAACAACAACAACTGGTTGTATATCATTTAATCCTCTCAGCAATCCTGGGGGTTTGTACTATTATCCCTGGGAGCTAGATGAGGAAGCCAGCTCATAGAAGTTAAGTGACTTGCACAAGTTCAGCATGTGGACTTAGTCACCCTGCAGAACTGAGGGGCTGTTGGAGCCCACCCCACCCCAGGGGCACAGAAGAGTGAAAGAAGACTCCCCACCCCAGAATCAATGAACTCACTGATCTCTTCCCTGGCTTACCAAGTAAGGGACAGGCACACAGAGAGAGCCTTTCAGTCACCTTTCCTTCATATGGACTTGGGGGAACCAGGAGGTGGGTGGACAGCAACAGATTTTTCTCCATCTTTCTCTGTCAAGCTTGTGATGAGTGGTATCAGAAGGACAAATTATCACACAATTGCACTCATCTCACATGCTAGCAAACTAATGCTCAAAATTCTCCAAGCAAGGCTTCAACAGCATGTGAACCAAGAACTTCCAGATGTTCAAGCTGAATTTAGAAAATGAAGAGGAACCAGAGATCAAATTGCCAACATCTGTTGGATCATTGAAAAAGCAAGAGAGTTCCAGAAAGACGTCTACTTCTGTGTTATTGACTATGCCAAAGGCTTTGGTTGTATGGATCACAACAAACTGTGGAAAATTCTGAAAGAGATGGGAATACCAGACCACCTCAACTGCCTCCTGAGAAATCTGTATGCAGGCAAGAAGCAACAGTTAGAACTGGACATGGAACAACAGACTGATTCCAAATTGGGAAAGGAGTACGTCGAGGCTGTATATTGCCACCCTACTTATTTAACTTATATGCAGAGTGCATCATGCAAAATGTCAGGCTGCATGAAGCACAAGCTGGAACCAAGATCGCTGGGAGAAATAACCTCAGATATGCAGATGACACCACCCTTATGGCAGAAAGCAAAGAAGAACTAAAGAGCTTCTTGATGGAAGTTAAAGAAGAGAGTGAAAAAGCTGGTTTAAAATTCAACATTCAAAAAATGAAGATCATGGCATCCAGTTCCATCACTTTATGCCAAATAGATGGGGAAACAGTGGAAACAGTGACAGACTTTAGTTTTTTGGGCTCCAAAATCACTGCAGATGGTGACTGCAGCCATGAAACTAAAAGATGCTTGCTTCAGCCCAGGTCCAGACTGCTTCACAGCTGAGTTCTACCAAAAATTTAGAGAAGAGCTAACACCTATCCTACTCAAACTCTTCCAGAAAATTGCAGAGGAAGGTAAACTTCCAAACTCATTCTATGAGGCCACCATCACCCTAATACCAAAACCTGACAAAGATGCCACAAAAAAAGAAAACTACAGGCCAATATCACTGATGAACATAGATGCAAAAATCCTTAACAAAATTCTAGCAATCAGAATCCAGCAACACATTAAAAAGATCATACACCATGACCAAGTGGGCTTTATCCCAGGGATGCAAGAATTCTTCAATATCTGCAAATCAATCAATGTAATACATCACATTAACAAATTGAAAAATAAAAGCCATATGATTATCTCAACAGATGCAGAGAAAGCCTTTGACAAAAGTCAACATCCATTTATGATAAACACTCTCCAGAAAGCAGGAATAGAAGGAACATACCTCAACATAATAAAAGCTATGTATGACAAACCCACAGCAAACATTATCCTCAATGGTGAAAAATTGAAAGCATTTCCCCTAAAGCCAGGAACAAGACAAGGGTGCCCACTCTCACCACTACTATTCAACATAGTTTTGGAAGTTTTGGCCACGGCAATCAGAGCAGAAAAAGAAATAAAAGGAATCCAAATTGGAAAAGAAGTAAAACTCTCACTGTTTGCTGATGACATGATCCTCTACATAGAAAACCCTAAAGACTCCACCAGAAAATTACTAGAGCTAATCAATGAATATAGTAAAGTTACAGGACATAAAATCAACACACAGAAATCCCTTGCATTCCTATGCAGTAATAATGAGAAAATAGAAAGAGAAATTAAGGAAACAATTCCATTCACCATTGCAATGAAAAGAATAAAATACTTAGGAATACATCTACCTAAAGAAACAAAAGACCTATATATAGAAAACTATAAAACACTGGTAAAAGAAATCAAAGAGGACACTAATAGATGGAGAAATATACCATGTTCATGGATCGGAAGAATCACTATAGTGAAAACGAGTATACTACCCAAGGCAATCTATAGATTCAATGCAACCCCTATCAGGCTACCAACGGTATTTTTCACAGAGCTAGAACAAATAATTTCACAATTTGTATGGAAATACAAAAAACCTCGAATAGCCAAAGCAATCTTGAGAAAGAAGAATGAAACAGGAGGAATCAACCTGCCTGACTTCAGGCTCTACTACAAAGCCACAGTCATCAAAACAGTATGGTACTGGCACAAAGACAGAAATATAGATCAAAGGAACAAAATAGAAAGCCCAGAGATAAATCCATGCACCTATGGACACCTTATCTTTGACAAAGGAGGCAAGAATATACAATGGAGAAAAGACAATCTCTTTAACAAGTGGTGCTGGGAAAACTGGTCAACCACTTGTAAAAGAACGAAACTAGAACACTTTCTAACACCATACACAAAAATTAACTCAAAATGGATTAAAGATCTAAACATAAGACCAGAAACTATAAAACTCCTAGAGGAGAACATAGGCAAAACACTCTCTGACATAAATCACAGCAGGATCCTCTATGACCTACCTCCCAGAATATTGGAAGTAAAAGCAAAAATAAACAAATGGGACCTAATTAAAATTAAAAGCTTCTGCACAACAAAGGAAACTATAAGCAAGGTGAAAAGACAGCCTTCAGAATGGGAGAAAATACTAGCAAATGAGGCAACTGACAAAGAATTAATCTCAAAAATATACAAACAACTCCTGCAGCTCAATTCCAGAAAAATAAACGACCCAATCAAAAAAATGGGCCAAAGAACTAAACAGACATTTCTCCAAAGAAGACATACAGATGGCTAACAAACACATGAAAAGATGCTCAACATCACTCATTATCAGAGAAATGCAAATCAAAACCACAATGAGATACCATTTCACGCCACTCAGAATGGCTGCTATCTAAAAGTCTACAAGCAATAAATGCTGGAGAGGGTGTGGAGAAAAGGGAACCCTCTTACACTGTTGGTGGGAATGCAAACTAGTATTGCCACTATGGAGAACAGTGTGGAGATTCCTTAAAAAACTGGAAATAGAACTGCCATATGACCCAGCAATCCCACTGCTGGGCATACACACCGAGGAAACCAGAATTGAAAGAGACACATGTACCCCAATGTTCATTGCAGCACTGTTTATAATAGCCAGGACACAGAAGCAACCTAGATGTCCATCAGCAGTTGAATGGATAAGAAAGCTGTGGTACATATACACAATGGAGTATTACTCGGCCATTAAAAACAATACATTTGAATCAGTTCTAATGAGGTGGATGAAACTGGAGCCTATTATACAGAGTGAAGTAAGCCAGAAAGGAAAACACCAATACAGTATACTAACACATATATATTGAATTTAGAAAGATGGTAACAATAACCCTGTATGTGAGACAGCAAAAGAGACACAGATGTATAGCACAGTCTTTTGGACCCTGTGGGAGAGGGCGAGGGTGGGATGATTTGGGAGAATGGCATTGAAACATGTATAATATCATGTGAAACGAATCACCAGTCCAGGTTCGATGTATGATACAGGATGCTTGGGGCTGGTGCACTGGGATGACCCAGAGGGATGGTATGGTGAGGGAGGGGGGAGGGGGGTTCAGGGTGGGGAACACGTGTATACCCGTGGCAGATTCATGCTGATGTGTGGCAAAACCAATACAATATTGTAAAGTAATTAGCCTCCAATTAAAATAAATAAATTTATATTAAAAATAAATAAATAAATACAAAGGCCAAATTGACATTGAATAAAATTTAATTTAAGTCAATAGAATCAAAGCATATCAGAGACAGAAAATAAATAAACTTTGTGGGCTGAAGTATTCTCTGAGGTGACTTTTAAACTCTAAGTTTTGTCTGATTCTATGATCTACTCCAGAATGGTCCAATTAAATGTAGCATAATTAAGGGAATAAAATTCACATCTACATGCAAAAAAAAAAAAAAGATGCTTACTCCTTCGGAGAAAAGTTATGACCACTTAGCATATTAAAAAGCAGAGATATTACTTTGCCAACAAAGGTCCGTCTAGTCAAAGCTATGGTTTTTCCAGTAGTCATGTATGGATGTAACAGTTGGACTATAAAGAAAGCTGAGAACCAAAGAAATGATTTTTAACTGTGGTGTTGGAGAAGACTCTTGAGAATCCCTTGGACTGCAAGAAAATCCAACCAGTTGATCCAAAAGGAAATCTGTGCTGAATATTCATTGGAAGGACTGATGCTGAAGCTGAAACTCCAATACTTTGGCCACTTGATGTGAAGAACTGACTCATTGGAAAAGACCCTGATGCTGGGAAAGATTGAAAGCAGGATCAGAAGGAGAAAACAGAGGATGAGATGGTTTGGTGGCATTACCAGCTTGATGGACATGAGTTTAAGCAAGCTCCGGGAGTTGGTGATGGACAGGGAAGCCTGGCATGCTGCAGTCCATGAGGTTGCAAAGAGTCAGACATGACTGAACGACTGAACTGAACTGATCAGGAGGACGTGCCTTTTCTCCTTCTTTTCCCACTCTTTTGTACACATGTGTGCATGCTTATCCATGAACATAGTAGAGCAGGGGTTTCCATACAATGTAAATAGAGGACTAGGTGGGCAGCTCCATTCCACAGATGGAGAGTGAGACACACAGTGAGACACACAGTGAGAAAATCATATAAGATCCCAAGTCCATTCACTGTCCTCTGACCTCAGATACACAGCTTCTGTCTCCTGAACATCCAGCCTGCTTTAAGTTCTGTTTGGGACCAGAGTGTGGGATCTGGTAAGTCTGACCTTCTCTCTCATGCCCCAGCTCTTCTGCTGCTCTGACTTGGATCTCAGAAAGGGAGGCTTCATCCAATGTTCCAGTTTCAGGAATGTGTTCCTTCTATGTCCCCAGCATCCCTGGTAAGTCTTTGGAAACTCTAGGATCCCAGAAATCAATTGATTTCATCCCATCTTATTATTTACATGGGGGGAAGGGACCTGCCCACTGCACAATGCATCCTCCCAGAGGCAGGGGTTGTCTTTGCCACAAACTTCCTACAGAAGACAGTGAGTGAGTGAGTGAAGTCGCTCAGTTGTGTCTGACTCTTTGCGACCCCATGGACTGTAGCCTACCAGGCTCCTCTGTCCATGGGATTTTCCAGGCAATAGTACTGGAGTGGATTGCCATTCCCTTCTCCAGGGGATCTTCCCAACCCAGGGATCGAACCTGGGTCTTCCGCATTGTAGACAGGCACTTTACCCTCTGAAGGAGAGAAACCTGGAGAGGAAACTGACGGGGTGGGTGGGAGAGCATCATGCGAGGACTGGATGCAGATCACTTTGCTCCTGCCATGGCCACAGGTGCTGCCTTCTGGTTTGTCCACATCAGCACATGCAGCATCCCCCTTCATCTTCTCCTCACCCTAACCTGTTCATGGGTACACACTGTTCAGAGCAATGTCATTCACATTCATTGGTTCAGCCAAGATAACACAAGAGGTTAATTCTGCAGGGATTTGCTCCTGTTATACAGATAGGGAGACTGAGGCCCAGAAAGGGAAGAGACTTGGTTCCCTGATCGTGGCAGGATGTTGTCTTTGGGAGTCTGCCCACAGCCTCCCACTGGCTCTCACTGAATGAGTCCCCACATGCTTAGGGGGAGCTGAGCCAGTGATTTCAGCACCTCTGGAGGGGACACCTCCAGCTCCCAGGGTTAGATGGGGTGATGAGGCAAGGGTGGCAGAGACGTAGTTGGTTTCCAGGTTTCTGGTTGGCTGTGCACGTGGACGGGAAGCACGGTTTGGGTCAGGCAGCGCAAGTCACAAGGGAGAGGGCCCCTGGGGAGGACAAACTGAGCAGGAACTGAGAGGTGTCTCTCTGGAGAGGCTGCAGCCTGGGTGGGTGCAATGGTGCCAGGAGTGTCACCTTCCTGGTGAGCCTTCAGCAAATACCTGTTCAAAACTCCAGCCCTCCATACTTCTTACACCCCTCCCTGCCTCATTTTTCCCCATGGCTCTTAGACCATGCAACCTACTGTTAACTTATATCTCAGTTACCTTATTCACTGTCTGTTCCCCATGGTGGGTGGGGATAGACAGGGAGCTTGTGTTTGTTTGTTTGTGTTTGTTTGTATATCTGTTTGTTTCTCTGCTAGGCCCCTGTGCTTAGAACATTGCACACCTCAGAGATGTGTGGATGGATGAAATCCTCAAGAGCTGAGGGCTTGAGACTGGGGTGTATCGGGGGTCAGCATGTAAGAGGTGGCAGAGAAATAACAACCAGTCGACAAGGTCCACAGCACCCAGGTAACTTCCACAGTCACTTCATAATCTTGGTTTTGCTCATCTGTAAAAAGGAGATGGGCTAGTTTGCTGGGGCTGCTGTAACAAAGTGCTAAAACCTGAGGGGCTTACACAACAGAAATGTATTGTCTCCCAGTTCTGGAGGGTACAAGTCCAAGGTCAAGGTGTCGGCAGGGTTGGGTGCTTCTGAGGGGTAAGAGAGAGGATCTGGTTCTCGCCTCTTCCCTAGCTTCTGCTACTTCATTGGCAATCGGCACCATTCTGTGGCTGATAGAAGCATTCCCTGAATCTCTGCCATTGTCATCACATGGTATTTCCTCTGGGCAGGTCTCAGTTCAGTTCAGTTGTTCATGTCGAACTCTTTGCACCTCCATGGACTGCAGCATGCCAGGCCTCCCTGTCCATCACCAACTCCCAGAGCTTACTCAAACTCATGTCCATTAAGTTGGTGATACCATCCAACCATCTCATGCTCTGCCATCCCCTTCTCCTCCCACCTTCAATCTTTCCCAACATCAGGGTCTTTTCCAATGCGTCAGTTCTTCACATCAGTGACCAAAGTATTGGAGATTCACCTTCAGCATCAGTCCTTCCATTGAATATTCAGGATTGATTTCCTTTAGGATGGACTGGTTGGATCTCCTTGCAGTCCAAGGAACTCTCAAGTCTTCTCCAACACCACAGTTTGATAGCATCATTTCTTTGGGCTCAGCTTTCTTTATAGTCCAACTGTCACATCCATATATGACTACTGGAAAAACCATAGCTTTGACTAGATGGACTTCTGTTGGCAAAGTAACATCTCTGCTTTTTTAATATGCTATCTAGGTTGGTCATAACTTTCCTTCCAAGGAGTAAGTGTCTTTTAATTTCATGGTTGCAGTCACCATCTGCAGTGATTTTGGAGTCCAAGAAAATAAAGTCTGACACTGTTTCCACAGTTTCCCCATCTATTTTCCATCAAGTGATGGGACCGGATGCCATGATCTTAGTTTTCTGAATGTTGAGCTTTAAGCCAACTTTTTCACTCTCCTCTTTCACTTACATCAAGAGGCTCTTTAGTTCTTCTTCACATTCAGCCAATAAGGGTGGTTTCATCTGCATATCTGAGGTTATTGATATTTCTCCTGGCAATCTTGATTCCAGCTTGTGCTTCTTCCAGCCCAGAGTTTCTCATGATGTACACTGCATATAAATTAAATAAGCAGGGTGACAATATACAGCCTTGACGTACTCCTTTTCTTATTTGGAACCAGTCTGTTGTTCCATGTCCAGTTCTAACTGTTGCTTCCTACCTTGCATATAGGTTTCTCAAGGGAAAGGTGAAAAGGAAAGATATTCCCATTTGATATTCCCAAAGAATAGCAAGGAGACATAAAAAAGCCTTCCTCAGCAATCAATACAAAGAAATAGAGGAAAACAACAGAATGGGAAAAACTAGAGATCTCTTCAAGAAAATTAGAGATACCAAGGGAACATTTCATACAAAGATGGGCTCAATAAAGGACAGAAATGGTATGGACCTAACAGAAGCAGAAGATATTAAGAAGAGGTGGCAAGAATACACAGGAGAACTGTACAAAAAAGATCTTCACGACCCAGATAATCACAATGGTGTGATCACTCACCTAGAGCCAGACATCCTGGAATTCAAAGTCAAGTGGGACTTAGAAAGCATCACTATGAACAAAGCTAGTGGAGGTGATGGAATTCCAGTTGAGCTATTTCAAACCCTGAAAGATGATGCTGTGAAAGTGCTGCACTCAATATGCCAGCAAACTTGGAAAACTCAGCAGTGGCCACAGGACTGGAAAAGGTCCATGTTCTTTCCAATCCCATAGAAAGGCAATGCCAAAGAATGCTCAAACTACTGCACAGTTGCACTCATCTCACTCGCTAGCGAAGTAATGCTCAAAATTCTCCAAGCCAGGCTTCAGCAATATGTGAACCGTGAACTTCTAGATGTTCAACCTGGTTTTAGAAAACGCAGAGGAACCAGAGATCAAATTGCCAACATCTGCTGGATCATTGTAAAAGCAAGAGAGTTCCAGAAAAACATCTATTTCTGCTTTATTGATTATGCCAAAGCCTTTGACTGTGTGGATCACAATAAACTGTGGAAAATTCTGAAAGAGATGGGAATACCAGACCACCTAACCTGCCTCTTGAGAACTCTGTATGCCGGGAGGACCCCATGCCTGAGGGGCGGCGGCCAAGAGAAGTTACCCCACGTCCGAGGTCAGGGGCGGTAGCCGAGAGTGCCAGGCTGCGACAGTGCAGGAGCAGCCAAGAGGAGCTACCCCATGTCCCAGGAGTGGTGGCTGCATGGGCGCAGGAGGGCCTAGTGGAGCTATTCCACGTTCAAGGTCAGGAGGGGCAGCCAGTAAGGAGATACCCCTCATCCAAGGTAAGGAGCAGTGGCTGAGCTTTGCTGGAGCAGCCGTGAAGAGATACCCCTCGCCCAAGGTAAGAAAAACCCAAGTAAGACGGTAGGTATTGCAAGAGGGCACCAGAGGGTAGACACACTGAAACCATAATCACAGAAAACTAGTCAATCTAATCACACTAGGACCACAGCCTGATCTAACTCAATGAAACTAAGCCATGCCTGTGGGGCCACCCAAGATGGGCAGGTCATGGTGGAGAGGTTTGACAGAATGTGGTCCACTGGAGAAGGGAATGGCAAACCACTTCAGTATTCTTGCCTTGAGAACCCCATGAACAGCATTGAAAAGGCAAAAAGATAGGACACTGAAAAGTGAACTCCCCAGGTTGGTAGATGCCCAATATGCTACAGGAGATCAGTGGAGAAATAAATCCAAAAAAATGAAGAGATGGAGCCAAAGCAAAAACAACACCCAGTTGTGGATATGACTGGTGATGAAAGTAAAGTCCAGTGCTATAAAGGGCAGAATTGCATAGGAACCTGGAATTTTAGGTCCATGAATCAAGGCAAATTGGAAGTGATCAAGCAGGAGATGGCAAGAGTGAACATCAACAATTTAGGAATCAGTGAACTAAAATGGACTGCTGCTGCTGCTGCTAAGTCACTTCAGTCATGTCCAACTCTGACCCCATAGACGGCAGCCCACCAGGCTCCCCCGTCCCTGGGATTCTCCAGGCAAGAACACTGGAGTGGGTTGCCATTTCCTTCTCCAATGCATGAAAGTGAAAAGTGAAAAGTGAAAGTGAAGTTGCTCAGTCGTGTCTGACTCTTCGCAACCCCATGGACTGCAGCCTACCAGGCTCCTCTGTCCATGGGATTTTCCAGGCAAGAGTACTGGAGTGGGGTGCCATCGCCTTCTCCAAAAGTGGACTGGAATGGGTGAATTTAATGGGTGATTTTAACTCAGATGACCATTATATCTACTGCTGTGGGCAGGAATCCCTTGAAAGAAATGGAGTAGCCATTATAGTCAACAAAAGAGTCTGAAATGCCGTACTTGGATGCAATCTCAAAAACAGCAGCATGATCTTTATTCCTTTCCAAGGCAAACCATTCAATATCACAGTAATCCAAGTCTATGCCCTGACTGGTAATGATGAAGAAGCTGAAGTTGAACAGTTCTATGAAGACCTACAAGACCTTCTAGAACTAACACCCAAAAAAGATGTCCTTTTCATTATAGGGGACTGGAATGCAAAAGTAAGAAGTCAAGAGATACCTGGAGCAACAGGCAAATTTGGCTTTGGAGTACAAAACGAAGCAGGTCAAAGGTTAACAGAGTTTTCCCAAGAGAAAGCACCAATCATAGCAAACACCCTCTTCCAACAACACAAGAGAAGACTCTACACATGGACATCACCAGATGGTCAATACCAAAATCAGAGTGATTTGCAGCCAAAGATGGGGAAGCTCTACAGTCAGCAAAAACAAGACCGGGAGCTGACTGTAGCTCAGATCACGAACTCCTTATTGCCAAATTCAGACTTAAATTGAAGAAAGTAGGAAAAACCACCAGACCATTCAGGTATGACCTAAATCAAAACCCCTACAATTATACAGTGGAAGTAACAAATAGATTCAAGGGATTAGATCTGATAGACAGAGTGCCTGAAGAACTATGGACAGAGGTTTGTAACATTGTACAAGAGGCAGTGATCAAGACCATTCCCAAAAAAAGAAAGGCAAAAAGGCAAAATGGTTGTCTGAGGAACCTTTACAAATAGCTGAGAAAAGAAGAGAAGATAAAGGCAAAGGAGAAAGGGAAAGATATATCCATTTGAATGCAGAGTTCCAAAGAATAGCAAGGAGAGATAAGAAAGCCTTTCTCATTGATCAATGCAAAGAAATAGAGGAAAATAGTAGAATGGGAAAGACTAGAGATCTCTTCAAGAAAATTAGATACCAAGGGAACATGTCAGGTAAAGATGGGCACAATGAAGGATGGAAATGGTATGGACCTAACAGAAGCAGAAGCTGTTAAGAAAAGGTGGCAAGAATACACAGAAGAACTATAACAAAAAAGATCTTCATGACCCAGATAACCATGATGGTGTATTCACTCACCTAGAGCCAGACATCCTGGAATGTGAAGTCAAGTGGGCCTTATAAAACATCACTATGAACAAGGCTAGTGGAGGTGATGGAATTCCAGTTGAGCTATTTCAAATCCTGAAAGATGATGCTGTGAAAGTGCTGCACTCAATATGCCAGCAAATTTGGAAAACTCAGCAGTGGCCACAGGACTGGAAAAGATCAGTTTTCATTCCTATCCCAAAGAAAGGCAATGGCAAAAATGTTCAAACTACTGCACAATTACACTCATCTCACACACTAGCAAAGTAATGCTCAAAATTCTCCAAGCTGGACTTCAACAGTATGTGAACCGTGAACTTCTAGATGTCCAGGCTGGATTTAGAAAAGGCAGAGGAACCAGAGATCAAATTGCCAACATCCGTTGGATCATAGGAAAAGCAAGAAAGTTCCAGAAAAACATCTATTTCTGCTTTATTGACTATGCCAAAGGCTTTGCTTGTGTGGATCACAATAAACTGGAAAATTCTTAAAGGGATGGAGATAGCAGACCACCTGACTTGCCTCCTGAGAAATCTGTATGCAGGTCAAGAAGCAAAAGTTAGAACTGGACATGGAACAACAGACTGGCTCCAAATTGGGAAAGGAGTATGTCAAAACTATATATTGTCACCCTGCTTATTTAACTTACATGCGGAGTGCATCATGGGAAATGCTGGGCTGGATGATGCACAAGCTGGAATCAAGATTGCCAAGAGAAATATCAATAACCTCAGGTATGCAGATGACACCACCCTTATGACAGAAAGTGAAGAAGAACTAAAGAGCCTCTTGATAAAAGTGAAAGAAGAGAGTGAGAAAGTTGACTTAAAACTCAACATTCAGAAAACTAAGATCATGGCATCTAGTCCCGTCAGTTCATGGGAAATAGATGGGGAAACAGTGGAAAGACTAGCAGACTTTATTTTCAGGGCCCCAAAGTCACTACCAATGGTGACTGCAGCCATGAAAATAAAAGACGCTTGCTCCTTGGAAGAAAAGCTCTGATCAACCTAGAAGGCATATTGAAAAGCAGAGACATTACTTAGCCAGCAAAGATCCATCTAGTCAAGGCTATGGTTTTTCCTGTGGTCATGTATGGATGTGAGAGTTGGACTGTGAAGAAAGCCAAGTGCCGAAGAATTGATGCTTTTGAACTGTGGTGTTGGAGAAGACTCTTGAGAGGCCCTTGGATTGCAAGGAGATCCAACCAGTCCATTCTAAAGGAGATCAGTCCTGGGTGTTCTTTGGAAGGACTGATGCTAAAGCTGAAACTCCACTACTTTGGCCACCTGATGCAAAGAGTTGACTCATTGGAAAAGACTCTGATGCTGGGAGGGATTGAGAGCAGGAGGAGAAGGGGACGACAGAGGATGAGATGGCTGGATGGAATCACTGACTCGATGGACATGAGTCTGAGTGAACTCCGGGAGCTGGTGATGGACAGGGAGGCCTGGCGTGCTGCAATTCATGGGGTCGCAGAGTAGGACACGACTGAGCGATTGAACTGAACTGAACTGAGGCCCCACCCAGAGATTCTGGTATAATGGGTCTGGGGTGGGGCCCTGCCTTATGATTTTTTTTTTTATAAGCTCCTTTCGCTTTTATGCATTGGAGAAGGAAATGGTAACCCCCTTCACTGTTCTTGCCTGGAGAATCCTAGGGACGGCAGAGCCTGGTGGGCTGCCGTCTATGGGTTCGCACAGAATCGGACACGACTGAAGCGAGTTTGCAGCAGCAGCAGGTGACACTGACATGCAGGTGGGGATGAGAGCCCAGGTACTGAATCTGTGGATCCGTGGCCCTCGCTGCCTCATCAGCAAACCCACACTCGGTTGGCACAGCTTCCTGCTCAGGCAGAGCCTTTGGGCAGGCAATGGAACAAAGAGGCTTTGTCCATGCCCACACCCTAGGGTGGAGCCCGTGTACCTGGGCCTTCCCAGAGCTAGGAAGACAGTCCCAGGCCTGGGCTGTGGGAGAAGTAGGGATTACAAATTTATGGCTTTCTCGCGGATTGCACCCAGGTACTCCGAAGCCTGTAGCAGGAAATGAGATGGAGCCTTCTGGGCACCGCGGTTTTTAAGGTGAAACCTGGAGGAGGTCAGAGTATGGGATCGTGAGAGTGGCAGAGGGGAGGGCAGGTCCCCAGAAGGAGAGAGAGAAAGATTGTGTGAGGTAACAGGGCGTGACGTGGCATTCAAGTCCAGGCCTCACCACCTGCCAACAGCGTGATCCTTGGAGAGGGAGTAACTTTACTAAGCCTCAGCTTTCACATCTGTAAAATGGGGATTGTGGATTTACTAACTAAATTGTGTGTGTGGGGGTGGGTGGTGCTATTGAGACTAAACACTAGAACTGGCCCAAACAGTTCTTTACCTCAGCTTCAATTGTATCCTCCGTCCATGACTTGAGTCCATCCCTCTGCTCAGCACCGCCCCACCCCCACTGGAACACGGGCCTGGGGTCCCACGGTCTACCCCGCAGGGAGCAGGTCGCTTGCAGTGTCACACCTGACTTCTCCCCACAAGACCGAGGACCTGGAGGGTGGGGCCTGGGGCTTGCACTGCTGTGTGGCGGACCCGTCTCACACTCAACCAACAGCAGGTCCCTTCTGAGAATGCCAGCTCAGTGAAGATAAGCATCTCTAAGGGTTCTCAAGAAGTACCTCGCAGAAGTGACAGCCCATATTGTGTGATGTCTGCTATACCCTGTTCCAGCAGGTGCTGGGAGGGCTTGGCTAAGGGACAGACGGACAGACACAGGAGCAGCATTTCCCGAGTGGGGCCACCCGACCGTGGTCTCTGCTCACACGAGACCATGTTCGCCGAGCAGCTGTGCTCTTGTTTTGCCACGTGCACCCCCATCCTTGGCTCCTCACAACCCCCTTCTGTGGTGGCTGCTTAAAGATAAGGAGATAGAGCTTGTAGGAGATGGGCACTTGCCCCAGCACGTCTGCACCGCAGGCCGCTCCCACCCCACCCTCTGCCGGGCACAGGGTGCCAGGAATACCATTCTGTCCCTGCAGGCCCAGCACTGTACCACCCTGTCCGGGCCTGGCTCTGACCTCTCACCAGACCAGGAGTCCACACAGGCAGCCAGCACAGGGCCTGGCACAGACAAGAGTTCATACAGCACACAAGTGAGTGAGTGAGTGAGTGAGTGAGTGAGTGAACGGATGGCTGAGAGAAAGCCAGTGCCCCTGTCCTCGAGGGGCCTGTGGTCTGCTGGACTAGCACACAAGATGCCCAGGGAGCAGAGAGCCCTTGGGAAGTACTGACTTCCCCTCTGCATGCGCAGGGAACTCTCACCCAGCCTCCTGGCCCAGGTGAGGGGAAGCTTGAGGTTGATGACAGGGAAGAAGCAGCTTTCGGTACCACAAGAAAGCGCCCTCTGTGTGCCTCTGTGTACAAGGAGAAAGAGAAGCCCCGGAGGGGCAGGATACGGCTGAGGCCACAAACAGTCCACAGCGGAGAATTTTTAGGTCTCCTGGCTCCCCTTTGGCCGGCGTCCTCTCTTTCATGCCTCATTGTCATGACAGTGCCACAATTATCGTACTCATTACATGCAACCTTGGCCTTTAGGAAGTGCCCTTGAGGAGCTGGCCTGTGCCAACATGGGAAGAATAACAGCCACTCCCGGGTGCACCCCACTTGACCCGGGAAGCATGGCCCACACCCACCTCCTTTAGTCTCACAACAAGCTGTGAGGCAGCCGTGCTTCCTGGTGTGTAAATGAGCAGCTGAGGCTCCGAGGCAGGGCGCTTGCTCTCCCGGGAGCACACAGCCAAAAACAAGAAAAAGACAGCCAAGAGTGTGGGGTGACGCAAAAGTCCTGGAGCTGGATGGTGGCGATGGTTGCACAAGAACGTGTATTACTTAATATCTCCGAGTTGTGGCTGAAAAGGGTTAAATGGTAAACTGTATATTACGTGTATTTGACTGCAATTTGGAAACAAATAGCCAAATGCACCTAAGTACATTTGTGTACCTAGGACCATGGGGAACCACAATTGGGGGTCTTTCCCTTCTTTGGGGTGGGGAAATTTCACCCACTCAGAGCATTCTGGTAACCCAGGCTACCCTCTACCTCTTTCCTCTTCTGCAAACCTTTTCTTGGTTTCCACGCCATGCCAGGGTCCTGGCTGGGTGCTAGTGACACACAGATGAGGCCCAACCCCCCTAGAATTCAGCAGGGAGGCCAACCCAAGACACGGAGGGGCCCAGT
This sequence comes from Capricornis sumatraensis, assembly GCF_032405125.1. Classification (NCBI taxonomy): domain Eukaryota; kingdom Metazoa; phylum Chordata; class Mammalia; order Artiodactyla; family Bovidae; genus Capricornis; species Capricornis sumatraensis. The sequence goes on along the minus strand of NC_091084.1, from coordinate 56,665,588 downwards.
TAGGAGCAGAATGGAGACCACTGGGCATCTGCAGCCTTCCAGGCTGGGTTGGAAATAAAAGATGAGCCAATCAGGGTGGATAAGAGGCTCAACAATGCAGCAGTAGGTCTACCAATCAGCTGGCTCCAGAGTTGCGACTCTGAGAAAGGAGGTGAGGGCTGGGGTAGTGTCCCCAACCTCAGCGCAAGCAAGATAGGGGGCCTAACTGAGCGGGAACCTGCACACTGGGGTTGGAGCCCAGCTGTGCCCATCACCTGTGGCAGGCCACTTCCACTCCAAGCCTCCATGTCCTCAGGGTGATACCCGCTCCACCTGAAGCTTGCTAGCGTTGTGCTCATGTGCGTACATTGCCTAACTCAAGACTAAATCTTTCCGCCCTCTGCTGCCCCTCACCCTAAGCCTCATCCCCTGTCTTAGCTTTGAGAGACCCTGAGCAGAAGACAGCAAGGGGTTTTGAGCAGCTCTGGCCCCTGTCCCCTGTTCCAGGACTGATACACCGCCCCACCTCCCATGGCCCCAGCTTGGCCCCTCACAGGTGCCAGGGGCCTGCCTAATGTGCTTTCATTTCATTCTCTAGTGAAACAAGGGTTGTTAACATCTATGCTACAGAAAAGGAAACTGGGGCTCGGAGAGTGGCTTCCTCAGTATGTCAGGGCTGCCTGACTCCTTCTCATGACCTTCTCACTGACTGCCTGTTTGGGCCACCAGTGGTGGATCCCAGCCCCCCAGGGCCATCACCCTCCATCCTTCTGTGACACTATATCCTGGGAGCTGGGCTCAGCCCTGCAGCTTGGCCTGCTGTCCAGGTTTTTACCTGCGCAAGCTCCCCACAGCCTTCCTGCCCTGTTACCATGTGGCTGTACCCACCAAGCCCACCTTCGGATGCCCCAGCTCACCTGGACATACTGGTGACTGGGTGCTATGGGGCCTCAACTCCCCGCTCTGGCCAGTGAGTCTCAGGTGAAGCAAATTTTCATCCGTGTGATGTCATATCCCAAGTGGATGGCACATACTCTGGGCTCCAGAAATGTCTGAGTGAATCAGAAACAAAGGACCCAGTGCAGTATTCTTGGCACCTAGAGTCAACACTGTGCAAGACCACACCACCCCCAGAGCCCTGCCCTGGAGGAGCGACCAGAGTTATGTCTGCAGCAGGGTTGCTCATGTGGGAGAGAAGTGAAGTAGTTTCGGAAGAAGGAGCGGGGGGCAATGGTGAAGCCATCCTCCCCAACTAGGGAGGATGGTTAGAAGAGGTGGCCCAGCAGGCTGTTATCCTGAGGAAGACTCCAGAGGGCCCTGCCCATTCATTCACTCATTCATTCACTCCACCGTTCAACTTCTGGAATAGTCTCCCTAACGCCACACTGTGCTGGGGCAAAGCGATGACATCATCCCATCCCTGCCCCGGAGAGCCCCCCAGAAGCCCTCTCCACACTGCTGGGCATGGAATCTAGGCTGGGGCTGGGGAGCCCAGATCAAGTCATCTGGCTAACAGGCTACACGGATTGGGCAGGGGGTCCAGTGATGCCCTTCATTTGGATTAAGCAGCCGGTGGATGGTGAGAGAACCACAGAGATGGGGACTGTGAGGAAGGACATGTGTGAGGCAAGGGATCTGTGTGGGACACGTGAAATTTGAGGTGCTGCTCAGACATCGAGGGGTCTTCCAAGAGAACCAGATAGATGGTCGGAACACCCACGGAGGGCTCCATGCCCCGGGACAGAGCCCTGGGGACTGTCGGGGTAGAGCTGGCTCTGATGCCCCCTTGCAGCTGAGGGGTCGAGTGTGTGGGGAGGAGAGTCCACAGCAGTCCTGCCCGGGAGGAAGCCCCTCCCCCGGGAGAGCCCAGGCCACTTCCTCCCTCGCCTGGAGCGCGGTGGATAAGGGCCGGCCTCCAGCCTTGAGGCAGCAGGGTCTTCCTGCTCAGCAGTGCAGCCTGTGAAGGAAATAACTTTATTAGCTCGTGGATGAAAAACAGGAAACGTATGCTGTGACTCGGGCACCAGCAGAGTTTCACTCACATCTAGTTTCTAGGAAACAGTTATGTGGCCTCAGACTAGTGGGGTTTTCTCAGCCAGGTCTTTCTGGAAACGCCATGCTTTTCTCAGGAAAAACCATGTCCTGTAGGCCCCTCAGACTGAGGGGTAATAGTGAGACGAGACCTCACTTCCCTTCCCAGTCCCCTACCCCTAGAAGGCCTCGAAGACACCCGAGGGTGACGATGGCGGGTTTCCTGAGTACCTACTATGTGCTATACAGTAGAAATAATTTGAATCACGATAGCAAAGTGAAGATGGTTAAAGAAAGTTTTTAAAAAAAATAGCTGTAAGAACACAGAAAATTCAAAGGATGAAACAGACAAATATTAACCAAAAAGGAAAAAATCTGGTGTAGCCAAATGAATATCAGACTAAACAGATTTGAAGGCAGAAACAGGATGAGGGATAAAGTGGGCCATCACAAAATAATTAATATTTCAATTAACCCGAAAGATATAAAACTGTTTAATTCATAACACATGAAAACACAGCTTTAAAAAAGACATATACAGGAGGAGATCTATCAGAACTTGTTAGATCACATTAAAAAAATCATCAGAAAGACTTTGGCGATCTAATGCTTGCATTTAGAATCCTGTATCCAATAACTGGACAATAAACCCAGTTTTAAAGAACATAGACCACCTTTGCCTAGAAAAGCAAAATCGTCTAGGGTCAAATTATTAGACTGAAGAGAGTTTAGCAATTTGTCTGATTGAAGTCAATACACAAAAGTCAATTGCACTTTTATATACTACCATTTTTTCCATTTTTTGTTAGAAAATAGTTTTAAAAGACTATGATTTGTACTAATAAAAATGTGCAATACCTTGGAATAAATCTAACAAAAGATGTACAGGACTATTAATAAAACTTCATTAAAAGATGTTGCTGTTGCGGTTTAGTCGCTGTCATGTCCTTTTGTAACCCCATGGGCTGTAGCCCACCAGGCTCCTCTGCCCATGGAATTCTCCAGGCAACAATACTGGATTGGGTTGCCACATCCTTCTCCAGGGGATCTTCCCAACCCAGGGATCAAACCCGAGTCTCTTAAGTCTCCTGCGTTGGCAGACAAGTTCTTTACCAAATAAACAGAGATGTATATCACATTAATAAATGGAAAGACTTGCTATCTTGAAGAAGTCAGTTTTCTCCAAACTGACCTGTAGATTCAGTGCAATCCCAAACAAAATTCCCAGTGACCTTTTTCATTGGGAAAGAATTCAGTTTGCTTGTGATTTCTCCTGTTTCCTCATGATTAGATTCATATGGAAAAACAAACCAAGACAGGCTCCCACTGACCAATTATGGGACCATCTGAACTTCATAACAATAATGACAAATATATTGAAATACTTAAAAGTCACTGAGTTCATAACAATACTTGTTCATATCATAATGGACCTATCATGGTGATTAGTTTGAAATGTATAGAAATGTTGGATCACTATGTTGTGTAACAGGACCTAAGGTAGTGCTGTAGGTCAATTATATTTCAAAACTAAACAAACTCTTAGAAAAGAGATCAGATTTGTGGTAACCAAAAGTGGGAAATTGGGGGAGAAGGAATTGGATGAAGATAGTCAAAAAGTGCACACTTCCACTAATGGGATACACAAGTGCTAGGGATGAAATGTACAATGCAATAAATGAAATTAACACCACTGTATGTTATATATGACAGTAGTTAGAGTAAATCTTGAGTTCTCATGGCAAATTGCCTTGTTTCTTTAATTACATGTCTATATGACATGATGGACACTCACCAAACTTATTATGATATCACTTTATGCTATATGTAAATCAAAACATGCTGTACACCTTAAACTTTAGAACAGCTATATGTCAATAAAACTGGAAGCAAAAAGTCTTATTGATCAACTTTGGAGCGTGCTAGAAAATAAACTAATTGTTATGAAAGCTGACAAGTAAAGGGAAAGATATTTATCCTGACTTGCTATTGAAACTACCTCAAAGAAATGAACTCGTGTATTTGATGAAAAGGAAGTTTTTAAATTTTGTTTGGAATGAAGGAATCCTTGCTAATAAGCAAAGAAAGAATAATAGAATTAGAATGTCACCACTTTGCATTTCCTTAGGGAATGCCTAATCACAGGATAGGGGAAGGAAGAGTACAAGATGTGCCTGGAAGATCTTGTTGTGCCAGAAATTACGGAAGTATCCAAGAATGACGGGGACTTTTCAAAAGGATACATGACCCAGCTTGAAGGGACTGGTCAAGCTAGGGACAATTTGATCACAAAACTAAATACAGCCCAGTGAATAAAACAGAAAAGCATAAGTACACACTGATATAAACAAATGAATAAATTGAAAGCTTAATGAGAAATGAGACATTTTCACAGTTTCAAAGTATTTATGAAATCACGAAAGAGGAAGGAGTAACTTTACTGTGGAGAAGACTAGCAGATATCACCTCTATCTTCATCAGTAAAGGGACCGGTCAAAATCACACACCATCTGAAGACAATGAGAAAACCACAGGGTCGCTTCTGGGCTATTCCTGTTAATGATGCATAATCATGAAGAAATGTCAGACAAATTCCTACTGGTCTAGAAAATCACTCCCCAAATGTCAGGGTTTTAAAAGTCTCAAGTTGAGGAACTTTTCCAGACTGAAGGAGGCTAAAGAGACATGACATCTAAACACAGCGAGTGTGTCTGAACTGGGTCCCCCGACTATACAAGACACTGCTGGGGCAATTGGCCACTTGAAGGAGGTCTGAGGAGTAAATGGTAGCAATGACTCCCTGTTAGCCTCCTGGTGTTGCTGGTTGTATTACAGAGGAGACAGTCTTCATAGGAAATAGTACAGACTCAGGGGGTGATGGGAAACCAGGTACACAACTCACGCTCAAAAGGTTCAGGGGAAGGGAAGTTCTTTGTAATGTACTTGCCACTTTTCTGTGTTTGTGCTTGTTTCAAAATTAAAAAGAAAAACTTAAGAGACACAATCAAAAGCAATGTCTGGACCTTACTTTGGATCCTTATTCAAGCAAATATATATACATAAAGAGAAAAAATATATATAAATGAATATACATATTATCTATCATACTTTATATATATGTACATATGTATAATATATGTAAAAAGACAACCAGTAAAATTTGTTACATTGGTATTTGATTATATTAGAAAATCATTGATTTTTAAGGTGTGAAACTGTCTATCTTTTGCAAAGGCTTGCTGAAGTATTTGCAGGTGAAATTGGTGTCTGTTTCATTAACTTGTGGTTGGGAGTCTAGATGGAGCACAGTTAGCCATGAATTGATAACTGTTGAAGGTGGTCAGGGCTCATTTGCCCCACTTTTACTTACGTGTGAAATGTCCGTAATTTCTTTTTAATTTCCAAAGAAAATGTAATAAAAAGCTCATGCGGTAAATATGGGGCAAAGCTGGGTGATGGCATACAATGTCTATCATGTTCTTTGCTCTATTTTTAAAGTATCTGTCTAGTTCCCTTCTTGAAAACACCATGTGTTGGTGACTTTAATCCCACAGGCACTGTGATCCAGGGTTAGTGGGAGTGTAAATGGCCACAATTCTTGGAAGGTAGTTTGTTTAGGGAAGTATAATTTTTAAAAATTATTTATTTATATATTTTTGACTGCCTTGGGTCTTAGTTGCGGAGCACAGGCTTATTTGCCCACAAGGCATGTGAGATCCTAGTTTCCCAACCAGGGATCAAACCTGCATCCTCTACAATGGAAGGAGGATTCTTATCCACTGGACCACAGGGAAGTCCCTAGAATTTTTTTTTTAACGATCTGTTGAAAGTATCATTGTACCTCAAGAAATTGATTGACTAGATTAGAGTACTTCTCTAAAATGGGATACACTGTGAACATTTTTTAAATGAGGCAGTTCTTTTTTTTCTTATTTGCCCAGCATTCTGATGACTGTTTGATTCAGGTCACTGACTGGGCAATCATGGTTGCAACAGCCCCAGCCATGGGGTCTTCCTCTTCCAGAGTCAGTGCGTTGTCAGTTTGATTTTGATGACATGAAAATATATTGAACATATGTCTAAGCGAAAAAGTCAAATGGCTGAATAGTGTATGAAGAATGATTTCATCATAGTGAAGTGAAGTGCAAGTAGCTCAGTCATGTCCGACCCTTTGTGACCCCACGCACTATACAGTCCATGGAATTCTCCAGGCCAGAATACTGGGGTGGATAGCCTTTCCCCTCTCCAGAAATTTCATCCTAATGTAGACATAAATACATTGTATGTATATTGCTATCTACACTTAAAATTTTTATGACTATATCCCCAAATTTTAAACTTTTATTACACAAATAGTTATACAAATTTTAAAGTAAATCATTCAGATTAATAGTGATAGTAGCATTATTTTAAGAGAACTTTAATATAAATGGGCAGGGATAAGGATTTTTTTAATGACCTTTAATAAATACTAAAAACTATAGTGAAGACATTCCAGAAGAAGAAAGTGCAGATGGGGAAGTTTGGCTCTACCAGATATTAAAACAAGGGCATGCTCAGTTGCTCAGTCGTGTCCGACTCTTTGCGACCCCATGGACTGGAGCCTACAAGGCTCCTCTGTCCATGGAATTTTCCAGGCAAGAGTACTGGAGTGGGTTGCCGTTTCCTTCTCCAGAGGATCTTCCCAAGCCAGGGACCGAACCTGGGTCTCCTGCATTGCAGGCAGACGCTTTACTGTCTAAGCCACCAGGGAAGCCCCTTAACTAGAAAACATGTTTGCAAAATACATAGAAAATTTATCAGTAGGCCAATCCTTTCTATTTTTATATCTGTATATACATTTATGACATCCCAAAAAAGCAGTAAGGAGACAACCGAATATTCCTATAGAAGGTCCATCTACTCCTTCACATATCCACCTTATGATGTGACCCTCACTCCCTTGAAGCAGCCCCTGCTGAAGACTCATTCTGACTGGGAGAAGTTTTTCCCTCACGGAGCTGAGACTTGAGCTCTTCTCTCCCACAAGTTCTAGTCTGCCTGCTTCCTAAGGAAGCCAGGGGGGCGGACACCAGGCAGACCTCAGCTAATGCCAAGGCAGCCATTACAAAGGACCACAAACTAGATGACTTAACACAACAGAAAGGTATTATCCCACAGTTCTGGAGGCTAGAACTATAAAATCTAGGTGCTGGCAGTCATGCTCCCTCCAAAGCCCTCCAGAGGACGATCCTTCCTTGCCTCTTAGTTTCCAGTAGTCTCAGGCATTCCTTGGTTTAGGGCAGCATAACTCCAATCTCTGCCTTTGTCTTCACATGACAATCTTTCCTCTTCTTATAAGGACACTAACCATAGTGGACTAGGGCCCACCCTACAACCTCTTCTTAACTTGACTACATCTGCCAAGATCTGATTTCCAAATAAGGTCACATTGGCAGGTATGAGGGTTAGATCTTCAACAGATCTTTTGGGGGAACACAATTCAATGCATAACATAACACCAGCCTCATTTCTGTCTTCCTGATAAGGTCTCTGTGTCCCAGGACCTAGGGTTCCCACAGCCAGAGGGAGAAGGGGAGAGTTCTGTACATGAGTGCATCCAGGGCTCATTCAATCCACAGGCCAGTCTCCAAGAGGGCCCCATAAGAGCCAGCAGGATGAAAAGGACAGTCCTAAAGCTGCGTAACATATGATTCAATCCTATATCTATCATTCGCAAGTCATGAAACCTTGAGATTTCATGCTCATACTGAGCCTCAGTTTCTTCATCTGGAAAATGGGAAGTGATAACATACAGCTCGAAGGCTTGTGAGGGTCAAATGGGATGACTCTGTCTGTGGGAGTTTCTGGCGCTTGGGTGACACTCAGTAAATGTTAGTGCTCTCTCCCCCAGGTTCCAAGAGCTCCTCAAAGAGAGAGGAAGCCCTGCCCTGCCACCCAGTAGCTTGTAAGCCCCTCAAGGGCAGAGTCGTGTCCTAAACAATCCATACTTATACCCCTCAAGCATGGTCTCTGCAGCCTGCCAGTAGTGTCACCATGTCTGAGATGAGCGACCCCTGGGAAAGGGCAGTCTGACACCAAGAGAAAGCCAGTCACCACTGGGAAAGTCGTGGGAGTTGCCACACTCATGTCATAAAGCAGAGTCTTGACCCTGAAGAAAGGAACTAAGAGGACAGAAACCCGGCTTCTCAGTGGGCGGCCAGGCCTGCTCTCGTTCTCTTTCCCCCTCTTTGGAGTCTGGCCCCATTGAGATTTGGGAATGTTTATTTTCTTTGGTGGGAAAACAGAGTAGGATAAAATGTTTCCTTGCGTCTGGAGAGCTATTTTGAGCCGGGCCAGCCTGGTGATGCTCCTGGTGATGGACGCTGGCTGACCCGGGCTGGGCCCCAGCTTTCCGGTCTCTCTCCCTCCCAGGCCCCAGAGTCCTGGCAGCAACATAGCCTGTGGGAGCCTGGGTTCCAACTCTTGCCCAGTGACTCATCCCAGGGGGGTCTCGGGGAAGCCTTTGGCGGTCCTTGGACCTTGTCTCCCAAAGGGGAGACTGAGGTCTGTGCTGCCCCCTCCTGGGGATTTTGACAGGGAACTCGGGCTGTGGACATGAACGTGCCATAGAGATACTTAGGATGTAGACAAACAGCCGCTACACAGCCTGTGCAGTTCACGATCCCAGGGCGGGAAAGGACCTCCTCGTGTAGCAGCGCCCCACGTGTAGCTGTGCCCCTCCACACATTTCCACTCTGGCCACACTGTCCTTCTGGAGACCCAGTCTGCTGCTGCTAAGTCGCTTCAGTCGTGTCTGACTCTGTGGGACTCCATAGACGGCCGCCCACCAGCCTGGCCCCAAATCTGCCTAATCCTAACAAGCTCCCACTGCTCATAGAGAGAAGTTCCACTCCGTCTGTGATCAACAGGCCCCACCAGCGCTGGATGCCCCTCCTCTGCCTGCTCCAGCCTCCTCTTTCTTTGTGCTCTGAAACCAGGCTGGCCTCTATCCACTCCTCAAACTGCTGACAAGTCACTCAGGAGTTTCACAGGCTTCATTTTTTTTTCCATCCTCACCATGACCTTCAGGCAAGTGCCTTCCAGGGCCAAGGGTTGGGAGGAAGAGATGTTTGTGAATATGCCTGCCACACAATAGGACCTTAATAAATGTTGGGTTTCTTCCTTCCTTCTTAACACACACCCTGTTTTTTTCTTTTTTTAAAAAAAACCCCAATGGCATCACATAAATCTTACTGCAGAAGTTGCTGCTGTTGGGTGGGTGTTGAGGGCAGGAAAGCACAGGTGGCCCCACTCCAGAGACAAGAACCAGGCCTTGGGACGAGGGGCTCCTGGATGTCTGCCCTGTAAGGGTTCCCAGCCTTCCCCGTGGAGCTGGGAAGCTGTGTAACAAACTCCTCACATCCTCAACAGAGTCAGGGCTCTGGCTCCTATGAAAGGCTGGAGGAGGGTCTTCATGAGGGAAGTCCCAGCTGGAGGAAGGAACAACTTGAGACTTCTTGCTTCTGAAGGTGAAGCAGGAGTGGATGGAGAGAAGAGCCTCAGAGAAGAGAGGAAGTGCTTCCCAGGCAGAGTGTCAGGAACCTCTGGACAGCCTCGGGGTGGGGGTTTGCTGGGGTGAAGGGAAGGAGACATCCCAGGGCCCCAGACACTTACCAAAGGCCATACCAGAAGCCGTTAGGGCTCCTTCAGTCTCTTGTTCTTAAAAAGTGGTCCAAGGGCTTTTTTTGGAGAAACCTCCATACCTTAAGAGCAAAATGGAGGAAGAAGTGAATGTGCAGGCTGAAGCGCAAAAGAAGAAAGATGAGGCAGAGGTCCAAGTAAACTCGTACACCATGGAAGGCACAGAAGCAGAAGCAATGAAAGCTAGAGGCCAGGGACGCTGGTACAAATTGTTTGACTGCGTGTCTACCATCTAGAACTTGTCTCAATGGAATTGAGACATCTACGGCCATTCTGATTGCCTCGACCACCTTTGAGAGACTCACCATGCTTGTATCAAAGCAGTTCCTTTTGGCCCTTTACCCTGGACTTGTGATATTATGGACTAGTTTTCTTGTCAGTTGTGGCTGAATGTAACGTGTACAGTAAATCATTTCCTTTGCTGTCTTAGCTGAAGAAGAAGAAAAGTGGTCCAAGGGCCAGCAGCATCAATAGACTCTGGAAGTTTGTTAGAAATGGCATCTCTGAGGCCCTCCCCCAGACCTGCTGAATCAGAATCTGCCTATTAACAAGATCCCAGCGATTCACCAGCACATGAATGTCTAAGAAGCTCTCTTGATGGTGATGCCCCCACGTTATAATAAAGAATGGCCTTGAGAGGAGAAATCCTGTCCCAGTTTCTCACATTAAGTCAATGACAGCCTAAGCCTGGAGCCCGGCTCTCCTGGCCTCGTCCCAGGTCCTTGGACTAGCTCTGCTTCATCCCAGTCCCCCGTGCAGGAAGTTATCCTTTCTATCCGAGTGTGTTCAGGACAGAAGGGACTGAGAATAGGGAGAAGAGCTTTGGTTGGGGAAACGGACCTGGAGGCTGAGCCTGGCTCTATTAATAGCCCCAGGTGTGAGCTGCCCTCTTCGGGCCTTGGTTTCCCCTGTGGTTCTCTGAGATGGGCTGGAGTAGGCAATAAAATCAGGTGGTATAATCAATCACATTCATTTCCTTACAGCTGGCTGGTGAGGCAGGCAGGTCAAGAAGTATTCTGGGGCTTCCCTGGTGGCTCAGTGATAATGAATCTGCCTGCTAGTTCAGGAGACAGGGGCTCGATCCCTGGTCTGGGAGGATCTCACAGGCTGTGGAGCAACTAAGCCCATGTGCCACAACTACTGAGCCTGTGCTCTAGAGCCCTCTCACCACGACTATTGAAGCCCATATGCCCTGGATCTTGTGCTCAGCAAAAAGAAGCCACGCAATGAGAAGCCTGCACACCACAGCTAGAGGGTAGCCCCTGCTCACCGCAGCTAAAGAAACACCTCAGCAGCCATGACGACCCAGCATGGCCAGAAACAAATGCATAAATAAAATGAATTTAAAAAAAAAAAGGAAATATCACCCCTATTCTACAGATGGGGAAACCGAAGCCTGTTAGGCAATGGCTTCTCTGAGGCTGCCAGCCCTGGCTGCTTTGTGCTGTTCTGCGCAGCCCAGCGACCCTGAAATGTGCCCCTTGGACCCAGCCTTCCTCTCTAATGATTCTTTCAGCTCCTGTCAGTTATCAGGGCCCCTGGCTCGGCTGACAGCCAGCGTGTCTGCTGCTGATACTTGGATGCCCACATTCCTGGGCTGTGACGGGGAGCGCACCCAGAGCCCAGGCTGGGGGCACCGGAGGGGTTCCACTTGGCTGCAAGCTCTGGGGCCTGGCTGTCTGGAGAGTGTCAGGATGCAAAAAGCTTTCTCTCCTCATTGAGGAGGCAGGGGGCGATGTCTCTAGAGGCTGATATAACAGGAGCTGGAGAGGGTACAGCTTCAGCTGGGCCCTGAGGCAAGGCCTGGCCCTGTGGACAACAAGGGGGAGGGGAGGGGAACAGGAAGTGTGAGGGGGCAGGAATGAGCTAGGGTCAGCGGCCGATCAAAGGAGAGCCATCTGAGCAGCAAGACAAAGACCTCAGGCTAGAAAGTCGGACCCAGCTGCATTTGTGTCCATGCTCTGACATCTCTTAGTTCTGTGACTAGGGGCAAGGCACCCACCACCTCAGACCCTCAGTTTCTTCATCCTTAAAGCCCTTAACACAGCCTTGTACATCCATAGCAAGCAGGCAGTGGAGTCCTTCTGAAGCCAAAGACACTCAGGGTTCAGTGTCAGACTAGCATTGCATTTAAGAAGTATACCTAGCAGATAAAGCCAGCAGAACAATTCATCCTCCTCTTTTTAAAGAAGTCATTTCAATTTAAATGTTATTCAAGTTCAGTATAGAGAGCAAACTAGTGTTTACCAGTGGGGAGAGGGAAGCAGAGGGTTTAGGATTAAGAGGTACTGTTGCAGGAAGGGGGACCCCTTCCAGGGCCCGAAACTGGGCTCTTGTCTAACACTCAGAAATGAATTGTCCAAAGAGACACATGTGCTGACAAAGCAAGAGATTTTATTGGGAAAGGACACCCGGGTGGAGAGCAGTAAGGTAAGGGAACCCAGGAGAACTGCTCTGCTGCGTGGCTCGCAGTCTCAGGTTTTATGATGATGGGATTAGTTTCCAGGTGGTCTTTGGCCAATCATTCTAATTCAGAGTCATTCCTGGTGGCGCACGCATCGCTCAGCCAAGATGGATGCTAGCGAGAGGGATTCTGGGAAGTGGATGGACATGCGGTGTCTCCTTTCGACCTTTCCTGAACACTTCCGGATGGTGGTGGCTTATTAGTTCTGTATTCCTTATCAGGATCTCCTATCATAAAACAACTCATGCAAATGGTTACTATGGTGCCTGGCCAGGGTGGGCAGTTTCAATCAGTGTACTTCTCCTAACAGTACAACTGTTATGTATAAAATAAGCAAATAAACTGGGCTTCCCTGCTGTCTCGGTGGTAAAGAATCCACCTGCAATGCAGGAGACACAGGAGACCCAAATTCAATCCCTGGATCGGGAAGCTTCCCTGGAGGAAGGCATGGCAACCCATTCCAGTATACTTGCCTGGAGAATCCCCATGGGCAGAGGAGCCTAGTGGGCTATAGTCCATAAGGTCACAAAGAGTGGGCTTCCCTGGCGGCTCAGATGGTAAAGCGTCTGCCTGCAATGTGGGAAACCCAGGTTCGATCCCTGGGTCGGGAAGACCCCCTGGAGAAGGAAATGGCAACCCACTCCAGTACTCTTGCCTGGAAAATTCCATGGGCAGAGTTCCAGTTCATGGGGTCATAAAGAGTCAGACACAACTGAGCGACTTCACTTCACTTCAAGGTTTATGTTGCTGTCAAATCTTGATTATAACTCAACTTTCGAGTCTAACACCCACTGAGTTGATCTCAGTTTGGATTCTAAGGCATCAGTTTCTTCTAGGAAATTTTTCTTTGCTTCTTCTGACACTTCTTGCGCTCATCACTGAGAATGGCTAATGAAAACATCACCAATTTTAAATCATCTTGATATCATTACACAGTCATCATCTGCAAGCATGATGCCCTGACAAGCATCTTCCAAATTTCGAAGTTGTTTCCTTCTTTACTCCTAATGCTTCCTTCAGTTCTGGGATTCCAGTTGTATTCTGTGCAAATGTGTCTTTTGTTTACCTTCAAAAGTAATACTGACATATTCTACAGCCACCTTCCTCACAGTGGCTGCCACCTTAGTGGAGTTTTAGAACAATTTATTCTTTGCTTCCTCCTGTTGAAAAGAAAAATGAATCTAAACACACTCCATGTGATGCTCTGAGAATCCACTTTCTCCTCCTGTCACTTCTATCCTCGTCTTAGTTCAGCTCCTCTCACCTCAAATGCCCTGAAAAATTTCTCCAACCCCAAGCTCTTCAGTTCTTTCTCATTTTCCCTACCCTCAACCCCAGGACTTTACTATGTGGATCACAGGGAAAATAAAGGGGAAAACGGCAGGGTCCCTCATAAGATTCCTTTGGGCACGGTAGATTCTGTGTAGTGATCCCTGTTCCATCCAGATTACTGCTATGATTTAAAGCTGTGACAGGACAAAAAAGATTAACATATGAGCATTCAAGAGCTTGTCCTAACAACTCCTACCCACTAACAAGACTCTACCGTTTTCCCTTTCAGTTCTGCCTGACCTTACCCTGTAAGGTGATGCCAGATAGGACCTTTTCCTTTGGGAATGGAGAATAGGGTTGGAAGGTAAGCACAGAGGAACCGGATCAGAGGTCAGCAGGGAGGGGAGCAGGACTTAGGCAAAAGAAGTTAAGCCTATTTACTTCCGGGGACTTCCTTGGTAATCCCTGGGTGGGGAGCTAAGATTCAAAGTATCAAGGGGCAACTAAACCCATGTGTAGAAACTACCCACGTAGTTTTACAAACTAGAGAAACCAGTATAACACAGCTAGTGAACTCGTGCGCTCTAGAGCCCACACAATGCAACATGAAGAGCTCTAGAGCCTGTGCTCTAGCTCAAATACAGAGGTTTTCTGTTCATCAAAAGGCATCCTAAAGTGAAAAGCAAGCCATAAAGTAAGCAAAAACATGTGCAATGCCTTACACCAGAAAAGAAACTACACCCAGAATATATAAAGAAGTTCTAGGAAATAATGAGAAAAAGATAAAAATCAAATTGAAAAAATGAGCAAAAAGACCTGAACACTTCATAAAGAGAAAAGTCAAATGGCCAATAAACATATGAAATAAACTCAACTTTAAAAATAATCAGAAAACTGAAAGTTAAAAATATGATTACACTCAAAATAATTTGTCATTAAAGAAATACAAATGAAAGCAATAATGACATTCTATTACACACTTAATAGCATGGCTAAAGTCCAAGAACCTGACAAAACCAAATGCTGATGAGTATGTGAAGTAATAGGAGCACTCTTTCATGGCTGCTGGGGATGCAAAATGGTGTAGCTACTTTGGCAGTTTCTTTTAAGCTAAAATATAGACTTACCATACAACCCAGCAATCACACTCCTGGGTATGACTTAAGTGAATTGAAAATTTAAGTAAATACAAAATCCTTTACATGAATGTTTATTTATAGTAGCTTTATTCATAAATGCTCCAATAGGAAGCAACCAAGATGTCCTTCAATAGATGAATAAATAAACTGAGTATAACATCAGAGTTCTCCAGAGAAAACAGTATACACATACTGTGCTTGGGAAAACGTGAACATATACAAAAATATTTCTAGTGTAGCAAAAAACTAGAAGCTACTCCCCTTCGGTAGGCTGGAAAATAAATTGTGGTATGTTCAGTCAATGGAGTCCTATACAACAGTAATAATGAACAGCCATATCTGTCATCATAGAAATAGCTTAGAAACACAGTGTTGAGTAAAAGAAGCAAATCATAGAAGATACAGTCAGTATAACTTCATTTATATAAAGTTCAAAAACTGAAAAATACATTATTTAATCATGGACAAGTAGATGTCAAAATGTTAAAAAAAAAAAAAAAAAGCAACTGCATAACTATAATAGAAATCAGGAAAGTGGAACTTTCCTGGTGGTCCAGTGGTTAAGAATCCACCTGCCAGTTCAGGGGACATGGGTTTGATCCCTGGTCTAGGAGGGTCCCACATACCACAAGGCAACTAAGCCCCTGCATCATACCTCCTGGGCTCATAACTAAAAAGGCCACGTGCTACAGCTACTGAAGCGCACTTGCCTAAAGCCTGCGCTCTGCAACAAGAGAAGCCACTGCAATGAGAAGCCCGTGCACCTCAACTAGAGAGTAGCCTCCATTCGCTGCAACAAGAGAAAGCCTACACACAGCAACAAAGACCCACAACAGTTATATAAATAAATAAAATTAAAAAAAAATCAGGAGAGTGGTTTTGTCCTGAGAAGAGGAATGTGACAAGAATCACACAGACTTGCAGGGTGACTGGCAAGTTCCCATTTCTTAACTCGGGTGGTAACTACATGAATGTTTCTATTTAGTTGCTTAGTGTCGTGTCCAGCTCTTTGCAACCCCATGAACCAGGCTCCTCTGTCCATGGAATTTTCCAGCCAAGAATACTGGAGGGGGTTGCCATTTCCTTCTCCAGAGGATCTTCCCAAATGAAGTACCGAACCTGGGTATCCTTCATTGCAGGCAGATTCTTTACCATCTGAGCTACCAGGGAAGCTTTATAATTATTCTCTACATTGTATAAAATACTATATACTCTCCTGTATATATTATATATTTCTAATTTTAAAAATTGTTAAAGAAAAGTTTAGAAACATCTATTCCTACTGCTTAGCATCTTTCTAGCGCTAGCACTTGAGCCTGCTAACCTACAGAGAGCAGTCAACCTGACCCCCTTGGTGTCACTTAGGCATGACCTTTGACCTTCATCCACTCCTTCTACCCTTCATGCCTCGCTCCCTAGTGCCATTATTTCTACCAGCAGTGTGTATTTCTGGTGATTCTTTGATCTGGGTAACTCTCACTCAGTTAACAACCATGAGCCAGGCACTGTTCTAAAAACTGTAGATACAGCAGGGAACAAGACAAGAAACTTATTCCTCAAAGATTTTACATTACATTCTAGAGCAGGTAGACACATATGTCAATAAACAAAGAAGGTTGTTTAAGGAACTAAATTGCATGAAATAGATAAAATAAGGTAACATGGAATCAGAAGTAGGCTTTTGGCAGGACAATGTGGGAAGGCCTTTCAGAGAAGTTGATACTTTAGATGAAACATGGTTGATGAGAAGAAAGCGGTTCTGTAGAAAAGACTTCAAGATCTAAGTAACAGCAAGTGCAAAGGTTCTGAGACAGGAATCAGTTTGCCATGTCCAGGAACAGAGAGAAGCCCACTGTGGCTGGAGCACAAGAATGAAGAGGAGGAGATGAGCTGGATAGGGTCAGTTGCACCAGGGTTAGGCTTGGGAAGTCGTCCTAAGAGCAGTGAGAAGCCATCAGGCGTTTGTCTAACACTTAATCCAAGAATTAGTTACAAAATTTAGAACAACTTTTTAAATAACAGTTTAATTGAAATATAATTCACAAGCCACAGAATTTACCCTTTTAAAGTGAAAATTCAATTTTTTAATTCACAGAGTTGGACAATCTTCTCCACAAACAATTTTAGAACATTTGCATCATATTTTGTAAAAAGACAATGGCAGTCACTACCCAAAACCCCAAGCCCTAGGCAACCATGGATTTACATTCTGTATGAATTTGCCTATTCTGTATACTTCATATGCATGGAATTATACAGTATAAGGTGGAGAAGGAAATGGCAACCCAGTCCAGTATTCTTGCCTGGAGAATCCTATGGACAGAGGAGCCCAGCGGGCTATAGTCCATGGGGTCACAAAGAGTCAGATATGACTGAGTGACTAAACAGCAACAACAATACAGTATATGGTGCATTGTGGTTAGTTTCTTTCACTTAGCATAATGTTGTTGCTTTGGGCTCCCCCATTTTTCAGGGTAAATGCTTTCTTTCTTTATCTCTTTTCTATTAATTAATAAGAAAGAGATGTTGAAGTCTCTGAAGGTAATTGTGAATCTGTTTACTTTTCCTTGCAATTCTAGCAGCTTTTTCCCTCTAAGACACTTTGAAATTCTTTCATTACATGCATATGCTTTTAGAATTTCGTGCTTTTGATCAGTTTATCTCTTTCTTAGGGCTTTCTTGGTAGCTCAATGGTAAAGGATCCACCAGCCAATGCAGGAGACACAAGAAACAGAGGTTTGACCCCTGGGTCAGGAAGATCCCCTGGAGGAGGGCATGGCAACCCACTCCAATATTCTTGGCTGGAGAATCCCATGGACAGAGGAGCCTGGCAGGCTGCAGTCCATAGGGTTGCAAAGAGCCAGACATGACTGAGCATGCACGTGGCACCCTTTTCTTATTAGGAAATGGGATTGTTTATTTCTGATGATATTCTTTGCTCTGAAATCTACTTTATCTGACACATAGAGCCATCCCAACTCTTTTTGTACTATTGGTAGTATAGTATATATATTTTCAATCCATTTACTTTTTAACTAACTTTTAAAAAATTGTATTTATTTATTTATTGCCTGTATTGAGTCTTCATTGCTATGGACAGGCTTTCTCTAGTGTGGTGAGTGGGAACTACTCTCTATTCGTAGAGCATGGACTTCTTATTGTGGCGGCTTCTCTTGTTGTAGAGCATGGGCTCTAGAACATGAGCTCAGTAGTTGTGATGCAGGACTTACTTGTCCTGCTGCATGTGGTACTGTCTCAGACTAGGGATCAAACCCTTGTCCCGAGCATTGGCAGGCGGATTCTTAACCACTGGACCAACAGGGAAGTCCCTCCATTTACTTTTTAAAGTCGAAGTATAGTCGAGTTACAATATTATATTAGCTTCGGGTGTACAACATAATGATTCAATATTTTTATAGGTTATTTGCCACTTAAAATTATTACAAGATATTGGCTATATTCCATGTTATGTACAATGGGAGCGTGTGTTTAGTCGCTCAGTCGTGTCCGATTCTTTTGCTCTATAATTTTGCGTTATTTTATACATAGTAGCTTGTACCTCAATCCACTTACTTTTAAACTATTTATGATTTTTTTAAACTGAGTTTCTTGGAGGCAGCATGTAATTGAGTCTTGTTTTTATATTTAATCTAATGCTTTATGCCTCTTAGTTGAGAGTAGATAATTTACATTTCATGTGATTATTTATGTGAGTGTGTGCTAAGTTGCATCAGTCGTGTCCAACTCTGTGTGACCCCATGGACTACAGCCCGCCAGGCTCCTCTGTTCATGGGATTCTCCAGGCAAGAACACTGGAGTGGCTTGTCATTCCTTTCTCCAGGGGATCCTTCTGACCTCAAGATCGAGCCTGCATCTCTTATGTCTCCTGCACTGGCAGGTGGGTTCTTTACCACTAGTATATCTGGGAAGCCCAGATTTTTTTATATGGTTAGGGTTAAATCCATTGTCTTGCTATTTGAACTGTCTTTTCTTTGTTCCCCTGTATGCTCACCTGGCTTCCCTTTAAGGACAAAATCCCACATAATCACATTGTGTTGTGAAAAACCATCATTGAAACTTGCATTCAGTGGCTACAGAACTTTAGGTTGATAGGCATTTTCCTTCTCTATTTTCAAGTATCATTCTGCTGTCTTTTTTGCTTGAATTGTTTCTTAAGGGAAATCTGTTATTATCCTTATTCTGGTTCCTTCATGTCTTTTTAGGCATTTTCCTTCTGTACTTTCAAGTATCATTCGCTGTCCTTTTGCTTGAATTGTTTCTTAAGGGAAATCTGTTATTATCCTTATTCTGGTTCCTTCGTGTCTTTTTCCTCACCCTAGTGCTTTAAGGTTTCCTTTTCATCATTGCTTTTGAGCATTTGACTATGAAACATCTATGTACACTCTTTCACGGAGCTCACTGAGATTCCAAGATGTGAGGGTTTATAGTTTTCATCAAATTCGGGGAAATGTTGGTCATTATTTTCAGGTATTCTTCTGTCTCTCTTCTTTTTCTCCAGGGTGCCAAAATACACATATATTAGACTGCTTAAAATTTTCTCAGTCCACTGATGCTCTTGTTCATTTTAAGATGTTTTCTTCTTACTCTCTGTGTTTCACTGGGGATAATTTCTATTATTGTCATTAAGCACCATAATCTTTCTTCTGAAATGCCTAATCTGCTGTTAACCCTACTCAACATATATCTCAGATATTATAATTTTCACCTCTAAACGTTTCATTTGTGTCTTTATATCTTCAATGTCTCCATCTAATATTTCAATACATATATGTAGTGATAATGACATTTTAAAATATTCTCCTCTGTTAGTTTTTACATCTGGGGTAAGCCTGTGTCTGTTTTATTTGATTTTTCTCATTGTAGGTTGTATTTTCCTGCTTATTTGCATTTCTGATCATCTTTATTTGATGCAAGTAATAGTGACTATTATCTTATTGAATGCTAGATATTTATTTTTATGAAGATTCTTGAGCTTTGTTCTAGGATGCACTTAAATGGGTTTGAAACAGTTTGATCTTCTTGGGGTATTTAAGATGTGTTAGGCAGGACAAAAATGGCAATTTGTCCAGGACTTATGATTCCCCACAACTGAGGCGAAACTCTTTTGAGCACTCTACCTGCAGCCTTGTGAAATAAGTAGCTTTCCAGTCTGCCTGGTGGGAACCAACTCTATTCCTGGCCCTGTGTGAGTGACAGCTACTACCTCCTCTAATCCTTCCAGGTAGATCCTTCCCCTGTCTTTGACAGTGTCGTCACACACACGCACCAACCAGCATTCAATAAAAGAAACAGGAGGATATCATCCAGGTCCCTGGAGATGGTGTGACCTTACTAAGGAGTTGGAATGCTCTCTCCATTATGACTAGAGGGAAGGCAGGCATGTGGGCCCAGATGTAAGTAGGTCCTTAGAAATAGTGGTTTGGAGAAGATTCTTAATCTGGGTTCCCCCAGCAGAGCACAAGACAAGGAATCACCACGTGTAAGTCCTTCATTCAGGAGGGGGCCCCAGGAAACATTATTACAGGAGTGGGGGAGTGAGGCAGAGAGGGGAAGGCAGCAAATAAAGGCAACATTACCAAGCCAGTTACCACTGTGGGTAACTGGGGCTTAACATGTGGAAGATGCTCTTAAGTTATCCCAAATTAAGAGGTGAGAGAGTTGGGTTATTTTTTCATATCCACTCCCATCATTCCCTGGTTAACTGGAGGGCTGTAAATTTCCCAGCATTTTGGCACCTGCATGGGGCAGAGGCAGGTCCCTGTGCCAGAGAAGCCCTTAGGTGAGCGGAGAGGTTGATGCCGGCAGGAGTCTGGCCAGCCGGCCCTGAAATGGAAAGGCTTTAAAGGAGCGATGCGTGGGGTGCCAACAGCATCTCAGTATACACTGCAGAGGGTCACTGCCACTTCTGAGTTCAGTGTTTAGTCTATACAAGGTGAGGTCATCGTCTGAGGGGGAGATTTGACAGGAGAAAAATGTCACTCTCAGTCGGGGTGTCCTAAGTGAGATGGCATGGGCCCGTGTGCTCCGGCTGTTGATAAGCCTTTGATTTTAATACACGCATACACATGCGTGCACACACAACCATCTTCCCCAGTGCATCCCCACTGTGCTGAGCCCGCAGGGCTGTGGAAGGCACAAAGTGCAGGTGTGGTGTGGGCAGCAAGAAACCACAAAAAGAGCACGAAACGTGGAGATGTCAGGAACTGGTTTCCCAGTTGGGAAAATGGTGCTAACTTGCCTCCCTGGACTACTGTGAGAATGAAGGGAAACAGGGCCCGTGAGAGCACTCTGCGAACTTAGAGCACTGTGCTCGCTGCCAGAGGCCATCAGGCGCTTGCAAGACGCCCTGGAGAAAGACTCACTGAAGATACACTTCCCAAGAAAACCCACACATGGTTACAAGCAAACCTCTGGTAAGTCAACAAAAGTCTTGATATTGTAAGTGCGGTCTGTGGTTCAGCAGCCCTGGCATCACCCAAGAGCTTGTTTCAAATGCAGAACTCAGATGCCAGCCTAGAACTGAGTCCAAAGCTACTGACTCAAACTGCATTTTAACAAATCCTCACAGAGTTCAAATCCACAAAGCAGCAGGAGATTCACTGGTCCTGTGCTCAGGTCAGAGCCTGCCTCTGTCCTCCCCTGCCCCCACCGCCACTTACCCCTCTGACTCCTGGGGCAGTTTGGTTGCCTCCAGGTTAGATTTGGGGTTCTAGTCTGGATCTGCTCCAGGGAGAAGACTGAGCCTGACTTACGCCTCCTCTCACTCCTTTAGCAAGGCTGTGTACTCTCATTGCTGAGCTGGAAAATCACTATAACTGTGTTCATAATGAAGATTGTGAAGAAACAAGAGATGGTAGGATTATGTTCGGGATGGTATGATAATATATTTCTGAAATTTACCTTCTGAAGAGGTTAAAATTAACAACAATAACTACAACAACAACAACAACAATGTCCTGTTGCTTAATTTATTTGAACTGTGGCAATCCGGAAAAGTCGTCAGTATGAAATGACTCATTCCCTGAGGGTTCTGAATAAGATTCTAAAATCACCACCCATGGTTTTCCTGCACTTTGAAGTGCCAGAACAAATGACAGCAGAGGAGGGCACTGCGCTTGGAGTCCAGAGAGGCTGATACACAAATATCTCACAACAATAACATCCTCATCCAAAAACAGCCTGCAATAAGGATGTTATTGCTGGGATTTGCTTGTGCATTTTAATGTTAATAAGCATTTGTGCACCTGTGAGCAAACCCCACGACCAGAATGGTCTAATTTTTTTTTTACACAATCAACAAATTTGTTGATGCCTCATCCATGCCAGATCCTATTCTAGGGACACGAAGAAGAATTCAATTCTTAGAGCAAACTTTCATGGAGCAAAAACTGGAAGCCATAATGAAAATTCAGAAGAGCTATAAAGGAGACAGATTCAACAGTAATGGGGGAAGAATTTGGGAAGTAACTCTGGAAGTGACCTTTGGGATGGAGGGTGAGAAGGCATTTTGGTCAAGAATCAGGGGTAAGTACAGTGTAGTAGGAAGGAATACAAGGCCCAGGAGGCAAAAGCGCGTGTCAGGTTTTTCCAGCTGGTTAACAACCTAATGCTACGGAGAAAAACTGAAGACAAATAGCCCTTTAGATCATTTGAAAAACCATGGATAACTCCACGAGACCCTGACAGATTGCACTGTTGACCTCTGGGTGTGTAATAGCTTCCAGGGGCCTGCTCTGAGCTCACTGCTTCCTAGTCACCCCACATCCCAATTTCCCACCATCTTTGAGTTATCCACCTATTCCATTCTCCTACTTTCTTGCCCATGGAAGACATCTACTCTCCTTCCAGCATCAGCTCTGGGGTTGCTAATGAATGAAACCATAAATTAGAAGAAAAGGAATTGATCTATTCTGGTTTGGGACAGCCTGAGGCTGAAGTACTTCTAGGAAATCCAGTTGGGGATGAGTCAAGGCAGTGGATTTTGGCTCTGGGAAGAGATAGTACTATAGATGTGGATTTGAGACTCAGCAGAAAATTGATGTAAATGTTATCTCCCCACCTACCCTCCTGTTCCTGAATTTACTTATGTTGTAATGGATGAACCCAACACCTCCACAAATCCCTTCTCTTCCCACTAGAACAGTACATGAGCAATTCTCCTCTCTCCTGCATTATAAACTTTCTTCTGTCCATTGGATCAATCCCATCAGGAATCCCATTTTCTTAAGTTACAAAACAAAAAACAACAAACCTCTTGACCTCACTTGCCTTTCTAGCAATTGCTCCTCTTTATAGCAACTCACTATCTTTGCAACTCATTATCTTTATTGTTTTCAGCTTCCTCCTCACATTCTTCTCTAGCTTTTGTCCCTAACTCCACCACAATTGCTCATCCCAAAGTCACCAATGACTTCACATGACTAGCTCTGTGAGTTCTCATTTTGACTTAGCAGCTTTCTTTAGCTGTTTCCTAGATACTGCCACCTCAGTCTCCAGCTTCAACCCCCATCCTTCTGGTCATTTCTTCTGTCCCCTTTTCTGATTCTGCCTCATCTTCCTGACCCCTATGTGCTGGACTGCCCAGGCATCAGCCCTTGTACCTCTTTTTTTTCCCCTATTTACAGGTATCTTGAATTTAATTTCTGCTAAACGGAACCGTTGATACCCTCTTTCAAAATTTGATCTCCCAAAGTCTTTCCTACTTAATGGCTATTCTACTCTTCCAAACTGCTCAGGACAAAATCTTGATGGTGATGGCAGATAAATGGTAGTAAACTCCAAGCTCCCATGGTCCCACAGAAACATTGAAAAATAAGCAGAAACTGTCAGAACCAATTTGTCAGACTCTGGAATATAGTCAAAGGTTTACAGCAATAACCAAATGATGAATCAAGCAAATGGCAACTTGAGAAGTATAGGATGGTTAGTAAGGGAGTGGGTGTGGGGCAAAGAAATAGGAGTTACTACATAACAGGTAACGAATTTCAGTTGGGGATGAGGAAAAAGTTCTGGAGACAGTGGTAGTGGTTGTCCAACAATCTGAATGTACATAATGCCAATGAATTGTGTACTTAAAATGGCAAATTTTGTTCTGTATATTTTACCAGAATTTTTAAAAATGAGATAAAAAAAGAAAAAAAAGGAAAGCTTTATGGCATTTTACTAGCCTTTATCCCACTCTCTCCCTGACTTGGCTTAAAGATGTCAAGTTACCAGTGTAGGGGCCTGGTCCCTGGTTCTGGGAGGAGGACAGCAAACCGTATTTGCAAATTATTGTGTACATCTGTTCTAAGCTGCCTCAGGGTTATTTGAAGGATCAAAGCAAGGCACTCGTTGCTGTCTCACTTAAATAAAAACTCACTCCAGCTGAAAAAGCAGCAGACATTTCTTGAAAACATGGTATGGCTGAAAGACAACCTACACACACCTGAAGAACAAGATTTGGTTGAGACGTCAACCATCGATAAATCACCTAAGGACTGGGAAGACAGACTAGGGAGTCATTTGTTTTTGTTTTTTTGAAATTAGGGCATTCAAAAGCAGCTGTATATCAGAAATTTAGAAAGCCATGCACATACTTAGGAAAAGGACTGAGGCCTCAAGCTTCACATTAGGATGGTCTCTAGGTTCAGTGGAAGTCTGGTTAAGTGCTGAAGGGCCACAGCACAAAGTTGGTCTGCAAATATAAGGAGGTATGTATGTGTGTGTATATTTGCTTAGCTCCTAGGGTTCAAGGAAATTTCTGTCAAAACACTAGTTTAATACATGCTGAGGAATAGAGACTTCAGTGACCACACATGAAAAAGAAAAGTTTCTAGGGGTGGAAGAGAAGTTAGGAGAAGTCACTAGACAAGTGAACCACTACAGCCTTTAACAATCAAAATAAAAAACAAAGAATGCCAAACCAAACCAACAAAAATCCTTCAAATCCTGGGGGAAAGTGAAAATCTGTTGTCTATAGAGTTGCTATATCTTAATATTCAGAGGTTCATTTTTCAACAAAAAAATCAAAGTATATAAATAAAGAGTAAAGTACAATCCATTCAGCAGTACAAAATCAGTTAACTGAAAGTCACCCAGAAAACTCAGACATTGGACTTACTGCACAAAGCCTTTAAAATAACTGTCTTAAATAAGCTCAAAGAGCTAAAGAATAACATGGAGAAACAAATAGAGGAAAGTGATGTCTAAACAAAGGAGAATAACAATAAATTATAAAAAGGAACCAAACAAAAACTCTGGAGATGAAATATATAATTATTAAAATGAAAACATCATGAAAAAGGTATAAAGGTTCCTAAAAATTAAAAATAAAAGTATCATATGGTGCAGCAATTCCATTACTGGGTATATATCCAAAGGAAATAAACAGAGTATCTCTAAAAGATATTTGTACTCCATGTTCATTCCAGCATTATTCTCAATAGCCAAGACATTTGTTCATCAACAAATGAATGGATAAAGAAAGTGTGTGTGTGTTGTATACATATACAGTCCAGTTCAGTTGCTCAGTCATGTCTGACTCTTTGTGACCCCCATGAATAGCAGCACACCACGCCTCCCTGTCCATCACCAACTCCCGGAGTCTATCCAAACTCATGTCCGTTGAGTCGGTGATGCCATCCAACCATCTCATCCTCTGTCGTCCCCTTCTCCTCCTGCCCTCAATCTTTCCCAGCATCAGGGTCTTTTCAAACGAGTCAGCTCTTTGCATCAGGTGGCCAAAGTATTGGGAGTTTCAGCTTCAACATCAGTCCTTCTAATGAACACCCAGGAATGATCTCCTTTCCGTTCAGTTCAGTTCAGTTCAGTTCAGTTGCTCAGTCGTGTCCGACTCTTTGCGACCCCATGAACTGCAGCATGCCAGGCCTCCCTGTCTATCACCAACTCCTGGAGTTCACTCAGACATGTCCATCGAGTCAGTGATGCCATCCAGCCATCTCATCCTCTGTCATCCCCTTCTCCTCCTGCCCTCAATCCCTCCCAGCATCAGAGTCTTTTCCAATGAGTCAACTCTTCACATCAGGTTGCCAAAGTAGTGGAGTTTCAGCTTTAGCATCATTCCTTCCGAAGAAATCCCAGGGCTGATCTCCTTCAGAATGGACTGGTTGGATCTCCTTGCAGTCCAAGGGCCTCTCAAGAGTCTTCTCCAACACCACAGTTCAAAGGCATCAATTCTTTGGCGCTCAGCTTTCTTCACAGTCCAACTCTCACATCCATACATGACCACTGCAAAAACCATAGCCTTTACCAAACGGACCTTTGTTGGCAAAGTAATGTCTCTGCTTTTCAATATGCTATCTAGGTGGGTCATAACTTTCCTTCCAAGCAATAAGCGTTTTTTAATTTCATGGTTGCAGTCACTATCTGCAGTGATTTTGGAGCCCAGAAAAATAAAGTCTGCCACTGTTTCCACTGTTTCCCCATTTATTTCCCATGAAGTGATGGGACCAGATACCATGATCTTCATTTTTCTGAATGTTGAGCTTTAAGCCAACTTTTTCACTCTCCACTTTCACTTTCATCAAGAGGCTTTTTAGTTCCTCTTCACTTTCTGCTGTAAGGGTGATCTCCTTTAGGATGGACTAATTGGATCTCCTTGCAGTCTAAGGGACTCTCAAGTCTTCTCCAACACCACAGTTCAAAAGCATCAATTCTTCAGTGCTCAGCCTTCTTTATAGTCCAACTCTCACATCCATACATGACTACTGGAAAAACCGTAGTCTTAACTAGACGGAACTTTGCTGACAAAGTAATGTCTCTGCTTTTAAATATGCTGTCTGCGTTGGTCATAACTTTCCTTCCAAGGAGTAAGCGTCTTTTAATTTCATGGCTGCAATCACCATCTGCAGTGATTTTGGAGCCCAGAAAAATAAAGTCTGACACTGTTTCCACTGTTTCCCCATCTATTTCCCATGAAGTGATGGGACGGGATGCCATGATCCTAGTTTCCTGAATGTTGAGCTTTAAGCCAACTTTTTCACTCTCTTCTTTCATCAAGAGGCTCTTTAGTTCTTCTTCACTTTCTGCCATAAGGGTAGTGTTATCTGCATATCTGAGGTTATTGATATTTCTCCTGGCAATCTTGATTCCAGCTTGTGCTTCCTCCAGCCCAGCGTTTCTCATGATGTACTCTGCATAAAAGTTAAATAAGCAGAGTGACAACATACAGCCTTGATGTACTCCTTTTCTTATTTGGAACCAGTCTGTTGTTCCATGTCCAGTTCTAACTGTTGCTTCCTGACCTGCATACATGTTTCTAAAGAGGCAGGTCAGGTGGTCTGGTATTCCCATCTCTTTCAGAATTTTCCACAGTTTATTGTGATCCACACAGTCGAAGGCTTTGGTATAATCAATAAAGCAGAAATAGATGTTTTTCTGGAACTCTCTTGTATACATATACAATGAAATATTATTTAGCTTTTAAAAAGAATAAAACTCATTTTCAACAACATGTATGAATCTGGAAGATGTTAAGTGAAATAAGCAAGGCACAGAAAGACAACTATTGCATGATCTCACATATATGTGTAATCTAAAAAAGTAGAACTCATAAAAGCAGAGAGTAGAATGGTGGTTACCAGGGGCTGGGAAAATGGGGGATATGTTGGTAAGTTCTTAAAAAAACTTCCCTGGAAGGGTTCAACAGCAAATTTGAAAATGCAGAAGATGGAATCAGTGAATTTGAAGACAAAACAACTGATATTATCCAGTCTGAGGAGCAGAAAGAGAAAAGAATGAAGAAAAATGAATAGAGTCTAAAAGACCTACGGAACACCAGCAAACAGATCAATATATGCATTATGGAAGTCCCAGAAAAAGACAGAGAGGAAAAGGCGGAACAAATATTTGAATAGAAAATAACTGAAAAATTCCCAAGTTTGATGATGAAGATATGAATCTACATATTCAAGTTCAGTGAACTTCAAGTAGAATAAACTTACAGACCCACATTAAGACACATCATAATCAAACTCTCAAAAGACAAAGAAACAATTCTAAAAGAAGCAAGAGGGCAGCAATTTATCATGTACAAGGGCTCTACAATAAGACCAACAGCCAATCTTTCACCAGAAGCCATGGAGTCTAGAAGGAAGTGGGATGACATATTTAAAAGTGCTAAAGAAAAAAAAAAATCAAGAATTCAATATCTGGCAAAACTTTCAAAAATAAGGGAGAAATTAAGACATTTCCAAATGAGGGACTTAATTACCAATAGATCTTCCCTAAAAGAAATGCTAAAACCCTTCAGGTTGAAACAAAGGGCCACTGGATAGTAACCTGAAGACATATGAAGAAATAAAGATACCAATAACTACATAGGCAAATGAATGTAAGGGCAGAGTTTTGTATGCTATCAAAATTATCAATTCAAATTAGATTGCTATAATTTTAAGATATTCCATGTAATTCCCATGGTAACCACAAAGGAAATATCTAAATATCTAAAAAATATACACAAAAGAATTGAGAAAGGAGTCAAAACATTTCACTACAAATAATCAACTGAACACAAATGAAGACTGTAATGGAGGAAATGGAGGATAAAAAGGGTGTAAGACATTTGGAAAACAAATACCAAACAGCATAAGTAAATCGTTCCTTCTTAATAATTACATGAAAGTAAATGGATTTAACTCTCCTTTCAAAAAGACTGACAGACTAAATTTTAAAATATCCACTCTGCTATCCACAAGAGACTCACTTTAGATCTAAAGGTAAAATAGAAGTGAAAGGATAGAAATATATATTCCATGAAAATGGTAGCCAAAAGAGAGCTAAGGTGACTATACTACTATCAGAAAAAATAGATTTTAAGTAAAAACTGTTAAGAGACAAAGAGGTACAATAGACAATGATAAAAGGGTTGATTCATCAAGCTGCTGCTGCTGCTAAGTCATGTCAGTCATGTCCGACTCTATAAATGGCAGCCCACCAGGCTCTTCCGTCCCTGGGATTCTCCAGGCAATAATACTGGAGTGGGTTGCCATGTCCTTCTCCAATGCATGAAAGTGAAAAGTGAAAGTGAAGTTGCTCAGTCATATCTGACTCTTCGTGACCCCATGGACTGTGTAGTCTACCAGGCGCCTCCGTCCATGCAAAACAATTATAAGGATATATGCATCAAACAGAGCTCCAGAATACATGAGGCAAATATTAATAAAAACCAAAGGGAGAAATCATTCCACAATAATAGAGATTTGTGCAGACTTCAGTTCACCACTTTCATCAATCATGGATAGAATATCTATGGTAGAATGAAGAAAAAAATAAGAGAAGTAAAACTGGGACTTCCCTGGTGGTCTAGTGGTTAAGAATTTGCCTGCCAATACAGGGAACGTGGGTTTGATCCCTTGTCTCGGAAGATTACATGTCACGGGGCAACTAAGCTCGCGGACCACAACTACTGAGCTTGTGCTATAGAGCCGAAGAGTCACAACTACTGAGCCTGTGTGCCCTAGAGCCTGTGTGCTCCACAAGAAAAGCCACCACAATGAGAAAGTCACATATCACTACTAGAGTAGCCCCCACTCCTTGCATCTAGAGAAAGTCTGTACGAAGCAACAAAGATCCAGTGCAGCCAAAAGTAAATAATTTTAAAAATAAGTAAAACTGAAAATTCACAAATACGTGGAAATTAAACCACATTTTAAAATAACCAATGGTTGAGGAAATAACAAGAGAAACTAGAAAATGCCTGAGATGAGTGGGAAAAAAAAAATCCCAACATACTAAAATTAATGGAATATAGCAAAAGTAATGCATCTGGTAAATTTATAGCTATAAATGCCTACATTAAAAATGAAGGTCTCAAAATCAATAACCTAACTTTACATCTTGGGGAACTAGAAAAAGAAGAAAAGCTAAGACCAAAGCTAGCAAAAGAAAGCAAATAATAAAGAACAGAATGGAGATAAATTAAACAGAGAATAGAAAAAATAGAATCAATGAAGTCAAATCATTTATTGGAAGAGATCAACAAAACTGGCAACACTTTAAGTTTGAGCATGCTCTGGGAGTTGGTGATGGACAGGGAAGCCTGGCGTGCTGAAGCCCATGGGGTCACAAAGAGTCAGAGATGACTGAGCTGAACTGAACTGACCCCCTCCCAAAAAGATGTCTATAAGGAAGATTCACATGCTACAAACAGTTCACTAATGATAAATGATTAGTAAACACACGTTTCTCCCAAAATG
This sequence comes from Capricornis sumatraensis, assembly GCF_032405125.1. NCBI lineage: Eukaryota > Metazoa > Chordata > Mammalia > Artiodactyla > Bovidae > Capricornis > Capricornis sumatraensis. The sequence continues at coordinate 56,635,802 of NC_091084.1, read as the reverse complement.
CTAGAGGAACCTAGCAGTGGGGTGGGATGAATTCTCCTTGAAGAGATCTGGGCAGTCTTAGCAAAGGAGGTGAAAGTCAAGCTGGGCTTTGAGGAATGAGTGAGACTTTCTAACAGCATAAACTGTGTGTGTGGTGGGGTGCACAGGCAGCAGACCAGGGTAGTGAAATGAAGGATGAATCCAGAAACCTAAGCTGAAGCTATGGCTAAAAACCTTGAATACCAGATTCCGCAGTGCTGGGGAACCACTGTAGATGTTAGAGAAAAAGGACAGGAAGAGATGAGACTGGCATCAAAAAAGAAATGTTAAATGTTCTTCCGTTCCAATGAACCAACGTAACTCCAAATATTTTATAAAAGTGTTAATTCATTTTACTGGCTCTAATGGCTTAAAACTTTTTAATGACTTCTCATTTTTCTTATAAAAAATATTCAAACTTTTATAACAAGCTGTAAGATCCATATAGTTTGGTCTCTACTTTCCACTCCCACTGTACTCACTGCGCTTGCTCTCCAAACTGCTGCCACACTGGCCTAGAAGTCCCCTCCCACCACAAGGGTTTTGTATCTGCTGTCCATCTACCGGACAGCTGCTGCCCTCCTCTTTGCCTAGCTCAGTCCTTTTCCTTCAGATTACAGGTTAAACAGTCTTTCCTGAAGGAAAACTCCCCAACCTCCCCATTCATATGCTATCATGGCACTTTCTGTCACAGCATTTAACACTGAATAGATCTAGGTGTGATCTTTGATGAACATTATCTCCTTTGCTATGCTGAAGCTCCATGAGGACAAGGGCTTCTCCCCCAGCTGACAACTGTGTTCCTGATGTCTATGCAAAGCAAGTATACAGTAACTATTGATATTTTTTGGAAGAGAAAGAAAAAGTCAGAAAGAACCACTTTGGAGGAATTTTGCTCACCTATCAGTTTTTTAAAAGTAGGAATCATAATTCATTCCATCTTCTGTTGTTTTAAACCCCTTAGAGCTTGTCCAAACTGACATGGCTTGTCAGGAATCAAACTCAGGCTTGCTTTAAAAAAAAAAAAAAAAGTGTACCTGTTTTCAGGTACACTGTATATGTAAGTAAGGAAGAGAGAAAAAGGCAAGAGTGGGCCTTCTCACAAGTACAACTGTACAGTGTTTCTTTTTTCTCTCTCTCTCTATATATATACAGGTCATCAAACCTCACTTACATAAAGGCTTATAAACCTGCAAGCAGAGGCAAAAGACTGTTTCTCACTGTCCTTTCTTGGAAAGGCCTTGCCCATATGGTGCTTTCTCACTCTACTTCCTCTTATCAGGAGTTTGTGACACATAATTAAACTGAGTTGAGCACCTCTGAGTGAAGGCATGTTAGGCTGGCGTGATGATCATCTTAAAGACCAACGCCAAGTTCCTCTGACCTCCCAAAGATCAGTCCTGTGTCTGGTGGCACAAATATACTCTTCTATGGAAAGTAGCAACTCATGGCTCAGCATGATGCCTACTAGCATTTAACCTGTGAGGACAGGCTCATCACCTGTCTCTGAGCCCTCAGTTTTTTAAGTGGTAGTGGTACAAATACTAGACTTAAAAAATAGATCACCAAACTTAAAAGGCTTACAAAATAGAGCACAACTGTGCCGGGCATTTTCACATAAACAATTTCATTTAATCTTCACAATAATTCTATGGGATCAGAATTATGGGAAATGTGACTTCCTCAAGTTCATATGACGAATAAACAGAGGAGCCTGGAACTCAAAACCTAACTATTATTTCCTTTGCACCATCCCAGGTGCTACTGAAGTCTCCTATCACAGCAGTGTATTGAAATGTATTCAAAAGCATTTTCAACTATAAAGCTCTATACATTTTTAAGGATGTTAAGTAATTTGCTACATTAGAGATGAAGAACAAGAACCTGATTAAGATTTTAAGGGTGATGAATTAATTTCCAGAAAACAACTTACTTTTAAGAGTAGTAATATTTCTGTACTTCAAAAGTTCTCAATTTAAATAATAAAATAGAAAATGATTTAATTAAGAAACAGGCAAAGAACATTTCTCCACAGATGTATGAATGGCTGATAAACACATGAAAAAATACTCATCACTAGCCATCAAGGAAATATGTATCAGGACCCTTCATATGTTAGCATAACTACAATTAAAATTACAGCCAGTGTTGGCCAAGACACAGAGAAATTGGAGATCTCCGACACTGCTGGCAAGAATATAAAATGTGCAGGCACTGTAGAAAAGAGTTTGGCAGTTCTTCAAACTGTTAAAAATACTTACCACACGACCCAGACATTGCACTCCTAGATATCTACCCAAGAGAATTGAAAACTTACGTAAAACTTGTACACAAATGTTCATGATAGTATCATTCATAAGAGCCTCAAAGTAGAAACAACACAAATGCCCATCAACTGATGGATGGACAAAATGTGGTACATCCACACAGTGGATTATTACTGAGCCATAAAAAGGAATAGGGCACTGATGCACGCTGCAACATGAATGAACCTTGAAAACACTACATTAAGTGAAAGAGGACAGTCATAAAAGATCACATATTACATGGTTCCATTTATATGAAATGTCCAGAACAGATAAATCCATAGGGACAGAAATGATTAGAGGATACCCAGGGTGGTGGTGGTTTCAGGCATACAGGGTTTCTTTGGGGGATTATACAAATGCTCTAAAATTGACTGTAGTGATGACTGCCCAACTCTAAATACACTAAAAAACCACTGAACTGTAATACTTTAAATGGGTGAATGGTATGATGTGAAGTAATCTCAGTAAAACTGCTCATTTTTGTAAAGTTCTGTAATTTCACCATAAACTGCAACTGCTAGTATGAAGCATTTATCAAAGTTTCCTTTAAACCAAACAGATTTTTCTTATCACTGCTTGTAACAGTTGTTAGGGTTTTATTCATTTTGTAGCATTTGCATTGTAATCTTGGAATATCTTTCACATGGGTGATGTAAACTTACATTTATGAACTTAAACATATGAAACAGTAAAAGATCTAAGGCTAAGATTTTCAGGTAAAGGACGCCTAGAGATCCATGAATGGCATTACCATCCCCCCACTAAATTAAGAAACCTAAGAGCCACTCTTCTTTCTTCTTTCCTTTAGCCTTCATATCCATTTCATCAGCCAGTAACCCTGCTTGTCAACTCCATAAGGGAAGGATTTTCTGTTTATTCACTATGGTACATACCTGGTGCTTTAGCCTAGCATCTAGCACAAGGAAGATGTTTAATTAATATTTGTCAAATAAATTGAAATTCATGCTGTCCTTGAGATTAACAGTTTTTAAAAGAAAAAAAAATTAAATCCCTCATTTGATAATTTGTTAAAATATATACTAATTTTTAAAAATGCAGACTATGGAAATTTCATCTGCCATTTTAGTTGCTGAAACATATTAAGGCTAAATTCTCAAAGGGACACAGGTATGCTATGGTGCCGGAATATGCAAAAGTAGAACATAATGACTTTATTCAAGTTTGCTGTTACCTGATCCATGAATATTTAAAAGATATTTTATTTTATAAAAACTTACATCTGTAAGTAATGGACTGACTGTTAACAGAGGGCTTAACCTGGAACACACAGATAGGCTTAGAGGCCCATGAACCCCTAAAAATTGCAAAACCTAACATGTATATTGGCATGTGAGAGTTTTCACTTTTTGGTGAGAGTTCAAAGTGTCATCAGATTTTCAAAGAAGTCTATAACCCAAAAGGTTAAAAAAATTACTTAACTAGAAACAGTCACAAAGTCTTTTAAACAGGAATTTGTACAATAAAATAATACCCAACAGCTCCATCTATGGGTATAAGTCATTATCATGTAGCAGAAATAATGACAAGTACAACAAATCAGTGCATCTGTGAATGCCTGTGTTTAAATCTTCAGTGTCACTCTAGTGGGAATTTATTAACTATAGGATCACAGTTGGTTTTTTTTTTCCAGATATAGATGTAAAAATTAGGAGACCATTGATGAATTCTACTTTACAGTACTTCAGCACCAAAAAATTGGGCAGTTATGCTGATATATGTATATACAGTTCAACATCTGTCAGTCTTAAAATGCTTATTTATAGTGAAATCTATATAAAACCGTTAAAAACTTTTCTATTTACATTTTTTTAAAAAATGAAAAGTATAGTTTCCTTTGCCACAACTTGTCAAAACTGACTCACCCATTCCCACCCTCTTACCCTTCACTCTACTTGTGACAGACAGTGATCACAAGACCCATACATATTGCTTAAACAAATCATGTCCTAAAAAGGTAGAATGCTTAAAAACATTACATTTAGAACTGTAAATGAACTTTTTATACATTTCAAAGGGGGTTAAACAAAGGTATGTAAAAGTTATTTTCAAAGTCTCAGTCCAACATGAATGTGCAATTTCAGTGTTAAGATAGCATCATATGAATAATTTGTTTTCCTGAACATAACTGAACATTTCCTTTGGACTAGAAAATATTTCTAGTTTCTCTGTTTCACAATGAAACATTTTCTCATAAGTTTTCTTAAAGGAGAAAGGGGGAGAGGGTGGGAGGTGGAAAGGGTAGACACTCCTGGGTTACAGGAAATTTGTCAGAAGGAATATGGCCTGCTTTGAAATGTTTACATTTAAATAAATAGAAAGCAAGTGTGCTGCCTAGAGCACAAAGGAAGGACAACACAATAAATTAGCATACAACTGGTGAGAATGTACAAACCACCCAAAAAAGCTTTTCCCACTGGTTAGGGACCTGATTTCCACCATCTAACAAGGATTCTTTAATGCCAGTATCAAAGAACTAGTTATTTTATAAAATATGAACTGAGGAGATGTAAAATGTTTACCAATTCAGCACTTGGAGGGATTTGCAAAAACATACAAGATTAAAAAAAAAAACCACTGTTCCTGACACACTGTTTCAAAATACAAACTATTCACATTCTCCTTTTTTGATGGTGTTTGCTCAGTAGAAACCAGTTGAGGAACATTCACAGGAAAAGACTCTTTCCACTGCAAGACAAACTTTTCCATTAGCCATGGTCCAACAGAGAAAGAATATCAGGTCTTATGTCACCGTAGATGTGCATCTTTTTTCTTTTTCTAAAAAAAAGTACATTCCCCTGTGAGTTTTATCTTGTTTTAAAATGCTACTCCTGCAGCAATTCTTGTTGAAACACTGCTGTTTCAGGGTCCACAGTCTAAGCATGGGCAAAGTGCTCTCTTTAGACATCAAAATACAAGGGCTTCCCTGGACACTTGGTAACCAAGTAGGTTTTAAAGTGCACTCCTGTGTCCAAACACTAGGATCGCTCAGCAGAACTCTGAGAGGGGCTGGGTTCAGTTCCATCCTCTGTGCTACTGTCTATGTCCTGCTCCATGGCCGTCTCATCATCATCCAACTGCTGACTGGTGAAATTGTTCAGTTCAAGGAGCCCGCTGGGCTCTACGACCACGTTGGAGCTGGAGTGGCAAGGAATAGCATACTGGGGAATGGCCTGGAAGAGAAGACAGGAAAGAAGCTTCATGGTTAAAAAAAAAAAAAAAAAGGTAACAGAAGGATGTCCTCAACAATAACAAGGAAGGAAATAAGGAAACTGACATTAACTGGACAACTACTAGATGCCAGGCACTATGCTAGATGCTTAATACTATTCCCATTTTACAAATGAGGAAACTAAGATAGTAAGTGACTTAATCAAGGTCACACAGTTGGTCACCGTTAATGCTAGGATGCCAGGATTCAAATCCAAGTCCTCTACAACGCAAAGTGATCTCTCCACTCCTTGATGGTGCCTCTTCTAACAAAGGAGGCTGAAGTCCATGCCTAATTCAAGAGACAGACTCTGAGGATATTTTTATTTGGTCATTAAGCAAATTTTAAATGTAAATGCATCAGATTTTGCTTCTGCAAGATGAATGATTAATCCACTGATACCACAATATTTTTAAGCCCTTTGGTAGCTCAAAGGTGAACTTATTTGTTTGGGTCACATTGTAATAATCTTTATTGAAAATAAGGCTAGAGAGGACAAACAGTCTTTTAAACAATTAAAGTACCAAAAGATAAACATGTATTAGGCCATATTGCCTTGTCAGATTCTTTTTTTCTCAACTTTATTATATACCTTCTTAAAAGGCATATCAGTTCATATCATACATACCCTTACTTAAAATTCTACAGTTGTTTCCTATTGTTCTTGCTATAAATCAAAAACCTTACTATGTCTCCAACCTTATGCCAAACTCGCTTGTGCCACAGGGTGTATGCACTAGTTCTTCCCCTCTTTCTGGAATATCCTTCCTCTAAATCTTTACGTGGCTGGTTCCATTCTTATCATCTGCATCTTAGCTCAAATGCTTCAAGTAAAAGGCTTTGAGAAGCCTTCCTTCTATGAAGGGGAACCAGAGTACTGGGTCGATCCCACCCCTAACCCCTATTATGTTCTGTACATTTGCTTTATTGATTTATCATCTCTTTGTTTTCTTCTCATCCTTAGAATGTAAGAACCAAGACAGTTTGAACCAGAGCACAGATCCTGACTATCTTTTTCACTGCTAGATACCCAGACCTTTGAACAGGGTCTGGCACACATTGAAACTGAAAGTCACTCAGTCATGTCTGACTCTGTGACCCCAAGGACTATACAGTCCATGGAATTCTCTGCGCCAGAATACTGGAGTAGGTAGCCTTTCCTTTCTCGAGGGGATCTTCCCAACCCAGGGATTGAACTCAGGTCTCCTGCATTGCCAACGGATTCTTAACTTTCCCAATGAATGATGTATCTTTAACATAAAGAACCCAGGAGCAAAGTTGAATATCAGCATTTTGAAAATATACCTAATCAAAACAACCTTCCATTGAGGAGAGATGCAAATTTAGTTTTAACACTCTCAAGAAAATAGTGTAAAATGCCTAGGCATTGATTCTAAATTGTCTTCCCGCACGCTCCTGCCCTTGTTCCATGCGGCTGGTCACTGTGAAAAAGTCGCTGGTGGGGTCAGAATTTTAGTTCAGCTCTAGCTGTGACTTGCTGTGGACCTCTGAATAAGTCACTTCCCTTCTTAAGCTTTAGTTTAATTTTGTGTAAAATAAGATCATTAGAAAAGATATGCTTTAAATATTCCTACAGATCTAAATTCTATGAATTCTATATACATACAGACTCCTTTAAAATAGAAGATACATTCATCTTGTGTACTCCTCTATCCTTACACCTAGCACAGTGCCTGGAACACAGAGGTCAAATAATCCATGTGGAATGAATGAATGAATAGAAGAAATATGGATTATCTGTCTACAAGGTACTTAATATTAAACATGCTGAATTTTTACAGAACACTTTTCAAGAAATCAAGGAACTTCTGCAGACTTCCTTCACTCAAGTCAGTAGGTATTTTACTGAATGAGTAAAAATCAATACTTTGGGTCAAAGCTAAGCATAACTACTGAGACCTGAAAATAAATGTTCCAACAATCTGTTAGTGATGATTATAACAACAAGAGCTATCCTCATTGAGTATTACTCTATATAGGACACTTAACCAGATATTTACTCAATCCTCAAAACAACTCTTTGAGCTATTATTGTTTTCCCTTCATCACAGGAACAGAGGTTAACTGTTGCTCAAAGCCACAAAGTAGGTAAGGATTATGGGATTCAAATCTAGATATTTCTGACTCCAAAAGCTTGGTCCTTAATGCTGCTCTTCCCTCTGACACAGTGACACATCAACCCAGCACATAGTAAATGCTAAAAATTAGCTCAGTAATCTTGCCGAGAACCTACTCATTAGCTATCATCTTTGATACAGGAAGCAAATTACATTTTAACCCCTGTTCATGAAGTATAGAAAATAATTTCCACATAAGCTATTCAAAATAATTTTCAATTTAGCAAGTATACAAATTTAAAGAACTTAAACTGCCAGGGGCCACAGTAAATTTTAGTAAAAATAGGAATAGCTATCATATATTGGGCAATCACTACAAGCCAGGTACTGTGCTAAGTGCTTCATCTCAATTTTATATAATCCTTATGTCAACCATGTAAAGTAGGCATTCCTTATTCCCATTTTACTGATGAGGAAACTAAGGCACAGTGAGGTTAAGTAGTCTTGCCCAAAGTCACACAGTGAATAGCAAAGCCACGAAACCTCCTTTTCCACCAAACCCTACCTCTTCAGTGGAGAAGGGCATGGCAACCCTCTCCAGTATTCTTGCCTGGAGAATCCCATGGACAGAGGAGACTGGTGCAGTCCATAGGGTCGCAAAGAGTCAGACACGACTGAAGCGACTTAGCAGGCAATGCTACCTCTTCAGGGGGAAAAAACACGTAACAAATCCATTTGGTCAACGATTATTTAGTTCACTATTTGTTTTGACAGGAACAAAATGTTTGAATAATTCAATGGCCAGATCTATTTGCGTTTAAGCATTTCCCCTATACTAAGATAAATCCTATCTGGGTTAATATCGGTCAACTTGCATTCTTTCATGGCTTGGGATCACAGAAAAGGCAAAATTTACTACAGAATAGTCTAACTCACACAATATAGTACAATAAATACTACCATCCATAGTAAATACTAGATTATCCGCATTTCAATAAATCCAAATTCTCAATTAACTAAAATGTGCTGCTCTGATACCTTCTAAGCAAAAAATGATAAATGTCAAGAAAAAAACCTGAAACCTTGCAAGGAGAGAAGGAAATAAAACACAACTTCTAGAAGCTAGTCTGGACCCAGTAACTCTTCAGTCTGGATTATATATGATAACAGATGAATTATAGAATGAAGGGAATGTGAGGCATAGGAAAATCTACTGTCAATAATGTCATGTTCACTAGCCTGTACTTACCAAGGCAGGAGAGTAACCATAATAAGATTTTTCAATAATATAATGATTGAAATAAAAAGCAAAGCTTTACGGTTAATCCCAAGTTAGTTATAAAATTAAATTACTAAGGAACATTCTTTTATAACATGGTTCTCTAGACATTTCAGTTAATTAAGGTTTTATAGTGCTGAAAACCATAAATTTGGATCAAGATCAAGAACTGTGTTTCTACAAGGGTCTCTGAAATTAACTTGAAATAGGAGTACAATCCAGTTATATCCCAGGAGTACAAACTACTTATACTCTAGGCAAAGACTGAAAAGCCCAAAATTTGACCTGGAAAGTTGCTGATTTTGTAGGTTGACTGCTGAGTCAACACTGGCAAGTGTGGCTTGCATCTATGAATCAAGCGGACACAGGGGCTCGGGGCCCTTGACTGTCTCTAAGGTGTACTGCTGTGATAATATCTATCAATATTCTAGGATAATTATAAACTTGTATATTTGTAATAGGTAATAAATCAAATTTGATAATCTCTTTGCCATTTTGGCTTGACTCTTCCTGTGACATCCCAAAACACACCAAACCCACAACCCTCAAGACACCCAAGATTTCTTCTGTTCCTTCTGATTCTTACCTGGATGATAATTTCTGCTGGGCTCTCTTCAGCTTTCTTTTGGCCTACATTCTGAATACGCATGAACTGGCCTGTCGCAGGCACTCCTGGTGCATCGATTTTCCTTGTCGTTAGGGGAGGGCCAACAGCAGATGGACTTGAACAGGACTCTCTACATTTCTGTTGCTGGGGAGTGGAATTCGCCATCCCTGCCACCACCACATGGGTGGAGGGTAATGATCCTGCTTCACCAGTGAGCACACTAGTGGCAAGAGCCTTCTTTGGGGGATCCACTACCAAATGCTCTACATTTGTATCAATCTGAGCTTCCATCAAAGACATTTTCAAAATGTCTGACACTGCTGTCTTCTCAGAGGCCTGAATGGGAGATATGCTTGTAACTGGTGATGTCAACTTAGGCACAGAACTGCCACCAGTTATCTTTGTAACTGTGGGAGGCTGGCGCCCCTCAAAAGTTATCTTTGTAACAGAGGATCCTTGGGTTATAATTGGCTGCTCCACCTGAAAACAAATTGGGGTTGTGTGTGTTACAGCTACATATCTTTGAGAAAACCTATCAAACACCCCAGACAATAATGGCAAAAGAAACATTTGTGCTGTATACTAGGAAGATATTTTGAAGCTTGGTGTTTCAATAAGAGGGCTGATGGGAAAGTATCTGGGTTACCTTTAAGAAACCTAGCGAAAGAGGAGGGGTCAAAAGAACCTTTGTTTAGCCAGCCAAGGTTCATAGCAGTAAAGGAAAAAAAGTCACAGCAGCCTTGTTTTCCTTGGGATTTACATCCCCACACAGTACACCTTAAACCCATCTCAAATCATTTCATATAATCTTCAGCTTTTTAAAATAAAAGTAGGGTTTTTTCAATCTTTTGCTTCAAAATACATTTATACAAACATATTCTATATATATATATGTATTTATAACACACACATATACATATACATCACTCCAAAGCCACTAATTTTCCCTAATATAATTTTTCTTTTCAATATTCACAGATAATTCCTCTGAAATCTAGAAGATAAATTCATTAACCAAATGGTGGTGGTGTAAACTACAAATGAAGACGGTCAATGAAGCTCCTTAAAAGACTGTAGTTTACTTATTAGCATTATTGCCACAGAAATAAGAGATTACAGGCATGGAAATAAATACTTTATGCCTAAAAAAATAAAAATAATTTAGGTATATCTACGCATTATTGATCAATGCTGAAGTTATTTCATTAAAAACTGCCTGGAAATTCAAGTTCTGAGTGCTATGCTTTTTTTTCTTCCTATATTAATGCGTACATTTCTTCCCTAATGTCAACCTTCTGATGGAGTAAAGTAATACCAGAGTAATGAGGCTTTTGAGTTTCCTCTTGCCAGGAGAACGCACCGCTAATCACGATAGGGTCGTGATGTTTTCATTTTTTTCCGTGAACAGAGAAGTTTAACTTTGCATGCTATCAATATTCCGTTACCTGGCTTGCCGGCTGTTTCTCTGAAGAGGCTGGGAGCGGCATTTGGCTCTGGGGGGTTTGGGGCTGCACGTAGATTTTTGGTTGGTTCGGAGCCTGCTGCAGTTTAGGGAGCTGCTGCGTGGTTTTCACGGCAAGCACCTGTACTACAGTCTGTGGGGGCTGTGCCATTAAGGTAGGAAGCTGCCTGTCTTTGGCCACCATGGGATGCTGTGTGTGCTGTACATCTGGCTTGGGCTGTGCTTGTTCTTGCTGGAGAGGGGTGAGTTTTTGATGCCTGATGGAAAGCTGGGGCATTTGCGGGAGTTTGTGCTGGAGCTGGTCTGCCTGCACGTGGATGGTCTGCTTCTGTTTAGTCTGGAAGCACTGCAGAGTTTTCACTTGCAGCTGAGTCTGTTCCAGCTGTGGCTGGCTAAGTTTCTGCGGCTTAGCTGACTGTGACTGAGTCAGGGCAGATCGATAAAACAGGCCTGTCTGAGGGTCTAAAGTGTCCATCTCTTCAACCTCGCCCTCCTCAGTTCCAAGTTCCTCGCTGTGTTTGGTAAAAGCAGTGTGACTGCTTAATGCCTAAGTAAAAAAGGCACAAAGTAAGAATGAAATAAGAAAAACACCTATATTGCTACATTTTCCTCAAATTGGAAAAGACTTGATTATGAGAATCATTCAAAATTTTCAGAAGGGAGAACCTAAGAAGACCAAAAAACTCTCAAGGTCTCTAAATCTAAAGGCAGCCTTAGATTGAGACTCTTAAAATTTCAACTCTTAGACATTAAGTACCGCAAAAACTGGCAAATGTACTGCAGTAAGAAAACTCTCAGAGGGCCCAGAACTTAAAAGGTAAGAAAAATAAGGATGCTCTGTAAGCACAGCACAAGATGGGAAAAGAAAAGGGTCCCTGGCTCAGGACACAGCTCCAGAGCTGTTCATCTATCCAAAGGAAGAACACAGCAACCCAGAAGTGAAGTATCTAGAGAAAATCCAAGGTTCAGAGACGCCCACTTGTGCTGTGCACCCATTCAGCATGGTCCAGAAGGTAGGCATTGTCTGAGGGCCTTGCCCATCCCAGTCTCCGCAGAGGGCCTCTTTGCTAAGGGTGGAGACGGGTGGCCAGGCCTAGCAAGGTCTGAATGATCTGCCCTCTGCCCCAGCCCTCCTCGCCCAGGTTCCACGCCCGCCAGGCAACGGCTCTCCCATACCCAGCTCCCTCCCAGGAGGGAAGGAAACTGTGGCAGCGACAAGAGCACTCCTGTCAGGAGAAACAGCGATGGCCTGATGTCAGTCACAACAGCGCTGGGAGGCAGCGGCGATCGTGAGTGACCTTGGTTAGAGCCAGCTATCCGACCTCCACGGGTGTCTTGAGAAAAGTCAATGTCAGGACAGCCAGATGAGGGCCAGACTCCAGGCTGAGAGCTAACACCCAGCAAAATCTCTGGCCATCTGCTCTCCCTCAGTGACAGAAGATCCATCCCAATCCCATCCTTCCCACTGCTTTATCAAATGCTACACATCTACTTAAACTTTAAAACTCTGAGATCAAATCGAAACTCTCCCCTATCTCACAATGACCTTACATAAACAGGTTTTTAATTCAACAATTTCTTCATGCCTTTTGAGTAGTTTGCCTGTAATTATGGTCAACTGCTACCAGTTGAGTAATGATAATTTATGTGGCTACTAATGATAAGTCATGCTTAAATCTGATATTTATGATATCACTTTATAATAGAGGCAGGATTCTTTAGATTTAAATCCTGGTTCTGCCATCCAGAATAGGTTATTTAATTTCTATGGGCATGAGTTTCCTCATTTGTAAGAGGGATGATATAATCACCTTGGAGGCTCATAGCAAGAATTAAATAAGTTAAAGCATTTAAAGCTCAAAGCACAGTATCTGGCACAAAATCAATAAATCAATGTATTTTTTACCTTTTCCCCATTACCCTTGGTACCACATTTTCTGTTTTATATTAATTCATTTTCCTTCCTGTTCAGTCTCTTCTTCAGTTGGTCACATTCAATAAAAGAAGTCAAATAATATTTACCTAGTTATTTTTAATGTTCCTATAAGGATTCATTATGAAAGCAAAAAACTAAAACAAATGAAAAACTCAGCATCAAACAGCTTAAAGAAGCCAACTTCTATTTCATTTGAAAATCTTGCTTCAGTGATAAACCCTTCCATAACAAGAAAATACATAGAAACAGTGACCAATTCTGATGTCATAGATTCATCTAGATAGCTTTACCCTTTTCAAACGTTAACAGTTCACAGAAGATCCAAGAATATTATTTCTTAATTACTTTCTGGTGTTAAGACTCTCAGTTCACTTCCTTTACTCACCCCTCACAGATGAAAAGAACTATACTAACACTGTTTAACTCAGTTATTTCCCCTCTTATAATAGGAGATGAGACTGAATCTTATTTCAGGAAGGAAGCAGCTATAAAAGGTAGAAGGAAAAAGAAGAGATACAACCTGCTGCATTATGTGGGTGATTGCTCCAGGGGAAGAAGCTGGGATGGACTTCACCACCACGGATGTCTGTGTTGCAGTCTGTGACTGAGCCACATGCTGGAGGAGGGTCCGCTGAGGCTGGGAGGGCTGTTGGGGCTGGGAGCGGTGGCTGACTGAAAATAGAAGGGGTGATGATATTTCTCCAGAAATCACCACAGCATCTGTAACCAGTAGTCATTTTAAACAACTGTCTGTGAGATTGCATCACAGAGAGAAAGTGTGGTACTAGGAGGCAGAAGACCAGAGTCTGCCCATTTATGAGCTGTGTAACTCTGAGAAAGTCACTTATCTTCTCTGAGACTCTGTGTCCTCATCTGTAAAATGGGAATAACAGAGCTATTATAAGGATGAGATGAGAAATGTATGTGGAAGCACTGTGAAAACTATTATCACAAAGGAGGAACAAGTCCCTTAAAGCTATATCCTCCTGTGAGTTGTGCTCTTTCTCCAGTGACCTTTACCTCATTAAGGTAACAAAACAACAATCAATTTCTGCAAGCAAATCCTACTACTACTACTAAATCGCTTCAGTCGTGTCCAACTCTGTGCGACCCCATAGACGGCAGCCCACCAGGCTCCCCCGTCCCTGGGATTCTCCAGGCAAGAACACTGGAGTGGGTTGCCATTTCCTTCTCCAATGCATGAAAGGAAAAGTGAAAGTGAAGTCACTCAGTCATGTCCAACTCTTAGTGACCCCATGGACTGCAGCCCACCAGGCTCCTCCGTCCATGGGATTTTCCAGGCGAGAGTACTGGAGTGGGTTGCCATTGCCTTCTCCAAATCAAATCCTAGACTAATATTTTTAAGGACAGTGAGACAGTACAGGTTTTTAACCTCTTGATCCCAGTTCTAAATTTAATACAAAAACCAGAAGCATTCACTCCTTTATATACAAAAGACACTCTCTCATATCCTAAAGATTTAGAAGGTCAAGGTGATACTACAGAAGGAGAACTGGATTAATAGTCACAATTGGATTCTGTCCCACTCTGCCACCAATCAGCTATGTGAATTTGAAGAGGTCACTTAAACTCTATGTTATTAATCTCTAAAGTTCATAGGTTTTATTTTATTTTTGTTTTTTATTGGGCTAAAATTGTATTTCTTAGAAGAGGACCAAATGAAGTAATGAATTGAAAATGGTCCTTAGATTGTTAAGTACCAAAATATAAAGTTAACAAAATAACAGAAAAGTGAGTGTTCTTTCATCTTCTCAAATTCAGCTCATCCAAAACAAATGATAAAGAGTACAGTTCAAGAAATAATTCCACCTCTTAGTCTCTTGCTGGAAGGTCCCATGGAGTAAACTATACATTTAAACTCCACATCTATGTTGATGCCAAACTATCACTTTTAATCAGCCTCAATTTCAACAGTATAAATACTCAACACTTTTTATTCTACAGAGCTTTAAAAATGTCTATAGTTATTAGAAACCAACTTTTTGAATCAGAAACAGATAAAAATAAATCTGTAAAATTAGCTAAGGATTTTGAGACTATCAAAACCTCAATAATCCATGGTTCTAATTCTCATATATCTTGATCTACAGTTTCAAGTAGTAGTGGTTCCATACTTAGAAAAGTCATAGTCAAATGCCCAAGGATAAGATGATCACTACAAAATCAATGTAAAAGTGCCATTGTGAGTATAGAACTTTAAAACTATCCAGTGAAATACAAATAAGCTTCATTTTTATAACACATTTTATCTATATTCAAAAATGCCATCTTTCTTTTCTTTTTTGAAAATTTTTCTAATATTTATTTATTTGGCTGCACTGGGTCCCAGTACTGCATGCAGGATCCTTGATCCTTGTTGCAGCATGCAGGATCTTTTTAGTTGCAGCATGTAGGATCTAGTTCCCTGACCAGGAATTAAACTCAGGCCTCCTACATTGGAAGCTCTGAGCTCAGAGTGTCTGCCACTGGACCACCAAGGAAGTCCCACACATGCAGTTTTTCTATTGTTGCTATATATATGCCTACATGTGATATGAGGTTACAGGCAGCACCATTAGTACTCTTTTATAAATGCACCGTAGTATCTTACTGCATTTCACAATAAGCTTTATATATACATTTTAAATTATATGAGTTAATACAATCTTTCATACGTGCTCAATGAAACTGGAAAAAAGGGAGTCATGGTTTGTATTAAAATAACAAATACTGAAATCATTTATAATACAACTGAATAAGAGAAAAAACAAATCATATGAATAATATTAAAACTAAGCAAGCAAATCAGTGAAGCTTTTTACTGACAGAAGTATCATCAGAAATGAATGACATTTGAAAAATAATAAATATAATTTCTGACGAAATTATCAGATTATATGGAACATTTTTACTGCCCACACTAATCTTTATAATTATTACATTTATTAAGAAATGAAGTAGATTCCATAGATGATCAACTGAAACCATTTAAGACTAATCCTCAAGATACTATAAATTCAAGAAACTAAAATCTCTTCATAGTAATTCCCCAGAGTGTACCTAAGTTAAAGAAAAATAACATCCACTGCAGAATAATACAAGAGGGTCAGGAAGTTGACTTTGAAGTAGAAAGAAATAAACCACTCAGTGAGGCTGAGGATACGATGGGAGAAGATTATAGAAGGGAGGTCACAGAGTAGATATTTGGAAAACAGCTGAAGTGACCTTTAACTGGGCCATGTAAACACCATAAAACAGTCACTTATTTCTTTAAACAACTCTTATTTTTCCAATGTCAGACTGCTCATTTCTGAGAAAGAATCCCACTACTCTGCAAAAGGAAAGTCTTTCTCCCTTTTACTGAGTAGAGCTTACCTTTCCTCTACCAGATCAGAGTAGAGCGCATCCATTAAGTGGTTTGCCCCCAAAACAATCATCTTTTATCTTCAGTTACTTTTACTACAAATGGATGCACACCACTTACCTAGAAGGGGAAAAGCAACCTCTGTCCCCTCATCAGTGCGTTCTGAAAAGGATAAGTAAGGGAAGATATCATAGGTCTTTTTATCTATTTACCGTTTGATGATCTAGTCTATCCCCAGAGGTTATTATTGATTTTCCCAACATACTGCTCTCTGCTTTTTGCTAAGTATCTCTAAAGAAAGATGCTAGATAGCTTTACATAATTTTTAATTGGATTTTCCCTTTTGGCCATTTTAATCCATTAGTCTTAACAATATCTCCCAAAATTATGCCAAAAAATTCCTTTTCCACTTTGGTATTTCCATCCTTCAAATATTTGTAACTTTATGTTCTCTAATGGTTAAGAAAACAGAAGACAGGTGTTCTTTATATACTGCCTCATAAGCCATCTCTCCTAAGCCCTAATTATTCATGTTACTACTCTCTGAACTCCTCCAAATTGCAAAGTAATAGAGTGCCCAAAACAGAAAGCAGTATTCCAGGTGTGGTCTCACCAGAATATGAAAGAATCGATTATCCTTCCTGCTTCACTTCTCTACATATGCCATCCAAAAACATCATCAGTGTTTTGCTGCCAGACCACATAAATACCTAATGTGCTTTCCATCACAACTCTTAACTATTTACAAGGATTTAAAATTTTCCACATTTTTTTCTTTACATTAAAAAGGGGGAGGAGGGTTGGATTTTATACTTTCTTTCACCCCTGACCCACTTCCCCTTCCCCAAAACTAAAAATTTCAAATGTATCTGAGTATTTATTCCCCCATAAAAGATATCCTATCCTCTCACTACCAGTGCTGCCTGATGTTCACAGATATTCTTTAAGGCCAACTACAGTTTTATATTACTTGCAAACTTTGGAAAATCTATCAATTTTCTCCCTCTAATCATTAAAAACAGGGTGAATCCCAAAGACAATGTGAATCTGCTCTCAGAGAAAACTGGAAGAGATCGAGAAATATAAAAAATATATTTTCCCCCAATCATCCCATGAAATCCAGAAAGGTAGCACTCCTACCTTCATACTACTTTTTAAAAGGACACCTACCAGTAGTGATGTATTCAGCAACTAGTTCTGACTCTACCACCGCAATTGATGGGCTTTCAGGAGAATGTCTCTTTTCCTGGGTCATCTGAATAGGCACTGCCATTTGACTCAGGTCAATAGTGGGTTGTCTTGGTTTAGATTCCAATTTTTCCTTCACTGTATAAAAAAGTCAGGGGAAAAATTAACTTTATTACAAACAAGTACTAAAACCAGAGTTGTCCATGGAAAAATGAACAAGACCTCTGGGGTGCCACATGGGCAGTGACTAAGAAGATAGGAAGTTGAAAACAAAACAGCAGACTACTGGATGGCTACAGAGTGCACAACTTTTACAAGCATACTCAGTAGCACAGCAAGAACGCATATGTACCCAGACTAAAATCTGCCCCCTATTATCACTAGGCCAAACAACTGGATCTGTTTCCCTTGTACATACTCCCTTTAGAACACTTCCTTTACCCTTAGTCAAGGCAGTACCTGGTATTCTTCAGTTCACCAACCTGAAAACAAAGGGTAAGTAAGCACTACTTAGCATTATTTGCTCCAGGACACAACTGCCCGGAAGAGCACAACACAGTGACCGGTTTAATTTGATCTATTAAAAATTCAAGATAATTCCCAAAGAAATGTTACATTTTTATGACTCTTGAAGAATAAAAATATTCATTGTTAGGAAAATATGTTCCTGCAAAAATGTCTATGGAATGGTCTGGAATCAAGAATGGTTTCCATGGATAGAATAACTTTCTAAATTATCACTTTTTCTACAAAATTATTTGGTTTCCACCCTCTATAAGGCATTAACGGAAATAGTTGAGTATGTCAAAGACAAGGAGCTAAGGAAATGCCTAAAGCCAAAAATAACACCAATAAAAAAATAAAAGACTTAAAATAAATGCTAGTATTTTTGGGTAGTATAGAGTGGATGTTACAACAAACAGTAAGTAATTAAGTCCAGTAAGCAATCATTCAGATTATTCTCACCAAGCATAAAATATGATAAAATCAAGATAATCATTTAAAGAAAGTAAAACAAAACCAAAGGAATACAAAAGTCACCCCATAAGTAGAGAGGACACTGAACTGGGAATCAAAAGACATGGAATCTCACTCTGCCACTAGCCAACTGGATAACCTCTCTAGGTCTCAGTATGTTTATCCATAATGAAATGGTTGGACGAGATCATCACTAAGGTCCCCCCCAAGGACTCTGACAATATCTGATCTATTATAATAGAAAAGTCAGTATAACTAACACAGTTTTGCCTAGAGTTTATAGAAGACATTTAATAACTGGAAATACTGATTGGATCTTGCTAAATGAGAACAGCTTTGCATGGAAGCTCAGGTTGTAAAATTATACGAAGAAGTATGAAGATAAAAAAACAAATTAGAATGTTAGCAAGGCCCTTAATGTTTTAAGACCACAAAACTGCTCCACCAATATCAAGCAGGATGGCAGGGGCCCTCCAATTTGCCTTCTACTATTCTTGAATAGAATTGGCAAACTGCATTTATCCTTGTGCTTAGAAATCGATAGACCTACTCCTTTCTGGTGACAAAAGGCAACAGGATTGTCCACTTTAAGCTGGAGAGAGAGAAGAAAAGAACTGTGCTGTTTTTTCTTCTTTCTTCTGATAGAAATGATAAACTACAGTCTATCTATCCTTCAGTACTCCTGTGAACATCTTAATGAACTGACAACTAAACAGACTGAACCAATGATTATAGACAAGTCCAGAGGGGGGAAATGTGCTCAAATAATAACAAAGAAAATATAACAGTAGTAGTACTTTAGCACAACCCATCTCTAGAGAAAACATGCTTCATTCAGCTGAGCATGTGAATTCATACCTGTTGTCTGTTGGAGTTCTAAGAGAGCTTTGATTGTTGAAGTAGCTGATTGTGATTCACTGGATACATCCTGATAAATTATGGTGGGGCTAGTCTCCATTGCAATCTCATGTTCTGACCAATCCTGACGCCGGGAAGCAATTACATGAACTACAGGCTGGGAATCTGTTTTATATTAGTTAAAAAAAAAAAACCCTATAAACAAAGTTTCTCTTAAAAAAAAAAAAAACAATTTGTTCTTTTAAAAAAATCTTTGTTTTACTACAAACTTCATGCTTTATCTCCCCAAAAAGACTGTAAGCTCCCAGAGGACATAATGTCTTTCATGTCTGTATTCACTTATTCATTCATACATTGATTCAACAGACTGGGCACCTATGTGCCAGTCTACACTTGGCACTGAGGATATAAAGGAGCTCACAGAATAATCAAAGGATGCTCAAGAAGCACACAATCTGGTTGGAGAGACAGACATGTAAAGAGACAAATTACAATTCAATGTTATAACTGCTATAATAAATAGGTGTGCATTTCTGTAGGTGGGTGCATGTCCATGTACCATAAGAACGAAATGCGGTATGAGTCTTATTTTCCCCAATGCACCTAAAAATGTGTTCTGTATTACAACCTGAGCATTCAGTCAACACTTACTGGAGTTACTGAAAGGAAATCCTGTCCACTGACAAGAAAAATGGATAAATGATCTAGAAGCAGCATGATATAATAGCAAACGTATAACATTCAGAATTCAAAGTCTTAGGTTACAGTCCCAGCTCTAGCAATTACCAGCAAGTTGATTCTTTTGGTCTTAGTATCATTATTTCTAAAATGGCAACAATAAAATTACCTCTCTACCTCATAGGATTTCTGAGGGTATAATGAAATAATATTTGTAAAAGAGCTTTATAAACTATGAAGGACAATAGAAATGTTTTATTTTTGTTGTTGTTGTTCTGGTTGTGGCCTGAAAATTTCTCAATTCTAAGCCTTTTTGTTAGTTTCAAAATAAATTATAGCCCTAACTAACTCAAGGTTTATTATATCCATGCTATATAAGTATGCATGTAAATATTAGACACACAAAATCAAACAACAAATTATCTGAGTTTTCCATCTACAGAATAAGTCGATGGAATAAGTAGTATAAGTGTAGTATACTACACTACTGTTAAGTTCCTAAACTCCTTGGTTCAAGATACCACACAGAAATTACATCAGCTATAAAAGCATGACTGCTACTCCCAAGTTTAGATTCTAATGGAGGAGACATAAAATGTGTGTGTGTGTGTGTGTGTGTGTAGCTTTGTATCCTGGGAAAAAGTCAAATAATTAGGGCAATTATATAATAGAAAGAAAAAGACTACTATGAGTTGGAATGATCAATGAAAATATCACAGAAAATAATTCATGCAGCCCCAAAACCAAGAATAAGTACAACTTAAGTTCACCCTTCTATGAATTTTATATTTTTGAAAACCACAAAGTTGTTCAAAAAGGTTGAAGCAGCAGGAATGACTCTTCAAAAAAAAAACCAAAAAAACCCTATCTTCCCCCAAAAAACAAAATCAATATACAAAATATCTGGAATTTTTATTTACCATAAAAACTAAACTGTATTTCTGCTCCCTACCTTATCCTCTAAACTCTAGGTAGACTATATGCCACACCAGGGATGTACAATTTCCATTAAAGTTTCAAAAAAAAATCTAGATGATTGAAGAACAACATCATGTTGTAATATCAAATGCCATGTGAGGCCTATGGCAGTTTTTCTTTACTAATTCTAAGAGCATATATAAGAAATTAAACTTAAAGAGTACTGATTATATTAGGGAATCATTCATTTTATATAAACTTAGTTCTCAATTTTAAGAATCTCTCATGATGCTATAAGTACCCCTTGGTTAGATGCAAGAACCTATAGGCAAAGAATGACTTTGCAACCCAACTCTGTAAAATACACATATTAACTACCCAGAAGAAAGCAAAAACTGCATTGGGAGAGAGAAGGTAAAACAAGACTGGAAAAAGAAAACACATTTCTACAAGGAGCACCTAATCAGACACATCACCCCACATAACATCATCCCATAGGGACTGGGAAGACTGGTTTTCCTCTTTTTGTCCATACACAAAAAGTGCAGCTGACCATACAAAGCATCAGTGCAGCAACCACAACGGCTGTGACACAGAATGAGTGTGAACCTAAACGTGAAAAACATTCCTTGAGTGATTTTCCTCTCTACTGTTGGCTCACGCTTAGACGAGATAAATCTACTGCCTACCAAATCTGATGCTGAGGTCAGACTGCAATGACTGAGACAGCAGGAGCCTGATACAACAGTTCCATTTGATTATGCAGTGTGCATCCATCCAGACTTCTCCACCTCTCTTGGGGATGGTGGCCTACTGACCCTCAGATATCTTTGCCCAGAGGTCATTTAACAAATATTTACTGGGCATATACTACATGTTATGTACTAGAGATATACACTATCCAAAGGCAGACTCAGGCATCTCTACGGAAGAACGTCTCTTATGTCTTTACTATAAAAAGCTTCTATCACATTTACATAGAATTATAAGACCTCTCAGGCTTCCCTGGTAGCTCAGCTGGTAAAGAATCCACCTGCAATGCGGGTGACCTGGGTTTGATCCCCGGGTTGGGAAGATCCCTGGAGAAGGGAATGGCTACCCATTCCAGTATTCTGGCCTGGAGAATTCCACGGACTATATATTAGTCCACGGGGTCGCAAAGAGTCAGACACGACTGAGCTACTTTCTACTAGAAATGAGACCTCTCAGCTAGAAAAAATAAAATCTAAAGGTATGTTTAATACTATCATCGATCTTATGTTAAAATCTTCAAAATATCACCACCAGTCCAGGAATCTAGCACTAGAGAACTCACTGTTTTCCAAGGCAGTTTCTTTCCATCTTTGCACAGTTATGACAATTAGAAAATTTTCTTGTATGGAGTGGAAACAGGTCTTCTGATTGCTACTCAACAGTTCTAGTTCTGCCCATGTACCTATCAAAGACCAACTCTTTTCCCTCTTCTATGTCAGTCCTTAAGATAACTGACAACAGTTCCTACGTTCCCCACAACCCAACCCAATCTTCATCTTCTCTTCTCTATGATAAATGTCCTGTCTCCACCTACTGCTCTTCATAAAAATGATTCCCAGATGCTGCACGCATCTAACCCATCTATTCTATACTAAACCCAAGATGTCTGTATCTTTTCCATGATGTAATAGGTATCTTCCCTTTGAAACACTGTCATAAAAAACAAAGCCTTCACAGTATTTAACTGCTTACACAGCTTTCCCCCAAATGTTCCTTAAAGAACATTAGTTCTTTAAGATGTTTTGCAAAAGAAGGGTTCCATGCTCAAAAAAGTTAGGGGGCATTTTCTATTATATACGCCACTCTTCATCTTTCACAATATATATCACCATATGATGACTCTGAAAAGTTCTGCAATAAGTATCGGTATGTTTTGCTTAACCTTCATTCATTTCTTACCCTCATCATGACCTGCTGAGATCATGAAGCTTCTGGAAAAATCATCCTAGAATCCAAGTTACTTAAAACAATGTCTTTATAGGATGCATTTTCATATTTGCCTCATACAGGTTCCATCTTAAATTATTACCCTTGGTTTTGTCTTCTTTTTCTCTTCCATTTTACTTCACATAATCTTGTATTCTAGCTAGTCTACTCAAAACCTTTTTTGGAAATAAAGTTTTTCTTTTAACGTTTTTTTCTTTCTTTAAAAAAAAAAATATGGAACACAATAAGCCCAATAACCCTGTTCCCAAGTGAAAAAGAGAAAAAAAGAAGATGCAAATAGGAAGGAAAGCTGAGGAGTTGTGGAAGGCATGTGGCCCAATTTTCATTTAGCGACCTAGGCAAGTATGATCCTGAACTATTAGTGTTGGTCATCTGGCTGTCTATCAGTATGTAAAAATACTTCAGGTGTATAGAACTTAAAAGTCCCACCCACTAGGTTAGGAGAAACCCCAGAAAGAAAAAAATGTTTTGGACTCAGGAAACAAAAATGAATTTATAAGGCTGAAGCTTAACCCTGTGCCACAGCTGCTGTTACAGTTGCTGTTTTGTTTGTTCATTCAGAGAAACTTTACTGAGTGTCTACTTAGAGCTAGTTAACGTCTTCACTAAATACTGAATATATAGAGATGAGTATAATGCATGCCTCTAAGAAGTTAGTAGCCTAGTGAAGAGAAAATAATTATATTAAACAAACAAAAAAAGTACAAAATAAAATGATCAACGATAAACTAGCTGGTAGTACAAAGCAATTCTGGAAGCCAAGTATAGAAGGAGTAATGAACCCTCCCAGGGTGATTAAGGGAAGTGCCATAACAAGGTGAAGATGAAAGTCTCTATTCTAGCCTGTGAGAAGACAGTTCAGAAGTAATGTATAAGGCCTAAACTGCTTCTCCTTTCAGGCAGGGAGTGGTAGGAAAAGTTTAGAAATCACAAATAGAATCAAGGAATCCTTTGGCATAAAAAGACATCTTTATTCTAAGACTTGTATAAAGGAAGTCACTAGAAAAAGGATATGAAGTCAAGAAAAGTTGATCTATTCTTACAGTAGAATGCCATCTATCAACTAGGTAACAAATAATAGACTTTAGAAAATTATCACTGGATGCTAAAACTAGTAGATAAAGGTGAGGGATATGATATTTATATAGTTTCAAACCATCTCCCCATATATTACCATTAATCTCAAAGGGACATATGGTAATTTCATAATGCAAAAAAAAAAAAGAGGGAAGGCATTAACCAAGAGATCAACATTAACATCATCAATATTGGGACAAACTGACATGAGTGCCTTCTGATAAGATAAAGCTAAGAATACACCACATCTGTGGAATTCATGCTGAATTAAATGGGAAACATCAGACAATGCAAATAAATGTAATGCATAGTATTGATGTGGACTGTGGACTGGTGGTGGGGGTAGGTTGCTGTAGTGGCAAAACTGTAAAGACCATGATTGGACAGTTGATGACATCTGAATGGATTGTATATGATAGAACTAAAACTTTAAATAGTGATTTTGATAACTGTATTTTAGTAATGAAGAGACTAACCCTTAAGGAATATAATCCGACAAATATAAGTATTTAGAGATAAAGGGCATGACGTCAACAACTTGTTCTCAAATGGTTAAAAATTTCAAAAATTATAAACACACAGGGGGCGGCACAGAAAGAGAATCAACAACAAAGTAAATAGGGCAAAATATAAATAGGTGGTGAATCTAGTAAAAGACTATACACAGAAGTTCTTTTTATTCCTGTAACTTTTTATAAATTTGAAATTACATTAACAGTACTAAACAAAGGTGGGCTAAAAACTACAAAAATAATATAAAGGGAAAAAGGGACTGTTATATAGTGCTTATATTCCCAGTAGGTATGAAAACCAAACTTGAGTCTTACACTTAGCAAAACCTTTATCCCTTTCTCTTATAACACCGCATATATATTCCCACAGCATATGTAGTCCCTTGTCTTTGAAAAATGTACTAAGAAACTATATAGTGAAATGGGGAGAGGAGTAAGTGAAGATTATAAAAATTGGCTTTAGGGACCTCCCTGGTGGCCCAGTAGTTAAGAAACCACCTTGCAAGGCACGGGACATGGATCTGATCTCTAGTAGTTCTCGGGGAACTATGATCCTACATGCTGTGGAGCAACTAAACCTGCGTGTCACAACTACTGAGCCCACATGCTCTGGAGCCTGTGTGCCACAACTAGAGAGTTGTGCCGCACAACGATTATTCTTCATGACACACCTGAGACCTAGCACAGCCAAATAAAAAGCAAATAAATAAATATTTTTAAAAACTGGCTTTACAGTTAACTATATTAGATATTCCTCTTTGGTGGTTTTTTTCTGTATTATAAAATATTTTAAAAAGAAGTAATATGCAATGAAAGATAAATAACACAAGTAAAAATAAATGATGCCACATATAATAACAGATCAAAGAGCAAGAAATTTATACTCAATCACTTCCAAAAATAGTCAAACTTTTGTCCCTTTCTTAGAATGAAAACTAAAGGCTCCCTAATGAAATGGCATGTTAGGGAAGTAATGACTGGCTTATAGCTCCCTTAGGAAAAAACCAGCAATTTCAAAGGTAACCTGAGATTGTGTATATATAATTTACTGTTCAGGTTCCCATTTCAGCACCAATTCATAACCTAAACATTTTACCTGACTTTTATGAAAATATTTCTCAAAGGAAAAAACAGCTGGAATTATTCAAATAAGTACAGACTTAAAAATAAAAGAGGAAAAAATAATCTTATTGTTAAAGAATAGAATCTATACACATCAAATCAGTAAGTCTAAAAGAGAGTAAATATCACCCCACTATAATCAGATATAAACTTATTCATAACCAATATAGAATGATAAATTAAACCTTACTAAATTGATTCAGAAAATATTACTATTACTGATAATATCCTGAAGGAAATTATCCATTTTCTAAAATGAGAGCCATACTGTTTGCTAAAATCAATATTTTATTTTTTATCAGTGAGTTTCCAAAGACCATTTCAAATGCTACCTCCTTCATGAAGCTTTCTCATAAAGCTTACTACATAGTATAAATTTTAAAATAAATGTTCAAATTGAATTAATGGAATAATTAGCAATATGAATCATTAGTAAGACTAATGTAGGATGATTCCATTAAAGAGTTAAAATAATAATGCCTGTACAATATAAAGAAACTGTATTGAAAAAGTGAAGATGCTAAGAAAGCATTCCAGAGAGAATAATGTGGATATGAGGAGAGGAAACAGAGTGAGTGAGGAATGATCAAAGAAAGATAAACAGTTCTGTTTCAATAGATCAGCGCTTCTAAGCACAGGCATAAATATACTGCCTGGGTAGTTACGGTAACTGACACACACACGGGTACTAGATTTGTTGCTGTTGTTGTTCAGTTGCTCAGTCACATCCAGCTCTTTGCAACTCCATGAACTGCAGCATGCCAGGCCTCCCTGTCCTTCACTATCTCCCTGAGTTTGCTCAAACTCATGTCCATTTAGTCAGTGATGCCATCCAACCATCCCATCCTCCGTCACCCCCTTCTCCTCTTGTCCTCAATCTTTCCTAGCATCAGGGTCTAGATTTGTACGAAGTCTCAAAGTTTATGATCAATATGGGTGGTTAAGGTAACTGACAGACACAGGTACTAGATTTGTAGAAAATCTCAAAGCTTATGATCACTGAGTTTATTTCAAATGACTCCCTGCTGCTGCTGCTGCTGCTAAGTCGCTTCAGTCGTGTCCGACTCTGTGCGATCCCACAGACGGCACCCCACCAGGCTCCACTGTCCCTGGGATTCTCCAGGCAAGAACACTGGAGTGGGTTGCCATTTCCTTCTCCAATGCATGAAAAGTGAAAAGTGAAAGTGAAGTCACTCAGTCGAGTCCGACTCTTTGCGACCCCATGGACTGCAGCCCACCAGGCTCCTCTATCCATGGGATTCTCCAGGCAAGAGTGATGGAGTGGGTTGCCACTGCCTTCTCCAAGTGACTCCCTAGAACAACATAATTGAAATATCACTAACTATAACTAGTTTCCCTATTATGGAGCCTGGCTTCCTATCACCTTTCTTATAATTAGGACAACCACACAACTATCATCTAAACTGGAATACCTATGAGAGTGAAAAAGAATGCTATTATTATTCTAGAACACAAATAAACTAAGACTTATTCCATGCAAACTGCAATGTATGAACACCCACATACAGCCCATTTATAGGCCCATCTCTGGCCACCATGATCCTTTCTCAAGGTTCAGCAAAAATCATTTCAAAAGGTACACTCACTTTCTTGAACACTTCTACTTACTCAAAGCAAACAAAAGGAATCACAGCTCTATCCAGTTTGATAATACCTATCTGCCAAAATCATCACCTAGTTTATGAATTATTTGATGAACATAAGCCAAGCAAGAAAGAATGGTAAGCCTTACCAAAAACAAAATGTCTGCTCACATCAAACAAAAGATAATAAAATCAAAAGAACTGACAAGTCAAAGTATACATGTTTGTTTGAGATCCTTAGATTCCACTATTTTAGAACTAGGGCATTATCTCAGCAATAATTATATAAATCAGAAGTAAAATGGGACTTACCTTGGGAACTTTGGGAGGACTCCGTAGAAGAGGAACTACTATCTGTATAACTCTGCGGTTCTTCCTTTCCTTCTTGAATAGATGAATTACCAGCCTCTGCCACCCTGGATGCTTGTTGTAATGTTTCTGTGACCAGTTGCCTTGTTTGTTCACTAACAACTGTGGCCTGAAATGTCACTGGTTTGGGTTTAATAAGAACCTAGAAGACAAGTGGAAATACAACCAGTATAAATTTTTGAGCATTTAAAATATGTTTCACTTCTAGATCATAATAAAACAAATATTTTCCTGACATGGAAAACAGTACTCTGTCCATTTATTATACTCTGGGCACAGCATTGATCATCACAGACAAATTCAATCTATGAATCAATTATACCAGGCCACATATACATTTCATGCTACAACAGCTACAAGAGCCTTTGCCTTGTTTTTTCTTGCCTATAACGACTTTAGGAATCATTTTACAATCTGCAGTTATATAGTAGAATGATAGCCACAAGCTAAGGACAGCAGAACAGAAAGACACAGGGAGCCTAGATTCCCAGGAGAAGTGTGTGTGTGTGTTTGTGTGTGTGATAGAATTTAAGTATTTATGTATACCGTACACAGTCAGCATAAGAGGAAAGATTTCCTCAGATCTCCCAGGAAGAGTGTGTGTGTGTGTGTGTGTGTGTGTGTGTGTGTGTGTGTGTGTGTGAGTGATAGAATTTAAGTATTCGTGTATACTATACATAGTCAGCATAAGAGGAAAGATTTCCTCAGATCTCCCAGGAAGTGTGTGTGTGTGTGTGTGTGATAGAATTTAAGTATTCATGTATACTATACATAGTCAGCATAAAAGGAAAGATTTCCTCAGATCTCCCAGGAAGTGTGTGTGTGTGTGTGTGTGTGTGTGTGTGTGATAGAATTTAAGTATTCATGTATACTATACATAGTCAGCATAAGAGGAAAGATTTCCTCAGATCTCCCAGGAGAATTTTTGAGTCACAATAACAGTCCAGGATTTCCTTCCTCTAAATATTTATCAACATAATAAAAATAAAACCCTAATTTGTTTAAGCCACTGTTCTTCAGGTTTCTTTTTGGAAACGAAATGAAATTTCTAATTAACACACCTGTACAAAGTAATCTTGCTTAGGACCTAAGTCATCTTTTAAGAAATCTCCAAAGGGACACTAATTTAGACAACTGGGCGTGTGTGCATGCTCAGTCATTTCCAACTCTTTGTGATCCTATGGACTGTAGCCCCCCAGGCTCCTCCCTCCATGGGAATCTCTAGGCAACAATACTGGAGTGGGTTGCCATTCCCTCCTCCAGCGGATCTTCCCCACCCAGGGATTGAACCTGTGTCTCCTGCATTGCAGGCAGATTCTTTACCGCTGAGCCACAATTTAGACAACTACTATAGTCAATAAGGAACATGTGACAGATCAACCTTGGCAAAGGTCAAAACCGCAGACAGTAGAACAAGTGAAATGGAAAGAAAGTTTCACACTGAACCATTCAATTCAAAGTGTGGACTCCAGGAGTTAACTCCAATGGGGTACATGGAATGAAAATGTTACTTTACCACAATTATTTTTTACTTCTCCATTTATAAGAATCTAAATCTTTCAGACTCTATTAAGTCACCCATTTCCAAAAATTCAAGAATGAAAACATGGGTTATGACAAAGATGATGGAGCAAATGTAACTGTTTACCACTGAAATTTAAAGCAATTTGACCTTATTAGAAAAATCACAAAACTAACGGTTTTGATATATAAACTATTTGGCTATAATATTGAGGGAACTGACTCTAAAGGCAAACTATTAGTTTATAGATAAATTATTATCATTTACAAAAATTCTAAAATAGCATTTTTCAACCAAAGCTGACATCATTTCCTTTGATATTCTCAAGAAAGTAAAGTACCTGCAAAGTAAACAGTAGCCCAGCAACACAAGATTAAATCCTGAGCCTCAATTTCCCAGGTAAATTTCTAGAAAAGCTCCCTTATCATTTACTGGTTGAAAAATGAACAGATCTCTACTTTCTCCATTATTTAGGTTTCAAGGAAATAAAATTTATAAGTAAATATCTCAAGTGCTTTCAAAGGTCATATAAGCTTACAAAAATATTCTTTGACAGATTATGAATAACTACTATCCTCTTTCAACCATCTACTTCTCAAACAACAACATACACCTTCAGCAAATTTTACTCCAAGGGGATTCTATTCTCTTAACTTTTGCTCATGACACGACACAAATATTTAATTTTTTTTAAGTACTGAAAAGAGAAACACAGGTTTTGAAAACAGATGGTTATAAACACTCAATCATAACTTTTAATAATCTGGTTCTTTAAATGTTATTCATCTTTTTGTTCAGATTTCTACCTTGGAATTTTAGGAATTTGAAATATACCAGTCAAGAAAAATCACCATATCTTAGCATACCTGTGTTTTCCCTTGCTGCCCATAAACAATTTTTGTTGGGATGATTTTAGCTGCTGGTTGAACTGTGGAACCTATACCTTTTGGCTGAGTTACAATCATTTTGGTGATGGGTCTTGTAGCAGTGATAATAGCTGGCTTTGCTCCTGTTGGCACCGTCTGAATAGTCTTTTCTCCCTAAATTGAAGTCAGTAAATACATGAGATTTACATACATTTAAATGGGAAAAATAACTCCTTTTACTGAAAAATCATAGAAAAGTTTTACCAGGATGATGGGGAAAGGGTTGCAAATTGTGCAACAAAGTATAAGCTTCCAGGTGATCAAAAATGTTAGACCTAGTTGAAATGATCTTAGAAGTCATCTGACCAACCTTCTGTCCAAAGAAGGCAGTAAATATTTCTTGGTGAGTGAATTTTAAAAATTACCTTATTTAAGAATACTTAGTATTCTCTGTCATTCACAGAATGTATATACTAAAAGAGTCAAAAATTATAGAGTATATACTAAAATGTTATCTCTAAGTGTTGGAACTACAGGTCATGCTCCCCCAATATTCATCTTTATGTGACAGTTTATATGAAATAAACATATGTGTAATAAAAAAATTACTGTGCATTCTACCAACAGCTAAATGTTCACATACAAAATAAACTAAGTTTCCCAAATATGAAGTTATAAGGCTATACAGCAGAATGTCTATGTGAAATGGTATGGGCAAGAAATGTAATCAGCAGCGATATTAACATTTTTTCTGAAGTTACACTGGAAAATACAAAGAAAAAACTTAGGACATTTCCCACATTAGCATGTTACTAATATCACTTTAGTCCATTAACTAGATAGTTTAAGCCCATTAACTTTTCACCATTTTCTAAATTTTCATCTGCTTTATTTTTAAGTACTATTTTCTGATCATTTATGGAGTCAATACTTGAGCTTAACAAATTAAATTCAAATACAGTCATTTTACTAAAGTACAAAAATTTTAAAAATTAAAATCTATAAAATGAAAAAGGAAAATATCTAAAATTTTTTCACCTTATCAGTTTTTCTTTTCAGTCACCATCACCTAAGTGTGTGGCCACTGAAATTTAGCAGCCAGTAAAAACAAAACACCTAGGTGAACTGGCAAAAGGTAATTACTCTGTGAATTTAGGTTAAATGATTACAAACTTCACAAGTTTAAATATCTGCTGCAATAATCTAAGGAAAACATGGAGTGTCTGCCAACCATGTGATTACTTATTTTAATACATAACACACCCTTCACGGCAGCATCTCTGGAAAAAGCTCTATATTCATTTGCCAAGAGCTGCTAGTTTGCAAGTAGGCGTGACCTTTTATTAAGAAGCTCAATGAGCCCTGTCCAAGTAAAATTATAAAGACCCATTCAAAACAAACTAGCAGGCTTCTTTTTTGAAAAAGCTCTTCTGGTTGTGTGTGTGCATACATGCACAGGTGTGTGTGTGTGTACAGGCACAGGTAAGCAAGTTACGAGTATAGGTGCATGTACGTATGTGGTAACGAGGATGGTCTTATACCCTGATCTTCTTGTTTGACTATCATTTCTTGCATCAGATTTTTTGCTATTAGATATATATGGCAGCTAGTACTCACATATACTATTTTTATATCTATATGACCATAGGACCTAGAGTACATGGTACCCCTCTCTTTTAATATCAAGTTCCATGAAATTACAAACCATGTAATTTCTGAAAATCTATATTCTAATTCTGGCTTTATTTTTGGCTTACTTTATGAACTGAGCTAGGAACAATCTATGCTTTCCTATGTGATGAAAAAATCTAATACTAGACACCCACCAGCACTGTAAAGACTATGATGCCAAGGAAGCCACTAGAGATCAACTACAATGAAGCATAGTATTCTTTTTTCTAACAAAGTAGAGATACTACCAAACCTCTATAGTTAAGTACAAAGAATAATAACAGTAAGAAAAAACAATTTATTGAGGATTTATATGCCAGGTACTGTTTTAAGCACTTTTAAAACAGTTACCAGTTAGTTACTCATTACTCAACAAACTCACTGGTAGAGATCATCATTCCCAATGTACAAATGAGGAAATTATGGATGAGAGAAGTTGAATAAGTTAGCCAAACACCTATGATACTCAGAGACAAAGCCTAGGTTTGGCTAACTTCAAATCTCTTAACCTCGTAACAACTGCCTTCAGAATTATAAATGCATCTTTAATTTACTTGATTTTTTTCCCCACTAGCTCAGAGAAGTAAAAGTGAAAGTAACAAATCCTTATCATTAATTTAGTCTTAGCACCAAATATTTCTCTTTGCCTAGCCTACGTCCAATACTAGACTGGTATCTACTGGCCATAAGCAGGAATAAAACTGTCCACTGATGGAGTTCCCTCTGAGTTAAGCTGGTAGAATCTTCCATCTGAACCAAGCTACGACTGAAATCATGGTCATAAGCAACACAGCCATGAGGAACATGTTTTAGAAATTACTGTAAAAAATAGCATCAGTAGGTGGTGTTTTTTACATCACAGTAGGAGTAAATCAAGCCATTCTAGCCATTGTGGGTTCTAAAGTCCTTAGACAAATATTTATATAGCTGGTCTTTGAAATCCTTAGTGGACTGCTGAGTCTGTAGTTCAAGCTCTTACTTACTCCAGCATTTAGCAACGTTGTGACAACGTTTTTGCCGGGGAGGCCTTGAATGGTCGTTCCTTTTCCTGTAGTCTTTTGCACAACAATCACATTGGGCTTGGAAGTCATGGGGATTGTAGTGATTTTGGTAGTCGTTCCTTAGAGAAGGGGGGAGAAAAGGAGGCCTGAGTTAAGGACTAGTGATATTTGGTTATTTCTATTTATGTTGTACACAATTAAATACATGTAGTCAGTGTCACCCCAGATGATGTCAAAGCTGTCATGAGGATGAAAATGAAGGCCTTGGAATAATAAATTACAAGTTGTCCTAGAATGAAAGAATATTAAGAATTGATTCTTACAGCATTCATCTTTTTGGAATCTGAAGACCTACATAACAAACTCAGAATCTAAATATATCACCACCTGCTTCCCTACTGATATTCTTCTTCTGATTAGTTAACTGGAACAAATTAGACTATTTCATGACAAATATTTCTCCCAAACTCAATAGTATTACCTGTGTGACTAGTATGACAGGAAAACACTTCCAAAAAAGAACATAAAAAAGGGTAAATGTATATCAAAATTCTCATATAACACTAGACTGTAGAGAAAATTTATGAAAAAGAAATGTCATTTATTTTTATGAGAACAAAAAAGAAAATGAACACTAGTCCCAGACCAAGTCAGATGAAATGTGTACTCTTATAATTTGCAACACTGAAAAGTCTGAGGATGAAACCCTAATTTATATACTTAAAAATATAAATTTATATTTTCAATCATTAAGATCTATATAATCGATTTATATCTACTGATCCAAACATTAGTATCTTACCCTCTCCCACACATCCTTCCACAATATGTTTCTCTTCTATTAAATTTATCTTCCTATCATATTCATACCCTATATTCTTCTAATTGTTCAAATTGGAAATCCTGGTGCAAATCTTTGATTCTTGCCCTGTCTTCACTCTGCATCCTCTAACAAAATGAAGCCCCTTAACTCCAACCATATTTTTTTATACCACTGACTCCTCAGTGTTTAGCACACACCGTATTGCAATTACTCAAGTTATCATTCAATGAGTATACGAATGAACTAAATTTGTCATAACAAATATCTTCTTTCGAAATGTTATCAATGTCAGCTCAACAGACAGGCCCACATCTCTCTTGCTTTCCGGTATCTTCTCCCTATTTCAAGCTTCTCTGTCATGCAAATAGGTCTGATGTATCCTGCCATAGCAAACATTCTTAAAAAAAAAAAAAAAAAAAACCACCTCATTTCATCATGCCAAGAACCAACAACATGTGAAACTGATCAGAAACCTTCCAAATCCTCACTGTATTTAGTTTCAACTTCCCTTCTTGGGTTTCAAAATCCTTTTTAATTTGATCTTATTTGTTCCCACTGCACAATGTACACCATAAACTCTATAGTTTAACGAGTAATTTCTTTTATTATGGCTTCCTATTATCTACCACCAAAGACCAAACTCTTCAGCTTAGCCCTTCAGGTTCCATCAGACTCTTAATTTTCAGGATTACCCAATATATATCTCTTCTTCAGAGTGCTGATTTCCACATCAGTCCTTGAGCATACTAGACCCAGTGCACCCTTTATACCTATAATTTCCTCTGGCAAACAGGCAAATCATATTTTCCTTCTACAGGCTTGCATATCATTATTCAAATGACTAAGCACAGAATGGATACACATTAAAATACATGACTGATTAACATACTCTTGAGAAGAAAAATTAAAATTTTATTATTTTCTACTGGGAAACCTTAGCATTCTCTACTAGTTTCAGAAATAAGATTGATAAGAATAAGAATGTTCTAGTTATATGTCAATTTTTGGCAATCTTGTTACAATACAATATGCTTGCCATCATCTAATGCCTCATCAGTCTGAGGTAACATGCTCAGGTTACATAAAAAAGCACTTTTGTCCATGGGCCAGTTTCACAAATATTTTTTCCTGTATCTGTGGTCTGTGAATAGTAAGCTGTTAAAAGCCACAAAAACCAAGCTGCCTATTATTTACTTATATCAACTTTAACTCTTATTAACTCCAATTCCTCATGTGATTGACTATGATGCCTTCTCTGACAATGCTCCTTCATCAAATATTTGGTTAATAAAAAAGTGTTTTTAGAAAGTAAGCATTAAATACTAGCTGAAGGATATGTAAACCAAGCTTTAACTTTATAGCAAAGTATAAGGG
This sequence comes from Capricornis sumatraensis, assembly GCF_032405125.1. Taxonomy (NCBI): domain Eukaryota; kingdom Metazoa; phylum Chordata; class Mammalia; order Artiodactyla; family Bovidae; genus Capricornis; species Capricornis sumatraensis. The sequence continues at coordinate 56,600,979 of NC_091084.1, read as the reverse complement.
TCACATTTTTGACAAAACTTACTTAACAAATGAATTATCTTTATAACTATGAAAATATCAAATCCTTTCTATTACAGGTGTGTCAATTTGTGAGACAGCTGCAAATCAAGTTCACTAGCTTAACAAAATGGGAGGCGGTGTGTTAGAAAACTGAAGAAAAAGGCATAACAAGGAAAAGCAAGTATTGCATTATATTAGATAGAATATGATTTATAACTAGAACTATCAAATTATAAAAATTTAAAATTCTAATAGTATATTTTTGTATCTCAGGTGATATCTATTATATTGAAGTCAGAAGTATTACTCATTTTTTTAAAAAAGTCTTCCCCTATTCTTTCATAGTATTCAGCCTATAGTTCTCATGTTACACGAGAATGTATGAAGTTCACTTGTTAAGCACTCTGTAGGGCACAGAAGGTCCCTTGTGTACATCACTGTGCATCACAGCACCCAACCCCACATCTAGCTCATAGCATATTAGAGAACTCACCTAGACATACAGTCCTTACTTATAAAGAGTCAAAATACAATAGGTGCAAGTAACTGTGAATCACATTTGGATCATAGGCTATGACACTGACGCATTCCAGAGATTCCTATTCGAAAATAAGATGCCTGTAAAACTTTGAGCATTATGGAACGTAGGCTTAAAGAACACAAATTAATTGTCCTATATTTTATTATTCACTGATTCTTAAAGCACTCTGGCAATTTTGGTTTTGGGGGTAATTTTTTATATGTTACTCTGCTCAAAGAATGAGCAAATGAATGAACGAATGAACAAATATATACAAACACTAGCCCCTTGCCTGGACATTGTACTAAAGACAAGGGGAATCAAAATCAAGTCCTGCCATTGTCACAGGTTCCATAAAGTCCTTAGATTCAAGATAATGAGTTTACCTCTAAAGGATCCATCTTCTGCATAAAACAGACGTGATTTCTCAACCAACTTTCAACAAAGCTCACCAACAGACTTGTGTATCTGATAATTCTATATATATATCTATATACACACACATATAAGTAAATATTTGACTGCATAAATGAAATAACTGCAAAAACAGTCATGCCTTCAACTTAACTGCTTATTCTAATAAAAATAAAAACTTGATCTTTCTAAAAGTATTTTGGAAGCATGAATTTGCCTTCCACGACATTATACAAAGAAAATAAGAATTTCATATAATAATTTATGTATAATAATATTCTTCACAGGATTATCAATGAGAAAAAAATTGTTAAATAACCTACAACATCCAGCAATGAATAAACAGTTAAATTATGGTGCATTATAGCAAAGAATATTGTATAGTCATTAATCTGGGGTGTGAGGTATCAAAATACATTTAATGGAATGAGAAAATGATATTATCATATGAAAAAAGATTAAAACTAATTATATAGATCTAAATTTAATTTTTAAAATATACATATATGCACAAAAACATTTATACAGAAATCTAAATAGAAAAAGGAATAAACAGAAATATACATAGATTATTTCCCTAGATGGCAAAAATTATAGTTTTTAGTTTTCTTTGTATACCTTTCTGTATTTTCGAAATTCCCCACAATAAACATAAAAGTATTATTTTTTTTTTAAAGCCTTCTATTCTTAAAGCCAGGTATTTTAAGAAAAGCATTTCTTTTTTGTTGTGGGGATGGTAACGGCATTGACTCTAGCATCCAGCATCTGATCACAGATGAAGGTAGAAAAGTGTCTAAATTCATTCAACCTGGCTTATTGGTTTCTGTGAAAAGACACGGATTGAAAATTTAAAAACTGACCAATAATCCCAGTATCATGGAGCGAGAATATAATAAGAAACACTGACACGTAACATAAGGGTTAGTTTAAAGTACTCAGTAATGAGAGAAGTTCTTTAGAATGAAAGTGTCAAATAGTGAAGCAGAGGTAGAGGCAAAACGAGCTCCACGCAATGAATAAAGCTATTTCAACTGTGAGCCCATTATATCCTAGAGTGCCGAAAAAGTTTAAGAGCTCTTCCTCTATATACCCATACACTTGGAATAGCAACTAACCACCAGTTACTTTATATTTTAGAACAAAGGTAGATGATATGTTTACAAGTGTAGGGTATAAACCTCACTGCCTCTTTGCTTCTAGGAAAATGTGCTTGTGTATACTGCTCTAACCTCATACAAAGCAGCTAAATCATAAATAAGGTTTGAAAACAAGAGGCTTCATGACATTCCTTCAAGCTATATGGTATTAAGAACTTATACCTAAGTAAAGAAATACCCTATGGTCATAAAAAGTTATACACTAATAAAAAACATTACTTTTTGAAAAATGTTTCAGTGTGTGCTCTATACTATTTAAAGATATTGTCAGGTAATAAATTACAATCTGAGTTTTAACTGTGTTATTTAAAATATCCTCTTAAAAGCTGGAGTATGATGATTCTTTCCCGACTGGTTTCACCCTCCTTAGTTTGGCAAACATCAAAGTTTCTCACTTACACTTAAAAAGTAGAGCCAAAGTTAGCAGCTTTAAATATAAAGCTTCATGCCAATACCACAACCTGCCTTGTTTTTTTCACTCCTTGAGTTATCAGCAACATCATATTACCGCCAGGAACTTCAATTCCTTCACTTTAAAATGTCAGAACAATTCACTGGGGGCGTACAAAATACGGCTAGTCTACAAAAATGGTAGACAGTAAAGTCCACAGGGCTTGCCTGGTCAGAGATTATTTACATCATTTTAATTAAAAAACAATATTCAATGAAAATAGATACCATGTTAACATTCCACTTCAGGGTACACAACTCAAATATTGCAGGAATAAATGAGCCATTAAAAACCAGGTAAGGTTCTAAAATACCGATAAATATTAGCTTTCATTATCTGAGTTAAATATTTTTTAAAAGTAAAAAGCCATTATAAATGGTGAAAAGCAAATAAAAATATTCAAGTATTTTTATTTTTAATAAGCTAAAGTGACATTAGTAATTGAAACTATCAGATTATGATCCCACAAACATATATAGACAAATAAATACTAGTTAGTAATTGAGATTATGATCCCACAAACATATTTAGACAAATAAATGACTAGTTCTTTCACTGTCTAGTTTATGTGGCTTTGGACAGGTCAAGTTCATCTTTTGAAATGTAAAACACATCTATACCTATAAACTGGAGATGATACCAACTATTTCAGAGTTTTAAGGTAGAAATGAACTGATAGATGGGACAATATTTTATAAATGAAACATCTCTATGCAAATGTAAACTATAACCCTTCCATTCTGATTAAAAGCAACTAAATGTTCTTTCTATTTTAAAACTTTTAACATGTAAAGATTTTATACTGGAACTAAAAAACTATACTCAATCACTAGACATACGGACTAAAAACAAAGTTCTAGATTTCTAAGCAGAAAACTGAAATCAAACAGTATCCTTTGACAGTGAAATGTTTTTTCCTCTTATTGGTCACCTATACCTTTAACATATTTCAGATATACCTACCAGAAACTATATTACTGCTAATTATCTTGCCCCCCAAGGTAGCTAATGATTTGGGTACTACTGTAATAATGCTACCACTGGTAGTTTTCACGTAGGTTGCAGCTCCAGGGGTTGCAGCCATCCGACCTATAGATGGGCTCACTGTTGGCCGAGTATAGGTTGCCTGTGTGCCTATAAAAAGGGAAAAGCCAAGAAAAAACTTGTCATCACTTTTAGAAGAATGACAATTTATACAGTTTAACTGTAATTCAATGTAATCTACATTGCTTTAACTTGAAAATGGAATTTCAAGGTGTCAAGCCATTAAGTAACAATTTACAGCCAGTTTTCAATGCACATAGCAAGAACTACAGCCAACTCAATTTGAATTAACTTTACACATAAAATTTTGTGATGTGTTACATCAAATTACTAACCCCAAGAAAAAGTATAACTAACTCTGTTCCCTTCTTCCACTACCCTTCTTCCACTAGCTTGGTGCCAAAAGAAACTTAAATTTAATTATCTTTCCTGCCAGAGCATTTTAGATATTTCTGTTCTAGATTTCAAGGTCTCTGCATCTGTTTTATGCTCTCAGTGCCAAATCCAATGTCAGCACTCAGCAAATAAGGCAGTATATTGTTTGCCTAAAATTTTATAAACTTTTACTGTTTTGTACTCTGCTACCCTCTAAATACATTTCCATCATTAAAGAGTTATTCCATAATTTTACTAGAGATTAAAGTTGTAGCTGCCAAGAGTTGCCAGGAATATATTTTTACTGAGAAAATTCACTATTTACATATTTCCTCAACTTTAACTGACCTGTTAGAATATTTTTCTTCATATCTCTCAAAAAGATTTTACACTCTTCCCCACTATTTTTAGGACTTTTTCCTTTCCCCAAACAGGAACTAAAAATTAATCAGATTAGCCTATTGTAGCGTCTCACACATCTCGTAACTCAGAAATACTATTCCTAAGTTTCTAAAACTGTTCCTAAGAACAGTTAGTTTTGGAGAGAAAGAAGATAATTCAGGTAACACCTTCTTCAACTGAGAACATTTTTTTCATAATTAGGTTCAGGAGTCACTGTAATAATCATTTTCAAAACCCCCCTAAAATTGGTTTTATCCAGTTAGTATTTACCATTTTAAAATACAATCACTACCCAAAAAAAAGGAAGAAGCAGAGGAACATTAAGAAGAATTAAACTAATTACAAACATACATCTAAATCAGAAAAATAAATATACTACAAAATAAATATGCTATGAAGATAAATAGCTTGAATTAATTACAACTGGAAAATATTTCAAATTTAGCTTTTGTTTTAAAATTTGCAGAAACATTTATTCTAATATAGATACAAAAGCATACATTATTTTTCACTACCTTTCCCTAACATGAGGAATCACATCTTTGTACAAAATGGAGAAAGTTTTGGGTGAAGAATGATAGAGTCAATAAAAGAAAAACTGTTTTTAAAGCATAGGCTTTGCAAGAAGATTAAGTATTGTAGAATGGCAGTTTTCAGGGATTGGAAGAGGGTGGGAATGGAGAGTTATTGTCTAATGGGCAGTTTCAGTTTGGGAAGACAACAATGTTTTGGAGCTAGATGGCTGTAATGGCTGCAAAACAACATTAATGTACTTAATGCCAATGAACTGTACACTTAAAAATGGTGAAAATGGCAAATTTTATGTTATCACATAATAAAATTTTATTTTATTTTATCACAACCTTTTTAAAAAAGTTTTGGGAGTCAAACAGACCTGGATTCAAATTCCAGTCCTGTCTTTTATAGACTGTGTGGCCATGTGATGCTGCTTAACATAAGTCTCTGCTTTGTCTCTGAAAAGGAGACATTAAAGCTTAAGGGAGATTAAGGGTAATGTTTATACACACTTTTACATAATGGCCAACAGGTGATAGCTTATAAGCTTGAGAAAGGAATCATTTTACACTCTTCAGATTCTATCATCTAAATCTGTTGTTGTTCAGTTGTTAAGCCATGTCAGACTCTTTGCAACCCCATGGACCACAGCATGCCAGGTTTTCCTGTCCTTCACTATCTCCTGGAGTTTGCTCAAACTCATGTCCATTGAGTCAGTGATGCCATCCAACAATCTCATCTCATCATCTAAACTTGGCCCTCTTCAAAGAGTCTGGTAAGAGTTACAGAAGTTTAAAATAACAGCAATGGATACTACTAATGCTAACATTAATTTATAGTAATGGCTATTACAGTAATGGCTAGTAAAGCACTCTCCTGGGGACTTAACATACCAGATTTAGTAAAGGCATTATGATCACATAGAAACAGACAACGGAAAAGACTGAGAGGAACTAAACTGGTCAAAGTCACAAAGGATGGTCCGATTTCAAATGCTCTATACTGTCACTTCCTTGGGCCATAGTCTGGATGCTCTCATAACTGGGTAAAATGGCATCCAATGCTTCTCTCAGTCAGACTAACACTTACCATACAATAATGTAACAAAGATTCTCAGCCTCGTCAGGGTGAGATTCTCTTGGGCTGGGACTGTATTTTCATTCACTCAACAAATTCTGACTGAACACCTACTTACAGATGAGCTCTACATACATATGGTGAATAACACAGACACGGTCCCTTATCCTCATGGAGCTCATGAGCTAATAAAGTAATTAACATCAAACAAATTGACAAAAAAGTACCTAAGTAATTAGAAATTGTAGTATGTGTTACAAGGAAAAGAAGAGGACCATGACAACAGCAGAGAGCTAATTCAAGTTGGGAGGAGGGAAGAGTCAAGAGAGGCCTCTTTGAAGAATTGTCTCCTGAATTTCTATATTCCCAATGTCAAGCAAATTACTGGGTCAGAGAAATTACTCCCTGAGTATGATGAATGAATGGACTGATGCTCAAGATAACTTACCAGTAGGAGTGGTTACCAGTTTAGTTGTCATAATTGCACCATTACTGCTAACCACCATAATAGGGGAATTGCTACTGGTAGGCAGAGTTGCTGTCACTGGTTTGGGTAAGATTTTACTTGGTTGAACTTGTTGTGTGATGATTTTAACACCTTTGAAAGAAGAAAGATAAATCTCAATACAAATTATTTTTTAATACCGTGCTTTATATCAACCCAAGAGGGCAGCAGTTATACACATTTACTGAGTCTTGACTAAAAAAGAAGCTTTCTTTCATATTGATGAATTATACTCTTTTAACTTTTATCCCTCAAACTCCTATCTTTCCAAATTTCTTTGATTCAGGAATATAATTAAAATACTACAAAAACTATTTAACAAGTTCTTAATAAAAAATGATTTTTGTCTATGATTACATCATATGAGAGCTTTCAAACCAAATTAGCCATTGATCTTAACTTTCACAATCTGTGTTCTATGCAAATACTTGGGATGAAAGGATTAGGATAAGAAGACAAAAATAAAAGTTAATATAGCTTTTATATATTCTCTCCTCTATCAAAGATTTTTCTACCCTCTTAAGATTACAAAAAGCAAGAACATTTTCTTTTTGAACCTTTTATTTTTAAACTTATCTTAAAGTATTTAAATAGCTCACTTTGTCAAAAGTACAGAATATGCTGTTATTGAATCTACATAAAATACACATGTGGACAAGAATTTGAAAATAATATATAAAAATAAAATTAAAATATTAGGGTGGTGATGTTATATTTTTTATATATTTTTCAAATTTATTTAAATGTTACTTTTACACTGACCTTCCAAATTTCAGATGTCCATTTAAAAGAAATCTCTCATGCTAACAACAAATTTAAGTCCTAGCAGCTGTTAACTAAGGAAGGAAAATTTTGCTAACACTTTTTCCCCACTAAACTTCACTGAAATAATTCATGGAACAGAATATATTTCAATAGACAACTAAAATTTTTATTACTTTTTTGGATGGTGATTCAGGTTAGATATGAGGTAGCAAACAAATATATTTATTTAATAGCCTTAAATAATTATAAAATACTTATACCCAACAAAGAAGTTAAAATAATAACATCTAGGCATAATTAGTCAAATTACTTAATGATTTTTATGACTTAGCTTTCCATTCATAAAATAAAGATAATATTAGTATATATACCTTCTAGGATTGTTGTGAAGATTAATTATGGGAAAACTGTGAGTTGCCTAATACATAGCAAGAATTCAGTAGATAAAAAAGTATTACTACTGTATAAACAAATTCTGATTATAATAAATCATCAACTATACAGCTGTAGGGGAAAAATGAATTTTAGAATTATCTCATTAATGAATGCTTAAGATACATAAAGAAGATAACTCCTGTGCTTTTAAAACCATTCCTCTCATTGTTGCAGTAAACAGGAAAAAAGAGGAATTAAGTTTTTTCTTTCCCTTTTCCTCAGAACAAAGAAGGTAAAGAGAACAGTCAGCAGGCCTGATCATTCCTATTTTTTACTTTAACCGTTCCTAATCTGTTGTTGTGGTTCAGTCACTCAGTCGTGTCCGACTATTTGCAACCCCATGGACTGCAGCATGCCAGGCTTCCCTGTACTTCACTATTTCCTGGAGTTTGCTCAAACTCATGTCCATTGAGTCAGTGATGCCATACAACCAACTCATCCTCTGTCAGCCCCTTCTTCTCTTGCCCTCAATCTTTCCCAGCATCAAGGTTTTTACCAATGAGTCTACTCTTCGCATCAGGTGGCCAAAAGATTGGAGTTTTAGCATCAAGTCCTTCCAATGACTATTCAGGGTTGATTTCCTTTAGGATTGATTGGTTTGATCTCCTTGCTGTCCAAGAGACTCTCAAGAGTCTTCCCCAGCACTGCAATTCAAAAGCATCAAACCTAATCTCTAGTCTGTAACTAAGATTGCTTTTCTGCCCCCTAACTCGACATGAGCTACATTTTGCACCTATTATCCTTTGACTCTGTGTGAATTACATCCTGAATCTGGTGTTCACCTTTATAGCACTCGCTTCATAGACCACCCCTCATAGTTCTTCTCTTTTTGCACTACACAAAGGAGGCCACAGGGATACCAAACTGCCAGATTCAATTACTGGGTTACCTGATGCCACTCTATCATTGTTTCTTGAAACAATGCAAGAGGAAGAATACAAGATCCTTTGTTCCTCATCATTGACTCCTGACTGCAAGCCCTCATCTTATATAAGCTCCTAGACTCTGCATAGAAGTGGAGGCTCAGTTCTTGAGGCACGAAGCTGTTGTGTCGCCCTCTGCTGCTGCTGCTAAGTCGCTTCAGTCGTGTCCGACTCTGTGCGACCCAATAGACAGCAGCCCACCAGGCTCCGCCATCCCTGAGATTCTCCAGGTAAGAACACTGGAGTGGGTTGCCACTTCCTTCTCCAATGTATGAAAGTGAAAAGTGAAAGTGAATTGCTCAGTCATGTCGACTCTTAGTGACCCCATGGACTGTAGCCTATCAGGCTCCTCCGCCCTCTGCTGGCTGAGGATTAAAGCCATCTTTCTAATTCCTCCAAACTCTGTCTTCGTATTTTTTTATTCAGCTTCAGAGGGCAGAGAAAGCCAAGATTTTGGCCCTAACATCATCAAAACAAAACAAAACAAAACAAAACAAACTGTGTGGTGTGCTCAACTGCTCAGTTGTGTCCAACATTTTGTGATCACATGGACTGTAGCCAACCAGGCTCCTCTCTGCATGGGATTTTTCAGGCAATAGTAGAGTCAGTTGCTATTTTCTCCTCCAGGGGATCTTCCCAACCCAGGGATGGAACCTGCATCTTCTGTGTCTCCTATACTGACAGGCATATTCTTTACCACTGAGCCACCTGGCAAGCCAACTGTGTGGTTCAGTTCAGTTCAGTTCAGTCGCTCAGTCGTGTCCAACTCTTTGTGACCCCATGAATTGCAGCACGCCAGGCTTCCCTGTCCATCACCAACTCCCGGAGTCCATCCAAACCCATGTCCATCGAGTCGGTGATGCCATCCAACCATCTTATCCTCTGTTGTCCCCTTCTCCTCCTGCCCTCGATCTTTCCCAGCATCAGGGTCTTTTCAAATGAGTCAGCTCTTCACATCAGGTGGCCAAAGTATTGGAGTTTCAGCTTCAACATCAGCCCTTCCAATGAATACCCAGGACTGATCTCCTTTAGGATGGACTGGTTGGATCTCCTTGCAGTCCAAGGGACTCCCAAGAGTCTTCTCCAACACCACAGTTCAAAAGCATCAATTCTTCGGTGCTCAGCTTTCTTTATAGTCCAACTCTCACATTCACACATGACCACGTGAAAAACCATAGCCCTGACTAGGTGGACCTTTGTTAGCAAAGCAATGTCTCTCCTTTTTAATATGCTGTCTAGGTTGGTCATAACTTTCCTTCCAAGGAGTAAATGTCTTTTAATTTCATGGCTGCAGTCACCATCTACAGTGATTTTGGAGCCCTCCCAAAAAATGTCTGACACTGTTTCCACTGTTTCCCCATCTATTTGCCATCAAGTGAAGGGACCAGATGCCATGATCTTAGTTTTCTGAATGTTGAGCTTTAAGCCAACTTTTTCACTCTCCTCTTTGTGTGGTAATGGATGTTAATTAAACTTCTTGGGGTCATTTCATGATACATGCATATATCAATCATTATGTTATACACCTCAAACTAATAATATGTTATATGTCAATTATACCTCAATTTAAAATAAGCAAATGACAAAAACCATTCGAGAGATTGATTTCTGACAAGAAAACAATGAGGAGCTCTGCTGACAATGAAACTGGTGAAAATTATTTAAAAGAAATAAATAAATAAAACCAACCAATGAAAGGCTCTGGCAACAGTCCCAAGACCAAACGAAAAACATCTATTCAAGAATACATTTGGTAACACAGGGGAGATCTCTAATATTTAAACTAAGACCTGTTCCTCCTCATCCCTCCCTAGGTGAAGCAGGGACTCCTCTCCAGACTGCCACAATAAAGGGCACAGAGTTTCCTTCTTCTCCAGCTCCTAGAGGGCTTTCTTCTGAGGAGTAGAAGGACTTCAGCTTATCTCATCATGCTCCCTAGTACCTGTTGCTAAGTCACAGGCCACTGCAGTCAAGAGGTGGCTACTCCCTTCTGCCCAGCCCCCAACCATGGCTCTATCTTGGGCAAAAAGCCTCTGAGAATATTGGGCTCGTGACCACTCCTGCTCTGGCTTGTAAGACAGTGGCTCCACCACAGGGAAAGCAAGGCAAGACAATCTTAGGCTGCTTGCCCATTCTCCCACACTTGACTTCACTGAGTGCTGTCAGCTCATAGAGCAGGGGTAACATTCAGAGAAAAGCCTGCCATGACCCTACCCCCACAGTTCCAGAGCTGACTGAGGACAAAAACAGGTCTTAAAACAGCTCCCTAGCCTCTTCCCAGAGAAACTGAACTCATTTGTAACAGAGCATGGAGAAATTCAAACCTAAGGGTGCTCTCAGAAACAGTAGAGGATGTGACAAAAAAGACTAGAGATCTCTTCAAGAAAATTAGATACCAAGGGAACATTTCATGCAAAGATGGGTACAATAAAGGACAGAAATGGTATGGACCTAACAGAAGCAGAAGATATCAAGAAGAGATGGAAAGAATACACAGAAGAACTATACAAAACAGTGTCTTAATGACTCAGATAACCAGGATGATGTGATCACTCACCTAGAGTCAGACATCCTGGAGTGTGAAGTCAAATAGGCCTTTGGAAAAACCATACAAAAAGCTAGTAGAGGTGACGGAATTCCAGCCGAGCTATTTCAAATCCTAAAAAATGATGCTGTGAAAGTGCTTCACTCATTATGTCAGCAAATTTGGAAAACTCAGCAGTGGCCAGAGGACTGGAAAAGGTCAGTTTTTATTCCAATTCCAAAGAAAGGCAATGCCAAAGAATGTTCAAATTGCCACACAACTGCATTCATTTCACATGCTAGCAAGGTAATGCTCAAAAATCTTCCAAGCTAGGCTTCAATAATACATGAACCAAGAACTCCCAGATGTACAAACTGGATTTAGAAAAGGCAGAGGAACCAGAGATCAAACTACCAATATCCATTGGATCATAGAAAAAGCAAGGGAATTCCACAAAAATACCTACTTCTGTTTAATTGACTATGCTAAAGCCTATGACTGTGTCAATCACAAAAAACTGGAAAATTCTGAAAGAGATGGGAATACCAGACCACCTGACCTGCCTCCTAAGAAACCTATATGCAGGTCAAGAAGCAACAGTTAGAACTGTACATGGAACAACAGACCGGTTCCAAATTGGGAAAGGAGTACATCAAGGCTGTATACTGTCACCCTACTTATTTAACTTACATGCAGAGTATATCATGCTAAATGTGGGGCTGGATGAAGCTCAAGTTGTAATCAAGATTGCCAGGAGAAATATCAATAACCTCAGATATGCAGATGACACCACCCTTATGGCAGAAAATGAAGAAGAACTAAAGAGCCTCTTGATGAAAGTAAAAGAGGAGAGTGAAAAAGCTGGCTTAAAACTCAACATTCAGAAAACTAAGATCATGGCATCCAGTCCCATCACTTCGTGGCAAATAGGTAGGGAAACAATGGAAACAGTGACAGACTTTATTTCTTGGGCTCCAAAATCACTGCAGACAGAGACTATAGTCATAAAATTAAAAGACTCTTGCTCCTTGGAAGAAAAGCTTTGATAAACCTAGATAGTGTATTAAAAAGAAGAGCCATTACTTCACCAACAAAGGTCCGTCCAGTCAAAGCTGTAGTTTTTCCAGTAGTCATTTATGAATGTGAGAGTTGGACCATAAAGAAGGCTGGGTGACACAGAATTGATGCCTTTGAAGTGTGGTGCTGGAGAAGACTCTTGGGAGTCCCTTGGATTGCAAGGAGATCAAATCAGTCAATCCTAAAGAAAATCAACCCCGAATATTCATTGGAAGGACTGATACTATAGCTGAAGTTCCAATCCTTTGGTCACATGATGTGAAGAGTCAACTCACTGGAAAAGACCTTGATGCTGGGAAAAATTGAGGGAAGGAGGAGAAGAGGGGTGTTAAGAGAAGCACATTGACTGAAATCACCCACCCTGGCCAGGCACCATAGTAATCATCTGTTTGAGTTATTTTATGACAGGAGGTCCTTGCAAGGAACATGGAACTAATAAGCCACCAGTAATAGAAGAGTTTCGGAAAGGTCAAAAGGAGACACCATGTATCCAACTACCTCCCAGTATCCTTCTTGCTGGCATCCATCTTGGCTGAGCAATCCTTGTACCACCAGGAAGGACTCTGAGTCAGAATGATTGGCCAAAGACAACCAGGAAGCTAACCCCACCACCATAAAACCAGAGACTGCAAGCCACGTGGCAAAGCACTTCTCTTGGGTTCCTTTAGTCTGCTGCCTTCAGCCAAGCAATCTCTTTCCCAATAAAATCTCTTGCTTTGTCAGCTCATATGTCTCCTTGGACAACTCATTTCCAAGTGTTAAACAAGAGCCCACTCTCGGGCCTTGGAAGGGGTTTCCCATTCCTGCAACAGAGGATGAGATGGTTTGATGATATCACTGACTGAATGGACATGAGTTTCAACAAACTCCAGGAGATAGTGAAGAACAGGGAAGCCTGGCATGCTGCAGTCCATGGGGTCGCAGAGTCGGACTCCACTTAGCAACTGAAAAACAGTGGAAAAGTTCAAGCCTAAGGGTATCTCAAAACAGCGGCAGATGTGATGAAAGGCAATTCTATAAGTAGAATAATGGATTTGATTAAGATAGACTATAGGCCAGATAGTTTGTAGAAGAGAGCTGAATAGTAAGGAAGCTGAGAGGAACCCTCCTGTGGTAAGAACAAATATCAAAAATAGACCTTTGAAATTATTCCTTCAAAGAAGCCACAATTTGCAAGTTTGTTGAGCAACTTATGCTCCAGAGCATTGTTGGATACAATAGAGAAATCAGTTAGTGAAGTTTAACAACTAGATGTGGTCAGGAAAAAAGAAGAAAGAGCCATACCAACACCACTGTCATCTCAGAATGACTGGGCATACCTGGAGCTGTACCTCCCTAAGGCACAACAGTGGGGGCTTAACTTCAACAAAATAACTGATCCAGTCACTAAACAACAAATAACCATGCAAGTAACAGTAACAAATCACAAATGAGGGTAGAGGAAGACCTGAACCCAGTTATAACATACAATGTCCATTATCTATATATACAATCTAAAATGTCAATGTAAATGTCAAAAATGTTCAGTTTTCAACAAAAGCATCAAGAGGCATGCAAAAAAACAGGAAAATATGACCCACACAGGGGAAAAAAAGCAGTCAACAGAAACTGTGAGAGCAACCACATGTCAGATTTAACAACAACAAAAAGGCTTCAAAACAGCCATTACACATATGTTCACAGAACTAGAGGAAAGCTTGATTACAGAAGTAAAAGAAGGTATGATAACAAAGTTGCATCAAATAAAGAATATTAAGCAACAGAAATTATAAAAAAGAATCAAATGGAAAATGTAGAGCTGAAAAGTATAGTAATTGAAATAAAAAATTCACTAGACGGGCTTAAGAGCAGATCTGAACTAGCAGAAAAATGAATTAACAAATTTAAAGATAGATCAGTTACAGATTATGCAAGCTGAAGAACAGAAAGAAAAAAGAATGAAAAAATGAACATAAATGTGAAATACCAGTAAGTACACAACACATATGTAACTACAAAAAGGAAGGAATAGAGAAAAAAGGGGACATTCAAAGAAATAATGGCTGAAAATGTCCCAAATTTATTGAAAAGCATTAACTTACACATCAGGAAGCTGGACAAACACTAAAGAAGATAAATACGAAGAGATCCACAAACAGGCATAGCATACTTAAAATGCTGAAAGTCAAAGACATGGAGGAAATCCAGAAAGCATCAAGAGAAAAACAATTTTTCATTTACAAGGGAACTGCATAGGGGTTCGAAACTGACTTTCAGTGGAAACAATGGAGGCCAGGAGGCAGTAGAAATATGTGTTCAAAGTGTCAAAGAAAATCCGTCAACCAAGAATCTGATATTCAGCAAAGCTGTCTTTCAAATATTGCAGATGAAATAGTCTTTACCAAATAAATTAAAAATGAAGTGAATTTGTTGCTAACTGACCACCTTACAACAGACACTGAAAGAAGTTCTATGAATAGAAAAAACTAGAAACAAAACAATGACACTCACTCTTGCCAGTTATATTCAAAATTTTACCATTCTAGTTAGGGAAATCAGGCAAGAAAAAGAAATACAAGGCATCCTGACTATAACAGAAGAAATTATCTCTATTTGCAGATGATTTGATATTTCATATAGAAAATCCTAAGGAATTCACTAAAAACTATTTAGGACTAAAAGTGAGTTTAGCTAAGCTGCAGATGTAAAATCAAGAGATTCAGTGGCACTTCTATACTAATCCAAGTAACTAGAAAAATAAAATACTTAAAAATAAATTTAAAAAAATAAAAATAAAAATAAATAAATTAACAAAAGTGTAAAGTTAATACACTGAAAACCAGCATTCTCCATTGTAGAAACTGACAAGCTGATTTCAAAATTCATACAGAATCGCAAGGGACTCAGAATAGCCAAAACATCTTTTAAAAGACAACAGAACAGGAATATTCACACTTCCTGATTTCAAAACTTAATATAAACCAATGGTAATCAAATCAGCACAGAGACAGACATATAATGGAATACAACTGAGAATCCCGAAATAAAGTCATACATGTTTTCAGTGGATTTTCCACAAGGGTACTGAAAACACTGAATGAAGGAGGAACAGTCTTTTAAAAAATGGTATTGGGATAATCAAAGCTTAATATGCAAAGAATGAAGTAGGATCCTTACTTCACACCATTACACAGTTAATCAAAACAGATCAAAGATCTAAATTTAAGCAGTAAAATTATCAACCTCTTAGGAAAAACATAAGGATAATCTTCATAACCTAGGATCTGGCAAAAGATTCTTAAATAAGATACCAAAAGTACAAGCAACACAAGAAAAAAATCAACTGTACATCATCAAAATTAAAGACGCTTGTGCTTCAAAGGACATCATCAAGAAATGACAAAACGGCCCACAGAATGGGAGGAAATGTTGGCAGTTCGTGTATCTGATAAAGGCTTAATATCTAAAATATGAATAGCAAAAAAAAAAACCTTTCAGTTCAATAATAAAAAGACAAATAACTCAATTTAAAAATGGCAAAGGATATAAATACACATTTCTCCAAGGTAGATATAAAAAGGGCCAATAACCACATGAAAAGACACTCAACACTATCAGTCACCAGAGAAACACAAATCAAAACCACAACGAAGCATCACTTCACACAAACTATAGTTGCTAGAATCCAAAAATCAGAGACAAACAAGTGTTATCAATGGACAAGTGGATTAACAGAATGTGAAAATATTATTTGGCCTTAAGAAGGAATGAAATACTAATACATGCTATTTCATAAATGAACCTTGAAATCATTGTGAAGTAAAAGAAGCCAGTCACAAAAGATCACACATTAAATGACTGCATTCACATAAAAACCCAGAATACAGAAATCTAGAGACAGAAAGTAGATTAGTGGTTGCTTAAGGTTAAGAGCTTGTCATGGTGGGACTTCTTTTGAAAGTGATGAAAATACTCTAAAAATCAACTGTGGTGATGGTTGCACATATCTGTGAATATACAGAGTGAGTGAAAGCTGCTCAGTCATGTCCGACTCTTTGCGACCCCATGGCTGTAGCCCACCAGGCTCCTCTGTCCATGGAATTCTCCAGGCAAGAATACTGGAGTGGGTAGCCATTCCATTCTCCAAGGGATCTTTCTGACCCAGCAACTGAACCCAGGTCTCCTACACTGTAGGCAGATTCTTTACCATCTGAGCCACCAAGGATATACTACCTACCATTAAATAGTACTCTAAATGGGTTGAATGGTACGTGAATTCTCTCTCAATAAAGCTCTTTTTTAAAAAAAATTCTAGAGCATTTTGAAAAGGAAAACTACAATTCTTTCTTGAAAGCACATATACCATTGAAACTAAAGCCTGACAGAGACTGCAGGCAAAAAGAAAACAAGAGATCAATTTCCCTATGACTACTGATACATTGTACTATCCATACCTCATACTAGCTGTGAGGCAGTGGCCAAATGGTACAAAGATCCAGTCAAAAGGTACAAACTTACAGTTAAAAGATACATAAGTGCTGGGGATGTAATGTACAGCATGATAACTATAGTTAACAGTACTGCATTGTATATTGCAAGTCATTGAGAGTAAATCTTAAAAGTTCTCATCACAAGAAAAAACACTGCAACTATGTGTAGTGATGATGCCTACTGTAGCAATCATTTTGTAATATATACATATATCATCAAATCATTATGCTACATATAAAGCTAATACAATGTTATATCAATTACATCTTCAGTTCAGTTCAGTCACTCAGTCGTGTCCAACTCTTCTTAAAAAATAATAAAATGTTCCTATCAAAAAAGTAAACAAAAAATTGAAAATATCAGGGTCTCCCAAAGTCCTGTTCTACCCTGAAATAAAATATAGATTCCATGGAGGAAAAAAAAATCCATTTTCTTTTAAAGATATTAAATATGTTATAAGGCTTTTAATCTCCTTAAATCTTAGACTCTATCCTATCTGCCTTTCTATTCAATACCTTTATGATTCAGTAACTTACGTTATTGTCTCCTACCCCTGAGTTCCCACTGTGCTAGAGATGGTTTCAATAAACTGTTACGCCACATTCTTCACTGTACACAGTGTCTTTTAATCTTAGTACCTCTGCCTAGCACATAGCAACTCATGCCAAATTCACAATATGACCTCTAACACAAGACTCCCCAGACTAATTTTTCCATTGCTCACTTCTCATAACCCCAGTGGGCTCCAGAGTATAGTTCTAAAATCTGGGAATGTGTTTCCTCTGCTTCCTTTATCTCTCCTGAAAGTTCCCTGAAGAAAACCTCTTCCTGCTGTGCAAACTGCTTTTTCATTCTTCTCTATTCCCAAGCATTAGTTTTCTCTATATAAATATCCCCAACATGAGGGCCTCAGAATATAGTTTGGAATGAAAACTCTTGTGCTTAAGGAGCCTATATGTGGAAGTAAATCCATATATATTATTACAAACTTCAGAGAACTGGTGACTGGGGAAGAATTACCATCTCCTGTAAACATTTTTCCATTTACCTGACTCCTGTTTGATTTGAATGGTAGGCTTGATACCAGGTGGCAAAGGAGACTGCTGAGGCTGTTGCTGATGAGATACTGGAGAAGGCTGGGCCACCTGTTGCTGTGTCTGTTGCTGCACTTGATGTAACTGCTGCTTAGGAGACTGCTGATGCTGTTTAGGAAACTGTGCAAGAATCTGAGTTGGGGCACCCACTAAGCTTTTGGGAGAAGGAAGTCTGGTTGATGCCATTTTGATTGCTGACGTAGATACACCTATAGAAAAGTAAAGAAAAGAACATTTAAAATTAAAGCATAATTAAAGCTACTTCTGCTTATTATAGTAGGTAATAGTTTAAAACTAGGTAAATCAATAAAAACAATGGTTATTCAACACCTAGTGTCAGATATAATATATGCAGTATTTTACATATCTGATATCTAGTCCTTAAACTTTTCAAGAGAGGCATCATTGCTCCAACACTTAAAAAACTAATTCATTTTCCCTTGGTGAAGAGTCAAAACAAAAGAAAAATCAGCCAGCATATTCTCACATATCTCCCAACAGGTTTTTCTCTTAGAAAATATAGATTTTCAATGTGAATAAAAGAACAAAAGCAAACTAAGTTTGGTTTTGTTCTTTGCAAACTAAGTTTTGAATACTGTTTTTTAAATATTGCTTTTCGGGTTTTAATCAGTCAATTTAAAAATGGCATTAGACAAAATAATTCATACTGAAATATTCACCTTTTATTATTTAGCATGGCAAAGCAGCTTTTCTGTATCTCATTTCCAATAAAGCAAATATCAGTTGTTTCTTGAGAACTGGGTCATTAAATAATCATGTGGAAAGGTACAAGTGGGCATACTATTTAATATATCCATAGCAAAAAATTCTCGTGATAGAGGTTTTAAGAAATTTTTCAGTGCAAAGCTAGCATTAGCAAGCATGCATAGGAAGAAAATACCAACAATTTTTACTACAGATGGTATGAGTTTGAGAAAAATTATTCCTTCTCCCAGATTTTTCATCAGTAATCTTACAATTCATCAACAACACAACAGAACTATTATCTGTAATGAAGAGAAACTGATAAATTAATAGCCTAATTATAAAAATCTAATTATCAAACAGGCTATTTCACACCTTCCTCCCCCACAGCCCTATTATGACATTTATATTGCATTACAGAAAAAAATTTAAATATCACATTTGTATGTAAAATGTTTCTGGAGAATAATAAAAATGAAGAAGAAATCTTAAGATACTCTGACTCAGTTTTCCTGTATGTTGAGTTTACCCCGCAGTATAATTCTCTAAGGGTTGTTTAACGGATCAGGTAAAACCACAGATTGAGGAATAATTTTGAGAGAAGACAAAAGAAAGATGCAGTCAGAATCAGCTCGAGGGCTTACTCATCTTATTTACACATTATTCTTCCACCTTGCTCACCTCCATCCCTCCCTGACTGCTAGGATTTTGGTGACATGTGTCTGCTATATTGCTTAGTTTTACTAAACTAGATTATCTCTGGAGCCCCTTTCAAGTGCCAGCGTTTTAAAACTTAATGAAAATAAAGTGTTATTCAAGCGAAAGACAGTATTTTTAAACTATCTGAAAACTTGAACCTTTATATTGCATTAATGAACTCCTCTATTAACTGAGGTAAACTGTGCACATGAGTAACCTCCTAACTAATCTATGTTCTCTATATCCTTTTATACAGGACCACATTTGAATTGACAGGGTTGAGGGCTTTCGTAAGAAGAGGATTTCATGAAACAGAAATGGAAAATGGGAAGTACATTCAGGGCCAGACTAAATAAATAAATATAGTAAAGAGAACAGGAGTATTAGTGTATACAATAAAATAGGAAGTGCCATGTTACTTAGGTTGAAGTGCAATCAAGGAGGAAAATAAAAGCAGAAGACTGTCACAATATTGGGTAAGGTAATTCATCAAGTCTATAAAACGTTATTAGAAGAATGAGACAAAAGAAATTTCTCTCACCAAAGAGAAAAGACAATGGCAAGAGGATTTATCTGAGAAACAATAAAAAGTAGAAAAATAATAGTAATCAACCTGAGTAATAAATAATAGTCCATTCTTCACTTAATGAAGAACAAGAGTCAGATGAATTTAAGAGATAAGATAAAAAAGGTTATTTATGACTTATAGTCTGATAAATACTGTATGAAAACTAGAGGGGATAAAAGGGAAGAATCATGTTGTGATACATACTCAAGTATTTATAACTGAAATTATGATATTTAGGATTTGCTTCAAAATATTCTGGGTCAGGGATATGTAGAGGAAAATAGCAGGCATAGATGAAACAAGACTGACCATGTGTTGCTCATCGCTGAAGCTGGGTAATGGGCACATGGGTATTCATTTTACTATTCTATCTACTTACGTGTTTGGAATTTTCCATAATAAAAAAGAAAATTTCAGTTATCCTATTTCATAGATGACCAATTCAGTATAAACATTCTAATTGGTATAATTTAGGACTTCTTATATTCCAAATATACAGTTCCTCTCTATACACATGAGCCAACCATACACAATTCCCCTGCACTCTACTTTTAGAGCCAGTCAGATGGTATCACTTAAATGGCAGAAAGCAAAGAAGAACTAAAGAGCCTCTTAATGAAGGTGAAAGAGGAAAGTGAAAACGCTGGCTTAAAACACAACACTCAGAAAACCAAGATCATGGCATTTGATCCTATCACTTCATGGCAAATAGATGGGGAAACACTGGAAACAGTGACAGACTATTTTTCTGTGCTCCAAAATCACTGCAGATGCTGACTGCAGCCATGAAATTAAAAGATGCTTGCTCCTTGGAAGAAAAGCGATGACAAGCCTAGACAGTGTATTAAAAAGCAGAGACACCACTTTGCTGACAAAAGTCCACAGAGTCAAAGCTATGATTTTTTTCAGTAGTCACGTATAGATGTGAGAGCTGGATCATAAAGAAGGCTGAGTGGTAAAGAATTGATGCTTTCTAATTGTGGTGCTAGAAAAGACTCTTGAGAGTCCCCTGGACTGCAAGGAGATCAAACCAGTCAGTCCTAAAGGAAATCAACCCTGAATATTCATTGGAATGACTGATGCTGAAGTTGAAGCTCCAATCCTTGTCCACGTGATTAGAAGAGCCAACTCATTGGAAAAGACCCTGATGTTGGGAAAGACTGAGGGCAACAGAAGCGGGTAACAGAGGATAAGATGGCTGGACAGCATCACTGACTCAATGGACATTAGCTTAAGCAAACTCCAGGAGATAGTGAAGGACAGGGAAGCCTGGTGTGTTGCAGTCCATGGGGTCACAAAGAGTCAGACACGACTTAGCGACTGAACAACAGCAGCTACGCTTATTAACATGGAGTCCTCCACCAAGTCTTATTGTTACCAAGACTCTTCCCCCTCCACCACCAGCTGCCCCTAGAAGAATAACCAGAAACAGATACATCAGCTCTAAAACAGTTTGTCTTTAGTCCCCAAAAGCAGCAGACACTGACTGCCATAGTGCCCCAGGTACCTACACAGAGGCTACTGAAGAAGCCCTGCATTCAGAATCACAACTGCAGTTTATATATTACCACTTCTGCTAACATTTACCTTTTTCTAAGAAAATCCCTTAATTTCTTAGCACTTATATCTAAACTAAATATCTCAAACAAAAACTCAAAATAATCATACAGTTTCCTTGGAGTATCTACATTTGAATAGTTTATTTTTATATCTCTCATGCTCTATTGAATTCCACTGAATTTAGGAGAAATCTCTGAGATGTCTTGTCTAGCTCTCCTATGACAACTTAGGGCTCAAAGATATACAGAATGCTAAGAAACAAAGGAGAAAATAGGGAAGTCAAAGTCACAGGTTCCCAAGAGATTCAAAAGATATCTGGAAAAAAAAAAAAAAAAAAGATACCTGGAGAAAATTAAGAATGAAAAATGGAAGCATGGAATATTCATTTGCCTAAAGCTATTTCAATAATAACAAAGAGAAATACCAGTCAAACCAGTCAATCCTAAAGGAAATCAACCCTGAATATTCAGTGGAAAGACTGATGCTGAAGCTGAAGCTCCAATACTTGTGCCACCTGATGCAAAGAGCCAACTCACTGGAAGAGACCCTGATGCTGGGAAAGATTGAAGATGTGAAGAGAAGGGGACGACAGAGGACAAGATGGTTGGATAGCAACACCGACTCAACGGCCATGAGTTTGAGCAAACTCTGGGAGATGATGAAGGACAGGGAACCCTGACATGCTGCAGTCCACAGGGTCGCAAACACTTGGACACAACTGGGTGACTGAACAACAACAAGAGAAATACCCTTCTTTTCTCAAATAACAATTTCACAAAGGGGAAATGTGTGTGTGTTGTGGGGGGAGGGGGATTAAATCAGAAGCTTGGGATGAACACTACTATATATAAAATAGATAATCAGCAAGGACCTACTATATAGCACAGGGAACTCTATTCAATATTCTGTGATAATCTATAAGAGAAAAGAAACTAAAAAAGAATGAATCTATGTATAACTGAATCACTTTGCTGCACACCTGAAACTAACACATTGTATATCAATTATATGGCAATAAAATTAAAATATTATGAAAAAAATTCCATACACTACAGGGACAGAATTTCATGATGAATTACCACTTACCTTGTGCTACTGTTGACATGACCACAGATGGTGTGGAAGAAACCACAGCTGTTACTGCAACTGTATTAGGAATAGGTGATGGTGTAGAACTGCTGCTGCCACTGCTGCTACTACTGACCAGAGAGGACTGTGAAGCAGTTATAACCACTGGTGGCTTCTGAGTTGTGGAAGCAATGACTGATGTTGGTACAAGCTTAGTGACTGCTGCATAGTTATGGGATTTGGAGAGAATGTTGGGCACGAAGGTTGAACTTGGTGATGTGGTCACTATAATAACCTAAGGAAGGCAAAATAAGTTATTTTCATGTACCTATCATACTACTAATGTATCTAGACTCACAGTTACATACAATTTAAAAATAGTTTATGAAACACAATGAAGCAATTCAAGAAAAAGAAATTTACCACTAAAAATATATGAAAGCTTTCCTTTACTAGTGATCACCAAAATGTATTTAAAAGAAACACCTTTTACTAACCAAACGTTTTAAAAGACAACATTCCATGCTGTACAAGATGCAGCATTTCAGCATGTTCAGGGAGTATCAACTGGCATAATTTTTCTAGAAAATAATTTGGATAGTCATTCGTTTAGAAATATTCGTTGAGCATCTACTATGTGCCAGGCATGGTTCTAGAGGCTGAGGCTAGTGGAATGAACCAAACAGAAAAATTTCTAATTTCCATTAAACTATAGTCCAGTAAGGGGAGAAAAATAGTAAACACACAGAAAAGTAAATATGTGTCATGTTGACATAAATGGAAGACACAATAAAGCAGGGTAGAAAACAAAAGAAAAAGGGGGTGGTATACGGTTTTTTATAA
The DNA here is from genome assembly GCF_032405125.1 of Capricornis sumatraensis. Lineage (NCBI taxonomy): Eukaryota > Metazoa > Chordata > Mammalia > Artiodactyla > Bovidae > Capricornis > Capricornis sumatraensis. Next base: position 56,577,787 of record NC_091084.1, on the reverse strand, counting down.
AATGTTCAATGAAGATCTCTCTGACAGGGTGATAGATAAGCAGAAACTAGAAGTAGGGGTTGAATCACACGGCTACCTAGAGGAAGAGCATCCAATGGAACAGGGAACAGCAAATACTAAGCTCCTGAGGGACAAACAAGCGTGGTATGTTCAAGAAACCTCAAGGACCTAATAAGCTGGATTGGAATTTATAAGACAGAGAGTAGTAGCAGACAGACTTAGTAAAGTAATAGGGCACTAGATGATGTAAGATCATGTTGATATGTATACCCTTGATATGATTTGATGAAAATGGCATTTTATTTCTGTGGTCTTCCTTCTAAAAACCCATAACTATAATCTAATCATAAGAAAAACATGAAATAAATTGAAGAAGTGTGGCATACTACAAAATATCTGACTAGTGCTCAAAACTGTCAAGGTCCTCAAACACAAGGAAAGTATGAAAAACTTTCACAACCAAGAGGAGTCTAAGAAGGCATGACAAGAAAATGTAATGTAATGTTTACCTAAAGACAATAGGTAAAAACTAAAGAAATCTGAATAAACCATGAACTTTATTAATATTAATGCATCAATACTGGTTTATTAATTGGAGGAAACGTACCATATTAACACAAAATGTTAAGAACAGCGGAAACTGCATGCAGAGTATATGAGAACTCTCTGTACTGTTTTTTCAATTTTCCTGTAAATCCAAATCTGTTCTAAAAAGTAAAGCACTTTTTAAAAAGCATTACTCAATTTGCTAGGTGAAAAGTACAGCCAGGCAGAGACAGGAGAAACAGGGAGACAAATTAGGAGGCTCCTGAAAACCAAGCAGAGAAGATGGTGACCAAAATGTCTGTAGTAGAACTGATGAAAAGTGAACAAATTTTGAATATATTTAAAGGTAAAACCAACTGGATTTGCTCACAGACACAGAAAATGGAGGAAAAAAGAGGCAGGATAGAGACTTCAAGGTTAACCACTAGGACCTGAAAAATGTAGGTGACAGAGGAGAAAGCATTTCAGAAAGAGGGAACAGGACGGCGCAAAAGATCAGAGGTAGGAATTAGTCTGATGTATTTAAAAACAGAAAAGAGAGCCAGTGCAGCAACAGCATACAGGGCAAGGAAGGGTTACGAAAGTAAGCAGAGGCCAGATCAAATTTGCAAACCAGAGTAAAGAATCTAAATTTTATACTAAGTATAATGGGAAGCCACGGGAAGATTTTAAGTAAAGAAACAACAAAACCTGATTTATAGTTTAAAATGTCATTTTAGTTGCTAGGTGATGAGAGGTAAGAGTGGAAGCAGTAAGACTAGTAAAGAAGTCACTGCAGTAGACTAGGCAAGAAACGGTAGAGGCTGCTCGGACTAGGGTGTTAGTCAAAGAGAAGTGATCAGATTCAGACTATTTTAAGACACAGAGTGAACAGGACTTGCTGATGTATGGAAATGGCAGAGTTGAGGAAAAGAAGAGAATCAAGATTAGCTCCTAGAGCTAATACACACTGGTTTATTGAAATCTCCTAACAATCTTACCACAGAGATTACTATTATTATCCCCATTTTACAGTTGAGAACACAAAACCACTTATAAATCTGTAGTATCAGCTTTATTCTGGGCAAGTATAATGGTAGTTTAGTGATACCCCAAACAATACTGAGTGAATTTTTCCTCTTTAACCAGAATTACTTTTTACCTACCTAGGACAGAAAATTGTTTTGAAAAACCCAAAGAATTTAAGGGAGAAATTCTTTTTAAAAATTTTTATATCAGTCCTAAAGAATCTCTGAAATTAAATCAGTCAGTCAAACTTACTGATGTCTGTACTCAGTACTGACATCTCAAAGAAGCTTTGACGTCATATCATTATTGTTTTATATTCCAGTGTTAGAGAATTCTAAGTAGTGTCCATTACTTTAAGAAGTTTGTTGATTATTTGAGGAGTCAAGAGAGACATATAAGTCTTGACCAGCAAAAACCTCTATAGAGTTGACCAGCATACTTCTATATAGACTCAATCAGCAAACATCTACATAGCACTATTACAAACACAACCATTAGCCATCATATAAACTGAGAAGTAGACCAAGATGGTAAAAAGACCCGAAGTTAAGAGTCAAATGAACCTGAGAACTCTGAGTAGAGAATCTCCGCTACTAACAAATGGTAGGGCCCCGGATATGTGAAAATCTCTATGTTCCAATATTCATCTATAAAATAGGGATAATAATACTTACCTTACAAACCATTATAAGGGTTAAGTGAGATAATGATGTGAAGCATTTAACATAGTGCTAGGCACATAGCAGGTGGTCAATATTTGGCAGTTTACAAATGGTACTTAGTAGTATCTTATTACTACTACTTAATAAATGTTAGAAGGATATCAGTAAAGCTGTTATAGATCAAATCAACCTGGAAATTGATTTTTTAATATATCAAATTAATGTGGAAATTTATTTTAATGTACTCTACTTTTGTTTCATTAAAAAATTTTATATATCTTTTTCCCAAATTCTGATACCACTGAGAATCCAAAGAACTCACAGTTACTACCAACTAGCCAAGCCAATTAATAGTAGTAATAGCAATGGTAGGTTTTATATTTGCCAATTCTGAACTAATAGCAGTACCTTCCTAGAGCATAGTTTTTAGAGGGACTCTGCGGCACAGATGAAGATTCGCCAAGGCTTGGCAGGAAAGTATGCCACACTTAACAGGCAATATCTGTCATGGGTAGGGAAAGGGAAGCATTCACACTTGGGTCAAATATTTTTAATTTTAGAACTAGAGTATACATGTAGACTTCTAATATTAAGACAATAACATTTCAGCAAAATAAATATAGAATCTTTGAAAGCATGTTTTAGATTATAGGTGTAAATGATAAAATATATTTTGAGATTTCAGTCTGCAAGCTAATCTCTGATTTGAAAAGGGGTTATCCAAAATTAGAGATCCACCTTGAAGAAAATTTACTTGTACTTCAGTTACGTGTTACAATAAGGAAAACAAAGGGATTCTGAAACCAAGAAAACCAAACAGTGTTTATTCAGGCCATAATTCAAATTACTGACCTTCTAGCACTCACAAAAACTCCTTAAGAGTGCTGGGACTTGCACCCTAAGGATAAAATGAAAAATATCAATCAAGCATGTGAAAGCATAAAGCTATATTCTGTTGCTTTGTTTATATAAGTGCTGTACCAATGTTATACTTAAAATGAAGGCCCCACATTAACACAGGTGGAAATTTATCTACCCTGAAAATACATGACCTATTTGAATCTGAATCAAGTCCACAGATTCATAAATAATTATATGTAATGTAAAGTAATTCCTAAGTTGACTTCCATAGAATTTGTGAGAAATCCAAGGTGAATAGAATAATGGTAACAGCTTTACAGAGATTTCAAAAAAATCCAATTATCCAGCAAAGGAAAACAAAAAACATACCAAAAATCCAGTGTATCTATTAGTCCTACCCACATTCAGCTTCTCCAAGAAATAACAAAATTAATGGCACTGAATACACATGAAGTAAAAGAGTATAGTTTTGCACCTAAAATAAAATAGATACTTAGTAAATATTTGTGGAATGAATAAGTCTTAATTTTGTTTTTTTTGGCTATGCTGGGTCTTCATTGCTGGGCAGGCTTTCTCAAGGTATGGCAAGTGGGGGCTACTCTTTTGCAGTGCATGGGCTTCTCATTGCAATGGCTTCTCTCGTGGAACACAGGCTCCAGGGCAGGCAGGCTTCAGCAGGTGTGGCACGTGGACTCAGTAGTTATGGCTCCCAGGCTCTAGAGCACAGGTTTAGTAGTTGCAGTACACAGGCTTAGTTGCTAAATGGCATGAGGGATCTTCTGGGAGCCGGAATTGAACCCATGTCTCCTGCACTGGCAGGTGGATTCTTTACCACTGACCACTAGGAAAGCCAATTTAATTTGTTTTACATATTTATTCAACACAGTAGGACAAATCTACGGTTCTAAGTCTGGAATATTATGGGATGACTCATGCATGACTTTGGAGATAAATATGTCCTCTTATGAGCATTACAAGTCTGACAACCCCAACTATCCATTTTCAATTGACAATTCAGAAGAAAAGAAAAAATTAAAATTAAAAAGTTCACCCATTTCACTTAAAGGTGAGCCCCCATCTATTGTAAGAATTTTTATATACGTTTACTAAGAAGACTGAAAAGTTAATTTAAATGTCAGGTGACATTTACTGAGTATTCATCATATGTACTATGTTAAGTACTTTCCATGAATCATCTCAATTAATTAAGTAGTAAGCACTATTATTATCTTTGTTTTTAAAGGAAACTGAGGCTCAAGAGAGATTGAGAGCGACTACTAGAACCATATATACTTATTCACTCAACAAATATTAGTTAACACCTACTGCATGTCAGGCACTGTTCTAAACACTAGGAAATAGTAATGAATAAGACCAAGTCTCTACCTTCAGTAACTTATACTGTATGGGAGAAACAGAAAATGAACAAATAAGGAACATAATGTCAACTAGTTATAAGTATAATGAATAGAAGTATAATAAGACAGAATAAAGAAATAAAAGGACATAGACTAGAGGTGGGTGCTCTTTTAGCTATAACTTTGCTACATTATTTCTCAAATATCAAAAGAGCAGAAGAGAAGAGGGAGACGAGAAGAGAATTACTGATAAAATGGATCCAGCAAAGAAGGTAGTAAAAATTTACAGAAGTAGATTTAAATATTCTTGGAGTATAGCAGACTAAAGACACCTAATATACAGCTAGCCCAGAAAACAATAATTAAAATATATAAAAATTGATATTCAGAAAGATTACCCTGGAGCCATCAAATACAAAAATTATGTTCAGTGTAACATTTAAGAAGTCAGCAAAAATAGTCAATTTCTATATATTAAGGGGGAGGCTTAGTGAAATAAATTCATTATTTGGAACAGTTCATTCCCAATAGTATAAATAAATTTTTTTTTAAGTTCACTGACTTGACTTATAGGTTTATCTCTTCCAGTAAAATATTTTTATATAAGTCTACCAAAAAAGATTAGAAAGTTAATGTTAGGTAACAATGCTTTCCATTAAAACACCAGCAAGGGAAGGGACCTAACATTTTTTGAGTACACACATTTTGTGTACTTCAAAATACCCAGTCTCGGGAATTCCCTGGTGGTCCAGTGGCTAAGACTCTGTGTTCCTGATACAGGGGGGCTGGGTTCGATCCCTGGTTAGGGAACTAGTTCCCACATGCCACAACTAAGACTCTATGCAGCCAAATAAAATAAAATATCCAGTTTCATTTATTCCTCACAATAACCTTACAAAATAGGTATTATCCTCATCTCACAGATGGATAAATAGATTTAGAAAGGCTAAGTTATCTCAGGTCATACTGGAAGAGCTGGGGTTCTAACCCAGGCCTCTTTAACTACAAAAAATCCTTACCTGATTTTTAATACTAAACTACGATGCCTCAGCCTAAGACTGAAGACAGAATTATATTCCACAGATCAACTCATTATCATTTCTAGTTTATCAAGAAAATTAAAATTTTTGCATATTATATAATGACATCTTTCCAAGAAACTCAAGGAGCTTCTTTAAATGAAAGTTATCATGTATCTGAAGATTTAAAAGTAGGAAAGACAAACTATTGAAAACAAGAATTTACCTCTACTCATTCCCCCAAATCCCTCTAAAACAGTACGAAGGGATTTTTCAGAAGAAGCACATAAAACCAAAAGGTTAAAATAGAAAGGAGACAACAGCTACCAAGTTTTTGAAAAGTGGAAAACAGAGAAGTAATAACCAATCAAGCATACTCAAAAAACTGAACATCTAAGACCAGCAAGCAGAGAAACAAAAAATAAGACAGCTTTCAGAGAATCCCAGAAAGACTCAGGAACTTGAGAGTACCAGATGCTTCTGAAGTGGGGATAACAGAGGGATTAAAAAAATGGAAATCAGTTGAAAACCTGTTCAAGCAGCATTAAGATCCCCAGCTATCCTCCCTTATCCTAAAGGAAGACTAAAAACTTATTCTCTTGAGGGAGAGATTGAATCCAAGGGAATTTGATGATACAAGGCTGAGGAGAGTGCGTGCTATGGTAAAAACAGAGGGGTTTAGTAAAGTCTATGTACTGAATGATTAGACTATCCAGCCCTCTCCCTCCCTTCGTTTCCAAAATATTAGCAGATAGGCTTACTACTATAAGTGAAGGCTAGAAGATTCTTCTCTAAAGAATCTGTCCAGTCCATGAAAAAGTCTTAATGAGAATGACAACTGGTGGAGGTAAAGTGGTACTGAGTGTTTATCAACAGAACAGCCCAGCTAAGTCAACCCACAATGAAAGTCACCAGCCAGTTACGTCCCATCCAACTCACAAAGCTTTCATCAGCTTTTTAGTGCCCACTTGCATATATAGATGTGGCCAACATTTAAGGAAACTTAAAGACAGAGATCAAAACAAATAAGTAAAAGAAATTTACAAGAGAGAAAATATGAAAGAAAAAAAATTTTTTTAATCATCGTACCATTAGAAAAGAACATAGTGACCATGAAAGAGCAAGATACTATTAAAAAAAAAAAAGAAGAAGAACTTTCAGAGAGCAAGAAAGTTATTAGAAATTTTAAACAAAAAAACCAAAATGAAAAATTCCAGACAAGTAATGAAGGATACAGTTTAAAAATTATGAAAATAATACTTACAGAGCATTTACTATGTGCCAGGCTCTATCCTACTCATTTACATTTATTATCTCATTTATTTACACCCTAAAGCCCTATAAAATAGATATATTATTCTATTTTACAACAGTAAACTTAGTTTTCCCAAAGTCACATAGCTAGTAAGTAGAAAAAAATGGGATTCAAAATTCAGGAAGTCTACTTCTAAAATCCAGGCTTTTAACTACTTTACTACAGTAGAAAAAGCAAACAAATGGAAACTGGGGATGAGAAAGATTGAAATTACAGGATCAATCTAGGCATTCAATATCCAGAATAAGAGGTGATCCAAAAAAAGAGAAGAATCAAAGAAATAATTCAAGAAATTTTCCAGAATTGAAGGATAGGAGTGACTAGAATACCAGGGGCCACTTGAGTCTACAACTCAATGGATAAAATAAAGACCCACAACCACGGAAAATTACCTTGAAGTTTCAGAACTCTGACAGTTACTAAGAGCTTTCCAAGAGAAAATGAGGGTCTGGGATTATAATGGCATTACTGGACTTCTCAAAAGCAATACTGTAAGCCAACAGCCAGTGAAGTAGCATCTTTAAAATTCTCAAGGAAAATGACCTCCCACCTAGAATACCTACCTTGCTAAATTGACATCAAGACAGTAGGAGGGTAGAATAAAGAAATTTTCAGTCTACCATGTAGGGTCTCAAAGACTTCCCAGGTGGTGCAGTGGTAAAGAATCCACCTGCAATGCAGGAGATGTGGGAGACATGGGTTTGATCCCTGGGTTAGGAAGATCCTCTGGAGGAGAAACCCACTCCAGTGGGTTCCAATAGCAACCCACTCCAGTATGCTTGCCTGGACAACCACATGGACAGAGGGGCCTGGAGGGCTACATTCCACAGGGTTGTGAAGAGTCGGACACAACCTGAGTATACGCACACGCATGCACTTGTGCACGCGCACACACACACACAAAAGGTCTTAACAACTCTACTTTCCACCCCACCCATATACCAAGAAGCTACTGGAGGATATACTTCAGGAAATTTGTAAATAAACCAAGAAAGGGGAAGATCAGAATGACAGTGAAGGGAGATCTTAGACACAGCAGTGTGTAACAAGCCTAGGGTACCATCAGTTTCCAGATTAGTGTCGGAAGTAGAGGGTTCTAATAACAAAATTGACCAAATACTGATGACATGAACATACTGAGAGAAGAGTTTAGAAATGAATTAATGATAGCTTTCAAGAATTAAAAAGATAACAATTATCCACTTAATCATATCCTTCCTTTCTTCTGTGAAACACCTAACTCTGTCTGACAACTTCATTACTCTGGAAACATAAATACTGAGTTCCTAAAGGTAAAGTTATCCAAATAGAGGCTGAAAGAATCCTCTATATTTTAATTTTTTTCCAAATAGAACCATAAAAGTGAAATAAATGGAAGTCTTAGAAGATCTGCTAGCTATGTCATATCAGGCAAGTCATGTGGCATCTCTGAGCCTCATCTACAAAAACATATACAAAAAGTAAAATAATAATATCTAACCCAAAGCTTTATATGTAGAATTTAAGAAAGAGATGTGAACATTCCCACCATAATGCCAAGCACATAGTAAGCACTCAGTGCATGTTTGTTAAATCTGGATCACATTGACTGAAAGAGATTAAAACAGCGCCTGGCAGACAGAGATTCCCTCTACCACATACCTTCTGTGTTGTTGAGTTTGTTGTCTGTGTTGATGGTTTGGTGAAGGTTATTTTCACAGGAGACATGTGGGGTGGTAAGGAGTTGGCAATGCTCTGCATGATGTTGCTCATCTTAGGACTGCCACTCACAGGCACAGTGATCGTCTTTGAGACCGGAACGACAGCCTTTGGAACTTCCTTAAGGACAACAGGGGAGGAGCTAGAAGAGTTTGTTCGCCTTCGTTTTCTGGGTTTTTCATCTTCATCTGAACAGCTAACACCTATAAGGCAATAATAACATTGTTAAATTTTATAGCTATCTAACCTTGTATTTTATACTTCATTTTAAAATCATCGTGTCATCAGTCATCCTTGGTCTCTCCCTCTGCCTCACGCCCAATCAGATAGTTCTATCAATCCTCTCTTAGGGGAGCTATCTCTGAACACCTTCCCGACTTTCTTTAACCCTACAGCCATGTCAGACCTCCTTATCTCCTGCCTGCATGTCAGCGACAACCTCCTAAAAGTTGTACATGCTTCTAATTTCTCCACTTCCATTCTACCTTTCAAGCTACTACAAGTTATAAAAATCTCACATCTAATCATGCCAGTGCCCTGCCTCAAATCTTTTAGTTTTACCTCCCTACAAGATAAGGCACAAAAATCATTACTGTCTCATTCAAGGTCCCATATCTTTCTAAGAACACAATACCCTATTCCACCCACCCTATAATCCTTGTAAATTGACATGCTCACCATTCCCCAAAGCCAATTTATCACATACTCTATCCATGTGGAATCTCTATGTACTCTTGTTCTTTGGGGAACACCACATATCATCAACGACCTCTTCATTATCCAGCAGTCATCATCCTGTAAGCTATTTCCTCAGTGAAGCCTTCCCTTACTCCAAGCAAAGCTAATCCATGTCTCCTCTGAACTTGGAAAGCACTTCATACATTCTTTTCGGTATCACTTATCCCATGGCAATGTGGCAGGCAGTCTGCACATCTCCTGTTATTAAGGGGCTCTCAAAGGGCAACACCTCAGTCTTATTGGTTTGTTTCCCTGGTACAGTGCCTTGCACATATGAAGTCAGGAGAATGAATGATTATATCTCAAACTAATGTTACCTGTGTGATTTCTGAGAATAAAGCAATAAACTTTCAGTTACTTCAAGCTATATATTATGTGAAATACTTTCTTCATGTTTGGGATTCACTTTCAACATTTAAAAAACAATTAAAAAGTAGACCTCTATAGTTATTTTAAAAGACCATTTTGGCTAAATTCACAGAAATCAGGTATAATACTCCCAAAGTTTAAAATTTTTCTTTATGTACTAAAGCCTCAATTGTCTTGTACTTAAGAAAAAAATCAAATGAAAAACAAAATTTTGCAATATACATAGGAAACCTTTATAAAGCAGACATTTACAAAAGCACACAGCATGACTCATGTAATTGGTGATAAAACATAACTCCTTATTCCTTCAAGTTTTAGATTCTAACCAAGACTGACAATGACCTAAAATTATTTCCGTCTAAAACAGCAAAGTCCACCTCTAAAAGTTACAAAGAAATTAAGTTTATAACTACATTGAGAAAAATGAAAGTCAAATAGTAATGATCTCGAGTTAACACTAAAAGCAAATCAATACTGACATAACAGACATTGAAAGCAAAAAATGAACTGGACATCAAAGTGCTTCACAGGGTAGAATCAAAGGGTTAACAACTGCAAATAAACCTCAAAAATTACAGTCAACTAGAAATGTGAAAGAAAGATGCTCTAGAATGCTTCACTGAAATTTAACAATTAGATGATATGTTGCATAATTTTTAAAAACACTACAAAGACTACTATTACAGGAATAAACACTAAATAAATGATATAAGCACATTCCCTTAGTTTCTATTCACATTTGTATTCTATGAAAATCAGAACAAGTGAATACTTAAGAGGATAGCACTGTTTAAGGCAGATTCCCCACAGAAAACAAAAAAAGGATAATTAGTCAACCCCCGGAAATGATTAAAAAGCAATATATACCTAGTCACATGTAAAGAAAGGAATTCTTTACAATGTTCAAAAACTAACCACTGCTAATAGCCAGTGGGCCAATGAATTAATCAGGAAGGCAGATCTAATCAGAGCCTATGCTGCAGCTTTTAGCCAAGATGGCCCTGATAACACTGAGAATATCACTTACTTTTGACATAAACAGTACTTCCACTTGGCAAGACAACTACATTGGAGGCAGGACTGGCAGGTCTTGGAGACTTAACCGTTGCTATGCTGCCACTTGGAACAGGGGTAGAGGTTGGGGTTGACGTGGTACTTGTGTAGGAATAGCAAACCACTACTGAAGGAACGATAAAAAAGTTCGCTGTTAACTTTCACCAAAACGGTCCACACATACACAAAGATAATTTTTTTTACTGCAGGCCAATTTTAACATTTTCATATAACCAGAAGTTAGCAGCCAATTCTAGGAATTAGGTCCACAGGTTAAAAAAATTAATAACCATTTCTGAAAATCATCACTTAACTAGATTTTCCCCAAGTATTTTAGCAGCTGTCTACAGGTGGCAATGACAATAGAGAAGAGCACAGTTACAAAGAAACCAAGTTCAAAACTGAGAAAAATGAAAATTATTATTTATTCATAGCAGGAGTTAGACAAAAAGCATATACTTATATTCTTTTCTAATACTAATAGCAGTATCAATGATGGAGTGATGGATCAGTTTTCCCTAACCACAGAAATTTCCAACTTAGCCCCTAGAGAGAACCAAGGTAAGTTTCTCTTATAAACAACTCACTAGTCACTTGCCATCTAAACAGTGCAATAATAGCTAAGGTAATGACAACACAGTATTTTAACTGCTTGAATAACAGCAACAAGCAGGAATGATTACCAAGGATTATGCTAAATTCTTCCCATATATTTATCACTAATCTCACAACGCCACATCCTCATTTTAAGGATGAGGAACCCAAGGCTCACAGAAGCTAAAAGACTGGGTGGAGGTCACAAAGCAAGGAAATGACAAATGAGGACTCAAACCTAGATTAGAACTATCAAAAATTCTATATTCTTTCCACTGAATCAGAGAGGTGGTAAACAGAAAAGATAAAAGAGGGCAGAGAAGAAAGGTATCTCTCCTGCAACAAAGAAAACAGGAATTCAATGAAGGCCAAGTTTGCACACTGATAACTGTCTCTCCCTAAATATAGCTTCCTTATGTGTAAAAGAGTCTGGCATGAATGAAAGGAATGTCTCATTCTGTTCCACAATCCATAGATACTCAAAAAAAGATAATTCCCCAAAGTAATCTGACAACTGCATTATTTTCAGGGTCATTTTCATATAACACCAAACTAAGCTACTGAAGTCAACTGAAACATGCACTCTCAAATTTAATATTACTCTTGGTTACCTCAGGAGACTCCAAGGAATTTTAAAGCATGTGTCAATGACTAGATTAAATAACAATAAGAAAGCCTTCTCCATCAGCCATGCAACCCCTAACAGATTAAACACATTGACTGGAACAGAGAAACAGCATATACCATTGATTCCAGAAGACAAGAACAGAACTTTATTTTCTAAAGTATCAGTTCAGCATCTTTCTCCGGCAGCTATCATAAATGACTTCTATTGCCTTATTAATTTTCCAAGGCCTTTTATCCACTTCTAACAAGACAGGTTCCTATTAAAAAATTCATTCCAAGGCTTTCTGCAATTTTGTGATTAATGTAATTCACACTTTGAACAAAGGGATATTTAATTTTGGCTAAGACTAAAAACTTGGCAGTTTCTAGTCTCAGAACAAGAGTTATTCACTACGTTTCACAGAGTTTGAATACTGGGACAAAAACAGAAGAAAAATAAGATAACTTTTCTTGGAAGAATCCAAGAGAAGTCATCCTTACACACTGAAATATTTCTTTACTCACCTTCCTTGCTTCCTGTTTCTGCAGGCACTGGAAGAGATGCATTGTGCTGAACAGCTGCATTGGCAACAGCATTAGCTGTTACAGTGAAGGCAGTTTGGGGAACCAGCCGGGGCATCAGGGGTACCAATCGACGACCTTCAATGGACCATTCTGAGGAGCTATTAGGTCCAGACATACTAAACAAAAAAGAAAATGCTGCTACAAGAGTTCTCAATAGCTAAAACTGAATCAAATACATATATTCAAATATAACTTTTCAAATTATAAAAAAAAAGTACCCTGAGTGAACAGGAGAGGCTTTATTTTAAGCAAGATCAAAACTATGAATAAAAATCAGAATTTAAGGAATCTTACATACACTTAGGTTTTCACACATTTTATTCCATAATCTGAATCTTATAATGAACATCTCTGAAACTGTGGAAAACTGTCCCATGCCTTGTAAATAAACATCAACATTATTTTCATTAGTTTAAATCTGGCTGGTATTGAAGATGAAAACTAGTATTTCTACCAACTTTTAGAACTTAATGTTGTAATTAGGCTAAAAAGGTAAAAATTACTCAATTTCAAAAATCAGACTTTCCTTAATAATTAAGGATGAAATTCACTGAATTTTTGCAAAATTATCCTAACTGCCTGCATGGCCAGAGGTTCTAAGGCTTTCAAACAAGGGAAACTGAGGCAGTAAACGAGAGAGACTAGGTACTGGGAGGTGCGAAGCTGTACATATCACTGCAGGTGTCAATGACAATGTGTTATATTATTATCCTTTCTATTAAAAATAAACAGACTAGATCTGAGGACACTGGAAGAAATCTGCCGCTATTTTAATTTTACTTATTTATATCATTCTGCACTCTTAGAAATGTTTGAGGCAACTGAACTTTATTCCTTAGCAGACGCTATTCTTAATTTTACTTTAAACTTGTTGAGCAAATTTTATCCTAGGAGTCCAAATGAAGGTTGAAGCATGAAAAGACAGCTTTTCGCTTCCCTTTGCTTGGCTTCAATAAAGGCAGCAGTCTAACTAATGGTGACTGTCGATGTTTAAAATTCATCCAAAATCAATCAATCAATTTCTTCACTAAGTTGGAAATACTTCTGCACCTTTTTCAAAAGCAATGATTCTACAACCCAATCTAGAGTTTAAGATTCTGTATGTCCACTGATTCTTAACAGAGTACACAAAAGCCCTTGTTAGTGGATAGTGGAATGATGATGATGATGATGGTAATGATGATAGTTAACATCAATTAGCACTTAGTATATGTGATATATTGTTCTGAATATTTTGCCTGTATTAACTCATATAATTCTTTCAATCCATGAAATTGGTAATATTATCATCTCCATTTTATAGATGGGAAAATTGAGTTACCAAGGGGTTAAATAACTTGCTTAGGATCACACAGTTACTAAACCACTCCTCTAACAAGCATACATCATGCTATTGAAATGAACTGCCACATCACAAGTAGAAGGTATAAAAATTTTCAATGTGTTTCATGTCTAACTTTTGCCTTTGATTTATACTAACTAGACACTGTTGTCTAATCTATAAACTTTCAATGAATGAAACAAATTACAACTTGAGAAGAATTTACATTCAGTTAAGAAAAGAATTTCTAGGAGTTGATGAATCCAACTGAGTTATTGTGGGAAATCTGCAAATTCCCTATGCTTAACACAGGCCTACCTAAGACACGGCAAAGAGGGATTCCTAAAACCCCGATAACCCTCACAAATCTGTTAGCATGTAATCTCCAAATTGATGCTAGTTTTGAAACAGAGAATGGTACAAACAAGAGAGACAGAAAAGGGCTATTACTGATTGTCAAAGGGAAAAAGTTCTAAAAGCTATTCAGTATTTTCTTGGCTTACTCCTATTTTGCTACCATTTTACTAGAAAGTCGCTAAGAAATTTGCTTGATCAAAGTTTACCACACAAATAAAATGATGTCTACACTTACCTGGTACACTGTTAAATAGTGGCAGAAATTATGGAAGATTAATAATTTAAACACACGAATATATATGCTATTGAAAAGACAGAATCTGCAGTGCAAAAAACACAACTGCAACTTTTAAAAAGACTTATAAATCTTCCAAATTTCTACTCACGCAAACGTGCTCAAATTTTTTTAAGTGAGTGAAAAATTACTCATCATGTTAGAATTAGATTTAAAATTCCTATTTGCTTATTAATAAGGGTGTAAATATGCATTAGTTGCACAAATCATCTAAAAAGAATTTTCCAGGTTTCTGTAAACATCTTATTCCATGGCTTCCCTGGGATTCCTAAGTTTCAAAGAACATCTCTTTATTTATACTAAATATAGCAAGGGGTGGGGGGTGGAAACCTTGCTCCGAGCCCCTTTTCTGAGAAGTCTGACACTAGTAGAACCACCTTGGCCCTTGCATCCTTTGGTGTGCATGGCACCAGCATGAAATCCTCACTGAGAGGCTCACACAGTATCCATGAATGTCTAGCTGATGGGGAAGGAGTTAAGAGATCAGTCATTCTGGATAGCTACTTTCTTTAGATACAATGCTGCCAAGAGTGGCCCAATTAAAAACTGTGAGGCCTCTTAACATTCCAGGCTTTGATACTATAATATTCTGTCATGTCTCAAAACTGAATTAGAGTATCAAATAATAAAAACGTGTTATGGTTCAAGCAAGGCTTTTCTTTGATCCCAGACACTCGACTCCTTTTGTTTCCACCTCCTTTGTGCTCAATCTTCTTGGCTTTCTTTTCACCTTTCAAACATTCCTTCTGGCCTAAGCTGCTGTTTTGAATGGGGGAGGGAAGGGAGAGGAGAAAGGGAATGCAGTCAGTTCAGATGCATTCCTGCTTGGCTCAAGTTACTTTTTTCAGGCTCAGAGTATGAAACTCTCCTATAGATAATCTTTAGAACTAGGTTCTGTCGCTACAGAGGGCAAAGGAGACGGAGAGAATGAGGGATCTACGTCTTCCTCAGCATTACCCACCCATTGCCCCTTGGGCTCCACGAGTAAATACAACATCTGGTCAAACTAAAACCACAATATAAAATATTAAAACAGGAGTATGGAAACGCCTGAGAAGCTTAAAATTATACACTGAAGTAAACGTTTTTCAAAAAATTAAATTCATGTATTAAAGAAATCAGAAAAGTAGAGAAAAAAAGAGGAAACAGGTAGGTAGAAGCCAACTCTCAATTATCCATGCTAATAGAGAGAGGAGGGAAAGGGAGAGGTCAAACAGATTAAAGAAACTCGCATATTAACCAAAATACTTTGGCAAATACTTAAAATTTCTTCCATCAAACCTTTTCCAGAACAACTAACAAGTAGTAAAATGACTGATTAAAATTTTCACCTCCTCTCCCTTCCCACCCTCTGACTACTTTCAAGCAGCAAAATAGCTAAAGGGTGGGCAGTATTAGGAAGGGGAGGAGGAGAAGAGGAGGAAAAGCAAGGGGCTTGGTTAATTCATAAATGAAGTATGTGCCCCTGAATAATTGAGAGCTTCCATTTTGAAATAAATACAAGAAAAAGCCTGAAATAATAATAACCTATTTGCATACCTGTAACTTGGTCTTTCACCCAAATATAAGGATAAATTCATTCTTTAAAGGGGAAAAAAGGAAAAGGAGACTAAATAAATGTTATCTTTAAGTATGAAACTGATGCATCAACTTATAACTAATTGCCCCACAATACTGTTCCAATGTTTTTAAGGTACTAATTTTGTCTCTAAGTGCCTCTGAATGCAAACTACTATTCACTACTTCATTATCTAGCACATAAGTTTCCTATTACCAGTTCTCAAATTAGAATCTAGGCTCAATTACTATTTTTAGAGTATCTCAATTTAAAAGTTTAGAGAAATTTAAAAGAAGGAGCACATTAATATTTAAATGTTTCAGCCATGTTGGCCTAACAATACTTAATGTCACTAGAGGAAAATTTCCAAATTTCTACAGTGCATAGATATCTACCACTGAAAAATCTCCAAATTCAAACTGCTTATCTTTCAAACTATGCAGTTAAAAAGGTAGTACCCCATTTTATCAGTCAAGTAAAATGAGGAACAGAGAAGTGCAACATGAAGCTAATGGATCTTCGGGGTCAATACTAATACTGCCAATTGGGTTAAAAGCACTATTTATTACAGAATGGAAAGGTACCAAAATTTTTCTTTTAGCTTTAGTTCACATTAAGACAAAAATAAAAAGCAAATGAATTCTTCTATAACATACCTTATTTTATCAAATGTTTCTACCATCTTGCATTAACATTTTAAAGGATAATTTCTGCTCTTTTCTATTTTTCAGGAGGCACTCTCTCCATTCATACTCCATTAATGCTCAGTCCTATCTTCCACCACCCTCCACCCCATCTATCAAATAGTTATAATGATCTGAAACCAACTTGATAAGAATCCTTTATAATTGTATTTTGTTGACTTTTCAAAGTAAATTAAAATACACTGTATTCATATTTCTTAGAACCAGGCTATATGTTACAATCTTTTTCTGAATCTCAAAATACATGAAATATTAGTCAAAAAATTTATAATGTCTATTTATAAAGCAATATGTATACATATCAAATACTGTTACAAAGAAACTCTAAGGGGCTGTCAAATTTGGGGCTACTTTGTTATTAAACTTTGTTTCAAATAAGGAAATCACCTGCTAAACTGTTGAGCCCTTTAGGTACACAGAGATTACATTGTAACAGGATTTGACCTGAGTACTTAGAGCTTGCCTAACCAAATGCAAAACATAACCAATAAAATAAACAGTTAACACAGCTACGATTAGGATCCCTGAGTACAGAGATATTACTATCAAGATAAAAGACTCAGGAATCTCTACACAATAGGAAGACTGTTTCAAAACTATGGTATACTACGTCATGAAAAATCAGGGGTGGTATGACTAATGGCTTACTTATGTGCAATTGTTGTTAACCGTTCATCGTTTACTGCTCTCCGAACTTCAGCACGGTGGCGTTCTGTTGAGATGCTATGAAAAAAAATAGCCATTATAGAACTCTGCCAAGCAGGCAGTTCTTCTCTATATTAATGTTTAAGTTAACATTTTGTTTGTGGGGGAGGAGGGGAATTGATGTGTAAAAAAGATAAAGACAAGGGTCTAATATATATATCTTCAAATGCTTTAATTAAAGTCATAGAAAAGGATTCAGACTGATTTTGTGTAATTGTAGAGAGAATTATAATTGTAGAGAGAATTTGTAACTAAATTCTAATTATAAATTACAAATTATAAATGTGTACAAATTATACAAATTACAAATCACAGAAAGACAAATTCAGTTTGATATGAAGTCATTAACGTCCAAAACTCAGAAATGTCAGACCATAGTCAAGATTAGCAGAGGTTCCTCTTATCTAAAAATACAAACCACTGAATGACCTCTAATCATGGTTACTGAGATTTTGGCCCTCAAAACAAAGTCCTTTCTAAAGCTTAAGAGTCTAAAATTTTATGTTCAGTAAATATAACAAAGAAATGAAAGTGACAAGATACTGTTTCATATGCTATGAAACTTGACACCAGGATATTACTCCTTTATTACTCAACACTGAAGCTATGTGTCTTCTGCATTATATCACATCACCACTACGGTAAAAAGGTGCTTATGTTGATCCTGATTAAATATATGTAAAGTTAAATCTAAACAAGTAAAAAAAAAAAAGGCTATACCCATTCCATTCATAAATAATAAAATAAATACCATCCTTGAAACTATAATCCTTATTGCTAAGCTAAATCTATACCATTGATTAAACTATTTAAGGGGCTTAAAAGCAGAATTTATGAGGCAATATAAACAACAAATGAAAAATATAAATTGTTAAGTATGGAGGCATTAAGACAGGATTTAATAATATAGCTACTTTGCTGTTAATTGAATGTAGGGGGAAAAAAATTTCTTCCCTATATTCACTTTAAAAATATGACAAAATGGTCTTAAATGTAGAAAGGAAATTTCAGTTAAAACAGCACTGAATTTTCTGAGAAAGCTCAAGATGTTAAGAATGGATCAAGGCAAAGTATCAAAGAATCCCTTTCACCAGATTTTTTTTTTTTTAATAAATTGAAGTCCCACACTAATGGGAAGCTGAAGAGATCAACTGTCCCTAATGCTGCTGCTGCTAAGTCGCTTCAGTCATGTCTGACTCTGTGCAACCCCATAGACAGCAGCCCACCAGGCTCCCCCATCCCTGGGATTCTCCAGGCAAGAACACTGGAGTGGGTTGCCATTTCCTCCTCCAATGCATGAAAATGAAAAGTGAAAGTGAAGTCGCTCTGTCGTGTCCGACTCTCAGCGACCCCATGGACTGCAGCCTTCCAGGCTCCTCCATCCATGGGATTTTCCAGGCAAGAGTACTGGAGTGGGGTGCCATTGCCTTCTCCGATATAATCACTACCCATTTCTATAAACTAAGACAACAACTTCCTAGTGTCTTCTCCTACCCCCTAACAAATGCCACTTGGCCACTCTAGATCTTCATATCCAGTCACTCCTAGCTCTTCTTTGCTTTACCCAGGTTAAAAATAGTTCCCTTTTCCAACTGGCCCAAAGCTAAAATAACCTGCCTTAAACCTTTTCTGATTAGAGTACAGAATAAATGGTAAATTACATAATTTTCTGTAACAAAGCACACAACCGGGATGGGATATCTAAGTACCAACAACTTGAACACCTCTGTCTTCAGCATAAGAGTGAAAAGTACCAAAATATCTCAAAATGAAATTTCTAAAGTCATGTCTCACAAACTTTTATGATAATTTACCTAAGAACTTTTGAGAGTTCTCCAAGAAGATCTTTCTTTTCCTTGGTGAGATCTCCCTGTGCCCGAAGTGCACTGATAACTCCAGCATATGCCTCCAATTCTAGAAGAAGAAAATTATTTTATCAAAATAGACCATCAATATTTTAATACTATGGCTATATACAGTGAAACTTCAGGGCAGGAAACCTAAAAATCAATATGCAAATATTTCATTAATGTCCTCTTATTAAAAATTTTATCTACTAACATACATTAAATGTGGCTTTTATAATCTTATTTTCTTTTTTTACTGCCTCATAGAAGTCATGTGTGTAAAAGTTTAGGAAGAAAAGTCTAAATATTTTGCTTTACATATCATCACTGAAGAACATTCAACTGGGATGCTACCAACAACTGCGAATAGGTTCCCAGTGGTATAATAAGGCTGCTAAGAGAAGTTCTTAGTATTATTGATAGGTAGCTTTACTGATAAAATTTTGAAATAATTCCTTAAGCTTGCCTAAGAATTCAACCTATATTCCATCTGTGAATAGTGTGCAACTGAAAAACTACTGGATCAAGAGTCAAATGACCAGATTCTGGCTCCAGCACTGACATTAGTTGTGTGACCTTGGGTAAGTCCTTTCTCATCTCTGGTCCTAGTTTTTTCACCTAGTGCCCTAGAAGACACTTTGAAGGTACCCTGAAGAAACCACCAACAAATTGAAACCACCAGCAAAATGACTAAGGCAGATTAGCAAACATGAATTTTGGCTCTTACAGAAATCAGGACATAATACACTGAAACCTAATTCCAGACAGTTTCATTTCACTAACTTTCCACAGCAACAACCATTATTTAATGAAACTGTTGTCCCTAGTAGTGGTTAAACTATAAAACCAAAAAGCCCTCAATGGCTCCCAATGAACCATGCCTGCTTCTCAGTATACTTCCTCATGTACTACCTTTCTATAGTACCTCCAACAATGACTCTGGACTTGGCATGTGACTCGCTTTGGCCAATGGAACATCACATACATGATGCAAACAGCAGCCTTGCACACAGGGCCTTGTTCTCTTGGAACCTTAAGATCACCAAGCTGTGAAGAAGCACAGGATGAAAGGTCACATGGAGAGAGCGGCCCAGCCATCTTAGCTGAGCCCAACTAACCAGCTAAGCTTCCAGCTGAATAGAGCCATGGGAGCGAGCTCAGGCAAGATGAGCAACCCATAGAATCATGAGAAATAATAAAATAGTTGTTTCAAACCATAAACACTATGAGACAAGTAGACCTGAAGAAAACAAAATGATGGGAAATAAGTATCTAGACTACAGTTATCCTCTTAATAGATCCAACTTACTGCCAGTATTTGCCAATGCCTTACATATAATAGATACTGAATGTTAGCCAATCTAAGGCATGCATAGCTGCATTCAAGATACTACAATAACAGTAAAATAGTAGCCTCATTCAGTTTGTATTATCCACAGTTCTGTCAAAAAAAAAAAAGAATTTATATAGAAGAGTGAGTTGACCATATTAAATAGACATGTCTTGTCCAACTGAATTGTTCCATGTGTAAACATGTGTAAACATCCTGCATGTTCAACCTACACTGGACATTAGGTAGATGTTTCATGTCCTTCTGGAAGGACAAACTCTGCTTCCCTGGAAATACTTTGATCCAAAAAACATATTTCAGCTTTTATCAGAACCCAAAGTAGAGTTCAGAAAGACACTAGGGATAATTTAAGAAATCACTATACTCCAAATGTTCATGCCTCATTTATCGAGTATTTTATTCAACAAATCAGTGTTGAGTCCCATTATATATACGAGATAGTATGCTAAACCCTGCCTTAAGAAGTTAACTCTAGAATAAAGTTACAGTGAATCAAGTCATTAGACAATTCTGACACAGTTTACAATACAGTGGTAAAGGCACAGAGGAAAATTATCATCTAGTCTAGAAGCATAAGCTTTACTCAGAAACAGAACTGTGCTCTAGGCAGGTGGGGAAAATGCAAATGTGCAAAAAGAACAGAGTAAAAGAGCATATAATGTTTCATAAAGACGTTAAATTTCCAGTAATAGTCACTATTTTGAGAGTTTTATACTAGGAAGAGTAAAAATATGTCTGTACTTGACTAGCCACTAATTCAAACCTAACTACTAACTGAACACTACTACTACTGCAAGGTACCAAGGCGAATCTTTATATAAACAAAGGTCAAAGTGAGTGAAGTCGCTCAGTCGTGTCCGACTCTTCGCGACCCCATGGACTGCAGCCAACCAGGCTCCTCCGTCCATGGGATTTTCCAGGCAAGAGTACTGGAGTGGGGTGCCATTGCCTTCTCCATAAACAAAACAAGGTCCCTATTCTCAAAGTGATTAAAAACCAGGTTTTTCAGTTTCCAAGATATTTAGGAAAATGACAATACCATAAAAAGAGATGGAGAGGTCAGAGAGAAGTGATTTAAGGAAAAGGTTCACTTTTGGCCTGTGAAATTTATGGTGATCGAAATTTCACTATTTCACAGTATTTTTTAGAAAGTGAAATTAACTAAACACAAAGATTTTTGACATCTCAAGTCTCATTCCAAGTCTAACTAAAAAGTCATGCATAGAAGAGGTAGCAACTGCACACAAAACTGTATAACTCAGAACACAATTCTCACAGGTACACAATCCAAGGCACACTTTCCCTTCATTCAGTGAGAAATTCACTCACTGTAAAGAACATCGGCTAGCTTCCCAACCTCATTCACATTTGTGGCTTTCCATTTTGATGAGAATCCTAAGATTCTGACAATATCAAGCTCAGTAGAATTTCTGGTATTATTTTTGATACCATTCTATTACAGTGTTAACTTTAATGACACTTAAGTATAGTGAAATAATTAACACATGAAAAACCACAGAAAACAAAGGATCTGAACTATTTTAATAAAGCCTCAACCCATTCCATTTAAACAAACCTGCCACCCAATATGAATACTATATTTCATAAAGCCCCAAGTTAGAGTTATACAGAGATAGAAATTCTCTATGCCAATATCTATGTGGGCTTCCCTGGTGGCTCAAACAGTAAAGAATCTGCCTGCAAGGCAGGAGACCCACGTTTGATCCCTGAATCGGAAGATCCCCTGGAGAAGGAAATGGCAACCCACTTCAGTATTCTTACCTGGAGAATCCCAAGGAATGATGAGCCTGGTGGGCTACACAACTGAGCAACTAACACTTTCACGAGTAAAATATAAATGTTTAACATCTTATGTTAAAATAATTTATAACTGTTTTAAAAGAATCTTTTAAAAGCTAATCCTTAAAATATTTTAAGCTAATTCTTAAACACAGTACCTTCTCTATACTCTGGACCTAGAGCTAGCGTCTGAAAGCAATTCAAAGGTTTCACTGTTATGATAATGAGCCAACGGGTGAGGAGGAAGTCATTCTGCAAATCACTGTCAAAGCTCACCGCCCCAAAGAAGGATCACTGAAAATGACATTCCCTATAGGAAGGCTGTTCTTTTCAGTACAGAAGCAGCTCTTCAGCAACATTACCTACACAGCTCTGAATAAAAGGATAAATTTAAGACTTAAAGCTTACAATTTTTATATTTAAACATAGTCTCTTCATTTGAGGTCCCAAAAGCCCAGAAACTAAAGCAACTGACTGCAGTTGTGATCTGAACAGATCACAGTAACTCTGTAACTATTTCAGCTATGAAATAAATACAAATCCAATTTTATAACTGGTAGCTAACAAGTCAGGCCAATTGCCTATCAGTGTATAGAAAACCTTGAAGGGGTAGTAAAATTTAACTTATAAAGTTAAATGTTAAAAAATAAAATAAAGGAATATTTATTAAAAAAAAAAAACCAAGGTACTAAAGTACAATGTTAAGAAATAGTTTAAAATATAGAAATCTTCATGGTAGCCCCTAAGGGAAAATAAAAAGGGCAAAGATTATTAGCAGTTAAGGCCAGACTAGCTATGATTCAGATTTATCCTCAGAAATTTCCAACAAAGATTTCTTGTGAAGAAAAGATTCAACTGCAAATAAATAAGTGTCTGAAAGCAACTGCTTTAAAATGCTATATACTCAGATGTCGGACACTGTGATAGGCCCTTTCTGTATACACTTAACCCACAAACTTATGAGGCAGATATTATTACCCTTCATTTACAAAAGTATCAATAGATTTAGGGAGATTAAACAACTTGCTTTTGGATGTCAGTCATTAGTAACAGGATCAAGATCCTAAATCTACGTGAATTCAAAGTCCGCACTTTCTCCTTCAAAATCACAGATATCTAAATAATTGCTATCCTCTGCCAAAATATTTAATGTTCTTTTCCAAATTATTTTTTTCATTTATTGAGTCATTACTATGTGCTGGTCTAAGACTATAGTGGTAAATAAGACAAAAATGTCCTCCTTGAATCTTAGAGCCTAAAGCTACATTTCTCAACCCAGGATTCTCATTTGAATCACAGAATACAGAAAATGATTTGAGTAACTCTTTTTTTCTCAATTGTCCCCAAAACAATAGATAACATACCATTCTAGAATCAGGTAGAAAACTTGGTTCATTACATACAATGAAGGCCTTAGCATTAGGGCTTAATTCTCTCCCTAAATGCTGCTTGAGAAAGACTGCCCTAAAGGAAAAGAAGCACTCAATAATTCATTACAAGCGTAAATGGTGTTTTATTACTGATAGTAAAATATAATTTGGGAAAGTCAGCATAGCTTACATTAACTCAGAACTCAGAAACAATATGGCTCCAGCCCATGGGGTCGCAAAGAGTCAGATACATCTAAGCAACTGAGCACACACGCACACACAAGTAATTCACACACTCATGAAGCCTGAAAGTATGTTAAAGTGAGACTGGAATCCTATTCCCTGGGTTGAAATTCTGACCCCATGACTTAGTCAAGAATTAGTCTGGGTTCTAAGCTTCAGTTTTATCATCTGTAAAATGGGGACATAAAAAGCAAAATACCTATCTGGTTTGAGTGACAATTAAATGAGATGTTGAATGTAAAGGACTCAGTCCAGTAGCCGTGAAGAATCCTTAGCTGCTATTGTTATTAATATGATTCATGCATCTACTGTGTACAAAGCACTATGCTAGGCACTAAGGAAATAACGAAGAGTAAAACAAGAACTATATACCTCTAAAGGATTTCTAACACAGCATGAAATATGACATCCATGCAAACAGTCATGACCCAAATAGAAAGCAAAAAGCACCACAGAGAGGCACAAAACATCAAAAATGAAAATCATACCCAATTTTCGAAGAATCCTTTTGCATTCATCCCTGCTGAGATCCAAAAGTGTTGGCCACACAACAGGCATTGCTGCTTCTTTTTGGTAGCCCCAAAGAGCTTGTCTTCCCTACCAAAGCAAAAACCAAAAAGTCAAATTACAAAAGACCACATTACAAAAGTACATTCAAAAGCCCACTCACCTGGATAGCCACACGTTAAGAAGCAAAACCAGTAAAAGTATCTCAAAATCCTATTTCACCTCCACACTTTACAACTTCTGACAAATGAAGAACTTAACCATTTGGGAGCTTACTATTCCAGCCTATCACATGGAAAGAACACAGGTATCAGACACCTATGGCTTTAATTAGATCTTACAACTTACTGGCTGTGTGATCCTGGGTAAACAGGTCTACTTGAACATGTGTTACTATAAAGTAGAGGTTTTATCACCCAGTTATGAGAACTGGATAATAGTGTATGTGAAGTTCTTATTCTAGTGGCAGGCACATTATTTAATAAATAGGTGCTACTACCTATGTAATCTTGGGCAATTAATTCACTTGACTTCTGCCAGGTTTCTCACTATGAATTACATGAGATACAGTATGTAAAGATCCTAAGATGCTAAGTGGGTAAATG
This sequence comes from Capricornis sumatraensis, assembly GCF_032405125.1. Taxonomy (NCBI): domain Eukaryota; kingdom Metazoa; phylum Chordata; class Mammalia; order Artiodactyla; family Bovidae; genus Capricornis; species Capricornis sumatraensis. Next base: position 56,552,712 of record NC_091084.1, on the reverse strand, counting down.
GAACTGTCTCGTCTTAACAATGAAAGATGAATTTACACCCCGAAGTCTTTACAAAAGCGTTTCCCAAAAGTTTAGATGTCAGAAACTTCGGACTGGTAATCCCCTGGTCTAGAAAAAGACAACGGCGCTGGGCCCTTGCACAATACCCGCTTAGCCCACAGCAGATCTGCTGTAAATATCTGTTAAATAAATGACTGAGAAGAGTAACACGAATGAATGAATGAGTGAATGTAAGAATGAGCGAGCTCAGTGTCTAGACTAGGAGTCAGGCATCGATCCGTAGTAACTACCATCTCTTTTTCCAAGAGCTAGGGCTGCTAACTCCAGCTCCACGCCTGGAGTTGAACCCCCTCCCCCTACTTCCCATAGTCCTCTCAGCTAAGAACCAACCCAGAGCAAGGAGAACTGGACTGCGCGCTCCAGTCGGCAGAATGACATAAAGAAAAGGGGTGGAGAAGAGGAAGAAGGGGCAGAGCCAAAGGAATCCGCTCCCTCCACAAGCCAGTCCCCGCCTCCCGACAGGATCTTGGAGGTGGCCGGCGACCGCCGGAATCAAGCACCACGTCACGGCATCCCGATGCGTCCCCGCCAGAGGACCTTACTGCGGGGCCGCATCGCACTGGAAACCTGGGCAGAGGTTGCCGGAGCCCGCTCGGGAAAACGGAATCCTGTCTAATCCTCCCCCCACTCAAGTGTCAAGGAGGCTAGCCTGCCCCGCCCCCTCCCCAAACACGCACACTCTCGCAACACCACAACAAGAGTAGCCCGCCCACCCTCCTCACCCGTGCCGCTCAGCACCCACCCCAATGTCAAGCCCGCGACCCAAGCTCTGTAAGGACCAGTAGCCGGAGTCAAGGGCTCTGGTAGGAATCAGCGCCTCGCTCCCTCCTTAGCGGAGAGGACAACGGAGAGAAAGAGTAGACGCTCGGACAGCCAGGTAGACGACCAAGACTCACCGGCAGGCCCCCAGGAGCTGGACCCCCGCAATTCCAGCACCAGGCCTGCCAGTTCCCCTAAGCCCACCTAGGGGAGCCCCACGATCCCGTTAGGAGACAACGGAGGATGGGGCTGGGCGCCCCAAGCCAGGCTCCAAATGCTTGGCCCGGCGGTCCTTCATACTGGCTATCCTGCCAGCTCTTCCCAGCACTCTGTCTGAGAGTCACCCACCTGCCCGGCCTTTCTGAGCTCATCTAAAAGGCTCCTCCGCCAAGACTAGGGGACACCAGGAATTGGGTTTGTTTGCGGTGCCTCTGAACGGGCAAGATGGCGACAGGTATCAGGGCGCAGGCGCAGCCGCGCGTTGCAAGTCGGGAGGTGTAGTTCGCCTTTCCCGCCTTTCGAAGAACGGACACCAGAAGATCTCCATTCTTCTGTCCCTCTTTTCCTCCACGTTTTGGAAGCAAAGGAGAGACATCGCGAGGATTGCTGGGAATTGTGGTCTGAACTCAAACTCCCTCCTCTTTCGCTCTCGGTGGGCACGCGCAAAGAAAGCTGGGATTGTAGTTTCTTCCATACCCTCCTCTCCCGGCTTCGCGCGCCTCTCCTCGGGTCTCTCAGCCAATGGGCTGGCTCTCCGCTACGTGTTCAGCTACGTGTGGCGTCACACGTAGCGGCCAAGATGGCGTCGGTAGCTGGAGCAGAGGGTTCCCTGCGACCTTTATTCTAGGCGGGGTTAGGAAAGGTTGGAAAGTTTGCTGGTCCCTGAAGCGCCGTTGATTAGGCTCGGATTCCTCAAGAGTATTGCGAGCAATTATCACGGCCTCCAGCGCCGCCAGACGCAGCTCGAGGAGAGAGCATCCGCGCTGCCAGACCTGACACTGGAAACCGCAGTTGGGCGTACCCGAACTTGGGGTTGCGGAGTTGCAAGTAGAGAAGGGGGACCCGAACGTTCTCGACTTCGGGTTTCTCCACCTGTGAAATGGGAATGATAGTGCCATTTCTGTCAAAGGCAAGAAGGAGAAGGGGTTTATTTGAGGCCCAGCGACTTGGTAGGTTCACCCTTTAGCCTTTGTTCTTAATCACAGAACAATTGTGTGAAGAGGGTATTGTTGCCCCTATTTAATGGATGAGAAAAAGGGCCCAATATATAGTTAATTGCGGCCGTAAGATCGAAGCCAGTACCTGCTATTGTTGAAGATCTAATCAAATTTTGTGCTTTCCCTCCCTTTCAAATTTTTTTCTTTGGGAAACGACTGCTCTGGTAAAAATGTTCAAATGGAAAAGAGTTTTTAATCTGCTTTATGATATTAACAAAGTTTCTTATAAATGTTAGGTTAATTTTACCCTATTGGGATGTGATACACAACGTACAGAAAAGTTCTTGGATCTCCATTGTAGGTTTGGTAGAAAAAAATAAATAACAACACGTGTGTACTATTTGCCCAGTAGCTAAGAATCCTCTCTGAGGCCCAGGAAAATTTTATAGTGTTGGAACCCGTCTGTCCCTTGAGAAAGTCAGGAAGTGGGACAAATAAGTCTCCCACCACGCCATCCTTAATCTTCCAATGCATTCTCTTCCATCTGTTTCCTGCTAAATTAAAGTATCACCTGTTTTCTGACCAATTTCTTAACTCTTGGAAAGATGATAAATGAAACTTTAATAGAAGATTTTGAATATTCTTTTATTTGAGTCTCATAGCATCTTAGTGAGCCAAGTCTAATTAAGATTACTCCCTACTATGAAAAAAACACAGATCAAGAACTCACCCTATTCCACAAAGCTAGGAATTGAAGGGAGTTAGGTTTTCCCCCAGGTCTTCTGACTTCCAAGTGTCTTCCTCTACAACATATGTCAAGGTGACAGGTAATGGAGTAGAAATGGAAAGACAAGCTGCTTATAAAACCAACTCTGACCATAATTAGTGTATGAATCAAGAATTACTCCAGGAGTTGGTGATGGACAGGGAGGCCTGGCGTGCTGCGATTCATGGGGTCACAAAGAGTTGGACACGACTGAGCGACTAACTGATACCATCCTTGTGCTTTTCTTAAAACTCTTATGAGGTAGATACTGTTGATCTCTAATTACAAATGAGGAAACTGAGGCATAGGAAGGAAGTTCGCTTGCCTAAAGTTACACATAGTAAATAAATGGTGGGACTTGCCTGGCAGTCCAGCAGTTAGGATTCTGTGCTTCCACTGCAGGGGGCATGGGTTCAATTCCTGGTCAGGGAACCAATTCCCATGTTGCAGTGACTCAGCCAGAAAAATAATAATAAGTAAATGGTAAAGGCAGGATTTAAACCTAAGCACCTTGGCGCCAGAGTCTGCCCTGGGCTACCACACATCCTCCCTTTGCTCAGAACCTATTTGTCTTTTGCAGCAAGAAGCTGCCTTCCCCACAGTGCCTCTTGCTGCTCCATATCCCCAAATATTCCTAACATTGAATTCTCTTCTTTAATGATCAGACTCAAACTTTACTCTCAAGTCAATTATCCTGTCCCTACCTTTCCCCCTCGGATAAGAGAGGCATTTTTTGAGCCATGATTTCAAGTGAAGTCACTTTAACTCCAGGAAATGTAAAGTGAGAACTATTCTCCTCTACCTCTGATCTGAGGAAATGTATTATAGTACAATACCTATTTCAAACTTTATTCCCCTATTGACAAAGCAGATTAAGTATGTTTCTTGGAACAAACTTCAAGATGCATGCCATCTACCATTCTAATTTTGCAGTACTATATTGGAGATGGTAGATTTCACTCCTATTAAAATATCTGTTAAGCTCCTATGATATTGTACAGGTAGGAAAATTGAAATGGTTAAGACCTTAAAGATTCATTTTCTAAATAAAAAAAAAATTGGGTGTCTAAAGAAGTGAAGTGAGTTAACCAGAGTCGTAGGAATTTCATGGCAGGAGTGAGACTGGAAACCAGCCCTTTCTACTTTATCACATTGACTTTAGATTCTTACCATCAAAAAGTTGTATTACCACACTTGTATAGCCAGGGTGTGTGCTAAAAGGGGATAACAACCAAGATTAAAAAAAAAAAAAAAGAATATCAAATAGATCAAAAATAAGTGGATTTGGGGGACAGAAAAAAGAGAAGTAAACTGGAGATAACTGACAATTGGAGAAGGAAATGGCAACCCACTCCAGTATTCTTGCCTGGGGAATCCCATGGACTGAGGAGCCTGGTGGGCTGCAGTCCACGGGGTCACAAAGATTCGGACATGACTGAGTGACTTTACTTACTTACTTACTTACTTAGGCTCAGTGAAGGATCAGAAGTGCTTTGAGCAGTCTGGAACAGGTTCAAAAATGATTAAAAGATCTGGCCTTTGCATTGTCAGCTGCCTCCGTTCCCCTCTCCCGCTAACCATTCAGTTCTATAGTCTCTACTTCCTAAGTAGCTGACTTCATTGTTTTAGTAGGCTGATGGTGATGCCTCATCACCTGTGTGAAATGGACCTTTTTACTAACCCTCTTTCTCCAGAGGAACTTCTGTATTCCTTGCCACTACATCTGCCATACAGCCACTACAGTCAGGGTGAGTTTTGTGAATTGCAAACACATCAGTCACCTACATAAAACTTGGGAAGCTCCCACATGCCAACGGGCTTCCCTGGTGGCTGAGATGGTAAAAGGATCTGCCTATGATATAGGAGACCCAGGTTTGATTCCTGGGTCGGGAAGGTAACCCTGGAGAAGGGAATGGCAACCCACTCCAGTGCTCTTGCCTGGAAAATCTCATGGGCAGAGGAGCCTGGGAGGCTGCAGTCCATGGGGTCGCCAAGAGTTGGACACGACTGAGTGACTTCACTTTCACTTTTCACTTTCATACACTGGAGAAGGAAATGGCAACCCACTCCAGTGTTCTTGCCTGGAGAATCCCAGGGACGGGGAGCCTGGTGGGCTGCCATCTACAGGGTCGCACAGAGTCGGACACGACTGAAGTGACTTAGCAGCAGCAGCAGCAGAGCAACTAAGCATGCATAGATGCTAACGATAAAATTGTAGGGCTTCCCTGGTGGCTCAGTGGTAAAGTATCTACCTGCCAGTGCGTGAGACATGGGTTCACTTCCCTGATCCAGGAAGATCCCACAAGCTGAGGAGCAACTACTGAACTTGTGCTGTAGAGCCTGGGAATCGCAGCTATTGAAGCTCGCATGGCCTAGAGTCTGTGCTCCATAACAAGAGGAAATACTGCAATGAGAAGCCCACGCAGCTTCAGCCAAAAAAGACCCAGCACAGCCAAAAACAAAAATAAATATTTTTAAAAAAAGAATAAAGTTTTAGCTTTTTTATGAGCAAACCCATGCTGAGCTAAAGAAACATCCTTACTCATCTAACCTGTTCCTAGAACACTGCTGTCACCTTTTAATCTTGTCCAAAATCTAATGTTTTCCTTAAGTTCACTGCTTCCCTTGAAACTCTTTCAAATGGAGTTCTCCTTCTCCCCGCATCTTCAGTATCCTGAACAAGAAATAAAGGCTGACTTTTCTTCTAATTTGTCACTACCATCTGTATTAAAGCCAACTGCTGCTGCTGCTAAGTCGCTTCAGTCGTGTCCGACTCTGTGCGACCCCATAGACAGCAGCCCATCAGGCTCCCCCGTCCCTGGGATTCTCCAGGCAAGAACTGGAGTGGGTTGCCATTTCCTTCTCCAATGCATGAAAGTGAAAAGTGAAAGTGAAGTCGCTCAGTCGTGTCCGACTCTTCATGACCCCATGGACTGCAGCATACCAGGCTCCTCCGTCCATGGGATTTTCCAGGCAAGAGTACCAGAGTGGGGTGCCATCGCCTTCTCTGTTAAGGCCAACTACTCTTGTATTAAGGCTTTTACCATCAAGCCATTCAAACTCCATTCCACCCTCATTTTGTAACTCTAGGGATGAAAGACTCTAAAGGAGATTTTTAATAATCTGCTGATAACCTGCTTAGGTTACCCCATTGCTTGGCCCATGTACTCCCCATAAAGGTATACAAACCTTTCCCTAGCGTTGCATCCTGCACTTTGTTCTCCAGAACTGTTCCACCTTTGAAATCACCAAGCAAGGTATTCCACATTTACTGCAGATTTCTTACTCCTTTACCCTCACCAAGTCCACTCTTCAGCTTCAGTGCAATCTGTAGTCCACAGTCTCCTAGTTCCAAGTCTGTTCCCTCCTCTGATTTTGCTTTCTACCCTGGACTCCCAGATGATTTATTTCAAGCTCAGTCTCATCAGCGCTTTCAAGTCCATTCAACCGTCTCTATCCTTCCACACAGACCCTAAAGCAGCCCTCAACCCTGGGTCAGTTTTATCCTTGCAGCCCTCCCCATGTTGATTGAACTGTTAGTTAAATATTAGTGTATAATACATTGTCCCAAACCTTAGTGACTTAATAAAAATTTTTAAAAATTTCAACACAGTTTTTGCAGTTTCTGTGGGTGGCTTAGGAGAGTGGCTCTGGCTTTGGATCTCTAAGAGGTTGCAATCATCTGAAGGCTGACTAGGGCTGGAGGCTCAGCTTCCAAGGTAGGGCACTCACATGGTTGGCAAACTAGTGATAGAAGAGTTCTGTTTCTCACTACAGGGATGCCTTATAAGGCTGCTTGAGCATCCTTATGACATTGTAGCTGGATTCCCCCAGAGCAAGTGATCTAAGCAACATAGAAGCTGCGGTATTATGATGTGCCTGCATATGTGTATACAGAAAGATGGTTTATATTTATGTATATGACACATACGTACCATGAAAGGGACTTGGTACAAAACAGTAAATCTAGAACAGCTTGATGAAACTAAGTTGAAATAATATTAGGTAGCATTTTTGTTCATTCGCTAAGTCGTGTGCAACTCTGTGACTCCATGGACTGCGGCACTCCTGGCTTCCCTGTCCTTTACTATCTTGGAGTTTGCTCAAATTCATGTTCTTTGAGTCAGTGATGCCATCTAACCAGCTTGTCTTCTGCTGCCCTCTTCTTTTGTCTTCAATCTTTCCCAGCATCAGGATCTTTTCCAGTGAGTCAGCTCTTGGCATCAAGTGGCCAAAGTATTGGAGCTTCAGCATCAATCCTTCCAATAAATATGCAGTGTTAATTTCCTTTAGGTGGTTTGGATCCCATTATAAAAAGAGCACCTGGGAGTGTATTACCTCATTTAAACCTCAAAATTCCCTTAACGTAGTAATTATTGTTCCATTTTACAATGGCCTAAAGAGAAAAAATTGTCCAAAGTCAGATATCACCAGAAGACTCTTCTCAAGAACACACAGACACTACAGACTCTTGGTTATCTGTGGTTACATAACAAACCTTTGCTTTGGCTTGAACAATTTATTTTGCTCATGAATCTCCAAGTTTGGGTAGGGTTTAGTGGGGACAACTCATCTCTACTCTGGGCATGAGCTGGGGCAACTTGATGTCTGGAGCTGGAAGTATATGAGTGCTCATTCATTCATATGATTAGCAATTGATGTTGGTTGTTGCCTGGAATCTTTGCTGGAATTATTCTTGGGTATGTGGCATCTCCATGTGGCCTGGGGATCCTTACAACATGTGGCCAGATTTGAAGGACAAGTGACTGAAGAGAAGGAAACTATCGTTTTTATGATCAAGCTATGGAAGTCCAAGCCTTTTTTCTGCCATACTCTTGACTGGAGCAGTCAAGCCCACCTGAATTCAAGGGGAAAGTGGGAAATAGATTCCATTGCTTGATGGAAGAGTGGTAGAGTCCTGAAAGAACATGTAGGGCCAGAAATGATGCTGTGCCTATTTTTGGAAAATGTCCACAACAATTCATATCCCTCTCACATGCAAAACACACTCATTCCTTCTCATTATGACAGAAGACCTGGGTTGCTCAGAGACTAGGAGGTTGCAATCATACTGTGAAATTCCATTTATATAAAGATCAAAAGCCATCAGATATAATCTATAGTTTTAGAAGTGTGAAAAGTAAATACCTTACAGAGAGCAAATACTTGAATGGAGCATGTAGGAACGTGCCAGTGTGCTCTAAATGTTCTATATTTTGATCTAAGTGGGGATTATATGAATAGATATGCACATGTAAAAGTTCACCATTTGAACCAGTTGATTAAGATTTGGGTTTTGGTGAGATTGTCTGCTTTTCTGAAAACCCATCTTCAATTTCTAGTAGGTATCTAGCCTTACACTACTAATTTGGATAAAAGCAGTTATTGTGTTTGTTGGGAAAATGATGTTCTTAAAAAAAAAAGTTAAAAGCTTAACATCATGGCCCTTTAGGTCCTTACATTTCACATCCTTGCACATCTTTCTTTGTAAGCATCCTAGTGAATAAATGCAAAGGAAGCCCAGATCTGGCTAAATTTAGCAGGCCAATGTTTACTTCTTTTGGGTATCAATTTATTCTTTGAATGAATGTCAGGCCCTGAAGTTATGAAGATGAATAAGTTATAACCATTATCCTCCTGGACCTCACTGTTGAGTAGGGAAGGTAGACATATGCAGATAGCTCTATTTACCATAGGAGAATGTGATAACACAGAATGTCCATGATGACGTGGCACTTAATGAGTGCTATGGGATCAAGGAGAAAAGGATTATTTCCATCATAGAAGGCTCCTTAGCAGAGGTAGCATTTGAGCTGGGCTTCACGAAGTAGCAGGATTTTTACCAGACAGAGAAGGAGGGTATCAAGAGTGTCACAGCAGAGAAAATAGGAGAAGCAAAGGCATGGAAGCATAGGACACATAGAAGTGAAATGAGGGATATTGGATTCCCAGTTAGTGGTCCTCAACTGGGAGTACCTGTCAGAACAATTTGGGAAGCTCTATCAAATTTCAGAAGGCTGTGATGTACATTCTTGGCTAAAAACCGTAGATGGCCTCTGAGATTTTGTCTGTACCCTAAATAATCACCACACCACCTCACAAAAGAGCACCAGACCTAAAAACACAAGTTGCTGCCATTTAATCCATGTTGGAGCCCAAGTAACAAGAGTACTGTCTGTGCTCTGGATGGTGATTTGACACTGATTAATGACCTGATCATTAGAAAGCCAAAGGGAATTGCAAATGAAAATAGAAATAAAGACATAATCTCACACATTAAGTTTTCCCTAGTTCACTTTTTAAATAAAAAAATTAGGTTCACCCAAGTGCTAAGGTGCCTCAGGTGAGGAGCTGATGATAATTAGTAATTATCTGAGATGAGATCCAAGATATTTCATAAAGATGGAAATAATAACCCTGTCGGAAATGGAAATCAGCTACATGGGGTAAGGGGGAGGGGACTATAAATCCAAACATAATATTCAACTTGTCTTCACCTCAGAGAGTTTCCAGCTGTTTATGACGTTTTGCGGTGATTTGCCAGAGATGAAATGCATTTTTTAGAACTCTGCTCCAGCCAGCAGAACGAAAGCCTTGGAGCCATATTCTCTTTCAAGAAGTGTTGAGCACTTGTGAAGTCTGCAGAGAAATAGTAGAAAGTGTCTGCTTTCTTGTCAGTTTCAGTGAAAGTTTTTTTTCCTTGTAACCCTAGGATTGATCATTATTTTCTAAGTGAGCTAGTGGGAGACCAGATCAGGTCTCTTATGGGTGGAGAGGGCACTTGCTGAGATGCTGCAGGCTTTAAACTTACCACGTCAAGGCCAGCAGTTCAAATCCAATCCTTGCTAAAGGCAGAGGTAATAAAGGAACATGTGCTTATGGAAAGCCTAGGGAATATATGTGGTGAGAAATGATTGTGGGAAGGAAATGCTCACATGCACGCATGCGTGCACGCACGCGCGCACACACACACACATCCTACCTGAAATGTACAAGGCAATCTGCTGATGGTTATCTCACCAGAGTCTCATTAGATCGGAGACTCCTTGAGAGCAAGGACTGAGGATTTTGACTTCTAAATTCCCAGCGCTATTGAGTGAATTACCGAACGGCCTGTTGAACCCAAAAGGACAGTGGTATGTGCATGTGGCAATGTCTTTCCACAGTCACCCCAGACTGCCTGAGGTTTGCAAGCAGGCCCCACACCTTCATGCTCTGCCCTGGGGCTGTTCTCTTTCCACTCTTTCTCTGCCTGGAATGCTTTCCCCCCATGCCTTCAATGCAGCCCCTTGCCTTTCGAAGCCTATCAAAATCCTTCTTATTCTTTACTGTCCATCTCAAACGTCTTTTGAAAATCATTCTCCAAGCAGATGGGAGCAGGGCATGTTCTTGGAAATCAAAAAGATTTGGGTTTGAATTCAGTGCTGCCTCCTTTAAGTTCTTAAATGAATTACCTCAGTTCTTTGTGCCTCTGTTTCCTCCGCATGGGTTTTAGGGAAGATTTAATGTTATAACATATATATGGCACCTAGGTCGGCGACCAGCACAGGATAGATTATCAGTAACTGTTAGCTCTCTGAAACCCAGTTCAGTGCTTTAAAAATGTTAGGTCCCTCTGTCAGTGCATTCTTCAGTGTTTCCATTAGCTTTCTTCCCTCACCCCCTCCCCCTCACCAGAGTCCCTCATCAAGTGTAATTGCTCCCTCCTCTGTTGGTAGTGCTTTGTTTATGCCTATTTTCTAGCTCTTAGTATAAACTAACTTGAGCTATAACTCATCGTGTTTCCCTCCCTCTTTGGCTGAAAATGCCTCAAGGGCAGTTATCTCCAGCAGCTACATTAGGGACCAGCTTAGGACAGACATTCCATAAATGGTTATCTAATTGAAACAACATTTAACCCAGCTTTCCAGGAGGCAAAGTGAGCATGTAATGTGTCTTCTCTCAACCAGTGCTGAATGGTCTAAGTAGCAAGAAGGAAATTCCCCTGCAATTAAGTGGTTCAGAGTTGATTGCTGTCCATGCAACCCAAGTGAGCAGAGCCCCTCCACTTCCAGATGTCTTTGTTTCCCTCACTTCCAACTCAGCCCCTGCCAGAGGAGCATTCCCATGAGGGTAACTCGATATATGGGTTATGTTTTTTTTTTTTCTGATCTGATTAGAGTGTGAAATACTTTCTTCGGAGAAAGTGCACAAGCGTGAGGTTTTCCTCTGTTTTTGCAAGGGATAGAAAGTGAAGAAGAAAGAGGAAAATTGAAACCAGAGCAACTTACATTGTACCCCAGGAAATGAACATATATAGCCAATGCAACAGATGCTGTCCTGAGTCAGAACCTGAGCTATAAAGGACTCCATACCTTTGCATTGATCCTAGGAAAATAACAGAAGCAAAAGTAAAAAAATTAAAAAAAAAAAAAATCTCTTCCCCAGAAGCTATTCTTTGAAATGATATCTGTATTAATGAACTGGAAGCAACCTACAAATTCAACCCAATTCAACAAATATTTACTGAATTGCTAAGTGCAGAGGCATTGGAGTTATGGAGATAATGGAGAAAATAGACTTTCAGTCAGTTCTTCTATCTACTCAGTTATTTCCATCTTTGGGAAAAACCCAGTATTTCAGTAAGTGTTCAACTAAGAAAGCAGAGGACTACTCTGAATTCTGGGATAAGGGGTTTGTTGTAGGAACTGGAACTTGTACAATGTGGGAGGCGTTGGGGCAGTGGAGCTCTGATAGTGGAGCTCTGAAAGTGGACCAGTGAAGTCACCAACAGATCCAATCCTAGAAGTCACCAATCCTAGAAGAAGCCAAGGACACCCAGCTACAGAGTGGGACTGTGATGGGGGAGCTGATGGAGACATCTCAGGGGGAAGTCTGTGGGTGCACAGCCAAATGTCTGGTGGTGGACTTGGAGTTACAATTGGCCAGGAGAGTCAGCAGTGGGAAGACCAGGGTGTGGAGTGGAGGAGAGTGAAGACAAGCTAAAACCTGCTGGCACCTCCGTGTCTGCCTTCAGGCCCACAGCTTCAGAGAGCTGCACCTGCGGATTCACTTCTGCTTCCCAAATCTCAGGCAACTATCCTTTCTTTAACCAAGTTTAACCTAGACTCATATGGTTACAGCTTAACCAAGCAGACACACATAAATTTCTTCCATCATCATAAAGTCATTTCTGTCTTCTCCCAATTTTCTTCAATGGAAAAAGAATAGCTTTTTAAGTCTAATGGGTCTGAGTTCTAATCCTCCCTAGTTATATGTCCTCAGGCAAATTACATTTCTAGATCTTAATGGATCAAGAGCCCTTGCTCTCTGCTACCAGAGCATTCTGTGCTTCTCTCTGTTGTAGCATTTATTTCATGTTCTTGTCATTATCTATTTATGCATCTATTTCCTCCACCAGATCACAAGCTCAAGCACAGGGATGACATCTGATTCCACTATATAGTTACAGTACCTAACAGCCTGGCACAGAACAGATGCTCAACAGATGCTTGCTGAGAATGAATCATTGAAATGGAGAAGAGAAACTCATCAGACTACCAGGCTAATAGTGGAGGCCACCACAAAGATGTTAAGGCAATGAGACCCTTCTCTGCCCCTATTACATTCTCAGCAACCTGTAAAAACAGGCTCCAGACACCATTTCCATCCACAGCATCTATCTTAAACCATTCCAGTTCCCAACCTATTTTAATCACCCTAATTCCTGGCTTCTGGGCTTGTCTTCTCTTTATCACCTATAATCACCTCCTGGACTTATTACTTGAAATGTTCAGGCCTTTGGCTCTCTGTCCTGTCTAAATATTTATTTTCTTCTCTGTATAGTAGAAAGTATTTCCCAATACTTTCTTGGCATATTTCTCACCGTCTTACCCTACGTTCTCATACCAGAGACTATAAAAGTTCCTACCCTCAGGGAGTTCTCAGGTTGGTGAAAAAAGACAAGGAAACCAGCAATTCCGGGACAGTGTGGTAAGAGGTCTAATTGAAGTATGTGCGGGGTACTGTGGGGGCAGAGAAAGTATGAGGAGCACCTGATCTTACAAAGAGAAAGGTAGCTGTTAGAAGGATGGGTGGTTTGATCTGGGTCTTGGGAAATTGTAAGAGATTCTCAGGCAGAGATAGGGAGGACAAGCATTGCAGACAGGGACCAACATTACAGAGAGATCAAGGTCTGGGCAGGAGTGACAGCTGGCTTGGTGTGGGGGGAAGAGCATAGAGACATAGTTGGGAAGTGGAGGGAAAAGAGCCAATGTTTTAAAACTGGGAGATTTTACGTAAAATTCTGAATCTCCAGCTTCTGTTTGGAAAATCAGAAGATCTATCCATTACCACACCCTCATTCTTACATGAGCTGAGTGTTGTTTGTCCTTAAATGCCAAAGGTGTTTTATAACTTGCTAGTCTCCCCCACACCGTTTATCATCACACTTGCGCTCATGTTTTCCTTTAAGAGAACAAATATTTCTAGTACCCATGTCTCTGTGAAAAGTGGGGAAATGGAGGGCCATGGCAATGGAAAAAAAAAAAAAAAAGGAATACTGTGTTTCTTTGTGGACATGAAGAAACGTGTATCTGTTGGAGAAATGCAGCTTTCTCTTAAACCCGGGCCCCTCACTCATTTATGTCGCCTTGCAGGGGATTGTTATATAAAGAGCAATGACTTCATGGGGCCGCCTTACTTTTCGTAAAATCTTGCAATGTTCGCAGGCCATCAAGAAGGAATGTGTGGGAGTGCTGGTCTTAAAGGTGTAGGAGACATGTGCATGTCTGGCCAGAGCTTGTGGAAGAGAAGCCAACACTGACTCTCACAGCCTTGAGTAGGTGATGAATCAAGTAAAAAGAAATTGAGAGGGCTCAGAAAAGAGCTTGTCCATGGCCCCAAAGGCAGCTAATAACAGGAGTTCTCTGCAGCTGGTGACAGCGTGGAGGAAATGCAGTGCAACCCCCTGCTTCCAGAACCAGAGCCAGAAGACCAGGCTGCTCCCAGTAATCATGCAGAACTGGCCCAGCTTCTCAGGAAGAGGGTTACTGGATCATTCAGAAATCCCCTGGTCCTCACATCCTGGGACTGATGACCCTGCACTTCCAAGTACTGTCTAAGCCCTCCAGCCTTCCCAGAGCCTGGAACTCCTGCTCTGAACTCCTTGCAGCTGGCTGAGAGGCTGCCTCAAGCTCCTTTGGGGCCTCCTGTCTTCAGTGATAATTCTCTGCAGCTTGGCTCTGGCAGTTTTACCTCCTCTCTCCGTGTAACTGATCCTGGTCCTCTGGCTCTGTCAGCACCTCTGCTGTGTGCAGCGTGACATGTGTGAGCCTTGAGCTGGGTGGGAACATTCAGAGTGAGGTGTGAGTTTCTTCCCAGGTCACTGAAGCTGTTTTCTGTGGTATGCAAGACACTTGGGCTCTGCTAATCAAAGTAGGGCCTTCATTAGGTGGTAAGGGAGAAGGGGGTCCCTTAAATCTTCAGACTGGTCTCCCCATCCCCATCTTTTCTTATATCAATTCTGCTTATACCTGCTGAAATAACATATACTAAATCACAATGCTGAGCATGTTGTTTCTGATCAAAAGCCTTCATTGGCTACTCATTTCCTATCAAATTCAAATCATTTTCCCTGGCATGTTGAAACTATCTCAGAATGATCCCAAAATGCTTTTCTAGGTTTCTTGGTACCTCTCAGGTACCTCACAGACTTTTAGAAAAGGAATGGAACCTTAACTGTTATTTTGTCTAATCCTGCATTTGATGATAAGAATTCCCTTCCTGGCACCCCCGATTCACTACCAGGGGATGATGCAAAGTAATTTCTTACTGGGGCAGTCGGAAAGTGGTTAGGTCCATCCAGGTAGAACTAAATACCTGGGACAAGAGAGGAATTTTATATACAAAAGCATTAGTGTTAATCCAGTTGTCTCTTGTTGGAAGCCAGGCAATCACTTAGAACAGACATCCTCAAGCCATAGTGGCAGGGAAGTCTCAGTCTGCTGGTAATGGAGACTCGTACTCATAGGTCTGGGTCCCTTTCAATTGCAACTATGCTGCCTGCACCCTGTGACTGCCCTTCCTCTTCTTGATGGGGGAACATCATACTGTAAGTAGCAGCCATCATGGATTCAAGTTTCTGAGAACTTCATCCCAGAAACTGGGAAGCAATGAAATCTGTAGGAATAATCATGGTCTTGGAGCCAACCAGAGAAGATTGGGCTTTAATTGTCTCGCATAAGTATGATGTGGTTAAGAACTTTGGCTCTGGGACTCTCTGGGTGGTTCAGTAGTTAAGAATCTGCCTGCCAATGCCGGGGACACAGGTTTGACCCCTGGTCTGGGGCAACTAAGCCGATGCACTACAACTAACTGAGCCCACACAGCCTAGAGCCTGTACTCTGCAACTAGAGAAACCACCATAACGAGAAGCCCGCACACCACAGTGAAGAGTGGCTCCCACTCACCATAACTAGAGAAAGCCCACAGGCAGCAAAAGACCAGGACAACCAAAAAAAAATAATTAAAAAAAAAAGAACTCTGGCTCCAGATTTAGGCAGAGCTAGTTCAGACACTACTCTACTATTTCCTGTCTCTCTGACTAAGGACAAGTTACCCAAGTTCTCTGAGCCTTCATGTTCTGATATGTAAAATAGGGACAATAACACCATCCTCACCGATTTTTGGTAATAAATTATAAAGTACATGTGTACATGTAACAGTACATGTGTACCAGTTAGAATGTTTTCAGTTGCAAGTACCAAATTAAAAACTCAAAGTGGCTGAAATGATTAGGACAATCTATTATTTCATAGAACAAGAAGTCTAGAAATAGGGAAGTTCCAGGATTGGTTTATTCATAAAGAAATCAGATTTGCTCCATCTTTATGCTCTTTCAACCTCAGCTTACAGGCTTTCCTAGGTTGGTCTTCCTCATGATCATAAAATGACTGCCACAGTTCCAGACATCGCATTCTGACACTACAATGTATAAAAGCAAAAGAGGGTCATTTCTTTTATGTAGTTTTAAGAGCAAGAAAACCTTTCCCTGATGTTATTACAAAACACACTGTCTCTCCCACTGAAGTCTTTATGCTACTTCCTCACTGATGCTCCATCTCACATCTTTGGCTGAAGCTGGGTCATAAGGCTGCCTTTAATCTAATCATTAACAGAAGAGAATAGAATCACCATGATTGACTGGCTTGGCCAGTCAGACTGGAGATAGGGTCCTCTTTTCTTAGGGATGGACATCTGAACAAAACTAGGATTCCATGAGTAGAGAAAGGGTGAAATAGTTGTTATGTAGAAAACCAACAGGGTCTGTCATGAAACCTGACATGTGATAAGCATTAACTATATGTTGGCTATTGTTATTAACTCTTATTAGCTGTGTGAACTTATTCAAGTCATACATCTCCTAGAATGCTAATTTTCTAGTTTGTTGGATGGTTATAAAGTTAAATGAGATGGCATATATAAAGTCTTTAGTGCTTAGTAAATGTGGCTGTTTGTTACAATTTTGTACATAATTATTGCCAGAGGATTTGAGCAGCAGGCTGAGGTCTCCCACAAAGGTTCCTGTGGTTGACCTCAGCCTGAAAAAGTCAAAAGCATGGGCACTAGAAGCAGTTCATAGGTAACGTCCTCTAGTTGTGATTGTTAATTTGCCAGCCTTAATCCTTCAGGAACAATTACCTATGCCTTTGTGTCAGGGGACCCTGTAAGAAATGATTCTACTAAGAGGCCCACTGCCCTGACGCCCTTGCCCCAAGAGGGCACTAGAGGCCTCCCCTGCTCAAGGGTTTGATGGTCTAAGACTAACAACCCATCTACCAACAAGAATAGATCTCACTTCTTGGCCTTTTGCCATGGGCGGAGTTCCTCACTCTGCCGGGGGCCAGCGTGAGGAACTCCGCCCATGGCAACCTTTGAGTCCTCAGCTTAAGAGTGAAGTTTGATGGGCAGGAACCATCTTCTCGCAGCACCTAGAACTATAGCTTTGTCAAATCCAGGCTCTCATCCCCACTCTAGCACTTACTAGCAGTGTGACATTAAGCAAAGTTTTTTTTGAGTATCATTCTCCTCCTCTACAGGAGAAGACAATGGCACCCCACTCCAGTACTCTTGCCTGGAAAATCCCATGGACGGAGGCGCCTGGTGGGCTACAGTCCATGGGGTTGCAAAGAGTCAGACACGACTCAGTGACTTCACTTTCACTTTTCACATTCACACACTAGAGAAGGAAATGGCAACCCATTCCAGTGTTCTTGCCTGGAGAATCCCAGGGACGGGGGAGCCTGGTGGGCTGCCGTCTATGGGGTCGCACAGAGTTGGACACAACTGAAGCGACTTAGCAGCAGTAGCAGCTCCTCCTCTATAGAATGGGGATGGTCATATAATATCCATTAGAATTATGGTAAAGTTTAAATTAGATGATGGCTATACATGCTGCTGCCGCTGCTTATTCACTTCAGTTGTGTCTGACTCTTTGCAACCCTATGGACTGTAGCCAGCCAATCTTGTCTGTCTGTGGGATTCTCTAAGCAAGAATAGTGGAGTGGGTTGCCATCCTCCTCCAGGAAATCTTCCCAACCCAGGGATCAGACGCAGGTCTCCTGCATTGCAGCAGATTCTTTACCACTGAGCCACCAGGGAAGCCCAGTGGCTATATATAACGCTTATCAAATTGAATGAGGCTTAATAAATGGTGCCTATGTTCTTATGAGTGATCCCCTGGAGAAGGGAATGGCAATCCACTCCAGTATTCTTGCCTGGGAAATCCCATGAGCAGAGGAGCCTGATGGGCTATAGTCTACAGGGTTGTAAGAGTCAGACATGACTTAGTGATTAAAAACAACTAGAACAATGTTCTTATAAGTACTCACTATTTGCTGATAGATTACAGAAGGTGAATTTGTGCACATATGCACTTGAAAACAATGATAATCAGCCTAAGTCCAGTGCTTATACTTTTACAAACTAAATTTTTCCAGTAGGGGTAGAAATTAGCCTTAGCCTAAATTTTACACATGATGATACTGAAGATCAGAGAACCCAAGGTTGGCCTGGATCACACAGCAAGTTGATGGCAGAGCAGGGATTTGAATCCCTGTATCTCTGATGCCAAAATCCCATGCTCTTCCACTGACCCATCTTTCCCTCCTACTCTTCTCATTTAACCTCCTTTCTGAAAGCAGAGACCCTCACTAAGCACACCTCCCATGTCTCTCCCCACAGAGGTCTCTCTGGCCTCTGAGTTCCATGAGCACTTGCTTGAACCTCCCATTGATTCACACTTAAAGAGTACATGCAGTTAGCCAGGCCATACACTTGGGCTCACCATCCACCCTTCCCTCTCTCTCTCACTCTTCATGTCTAATAGGTTACTAAGGTCTGTTAATTCTGCCTTTTCAATAACACTGAAATTCTTGAATCCTTCTCTCTTCCTACTCCTACCATCCTGTTTCAAGCCTCCAACATCTCTCTGAGTAATGCAGCCTGGAGTAAGGCAGCAACCTCTTAACCGGTTTCTTGGCCCCTGTGCCATTCTCTAGAATGACATTTCTGACAGAAAAAGCCGACCATGTCACTCTTACACCTAAAACTCCTCCAGAACAGGTGTCCTTGCTCACCAGTGCAGCCTCATCTTATATCACTTTCCCTTCAAATTCTGGTTACTGGTCACTGCCGTCCCCGAAGACACACTATATAGACACACTATATAGACACACTATATCTCCCCTCCAAGACTTTGCACGTGCTATTTCCTCTGCCAGAATCAATGCCAACCCCACCCCCATGCTTGTCTGGAACACCTCTCCTCACCCTTCAGGATGAGGTTCAGGAAAGCACCCCCTCTTTGTCCACCTCCTTTTCTCAACTCAATTGATCCTGAAGCGCCTTGCACTTGCTTCTAACATTGATCTCCTTGGATTGTACCTTTTTTTTCCTCTCTCTCTCTATTTTCTTTTAGAGATTTTTTTTTTAATGTGGACCATTTTTTAAGTCTTTATTGAATTTGTTACAATATAGTTTCTTGTTTTATGCTTTGGTTTGCTTTTTGGCTGTGAGGCATGTGGGATCCTAGCTCCCCAACCAGGGTTTAAACCAGCACTCCCTGCATTGGAAGGTGAAGTCTTAACCACTGGACCACCAGGGAGTCGCTTTTTCTTCTCTATCTCTGCCACTGGATTGTTGGGGCTTCCTTGGTGGCACAGATAGTAAAGAATCTGCCTGCAGTGTGGGAGAACAGAGTTCAACCTCTGGGTCAGGAAGATCCCCTGGAGAAGGGAAAGGCTACCCACTCCAGTATCCTTGCCTGGAGAATTCCATGGACAGAGGAGCCTGACGGGCTATAGTTTATGGGGTCGTGAAGAGTCAAACACAACCGAGCAACTTTCACTTTCACCACTAGATTGTAAGACCGTAAGTTGAGGGCAGAGTCCCCCAACTTATTCATTGCTTTATCCTCAGATAAGTAGGGTGTTGAAGTTTTATCACTGCACTGAAGTCTTATCAATGAAGTTGCCATGGGTGTTGTGTGGAGTCCCACATAACACCACATTCACCTTCCCTCCCTCATCATCCCCAGAATCCCAGCTGTAACAAAATAGCATTATGACTTACTTCCTTGGGAGCCTTCCAGCAAGTGGAGTATTTTAATAAACAAACAATAAAAGCGTAGAACAAATGGGAGAGAGAAATGTAGGCTCTCAAGACGAGGATTGAAATCAGACTTGGCAAGAGGCTGTGAATGTTTTCTAAGGCTGATAGATTTATGATTGAGAATTTTGTGTTTCCACATGGACCTTGCCTGCTTCTATTATGCTAACAGCCAAGGCTAGACATAGAATGAAAGTGATTTGAAGGAGATGGGAGACCTAGATTCTTCTGACTTGGAAAGAACTTTGAGTTTATACATTCCATCTTCAAACACAGGGGTCTTAAATGGCCTTAGGGGATACAGATGCCTTTATGCACATGTGTGCTGCTCTCTGCTCTCCCTCTCTTTCTCTCTTACAATACACACAAACATACACACACACACACACATATGTACGAAGTGATTCAAAAAAACTTGATCATATTCTCATACTTCCCCAAGAAATTAGACAGAAAAGAGTTCCATAAGCACAAGCTGGAATCAAGATTGCTGGGAGAAATATCAATAAACTGAGATATGCAGATGACACCACCCTTATGGCAGAAAATGAAGAGGAACTAAAAAGCCTCTTGATGAAAGTGAAAAAGCAGAGTGAAAAAGTTGACTTAAAGCTTAACATTCAGAAAACAAAGATCATGGCATCCCGTCCCATCACTTCATGGGAAATAGATGGGGAAACAATGGAAACAGTGTCAGACTTTATTTTCTTGGGCTCCAAAATCACTGCAGATGGTGATTGAAGCCATGAAATTAAAAGACACTTATTCCTTGGAAGGAGAGTTATGACCAACCTAGATAGCATATTCAAAAGCAGAGACATTACTTTGCCAACAAAGGTCCATCCAGTTAAGGTTATGGTTTTTCCAGTGGTCATGTATGGATGTGAGAGTTGGACTGTGAAGAAAGCTGAGCACCGAAGAATGAACTGTGATGTTGGAGAAGACTCTTGAGAGTCCCTGGACTGCAAGGAGATCCAACCAGTCCATTCTAAAGGAGTTCAGTCCTGGGTGTACTTTGGAAGGGCTGATGCTAAAGCTGAAACTCCAATACTCTGCCCACCTGATGCGAAGAGTTGACTCATTGGAAAAGACTCTGATGCTGGGAGGGATTGGGGGCAGGAGGAGAAGGGGACGGCAGAGGATGAGATGGCTGGATGGCATCACTGACTCGATGGACAGGAGTTTGGGTGAACTCCAGGAGTTGGTGATGGACAGGGAGGCCTGGCGTGCTGCAGTTCATGGGGTCGCAAAGAGTCGGACACGACTGAGCAACTGAACTGAACTGAAGCTTCTTTATATTAATATTTCTGGAGCTCAGGAGGATTTGGGCACTTCAGATTCTCTTATTTGTCTGAATCAAACCAAATCTCTCTATTCTAAATCTCAGGATTCCATTCCTTCCCATTCATGCCCTAACTTTCCTCTAAGAAACCTGTGAATTCTACTAACATTTTAATTGGGCAGTCAGAGAATCAAAATTTGCATCTGATTTTCAATTATATTAGTTCTGAAGCTATAATAGGTATAAAATTATTTTAGAGTCACAGTAGAAACTCTCCATTTCTCTCAGTGTGCCTGCAACTGGAGTGTTTAGAACTCTGAGCTTATGATTTTCTTCCAATAAGCCTTCTAGTGCAGTCAGAAGCAGCCAACCTGTCTCAAAACCCTTGTAGTTACAGTTCTCACCATAACAATAATTTCAGCAGCATGGTCTGCTGAAATTTGTTCTCCTAAAGAGTGGCCACCAAAAGGCAGTTCATCCCAGGTACTCACAGGTGATAAGTTTTTAAAAAAATTCTTTTTGTTTTAATTTCACAGGTGGTGGTTTAAGGAACTCTTTTGCTATTCCAAGTTATGGATCACTAGTTACTGGAAGAGGCAATCCACCAGGGGCCCCAAGGGTCTCTGTACATCCTTGTTAAGGGTGCCAAACTGCGAGGCCTATCCATGCTCAGACTCTGGGTCATTTCTGTAACTAGTCTCAAAGACAATGAAGTAGACCAAAGTGACTACAGCATGACTGTTGCACAGCTCTTCTCATTCCCATGGGGAAGGAGACTGGCTTGTTGGCTGCTTGTTATAAAAGGTTCTGAGCCCTTGCCCAGGGCTCCTCAGTAACAGTGCAAATCCGTTGGTGTGTAGCTGCCATCTAGGCCCATTGCATTGCCACAAGGGACTTCAGACCAATAAAACTAGCTGTATCATGCTATTGTTCCTGCTGTTTGCCTGTGAAATATACTGTCTTTCTCTGTTCCACTGAATTTGACTACTTTTGGGACCTCTGGAGTATGTCAAACCAACTTGGAATCCTGTTACTGCCTGCCATCTTCCATGAGGTTGGGGTTCTTTGCTGCCTAGTACCCCATTTTCCACTGGCAATGAGCTCATCACTGAATTCAAGCCCAGTGAGGTCATTTAACAATCCCAGGGTCCCACCTTTTTAAAAAATATTTATTTATCTGGCTGTCTTGGGTCTGGTTGTGGCACTCAGAATCTTTAGTTGTGGCATGAGGGATCTAGCTCCCTGATCAGGGATCGAACCCGAGCCCACTCCATTGGGAGCAGGAAGTCTTAGTCACTGGGACCACCAGGGAAGTCTCCCAGAGTCCTATATTTGAGAGTTGGTTTCCCACAACCACTTTCAATATCAACTATTGTATCAGCCAATCTCCAGTCAGAAAAACAAATTCTTCTATGTCTGTGCTGTCCTGTATGGTAGCCATTAACCACGTGTGGCTATTTACATTTAAATTACTAAAATGAAAAGTAATTAAAAAGTCAGTTCCTAAGTTACACTCGTCACATTTCAAGAAGTCAGTAGCCATATATGCCTAATGGATACTGTATAGGTCAGTGCAGTTAGGACATTTCTATCACCACAGAACATCATATGGGACCGTACTGCTCTAGATCATTTCAAACAGAAAAGGGTTGAGAACAAGAAATTGTTGAGAGTAGCCTAAGGAAGAAACAGCTTATGAGAGTCAGAAGAGAAAAGGGGAGATGGAGAAGGTGCTGTCACCCTGGGAGAAGCCACCCCACAGTAGGTACTCATCTATTAGGGGTGCTGCTGGTGGAGGCACCACCAAAAAACCAGGCCAAAACTATGGCTTCTTCCCTTCACAGTGCCTTTCAGTCTCCTGCCAATACCTTTCTCCTGGCAAGGGAGGCTTTAAAAAAATGTATTTTTCAAGTTTCTATATTACTTATTATACTGAAGGAAGCAAAGAGTGGGGAAATGTGTCTTAGAGCAAACAGACAACTGCAGAATAGGGGTTTTATCAATAATTATAATATTCCAATATTATATTTATAATATAATAATATATATAATTATAATAACAACTCTTATGGAAGAAAGCAAAGAGGAACTGAAGAGCCTCTTAATGACGGTGGAAGAGGAGAGTGAAAAAGCTGTCTTAAAATTCAACATTCAAAACACTTAGATTATGGCATTCAGTCCCATCACCTCATGGCAAATAGATGAGGAAACAATGGAAACAGTGATAGATTTTATTTTCTTGGGCTCCAAAATCACTGCAGATGGTGACGGCAGCCACAAAATTAAAAGGTGCTTGCTCCTTGGGAGAAAACTGTGACAAACCTAGGTAGCATACAAAAAGCAGACACATTACTTTACCAACAAAAGTCCAAATAGTCAAAGCTATGGTTTCCCCAGTAGTTATGTATGGATGTGAGAGTTGGACCATGAAGAAGGCTGAGTGTCGAAGAACAGATGCTTTCAAACTGTGGTGTTGGAGAAGACTCTTGAGAGTCCCTTGGACTCTCAAGGAGATCAAACCAGTCATTCCTAAAGGAAATCAGTCCTGAATATTCATTGGAAGGACTGATGCTGAAACTGAAGCTCCAATACTTTGGCTACCAAATGCAAAGAGCCAACTCTTTAGAAAAGACTCTGATGCTGGGAAAGATTGAAGGCAAGAGGAGAAGGGGATGACAGAGAACGAGATGGTTGGATGGCATCACTGATTCAATGGACATGAGTTTGAGTAAGCTCCTAGAGATGGTGAAGGACAGGAAAGTCTGGCGTGGTATAGCCCATGGGGTTCAAAAGAGTCAGACACGACTGAGCAACAAATAATAATCTTAGCAGATGCCAGAACTCCCATCCTGTAGCTCGCATCCATCCCCTTTTCTCCAGCAACTGCCCCCTGTCCTTTGTGTTCCAGCTACATGGAATTGCTTTCAATTCTGCTCTAAAACTGTGATTTTCTCCTCCTCAGAGTCTTCATATACTGTTCCTTCTGCCTGGAACTCGCTCTCTCTGGCTCTTCACATACCTGGCTATTCTTGTTCATCAGATATCACTTCCTCAGAGCAACTTTCCACGACCTTGCCAAACTGTTTAAATTAACCTCATCTCCCCCACCTCCTGCTTCATCCATTAAATCATCCTGTTTATTTATAGTCCTTGTTTCAATTGAAAATTATCTTGTGTTTATTATCTGTCTTCGCTCCCTAGAATGTAAGCTCAGGGAAGGCAGGGGCTTGGTCTGCCTTTTTGGTACTCTCAGCATTTAGAACAGTGGCTGGCATATAAGAGACTCTCAATAAACATATATTGTCTAGATGAATTGCTTCATTCCAGTCTTTGGGTCTGAAATCTTTCCTGTCTCTCTAGCTGAGTGAGGTATTTCTGCTGTATGTTCTAAGAGGAACCCAGACCTCTCTCATTGTGACTCTTAAAATTACTGTAATTACTTATATCTTAACCCTTGCTGGACTTGAACTCAGTGAAAGCAGAGACCACATCTTTCTTGTTCACAGTTTCTAGACACAGTCCCCAGTGCCTAGCATGGTGCCTGGGATATAACTGAAAGTGAGAGTTGACTTGATGGATTTGGTAGTCATATTATCCTACCAAAGAGTTTGGGAGAAGATTTAGTGATGAGTGTATTGAAACTAAGCAAAATAAAATAACAGGACAATTATTAACTCTAGGAAAAAGTCCAAGGAAAAATCTTAACAAAAATGGAAATGCAATCACAAAGTCCTATGAGGCTTGACTATGAATAACATTTACATAGTCAAAATCAGGGTCAACAGGACTGTATTAATTACATTAGACTTCATAAGTTGTTAACATTTTGACATTTTCCTACACTGGTTAGTAAACAGTAGCTACCCCAGGTTCCCTGAGTACCCCACTGCCACTGTTCCAGCTGCCCTGCACTCCCCACCTCCCTCACCCCCCCACCCCCTACCCCACCCCACCCCGCTTATCTTAGAACTCCTTGAATCTTCCCAGGGTTCACAACTGCAGAGACAACAGCTAGCACAGCCTGGGGCTTCAGACTCTGCTGGAAAGACCAGCATCTGTTTGGATCAGTCACTGCCTGTGTAAGTAGGCAGTCTCCAGCCCCTCCTGGGCACTACCTTTGCATCCCCAGAAGGCTTAACTCAGCCTTGCTTGCTACACTTACATGGGCCCAGGAAGTTCTGCATAGGAACACCAGGCTGTCAGCCAGTGGTCAGCCTGCCCCTCCTCCCACACTTCTACCCCTTTTCCTAATTGTTCTGCCTTCCCCCAGCAGGCTCAAACCTCACCCTCCTAGAGACAGTGGTCCTAGAGAGAATGCTGGCATCTCAGAAGGCAAATATTTTTAATGGTACTCCTTGTCATAATATGTAACAAAAAATTGTGATACAATTATATTGGAAGATGGGGCAGGGAAGTGGTGTTAGAGAAATCTTCCATTGTTCAAAATCAATATACAATGCACTTAAAAATCAAGAAACAAAAGGATAGTTGTATTATTTGGAAAACAGAAGTAAATCCCAAAAGAAACAGCTGGAAGAGTTGAAATTGTCTAGTTATCTCCAAGTAGAAGGGCTTAGTATGAGGAAAGATGGGACTATAATCTACCATTTTTTATTGTAAGCTTTAGAGAAAATTTGACTTTTGAACTGTGTACATATTCCTTTTCTTTTCTTTTAGGAGACTATTCCAGGAATCCTGGTGAGAGGTGATGGTCAATGGTGATGGCAAGGAGAGAGAGAAATGGATCCAAACTTATAATTAGGATTTGAATTAGCATAACCTGGTAATTGCCTGGTGCAGAGTGAGGGAGGAGGAGAGAGCAGAATCACACAGATTTGGGGGTGTGAACTGGGGTTAGAGTAGGACTGCTGCTTTTTCCCTTTTTTCTTTACCATGGAGATGCAGTGCTTTTGTTTATTTATTTTATTTGGCTGCACCAGGTCTTACCTGTGGCATGTAGGGTCTTGTTCCCTGACCAGGAACCAAACCTGGGCCCCCTGCAATGGAAGCACTGAATCTAACCACTGGACCACCAGGGAAGTCACAAGGGTGACTGTTTCTTGGCAAACATTTGGATGCCAAGGATCCCTCAAATCACCACATACAGCAAGAGTAACTAACTCTACTTAGGAGGATTGGCACTAGTTCACAGAGAAGGGATATTTGAGCTGGGTCTTGACGATAGTATAGAAGTTTTCAGTTCCACAAAGGATGAGATCTGTGGTGAGTGGATATGTTAAGAGAAAAGATATTCCAGGCAAGGGTGATGGGGAGTAATAGGAAGTACAAAGCCACAGAAGTATTGGAGCATTATTTTGGAGGGAAAATATTGAGTTGTTCTGTGCAATTGCAGTGTGGGAGACATCTTGGGGAAGAAAATGGTGGAAAATAAAGCAGGAATGAGAGTTTGTGGCCAGAACCCAAGAGCCTGTAATGTAGTCCCAGTGGTCCTATCTCTTGAGTTGGTGGCAAAATAATAGATACAAGTCTTCTGAAAAACAACTTGGAGGGACTTCCCTGGTAGCCCAGTGGCTAAGACCCCGAGCTCCAAATGCAGGGGGCCCCAGTTTGATCCCTGGTCAGGGAACTAGATTCTACTTGTTGCAACTAAGTTTGTATGCTGTAACTAAAAGATCCCGCATACCTCAGGTAAAGATCCTACAGGTTGTAACTAAAGATCCCATAGGTTGTAACTAAAGATCCCACATGCCACAATGAAGATCAAAGATCCTGTGTGCCATAACTAACACTCGGCACAGTCAAATAAATAAATGAAAATTAAAATTTTTAAAAACTTGGAAATATACATGAGACATTGTTAAAATGAGTCTGACATCTGTTCTTGTGATCCTGTTCCTGGGGGTTCTTCTTAAGGAAAACTTTTTTTAAAGGATGGAGTGAGCAATATATATGAAGATATTTATTGCATCATTATTGGAAACAGCGAAAAACTGGAAAACAGGCAACATTTCCATCAGAGGAGAATGCCTAAGTAAAAGATGATGCATTCATCCAGTGAACAATAAATATACAGGCTGGAGTGCTTGTCAGAATTAAGGTGGACTCATCCAGGAGGCTTTCTGGGCTCAGTGGAGGCGAGAAGGTCCAAAGTGGGTAGGAGAAGAATTGCAGAGCAGAGTAGACCCTATGTCAGGCCCAGCAAGGGCAGAGGCAGGGGAGCCACCATTATGGGGCATTTGCCTTTTGGTATCTTATTTAATCCTCACAGCAGTAGCAATCCTATGAGGGTGGTATGAACTGCATCCCCACAATACAGACAAGGACCTGAGGTTCAAAGGGATGGAGTGATCTGCCCAGGGCTCTCCAGCTTCCAAGTAGATTCCAGCCCAAGTCTATGTGATGGCAGAGCAGCCAGTGCTTTCCTCTGCACCATGATGCCAAGAGTCAGTGACCACGATGTTATCTATGGGGCATCCCTTTTACATGACGCTGGCAATCTTTCTTCAGTCTTGAGCGAGCAAACAAGGTCAAGATTGTGTGGACACCAGAGATTGACAGTAAGTAGCAAAACAGAAAAAGTTGTATGATACAATGTTGAGCAATAAGGATATGTAATTGTATCAGTGATCAAAGCTGCCACCCCAGGGACTTCCTGGCTGTCCAGTGGTTAAGAATTCACCTTCCAATGCAGGTGATATGGATTTGATCCCTGGTTGGGGAACGAAGATTCCACACGTAGGGCAACTGAGCCCACAAACTTCAACTACTGAGCCCACATGCTCTGGAGATTGCAGAGAAGCCTGCACCGCGAATGAAGAGCCCATGTGCCTCCACTAAGACCTGATGCAGCCAAATAAATGAATAAATATTAAAAAATAATAAAGTGCATGAGGTGAAGGCCTTTGTACTTTATTTGATTTATTGGCTACTCTGGATCTTTGTTGCTGCACGCAGGCTTTCTCTAATTGCGGTGCTTGGGCTTCTTATTGCGGTGGCTTCTCTTGTGGAGCACAGGGTATAGGGCTCACAGGTTTCAATAGCTATGGCACACAGACTTAGTTGCCCTGCAGCATGTGAGATTGAACCAGGGATCGAACCTGTGTCTCCTGCATTGGCAGGCAGATTATTAACCACTCAACCACCAGGGAAGTCTGAGTTGAAGGTCTTACAATTAAAAAAAAAAAGCTGCCTCCCCCAAATTGTGCTCACAGTCAATAGCAGGAAGGGGCAAGAAGAAATGGAAACAGATGATGAGTGAGTGAATGCTCTCCTTCTTCTTTCTCCTATTTTTGAAGTTTCTGTTTTTATCACTATTTTATTTGCACACAAAAAACCAATTTACAATGAAAAATGGAAACAGGGAGGAAAATATGAAACCCTAGGGTGTCCCATGGCTATGCCTTGAGACCAGCAGCAGCTCCTGGCATTCCAAAGCCATTTGGATGGCAGCACACTTAAAGAAGTTGGTTTCTTCTGGACAAAGGAGGAAAGGAGAGAAATGTACTGCACGACCCACGCCAGGAGGCCTCAGGTCCTCGCTGTCAGGAGGACCCCTGCCTCAGATGTTGGTGTCATGGCTGCACTGGTGAGCCCCTCACCTGGACCGAGGAGGCATCACTGTAACCAGGGATTCCCAGACCAGGCCACTTTGTATCCGATGGTTGTTGCTGTTCCCCATTCGTTTTTATTGTTGGCTACCTGGCTTGGATTTGGGCTTGCTGGAGGAACAGCCAGTATAAGATTCTCTCTGATTGAGGGACAGAGGCCAAGGTGACCTCAGCCAGCAAAGAGAATAGTGAAATAGAAATATCCATGCCTTGGTTTCAGAGCTAGGGTCCAGCAAGTCTTCTTTTGTTCAGCCTTACACTCCTTTGTCGTTATTTCTTCACTAAGTTGTGTCTGACTCTTTGCGACCCCAAATGACGGTAGCCCACCAGGCTCCTCTGTCCAGTGGGATTTCCCAGGCAAGAATACTGAGGTGGGTTGCCATTTCCTTTTCCAGGGGATCTTCCTGACCCAGGGATTGAACCTGTATCTCCTGCATTGGCAGGTGGATTCTTTACCACTAAGCCACCTAGGAAGCCCTTACACTCCCCATCTCACTCAGTTTTACTCTGTCCTCTAGATCGCTGTTCCTTTCAGGATTCTATGCACTGGCCATGCTATTCCTTCAGTTTAGGGTACCCTTTATGGTGTTTCCTGACAGAGCCAAAACCCACCCATTCTTTAATAGCACTTCCTTGATAAAGCTTTTCCCCATCTCCTTTCCAGAAATAAATCATTCCTTTCTCTGACTCCCACAGCACTTGATTTGTATTTTTCCTATGGCAATTGTATTTTTCTGCAGTATATTATAGTTATTTATGTCCATGTCTGTTTCTCCCACTAAATGGTGAGTTTCTCAAGGTGGCCAAAGAGCCTGTCTTATCCAACTCTGATTCCCCACACACCCTGGCCAATGTCTGGCATATCGTAGGTGCTCAATCAAAGTGTGGAATGACATTAAATTAAAACCACTGAGTTCTTCTTTTTGTGTCATGGACTCTCTGGGAAGGCTGTTGAGATTGTAGGCAGATGACCAGTTGGTTTTATATCTGTTTCTTTCCTGTGCGTTTTGAAAGGGGCAGGAAGAGGAAGAGAGTTAAAGCTATCTGTGGATCCATATTGCAGAGATTTCAGCCAGGGGTCCTTGGAGAGGGTAGTAATACGAATAGTAACTAACATGTACATAGACTCTGACACTTTCACACCCATTAACTCTGCTGGGTCTCACAAGGACTGTAGGATGTAGGCTGGGTAGGCAATATTCAGCTTGTCCCAATGTACAGCCGAGGAACCAAAGGCTCAGAAAAATGATTTGCTCAAGATTACATCAACTCAAAGGAGAGCTGAGACTCCAAGCCAGACCTGTTGATTTCAAATCACACACTCATGGGGTTGCAGAGGTGACAAGAACACAGACTCTCTTACTTTTGATAAATGTTTGTGGAATCAAAGAAGAATACCCAGTTTAACCCTTGAGAAGGTTTACCTGCATCAGACTCCAGTTGTTATCCTCATGCATGTTTATTTTCTCACCTAGGGGTTCAGTTCCTCAAAGATAGAATCTATGCCTACTCCTTTATTTCTCTTCCCACAGCTCAGGCCTTTGGCAGGCCCCTCAGTTTTGCTGGGTCTTGGTTTCCATGTCTGTAAAATGAGGAGGGTGAGCTAGAAGTTTAAATCAGGTCACATTCCCACCAGCGCCCAGCACAGAGCCTGGCGCACAATTTCCATCACCCTCCTCGTGGACGACTCTCAGCTCCAACGCTAGAGGCCTCCAGGACTCCAGCTGACATGATGGAGTGTGTACCCAGCACGTCGCAGTCTCTTCCCAAGCTGGCCATGGAAACTGAGCCTCCTCCAGACAGCAGGGCTGCTCTGCTCACACGGATCAAGTTGGGAGCCTCATTAGTCATGTCAGATGACATAGTTAACACTTGGGGCCAGCACAACCAGTTCATCAAAAGCTCCTATGTGCCTGACTCCATCACTGCGGCTGAGGAACTACTGTATGTGGAGCAGACAGCACATCAGAGGAGCAGTGCCAGAGTGCTTCCAAATTGGTTTTGATTAATTGCATGGACATGTCTTTAATTGGTGCCAGGGTACCGGCCAGAGAACTTATGGGAAAGCAGGATGTTATGTTTTCATTCCCTGAAGTCCCATAAAGCAATGAAAGATGAGGAACAGAATCACTGCTCGTTGAAAATTTATCGACCGTGCAGACCCAGAAAACACAAATAACTATCTGAATCGAAACCTAACCTCATTTTCCCAACTCATTGGAAGCCATGCATGTTCCCCTCTGTGCCCCTGCCTGCCTGCTGAGATGTACAACCGAGTGAAAGGTGTGATTTCTGAGAAATGAGTGCATTAGTGTGGAGACGGCACACTTGGCTTTCCCAGATGGGCACAGAGGTATCTGGGAAGGCCCCTCCCCTCAGAAACATCTCCTCCTCCAGCACATCAATATCTTTTGAACTGATATCAGATGTTGATCCACTTTGGGTGAAGCATTCATTCACACACTCATTCTTTCTTTTTCCTCCTTGGAGATTTGTGCTGAGTGTGTCTTAAATACATAGCACTGTTCTGGTGTCATGGGGAATACAGAATGGAGTCAAGTACAGATCCTTCCCTAAGGAAAACAGTTAACTAGGGGAAAAGAGAGGGCAGGGCCACAGAAGAACTAATGCATACGGTTGCATCACAGAAAATGAAACACTGAGATTTGCCATCAAGAAGACTGGCGTTCAAATCTTAGCTCTGATTCTTATTTCTGAGTCATCGCAGAAGTCACTCCAATTTTCTGAGTTTTAACTACAGAATGGGATAAAAACTGGATATTCATGGGTAATCATGAAGCTTATAAGATGTTGTAGAGTTGAAAGAACAGGGTCCAGGGCCTGGCATTGATCAAAAACGGGTTGCCAATTCTGAATAAGCATCACCAGGGAGGTTCTAAGAAAGTGCTATGTGAGAGTTCATGTATTCATGAAACAAATGTTTACCAATCACATACTCTGTGCCAGGCTCTAGGGATTTAAGAAAAGAAGTTCTGCCAGCAACGAGACAGGCCCACTAGGTAGTAACAATGCTATATAGTATGGCCAGTGCGGGTGCATGCTAAGTCGCTTCAGTTGTGTCCAACTCTGTGCGACACTATGGACTGTAGCCCACCAGGCTCCTCTGTCCACGGGATTTGCCAGCCAAGAATACTGGAGTGGGTTGCCATGCCCTCCTCCAGGGGATCTTCCTGACCCAGGGATTGAACTCGAGTCTCCTGTGTCTCCTGCATTGCAGGCGGATTCTTTAACCTGAGCCACCGGAAACCTGCTATGTATGGTAAGAATGGCAGATCGTTATAGGTGTGCTGAGAGAAGCTTGCTCTGAGTCAGTGGGGAGGGAAGGAGACAATGGTCACTCTTACTGAGGGTAAAGAAATAGGATAGATATGCCTAAAAAGGCAATGTTTGGGCCAAGTCCTGAAAAATGAGATTTTCATTTGCATCTAGAACACAAAAGGGTAGTCCACACACAATAACACAATGTTCTTTTTGTTTCTAGGACAAGCAACGATTATCCCCTGGGATTTTGGAATCAGCTTCTCTCTTTTTATGGAAAGTTCTTTCCTTAGGTTTTCCCAAAGGTGGCTGCTTCACATTTATAACCTGGTGTTTTCTCATTTATTCCTTTATTTCTTGTATTTCTCCTTCACTAGAATGCCTGATCCAAGAGAACACAAGATCTTGTCTTTTCTCTTCACTCTATCACAGCATCTAGAACATTGCCTGACACAATGTGGTGTCTGATATATGTTTGTTGCCTGAATAAATAAATAAACTTCAGGAGGCTCAGGAAGGCATACTGCTATCAAGGAAATATAAACACACTGCCTGCTGCACTGTTGGCATTGAATTTTTTTTATCATAAAATTGAACGAGAAATACCTAAAGCACATGCGTGCTCAGTCGTGTCTGACTCTTTGTGACCCCATGGACTGTAGCCTGCCAGGGTCCTCTGTCCACAGAGTTTCTCATGCAAGAATACTGGAGCGGTGGCTGATCCATGTCGATGAATGGCAAAAACCACCACAATGTTGTAAAGTAATTAGCCTCCAATTAAATAAATTAAAAAAATTTTAGAAAGGATACCAGAGTGGGTTGCCATTTCCTTCTCCACGGGATCTTCCTGACCCAGGAATCAAACCCTATCTCTTGTGTCTCCTGAATTAGCAGGCAGATTCTTTACTGCTGAGCCACCTGGGAAGTCTTAGCTAAAGCACCTGGGAAGGCTGGAGGAATTGAGATGGGAAGTAACAGAAGAGGTGGTCTCTGAGCTGCTCCTTGAAGGCCAAGAAGGGTGACAATATGATGGGGATGTTAGAAGGGCATCAGGAGGATTAAGTAAGATAGCTTTTAAATCTCTTCCAACCTTGAGCTTCTAAGATTATCTCCCAAACAAATCATCTCTTGCCACCCTTTGGAGTCTCCTCATCACACCCTTCCTTTCTACCCCACCCTGTCTGGAGTCTGTAAGGACATCTGACACACCATTTCCTGCCAATGTAAATCATGAACTGATGTATGATGCTTGTTCTCAAGTTTTTACCATCCCCCCCACATGGAGATGGCCCCATAACTCAGGGTGGGGGCCCCATGCAAGGATAGCCTTTCCACAGGGCGGCAAATAAGGTGGAACTGTTTAACCACCAGCACCTTCCTGGCCCTGCTCCCAGATAATTTTATGTCCTCTGGTCCTGAATCTGCTTCTTCGTTGGATGCACCTCAGTTCACTTGCTGGAGCACTGATGTGTGACTATTTAACTGCCTTTGCTTCCTGTCCCAGCGATGCTGGGCTTTAGGGAGCATGGGAGAGGGACAAGAAAGAGAGCTTTGTATGAGGTAAGCTTTGACAGTCATAATAAAGGCCCCAAACTAACTTATACATACAGTGCTTGACAATTTACAAAGCCCTAGAGAACTCCGGTTCATCCCTCAAGACCCTGCACCTCTTTTCACTCAGCTTCAACTTTCCCAGGCAGAGCTAATCCTTCCCTCCACACTTTGTAGAGCGTCCATTAGACCCCTTATTACCTTGTAATGAATTTGTGTACATGTCTCATTTCCTTCATTAAACCATCAATTTCTTGATGACAGATCTCTTCTCTCCTAGTTAAACTCATTTCTTTCTTAAAAAGTACTTTTCATCATACATATTTTTCTAATTATAAAAGTAATATTTATAGTTATAATGATCAAAATTGTATATATAAATGTATAATGAAGAAAATTTCAAATAACCTATAATTTCATCACCCAGATAAAACCACTGGTAACACGTTTAATATATCTTGAGCTTTTTTGTAGCATATAGAAAGTAAAAATGGACTATATAATGCATGCGGTTTCACCGTCTGGC
Organism: Capricornis sumatraensis; assembly: GCF_032405125.1. Lineage (NCBI taxonomy): Eukaryota > Metazoa > Chordata > Mammalia > Artiodactyla > Bovidae > Capricornis > Capricornis sumatraensis. The sequence continues at coordinate 56,519,117 of NC_091084.1, read as the reverse complement.
TTTAGCATCTTTCCATTGTGAACATAAACACATCATTGACAATTCTTCAAAAACATCATTTTAAATGGCTGCACTATTTTCATTCAATGAGTTGACCACAATTTACCTTACAGTTTCCTCATTGAGAGACATTTAGGCTAGTTACTTCTTTTTACTGCTTTTCCAAATAAAATGAGTAGCTGTACACAGAAGTCTTTATCTACATCTTTGACTATTTCCCTCAGGAAGATTCCTAGAAATGGAATGTCTAGGTCAACTGGTTTGAATTCCTTGAGCTGCTTTTTGATGCTCACTGCCAAATTGCTCTAAGAACCAACTTACACTTCCAGTAGTGCATGAGTGTGCCCATCTTACAGTGTCCTCATCTACATTTAGTATTATCTCATTGGAATCTTCACCAACCACAGCGATCTTCTTGCAGTTTCCCTTAGGGTGGGTAATTTTTCCTAAAGACAGCAAAAATTATTCAACCATGCAGAGTTGTCTTCTTCTGAGCTATTAACCTAAGGAGGGTATATTTGTTTGAACAGATCTTTTACTGCTGTAAATATTTCTATAATTTTGATTTGAAAATTGCCCAAAGAGCAGAAACTTCACTCTTGTGCACCTCAATTGCAATATAATTCTGTCTTTGGGGAATGATTTTTTATTTTCAGCAACCATCAAAAGCCATTTGGAACTCATGGCAAATGAGATGAGGAGCTGCAGCTGGGTTTGAGTCAGAAATGAGGTGTAATTTTACAGTAATGAGATTGAGGTCTTTTTGTGACTTGTAAAGAGGATTCCCACAGGAGTTCTTGGGCAGAAGCGGCATCATCGTAACAAGTGCCAGGCCTCCCTACAGGACCGTTCCAAAGTGAGCACAGGCAGGAGGCATGATTCTAGCTCATATATGGTCTGTCTACCTAGGACTTCATTATAGCCCCAGGTACAGGCATCAATTCATTTCAGAGCTGGTCCTGTTCCACTTTCTCTCTTCATCGAGGCCACTTGGCCCTGATGTGACTCCAGGGCCAAGATCTTAAAGGGCCAGTTTAGGGGGAGGGTGTCTCGTGCATTGCTGCATTGGCAGGCGGGTTCTTTACTGCTAGCAACCCCTGGGAAACCCCCGGAAAACAATGGCACTCCACTCCAGTACTCTTGCCTGGAAAGTCCCATGGACAGAGGAGCCTGGTAGGCTGCAGTCCATGGGGTTGCTAAGAGTTGGCACGACTGAGCGACTTCACTTTCGCTTTTCACTTTCATGCATTGGAGAAGGCAATGGCACCCCACTCCAGTATTCTTGCCTGGAGAATCCCAGAGACAGAGGAGCCTAGTGGGCTGCCGTCTATGGGGTCGCAGAGTCGGACATGACTGAAGCGACTTAGCAGCAGCAGTAGTCTCCTGCATTGCTGCATTGGCAGGCGAGTTCTTTACCGCTAGCAACCCCTGGGAAATCCCCGGAAAACAACATAGGCCACAGAAGCGCAAGCATTCAAGAATGAGATTCAAACCCACACGTGCAGAGCACAATGGATTTAGTAGTCTATCGCTTTAAGCACTCAGCTACCTCACCCAGGTGGCAATAGTGGTAAAGAACCCCCCTACCAAGGCAGGAGATGTGAGAGACACTAGTTCTAACCCTGGGTCGGAAAGATCACCTCCAGGAGGGCAACCACTCCAGTATTCTTGCCTGGAGAATTCCATGGACAGAGGAGCCTGGCAGGCTACAGTCCATGGGATCACAAAGAGTCAGACACGACTGAGAGACTGAGCAGGCACCTAAATGATTTTACTTCACAGGATTGTTAGAAATGGGAACTAAATAGAACCACACCAACATAGACACACACAGATGCACATTCACACAAAATAGCTAAGGTGTACTGAGCACTTACTCTGTGCCCAGTACTGCGATTTATATGCATGTAGCCAACACCGCTGTTTGACCACCTAGAAGCTGTTTCTCTCTTGCTACTTCTTTAGGGGTGATTGTGTAGCCCAGTTCTGGCAAGTGAGATTTAGGTAAAACCCTTCTGGGAGTTATTGGGAGAGCTTTTGCTTTCCTAAGGAAACTGGACTGCTAAGTCTGAGCTGTTTTCCCACCCCCACCCTTTCCAGCCTTGATCTTGAAGGTAAGGTTGGGCATCGCAACCATCTTATAATCTAGATGGAAAGACCAAAGGAGCACCTCTGTTATATAAAAAGTAACTACCTATTTGGTTAAGTCACTGCTAGTTATTGCTTGCAGCTAATAATATTCTAATACACTTGCAAAAAAAGATATCCACACATAATAAAATGCCCTATAAAGTGTTCCCATTGATACTCATATTCAAACACAGTTCCTTCATTCAGAGAACTAATGATATGAATGATGATCGTCTTGTATTTATGTAGCACTTGGCAATTTTCAAAAGATTTTCACATCCATTTTGTCATTTGTTCCTTACAACTCTGTAAGGAAGGCAACTTCTTATCTGAAAAATCCTTTTCAATTGCAAAAGGCTATTTAATAAGTATTTTAGAACACTCATATGTTACACATAGGCTTGTCTTCTTTTCTTTTTTTCCCTTTTTCCTTCCTTCTTTCCTTCTATGCCAACCCTGGCCCTGTTTTTCTCAGACTCACCCCTCAGCCTTCTGCTCTGCAGGGATGTTGATCTATTCAGGCTGGGAATCCAGGTTCCAACACATCTGACTTTGGCCTAGAGGAAGTATCATACTAGCAGGAGATCGGGGGTAGGTGGGGGTGGGAAGGAAGAGGCTGGGATGTTTTTGCCCCCTGCCCCCACCACCATCTGCCTCATGTTATGCCCAGAGTCTGAGTCCCCAAAACTGAGAGAATAAGATGTCCACAGGAATGCAAATGCATGAAGGGGTTTTACTTCTAGCTCGAGCTAGGGCTCCCACCACATCCAACGCAGTGGAGTGGAGCAAGGAGCCCCGAGCCCAGATTTACAGCAGTATTTATAGGTTTTAGAACAGAGCGTTGGCAAGGGCTGATTGGCTGCAGGAGTTTCCTAGTATTTACTAATTGGCTAATCTTTATTGGCTGCAGGGGTTTCCTGGTATTTACTAATTGGCTATTGGCTGCAGGGGGATGTCTTTTACATCCTGATAAACTCAAACCAGGTTACGGGGAGTATGCTGATTAGACAAGTCCTGGCATCCGCGGGGATGACCTCACTGGGCAATGACTCAGCCTTTCCTGTGAGTCCTACCTTAGTCCCTGAAGCCTATCATGGCATTTGTTAGGTCCCAACACGTCAGTGGCATTTCTGGCTGCATATTTTCAATGGCTCCTGCTCCCAATGTTAGGGTTCAAGCTTCTGACCACGTGGCTCCTGGCTTCCATCTCCTGGCTCTCCATCCCCCATGAGACTGCCTTCCCCCTCTGCCCCTTTTGGTTTCCCTAAGCTCTGGGCTGCCTCTCCACCCCCTATCCTATCACCTGTGTAACCAGTCCACTTCATTAGGTCCCTCCACTGTAAATATTTGATGTGTCCTCTTTTTCCTCAGTTACACTCATTGATCCATATCACCTTTTTAGGGCACCCACTCAGGGTCAGGTTCTGTGCAGGACACACAGTGCAAAAGGTGTGCTAGTCTAAGGAGCAAAATGAAAAGCCTCAGCGTGTGATGGTCTCTACTGTTCAGTTCAGTCGCTCATCCCTAAACTCAGCAAAACTTACAGGTAAGTCTTGCCATTGCCTGGGCTTCTTCCTTTTTCCAGAGGCAAGCCAGAGACAATGTGCAGGACCCTCGGTATGTCCCCTTCACTACCCACTGCACGAGTGAGTTTGGGAGTGCTTCTGGATGGTGGCAGAAACGCCTGTTGGCTTTCACCTCCTCCCAGGCAAATGCTCCTACCAAGGGCTCTCAGGCTCAGGACAGCCCAGCTTCCACGACCTGCATTGTACTCCCTTCCCTTCTCTTCTAAACAGTCTTACCTAAAGAAGCAGGAAGAATCTTTTAGAGAGTCTTCGCTTCAGCAAAATGCCAGAGATGAATTATCCATAAAAGTTAATAATGGAGAGAGGCCAGTGGTACCAAGTCAACTTGAAGATGCTTAGATATCTTGCACGGGATTTTGCAGACTGGACAAAAATCCCATTTAAAGTTTTATGGCTTTGTCAATGTAGACAACCATTCTGAGCTTCAGTTTTCTCACCCACAAAATGGAGACAATACATGTCTTCCTCATAGGATGATTGTTTCTGATCTGAGAAACTTCAGAAACGTGACCAATTATCCTAACATAGATGGGTCCCCCCCCCACCAACTATAGACACATGGAGATGCTGTATGAACTATAACAGACAAGTCATATTTTTATTGCCAGTTTTGAAAAAAATATAAAGAGAAACCTCTAGGTATAAGAAATGGAAAACTCAAAGCCAGAACAGGGCACAGGTGATGTGCCTGAGCTGCCACAGAGATGTCACACTTAGTTATAGATCCTGAGAGCTGCAGGCCAGGGTTACACTGTACACTAAGGAGTAGAGATGGAGCTTCAGTTCTGGACAAGTAAGAAAGTTGGAACAGAGCCTGCTGCAAAAAGCCCTGACATTGGAAGCTCTGTCCTCTTCCATGAAAAGGAGACTGGCAAAACTCTATCCCAAGGTCAGAGAAGTTCAAGGAAGCTATATGTCTGATGAGGCCTTGGGTAGGGTAAAAAATGGCACTCATGAGAAACAGAAATTCTAATCATGGCCAAATGCTTAATGCTTATGGGGGGTTTAAATTTACTTTACCTGTATGTGAAAACAGCTACTGAGAAGTTAACATAAAATTCTTGGATTAGGGCTGAAGTAAGACCTATTAAAATTCTTAGGTTTAGGCTGAAGCGAATTCAAAATAGCTCTGCAGGATGCTTAACAATTCAGGGCTTGCAGATCCACTAGAAAAAGCAATCCTTGATGAGGACGCTCACAAAAAGGATCCACCCCATGAGGAAAGAAATGAGCAGAATGGAGAGTCATTCGACATAACAAACTAGAAAGAAGAAGGGTAAAAACAGAACCATCTGAAAGAGACTATGAATTAGGATGATTAAAATAGACATAAGAGAAGCAGTCGAAGCCATAATAAAATAACAGAATAGCATAAGAGGAAAAGAGTGGGGAGATTTGAAAAACAACCATTAGAACTTCCTGAAATGAAAGACACTGCCACTGAAATTAAAAACTCAAAGGATATTAAACTACCTATAGATCTAGCTGAAGAGTGACTTAGAAGAGAAATTTGAGGAAATCACCCAAAACAGAATAAAAAGAGATAAAGAGATAAAAAACCTGAACAAGAATTTAAAAGATATGAGTGATAAAAAGAGAAAGTCAAGCAGGAATTCCAGAAAGATTTAATAGAGGGAATGATGGAAAATCATTATTTAAAATATTACAGCTATATAAGTCAGGGTTCTCCAGGGAAACAGAACCAACAATTTCATAACTAGTCATACCCTGATGAAACTGCAAAACCACAAGGCAAAGAGAAAACTATAAAAGCCCTCACTGAAAAGGGCCAGATTACCTAAAGGGATGTTTACTATGACAGCAGCCTTTTCATCAGCAACAATGGAAACCAAAATACAAGAAGATAATATCTTCAAAATGTGGAAAGAGAATAAACCTCAAACTACAATTCTGTACAAGTTCAATTCATAAGCGACACCAAATTTTCAGCCATTTGCAGACAAGCGAAGATGATGAGTTTACCTTACACAAGCTTTGCTGAAAGAATACGAGTGGATATACTTCAGTAAGAAGAAAATAATTCAATCCAGAAAAATAAGTTAGATGTAAGGAGGAGGATGCAATCAAGGCGCTAGAGTCAGCTCACATCAGCCCAAAGAGCCAACTTAAAATTTCAGGAATTTTGAGAACTGGATGTTAAACAGTCATTGCTAGAGGGAGGAGGGAGGGGGGGTTCAGGTTGGGGAACACGTGTATACCTGTGGCGGATTCACGTTGATGTATGGCAAAACCAATATAATATTGTAAAGTAATTAGCCTCCAATTAAAATAAATAAATGTATATTTTTAAAAAATAAATAAAAGTTAAATCACACAAACTTACATTTAAATGAATTACTTTAAAATAAAGGTTTAAAATCCTCACAATGTATCACTTCTTAATTATTTTACTACAACTTTGCTATTATCTATGCTCCTGAGGTTATTTATATCTCGGTATGGTGGAAATACTATGTAAATGGTGTGCTGCTGGGCATCTTTTCCCTTTCTCTAGATTTCAGTGACGTCACATTGCTAGCTTGAATATAGCTTGAGCACTTCAAAGGCCAACAAATGCTACAAATCAAGACTACCTTTGGAGTTCTCCCTTTGGACAATGGATGCGAATGCACCTGTCAGTGCAGGGGACATGGATTTGATTCCTGGTCTGGGAAGATTCCACATGCTACAGGGCAACTAAGCCCGTGCACCACGATGACTGAAACCTGTGAGCCCTACAGCCCATACTCTGCAAAAAGAGAAGCCACCACAATGATAAGCCCAGCACTGTAACTAGAGAGTAGCTCCCGCTCTCTGCAACAAGTGAAAGCCTGCATGCAGCAAGGAAGACCCAGTGCAGCCAAAATGAATTAAAAAAAAAAAAAAGACTCCCTTACTCCCTACCACGTGAGAGCTGATTGTTACTATCTATCAGCACATGGGGCTTCCCAGGTATCGCTGCTGATAAAAAATCCGCCTGCCAGTGCAGGAGACAAACATAAGAGATGTGGGTTCAGTTCCTGGGATGGGAAGATCTGCTGGAGGAGGGCATGGCAACCCACTCCTGTATTCTTGCTTGGAGAATTCCAATGGACAGAGGAGCCTGGAGGTTGCAGTGCAGGGGGCTGCAGAGTTGGACACAACTTAAGTGACAGCATGCATCAGCACACTGCTGAATATAAGAAATAATGGTTTCCACTGCTAGGTATATGTCCAAGAGAACTGAAAACATGTCTCCACAAAAATACTTAGATACAAATATTCATAGCAGTTAGTATAATTGCTAAAAAGTAGAAATAAGTCAAATGTCCACCAACCAATGAACAGACAAATAAAATGTAGCTTATTCATACAATGGAATATTATTAAGGCATAAGAAGGAATGAAGTACTGAAGTACATATTCTAACATGAATGAATCTTGAAAACATTGTGCTAAATGAAAGAAATTAGACACAAAAAGCCATATACTATATGATTCCATTTATACGAAATATCCAGAATAGGCAAATCTGTAGAGACAAGAAGTAGATTAATGGTTACCAGGGGCTAGGGAAAGAAAGCTGAGTGCGGAAGAACATGCTTTTGAACTGTGGTGCTGGAGAGGACTCTTGAGAGTCCCTTGGACTGCAAGGAGAGCCAACCAGTCAATCCTTAAGAAAGTCAGTCCTGAATATTCATCAGAAGGACTGATACTGAAGCAGAAACTCCAATACTTTGGCCACCTAATGCGAAGAACTGATTCATTGGAAAAGACTCTGATGCAGGGAAAGATTGAGGGCAGGAGACAACAGAGGCTGAGATGGTTGGATGGGATCACTGACTCAAAGGACATGAGTTTGAGGACCCTCTGGGGGTTGGTGATGGACAGGGAAGCCTGGTGTGCTGCAGTCCATGGCGTCGCAAAGAATTGGACACAACTGAGCAGTGGAACTGAACTGAACTGAGGGTGTAGGGATAGGAGGTGGGGGGTAATACCAGTAATGAGTATGAGATTTCTTTGGGGAATAGTGATTGCACAATCTTGTGAATATGCTGAAAATTATTGAATTGTAACTGTAAAAGAGTGAATTTTATTGTATGCAAGAAAGGACTTGGGGAAGGAGGAAGGAGTAGTTAGGGAGTTTGGGACTGACATGTACACACTGCTATATTTAAAATGGATGACCACCAAGGATCTATGCATAGCACAAGGAGCTCTGTTCAGTGTTATATAACAATTTAAATGGGAAAAGAATTTGAAAAAGACTAGATACCTGTATAACTGAATCACTTTGCTGTACACCTGAAACTAACAAAACATTGTTAGCCAACTATACTCCAACATGAAATAAAAAGTTTAAATGAGAAAGAAATAAAGAAAGGTAGGCAGAGAAACTGGTATGTGTGTTTGTAAATCTAAAGAAATACCGGCTGTTAAAACATCTAATGGAGGGAGTTGAGTGGTTAAAAGTAAGTTGGAACCAAAACACTGAAAACCAAATTACCTGGAAGATAAAAGGGGGTGGAGAGCAGACTTAAAGAATTCTAAAGTTCCTGAAATCTTCACAATGAGCTAGTGATTAACTTAACAATGTTAGGTTGAGCATGTGCATTAGTAACCGAGGAACATCCACTGAAGGAATATAATTAGAAAGTATAATTTCCAAACCACTAGTGAGACTAAAAAGGGGGTAAAGAAAATAACCAAAGTAAAAGAGGACAGGATAAGAGAATAAAGCAAATAAAACACGTGGCAAATGACAAAACAAAGGGGGAAGATATCTCCAATATATCAAAATGAGAAGAAATGTAAACATGGGTATGAGACAAAGATTCTTAGATTAGATTTTTAAAAATCCAGCTGTATGTTGGTTACAAGAATGCATTCAAAAGTTAAGGACACAGAAGTGTTAAGAGGATGGGGAAGATATACTAGGCAAATACAAAATGAAATAATGCAACAATAATAGATTTTAAGTCAAAAAGCATTGTTAGGGATAGAGTAAAATGCCTTAATGATAAAAGGGACAGTTCATCAGAAAGATATAATGACCAGAACATATTTGTTCCAAATGGAAATATTACCTCCAAATGCATAAGACAGAATTACAAGGAGAAATGGACAAATCCACATAGTGGGAGATTTTGACACATCTCCCTCAGTAGCTAATAGGGTAAGAAGACAAAATATTTGTAAGGCTATAGAAGATTTGACTGACTGGAAAAGGTCAGTTTTCATTCCAATCCCAAAGAAAGGCAATGCCAAAGAATGCTCAAACTACCACACAATTGCACTCATCTCACACGTTAGTAAAGTAATGCTCAAAATTCTCCAAGCCAGGCTTCAGCAAGACGTGAACTGTGAACTTCCAGATGTTCAAGCTGGTTTTAGAAAACACAGAGGAACCAGAGATCAAATTGCCAACATTCACTGGATCATGGAAAAAGCAAGAGAGTTCCAGAAAAACATCTATTTCTGCTTTATTGACTACGCCAAAGCCTTTGACTGTGTGGATCACAATAAACTGTGGAAAATTCTGAAAGAGATGGGAATACCAGACTACCTGACCTGCCTCTTGAGAAACCTATATGCAGGTCAGGAAGCAACAGTTAGAACTAGACATGGAAAAACAGACTGGTTCCAAATAGGAAAAGGAGTACGTCAAGGCTGTATAGTGTCACCCTGCTTATTTAACTTACATGCAGAGTACATCATGAGAAACACTGGGCTGGAAGAAGCACAAGCTGGAATCAAGATTGCCAGGAGAACTATCAATAACCTCAGACATGCAGATGACACCACCCTTATGGCAGAAAGTGAAGAGGAACGAAAAAGCCTCTTGATGAAAGTCAAAGTGGAGAGTGAAAAAGTTGGCTTAAAGCTTAACATTCAGAAAACGAAGATCATGGCATCTGGTCCCATCACTTCATGGGAAATAGATGGGAAAACAGTGGAAACAGTGTCAGACTTTATTTTTGGGGGCTCCAAAATCACTACAGATGGTGACTGCAGCCATGAAATTAAAAGACACTTACTCCTTGGAAGGAAAGTTATGACCAACCTAGATAGCATATTGAAAAGCAGAGACATTACTTTGCCAACAAAGGTCCATCTAGTCAAGGCTATGGTTTTTCCTGTGGTCATGTAAGGATGTGAGAGTTGGACTGTGAAGAAAGCTGAGTGCCGAAGAATGGATGCTTTTGAACTGTGGTGTTCAAGACTCTTGAGAGGCCCTTGGACTGCAAGGAGATCCAACCAGTCCATTCTGAAGGAGATCAGTCCTGGATGTTCATTGGAAGGATTGATGCTGAGGCTGAAACTGCAATACTTTGGCTACCTCATGCGAAGAATTGACTCATTGGAAAAGACCCTGATGCTGGGAGCGATTAGGGGCAGGAGGAGAAGGGGATGACAGAGGATGAGATGGCTGGATGGCATCACTGACTCGATGGACATGAGTTTGGATAAATTCCGGGAGGTGGTGATGGACAGGGAGGCCTGGCATGCTGCAATTCATGGGGTTGCAAAGAATCGGACACGACTGAGTAACTGAACTGAACTGAGCTGATAGAAGATTTGAGCAACACAAAGATCACTTTTTCTTTCTATCTTTCCATACGTCCATTCCTGGGCCTTGAAAGTTCCTCTTTCCTATAGCTCTACACTGAGTTAACTGCCAAGCCTTGTGGATTCTCACTGTAAAGTGGGCTGGTTTCCTGCCAACATCTTTTCATCCTGGAGTTAATTCTTTGGCTCAGGCTTTAGTTTTCCTGCCTGAACCATTGTAATTGGTTCCTAATTGATCCCCCTATATTTATAGAGAACTGCCCAGATGACATGTGGTTTAGGAGTTTCATATTGACACTATACATTTTATTGTTGGATTAAACCAGACCAAAAGTACTACAATATTTCAGTCCCAGTGGAATTACTTTTACTGAACTGAACTCTGGTGTGAGGTTATCAGCTATTTGGAGGGATGTAAAGACAGAATCCTGGGAAACTCCTTCTGGCTGGTATATTATTCCAGGCACACAGTGTAACCTCTTTGAGAGGAATATTGGGAGGAAATATTCTGGAATCTGTGTGTCTCTTATACAAGAGTTTGTACGTATTTAATGAACACTAAATCAAGTAACCGATATTTCCACTTTACTAGGGTTAGTAGAGAACTCACAGCCAAGCTTGCTGGCTACTTTTAATAAGTACAGTAGTTCTCCTTTATCTGCTGTTTGCTTTCCACAGTTTTAGTTACCTGTGGTCAACTATAGTCAGAAAATATTAAGTGGAAAATTCTAGAAATAATTTATAAGTTTTAAATTGCATTCTATTCTGAGTAGCTTGATGAAATCTCATGCTGCCTGCTCTATTCTATGCAGGATCGCCAACCATAGTGTCATTCGTTCCTGACATCCAACCATCAACATTGTCACAGTTCTCAATGATCCAGGATCATCTGGAGCAGATGATTCTCATCAGCGCATTAGAAGGTCAGTACTAGCCTAACGTTACATCACAATATCAACTTCACTCACCTCACTTAATCTTATCACATAGAAATTTTATCATCTCACACCATCACAGGAAAAAGTAAAGTGAGTACAGTTCAGTTCAGTTGCTCAGTCGTGTCCAACTCTTTGCGACCCCATGAATCGCAGCACGCCAGGCCCCCGTGTCCATCACCAATTCCCGGAGTTCACTCAGACTCACGTCCATCGAGTCCGTGATGCCATCCAGCCATCTCATCCTCTGTCATCCCCTTCTCCTCCTGGCCCCAATCCTTCCCAGTATCAGAGTCTTTTCCAATGAGTCAACTCTTCTCATGAGGTGGCCAAAGTACTGGAGTTTCAGCTTCAGCATCATTTCTTCCAAAGAAATCCCAGGGCTGATCTCCTTCAGAATGGACTGGTTGGATGTCCTTGTAGTCCAAGGGACTCTCAAGAGTCTTCTCCAACACCACAGTTCAAAAGCATCAATTCTTCGGCGCTCAGCCTTCTTCACAGTCCAACTCTCACATCCTTACATGACCACAGGAAAAACCACAGCCTTGACTAGATGGACCTTAGTCGGCAAAGTAATGTCTCTGCTTTTCAATATGCTATCTAGGTTGGTCATAATTTTCTTCCAAGGAGTAAGTGTCTTTTAATTTCATGGCTGCAGTCACCATCTGCAGTGATTTTGGAGCCCAAAAAAATAAAAAGTCTGACACTGTTTCCACTGTTTTCCCATCTATTTCCCATGAAGTGATGGGACCAGATGCCATGATCTTTGTTTTCTGAATGTTGAGCTTTAAGCCAACTTTTTCACTCTCCACTTTGACTTTCATCAAGAGGCTTTTTCGTTCCTCTTCACTTTCTGCCATAAGGGTGGTGTCATCTGCATGTCTGAGGTTATTGATAGTTCTCCTGGCAATCTTGATTCCAGCTTGTGCTTCTTCTAGCCCAGCATTTCTCATGATGTACTCTGCATGTAAGTTAAATAAGCAGGGTGACAATATACAGCCTTGACATACTCCTTTTCCTATTTGGAACCAGTCTGTTGTTCCATGTCTAGTTCTAACTGTTGCTTCCTGACCTGCATATAGGTTTCTCAAGAGGCAGGTCAGGTGGTCTGGTATTCCCATCTCTTTCAGAATTTTCCACAGTTTATTGTGATCCACACAGTCAAAGGCTTTGGCGTAGTCAATAAAGCAGAAATGATGTTTTTCTGGAGTACAGGACAACAATATATTTTGACAGAGACCATATTCACATAATTTTTATTATAGTAGCTCATTATAATTGTTCTATTTTGTTATTCACTGTTGTTGTTAATCTCTTATGGTGCCTAATTTATTAAGCTTTATCATAAATATGTATATATACGAAAACAGTACATATAGGGTTCACATTACTTGTGGTTTCAAGCATCTACTGGGGGTCTTGGAATACATTCCCTGCAAATAAGAGGGGGAGACTACTGTATTCAGAATAATGATATCTAATATTTATTGAATGCTTGCTCTGAACCTAGCACTGTTCCAAATGCTTTCCAGGTACTGTTTAACCCTCATCTCATTCCAGTGAGATAAGATCATTAAGATCCTCTCTTAAAGATGAGGAAATTGAGACCCAGAATGATTATATGACTGGCACAGGGTTTATAGTGTTGACTTAAAAAAAAAAAAAAGCACATTAGAATTGTGAGTAAAGTTTTATTTAGGGCAAAATGAGGACTATCACCTGGGAGACAGCATCTCAGATAACTCTGAGAAACTGCTCCAGAGATGTAGAGGGGAAGGTCAATATATATGTGATTTTGGTGAAGGGAACCTACATGCAATCAAGCACATAATTTTTTGCAGAAGGCTTTTGCTAGTCACGAGAAGTCATCACCATGAAGGATTTTAGTGTTTTTCTAGAAATGAGGACATATAAGAATTGAGCTCATGAAATCAGCTCCTAAAAATATCCAAATATCTGAAGACCTGTTCTGCCAGTTTTTCCCGGAGTACAGAGTGCCTCATTTCTACTCTCCACTCTGAGCTCCTTTCAGGGAGTGCTGAAAATCAGCAGCTGCAGCAGCACGATTTAATCTGTGTAGACAGCAAGTGCCAATTTGTAGCTGACAATAGCTAGTAAGATGGAAAACCAGAGTCTGGATCCAGGCAGTCTTTTTCCAGAGTCCATACTCTTAACCACTATACATATTACATCTTTAAGTTTTATGGTACGCATGCCCATGAGCTAATTATAAGCCCTAGCTCTATTAATTTTCTGTGTTTATACTGTTGCCTCTGGCCAAGATGTAGTAATAGGGATTAGACCTATTTCTGGAGAAAATATATGAAACAATGATTTTTAAGACACTGGATATCAGGTAACTAAACATAGTGATTCCTAAAAGAGGAAGTAAGTGAAGTAAGCCCTGTGATTATCTCTGCTTTCCTCCTGGAGAGGATTTCCTAGCCTTGGTGCCAAGAGAGCAAACCCAGGCAGAACTCAATAGTTCCCCTGAGTTGAGGAGATGGAGTGGAGAATCTGGGGTGGTTGAGGTGTTGAGTTCACACAGAAGAATGCCAAAAAGAAGAGAGGTGAACAGAAAGGAAGCTCTGGCTATCTGCTGTGGGTCCACCTTGAGTCTTCAGCATGCATCTGAGGAAACTACCTGAATCCAGAAAAAGAATCATCCAAAAGAATTAGAAGGAATAATTCTTGAATATCACAGAGGTCCAGTGCCTGCTCCCAACATTAAGAGTGGCAAGGTATAAATCACAAGGCATCAGATGGGCTTTGTCACAATAATGGGGCAAATTTAGCCCTAGGATAACTTAGTTGCTCTAGTCCCATCTAACAAAGCTTAAAAATAACAGCCAAAATCTCTTTTCCAAAAGTCAAAGGACCCATATAAAAGGACCCATAATGAGGGGAGAAAAATCGGTCACTTAAAACTGATAAAGATAGGTAGAATGAGTAGATAAGGACATTAAAATAGCTATATTCCACATGACCAAGAAACTAGAGAAAAGAGTGGGCTTGATAATAGAGACATTGACAATACAAAAAAAGACCCAGGGACTTCCCTACAACCAGTGCCCATATTTTGGTTTCAAAACACCGTTCTCCAATAAAAGGAACCAAAGCACTTTAGAGAAATGGTTGATTACAGATCTGGAGTAGGGAAAATGTAAGATGATCCTGGAGCATAATGTAATAGTAGAAAGGGGGATTGGATGCAGGAGGAGAAGGGGACGACAGAAGATGAGATGGCTGGATGGCATCACTGACTCGATGGACGTGAATCTGAGTGAACTCCGGGAGTTGGTGATGGACAGGGAGGCCTGGCGTGCTGCAATTCATGGGGTCGCAAAGAGTCGGACACGACTGAGTGACTGAACTGAACCTAACTGAACTGAAGGAAGTGTTAAGAAAATGAAAGGATGGACCATGTCAAAGAGACACAGAAATCAATCTTAAAGGGCATCCAGTGGCCAAAGCTGGAACCATTCGAGCAATAAAATAAATAAAATAGTATTGAATTATAATATAAAATGTTAAATACACATGAATCCAAACTGATATAAACCAGTCATTGAATAAATAAATAAATTGGGGAGAAAATATATTAATAACTATTCTATATAGAAGAAGTCTGAATAATATATGTAGATACTACCCCCCACCATAAGAGGTGGAACTTAATCACTCCCCTCTCCTTGAATGTGGCCTGAACTTAGTGATTTGCTTCTAAAGAACAAAGTATGGAAAGAGAAGAATAGTAACATTACAGTAGGAAAATCTAGCAAAACTGCCTTAACCAAGTGATTAAAATAACATCATCAATGATGAAATGTGGATATAATGTGCCCTCTAATTTGATGTAACAATAAGGACCCTTCACTTCTATATTATTCTTTCCCCAAATCCACAACCCCAGTCTAATCATGAGGAAAACATCAGACAAATCCAAAGTAAGGATAGTCTATAATATACATGACCAGTATGCCTCAAAATTTTCAAAGTCATTAATAACAAACCAAAAAAACAGACTGAGAAACTGTAGTGGGTGAGAAGAGAAGACATAACAGTTAAATGAAATGTGCCATCTTCAGCTGATTCTTGGAACATAAAAGACATTAATGGAAAAAGTGTTGAAATCTGAATAAAATGTGTTAATTATTTACTATTAATGCACCAATGTTGATATCTTAGTTTTGGTAAGTATATTATGGTAATGAAAGAAAATAACATTAGAGGAAACTGAAACTGGATGAAAGGCATGTGGAATGCTTTGCAAATTTTCTATGACTCCAAAATTATTCCAAAACTAAAAAGCTACTTAAAAAATCAAACAAAACCCAAACCAAATTTCTAGGGATAGAAACTACAGATGAGAAGTACATAAAATGAAATAAAAATAAATTAGGTATTTCAGAGGAAAGGATTCATAGACTTGGAGACATAGCAATAAAAACTACACAGAAAGACACAAGAGGGGAAAAAAAGACAGAAAATATTGAACAGAGCATCACTGAGTTAAGGAACAACTTCAAGTAGACTAATATACATGTAATTGGAGACCGTAGAGGAAGGAGGGGCAAAAAAATTTTTGAAAGAAATGATAGACATAAATTTTCCAAATTTGATGAAAACTTTAGGGCCACACATTCAAGAATCCCAATGAACCTCAAGCACAAGAAACATGAAGAAAACTACACCAGGGTATATTAATAAAATTGCTAAGGTCCATGATAGTGTCTGAAGAGCAGCATGAGAGAAAACAGTACATACAGAGGAACAAAGGTAAGAATTAACCCAGAAGATAGTGAAGCAAAATCTTTCAAATATGGAAAGAAAGAAAAAAAGAACTGTTTACTTATAATTTGAAAATATTTTTCAAAAACAAATGTGAAAATAGGGAAAGAACATTCTTTTCAACAAATGGTGTAAGGACAACTGGACATCCACATGTGCAAGTATAAAGGTGGGCATTCATCTCACACTATATACAAAACCAAACTCAAAATGGATCAAATACCTAAATATAAGAGCTAAAACTATACAACTCTTGGGAGAAAACATAGGGGCAAATCCTCATGGCTCTGGATTTGGCGATGTTTTCTTAGCATAAGCAACCAAGAAAAAAATAGATCAGCAGCAGCAGCACCAGAATTCATCAAAATGTAAAAAATTTGTGCATCAAAGGACACTATCAAGAAAGTAAACAGACAATCCATGGAAATTCCTTGGTGGTCCAGTGGTTAGGACTCTGCTCTTCCACTGCAGGTGGGCACTGGTTTGAGCCCTGATTGGGGAACTAAGATCCCATAACCATGCAGCGTGGCCAAAAAGATTAAATTAAATTAAGAACTTTTATAAATAAAAAGACAATCCACAAAATGGCAGAAAGTATTTGCAAAGCATGTACTTGATCAGGGTTTCAGTTCAGTTCAGTTCAGTTGCTCAGTCGTGTCCGACTCTTTGCGACCCCATGAATCGCAGCACGCCAGGCATCCCTGTCCATCACCAACTCCCATCCAGAATATATAAAGAACTCTTACAACTCAACAACAAAAAGATAAATGACCCAAATAAAATGGGCAAAAGACCTGAATTAACATTTCCCCAAAGAAAATATACACAAGGGCCAAAAAATACATGAAAACACGCTCAGTATCATTAGTTATTAGGGACATGGGAATCAAAATCAAAAGATACCACTTCAGACTCATTAGCATGGATAGAGTAAGAAATGAAGTGTTGGAGAGAATGTGGACAAATTGAAACCCTTACCTTGTACATTGTTGGTGGTAACATAAAATGGCATAATTATTATGGAAAAGTCAGGTGGTTCCTTACTAAGTTAAACATATAATACCATATTACCCAGCAATTCCATTCCTAGGTATATACTCAGGAAAATTAAAAACAAATATTTAAACAAAAACTTGTATATACATGTTCATAGCAGCACTATTCATAAGTCAAAAGGTGGAAACAACCTAGATGTCTATCAGACATTTAAACATCAATAGATAAAGATGTGGTATATCAAGACAATAGACTATTACTCAGCCCTAAAAAGTAATGGAGTTCTGATGCATGCTACAACATGGATGAATCAGCAAACATTATGCTAGTTCAAAAAAGCCGACACAAAGGCCACATATTGCATGATTCTGCTTATTTGAAATGCCAAGAATAGGCAAATCCATAGAGACATAAAGTTGATTAGTGGTTGCCAGGTGCTGCAGAAGTGGTTAAATGAGTGAATAGTTGATGGATACAAAATTTCCTTTTGGAATGTTCTGGAACTAGACAGTGGTGATAATCGCACAATACCGTGAACGGGCCAAATGCTACTGAAATGCACACTTTGATTAAAATGGTGAATTTAATCACACACACACAAAAGCACCATAAATGTCTATTCTTTCATTCATCTATCAAACATTTATTGAACAGTTCCAGGCAAGCTTTATTCTGGATGCAAGAAATACAGAGAGTAATCACATGTGGTTTTGGGTTGGTAGGGAAGGAAAAACATTCTGCAAACAATTAAGTTCAGATAAGTGTTATGGTTTCCTTGACATAAGAATAGGCACTGTACATTGTGGGGTCTGCTTTACCAAGAAGTAGAGGGTAGAGGACAGCAATGGTAAGGCTGAGTAGGAGTTTGCCAGGTGGATGGCAGCAAGGATGGATTCCAGGCAGAGGGTGTGACTTAATCAAGCTCAAAAAGCTGGCATCAAAAAGCCTGTGGCTTTTTTTTTAAAGCAAACTCCAAACTAAATAGGATGTGCGCAGCATTGCAGAGAATGGACTTCAGAACCGTGATGTGACAGGTAGCTGACCACCCCTGTCTGGATGCAGTATGTGACACTAAGACATGTTAGGGGAATGACCTGGACTTGACAGGATGCAAGGGTCAAAGGAAGTGTGACTCCAAAATTGGGCTACTTTGTTGGTGGTGGAAATTGCCAGTCCTTAAAGTGGGCCTGCAGGACATTCAATTCTTAATGGGACATCAAACTAGAATTTATACTCCTCCCCATCTTATGTAGTCTACTTTTAATTTTTTTTTTTTTTTGTATTTGAGACCTTCTTCCCTTTTTCTTGGGCTTCTTCTCTTTTCTTGTTTGAAATATATGTTACTATGGAAATGTCATGGTGCAGTATAGTGGCATTTACAAGTGAAGTGTAAAGAATTTTCAGAACATCTAGAAACACAAATCTAGGGTTTAGGAATATAAGCCCTAATGATGTGACAGTGTTCATGCTTTCAGATACTGTCATGAATATAAATACACCCGGAAATTTCAGACAGCAGAGAGGAGATAGTTGAGAATTTTATTAAGACTTATGTGCCCAGATTTAAAAAAATGTGATAAATATTAAAAACACAAAACATTAACACACTACTTGGGAAGAACATCTGGAAAAAAAATGAATGACAGAATGCCAACATTTACTTGTGAAAACATACCTCTGGGAGAAGGAGAAGGCCCAGACATCCCAGAAAAACTTGGAAAAACCTTTTTACCACCTTCTATGCCATAAATATGTTCTCCCCAAATTGCATGTAAATCAGTTATTGATAAACCATATTCATCAAATGCAAGAGTGACCATTATTTTAAAGTTATCTGAAGAATGTACACTTTAGTGAAGGAAATTATTACCAATGGAGTAATGGAAAAAAAGTCACTGGACTGAGTGAAATTCAGGGTCCTTCATTATTATCCCGGCTCTGTCACCAACTAGATGTGTGATTCAAGAAAATTCACTCAATCTCTCCTGGGCCAATTTCCTCATCTAATCTGGGTGAATTTGAATTTTCACTTATTAGGTTCTTAAAGCAAGTCAGAGGAGTGATGGCCCACAGCCTGACGTCTGGTTTCTTCTGAGAGGTAACATCACAGGACAGAACTGAAGGCCCTTTAACACAAGAGGAGCTTTTACACAACAGGAACTGGGGATGTCAATGCCAGTCAGACAGTTGCCATTGCTCTCTGTGTTTTGCCTCTTTATACTCCCCTTTCTCATCCCCACAATCACCCTAAGTGTGACAGTTCCAACTTTTGTTCCCAATTCTTTACAAAAGCTTGTTCTATAGCTGACTTGTGGGAAAAAGCCTGACAGTCTAAGGTAGGAGCCCATTCTCAGGGGTCTCTCCACATCTGGCCTTTCCCTACCATACAAGGCTGGTACCGCCCGAGGGCAAGGGCTATACCCTCTGTGCCTAGTACAGATGCAGGCCTAAAGAAGGAACTCAGGGGCTTCCCTGGTGTGCAGTAGATAAGAATCCTCCTGCCACTACAGGGGACACAGGTTCGATCCCTGGTCTGGGAAGATTCCACATGCTGTGGAGCAACTAAATCCATGTGCCACAATTACTGAGCCCATGCTCTAGAGCCTGTGTTCCACAACAAGAGAAGCCACTGCAAATGGTGAAATTCCTGAACCCTAGAGGTGAACTTTTGGCTGTTTTTTTTAAACATTTCTGAACTCCCCAAATTTTCTACAATGTGGAAAAAATATACAGAAACCACAAGTATTAAACCTTCTTTTTCCTGGCTTTTAGACAATACCCTGGTTTCCCATAAATAATGTAAACTTTGCCCAGTTCTGCAATGTTTGGGACAGGATCTAGGTCACACATCTTTTCTTTAATAGAAACAGCCAGTATAGTTTCCTAGTCCATTGTGCTTAAAGAGCAAAGACACTATGCATTTGTCTTTGTGGACAAATGTCATCTAGCTCCAGGCAAGGGCCCTTGCCAACTGGTTTCAGAAAAGGATGTTTATCAACAGTGTTTAGGCACCACCTTGATTAACCTGCCACACAGGAAGTGCAAAACACATCTGTAAGAATTCTTTTGTCTTCTTAAACAAAGTAGGCCTTATTAACTGGCAAGAGGTATAAGGCACTGGCTGATTACTACCATGCTACAGACTAATTGAGGAGCAGTTAGGAAGACTGAAGAAGCAAAGGAAATTATTCTCTATTGAATACTTACTACACGCCAGATCTTGTGCTGGGCACCTCACATACATTACTCTAATGTAAGCCTCACATCTAATAATCACGAACATACCATATTTTCACTCATTTATCTTATTTCTTGTCTGTCTCCCCTACTTAAAGGTAAGCTCATAAAGAGGAACATTATTTTTTGTCTTGTTCACTGCTGCCTCAGTGTTTAGAAGAGAGTCAGATACATATATGCAATCAATAAATATTTGCTGAATGAACCAAATGAACCCCTCCACGAGGTAGGTTTTATTATTCTCCTTCTATGGATGAATAACCTGAAATGCTCCAGTGGTGCAAATGAACTGCCTAAAGTCACATGGCTTGTTAAGGAGCAGGACTAAAACCCCAGTTTCATTCTTTTGTTCTATCAACCAAGAGACTTAGACCTTGAAGAACCCTTCCAGCTCGACAAATCTATAATCTAGATGCTTATAAAACATGTATTTACCTTGTGTACTGACTGAAGATTAGAAATTCACCAAGGAGATGTATTTGGCATTTTAATGACAAACATTTTGCTAAAGTAACAACGAAAGACACACTTTCCCAACAGAACATTTCTTCTATGACATTATCGACATCATTTCTCACTTGAAAATACCATGACATGATTACTCTTCAGATATAAGTAAACGCACAGTAATTCTGGACATCATCAAAAAACATTTGCAAGCCTTAGAGTTTGTAAGTTACATCATTAAGATAACTATCAATATGTGTGTGGTATTCTCCGTGCAGAATATCCAATATTCTTGTGCACATCCGTGTTGAGTGTCCCAGTATGGGAGGAGGTAGACTTGGCACATGGAAAGTCATTCCTGTCCTAAAGAAATTATATGGGTGGCTCAAGGATTCTTCAGAGAATCAGCTGTAATAAAATTTCTCAAGAATATTCATTTTGTATGAGGGAATGCAAGACGAGGTTAATTTTACCCAGGAGAGTACT
Organism: Capricornis sumatraensis; assembly: GCF_032405125.1. Classification (NCBI taxonomy): domain Eukaryota; kingdom Metazoa; phylum Chordata; class Mammalia; order Artiodactyla; family Bovidae; genus Capricornis; species Capricornis sumatraensis. The sequence goes on along the minus strand of NC_091084.1, from coordinate 56,497,960 downwards.
TCAAATCCTTTCCATCTGTCAGAACACACTTGGTCCATATGTGTTCCTTACCTCCCTAGGACCATGTAACAGGAACATGCCATTCATGGTGTCTTCTCACGCCACCTGGGATTTCTGTAGGGATTCTGATCACCTTCTCCTTTCGGAAAGGCCCTTTTCACTCCTGTTCCACTCCTGCTACCAACACAATAGTATCAAACAGTCTCTGTGTGGACCCAGCCAGTTAACAGTTCCTGGGCCAAACTCATGGTTTGGCCCGACTCTCTCTGTTGCCAATTTTTGGCGCTATTGTTTTATTCTGATAAATAAAACTTTTATTTATAAAAGCACTTTATTATTAAATAGCACTTTTATTATTACCAATAAAAGTAATAATATTTTAGAAAAATACTTTAGGATTTATGTATGTAATTTTGTGTATCACTCTTTTCACTTAACATTCTAAGCATTTTGCCATGCTGTTTTAACTCAAATATTAATTATAATGACTGCATAAGAGTCTACTGTACAGTCATACTGTAATTTACTTAACCAGGCTTCTACTGTTGGACTTCTGGATTGTTAGAGCATAAATTTTGCCACATTTTAGACTATTTCTTTAGGACAGATTCCCAGAAGTGGAACTAGAGGATCAGAAGATATACACATTTTTAAAGTTCCTAATAGATACTGCCAAATTGCTTTTCAGAAAGCTGTTGCCAATTTACACTTCCAACATTGCCAGCATGTTTTTCTACCAATAGAGATTGGTCTAAAGGATAATAAAATATAATACATTTCTTAAATTATTAATGCAGCTGGAGAGGCATCATGACCACAGAAGAGAGGGCTGTGGCAAAGGTCACACCTTTCTGCAGGTATGCAATTGAAAAAGAGTTAGCATGAGCACATGGAACAGAAGTTTTGCAAGAGTGAAGAGTAATATAATTAGATTTCAGACCATCAAACCTAAGGCTTGTGTCTGCTTTGTCCATTCCTGTACCCCAGCAAACAGGACAGTGCCTGGCACATAGAGCCACTCAGTAAAAATTTGCTGAATTAACACAGAATCTTCTTTCAGATGCAGTTTTTCAGTAGCTGTAGTATTTAGCCACTCCTGGATTCAAAGGAAACATGACTGGTTGGATTAAACACCCTTGCAAATGTCTGTTCAATCCTGAGATTCTATTTCAACTTTGGAAAATCAGTTTAAATGAAGGTGACACAATATGGCTCTCTTTGGGAGAAAAACAAGTAAACACATCTGAAAGAACACAGCTTAGTATCAGTTGCAAGTATATATATACATATATATATATGTGTGTGTAGTTTTTTTACAAGCATGTAAAAAATGTAATTCAATGAGTTTTGTCACCTCCTGATAACAAGCTTATTCAAACACCATCCATGGTCAAGGCAGTTTTGGAGTTACCTTCAGTTTATTCTGCTATCACTGGTTGTAACTTGGCACCATTTTCAGTATTGCCAATTTTTTTTTTGAGATATTACAAAGGGCAAAATATAGGTATAGTTTGTATATTGTAGTTTTTATTAAAGATGGCATAAAATTTATTTTGTGAATCAGAATATGGTCAAGGTAAAATAGTCAATCATTCAGTTCAGGTTCACTCTCCTGGCACCATAAAGATTCCCTTCAATATTCCACCATTTCTATAGTAGTAAATTGCCAGATATTGCCAGATCAACTTAACATTAACAATGTTATTGATGGAAAAGGATCAATCATCCTCATTATGACAAAGCCATGCTCATCTGTTTCCATATTAGCTATGTCTGGTTTTGCATTAAAATGTTGAGAAAGTTACCCATACAATCTAGGACATTTCCTTTACAGAAGTTTGTTGATCTCTTCATTAAATCCAAGCGTGTCCTTAGAGGTATTAAAGTTTCTCCCTACAGAATTTTTGTTCCTGGATATTAATACTGGGAGAGGGGTGATACAATTGGGACAGATTTGTAAGAACCTGACAAGGCAGGACCGTAGAAGATAAATACATGATTGTTGCCTCATACAGGATGCAAAAGCCTGATAAAATCTGAGAGGTCTAATCCAACTAAGGAGCAGTTGGAGAATGCAGGGTTACATATACAATCCCAGCAGCAAAAAAGACTCTTAAAGTAAGCCACATAGGACCCTGGTAACCGATTCCAATGAGCCCAGTAAGACTTGCTGGCAATGATATCTGCAGATAGCTGGCTGGCTGATCAGTACATGTGATATAGTGACAGACAGTTCCCAATAGTACCCCATTCCTGTATTAGACATCTTCACGTCATTCAGCATCCAGATTTATTTAGGCATCTCCAAAGGCAAGTCTGAATGCTAAGAAACGGATCTGAAAAGAAGATTCTGGAAAGCAGGTCCCAGGTACACATTCTTCCCAAACAATGACATTTCAATGAGAATTCAGAGCCGGGAGCAGAATTCAGAAGACTGCAGAACTTACCCATGTTTTTCGAAATCAAAGATTGGTGAATATCTTATTCTTTCTGTCCCAGTACCAGTGGGACAGGTGGAAGGAAGGAGAGATAATGGGAGAAGAAAGAACTGGATAAACTCAATGATGCGATGATCTGCCCTGGAAAGTGTTTGTTCGTCCCAGACTTGCAGCCATGGTATATAACATATATACATATAACATATATAACATTCCATGTGGATTTTGAACCATAATAGGGATGGGGAAGATCAGCCTGAAAGCCAAAGAGATTCCCTGATTGTGTGTTGAGTTTGAGAATTATACTCAAGGTTTGCAGATGGCCAGCTCTCTTCCTGACAACTTATAGAGAGCCAGGCTTCATCTCTTATGGTTAAATGGAGCTTCTCCTGCCCAGGAAAATATAGTTGCTGGGAGAATGGATTTGCATATTGTACCTCTGAAATTCTTTTACAGTTCCTGAGTACCAGAGGTAACTAAATTGCCTTGAGAAACTAGTAATATTGGTTGCCTCTGGGGAGTGGAACCCCTGGTGGCTAAGGGTGACAGGTGGCTAGAAACAAACAAAAAAGATCGCATTTCCTCATGTGCCCCCACCCCTCTTCTTGAGGATAGGAAGGCAATCTGGGGCCAGGGATGGACTAATTTCTTTACTCAGGACTATAGGGCCAGGAATTCCCTGTTGGTCCAGTCATTAGGACTCTGTACTCTCATTGCCAAGGGCCCAGGTTCAAACCCTAGTTGGGGAACTAAGATCCCATAAGCCGAATGGCATGGCCAAAAACAAACTAACAAAAAGAAAATAAAAAAGGAAGACTACAGGGATGAACTAGGGAGCCAAAGAGGGATCTAAAAATTAGAAGAGAGAAGAGCTGCTGCTGAGTGGAAAATCAAGACCAAAAGGGGAATTCAAGGTCAGCATACCAAAGAAGCCAAAAGCAGCTACTGGCAGGTGTGGTCCAGAATTTGAGAACAAAGCCCAGGGAAGCAGAGGAGCATGAGCAGACTGGAGAATGAACGGAGCAATATCTGAGAAAAGTCAAGGCCAAGGGCCTGGGGCTTGATGATGGGTGGATCCCTGAGATTATAAAATCAAAACTCGAGGGGCCTAGGCAGCAAGGTGCAGGCAGGCAAAATTCTTGTGAGAAATAAAACAGGTTTGACGGGTGGACACAAAAGGGGTACTGTTACATGAGAACTCTCTTGTCTGGGGATAATCCTTAGAGATTATGCTCTAAAATGGGGTGTAGAGATCCTGAGAAGCCATATGTGAATGATTTGGCCTGCATGAGTATCGTTATTTCCCTCCAAACTTAAGGCTTTCTAGAGTGTATTATGATCTTATTGACTATTTTCTGAGAGACCTTGCAAAAGGGTAATGGGTTCAGGTTATATAGTTCAACCTGACTACTGCCTAGGACATGATCTAAGGTAAGTGAAAGTGAAGTCGCTCAGTCGTGTCTGACTCTTGGTGACCTCATGGACTGCAGCCTACCAGGCTCCTCCGTCTATGGTATTTTCCAGGCAAGAATACTGGAGAGGGTTGCCATTGCCTTCTCCGATCTAAGGTAAGGTAGGTAATAAATAAGTCTTTCTCATCACAGCTACTTGGAACAATCTGAATTCACCCTCCTGATTACCTGCTTCTGGTTGCCAGCTGTGGGGTTTTCTTCCTAGAAGTGCAGTCAGTGTCCTTGTTGGAAAGGCCTTATGGGGAGCCCAGGGCTTTATCTGACGTAGGAAGATGTAATGATCCTGAGATGAAATGCCTAGAAGCTGCTCTGCAGGCGGGAGTCTGTGAGCTGTTGCTTACAGTTTTCCTGAAAAATAGCTTTTATTTGCGAGATAAGGTCTAATTTTCAGGGTGCCTCAAAACTGACAGGTATTAGTTGGAAACCTGTAATTTTTTGAAGGTGAGAGTGCAAGAACTAAAAACAACTGTGTTGAGTAAATGTTGTGCCTCTACCATCAATCAGGACTGTTTACTAACTTACCAGTTAAAAAATAGGAGCCATTATATGTAAAAATCCTTGGGTTAAAACATAGACAGTGGCTAATTCTGTGAAATGCTGTTACTAACCATCCCTACCTCTACCCAACACACAATCCTCCACCAGGCATTCTGAGATGTTTCCAGTCTATGTGGTATTTCTTGGAACCCATTTGGGAAAAGTTCCACTCCATAAATCCTGGCAGAGAGCCAGGAAGAGATATGGGAGTCTAAACTAGTAAAGACTGCTTCTTTTTGATGGTTTGATGAGAAAATTAGATAATCAAATAAGTGGGCTATTACAAACTTGCCTACAGACTCAGGGGGAAGCAATTTATAAACTATTAGAACAGAGTTTGGGGCAGAGGAGAGGAAGCAAATTATCTCAAATTGTTCATCTTCTGCACAACACTATTATCTTCCCCTTTAGACTTTGCTATTTCATCCAATAGTGCCCTCATTTTCCTACTGACAAGAGGTTCAAAACCTCATTCTGTTCTACCTGCCTGGAAATGTGCCTAATTTCCTAAGGATCCAGTCCAGGAACCATCTTATGCATGAAGTCCACCCAGCCCTTGGTGATCTTATTTCATAACCTCATACTGTCAGTGCTCAGCAGTGTTCTAAACACTGAAGGTGTTCAAAAAAATACCTGACAATGTTGGTATTAGTTACTAAAAATAGCTGATATGTGGGATCAGCACAGAGGCAAAAGACACTGCCTGAATTCAAGGTCTAGAGTGTTACCTTTTCTTACTCTATACACATCATAGCCTGGACCTGAATCCTCTGGTTTATATTTTTCAGGACCAGATCCTCCTTCTCCATGAGATAGGATACACCCAAATGAAGTGGGTGGAGGGGAGTCCAAAGCACAAGATTAGAATGAAACAAACCCAGCTCTTCTGTGAGGGGTGGGTCTGTGAGAAAGTCAGGATGGGAGGCTAACTCCTGAGTTCCGAGGGGCTCCCTCTGAGTCATTTGGGCTGGACAGGCCCTTAGCATTGCTCCATATGTCAGCATGCCACTGCCTTCTATACCATACCTCAGGCCCTGACTGTGAAGCAAGCTGGAACTGTAGGCCTTCTTTCAGGGTCCTTCCAGCAGAGTATGCCTCCCTAGGCACACAGAGAGAAAGACTCCAAGAGGTCATGCTCCCACCTTTCAATCGTATGATCCGAGGCAGAATACTGAGAACAAAGGAAGAGGACAGCCACATCAAGCTAAGGTCTGGTCAGTGAAGAAAAAACTTGTTAAGGGGAAAAAATTAAGCACAAGCAAGTACCGGAAGTCAATAGCCAAAAGTTCTTCAAAGTTGTGGAAAATGGCAAGGAAGCTGGCCCAAGAGTTCAGTAAAGCGTGACTAGCAGAGATATGACATACAGAGAGGAGCAGTAAAGAAGCTGAAAATAAATGAGCAGCAAATGAAGGTGCCTAACTGCTAGGCAGCTTTCCAGTTTGGGTTCAGCCACCCCACATTCCTTTCACCAGGGTGTGTGAACCAACCCTGAGCTGTCCTGCTGGGAAGGCTGGGTGAAGACAAGTCTGCAGCAGCTGGCTGGCAGGGAAACGGATTTTGGGATGGGATACAGGCAGAGGCATTTCCTCACCAGCTTCTCATTGGAGATGACTGCATGCTTCAGAATTCCTTACCTTTTTCCTCACACATGAGCTGTTTTTCCTAGTTTCCTTTGAAAGATCAGAGCAAAAGTCAAGTTTTCGAGGTTTAGGTTCATCCTTCAAAATACCCGATATAACTTTTGCAGATACTTTCCTCATATTCAAGTTTTCTTTCAGAATGAGTCTAACAGTTTCTTTATCTAAATTTAACTCTTCGGCCATCATCCTCACGGTTAACTGCCTATTCGAACAGACCAAGTCCTTGACTTTCTTAATATTTTCATCCGTCCGGTGGGTGACAGGACGACCACTTCTGGCATCATCTCGAATGTCTTCGCGTCCTTTTTTAAACCTTTTGTGCCAGTCGAAAACTCTGGCCCTTGACATAACTTCATCCCCGTAAGCTTCTTTTAAAAGATGGTGAGTCTCACTTGCAGACTTGTTCAGTTTCACGCAAAATTTGATACTAATCCTTTGTTCTAGGTATCGGTCACTCATTTTGGGGCTTAAGCAACACAGAACGTTAAAATAACACAACTGTGAAGGAAAGACAGAGGGATCAATCTCTATAGGGGTGCAGGTGGAATCATGCCGCTATTCTTGCTCCTCTGGAAGCCTCATGAGGTAAGAGTAATTGCTTTTCTGAATCTTAACCCCTGGGGCTTCCAATCTAGAAGCTAACGGGGCCACAGTGTAGCTGCAAAGCTGGGGAAAATGAAATCTACAACCCACGTCAGCGTCCAACTCGGGCACGAAGATCTAATGGGGGTGTGCAAATCAGTCACCAAGATCGTCCAGTTGCCCGCGGCTCTGAAGAGTCTAAGGCAATCTCTGCAGTAGAAGCCTACGTGGTAGCAATTTAAAGAAGCAAGAAACGACGCATCGGTGTTGTAACGTGCAGGCTCTGCGGAAACCCGTGCACGCCAAACCTACCGGAGCTGCAGAGGGCTTGGAGCCTCTACAGTCCCTGGAGACACGCCCGCATGCGCCATTCCCTCCCTTCGCGGGTAGGCCGTGCGCAGGCGCACTGCGGCAGCCTGCGCCAGGCCCCGCCTCTGCTTCGCCACACCCGAGCGGGCGCGCTTCCTTGCGCGTACCCGCCCGGGGAGAAGTCGGCGGAAAGGAGGGGGCGGGGAAGGAAGGCTGAGGGAAGAGAGGGCACCCCCGGGCGCCAGGGTGCATTGTGGGAAGGAGGCGGCAGCGTCCCGGGCGGGCGGGAGGTGCACCAGCGGCGGCGGCGGCGGTAAATCCTCCCGGCCGCTCACAGCACTGTGGAGCCGCGTCCCCAGCCCGGCCTCGGACCGCGGCGCCCCTCCTGCCCCTCGCGGCTTCTCGCCCGCCCCTCCCCCGCAGCGAACCGGCCCTCACGGGCCGGCCGGCCGGCCTGGCTCCCCTCCCCGGCCCCGACGGGCGGGCGGGCTGCCCTGAGGAGGCGGGGAGGGGAGGGCTGGGTCGGCCGGCGGGCAGACAACGATGCCGAACTTCTGCGCGGCCCCCAACTGCACGCGGAAGAGCACGCAATCGGACCTGGCCTTCTTTAGGTTCCCGCGGGATCCGGCCAGGTGAGCGGCGGGCGCGGAGCTGGTAGCCCGGGCCCTCTTCGGCGGTTCGTGCTACCAACCGCTGGCCCTGGGCAGGCTCCAGGGCTAAGAGGAGCGTGTTGGGGGGGGGGGGGGCACAATTGTTGACCCCAACCCGGCTCCGAGGTGGGGAGCTGGCCTCGAGCGGTGGGCGGCGGGCGCTCGGGGCCTCGGAGCACGTGTGTCCGCGGGGGCTCTGCGTGTTGGGCGCCACTCGAATAAGAGGCAACTGGGCGGCGCGAGTGGGTAAGGTGGGTTCTCGCCCTGATTTGCTTACTGTGTGACCTCGGACAAGGCGCTTTCCTCTCTGGGCTTTAGTTAGCCTAGCTGTCAAAAGAGGGACCTGAAATCTATGGTTGTGGTCTCTGGGGCCCTTCTACCCCCGGGACAATGTTTCTTTTCGAAGTTTGACCACCTTTGATCTCCAGTCACAACTACTCCCTCCTTCGGACTTGTTCATGGTTCAAATTCTGTTTCTGACCGTTACTCATTATCTCACTTGGTTAATGTGGGGATAACGGGTGTGGGAGAGGACGGGTACGCGAGAGGGCTTGGTAGTTGTTATTGAAACGTCATCCTTGAGGTAACACACCCGCTCTCACTTATATTTAGAGAGTGATAGAGTAGGGACTGTATTTGAAAGTCTGAGGATTTTTCCTTGGCATGTCTTGTTGGTTCATTCATTTCAGGTCAGTATCTACTGTGTGTGTCAGGGCACTAACGTTAGAGGTCCCAGAAATTCAGAGTTTACGAAACAGCGTTCCTGCCTGCAGAAAGCTTACAATCAATTTAAGGAGGTGGATATATAATATTTATATAAGTAGCCGATTGTAATATAGCGTGCTGTTCTACAAATATTTATAGAAGGCCTACTATGTACTAGACATTGTTCTGAGCACTGAGAGAGAATAGATAACTAAAACGAAGACTCTGTTCTCATGGAGTTTACATTCTAGTGGGGGAAAATAAGTAGATACACCGTGTATCAGATGGTGATGAATCAGTTCAGTTCAGTCGCTCAATCGTGTGCGATTCTTTGCGACCCCATAAATCGCAGCACGCCAGGTCTCCCTGTCCATCACCAACTCCCGGAGTTCACTCAAAACTCACGTCGACTGAGTCGGTGATGCCATCCAACCATCTCATCCTCTGTCGTCCCCTTTCCTCCTGCCCCAATCCCTCCCTGCATCAGTCATTTCCAGTGAGTCAACTCTTCACATGAGGTGGCCAAAGTACTGGAGTTTCAGCTTTAGCATCATTCCCTCCAAAGAAACCCCAGGGCTGATCTTCAGAATGGACAGGTTGGATCTCCTTGCAGTCCAAGGGACTCTCAAAAGTCTTCTCCAACACCACAATTCAAAAGCATCAATTCTTCGGTGCTCAGCTTTCTTCACAGTCCAACTCTCGCATCCATACGTGACCACTGGAAAAAACATAGCCTTGACTAGACAGACCTTAGTTGGCAAAGTAATGTCTCTGCTTTTCAATATACTATCTAGGTTGGTCATAACTTTCCTTCCAAGGAGTAAGCGTCTTTTAATTTCATGGCTGCAGTCACTATCTGCAGTGATTTTGGAGCCCCCCCAAAATAAAGTCTGACACTGTTTCCACTGTTTCCCCATCTATTTCCCATGAAGTGATGGGACCAGATGCCATGATCTTTGTTTTCTGAATGTTGAGCTTTAAGCCAACTTTTTCACTCTCCACTTTGACTTTCATCAAGAGGCTTTTTCGTTCCTCTTCACTTTCTGCCATAAGGGTGGTGTCATCTGCATATCTGAGGTTATTGATATTTCTCCTGGCGATCTTGATTCCAGCTTGTGCTTCTTCGAGCCCAGCATTTCTCATGATGTACTCTGCATAGAAGTTAAATAAGCAAGGTGACAATATACAACCTTGACATACTCCTTTTCCTATTTGGAACCAGTCTGTTGTTCCAAGTCCAGTTCTAACTGTTGCTTCCTGAGGTTTCTCAAGAGGCAGGTCAGGTGGTCTGGTATTCCCATCTCTTTCAGAAATTTCCACAGTTTATTGTGATCCACACAGTCATAATATTATGGAGAAAAAGCAAATGTTTGATGGGAGGGGCCCGGGAGGGTAGGGGAATAGGAGTAGTAGGGGAGGCACTGGAGAAGGCAGTGGCACCCCACTCCAGTCCTCTGGCCTGGAAAATCCCATGGACAGAGGAGCCTGGTGGGCCGCAGTCATGCACTGGAGAAGCAAATGGCAACCCACTCCAGTGTTCTTGCCTGGAGAATCCCAGGGACCGGGGAGCCTGGTGGGCTGCCGTCTATGGGGTCTCACAGAGTTGGACACGACTGAAGTGACTTAGCAGCAGCAGCAGCAGCAGGGGAGGCACAGTTGCTATTTTAAATAGGATTATCAGAGAAGGCCTCACTAAGAAAGTCTATTTGAGCAAAGACCCTAAGTAGGTAAGGGAGTCACCCATGGAAGTGTCCAGGGGAAGTACATTTCAGTCTGTAGAAACAGTAAATGTAAAGGCAGCGCATGCTTGTTAGAGGTACAAGCAGGAGTCCTCAAGCTGATTTAAGGAAGGTCAGTCACTCAGTCGCGTCTGACTCTTTTCTCCACTCCATGTATTGTAGCCTGCCTGGCTCCTCTGTCCATGAAATTCTCCAGGCAAGAGTACTGGCGTGGGTTGCCATTCCCTTCTTCAGGAGATCTTTCCTACCCAGGGATCAAACCGTGGTCTCCCCCATTGCAGGCAGATTCTTTACCTTCTGAGCCACCAGGGAAGCCCAAAGGGACATGGGAGAGAAAGAGATGAGACCAGAAAAATGTACATGTGTTTGTGGTAGGTGCAAATTGTGTAGGTTATTGTAGGCTGTGGAAAGCACAATGGCATCCTGAGTGAAATAGGAAGTCTTCAAAGGGTTTAGAAGAGAGACTTAAATATTTAACAGAATCACTGGCTAACTTGATGAGTACATTGTAGGGAAGCAAAGGTGAGAGCAGAAAGACCAGTTAAAGGCAGTTGCAGTAATCCAGGTTTAATTGCAGTAATCGAAGTTTATAGAGGTGGAGGTGGTAAGTAGTTGGGTTTGAGGTTTATTTGGCAGGTGAAGCCAGCAGGATTTTTAATGGTGTAGATATAGGTTGTAAGAGAAAAACAGAAGTCAAGAATGACTCTAGGATTTTTTGCCTTAAAAAAAAAAATTGAAGTATAGTTTATTTCCAATGTTGTATTATTTCTGCTACACAGCAAAGTGATTTAGTTATATATATATATATACACACACACACTCTTTTAAAAATTTTTTCCAGTACACACATTCTTTTAAAAATTCTTTTACAGTATGTTTTATCACATATTGAATGTAGTTCCCTGTGCTAAACAATAGGACCTTGCTGTTTATCCATTCTATGTGTAATAGTTTGTGTCTGCTAACCCCAAACTCCCAGTCCAACCCTCCTCGCAACCACAAGTATGTCCTTTATGTCTGTGAGTCTGTTTCTCTTTAGTAGATAGGTTCATTTGTGTCGTGTTTTAGATTCCACATATAAGTGATATCATATGGTATTGTCTTTTTTTTCTGACTTACTTAGTATGGTAATCTCTAAGTCCATCCATGTTGCGGCAAATGATATTGTTAAATTCTTTGTTATGTCTTGAGTAGTATTCCATTATAGATATATACCTCATTTTCTTTATCCATCTTTCGATGGACATTTAGATTGTTTCTATGTCTTGGCTATTGTGAATAGCGCTGCTATAAACATGGGGGTGCATGTGTCTTTTGAATTACAGTTTTGTGAGGGAATACTTGAGGATTCTGGACAGCATTGACTATTGTTTCTTCCTTGTGTCGAGTGGAAATGTGCCTCCCCCTTATAATTTATGCTTTAGAGGTCTTTTGTTCTCAGGTGACAGTGAACAAAGCTGTGTCCTGTTTTATCTATTTTTTAATTTGGTTTTTGGCCTGGCCTTGTGACATGCAGGCTCTTAGTTCTCTGACTAGGGATTGAACCCGTGTCCCCTGTAGTGGCAGTAGAGTCTTAACCACTGGACTGTCAGGGACTGGCGCTGGACTCTGCCCTGTTTTATTAGGTTGGTGAAAAAGTAACTGTGGTTTTCGACTGTGAATTTTAAATCATTATATCTAGGCTCAAATACATCTTTATTAATCAAAAGAGGAACAGTTACAATCAAAACATTTTTGCCAATGAGAAATAAGTTTGTTATTCCTGTAGTATAAAAAATGGTGCTTCTGGATTTGACAAACTCTTGGAGAATATTTTCTGCCTCTTGCTGGTTGTGGAAGCATTTTGTCTGCAAAAAAGTTGTCCAGATACTTGAAGAAGTAGTAGTTGGTTCATGAGAGGTCAGGTGAATATGGCGGATGAGGCAAAACTTCGTAGCCCAGTATATTCAACTTTTGAAGCGTTGGTTGTGTGATGTGCTGTGGAGGAGAATTGGGCCCATTCTGTTGACCAGTGCTGGTTGCAGGCGTTGCAGTTTTTGGTTCATCTCACTGATTTGCTGAGCGTACTTCTCAGATGTAATAGTTTCACCAGGATTCAGAAAGCTGTAGTGGATCAGACGGGTAGCATTAAAATGATGTATAGCCACATTTGTATAAGAATGTATTCCACTGTCAAACAGCAAAGTTCAACAATGCGAGACGGCTATTACTTTTGCACCAACCTATATGTAAGAGCCCTTTGAGTATTTCATGACCAAATTACGAGCTTTTTAAAAACATCTTTATTAAGATATTTGCATACCATACAATTCACCTTTTTAAAATGTGCAGTTAAGTGGCTTTTGGTGTATCATGTTATTAATTTCAAATTTTTTTGACAAAAATACGCAGGCGTGTCTTGGTGTCTGTAGAGGATTGTTTCCAGGAATCCCCTGCGGATACCAAAATCCATATATGCTCAAGTACCTTATGTAAATGGCAGTAGTGTAAAATTTGCGATTTTAATCATTTTTTAAAAAAGCATATTTGAGTGTATAATCCAATGGCATTAGTTACTATTCATTGTGTTCTGCATTCATCACCACTGTCTACTTCCACGCCTTTTTCATTATCCTGAGCAAAAACTTAACTATTAAGCAGTAACTTTTTACCCCAGTCCATTTTCAGTCTTCATGAATTTTTCTGTTTTAGGTACTTTATACTCATATTATCTAAGTCAGTCATACAGTACTAGTCCTTTTATGTCTGTCAAATTTTGCTTAATGTATTAAAGGTCTTAACTTTGTATCAGAACCAAAAATCAATACTATAGGATTTCAAATTCTACTGTATTTGACAATTTTTCACCCTGCCCAGTTTATTATAATAAAGAAATAGTTTCCAGAGTTGCTTACTGAATTAATAATTGTATTGTTAGGGTTAGTGGTTATAGTTTTTTTTTTTTTCCCTTTTGTAAATGGGTTGTAGGGAGGGTTGATAAAAGGTGACATTGCCAGCCCATCTATTATTCAAAAGTTAACTCACATTGTTAACTAAGCATAAATATAAATATACTTAATGCTGTTAAATAGTATATTTCCCATTCATTTTATTTATAAATTCCATGTACATGAAAAAAGAATTTTGGTCCCCTGGGTCTTTGTTGCTGCACGCAGGCTCTCTCTAGTTGCAGTGAGTGAGGGGTACTCTTTGTTGTGGTGCACAGGCTTCTCATTGTGGTTTTTTGTTGCAGAGCATGGGTGCACAGGGCTCAGTAGCTGTGACACAGGGGGTCATTAGTTGTGGCTCGCAGGCCCTAGAGCATGCGGGCTCCAGTATTTGTGGTGCACTGGCTTTAGTTGCCTGTGGCATGTGAAATCTTCCTGGATCAGGGATCAAACCCAAGTCCCCTGCATTGGCAGATGGGTTCCTACCCACTGTACCACCGGGGAAGTCCCTGTGTACACTTTTAAAAACAGCTTTTTAGAAGTAACTTAAAATTCAAGAGTATAATTAATACATGGCACTCTGTGGAATTTCATACCCTAATACCTCATATTGGTTTAGAAGAGGTAGCAATAATGCACTTTAAAAATATATATATATATATATATATAATCAACTTACCTTAGGGCAGTGGCAGGAAGATAAGGTTAGTTCAGTTCAGTTCAGTTGCTCAGTCGTGTGCGACTCTTTGCGACCCCATGAATCACAGCACGCCAGGCCTCCCTGTCCATTACCAACTCCCGGAGTTTACTAAAAACTCACGTCGATTGAGTCGGTGATGCCATCCAGCCATCTCATCCTCTGTCGTCCCCTTCTCCTCCTGCCCATAATCCCTCCCACCATCAGGGTCTTTTCCAATAAGTCAACTCTTCGCATGAGGTGGCCAAAGTACTGGAGTTTCAGATTCAGCATCATTCCTTCCAATGAACACCCAGGACTGATCTCCTTCAGAATGGACTGGTTGGATCTCCTTGCAGTCCAAGGGACTCTCAAAAGTCTTCTCCAACACTACAGTTCAAAAGCATCCATTCTTCAGCACTCAGCTTTCTTCACAGTCTTAACTCTCACATCCATACATGACCACTGGAAATACCATATCCTTGACTGGATGGACCTTTGTTGGCAAAGTAATGTCTCTGCTTTTGAATATGCTATCTAGGTTGGTCATAACTTTTCTTCCAAGGAGTAAGTGTCTTTTAATTTCATGGCTGCAATCACCATCTGCAATGATTTTGGAGCCCCCCAAAATAAAATCTGACACTGTTTCCACTCTTTCCCCATCTATTTCCCATGAAGTGATGGGACCAGATGCCATGATCTTAGTTTTCTAAATGTTGAGCTTTAAGCCAACATTTTCACTCTCCTCTTTCACTTTCATCAAGAGGCTTGTGTGCTGCAATTCATGGGGTCACAAAGAGTCGGACACGACTGAGCGATTGAACTGAACTGAACTGAACTGGGCAGTTGAAACATTCTTTTTTCTTCTCAGACAGTACTGACTTTCCCCTGAGGTAGTGAGGTCTTATAAGATTCTTTGGTAGTTTAATCAAAGTTAACTGAGAGTTGATATACTCTAATGTGTACAACGTAAAATGGTGGTTTCCAGGAATTCAGGAGGGTCCCCACGACCCTTTCAGGGAGTCAAAAAGATGAAAACTACTTCATAATAACACTGACATTATTTGCCTTTTTTGTGCTCATTATCTCAGGAGTGTACCATGGAGTTTTTCAGGGACTTTATAACATTATGAAGTCACTACTCAGAGAAGTTACATATTGTGTTTTACAAAATTTTCTAAGTATGACTTCAGATATAGGTGTTTGTAGACATTTTCTTGGAAATGAACAAAATAAGCCTGCCACTTAAAGAAAAACAACAGATAGCCAAGCATTCAAGCAAAAGTTAGAATTTTGGAAAATTTATATTCATTATCTTGAGCTAGACAACTCTCTAATGAGACTTTTCTGATGAGATCAGTGGTGATATTGATAAATGTGACTTTAAAAAAAAAAATCATGAAATATCATGAAATGTGTTACCATTTAGCCAGTCTGCCAAACTTACTAAGATTTTCCAAACTGATAAATTCATGATTTTACAAAGACATACGTGGATGAAAGTTCTATTCAAAGTGCAAGTTAGACTAGTGGATTTTAATCAAATAGTATGAAAAGGCTCATTGGTCTGGTTTCAGATTCCACATTGCAGCTAATCTTTAAGAAACCACCGCTTGTGGAGTTTCGGTGTCCTATCAAAGAACATCCACAATTATGTAGGGAACAGGAATATTGAGAAGTCATTTCTTTCTTGTACTTCAGCCAAAACAATGTATGGCAACAGATTATATGTAAAAGCAGATGTGAGACTGTAGCTTTCTTCTATAAAGTTAGACATAAAAGAGATTTGCAAAGATGGTGAACTGTGCCATTCTTTTCACTAAATGGTTTTTGTTTTGGAAAATGTAGTTACTTCATTAAAATGTTATCTATGATAACATGTAATAGAATTGCTATTTTTAATGAACTAATATTTTTAAATTTCTAAGTTGCAGTTTCTATAGTCATAAATATTGATAGATAAAATGCGTGTAAACAAAATTTCTTTAGTTACTCAATAATTTAAGGGGTAAAGGGCTCCTGAGACGATGATGTTTGAGAATCACTTCTATAAGATACAATCTTAAAGTACTTTCATATGATCTTATTTAATCCTCCAAACAATGCTGCGAATTGTAATAATAACAATAATACTTATAGAATGCTTCATATTCTGTGTGTCAAGCACTATTCTGTGTGTTTTATGTAGACTATTTCAGTTAACCCTTGCAATAAATTTTGAGATAGTCTCTGCTTTCAGATGAGAAAAGCAGGCACAGAGAGGTTAGCTAAATTATTCAGATCCCCGAGAAGTATCTAAAACCCCAAATGTAGGATAAAGTATGTAATATTATCCAAATTTATTTGACCATGAAACCTCCTTTGTTTTTAGTTGGAGCATTTCTTTGACTAGTGTTCTTTGGAATATGTTTTGGAAATCTTGCATTAGTAGGAGGCCATTGAAAGAAAAAATTTCAAACCTTAAAAAGGAGTGGTCAGTAATGGTTGACTGGTACTGAAAGGGTGATTAAGTTGAAGACAGAAAGTGACCTTTGGATTTGGCAGGATGAAATTCATAGCCTTTAGCTGTTCTGGGTAGCCATGATGAAATCTTACACCGGCCCACTCTGTCCTGTCCTGGATGTGAATCATCCCTTTGTCCAGCTTATCCACACTGTATACACTACCTACCCATTAGTATTGGAAAAACATAGTATATATAGGGGTCAGAACTGTACATGGTTTCAGGCACCCATTGAGGGTCTTGGAATATATCCCCCATGGATAAGGGGGAGACTACTGTACATGGAGGTAGAATAGTCTTACCTACCTGGGTGTGTGTGTGTGATGTACATACTTTTTTTCAAATCTGAAAAATTTTCCTCAGTAAGTGACATTTGAGTGAAGATCTAAAGACAGATCTTTGCATAGATTTTCCTGTGCAAAGGAAGTGGAAAAAAGCAACAAGAAGAGTATTCTAGGTTGAATAAACAGCATGGGGAACAGCCCTATGATAAAAGGAATCACAGTGCATTCATGAAACTGAAATAAGGAATGTGAGGTACTAAAGTGGAAGGGTGGTGTGATATGAAGAGGGAAAAGAAAACAAGGGTTAGATTGTACAGAATCTTGTAAGACTCATGAGGAGTTGGTTCTTTATCCTAAGAGTAATGGGAAATCACTAAAGGATCTTAATCAGAGAAAGATAGTATTCTCAAATTGGTTTTTTAAAGCATTTTCCACTTGGAGAAGAGGTCACAGAAAGGTAAGACCAGTTTGGAAGTTGATGGACTTGGAGAATCATTCCGCTGTGCCAAGGGAAAAAAAGGACACAGAACAGTGACAGGGAGAGCTAGGACAGGGAAGACATTAGTTTTAAAAAAAGGTTGAGAGATAACTGTAGAAGTGTACGTTTTAACATGTACACAAATATATGTATGTGTAAAAAAAAGACTTGTGGTCATATGTAATCTTTATAACTTATTGATGTAAAGCATATATACACAGAACATTGCAAATCATAAGTATATAGCTTGTTAGATTTTCAGAGTAACATGTCCATGAAAATTTTGCCCAGATTTAAAAAAAAAAAGAATATTACTAACATCCTAAACTTCCTCTCCCTTGTGGTCCTTTCAGTTATTATCCTACTCTCCCCCATGGTAGGCACTGTTTAACTACATGCACATTAGATTAGTTGGCTATTGACAGGGAGGGGAAGAGTGAGGGGAAGCTGTTTTATTGGTATATGACATCCATAGGGAAAAGTGCAAAAATGGTAGTCTAGAATTTTATGAATTTTTGTAAGGTAAATATACACAGGTCATGTTCAAGATAGAAAACATTGCCAGCACCTCAGAAAGTGCCCACTCCTGGTTGTTAACCTCTCCCTAAATGTATCCATTGTTCTCACTATCATTACTATGTTGAGGGGGTCTCCAAGCCACCCCCATATTCAGAGATTCACTTGGACTCATAGAACTCACTATATAGTTGTACTAAGTATATGGTTGTACTCACAGCTCAGTATATAGCTGTACTGTATATACTCAGTATGTAGTTGTACTCACAGCTAATGTTTCTTACAGCAATGTAGTAAGAGCACACATCTGCATCCTAAGAGAGGGAAAAGACAGAGGTAGAGTTGGAAGGATCTGTGTGTAGTCTTCCTTATGTTCTCTCCCTCCCATGTCTGGTCACTCAGAGACCACTTTTCTCCAGCAGTGAAAATGCAGCATTTGCGCCAGAGAAGCCCTTAGAGACCCAGTGCCCAAAGTTTTTATTGAGTTCTGGTCACTTAGACACTCTCTGCTTAGCATATGCTAAAATTCCAGACTCCCAGAAAAAGGACAGACTTTGATTAAAAGTCATACTGTTTGCATGAACAGTCAAGGCACTAAAAGTCACCTTATCAGTTAGAGGAAATTTTTATATCAGTGTAGAGAAGCCAAGTTCCAACATCAGCCAAAAGACCAGCCTTACAAAGAAGTCTTTCTGAAGATAGCAACTTGAGGCCTGCTGTGTTACAGAACTCTTTTTCTGTACAATCACCATGTATGAGTTTTGCCTACCCTTGAACTTAACATGAAAGGAATCCTATAGTATGTACTCCTGACTTATTTTGCTCAACACGTTTGTGAGATCTAGCTAGTTCATTCATTCCATTGCCAAAATAGTAGTCTGTATGTAATAGTATACCACAGTTTATCCTTTCTATCCTTGATGGGCAAAGTTGTTTCACCTTCTCATCAACATTTGATGTTATTTCTCTTACATTGTACTCATCCTTATGAGTATGTGGTAATAATTCAGTTACAGTTTTAATTAGTATTTTCCTAATGACTAGTGAGATTGAGCTTTTTAAAAAATTTTATTTTTCTTTTTACTGAGCATTTTTTTTCATGTGTGTTGGCCAATTCAAGTTTCTCATTTTTATATTAGATTGTCTGAATTATTTGTAGGGAGTTCTTCATACATATTTTGGATATGAGTTCATTGTTAGATTGGTATATTACAGATCTCTTCTTCCATTTTGTGGGTTGCCATTTCACTCTTTAATGATTCTTTTAATGAATAAGTGATTAACCATAAAGTAGCCTAATTTACTCATCTTTTCCTCTAGACTTTTTTTCTGTTGCCTTTTTAAGAGTTCTTTGTGTCAAGGTGATTAAGATAGTCTTTTATGTTATCTTTTAGAAACTGTATTGTATTACCTTTCATATTTAGGCCTATAATTCACTTGGAATTTATTTTCCATAGATGAAAGTGCAGGTCAAGATTAATTTTTTCCCATATGGATGGCCAATTCAGAACTATTGGAAAACTTTTAACTTTACCGCTGTGCAATGATTCCTTTGTCTTAAGCATCCACGGCTGTCCATTTTGTCTACTTTTTTGTTTGTTTTTGTGCCAATATCACACTTTTTAAAAAAGATATATGGATTTTTATTTTATTCTTTTGTATTTTTTGACTTCACCTTGAGTCATGTGAAATTCCCCGACCTGAGATGAAACCCACATCCCCTGCAGTGGAAGCTCAGAGTCTTAACCTTTGGACTACCAGAGAAGTCCAATACCACAGTTTTAATAAGCTTTATAAGAAGTCTATCTGGTAAGATAGGTCTTTCGACTTTTTCCCCCAAGGTTGTCTTGACTATGCTGATCCTTTGAATTTCTGTATAAAAAGTTTTAGAATGATCTTTTGTCATTTCTCTCTCTCACACAGAGACATGCATAAAAGAACTTCTTGAGATTGTGATTATATTAAATAAATAAATCATTTTGATAAGAATTGATATCTTTAGGATTCAGTGTACCAGTCCATGAACTTGTGTATAGCTCCATTTATTTATTTAAAATTTTTTTCTAAAAGAAACAATAAAAATTAAAAGTATTTTCTATTAGAAGTCTTACACATCTTTCATTAGATTTATTCTAGGTATTTGATGTGGAACAAGTAGGTGTAGTTCATTGGGCCCTATGCTCAACTTTTCACAGCTGTTTGTAAAGCCTCTTCAGACAGCCATTTTGCTTTTTTGCATTTCTTTTTCTTGGGAATGGTCTTGATCCCTGTCACTTGTACAGTGTCATGAACCTTCGTCCATAGTTCATCAGGCACTCTGTCTATCAGGTCTAATCCCTTAAATCCATTTCTCACTTCCACTGTATAATCATAAGGGATTTGATTTAGGTCATACCTGAATGGTCTAGTGGTTTTCCCTACTTTCTTCAATTTAAGTCTGAATTTGGCAATAAGGAGTTCATGATCTGAGCCACAGTCAGCTCCCATTCTTGTCTTTGCTGACTGTATAGGGCGTCTCCATCTTTGGCTGCAAAGAATATAATCAATCTGATTTCGGTGTTGACCATCTGGTGATGTCCATATGTAGAGTCTTCTCTTGTGTTGTTGGAAGAGGGTGTTTGCTATGACCAGTGTGTTCCCTTGGCAAAACTCTATTAGTCTTTGCCCTGCTTCATTCCATACTCCAAGGCCAAATTTGCCTGTTACTCCAGGTGTTTCTTGACTTCCTACTTTTGCATTCCAGTCCCCTATAATGAAAAGGACGTCTTTTTTGGGTGTTACTTGTAGATGGTCTTGTAGGTCTTCATAGAACTGTTCAACTTCAGCTTCTTCAGCATTACTGGTTGGGGCATACGCTTGTATTACCGTGATATTGAATGGTTTGCCTTGGAAATGAACAGAGATCATTCTGTCATTTTTGAGATTGCATCCAAGTACTGCATTTTGGACTCTTGTTGACAATGATGGCTACTCCATTTCTTCTAAGGGATTCCTGCCCACAGTACTAGATATAATGGTCATCTGAGTTAAATTCACCCATTCTAGTCCATTTTAGTTCGCTGACTCCTAGAATGTTGATGTTCACTCTTGCCACCTCCTGTTTGACCATTTCCAATTTGCCTTGATTCATGGACCTGACATTCCAGGTTCCTATGCAATATTGCTCTTTACAGCATCGGACCTTGCTTCTATCACCAATAGGAAAAGGAGTATGTCAAGGCTGTATATTGTCACCCTACTTATTTAACTTATACGCAGAGTACATCATGAGAAATGCTGGGCTGGAGGAAGCACAAGCTGGAATCAAAATTGCCGGGAGAAATATCAATAACCTCAGATATGCAGATGACACCACCCTTATGGCAGAAAGTGAAGAGGAACTAAAGAGCCTCTTGATGAAAGTGAAAAAGTTGGCCTAAAGCTCAACATTCAGAAAACGAAGATCATGGCATCTGGTCCCATCACTTCATGGCAAATAAATGGGGAAACAGTGGAAACAGTGTCAGACTTTATTTTTTTGGGCTCCAAAATCACTGCAGATGGTGATCGCAGCCATGAAATTAAAAGACGCTTACTCCTTGGAAGGAAAGTTATAACCAGCCTAGATAGCATGTTCAAAAGCAGAGACATTACTTTGCCAACAAAGATCCGTCTAGTCAAGGCTATGTTATTTCCAGTGGTCAATGTATGGATGTGAGAGTTGGACTGTGAAGAAAGCTGAGCGCTGAAGAATTGATGCTTTTGAACTGTGGTGTTGGAGAAGACTCTTGAGAGTCCCTTGGACTGCAAGGAGATCCAACCAGTCCATGCTAAAGGAATTCAGTCCTGGGTATTCATTGGAGGGACTGATGCTAAAGCTGAAACTCCAGTACTTTGGCCACCTCATGCGAAGAGTTGACTCATTGGAAAAGACCCTGATGCTGGGAACGATTGGAGACAGGAGGAGAAGGGGACGACAGAGGATGAGATGGCTGGATGCCATTACCGACTCGATGGACGTGAGTTTGAGTGAACTCCGGGAGTTGGTGATGGACCGGGATACCTGGTGTGCTGTGATTCACGAGGTTGCAAAGAGTTGGACACGACTCATTGACTGAACTGAACTGCTCAGCTTATTCTTGATTGAATCTGAGTCTTGTTTTTATCAGAAGGCTATTTCAATTTAGCCTTTAGTTCAGCCTTCATTTCAGTTTGGTTCAGAAATAATACAGACAGTGATGTTCTGTGTGGAAGATCTCCAGAGATTTAAGAATTAAGAAACAAACTTAACTCTAGCAATATGGCAATTGTTTTATAGTGAGTTTTTATACCCAATAATTTAGATGTTGAAATCAAAATATTTATAATCACATTGTACAACTATGTAAGAATGTGATTAAAATACAGACATCTTAGGCACCCTTACTGTGTATAGTAATTAATACCTCTTGGTCAAATGAAATGCTTTACAATTTTAGGTTAGATAATCAACATTTCACCATGGTAATTTTGTTTTCCTGAAATTTGTACCAAGAGCTTAGTTTTGCTCTTTTAGGTGCATAGAACATTTCTATCCTCTTTGAAAACAATTTAGAGCAGTGTCTGGTACAGTCCATGGGGTCACAAATAGACATGATTTAGTGGCTAAACAGCAGCAGCAGCAGCTGGCTCTTAATAAGTGCTTAATAAGCATTATGATGATGAAGATGATGTTAATTTTTTCCTACAGATATTTAAGCACCAAGAGGACATGGACTTTGTCTCAGTCACTATCTCTTAACACCATCTGTGTACTAGATTGTGTAGACACAATCCCTGCATTTATGGAGCTTACAATCTAGTTTGCACATATCATTGTAGATAATCATGTTTATAATAAAGCAGATGAATATAGCCATTATGCTTCCATAATAAACTCTAGTTATTTATAGAACATCTACTTTGTAATTTTCTACAGTGACAATGTGTTTTCATATGCTTGTTTAAGTTGAAATCCTAAGGGGAGTGTCAAGCCACTGGCCTTTTGGTTGTGCAGTTTTTTGCTTGTACTGCTGATCATTAAGTCCTCTCTGATGCTAGGATGTCCTGGGAGTTGAAAGATTCAAGTTTAAGTTCTAGTTTTACTGCTAATTTTGTATATGACTCTTGACAAGTTACTTCTTAACCTTGTCTGTAAATGAATGTACTAAATGATTTCTGAGGTTTCTACCAGCTCTCATTTTGTTGTTAATCAGCTGCTCCAAATCATGTTATATTTTTTGTGTCTAGAGGAGCAGAAATCTATTATCCATAATAGGTATTTACCTTAAAACTGAATGCTGAAATTTGAATGTTAAGCTCATATTCTGTAGTTTTATTTTGGCTTTATTTTTGTAGATGCCAGAAGTGGGTGGAGAACTGTAGGAGAGCAGACTTAGAAGATAAAACACCTGATCAACTAAATAAACATTATCGATTGTGTGCCAAACACTTTGAAACTTCTATGATCTGCAGAACTGTAAGTAAGCAGAGGGTTTGCTTTTTTGTTTGTTTCGTTTTCACTCACTATTTGGTTGGAAATGTAAATCTTCATATATTAATGTTGAAGAGTATCCTTACACCCTGCCACTTGTTTTCCTTTAAGATGAAGACAGATTTGGAACTTAATAGTACCTATTTTGTTCTTAAAAACCTTTGTGTATATGTGTGTGTGTGTGTTTTAACCCTTCTATTTCTGATGCCCCATTCCCACTTTATCAAAGGTCACCAGTTTTTAAACTTTTTTTGTGGCCTTCAGAAAATTTTAGATGATTATAAATGTGTATGTTTAAGGTGAATTTGGCATTTTTATTTGGAACAGCTTCTCTAGAGCTTTTATATGAGTGAAATCTTCATCAAGGGATAGAGCTCTTTGCAAATTTTCGTGTGTACTGTTAGAACCTACCCTTAATTTTTATGTGCTGGATACAACAAGAAGTAAATCATACAGTTCATGTGATAAAAACATTTTCATCAGTAATTTGCAATTTCATATCAAGACCTGAATTTCTCCCTTATTACAGTTAACTGCAAATTTGTCCAGGTCACTTCTCTCTTAGCCTCAATTTCTAATGAAGAATTTAGACCAAATAATTCCTGAGGTCTAAGATTTTTAACCGTCTGTGATTCTGTTACTGTTTTGATTCGTAAAAGGCACACAAAGACAGATTTGATTGAAATAAAGCAGACTTGAAACACTTTAAAAACTAGTTCAGTTCAGTTCAGTTCAGTCACTCAGTTGTGTCCGACTCTTTGCGACCCCATGAATCACAGCACGAAACTAGTTAGGAAGACAATTTTGTTAAGTATTCTTGCTTAGGTATGAAAACAAATATTCTTGTTTAGGCATAACTGTCATCAGTTATTGGGATAGACATAAACTTAATTTGAAGATACACTATATATTGTTATGCAGCAATTTATTTTGATATTTTTTTCAGATACATTTTGCAGAGGCATCAGAAAACTAAAGAATGATTGGGTTATTTTATTTCTCAAAATTAATTGAAGCAGATACTTGTGAAGTCATTGGGAGGTGAGCCTATTCCGGTTCAACAGTTTAATCACAAATATTTGAGGGATATTTTTGCCTTGCTTTGTTAACAGGGTAATGATCAAAATCAAAGATTTCATATGTTTAAAAGGCAAACTGTATGTTCTTGACATTAAATTAAAATATCCCAAATTATTTTGGATACACACACCATATGCATTTTTAAATTTTTATTTTATTAATAAATACCATTTCTTAATCAGTTAATTCCAACAAGATTAATGTGAGAAATTTAAAATATATAGTTCACTTCTATTCTTGTTTAGTCAGAGCATAGAACAGAACTATTTTCACTTTTTAAATTTCCACATAATTTTTTAATCTTGAATCAGTTATTACAAATGTGAGAGATTTTCATTCTCCACATATAGAAGATATTGCTGTTAAAAGCTGGATTATCTTAATATTTATACCCAAATGTTGTTAAGAGTTTTGAATTCATTAGTTTGGCATTTAAGATCTCATCAGTAAACGTTTGTGGTTAGTTCAACCAAAGCTAAACATTATCTCTGATGCTAAAGTAAGATCATTACTTTATATTCAAGCCTTCATTCAGCAGTTAAAGATTAAATTTTGATACTGAATAAAAATTGTCATGCACAGGAATAGAATGTAGCCTTTTTTGGCATGGCTACTTATGAGTAGGTGTACAAATATTGCATGTTTTTTATTCATGTATTGTTTTTTGGTCTATAATACCTTTGCTTTATAGATTAATTTTATATGAATTTTTTAAGTTCTTCATAGTGTTTTATCCCTCTTCTGTTTATTTAATTGGAAGATATCAAGACTTCACTCTGTATATGGATATGGTTTTGCTTTTTGAGATGTTGGCCAAGCAGGAAAGCTAAAGCACTTAGGGTATAGTATTGTGTTTGTGCCCTTCAGTGATTGTGTACCATATCAATCCCTGATTCAAACTCCATAGTAGACTGAGGATAATTGGCCCAGCACTAGAAGTTGAATGTCATTAAGAAATAGATTTTCTTCTTTGTGTTTTCCCTGAGGCTTGTGATTGAACTAGAAAATATTGAATAGAAATAGAAATTCTTCTCAAATGTGTTTAACAGTTCCTTAGATAAAACTTGTATGTTCTCTTTAATTATATATTTTTCCATCATATTTTCCTAACCTCCTTTCGTTGAGTTAAAAAAAATATGGGGATTTTTACTTTGGTTTGATGTATACTTTGAATCTGCTTTATTAGCTTTGAAACAATCATTGCTCCCACAAAAGCTTTTTAAACTGAAGCGTGTTTTGTTTTTATCAGTGCAAATTTGGGAAGACATTAAAGGCACAGTTTCTTTGGACTAGCTAAGGGAATGTAGTAGCAGTTATTCATCTGTTACTCTGCCTCTTAATAAACTTCTTGTCCCTACCTGACCTCTGGCCTGTCTGGCTGTAGGAGACTGTCACCATCTAAATTTGCATCCAGCTTCTAGTCGGATTGAATTAGTTTATAAGGATAGAGAGTGGTCACCCTTCAGTGATAAGAATATTATAATTAGAAGGAAATTTAGAAATACCTGGTTCAGTGTTTGCAAAAATGTGATTATGTGTATAACTTGTGACATATAAATGATATTAAGTGGCACATGAGTCAGTTTTTATCTTAAATTTTGTAATACGTGTTAAAAATATAACTAGCTTATCAAATCATTATTTTATAGTTTTTATTCCTTAAGATTTTGTTAGTTAGAAAAGTGAGTCAATTATGAAAAAGTATAGGTGGTTGGGTAACTGAAATGATGAGCATTATGATCATTAGTGTGTGAATAACTTCATCTAATTCAATACCTGAGTTTTATTCAAAAGAAGAAACT
This sequence comes from Capricornis sumatraensis, assembly GCF_032405125.1. Taxonomy (NCBI): domain Eukaryota; kingdom Metazoa; phylum Chordata; class Mammalia; order Artiodactyla; family Bovidae; genus Capricornis; species Capricornis sumatraensis. Next base: position 56,472,131 of record NC_091084.1, on the reverse strand, counting down.
GACTGTAGAAAGGAAAAGTATTTGTCTAGGGTCTCAGAGTGAGTCACTGGTAGAATAAGGACTAGCTCCTGAGCATCCTGTGAAAGTATTAGTGGCTCAGTAGTGTCCAGCTCATTTTGACCCCATGAACTGTAGCCCACCAGCTTCTCTGTCTATGGAATTCTCCAAGAATATTGGAGTCGGTAGCAATTCTCTTCTCCAGGGTATCTTCCCAACCCAGGGATCAAACCTGGTTCTCCTGCATTGCAGACAGATTCTTTACTGTCTGAGCCACCAGGGAAGCTCTTGGTCTCTTGGGTCCTCGTCAGTATTATTTCACAGTGCCTTAATGCTTCTCAGTAATAGTAGCGAAAGAAGAGTGAATGGCAGGTAAAGGAGGAAGAGTTATTATGAAACCTATAAGAGGATAGCTTATTTGAGAAACTTCTGTGCCTGCTTTGCTTTGTAGGCTCATGGAAGAACAGAAAAGTAGCTAGAAGACTGAATTAGAAAAATGTATATATAATACAAATACATTTTACTTTTCATGCCTATCATCAGTTCAGTTCCTTCATTTATAAGATTGCCAGAAGGACAAATGTAAAAGGAGTTAGAAATAATTAGCTGATCTGGACTGACATCATCAATTCTGCAGGTCTCTACACTTCAGAATTGGAGTTGAAGTAGTACTGGGGAAATCATTAACAATCAATTTTGTTTGTGTGTAATGTATTTTTAAGGACTGTTTCTGCCTTAACACATTTTTCTTTTTCAGAGTCCTTACAGGACAGTTCTCCGAGATAATGCCATACCAACAATATTCGATCTTACCAGCCATTTGAATAATCCACATAGTAGACACAGAAAACGAATAAAAGAACTGGTATGTCAGTGTGCTTCCAGCTTTTCTATCCTCTATAATATTATGAAATCTAGTATAGATGCATTCATGTTAATATTGAACCAAGTTACTCTCTATATCAGGTGTAGCATTATGCCTGATTAATGCCATGGTTATTGAAGTAGCATAGACCTAAGGTGTTTAGTTTGTTTTAGTATTTGCTTTGGAAAATCTTCCTTAAGTTTAGCCAGTTGATACTTGTTGACTTGAGCCAAAGTATGCTGTTAATTCAGTTTGGTTCTATTCAGTTGCTCAGTCATGTCCGACTCTTCACCACGCCATGGACTGCAGCATGCCAGGCCTCCCTGTCCATGAACAACTACCAGAGTTTACTCAAACTCATGACCATTGAGTCAGTAATGCCATCCAACCATCTCATCCTCTGTTGGCTCCTCCTCCTGCCTTCTATCTTTCCCAGCATTAGGGTCTTTTAAGATGAGTTAGCTCTTCGCATCAAGTGGCCAAAGTATTGGAGTATCAGCTTCAGCATCAGTCCTTCCAAGGAATATTCAGGACTGATATCCTTTTGGATGGACTGGTTGGATCTCCTTGCTGTCCAAACGACTCTCAGGAGTCTTCTCCAACACCACAGTTCAAAAGCATCAATTCTTCAGTGCTCAGCTTTCTTTATAGTCCAATTCTCACATCCATATATGACTACTGGAAAAATCATAGCCTTGACTAGATAGACCTTTGTCAGCAAAGTAACGTCTCTGCTTTTTAATATGCTGTCTAGGTTGGTTATAACCGAGGAGTAAGCATCTTTTAATTTCATGTTAATTTCATGCTGTTAAGTATGGGCTCCTAGATCATTTTCCTCCAGGAAAGCAGGAAAAAAAACTCAATGCTTCCTTTGTGGTAAAGAAAGTGGGACTGAGGTATATTTCTAGAATATTTTGGCACAAAGGTATTAATAAAGGGAAAGAGTGAAAGTTAGGACATGGGTAGTTTTACTAGAGATAAGGATTCCATCACTATTAAGTACTCACAGGGTTTATAAAGTACTCACAGGGTTTATAAAAGCTTTTAAGTATCTCTATATGGCATCTTTGTGCATGTTTTTTATAAACCTTTGATATCCTTAAAACCTACCTGTTTTTTCTTGACCTCAGATGAACAAAATGAAATTACTCAGACTCCTCAGACCATGGTTTTCTGTCATCATTGCCACCAGGAAGCCCCTTATTTTTTTTTCCTTATAACCATTCCCATTCCTCACCTTCCTCCATTTTGTATCCATGCTCTTGTACTTAATGAGTCATTTCAATCCATTGGCTATGTGCTTCTCAAAGATAACATTTGTCTAGTTCTCCTCATTTTCTTCTATATTTACCTTTTGTAATCAGATCTTTGATCCATTTGAATTTGTATAGTGTCCAGTAGAGATCTAATTTACCTTTCTATTTATAGGGATCAGGTTTTCCCAACATAGTCTGTTAATCAGTCTGGATAAGATGCTGCCCCTTACATTGCTTTAGATTATATAATTTTCAAATAGAGTGATTTCTTAAATCTTCTTTTTCGAAATTGTCTTAGCTATTTGTAGACTTTTATTCTGGCATGTGAATTTGAGAATCCTTTTGTCATATTCTAGAAATTCTGTTGAGATTTTCATTATAAATACTTTGAATTAATATTTTTACAATGTTAATTAGTCATATCCATGAATGGAAAAAAACCAATAAAATAGCTATCAAGTAGCAGAGCAGTCATTGACAAAGCTACTAGTTCTTTGAAAAGACTTTCAAAACGGGATTTCTCTGGTGGTCCAGGGGCTAAGAGTCGTCACTTCCAAAGCAGGGGGCCCAGGTTTACTCCCTAATCAGGGACCTAGATCCCACATGCCGCACGCAACTAAAGGATTTTGCATGCTGCAGTGTGGCTCAGCAGTAAAAGAATCTGCCTGGAATATAGGAGACTTTCAGGAGACTCGGGTTTGATCCCTAGGTCAGGAAGCTCCCCTGGAGAAGGAAATGGCAGCCCACACCAGTATTCTTGCCTGGGAAATCCCATGGTCAGAGGACCCTGATGGGCTACAGCCCATGGGGTCAAAAAGAGTTGGACATGACTGAGCAACTAAACAACATGCTGCAGTGAAGATTCGAGATCTTGCGTGCTGCAACTAAGATCCAGCGCAGCCAAGTAAATAAGCACTGAAAAAAGAAAAAGTATAATAATTTAGAAGTGCAGAGAGTAAAAATTTTGAAAAATTTTCAAGATTTTTGTTGTTTTTTAGAAGAGAACGTGTACATCCTTCCTTAATTACTTGCTAAGTTAGGGTAAGATTACGTATTTCTGGTTAAGAGATTGTTTCCACCAATTAAAAAAGTTATTTATTTGTTTGACTGTGTGGGGTCTTAGTTGAGGCTCATGGGATCTTGGCTGCATCACGCGGGGTCTTTTAGTGTGGTCCACAGACTCTGTGTAATTGCGGTGTGCAGACTCCGTTGCTGTGGCGCAAGGGCTTAGTTGCTCTGTGGCATGTGGGGTCCTCGTTCCCCAAGTAGAGATCAAACGTGTGCTACCTGCGTGGCAAGGCAGATTCACCACTGGGCCACCAGGAAAGTCCTGCCACCAATTTTGAAGATCGTTTTTTTTAGGTTAATTCTAATAGTCTACTGGGTTTTCTGTGTAGTTGATTGTATCATCTATAAATAAGAACAGATTTGCCTCTTCTTTCAGTCTTCCAATTTTAATGTTTTCCGTTGCCTGTCTTACTGTTTGGTCAGGATCGTCTCTAGTACTGTATCGAGTAGTCCCAGGAATGTCATGGCTGGTACACTTGTCTTGTTCCATTAAATGTGATGTTTCCATTGGTATTGTTAAGTAATTTTTTTTTAATCAAGTTAAAGAAATACCCTTTATTTTCTTTTAGTCCTCATATTAAGAGGTTATTTTTTTGTCTTAACTTATGGAGCTTATTGGTATTTTCATTGTATCTTTTCTTTTTTACCCCCCTTCTTTAATGCTTAGTGAATAACATTGATGGATTTGCTGATGTTGAACCATCTTTGCCTAAATGACTGCAGTATATTTCTTTTAATTTTCATATACTGTTCGATTTAGTTGGTCAGTTATGCGTTTATAAGTCTTGGCCTGTAATTTCTTTTCATGTATTCTTCTTACACAGTTACGATATTCAGGGATCCGTTGGCCTCATAAAATGAGTTAGATAACATTTCTTTTTTTCTCTTTTAATTTTCCTAGAAAAACTTATATAAGGTAGATATTGTCTGCTCTTGAAAGTTAGGTTGAACTTGGTAAAACCATCAGAGGGCTTTGGGTGGATGAGGGAATATTTTGATTACCATTTCTGTTCATTTATTTGTTTCTCTTTCTTCTTGTGCCTTATATGTTTCCAAAACTTTATGAGCTTCACCTAGAGTTTTAGGCTGCTTGCCTTTCTCTGCTCCTAAAATTACTTTAATAGTCTTTTCAAAGAAACAGTAGTGAGTTTTATCACTGATTGCTGTACTTATGAGCTATTTTATTGATTTCTGCTAGATTTGAAGAATTTATTGTTTGGCTCTTCTTTAACTTCTTGAATGTTTAACTTATTTATGTGTATTCAAAGCTATAAATGTCTATATTTTAGCTGTATCCTGCAGTTTTAGACATGTAGTGCTTTCATTGTTCAACTGTGAGTGTTTTGTAATTTCCCCTACTTCTTTAACATAAGATTGTTTTTGTTTTTAGTTTCTAGACATGGGTTTATTTTGTAAAACTTTTTGTCCCCAAATATTTGATGCATAGAGGGTATGTATATTCTATGTGATATTTTCTAATTTTTTTCATCCATTATTGCTGTTGACATCAATGCCAGTCTCATTCTTGTTCCTTTTTAGGTGAATGCTTTTTTCTCCTTTAAATATTTTGTTTATATTTGATATTTCAAATTTGACTAAACTATATCTGAATGTGAGGTTTTTTCTTATCCAGACTTACATTGTACAGTTCTGAGGAATCCTCAGTTTTTATTTCTTCATGCTTTTCTTCCGCTCTGTTTTTTTTCTGGAACTTCTCATAAATGAGTGCTGACACTGCACATCAGCTTTCTTCTTAGTAATATGAAGCAGGGGTGAGGAGCTCAATCACTTCCCATCCTGTAGCTATCATTTCCTGTTCTCTGCCCCTCAAAGAACCTCAGATATCTTACAGCAGGCTCACTTCCAGATCTGCCATCCTTGTAACTCCACAGCCCATAGGATAAGGAGGGAATGTTCCAGACTGGCTAACCTGCTCACCTTTTATCAGTACCATGTCCTGTGCTGCCCAGCAGGTACCCTGCTGTCTCTAGCTGTCACTGGTACTGCTGCTTTCATGCCCTACAATAGTAATGGGGTGGGGTGTGAGCTAATAATTACAGTGGGTTAGAGGGAGAAAAGGACACATTTGGAAAGTTCTCCCTCAGTCTAAGCCTGAATATGCCACTTGGCTCTCTATGCTATTTATATCCATTTCTCTTCCATTTTGGCATTGTCACTTTCTGCTTCTCAGAGATTGCTCACAGCTTTTGTGTTAGGTTCTGGACTCCAGCAACTCCCTTTTACATGACATCCCCTTGGGTTAGACTAGGGGAGAGGGCCATGATTTATGGACCTTGAGTTTGACCTTAAATGCCGTCATATACGTTCATGCCTTGTATTAGCCAGCACATACTTGTAACCTCAAGTTATGATGATTTAGGCATAAAGTACTTAAATGATGTATTCTTTACCCTCTAGTATTTTATTATAAACTTGGAGTCATTAGCAGATGATTCTAGTTTGCTTGTCATCTGTCTGTTTGAAGAATGTATTCTTTATGAAGAATTTATGCTCTTGAAAGAATTAAATTTGGGACTTCCCAGGTGGTCCAGTAGTTAACATTTCATACTTCTACTGCAGGGGGCACAGGTTCAGTTCCTGGTCAGGAAACTAAGATTCCACATGCTGCATGGCATGGCCAAAAAAAAAAGAATTAAATTTGACTCATAATATGCTTTTTACTTGAGTCTGTGATGATATACTGGAGTTCAGTTTTCTTAAAGATATTTTTTTCTCTTTTTCTTATCATTTAGAGTGAAGATGAAATCAGGACACTGAAACAGAAAAAAAGTAAGTGATAGTGTTAATGACTCAACTTCTGAATGCCTTTTTAAAAGGCCTTGACCTGGTAAGGACAAATAAATATGTTTTATGTCCAAAAACCTATTGTGAGAATGATGTAAGAGTGTGGTAGGCATTGTCCTGTGGTCTGGAATTGTCTGTGAGATAAAATCTTAGCTCAGTTAGTCTTTATTGAGTACCACTATGCCATGTACTTGGCCTTCTCTCTTTCCACGAGGTGCTCCCAGTGTGGTAGGGCACAAGGCAGAGTAAGTATCTCACTGTAGGGAAGGAAAGGAGCCGAATCTCTGTCCATGCCACCTGTGGTGCATACTAAGTTCTTGGTAAAAATTTAAAGACTCAGTGCTGTTGAGATACTTGGCTTTACAGAGAGTAAGAGTCACAGTAGCTGTTCTCCAGGTGCTGATGTCTGAGCTGTGTCACCAGAAAATGAGGACTAGATGGGGTTTTGTTCTTACCAATTTTTACTTTTAATCTTCCTTTCCTATCTCTTCCTACTACTGCTGTTATTATTAACCCAACTTTTTACTGAGTGCTTACTGTGTGCCAAGTCATTAAGAGCTTTGCATATATTAATTCATGTAATTCTCACGGTAGCCCTGAGGTAAGAACTATTTTTTTCCCCCTTTATAGCTGAAGAGACATGGAGTCAGGCAAAGAAAGGAGTGAAGGATATTTGTGTCTTGAAACAGGGTGCCAGATTTGGGGAACTACACATTCATTTTGTTTTGGAGCTTCTATGAACCCATGATGGTTAAAAAATGATGGTTAAAAAAGGGGCCACAGGGGCCAGGACTTACAGGGTTGTGAGTATGACTATGGTCAGAACCCTTAACCTCAGGGCTTCAGTTTCCCCATCTACATATGAAGAGATTTCTATTAATAATATACTAATAGTGCCCTAGAAATTGCATGAATATAATTTGTAGTATATGGTCTCATCTCCCATATAAAAGTATTGCTTAAAAGTGTCAGCATGGACCTTGGAGCCAGACAAGCTTAGATTTGAATTTTCACCTCTGTCTGTGACCTTGGCAGTTATTTACTGTCCTCATTTGTAAATGGGGTTGATAACATGCCTGTAGAGGGAGCAGTCTGCTACATATAAGAGGACAACACAGTGCCTCAGTAAATGTTAGTCCTTCCGGTCCTTTTTGTGACGGCGTGGACTGTTATTACTCTGTATATGTAATGTGCCTTCTTAAATTTATAAGAAATTGTTCCTCTCATAATAGCATTGACATGTAGGATGAATATATATTCATTCACAGTATTTGTCTCCTCCACTAGAGTGTGTCTTAATTTAATCTCTGCATCCTAGTCTGTGGTCTAGTAGGTGCCTCGTGAGTGTTGAATGAATGAATTTGTGAATTTTAAATATTTAACCAGTCAAATATGTAATTTTTTGTTTGTATGATTCCTTATGAACCTGCTTATAAAATTAATTCTTTGTTTTCCAGTTGATGAAACTTCTGAACAGGAGCCAAAACATAAGGAAATAAACAACAGCAATGCTCAGAATCCCAGTGCAGAAGAAGGGGGTGAAGAGCAGGATGAAGACATTTTACCTTTAACTCTTGAAGAGAAGGAAAACAAAGAATATTTAAAATCTTTATTTGAAATTTTGATTCTTATGGGAAAACAAAACATACCTCTGGATGGACATGAAGCTGATGAAATCCCAGAAGGTCTTTTTACTCCTGATAACTTTCAAGCACTGCTAGAGTGCCGGATCAATTCTGGTGAAGAGGTTCTGAGAAAGCGCTTTGAGACAACAGCAGTTAACACATTGTTCTGTTCCAAAACACAGCAGAAACAGATGCTGGAGATCTGTGAGAGCTGCATTCGGGAAGAAACCCTCAGGGAAGTAAGAGATTCTCACTTCTTTTCCATCATCACTGATGATGTGGTGGACATAGCAGGGGAAGAGCACCTGCCTGTGTTGGTGAGGTTTGTCGACGAAGCTCACAACCTGAGAGAGGAATTCGTAGGCTTCCTGCCTTATGAAGCTGATGCAGAAATTTTGGCTGTGAAATTTCACACTACAATAACTGAGAAATGGGGATTAAACATGGAGTACTGTCGTGGCCAGGCTTACATTGTATCTAGTGGATTTTCATCCAAAATGAAAGTTGTTGCTTCTAGACTTTTAGAGAAATATCCCCAAGCTATCTACACACTCTGCTCTTCCTGTGCCTTAAATATGTGGTTGGCAAAATCAGTGCCTGTTATGGGAGTATCTGTTGCATTAGGAACAATCGAAGAAGTTTGTTCTTTTTTTCATCGATCACCACAACTGCTTTTAGAGCTTGAAAGTGTAATTTCTGTCCTCTTTCAGAACAATGAAGAAAGGGGCAAAGAACTGAAGGAGATTTGCCATTCTCAGTGGACAGGCAGGCATGATGCTTTTGAAATCTTAGTGGACCTCCTACAAGCACTTGTTTTATGTTTAGATGGTATAAATAGTGACACAAACGTTAGATGGAATAACTGTATAGCTGGCCGAGCATTTGTGCTCTGTAGTGCGGTAACAGATTTTGATTTCATTGTTACCATTGTTGTTCTTAAAAATGTTTTATCTTTTACAAGAGCTTTTGGGAAAAATCTTCAGGGGCAAACCTCTGATGTCTTTTTTGCAGCCAGTAGCTTGACTGCAGTGTTACATTCACTAAATGAAGTGATGGAAAATATTGAAGTTTATCATGAATTTTGGTTTGAGGAAGCCACAAATTTGGCAACCAAACTTGATATTCAGATGAAACTCCCAGGGAAATTTCGCAGAGCTCAGCACAGTAACCTGGAATCTCAGCTAACCTCTGAGAGTTATTATAAAGAAACTCTAAGTGTTCCAACTGTGGAACACATTATTCAGGAACTGAAGGATATATTCTCAGAACAGCACCTCAAAGCGCTTAAATGCTTATCCCTGGTACCCTCTGTCATGGGACAGCTCAAATTCAATACATCAGAGGAGCACCATGCTGACATGTACCGAAGTGACTTACCTAATCCTGACACACTCTCTGCTGAGCTGCATTGTTGGAGAATCAAATGGAAACACAGAGGGAAAGATATAGAACTTCCATCCACTATTTATGAAGCCCTTCATCTGCCAGACATCAAGTTTTTTCCTAATGTTTATGCATTGCTGAAAGTCCTGTGTATTCTTCCTGTGATGAAAGTTGAGAATGAACGCTATGAAAATGGGCGAAAGCGTCTCAAAGCATACTTGAGGAACACTTTGACAGATCAAAGATCAAGTAACTTGGCTTTGCTTAACATAAATTTTGATATAAAACATGATTTGGATTTAATGGTGGATACATATATCAAACTGTATACAAGTAAGTCAGAGCTTCCTACAGATAATTCGGAAACCATTGAAAATACCTAAGAGACTTTTAACCTAGACTGTCTCTTATATTTGATATTCAAAAAAAAATGTGAGAAATTAAAAAATATCTTACAGAAAAGTTGTAAGGGTAGGCCGCTTAATCACTGAATATCTTGACCTGGTAGGCCTCCCTTTGAGTACATTAGTCATTGATAATCTGCCTGTTTAAATGGCCTATTCGAATGCCCATGCTTTGGAGACCTAACTGTTCTTCCAGAAGATAGCATTGAAAGTACCATATTACAGTTTTATGTGATCTCTGCTAATGGCACTTTGGAATTGTTTTAGTTAAGTGATTTTAGACATTACGTTTATCACTGTGGATCAAATTGTCAGGTATTAAGTTATCAGATCTTTGAAAAAATAAAATTACAGGAGGTATGGGAGGAAGGAATGCATTTTGTAAAATGTTACAGTGAAGCTCATGACTGACTTTTAAATAATAGGAGTTATAAGTCTGCTATTAAAAATCTGTAAAGGACAGTTAAGAAAATTATCAGACTATAAGAGAAACGTGTTAGCTTGTCCAACAAGGATTTCAGTGTAGATTTTCTCTTTATCAAATGAAGTTAAAGCAACAAGTTAAAATTTGAATGGAAGAGCCTGCCATTGTTGTTCCACATCTGGTATTGCTGTTTACATTCCTTTATTGAGCCTACGTCTTTGTAAGCTTTTTGGCAGGTATGTGTTGAACACATCAGTTTCATGGTCAAGAAAGGATCAGAGGCCATGGATACTGACAGCTGATTTGTCTGTTTTCTTCTGCTTTTTCCATGATTCTATCTACTGCCTCATCTTGATTTACAAGCAAAGCCTAGAAAGTCTACAAAAATAAGTGTTTTGTAGTTTATCTAGGAATAATACAGAAAATATTGCTATTATTTTTGGTGAAGAAAATCAATTTTGTATAGTTTATTTCAACCTAAATAAAATGTGAATTTTGTGTAAAGTTCAGATATATTTTTTCTGGTGTGGACAAAACAGATTCTTTTGATAAAATTCTCTTTTCAAAAATATCACCTTCACAATTGAAGATAAGTTCTTTAAAAACCTATTTAAATTGTGAAGTCATTAAATGTAAGATTTATCTAACTTTTAAAATATTATATGTTATATGACCCCTGATATAGTTAATTTTTACATAATTATTGCTGGCTAAAATGTAAATGAATGAATATTGCAGAGACATTGAATTGTTTATGTTGGGATAAGTTAGTGCTGTTCGAGCTTCAGAAAACAGGATGAGAGTGTATTTGCCAGTTGCTGGGTCTTACTGATAGTAGTGGTGGCCATAGGACTGGAAAAGGTCAGTCTTCATTCCAGTCCCAAAGAAAGGCAATGCCAAAGGGTGCTCAAAACTACCACACAACTGCACTCATCTCACATGCTAGTAAAGTAATGCTCAAAATTCCCCAAGCCAGGCTTCAGCAATACGTTCACTGTGAACTTCCAGATGTTCAAGCTAGTTTTAGAAAAGGCAGAGGAACCAAAGATCAAATTGCCAACATCCGCTGGATCATCGAAAAAGCAAGAGAGTTCCAGAAAAACATCTATTTCTGCTTTGACTGTGCCAAAGCCTTTGACTGTGTGGATCACAACAAACTGTGGAAAATTCTGAAGGAGATGGGAATACCAGACCACCTGACCTGCCTCTTGAGAAACTTATATGCAGGTCAGGAAGCAGCAGTTAGAACTGGACATGGAACAACAGACTGGTTCCAAATAGCAAAAGGAGAACGTCAAGGCTGTATATTGTCACCCTGCTTATGTAACTTATATGCAGAGTACATCATGAGAAACGCTGGGCTGGAAGAAGCACAAGCTGGCATCAAGATTGCTGGGAGAAATATCAATAACCTCAGATATGCAGATGACACCACCCTTATGGCAGAAAGTGAAGAGGAACTAAAGAGCCTCTTGATGAAAGTGAAAGAGGAGAGTGAAAAAGTTGGCTTAGAGCTCAACATTCAGAAAACAAAGATCATGGCATCCAGTCCCATCACTTCATGGGAAATAGATGAGGAAACAGTGGAAACAGTGTCAGACTTTATTTTGGGGGGCTCCAAAATCACTGCAGATGGTGACTGCAGCCATGAAATTAAAAGACACTTACTCCTTGGAAGGAAAGTTATGACCAACCTAGATAGCATATTGAAAAGTAGAGACATTACTTTGCCAACAAGGGTCCATCTAATCAAGGCTATGGTATTTCCAGTGGTCATGTATGGATGTGAGAGTTGGACTGTGAAGAAAGCTGAGTGCCGAAGAATTGATGCTTTTGAACTGTGGTGTTGGAGAAGACTCTTGAGAGTCCCTTGGACTGCAAGGAGATCCAACCAGTCCATTCTAAAGGAGATCAGCCCTGGGATTTTTTTGGAAGAAATGATGCTAAAGCTGAAACTCCAGTACTTTGGCCACCTCATGCGAAGAGTTGACTCATGGGAAAAGACCCTGATGCTGGGAGGGACTGGGGCCAGGAGGAAAAGGGGACAACAGAGGATGAGATGGCTGGATGGCATATACTGACTTGATGGACATGAGTTTGAGTAAACTCCGGGAGTTGGTGATGGACAGGGAGGCCTGGCGAGCTGCGCATCATGGGGTCGCAAAGAGTCAGACACGACTGAGCAACAACTGAACTGAACTGATAGTAGTGCATTTTCTTCTTTAAGACAAACAGGGCAGATGTGTCAATCACGACGCATTACCCATGCAAGCTATAAAAATGATAACAGGGTTTTTCTTATATCCAAAGCTCTAAGAGGTACCTTTGTCCTTGACAGAACTGTTCAGGTTCATGATGGCAGGATGACAGAAGAGGAGACACAGAGCAGGCCTTTTAATAGCTGCATCTAGTTCTTAGGACACTTAAGTAGCGGTTTGACCTTGGCAGATTGTGTAATCTGGGTATATTTTCTCAACTGTAAAACCACACACTGCACTATGAGGGTTAGATAATTTATCATCAATCATCTATTACTACTTAACAGTATCCCAAAACTTAGTGGCTTAAAAAGAAAAAAAAAAAAAAATCTAAACCACCGGTTTTGAATAGTTCTTTTGCTAATCTCATCTGGGCTCTTCATTCATTTGGCAGATTGGCTGGGGTCCTAGATGGGACAACTGGGCCTGTCCATGTGGTCTTTTATTTTGGGCTTGTGGCATGGTTATAGGGACTTACCTGGTGGCTCAGACAGTAAAGAGTCTGCCTGCAATGCGAGAGACCCAGGTTCAATCCTTGGGTTGGAAAGATCCCCTGGAAAACGGTGTGGCAACCCACTCTAGTATTCTTGCCTGGAGAATTCCATGGACAGAGGAGCCTAGTGGACTACAGTCCATGGGATCACAAAGAATGGGACACAGCTGAGCTACTAACACTTCTGGTCTCAGAGTACAAGAAGGCAGAGGCAATAGCTTCAAAGCATGGGCTCCAAAACTCACAGAATGTCACTTTCAGCACATAATTTGGTCAAAACAAGTCACAAGGCTGGCTCAGAAGGGATAAGGATAATAGACTCCTCATCGTTATGACCAGAACTGTAAAATAGGGCCCTGTTTTCAGTGTGCTATAATAATTCATCCAAAACATTCATGTAGCAAGCATTGATTAAGCTTTTAAGATGCCTACCATTTGTTTTTATAATTCTCCATGTTAATTGGGGAATTTATTAAAAGCTTGAAAACCCTGATTCTTTAAGCATCTTCATAAACTCTGGTCTTGGAAGGTAAATTGAGTCTAATAGTAGTCTCTCCATAGATGAAATAGAGATTATCATTTTTGCAAGATTAGATAGAGGTTGGTGTTCAGTTCAGTTCAGTCACTCAGTCATGTCCGACTGTTTGCAACCCTATAGACTACAGCACACCAGGCTTCCCTGTCCTTTACCATCTCCTGGAGCTTGCTCAAACTCAAGTCCATTGAGTCAGTGATACCGTCCAACCATCTCGTCTTCTGTCGTCCCCTTCTCATCCTGCCTTCAATCTTTCCCAGCGTCAGGGTTTTTCTAATGAGTCAACTCTTCACATCAGGTGACCAAAGTATTGGAGCTTCAGCTTCAGCATCAGTCCTTCCAATGAATCAGTTCAGTTGCTCAGTTGTGTCTGACTCTTTGTGACCCCATGGACTGCAGCACTCCAGGCCTCCCTGTCCACCACCGACTCCCAGAGCTTACTCAGACTCAAGTCCATTGAGTCAATGATGTCATCTATGTCATCTATGTCCTCTCTCATCCCCTTCTCCCATCTTCTATCTTTCCCAGCATCAAGGTCAGTTCTCATCAGGCGGCCAAAGTATTGGAGTTTTAGCTTCAGCATCAGTCTTTGCAAGGAATATTCAGGACAGATTTCTTTTCGGATGGACTGGTTGGATCTCCTTCCAGTCCAAGGGACTCTCAAGAGTCTTCTCTAACACCACAGTTCAAAAGCATCAGTTCTTTGGCTCTCAGCTTTTTTTATAGTCCAACTCTCATATCCATACATGACTACTGGAAAAACCATAGCCTTGACTAGACAGACTTTGGTGGCAAAGTAATGTCTCTGCTTTTTAATATGCTATCTAGGTTGGTCATAACTTTTCTTCCAAGGAGCAAGTATCTTTTAACTTCTTGGCTGTAATCACCATCTGCAGTGATTTTGGAGCTCAAAAAATAGTCTGTCACTGTTTCCACTGTTTCCCTATCTATTTCCCATGAAGTGAGGGACCAGATGGGACCATGATCTTAGTTTTCTGAATGTTGAGCTTTAAGCCAACTTTTTCACTGTCCTTTTCACTTTCATCAAGAGGCTCTTTAGTTCTTTGCTTTCTGCCATAATGGTGGTGTCATCTGCATATCTGAAGTTATTGATATTTCTCCCAGCAATCTTGATTCCAGCTGTGCTTCCTCCAGCCCAGCATTTCTCATGATGTACTCTGCATAGAAGTTAAATAAGCAGGGTGACAATATTCAGCCTTGATGTACTCCTTTTCCTATTTGGAACCAGTCTGTTGTTCCATGTCCAGTTTTAACTGTTGCTTCTTGACCTGCATACAAATTTCTCAGACTGCAGGTCAAGTAAGTGGTCTAGTATTCCCATTTCTTTAAGATATTTCCACAGTTTGTTGTGATCCACACAGTCAAAGGCTTTGGCAGAGTCAATAAAGCAGAAATAGGTGTTTTTCTGGAACTCTTGCTTTTTCGATGCTCCAACAAATGTTGGCAATTTGATCTCTGGTTCCTCTGCCGATTTCTAAAACCAACTTGATTGAACATCTGGAAGTTCACAGTTCATATACTGTGTAAGCCTGGCTTGGAGAATTTTGAGCATTACTTTGCTAGTGTGTGAAATGAGTGCATTTGTGCAGGAGTTTGAGCATTCTTTGGCATTGCCTTTCTTTGGGATTGGAATGAAAACTGACCTTTTCCAGTCCTGTGGCCACTGCTGCATTTTCCAAATTTGCTGGCATATTGAATGTAGCACTTTTACAGCATCATCTTTTAGGATTTGAAATAGCTCAACTGGAATTCATCACCTCCACTAGCTTCGTTCGTAGTAATGCTTCCTAAGGCCCACTTGACTTCACATTCCAGGATGTCTGGTTCTAGGTGAGTGATCACACCATCGCGATCATCTGAGTCGTGAAGATCTTTTTTGTATAGTTCCTCTGTGTATTCTTGCCTCCTCTTCTTCATATCTTCTGCTTCTCTTAGGTCCATACCATTTCGGTCCTTTATTGTGCCCATCTTTGCATAAAATGTTCCCTTGGTATCTAATTTGCTTGAAGAAATCTCTAGTCTTTCCCATTCTATTATTTTCCTCTATTTCTTTGCATTGATCACTAAGGAAGGCTTTCTTATCTCTTCTTGCTATTCTTTGGAACTCTGCATTCAAATGGGTATATCTTTCTTTTTCTCCTCTGCCTTTGGCCTCTCTTCTTTTCTCAGCTATTTGTAAGGCCTCCTTAGACAACCGTTTTGCCTTTTTTTGCATTTCTTTTTCTAGGGGATGGTCTTGATCCCTGCCTCTGCTACAGTGTCACGAACCTCCATCCATAGTTCTTCAGGTACTCTATCAGATCTAATCCCTTGAATCTATTTGTCACTTCCACTGTATAATCATAAGGGATTTGATTTAGGTTATACCTGAATGGTCTAGTAGTTTTCCCTACTTTGTTCAGTTTAAGTCTGAATTTGGCAATAAGGAGTTCATGATCTGAGCCACAGTCAGCTCCCAGTCTTGTTTTTGCTGACTGTATAGAGCTTCTCCATCTTTGGCTGCAAAGAATATAATCAATCTGATTTTGGTTGGTGTGGTTGGTGTAGTCACTATTTATTCCACAAATATTAGTTGAATGCTTATTGTGTGCCAGGCTTCTGGGTTAACTGCTGGCAATAACCGATGTGCTTTCTTATAGAACTTATAGCCTAGAGCTGGCCCATGGGACTACAGTTGTACTTACAACTGCACACACACACACAAACATACTTCACAGAGTTAAGTGGATCATATTACTGAAGTTAAAAGAAAATAACACAGGGTACCCATAAAAGCTTTGTGTGATTTTTAAAAGATTGTATATCATATCAAAACAATTTTTAAAAGAGACTAGGAAATATATTCAAGATTTAGCATATATATTTGGAGGAATTTTTGCTTTTGACATATCCACTCTTATTTTGCGGGATAAAAAGTTAAAAAGCCTAACATAGGATTTGTTACCTGTAAATGAGAACAAATGCTTTATTAATATTTTTTTATAATTTTTATTTCACTCCTAGCAATACCCCATGAAGTAAGTGATAATTGATTAAGTTGAGAGAGACCCCACTTCCCACCCCTCTTGAGACCAGTTCCTCTGCAGTAACTTAGTTGGATCTGGTTTTTGTTTCATATTAGAGATAGCTACTTTTTAAGTGCTGTTTAAAGTAATTCATTAAACATACAAAAATTGTACTTGGAATGTTTTTTAATAGTTATATATTTTGGAACTTACAAAGCACCTTGATTATATATCATTCAAGTTCTAAAAAGAAATTCAACAAGAATTATCCCCATTTTTCAGTTGAGAAATCAAGCTCACAGAGGTAAATGAATTGCCCCAGATTATACAGCTAATAAATGCCAGAACTAGGTACTTCAATCCAGTCCTTCAGTCTTAAAATTGATTGTGAAAGCCACTTCATTCTTAAAGATTTGTAAAAGAAATATTTGCTTTAGGAATGGGCTTCTTTCATGTTCTTGCTTTATCCATTGCCAATATTCAGTACAGCATCTCTAAAAATGTGCTCATTATAGTCAACATGGGTTCCTTGTTAAAAAAAAAAAAAACAGTGAAGCTCAAAACTTCTGAGACTTTACAAACTAGGTGTAGAAATGCTGCCACCTTTGTTTGGCTGCCAAGGCACTACCACAAAGGACTGTAGATCCAGGTCCATTTACTTCATGAGAGTGGGTGCAGCTGTCTTCTACTGTAATCAAATGTTCTTCTGTAGCCAGCTTTTTGTGGCCAGAAAAAGCAAAGTAATTTTTAGTACAGATTAGCATAAAAATCTTCTAGATCAGTTTCAGGAAACAATTACTAGCTTAGAAACAACAATAAGTGTGATCTATAGGTTGGCTAAAATGGCAGTTAATTTCCAGACCTCTTTACATGCCCCTTATTTCTTACCATGAATACTATATAAAAAGAATACACTACTTAACCACTGTATTTGGTTTCATAAATTATTTGGACAGGGTGAACAACAGACTTCAAAACTAAGTAGAGGTAGTAAATCTGCCCTTTTTAATGAGTTTGAATTTACAGTAGTAGTTTAAACATCTGGAAGTTTAAAGTTTTAATTCATTCCAAATGTTCAACAAGGATATACTGCAAAAAGGATATTATAATTGAGGGATCAAGAAAACTACTGTTGACTCAATCTGAAGCCTTTTCTAATTTTCTCTATATACATTAATCACATAAAACTTGAGAGGCTGACAGTTCAAAAAGAGAGGAGATGGGCCCAAATATCCAAGTTGGCATGCTTACAGAAAAATAACTTTTAAAAGAGGGCATGGTTCTAACAAAGATGAAGTTTAAATGCTGTTAATTAACGTCTAAAATGTGGCCAGGTGGTGCTTCTATGTTCTATGTTCTGTGCTTCTTGTGGATATGAGGTGGGTTTTTATTCTGTTATTATTTAAACTGAACTTAAAAGAGTCCAATCTTTTGACTTTCAAATTGTAATTTTAAAAATCTTTTTGGCCACGCTTTGTGGCATGTGGGATTTTAGTTCCCTGACCAGGGATCAAACCCTGGAGTGGAAGCATGTGTCCCCTGCAATGGAAGCATGGAATCTTAACAACTGGACCACTACTGGGGAAGTCTCACTAAGTTGTAATTTAATGCATTTTGTTAATCCAAGAATCTGGTCTGCTGCCAGCTTGGTCTAGCATAAGGCCAAAATTTGTTTAGTGCACAATTCTTAAGTGCCTACTGGATACTTGTTAGGTTTTAGTTTAATTTTCTTAGAGCAGGGTTGCAGCAGCAGGAGCTGTGCTCATCATTGTCCAGTAGCAGCTGCTGCAAGCAAGAGTTCTCACTGAATTTCAGTGCTGTGTTCAGGCACTTTACCTGGCATTGTCTCCTTTAAACTTTTCCACCTATGAAAAAGGTAATATTATCCCTAATTTTTTAGGTGAAAACCTAAGGATTAGAAGGCCACACAGCTAGTGAAAGATGTAACCATATTTTTAACATGATGTAAAGATTGCAAGTCTAATTCTTTGCCTCATATTTGCTTTTAATTCTTACTTCAAATATTGTATTGAAAGCCTATGATGTTCAATCTGAATTGAGCCTCAGGCATGAGACTAGGGTTATGGATACAAAGATGAATAAGATGAAGCCCACTCCATGGATTTAGAGGTAAGATGGAGCCCATATCCTCAGGGAGCTCAGTCTTGTGGGGGAGCCAGACATGCAAGCCAGGAGCAAGACTAGGATAGGGTAATCCTATCATTGATCATCCCAACCAGGGCACTTTTGATAGTGTAAAGTGGAGTGAAGTCACTGAGTCGTGTCCGACTGCAACCCCGTGGACTGTAGCCTACCAGGCTCCTCTGTCCGTGGACTGTAGCCTACCAGGCTCCAGTACTATTTTCCAGGCAATAGTACTGGAGTGGATTGCCATTTTGATAGTGTAAGGGGTCACTATTACTAGTTAGTGCCAGATCGACAGAACCGGACTGCCTGGAACAAATCAGGACTTAGTCACCCAGCTTCAGGAAAACCTACGGTGTGAAGGGAGGGCCCTGAGCAGCGAGAGGAGGAGATGCCCTAGCTGGACCTAGAGGAGGGTGAGGCGTGCTCTTGTCTCCAGTCATCACCCTTACACCCTTGCTGTTCATCTTCAGATTTCAGCTGAGAATCACTTTCCCTAGGGCCTTCCCCTCCCTTGAAATCTGAGTCAAGTGTCCCTTACACGACCTCTCAGTTTTGCCTGGATGGATCTTCTACTAGATGGAAGTCCAGCAAGAACCTATGTGGGTCCAGCACATCTCCCTGAATATAGCTAAGAGTAGATGGCTAACGTTGAGTATAGAAATTCAAAGGCTAGGCAACAGCTTTTGCAGAAATCTACAAAAACAGCAACGTTTATTTTCTCATATATTACCTCATCTAATTAATGAGTGATAATGGTATGTAAAAGTAAGCCAAATTGACCACTAACATAATAAGAGATCCATTTGGAATAAGTTTGAAGCCACTGAGAAAGTAACATTTGCTAAGAGAAGATCCACCTTGGAAATGGTATGTACCATGGGACCATATAACCCCCAATATTTTTTAAGTTAACCTCTTACTTCTCAAAGAAAATGTGACAAGTTTATTTTAGTATAGAAATAAATCCATATAATGTGAATCATCTCTCGCCCCCTCCCGCCAAAAAAAAAAAAAAAGCCCCAGATGATCATTCTGATATTCAGTATGCTATATAAGGTTTTTAAAATTGCTAATTTAAGAAGCGATAGTTCTTACTTAAACCAGTTTTATACATATTAAAATCTGCATGGTTGTAGAAGCTTTAGAGCAGCAGAATTGTATAGCCAGCACTTCATTTTACAGACAACTAAACAGGACAGCTTGCGTAGGAGCACACCACTCGGTGGTGGCAGAGGCCAGGGAGAGCAGAAGTTCCTGACAGTGCCGTGGTCTGTCCTGCCACACAGCCAACGCTGAAGATGGAAAGCCTGAGAGAACCATTTCTTGGCAGGTGAGCAGTGTCCACCCTTAAAACTTATTAATGTAAACGGTAATCCCATAAGTATGTCAGCTTTATAGGAGAGAGATTTATTATACAGGCCAGAGCCTGGGGTTAGTTCTTGGCACATTGCTATTTTGTGTTACCGTAAAATTTTGGTTTTTAAAAATATTTGGTATTGCTTACATCTTATTTGGCAAATTCCTATTCTTGGTATGATTATTTTTCTTTGGAATGGTACATGCGGTTAGATTGTGGGTTTGCAAAGCCTTTTTCCTAAAAAATGAGATGTTGAAAACTTTCCTTATAATTGTGTCTTGTGGGATTTGGACTTCCTTTTATTAATAGCAACTACTATATATTGAGCACTTATTATGTTCCAAGCATCGTATTAGGCACTTGGTATGAATCATTTTATTTAGGTTCACAGTAACCTGAAGCAGTAGGTGTTACTATCCTTGTTTTTAGATTTGAAAGTGACTTGCAAAAGGCCATTCAGCTGTGGAGTGAGAGTCAAATCCTGACCAACCAATGCTGGTAGAGCAGGCTGCTTCTCAGAATGGAAATCCTCACCTTCAAACAAACAAACAAAAAAAGGTGTGAAAAGACTGGGGTGGAAGGAAGTACATCAAATTACTAACGTTTCTAGGTGGTGAGAGTATGGGGAATTAAATCTTGTCCTTATTTTCTACAACATATTTATTTTTCTCGTCTTTGGAAGGATTGTGTAGCATTCTGAAATGGAAAACTCAAGATTAGTTACATGAAAATTTTTCTTCCAAAAGATTTGTTGCTGTTTCCAGTTCCATTTAATACACATCATGCCAAGCATTATGCCAGGTGTTTTGTCTACAAAAATAAGTCATTGACCCTGGTGCCCAGTTGTTAGGCTGCTGATTCTTCAAGTCCCAGCTCAAGTGCAAGTGAATCAGTTGCTCCCGGTTACTTCTTAGGACCTCTGCTATTATCACCTCAGTTCAAACCCCTATCGCCTCTAACTTACCTTTTTCTCCAAGGCTATTTTCCATGTAACAGGCAGAGTTATCATGAACCTCCTCTTCACAGACCCTTCCAGTGGTCTTAGGCCAGAATCCAGACTCTGACCATGACCCTAAGGCCCTGTGTAACCTGGTCCATGCCTACCTCTGGTCACATTTTCTAGTCTGATTCTTGTTCACTCTGCCCAGCTGTGATGATCACTCATCAGGCTCATTGAGAGAAGCCTGTTCACGACCTTTACACTTGCTGAGCCTTGAAAGCTGTTAGCCCAATTAACTCCTAGCTCTTTTTTTGCACTATTCTGATGTTTGCTTAAACATTATCCCCACAGTACAACTTTCTCTGCTGACCCTTCTGAAACTAGCCTACCTTTTTCTAGAAATGAGTTGACTTCCTACATTAGTATATAAGTTCTACAAGGGCTGGGAGGTTGTAGTGTTTGCTGTGGTTGTATCCCACTGCCTTTAGTAGTGCCTGACATGGAGCTGGTGCTCCATATTTGTTGAATGAATGCACAAATGATGTGTTCTAGGATCAATGGAAAATTCAAAGTGGCTGGAAGATTCAGGGGAGGGGAAAGAAACTGGAGATAAAGATGTAAAGGCAATTAGGGACCAATCCATGAAAACCCTTGTAATTTATGCTTAGGAGCTGGCCATTACCCTCTGGTCAGAGGAATCCTCCAAGAGATGCTGAGCCTCAATCCTTTGTCTGTGTGAACTGGCCATAGGAATGGAGCCTTCAAAGGTGAGCTGTGTGGTAAAGTCTGGCCTGCAGTTTCTGGGCATGTTTAGAAAAAGAGAACGTGGTTGAACTGAAAAGCAAATCCCACATTGGTCACTGTTAATCATAATTAATAGCGTCTGTGATTTGTATAATCTTTCTTCCAAAGTGTTCCAAGTCTTGAGACATGATCCCTTTGGTCCCCCAAGACCCTGCCACAATAACAGCCTTGGCATGTGACTTACCACCCTCCCCTGCCATATAATACCCTTCTATTTATCACCCGTCTTACCCTTTCCTTTCCAAGTCAAGTAATTTTTGCCTTGTTTTTTTCTTCTCTTCCTTCCCTTCTCAAACCACAGCCCATATAATTTTCATTGCCCTCTTTAGAACCTGCTTGTGTCTCAGCTCCAACCTTTTTATAGGAAAGGGGAGCAGACCTGAAACAGTGTGGAAGGAGATGTGCATTGTTAATTTACCTTCGTTACATAGTGGCATTTTCCTCTGGGCTGCAATTCATTTTCCAGCTTTGCAGTCCTCCTGAAGGACAGATCACTAAACACAAAAATGGCTGCTGGTGCTTTAGTCATTAGTGATCTCAGTTCTCATTGAGGTTAGAGTCCCTACTCATAGCATAAGATTTGTCAGTGTAATTAATAGAATTAAGGTATTGATTTATGCTGTGCTTCATGTAATGACGCTTATACTTAGGGAGGAATTTAGTATTTATTTCAGTTCAGTCGCTCAGTCGTGTCTGACTCTTTGCGACCCCATGAATCGCAGCACGCCAGGCTTCCCTGTCCATCACCATCTCCCGGAGTTCACTCAAACTCACGTCCATCGAGTCCGTGATGCCATCCAGCCATCTCATCCTCTGTCGTCCCCTTCTCCTCCTGCCCCCAATCCCTCCCAGCATCAGAGTCTTTTCCAATGAGTCAACTCTTCTCATGAGGTGGCCAAAGTACTGGAGTTTCAGCTTTAGCATCATTCCTTCCAAAGAAATCCCAGGGTTGATCTCCTTCAGAATGGACTGGTTGGACCTCCTTGCAATCCAAGGGACTCTCAAGAGTTTTCTCCAACACTACAGTTCAAAAGCATCAATTTCTTCGGCACTCAGCCTTCTTCACAGTCCAGCTCTCACATCCATACATGACCACAGGAAAAACCAAAGCCTTGACTAGACGGACCTTTGTTGGCAATGTAATGTCTCTGCTTTTGAATATGCTATCTACGTTGGTCATAACTTTTCTTTCAAGGAGTATTTATTTAGTGCCTCCTATATGCCAGGCACTGTGTAAGATGCTTAATGTATAATCTCATTTAGGCTCATATTTTGATGAGGTTGGTATTTTATCCCCATGAGAGAACTGAATTTCAAAGACATTATTTGCCTGCAGTCACATGGTCAGTGTCTGTCCAGAGCCAGAGCCTGTGTCCTTGTACACACTGCACAGCCAGCCCCAACCTGCTTGTAGCACTTGAGAGTGCACCAAGGGTCCTCACAGACATTGTCAATTCAGTCTTCATGACAACATGTAGGACTGACAGAGTCATCTCCAGCTGACTTGTCACAATGCACCAGCCTGGGGACTTCCTCCAGCCCTACTGCCCTCTGCTTTGGAGTCTGGGGCTTGAGCAGGGACCTGTGCTTGTCGCTGTGCTGGGTGCGGGATTTGAACCCAGCTCTAGAAGAGTTAGATCACTGATGGGCAGTGTGTGTGTGGAGGGGGCGGGGTGGTGAACAGACCACAGCCTCAGTGACATCAGTGACAGCAGGGGGGTGGGTTCTCATTCTCTGAGGGAGGCCTGGAAGAGCTGCTGTCCCTTTCCTGCTGGTGAGAGTGGAGGCAGGCCTGGCCAAGACCTGGAAACATCAGAGTGAGAGAAGGATGGACAACGCGGCCATAAGGAACAGGAGAAAGGGCAGAGGTCTGGTGTGAGGAGACCCAGTCCAAGGGCTGCTACTTGGGAGTTGTGGGGCCTTGAGCAAACCACTTCACCACTCTGAGCTTAGATGTCATGGTGTTTGTTGTACAGTCATGGTCAAACCTCACCGCAGCATGGAACGCCACTTTCTCCAAGGTCAAGTGACTGCTAACGTGACAGCTAATCAGCTGGTTATGGTTATCGATCCCAGAACAAGCCTGAGCACTGATGAAAAGAACCTGGACACTCCCTTCTCTTCCGTGCTCTTGAGAGAGAGGCTAGGCAAGTTGCTGCCCTTCTCTGGGTCTCAGTCTTCTCATCTGTTAAGGCAAGTTTGCAAATATTACCCATGATTGAGGAGAAAGTCAGCTCTGTGTTCTGTCATGTCCCTGCAATGCTGTGAAAGGAAAAATGCCTCTAGATGAAATTAGAAAGGATGAACTTCATGCCAAAGGACCTGGAAAGACTTCTGGAGGAGAGTGGTATGAGCTAGGTCACAGCGGTTGGATGGGGATCAGCAGGGAAGGATTGCAGGGTTTTGATGGACAGCTGGGGCAGAGAACCAGGCAACATCCCATTGCAGGGAGCACTACTGCTGTCTCTTTCCTTCCCATCTGACTCCATCAGCATCTCCCACATTCACAGCTCCTGCCCTCAATTCTCAATTCTAAGAGGCTGTTAGTTGTGAGACACACTTTTGATTAAATAATAGCTTTGGAGAGAATTAAAACAATAGTTCTGCATAAACAAACATTGGTTTTTAGTTGCATCTCAGTTTCAAAGCTCTTAAATTGGAGGGAGAGAATGTATTTTAGCATTGAGAAAATACAGAATATGTCACTTTAGAATGAATACTACCAGAAACATTTGTCTGCAGAGATTGAGACAGATGTTCACATTCTTGTTCTGCCACATACCAACTTTGTTATTCTGGGCAAGTTGCTTAAGTTCCCTAAGCATCAATTCATTTTTAAAATGGTCTATAAATTGCCTGGGCATAGGAGGTGAGCAGTTAAGGTGGTTTGAATTTGAATGTTGATTCATTTCGGAGAGAGATCTGTAGAACATATTTTGTCTGAAATCAGAGGTTGCTATATTAAAAAAAATAACTACATATATTGTGATTTTAGAAGAGCATAACACAGAGCAGTGTTTCTCACTGAGGGGTGATTTTACCCCCCCGCCCAAATGACATCCGGCAATGTGTGGAGGTGTTTTCGGTTGTTATAACTATGGTTGAGGGGGCTACTGGCATCTAATATTCAGAGCCTACAGATACTGTTAAACATCCTACATTGCACAGAACAGGCCCCCCAAACAGGATTTTCTGGCCCCAAATGTGCATAGCACAAGAAATGCTGACATAGAGATTAAGAATATGGATTGAGATCTTGCCTGGTGGTGCAGGGGACATGGGTTCAGTCCCTGGTTTGGGAAGATTCTACTTGCTGCAGAGCAAATAAGCCTGTGTGCCACACCTACTGAGCCCTCGCACCTAGGGCCTGTGCTCCACAACAAGAGAAGCGCACGCACTGAAACCAAGAGTAGCCCTGGTTGCTGCAACTAGAGAAAACCCATGTACAGCAACAAAGACCCAGTGCAGTCAAAAAACAGAGGATTGTGAAGCCCAACTATCTGGTTTTGAACCCTAGCTCTGCCCCCTGCTAGAGCTTTGTAACCTTGGGTCAGTTAACTTGACCTCTGTCATCTGGGAAAGAATATAATAATTTTCTACCACAGAGGGTGCTTGTGACAGTTTCTAGGACTAAATGTTGGTAGAGCATTTTGAATGGAGACTGCCTTCCACGAGGCAACTAGTGAATGTCCACTCTTTATTTTAAGCAATTGAATAAGCACTAGACTTTGTGAGAATACTGTGACTGGTACCAGGACCTCAGATAAGTTACTTAACTCCTTGTTCCTCAGTTTCTCCATCTGTTAAAAAAGTGTTGTGGAGGTCAGATGAAATCATGGATATGACAGCACAAAGGAAACTGGAAAGTCTTACAGATACACTTGTATCATCATTGCCTCAACTCCAATAGGAGAATGTTCTCGGGGTGAAGCAATCGAGTCTCCTGGGCCAGGCTGTAACTCAGCAGAAGGGACAGCCAGAGAGAGGAGGTGCTCCGAGCAGCACATTGCGGGCCAGCAGTGGATTGTGCCTTAAGTATATCCTCAGCTGTGGATGCAGGAAGTCGCCTTTATTGCGCTGTTATGTGCAAACTGCGCCCCAGCTTCACATACTACTTTTCCCAGAGGAGTGCTTGGAGAATCAGCATACACGCTTGCTCTGCAGGCTCTAAACTCAGAAGCAACAGCTCAGATGGAAAGAGTGCCCTGAACGCCCCTGGCCAGGGCTCTGTTCCTGTTCCTCCTTGGTCTTCTGTGGCCCTAATTTTCTCAGATGAGGAAGCTGGATTGCCGGCCTGGACTCCAGGGCTTCCTGAAGTCTTGGCTCTAACCACACAGGATTGAGTCAGGATTATTATCATCCTTAACAATTACATCTGTAAACAGTAACCTAGCAGGGATTGTGTCAAGCAATTCACATAAATAAATTAACACAATTCTCAGAACAACTTTGTGAAACATTGAGTATTATGGCCTTATTGCTGGTGCTGTCACTGAGGCTCAAAGACAGTAAGCAACTTGCCCAAGAATGCATGTAGCCAGATCCACAAATCTCTTGACCAAACACCTTGTAGTATCACAAGCTGGAATGTGCAAGTGAAAGTCACTCAGTTGTGTTCAACTCTTTGTGACCCCATGGACTGTAGCCTGCCAGGCTCCTCTGTCCATGGGGATTCTCCAGGCCAGAATACTGGAGTGGGTAGCTGTTTCCTTCTCCAGGGGATCTTCCCAACCCAGGGATCGGACCCAGGTCTCCCACATTGCAGACGGATTAAACACAATGAACAGATATTAAGTGCAAAGAGCCTGGCAAACACCAGGCACTTAATATCTGTTCATTGTGTTTGATGAATGAATACCCAAGGGCAAACCACAAAGGAACTTGTTCCTCATCCACCTCTGACCATCTTTGCCTCTTACCACCTCATCCCTTCTTGCCTGGATTCCCGGTGCCTCCTCTCTCTGGCTGAGACCGTGATACCCTTTTGGCAACAAGTCAAACTGTCTTTTAAGGGAACTTCAGTGACAACCGCAGAGACTAGCTTTTCCCAGTACTCCATCTGCTGAGCCTGCTTTGTGCCAAGCACTGAGGGGGACTGGGGACACAGAGCTGAGTCATCCCCAGCACCTGAGGGGAATCTACATCTGTGGATGGTGGGTGGGGGTGAGAGTGGAGACTGATGAGAAAAGCAGCTGGTCACTTGCAAAATGATCAAAGCAACCCTTGCAGGGAAAGGCTCAAGGAAGCCTTCCCTGGGGCTGAGGCTGCTTTTGAAATTTGCATACCTGTACTTGGCACAGACTGGGCCACAGCTGCCTTCTCCCATCAGTCCCCGTTTATCCTTCATTCAGTGTGCTGACACTACACAGTGGAAAACTTAAGAAGCAGCCTCTCCAGCTGCTCAGAATCCACACTGGGGTAAAAGGGAGTGAGAAACTGCTGCTGAAAACCTACTGTGTGCCAGATACTTTTATCTACTTTGTTGAATTTAATACACATAAGTAGTGAGGTAGACATACCCATTGTGGAGTGAGGGAAAAGAGTGTTCAAAGAGATTAGGCAATTTGCTAAAGGTTCCAGAGGAAATTGCTTTGAGGAAATAAAGATAAGTAGGTAAGTAGGAGAAAGCAATGGCACCCCACTCCAGTACTTCTGCCTGGAAAATCCCATGGATGGAGGAGCCTGGTAGGCTACAGTCCATGGGGTCGCTGAGAGTCGGACATGACTGAGCGACTTCACTTTCACGCATTGGAGAAGGAAATGGCAAACCACTCCAGTGTTCTTGCCTGGAGAATCCCAGGGACAGGGGAGCCTGGTGCGCTGCCGTCTGTGGGGTTGCACAGAGTCGGACATGACTGAAGCGACTTAGCAGCAGCAGCAGCAGGTAAGTAGGAGAACTGGCCTCTCCATTTTAGATCCCTGTGCAGGTCCACTCTCATACGGCCTCTGAGCCATGTGTGTTCGGGTGTCTGTCAGGCTGAAGAGTCTGGGTGGGGAGTGAGGATAGCTTAGTTACTACAGACCCCTGCGGGTTCTCTGATCAAAAGAACTCAGAGGATACCCACCTCCTAGGGAGTGCCTGTGCAGACAAGGGCAAGAGCACAAAATGTGGCAAGACATCCCCAGATCCACATCCAAAGGTGGGCATTTTTCTTGGTGGGGCTTTGGATAGGGATGAGGGCCAAGGGGAGAGGCTTTGGAGAGACAGACTTCTCCCCTCTGCCTGGGACTGCCCAAGAGCAGGCCAACAGGCTGCTTTGGGGCCCTCCGTCAGATCTGCGGAGCTGAAGTTGTGCTGCAGCAACCGTGATGAATAGATCTGCAGACACAGGTGTGACAAGCTACTGTATCCCCACTCATTAACCCAATCACAGTCACCCCCAACACGCTAACCCTCCACTCCTGCCTCCTTCAGGCATCCCTTCCTTCTCCCTCCCTCAGGCATTCCTCTACTGTACTCAGTAATTTCTTTCTTTCTTTCAGCAAGGGTCTGGGACACTTGTCAGGCATCTCTAGGATTTTGCCAGGATCCAAGAAGCCATCATGGTGCAGAAAACATGAGACCCAAACCTTGACAGATGAGCCGGAACTTTGGCAGGAAGAAGTGGGTTAAAACAAAGAACAGTTCAGATGGAAGGGATGGTGTGAGCAAAGACAGAGAATCTGTAAAATCTGGGAGAAGGGTTAAGCAGTGATCTGTCATCCGCACTGGCAGAGCAGCATTTCCCAAGAATATTTGACCATGGAGCATCTTGTGAGATCAGTGACCTAAAGAATGCCCGTGAGGAAATTCTTCGGTATCCTGTGTTTGCATGTGTGTGTGAGAGAGAGAGGGAGAGAGGGAGGGCGGGCAGGAGGGAGGGAGAGAATATAGTGAGGGTGAAGGCATTTGTGCTTGCTCCTAGAGATGGGGATTCCCAGCATCTAGTCACAGAATACTAGCCCCCAGAGATGCTCTATGGAAACACTGTCCTGCAATTAGCGTAGGAAGCTACACGTGCAGAGTCTTCCTCAGGAACCACAAGGCACAGTAGTATTTAAAGGGCACCTCACCCCCAAATCCTGCACAAAGACACTTTAACTTTGCTTAACCCTACATGGACCAAACTTATTTCACCACAAATCCATTTGTTTCTGGGGACATCTTTATTTGGGGGACTAGGGGGTTAATTTTGTTTTTTAAGTTAGTGTCTGTTTACAGTATGAATACATTTTTCAAACAGAGCAATGGGGTATGCTTTGAAAAGTTCTGCTCCCACCCTTGCTCTCCTGGTCTCGCAAATTCCTCCTTCCAGAGGAAGTGCAGTGTAACTTTTCCTTGTTTTCCTAGGAATGGTTAAGAATCTTGCAGTACAATTGACACTGGTTTGATCCCTGGTCTGAGAAGATCCCACATGCCTCCGGGGAACTGAGCCCATGTGTCACAGCTACTGAGCCCGTGGGCCCTAGAACCTCTGCTCCACAACAAGAGAAGCCTGCGCACTGCAGCTAGAGGGTAGCCGCCGCTTGCCACGGCTAGAGAAACCCTGGGTGCAGCAACAAAGACCCAGCACAGCCAAAAATAAGTGAATGAGTTTTAAAAAAATATTAAGGGAATTAGCATTTTGTCTGTTGGGTATGTTTTCTCCATTTGTCATTTGTCTTTTTTTTTTAATATGGAAACGCTCGCTTCTTAGTAAAGTGAAGTTGCATTTGAGTGCTGGCAGCAAAAGGAGTGGGGGTCCTAAGTCAGGTAGATAGTTCTCTTCATTGAGCCCCTACCTTGTTCCAGGCCCTGGGAATCCAGTGGTGAAGGAGACAAGCCGTGATGGCAGTGATGGGCGTTGGGCGTTAGGCAGTGTTCAGCGAGAATGTCACCGGGGCACCTCCATGGCTCTATCTGATGAATGAGGAGGGACAACCAGGGTCCAGGCTACAGGGGAAAAGTTCTGAGCAGTGACTCATACAAGTCTAAATCCCAAAGAGACAGAGGTTTCAGAGGCAGGCTCCTGGAGCCCAGTCTGTCCTTGGGTGGGTGATGAGGCACCTGGCACAGCTATGCCTGTGTGGATCTGGGAGCCAAGGAACGGCGTCCAAGGAGTCTCTTCGAGCCGCTGAGTAGACTGAAAGCTGCTCCACTAGGGCCTGCTCTAGGCAGGGGTTTCCTCTCTGTGTATAAGGGAAGAAAGTGAGTCTTGGGCCTGAAGTCATCTGGCCAGTGGAGACTCAAACCGAGGTGTGAGTGGTCAGGACTGGCCAGGGTGGTGATGAAGTGTTGCTCTCTGGTGGGAAGACAATGCTGACCTGTCCTGGAGGGAAATCCTCTTCCTGTGTCTCCATAACCCTGTCCCTGTTCACACCTGTCCAGAGATTCAAAGACCAGGTGGTAGGTAGGTAGGGGAGGAAGGACCCTGGAGGGAGATAACAGGAGAGGGGGTTGAGACCAGAACCTTGGGCCTTGAATGTCAGGCTCAGGCAGTTAGAGATTCCTGGAGGTGAAGGGGGCCAGGGAGCCTGGGAACTGCTTCCCTGCCTGGAGCCCCACCCCAGGGCTCCTTGTAGGTGATGACAGGATGACGGCGGGGAGCTGCAGGGAGAGCCAAGAGCTCACAAAGATTCTGCTGTGCTTGGCCAGGGCCTCTGCCAGGGCCTGCTTGCTTGCTCACTTGCTCAGAGGGAAGGATATGATTTAGAAAGGTGATTGCCGGGGGCTCAAGGCCAGGCCTGCTGGCTGCCAGCCGAGCACAGCACCCCCACTCCAAGCTCCCCATCTTGGGGCCTCTTCATTTTCCTATATTTTGGTGCCCCTGGCTAGACCCAAGTAGGATTCCACAGCCTTAAGTTGGAGACTTAGGAAACACTAGGGGCCAGGGCTTACCTGTGGACCTGGGGGTGAGGGCTGGAGGTTGGAGTGCAGCACTGGCCCAGGGGCCACTTCATGGAGAAAGAAATGCATGAAGGCTGCCCTTCACTGAGCACCTAGCATATGTCAAGCACTGAGCATTTATTTAACCCTCTCAACAATCCAACAAGGTAGGTATTAGTATCTACATTTAATAGATGAGAAGAGAGTCCTAGAAAGGCTGCGTGTCTTGCCAGGGTCACATAGTGAATCAGGGGTAGGTAGGGCCAGAATTCTACCTCAGGTTAGTCCTGCCTGTGAATCTAATGTCTCCTTAACCTCTATACTGCTTTGTGCAAAAAATGACCCTGTGTCTTCCATGTGTTTGGCAAAGAGTAAGGAAGGGTGTCCCACAAATGTTGACTTTGTCATGTACTCTCTCTCCTAGAGCTTGTGAAGCACACAGCAACCCTTCAAGGTCAGTACTGTGTCTCTCCATGTAATGATGCAAGATCAGAGAAGTTGAGCAACTTGCTCAAGGTCACACAGCAGGGGTTCAGGAACTTGGGAAAAATTCAAAAGAAGGGGGGTGTAGAGTGGAGCAAGCTAGCCCAAGGAATGACGGGATTTTCAAGAAGCTCAGGGTACCAACTGGGAGTGTCTCTGGAAATTACAAATTTGAGGGTGAAGTAGTGAGGCTGTCATTCAGCCCTGACCCTTGATGGGCTCTCACCCATCAGAAAAGCGGCAGTCTAAGAGCTGGGCTCAGGACACCTGCCTGGCCCTGAGTGTTTCATGTGTGACCTTCAGCAAGGAAAGGCCTTCATCAGGCGTGTTTCATCTTTGTCATATGAGCACAGCTGGACTAGGTCTTTGATTGTCTTTTTTTTAAAGCAGTGGTAACTTTCTTAAAAATAACCTTTTAAGCTAAACCTTAATATTTTTTCATCCATTCAACAAAGTATTGAGACCTTCCAGGTGCCCGGAACATATGGTTCACTGGATTTTCTTCCTGCTTTGAGGCACTCTGACATGGCAGAAAAATTAAGGGTCCCTACCTCTCTATTCAGGCCAGGAATCAGCCACCTGGGCTGCCAGGAGTCCATGTCCTCATCTGGGAGCCCACCCACCACAGAGCTGACCCGAGAGGCTCAATGTCTATGCTGAAAGGGTCCTTAGAGACATTCCCATGCTCACAACGGTCCATTTCACAGATAGGTGATGAAGGCCCCAAATGTAGAACAGGTCTCGGGTCCCTAGTCAAAGAGGCTTTGTGGAAGCAGGCGTGTCTAAGAGGAAAGAGAAGCAGGAAAAAGGCATGGCCTAAGCAAAGCCCTCAAGGAGGGAAAGAAGTTTTGCAGAGGCCAGGCCTTCCCACCCCCTTCCCTCCCCTACCTGGCAGAGCCTTTTGAACATCCCCCCACCATGCTCCACCCCCCCACCCCCGTAGTGGCCCCCGCCATCCTCTGCCTGGAGCCAGGGTGTTAGCTTGGGTTTGGTGACAGCAGCCTCAAAGGAGGTGTTGGATCGCTGAAGCCCTCCATTGTAGAAACTCTGGCATCTTCCATGAACCCCGCCTCGCCAAGTTGTCCTCCAGCCAAGCTGGAGAGCGGCTGGCTCCTGGGGGAGACCCACTCCAAGCAGGAAACTTGATCCTCTGCGGCCCAGGACCAGCCTATCTCTGGCCACCAGAGCTGGAGCCTTGAAAAGTTTATGGCAACACGGCAAGACCTGTGAGCCCCTTTCAGAATTAGGAAAGGAGACTGCCAGGAGCCCCAGAGCCAAGAGGGGTGGGGAGAATATGGGGCTGACAGGACAGAAACCCAGGTTCTAGCCCCAAGTCTTCACTAATTTGCTGTGTGACTTTAGGTAAACCACCTCCTCTCTCTGGGCCTCAATCTAATAGAGGGGTGGAGTCCAAAAGCTTGCAGATGCACTTATTGACCAAGGTCTCCAGAAAGTCTCTGCAGCATCCCTTTAGGTGAATGTCTTACTACTCTGTGCTGGGTGATCAGGGTGCCTGTTGGCTCTGAGTCCCACACCACCTGGCCACCTGCTCCCTCAAGCAGTAGAGGGAGCAGGGGCTGGTGGTTGCTGTCCTGGTCCTCAGCCTCTCTCAGCTCTAGTGGAACATTCCAAATTCAGTGGAAGTACATTCCATTTTCCTCAAGATAAACAAATGAAACAAGAACTGTGATAAAGCTTAAGTACAGCCTGGAAATAGAGTCCTAAATTGACAAAACTGATGTATGAGTAATCTTGTAAAATAAAGCTTTGTTTCATCCCTAATGAGATTTTTTTTACTCTCATACATGCAAACTATGCTATTGTGAATTTACTACTAACCCTTTTTAGAAGGACTGACTGTCCTTAGATTATGCCTTTCCCATTTTATAGCATTAAAATGTCTTTTAAGATGAAATGATGGTATGATAGTACATGATAGTTCTACGAGTGAACTTTTTACAAATTCTAACACATAGTCACACTTACACGTGTCCAGCTTGATGCATTTCCACTAAGTGAACACACTCCATCACCACCTCCCAGATTAAGAAATAGAACGTTGTGATAATTCTTAAAAAAAATTTTTTTTTACCAAGCAAAATAAAAAGTTGGCAACTTTAGGCTGCTCTCCCCTCTCTTTATTTAAGATTTACTCACCTGTAAGACTTAAAATGTGGCTAGATGACCTCATGTCCTGTGCACGGTGAGCACCCTGCAGTTCAAACTGAGTCCTTGGAACTGGCATCTTCAGAGATGCACCAACCAGAGGGAAGGAGTCCTGGCTTGGGATTCCGCCCCCCAGTCCTGGGGGATAGATAGGGAGGATCTGGACAAATGTCCCTCCGGATGTGGGACGAAGCACTGCTGGCTGCTGGAAGCCAGGGCCAAGAGACAGTGAGGAGGAGTGGCTTTTGGGCAGGCGATGCCGGGGATGAATCACTGCTCCCACTGAGGCTGCTGCTAGCTGCTTTTCATTAGCTGTAACTCTTTCTTCCACCCACTCGGCCCCCAGCCCCGACACCGAGACACACAATAATCCCTGGAGGTTCTTTTGTGCACCATCATCACCACCTCCTCTCCCTGCTACTCAATTCCCAGGTCAACCCTCCTAGATGCAGAAAATCATTCTTTACCTCTTTTTTTCTCTTCATTGATATATGAGGAAATCCTGGCACCTTTCTGAAAGGTTAAGGAATTTGATAAAATCATACAGCAGGCTGGGAATCCAGGAAGCTGTATGCGCTCCACTGAGGCAATGCACATTTATCAAGGACTTGACTTGTCCCAAGAACTCGGGCGAGAGTGATTCTAGGAAAGACGATCCCTGTTCAAATAAGTATTATTGTGTTCGATAAATATGCCCAGGCCTCACTAGGTGCTGACCACTCAGGCTTTCAGCAAGCTAAGTGTTGAGCAGCTTCTCCATGTCACTTGGCTGAAGTCACTGTCCTTATAGAGTTCACAGCTTGGTGGGACAAACAGAATATCTCCCGTTGAAGCCAGACAACACAGTAATGACAGTGGGCTAAGGGGTGAGGGGACAGGAAGTATCCACGAGGTTGCAGGAAGCACAGAAAGTGGCTTCTGGAAGGCATGGTATTTGAATTTGCCCTTGACAGATGAATTGCATTGCATTTACTCAGTTCCCCAGAGTCTTCCAGGATGTTCCTCTCCTGCTAGCATTTCAGAGTTGGTCAGTGTCAGACTAAGCCGTGTGCAAACAAACTGCCCTTCTGGCACTAGTGACCTTTGCTTAGGAGCTTTTCGCCATTCACTCAGTTTTTACAGGCTTTAGTTGTACATGTACGTAGTTTAGAAAATCTATAAGGCTGGTAATAAAAAATAGTAGTCCCCCACTCAACGCATACACACGGGCCACTTGGCACTCTGCAGAGGCAATTGCTTTCAATTCTAAATTTCTTTCTTTATGTTGCTACTTCTTGATTTATGTTGGTGTTGAGTACCTTTCTCTCCCCACCCACCCCCTCTATCCTTGCTCTCTCCACACCCACATGTCCACTTGGTGTTCCCTGTCACCCTCCCAGTATAATTACCTCACAGGTTTGGTTGGAACAGTATTCACTGTGTGCATTATTAGGCAGTATAAATGGCATTGACAAGGGAGCCATGTAATAGGCAATGATCACTTTTCCTTTCCTTTCCTGCATGACAATTACAGTTATGTAATCTCCTCTCAATATGTTTAAATGCACTGGATAGTCTACCAATTTCACCTTCCTGAAGGAATGTCTGATTTCAGAGTCTTCCATCCTGTTCCAGCCAGGATCAGCTACTTTCGACCATACAACCACTGACCTGGGCATTCCTCTGCCTCCTCCTTTGTGTTATCTTCTCCTTCAATGCCATGTCCTCCTTCCTCTTGGTTTGCTCACTCATTGCTGTTGTAGCACATCCTCCAGTAGCTTCCTGAGAAGATGCGCAAAGAGACCTTACATGACGGTTTTTAATCTTTATGATCATTTGGCTGGTATAATCTGGGGATGGAGATAATTTCCCTCAGCATTTTGAAGGGACATTTTAGTGTTAAGTACCTTTGTCTTGCCACTGTCTCCCAGTTCTCACCTTGCTATTTAGGAATCCAATGTCACTGTGATTCTTTTCTTTAAAAAAATATTTATTTGGCTGCACCAGAGCAGCCATGTGGGATGTGGATCTTATTTGCGGCATGTGGGATCTTTTCTTTGTGGCATAAGAACTTGGTTGTAGCATCTATTTCCATGACCAGGGATCACACCCTGGCCCCCTTGCATTGGGAGTGCAGAGTCTTAGCCACTGGATCACCAGGGAAGTCCCCATTGTGATACTTACGCCTTTGTATGAAGCCTGCTTATTTTTTCTTTTACTGGAAGCTTTTGTGACTTCTTTGTTCTCAGGGTTCTGAAATTTTGCTGTCTTGATGTCAATCTACTTTCATCAGTTGTGCTGAATCCTCAACTGGGCATTTGAATCTGAAATTGATGTATTTCAATTCTAGGATATTTTCTCTAATCCCTTTTTCTAGAATTCCTGTTATTCAGATGTTGAGTTTGCTTGACTAGTCCGCAAACTATCATATCTTTTCTGTTTTCCATCTCTTGGCCCTTTTGCTCTATTTTCTCAAATTTATATTCCAATCATTTTTTTTAAGTTTTTTTTTTTTTTTTGCTTTTGTAGTTTTAATTTCCAAGAGTTCTGTTTTTCTTTTCTTTTTTTTTCCATAGCATCCTATTTTTGTTCATGGATGCAATATCTTATCTCTTGACATTAATGACAGTGTTCTCTCCTACGTCTTCTTTTTGCATACTCACTATCTTTTAAGTTCCTTTTTTTGTCCCAATATTTAACTTTACTCTTATTAGAGGCCTTCCTCAAATATTTACTCATCCTGTACTGTCTTCTTATAATGAAGAATGGGACACTGAAAGACTTGATACATGATGGTCATGACTGGGGCTGTCCACATGGATCTACTGGGCCATTCTGTGTCTTATCTGTTGAGCTGGTCAAGAGAAAACTCTTCC
Organism: Capricornis sumatraensis; assembly: GCF_032405125.1. Classification (NCBI taxonomy): domain Eukaryota; kingdom Metazoa; phylum Chordata; class Mammalia; order Artiodactyla; family Bovidae; genus Capricornis; species Capricornis sumatraensis. The sequence continues at coordinate 56,436,394 of NC_091084.1, read as the reverse complement.
AGTTCCTGCCTGGAGGGTACTCTCCTGGCAGCCAGAGTCTGGGTAGCTGAGTGGGGAAAGAAGGCTAGAGGCCTCAATATTGCATACAAAGTGTTGGCTTTATTCCTGTTGTCAGTGTGCTCCCAGAACAGAAATCCTCTGTTACCTCTCCTGAGAATAGACCTTCACTTTTCAACCAGCTGGGGAGAGAGTCTGGAGTCTGACTGCTTCTTAAACAGATTTTCAAACAATTTTCCTGTTTTTAAGCCTCCCCACCCACCCAATTTCCAGAAATACGTGGGACAGCCAATTCCTGGACCATTTGGGGGTTTCACGTGTAAACTGGGCTGCTCTTCAACTTTCTTTATTGCCTGTTTAGGAGTCAGTCAGTTACCATTCTTTGTTGGCTAAATCTGGTTTCCAATATTTTGATTAAATTCCTTTACTGTTGTTTTAGTTGGTTTCAGGAAAGACCACAGTGTGTGTTCAACTTGCTATCTTTATCCCATTTCAATTTTTAAATGAACAGCGACACATTTCAGAGCTGGAATTCTCTACTTCCAATTTACAGAAGTAAATAGAGTGTAACCAGAATATGAAGAGGGCCTGTAGGGGCACTCCCCACCAGTTCTTTACCTGTTAACAGTCTCTCCTAGCTTTAAAAGCGCAGGTCAAAAGCCACCCCTTGTGATGCCTTCCTCAGTCTCCCAAGCTTATATCTTATTTTACCCAAGTTGGGCTTACTGAGTGATAGACATTACAGAAACTTACAGACATCATTCCACTTAATCTTTCATAGGTTGTAGCTACAGAGGCTCAGAGAGGTGGATCCACAGACCAAGATCCCACAACTAATGAGTGACAGGACTGAACTCCTGTTTCTACTATCCAGCCTCTCTGACATTATCCTTAACTCAGAGGCTCCTCAAAGAAGCTCACATTCTGGTGAAAAAATGGCGCATGTACTGCAGAGTCAGCCCCAGGTAGAGAAGGAGCACCGAACAGCGGTGAAGAAGTCGAGTGCTGTGCAGTCCAGGGGAAGGAGGGCTTCATCCCAAGTGACTGAATCCCTGTGGGCTTTACAGAGGAGGTGGCATCTGACCTCATCACCACCACCACTTCAGCCTGGCTTCTCTCCTTGCCTAGAGGACTGGCAGTGACAGCAAATAATGATGGTGGTGGGTCAGTGTGCAAAGCATTTTTACAGAGATCTTTTTGATATCATAGAACTTAGTGGGCGGAAGGTTATTTCCATTTTCGGCAAGAAAAAAATGAAGGCACAGAGAAGTTTATCACTAGCTCCTGGTAACCCAGAAGAAAATGTTGGTTTCGGACTTCAAATCCATCCCTTTTAATTCCAGGTTCCCTGCATCTCCTACCCTCGTCACTCTAGCTTTATCCTGACCATCCGTTGAGGGGCGCCTTCCCATTCCAAATATCTCTTCACCAGTGTTTCACAATGCGTGGTGTATGGCCTGCTTGCTTATTTTATTATTACTTTTTTTTTTAGAGGGGGTTTCAACTTTTCAAATTCAGCTTTTGTGAAATATAATTTCCATACACTAAAATTCACAAGCTTTAAATGTACAGTTCAATGGGCTTTGACAAATGTGTACAGTTGCATTAAGTCCAATAGAACTCTTTTCATATTTGACTCTTGCTTATTTAAAAAATCTGGTTATTGGCTCCCACCCTAGACCTACCTAATCAATGGGAGACGGGACCCTAGAATCCGCATTTTAACAACTGTCCCCTTGATTCTTGTGCTCACCAAAGAATGAACCGCCCTAGGCCTGCACTGATGCCAAACGGCGCAGTGGGCAGAGCGGGGACCCTGGAGTCAGCACCGCCCTTCTTGGCTTTGTTTTGGGACCGCCTCATTTTCCTGCCTGCGAAGTGGGAGAGTCACGCGAGGATCCGAAGGCCGAAGTGCCGCGGGCACTTTCCACACCTGCCTGCCTCCCCAGGATCCTTGCCGCAATCACCCGCCCCGCCCGGAGATGGAAGGAAACAGCTGGGGGCTCTTTGGCTCCAGGCTGCGGTCGCCTCCCTAATAGGCTGCGGACGCGCCCTGAGGTTGGGGGCTCAGGATCCCCTTTCCGCACGCGCCGGACCCCCGCCGGGGACCGCAGGGGACCCGAGTGCACGGCGCTCCCCGCCTGCCGGGCAGCCGAGGCCCCCGCCTCCCTCCGACCAGCCTCCAGCAGCCCATAAATATTCCCTGGGTCAGAGCGGGCGGAAACGGACTTTCCAGCGCGCCTTCCGGACCTGGACCATCTCCTCCGCGCGCGAACTGTGCGAGGAGAAGCCTGGACGCGAGTCAGCGCGTTTCCGCCTGGCAAGCCTGAGGACGCATGCGCAGTCCCGGATAGGGTAAATGCTACGGCGCCCGAACTCCAGCCCCGCGCTGCCCAAGTGCCCGGCCCTGGCAGCGGAGGCAAACAGACCCATGAGGGAAATCTGCAGGAGGGTTCTGCACTCGACCCAAGGGTCAGGGAAGGCTTCCTGGGGATATTTAAGCTAAGCTCTGAAAGATGAACGCATCCGGACGGAAGGAACAGAATATGAAAAGGCCAAGAGGGTGGCAGTTGGGGAAATTACAGGTATTTTGTGTTAATGAAGTATTGAGTTCAAGGTGAAGTGTCACAGGATGGCTCTGGAGAAAGTGGCAAAGTGTGAAAGTGTTAGCTGCTCGGTCGTTTCCAACTCATTGCGACCCCATGAATGTAGCCTCTGTCCGTGGAAGTAATTCTCCAGGCAAGAATACTGGAGTGGTAGCCATTCCCTTCTCCAGGGGATCTTCCCAACCCGGGGATGGAGCCCAGGTCTCTCACGTTGCAGGCAGATTCTTTACCATCTGAGCCATCCCCTGTGGGGCAGGCACTGTAGCCTTGTAAGCAGGACATGTGTTTTGACCAGTTTATTCGCTTTTAGGAAAGAGCACTCTGGCATGGTGTGGGAGGTGGAATAGAGGGGTGGCAGGACATGAGTGAGGAGACTGTAGACAGAGGTCATGGTGCCTGGGCCAAGGTGGCTACAGTGGGAATGCAGGAAAGGAGGTGGCCTGGAAAACTTGTGAGGGCTATGGATAGGACTCAGTGCTAGCCAGGATGACGGGTGCGTGGCCCGCCCTTTCCCAAGCAGGAAGCAAGGGGGAAGATGATGTGCGCCTCCTTTCCTAGCCATCCAGCTTAGATCTAAGGCCTTAGATCTAAGTGTGTGCCTCACCCCACCACTTCCAGGAAGCCTTCCCTGCTCCTTTATGGATTTCAGAACATCAGAACTTGTGTTTGGTTATTTGCTGTCTTGCATTGTTGTAGAATTAATTTTGCAGCAGCCTTCAAGGGAGCCCAGCATGGTGGTTAAGATCACAGAATCCTAGCAGGCCTGCTCTGTGACCTGGAAAAGTCATTCATTCTCTCCAGCCTTGCTTTCCTCATCCATAAATGGGGATAATAATCCTCCCTTGAAGGGTTCTGTATGCCAGGCATGAGGGGTGTGCTCAATGAGTGAGCTTTCTTCCCCCTAACTAAAGTTGGTCAGCCGTGAGCCAACCAAAGGTCTCTAAGAGTGTCTCCTAAAACTTCTTTTCTGGAACTTTCAGAAAGAAGTCACAGAGTGGGTTAGCAGAATGATTTTAAGGCTGGGATTGGAAGGCACAAGGCTCTGCTTTGGACCTCCCAAAAGGCAGATCAGGGCCCTTTTGCCCACCTTGGACTGCAGGGGTGGGTAACAGAGCTCCTGGAGTCCCCACTGTTGACCCTTCAGTCATCCAGTTTCCAGTGGAGTTCCATAGCTCCCAGAAAGCCCTGAGCACTGCAGGATTAGCCGTACTCTTTCCCAGGCTGCCATGAGCTCCTCCTCCAGCTTGTGAATCTGGTTTCCGCCTATAGCCATCCTCATGGGGAAGCAAAAGTACCCCCTCCTTCAGACTTCTAGAGGCCAGACCTGGGCCTAGTCCCCCCAGGAGGGCTTGGAGTCTCATGGGATTAGGCCAGGGGTTCCTTGGGAGGCAGAGGCATCTGGAGCACAAGCCCTGAGCTGCAGTTCCAAGAGGACTAACTGGCAAGGGCCTGGCTTGGAATGGCTGCAGCAGGTATCAGGGCATGGGACATGGGCATCTTGGGAACAGCAGGATGAGACATATGTTAGCAGAGCCATGGGAGAGCCCAGCCAAAGGAACCATTACTGTGGTGTTATCACACCCTTCTCTTCTCTTTCAATGAAAATTAAGCGAGCCACCCATGGTCATGCAGCAGGCTACTGGTGGGAACAAAATGGTAAAGGCTTCTTTGTTCAACACGTGTAAATTGAGTTACTGAAATGGGGTAAGGCATGGGAAAGATTCTAATCCAATGACACTGAGTAGATGCTTAATAAATGCTACTTAATTGAACACTAGACCTTTTGTGGGGAAGCAATGGTTCACACCCACACTCTCTTTCCTCAAGGAGCTCAGAGCCTGAGAAGAGCAAGAGATGAACACAGAAACATTCCTGGTTTATGCAGAAATAAAGGGCAGCCCAGGGACTGGCAGGAGTACCCAGAAGAAGATTGGCTTGAATCCCTGCAGTGGGGCAGGCTTGGGGCTCAGTGTTGAACTTCGGATATAAGGTGTGTTAAGGAAGGCTTCACCAAAGAGGTGGTATTTGCATTGGACTTTGATGTCTGTGTGGGCTTCACTGATAGCTCAGTTGATAAGGAATCTGCCTTGCAATGCAAGAGACCCTGGTTTGATCCCTGGTTGGGAAGATCCCCTGGAGAAGGGCTAGGCTACCCACTCCAGTATTCTTGGGCTTCCCTTGTGGCTCAGTGGGTAAAGAATCTACCTGCAAAGCAGGAGACCTGGGTTTGATCCCTGGGTTGGGAAGATCCCCTGGAGAAGGGAAAGGCTACCTACTCCAGTATTCTGGCCTGGAGAATTCCATGGACTGTACAGTCCATGGGGTTGAAAAGAGTTGGACACGACTGAGTGGCTTTCACCTGATGGCCATGCAGAAGTTTTCTAAGCCAAGAAGGCAGAGAAGGATATTTTCTACAAAGGCAAAGTCATGGGGGTTGGGAAAATGTGGAGGGTTTAGGAGGCTGTTGCATGCTTTACTGTTTAGGAATTGAGGCTGGGGGCTCTGGAATGGTGTAGGGCCTTGACTGTTAAGCTGAGTGTGCATGGAACCCCAGGGCAATGGGGAGCCATGAAATATTTCTGAGCAAGAGAATGATGTGGTCAGAATCCACTAGAGAAGGAAATGTATTTGGTAAGCCACCTGGAGAGGCCCAGGGGAGAGGGAACCAGGGAAGAGGGCCCAGTAGGAACCCTTGCGTAGGCTTCAGTCCCTGGGGACTTGTCAAGGTTGGAGCCAGGCTCCTGGGAATGGCGACCTCTGCCCAGCTCGACAGTAGGTGGCGCTGCCTCCCTGTGCATCCAGCCCTGCGGGCAGCGCTACCTGCCCCTCACCTGGGCAGGGAGACCCCCAGTCCTGCTTGGGCCCTATCTCTGTTGATGAGGTGCGGAGAAAGGTTGGGTTGGGGTGTATGTGTGTGGGGCAGGGATGGGTGGGCTTTACTCCCCCTCTTCCAAGAGCAAAGAGGGCCACTTGCTTTGCTTCACAGAATTGCAGAATGTGTAAGGTAACTAAGGTCCAGAGAGGGAGCAGCTTGCTCGAGTCGCAAAGTGGGTTAGTATCTCAGGGGTGCTCCTGAGTGCCTGATGTGGGGAGACCTGCTGTCCCTTCCTCCTCCTGAGTCCCTCTTCCAGTTTGCCTCTGCCTCGCCATCCTCACTGCCTCTTTTCCGCTCAGTCCTCATCCATCCGCCTGGCCTGGACCTTCGTCCCCATCTCCTCGCAGGCCCCTGCAGGGTGGTCTCTTCCATGCCTGCCTGTGCCTCTCCCCACCCCACCGTGCCCCCACTCAAGCCAAGGATTTTTCTCATATACAGATCTGACCTTCATCCTCCCTGCTGAAGCACTTCCCTGCCCCACCAACCGTGGGGGATGCTCCTGAGCCTGGAATTCAGGCCCTGGAACAAGGCCCATGTCTCTCTCACAGACCTCATCTGCTCTGGGTCCGTCAAGCTGATCCTTCCCTGTCCTCTGTCAGACTCCTATTCAGCCTCCATGACCTGGTGGGGCTTCTGAGGTGTGGGAGTTTAGGTACCCCTTCCTGGGCTCCTGAGGCTGTGACTATACTGTATGACTGGGCACCCCTGGGCTTGGCTCCTCTGCTGGGTGCCCTGGAGAGCCTCTGGGCGGGGAGTGCCAGCTGGAGCTCAGGGCAGCCTCTCTGGGTTACCGGGTGACCGACAGGGGCACTCAGGGCAGAGCGCTAACCAGGTCAGTGCGTGCTGCCACGAGACAGGCACCGTGCTAGGCACTTTTGCACACTCACAGCCTCTCTGATCCCAACAAAGCCTGGGCAGGTAAGAGGCTGCAGTTATTACCTTGGCTTTGCAGAACAGGAAACAGAAGTGCAGAAGGTGAGTGAGTGGAATGGAATGGAGCTCGGCTGGCTGCGGGCAGGGAGGGCAAGGTCTCAGCTGAAGGTTAGCAGGAGCCACAAGTACCCAAGGGTCTGAGTAAGGCCCGTGTGGGGCCGCCAGGGGTACCTGGGGAAGATGGCCCTTAAAAGTGAACTCCCTCCCTGTCCTGGGGCTTGGGAGGCCCTCAGTTGTTCTGAGTCAGGCAAGGCCCTGGGGCCTGAGTACCAGATGGTCACATGGTGGCTGTGAGACAGCGAGCAGCGGCCAAGGCCCAGGAAGAGGCTGACCCGGTGATCTGGGGAGGGGCAGGCCCTGCTGGGCAGGTGGGTGGCTCATGGTCTGAGATCAGAACAGGCCCAAACACCAAGACTTTCCAAGGAGCCCTGTGGTGAGTGGGCCGGATGCTGGGAACAGCCAGAGGTCAGGCTGCCCCCAGGAACCCGGCCGGTAGGAGCAGGACGTGGTAACGAGCTGCCAGTATTTGCTGCAGAGAATCCCAGGGCTGGGGATGCGTGGAAGGAGGGGCCCACAGAGTGTTTTGCACTTCTGGGTCACAGTACAATGATGAGTGTGTCCTCTGCTTGCTGTCTGACCTTGGCCTGGTCTAGGTGCCAGTGAGGAGAATTCTAGCCCATAGTCCACCTTGGGACCCCTGTGTCTGGTGCCCAGTTTTGAAGCCACGTACAAGTCAGAGATAGAAGGGCCCTTGGTGTCGAAACCTGAGCCCTGTGTTGTCTGAAGGGGAAACTGAGGCACAGAGCGGGACTGCGCCTGCCCAGTCCCACAAGCCAGGCCCAGGACCCAGGTCTCCTGACCCCCAGGCTGACTTGGTGATGACTCTAGCACGTTCCCTCCTGTTCTTCTAAGACTTGTGCTCAGATTCTTTGGGGGGAACATTCTGGGGTCACTTAGGGCTGCCCCTATAGCTGGACTTACACTTACCCTCTAGGAGGTACTGTCCAGAGTGCTTTGCTGGCCTAAATCCACTCTGAGCAGTACTGGAGAACTTCCTTGGTTCTACCCCTGCCCACCCTAGCTGCAGCCAGGCTGCTTGGGGATGTGTGGGGACAGGGCGTTGTGTGGAGTTGCTGGTGAGGAGGGGGGTGTCTGCCTAGTGGTGACGCCCAGCTCAGCCTGACGCATGCCCACCCAGTGGCATCACTCGGCTTGGTGAGGTCATCCTCTCTTGGGGAGGCCTGCTCCTGGGGCCTCCCATGGGGTCCTAGTCAGGTCTTCTCCCGGACTCAGCCAAGGGGCCCAGCCACTTCTAGCAGGCAGCTCTCCCCGTGGATCATCAGCCTCAGGATAGGGCGCCTCTTCCAGCCATCTGATTCTCGATGACAGGGTTTCTGGTGGAGAATCCCTGCTGGTTTCCTGGTGGGAAAAGTCAGATCAGCCCCTGGGATGGTGCCGCCAGCTCGCCTTGGGGGACTCATGGGCAAAAGCGTCTCCCTTCCCCAAGTGGGGCAATCAGGCGAGTCTCAGCATGCTCCAGAGCCTCTGCCCCTGGCCCCCTGGCTCTTCCTCAGGCACTGCCCCATCCCTGAAGCATCCTCTCCCTTCCTGGGGAAGGGTGCTCGCCCTGACGGTCAGGGGGAGAGGGGACAACCTCTTCTGAGCTCCCGCTGGCGCTTGGTGTGCCTGCCTTCCCTGGGCAGTCCTCACAGTCACTCTGAGTGGTGTGGGTGTCACTACTCCGATGGGCCGCTGAGACCCCAAATTTCCAAGTCACTCAGCAGGGGAACCAGGACTTGAATGTGAGTCTTTCTAAATCTTGCACAGCTTCAGAAGCTGTCCCAGGACTTCCCTGGTGGCCCAGTGGCTGAGACTCTACGCTCCCAGTGCGGGGCCCCCAAGTTCCATACCTGGTTGGGAAATTAGATCCTGTATGCTGCAGCTGGGGAGTCCAGTAGCACGTCACAACTGATGGATCCCGCATGCCGCAGCTGGAACCTAGCACAGCCAAATAAATACCTATTTTTTTAAAAAAAAAAAGCTGTCCCCATTCATGTACAGGGAAAGACCATGATTGCTCCTTCTTAAAATGATTGTGACTGGTGAGAATAACCATTCCCTGGTGGCTCAGAAGGTAAAGAATCTGCCTGCAGTGCAGGAGACCCAGGTTCGATCCCTGGGCTGGGAAGATGCCCTGGTGAAAGAAATGGCTACCCATTCCAGTATTCTTGCCTGGAGGATTCCATGGACAGAGGGGCCTAGTGGGTTATAGTCCATGGGCTTGCAGAGAGTCTGATATGACTTTTGTGACCCCATCGACCACGTAGTATGGGCCTAAGAAGTGTTTGTTGTGGGAAGGAGTGAGTGAATGAACTAAGTCTCAAGGACAGGCGGCTGGATGAGAGGACCTGCCCTTATCAGTGTTCAGTCCCAGCCCAGGGAAGGCTGCCCCTTGGGGCCCTGAACGCAGAGCCACATTTGTCCCTGGCAACTGGCTGGAGTGTCATTTCCTCTCCACTTTCCCCTCATTGAGGGGTAAGCAATGCCAGTCTGAGGAGGGGGAGAGAACCAGGGTTGGGTGGGCACTGAATTAGCAGTGGGGTGTCCCCTCTGGGCTCCTGTGTCTCGTCCTCCCACGTGGCTCTCCTATCTCTGTGCTCCCCGCTCTGCTGGGAACACGCCCCGGGGGGCCCCTCTTCTCCCACAGTCTCCACGTGCTCCAGAAAGCCACTTCGTACCCCAGCCTGGACTGGGCTTCACTCCCAGCTCTCCAGCCTTGTGAGCTGTTGTCACAATTCCATGCTGTCATTGACTAGTAATGTGGTTGTTTGCCCATCAGACCAGGAGTTCCCTGAGGTCAGGGCTTGTCTGATTCCTCTCTGAGTCTGCAGCTCCCATGACACAGCGAAGAAGGAAGGTTGTTGGATCAGTGAATAAATGAATGAATGAACAAATAAATGTATGAAAGAATCAGGAAGGTCAAATATCCCCAGCTGGCAAATTTGGGGCCTCGGTTCTACCAAGAGGCACCTGAAGATGTTGGGTAGAGCCCTGTTCCACTCTGGCTTTAAGTCTCCCATCTGTCCACTGAGGTGACGGGATCCTCCAGCAGCCCCTCAGAAACTGGGAGTGAGGCGTATGCCCAGCATGACGCTGCCTCCCAGCCCCTGCCCTGTTCTTGTCCCTGCAGCCCTGAGCCCCACAAGGCCAGGGTGTGAGAAGGGCCTAGCAAGTTGCTTTAACCCCATGCTGCTTCACATCATCTCATCTCAGAATTGCTCCATCTCAGCTCTGATCTTTCTGCCCTGAGCAAGCCTGCTTGGCCAGCAGACCCACTGACATCAGCCAAGGCTTTGCTAGGGGCAGGTCTTAGAATTCATTCCCAGGGTTGGATGGTTCTGCAGTGCTCTGCAGGTCACCAAGCCTGCGTCCCTCCTCACAGCCCGGGGGCCAGCCTCTCAGTGAGGAATCTGGGACCTGCAGAGGGAGGGGTCACGTGGCCTCTTAGCACTGAGTGATCAGAGACCCAGCTGCGAATCTGAAATCAAGTCCAAACTGGTTAACTTGAACTCCAAACTGGTTAACTTGAACTCCAAACTGGTTAACTTGAACCTCCAATTCTGCCTGAAGGTGTGAATTTGGGCAAGTGGATGACTTCCTCTGGGCCTCGTTTCTTTATCTGTTTCAAGAAGATAATTATTGCCCAGTATTCCTGAAGGTGCTTGTAAAGATGGAGCGGCTGTTTGTGGGGAAAAAACTCTAGACCAGGAGCCAGGCCTGGCTCTGTCTCTCTTTCGACCTCAGCAACATGTCTGTACAAACAGGACCCTGACTATGTCCTGTTCCTCCCTGTTCTCCTCTCTCTCTCTCAGCCTCACACAGAGGGTGGCGAATACAGCAGCATCCTGTGTCCTGGTCGCTTTTCAGGCCTGGGCTGGGTGGTAGGCATCACAGCCTGAGAGATCTTAAAGTTCTCCAAGGGGGAACACATATATCCATTAGTCCATCCATCCACCCAGCAAATATTTACCCAGCAGGGTCGCTGTCCCAAGCCTAGGCTATACTATGATGGCAGAGTAGACCCCCACTGGGTCCCTGCCCTCAAAGACCCACAGTCCATCTCCCAGCTGTCCCCATATCTCTGTCACTAGCCTGGACTTTATTCTCAAGTATGGATTCTTATTCTCTCACCTGATGTGAAGAGCCAACTCATTGGAAAAGACCCTGATGCTGGGAAAGATTGAAAGTAAAAGAAAAAGAGGGCAGCAGAGAATGAGATGGTTAGACAGCATCACTGACTCAATGGACAGGAACGTGAGTGAACTCTGGGAGATAGTGGAGGACAGGAAAGCCCTGTGTGCTGCAGTCCATGGGGTTGCAAAGCATCAGACACAACTTAGCGACTGAACAATGGGTTCTTATATCATAGATGCCTGAACTTCACTCCTTGGGTGCCCCCAGGCTCCTCAAATCAGACCACTTGAGCATCATTAGCTCCACACTTTTCTCTTCCAGTTTTCCCAGGTCAGTAAATGACCCCTAAAATGTCAGCATCTTTCCAGACTCCTCTCTCTCTTCCACTTGCCTCTGACACCCAAACAAGCAAGCAGTAAACTCTGAGGCTTGTTGTTGTTCAGTCATGTAGTCGTGTCTGACTCTTTGCAACCCCATGGACTACAGCACGCAGGCTTCCCTGTCCTTACCATCTCCTGGAGCTTGCTCAGACTCACACCCATTGAGTCAATGATGCCATCCAACCATCTCGCCCTCTGTCATCCCCTTCTCCCCCTGCCTTCAATTTTTCCCAGCATCAGGGTCTTTTCTAATGAGTCAGTTCTTCGCATCATGTGACTAAAGTATTGGAGCCTCAGCTTCAACGTCAGTACTTCCAATGAATATTCATGGTCAATTTCCTTTAGGATTGATTGGTTTAATTGCCTTGCTGACCAAGGAACTCTCAAGAGTCTTCTCCAACACCACAGTTCAAAAGCATCAGTTCTTCGGTGCTCAGCCTTCTTTATGGTACAACTCTCGCATTCATACATGACTACTGGAAAAGCCATAGCTTTGACTAGACGGACGTTTGTTGACAAAGTAATGTCTCTGCTTTTTAATACACTAAGTTTGTCATAGTTTTTCTAAGGATATCACCTTCAGATATGTTTCTCCTTTTTCCCGTTTTCTCTGTCTCCACCAGCACTACCCTCTTTGAACCCTCGTCACTCAGGTCCAATTACCTGACTGGTCTCTCTCACCGTCTTCCACGCGGCAGTGGAATATCTTTCCACAATGCACACCTGACCTTGTCTCTCTCTGCTGAAAACTCTTCCAGGTTCCCAGTGCCTGTAGACTAAAGCCATGTTCTGTGGATCTGTGTCCAGTTGTGCCCACCTTTCCAGGCTCATCTTGTGCCCCTCAGTCATCTATGCCCAGTTTTCTTTCAACTCCCCAGACTCCTGCCTCGGTCTTTGCTTGGGCTGTCGTCTTTGTCTGGAAGAATATGTCTTTCTGCTCCCTCGATCCACCCCTCCGGGCATCCACTACTGGCCACCTTCCACCCTCCATCAGCTCTCAGTTTAAACATCGCGTTCCTGAAGCCGTCTTACCTGCCCTTTCGAATCCAGTTGGTTTCCGTGTATACTCTCCAACTCCCTCCTCTCTTCCCTCTGTCAAGATCATTTTACTTCTCCATTTCTTACCTCCCTTCTCTCTGGTGCTCGGTCAGTTCATTCGTGTCTGACTCTGTGACTCTATGGACTGTAGTCTGCCAGGCTCCTCTGTCCATGGAGATTCTCCAGGCAAGAATATCTAGAGTGGGTTGTCATGCCCTCCTTCAGGGGGTCTTCTCGACCCAGGGATTGAACCTGAGCTTCCTGTGTCTCCTGCACTGCAGGTGGATTCTTTAACTGAGCCACCTGGGAAGTCCTCCTTCTCTACCCATCTTCATTAAGCACCTTCTACATACGAGGCTTAGAAATACACAAGAGTAAGCGTGGTCCTTGCCCTTTAGGAGCTTAGAGTCCAGTGAGAGGCTTAATTAGACAAAGAACGCTCTGTAAATAATGACACACTGGGACAGGCATTTATCATGTCTCAGCAGCATCTGTCATGGGTTGGCTTCCGTGAGAAGCGTTCTCTGAGATGGAGACAGGCTCACAAGGTGTTTATTAGATGTGCTCTTGGAACCACCTGCTATGGATAGGAAGGAGGAAGCAGGGTTGGGCAGAGGGAAAAGGTGGCCGTGGTCAGACCCACGGGCAGCTCTGGAGCTGGGACTGCCTCAGACCTGGCCCAGTAGTGGTGGGGAGCTGGGCCCTCCCTCCTGCAAGTTGGTCCATCCTTGACAAAGGCTTCCCCTAGAAGGGGGAGCGATCCTTGTAAGCAGAGCCGTCCAGTCCTCGGGAAGGGCTGACACAGCATTCCCAGCACTTCATTCCATAAGAAGGTCCTGGCCGGCCCAGCACCGTACATGGGAGGTACATGTCACCATGAGTAATGCATGGGGAAAATGAGGCTTGCAGAGGTTCCAAGATTTGCTTTTGTGATTGCTCTGTGATGGCATGGCTTCTCAGTCTCAGCTCGTCCATCTGCCCCCAATCTTTCTTTCTGCCCTTGGCACCAGCTGTACCCTTTGGGAGCCATGGGGGCAGCAGAGTACCAGCGGGTCTGAGGGGGTGCCACATAATTCAATGATCCAGTGCAGGGGCCGTGAATGGCTGATCCCTCTGCCAGGGGACCTCACTTGGGGCTTAGAGGGACGCTGCAGAAGCCACTTCTGGGGGACCCAAGAGGGAGGGGATGATCTCACACCTCCTGCTGGTGTTTCACAGCCTCAGGAGTGTCCTCACTTGGCCCTTGGCTCCATCTCTGGTCCCCCAACGCCCTTCAGAGGCACAGCCTGGGTACCGGCAGAGAGCCAGCAGGTGATGTAAGTCATGTGTTTTAGTGGTAAGACAGGTGAGGCAGAGCTGGGCCCTGCCATTCCCAGGATCATGGGTTAGACAGGATAAACAAAAAAGCGAAACAAGCAAAGCAAAACGCCCAACTCCCCAGCCGTCCGGAAGTGCTTGTGAGTGCTTTTCCTGCGCTCTGTGTACACTGCGGCAGTTCTCACAACGCTGTGAAGATGTGCAATGTATTATCCCATTTGAAAGATGGAGAAACTGAGGCTTGGGGAGCTGCAGTGACTTGCACGGTGGTATCCAATTAATAAATGGTGGACAGAAGGAACATAGAAGAGAGGAGGAGAATTCAGAATGGAGAGTCAGGGGGAGCCACCACACTTTCCTGGAGCTCTGGCAGCCTCCCAGGAGGGTGGAGCGGAAGCCCCTCCAAGTGCAGGCCTGGCCATTTGCTTTTGAGTCCATGCCTGGAAGTGAGTTGAAGTGGGACAGGTTCAAGCTGCCTTAGCCACAGAGCCCTGGATGAATCTTGCCTGAATCTTCCTTCTGCTTCTGCTGAGCCCTGGAAAGAGGGAAGAGAATAAATGGGAGTAGACGCCCTCCCTTGACAACACAGTCATTAGCCACAGAACAAGAGAAGTTCCATCCTGGGTGAGGAGGCTGGGGGTCTGATTTCCTACCTTCCAACCCCTTGTAGAGATTCTCCAGCTAAGGCTAGATGTAGGGGTCAAGGATTTACAATCAAGAAGCCTGTTCTTGGGATTTCCCTGGTGGTGTGGTGGATAAGAATCCGCCTGCTGATGCAGGGGACATGGGTTTGATCCCTGGTCTGGGAAGATGCCACAAGCTGCGCAGAGACTAAACCTGTGTGCTACACCTACTGAGCCTGCGCACCTAGAGCCTGTGGTCCACAAGAGACGCCAACACGATGAGCAGCCATGCGCTGCAACAAAGAGCAGTGCTTGCTCTCTCCAGCTAGAGTAAGCCCACGAAAAGCACTGAAGACCCAGTGCAGTAAAAAGAATAAATAAATAAGACTTGCCAGAGCAATTTGACTGTGGTCCTCCTCACTTGGCAGCTCTAGGACTGTGTTCACATCTGCTTTATCTTGTGTGCACTTGATGTGTGCATGCCCCTGTGAAGGCTTATAATCAGTGGTCTCACCCAATCCAAACTGGGGCCCAGTGGGAGAGAGCTGATCACTCCCATTGCTCTGATGGGGAGACTGAGGTCCAAAGACATGCAGGGCCTTACCCAGATCTCCTAAAGTTCTCTCGACTTTTCCTAATTACTGCCCCAAACCATAACTCCCATCTCATATAATCCCCAAATTAGGAAGCAAATATCAGTGGGAAAGAACCTCTGGTTTGACTTTATTTTTACTGGGGAGAGATTTTGGCTGGACCTGCCAACCCTCACTTTTCCTATCTGTAAATCAGTGTTAATACTAGGAGTAGTGCTGATATTGGAGAAGGCAATGGCACCCCAGTCCAGTACTCTTGCCTGGAAAATCCCATGGATGGAGGAGCCTGGTAGGCTGCAGCCCATGGGGTCGCTAAGAGTCAGACACGACTGAGCGACTTCAATTTCACGCATTGGAGAAGGAAATGGCAACCCACTCCAGTATTCTTGCCTGGAGAATCCCAGGGACGGGGGAGCCTGGTGGGCTGCCATCTATGGTCGCACAGAGTCGGACACGACTGAAGCAACTTAGCAGCAGCAGCATTGCTAATATACAGACTCTGCTTTTCTGGATGCTGTGTGGCTCAGGGGTTAGCATAGGCTGAGGGCTTGGTGCACAGGGGCTGGGGTTGGGGGATGGCTGTGGAGGGAGTCCTGTGCCCCAGGTTGGTTGGTATTTCAAGGTGGGCAAGAGAAGGAGCAGGCAGACAGGACATCCCACCCCTCGTAGGGCCTGTGCCCCTTGCTTCTTCACGAGAGGGTCCTTGGCAGGGCCTGGGTCCCCTGTGGGTGTGTGGTATGCACACTTGCATTCACACGTGGGCGTGCTGCTTCTTCCCGCAGACCAGGGCCCCCAGGCCATGTCTCTCCTTCAGATTGGGGCCCAACCCAGGTAGGTTCTGTTCATGGTGCCTGATTGCTTAATGAGCTTGGCATCAGGGTATGAATAATTGCACCATAAAGTATGCAAATCTAAGCATAACAATACCACGCTGCAAAACTCACATTCTCTCAGCTCTCCGGTGCCCTGCTCCTGGGACAGAACTTCCGTGGGAACCACTCCATACAGCTTCCTCCTACTTTTCTGAAGTTATAACTACAATGTGTACCTTGGCCTCACCGATTACAGTAGCGTGAAGGGTTCTCTGCCCCCATCCCATCCGAGTCTCACAACCATAACGGGAGAACACCTGTGGAGCACTCAATATGCCAGGCAGGGTTCTAATCATTTCACAGATATATTCATTTCATCACCCTAATGACCCCATGGGATAAACATTGGATCTCACAGATGAAGAAGCTGAGTTCAGCGGGATTTCATAACTTCCCTAAGGTCACACAGCTGCTAAAGTGAGAATTCAGGAAACTTGGCAGGATGGGAAACTGAGGCACAGAAGGGCAAGAAAGACTCGTCCAACCTCTTGTTGTCATTTGGGGTGTACTGAGGTCTCCGGGGAACTCTTCAGCCAACTTTGGGTTCTGCGAGGGCCCAAGTG
Organism: Capricornis sumatraensis; assembly: GCF_032405125.1. Lineage (NCBI taxonomy): Eukaryota > Metazoa > Chordata > Mammalia > Artiodactyla > Bovidae > Capricornis > Capricornis sumatraensis. The sequence goes on along the minus strand of NC_091084.1, from coordinate 56,420,403 downwards.
TCACCAGGCATGTGCCTTTGTGGCCGAGCGTGTGCGTACTGGAGGTGTGGACCGGGGCCTCATTCTGGGAAAGTCAGGGGACGCAGCCAAAGCAAAGAACTATTTTAAGGCCTCCCCTGCCCGCCCTGCTCCTCACGCAGCCCCTCTGCTGAGCCAGGCTGCAGCAGCCTGGGGCCCAGGCCAAGCGTGGAGAGTTCTGTTCCGAGAGCAGAGGGAAGTCTTGGCTCCAGAACATTCACACTCAATGAATTACTTCAACGCTAGATTAGACTTGCAGGCTCGGAGCAAAGTGATAATAGGGCCCAATTAAATTAATTTATATGGACTCTATGCTTCGGGCCCCTCCCTCGATGGTGGGGCAGGCCTGACCCATCACACCTTGACCCCTGGGAGTTCTGAAAGGCAGCAGTGAGCAGGGTGTGGAGCTTGCTCCTTCCTTGGTGGGAAAGCAGAGCTGCAGAGGGAGAGGTCAGGATTGTTGTTTCGTTTTCAGCCTGATGTGCAAGTTGGGAGAAAATGACCCTCATTAAACAAAGACTTTAGGAAGCAAATTCCTGGTTAGGGATGGTAAGGACTGGCAGATCTAGCTAAGGCCCGATTCCCAAGGTCTGGGTGGGTGGGGGGCTTGAAGGGATCACTTGGGGAGGTCCTCACCCATGGCCAAGCCTCTGTCCCTCACGATCCCAGGCAAGGGGACATGTGGCTCTTTGTGGTGAGTGGGTGGGTGCAAGAGAGAGCTGGGTATCTGGGCCGCTGTCTGGGCTCTGCCTGCAGCTTGCTGTGTGAAGGATGTATTTGAACCCCTCTGGGCTGACAGTGAAGCCCATTTCCTTAACAGGCTCCTAGAGCCCTCCCCCGATCCAGCCCCTGCCCTGCCCCCCTCCTTCTGTCCCACCTACTCCCACCAGACACTGGAGACGCTCTGTATCTGCCTATAGTTCTCTGACTGGCGAGCTTTGCCTGCACCCCTGTTCCCATCTCCCTGGGCCTTTGCCCTTGTGGTTTCCTGGTTCAGGCTGTCCTTCTCCCCTAGTTTCCCTAGAGAGCACCTGATCCTTGCCCCATCCCTACCCTTAACACCCTAAGTGCAATCCCCTGTCTCTCCAGGAAATGGGGCACAGGGCAGATCTGACTTCCCCCATCTTCCTATGACCCCAGGGCCAGGACAGAACCTGGTGCCGAGGCAGTGCCAAGGAAGCTTCTATTGTGACGAGTGTCTCCCACAGCGCTAATACTGTGACCCTGTCAAGGCCCCAGCCCAGGCCCGGGTGATCATTCAGCTGCACAGGCCACACTGGGTGAAGAACCAGGTGCCTCGTTCATGACTCAGCTCAGCCACTGACCTGAGACCAGTTACTTCCTTCCCTTTGGTTTCCTATTCTGCAGAGTGTGGCACTCGGTGCCCTGTACCTGGGGAAACTGCTCGGGGATTCCAGCAGTTTCTGGTGTAGGTCTGGCTGCAGAGAGTAGAGGCCGGTGCTGATGCTATGTGGTGAGGGGTGGCAGAGGTGGGCCCTGGGGCTCAGCCCCAGCCTGCAGGCTGAGCAAGGGGTTTCCCAGGAACTGGGCCTCCTTGCTGCCTTCTCCTGGGCAGGCAGGGCTCTTTCTACAGATCTTTACCAAATGCTCAGTGTGCTGGGTCCCTGCTGCCACTTCTGCCAGGGGTACTTCACTTTGGGGTCCTGGCTGCCCTCTGCAGGGCTGGGAACTTCAGGCAGGCCCGCATGGCTCTGAGCCCCAGAGAGACCCCTGAAAAGTCTATGGGTATGGAGTCAACTTCCCCCTCTCCCTCAATTTGACCCTCTGTTTTTTGAATCCAGATAAGGAAGCATGAACATCACCTAAGAAACGTGGGAGTCCCTGCAAGACAGGAAATGGCCTGGTCAGATTGGGGCTCAGGCAATAAACTTGCCTTAAGATTCCTATACGTGGGGTCCCTTTGGGCAGGCCCTGCCTCCCCCACCCCCCAGCCCCGTGTGGAAAGTATACTTTATCTCCATCAGACTTTCCAACAAGCCGTTGACTCTGTAGGGCCATGGGGCCAACCACGGAAAAACTCACCCTCCCCACCTCCGTCCAAAAACACTGGACCTTTTTGGGGTTATAAATTTATGGCAGAAGCGGAGGGCCAGCGCTTGCTACAGGCAGCCTTTGAATCTCAGCCCCACACTCAGAGCCCACCAGGGTCCTTTCCTCCAGCCAGCGGGAGCAGGCTCTTGGCTGGGAAAACGAAAGGCATCCGCGAGGAGGCAGGAGCCTTTGTAACCCCCCTGACCCCCGGCTCACCCCTCCAAGGCCCCAGAGGCAGGCCTCGCTGGCTGAGCTGCGGGAAAGGCTGACTTGCAGGAAGCCTGGGGCCAGCTCCGGCCCTGTGCTGCCACAGGCCTCCTCTTCACATTTCTCTGATCAGGACTGCCTTCTCTGGGCCTCAGTTTCTTTTTCTGTAGCCATCAGAGGTTGGATAAAGCCATCTACAAGTTTTATTAGGGGTCTCATGTTCCACTGCAACTCACATTCCTTTCTGAGCTCGTTCTTCTGCCAGTGCTGGGGTCTAGAGAGTTGCTGGGGGCCTGTTGGTGTGCGTGTGGGAGGGTGGGGACAGGGAAGCGCGCTGGGGGAGCCCCCAAACCAGGTCACTCAGCTGGGGACAAAAGGCAGGAAAGAGTTTTCACAGTGAGGGAGAGTTTTGTTGAGGATGGAATTGCTGATGCATTTATATATTGATTAGGTAAACATGGAGTGAGTACCTACTTTATGTCAGAAAACATACTAGATGAAGATGATGATGCTGTGTGTAAAACAGAGACGAAGAAAGACATAACCCTGAGAAAAGAAGTCTTCAGACCGGTGTGGAGGGAAGGCATTCCCAGCAGAAGAAGCTCTAGGCAAAGCAGTGACTCATGAAAGGGCATCGTGGGTTTGGACAGGAGTGCAAAGTTCTATGTTGCTGAATCGAGAAAGTGGTGACTGCTTCCTGATGTAAATGGTTCTGGAACCAAAGAGACCCGAGATCAAATCCTAGCACTGCTCTTCCTAGCTGTAGGACTCTGAGGGTTGCTGGGTTGTCTGCACCTCAGAGTTTGTAGAGAACGGGATATAATTCTAACATCTGGGAACTGTGAGAATTAAATAAAAGAAGGTCGGTAAACACCCCACCCGGGTTCTGGCAGAAGTCGGCGCAGAGGTACCCAGTGGGGGCACCACCAATAACAGAGCTTTCTATTTGCCAAAGTCTTCTTACTATGGGAGCAGATGCCAGGTAGGGGTTTATCAGTCAAGGAGGCTGTGGGAAGAGAGCTTGAACCAGACATCTCCGCTGTCTTCTAGTTCTCAGGTCTGTTATTCCACCAAACACACAGGGCCACCTAACCCAGCATCCTTGTAGAGGTTTGGAACAGGCATCTCTGTCCCCCGAGTCTGCTCTTCTCCAGCTTCCAGAGTTCTCACCTCCCTAGTCACCTCCTCTGGTCACACAGTTCCACACTGATCACTGCTCTCTAGGAATCACATCAGTGTGGATTAGATTGAGAAAATCACCTCCTTGGACTCGGACACAATCTCTATTGATATGGCCAAAGAAGTCAATGGCTGGCCACTTGCCTTTTACTCAGCAGCAGCAGGGAGACCCACCCACTTAGGCTAGATGCTCTCAGACATTCTCAAGATTTGTAGAAGCACAGAGCATTCCAGGAAGTGATAAATCCTTGTGGGATGAATGAATGAAGTGTCTGACTTTGGGCTCAGGCCAGCCCCGAGGAGGGAAATCCAGAGAATTTAGGGGGGCACAGAAGGATCCCTGCAGCTGGGGGCTGTGTTGCAGCTTTCCCTGGGAGCTCAAAATGCTTCCTGTCTCCTCATTCATCATCACTCCACCCTGCTGGTCGCTGTCTTCACAATACCCCTCTTTGGGGGATGGAATGGCAGGCTAATAGACTCATAGACTCACAGACTGTCAGCACTGAGGGGCCTCTACAGAGGGTCCAGTCCAGCCTTCTCATCGTACAGATGGTAAAACCGAGGCTGGATAGGGAGAGGCTGTCAAGGTTTCCTAGAGTCACTTGGTGAGTCGCTGATGGAAGGCGATTCCGCCAGTGGTGAGGACCACGGTGATGTAAGTGCAGGTGGCCCCTGACCTAGGGGAGACAGCTGGCTCACCCTGTTTGCAAGGCTTCTGGGTTAACCCTGTTCACCACCACTACCCAAGAGCCAAGCAGAAACTCAAAAAACCAATCAGCTCCATGACCCTGGCAGATTCCCAGAGCCCATTGGAGGACTCTGGTAAGGGACCATGGGAAAGCATCCATCCTGGGGTGTGATCACAATGCTGATACCGGGATATGGCCTCTGGCTCAGGTTCTGGCTTTGTTTCTGCTTTCTGTGTGACCTGGGGCAGGACCCACCCCACCTTTGAACCTCAGTTTCCCCATCTGTGAAATGACAGTGCCAAACTGGACCCAGAGGCCTCTGAGCTCTCACCCGCTGTTTATCTGAATGCTTTAGCAGGGAGGAATCTGCACTCACCTTCAGCATTTCCTGCCTTGGCACACGCCGAGCCCCCTATCTAATCCTGGGGTCCCAGGCCTGCCCTCTGGGGAGAGATTGCTATGATTTAAGGTTCCAGATTTCCTGAACCATTAGTATCATGATACTTTATATCTGGGCCTCGATTGCTTTTTAATTAAAACCGAATCCATCCAATCCCTGGTTTTACATGCATCTCCGGGAGCCCACGGAGGCTCTGCTCTGCCTGATGCTTTGTGTAGCCCTGCTTCTGCTTTTCTGTTTCCTTCCCTGAATCCCTAACTCCTCTTGGTTTAGGAAGAGAAGGGCCTGGAATTCTTTATGGGCACCTTCTTTGACTTGGATGCTGAGGCCCTAAATTGCATACCACGGATACCCAGAACCCCACATTTAAAAGCATCTGTGCAGGACAGGATAAAAGAATGACCTCAGACCAGTTCTGAGTCTGACCCTCACTTCCAGCCCAAGGAGGAGTTGGAAGGACAGGCTTGATGTGCAAGGACAGTACCCTCCTCTTGTTGGCCCTGGAGTTTGGGGGCAGAGGGCTGTATGTCTGATTCTTTCCTGAAACAGCATCTGAAGCCTTGAGACTGGAGAGAGAAGAGAGCGGGCTGCAGGGTCCAACCCTTCCCTGCTAGGCTTTGCAGACAAAGAACACAAGATTTCTGTGGGCCAAGTGGGAGCTCTGGAATGGAGCGAGGCACGAATCATATAGCAAGGACCAGTCAAGGGTCTGCTGTCTGCCAGGATCAGGTGACCCAACCCAAAAGTGTCTGCCTGGCATCGAAGAGCGCGTGGACATCAACTGGAAGAGGGGGCATCTCCTATGTCAAGACAATTTTCTTAGCAAGGAGTGAGAGTCATTGAAAAATCCACAATACAGCCAAAGAGAGAAAGCTGGTCTGGGACATTGCTCCCGCAAAGGGACCCCCCCCCCCCAACCCCAAGCCAGATTCCAGCACCCCTTAGGCAAGCCTGGCTGTTGTCATTTTAGGTCTACCCCCCTTTATGCCCCCCTTTACTCTGTCCCCCGATCCAGACCTGACTCTGAAAGCAGTGAGTGACACAGAGTGGAGGGAAGTGAGGAAATAGAAGCCCCTAAGCTCCTTTCCCCCTCCCAGTGGCTAAATCTGGAAATGGGCCTGAGTAGGGGGAGAAGGAACTTTATATTGTGTGTGAGTGACCTTCTGAGGTCAAACTGAGTGCACCCATTTCCACCTAAAAATGAGACTGTCACTTTATACCTAACCTGGAACAGGAGTGCTGGGGTCCAGCCTAGGTCCTTGTTAGGGCTGGAGAGGGAGAGACCTTAGGGCAGGTTTGAGCTACAGTGATGAAAAAATTCAGTTTTTTTAGTCTTTTGCACACTACAGAATGTAGCCTGTTCCACATGCCAGTTACATAACCATTATTCCAAGGAATCTTACACCATTCCTGAAGTCAATTTTATCATCATTGCTTAATTATAGATGAGAAAAAAATAGATTCAGAGAAACTCAATGGCTTGCCCAGGGGCCCTTGAATCAGGATTTGAATGGACTTAAGCGTCTGGGCAGAACTTTCTACTATAGCACTTCTTTTTTTGGCCTTCAAGCTCAACTCCTCCAAACTCTGATTCAGATCAGGAGTGGGGGCAAGGCCTCTGCATTTCCACGAGCTCCTGTGAAAAGCTCCGGTTCAGGTAGGTGGTCCAGAGAGCATGTCCCAGAAACACCACCTCACTTTGCTGTCTGTGTGGTGAGAATAGCACCGCAGGTGACAGGGCAGCCCCAGGTGCCAAGGCCAGACATCGCCCCTCCTCCACGTGCTCGCCACGCCCTCCAGTCCCCGCTCAGTCTCGTGAGTGAACATACAGTGTGTGCCAAGAGCGGCCATCCTGGGGCTCTGGAGCTAGGCTGCGTAAGCTCGAAACCCAGCGCTGCTGCCTTTCAGTTGCCTTTGGGCAGGTTACTTCTCTCTCGGCCTCAGTGTCCTCATCTGAAATGTGGGGTAATATGGGTACCTATCCCATAAGGTGGTTGTGAGGATTAATTGAGTTTGTTCGTGTAACTCAATGACATGTCGCACGCGATACACGGTGAGTGAGCACTCCATTGTTGTTGTTTAGTTGCCCAGATCTGTCCAAATCTTTTTTAACCCCGTGGACTGTAGCCCCCCAGGCTCCTCTGTCCATGGGATTTTCCAAGGCAAGAATACTGGAGTGGGTTACCATTTCCTTCTCCGGGGATCTTCGTGACTCAGGGATCAAACCCATGTCTCCTGCATTGCAGGCGGATTCTTTACCACTGAGCCACCTGGGAAGGAAGCCTGAGCACTCCATAAATGCTAGTCATTGTTAGTAGTAGTAATAACATTACCTGTGTGAGTGAAGCACGTTGGGTCCTTTGGGTTGGGGGAGTCAGAGGGCAATGATAGGTCTACATGGGCTGGGTGGAGGAGGGCCCCCTGAAAATCAGGTTAGAGAGTTTGAGGGGGGCTACTGGGTGCGGATAGTGGACACTTGAGCCGAGATCTCTGTTGGAAGATCTTGGCAATCCTGGAACAAGAAGACCGAGTTGAGTGGAGTGGGGTAAATCCCTGAGAGAAGCAACTGTGATGAGAACAAAATGTGCCCATCCACTGAGTCAGGGGTTGACACCATCGTGCCTGGAGGGCAAAGTTGGGATGAAATAATAGCACCTGTTGGGCACATTTATCTTGTTTGACTCCCAAAACAACCGCGTGAGGTAGAAACAGCTGCTCTTACTCTCACTGAAGAGGTGAGAAAGTGCGGAGCTGGCTTGCTGGTGCTGTGCTTAAGGCCACAGGGTTAATGGCAGAAGCAGGATCAATCCCGGGGCTGACTGCAAAGCCTGCACCTTTGACCAGGGCCCCGCGGGATGGAAGCAGAAGAGCAGCCTCTCTGGCTCCCTTTCTAATACTGCTCTCCAGGAGCCACACAGGCTCAGCCTGGGTTTGGGGATGAGTCCATCCTCAGCTCACCCAGTGCACAGGGGAGCAGTCTCGCAGTGCCTTCTCAGTTGGGTCTGGCTGGCTGAGATGCAGTCCCAAGTCTGTCAGGCCACAGGAGCAGCGAGGCAGGCGGGGGATTCACTTTGGTGGTCCAGTCCCTCGGCCCTGGAGGCCCATCCTTGGGTTTTGAGGCCCCATCACTCCCCAGTGAGCTCAGGGCTCCCTGGGTCAGGTGATTCCGGTAGGTCTCAGGGCTTGTAAGCCATCTGAAGTGACTTTATGAGGCTGCCGTGTTCTTGGAGCTCATAAAACACATGGAGTCTGAGGCCCTCAGAGTTTCCATGTCTTCCCGGCTTGGGGCCAAAGTAAGAGGAGCGAGCAGCTTCAGAAGCAGCACGTGGTAGGGCTGCTCCACACGCTGGCCTACTCTCCATGCTGGCACCTGACCTGGGGGCCAACGGGGGCATCCGTGGGAGCCGGGCCCAGGGTGGGTGTCTCCTAGGCATCACATCTGCCATTGAAGTCCTGGGGTCAGATAAGAGCCATCCCTTTCTTAAGAACTTTTTCTTTTTTTAGTTTGTTTTGATTTTGTAAAACAGTCTTATACCCTCATTTTAAGGAATATGAAATTGAGGTTTGGAGAGCCAAAGGGACTTGAAGAATGAGGTGGCTCTGGGGAAGATGAGAATGAGAGCGGGCCTGTTCTGGGGGCCATCTCACAGCCCTCCGCCTCCAACTATGGTAAGAAATTCTTGCATCTAAGACATGCATCCAAACTTGAGTTGTGTTGTTTTTTTTTCCCCACTGTATATAAGTGGAGTAATGTAACTGTGTCTTTAGTTTGCAAACTGTGTGGGAGGATAGGATTTTTTTTTTTTTCGCCTTAGAACAACCCTGATTGCAGACAGAGCGGGTAAGGGCACTGAGGGGGCCAGACTTACAGGAAGCCTCACGGTGAGCTGGTGGCAGGCTGGCCTGGGCCGTTTAGACCAGGAGGCTGTCTGGTGTGGAGGTCTCAAGTCCTCTGCAGGCCCCCGCCTCCTCCAGATATTCAGAGGGGTCACCTTTCAGCCTGATGGATGTCCAGTCTGCAGGAACTTTCCTCTTCCTGACATGATCAGCTGTGGTCCCCAGCAGCTCCGTGCCAAGAATCTCAGAGACACCAGATCTTCAGGAGCCGGAACTCTGGCTCTAGCAATCCCGACCCGGGCTCCTTCACAGAGTGACTGGTCCAAACCTCTCCCTCCCTGTGCTGCCTTTCTATTGGTCCTCACTTTGCCCAGGGGGACCCAACTCACTCACTCACTCACTTGTTCATTTGCTCACCAAATACTTGTGAGCCTAGTGTGGCAGTGCCTAGGTCTGCCATCCCTTCTGCCCAGCTGGACGCCTGTGAGGCACGGGAGGCAGAGACATACCACTGCTTTTCCATCCCGTTTCTCGCATTACAACATATTTCCAGAGGAACTCATAAGCAGAACCCCAGTGAATACATCCACCAAAGAGAAAGTGCTCTGGATTGAGGGAGGGGAGGGGGGCCTCAGAAACCCAACCTCTCAGCCTTCCCTCCACCCTCTTGGCTGCTCCCGGGCCCCTCTGAGGGTCCTGAGGTCTCAGTTTAACACCACCAAACTATACTCTTCTTGGTCCATTGGATGAAAAGTGAAGGAACTAGTGCCAGCTGTGGCTGGCACTGAGCCCGAGACAGATTGCTTCAAGGGTTTGCGGGCCTCACCCACACCAGGCTCATGTTGGGCACTGGGGACCCAAAGAAGTCAGACACATCTCTGCCTCGGAGCCTTCCTTCTGGTGGGATGGACAGATGTGTGATAGAGACACTGGCTGGCTAAGCCAGCGTTGACCTTGCATCTGCCCTGCTATCTGCTGCCATGTATCTGCCGATAACTGCAACATGGGTGGGGGGCTTTGGGTTCTATGGTGGGAGGAGAGGGAAGGCCTTGACGGGCATCCTGGCTAGAGCAAAAGGACCAACTCAGAAGTTTCTGGCACTACTGAGCATTTACTATGTACTAGGTGGGGCCTGATCCAGTTTTGAGGGACTCGAAAACTGCACAGTTCTGGGAGCAATCTTCTAGAGGAAAATACACACAAAAATCTATAAAACCAAGTACAAAAGTAAATAATCAGAATGAGAAAAGAGGTCACAACTAAGTACAAATTTTAAGAAGTGGATGAATACCACAAACACAAAAAATTTCAAAAAAATATAATCTTTAAAAAAACTGTCACAAATACCTTTATAACACTTTTTCCATGTAATTTTGGGTTACATGATTTCAAGGTCAGAACTGTCCTATATTGCATGACCCTTGGCTTCTCTCTCCATCTCTCTCTGGGCCTCAGTTAAAAAACCTGCCTCGCTGGGTAGTTATGAGATTCCCTGAGACAAGACAGGCAAACTGATGGGAATAGTGCCTGGCACCAAGGCAGACTCAGCTGGAAGGTAATGAGTCCTCTGGAAGATACTCTCAAAACGTGTTCTCACAGCCACATATTTTTTAAAGCTTTTGTAAAAAATAAGTTATTTTGGCCACAAAGGTAGCACTTTTTCTCCCTGAATTCCCTCCATCTTCCTTTCCTATTGAATGGTGTTGAGTGGCTGAGGCACTTTGGGGGTCTGGCTAAAGGGAAGTTAAGCTGAGGATACATCTACAGCATGGGGGGAAGAGTGATGTGTATGTATACCCTTTGTGGTCACCTATGGGTACAAATATTGTTAGCTGTCCTGGAGTAGAAAGAGCTTCCAGCATGAAGACCCCTGCCGCCCACTGCGCCAACTCCTTTTAGCCTTGAAACAGCATGCAGCCCCGGGAAGTATCAGTGGGAGAAAAACAAGTCTTGAAATGAATGCACCTGGAAGTTAGTCTGTGGAATATTCTTTCAAGCATCAGTTGTGCCAAACCACAGGCAAAGAATTTGGGCCTTATCAAAATAGAAACTCTCTCCTGTCAATAATGGCACTGATAACAAAGTATGTATGATTAGAAATTATAAATATAGCTTTTTGTCTTGCTGGGAATCATGGGGAATAGAACTGATCTGAAGTTCTGTGTTTGTAGGGCACCATTTGTAGCTGTACACAAATGGTAAGTAGCTCTCAGTCGCAGGGGGCAATATAGGGAAAGAAACCAGACTGGGCAGAGGTGACGTGTCAGAGAGCCGTGCCTCCTGGGTACCAGTGCAGGGTTCTGCTGAGAGGTAGCATGCAGGACAAGCTCAAGTCCTTCTCCTCTTAGGCCATTATGCAGCCTGCAGGGGATCCTTACCTGGGACTGGGGGCTGGACAAATTGACCCCTCAGGTCCCCAAGTCTTACAAACCCAACTTTGTCCACTCCTCTGCTCCGAGGCCTTGCCAGGCTTCCCTCTGGAGTTTCCCAAGGTGTCTAGGAATGAGATGCCTATCCAGGTGGTCCATTCCAAGGTTCAAGAGCTGGAACGGACAATGCCAGATCCCTCTAAGCCAAGCACAGTTCCGCTTGAGGCATTTTATGGGCCCGGCCTGGGTAAACACAAGTCCCATTAATGCGCCGGGGCTCCACCTCTGCTGCTGTTGGTCTCACCTCCCAGAGCCGTAGGCGCCAGAGCGTGAAAGCCAAGGGCAACGTGGAGAAGACACAGCGAGGGCCGAGATGGCTGCCTGCAAGGACCCTCAAACACTTCCCAGTTTCCAATCACAGCGTGGGGACTGACATTTGGGGAGCAGAGGGAATAAGGACCCACTGAGGCAGAGTTACAGCTCAAACCCCAACTCAGGCCTCACAGCCCACTACGTACCCCACCCCACCTCCCAGGCCCTGCGCCTGCACAGAGGTGCTTTCTGCCCAGACTGTGCTTTCTGAAACATCAGTAGAGACACATGGTCTGCATGTCTGCTAATAGCTGAGCTCTTACCAGGGCAACTGGAAAGAAACTGTGAAATCACAATCTCCTGGAAAACTCCAGGACTCCACTCCTTTGGCTCATTTATCACCCCTTTCCTCCACTTACTCCATACACTTTTTTGGCAGTGTCAAGTGGCACGTGGGGTCTTAGTTTCCCCATCAGGTATTGAACTCATGCACCCTGCGGTGGAAGTGCTGAGTCCTAACCACTGGACTGCCAGGGAAGTCCCTCCACACACCTTTCCTGATGCTGGCTCCACTCCAGACCCCAAGCTGGGGCTGGGTACCCCGAGATGAATCAGACCTGGCCTTTGTCCAGGTTGAGGTCACAGTCTGGAGGGGAGACAGGTGTGAACACGGGCAATGACAATGTCAAACCAGTTGCTCAGTGCTAGGACACAGGGAAGCTCAGGGGCTGTAGGAGACCTGTGGGGAGGCCCCCAACACAGCCGGGGTCAGGGGGTTCCCCGGGAGGGTGGAGAGAGGAAGCCTGGCCTGAAATTTGAAGATGAGTTCATCAGGCCACGAAGCTATGGGAAGGTCCCCACAGCAGAGGGAAGGTGCAGAATGACAGTCCTTTGGAGAGTGGTGGGGCAGAGGGCCTGGCACGTGGTTAGCCCTCAGGGACTAGCTTTTGAATGAATGTGAAGAAGCTTGGGGGTATTGTCATTAAAAATCTACATTGCATATGTGAAAGTTGCTAAGAATAAATCATAAAAGTTCTCATCACAGGGCTTCTCTGCTGGCTGAGTGGGAAAGAATTCACCTGCCAACACAGGAGATGTGGGTTTGATTCCCTGATCCGGGAAGATCCCACATTGAGCATAACTATGGAGCCTGTGCTCTAGAGCCTGGGAGCCGCAACTACTGAGCCTACACGCTGCAACTGCTGAAGCCTGGGTGCCCTAGAGCCTGTTCTCTGCAACGAGATTACCCACTGCAGTGAGAAGTCCGCACATGGCAGCTAGAGAGTAGCCCCTGCTCCCCGCAACTAGAGGAAAGACCATGAAGCAATGAAGACACATCACAGCCAAAAATATATAAATTTATTTTATAAAAAGTTCACATCATAAGATGAAGAATTTTGTACTGATATGTGGTGCCGATGTTAACTAGACTTCTTGTGGTGAGAATTTTGCAATATATACAAATATTGAATCATTATGTGGTACACTTGAAACTACTATTGTATGCCAATTATGTCTCAGTATAAAAAAGGGGGAAAGTGGATAAAAGCTGTGTCCACTGATATGCCTTGAGAACAAATAAAAAGAAGTTTGGTAGAGCTAGCGTATGGGTGGTCTGGGGCAGTCAAGAAGGTTGGGTGTTGGTTTGTCTCTCGTTATTGAAGTATACAATACAGGAAAGCACACAGATTGTAAACACAGGGCTCAGTAAATTAGCAAAAGTGGACACACCTTGGTAATGGCTTAGCAGGAATAGAGAGAGGACAGCGCTCCGGGCTCTGTCCAGGCAGGACCTCGCCCAGGCTAACAGGGACAGCCTGCCCTCCGTCACTGCAGGCTTATTTGCCGGCGCTGGGGCTTTGTAGGGCAGCGGGTCCCCACTTGTGTCCAGCTGCTGTCGTTCAACACAGAACACGTGAAGGTCACCCTTGGGGCTGCTCGGAGCCTCAGCAGCTTGTCCTCTCGCGTGCCCGCGTGATGTTCCGCTGTGTGAACAGACCAGAGTTTGCTCGCTGTTTCTGCTGTGGTCGGCATGTGGCAGCATCTAGTTTGGCGCTGTTAGGAACAGAGCTGCTGTGAATATTCTCGTCCTTTGTGTGGGATGTATCTAGCGGTGCCACACTAGGGCCCATGCATTCTGTGCCATGGCCTGGGTACATGGTTCAAAACTATGGACCCTGGGGGGCAGCTGCACCATAGGCATTGCCAAGTGCTACGAATCGGGGCTTTTTAAACAGAGCTGGTGGTCGACATTTACCATCACATCACCGGGGCCATTCCTAGCGCTGGTTCACGGGAGCTGTAGAGCATATATTCAGCTTGAACCGCAGCACCATCTTCTAAAGTACTTGTGTCGGTCCGCGCTCCTTCAGAAGCGCACGAGAGTTATAGGAGCTCACACCTTCACCGTGGAAAGGTTTTCATGAGGCCGGGCTGCCAGGCCTTGTCACAGGCTCACTGTGGGGAGGAGAAAGAGGCGGGATATTCCAGGAATGGCCGAGCTCTGGCTCGGCTTAGGAGGGTAGGAGCACTCCCGCTGAGAAAGAGAATGTGGGGAGAGCTGGGGTAAGGGTGGCTGCCGAGGTTTTGGACAGGTGGGGTCTGCAGGGCATGAGGGATGTCCAGGTGCTGTTAGACTCTTTATCAGCGCCCCGGACTCAACATCCGTGTTCTCCCCTGCCACCGATTCCTCTGCAGACCACATCCCTTCTTTCACATCCTCCTCTTCCCCTTCATTTAGGGTGTGGGGACCCCACAGTGAACCTGGGTTCAGGGCCGCTCCGAGCTACACTCCACAAAGATAAGGTCCTGCTCCTCTCTGGACCTCAGTGTCCCCTTCTGTCCAATGGGAGGCCTGGGCTGGAGGCCCTTCTGGAGATAGTGAGAGGCAGGCTCCCGGCTCCCACCTCTGGGGGCTCCAGGCAATCTCACCCACTTGAGAATCTCTTCAGCACTTTCAGAGTGAATTGTTCCCTCTGCCCTGAGTATCTGTTGCCTTATAGCTGGCTTATAACTAAGACAGTCTAGGGTTGCCCAGGAGACAGCCCCTCTGGGAACATCTCATGGCATCTGCTCACCACCTCTGGTCCTTTGCACAACCTGTGCCATCTGCACTCAGGGATGAGGTTCTAGGGTTTCCCCTGGTCACACAGCCTTGTGAATGGCCAAGTCAGGATGCAAACTCAGATGTGGGCTTACAGGATCTGGCTTTTCTCCATACCTATGTCTCCTTATCCAGATGGTCAAAGCCTTGAGGCAAGACCAGGGCATGCCCTCCTGTCATTCCAGTGCCCAGTCCAGGCCCTGGCATGGAAAAGATGCTTGGTGGGAGTCTATCGAATAAAAGATCACTCTGCACCTGCCCCAGTCCTCTGTGCAGGGCGTGGGGTCGAGACTGTGGGTGGGCTGAGCATGTGTGTCTGTGGGGATATATATGAACTGGGATTGGGGATGGGGACGGGGGACATATCCTTGACCAGCTGAGTGGTAGAGAGGGGTGTCCAGACTATCCTGAGACCATGGCCCATTTCACCAGGGCAGTTCTCTGTGAAGCCAGGAAGTGGTTTGTATTTTTAGAAGGAAATGAGTGGATTTTGATCATGGGGAGCAGACAGCTCTGGGAAATGGCTCCAAGGGAAACAGGGCAGGGAGGGGCCAGGGCCAGCCCATCTCCCACAAAGCAGGCAGGTGTCGACCAGTGAGCTGACAAATGGGCTGACCAAGCTGACCGTGGCCCTTCCCTGATGCCGATGAGAGATGCCTCCTCTGAGGGAGTTCTCAGCTTCAGAGCCTCCAAGAGGTACTTGAAGGCCAAGCAGGAAGGGGAAGGGGGCCCAGGCCCCTTTCACCACCTCAGGGATCCCGCAAATCAAGACCAGCAAGGGCAGGGTGAGGCCCACTGCTGCCTGGCCTGGGAGGCCCCAGCAGGGATGCCAAAGGGGCTGGGAGGACTGGCTGGCTGGAGGCCTTTTGGAGATGGGTGTGTTCCTTCAGTCACTTCATTCATCTGTCCTCCTCTCCCCGTCCACTCATCAGTCAGCACCAAACGCGACAGAGGCCCCCCTGTCTGGGAGTGGGGAACTCAGAGATGGAGGCAGGCTCAGATCTTGCTTTCAGTGGACTCCAGGCCTGGTGTGCAGAGGGGAGACTGACTGGTAGACAGCTAATGAATAACGCAGGGGTGCCCTGAGGCTGGGGTGACCAAGCCTGCCCCAAGGTCAGCAGCAGCTTCAGGGAGAGCTAACATCGGAGTCGAGCCTTGGTGGGAATAGGAGGATGTGGGACGGTGTGGGTGGAAAGTCTCAGGCCTCAGGGGGCACTAGGAGCAGGTGAGGGGCAGGAAAGTGGCCGTATGGCCCTGGGCTGGCCTGAGTTCAGTCCTTTCTCTGTTCAGCTTTCTGTGTGAGACCCACCAGAAGGGGGGTCTCACAGCCCCCATCCAGCCTCTCGGAGGTGGAAAAGGGCTCTGGAAACAGCCCTGAGTGAGGGCCAAGGAGTGTGAGGCTCGCTCTGTGACCCAAGCCACACAGCTCTCTGCCCTGTGGGACTTACACCCTGGAGGGACGCCATCATCTAACCTCTCAAGTGGCCACGATGGAGATGACTCTGCCGGGAAAGACGGCAGGAAGGGTGGAAGGCAGCTAACTCAGTCAGGGTCAGAAAGGACTGTTCTGGGGAAGGGATGGACTTAGGTGAGAGAGGGGTGGTCCTGGTGGCAGAAAGAACTTGTGGAGGCTGAACCAGAAGGAGCAGGCCGTGCGTGTTCAAGGTCAATGCAGCCGGAGAGCAGAGCCTGGGGAGAGGGCCCAAAGTGAGGCTGCCATCCTAGGTAGGGTCACAACCCCTGGAGGATTTCTATGACTGAGCATCTTCACTGCCCAAGCCTAGATGGGCACTGGAATGACAGGTCCATGCTCGTGCCCTGGCCCTGCCCAAAGGAACACCAAGTCTTGGAAAAGAGGCATAAAAAGCCCACCTGGACATCTGAGCATCCTGCAGGGGAGAGGGACCAGTGAGGGGGCTGTTTTGGGTCCAGGTGAGGGTGGGGAACGAGATTGCTCAGGAAGAGAAGTGCTGAAGAGCATAAAAGAGGCTCAGTCCAGAGCCTGAGAAGCTCCCATGAATTCTTATTCTCTCCCTTATTTAAGCTCCCTCATTCCCTCCACACCCCTGGGTGGCTGTGTGGTGTGTACGGTGCTAGGCCCACGGTTGGGGCTCGATGAAGAGATGGGATGGTCAACATGGCAAAAGGCACAGGGCAGGACTGCATGGAGAGCCTGTGATGGGGAGCAAAAAGTGGCAGGAGGTGACGCAGGGGAGGGGCATATTTGGAAGGCCCCTTAGGGATGGCCATTCCCCTTTGTGCTCATGTGGCCAGGCCCTGAGCTGGGTGGGGGGCGTGGGGGTGTCTATATCGCTCATCTAAACCACACAGTCCCCTGTGAGCTAGGTGCTGGTACTATCCCCATTTGATGGAGGAGAAAGCTGAGGCATACAGAGATCTCACGCCCTGTGCAGGTCAAAGGCAGGACCAGGGCCTAGAAGCATCTGAGTCCAAAACCCAAGCATAGGACCACCGAACCCTGTGTCTCTGACCAGCTGTACCTCTGTAACTCTCAGGCAAACTGAGGTCCCAGGAGGACAGTGGCTTCACCGGGGCCTCCCTGCCTTAGGATCTAGGTTGAACTCCTCCATACCTGCCGGGCCTCCCTAGCTGCATGCTCCACGGCATGAGCCCTTCCTCAGCACCCCTGGAAGAACTTCAGAAGCAGTTAACCAGTAAAGCCCTAGGGGCCTGGGAGGGGCACACTGCCTGGCACCTCTGTGAAGAGGACTCTAGTTCCAGCGGCCTCTTTGAAGGAGGCTGAGAGCAGAGGTGGGGGCTGTGGAATCCTTGGAATGCATGCTTTCTCCAGAGCTCCAGACTGGGAGCAGAATCTCAGGAGGAAGGACTCTGAGAACAATGAGGGTCTGGGTGGGGGATGGCTTCTGGGACAGACCGATCAGGGCGGAGCAGGGCCCTTGAGATGCAGGTGGCTCAGATGAAACCACAGACCAGACAGGGAGCAGCCTCCTCTTTTCTGTCCCAGCGGGTGCCAGGCACAAGTAGCATCTGCATCCCAGAGGATGCTCGGTGATGACACACGGCTCCTTGAGACGGATGCCTAGAACATCTAGAGATACTCTTACCTACACAACTCCACAGGCCCTTGGCTGCTTGCAGGATGGCCTGGTGGTGATCATCAGACTTCACAGGCTAAGAAACTAAGGCTCAGGAGGCATGGATTACCCACAGTCACTCAGCATCTTGGGGACACACACCTCCAATTGGGTCACATACGGGAGTCCCAGACTTCAGACTGATCCTGGGAGCATCAGGCAAAAGACGCAGACTCAGATATCGCCAACACATCGTGTCGGGCTGGGAAGCCTGGGAATCCCAGGAACCCAGAGTAGGGAAGGCTCAGGGAGACTGCCAGGAAGAGGTATCCTGACCCCAGCCTTGAAGCACAGAGAAACGCTCTGGGGAAATCAGAGGAGGAGGCGCTGGTGGGCAGGAGGCCCTGGGTGTCAGAAGAGAGGTGGGGCAGGGGCTGTGTCCACCTCCAGATGAGGTTGGGGGGGCGGTGCTAGATGGGAGCGCCAGCTCCCTGACCCCATACTGGTCAAGTTTGTCTTGGGGCAGGTGGTGACTGCCCTTGTCCCAGGCCTGCCCAGGTGGACTGTCCTAGACTAAGGGTCTGCCCCCCACCACCCTGAGGCTGCACTGGGCTCCTGGCACTGTGGCTATTGAATGCTGTGCCACCCCCCTCCCCACTCCCTGCCTCTGCCCTGTGCTGGGAGACCCAGCCCCAGCAAGGTTCCCATCCAGAGAGCTGGGCACCTTCCCCTGTGACCATCCTGGCACTTCTGCCAAGGCTCTGGAATCTTTCCCAGCCCCGCCACACTCTCCAGGCCCACTGTCCCGGTATCTTCCTACTTTCTCGGCTCTCTTCATATTGTGAACACAGGGCTCCTTCCTGGAGAAAAAGTGTCCTGTGTGGGGGCCTCTCCAACCCCTCAACCAGCATTCAAGGCCCTCTCAGTCTACCCTCAGTTTGCTCTTCAGGCCCTTCTCCTGCCACTGCTGTCTCCACCCCTTCTTGGTCCCTGAGCCACACCAGGACATGCCAGGGCCCCAGTGGGCCAGGTCCCCTCTAGCTCTGAGCATTTCCGGTCCGGTTCTCTGTGCCAGGAGATGGTCCTTCAGCAGACATCTCCACATGCCTCTTCTGTGCCAGGCACCTGCCAGAGACCTGCCTTGAGGAGCCCTTTATGTTGGGTGGGGGTGATGTCTGTGCACCCTGGAGGAGGCGAGGCAGGCGCAGGGAGGCAGGGAGCCTGGGGGACATGTGACAAAGTCCAGATGGGGGATGTGAAGGAACAGACCACAGATGCAGGGTCAGAGTGATCTGCAGAGGCCTGAACAAGTGGCCCTAGCTCTCCTCTTCGGCTTGTTCCCAGCACAGGGCCCTCCAAGCATCAACCCGCAGCCTCTGTCAGGATCACCAGTCTTGGAGAAGTCAAGTCAGAAAGAAATCGCTCCTCTACAGATGGAAACTGTAATGTCCAGAGTGGGCCAGGGACCCCCAAGTTCCCTTGAAAGACAGGGATCTTCCTAGCTCAGCCCAGCTCCATCTAGCCCCCTCCAATGCCCTGGTGCCCATCCTTGGGGGAGACTGCAGGCTCAGTGAGCTGAGACCAGCCCTGGGCTGGGGCGTTCCCCCTGGATATCCACATAGTGAATAGGCGGGCTCAAGGGCAACTGGCCTTACAACACCCCCACCCCCCAGCCTCTCCCCACCATGCCATGTGGCCCCACCCTGCTCTTTCCCATCTGTGACTCTGGCAGCAGGAAGGAACAGCCGTGCTATGATTTTCCTGGCTCCCCTGACTGTTATGATGGCCTCTATTATCACACGGCGGTGCCCCTGCCATCCGGCTCGGGAGCCAGGGGACCCCTTATCTGAGCAGACCATGCCTCTGCCCCCCACCTGGAACCCTGCTGGGACAGACACACAGGTGCCCTGAGGGTGCATATCAACAACAATGACAGCAAAAAAAACAGAGAGCTGCCCCCCTGCCCAAGGATGTTCACATGCACTGTCTCCCTGGACACTTCTGCCCATCAGTCAACAGGGGGAAACTGAGGCCCTGAGATGGTATGGGCCTTGCCAAGGCTGCCTCAGAGATCCCAGGGTCCCAGGCCAGTATGTGGCACCTTTTCCTCTGCGCTCGCCCAAGACAGTGAGCAAGGCAGGTTCCAATGCAGGGGCCTCGGCCCCACAGCTAAAGACCTGGCTGGCCTGTCTCCCTGCCTCTCCTTCCCCAGGCGTGGGCAGAAGCTAGCTGTCGGCAAGAGGCCAGGTCCTCTCCAGCCCCCCGGACATGGCAAGCTGTGTAAGTTCCTGAGTCTTGGACTCTCTGCTGCTCTGAGTACCCCTCCCTAGCCATGGCCTGCCACACTCAGGCCCTCATCTCTCCACCGGGGCATGAGGCTGCCCAATCTCTTCCAATGGGAGAGACTGTGTTGAGAGAGGGAGACCAGGAGGTAGCAGATAGTGTTCCTGCCCACAGGACCGGGGGAAACCCAGGATCCCTCCTGTAAACTGCTCTTAGATGGTAGGTGGTTCTGGGTCAGACGAGTGGCCAGGTGACAAGTTGCAGGGTCGGGGGAACTGCCATAGGATGGACAGGGTCCTGCAGCCTGGCATCAAAGCCCCAAAGTCCCTTGAGGGCCTCATGTTTCTGAGGCTGGCTTTGCACCTTGGGAAGTCCTTCCAGCTCCTAGCCTCAGGATCCTTGTCTCTAAAGGGATGAGGGTGGCAGTGCCTACTTCATGACCTTGCCTTGAGGATCCATTGCAAGGGCTTGTAAAGCACGGAACAAGAGCTCGTACTTAGTAGACGCTTAATAACATGTAGCTACCTAGATTCACCACTTATATTATGGACACTTTTAAACTAGTGGTGAACAGACCAGCTTCACCCGGGTGCAGCCGTGGAGCTGAAGGCTGGGCCTGATTTAGAGACAGGGGTGAGTTCCCCTCTACTGAACACCTGCTGCACGGCCATCATCACTTCGGAGGCAATGACCTTGTGGAGGAGGGGCATCTCAGAGAAGAGGAGCGTCCTGGCTGAGGCTGCACAGATTTGGGGGGTGGAGCAAATTCTATGGGACCCTTTGTCCAGAAGGCTCACAGCCACAGCCCTTGCCCAGGCGGACCCTGATAATCCCCCTCCCTCCAGTCCCTCATGCTCAGCAGCCTTGGTGGGTCTCTGGATGTCCGGGCTTTTCCAGGAGCAGCTAGTGCCCTCCCCTCTCTCTTCTCGTGCCCAGCTCTTTCCTGCTCAGACTCAGCTGTGCAGCTGTCATCCTGGCCTTCGAGGACATCTTTACATGTACCTGGTTGTTTAAAGGTTTCAGCTGGTCCTGGTCTTCTCCCTTAGTCTTTGAACTTGACTGGGGTTGGGGCTGGGTCACACACTGTCTGGGCCTCCCCACAGGTGCGAGGTTTGGGGCAATTGCTTCCCCAGCCACTGCCCCCTGTTTCACCTCCTGCACATGCAGACACCTGCTGAGTGGCTTCAGTGACAATGCATTCCCTCAGTCAGCAAATATTTGCCACCTGTGGCTCAGTGCACCTGCAAGGCCACCCAGGAGGGGTGAAGAGAGGAGGGTGGTCATGAGCCAACGGTGTGAGGCTGCAGAGGCTGCCAGTGTCATCTCTGGCTGCATCACCAAGAGGCATAGGGCCAGGACCACAGAGGGGGTGTCCTGCTTTGGAGAACAGCCCCCTCTAGTCCCCACGGATAGACTGGAGCTTTCTCATGGGAGACAGAACGTTGGATAGTTCCTCAAGCATGTCCTGTGAAGTGTGGCTGAGACAGCAGTGGTTCCCACCTGGAGAAGGGCAGGCTTGGAGGTGAGGGTGGGAGTCCAGAAGGCCATCCTTGCCAGCTCTCTTTCTCTGGATGAACTGGAATTCACTAGCGTGTCATGTCACAGTTCCATGTGATAAATGACTTTCTCCTGGATGGAGCCAGCCCACAGGGGCTGTCCTGGGAGGCCGAGCTCCATGGAAGCAATCCAAAGCGATGGATGTAAATTTCTTCCTCGGGGTATTGAATCTTCATGGTTGGTGAGTCCCAGGGGCAGCTGTTTGTAGGGAAGGCACTGGAAGGGAACCTAACACATGGCCTCCATGTCTGGTGCCATCATGAAGAGGGGGATCTGACATAGGTCCCCTGTCCTGCTGAGCCTCAGTTTCCTGATGTATAACGTGTGTATGTGTCTATTCACCTCTCATGGCCATGGGCAGAGGAGAGATGAGGCCCCACACACAGTAGTCTACCCCATACAACAGCTGGCACAGGAAAACGTCATCATTCCTGCTTTATCAAATGCTTAGGTGTGGTGATCTGTTCTCAGATGCCCAGTGACTGGGCCAGGCTGTCCCTCCAGGGGACATTGCTGCTGGTGCTCCTTGGCTGAGGGACATGGGTGCTGTGTACTGCAGTTCGGCGGGGCCTCCCTGGGGATGGGCAGCAATTCTGCACTGGGAGTGCCTGGAAGCTTAAGCTTAGTCTCTCTTCCATGCATTGGAAAAATACATTCTTTTTTTTTTTTTTTTTTTGAGGGAGTAGGCTTGTACCAGAGAAGGCAATGGCAACCCACTCCAGTACTCTTGCCTGGAAAATCGCATGGACAGAGGAGCCTGGTAGGCTGCAATCCATGGGGTCGCTAAGAGTTCGGCACTACTGAGCAACTTCACTTTTCACTTTTCACTTTCATGCGTTGGAGAAGGAAATGGCAACCCACTCCAGTATTCTTGCCTGGAGAATCCCAGGGACGGGGGAGCCTAGTGGGCTGCCGTCTATGGGGTCGCACAGAGTTGGACACGACTGAAGCGACCTAGCAGCAGCATCCTAGCAGCAGTCTTGTACCAGGTGGCTTGCAGAATCTTAGTTCCCCGACTAGGGATCGAAACTTCACCCCCTTCATTGGAAGTGCGGAGTTGTAAACACTGGACTGCCAGGTGTAAACACTGGACTGTGAAGCTTAATCTCTCTTCAGAAGCAAGTTGCAAACTGTCAGCTGAATGCAGAGCCGGTGGTGGATGAGCACCCCTTCCCCACACCTCTTCCCTGATTCCCCACCCCTGCCCCGGCTAATACCCATCTCCCCACTGCTCCCCAGTGCCCACAGCATTCTTCTAAGCCTATAGAATGCAATTGCCTCCCCGGCCGGCCTGCCTCTCCAGCCTCACACCCACTGCCCGCTGGCCACACCCTGCTCCGTCTGGGCAGGGCCCCTCCCCGTCTGGGCTCTCGCTGCTCCCTTAACTTGCCAGGCCCTTTGCACCACATCTCACCCTTTAAAACTCCCATCGCCAGAGACTGAAGAAGGCTTGAAATAGGAGCTATGGGTAGAGGGGAAAGGAGTTAACTAGGCCAGTGCGTTTGGAGTTTGAGTCGGTGCTGACTGTTTACAGAGTGCGGTATGGAACTAGTGAAAGCAGTTGCTGCTGATCTGTGGTTTCTCTCTTCAGTGGCACTTGGCTGCCTGGGTCAACGCATTAAAAACAGGATTGTTGGGTTCATCCACTGTTGGAGTCTTTTTAGATTTCATGCAAAGAGAAAAGGCAACAGGGTTGGAGGACCAGCAAGAGTGTTATTGATACGATGGACTGTGGGTCAGGAGGGAAAAAAGAAAGGAGAAAGTTTACGGACGGGGAGGAAGCGGAGAGATCAACTCCCAGAAAAGCCCAGTGTAATCAGAGAACTATCGACTAGGGGACTGATCACACAGACAAAAGGAAAGGTTAGTTGCCTGAGAGTAGTTGGCTGAGAGTTCGGGTTTAATCAGTGCTTTGAAAAGTGGAGCCATAGTGGGCGGTGGCAAGGTCCAAGGTGAGACTGTGGTAGTGAAGGCTGGAGGTGGTGGAGAAAGGGCGTGGAGACAGTGGTGGAAGGACAGAGGGATCGTCGTCTTCGTGGTCCTAGAAACCACCCAGGATCACCCCAGGGCTAGAAAGCACGATTGCAATCCTGAGAGCAGAGCTGTCCATGAATAATGGAGGATGGATGGGTAGGAGATTAGGACAAGGGTTGGCAAACTTTTGCGTAAAGGGCAGATATAAGCATTTTGGGGTTTGTAGCCCCGGATCCTTTAGCAACTACTCTATAGCAACTACTGAACTCTGCCTGAAGGGCAAAAGCAGCCACGGGCATAATGTAAATGAATTTGCTGGTTGTCTTCCAATAAAACTTTGTTTATAAAAACAGGCAGCAAGCTAGAACTTGGCTTATGGACCATGGACTGATAAGCCCTGGATTTGAGGGTAATAGCAGTGAACTGGGAAAGAGAGAGATTTGTCGAGTTTTTCTTGAAGACTGTTATGTATAGCTAGTGGTACTTAAGATGATTTTAGGTGATTAGTGAAAAAGCTTTACAAACTTAAACTGTGTAAAATTTAAAATATTTACACAATTAGATAGAATAGGATAATGAACTTCTATGTACTGATCACTCAACCTCAACAATTATGAATAGACATCCAGTCACCTCCACCTCCAACAGAAAGCCTTCAGTCATCCCAAAATTTTGGTCACAGCGTTGGGCTCCCCAGGGATCTTTGAGCTCCTGGAAAGCAGAGACTGAGTCTGGTCCATGTGGGTGCCCAGTTACACCTAGGCCTAACTCATTTTAAGGGTCATCAAGGTGGTTGGACCGAATCAGTGAGAGGAGGGAAAGCAACCATTGTCTTCTGAGCACCAACTCTGTTCCAAGAGCCGCCCCATGCATCATGTCCCTATGAGCACCGGGATATTATTCTCATTTTACGGACAAGGAAATGGACACACAGAGAGGTTGGGTATCTTACCCAAAGTCACACAGCATTACGTGGAAGAAGTAGGCTGGGAACGTACATTTGTCTTGCCCCCAGACACATTGTGGTCCTTGTCAACCCATGCCCAGAGAAGACCCGGTCAAACTTTTGTTTTTGAAAGGCAAGTAGCAGACCTGGGGGCTTCCCGGGTAGCTCAGCGGTAAAGAATCTGCCGATAAAGCAGGAGATGCAGGAGACACAGGTGCAATCCCTGAGTCGGGAAGATCCCCTGGAGGAGGGCAAGGCAACCCTCTCCAGTATTCTTGCCTGGAGAATCCCATGGACAGAGGAGTCTAGCGGGCTACAGTCCATAGGGTCGCAAAGAGTCAGACACAACTGAAGCAACGTAGCACACACACACACAGTAGTCCAGGCCCTGACTTTCAGGTTGTGATAGTTAGGAGTTAACTGTCATAACAGCTTTATGAGGTAAACAACGATAACACCTCTCAAGATATTGTGTATCAGCTGAAACACAGAGAGGTGAAGCGGCCTGCCCAAGGTCACATAGAGGTGGCTGAGATTTTAACGCGGGTATATGGCTGGAAAGCCCCCGGGTTTAGCTATTGTGTTCCCACTAGCTGGAACCCACTCTGGGTTTGCCTGCTGGTGGGGAAAGTTGCCCTGGGCCTGAGGTGTTCCTGGTCCTCTCCAGTCCACCTCCCCAACCCCCTGCCCTGCCTACCACCCTTCCAGCTGCCTCAGCAAAGGAGGTTTGGATGGTTTGTTTACTGCCACTCCTTCCCCAGCAGGAGCAGGGAAGCAGGAGGGCTTGGGCGGTGCTGCCGTCTCCCCAGCTCTGCTGAGAGCCCCCCAACCAACCCAGGATGAGAGCCCCTGGCCCAGGCCTGCCTAGCCCCAGGTGGGCCTCCCCAGTGCATCCTGCTCGCAAAGGCAACAGACCGTGGCATCTACAGACCGTGACCTTCTCCCAGCAGACGGCAGCTCCGTCATCATCGCCAGCTCCTACGCCTCAGTGCGCTTGGTGGGACCCAGCCCCGGGGCTCAGCCCCCCGCCTCCCTGAGCCCACCCATGTGGGCCGGAGAGGGACGGTGGGTGGTGGAGGAGGCCTGGGACCGAGAGGCAGGTTGGTGTTCCTGACTCAGCTGGGCTGCTGCATGGCTGTGTAACCTTGAGCAAGTTATCTGAGCTCTCTGAGCCTCTGTCCCCTCACCCATTCTTTTGTAGGTTCAGTGAACTAAGGTGTGAAAATAGGCTTTGCAAAGGCTGTGTGGGTGGAAGGGGCTCCCATTATGCTCGCTCATTCTCCCATGACCCATTTCTCCCGCCCTTTCCAAGCAACCCCTGTGGTCACGTCACATTGAAGAGGAATGCTTTTGAGTACTTCAAGGACCATTGCCCTGGCTTGAGGACCAGGGCTGCACACTCTCCCATGCAGAGAATGCAGACCATCTCAGGCAGGCGGGGACCTTAGGGATCCCTCAACCAGCCCCTCCCTGGGCATTGGAGGTACAGGAGACTGGTCAGGAAGCTACCAGTCTAGGCAAGGAGAAGCAAGTGAAGGAAAATGTATGCTTGGCAGAGAGGGAAGCCGGGCCCGTATTGTCATCAAGCACAGCTTTGGAGTCAGACAGACCTTGAGTCAGATTTTGGCTTGGAGTTGGGGGGCATAGGAGAACCGTCCAACTATGTAGGCTGGTTCTGTACCATTCTAATACTGCAAAGGGCCACCTTTTGCATTATTGTCATCTTGGATTTGTGTTTTTATTAATATGGTTTTCTGCTTTGAGGAAAAGTCGGCCTTTACAATTGTGTGAAGGTACTAGTTCTTCTTTTGTCGTTTATCTCCTCTCGGGGCAGGAACTGGATCTAATCATCTCTGTTCAGAGCCTAGTACAGAAAGGAACCTTGCCAGGCATTTGCCAGTGACTGACAACCCCATCCCCTCCATGCCCCTACTGTGTGCCCTTCAGCTGAGAGCCCTTGTTAGGGCATGAACTCAAAGCCCCAGATAGATGGGAGGACATCAGAAATGGCTGGGTAGGAGAGTGCATTGGGTCAAGAAGAGCACTGCCCCCAGACAAAAGCATATAGCATGAGACACCCTGCAAAGGGCTGTGTACAGTTGTTCAGGTTGTGCACTGAACAAAGAACTAACTGAGGGGCTGGGGGCTACAGTCTATACCATGCTAGTGTGAGGTTCCACTGCCAGGAGAAAGAGCAGATTGTTCTAATTTGCACTGTGGCACCACGTGGCACAGCTGCCGCCCTGCCCCTGTCCTTTGTCTAGACTCAGACCTCTCTCCAGAGCCTCCCAGGCCTCCTAGTCTCTCTCTTGAGTGACTGTGACATGAATATGTGACACGGCAAGAGTAGTGACCGTGGCCTCTGTGGTCAGACAGATCCAGTTCAAGGCCCACCTAGCTTTGCCCTCACCAGCTGAACGATCTTGAGAAAGTCGCTTAACTTCTATGAGCTTCAGTTTATTCTTTTTTTTTTTTAATATATATATCATCACAGCATTTTTAAGTGAAGTGTAATTAAAGGAGGATAAAGTACACCAATTTTAAGTGTACATTTTAACAACTCCAGATGTATACACCTGTGTAGCAACCATGTGAATTGATACTGATTTTTGACCCCTAGAAAGTTTCCTTGTTGGGTCTCAGTTTCTTTATCTGTAAAAATGGGGAAATAATAGGTCCATAGAATGTTACAAAGACAAAACGAGATGCAGCTTGCCAGGCATTTAGCACGGTGCTTGGTATACAGAATGTGCTCAGGCCACGGCAAGCTGTTATTATTTCACCCAGGCACTTAGCAATTTCTGCCTCATTTGAGCTTCCCCACAGGCCTATGCTTTACCTCTGGGGAAACTGAGGCTCGATGAGGCACTAGCCCTGGCTTTGCTACATGACTTTAGGAAAATCACCTCCCTTCTTTGGGCCAATGGAGAAATCAAATTAGAAACTCCCTGGGTCTCATCTGATCTTTCGCTGGAGTCTGTGTTTAGGTTCTGCGGTCTGAAGCCGGGGGCCCTTGCATGTTTCCACTCAGTCAGGGTGGGGGCATGGGTCTGGGCCTCTGTGTGGGTTGTGTGTGTTGGGGTGGGGAGGGCAACTGGGTTTTGGCTGGCAGTCAGTTGGGCCAGGCCTTGGGGATGCACCCATGGAGCTGTATATCTGCGTGAACTTTCAGCCCCAAATTGCACACAAAGCACTTTAGGAATCTGTTTACATCCCCTGTGGGCCCCAACCCACTTCACATTTGTCAGGGAGAAATTGGAGGAGTCAGAGTTGCCCTTCCTCACCTCAGCTACTCCTGGGACATTCCTGGGTCAGAACAGAGTGAAGGTGACAGCCGAGAGAAGAATAAATCCTGAAAGACAGAGCCGCACATTTCCTCCATTTGATACAAACTGGTGCATTCCAGGCCCTTCTCCACACAGCAGAGGGGAGGAGAGCAGAAATCTAGATCTGGATAAAAAGAACCTGCCCCCCCCGGAAGGGAAAGCTCAGCTTCAGTCCAGCTATCCAGGCAACTCCGTCCTGGATTTATTGCCCACTGGCTGGCCCGGAGTCCGGCATTCTAGCCGCCATCCTCCGGGCTGTCTCATACATCAGGACCAGGCAGGGAGTGAAGCCAGGAAGGAGTCAGGAGGCCTGGGGTAGGAAGGCAGTTTGCGGGGTGTGAGCCCCCATCATTGGAGGGTTCAGGCAGAGATGAGAGGCTCACTGGACAAAGAAGTTTTATGGGGACCCAGTTCGGCTTGAGGCCAGACAGACAAGAGTTTGAATTTTGGCTCCCTTCTATTAGTTGGTTGATTCAGAACAAGCGGGCAGTTGCCAGAGTGTCAGCTTCCTCAACTGTGGTATAAGGATGATCTCAGCTTCTTTCAGGATGGCTGCTGCTGCTGCTGCTAAGTCGCTTCAGTCGTGTCCGACTCTGTGCGACCCCACAGACGGCAGCCCACCAGGCTCCCCCGTCCCTGGGATTCTCCAGGCAAGAACACTGGAGTGGGTTGCCATTTCCTTCTCCAATGCGTGAAAGTGAAAAGTGAAAGTGAAGTCGCTTAGTTGTGTCCGACCCTCAGCGACCCCATGGACTGCAGCCTTCCAGGCTCCTCTGTCCCTGGGATTTTCCAGGCAAGAGTACTAGAGTGGGGTGCCATTGCCTTCTCCATCAAGATGGCTAGGGGAGCAAAAGTGGCAGTGTCTGTTAAATGCCCAGCCAGAGGCATGAAATAGGATCCAAAGGCTCACTGGGGTAGTGGGATTTGTTGTTTTGCTGTCTGTACTCATTTTCTATGGCTCCTGTAACAAGATAGCTCAAATTTAGTTGCTTAGAACAATACAATTTTATCTTGCAATGCTGTAGCCCAGATGGCCAAAATGGGTCTCACTGGGGTACAAGCAAGGTGTCCGCAGGGCTGTGTTCCTTTCTGGAGGCTCTAGGGAAAACTCACCCTCCAGCTTGTAGATGCCACCTGCATTCCTTGGCTCACGGCACCTTCTCTCTTCAAAGCCAAGCTGTGACCAATTGCATTTCCTCCTGTTCCCTTGCTCTGACGTCAATTCTCCTTCTGCCTCTTTCATTCTTAGGGACCTTTGTGATTACAGTGGGCTCATCCAGGTAATCCAAGTAACCCAGGATAACCTCCTTGTTTTAAGGTCAACTGACTCACAACCCTATTCCATCCACAGTCTTTTTGAAAAGTATTTATTTTCTGGCTGTGTTAGGTCTTGGCTGTGGCAGGCAGGATCCTTGTGGCACAGACTCTCTAGTCATAGCATGCAGACTTAGTTGCTTCTTGGCCGTGTGGGATCTTAGTTGCTTGACCAGGATCGAACCTGTATCACCTGCATTGCAAGGTGGTTTCTTAACCTACCTGTAATGCAGGAGACCAGAGTTCAATCCCTGGGTGGGAAAGATCCCTTGACAAAGGGAATGGCAACCCACTCCAATATTCCTGCCTAGAGAATTCCATGGACAGTCCACGAGGTCACAAAGAGTCAGACACAACTGAGCGACTAACACTTTCACTTTTCTTAACCCTTGGACCACCAGGGAAGTCTCTCCATCTACATTCTTAGTTCCTCTTTGTCATGTAATATAATTAATATAACATCTTCACAGGTTCTGAGGGTTAGGATGTGGACTCCTTTGGGGGAGGAGTATTCTGCCTGTTGCTCCATCCAAGTGACTAGTTGCTCTGTCAAGGCAGAGTTTACTACTTCTGCTCATGAGGAACTGATTGATGCTGTGGACCAGAGGCCCTGTGGACCAGAGGCTGCTTTTCTTTATTCTTTCAAATAGGAGTTGTGATTGCAATTACTTTATTCTCTCTTGGCCATTGCGAAGTAAAAGCAGGTTGGGGTGGTTATCATTCAGGCCGCAGATGACGAGACCTTAAGAATACATCTGACTCTGAAGGGAAAGAATGTCTGTCACCTGGAGATTCGGAAATCAGTAATTACAAGTCTTTGGTTTGAGTCTGCCTGCAATGCAGGAGACCCAGGTTTGATCCCTGGTTTGGGACAATCCCCTAGAGAAATGGCTATCCACTCCAGTATTCTTGCCTGGGAAACCCCTGGACAGAAGAGCCTGACATTATACAGCAATGAATTAGACACGACTGAGCGACTTTCACTTTTAAAAGCACATCTGACTCTGAAGGGAAAGAATGTGAGTCACTGAGAGATTTGGACTCAATAATTACATGAGTCTTTGGTTTGTCTTCCATGCGGGGGAGAGGAGGAGATGGGAGGGTATTATTTTGTATGTGAATAGGGATATGTGTGAATGTTAGTGCAGCAAAGGGGTGGGCTCTGTGGGGCAATTATTCTTTTTTCCAGTAACATCCTTTCTCCTTTCCTTCTGGCCACAACACTCTGATTTTTCTTTAGGGCAATCATTCCTCTCACTCTCCTCCTTTAACAACTCCAGAGACATAGGCCTAGCCTATCAGAGACACATCCCTGACCACAGGGGTTTGTTCAGGGATGGACACGTGACATCAGAACCAACAAAGTGAAATATTGGAATACTTGCTGGGAATATTGAGAAAGGGATACTCCCAGCTGGTTCTGAACCTGGAAGATAACTTCACAGTTATTTTTCCACCATGCAGAGCCTAAGAATGAAGCCAAAATGGAAACCAGGAGACTCTAGAGATGGGGCAAACAGGTCTGAAGGACAGAATTTTAACCTTTGAAAAAAGCCATTCCTGAAATTCTCATACTCTTGGATTTTTAGTTACACGAGTCAGTACTTTTTAAAGATTTATTTATTTAACTCTTTGGCTGCACTAGGTCTTCCTTGCGGTGCACAGGCTTTCTCTAGTTCCAGCAGGGGGGGCTCCTCTTCATTGCAGGGCATGGGCCTTCTCTAGTTGCAGCAGGTGGGGGCTCCTCTTCCTTGCGGGGCACGGGCTTTCTCTAGTTGCAGCAGGTGGGGGCTCCTCTTTCTTGCGAGGCACGGCTTACTCTAGTTGCAGCAGGTGGGGGCCCCTCTTCCTTGCGGGGCACAGCCGTTCTCTAGTTGCAGCGAGGGGGGCTCCTCTTCTTTGCAGTGCACGGGCTTTCTCTAGTTGCAGCAGGTGGGGGCTTCTCTTCCTTGCTGGGCACGGGCGTTCTCTAGTTGCAGCAGGTGGGGGCCCCTCTTCCTTGTGGGGCACGGGCTTTCTCTAGTTGCAGCAGGTGGGGGCCCCTCTTCCTTGCGGGGCACGGGCTTTCTCTAGTTGCAGCAGGTGGGGGCCCCTCTTCCTTGCGGGGCATGGGCTTTCCCTAGTTGCAGCGGGGGGGAGGGGGGGGCTCCTCTTCATTGCAGGACATGGGCTTTCTCTAGTTGCAGTGGCTTCTCTCGTTGCAGAGCGCAGGCTCTGGATGCATGGGCTTCGGTAGTTGAGGCACATGAGCTTAGTTACCCTGAACCAGACACATGGGCTATTCCTGGACCAGGGATCAAACCTGTGTCTCTTGCATTGGCAAGAGTGTATTCTTAACCACTGGACCACCAGGAAGATCCAATACTTAAAAAAAAAAAAAAATGTTTGCTTAAGCCTATTTTGGGGCATTAGGATTGTTATATGGCAATGGGTTGTGATTATAAATAATATCCTTATAGTACTCTCCTATTTACACAGAACTTTTATATCCATGTAATAATCACAGTAAGCTTGCAAAGTAAGGGTTGTGTGCCCTGCTGTATGGGTAAGAAAACTGAGCCTGATTTGATTCGTTCATGGATGCATGTTAGTTACATGCCAGGACCAGATTTCCCAAGATGAAAACTAAACGCTTTTTCTCCCCTCTTGTGTCACCATCCCAGAAAGTGAGGAGTTAGGAAAATTTCTGGAATAAAGTGGAATTTGAGCTGGGCCTTGCAGAATGGGTAAGATCCCAATAGAGAAAGTGGGAAAACATCTTTGAAGGGGAGGAATATGTGAGAAAAAGCCTGGAGATGGAAGGGGCAGGTGTGATGGAGAGTGATAGCTGACTTAGGGCCCACTAAGGTCAGGTGCACAGGTAGGGGCAGAGTTGAAATTAGTCCCCCTGGAGTCTGAGAAAATGGGCTTTGGAAGAGGCAGGAGGGTCTATCTTGAGTCCCACAGACCACACACTGGACTGAGGCTACTTTGCTCAGGTTGCAGAGGTGACCCCTCTGTTTCAGATCTAGGAAGGGCTCTGCTGTCATCTTATCTCAAAGTTGACAGCCCTGGGCTTGCACGTTGGCCCTTCTGCTTCTAAAATATGTGACATTGGGCAACTCATTTTACCTTCCTCCTTGGTATCCCAACTGTAAGTTACAGAGTGTGACGAGGATTCGCAATAATGAGAGTAAAGAATGAAGCTTGCCTCTGAGCAGGTGCCCTAAGCATGGTCCTTAGTGTAAGCACTGATCCAATACGACTGGCCAGCCAGTGCGTACTCAGTCATGCAGGACTCTCTGCAACCCCGTGGACTGTAACTCCCGTTAGCCTCCTCTGTCTGTGGAATTTTCCAGGCTAGAATACTGGAGTGGGTTGCCATTTCTTACTGCAGGGGATCTTCCCAACCCAGGGATCAAACCTGCATCTCAACTGCGCCTTTCCTTCCTAAGGATGGTAACTATTATGATTATTATCCTCAACATCTTTATGAACATTGTTATTATACATCTGAACCCATTCTTCCTTCCATTCTTTCTCCTCATGCAGACAATAGACCCTGATTCCTCTCCCTGGTGCCTTTGGGCCTGGATTTCTGTTTCCCTATAGCGTTGAGCTTGCCTGATTCTCAGTTCTTTGATTCAGGGGCATTGTAACTCTTACCGCAACTGTGATTCATTACATATCCTTCTGTGTTTGTCTCTCTTGTTCTGCTCGTTCCTCATGGGGTGGGCCTGTGTCTGTCTTGGTCAGCGTCTTGGTTAGTGCCTAGTGTATGTAAGAATTCCCTAAATATTTGCTGAAAGAAACACTGAATGAGTGACCGGTGATTGAACTCTCGGAGTGAACAGACAGCAGTACTCAGGGTCATAGGCAAGGCCCCCAGCCTCTGAGTTCCCTAGGAAGCACCATTGACTAATTGTAAAGGGATGGTAGAGGTGGGCAGCTCCTGGCAGCAATCTGAGGTGGGCAGGATTTAGCCCCATTTTAGAGTTGAATAAACTGAGGTTTACAGAGGCTTGCTCAAGATGAGCCTTCCTGTAAGTGGGGGGCTGAGCTTGACACAAGATCTCTGCCTGGTGTCTCAAAGCCTGTCTAATGCTAATTTCAGTGCCCACAGATCTGCATGCTATTTTCATCTGAATGTTTTATTTATTTCACTGATGATTTCTGTTTGCAATAGATCTTTCTCCAAAATGATATTGGGCAAACCTAGAAAAAGGGACAATCATTCCTAAACCATTTTCCAGAGCCAATGCTGGAAAATGGAGGATGATTTGGGGTGCCAGCTCCTGCTATGGTTCTCCGAGACCCTAATGGCAGTCATTACACGAGCAAGCTGCTAACCTGTAAGCAAATGTGTCAACTTAACGAACAATCAAGCAATTCCCGATCTGTGTTGGGTATTAGCCGAGTGCTGGATATTGGCCAGCAGAGTGAGTTGCACAATGCTCTCCCTGGAGGGGAATTGTTGGATGGGGGGGATTTTTCAGCTCGTGACTTGGATGAACCTAGAGCTATTTCCCTCTTGAGGAGCCCCAGCCTGAGAGGCACCAGCAGCCTCTGATGAGGGTGGCTGTGGGACAGAGCGGGGAGTGGGCCCGGCTCCGTCTTTCCAGGCCTGGCCTGGTGGGGTGGCCCTCAGAAATCTTAGTAGGATTTAGGTCTGCACAGCAGCCCAGGAGAGCCCCTTGGAAACCTAGCGGCTGTGGTTGGTAGGGAGCTGGTTTCCAGGGAAACAGAGCACCCTGCAGAAAGAGGGGGCTGGAGCCTGAAGAGAGGCCAGAGCAGCAAGGCAGGAGACCCCAACCCTAGGAGAAGAAGGACCCGGGGCGGGGGAGGGGGACGTGGTGCGGAAAGAGGGCAGGAGGGGGATTTGGCACAGGCTTCGGCTGCCTGGTCTCAATTTACTTGTGAGGAGCCTCCTAATAGCCGGGTGAGAGCCGTGCACGCTTTCCTGAGAGCCTGCTAAGTGTTTATGGAATGATTTGTGAGGAGAAGTTTCTTTGGAAGCAGCTTGGGGAAGGTATGTTATTAAGAGCTTTCTCTCCAAGCTCCCCTTGGCCCGCTTCCCCCCAGGCCCCTGGGGTCTGGGCAGCCCATGGTCACAGCAGCTGTTTGCTATTTTGTAGGCCACGGGGCCGGGGAGTGTCCTGGGGCTGGGGGAAGACAGAGAACTGGGGCAATTTCCTCTTCCCTGAGGTGGCGTCATGCAGCAGAGGAGGGCTAAGGGCTAGAGCCGGGAGCCCGCCTCTGAGGAAGGGACCCTGGGCTCAGGAAAGTGTGAGGCCTGTTACAGGGGCCAAGGAGGAGGAAAATCTCAGGCTCAGAGGCAGCCGAGAGGTCATGGACGATGGGGACTGAAGCATGGCTGTTAGCCACCAATGACATGGAAGGCACTGGGGAGTGACATAGACCAGCCAAAAAGATGGGGAGTGGCCAGTGACTCAGTGATGTGTTTGCTTTCCCCGCAGAATGGGGCGGGGGCAGGGCGCCCCTGGCATTCAGACTGTCTGGTTCTTCTTTCTTTTTTAAAAATAATTTTTGTTTATTTATTTATCTGTTTTGGACCGTGCTGGGTCTTTGTTGCTGTGCACAGGCTTTGTCTAGTCGCAGCAAGCAGGGGCTGCTCTGCACTGTGGCGCGCAGGCGTCTCATTGCAGAGTATAGGCTCTCGGCGTGCGGGCTTCAGTAGCTGCAGGGTGTGGGCTCAGCTGCTCTGCAGCATGTGGAATCTTCCCAGACCAGGAACAGAAGCCACGCCCCCTGCACTGGCAGGCAGATTCTCATCACTGTACCAACAGGGAAGTCCTGTCTAAGTCCTCTTGATCGCCGCATGGTCAGTGGACATCAGGACTGGCCCAGAGTGGGGGTTCAGCTGAGTGAGTGATGGACCCTCACTTAGCCAAAACCATCTCCATCAGACAAGGGCCCAATGAGGGCCCTGGGCCAACCCTGGATGTTAAGTTCACTGTGACTCTCGGTCTGGGAAGCCCAGGACTATTTCCTCACTGTCCCATTAGTGGAAATTCCCCCAGTCTGGTCTCCACAGAGCAGCTTCTTTACCCTCTGGAGTTGGCAGCCAGCTTACACAGGTCCTCTAGGAAAGACCAGTGGCTGGTCATTGCTGATTCTGTGAGGCCCCTGCCAGGGCATGCAGGCCCATCATGGGCTTTATCCCAGTTTATCTGCACAGCAACTCTGGGGAAGTGGGAGAGAAAAATTTAACTTTTTACCTTCCCAATTTTATTGCTGAAAAAACTGAAGCCCAAAGACTATGGTTGCACTGCAGAGGTCAAACAGTGAGTACCTGCCCAGGTGGGGCTCGTATGCAGGAGTTAAGACCGAAGCTAGTGCTTTGGCCCGTGAACTACACCTGCTGAAAGGCCCTCACCTCTGTCGTCTCATGTGGCACGCTGCACGGTCACTGTCTGTGATGTCTCTCTCTTACCTGGGAGATCCCTGAGGATAGGGGTCAGGTTGCCTCCATCCTGGTCTCAGTACTGGGCCTGGCATGGAGGAGTTGGACGGAAGGATGGATGGATGGATGGATAAACTCTAGGCCACAATTTGGAAGATAACTCATGAGCAAATTAACAAAACTAGCGTGGCAGGAGTCTTGGGGTGAAGGGGTATGTGTTGTATCTACAGATGCCAAATACCAAACCAAGGATCTGGACTGGAAATCTGTGGGAGTCAGTTTTTTTTTATGTCACAGTGACTGGGGACCTCCACTGACATTTTGCAAATGAGCATACTGGAAAGTTTTGTGGGATATCTGTGCAAATGAAAAGCCTGTTTGTAGCCACCTGTGCCTTGACCCTAACTCTATTTTATGTGTGAACACAAAGTATTTTTTACACAATTCTAATACACCCTGAATTTTCCAGGAACACAATTACTCTGTAAATTAAGGGAAGATTGTCCTTTGTTCAGAACATCATTAAGACTGGTTCATCATTTCAGAAATATTACGTCACTGATGGCAATACTTCTCCTGGTGTTTGAGTGACTTGGCCCAGTTGTAGGCACAACAATGAGCCCTCCGATAGATCCTCCCATTATGTCTTCTTAGGGGAGCCAACCCTGGGCGTGAAAATAATGAAATATGTATTTTTGGTATAAATGACTTTCCATTTATTTCATTTCAGTTTTATCCAGTGGTGTGCTGGAGCTAAGTCACACAGAACAGATGGGGTGTGTGTTTCTTCCTAACCCTCCATTCAGTGTCATCATGCTGGTAGCTTAAAATCTGCCATTGTGGAAGTATTCCCACCATGGAAATTGTCCAAAAATGCAAGCCTACCTTGTGAGTTTGGTTTCAGGCCACCACAATAAAGCAAATATCACAATAAATCAAGTCACATGAATTTTTTGGTTTCTGATGCATATAAAAATTATGTTTACACTATAGTCTGTTAGGTGTACAATAGCATTATATCTAAAAAACAATGTCCAGACCTTAATTAACAATTATTTTATTGCTAAAAAATGCTAACCATCATTTGAGCCTTCAAGGAGTCATAATCTCTTTTCTGGTGGAGGGTTTGAAATATCGTGAGAATTACCAAAATATGATGTAGAGACATGAAGTGAACAAAGGCTGTTGCAAAAATGGTGCCAATAGACTTGTTTCACGCAGGTTTGCCACAAACCTTCAATTTATAAAGAACGCAGTATCTGCGAAGCACAATAAAACAAGGCTTGCTTTATAAACGAAGTTTTATTTTTTCCTTCAGAGATCTGATTGTTAAACATTTATCAGCCCACCACTGGTTGCACTGGGTTTTTCACTGTGTGTGTAGGCAGGCTGTATTATCAATGAAGATAGTTTCATGATACAATTTTAGCACAATAGAGGGAGCATCGGGCCTCATTGGATGGAGACCCACAGAAGAAGGGAATTGGGCTTGAGAGCAGAATCTCCTGCTCAGGACAAGTGAGAAGCAGGCTCCTGAAGAAGCTAGGAAGCTTTGAATATTTGTGAGGAGGCCTTGAGGGGGTGTCAGGCAAACCACAGAAGGTTCTACTCTCCCTACCACCAGCTTCCAGGGAGGCAGCATGCTGACCAGAGGCAGCCTCCACTTCCTCCCTCTGAAGTAAGTAAGGGTGTGTTAGTCACTCAGTTGTGCCCAACTCATTTTGACCCCATGGACTGCAGCCCACCAGGCTCCTCTGTCCATGAGATTTTCCAGGCAGGTATACTGGAGCGGGTTGCCATTTCCTTCTCCAGGGGATCTTCCTGACCCAGGGATTGAACCCGGGTCTCTTGCACTGCAGGCAGATTCTTTACCAACTGAGCTATACGAGAAGCAGGAGGCTCACTAGAGGCAGCCGCCACTTCCTTACTCTTCCCTCTGGAGAATTTAGCAATTTGGCATGACAGATGCTGGAACTGCTGTGTTGTGCTGGGCTATTTTATCTGTTGCAGTTTTGACAAATAGAACTGGTTGAAAAAGGAGAGGCCAGGTGACCTTGACAGTGACCAGCCCTTGACTTGTCCTCCTAGGGGTTTGGGCCCTCCATCAGGTCCCCCTTGCGGTTGGCCCTCACCCTCCTCATCCTGTCATGCAAAAGCCCACTACCCAGATCTCTACATTTACCTAGTGGTAACAATGCCCAGCTTGTGAACTCCTGTATGCAAGCCCTGTGCTAAGCGCTTCTCGTGCATGACTTCTTGGTAGTCTGCCCTCTTCACCTCCCATGAGATGTCATCCTTTTTTCTCCATTTTTCAGCTCAGAGAGAAGAAAGGACTTGCCCAAAGTCACCCAGTCAGCAAGTGGTGGAGCCACGACCACAAGCCAGGCTGTCTGCCCCTCAGCCGGACTCTTAACCCCACACTCAAACTTTCAAAGGGAAGATGATATCTGTTCAACTCCTCTCTTTGATGAGGTCCAATGTGTAGGTCAGAGCTGGAAGGGACCAGAGAAATGACCTAATCCTATGATTCTCAACACTTCATAAATCCATGCCCCCCTACCACCGCTGACATATATAAACTTCTCTATCAAAGAACATGCTCCCACCATGAGAGAAGCAGAGGCCCTCTTTTTCTATAAAGGATGTTTCTGCTGGTCTGTTTATTGTGTAGGTAGGGTCAGGCTGAATAATGGTGATTTCAGCGGTATCACTGAGAGCCAATGTTATTGCTATGGCTTTAAAACACAAACAGAAAAAGAATCTATTACTCACTGAGGAGTGTAATAAGCCTGTTGAGTAATCAGCCTGCCGGCCATGGTACCTGCAAACCACAAGGATAATAAATGAAATACCACAGCCAAATTCTTGACACTCGAGGGTGGGTGTGGGGCTTGTGAGCAGGGAGGTCACAAGCCTTGTTCTGGAAACTCTGTTTCCTACCAGGGGGCTGAGGAACCCCTGCTCAATTTCAACTTTCCATTTCATAGGTGGGGAAACTGAGGCCTAGAAAGGAGAAATTATTATTATTTTTTACCCAAGGTGCTCAAGACAGTTAGGACTGGGAGCCAGTTCTTGCTGGCTGTCCACAGTCTGAGAGGACAGCAAGTGTCTGTGAGCATGGCTTGGGTCACGTGGAGTGTTCTTTATCCCTTTCTGACCTGTTTTTCTCCCCCCCGTTCCCCCCGCCCCCACCCCCTGACATGCCCTGGCTGTTTTCAGAATCCTTCCCCCTCCTCTTTGCAGATAATGTTGCCAAGGCTTCCAGAGGGACTTGGGGACAGGGTGTGGCTTCCGAAATGTCCAGTCTCGGGGATGATCTGGAGAGAGACCAGGATTTGTGTCTCCTTTCCCTTTCCCCAGGCCTGTCCATTTGCAGCTGTGTGGGTGGATCTAGACACTCTAGGATTTGCCAAATGGGCAGAGACACCTAAGGTTTTCCCCAAATCCAATCGGAAAGGGCCTTCTTGGAGGGAATTAAAAACTAGGAAGGAAGTGGCCAGAGCCTTGACTTCAGAGCACTGTAGATGCTCGCCACTGGAGTGAGCCAATCACCTCCCTTGTCCAGACCTCAGTTTTCCTCTTCTGTAACATGGGAAGAGTGAGGGACGTTCATCTGGTCAACGAAACTTCACTGAGCGCCCATCATCAAAGTTCATGCTTCAGTGCTTACTACGTTCCGGGTGCTGAGCTAATTATTATCCACACTGCTTGCCTTTCAAACCACCTTCAAGCTAGGTTTTATGTCTCCTGTTTTAATGACAAGGTAACTGGGGCTCAGAGAGTTTTAACAGTTTGTCCAAGATTCTGCAACATATCCAGGACACATACTCAGGGGCTCATGGGAGTAGCCCAGGCAGCCCATACCTGCCACATTTTGAAGGTACTTAATATATATATATATATTTTTTATTTTTGACTGTGCTGGGTCTTCACTGCTGCGTGGACTTGTCTCTTGCTGCGGCAAGTGGGGGCTACTCTTCGTTGCAGTGCACAGGCCTCTCACTGCAGCGGCTTCTCTTGTTGCGGAGCTCAGGTTCTAGACTGCATGAGCTTGGTAGTTGCAGTTTCTGGGTTCTAGAGAGTTGCAGTTTTCAGGTTCTAGAACACAGGCTCAATAATTACGGCACACAGGCTCAGTTGCTCCGTGGCGTGTGGGATCTTCCCAGACCTGGGGTCTAACCTGTGTCTCCTGCATTGGCAGGCAGATTCTTTACCACTGAGTCATGGGAGAAGCCCTTGAAGATATATTAAATGGGAGTATAGTGTCAGATGGAGCAGGAAGGAATCTTCCGTCTAACTGCGGAAATATCAAGTCAGTCCTCAGAGGATACAGCTTCACCCTGGGCACAGAACCCAGTCCTGGGGCCCACCACTCTGAGTTTGAGAGGAGGGCATCCGACTGCCTCCATCATGACATCACTGGTAGGCTGGTGGGGGCCCACCAGTAGAGCTGGAGAGGCAGAGGGCTATTTCACGCCCATCCTCTCTGAGTGGCTCCTGGAATGGTAAGGATGGCTGCTATGAGGGGAACTGAGTTCTAAGAACAACTCCAGTTTCATGGCCAGCCACCAGGAAATGAGGCAGGTATTTTACAGATACTTGCTGATTTGATCCCTCAACAGTCCTGGGAAGTAGGGATTATTAGCCTCATATATTGAACACAGAGACTGAGATCCAGAGGTTGGAAGTGACTAGTTGAAAGTCATCCAGGACTATGGTTTTGACCAGAGTCTGTCTACCCACAAGCCATTGTTTTTCACTGTCCTCAGCCCCAGTCTATGGTTGTTGTGGGACACTGTACAAGTCACTACACTTCCCTGGATCAGGGGTTCCATGAGATGAGAAAATTCAGTCTTACTCTTGTTAAAAAGTAGTGAAAGATTTCAATGATATCGTAGATGGAGATGTGCTTTGAAGTTCTGCCTGTAACGGACATTCTGCTATTATGTGATTTCAGGGGTATTGGTGACTCTATAGCTTAAAAGTATCATCTCCTCTGGCCTGTCAGACCCTAAAATTCTACCCTCAGAGCTGCTTCCCCAGGGTACGACTTTGTCTCCAGTAAGTCCTCTGGAAGAGCAGATTAGTGGGGGCAGGATTACCCATTATCAGGCACTAGGGCCTTTACAACATTGCTCTATGGTTGGGTCAAGTTCCGTGATTTCCAGGTAGGCAGATGGCCTGGGAGAGATGAATTGTTCTTCAGACCTGGGTGAAAAGTCCTGTCTTATAAGCTCAGTCCCATCTTCTTGTGGGCTAATACACTACCTCCCATGGAGAGCAAACATAGCCAATAACACTGGTCACAATGGCTTTGGACCCCGACAGTTCTCATGACCAAGATCTGGGAGTCAGAGACGTGGGCTCTGAGAGGCCTAGCTGTGTGGAATCTAGGCGGACACGAAGCGTGTACAGAAGACTGAGAGCCCCTTGGGGGCCCAGAAGCTGCCTGGAGCGGGTATGACCAGTGTAGAGATCAGAAGCCAGTGCAGATCAACCCAGAATGGACAGGCAGAGCCAGGTTAGAAGCAGATACGAGTGGCAGGATATCATAATCATTACCTCCAGAATTTTAATTTACAGAGGTGGCTGAGTTTCTGAGGTGTTATCATCTCCAGCAGTAAGCTTCTGGGCCAGGGCAATGTCATCTGGGATGAGGGACTGGGGATTCCTTTCCAAGTGGGAGCCCACTAGCTCATGTGGGCCTTAACACTGCCATGTTTGGTTGAAATTATGACTTATTTCAAGGGTTTAGGCCTCTGGATTATAAATCAATGAACACACTCAGACCAACAGCAAGAAGATCACAGTCACCAGAATGGTGGTCAGCTATGCCTGACAGATTTTTGTTTTCAGTGGAAATTTAGGTTCAAATGAGTCCCATATCAGATGAGTAGTCGCCTGGCCTGTGGGACAATCTGTAGTTAAAGGGTCCCAGGGTAGTATTGGAGAAGGCAATGGCAACCCACTCCAGTACTCTTGCCTGGAAAATCCCGTGGACAGAGGAGCCCCTTAGGCTGCAGTCCATGAGGTCGGGAAGAGTTGGACACAACTGAGCAACTTCACTTTCACTCTTCACTTTCATGCATTGGAGAAGGAAATGGCAACCCACTCCAGTGTTCTTGCCTGGAGAATCCCAGGGACGGGGGAGCCTGGTGGGCTGCCGTCTATGGCGTCGCACAGAATCAGACATGACTGAAACGACTTAGCAGCAGCAGCAGCAGGGTGGTATGACCTTTGGTTTAGCCTCCAGCCAGGATGGGGATGAGGTAAAAAATTCATAAAGATAATTAAGACCTGGGGCAAGACAGGCTCATCGGGGATTTTTTTTTTTTTTTTTTTTTTCTAGATTGGAAAAGAAGCTCTTTGGAGACCACTGTGCCTCTCAGTTAAGCCAGCTATCTGGGACCTTTCAAGGACACAAGAGTTCTCATGAATGCCTTTTCCAAGGCCCCAGCATTGTGTATTTTGAGAAGTGAAAACATGTGCCTTGGCTATTACCAGTAAGCCTGCAACCTGAACGAGAATATGGAGAGGCCTAACAAGGTCTCATATTGTCACCTAAGTACACATGGAGATTTGTGTGACTTGGATTTATATTGTATCTGTGAGGCAAGAGATTCCTTGAGTTCTCTATCTTGAACTGGACAGCTTCTAGGTAACAGCCCAAGAGTTTATAATAAATGGAAGGTGGGACCATTTGTTAGCCAGAGTATCTGGTGCTAAAACCACTGACCGCCTGAAGTTTGGCCTGGTGTATTGTTTACTGGGATCTATCCTTTATTAAGGACATTCAAGGGCTTTCCAGGTGGCTCTAGTGGTAAAGAACCTGCCTGCCAAAGCTGGAGACGTAAGAGACTGGTTCAGTCCCTGGGTTGGGAAGATCCCCTGGAGAAGGACATGACAAGCCACTCCAGTATTCTTGCCTGGAGAATCCCATAGACAGAGGAGCCTACAGTCCATAGGGTCACACAGAGTTGGACATGATTGAAGCAAGTTAGCATGCACGCACACAAGAGGTGCACAGCAGCAGGACCCCACTGGGCTCTGTCACATATCGGGGCTCACTGTGCCCTTCCTCTCTTGCTGGGCCCTCAATTCATCCCAAGGGTCTTGCCAGGGCTTCTGATGTGACCTCCTCCAGCACTATAACATCTGGCAAGGGACTGAAGACAGGGAAAATCACCCCTTCCTGCACGTGGAATATGCCAGAGGACCCAGGTTTGACTCCATCTTGTTCTAAGAAGGGCTTGTAGCTGTGCTAAGCTTGCAGGGTGGTTTCCACGACCCGAAGTATAATGGGCAGCTGGGTGTGGAGAGCCACAGGCTCAGGGTCCGAGAGAGGGTCTCTTGGCAGGAGAGCTGGATGGAGGAAGGAATGCGCAACATGAGGAGACCACGAGGGGCAGCCAGGTATCCCGAAGTGTGGACCATGGTGTGAGGCGGGTAGTGGGGCAGAACGCGCAGATGGCTGGACAGTTGAAGCTGCCGCCTGCCTCTCAGTT
Organism: Capricornis sumatraensis; assembly: GCF_032405125.1. NCBI lineage: Eukaryota > Metazoa > Chordata > Mammalia > Artiodactyla > Bovidae > Capricornis > Capricornis sumatraensis. The sequence continues at coordinate 56,377,873 of NC_091084.1, read as the reverse complement.
TGCTCCAGGAACTGTTTCTCTACAGTGCGCTGGGAAGGAGGACCAGCTTCGGGGAAATGCTCTCCTGACAAGACGACCACATCATGGTCACAGGCTTGCTTTGAGATCACTGACACAGCTTGCTGCAGCAGCATGGCAACCTCTGCGCAAGGGCTGGCTTCTTCAGTCCTTTCACTCCCAAGTGGGTTGGAGAGTAAGAAGGGGTGTCTGTTGTGGCATTACTATGGAAAAGACTACATATTCAATGGCTGAGCCCCAGCACAGTGCATATCTCAATAGTGCAGAACAATCCTTCACGTGCTCCTTTCCCCCAGCTCTGGGTCGTCTTTCTAGACAGAGTCCCCCTCGGAGTGGACGCCAGCACTTTTCTCCTCTCTCCTCTACCTCTGCCCCCAGTGTCTACTCTGAGTGTTTTTTTAATTTAAAATTTTTTATTTTGAAATACTTACAGATTCGCAGGAAATTAAACAATTTTGAAAAATGAGTAATAAAACCAGAGGGTGACCTACCTGATTTCAGACAGATAGCTACAGTAATCAAGACTATGTGTTATAACAGGGACCTACTGTAGAGCACATGGAACTCTGTTCAATGTTATGTGGCAGCCTGGGAGGGGGGTTTGGGGAGAATGGATACATGCATATGTATGGCTGAGTTCCTTTGCTGTTCGCCCGAAACTATCACAACATTGTTAATTGGCTATGCTCCAATTCAGTTCAGTTCAGTCACTCAGTCATGTCCCACTCTTTGCGACCTCATGGACTGCAGCACGCCAGGCCTCCCTGTCCATCACCAACTCCTGGAGCTTGCTCAAACTCACGTCCATCGTGAGTTGGTGATGCCATCCAACCATCTCATCCTCTGTCGTCCCCTTCTCCTCCGACCTTCAATCTTTCCCAGCATCAGAGTCTTTTCCAATGAGTTGGTTCTTTGCATCCAAAGTATTGGAGTTTCAGTTTCAGCATCAGTCCTTCCAATGAATATTCAGGACTGATTTCCTTTAGGATGGACTGGTTGGATCTCCTTGCAGTCCAAGGGATTCTTAACAGTCTTCTCCAACACCACAGTTCAAAAGCATCAATTCTTCAGTGCTCAGCTTTCTTTATAGTCCAACTCTCACATCCATACTTGAGTACTGTAAAATAAAAAAAATTTTTAAAAAGACTGTGTGTTACTAACAGAAGGATAGATCTGTAGATCAGTGGGGCTGAATAGAGTCCGCAAAGAGATTCTCGCAAATATGGCTGTTTCAGTCTTTAAAAAGGAAAACTATTTTGAAATAATTGTAGATTCACAGGAAGTTATAAAGATAGAAAGGGCAGATCCTGTGTACCCTTCACCCATTTCCACCAGTGGTTCCACCTTAGAACTTTGTAAGACCACAACACACGTGTGTTGATATAATGCATGTGTGTAGCTCTGTGTCATCTCATTCCACGTGAAGATTCACGCCAGCTTCACCACGATCAAGCTACTGAACTGCCCATCACCACACAGCCCTCACTCGCGCTGCACTTTAGTCACACCTGCCCTCCCCACACACTTCTTCTGCACTTGCTGCCACACTCTTTGTCATCCCCTTAATCCCCTCACAGTCCCCACCCTTCTGGGCACCTGGCTGCCCCTCCTGTCCCACTCATATTGCCAAATTCCTTCCACCCAGCCACACCATTCCTAACGCGTGGCAACCACCCTTCTCCATCCTGTTATATTATCACTTCAAGAGCTTTATGTAAACAGAATCAAACACACGGGACCTTTTGAGGCTGGTTTTTCACGCTCGTTGCAGTGCCCTTGCGACCCATCGGGTTCCAGGCACGTCACCAGTTCCTCCCTTTATTCTGAGAGGTGCCCCATGGTCTTTTCCGTATTCAGTCCTCTCTCCTTCAACATCTTTTCTTCTTTTCTTTGCCTCTGAGCCAGCGGTCTCACCTGTTACCTCATTGCTGGAGCTGTGAGTAGGGAGGGGTCTCTGTTCTTTGGACTGTAGGAACCTGGCAGGGATGAGGGCCACTGCGTCTTTTTCCTTCAGCCTCGGGGTGAAGCATGCACAGGCTGCACAAAGCTGCCTGTGGCTGTCTTCACTGCTTGTGGTTTGATTTCCATGTTGCTGTGATATTAGACTGCCCTTTCTCTCCTTTACTCGAGACTGTTCAGAGTGTGCCCATCTGTCGTCCTAGCCTGGTGTGCCTGGGGCCTCAGTGGTGATGGTGTAAGTCCTCCACTAAGGGCTCAGACTGGGGAGTCCTGCCCCACCATCTGAGTCACTCTATACCTGATCCCACCAGGTGTGAGGTCAGAAGCCACTCACAGGGCTCCTACTGTCTGGGGACAGGATCTGGGATCTGTCCAGGGGTGCTAAGGAGAGACAGATTTCAGGGGGAGCCTTCCTGCTTGGCCAGGGCCACCTGTGCCAGAATCTACCAATGGAGGGGGTGGGCTGGGAGGTCTCCCTTGCTCTGCACCAGCATGCCAGGGGACTGTGCACCCTTCTGCTCTCTGGGTCTCACCTCCGCAAAAGTGCAGTTAGACATGGACCCCATGATCTTAGGCCCCTCATCTGTGACATGCTCAGGGTGCCCGGTGACTGCCTTCCGCCAACAAGAAAGGCCTGATTCCCTACTGGCCTCAGAGTGGAGTTCAAGGTTATTAAAGCAGTCAAAGCTCTGCATGGACTGAGATACCTGGTGACTCTGTGACCCCAGCTCTCACTACTTCCTGCCTTCTCCTTTTAGGCTCCAGCTTCATGGAACCAGCCATCACTCCCCAGACCCTCAGGCTTGCTTCTCTTGCTGATCTACTGCCTTGGACTCCTAGTGCAGATACTACCTCCTCTTGGAAGCCCTCCCTAACTGCCTTCAACCCCCCTGCTCCTGTTCTTATCTGTTCTTGTCTGCTATGTCTGTCCCTGCTCTTGACTGGCTATGCCTGGCTTGGCCAATGAGGCTGAGAGAAGGGTGATACAGGGTCCTGGTGTCCAGCACAGTGCCAGACACAACTCAGACCCTCACTGAAGTGGTTGGAACCCCGGCTACCTCCAGTTCGGTGAGACGATGCTGCCTCTTCCTCCTCCCTCCATCTTCCACCCTTCCCTCTCTATCCTCCCTTTCTCCTCCTTCTCCTCTGGCTCCGTGGGCTGTCCTCCCTGGGGCGGGTGAACTCACACTCTGATGTGGCTTGGCCAAGCTTTCCTTTGAATGCGATGAAAACCAAACAACTCATTGCTCATAGTTGTTAGAAAAAGTCCATAGGATGGAAAAGCTGCCTGTTTACCCACCCTGGTACTACCAGCTGGATTTTCCTACTCCTCAGAGCCCAAGCTTTCAGGGAAATATAGAATTCTAGGGTCTTAGAATCACAGGATAATGGAATCATTGAATCAGAAAGCCACACTAATGATATCTTACTATTATATTACATTAAAGCCAGAGATTCCTTTTACCACATGGAATCTTTGTATATGGAACCCTAGAATCCCCAGCAAGGTGGTGCCAACACCCTCAGGTTGGACCCAAGAGTCCACTGCCTGTGTATCTGTGTGCCATGGGCTGAATGTTTGTGTCCCCTCAAAATTCATGTGTGTGCATGCTAAGTTGCTTCAGTTGTGTCTGTCTCTTCGCAACCTCATGGACTGTAGCCCACCAGACTCCTCAGTCCATGGGATTCTCCAGGCAAGAATACTGGAGTGGGTTGCCATTTCCTCCTTCAGGGGATCTTCCCAACCCAGGGATCAAACCCGCATCTCTTAGGTCGCCTGCATTGGCAGGTGGGTTCTTTACCACTAGCATCACCTGGGAAGCCCCCAAATTTGTGTATTGAAGTACTGATCCCCAGTGTGATGGTATTTGGAGGTGGGGCCTTTGGGAGGTAATTAGGTGATGAGGGTGGAGCCCCCTCAATGGGATTAGTGCTCCTTGTAAGAAGAGACACAAGAGAGAGGGTTTCTCTCTACTGTGTAAGGATACAGTAAGAGGCTGTCCATCTGCAAACCAGGAAGTTCACCTCACCAGACACTAAGCTGGACAGAATTTTGATCTCGAATTTCCCAGTCTCCAGAGCTGTGAGAAATAAATGTTTGCTGTTTAAGACACCATGAAAGCCCTCTGTACAGGGTCACACATCAAGAAGCAGAGAAGCAGAGAAGGTTGTGGCCCTCCCAGCTGGGGCTCCTGCCCTACACAAGACCCTGACATGTCAGTGTTGGGAGGCTGGTTCCAGTGACAGACGGGCTCAGCTATGATGATGCTGTAGCATGTGGTTCTGGACAAGGCACTCAACCATCTGACATCTGGTTTCATGGCAGCAAGGGCATAATAATTATAGGTGAACAGTCAACTGGTGGGTAGCTTGTAGGCAGTCTCCTGATGTGAGGCATTCAAGGGCTTGAACAGTGCAGGGCTCTCCAAGAAGCTTTGGTGACCTGATAGGATTCAGAGGTGAGGGCAGGAAAACCTGGTGTGCAGGGATAAAGCTGGGCTGTGGCCATGAGCCACACTGAGGACGTTGATCTCAAGCCCTTGGGGAAGAGGACAGGCAAACCTCTGGTTAAGCCTTTCTCGGGTCTCCATCCCACCCTGCACACCCTCCCTGACAATAAATCTGAGACATACATGTAACTGCCTGAGCCTCCTTGCCTCATCTGTGGAGCACAGGCAGTAACGCTCTTGGATCAGGACCAGTAGCAGCCCTCTCCCCACATTTCTGGGCCTGCTTTTCCTCTCTGAGGCTCGGTTTACTTATCTAGAACTTAGCTAGGAGATGCGAAATGGAGTGCAGCTTTTCTGGTAGCGGCACTGAAAGCAGGTAACCTAGAGGAGGACTTTCCTGGTGGCTCAGTGGTGAAGAATCTGCCTGCCAATGCAGGAGATGCAGGTCAGTCCCTAGGTGGCGAAGATCCCCTGGAGAACGAAACGGAAACCCACTCCAGTATTCTTGCCTGGAGAACCCCATGGACAGAGGAGCCTGGGGGGCTACAGTCCATGGGGTCACAAAAAGCCGGACATGACTGAGCGACTGAGCACAGAACTTAGACCCCAGATCTGCAGTTTCCTTGAGGGCAGGACTAAAACGCGTTCACGTTTTAACCAAAGCACAATGTGGGCGATGATACACATTAAAGACAAAGAATGGCAATCAACTGTGCCTTAGAAGAAACCGTACTGGTCACCTGGTCATCTGTTCCGAGTGTCTTCTCACAGGTATTCATGCAGTCATTTCAGCTGCCTCTCAGAGAGGTTGAGTGTCTTCCTCCAGGTCACACAGTAAAGAATTGGTCCAGAGGTGTCTCTACCCCAGCTATTCTGTCTCCCTACGGCTGTTTTCCTTTTTCTGTTTTACTTCACCAGATGGCATTTGGCTTCACAGCCTCTGACTTATTTATGGATTAGAGGAGAGGGGGCTGGGGCTGGGCGGTGGGGGGGCCTTCTTTCAGGACATCAAAGTCAACCAAGCTTGTGCCCTTGGTGGGCGGTCTGGAGGAGCCTGCCCTGTCAGCATATCAGCAAAGTCAAGCCCTCTCCAGAGAGGCAGGGGTGAGGTGGGGGTTGGGGGCTGGGTTGGGATCAGATTGCCCTGAATGGAAACAAACTCCAACCCCAAACCAAACCCAAATAGAGATTCCAGGAGGAACTGGGTGTCCCAAGCTATCCTGGGACAGGCTATGCTGGGACAGGGAGGGAGGGGCCAGACGATGAACTCTTCCAGCTCCCCAAGGGGTGTGCGGTTCCCAGGCCTGTGCTGAGCAGTTGGCCCTCGGAGACCCAGGCAGATGGAATTTCTATCCCATGAGCCAATAGCCAGCCAGTGCAGGAGAGCAGCTCTAGGCCTGGTTTTCTGTCTGCCTGACAAACATCCACAGAGGGCTTGCTGTCTTCTAGCAGCTACCAGAGAACGATGTGGGTGAGGGGCCAGGCCAGCACCAGTGTTTCCAGAGTAGTAATACGGAGGCTGTGGGCACATTAAACTGATGGTAACTGGCCTTATCAGGGCTTTTAGCACCTCCAAGAGTACTGGTAGTACTCAGCTGGGGACCTTTGGCTAGTGGTCTGTGCTCACATTTGGAAGTGTGTCTAGCTTCCAAGGCAAATTGTAGCTGAAGGTAAAACCACCCTAACACTCATGAGGGCAGCAAGAAGCACCTCAGGCTAATTTTCACCAGGGAGGCAGGTCCTTTATTTAAAATCTGTGGGACCCTGGTATTGGAGGAAGGAAAGGGAGAGAACTAGCAAATGCTGAGTGCCTATCAACTGTTAAACCCTGGGCCATGCCCTTATTTTTCTTTTTTTGTTTTAACTTTTTATTTTGTATTGGGGAATAGCTGATTAACAAACAATACTGTGATAGTTTCAGGGGAACAGTGAAGGGACTCAGCCATACATATACATGTATGCATTCTCCCCCAAGTCCACCTCCCATCCAGTGGGCTAGCCCCTTATTAAAATGCATCCTCAGGTTAGTCCCAACCTGAGAGATAAGGGTGATTAGCACCCTCATTTGGCAGATGAGAACCTGGAGACTCAGAGAGGTGATCAGATCACCAGGGGGTACACTGGTGTGTGGGGCAGGCTGGTTGCAGGGGCGGGTGGGGAGTTTCCCTAGACCAGGCAGCCAGGACTTCTGCCCTCTGTGCTTTTCAGCCGGAAAACTAGCCGAACAGAGCCTGAGCTGTGGCTCCAGCGTCCTTGTGGTAGAGGTTTGGAACATGTCTGTCACCTTTTCTTTACCCGACTTTGTATTTTCTCTGTGCCTAGGTTGTTTTTAATGCATCATGCATACTCCTTTTGTATCATTGTGAACTTATTTTCTCTTTTTAATTTGATTAATCTTTGAATTTTGCTAGTAGGCAGGTACCTTCTGGGGTGAACTGAGCCCTCTAAAAACTCCTCGCGGGTCACTCTGTGGGTGGGGCCCCGGCAGCCACGTGTATCCACCTGGGATCCTGGCTCCTGATTGGGCCAGCATGAACACGTGACCCGGAGACCATGGTTGTTCTCTTGCTGAACTGGGAGTTGAGGGTTCAGAGTCAGCTTTGTCTGTCAGTCTGTCTTCAAGTGTGGCCAGTATTGAGAGACAGGTGAAGGGAGGGCTGAGGCGTGTCTCTCCTCCTGCATGAGTCCAGGAAGGCATCCTCAGAGAGATACAGTGATGAGACGTGCCGTGGCCCTGCCCCCTCAGTTCTGGCTGCTTTTCTAGTTCTCTAGGGAGCAAGGCTGGCCTGAGAACACTGTGGAACACCGTGTCCTTAGAGTGAATAACCATTCTGGCCTAATCTGAGAGCCTTAACAGCTACTTAAAAGTGGGAGAACCACTGAATCCAGCGAGGCCTTGTCTCTGAGTTCAGGGCGACAGCACCCATCCTCACCTTTGACAACAGTTCTGAGGTCTCCTCTCTCAAGAGAGGCATAATCAGTCCTCCCCACTAATAAAGCCTTCTTTTTGTCCTTGGTGCCACTCTCTCTTCAGGGCCATTGTCTCCACACACACACACACACACACACACACACACACCTGTCCCCACTGCCCTAAGCCCAGCACTTTGCCCTTCCACCCCCATGTACCCTCATCCTGCCTTCACCTGGTGCTGCCCACTCTCCCAGAGGGCTCCAAACTCAATGCGACCTCCCACTCCCATGCCTATCTCCTGTTACCCTTGAAATTCTTGGTCTAGAGCAGGGAGCGCCTGTGCTGCTGAGGTGATGGGAGAGGGTGGGCTGAGGGGCTGGGGGTTGGACCTCAAGCCAAGAGGTCCAAGAGAACAAGCCCCGGCCCCCCACCTCTCCTCCCCCTGCTGTGGTCCCAGGTGTAACCTCGGGGAAGGTCTTCGTCCTCTCTGGACCTCTGCCTTGGCACAGACTGAAGTCAGTTCTGGATAACTCTGCTTTTAAGGCTGCAGAGTGGGTCCTCAATCCAGTATGACTGTTGTCTTTACACGTAGACAAGGAGATACAAACACAGGCACAGGGGTAGAATGCTGTGTGACAACAGGGGCAGAGATTGGAGTGATGCAACCGCAAACCAGGACGTGCCAAGGACTGCAGGCCACCAGCGGAAGCTAGAAAAAGGTGAAGAAGTCTTCTCTAGAAGCTACAGAGAGAGCATAATCCTGCCTGACCTTGGACTTGGACATCTCTCCTCCAGAACCGTGAGAGAATAATGTGCTCTTGTTTCAAGGCCCCCAGCTGTGGTGCTTGGTGATGGTGGCCCTAGGAAACACATACGGGGTGGGGGCGGGCCTTTTAGCTGACTCTGCAGACTTCACCCAGCTTTCCTCCCAGCCCAGGGGTGCCCTCTCCCACTGCTGCCTGCCTTCTTCTTTCTGTTTCAGCCACACCAAATAATTGTTCCAGTTTTCCCTTCTGTGTCTTTTCTCGTACTGTGCCACAAAACACATCTCTTCACCCAGTTCACTTCTACTCATGCTCTCAAAGCTTCTCTTGGACAATCATCTCTTCCAGGGATAATAGCCAACATTTATTGAATCTTACTGTGGGTCAGGCACTGTGTTAAGGGCTTTTTGTCAACTGTTTCATCCAGTCCTCACAACGACTCTGGGAGGGAGGTGTCCCTATCCCAGATGGGGGAAACCAAGCCCCAGAAAGGCCTCCGTGAGCCGCCCACAGTCCTAAGGGGTACAGGCCTACATGGCAGAAGCTGTGCCCCTCCGCTGCCCTGTGTCACCACCAGCCCTGCCTGGAGAGCCCTCAGCTTCTCCAGGAACATCTGCTTTTCCAGGCCTCCAGCTGCTCATGTTTCAGGATAACAAATCATGCTGTAACAAGAGGTGAAATCAAATGCTGGCCAAATAGTTTTCCACGGCTGTTTCATGCAAAATAATTCCAAGGCATCTGTCTTCCTCACCATGTGGGGTTAGAACACATGAAACAGGGAAGGACCAAGGAGCCAGACCCCAACCTGGCCTCACAAATAAACAAGGCGCAGGCGACATCATGGCCAGCAGGCGGCCGCAGAGTAAATCAGGGCTTTTACAGCACAAGTGGCCTGTCAGGGCCTAGACCTCCTGCCTGGCCTCTGAAAGAGAAAACCAGTGGACACCCCTGTGATCAAGCCGGCACCACTCACTGGTACGCCCACCCAGGGTCTCCTTCCAGGCCCTCAGCCCCACCTGGCAGCCCCCCACCCAGGTTCCCCAAGGGCCAGCTGCCAGCATACACACCCACCCACTGATTTTCTCACTCATTCATTCTGTATTCATCCGCCCTGTACTAGGTGTGTAGTAAGCAATCAGTAAAAAAATTTTCTGAATGAATACAATTTCTCTCTTCTTTCCACCTTTTCTCCCACCTCCCTCCTACTGTCTCAGTAGTACTCAGACCTCCAAGATATAAAAGCCCAGGGTGGTACTCCTACCAGTCCTAAAGCAGCACCTTCAGAACAGCATGTCACGGGCCCCAGGGGCCTTTGGGGGCTGAAGTAGATGCCTCCTCAGAGGATTTTTGTGCTTCTTTCCTTGGTAGGTGAGAAGTGAGAAAAAGTTCAGGGCTCAGTCTTGGTCACCCGGTAAATTTAGGCTCTTGACGGCTAGGCTGAGAAGGCCTCAGGTGATGGTGGGGGTCGGAGTGGGAAAGGTGGCAGGGAGGGTGCCCGGGGCGTCCGTTGGCCTCTGTTGTTTTTGGCTTCAGAGCTGAAGTTCGCACAGTTCTTTGGCGCTGACCCACTGGGTCTGACTACTTGCCACACCCAGCCCCTCCTCCTCACACCTCTAGGCTTTTGTAGACACTCTCGCTTCTAACTGGATCCCCTTTCCTCTCTCAAACTTCTCCAGCCTGTGGCTCCTATTCATCCTTCAAAACCCATTCAGTGTCTCCTCTGCCATGGGTTAGGACAGTGGACTCAGCATGGTATCAATATCAGCAGCAGCAGAATGTCTAGAGACATTCTGGGCATTTGGGCAGCTACAAAGCCCCACAAGAGTCTGACCTGCAGCCTGATAACCCTGGTTAAAGGCTCTGCTCTCTCTGCTTCTCTCGTGGTGCCCCTTCCTCTTCGTTCGGGGAATGTCTGTGTCCTGAGGGCTCCTTGAGACAACAGTCTGAAGAATATCCTGGTTAAGAGCCCAAGGCTTAAAAAAAAACTTTATTAAGATATAGTTCACATACCATGCAACCCACCCATTTAAAGTGTACAACAGCTTTTGGTATATTACAGTATTCATTTTTAAAATCGCAGTTAAAATATATGTGCGAGCATGCTCAGTCGCTTCGGTCATGCAGGACTCTTTGTGACCTATGGACCATAGCCTGCCAGGCTCCTCTGTCCATGGGATTCTCCAGGCAAGAATACTGGAGTGGGTTGCCATACCTTCCTCCAGGAGGTCTTCCCGACCCAGGAATCGAACCCATGTCTCTTGCGTCTCTTGCATTGCACTGCTGCTGCTGCTGCTGCTAAGTCGCTTCAGTCGTGTCCGACTCTGTGCGACCCCACAGACGGCAACACACCAGGCTCCCCCGTCCCTGGGATTCTCCAGGCGAGAACACTGGAGTGGGTTGCCATTTCCTTCTCCAATGCATGAAAGTGAAAAGTGAAAGTAAGTCATTTAGTTGTGTCTGACTCTTAGTGACCCTGTGGACTTCAGCCTACCAGGCTCCTCCATCCATGGGATTTTCTAGGCAAGAGTACTGGAGTGGGGTGCCATTGCTTTCTCCACTGCATTGCACTGGGGAAGCCCAAAATATATACAACATCAACTTTGCCATTTTAACCATTGTTCTGTGCACTATTCAGTGACATTAATTACATTTGCAATGTTGTGCCACTCTAAGAGCCCAAGGCTTTTGGTTTCTGATAGACCTGAATTCTGTCCCAGTTCTTCCACTCCGTGGCTGTGTAACCTCCACTCCGAGGCCCTACTTACTCACCTGGAAATTGAGCATTCTAGGAACCAACTTGCATAGTCACTGTGAGCATTAAATGAGGCAAGGATGGTAAAAATGCCTTACCGACTGTGGAAACTGTATCTATCCCTGTGTGGACCCCTGCTGCGTGGCACCTTCACTCATGTGCTGTGTGGACTCAGGCAAGTCCCTGGCCCTCTCTGGCCTCAGCTCCTGACTTTAACAAGGCAGTGTTTGGATTAGGCAAGCCCAGGGGCCTAGGAGCTCTTCTCCTTCAGAAGTGGTTCCATCATCATGGTGGTAGTCTCAGGGCTCACGCCCCACATCCTCTGGGAACTCCCCCCACTTCCCAGTGGCTCTGGCAGCCATACTAGCCCATGTGACGTGGCCACAGATGATTGGACCTGGAAGACATGTGACCGGCATGCTACTGTGGTGGCCCCTGGTGTTGGAGCTAGGAGGTGAGTGTATAAGGTGCCCAGGGTGGCAGTCAGGGGAGGCCCAGTTGGAACAGGTGGCAGGGCCATATCCTGACCTGCCAGGCCGAGGAGCTGGGATTTATCTTGTGAGGAGTGGAAACCCATTATAATCCGGGTGCCAACACCAGGCCGAGCCCTGTCATGCTGGGCTGGGCAGGGGGGCTTGGGAGAGGGAGAGGGAGTAGAACAGGGTCCCCAGGCTGTGTGGTTTTGCACCAGTCTGGGCCCCTGTAGAGCTTCAGTCTCCCCTTCTAGCAGGGATTGCACTCGGGGATGCCCTGATGTGGGGTGTGGTAGCAAGGCTGGAGCAGGGAGGACACGAGGAGGGCCAGACGAGAAACTCTTCCTCATTGGAGCATCATGTCCATTCGTGCAAAGTGGCTTCCCAGGAACCAGAGGCATGTGACTCCAGGTATGGGATGGAGTCCCTTGGGACAGGACAGGAGGCTTAGGTCTCCAGGGGCAGATTTGGGGGCTGTGGCCTCTCCAGCCTAAGGCCTCATGCCAGGTCTGACAGGAGCTTCTCTTTCTGTCTTTAGAGCTGCAGAAAACACCTCATACTAAGAGCCGGCCGCCCGGGCTTCCTGTGCTGTCCAACTTGATGGCCAGGACCCCATGCGGCTCCAGAAGACAGCGCTGTGCTGGTTCTGCGCTGGGTGAGCCCTGTAGGGTCAGGACTGGCCCATCCATTCAGAGAGTTAGGCATGGGACCCACCCAGTAAACCATGTGGACCAGAGCACAGAGCAATAGAGTGGTTGGGGAACAGACTCTGCTCCCAGCACCAGCACTTGCTAGCTGTGACTCCAGGCAGTGACTTAGCTGCTTTGGGTTTCTGTTTCCACATCTGTAAACTGGGAATAAAGCCCCTGTACCTTGCAGAGCTGTTGAGAGGCTTAAGTGAGCTGATGTGCGTATTGTGTTGAGCAGTGGGCCTGGCATGGTTTGTACTCTCAAATGGCAACCACCACTCCAGAACCCAGACCGGGGCTCTGGAATCTGGCATGTGGGGAAGATGGGCGGCTGGAAAGGTGGGGGCTCCCCAGAAGTGATGGGAGAAAACACCCCATTCAGGTTGAGGGATCTCTTGCCCCCTGGCCTGCCTGAGCTTCCCTACCATACCCTACTCCTAGGTGGAGAGGGATGTCTGGCCCTGCCCACAGCAACCACAAGGCAGGCACCTCGGGGCAGGGCGATGGTGACCTCAGGGCCCAGGAGTGGATTCCAGCTTCATCACCTGCCCACTGTGGGATCCTGGATCTCAGTGATGGAACCTCAGTTTCCCCACTGGTCAAATAGGATTAATGCCTTCTGCCTAACTCAGAAGGGAATAAAATCAGGTGAGGTGATGGGGGGTGAAAGGCTATGCACAGGGATTTCAGTCTGGGAGTTAGAAGACACCTCAGGGAAGGCTCAGACACTACCTCCGTGTGGACGAGGACACTGAACTATAGAGGGGACACTGATATGCTACTGCCACAAAGTGATGGGATGCGGCCAGACTCTGAGCTCAGCCGCCTGCAAGGCTTCCCCCACCTCACAGCTTCCTGGAGGCAAGCACGAGTGTGGCCACCGCCTCATCTGATGCCTCACTTTTCAGCCGGGTCTTCTGGAAACTGCTGGACAGTGCCCTGTAGAGCAGCAGCAGAACTCAGGGTCAGCCCTGCCAGACCGCCCCTCTCTTGGCCAAGTCACACAGCTCTGCCACTGGGCCACCCATGCCTGAGTCAGCTGGGGGCTCCAGAACCAACCCAGGGCCAGTCATAGCCCCGTTTCCTCAGGCTGAGTCTTCAACCAGCCAGTGAAGCCTCATCTCTCTTGTTGCCCAGGGGACAACCAGGCGGTGTTTTGAAAGAGCAAGAGATAGTGATGGATTCTAGTAGGCTTCTGCCTTCTCAGCTCCTGAATTTTTTCCAAGGCCCTTTTGCTCTCCTCTGGCCCTAGAGCCCCAGTAAGACACTATGGGGCCTTTACAAAAGTCAGAAAGAAGGTACCTCTTTGAGCAGATGCAGCCCCATGCCAGGATTTCCCTACACTCTCACCCCCTCGGTTGGCTGTCCTTGTGCAGTGAACACCCTGAACAACTGGCCCTGCCCAGTCCCTCTGCTCTCCACTCCTATCTGGGTCCCACTGTATCCTTGCAGCTCCCCCAGGGTGCCTGGCAGGGGCACACTCTCTCCAGTCTCCTTTTCTTCTTTCCCCGGACCAACCAGACACCCTTCCTGTGTCAGGATGATTCATGAAACCAAGGCAGTAGAAAGGACCATGCCCAAGTTTATGAATCGTCTAGAATTCTCCACCTTAATCTTGGCTTATGGATTCAGACTCCAGCTCTGAATAAGCACCTCTCCGCCTACTAATGGGACTCAGCCCTCACTTCCAATGGCCTCTTCTTTGAAGGATTCTATATTCTCCATGGAGATAGCATGGGCTGTCCATATCAGCTGCCCTGCAGATCTGATCTTATAACTCCCCACTGGGAATCCTATCTCAGCTTTCCAACACCCACAGAACAAAGCTGGTACTCCTTCACCCAGGCCTGTCTTTGGCTCTAGCTTCACTATGAAGCCCTCGTCTCCTCACTTCTGGGCTCCCGGCAGACAGAATCCTTTAATTCCCAGAGGCACCCGGTGGCTTCAAGCCTTCAGGGTCCTTGCCTCCCAGCGTTACTGCGCTCTGGAAACAAGTGAGAAGCTTGTCCCGCGGCACAGATCCCAGCAGTTTACCTGGAATGTTCACAACCATTAACTTGTTTGAACCTCATCACAGCCCTGTTGAAGGGGAAAGGCAAGGTTTTTGAATCTCTGGCATCCAGTGTCACAGTCACTTTTAGATGCTGGATGAGGGAAGGATGAATACAATGGGCAGATGAATGAATGGCTGAATTTGGTGGGCAGGGGCTGGATCTGGATACAGGGTAGGAAGAATTCAAAATGTGGTAGAATTGCTGCAGGCCAGGGGACCTCCTGGAGGGAGTTCTGGTTTATTTAGCTGGGTGGACCGGGGGTGGGGAGGGAGGCAGCTGGTGAACTCTGGGACTGGGGGGCGGTGGAGAAAGGACCTCCATGAGGGAGCGGGGCATGATAGGAGGCAGGCAGCTTCAGAGGCCCCCTACTTTCTAGCCAGCTATGCCCAGGGATGGTGAACTCAGTGGTTCTCCAAGCCACCCCAATCAAATACTAGAGGGGCCTTTCTCTGCACCACTTCTAGGGGCCCTTTCCCAGGAATGCTTGGACTGCAGGTGGGGTAACACAGTGTCAGGGGAGCCTCCAACAACAGGCAGCCTGCCCTAAAGGTTAGGGCCTGGAATCCTCCATCACAGGGGCCTGGGACTTAGATTTCTCAGTCTTCCCAAAGTGGGGATGAGTCAGGGCCTTGGGGGACAAGGAAGGATAGTCTGAAAATGGTTCAGAAAGAATCTTCGGTCCTAGGGAGACACAGTTGGTGATGGACAGGGAGGCCTGGCGTGCTGCAATTCATGGGTCGCAAAGAGTTGGACACGACTGAGCGACTGAACTGACTGATCTGAACTGAGGGAGACAGAGAGCAGAGGGGTGTGGTGCGGTTAAGAGAAGGCAGGTGGGGAGGTGGAGAGAGGGGTGAGGGTGGCAGGAGGGGTTTCTAACCACAGCTCTGCCCCTGCCCCACCACATGCTCCATCCCAGGGTGGCTGTGAACCAGTGCATCTCTGTATATCTGTGAGTGTCTGTCTGTGTGTCCATGAGTATCCATGTGTATTCATATGTGTCCGTGTATGTAATCAATGTATTTGCCCCTTATGATTGTATGAGGCTTAAACAACTTAACACGTTGTAAAAGGCTTGGTGCAGGGCCTGACACTTCGTAAGTTCTTTAGAAATACAAATCTAAGTTCTTTGTGATGAAGGGGAGAGTGTAATGGTTGAAAGCTGGACTTTGGAATCAGTCTGTCTGGGTCACTAAGTGTCAGCGCCACTGTGTCAACCCACTGCTGTGGGTTGCCTGCCTGGGTCTGTGTCCAGCTGTATTTGGCCCTCAGTGGCAGCATTTCCAGATTCTCTGCCCAGCTCTCTCCCCTTCTCCCATCAGCAGCAAGCCTTCGCCCCTCGAGGCACTCCACTCTCTTGCTGCACGAAGAAGGATCTCTAACTTCCTGCCCCCAGAACTCACCTGTGTGCTTCCCATTCCCTGCTCTGTCCTCCCTCTGGCCTGTCCCATGGAAGAGACTTCCTGTGTCCCATCCCTGGGCTCCCTGCCTGCTCTTCCCTCCAGCAGGCCCTTTCTCCACCTAGCACCTCCCTGCTTTTCTTCACCCTCTTCCATCCCCATGGAAAACATTCATGTTGCTCTCTCCCATCCCTTCCGCTCAGCAGGCCCCCTGCCTCGCCTCCACCCTGAGCCTCAAGCCTAGCTCACCAGTGACCCCACCTCCCCACCCACCCACCTCCATCCCTGCGCAGCTCTGCAGACACCCCTTCCCCTGGCTCCTTCCCATCACCTGCGTCACTGGGGCTGCCTCTCCCGCCAGAGTTTCCAGCATTCCTCCCCACCTGCCGTCCCCCACCCCGTGCCCCCCACCCCCCGCCCCCGCTCCAACTGTGGCTGCGCTCACTCTGTCTGCTCCAGCCTTTCTGGGTCCAGCAGCCAAGTGCCGATCCACACCTGCCCCTGTGGCCAGGCCCCTCTCCTGGGCTCCATTCATCTGTAGCTGGTGGCCCCAGGCACAGCTGCTCTGGGGAGGGGACAGACCGACGCCCCCTCAGGTCTCCACAGGCCTTTATGGAGTGTTTGTCCTCCCTGTGCATCTTCGCCAGTGTCCCTCTTGCCCGTTCTGCATTCCTCCTGGGACGGGGGCTCCCTGTCTCATGATCCTCTCATGCCAAGAGGATCCCTCCCTCTACCCAGAAGAAGGTCATTCTCTAGAGCTGCCCCCAGTGCATCAGAGACGGGGAGGCAGAGCCACACCGGGATGGGATGGTTGGAAGTTCCATGTCACACCCTGCAAGCCAGGCACTCTTGGGCAAGCTCTTTCCACTCTCTGAACTCAGTCTTCTTACCTGTCAGTGGGGACACACCCCCTCCTCACTGCGCAGACGGTGTTTGGCCTGGGATCTGGAACAGAGCAGGCACCCAGTGACTGGATGGGTGGCAGGATTTCGAAACAGCTGAGCAGAAGACAGGGCCGTTAGCTGCCCCTTGCCATGTGTCTCCCAGGGCTGCAGCACTGACATCCAGGACCTAATTCAGGGCTAAGAAGGTTAGAGGCCACCTCACTGCACCATCTTGAGCCTTCTGTTCCTGCCTTGAAAGTTCTTTTCATGCCAAGGGCAGAAAGCGGGGGTACCAGATAAAATCAAGGAATATTTGATTATATATATCAGTTTGATTGACATCAATCACGTCCCTTCACTGGACAAGCTTGCCCTGTCATCTACTGCATAATCCGCACTTTGCTGGGCAGAGATCCATTGGACCTACTGTCCCTGAGGAGACCTTGTGAATCCGTGGGGAGAAGCACAGATAAACAGAACAATGACCCTCAAGGTGCTCACAACCAGGACAGAAGGAATTTTGGAGGTGTGGGATCCCAGCCTGGGAGGTTTCAGGGAAGCTAGTACAGATCCCAGGAAATAGGGAACTTATGAACCCAGGTCCAAAATATATGAGGCTTTCTGAACACCGAGAGAGGGGGAACAGGGTGTGTTTCCACTGATGGGGATCGGCAGGGTACGGGGAGGAAGTGTGGATGACACCACGAAACCCACCTGTCCTGCCAGAGTCACAGCTTATCACTCCTACCCAGCCAGCGGGGACGGGACTTGGGTTTAACAGAGTGAAACAAAGGAAAGAGCAGTTGCTGGGGCCCGGCCATCCCGTCATCTTGTCAGCGAATCCCTTATGGACCAGAGAGGGCCTCAGAGCTGGGTCATAGTTTCTCATATATAAGACTGGTTTCCTAAAATGGGGTGGGGAGTGGGCATCAGGGAGCAGGACAGTGAGCTCAGGCCAGGCTTAGCCCCGACGCTGCAGTGTACCATCTTTGTGACCCTAGGGAAGTTACTGTCTGTGGATAACTACTTTTTCATCTGTAAAATGGAAGCATTCATGTTCACCTCCAGGGCTCTGCTAAGGATGAATAGAGATCATGCTTAGGGACACTTCAGTTCAGTCCAGTTCAGTCACTCAGTTGTGTCCCACTCTTTGTGACCCCATGGACCGCAGCACTCCAGGCTTCCTGTCCACCACCAACTCCCAGAGCTTGCTCAGGCTCATGTCCATTGAGTCGGTGATGCCATCCAACCATCTCATCCTCTGTCGTCCCCTTCTCTTCCCGCCTTCAATCTTTCCCAGCATCAGGGTCTTTTCCAATGAGTCAGTTCTTCGCATAGGGACACTTGGCACAGGGCTAAGCACTGCCTGCAGATTCCGCAAGTGTTGCTTTTCTTTCTTTGTTCTGAGAGAGCTGGGCCCTGCCCAGGACGCACTACCTGGGGGGTGATGGCAGTCTGAGCAGCTGGGTGGGGAGGGCACTGATGTGTTTCAGCTCTGCCCCCGTCCTGGCCCCAGCCACGTACCCCCAGGACTAAGGCAAGCCTTTCCTGGAACAAGGTCACCTGCTTCCTCCTCCCCATTCCAACAGCTTTCCTTTCTGGAAGAAAGGATCCTTGGGGGGCGCAGGAGCAGTGGGTGGTGGGAAGGAAGCACAGTGGGGTGGAGTGGGTGGGAAAGGGTTCACACCAGCGTGTTTCACGGTGACTCTTTCTCTTTTCGGCCTCTCAGACCCTGTTCCTGACTGCAAGCTTGGGTACAGGAGGGGATACCCCAACCTAGTTGGGCCGCTAGGGTGTGGGCCAGGAAGGGACCCTAGACTTGGGAGGTCATGGCTCCAGCCTGCTCTTGGGGAGAACTTGGGCATGGCTTTCCTCCCTTCCATGCCTCAGCAACAGAGAGGATTTGGACAACCTGAGCCTGGAGATCCTTCTGG
Organism: Capricornis sumatraensis; assembly: GCF_032405125.1. Classification (NCBI taxonomy): domain Eukaryota; kingdom Metazoa; phylum Chordata; class Mammalia; order Artiodactyla; family Bovidae; genus Capricornis; species Capricornis sumatraensis. The sequence goes on along the minus strand of NC_091084.1, from coordinate 56,359,582 downwards.
CCCTAACGTTCCAGAACCAGGGTGTTATGACAGAGAATCTGCATTCCAGGCTCTTCTCTGCTGCCTGCTTGGCCATGTGGCTTCAGGACACTCTCAGCCCTTATCTCCTTGGTTTCCTGGTCTGAATAGTGAGTGGGCTGACCTTAGTGATCTGAGGGCCTCACGGTCCTGTCTATTGTCTTGAGAGTCTCCTGAGGTGGGAATCTTAACCTCTTTCCCCGAGGGTGGCCATCCAAGAGGTGGGGGCAAGAGTGAGAGATGGGAAGTGGGGAGGGAAGGGTGGGCAGAGAGGGCTGGGCTCTGGGGCCTGGAGATGGGGTCCTGGATAAGAAGTCCCAGCCTGGGCCACTTCAGAAACAGTGACTCCCCCCAACCCCCAACCTGGGTAACCCTTCCTATGTAGCAGGCAGAGCTCCCTACACCGACGGTCACAGAATTCCTGTCAGCTGGCTGGCCAGGGCCCCAGTTTACAGACAGGGAGACCAAGTCCTCAAGGCAGGAAGGGATTTGCACAGTCACATGGCTGATCAGTAGCTAAGGCGGAATTTGGCAGTGGGGAGAGGGGAGGACTTATGGGAACTCCTTGGCTTCACACCCCTCGTCATTGGCCACAGCAGCCCATCTTCCACAGGATGGTCACTGAATCCCATCCCTCACAGTGCAGGAAGGGAAACTGAGGCCAAGAAGAGAAAAGGGCTGTGCACGCTCCATACTGACTTTAGTTGCAGTAGCTGCGACAGTTCACAAAGCCCGAACGTACCTGCTAGCAGCCTAGCTTGTTGTCTAAAAGCTCCAGTCAGAGTCCCTGGATTTGGGTAAAGCACATGTCCTGAGCCCCATGTGCTGACAGGGGCATGACAGGCATGGCAGTGTTCTCAGACTCCAAGGTCAGCCAAGAAGGAAGGCAGACCAGGGTTCAGGGAGGAACTAAGTGTTCAAAAGGGAACAGGTGCTTACCATGGCCCGCTGAGGGTTGAGTTCAATCGGGCAGCCAATCCAGCCCTACTTCCCCAGCCCAAGTAGCCCCCTCCTCTGCCCCTGCCCCAGATCTCTTCTTGCATGCATGATCCTGGAAGCAAGAGAACCCGGAGTGTCGGGGACTGTGTGTGTGTGGTGTGTGTGTGTGTGTGTGTTGGGGCGGGCTGGGAACATCTCCCCCTACCTGGGTCCCCCTTTCACAGGGTGCCGTGGGCCACAGCGGATTAATGGTGCAGAGGCCACTCATTTCCTCTGGAGACAGGACACGCGCCACACAGCCCCCCATTGTTGGCTGCCCTTATCTCGGGAAGTTCCGCTTCCCCCATCCGGAGGAGGCCATTGGGCCCCTCCGCCCACCCTCCCCATCTCACCTTTCTTTGCCTCTTGGAGACTGGAAAGCTTGGCAGGATTGGGATTATGCAGGTTTGATACGGATCTTCTCCCAGCAACTGCCCCCTCAGAAACCTAGACTTTCCCTGAGGGCCAGGGGTCTCCATGGAGGGCAGAGCATGGCAGGGCCAGAGTCTCAGCTGGGTTTCAGAAGGGGAGGGGGTTAAGGATGAGCTGAAAGAGGTGAGACTTACGGTAGGGAAGGTGGGAGGCACTGGAGGGAGGAAACCAGCCATACTCAGTTATCCCACTGGGATAGGGCAGGGCAGGTGCCATATTCCTCTGCTTCTAACCCTCCTTCAAGGATTGCACACAGCCTCTGCCCATGCCGGCACCTCTGGCTGGACACCTTCCTTGAGGTGCTGACACCCATCTGAAAGGCTGTAGCATGCAGATCACATAACTGCTCCAGGAAGCCTACTCTGACCCCAGCTATTTGGGGTCCTCCCTCCCAGGTTCTGTCTCAGCCCCTGTGCTTCACCCCACACCCCCATCAGAGCCCTGAGCACCTTGAGTGGGTGCAGGTCTATTCCTTAACTAGGAACATGTTCCTTAACTAGGAACAGCTGGACATGTTTTTTTTTCTTAATATATGTATTTTATTGAAGTATAGTTGACTTACAATGTTTCAGGTGCACAGCAAAAGAGATTATACATATATACCTGTGTTATTTTTGAAACTATTTTCCATTACAGGTTATTACAAGATACTGACTATAGCTCTCTGTGCTATACAGTAAACCTTTGTTGCTTGTTGCATATCTATTTTTTTATTAGAAATCTAGCATTCTATTTTTTTTTAAAAAGAAATCTAGCATTCTATTCACAAAGTCAAACAAGTGGTATCAAAATGTCATAAATTTTTTAGTTAGGCAAACATTCATAAGTTTTCTAAAAAATATATATTATACATATTATTTATATATATGTATACAAAAACTTCTACACTTGATAAAGGCTTGAGAAAGAAAATAAGAAAAATTTTAAAAAAAGAGATGGAGACATTGGGAAACATAAACTAAATGAAATGGGAGCACTGAAGATGAAATAGGAAAAGTGAAACAAACTAGATAAAAGTAAGAGATATAGTCCATAGACTGGACATGTTTTGATGGTGGGGCCCCCTTCCCCCACGTTGCCAGAACTTGAACCACCTCCACCCTCTCCAGCCTGGCAAGGAGTCGGATCCACCAAACCTTGCTCCAGCCCAGCCCCCTCCCAGCCAGGGCTCCAGCCCGCAGGCACTCCAGGGGCCCTCCCCACAGACCTGCCTCTCCCATCAGCTCACCCACCCTCTTACCGTCCTGCTTCCGTCAAGTATGTGTTTCCATCCGAGATGCCCTTTCGACATCTCCCCTGGCAAAGTCTCAGCCATTCATCGGGAACTGGCCAGGGGCCACTCCTCCTTGGAGTCCCTGTGAGCCCACCACTGATGTAAAGACTTCAACAAATGTCTCTCTCCCTTTTTGATCAGAGCAGCTCTATTCAACAAACAGTTTGATTAGAAGGGTACAATGGCTAAAAAGAAAAAAAAAGTTTAAAACAACTGAATGTGTCCATTCTAACCCTTAACAGATGAAAATACCATTCAGCTGGTATGTTATGAGAAGTCTAGAAAACAGATTTTAATTTTAACAGAGGCTTTCTATACCTTCACCCCAGGAAATGATTTAATGGAAGTAATTTAGGCAGTGTGAGAGTATTTGTGATAAACCAGTGATATCTGGGAACGAGAGTCTGCTCAGGACTCTACATCTCACCCTGAAGGCAGCTTTTAGAAAGCATTGGCTTCCCCAAAGCCCTCAGTTCACTCAAACTCCTGGCACTGGACACACAGAGGGATGGAAAGAAAGCTTAGGAGGAATCAGGGAGTCCTGCCACAGGCACCTCAGGACCTCTGAGACATCAGCATCTGAGAGCCCAGGAACCTCACTGAGCTCTTGGTCCTTGGAGTGAGGGGTGATCTGGTGGCCACAAGCAAGTTACTTCCCTCCCCTCCTCCCACTTCCCTCTTCCCCTCCCCTCCCCTGAAGTGGCCAGGACTAAATGCAGGTGAAGGAGAGCAGTAAGAAAGAGGAAGGAGGGGTAGGGGACTGTGGGATGGAGAAGTTAAGGAAGACTTCCTGCAGGAGGTGACACCAGAGAGGGAGTCCATAGGTATGACTGGAAAAGCAAGGAATGAACCAGAGTAACAGTATATGTGCCTCCTAGAGGGGAAGGCAAAGCAGTTTTTCAAAGGCTACGGTGTGGTGGAACTCTCAGACAGACCCAGATGTTAGTAATATCCCAGAGGAAGAGACTTTGTGCTCATCACTTTGAATCTTCAGTCCCTGATAATGGGTCTGGCATCATGAGTCAGTTGAATAAAAGAATAACCCCAATTCCAACAAAAATTAGGTAAGTACCCTTGGGCAAGTCACTCCATTTCCATGACCTCAGTTGCCTTATCTGTGAAATGAGGAGAACTGTAAAATACCCTTGACATGGCTGTTGAGACAATGCGGTGAGAAAATATCTATAAAACACTTTATATCATGTTTGGCACATGGTAAGGAGCTTATTTAACTTATATGCAGAGTACATCATGAGAAACGCTGGGCTGGAAGAAGCACAAGCTGGAATCAAGATTGCCGGGAGAAATATCAATAACCTCAGATATGCAGATGACACCACCATTATGGCAAAAAGAGGAACTAAAAAGTCTCTTGATTAAAGTGAAAGTGGAGAGTGAAAAAGTTGGTTTAAAGCTCAACATTCAGAAAACTAAGATCATGGCATCTGGTCCCAACACTTCATGGGATATGGAAACAGTGTCAGACTTTATTTTTTTGAGCTCCAAAATCACTGCAGATGGTGATTGCAGCCATGAAATTAAAAGATGCCTACTCCTTGGAAGGAAAATTATGACCAACCTAGATAGCATATTCAAAAGCAGAGACATTACTTTGCCAACAAAGGTCCATCTAGTCAAGGCTATGGTTTTTCCTGTGGTCATGTATGGATGTGAGAGTTGGACTGTGAAGAAAGCTGAGCGCTGAAGAATTGATGCTTTTGAACTGTGGTGTTGGAGAAGACTCTTGAGAGTCCCTTGGACTGCAAGGAGATCCAACCAGTCCATTCTGAAGGAGATCGGTCCTGGGTGTTCATCAAAAGGACTGATGCTGAAGCTGAAACTCCAATACTTTGGCCACCTCATGCAGAGTTGACTCATTGG